>NC_065443.1:141517638-144161111 GCF_917563875.1 Diabrotica virgifera virgifera | reverse complement strand
AATGGTAAATAAGCAATTTGAGTTCAGAAATGACTTAACACGTTCGGTGCTACCTTGATCAAGCGCCACTTTTTTCCCACTGCAATATACCTCTTGGCCTGAACGTAAAATACCATCTAAAACATTCTGGTAGTGAACGAGTTAAAGAGGCACTGGAGATTCCAAGAATGGAATGGTGAACGGCGTAAATATCAACAGCATCAGATACGCCGATGATACGGTGTTGATTGAAGATTCCGACTTGGGTCTCAACGACTCATTGACAAGACCAATTCGACCTGTGAGCAATTTGGTATGAAAATAAACATTAAAAAAACCAAAGTGATCAATTTCGCTCAATTCGAAAAAAAAAACAAAATGTACTTCAACCTTGCACAATAAATGGGCATTTAGAATAGGTCAATAGATTTAAGTACCAGGGATGTTGGACCGATAGCAGCCTAAATCCTGATCTAGATATAAGAGAATAAAACAGGCCCGAAAATCTTTCGAAAAAATCAAAAAATTGCTTTGTGATTCTCGAATAAAATTCGAAATTTGACTACGTTTATTAAACTGCTACATCTGGTCGACCCTTCTCTGTGCAGTTGAGACATGGACCCTTAAAATATCAACCGTAAATAAATTGGAGGCCACATACTGAGAAATAATAAATACCAAAAAGCTCAACTTATAGTGAAAGGAAATATCGAGCGAAAGAGAGGACTAGGAAGGAATAGACTATCGTGGCTCAGAAACATCCGACAATGGATAGGGCTAAATTTTAAACAGCTAATAAGAACAGCTGAAGACAGAGAAAAGTTTTCAATTGTAGTAGGCAACCTCTATTAAGGAGAGGGAACTTTAAGGAGAAGAAGAACGTCAATAAAGCAAGCTGCTGCTGAAAGGGCCTCAAATTCAACATTTCAAAAACAAAGTTGATGACAATTGGGAAGGTGAATGTACATAGAACGTGTAAAACATTTTAAACAACTTAATAGCTAGTTAGATGTGAAGGTTGACTCTAATGAAGAGATAATAACCAGAATCAAAATGGGAATCTGAAACTGTTTCCTTGTGGTATATTTAAGTTCATAAGTATTAATTGTATGAGATTACATGAGATTAAACCACAATTGATTGTAATAAAAATTTACATTTCGAATTTGTTTTTGACGTTTTGATTCCACTCCGGAAATTATTTTCAAAAATATTTTTTTAAATGAGCTATTTTAACATGTATTAATTTATTGACTATTGACTGACGTTTTACGTTTTGTTTGGCCAAATATATAGGTACTTGGCCTCGATATCAAATTCTGATTTTTGTGTATTTATGTGTTACGTATTCTTATGTATTTATGAAATATGTACGTGTTTAGATGGTATGTCTCTGACATTCTGTTATTCTATTGATGTCGGTATATTCTTGTAGCTAACTTTTCTTGTTTTAGCATTGGTAACCAGAGCATGCTACATTCAGTTGATGGGTTCACTACAGGTTTTTCTTTCTCGGGCAAAATGGGGGCTGCTTCTTTGATCTTTCTCTTTTTTCTGTATTTTTTTATGTCTATTGAAGCATATTTTCATTGTACTCGGTGTTCATTGTCCCATGCATAACTGGGATCTGTCGAAGTCTCTGGTGTTGATGTATAATAATTCATGCTCGATTATTCTGACACTTAGTGGTCTTGCGGTTTCTCCTACATAAAAATTGTTGCTCAAAAATGAATATCCATTTTCAATTTCGTTGCAACACGAAACTACAGCCGCATCATTATTCCAGTCCAATCCGAGACTGCAGCAAGCACCTCTACCGGTTTCGAAACTTATTAGTCTCTCATCAGAAGGCACATATGCTGCTCCCTCTGACCCAACTAGGACAAAGCCCCGGCGTGCAGTCACGGATTGCAACGAACGAAATGGCAGGTTGCCGCTAGCGGCTGTAGTTTCGTGTTGCAACGAAATTAAAAATGGATATTCATTTTTGATTTAAATGTTTACTCCGATTGGAGTACGAAGGGAACCATTCTCGTTGGAACTTTACCGCGCTGAGCAGATGGGACGTGAATGATAAATTGTAAAATTCCCTCATCTTCCTTAGTCTCAGCATCCGTTATATTTTTTTACTGATCACAATTCCTTTCCAGAACATTACACTTCCCCGTGTATATTTGTGAACAGATATGACAGTTTTCGTTCTTGCTTGTCTTCCCCGACCTCTAAGTATACGATTTCGTGGGTCATCTGCTTTTACACAAATCCTGACTATTTTTGAAAAGAGCACATTTTGTCAATTCCCAATGTTCCAGTTTTGGTGGTGAATACACCAATTTAGGTGATCAATCTTGTGCTGCCTGGATAACTCGGGAACTCATAACTGTCTCCTGCTGTATACTTCTTGGTACGAACTCTTCTTCTTGTCGTTTCAACTGAAACAGTTACACCTGTAGCTTCCAGAAGCTGTATTTGGAGCTACAGGTGAGAAATCATTGGGCGTCTTCCAGCTGATTGGCAATTAAACAATCGTAGAGAGCCGTTATTACCTTTGGCGACTTTCCCTTGCTTCATTTTTGAGCTTTCCTAATTCCTGTTACCTAGCATAGCCCTGTATTATTCTACGCTTAGCTCTACAGCTATGTCCCTCTGAGAACATTACTTTCTCCACAACACCAATAATATGTCCTTTTTGTAAGTTCTATAACCCCACATGAGGCGTATTTTCGTTTTGGGACGCAAAAGTTAGTTTATTTATTTTCTTTCAATTTGCAACTCAAGCAAATAACCTATACCGTACCGAGCTATACTATCCGATTGTGTTATATATTTGTTTATTTTTAATAAAAACCTTTATTCTTCGCAACAATAATAAGTTTTTTCAAAAGAAATAAATATTACTTTGAAATACATGGTGACTCCATATAAGTTTGGGTGTGTGTGTATTTCTGCATGATAGTCGAGGAAATGAAGCATTTTGGCTCGCAATTTTTTCGTCCAGCATGGATTTGCTTTAAATTTTCACAGAAGGTAGGGAATAGTCCAAAGATCATTTTCTATATCATGACACTGTACGCTAAAACCTGGGGGGTGGTTGCCACCCCATCTCGGGGGTTGGAATTTTTTATTACATTTTAACCATGTAAATCGATGTAAAAGGTGATTCTAAGAAAAAAATGATTTTTACATTTTCTTCGTAAAACTAATATTTTTCGAGTTATTCGCGCTTGAAAGTAACAGTTTTTCGACGAAATAATCGACTTTTTTAGAGGGTTTTTTGAGAATACCTCGAAAAATCTGCATTTAATCACAAAAACTGTAGATATCAAAATTGTATCTTTTAGTAACACAAACCAAATTATTTTTCTGTAATATCTTTAAGACCAATACTAACCGATATACGGCATGTTAAAAGTAAGCTTTTTTCGTCAAATGCATAATTTGAAATATTCAAAGCCAAATAACGGAAAAACTTCGCATTTTCGAGGAAAACTTAGATAATATTTTTTCAAGTATACAGTTAGAACTTTCAAAAAGTAATAATATAAAGCTTCTAGCATGAAAATTGAGCGACTTATGATCCAAAAATTCGGTACCTGCTTTTCTCTATGAAAAAATCAGTGTAAACAACTCCTTAACTACCCTCCTAATTAAAAATTGGTCCTCACCTTTCTGTAATTCCTTTTATATTTGTATTATCAATACACCCAACAAGTTTGACCTATTTAAAAGGCCTAATTTTAGAAAAATTGGAGTTTGAAGAAAAATTAATTTTTTGCAATTTCCTATTTTTCACTTTTACTTCAAAATATCACCGAAAATACTGGAGACACGAAAAAAAAAACATGGGCTACTAAATTGTAGTTTTTTTAGTAAGTAAAATTCCCTTGTGCATATATTCTCCTTAGAGTGAACAGTTAGCAAGATATAGCTGTTTAAAACCTCTATTTACGAGCAAACACCACCTTATTCGAGCCTTTCAAACCCACCCCAATTAAAAACTAAGGGATCTTACGGAATTTAGTTTACACAGTCTTGTAACTCTTTAAAAATCCTACAAAATTATTTTTGAGAAAACTTTTTATCGCCAAAAATGAAGGAGCTATGTTTATAAAACCAATTTATTTTTCGAAAAATTCGAATAGTCCGCTTATGGATCATTTTCAATGTATGGATAATACCACAGAACCGGTTAGTATACTGGAAGATGACTAAAAAACTATTTGTATTTGTATTTGTACATAATATTTGTAAATTCGTATTTTTGTGTAAATAAATGTTTTTGTAATTCTTTAATTCTACTTATTTTTCTGTATAGATCTATTAAATTATCTACTTATAAAAATTGTAATGTTATTAAGGGAGGTCTTTAAGGGTTGCAATATTATGATATTATATCCTAAAGTATAAAACAATCATTATTTAACCAATCAAAACCAAATTTTACCCATATTAAAGTTTACAATGTTTTTATATAATTTTTGAAAATAAGGGGTAGGTTACACCCCTAAAAATAATCAACGCCCTCAAGCATCATGTAGAATATGAAGTACAGGGTGAGATGATGCTAATCCCAAATTTTTATGTAAATCGATGCAAGCCCAAATTATTCTTTTAGGATAAGTAAATTTTTTATATATAGCTCCAACAAGGGTGGTTTTAAGGGTTGAAATATTATGATAGTATATGTTAAAGCATAAAACAATCATTATGTACCTAATAAGTACCAAATGTTGACAATATTAAAGTTTAAAATGCTATTTTATAATTTTTTACAATTAGGGGTAGTTTTCACCCTTAAAAAACCAAAAGCGTACAACTGCTCAATATAGAAAATGAACTAAAGGGTGTAGTGAGCCTAATCCCAAATTTTTGTACAAATCGATGCTGGACGAAAAAATTGCGAGGTTTTGCCATTTTTTCAGTTTCATTTCCTCGGCTATGATACCTCGTGGTGGACAAGGTACATATAAGTATACCCAAAAAATTGCAACTAAGTTTTTAATTCTATTGTCATGTCATTTTCATTTCATTCCGTGTTCCAAAATTAACAAGAAATACCCTTTTCATAAGAGATACAACAAATAAACTTAATTTTGTTTATTAGTGTTATTGGATATCTTATCTGAAAACTGTCTGATAATTACCATATTACATTATATTAGCTATATATTTTTCAATACTTAATTAATTTTAGTCGCAATAATTAGCAAATTACTAAATATTGCAGATACTAATTTAGATTAGATGTTAAATTCATTGTCCAATTTTATTGGATTTGCTGTGCAGCTATACGCTCAGATTATCTGGATAGTAATAGGACCTTAAGGAGATTTACTCCGAACATTAATTAAATTACGTAATGACATATTATTAGGCATTATTCTGATTACCGGCCATGTGTTTAATCTATATTGCGAAAATGATAATACTATAACTATAAAAAATTAATTTATTAAACTGGGTCGTAATCATCTTCACAGAGCCAGTCGCGTCCACTACTAAAGATATATCTCCCTTAATATTTTTCAATTTTCTCTATCCGGTGTAGCTTCTGAATAAGTTCCTTTGGTTTGTTGAACTCAGTTTTATTTCTATAGTCTGGGTTTCAGTTCTCCCTACAAATGTAGAAATAATCATTTATTTGGGGTACTTGTTTTTAATTAAAATATTAAAGGATAAATGAGTTGATAGTCAAGATGTACGAATCATAGAAAAATTATACTGGCGTCAAACAGTGACAGCTTGCATAAATGGAAAATCAACAGAAATATGCATAATACAAAGAGGTGTCAAACAGGGTTGTATACTGTCCCCACTGTCATTCAATTTATATTCAGATAGAATATTTCAGGAAGCGCTGCATAAGTTGGAATGGGGTGTGAAAGTTAATGGAATTCTGATAAATACAATCAGATATGCAGAAGATGCAGTTATTTTAATTGATGATATGAATGGATTAAAACACCTTTTAAATACCATTGACACAGTGGGAAGAGAGTTTGGCCTACACATAAACTACAGGAAGTTTATTTTCCTCCTGGATTTTACACATAAACTGTTCAAAAACAAAATACATGGTATTTAGCCGTTTGGCCCATCAAGATTCACGGTTATAATATGTTGATGGTCATATATTTCAAAGAGTACCCAGTTTTAAATATATTGGTTGCCATATTACTGAACAACTAGATCCAGATAAAGAGATAAAATGTAGAATGGAGATAGCCCGCACGACATTTTTAAAAATGAGGTCATTCTTCTGTAA
The DNA here is from genome assembly GCF_917563875.1 of Diabrotica virgifera virgifera. Classification (NCBI taxonomy): domain Eukaryota; kingdom Metazoa; phylum Arthropoda; class Insecta; order Coleoptera; family Chrysomelidae; genus Diabrotica; species Diabrotica virgifera. Next base: position 144,154,867 of record NC_065443.1, on the reverse strand, counting down.
TGATAACTTCGTGTCGAAGCATGGACATTAAAAATATCCACCATTAATCGTTTGGAGGCCTTTGAAATGTGGCTGCACAGACGTTCACTGAAAATACCATGGACGGCTGTGCTGACAAATGTGGCAGTCCTTAAGAGAGCAAATGCTGCCCGCGAGCTGCTTGATAACATTAAATATAGAAAGGTGGTCTATTTTGGACACGTAGTAAGGGGAGAGTAACGATGCAGAGATTTTTCAACTTATTATGATAGGTAAAATCGAAGGACACAGAAGAATTGGTAGAAAGCAGGCCTCTTGGTTGAAGAATATCAGGGAGTGGATAGGAATAAAGAAAGCAGAACAACTATTTAGAATAGCTCGAGACAGAGACAGTTTCGCCATGTTAATCGCCAACGTCAAGGGGACTTGATAGGGCACGTTAAGAAGAAGACTTGTTTTTAATCTTGGATACCCTGGGATAAGCTTGGATAATGGGAAATCCGAGTGGCCTTTCCGCAGTGATGCCGCTTGCGTAAGAGTGACATTATGCACCGTTCTCCATTGTTTACTTTCTTTTTATGAATCGTCTAGAATTACGTCTACTCCAAATGTGCACTCGTCAGTGACCTTGATTTTTGACCATGGTCACTGGCTCTCCATACTATGGTTGTATGTACGGCCGACGATCGACTGACAATTTGGCAAATGGTGTTTACTTATTTCGCCAGCCGGCTACCCAGAAGGTCTGGCTCCACTAAGTCCATGCCTAACGGTAAACGACTTGAATGCACCGAAATCGCGGTTGCTTCACCTGGTGTACCCTGCTGGGGATAAAATTACTGTCCAAAAATTTAAGATGATAAAAAATCACAAAAAAAATTGTTTAAATGGGGTACTAGTGTTTAACCTAGGTGGTGAAACATGAATTCCAAGGTGTATAGTGCCCTCACCTCTCACAGATGTCTCGTGTATGTGCTTTCGTAATTTTTTTTATAAAACTACCTATCGTATTTTATTAACTCAAACTAACATATTCTAACTACTTCACTCACCAAGTCCAGTGCAATGCCAATCCATAGAGTCCCATTACCTACTATGTGACCACCTTTTCACCCTTTACTCTTCGGATTGATACCCTACTAGTTGGTGGCTGGATCTTCTGTGCCTTGCCAATCCGGTTTCGTCATAGTTCATCAAGTTCCTTAGACTTTCATTCAGTTGATTTCATAGTTCGTTGAAAATTCCGTACGTTTTTTCATTCATAGAATCTAGGATCATTCTAGGACCCTTTGGTTTCTCTGTATAGAAACCTTTGGGTACGTATGTGGGAATGTTAACAACCTCCCTTTTAATGTAGATATGTGCTTTTTCAATCTTATTTTTATTGGTTTTAGAGGTTTAGCCCCAAGCTACTGATTCATATGTTATAGCTGGTATGACGATGTTGTTTGCCATTCTTAATTTCGTTTTCAGGCTTAACTTGCTATTTTTTCCAATGAGAGATCTTAGCGTTCTTCATAATATCTTTCTCTTGGTGATAGCGCTGTTGACATGTGATGTTTAATGCATTTTTTTGTCTATACTAATATTTTGCTTGATTGGACCATTCTATTTGTGTGTTGAACATCCCCAATTGACGGTCAGGTTTCCAAATATTTTTTGGAACATGACGGTTTGGGACTTTTATGGGTTTATTGCGATTTTTTATTGACAGTACAGTGAAACTTCGACAACTCGGATTAATCGGAACCGCGGCCGATCCGGGTTATCGAAAATCCGAGTTAGCCGGAGAATATGGTAAACATTAATAAAATATGGTATACTTACAGATAAACTCCGTTATAATTGAAATAACATGAAATATATATATATATATATATATATATATATATATATTTACTCCCAGCGTATGAAGTGAGCCACATATCAAAAGAAACTGCGGTTGAAGTGAGGTCCTGTACAAAGTGAGGTCCAGTATACGGACCTCACTTAGTCAATCAATGTAAGACTTTTTCGTAGACATGTACTGATAGCAAACACTGTTTTTTTACAAAAAAAAGTGGGACCTCACTTTGTATGGTCCACATCAATTTTTAGTTCAGAGATTTTCCGCATAGAGGCGCTGACTTTGGCGTATATTTTCTAACCATGTATATTCTATACCCTGTTGAATAACTTACGATACACATAGTGAGGACCATACAACTGGCAACATCTGTTCAACCAATCTTTAAAACAGTGGATCGTCAATCGTCGCATAAATTCAAACAGTACAAAAATGTTTAATACTTTAATCCTTTTTGAGAGCGTAGGCGCAAAATTTCGGTCGAGTTCTTTTTAAACGCATTTATTTTTTTCGATTCCTGAGATAACTAATAGGTATTTTTAAAAAATTTAAACGCAAAATAGAAGACTACATTATTCCCGAAGGCAGAAAGTCCCTTATAATGAACAAAAAGTTTCTTTTGTAATATATATTTAAAATTAAAAATCAGACTATTTTTTTTCACCCCTGTGACTTATTAAAATGAATATTATAGAAGTTCTCAAGGACTTTCGACCATGGATAATACAATAATATTTCTTTCTGCGTTTAAATTTTTTAAAAATACTTAAGGTTTTCTCAGTATTCGAAAAAAATGAACGCATTTAAAAATAATTCGAGCGAAATTTTTGCGCATATGCTCTCAGAAAGGCTTAAAATACTATAAATTTTTGTAATCAGTATTTCAATAGTTATTTATGATATAAGTGTTAAAAGTACACGTTTAAGGCACGCATGTGAAAGTTTGCAGAATGAGCGACAGCGAGTTCTGCAATTCACATGAGTGCCTTAAAAATGCACTTTTTAACACGCATATCATGCAAAAATTTTTCTACAAACGTAATTACAGGACAATATCTACAAAAACTTTTACTTGAACTTGACTGACATTCCATTTTTATATTTTTTTGACATTACATCAAAATTGCCTATACGATCAATACGAATTGCAGTGCCATAAAATTTTTAAAGCACTAGTGCCTTAAAGCAGCGCCGGATAAAGGGGCGGGCGAGCCGGGCGACCGCCCGGGGCGCCAGAATTTGGGGGCGCCAAATTTTGAGAGACGCTGATATATAAATATAATATTTACCCCCCTCCGTGGAGGGGGGTAAATAGACGTTCGGGGCAGACGTTCGGATACAATTAGCGTGTCTTTGCAAAGACAATGACGTCGACATTGCAAAGTAACAAGCCACTTACTCAACACACACACTACTTACACATGACACTAGGTACCTAACTGTTCAAAATTACCGTACCTACCATGCCAATGGCCATTAGTTGTCGAGGCATTAGCTACACAAAAAAAAATATAATATTTTTTACATTCACTATTTTTTTGGACTTTATAGATTATCTTTGGGCTAAGATTACTCCTAAGACAATTAATATTAAATAATTGTAACAATAAGAAAACTATTTCTAGCTCACAAAAATTCTCTAATAAAAATAATGCAACCTAAAAATTGTTATGGCTTTTAAAGGTCATTTGTCAGGTAATACCTATCACTTTTATGGTATTACAATGTTATACATACATACTTAAAATACACGAAGATCAGATTTACGAAGTATCAACAAATTTATGAATAGTCAGTGATATTATTATACTGCTGCTTGTCATTATAGCCTCAATGGTTAAATAGTTTTGTCTTCCTGTTCTGTAAACTTTGCTTTATCAACATTGTCGTGTGTCCTTGGGTGTGTAATTTGAAATAAAAAAAAACAAACCAGGTATATCTATATGAATAGAATTGACAAGTTCTTTTTCATAATATGAATATATAGAAATTTATTTCGAATACTTTGTACGCGTTAAGATGTTTCACTTTTTGCATAAAAACGGCACGAACGACGTATGAAAAAAAAGGAATAATAGATTTTTGTATATATCATAAATTGAACGAGTAATTCCAAAATGATTTGTTATTTGAAATATCTTAGTGGCGTACTATGTTGTTCTTTAAAAAAATTCACACCATTTCAACAGTAGATATAAAATTATTAATTTTATGTCAAAAAATGCGCAATAATTACCTCTTAAAACACATCAAATTTCATTTGCATATCTGAACCGGTTTTAGAACAATAAAGAAATCGTCAGTTTGTAAGAAAAATGTCAACACCCCATATCTCGGAAACGAAGTATTTGCTGACATACGCTTATAGAGCAAACTGTCATTATTTTTTCATATAGAATTACCCTTTAAAGTTTGTCGCATTTATTTAGAAACATCCTGTTTTTTCTTGACCACCCTGGATTTCCATAGTTTTTCCTGTATTATTTCACTTGACCGTTATTTTCAGTTCTTTCTGTTTTTCCAGTCCTGCAGGTTTCTTTTCTAATATTGCTTCGTCCATTTTATCTCCAAAAGATTTTCGGGGTCTGTCTCTCTTCCTTCTTCCTATCGGGCTCCAATCTGTTATTCTGTTTATCAACGATTTTGGTCTGCTCTTCTGCCATGCCCGTACCAGGTTAATCTCTTTTGTTCTATGTTGTCTATTATCCCTTGAATTCATTACCATTATTTTCTTAATCTCTATGTTATTTATTCTATCCCTTCTACAGCTTCTACTTAGGTATTCGATCTCTGTTGCTCTTATTTTGCATTTGGTTTTCGTATTTTTTATTCAATTTTCACACCCATTATTCAGAATACTTTTTGTCATGGTGTTATATTATTTTCTTCTTTTTGTTTTTATACTGATGTTCTTATCCCACAGTACCGGGTTTAATTTTAGTATGCAGCATATTGTTTGTCCTAGTAACTCGATACCTAAAACCATAGTTTGGTTCTATAGGTATCGAGTCATAGAGATAATAAAAAGCTCATGAGATAATAAAAAAAAATAATGAATGATTTTATTTGAATTTGCGTAGATGATTGTAAGGCCAAGGATATCACAACGGCTCTAAAAGGAAGAGAAAAAATAAAGATGTACAAGCTCGCGTTTGCAAAGAATATCCGCATGCTATTTTATGCTAAGTGGATCACTCCCTCAATTTAGTTATTGGGGATGCAGCTATATCTTGCGCACAATCAACATGTTTTTTGGTCGTGTAGAAGATTTATACACATTAAATGCTATAAATGAGTCAGATTAAATAAATTATTAGACGAATTTTTTACTAAGCAACAACATTTTTGTTTAATTTAGTAGTATTTTGTATTTTGACAACGACACCCGATTTGGGCGTCGAAACGATAATAAAATTATTTTTTTCAATTTAATTGTGGCTTATTTTCCATCTAAATAGTTATTTATACACATTTTTTACTGGTTGTTGATAATGTGCATTTATCTTTTACCTCGCTTCTTCGTCGCTTGAATGTGCTCGCTATGCTATGCCCTATGTTGGATAAGTTATAAGTAATAACTATCCTACTATTTTTTAAATAAATATATTTTTACATAGTTCTTTATGGTAAAATTTTGATTTTTTCCTATTTTTTTTATATTTGCATTAAATTTGTATATTCTTATATGAAGGGGCGCCAAATTTTATTTTGCCAGGGGCGCTCAGAACCCTAAAACCGGCCCTGCCTTAAAGTAGCATTTTTAACGCACGTATGGAGTTCTAAAAATTGCATTTTTAACACGGTTGTAGAAAAAAGCCTTTAAATGAGGTGTCACATGATGTACTTACTTTCCTATTTAAAAAAATCAAAGTTGTGCCTATCACCTGAAGAAGAGGGATCGCGTAAAGTTCGAAACATTGACGCTATAATATACTATGATTATTTTAAAAATCGACCTATCCGAGCGTTTTTCTTATGTGCTAAAAATAAATAAGTTAATAAGGGGGGTAAAACTTATTCCAGCGAACTGTATTTGTAACAACCAAGGTAGGGATGGCGGTTGTTGAACAAAAAACCGGTTTTCGGTTATACCGGTTTTTTACTTACGGTTTAACCTGGCGGTTATAACTGGTCAAAAAAAGCGGTTGTTCCAAAAACCATTTTTCGGTTTTTTTAATCAGAAGCAAATACTCGATAGGTTATAATGTTAATATAATGTTATATGTTACATTACATTTATATTGCAATTCAGTTTGCTCAATTTTCCTACCGAAAAATTCCCCAACCAATTCAACCTATAAAAATTTTCCCATGTGCTTTCAAATTACCCTAAAAATGTTCGAAAGTACCCCAATCTGGCATCTCTGATTCGTCGCTCGTTGTAGACGGCGTCGGTGTATATTGCGTTGTCAATTGGGATATTCCCAAAACTCCCAAAAGTGATGATCCTACCGATCTACCGACATGTCCCTAGGATCTATCGAGTTTAAAAAAATATCCAAATGACATATTTTACTTAAGAGGAAACAGTAGAGATCAACAGGTAGCGAAAACGCGTTCCAAGATTGCGGCTGTAATTTTGAATATTTTTTCGAGATATGTGGCACACGTATTCGTAATATAATAAAGAATGGCGGTACAGAGCCCAATTTAAAAAATATATTAATATGTGGAAATTACTCTGTAATTAAATACAATATTAAAAAAACGAGCCTGTACCGCCACTAAGAAGAACAAAAAAATACACTTTCTTCAAATAAACTTTTTTATCCGATGCCTAGATTAGATTTTGTGTCATTTTGGAACTACTAAAATTTTTTATTTCATTAGTAGTTCCAAAATGACACAAAATCTAGGCATCTGATAAAAAAGTTTATTTGAAGAAAGTGTATTTTTTTGTTCTTCTTAATGGCGGTACAGACTCGTTTTTTTAATATTGTATTTATTTACAGAGTAATTTCCACATATTAATATATTTTTCAAATTGGGCTCTGTACCGCCATTCTTTATTATATTACAAATACGTGTGCCAAATATCTCGAAAAAATATTCAAAATTACAGCCTCAATCTTGGAACGCGTTTTGGCTACCTGTTGATCGCTACTGTATCACCTTAAAAATAAATTCGATAAACCAATTCATCATTTATTGCCATCAAAAAATTTCAGTAGGTAGTATTTTTTAACACGTTTGTATAATACCTTTCATTTCCTAAGAATTATGTATTATTTAAAAATTACATAATGGAGATTCCTAATCGTATTTCGGTATTCACATTTCATACAAGTCTCAAAGTACTCAAGTATAAACAATTTTTAGATGATTTTGGGAATATCGATTTCAAGCAGATTACTTACCTTTTTATGTAAATATTCATGTGTTTCATAAAAGCTGATGTGACACTTTCGTCCAGTTCTTTATTAGTAAATAAAAGTTGAATTATGGTTGTTTGGGTTAATAATTATATAGTACTTCGCATATTATTTATAATACATATAGTAGGGGAGCAAAGTATGCTAAATGTGCAGTCACTCGAGCGCTTTGGGGACCTATTGGGTTGTGATTATTAGGTTCTAAAACCAAAAAAGTTAAGTAAAATTTTCTATTTTAGTGGGGACTTTCCATATTTTAATTTAATTTTCCATTTCCAACACCCGTTTTCTCCGATTATAGCGCCACCTATCCGTATTTAGAAAAAACGTTTCGAATAAAAGTTGCTTATTTTTACGCAAAGAATCCAAATCTGAAATAAAAAAAGGAGTTCCTATTTAAGATTTTAAAGTAACCCACCCCCCCCCCCACCTCCGTGGGGGTCGTGTTTGGTACCATTCGATAGATTTCAGAAAAAATATTCAGAAATTGTAGCGTATTACCTATAAGAAGTTACCGTTAAGCCGGGTCCAGACTAGGTAACCAATCATGTTAAATAACAAAGTTTTGTAACTTGTTACAAAATTTTAAATAAACAAGTTTTAAAACACAGTGTTGTATAACATTTTTCTGGTTATATAGCATGTTTTATGTTATCCAACAGATGTCGGTAAACATCAAAGAAAGTTATAAAACCGCACCGCGACTGATCTACACCTAAAAACATGTTATTGAAACATTTCTCTGGCATAGTACCTACGCGAGCAGCAACCGTTTAGTCCTGTCGCCAGGGGGGGTACAACGGCCTTCTGTATTCAGATGGACTTACCCAAGTTTTTTTTATGTATTTTGACCCGTAGAACACGAATTTTTTGGGTAACAGTTGATCCGGATGTCGATAAGATTGTTATAAACAAAGAAGTTGAGGAATTACATAACAGCGATTTCTCGCAAAACAAAACATGTTTTTGTATTTTTTGGGCCATTCTAACCAAAAAGTGTTTCTACAAATTTTTTCGTATGATTCATAGTTTTCGAGATAAACGCGGTGGAACTTTCAAAAAATCGAAAAATTGCAATTTTTGTACCCGAATAACTTTTGATTAAAAAATAAAATAGCAATTCTGCTTACCGCATTTGAAAGTTCAAGTCAAAGTATATCGGTTTTAGTAATTTGCATTGCTAAAAATTTATTATTTTATTGTTAAACACAAGTATAAACACCTAGTGCTGGAGTGATGTTTTCAATGATTTCTCATTTAAAATCGAACGAGTAGGTAGAGTAGGTACAAGTGCAAGCGAGGCTATTTCTACGTAGCATGCATGTAAACGCATGTATTAGGCACGGGAAACACTATGTGTTTATAGCTTTTTTTAGCAATAAACACATAAATTTTTGGCAATGTATATATTCGAAACCGATAGAATTTGACTTGAACTTTCAAATGCGGTAAGCAGAATTGCTATTTTATTTTTTAATCAAAAGTTATTCGGGTTCACAAATTGCAATTTTTCGATTTTTAAGTTCAACCGCGTTTATCTCGAAAACTATGCATCCTACGAAAAAACTTGTAGGAACATTTTTTGGTTAGAATGGCCCAAAAAATACAAAAACATGTTTTGTTTTACGAGAAATCGCTGTTATGTAATTCCTCAACTTCTTTGTTTATAACAATCTTATCGACATCCGGATCAACTGTTACCCAAAAAATTCGTGTTCTACGGGCCAAAATACATAATAAAAACTTGGGTAAGTCCATCTGAATACAGGAGGCCGTTGTACCCCCCCTGGCGACAGGACTAGTTGGAGTCATATCGCCTTGTTCATTCTGGAGTGATTGTGCTAGATTTTTCTTTACTCTGTTCACGTAGGGTTATTTACGCGATGAAATTGTGGAAAGAACTGACTACTCATTTAATTGAGCTATTTCGTAAGTAACGAGTATTATGGGATTGCTATGGGATGAGCTACATTTATTGATTTAAAAAACAAATAAAAAACACGATGAATAGACTGAAATAGAAGTGAAAATAGATACAGAAACTGTAGTTAAAACTAATGCACGTACGCCTATAACTCAAGCCAACAAAAGAAAAGCAGTACGCGGAACCTTAACAGCAAATCGGTGCAAATCAACTCTAAATTTGACATAAATACTATTCTCTACAGAGCAGAGTGTTCAGACATAAAACCTGTAACATTCACTTCATTCGCTACACAGATGCAGACTGCTTCATCAGCTACTCAAACAGGCACTCAATCATACAATATATCTGAGCCTTTCTATTCCGTCCACTACACCTACATCCGCTACTTCTCCAGCTACACCAATTCAAACAGACAGTGACACTCAATCATGAACAGGTGAAGACGATAATACTGAGGAATTAAATTTTACAGAAATGTTATACGTCCTCTCTGAAACAATGAGTAAAAAGTTTAAAAAATATACTTTGCTAATAATATAACTGTTAATCTTTCTCTTACTGGAATTGCATCTCGAAATGTCTTTCCTGCCTATTTTATGGCCGATTTCATTTATAAGAAATTCAAAATCAGAACTTTCTATTCTTAAGAAGTTTTTAAAACTGCCATCACATTTAATGTCTCCTGTCGATGGGTCTATGTTATCTCTTTCTAGATCAGCTAAAAGAGCTGTACCACTACCTATATTTTGCTCGAGCTGCTAATGAAGGACACATCCAAAATATTAATTTAACACGCCGGTGTCGCCTCCACAATATTACACAAGCTGCTGTTGCTATGAAGAGATCCTCCATACTTATATGACGCCATTTTATATATTACCTAACCTACCAGCTATCCATCTAAAATGCTGCAAAATTTATGCGCATGTTGTTGTTTTGTTTTTTGTTATATAGTCTGGATACTCATGCTATATTATAACAAGTTACATAACAAAGTTGTACAACTTTGTTATTAGCATGTTTTGTTACATAGTCTAGACCCGGCTTTAAAAGTTCCCCGTTTCAGGAAAAAATATTGTCTAAGAGCGATAGCCTAGTGACCTAGTGGGTAGACCTCGGATCTCGGATTCGTAAAGCAGAGGTTTCGATTTCAAATCCGGGGTGTGGATCTCCGATTTTTTTATTTATTGTTACTGCATTCATGTCTGTAGACAATGTTGCAATCTATTATGAGCACAATAAAAAAATATAGTAATAGAATAATAAATAAATATTTCAAAAAAAAAACAAGAAAAAAAATACAATCACTGGAAGCGAAACTAAACAATACGGAAGAAATATAACCACTGGATTCGGAACTGGATATGGAACTGGATAATATTAGAAAACTGATATTATAATATGTAAGCACTACGAGCCTAGTAGGCCCATGGCTTGATGTACTATTCTTTTCCACTCCCTTTTGTCAGTCGCTTTTGTTTCCCAGTTCCTTAAGTTAATTCTTCTCATATCTTCTCTAACTTCATTACTCCATCGTGACCTCCGTCTTCCTCTTCGTCTTTTCCCTGCCAATGCACTAGATAGTACCATTCTGGGAATTCTAGATGGAATCATCCTCTGCACATGGCCCAACCATCTAAGTCTTTGCGCCTTAATTACTGCTAGTATGTTAGGATCTTGATAGAGCTCAGTTAGTTCCTTATTTGTTCTTCTTACCCATTGTCCATTTAAGTTTTTCCCACCGAAGATTTTGCGCAGTATTTTCCTCTCCCAAACTAATAACAACTCTTGATGTTTTTTTGTTGTGACCCATGTTTCAGAAGCATACGTTACTATCGGCCTTATTACGGTCTTGTAAGTTCTTAGTTTTGCTCTTCGTGATATATGTTTACTTCTTAACAACCCATTAAAAGCAAATATAGCGCGGTTGCCCGACATAATTCTCTTTTATATTTTTTCTTCACAGTTAGGATCTCTTGTGAAGACAGTTCCTAAGTACTCAAATCTCTCAACTTCTTTGAATTTATACTGTGTTCCCTTCGCTGTTGTCATTGTTATGTATTGCCCCCGAACGAATTGCTTATTTGTCCATTCCATATACTTTGTTTTTGCTTCATTTATATACAATCCTTTGGTTGCTGCCCTCTCCTCGAGTTTCATGAGTGTTTCTATAAGTTCTATTTTGCTCCTAGCCAAGATTACCAAATCGTCTGCGAATGTCAAGCACTGATGCTTTTTGTGGTAGATCAGACCTGTTCTATTAATGTTTGCTTCCTGTATAACCTTTTCTAGTAATATGCTAAACATTATAGACGATAATGGATCACCCTGTCGCAGTCCTTGTTTGACCTCAAAGCTTTCTGTTATAGTATTGTTTATCTTGACTTTATCATACTGATATATCACACTGATATTGTTTAAAAACACTAATAATATTGATATAAAATGTTAATCAATTTTATTTATTGTTATAAGAATCAAAGGTAAATATGATTAGGCGAATGAAGCCTTAGGTTTCGCAGTCAATATCCCAACCACACACACATGTTGCAATCTATTTCAATACGGGTTATAGTACAAACTATATAGTCCAGAAAGCCACTGCGCATCCGCTAGGAAAAATATTCTAATTCGGATTTTTTGCACAATCTTACTTAAAAAGGACCCCTTTTAACAAATTTGCATGTTGCCAGGACCAAAAGTTGGTCAAAAATTTTTTAAACGTTTTTTTTTGCTTTTTTCCTAAAATAATTTTTTTTTGCATGGAACAAATTTTTTTTAGGTTTTTTGGATCATTCCAAACAGAAAAGGTCTTTAGTGACTTTTCTCTAAAGTTGATAGTTTTTGACATATAGGCGATTAAAAATTGAAAAATTGCGAAATCGGCCATTTTTAACCCTCAAAAACTATGTGAAAAATTGAAAATTTAAATGTTGTCAAGGTAGGCAGATATTCTTTAAACATCGATTGATGAAATCCCGAAGAGTCTTTTGCAATACAATATCAAAAACCCCTTTGTTTTTAATTGCCAATCAAGCGTGCGCGACACTATTTTCCACCGTTGCATGTGTATACAGTATGGTGCAAATGAAAGGAATAAATTCGTTATTTCGTAAACCGGTGACTTTAAGGAAAAATCCCAAAACAGGTCGGTTTTTATTTTTAAGTTATAATATTGTGGCATATATAGTATACTAGTGACGTCATCCATCTGAGCGTGATGACGTAATCGATGATTTTTTAAATGAGAATACGGGTCGCGTGCTGGCTCATTTGAAAGGTTCTTCAATTCTCTATTCAGTAATATAAACATGTACATAATTTTTTATAAAGGGTGTCCAAAAATTTTTTATTAAATTAAATCATTTGGCAAATTGACAAAAAAATTAAATTATTAGACGCCCTGTATAAATAATTATGTAGATGTTTATATTACTGGATAGAGAATTGAAGAACCTTTCAAATGAGCTAGCACACGACCCCTATTCTTATTTAAAAAAATCATCGATTACGTCATCACGCCCAGATGGATGACGTTACTAGTATACCATATATGTCACAATATCATAACTTAAAAATAAAAATCGACCTGTTTCGGGATTTTTCCTTAAAGTCGCCGGTTTACGAAATAACGAATTTAATCCTTTCATTTGCACCATACTGCATACACATGCAACGGTGGAAAATAGTCTCGCGCACGCTTGATTGGCAATTAAGAAACAAAGGGGTTTTTGATACTGTATTGCAAAAAACTCTTCGGGATTTCATCAATCGATGTTTAAAAAATATCTACTTACCTTGGCAACATTCAAATTTTCAGTTTTTCACATAGTTTTTGAGGGTTAAAAAAGGCCGATTTCGCAATTTTTCAATTTTTAATCGCTTATATGTCAAAAAATATCAACTTTAGAGAAAAGTCACTAAAGACCTTTTCTGTTTGGAATGATCCAAAAAGCCTAAAAAAATTTTGTTCCATGCAAAAAAAATTATTTTAGGAAAAAAACAAAAAAAAACGTTTAAAAAATTTTTGACCAACTTTTGGTCCTGGCAACACGCAAATTTGTTAAAAGGGGTCCTTTTTGAGTAAGATTGTGCAAAAAATCTGAATTAGAATATTTTTCCTAGCGGATGCGCAGTGGCTTTCTGGACTAATACATTTAATATCAAAATAGTGGGATATATTTTTTTAGTTGAGGACACTTGGTCACATTGCATTGTTTCAGGATAAGGTGAAATATCTTCAATAAATGGAAAAAAGCATGTATGTCATATATTATAATACTTTCTATACTCTTAATATGTAGTCTCGTATAAATTTGTAGTGACATGATTTTAGGTATAAGAACAAGAAGCTTGCAACAATTTTCAGAGAAAATAAAAAACTAAAACTATTTTAAAATGATTATTCGAAATAAAACATATGCACATATTCACTGTATTTGCCATCTAGTGGAATAACTGTAAAATTAAGTCAGTAAAAAGTACATTAAGTTTAATTAAATTAAGTAAATCATCTTGTATACTAAAATTAAAGTTGGAAAATTGTCGTTTCAAAATGAAAATCGACAGGGGCAACAGTACCTATACTAAAATACACTCTGTATAGATAATTATGTCAATGTTAATAATACTGGATAGAGAATTGAATATCCTTTCAAATGAGCTAGCACACGCCCCTCTTCCCTATTTAAAAATAAGGGGTGGGGGAAATGGAAGGGAGGGGTTGACAAATGACAGATATGTATGTACCGTAAAAACTGTGTTCCCCTTAGATCAAAAGTCGGGTTTTTATATTTATATGTTAAGTTCAATATAAATTTCACATAACTGAACTATCACTGTATCCTCCATTTTGATTATTATTGTTCTCAACTAACGCTATTTTCAAAATTCTTGCTTTCCTATCCATCTTTAACGTAAATTATTAAAAAATATAAAACTATTTCTTTATTAACGCTAGTCTCCGATAAGGCTACCGTGATTTAATGCTGAGGTACTAAAATGTTATAAAATTAACAAACAGTACGAGCAAGAACAAAGAGTCCACATCCTTCTTATAACTACAAGTGACTGAAACATCGAAACAATAATAATTCTTACTGTGTTATACAGAAAAAGGCAGTAGAAACGATTAATCTCATATTTATCGACAACACTGTATGGTCCTCACTTGATGAGCTGTAAGGAAATATACACGTAAAGTTGTCCTCACTTTGTGCGCATAACGGAAAAGTATATACAGTCTCACTTTAATAGCTGCGTATAATGACCTCACTTGGGTGGCAATATACTTGAACAATACGGGGCACATATACGTAATTTTTTTTGTGTATACTCGTCATTTTTTAATTGCTATTTACTTGTCAAGGTCACTATGAAGAGTTGAAACGATTATGTCTACGTTTTCTACCGGTCCTCACTAAGTGCGCGTAATGTCAGGACCTCACTTTGATATCTGTGCATAAATATATATATATAAGAAATACTGGATATTAGTGACTGTCAATATCAACAAACAAGTGGTTTATTAGGGTTGCAGTCAGAAGTTTGGCCAGGATATCAAAGAAACACTCTTTTGACTTTTTGTCTAGCTTTTTGTCAAACAACCCCGAAAGCTAGACAAAAAGTCAAAAGAGTGTTTCTTTGATATCCTGGCCAAACTTCTGACTGCAACCCTAATAAACCACTTGTTTGTTATATATATATATATATATATATATATGCACAGTACCTACACATCTAAATTATTAGAAACACGTAAACACAAACCTAAGCAAACGGAAGCAAAAAATACAAGACTGTACTACACACCAGTGCCGGTTTAACCTAACTTCGGGCCCTGGGCGCTGGAGATTTAGGGGCCCCTTTATTGCTATTCGTTGTCAGTTTTTAACAAGAAAACACATGCATTAACTATAAAGGTTTATTGTAAAATCCATAAAATATATTTTTTAAACAATCAAGAAGAATAGCAAAGGTAAAAAATAATCTAAAAATACATTTAAAAACATAAATAAAAAACAGAAAGTTCCGCAAAACAACACATGACAAACAAAAAAACATATTCTAAAAAAATACACAAAGACAAAAATTAGATCACTTTTTTTCTTGACTTGGAATTCGCAAACTGCCATATAATATTATCACAATTCAGTTTCTCCAGTTTTTCATTCTCTATATACAATCGTGATAATGCGTCTAGGTTTTCTTGACCCAAATTTGACCTTAAATATGTTTTTATTCTTTTTAAAGCCGAAAAAGACCGCTCGCTTGACGCATTAGAAATAGGTATCGTGAAATAAATTTGCAGTAAAGTTAAAATATTGGGAAAAGTTGCTTTTACATCCTGAAAGAATCAAATTTTTCATAAATTGTATGATGTTTATTCAAATTTTGGCATAATATTGCAAAATGGGTAATTTCATTATGCAAGTTCTCTTTGGTTTCATCAACATCATTTTTATGTTTCTCGGATAAAGTATTAATTGACGTCTTGACTTCTTCTTTATCTCTAGATTAAAAAAACATCTAAAAGCTGATGTTACATCCTTGCTGAAAACAGCGACTAATTTTCTAGACTCTAGATTTTCTGCAACAGCGATTTTTTTTGTCGCTGCGACTACAACTTGCAATTATTGTAATCGCTTTACTTTTGAATGTTTGAAAGAGTGTGTACCAATTGTTTAGGTATTGGCATTTTCGAGAATAATCTATTCTTTATCTAAACATTAGATTTATGTATCATATCTATTTTTGTCTTTCGTTTAACTATTTTAAAAGGACTTATTTTGTTCCAATTTTAAAAGAACTTATTTTAAAGCCGAAAAGTGAGTTAAATTATTATTTAAGCCCCACAATTCAAAAAGAAATTATTAGAAACTAAAAAAACTCCATCTGTGCGATTATTTTGGATACAATTCGAGACATGGCCATTGATTAATAACCTACACAGTTTTTACCCACTACCTGGGTAGTTTTTAATCAGTGACATGGCGAAATCGGACTAGACAGCTTTCTGTAGTTTTTGGAAAAGGGCCCCGCCACAAACACTGACACGGGGCCCCTGTGGGGCTAGGCTACGGCACTGTGTATAGGCGTGAAGAGATGTAACAATAGAACAAAGGCGTTTGCAGTGTTTTGGCGTATCTGCGTATGAGATTTTTTTCGGAGAATATGTAAATTATTTAGCGACTTTATTTTTTTATAATTAAAAGGCGGGCCCCTCCTGGGCGCCCGCCCCAAGCGCCCAGTGGATAAACCGGCACTGCTACACACAATACAGTCACAATCGGAATGATGTTATGAACACTGAAAACTAAGACCATTGTTTAAAAAATAATTTTTTAAATAGTCTTTTAGTCTATTTTAAACAATGCTAACATAGTTAGAAATAAATAAAGGAATTACAGGTGCCTGTTGTTTCCGATAAATCCGAGACAATGACCGTCGCTCTGCCGCCGCCGCCGCCGTTCGCCATGAGTCATTTTTACTATCGTATACAAAGTACAAATTACATAAATACACATTTTCTCTCAAATATTATTGTTACAATATACAACGTTAAAAGTAGATGTTGCTCTATAGTTGCACATACTCTATGTATTGACAATATAGAAGATGTAATGTCAGAAAATTATAAAATATAATGTCAGTCAAGTTTCCTATTGTCCTGTAATTAAGAATAAATTTATAATCGTTGATGGTCATTTAGTTAGCTAGTTAGCTCACCTAACTCGTTTTATAACAGGTTATGGGCCCAGTTCACGTGAACTGTGAACAGGTGAAAAAATATGGTGACCGGCAATAACGATTATAAAATTCAAGTCGATAAACTTGAGGGTCCTGAAGACTGGGCAAAATGGAAATGGCACGTTTCGATGTTATTACGAGCGTATGCACTTGAAGACATTGTGAACGGTACGTGTAAGTGTCCAGAGGTTGCTGAAAATTCAACTTCATTGGAAGTAGAGAAGCATCAACAATGGTTAAAAGACGATGCAAAAGCGGCAAGTTTGTTAGCAGGTACGCTAGGAAAAACTGTTGTCGAGCTAGTGTTGACATGTACTCATGCTAGTGAAATATGCGACAAATTACGTGCGCGATTTGAACGTAGCAGTGCGCAACGGTTAAACATGTTAATTGAAGCCCTTTTTAGAGTTCAGCGTGATGAAAAAGAAGATATTAGCACACATGTTGCGAAGTTGCAGAAACTGTTTGTAGATTTGAATGATGAATTGCTGAAGCATGATGAATATGTTTTATCCGAAAGAATGTTAAATGGTCGGATCTTATCAACTTTGGGTAAGGACTTTGATAATTTCAAAGATTTGTGGGAAACGATACCATCGAAGAATAAAACTTTGAATTTATTGATTGAGAAATTGTGTGCCATTGAATTACGTGACCAAAGTACCACAGAATCTTTTGCGTTTGTTGCACGCAATAGCCCGACAGAAAAATACAAACAGAGCCAAAGTACAGCTACTACAAAGTCAGAGAAAAATGTACATCGTGCAAAAGAAAAATTTTCTTGTCACA
Organism: Diabrotica virgifera virgifera; assembly: GCF_917563875.1. Lineage (NCBI taxonomy): Eukaryota > Metazoa > Arthropoda > Insecta > Coleoptera > Chrysomelidae > Diabrotica > Diabrotica virgifera. The sequence continues at coordinate 144,137,205 of NC_065443.1, read as the reverse complement.
GATGCAAGAAATTAGGCCATTGGGCGAGAGAGTGTCCATTGAAAAAATCTGCTGAGAATTTAGATGAGAATGTAAGTATTGATGCTGCTTTTTTGTCTGTTGTTTTAAGTGCCTTATCTAACAATTGTGTTGAAGCTGGGAAATGGTATTGTGACAGTGGAGCCACAAATCATATCACTACAGATAAGCAATATTTCTTATCTTATACAGAATTTTCCGAACCCGAAAAGATATTACTTGGTAAGAAGGGTGTATGTATGTTAGCCCATGGACAAGGAACGGTGAAAATTCAAACGCGTCTGAATAATAAATGGAAAGATGCTGAATTGAAGAATGTTTTTTATGTTCCTGAAGCAAGTGCTCATTTGTTGTCTGTGAAAGCTGCTGCACAAAGGAGTTTCGTTATAGTACTCGACGAAAAAAGTGTAAATCTACATAATAAAATTACTCTTAAATCTGTAATGACTGGGTACTTCAGTAATGGCCTGTATGCACTTGATATACGTGTTGTGAAACCGATCAATCCCATTCAAGCAAATTTAGTAGAGTCAACAGATATGTTACAAGTGTATCATGAAAGATTTGGTCATCAGCATAACCAACACGTAAAGAAGGTCTTGAAGAAAATGAATATAGACATTGATGGGTGCAAAGAAAGCTTTTATGATAGATGTGCAATTGGAGAAATGCATAGATTGCCATTTAAAACTAGGATCAATCGGCCACAAGTCACTGGTGAGCAGATCCATGTCTAGGACCAGATGTGAATGGACCCATGTCTATAGAATCACTAGGAAGAGCACGTTATTACGTATGTTTTAAAGATGACTTTAGTAAGTTTCGGAAAGTTTTCTTTATGAAACACAAAAGTGAAATATGTGCCCTCTTAGAAAATTTTTTAAATGAAGCAAACACAAATGGCCATGTTGTAAAGCAACTGAGATGTGATGGAGCGAGAGAGTTTGACAATAGAAAGGTATCTGAACTTCTTGCGAGTAGAGGTATAGAGCATTGTATCACTCCACCCTATACACCTCAGCAGAATGGAGTTGCTGAAAGGGAAAACCGTACCATTGTAGAGTGTGCTCGTTCCATGTTAAACTCATGCAAGTTGTCCAAAAATTGTGGGCAGAAGCATGTAATACTGCATTGTATCTTCTGAATCGCACAGGAAAATCATCAATTGAGAATAAAAGTCCCTATGAATTGTGGTATGGAAAGCCAGTTGGGAGTTTGAAACATTTAATAATATTTGGCACTGAATAACAAAAATTTTCGCAGTAAATTTGATGAAAAGGCGATACATGGTTATTTAGTTGGTTACGTGAATGACAGGGATGGTTTTAGAATATGGATTCCATCTGAAAGAAGAATCGTATCGAGCCACGACGTACGATTTAAACCTGAGGTTACATGCAATTTGCAAATTTTGGAAGATAAAGCCGAATCAGTGAACCAGAATCAGTCGGAATGTGTAAATGAAAACTCAGAAGAAGTGAAAAATTTTAGTTCAATTTTTGTATTTTCCAATACTTTCTATATAAATAATATGCTCTTCATTCGTAACGATAAAGTCATTAGTTTTCGAGATATTTGAAGTTAAAAACGTAGGGGTATAGGTATAATACATTAATAAAATTAACTGTGCCGTTTCATTTTTAACTTAAAATATCTGGAATACTAATGAATTTATCATCACGAATAAAAAGTATATTATTTTCATATAACTTATTGGAGAATCTAAAAATTATGCTAAAATAGCAGTTTCGTCAGTGGCGTAGAATTTACCATTCACTATCAAGTGTCGTACGCCTCTGGTAGTAGCCAGAAATGATTATTTAACATAATTTAGTACGGTGTACTCCACCTACGGTGTACGGTGTACGGAGTTGCTCCAACTCATTATGCAGGGAAAGATTCAAGGAAAAAGAAGCATAGGGAGACGCAGAATATCGTGGCTGCGCAACCTGAGAGAATGGTACGGATGTACATCAAACGAACTTTTCAGAGCAGCCGTCTCCAAGGTCCGAATTGCTATGATGATTGCCGACCTCCGTCGCGGAGATGGCACTTGAAGAAGAAGTACGGTGTACAGTACCTAAACTTTCTGCCAAGTATGAGAATGATATAAATAGCTTTAAAGTACCGGGTACAAATAGTTCTTAACGCCTTAAATAAAGAATAAATTATTTTAAAACAAATACTTTAAAACTATTTCATCCTTCTGGGCGTTATATCGTCATCGTGCATTCAATGAGAATAGGGGTCGTGTTCTAGCCGATTTGAAAGTTTTTTTAATTACATATATTCTTCTTCTTCTTCTTGTACAATCCACTAATGGATGTTCGCGATCACGTTTGACCATTTTTCTCTATCCCTTGCAGTGTGTATTAGGTCTTTTATGTTCCTTAGCCCTGTCCATTGTTTGACATTACGAAGCCATGACATTGTCTTCCTGTCCAATCCACTTCTTCCTTTGATCTTTCCTTCAATTTAGATTTGCAGAAATTGGTATCTTTCGTTTCTAGTTAAGTGCCCCAGGTATGCCGTTTTTCTCTGTTTAATTGTGCATAGCAATTGTCGTTCTACCAATTATTCTATTTAATTCTATATTTAGTAATAAAAATATTAATACATTTATTTGTACAGGATGACCAAAAACATTATTTTAATTAAATTAATTGACACAAAAAAAGTATTTTTGGTATTTTATTTACTTCAAAATATATATTACTATTATCAGAACACAAAAATTGTTTATTTGACAAATAAACATTGCTCTTCTCTTAAATAAATATTCAAATTTAAACAACTGTGGATGAACATTTAATTTAAGCGACAAACAAAATTTATTTATCAAATAAACATTTTTGTTGTCTTCTGACAGCAGTGAAATGTATTTTGAATTAAATGAATTACAAAAGGTGTTTGTTTTGTGTCAATTAATTTAATAAAGATAAATTTTTTTGGCCACTTTGTTTTATAAAAATAATTATATTAATACTTATATTACTTAATAGAGAATTGAATAATCTTTCAAGTGAGCTCAGAAACCCTATTCTCATTAAAAAAAAATATCGATTCTATCATCACATGGAGACGTGTGACGTTACTAGTATGATATATGCCAAATAATGATGAGTTAATAATAAAAAACGAGCTGTTTCGGGATTTGTCTCCAAAATTGCCGATTCTTGAAAAAATAAATTTATTCCATAATTTTGCCTATCTATGTTTATAATGTAGGTACAGTGGAACCTCGATAACTCGGATTAATTGGGACCGCGGCTGATCCGAGTTATCGAAAATCCGGGTTAGCCGGAAAATATGGTAAAAATTAATAAAATACGGTATACTTACAGATAAACTCCGTTATAATTGAAATAACATGAAATATATGCACAATACCTACACATCTAAATTACTAAAAATACAAAACTAAGCAAACGGCAGCGAACAATACAAGACTGTACTACACACAATAGAAAAGTAAAAACTAAGACCATTGTTTAAAAAAAAATTTTTTAAATATATAGTCTTTTATTCCTTTTAAACAATGCTAAGGCAGTTTGAAATAAATACATAAAGGAATACTACAACAGGTGCCTGTTTGTTGTTTACGATAATCCGAGAATGAACGTCGCTCTACAGCCGGCGCCGTGTGCCATGAGTCATTTTTACTATCGTATAGATTAGATCAAATTTCACAAATACACATTATCTCTTAAATATTACATACATTTTTATTGTTGAAATGTTTGTCTGATGAAAATCGGTCCGGGTTAGCCGGACTTCCGGGTTATCGGGGGCCGACTTATCGGGGCTCCACTGTACCTGCTTTCTTTACCGATATTATAGATAGATTTGGGGTAAAATATATGATATTTCTTTAATTCTTCTTGTTTAATTCATGTACTTAATTGTATTGCTTTCCAAATTGCAAAAATAATAATTGTCTATAAATATGGCGCAAAATGTTGTTTCTTTTCTTAAATTATTCTCAGGTAATACATCCCTTATTTTCATAAATGTTTAATGCTCTACCTCCGCCTCTGTTAACGAATATTCAAGAGTATCTTCAAAGGAACCGAAAAAAAAACTTAAAACGCTCAAGTGGCTCACATGAAACCATAATTGATTTTGATAATGTGTAGTTTTTACATCTTTTCCCCAATGCCGACACAACAACGAGAGTTTAACAACCCGTAAATGAATATTTATTTTTATAATGCTTGCACAGTATTCATTTAGGGCTTAAAGAGATTAGTATCTTTTTCCTTAAGTAATGTCAACTAGGTCTTAAGTGATATTGACAGATTAATCTAAAAGGGATTATCGTGGATGTGTCAGGTTGGGATAAGGGAGGCAGATGCTGGAATTTGTTGGGTGACACTTTTTTAAATAATGATGGGGATTAAAATTGTTGTTTTACTTTAAGTAGGTAGGAAGAGGGGATTAAAGAGCTTATCGAGATTTTTATTTTAATAAATTTTAAGTGTGGCTTTTTTCGTTGATTTTTTTTCTCTTATTTAAATATTTATAATCGTATCGTCAGGAAAAAATAATTACGCTAGACTATCTACTACTAGGGGAGGAAAGTATGCTAAATTTGCAGTTACTCGAGCGTTATGGGGACCTATTGGGTTGTGAAGATTAGGTCCTAAAATCAAAAAAAGAATGTGTGTGTACTTTGTACGCACGTAATAAGTTGTTGGAATTCAACTTTATTATTTTTGTTAAGTGTTAGAATACACATGTGGGGTCTCTCTTCATGGCTGGGCCAATTCTCCGAATGCATTAGGGCCATAAACTCTTACCTAAGATTGCACATGTTACAAGGGATGTGAATGCCAGAACTGTATGTTAGTGTTAGTTCTGCGTTCGATAAGTAGTCTGGAAATATACGTTGTAGAAGACACATCTTAAATTCTTTGTTTGTATATTATTGTAATACGGTTCGGTTATAAAATAAATAGTTTGTTTAGTATTATTTGTACCTTTTATTATCTACTATTTCTAATAGGTTCTGGGCTCAGTTACGTTGTTAGCTCACCTGTATTAAGATAATAATTAAAAATGTACAGTCGCGAAATTTTCGTGTTAACCGAATACATAATGGCGGAGAGTGCGAAATATAACGTCGAAAAGTTGAACGGCAAGAACTATCAATCTTGGAGTTATTTAGTGAAAATGTTACTCATCAATGCTGATTTATGGGAAATAGTTTCGAGTGAGTTACCATTAGAAGCAGATCGAAGCAGTTCTTGGAAAAAACAAAATGATAAGGCTTTGTCAACTATAGCCTTACTTGTTGACGTTAATCAATTAGTGCATATCCGGAACAGGGAATTCGCGCGCGATGCGTGGATAGCGCTAAGGGAGTATCATCAGAAATCAAGTTTGTCTAGTATGGTGTTTTTGTTAAAGCAAATCTGTAGGCTATCGCTAGAGGAGAATGGTGATATGGAAGCACACATTAGTTTATTCCTAGAATCGTTGAATAAACTGGCCGCCTTAGGGGAAGAAATTAAGGACAGGTTCTCAGCAGGAATTTTGCTGGGAAGTCTTCCAGACTCATACAGTTTTTTGATTACAGCGCTGTAAAGTAGGCCATCGAGTGAATTTACTCTAGAATTTGTTACGAGTAAATTAATAGATGAGTACAGGAGACGTCAGGGAGCTTTGGGAAGAAATCAGGAGGAGTCGGTGATGAAGTCAGTATACGAGGGTAACAAAAATAATGGTACTGCAAGGGCAGAAGCAAGGCAGTGTTATTTTTGTAACCGGAAGGGCCATTTTAAACGAGATTGCTTTAAGTACAAAGCGTTTAAGAAGGAAAAGGCCAATAAAGTCACTGAAGGTACTGATGATGCATGTTTTATGGTCAATTATAGCTCAAGGGACGGAAAAAGGGATTCTGCTTCGTGGTATGTGGACTCAGGAGCTTCGAGCCACATGGTTAATTACAAAGGATTCTATACCCAATTTGACGGTAGCAGAAAAGACGTTGTAAGTTTGGCGGAGAAAGGTCAATACTCCAAGGTTCAGGGTATAGGAACAGGACTTATTGAGTGCGTGACTAGATCGGGAGTGGAAAATTTAAAAATCGACGAAGTGTTGTATGTGCCGGGATTAGACTCAAATCTGCTTTCGGTGAAAAAGCTAACAAGTGCGGGACATAATGTGCAATTCGATAAAAACGAGTGTAAAATCGCTTTACACGGAAAAGTCGTCGCGAGTGCGGTGCCTTCACCGGACTTATACAAACTTTCAACTGTGGACCATGGATTGAGTGCTGTGGAGCACTCCAGCAACTGTCAACATGCATGGCATAGACGGTTTGGACACAGGGACATGGATGCAGTCAAACACTTAATGGAAAAGAAAATGGCAGTCGGGATTGATATGACTGACTGTAGGATTAGGGAAACTTGTGAATGCTGTATGAAAGGTAAAATTTTACGTAAGAGTTTTCCAAAATTTTCTCATAGCAATACATTTAATATTCTTGACTTATTACATTCGGATATTCGGATATATGAAGACTGTTACTCCAGGGGGTAAACGTTATATTTTGACTTTAATTGATGATTTTTCTAGATATACAACTATATATTTATTAAATAATAAAAATGAAGCGGTAAAATGTATAACAGAGTTTATAGAATTTGCGAGTAATCAGTTAGGTAGGGTTCCAAAAGTAATTAGGTCGGATAGGGGTGGCGAGTACGTAAATAATAATTTAAGGGAATTTTTAAAGGGTAAAGGTATAAAAATTCAATATACAACGGGGTACTCTCCAGAACAAAACGGGGTTGCAGAAAGAAAGAATCGATCTCTAGTTGAAATGGCTAGGTGTATGTTAATCGATGCGGGTTTAGCAAAGAAATTTTGGGGGGAAGCGATAGTAACAGCCAATTATTTGCAAAATCGATTACCTACTAAGTCGAAAGAAAAAACGCCCTATGAATTGTGGCATAAAGTAACACCGAATGTGTTGAATTTGCAAATATTTGGGTCTACGGTTTATAGCCACATTCCCAAAGAAAAAATGAAGGATAAATTTGATCCAAAAGGTGAGTCACTGATATTTGTAGGTTACTCTGATGAATCAAAAGCGTATAGATTGTTAAATGTAGATACAGGACGTATTACAATTAGCCGTAGTGTGGTGTTTTCCAAGAGAAATATATTCGTCGAGAAAAAGGAGGCAAAAAGTGAGGAAATATCCATTGGGTCCATGATGGAACGGGAAAAAATAGAGCCAAACGACGTAGAAGACAGAGAGGTTGCAAATTTTGAAAACACGGAGGAAATAGAAAATTCTACGGACACATCTAACACGTATGAGAGCTTAAGTTGGGAAGAATCCCATGACGATGACGGTGATTCTAACTATCAATTAGATACAGATCTCGATATAGAGAATTCAGGTGATCGTAGATCTAGCAGAATAAATAAAGGTATTCCCCCTGAGCGCTACATAGCAAAGTTGACAGAACTCGAAGAAGTAGAACCTAGAAACTTTAAAGAAGCGCTTAAAAGAAGTGATAGTGAAAAATGGAAGCAAGCTATGGAAGAGGAAATCACGTCATTAAGGAAAAATAAAACTTGGGATTTAATACAAGCACCAAAGGGAAAGAATATAGTCTCATGTAAATGGGTATTCAAGTTAAAAACAGGCGAAGATCAAAGCTCGAAGAAGTACAAAGCACGGCTGGTAGCAAGGGGTTTTAGCCAAAAGTTCGGCGTAGACTACGATGAAGTGTTCGCTCCGGTTGCGCGGCAAGCTACTCTTCGAATTTTATTGACAGAGGCATGGAGAAAAAATCTCATAGTAAGGCATATAGATGCAAAAACAGCCTTTCTAAATGGAGAACTGTCAAAAGAAATTTTTATGAAACAGCCTGAGGGATTTGAAGAAAAGGATACAAGTTGTGTTTGCAAATTAAATAAAAGTTTATATGGTTTGAAACAATCTGCCAGAACTTGGAACAAAAAGCTTGATGAAGTTTTATCTAAAGAGAATTTTTGTAAAAGCAATATTGATACATGTTTATATATCAAGGTAATAAATAATGAAAGGGTTTACGTACTTATATACGTGGATGACATTTTAAGAGAATCTAAAATGTAATTTTGAAATAACGAGTTTGGGATTATTACAAAATTATCTAGGTATGAAGATTGAATGGTGCGATCAAGGGATATATAGTTTAAATCAAGCCAGTTATATTGACAAATTGCTGAACAAGTTTAAGATGAAAGATGCAAAAGAGTCCAATATACCGCTGGATGTTGGATACTATAAGCTTAGCAGAGAGAAGCCGATGAAAAACAGTGAAATATACCAACAACTGATTGGTGGTTTATTATATATTGCGGTAAATACTAGACCGGATATATTGGCAAGCGTCACCATACTAAGTCAACAGAATAAAAATCCAAAAGAAGTAGATTGGAACGAAGCAAAGAGGGTGTTAAGATATTTAAAGAAAACTAAATATAAAAAGCTTATTTTAGGACAAGAAGGAACAGATAATGCATTATACGGCTATGCAGACGCTGACTGGGCAGAAGACAAGGGGAACAGAAAATCCAATAGCGGGTATATATTTTTATTACGGGGTTCGCCTATAAATTGGGGATGTAGAAAACAGAATTGTGTGTCTCTATCATCAACTGAAGCAGAGTACATAGGATTGGCTGAAGGATGTCAGGAAGCAATTTGCTTAAAACAGGTTATAAACGAATTTGTGGGTTTAGAGCCGGAATTAGTTATATAGAAAAAGGGGTTGTTAACTTTAGGTATTGTCCTACCGAGGATATGATAGCCGATATGTTGACTAAACCGCTGAATAGGGTTAAGTTAGAGTACTTAAGTAGTAAAGGGGGTCTGTTTGACTAATTCAAAAATAATTTTAGTTGCGAGGGGATGTTGGAATTCAACTTTATTATTTTTGTTAAGTGTTAGAATACACATGTGGGGTCTCTCTTCATGGCTGGGCCAATTCTCCGAATGCATTAGGGCGATAAACTCTTACCTAAGATTGCACAAGTTACAAGGGATGTGAATGCCAGAACTGTATGTTAGTGTTAGTTCTGCGTTCGATAAGTAGTCTAGAAGAATATCTCGTTGTAGAAACACGTATCTTAATTTCTTTGTATATTGTAATATTACGGTTTTTCGGTTAAAATAAATAGTTTGTTTACTATTATTTGTACCTTTTATTATCTACTATTTCTAATAGAAGTTACACCTCTATTATATGATTTCAACGAAATAAAATACTTTAAATAGTTTATTTTTAAAATCAATGGGAAAATCCCAATATAGTTTATTTTTATTTTATTTAAATATTAAACTAATTTTAATACTTACCACTTTCCCAAAATCCGAAAATTAAAAAAAAAAGACAGCAATTTTATGCATTTGAACCTGGGACCTTCCGATCCGTAGTCGAATGCTCTACCAATACACTACGGACGGTATTGTTTTTACCGTTTCTCGGACACTATGCCAATTCACGGTGACAAATAGACGAAGTGAAGTATAAAATATAAAAATGTTTTAATAATACGAATGATCTTACCCCCGAGGAAGACAAAACGAAAGACACAAAATTATAAAATTATAATAAATATATTTACTAACCACACTAGTATATTCTTTCCACACCTTTTTTGGACTGATACATACATAACTTAAAAGATTTAGCAACGAAATCCATACTGTCTGTGTGCGCATGCGCGCAAAATAATAAAAATTCACTCCCAATCGCGCCTAAAGAAGTATAACTTCAAAAAATTGAATAAAATTTTCCATTTAAGTAGGGACTTTCCATTTTTTAATTTAATTTTCCATTTCCAATAATCGTTTTTTCCGATTATAGCGCCATCTATCCCTAATTCGAAAAAATGTCTCGAATAAAAGTTACTTATTTTTACGAAAAGAATCCAAATCTGCAATAAAAAATCGGAGCTTTTATTTAAGATTTTTAAGTAAACATTACGCGAAATATCGCGGAGTCCCTATTTAAAATTTTTAATTTACCCCCCACCCCTCTCCGTTGAGGGTTGTGTTTGTATCATTCGATATATTTTTGAAAAATATTGAACACATATTTTTTAGGTGAAATAAATGCCGACACGAATCAAGTTTTCTGTTAAAACAGATTTGAAAATATCAAACGACATATTTTTTAGTTTTTCGATCTCACGTTTATTTCTCGAAATATTCGCTTTTTTCTTGTGAAACTTTGTGACTCACCTATTTCCGTACGCCCCGCTCAAATCGTCAGATTTTTGAAATATGTACTGTTCTGCATGTACTTAACTTATCTTATTCTGTACTTAACTAACTTATCTTAATCTGACGATTTCAGGTTTTTTTTAAGGATAGATTTTTTTCGAACCCCCCTTCACGAACTCGCCTGCATTACGATCCAATATATGATAGGGGTACATTTACTGAGTACAAGGTTTCTCCCCATATGATAATCTGACTCGCTTGAGTAACTGCAAAAATACCCGCTTGGGTGATGCTACCATAACATATTTGTTCAAATTTTGTAATAAATAGAAATTATGTTCGGTATCAATCAAATCGAAAAATTTATGGTTCGAGAGCTGTTAGACATTTTTGAGTAGGTATTTTAGGCAACCTGAAAATTTTTCAGGTGACTCTTCCATGATAGCCTAATACAAAATTGCCGGTCTGGCTGGTGGAAAGCGGTTATTTTCCCCAAAAATCCCCCCAAAGTTAAAAAAGGGTAAAAATTGTTATTACAAAAAATATCAATGACGTAACTTTAAAGTAAATTTAAATATTCAAATATAAAGAGAATAAACAGGACAGGGATTTGCGAGAGATTTTAGCTCTGCAAAGTACTTGCATGGGCGCCCCAGGATTATTTTCATGGGGTGCATCTGAACTTCAGTAGATTGCATGTGAATCTATACATGTGTACTATTAACCAGTATAAAATATGCAACTATACATGCATAGCTATGTAGTTTATTTCCGGGGCTGTGGAGGGGGGTTGCAATTGTTGTTTATTTTGACAGGGTAATTTTTAATATTAAAAATAAATATTCTAAATAAGACAGGTTTTTTTTTATGAAATTTTCTAACTGCCAGGTGACCAAACAAATTACGCGTGCACGTGAATGAAAAGTGCTATAATAGGTAAGCACAAGTGTGAGAAAGAGCGTATGTATACCAATAGCTGTTTGCTTCTTCTATCGCAGCGAGTCCGTTCGCTTGAGCAAAATCACATGACCTGGCAATAGCCATGTTGTGCTTCAAAATGTTGGAGTAATGATAATATATTTTAGATTTCTCAAATATCTTTTTATTAATATTAATATAATAATTTAATTTATAATAATCAAATTTTGCAAATATGAATAAAAAAGTTATATTTATCATTATAAGTATAACAGAAAAGTATAAAAATATAAATTAAATTAATTCTGTTTCTGAATCTTGTACTTCTTCTTCAAACTCTTTATCTATCTAAAATATGCATTTCCTTCTGCTTCATCGGACTCCCTTCGAGACTCGGATCTGTAAATAGTTATATGTGTTTATTGAATTAATTCAACCATCATCCTTTCAGGACAATGGCGATCATCACGGCCCATTTTATTCTGTCTGCAGCGATTCTGAAGGATTCTATTGTCGTTTTTACACTTCACTACTTTAAATTTTTCAACTAGGATATGCATCGTCTTCTCGGTCCTCTTTTTTCTTGTACTTTTCCTTATATAACCAATCACATCACTTTTTTTATTTCTTAGTATGTGACCAAAGTAGCTCACTTTCCTTTCCTTCATAGTGTTGAGTATTTCTTTTGCCTTTTTCATCTTTCTTATTGTTTCCGAATTTTTTACGTGTTGTGTCCATGATATTTTTTACATTCTTCGATAACACCACATCTCAAAAATGGCAAGTTTTTTTCAAATGTGCCCGTGATTGTCCAGGCTTCGACTCCGTATAAAAGGATAGAGAATACGTAGCAACTCAATAAATTAATTACTAATTAATTTTTAATTAATTCTAAACACATATTACAACTATTTACATATCATATAGAAGAGGAATCTGAGTCTCGAGGGTAGTCTGACGAAGAAGAAGTACAAGTTTCGGACAGAAAATGAATTTAGTTTATATTGTTATACTTTTCTACCTATATATTTATAATAATAAATTTATCTTTTTCTATCAGGTTTGCAAAATCTTTTGTATAGTACGTATTATTTTCCTTTAATTAATAGAAAGTTATTTAAAAATCTAAAATATATAATAATTACTCCAACACTTTGAGGCACAACAACATAAGTATCGCCAGGTCACGAGATTTTGCTCGAGCGAACGGACTCGCTGCGATAGAGGACGCAAACAGCTATCGGTATACGCTCTTTCTCACACTGCTGTTTACCTATAGCGCTTTTCATTCACATGCAGGCGTAATTTGTTTGATCACCTGGCAGTTGAAATACAAACCTGTCTTTTTTAGAATACTTATTTTTAAAATTAAAAAATACCCTGTTAAAATAAAAATTGCACTTCCCTGTCCGGAAAGAAAGCACATAGCTATGCATTTATACTTAGCTGTATATTGTATACCGTTCAGTGGCGTGCGGTGACTTTTTCGAAAGGGGAAGCGATTCAATAAGGATATAAAAATATTTTCTTAAGGGTCGAGGGTCGAGCCACTTCCCACCTGATAACACTCTGATGCGCAGGGGCTCTCTATCAGCAAAGTGCTTATGTGAGACGTCCTGGGTACAAGGACTCACACACTAAATCCTACCCCGATCAATGCGTGATGCGCTCTATTCCCGCTATTTCTAGTGACTAGTGACCTATCATTGATCTGTATTGCTAGCTCGGGCCTTGAGTCCTCGCGCCGGGCATGGTTTCCTAAAGAAGAATTCTATTTAAAAAAAAATTATATTCCGAGGTATTTTCCACAACACACAACTTTCAATAATATGATACTTATTTATACTTGAGGTCTATTCTCCTATCAACTTCTGATAATTGTTGAATGCAGTCTTTTTCAATGGATAATAGGGCTAACTTTTAAAGTCTGTCTTCGCTTGTGGAATTTCTTTTAAACTCTTAATCTGAAACTTTTAATTTAATGCATCTTAATACTGAAAAACTTCGTTCAACTGATGCACGCGTGGCTGGGATAGTTAGTACTAATTCACACAACTTGACCACTTTTCACACAGTGACTTGTTTAAACCAGTAGTTATAATTATCACTAATGTCAGCTGTTTCATAAACGACACTTAAGTGAGAATGCAAAGCTGGGATATCAAAAAAATTTCATTATTCGTATAGTGAAATAAATTCCTCTGTGGGAAATTTTGATGAATTATAATTAGAAATATTAAGATTATATATTACAATTCTACAAATTTTAAATCGTTAAAATTTTGGAAGCTAGAATTCATTTGTTGTAGAATATTATCAAAAGGTCTCTCTGTTTCCTCTGTCTCCGACATTATTAATCTTCATTATTTTTCTTTCATGTTCAAACCCCATATTTTCAGTTTTATCCCAAATATTTTTCAACTGCTCTCGTTTTTTTAATTATCGTATTAATAAAGTCATCAATTTGTCTTATACAAAATGCAATGTCATTTTACTTCTGTAAAATGTCAAATAAAAGATCAGTAAAAGTAAAAATCTCTGCAAAAAATTTAAATCGAAATATTCTTTAAGCGAATGTATGAAGGCGATAGGACGATCGCTTCCAGAGGGTACCAAAATTCGCGCGACTAGTGGGTGCGGTCATTGAACCCTGACCAATTTTTAAACGGGACAACTGCATGACAAGCGGCGATTTTGAGATGCGCTTCTGTCAGGAGTGGACCGAATAGTTGAATTGTGTGCATATTGAGTTCGTTCGTACGCGATTAATTTTTAATATTTTTCAATGCCTATTACTATTGCCTAGGTAATATGATGTAGATTACTTGGATTAGGGAAACAATTTTGATTATTAAATATTAATTAATAATATATTTTCTTATATCGAAGTATGAATAGGGAAGCGGTGCTTCCCCCGCTTCCATGGACCGCACGCCTCTGATACCGTTTAATAGTAGATATGTATATACAGATTCAGATGCAATCTTCTGAAGTTCAGATTCACCCCCTGAAAATAATTCTGGGGCGCTCATGCAAGCATCTTGCAGAGTTAAAATCTTTCGCAAATCGCCTGACCTGTTTATTTTCTTTATATTTGAATATTTAAATTTACTAAAAGTCACGTCAATTATATTTTTTGTAATAACAATTTTTACCTTTTTTTAAATTTGGGGGGATTTTTGGGAAAAATAACCGCTTTCCACCAGCCAGACTGGCATTCTTGTATTAGGCTATCATTGAAGAGTTACCTGAAAATTTTTCAGCTTGCCTAAAATACCTACTCAAAAATGTCTAACAGCTCTCATGTTATTACTATTTAATAGTTGTAACAGTTATGTATATTTTGTCAAATTGAAAATTGAAGTAGAAGTTTGGAAATGAAACAAGTAAGCAAGCAGAGAAATTGAAAAAGATTGCTATGTGGTTCTCGAATAAAACTCAAGATTCGATTACGTTTATCAGAATGCTACGTCTGGTCGACTCTTCTCTAGACAGTTGAAACGTGGACCCTTAAAACATCAAGATTAATAAATAAATTGACCTTTGAAATGTGGATTTACTGAAGAATCCTTAAGATTTCATGGACCACGCATACCTAGACCACATACTGAGAAATAATATGCCAGTGCCAGCACCAATATGCTCAACTATTTGGTGCCAGTTTCTCCTCACTTGGCACCAAATAGCACAAAACAGAGAAGAGTGGAGAACTCATAGGGAGGTCTTTGTTCAGGAGTGGATGTAAGCAGGCTGAAGAAGAAGAGTAGAAGACGAGAAGAATATGCTCAACTAATATGTACCTAGTGGCTAAGAAACATTAGACAATGCATAGGGCTAACTTTTGAATAGCTAATAATAACAGCTGAAGACAGAGAAGAGTTTACAATTATTATAGTAGTCAACCTTCATTCACTCTTGCTTTATAGTATGATACAATTGATCCAAAAAATGGCATAACCCAGACATCCAAAGTGAAAATTATCTTCCAACACCAAATTGTTCTATATGGTCCACATAATGTTCAGAAAAAAGTCACACGGTTTTGAGCGTCGGGTTTGAGGGGGTGAGGGGGGAGAAATCGGCAAATTCGTAGTTTTTACGTTTTTCGTATATATTTCTAATATTTCTAAAACTATGCGGTATAGCATGAACACCCTTCTATACAAAAATATTCTACATTTTTTAAATAAAAAAGGCCCTATGCATAATCCTTCTAAAATGAACGGTCCCAAAGTTACGGAGGTACCTAGTATAGTATAATTGGTCCAAAAAAGGCCTAACCCAGACATCCAAAGTAAAAGTTTTCCTCCAACACCTAATGGTTCTATAACATATTGTTCAGTAAAAAGTTACATCATTTTCAGCTTCCGGTTTGGGGGGAGATGGGGGAGAATCGGTAAATTAGTAGTTTTTTAAGTTTTCCGTCAATATTTCTTAAACTATGCTTTAGCGTAAACAATGTTCTATACAAAAATGTTCTACATAAAATTTAAAACAAAAAACGTCCGATACATAATTGTTATAAAATCAACGGTTCCAGAGTTACGGAGGGTGAAAAGAGGAGGTTTTCGATACTTTTTATATATCCTGGGCAATTGATAATGATTTTGGTTGGTGAGGCAGACGTTTCTTCAAGGGCTTATCACTAACATACCATCGGCCACTGAAATAGCAAATTTTATTTACAAAACACAATCCTGCTAAAGAAAATTGCTTTTATAACAATTATGTATAGAACCTTTTTTGTTTTAAATTTTATGTAAAACAGGTTTGTATAGAACATTGTTTACGCTAAAGCATAGTTTTAGAAATATTGACGAAAAACTTAAAAAACGACTAATTTACCGACTTCTCCCCCATCTCCTCCGCAAACCGGTCGCTCAAAATGGTGTAACTTTTTACTGAACAATATGTGGACCATAATATAGAACAATTTGGTGTTGGAGGAAACCTTTTACTTTGGATGTCTGGGTTAGGCCTTTTTTGGACCAATTATACTATACTACCTCCGTAGCTTTGGTACCGGTATTTTAAAAGGATTATGCATAGGGCCTTCTTTATTTCAAATTTAATGTAGAACATTTTTATATATTCTGCGTTCCGCAGTCACTTTGCAGTGTGGGCAGCATATCCCAATATAAAACTTATGGAACCTTGGAGCTCAGTGTTGCCGGTTTTAAGCAGACGAACTTAATAGTTCGTCGGTTTTAAGTCCGTCTAAATAGAATATTCCAGAAGTCAAAAACATCTTGATTTGAAAATCTGTGGGTTTTATTATTTTTAAATAATTCATAGATAGGTCTTAGAAAGATATTTATACGATATTAAAGATATATAATGTGAATATTAATTATAATTAACCTGTGATTAATATTATATTTAATAGTTATTTATGATATAAGTGTTAAAAGTACAATTTTAAGGCACGCATGTGAAAGTTTTCAGAATGAGCGAAGCGAATTCTACAAATCACATGAGTGCCTTAAAAATGTATTTTTTAACACGTGTACTTTGTAAGCACGTAAGAAGTTATACTTCTATTATATGATTTCAACGAAATAAATATACTTTCAACAGGTTATTTATATTTAAAGATTAAACCAATTTTTACTAACTACTTTCCAAAAATTTTTATTAAAATAATACTAAAAATAAAAAAAGTTAGATAACCTACGGATTCGAACCAGAGACCTCTCGATCTCCGGTCGAACGCGCTACCACCGAGCTAAACTCCCTTTGCTTTGACAGCTTACAAGATTTCTCATACATACTGACAAATTTAATAGATCAAGTGAGGTATAAAAATACTTTAAAATTTATTTAATATAAATATTAATATCTCTTGGCAACACTGTTCTTTATAAGAGTCTGTACTGAAAGGTGACCGTGGAACGCAGTATAGAAGATGCTAAACCGCATAGTTTTGGAAATATTGACGTAAAACGTAAAAAACTACGAATTTACCGATTTCTCCCCCCTCTCCCCCAAACCCCATGCTCAAAATGGTGTGACTTTTTTGTGAACATTATGTGGACCACATAGTACAATTTGGTGTTGGAGGATAACTTTCACTTTGGATGTCTGGATTTGGGTCTAGTTATACCATACTATTATATTATACAGTGCTAGTCTAAAGTCCGTACCCCCCCTCGTATCTTTTGAACGGTTATACATATAATAGTGAAATTTGGAGGGAGGAAATAAAAGGACATACGCTTTTTAACTAGTCATGACAGGTGACGTAATAGTGACAGATGGCTTTACAGCGCCACTGTGACAGATAATTTTAAATGGGACCTTATGGCAAGTGACACCTCATTTGAAAGGTATTGAAAATATCTATTCAATCGTACTAATTTTTTTGGGTTTAAGTTAATTTTGATTTTGGTGAATAAATGAAATAAATATAACTTTGTAATTTCGCATTTAATTATTAAAAATTCAAATGTCCGCCCATGGTTATTTTGTCAAAAAAGTTGACATTTTTCAGCTCTCTAGTAGTTTTTACGTCATCGTCAACCTTTTTAACAAGTAACCATAGGCGGAGGTTTGAATTTTTATTAATTAAATGCGAAACTACAATTTTTTATTATTTCATTTATTCATCCAAATGAGCTTAAACTCAAACAAAATTAGTATAGCTGAATGGGTATTTTCAATACCTATCAAACGAGGTATCGCTTACCATGGGGTACCATTTAAAATTATCTGTCACAGTGGCGCTGTAAAGTCATCTGTCACTTTTACGTCACCTGTCATGACTAGTTAAGAAGCCTACGTCCGTTCATTTCCTTCCTCCAAATTTCACTATTATAAGTATAACCGGTCAAAAGTTACGAGGGGGGGTATGGACTTTTGACTAGCACTGTATAATTCATATTAGGCCTCTCTTTATAAGAAAATATTGGATGTATCGGACGAAGAATTAAGTAATATTGATAAGAATAGTTGGTTTTACCCCCTACTCAGAAAGATTGATGATGATTCAGTTACAAACATTCTCTAAAAAGATAAACGTTGTCCAAATATATGCACCTACTGCCGACAAAGATGAGGTCGAGATAGAAAGGTTCTACATGCAATTGAACGAAATCATAAGATCCACAAAAAAAGATGACATATTGTTGGTGATGGGAGATTTCAACGCCAAGATTGGAAAAGGAAAAGTGGATGGATGTGTGGGAGAATTTGGCTTGGGAGAAAGAAATGAAAGGGGGGACAGACTTGTCGAATTCTGCCAAAGCGAGGAGATGGTAGTAATGAATACCTTATTTAAATTACCTAAAAGAAGACTTTATACCTGGATATCACCGGCGGATTCGGAAGATCACATTGTAAGGAACCAGATAGATTACATTTTAATCAAATCCAGATATAAAAACACTATAAAGTCTGTGAGAACATACCCCGGAGCTGACATAAATTCAGATCATAATCCATTAGTAGGCGTAATGAAGATAAAACTGAAAAAGATCCAAAAACAAACAAATATACAACGATTTGATGTCTCAAATATAAAAGAAGAACCTGTACGTCAGAGGCTAAAAGCAGAAATAAATGATAACTTAAAGAAAATCAAACAAGAAGTGATAAAGACAACAGATGTAAATGACAAATGGAACGTAATACAAGAAACGTTAATAGAGGCAGGAAAGAAGATATTATCCACAAAAATAATAAAAAAACAGAGATGGATGACTTCAGAAATCCTAGAGCTAATGGAGGAAAGAAGGAAACATAAAGGCAGGAGTAAGGCAAAATACAAGGAAATCCAGAGATTAATAAGAAAGAAAATAAAAGAGGCCAAATCCACCTGGCTGGCAAATCAATGTAGTGAAATAGGAGAATATTCTAAAAAGTATGATAGCTTTAACATGCACAAGAAAATTAAGGAAATCACAAATACACAGCGAAAAAAGAGAGATGGCCTTCTTAAAGATATAAATGGAAAAATTATTATAGAAGTCAAAGAGAAATTAAAAAAGTGGAAGACATACATAACAGATCTGTTTGAGGATAATAGACAAGAACCGGAAGAAATCGACAGCGAAACGGGACCAGAGATTATAATGGAGGAAATCGAACAAGCAATACGAAACGCAAAAAACGGAAAAACTGTAGGTCCAGACGAAATACCTGCGGAATTACTGAAATGTCTAGACGATGAAACTCTACCGGTACTACTGGATCTGTTTAATGAAGTATATAAAACCGGAAAAATCCCTCAGAAATGGTTGGTGTCCACCTTTGTAACAATACCAAAAACAATATACGCCAAAGATTGTTCGGACTACAGGACAATATCACTAATAAGCCATACCCTCAAAATATTTCTAAAGGTGATTCATGGAAGATTATACAGAAAGCTAGAATATGATATGGATGATACCCAATTTGGGTTCCGCAAAGGACTTGGAACAAGAGAGGCATTGTTTGCGTTTAATGTCCTCTCTCAAAGATGCTTAGATATGAACCTGGATATTTACTCCTGTTTCATCGACTTCGAAAAAGCGTTCGACAGGGTCCGACATGAAAAACTAATAGAATTATTGAAAAACAGAGATATAGACAGACGAGATTTACGAATTATCATCAATCTGTATTGGAATCAAAAGGCCAATATAAAGATAGAAGAACAGGAGTCCGAGAATATTGATATAAAGAGAGGAGTAAGACAGGGTTGTGTTCTGTCGCCGCTACTGTTTAACCTGTACAGTGAAGCCATATTTCAGGAAGCGATAGCGGAGCTAAGTGATGGAATCTCTATAAACGGAACAATAGTAAATAACATAAGATTCGCTGATGACACCGTTATAATGGCAGATACCCTGGAATCACTACAAGAATTGCTAAATAGAATTAACGATTATTGCATTCGATACGGACTAAAAATAAACAAGAAAAAAACTAAATTTATGATTGTCTCAAAAACAGAACATGGAAATGAAAGGTTAATGATAGAGCAAACCCAAATAGAAAAAGTTAAGACATACAAATATCTGGGAACCTGGGTTGATGACAAAAATGACCAAAGCAAAGAAATTAAAGTCCGAATTGAAACTGCAAGGCAAGCATTTATAAAAATGAAGACACTGCTTACAAACAAAGACCTTCAGTTGCCTCTCAGATTGAGGGCTCTAAGATGCTACATATTTTCTATATTGCTATACGGAATGGAAGCTTGGACATTGAAGAGACAACACATAAGAAGAATAGAAGCGTTCGAAATGTGGTGTTACAGAAGAATATTGAAAATTCAGTGGGTTCAAAGGATTACCAATGTTGAAGTGCTACGACGTTTAAATAAGGAGTTAGAAATTATGAAAAGTATAAAAACTAGAAAACTGGAATATTTGGGTCACATTACCAGAGGAGAAAAATATGAGTTGCTGAGAATTATTATGCAAGGAAGGATCCAAGGAAGAAGAGGCATAGGAAGAAGACGCATCTCCTGGCTGAGGAACCTTAGAGAATGGTTTAACTGTAGTTCATTACAACTATTCAGAGCAGCAGCCAACAAAGTGACCATAGCCATTATGATATCCAACCTCCGATAGGAGAGGGAACTTTAAGAAGAAGAAGATAAGAATAGATTATATATTTGAGTTTATTTAGGAGTTTGATATGTCATATGTTGTCAATGTCTCGACTAATTTCTAAGAAGGCTTTGTACAAAATGACTATAAAAATAATAATAAATATGAGAATAAATTGAAAATGATGCGACAATTTTTCGAAACTGTGCTACCTGGCAATAGACACAAGACTGTTACCGAATGGAAACAACTTTGAGGAACAAATCGTTTGCATTGCATCATTTTATTAGTTATTCTTACTAGCATGTGATATTTTAAAGTTTATTTTTTAATGATTTTAATTTCCAATCATGTGGTAAGATTTTTCATCACATGTTTAATTCTGTCCAATCAGATTATTATTATACCGGGAATAATCTACTTACATTATTATACTGGGATTAATTTTTAAGTACATATTTTGTTTGTGTTTAATTACAACGAGTCTTGTAGTTTTGACAACTGTCACTTTTAAGAAAATTAACCAATATAAAATTTTAGTTCTGCATCTAATGTCAAATTGGCACGAAGGCAATAAAAATCGGCAATTTTAAACGCTAGGGTGTAATTTGTTAATATTATTTCATGAATAAAACTGTAACATATAAAAAAAATTAACTATTATTTTATTGTTATCTTTGCCTGAATATTTGTTAAACTGTGCTGTTTACTTTGACAAGTTGTAAAACATTAATTGTGGTAAATGATACTAAATGTTTATGTACAAAGACTTGAATTTTCTACATAAGTATAAAAAAATATTCTGTCGAATATCACTCGAAAGTAAGAATAAATTATAAGAAAATAATGCTTCAATTTGATTCTAAAACTTGTTTCCATTCGGCAATAGTCACTTGAGCCCTGCAAGCACTCGTGTTTATAGCCAGGCAACAAATTTTCGAAAAATCATTGCATTATTTTCAATTTTTTCTTACTATCCTGCGATATTAATGTTGATTATTTTTTAGTACATAGATACAAAATTTAAGTCTTTGTAAATATTAAATAATATTCAGTGACATTTATTACAATTGATGTTTTTCAACGTGTCAAAGTGAACAGCACAGTTTAGCAAATAAAAAGACGAAGATATCAATAAAATATTAGCTAAAATCATTTATAAACACAGTTTTATTCATGAAATAATCTTACTGAATTACACTCGAGCGCTTAAAGTTGCCGATTTGTATTGTCCTCGTGACAAGTTGACATTAGATGCAGAACTAAAAGTTTATTATGGTTCATTATCGTAAACGTGACAGTTGTCAAAACTAGGAAACTTGTTGTAATTAAACTTAGTGGAGTCACTGAAGGTGGATATGAGCTATTACTTCCTATTTCGTTCAATCTCCATCGATTTGCATGAAAATTGGTGAGTGGTTAGAGGATATCTCAAGAAACAAAGGTGACATGGTGCCAACTTGCGCTTTCACCCTGGGGGTGGGTGCCACCCCTTCTCGGGGTGAAAATTATTTTATTAAAAATAACCCCATAATTAGATAGGAGGACAAATTCTAAGCAAAATTTGTTATATAAAGTTAATAAAATAAAACAAAACTTTTTGAGTTATTAAAGATCAAAAATTTTAATTTTTCGTAAGAAAAATGCATGTTTTTAACCGATTTTTCATAGATAACTCAAAAACTATAAGCTTTTACAAAAAAGTTATTATTACCAAAATTAAAGCTAATAAAAAATTAAATAAACTTCTTACTAAAAGGACCTTTTAATATTGACTAAAAGTGAGTTATAGGTAATTGAATGCATATTTTTCTCGGCGAGTACCCAAATCTAAGTATTCAAGCTTAAATTACGGGAAAATGATGCATTTTATAACATAAATTTATTAAACATTTGTGAAAATACTTGAAAATATCTATCAAATGAGATACCGATCAAGTTAATAGCATTAAAATTTATGCTCCAAAAATTTTTCACACTTTATCTTTTAAAAAATTTTCCAAAAAATGTTATCGTGTTTTTTTAATAACTC
The DNA here is from genome assembly GCF_917563875.1 of Diabrotica virgifera virgifera. NCBI lineage: Eukaryota > Metazoa > Arthropoda > Insecta > Coleoptera > Chrysomelidae > Diabrotica > Diabrotica virgifera. The sequence continues at coordinate 144,114,467 of NC_065443.1, read as the reverse complement.
CGTTAATTTTTGAGATATGAGGTTCACCTAAAAATGGTTTGAAAGGTGATTCCAAAGGCTATTAAAACGCGGTGAACTTAATCTCTTAAACCCCTTAGTTTTTTAAAAATCAAAGATTAAATGGCCACTGTTACATGGTTCTCGCAGCAAAATTGAAGATTTAAACGTTTCTATCTCGGTTATTTTTTACCCTACAGAAATGGTAAAGAAGGTATAATATTTGATATAGAAAAGACTAAAATTTGGTTATTTGCCATTTTTTACGTATATGGAGTATTTCTATAGTTATAATCAAGAGAAAATGAAAATGACGATAACTTTAAAACTGCTGATTTTTTAAAATTATATCTTTTTTTTCAAAAATACGCATTCTAAATCAGTGAAAATTGTTAAAATTATTACTTATGCTAATACAAAGAAATTTTTGTAAGGATTACTATAAATTTTAATTTTTGTTGAAATGGCGTATGTTTTATTTTTCACTTTTTCCTAAAAAATTCGAAAGGGTTCTCTTAGTTTCATATAACTTAGTTTCACATAACTTGCTTAGTTTTGATGTTATTAACTTCTTCTGGGGCTCATTTGTTAGGTATTCTTAAGTACTTTGATAAGTGTGTAGTAGGTATATTTTATAAAATGTACCGGTTTCCCGTTATTTAAGCTTGAATACTTAGATCTGAGTACTCATCGAAAAAAATATACATTCAATTACCCATAACTTACTTTGAATTAACATTAGTTTAGTACTTTTTGGTAAGAATAACTTTTTTTTAAAAGTTAATAGTTTTTGAGTTATACGTGAAAAACAGCTTTAAAACATGCATTTTTTTACGAAAAAATAAAATCGTTGATCTTTAATAACTCAAAAAGTATTGATTAATGTTAATAACAATATAACAAATTTTGCTTAGAATTTGTCCCTCTATCGATTTATGGTATTATTTTTAATAAAATAATTTTCACCCCAGAAAAGGGGTGGCATCCACCCCCAGGGTAGAAGCGCAAGTTGGCATCATGTCACCTTTGTTTCTTGAGGTATTCTCTAACTACTCACCAATTTTCATGAAAATCGATGGAGGTTCGACGAAATCGGAGGTAAAAACCTTCAGTGACTGCACTAACTGAAACAAAATACTTAAAAATTTATTCTCGGTGAAAGTAGATTATTCCCAGTATAACAATAATCAGATTGGATAGAATTAAACACGTGATGAAAAATTTTACTACACGATTGGAAATTAAAATCATTAAAAAATAATCTTATTAATTATAAAATAATAATGAATTCTCCTGAAGCATACCAATACGTTTTGTGATAAAAAAGTGCACTTAATATGCAGCAATACTTTCATAAAAACCAATCGAAAAGCGTTAATTGAAATTTGGACCGATGGCGGAATTAATTGTTTCAGTGCTAGAGTTTAAGTACCTAGTTCTTTGTCAGTTACAAAAGATAATTGCTATAAATTAATTCGGCACTTTCAATTTCCAATCGAGAAATATCCAGTGAATCGGCGAGAAATGGCAATGGCTGGCGTTGAAGAGGCGCACATTCTGGAACGTTTCTAACTACCAGAGATTATTTGGGGGAGGTGAATTTCTGGCCTAGATGCCATTATATGTAATCTCCAATTGCCAGCATTTTACTTCCCAATTTGTCGAAGTGCCGAGAAATTGCACGAAGAAAATTCGTTTTCTTGTTAAAGTTAGTGTGGTCGATTAATCTCGCTAATTCTAAAACTTGTGGACAGTTTTCAAAATAATAGGTAGGGGTCGAAAAGACAAGAATAATTATTGTGGTCTTGAGAAAATATCAAGTAATTTTAAAAACCTTGTCTTGACGTTTCTTGACATCTTATATCTTGTCTTGACTCTAAAAATTTCAAAATCTTGAAATTTCTTGATTACCCTGTCCGGTGATTCCCGGGCAACTTTTTTTTGCGTTGAACCCAAACTTGATGTGTACTTGCATGCTTAAAATAAGCATTTTGTATGTTTCGCATATATTCTAAACTTAGCTGTCCAGGATTTTATAAAAATTGTTGAGCCAAATCGAAACAGTTGAGACATCGAAAAGGATTTTGATTATTTGGGGGATGAGATCGAAGTAGGAAATGATATAAATGATACTACTTTAGATTTCAACTCTCCTGTAAGTAAAATTAAATGTCTTTTGTCTAAATTAAACTCAGGGCGAATGCAAATTAAACTTAACAGTGCTTGCGAAGCGATAAATTGTAAGATGACTACCTATACCAAAATTAGATATACCTACAAGATGGCATTCAACTTTCGAGATGCTAACATGGGGTTTACGTGTAAAAAATGTTTTAAAACTATATTTTGCATATTGTGTATAATACTGTATTGTATAGTACAATTTCATTGGCCACACGTCTAGGAGTATTGAAGTGCTACGTCTGGTCCGTTTTGTTCTATAGATGTGAAACTTCGACAACAAAAGTGAAGAATCTCAACAAATTGGAAGCGTTCGAGTTGCGCTGTTACCGTCGCATGCTCAGAATCCCATGGACAGCACACATATCCAACGAACGTTTACTGGAGACCATGCACAAAGAGAAAGAATTACGTCAGTAAATAATTACGTCGAACGTCATAAAAATAAGAAAGGTTCAATACTTCGATCATGTAATAAGAGGACCTAAATATCGCTTTCTCCGGTTGATTATTCAGGACAAAATCTAATGAAAACGCTTGGTTGGAAGAAAACAAGTGTCCTGGCTTCATATAGCTGCTGACCGAGAAATATTTTATCAGCTTGTTAATACGACGATAGCCAACGCTTGAAAACAAGCACGGCACACAAAGACGAAAAAGATATTTTACGACAACAACGAAAATCTAAATAATTGCAAAATGTTAGATAAAGAATGGTTCTGATCAGGCCCGCCGAGAGGGAGGTACAGCCGGTACATTTTACCGAGGCCCGGCGATGTAAGGGGCCCGGCTTCGACCACACCAAAGACGTAATTTTTCCGTAAAATCAGAAATTTATGGTCTTCCATTGTTGAACACTCTAAATTAGTTGCCAGCATTTACGGAATAAATCCAGAATTTACATCAAATAAACGGCGCAAGAAGCCTGCGAGATTTTTTGATAATTTGCTTGGGCCTAGTAGTAACTGATAACTTTCAGCCCGGCGCAATAGTTGGCTTTGAAATATTTGACATTGTCATTGATTGTTTAATAATAGTTATTTATGTACCAAGTCAGTAAAGTTACTCTTTATCGAACGAGTTCAATATTATGAGCAAAACGAGCGTAGCGAGCGAGGCGAATAAGAGACGAGTTTCATAAAGATTCTTTACTGACGTGGTGCATACAAAATTTTGTCGCCAACAATTTGATGTTGGTTTTAACACTTACAATTTACAATTTAAGAATTTTTTTAATTTTAGACGTAATAAAAATTTCATGACAGGGATGACAGATGACATTTGATGGCCGCTTTCGATTTTTAATCGATAGTTATCAATATTGAATAATTAGTAAATCGGTAAAGTTTTGATTTATTTTATATGAATATAATTACAAAATACTATAGAATTTTACTTCTTGACATAATAGATATTTATGTACCAAGTCAGTAGAGTTACTCTTTATCGAACGAGTCTGATATTATGAGCCGACCGAGCCTAGCGAGCGAGGCGAATAACAGATGAGTTCGATAAAGAGGCTTTACTGACGTGGTGCATACAAAATTTTATCGCCAATAATTTGATATTGGTTAACATTTACTTCTTACAATTTAAAATTTAAGAATTTTTGAAGTTCTTCTTTACGATCGAGAGTGAAATTTTATAATGCCGGGTGCATGCGCACACAGACAGTATGTATTTTGTTGCCAATCTTTCAAGATATGTATTGTTATATTACTATTTGATATGAGAATTAAATTTTTATAATTACAAGCAAAATTCGAATTAATATAAAAGATCTTCAATTTTCTCAGCCACGGGCATGTAAATTTAGAACAACCTGTACACAACAAATTATTATATTTAGTTTTTAAGAAAGTGATTCGAAGAAGTGTACGAAACTCGATAACAATGCGCCTAAGATAAACAAGTTTGAGTGACGCGGACCATTATAGAGTTCGCGGAAGATTCGATCATTAGCCTACGCTAAATAAGACTCAGTGAAATAGATAATAGGTCATTAAGTTTTGTAAAAAGTAGAAAGTAAGTTTAAATTGGGAAATGATTATTTTTTCTTGAAATCCATTAAACATATTTAGAAAGATTAAAAGTTGGTATTGAGGAATACGGCGAACTAAAATTTGTGGTGGAATGTTGATTTTTGAATCTGGAAGGGATATTTAGAAAAGTAGGGGAATGAATGAGGATCAGAGATCAGAATGTTTTGAGCGGTCGAGAGGTGAAGTCCAGTGGTAGACGGTAGTGTACGAAGAGTGAAAAAGCCGGTATAATTCCGTGAGTGTTGAGTACTTATCGGAACGAGAGGTAGGCCGAGTCGAGAGAAAAGAATCTCCTTGAGCAAAGAGTGTCCCGGTAGCTGATTGAAGTGGTTCGAGAAAGGTAGAACACGGCATCACGAGAAAAGCAGGAACGAGAGCGATACGAGGTAGTTTTCCAAGGAGAACATTACTGGAGGCCAGGACGAGTTTTTCATCGCAACCAAGGGTAGGAGGAAACGGGTATTGTGTGAGGACATTCGCAGTTCACCAGATAAAGGTCAGTCTCATTTGTCAGGACATGAATGTATGGTTTTTTGTATTAAATACCACATTAAAAATTGAAGAACATAATCGCTAATATCAAAAGATTTTCATCAAACTTAAATCAATTTGTTGCTAATAAATCCTAATAGTTCATTATTAATAAAAATTTCAAATTGGAAACCAAAAGGAAATAAGACTCCCATTTTTAAATGTTTGTATTAAATAAATATAAGATCTAACAAATATTAAGCAGTAATTGCCATTTATATAAAATAAACAAAATTTTGATTTATAATTGTAATCCATATGTGTGTATTATTTTATTTTTTTCTATCCCGATTAGGAACCACTGAGAAATACTTAGAAGTCACGAAAGTAAGTAAGTAATTTTATAATTCGCCCTGAGATTGAAAACATATTGATATGTGATCTGGTTGATTAATTAGATTATCATTAATGCATTAATTAAATTAAATTACATATAAGAATATCATCACATATAAATAAATAAGATTACAACAAATGTCGTCCAACGTGGAAAGCATTGAAAAGTATTTCTAGTGGCAAATTTGAAGGATAGAAAGAGAAAAGCCGGTAGTTGGAAATTTATATGCCTGTGGTAAAAAGTGAGAGACTTACAGTTGATAACATAAAAATTTAGATCCATTTAGGTACAAATTTTACATAACTGATTTAATAATTTATTTTTACGATATTTACATTTGATATATTTATTGACAATTTATAATATTTGGGGGAGAAAAAGTCGTTTTGGGTAACATACTATTAAAATTTCACATTTGGCGGGGATAGTACTTCTTGAAAACAAATGTCTGTGACAAGAAGCCAAAGCAAAGACAACAAAAAAAAAAGAACATTCAGATCAAGAGGAAAATTCAGACCAAGAAGATATTTTAGACACAACAATCATGGAAACAGAAAAAAAAGAATTGTCAGAATTAGAAAAGATATTACAACTTATGCAACTCCAGTCACAAAAAATGGATGAAGCAAAAAGGACAATGGATAAAAATCAGGAGGAAACAAAACAAGCAATGGATAAAAATCAGGAAGAAACATCAAAGAAAATGGATGAATCACAACAAAAAATGGATCAAAAAATGGATGAAACACAACAAAAAATGGATGAAACACAAAAAAAATTGGAGCAAAAAATGGATGAAACACAACAGAAAATGGATAGAATCCAAGACAACCAACAGGAAACAAAACAAGCCATAGAAGAGAACAACAAGAAAATGGAGGAACGCATAGAAAAGTATGAAATGAAAATTAAAGATCACATGCAAGAACAAGAAATGAGAATGAAGGACCACATGAAAGAACAAGAAATGAAAATTCAAAATAAAATGAAGGAGTTAACGAATTGCCAGAAAAAAGAAATGGAAAGTTTGGAAAACAAGTTGCAAAACGCTATTCAAGCAGACATAGAAGAAGTGGAAAGAAAGATTGCGGAAATCAATACTCAACAAAATGTCGGAGAAAGAAGAGAAATGGTTATACATAACACAGATGACGTGAAGATAAGGTTTGGCGGGGACGTAAGAAGATTACACCCAGTGCCGTTCATAAATAGCCTGAAAAAGAAAATACAACACATCGGAAATTTCGAAACAGCAAAAGAAACTATCAGAAACCATCTCAAATATGAAGCAAGCCTATGGTTCGATAGTAAAGAAGAAGAATTAGGCAATTGGCAACAATTTGAACAAAAATTTTTGAATTATTTCTGGGGAAAAGTCCAACAATTGGAAATTAACAAGGAATTGCAAAATGGGAAATACAATGATAGGATGGGGGTATCAGAAAGGACATATGCTTTACAAATTTACAATAATGCAAAACATTTACAATATAATTACTCATCGGAACAATTAGTCGAACTGATTGCAAAACATTTCGAAGAAACGCTGGAAGACCATATCACATTGCAAAACTACAAAGACATAGATAGTCTATGCCAATTCTTACAAATAAGAGAATCACGTTTGAGAGAAAGAAAATCAAGAAGGTCGCGAGAAGATTACAGGCCCCGAGAGACACAGGATTACAGAGAGAGAAATCAAAATAGGAGAGACTATACAAGACGAGATTTTAATCCCAGAAGGGAAAACGAAAATAGAGACAACGGAAGAGGAAATTATGAACAAAGAAATAGGCAATGGAATGAGGACAGAAATCGAGAATACCAGAGTAGAAACATCACACGCTCAAATCAAGAAAACAGAAATAATGGTAGACAAAATGAACAGGGATATCGAGAAAACCGAAACAGATCCGACAGACCAAGAGAAAATAGAAGAGAGGTAAATAATACCCAGACAGAAGAATATGACGGAGAGAGAAATTATGACGAAAATATAAACAACGATGAGCAACCGGCGTCTTTTCACGACGGCGCTCACTAAAAACAAAAAATCAAACAGGAATCTTTTGTCACCCCAAGGAGTTTATTAAATTGGCAGGAAACAACGAAAAGAAAAATGGAGTTAATTTAAAATTTGTGGATGGATTTATCAACGAGAAACCAATTAAAATTATGATAGATACTGGATCTGAAATAACATTGGTCAACAGAAAACTAATAGAAGAAGTTAATTTAACAAATTTAATTTACAAAATACCTAGGGTAAATTTAGTGGGCGCAAACAAACGGACATTGGCAACTATAAATGAAGGCATACGAGTAAGGGTACGACTAGGTAAGAAGATGTATGCACTACAATGTGTAATAATGCCAAACATGTCACATGACATGATAGTAGGAGTTGACGAATTGGCAGAAAAACATGTAGTGATAGATTTTAAAAATAATACGATGAAACTAACAGAAGAAAAAGAAAAAGAACAGGACAAGGAGCAGGAGAAACAAAATACGGACGAATCAGGTAAAGAACAAACAGTGGAAATGAATTTGGCAACGAAGCAAGGACAAAGAAGAAAAGGGAGAAAAAGTCAGAAAAAGATAAAAGAAAATGAAACCTGTGGCTCCTCAAAAGAAGAGTTGAGCCCAGAAGAAGAAAAATTGAGAGTATCAAAAGCAAAAGAAACCTGGGATTCCTCAAAAGAAGAGACGAGCTCAGGAGAAGAAGAAATAAAGCTAACAAATGAAAGTGAAAAGAATATGATTGAAACAGTGGTATTTGAAGAGGAGGTATATGCAAACGAGGATGCAGAATGCACGGTAAACATATGTGAAGAATCTGAGGAAAAAGACAGAAAATTGATATGTGGAGAAGGGAAAGAAAAAGAATTGCGGTTGATGTTAAGAAACTACGAAAATTTGATCAATGAGGAAAACAGAGTGGCGAAAAAGTACGAACATTCATTTGAGGTGAAAAACTTGGGAAATTTTTGATCAAAGACTTACCCGATTCCATACAAGTATCGACAAGAGGTGAAAGAGGAAATTAATAAAATGTTGGAAGATCAAATCATCGAAAGATGTGATTCACCGTATGTTAACCCGATTGTGATAGTAAAGAAAAGCAATGGAGAATTGAGATTATGTTTAGATGCCAGGAATATCAACCAGCACACTGTATCACAATATGAATCACCTCTAAACATCGAGGCCATTTTTGGAAGAATTACGGGATCACACATATTTTCTAAAATTGACTTAAAACACAGTTTTTGGTTGATACCTTTAGCTGAAAAGTGTAGAAACTACACCGCTTTCTCAATTGATGGTATTGTCTACCGGTTTAAGGTAGTGCCATTTGGATTCCAGAGTGCTTGTGCTGCACTCGTCCGAGCTCTACATACCATTTTAAATCGCCATGAAGATTTCATAGTTCATTATATCGATGATTTATTAATTTTTTCACAAGATACTCAGAGTCATCTGGAACAGATAAAAATAATTCTGGAAGAATTGGACACCGCGGGATTGAAATTAAACATTGAAAAATGTCAATTTTTTCAAAAAGAAGTAATTTATTTGGGTTTTCAATTGGACACCAAAACAGTCAGATTAGCCGAAGACAGAGTCAAGCTCATAGATGAATACCCAAGACCAACGAATTTGAAAACATTGAGAGGTTTTCTTGGCACGATTAATTATTTTAAAAAGCTGATTCCCGATTTGAGCCAAAAGGAAATCCCTCTGATAAAATTGCTTAAAAAAGGAATAAAATGGAGTTGGAAAGAAGAACAGGAGGAAGCTTTCGAAACATTAAAACGAGAATTCGCAAAAGGAACGAAAATATACCACCCCATTTACAATTTACCTTTTATACTCCGAACTGATGCGTCCATACAAAAATTTGCAGGAGTTTTGTCTCAAATACAAAACGACCAAGAAGTGCCGATATGTTTTATATCTCGAGTGACTAAAACACATGAGAGAAAATATAGTGTTACAGAATTGGAGTTTGCCAGTGTACTATATTGCGTAAACAAATTGAGGTTTTACTTATTGGGAGCAAAATTCACAATCGAAACAGACCATGCAGCTTTAGTACATATCATGAAGAATCGATTAGTAAATAATAGAATACATAGAAGCATTCTATTATTACAGGAGTATGATTTTGAGTTCCGATATATAAAAGGAAAAGACAACATAATAGCCGACGCTCTAACACGGGATGAGGACACCGGAAAAAAGGAAACAATTACTCTACAGGTGGGACTAAATAGATTAATACAAGAAGAAGGGAATGAGATAAGGACAAACCAGGAAGACCTAGAGGAAAGAGAGAAAAGAAGAGCGGAGGTAGAAAATAACATATATTTTAAGAGAACAGACGGAAAGGAACTATATTTAGTGACACAGACATTGGCAGAAAAGATAATAAAGAAATTACATGAGGACAATGGGCATATCGGTAGCAGAAAGGTTTGGCTCGTTTTTAGGGAAAATTACATCAGCCGACAGGATTACCGCATTGCAAAGGAAATTACCCAGAAGTGCGATGTATGTCAAAAATATAAGAGTAGGAATTTCAAAAACGAAAATATTGCCAAAAATATTGAAGCCCGAAACAAACTAGACATTGTAGCAATAGATATGTTAAGCGATCTAATTATGACCACTAAAAGGAACAAACATATTCTAGTGATGGTGGATGTGTTTTCAAAATACGTAAAATTATATAGTTGCCGCACCACAAAGGGGGAAGAAATATTAAGAAAAATCGACAATTTTATAGCCACAGTAGGAACACCAAAAAAGATTCTACTGGACAATGCAACGTATTTCCGAAATGATCGTTTCAAGGGACAACTTCGAGGACGCGGAATAGAGACAAATTTTGTCAGCATCAGGCATCCGCAGAGTAATCCTTCGGAACGATTCATACAGGAAGTGACGAAATTTCTTCGCATTGCAACAGATGGTCAACATCGCCACTGGGACAGGAAAATGGCGGAAATAGAAATGTATCTAAATACAATTCCGAGCACAGTAACAAAAGAGACCCCAGAATACATCATGAAGGGTGTACTGCCGATAAGGCCATGGGAAGACCCAGAGCCAAAGGAATATCAACAGGTGATTGAAACAGTACAGAGAAGATTACGGCGAAGCAACGAAAAGTATATCCAAAGACAGGAAAACAATAGAAAAAGAAGACCAGTGACTTTCCAAAAGGGCGAAAAAGTACTCGTGAGGGCATTACGAGTATCAAATCTTCCTGGGGGCATTTGCGCAAAGTTGATGCCTGTTTTCGAAGGCCCGTACATCGTGAATAATGAAAATGGGATAAATAGTTATGAGTTGAGGCATAGGAACTCGGAAAAGATCCGAGGAATTTATAATATTCACGATGTATACAAATATCACGAATAAAAGACAGAATTACATAAAGTAGATAGTAAGTTAGGGTATAAGACGTAGATTAAAGTAAGGAAATATACAGGGAGTTGGTTTTGCCTCGAGAAAATTTATTTAAAAAAGCAGATAAATTTTATCGAATACAAAGGCGGGGATTTGTTATATTACTATTTGATATGAGAATTAATTTTTTATAATTACAAGCAAAATTCGAATTAATATAAAAGATCTTCAATTTTCTCAGCCACGGGCATGTAAATTTAGAACAACCTGTACACAACAAATTATTATATTTAGTTTTTAAGAAAGTGATTCGAAGAAGTGTACGAAACTCGATAACAATGCGCCTAAGATAAACAAGTTTGAGTGACGCGGACCATTATAGAGTTCGCGGAAGATTCGATCATTAGCCTACGCTAAATAAGACTCAGTGAAATAGATAATAGGTCATTAAGTTTTGTAAAAAGTAGAAAGTAAGTTTAAATTGGGAAATGATTATTTTTTCTTGAAATCCATTAAACATATTTAGAAAGATTAAAAGTTGGTATTGAGGAATACGGCGAACTAAAATTTGTGGTGGAATGTTGATTTTTGAATCTGGAAGGGATATTTAGAAAAGTAGGGGAATGAATGAGGATCAGAGATCAGAATGTTTTGAGCGGTCGAGAGGTGAAGTCCAGTGGTAGACGGTAGTGTACGAAGAGTGAAAAAGCCGGTATAATTCCGTGAGTGTTGAGTACTTATCGGAACGAGAGGTAGGCCGAGTCGAGAGAAAAGAATCTCCTTGAGCAAAGAGTGTCCCGGTAGCTGATTGAAGTGGTTCGAGAAAGGTAGAACACGGCATCACGAGAAAAGCAGGAACGAGAGCGATACGAGGTAGTTTTCAAAGGAGAACATTACTGGAGGCCAGGACGAGTTTTTCATCGCAACCAAGGGTAGGAGGAAACGGGTATTGTGTGAGGACATTCGCAGTTCACCAGATAAAGGTCAGTCTCATTTGTCAGGACATGAATGTATGGTTTTTTGTATTAAATACCACATTAAAAATTGAAGAACATAATCGCTAATATCAGAAGATTTTCATCAAACTTAAATCAATTTGTTGTTAATAAATCCTAATAGTTCATTATTAATAAAAATTTCAAATTGGAAACCAAAAGGAAATAAGATTCCCATTTTTAAATGTTTGTATTAAATAAATATAAGATCTAACAAATATTAAGCAGTAATTGCCATTTATATAAAATAAACAAAATTTTGATTTATAATTGTAATCCATATGTGTGTATTATTTTATTTTTTTCTATCCCGATTAGGAACCACTGAGAAATACTTAGAAGTCACGCAAGTAAGTAAGTAATTTTATAATTCGCCCTGAGATTGAAAACATATTGATATGTGATCTGGTTGATTAATTAGATTATCATTAATGCATTAATTAAATTAAATTACATATAAGAATATCATCACATATAAATAAATAAGATTACAACAGTATGTATCAGCGCTGTCAGCGCAAATAAGTCATATTATATCATATAAAAGGATATATTAGTGTTCTTAGTAAATGTATTATTTATTATAATTTTTGTGTCTTTGGATTTGTCTTCTTCGGGAATAAGATATTTTATAATAATAGTAAGTATAAATATTTAAAGTATTTTTGTATACTTCAATTGGTCAGTATGTATGAGAAATCTTGTAACCTCTCAAAGCAAAAGGGATATTATAATTCAGTGGTAGAGCGTGTGACCGCAGACCAAGAGGTCCCGGGTTCAAATCCCGGACGATTCATATTCTTTTTTTTTTATATTTTTGGTATCGTTTTAATAAAAATTTTTTAAAAGTGGTAGGTAAAGAAAGTTTGTTTAATATTTAAATAAAATACAAATTACCTGTTAAATATATTAATTTCGTTGAAATCATAATAATAGAAGTATAACTTCTTACGTGCGTACAAAGTACACACACATTCTTTTTTAAATATTAGACGTAATAAAAATTTTATGACAGTGATGACAGATGACTTTTGCATAATGGCCGCTTTCGATTTTTAACGATAGTTATCAATGCATATTGAATAATTACTAAATCGGTCAAGTTTTGATTTATCTTATATGAATATAATTACAAAATACTACTAGAATTTCACTTTTTTGGCATAAATTTAATTAACAATGTCGTTAACAATTGTTAATGTTAACAATTTTGTACAATATTTTTAATAATTATGTAAAGTACATACCTAAATTGTAAGTTAACTCAATTGATTACTGCCATCGACCACTTACATTCAATCTCGATTAATCGCGGCAGGTAAAGTAAAATTCTTCTTTCAGTACAATAAAATGTTACTTTACTGCCGCAAATGAGGGCAAATGATTACAATAATGAATGACTTTAGTGACGGTTGGCGATAATACTTATTTATGTACCAAGTCAGTAAAGAGTCTTTACTGACGTGGTGCATACAAAATTTTATCGCCAATCATAAAAAACATTAACACTTAGTTAATTACATCCTAATGAAAAAGAGTGTGTGTACTTGGTACGCACGTAAGACTTTATACTTCTATTATTATAATTTCAACGAAATAATTATATTTTAAACAGTTTATTCGTATTTTTATTTAAATATTAAACCAATTTTAACACTTAAAATAAAATACCAAAAATTAAAAATACCGTTAATAGTTACGTTATTGTTTATGAAGTGTAGGCTTCGGCAGCGCAGCTGCTTTTCCCTTGATGAATAGTAGAAAATCTAAATTAATATACAGTAAAACCTGCCATATCCGGATCAATGTGGCGACAGACCGATCCGGATATGAAAAAATCCGGATATCAAACCACTACTTCTTTTACAGTCTCTGACCCGTTTTCTCCTTCATACATTTCAGTAATCAACGCCGTCAATAACTTTCGTCGATAGACACGTTTTATAGATTCTATAATACAATATTTCGCCATCTTTTAGTTCTTCTTTTAGTGCGTTGTCCAAGCAGGACTGCCTTTCTCGGTAGATTCGGTAGATCCGGACGGCACAGAACCGTCCGGATATGGCAGGTTGTACTGTATTTGCTAACAAATTATCATTAATATCTGTCACCGTCCTATTCTTCTTCTTCTTCAAGTCCGTCTCCTATCGGAGGTTGGAAATCATCACAGCTATTCTTATTTTACTGGCGGCTGCCCTAAATAGGTCGATGGAACTGCAGCCGAACCATTCCCTCAGATTTCTTAACCAAGATATTCTGCGCCTACCGATACTTCTCTTACCCCTGATTTTACCCGGAATGATCAGTCTCAGCAGCGAGTATTTGTCACCTCTCATAACATGGCCAAAGTATTCAAGCTTTCTTCTTTTAACAGTAAGTACAACTTCACATCCTTTTCCGATCCGACGTAAAATTTCGGCATTCGTCACGTGGTCCACCCAAGATACACGTAGCATTCTACGGTAACACCACATCTCAAAAGCTTCAATGTTTTTAATGCTGCCCATCTTGATGGTCCATGACTCAACTCCGTATAATAAAGTGGAGAAGATATAACACCGCAGCATACGCACTCTCAGATCAAGATTTATGTCACGACTACAGAGAAATATTTTCATCTTGTTAAATGCTGATCTAGCTATTTCTATTCTTGCTCTTATTTCTTTTGTTTGATCGCCTGTATGATCCAGGCAAGCTCCAAGGTATTTATAGGAGGATACCCTTTCTATAACCGTGTTATTGACAACCAAATCATTCCTGGCGTGTGGATCTTTTGTTATTACCATCCATTTAGTTTTTCTGAGGTTTAATGTAAGTCCGTAGCTGTTGCAGTAGTGGTTAGTGCGTTCCATCAGCCGTTGAAGATCTGTAAGATTGTCTGCTAATATCACTGTGTCGTCAGCGTATCTCAAATTATTGATTGTATTTCCGTTGATCACTACACCACAACTAACGTCCGACAGAGCTTCTTTAAATATGACTTCGCTATAAAAATTAAACAAAAGAGGAGACAGAATACACCCCTGTCTTACTCCTCTACATATTTTGATCTCCTCAGTCATTTCATCATCTACCTTGACTCGTGCTGTTTGATTCCAATACAAATTAGTTATTATTCTAATATCTTTTTCATCAATGTTCTTTTCGACTAGAAGTTGTCTCAGTCGGTCGTGTCGGACTCTATCGAAGGCCTTCTCAAAGTCTATAAAGCAGGCGTATACATCCTGATTGATATCCAAACACCGTTGAAATAGTACGCCCACACCAAAGAGCGTTTCCCTCGTACCAAGGCCGTTCCTGAAGCCCATTTGTGTTTCACTTATATCTTCTTCAAGTTTGCGGAAAATTCTATTATGAATGATTTTTAGAAAAACTTCAAGCATATGACTCATCAAGGCAATCGTTCTGTAATCCGAGCACTCTTTTACATTTGATTTTTTAGGTATTAAAATGAATGTGGACCTTAACCAGTCTTGTGGTATTATTCCAGTATCATATATGTTGTTAAATAACTCGAGTATCATGTTCATCACTTCTCCATCAATAAGTTTTAATACTTCAACCGGTATTTCATCAGGCCCTGGTGTCTTACCATCCTTGGTGTTTTTTAAAGCATATTCCAGTTCTTGTTTAAGTATCCTTAAACCCTTCATTTCTTCTCGTTTCACTGTTATTAATTCTCTTTCGTCGTCAAAAAGTTCTTTTACGTATTCTTTCCATCTTGTGAGTTTTTGTTTGAAATCTATTATAATCTTGCCTTCTGAATCATTCACCATTCCACTATGAGTCTTCTTCTTTGTACCAGTCATTTCTCTGATCTTCTTATGCATGCCGAAACTATCGTACTTTCTGTCACATTCCTCAATATCCTTGCATTGTTCTGACAGCCACTTTTCTTTTTCCTCTTTGATCATTCTCTTTATGGTTCGATTTATTGCATCATATTGTTGTTTGTTTTTGTTCTTATAGGCACGTCTCTCATCCATTAAATTAAGAATTTCTTCTGTCATCCATGCCTTTCTTTTAGTTCTCTCAGTTCGTTTAGGAGTCAACGTCTCTTTAACAGCTGTTGTTAGTGCTGCCTTTATCTGTTTCCAATTATTTTCAACTTCTTCGGAGTTCACGCTATTAATTTCTTTCAAGTTTTTATTAATTTTTTCTTTTATGTCTTCTCTTGTTCTTGTATCTTTTAGTCTATTGAAATCTATCCGAGTCGTTTTTTTCTTTTTTAGTTTCTTTAATTTTATGTTTAACACAGATACAACCGGATTGTGGTCAGAGTAAATGTCCGCACCTGGGTAGGTCTTTGTTGATAGTATAGAATTTCTAAATCTGTGGTTAACCAGAATGTAATCTATTTGATTTCTTCTGGTTAACCACAGATTTCCTATATATAATCGAATTAACAAAAACACCATTTCATAGTATATTTGCATTTATACAAAACTTAAAAGATTTAAGAATTTTATTAATTTTAGACGAAATAAAAATTTCGTATGACAGTAATGACGATGACAGAATGCGCATGATGACCGATTTCGATGTTTAATCGATAGTTGTTCAAGTAATCAATATTGAATAAGTACTTAATTACTAAATCTGTGAAAGTTTCGATTTATGTTTTATGAATATAATTGCAAAATACTACAGAATTTCACTTTCTGGCATAAATTTAATTAATAATAACGTAAATTTTGTACAAAATATTTCCAATTATAGTAAATAAATTTTAAGTTCACTCAAATAAATAATCGATTACTGCCATCGACCGCTTACATTCATTCTCAGCTAATTTGATTAATCGCGACAGGTAAGTAAAATTCTTCTTGCAGTACAATAAAGTGTTACTTTACTGCCGCAAATGGCGTCAAATGAGTACAATAATGAATGACTTTAGTGACGGTTGGTGATAAAAAATTTTACCAGAAAATTTAATGCAGCAATGAAATTTATTCGCTATTTAAGATTTTATAGACATTCCGAGATGAAGATACGACTATATTAAGAAAAACATTGATATTTGAAGACATCAGTGAAGAATTGATAGATGAAACTTTTCAGTTCATACAAGGCCCGCTCTTCACTTCTAACCGGGGCCCGCTCATTCCTCTCGGCGGCCCTGGTTCTGATAAGTAAACTTTGTCAGTATCTGAGAAGCTTTAAAACACTTTCTTCAATTCTCAAAGGGGAAAAATATGTCGCACTCCCATTGGTAGTAATTGGAGTAAATTTACTTTTAGACAAACTGGAAATAGGTGCTCATGAACTTAATAATAAAATTGATCTCAAAAAGTACTTAAACATCCTACAATTGCTCATTTCGGCTAAAATGGAAAGCCGGTAGGCTTATCAGCTTCGACTCGAGTGAATAAATAATATTCATAACAATGAATAATCATTTCGTTGTGAATCGAAAAAAGAGCAGTTTTACTTTAGTTAGTTCAGAGAGCGCCAAAAGTGCTCTAACTAGTTTCAAGTCTTGTTAGAATTTCTTTAGAGAGCACATATTTGATTCTCTCTGAACAACTAAGTAAGCCTCGATCCACAAACGAAAAGAAAGATTATCATGATATGGATGCCGTGGTGGTATCTGCTAAAGACTAACGAAAGTTTTACTTTTAATATTAATAATACCAAAAATAAAACTTTATCAGAACTAATCTTCTAATTACACCATTCGTGGCTTCTAAAATGCGCAAGCCAACGAATCGTCGGAGCAAAGAAGGCCAAGGGAGATCTAACTTAATAGGCAGGCGCGGATCTCGAAATTCATAATAGGGGGGGGGGGGGGGGGTCAGACTTACCTTAAATAAGTAAAATATTATATTTTCCAGATTTAGCCATACGACTCACACTTACTCCAAGGATAAAATACACTATATAATCCCAGATACCTACGGTATCAAAGGGAATGATAGACAATTCACGACTATTAATCTCACTGGTCGTTCTTTACCATAAAGATTAACCTTTCTACCATCAATGGGTAGGTGCGCATGGATAATCTAGTAAAATACAAATTTTTATATCTTTATTGTATCGCAAATTGGAAACGTGACTTTTCATGAGATAAGGTTTATACCCAGTGTAATGTATGTGGGATTCCTTAAAGACAATCGTAATAAAAGTCCGTGTGATGTTTAACAGTTTTAATTAATAAAATAGATAACTAAATTATAGATACTATTAAATTGACGAAATGTATTAGTGTTTGTGTAATTGCGACTAAAATTTTTCGAGTTCTCACAAGAGAAAATGTCTTTGAAATAATCGCGTTTATCTACTTAATATATGACCGGCTTGTCAATATATAAGTACGTATTAAACTTCGCGTCCTTTCGATTGTGCAAATTTTAGAAGCCACGAATGGTATAACCAGAAGATTAGTTTTGATCGTGACCCGTCAAAATAGCCCGGTCAAAACAGCCCCGTCAAAAAAGCCCCGTCAAAATAGCCCGAACACAAAATAGCCTCGACAAAATAGCCCGCCAACAAAATAGCCCCGACAAAATAGATCGCACACAAAATAGCCCCGGTCAAAACAGCCCCGGCTAAAATAGCCCCGGCTAAAACAGCCACTTACAAGGTGTCCAAAAACTTTTTTAATTTAAATTATTTGACAAAAAGGAAGAATGTATTTAATTTATTTAATTTAAAATGCATTTTACTGTTGCCCGAAAAACAGAAAAAAATGTTTATATCATAAATAAACATTGATTTTTGCTTAACTTAAATGTTCCAACTTCCAAGAGGCAGGGAAGATAGGACTCGAGTTCTCTGAAAAGACCATTTTTATTTAATGTGGTTAAGATAAACATCTGAATAGGGGATAATTACCACTTCCGAAAAAATGTATTTTTAAGGAATTATTTCATGATGAATTCTGAAGGGAGCTTTTCTGTTGGGGCTATTTTGTCGGCGGGCTATTATTCCGCGGCTATTTTGTCTGCAGGCTATTTTGTCGGAGCTATTTTGTGTGCGGGATATTATGTCGGGGCTATTTTGTCGGAGCTTTTTTGACGGGGCTATTTTGACGGGGTACCGTTTTGATAAAGTTTTATTTTTGGTATTGTTAATATTAAAAGTGAAACTTTTGTTAGTCTTTAGCAGATACCGCCACGGCATCCATATCATGATAATCTTTCATTTGTGGATCGAGGCTGATAGCCATAATTTTAGTTCTTCAGAGAAAATCAAATATGTGCTCTCTGAAGAAACTCTAACAAGAGTTGAAACTAGTTAGAGCACTTTTGGCGCTCTCTGAGCTAACTAAAATAAAACTGCTCGTGTTTCGATTCACAACGAAATGATTATTTATTATTTTTATTAATTTTACTCCTATTCTGAGTATTGGGAACTAATCTTTGTTGGAATTTTACCGTGCTGGACAGGCGAGTTGTGAGATGCAACTTGATACATCTATCTCGGCCTTCTTTGCTCCGGCGATTTGTTGGCTTGCAAATTTTAGAAGCCACGAATGGTGTAACCAGAAGATTAGTTCTGATAAAGTTTTATTTTTGGTATTGTTATAAAAGTAAAACTTTCGTTAGTAAATAATATTCACATGCGATATCATATTTCGCCGATATAATTTTCCTCGACCATCGCATAATTTTTTCAACCAATAGGAAAAGAACACAAGACACTTAGCCTCTCAAACGATTTCGCTGCTCAGCGACTGGAAGTGATTGATTTTTGCTTGTTCTACTGAACAGAAATTGAAGTGTTCTAAGATGAAATTCGAATGGAATATTTAAAAAACAATAAATATATTTTAGCAGGACATACCGTACCATTCAAAAATATACATTTAAGTCGTTGTAACAATATACGAGAAGGAATGAAAGTTACTGGTTTCTGAATAAAATGGAATTAAAACACAATTAAAAGTTTTTTGGATCGTTACAATTTTATAGGATTTAAAACAGGCTGTGAAATCCCAGTTCAATTTCAAACACCAACCATATTAAGCAATTGGAGCCCTACATTACTTGTCAAAATACGAATGGACTCGAGTCGAGCTACTTACTTACTTACTTTCCGTGTCCGAAACACCCACACCCACAGCTTTAAATTCTGTGTTTCCAATGGTTGGCCACATAGATGGCCCTGTCATTTGCTGAAATTAAGTCTTCTTCTGTGCAGGTCTCTCTCATCTCTGTGCATGATAGTAGAAACCGGCTGGTCTGAACCGCGCCACAGCCGCAGGTATCGTCCACCTGGTATCCCCATTTTTCCAGGTTACTAGCACAACGTGAAACGCCGGTTCTTAATCTGTTTAGTGCTTTCCAAGTCGGATACGGTAAATTGTGTCCAGCAGTCATTTCCTCTGAGGGAGGAAAATGTGTCGCGGTAGCTGACGCTTGCCATAGGTGTATTCGGCGCGTTTCTGGCGTTTCGGGGATGGATCTTGATGTTTTCAGGAAGATTTTCCGAGATCTTAGTCTGCTTAGCTGAGTCTGGTGGTCATATAAGGGGTGTCTTCGGTCCGTCTCCTGCTTTTTTTGTTCTACCTCTGACGTGACCTTCCTCCTGATAGGTGGTGGAGCAATCCCAGCTATGGGGTATACCTCTTCGATAGGTGTCGGTTTCAGGCAACCCGATATTATAAGAACCGTTTCATTTAGAGCCACGTCGACGTTCTTTGCGTGAGCAGAATTTGCCCATACTGGTGCTCCAAACTCCGCGGCCGAAAAACATAATGCTAAGGCAGAAGTGCGAAGAGTGTGTGGTTGAGCTCCCCATTTTGTATTAGTTAGCTTGCGGATGATATTATTTCTGGCACTTACTTTCTTCTTGACATCTTGACAGTGGTATCGGTAAGACAGAGTTCTATCCAGATGTACGCCAAGGTATTTTGGCGTCTCGTTGTGTTCCAGCATCTGACCACGCCATTCCACCTCCAGCGGCCTTCGGGCATGCTTGTTTCTAAAGTGGAAAGCACATACCTGGGTTTTTGTAGGATTGGGTTTCAGATGGTTTTCATCGTAGTATAGAGCTAAGTCTCCCACGGCATCTGTCAGTTTCACTTCGACTTCATTGAAGGTTCTTCCCTGAGCTGCCACAGCTGTATCATCAGCGTAAATAAATTGCCTTGTTTTTTGGTGTATGGGTTGGTCGTTGGTATATATGTTGTAAAGAATCGGCGCGAGGACACTTCCCTGTGGTAGCCCATTTTTTGGTCCCTCCACCGACTGTTCTTGGACTGGAGCGTTACGTGGAAGCGTCTATTCTGGAGGAGACATTTCACTAACCTTGTTACTCGAAAATCCTTTGTGGTTTCATATAGTTTTGCGAGTAGCCGTTGATGGTTAACTGTGTCATAGGCGGCAGTTGGGTCTATGAACGCTACTCCTGTTATTTCTTTCCGTTCAAAACCGTCTTCAATATGTTGGGTGAGATTAAGAATTTAACTGCAGCAGTACTTTCCGGGTCTGAATCCTGCTTGTTCTGGAATAATTTTAGTCTCCACATATTCAGCGATCCGGTTCAGTATCATTCTTTCAAATGCCTTGAAAAGGTGGCAAGTCGAGCTAAGCCGGGCTTTTGACAAGCTTGAGCTCCGCTCAAAATTTCGAACCAAGCTCGAGATAGAAGCTCGGCTAAAACTTCGAGCGGCAGGTTGAGCTTGTGGCTCGTGTGGGCTCGAATAGTTTGAGCCGACACGAGCCGAGGCCGAAAACATAATAATGAATGTTAAATGTAACATTGTACATTGTAACATTGTAACAATTACACACTGTAGATTGAAAATAAATAATATTTTTAGTCTGAATTACTTATTCTCAAACAAAAGTATCAGTCGTCGCATAAAGTAATAAATTATAAAAAGTGTTAGAGTATTAGCTAAAATATTGAAAAGCTCTTTAAGGAAAAAATGATTCGGCTCGAAGCTCGGCTCGCAATAAACAAACCGGCTTGAGCTTAAAGCTCGGCTCGTCAAACGAGCCAAGCTAAGCTAAGATCGAGCTTGTGACCATCCCTATTTATCAATTTTTAGTGCAGATAAAGTAATAAGATTTTCAATTTTAATTTTAAGAAATATTAAAACCTCAGAAAATTGAAAGAAGTTGTCAAATAAATTGTGAAGTTAAGGCCCACATTCACGTTGAGATCGCGATACCAATCTCATAGTATATTTGGATGTCTCATTATTTCTGTATCAGTATCACAACTCTCTATCTTCGTCGTCTACAACTGTATCACCATCTGCATCACTGTCGCGAAACAGATACAAATCTCATAGTATAGTACGAGATCCGAATAGGAGGTCAAAATGTATCCATCTGCTTGCCGGATGAAACATTTATTTTATAATTTCATACTAGACAAATATTTCTAGCATGGGTTGCCTATCAAAATCGTGTCATAGCTATCCTTAAGGGGGGGGGGCGAAGGGGTTGAAATCAATATTCCAGACACATTTTTTTAAAGTATAGTAGAATTATTTTATTTTTAAATTAAATAGGCATATTCAGTACAATTCATAGATTACTCAAGAAAAAATTCAAGGAAAAATATTGAAAAATAAGCCAACGGTGGCAAATCATTAAAACACACCTCAAAATATAATGAATTTTACGGTGGACATCAGAACTGATCATTGAATTATAGTAAACAAAAAATTCAAAAAGATTTTATTAGCTTATGAGTTTCTCGAGGTAACGATATCAAGTTTTTTTAGTTTTATCTAATTTGGACTTTTTGATATCACTCAGAAATCTAAACAAAGAGTATTTTTGGAAAAAAGGGTAAAAATCAATATATTTGTTATTGTTAAACAAAAAATAAGCATAAAACAAAAATATCTTGACAGCATTACCTCAAGGAATGTCTAAACGAAATATATACAAAATTCCAGGTGAGTTGGTCAAGTAGTTTTTGAGTTACAATGTCTACAGCCTGAAAAAAGCAGTTTTGAGGAAAACGTGTTTAAAGTATTGTCAACTTTTATTTTCAATTCTTTTTTGTCTGTCAAATGGTAAAGTGATGCAAACCGAAATTTGTTTTTAAATCGCGGAGTAATTTACAAAAGAAAATAAGAACAGCTGTTGACCGTTTCTCACTACGCTCAAGCGCGTTGGCACGAACTTGCAATAAAACGAGTCGAAGGTAGGTAGGTAGGGAGATAGTGTTAAATAGCCCTAGCTTTAACTCGATTTGCAGCAGGTTCGCGTCAGCACGCTTGAACGTAGTGAACAACGGTCAACACCTGTTTTTATTTTCTTTTGTAAATTACTCCGCGATTCAAAAGGATATTCCGGCGTGCATCATTTTACGATTTGAAAGAAAAAAAGAAATTGAAAATAAAAGTTGACAATACTTTAAACGCTTTTTCCTCAAAACTCCTTTTTTCAAAGGCTGTAGACATTGTAACTCAAAAACTACTTGACCGACCCACCTGGAATTATGTATATATTTTCTTTAGACATTCCTTGAGGTAAAGCTATCGAGATATTTTTTATTGTATGCTTATTTCTAGTTTAACAATAATAAATATGTTAATTTTTGCCCTTTTTAAAAAAAATCGTTGTTTTGACTTCTGAGTGGTATCAAAACGTCAAAATTAGATAAAACTAAAAAACTTGACAGTGTTACCTCGAGAAACTCATAAGCTAATACAATCTTTTTGAATTTTTTGCTTATCGCGATTCAATGAGAAGTTCTGATGTCCACCGCAAAATTCATTATATTTTGAGGTGTCTTTTAAAAATTTGCCACCGTTGGCTTATTTTTCAGTATTTTTCCTTGAGTAATCTATGAATTGTACTGAATATGCCTATTTAATTTAAAAATAAAATAATTCTACCATACTTTAAAAAAATGTGTTTGGAATATTAATTTCAACCCCTTCGCCCCCTCTTTAAGGATAGTTATGACACGATTTTGATAGGCAACACGTACTAGAAATATTTGTCTATGTATGAAATTTAATAAAAAAAAATGCTTCATCCGGATAGCAGATCGGTACATTTTGACCTCCTATTCGGATCTTATACTATTATGTTTATCGCAACATACATGTATCGATAAGCATCTCAATGTGAGTGGGCCCTCTCCTCTATGTGGCTGAAATATGTGTATTAGCACTTGATTAGTGTTAGAATGTCTTTATTTCTTCTTCTTTAAGTGCCGTCTCACAATCGGAGGTTGGATATCATCATCACTATCTTTTCTCTATCTGCCGCTGCTCTGAAGAGTTCTATAGAACTGCTATTAAACCAGTCCCTTAAATGTTTTAACCGTGATGCTCTCCTTCTTCCTATACTCCTTCCGTCTCTGTATTATCAGTCTTAGCATTTCATATCGCTGTCCCCTCATTATGTGTCTTGTAATTGGTAAAGTGTCTGGGTATTGTAAGTTTCTTATTTTTATTGTTTTTATTATTTCGTATTCTTTGCTCATTTCTAGCAATACTTCCGTGTTCGTTTTCTTCTGTGTCAATGCTATTCTAAGCATCCTTCTGTAACATCACATTTCAAATGACTGTAGCTTGCAGAAAATTGTTTTCATTTTTACAAATTTATTTCTTGCTATTTTTATCATGGCAATTATTTCTGTTGTTTGATCATAATTTTCTGAAATTCAGGTTCCTATGATTTTAGCAAAAAGAAATTTTATTCGAACATTAGAGAGATTAAATTAAAACTGTTTTTTGGAAAGGCAATCTACAATTTTAGGATTCATTCATATGCGTCATAACTATAGTATATCAAATAAACTTAAACGCATACGAATCCTAAAATTGTAGAATGTCTTTCTAAAACAGTTTCAATTTAATATCTCTAATGTTCGATTACAAATTCTTTTTGATAAAATCGGCATCATCGTGCTAAAAACTCTCATAAGGACTGAATTGCCTTTGTTCCCTATACTGTAAAGTCAAGGTGAGACGGACTATAGGTATTTGTATTTATCAACCCTTTCTATCGGTAAATTTCCCAAGTAGTTATTAGGTAGATATCATCTCTTTGGTCTCTTATATATTCATTTTTAGTCCATATTTTTCCCAGAAACTGTTTGTTTTGTTTAGTAGTAATTAGAGCTGTTCATCAAAGCTTGTCATAATCACTGTATCATCTGCATATATTATGATTTAATAGATCTTCCCTTAATTATTATTACTTTACTTTGAGATAGTAATGCGTTTTCAAAAATGGTTTTACTAAATACATTATATAGTACCTAATGAAGTTTTAATACATCCCTACCTAACTCCTCTCTTGATCTCATTTGATTGATGATATCTCTTTTATTTAGATTCGTTATTATTTGGATACATTTTCTATCCAGGTCATAGTGAGATTACTCATAGCTTTCATGTCTGTTAGATTTATTCCATAGAATTTTTTTAACGTCCACATAAAGACTGGCCATTCAGTCTGGACCAGGATTTGGATTCGAACTTAGATTTTATTTTGCAACTCCAAAGCCCCGCACTATAAAATCGCTCTGTCTCATTCTAGTCACTGATGATAATGAATATTGATGAAACTTTTATTATCGATTCTTCGGCTGATGGAATGCCCGGCATGGTGTCTTAATTTCGATTGGATCAAACCGTACTTTGGCGTCCAATTTCTTTAATTTGCCTAATGAGAATGCGGAACGATTTAAATAATTGGGGGTGAGTTATTATGAGAAACAGAAAACGAAGAAATGTCGATAAATGTCGTCTTGAGGAAAGCTATTTACCACCAAAAAGTTTATTAAGGGCAATAATACATATTATTTTACTATATTATTGGCTTTCGATATACAGTGTGGATCGTTAGAAGGTTGTTGGTTTTGTAACCAACAGTTCTTTCGAACAACAGACTCAGTAAAAGCGTTGATTGAAATATTAATACGGGTGATACCCGTATTAATATTTCAATCAACGGTAAAACACAGCTTTAATTAAAACAAAAAATCAATATATTCTTATTCTTCCAGTATAAAATAAAATTAATAATCACAAACTAAAACAATATTCTAGTCTTCGTTGCGTAACCGAAAAAAGCCCCCTCGGCGGCTATCTGAAAAAGAAAAACAGGATTGTATTTACTAATATCAAAATGCAGCGACAAAATGGTAGTATAATACAAGAAGCAATCACGCCATCAAGATACTAATAGCTACACATACACGTACTCGACCCAAGACGTTTAATCGCTCAATATGCGATTTTCGGCGAAGCAATTCCTCAATACAGAATTGCTCCGCAGCAGACTTCGACTCACTACGTCTAGGCCCAATTGGTTTCACCGGCTCACTAACTCACTACGGTAGCTTAACTAAGTAGTGAGTCTATTAGCTGAGTACGCTCCAAGACTCTGGTTGTTCCCAACGCACTACGTTGGGAACCGGTGGTCACTGACTGGTTACCTGCCGACGAGCTGAATGCGTAGCTAGAAAGGAACCAATCGTTACAGTTTCTATTATTTTAATTATAAAATATTATTCAGCTGTACAAAATTCTTAATAGACTTGACTTCAAAGAAAACTGGATTTATAATTGAGCTATGATACATTAAACAGTTCTGACGAGTGCCTAAAGCGGAAAAATTCCTAAAGATTGGCTTAAATCCTCATTTGTTGTACTACCAAAAAAACACAGAGCCACAAAATGCAGCGACTATCGCACCATCAGCCTAATGAGTCATGTATTGAAAACGTTTCTTAGAATCATTCATCAAAGAACATATAGAAAAATTGAGGAAAGAATCTCAAGTACTCAATTCGGTTTTCGCTGTGGCCTTGGAACGCGTGATGCACTATTCGCAACCCAAGTTTTAATTCAGAGATGCAGAGATGTAAATCATGACGTTTTCATGTGCGCGATTGATTTTGAAAAGGCCTTTGATAAAGTTCGCCATGAAAAAATGCTACATATTCTCAAAACTACCGGTCTGGACGGTAGGGACATTAGAATAATCGCAAATTTGTATTGGGGCCAGGCTGCATGTATTAGGGTTGCGAATCAGTGCTCTGAAGAAGTAAAAATCAAGCGCGGAGTTCGACAAGGCTGTATATTGTCACCAATGTTGTTTAATCTTTACGCTGAAAAAATCTTAAATGAAGTCTTGGAAAACGCAAAAGAGGGAATACTCATTAATGGTATGCTTATGAACAATATCAGATACGCAGATGACACCTTGTTGCTGACTGGATCAATTGAACATCTTCAAGCGTTATTGAATCGAATGGTGGCATTCTGCGCGATATATGGACTCAAACTCAACGCAAGAAAAACAAAGTTTATGGTTATTAGTAAACAGGCAGCCGTAAATAATAATAACTATAACGTAACAATCGGTAATGACTCAATTGAACGAGTAAGTAATCTTGTATATCTGGGTACTCATATTAATGAAAGCTGGAACCCTAGTACAGAAATAAAAAGTAGAATTGCCAAAGCAAGAACAAGTTTTATGAAATTTAAGAAAATCCTGTGCAGTCATGATCTAAATTTGGAACTTCGCATAAGAATGGTCCGATGTTATATATTCCCAGTACTACTTTACGGGGTTGAAGCATGGACACTGACAGAATCGCTTTTAAAAAACCTAGAAGCATTTGAAATGTGGGTCTACCGCCGTATTCTGAAGATCAGTTGGGTAGAAAGAGTCACAAACGAAAGGGTTTTGCAACGTCTGAATAAAAGTTGCGAAGTAGTGAACACGGTTAAAAGGCGCAAATTGGAATACTTTGGTCATATAATGCGTCACCCAGAAAAATATGACATACTTCACCTTGTCATGCAAGGTAAAATAATGGGAAAAAGAAGTGTGGGCCGCCGTACAACTTCTTGGCTTAAAAACCTACGCCAATGGTTTGGGAAAACTAGCACTGAACTATTTCGTGCGGCTGTAAATAAGACAATGATTGTTAATATGCTGCACAACATGAGAGCCAACGATCGACAAGCGGTCTCGGCACCTTAAGAAGAAGAAGACGAGTGCCTAAATGAAAATTTACGATTGCGGAATATTATATCCTCTTCTTTTTAACTCCTCTTCTTCTATTTGATTACTACACCATTCTACCTGTTTCCGATATGTTGGATTGTGCCTTCATGTTAGCTTTTCTCCAGCTTTTTCGTGATCGACCTATACTTTTTCTACCCAACGACGATTTTGTTACTGCTATCTTGACTACCCTATCGTCCGTCATATGGCTTAATATGATTGTTCCATTCTCTGTTTCTATTCAGTATCCACTTGCCTATCTTTTGCACGTGTTCTGATTCCGTCACTTCTTTTTCGATCCGTAATTCTTCTTAGCATTCTCATTTTCGGTATCTCTAGCATTATTTGTGTTTCTGATGCATCAAATCTCGTTTATGCCGTGTATGTCACTGTTGATCTTATAGCCGCTTTTTAGTTTCTTATGTTAGTTTTCATCCTAACGTGGTTGTTCATCTATATTTTATTGTTTATTGCAATTGCTGCTCTATTGGCTTTCCGTATTTGTCTTTTTTTTTACATGTGGTTCTATACCGCCGAAACTTTTTTGGCCCAAAATGCATTGGCTTTGATTGTAACAAAAACAAAATAATATCAAGTTATCTTTGAAAACAAAAGTTTTTTTCTTTTTCTATTTCCAGATTTAGTTAGCTTGAATTTTTCGCTTTGAGACGTCGTATAGATTAGAAAAAAGAGAAAATATCTACAAGATAGTTGGGCGGTTACCCAAAGCTGATATCTGTCGAATAGTACAGAATCAAAACATTTCACACGGAACCATTTATAAATCAAGAGCGGAGTTCGAACGGGAAATACCATGTCTGAATCTACCAAAAAGTGGAAGATCATATGCATTTACTGCAGGGAGGTCAGAGAGACTTGTAAGAAGTGCTAAACGCCAGGTTAAAATATCAACTACTTAGGAGATCGGCTTATTACTAAAGATAAAGATAATGAGTACGATATCGTTGGCATTAAAGAGGAGTGGTTTTAGATATCGAAAAAAACGCCAGTGCCCAAAATAAAGCTCAAGCCCCATTCTTTCGTTTGCCAAGGTGCTGTCGTCAACTAGGCGAGTACACTTGCAATAGTTGACGACACCAATGAAAAAATCATTATTTTAGATGACGAAATGTATTTCACTTTGAGTAATTCTGATATGAAGGAAAACAATGAATTTTATGCAGACAACGTAGAGAAATATCCTAACAATATGAGAGAAAAACATAATGCGAAATTTATAGATAAAAACCTTGTCTGGTGTGCAATTTCTAACAGGAATATATGCCGACCTATTGTGAGAAAAGTGAGGGGTGAAGCTGTGAATAGTCATAAGTATATTGATAACTTCCTTTACAAATCGCTTAAGTTTGAACATCATGCTAATAACGATATTATGTTTTAGCCAGACCTAGCATCATGCCATTACTCAAGAGATAATACCCAAAACTGACTTCGACAACACCACATACCTTTTCACTTACCCTTTGTGTCCAAAAACGAAACTCTTTCAAACTTGCCGCAAGTTCGCCGAATAGAGGATTTTTGGGTTTAACTGACTAGGAATGTTTATCATGGAGGCTGGGAAGCCCAAGACAATTCGCTAGCTAATTTACGAGAAACTTAGAGAAATTGATCTGATTTCCGTCCAGGATCTCATGAGAGGTATATAATTCGACAGTATACTTCAGTTAAGCTAAATATTTTGTGAACAGGGAAAAGTGTACTTTTGAAGTATGTAAAACAAATAACTCCTAGCTAAGCGCTTTCGGCTTATAAAGCTATCTTCGGAGCTATGCTACAATAGAAAGGTCTCTAATGAATAATTGATCTTAGAATTCAAAAGTTAAACTTACGTCAAAAAGTTCAAAATACCACTATGAAGAGAGATGGATCCCATGTACGATATACAAAAAATACTTCTATTACTTGTGCAGTTTTTTAATGATGGAAAAAATATAGAAAAAAACCTTGTCTGTCTGTTGAAAAAAGGTGGTCAATTCTTGCTGTTCTTAGTCGGAAAAGTTGAAAAAATATATATATTACAAGCACAATGGACTTTAACGAAAAACTACATTACATATACCGTAAAATGGGGTTACTTTGACCGCTGGGGTGAATTTGACCGAAAACATAGAAAAATATCTATTGTGATATACTTCAGCCACCCTGTAAAATTTTTAAAATTATTTTTAACGATTCGAATTTATAAATATCTAAGAATTCATTTTAAATTAAAAAAAAAAAAGAATTAATATTCCAAGGGTTGTTAAATCCACCGATATAACGAATTAAGAAAAAATGGTTTAAAAAACGGTCAAATCAACCCCACTTACAAGAAAAATAATTGTACAGGCAAAATGCATATACGGTCAACTTCCCCCCAGATGGGGTGAACTTGACCAAAGGCATTTTTTATTTTTTTTAAGTCATGATTATTTTCTTGTAATTATAATCTAAGCTACTGAAAGTAGACGCCTAAACCCATAACATATTTGCATATAGAAAAATGTAGCAAAATTTAAAATATGATTTTTGTAGGATTAAAGTACAAAATCGGTCAAAGTCACCCCATTTTACGGTAACAAAAATTTGATCATGGTAAGGTCAAGAGACTTTACCATCTGATGTGTGCTGTGTCAGTATGAAGAATGGCGGAATGGCGGCATGTAGTCTGGTGGATTTTAATGACAGCTGACATAGATAGTGTGTGCTGGTAAAGGTACTTACCTCTTCTCATAACAAGTGACAGTTGACATATGACATTTTAGCAATCGAATTGAACAACTTTTCAACATGGTCTGTAGTTACATAAATCTAGTTTTTTTAAATTATAATTAAATACATATTATTGAAAAAAGAAGACTTAAGGTCCAAGATAAATCAGTTGGCAAGTTATCCTTCAAAAAGCTGGACTCAGATCTTTTTTTTTAATTAATATAGGATGTAAAGAAGCTTGATGGTGAAGTTTTCCATATTATTGGATAAGTCACAAATTTCATTAGGTGCACTATGGGTGTATCGAACATGGAAAATAAAATTAATTAAGAATGATTTTTTTGAGAATATGGTTTTCTAAAAAATAAGCTGCCAAATGATCGATTACAATTATTGATTTATAATGATAATATTTAGAAAAAAATTAAAAAGTTTTATAAAAAATGTTTGATTTTGATTGCACGAGGTCAAACTTCTTCCTCTAGAGTCTCCCACAAGAGTCTGAATAGAGGTTTATAGTTGTAATTAAGATTGATTTGTGTATTTAAGCAAAAATCAAGATTAAGTTTCATTTCTTTAGTTATCTCTAGATCTTCTAAAAGGTTCATTTTTCTATAGTTTTTGGTTGGTATGTTATGTAAAATTGCACTGTTTTTGGAAGGAGAGAAGGAATGGTTGCTAAATTTAACGTGATAACCAAAGTTGGATTTTTCTGGATTGTTGAGATGTTTCTTGATCCTCTGAGAAAGAGTCCTCATAGTTCTGCCCACATAAATCATGTTACAATCCCCACAAGACAGCTTATAAATACCACTTTTATTTAGTTTGTCGATTTTACCTTTGGTTTGGCTGAAGATGGCCTTAATGTTATTTTTGGTTTTTAAGAAGATTTTTAGGTTACTGACTTTATTACAAAGTAATCTTGATACTTTTTCTGAAATTGGCCCTAAGTAGGATAAGGATCTATAAATAGATGTAGTGTTGGGTTCGTTTTCTATGTTAAAAGCTTGGTTTAGTCTCTTTTTGAGTATTGACTTTCTAATGACCTTATCTACGGTAGAAGAGGGGAAGCCGTTGGTGTTTGCTATTTGTTTAATCATTGAAATTTCGTTGTTGTAATTGTCTTGTGACATGGGGATGTTTAGAATTCTGTGAACATAACATTGAATAGCTGCCATCTTATGTTGAAAGGGATGGTTAGATGACATGGGTATCATATGGTCAGTTTGAGTTGGTTTTCTAAATACTGAGTATTCCAGAGTAGTAGAAGGTGTAGAAGCAGAATTTGTATTCTTTTTGATGGTTAGGTCTAGAAAATTGATCATGTTGTTGGTTTCTAACTCCAATGTGAACTTAATTGCTGGATGTAGGTTATTAATTATTGAAAGAATGTTGTTAGGTTCTGAAGGAGGACCTTCTATAAATGCTAAAATATCATCCACATATCTCTACCATAGGACTATTTGTGGATGTGATTGGACAAAATTATTTTCAAGAGAATCTAGAAAAATATCTGCCAGTAGTGGAGATTAAGGATTTCCCATTGCTAGACCTTCTGGTTGTCTGTAAATTTTGTTGTTAAAGATGAAGAAATCTTGAGAAAGACAAAATTGAAGTAGTGATGTGATTTGTGAACATTTGTTAGAGTCTATATACAGTGCGTCCATAAAGTAAGGCATAAATTAATTATTTCGTAAACCGGCGACTTTAAAGAAAAATCCCGAAACAGGTCGATTTTTATTTTTAATTTCCGATTTTTTGGCATATACATTATACTAGTGACGTCATCCATCTGGGCGTGATGACGTAATAGTTGATTTTTTTAAATGAGAATAGGGGTCATGTGATAGCTCATTTAAAAGGGTATTCAATTCTCTATTCTCTAATATAAAAATTAATATAATTATTTATACAAGGTGTTCAAAAAAACATTTTTTTAATTAAAATAATTGAAACAAAAAGAAGAATGTATGTAATTTATCTAATTCAAAATACGTTTTAATGTTGTTAGAAAACAGGAAAAAAATGTTTATTTGACAAATAAATATTGTTTTTCGCTTAAATTTAATATAAAAGCTGCCGCCCACCTGCCTCTTGCCAGTTTGAACATTTCGTTCAAGCGAAAATCAATGTTTATTTGTCAAATAATTTTTTTTCTGTTTACTGACAGAAGGAAAACGCATTTTGAATTAAATAAATTACATACATTCTTCTTTTTTTCTCAATTATTTTAATTAAAAAAATATTTTTTTGAACACCCTGTATAAATAATTATGTTAATGTTTACATTAGTGAATTGAGAATTGAATACCCTTTCAAATGAGCTATCACATGACCCCTATTCTCATTTAAAAAAATCATCGATTACGTCATCACGCTCAGATGGATGACGTCACTGCTATGATATATATGCCAAAAAATCAGAAATTAAAAATAAAAATAGACCTGTTTTGGGATTTTTCTAAGTTGCTGGTTTACATTGCCATTAAGTAGGTTGCCGGTTGCCATTAAATAATGAATTTATGCGTTACTTTATGGACGCATTGTATATGCTTTGAAATTAGAAGATTGTTTACAATAGGAATGGTTTCTAGTCTAGGAACATTAGTGAAAAGATTAGTTACGTCAAAAGAGACCATAGTAAAATTGTTTGGAAGGTTAGTTGAAGAAAGTTTGGATATTAAATCAAGAGTGTTTTTGATAGTGTATTTCGGAGTATAATTAAGAAGATCCTGGAGAAGGGTGTTGATAAATTTGGCTAGTGGAGCTAGTGGAGTATTGACAAAACTGACTACAGGTCTTATTGGAACATTGATCTTATGGATTTTGGGAAGACCGTAGAGTCGTGGCATTAGAGGATTGCTAGAAATCAAAGTTTTTGGGTTGATTTTAGATTCTTGAAATAGATTTGTAGCATTTTGAGATGTTAATTTTAAGTTCATTTATCATTTTGTTCATTGGATTTTTGTTTAGTTGAATGAATGCGTTGTCAGATAGAAAGGACTCTACTTCGTTGATATAATCTCTATTTTACATGATCAAAAGACAATTACCTTTATCTGCTTTGATCATGTACAATATAGATTATATCAACAAAGTAGAGTCCTTTCTATCTGACAACGCATTCATTCAACTAAACAAAAATCCAATGAACAAAATGATAAATGAACTTAAAATTAACATCTCAAATGCTACAAATCTATTTCAAGAATCTAAAATCAACCCAAAGACTTTGATTTCTAGCAATCCTCTAATGCCACGACTCTACGGTCTTCCCAAAATCCATAAGATCAATGTTCCAATAAGACCTGTAGTCAGTTTTGTCAATACTCCACTAGCTCCACTAGCCAAATTTATCAACATCCTTCTCCAGGATCTTCTTAATTATACTCCGAAATACACTATCAAAAACACTCTTGATTTAATATCCAAACTTTCTTCAACTAACCTTCCAAACAATTTTACTATGGTCTCTTTTGACGTAACTAATCTTTTCACTAATGTTCCTAGACTAGAAACCATTCCTATTGTAAACAATCTTCTAATTTCAAAGCATATATGTAGACTCTAACAAATGTTCACAAATCACCTCACTACTTTAATTTTGCCTTTCTCAAGATTTCTTCATCTTCAACAACAAAATTTACAGACAACCAGAAGGTCTAGCAATGGGAAATCTTTTTATCTCCACTACTGGCAGATATTTTTCTAGATTCTCTTGAAAATACTTTTGTCCAATCACATCCACAAACAATCCTATGGTACAGATATGTGTATTACTATCTGGTATTCCTGTAATATGTTAGTCAGTTGAATAGTGTCAAATCTGTCGACCACCATTATTTTTGTCTTAGCTTTATTGATTTTCAGACCAACTCTATTGCTTTCGTACTCAACACTTCGCAGAAGATCAAACATTTCTTGCTCATTTGCTGCTATAAGTGTAGTGTCATCAGCAAATCTTAAATTGGAGATTTTCTTACCAGCTACTGTTACTCCACCGGCCCATCCTTCTAAAACCATCCTCATGACATGTTCACCATAAATGTTAAATAAGTCAGGTGACAACACGCATCCTTGTCTAACACCTCTCTCGGTCTTGAATTGGTTTGAGAACTTCTGATCTAGTCGTACTGTCGCTATATTAGACTGGTATAGATTTTTAATAAGTGTCACCAGGTGCATTGGTGCGCCCATTTCTATTAAAATTGACCACAGATTTATCCAGCTTACACAATCAAATGCCTTTTGGTAGTCAACGAAGCATATAATCATAGGTACTTGAAATTCTCTAGACTTTTCAATGAGTTGTCTCAGGTTCAGGATTTGTTCCCTTGTACCTTTACCCTTTACAAACCCCGCTTGTTCCTGAGGTATTTGGTAATGTAGATAGGTTTTTAATCTGTTTTTGATGATATGCAACAAGATTTTACTAGTATGTGTTATTAGTGACAGTGTGCGGTAGTTTTCACATCTGGTAGTAGTTCCTTTTTTGTGTAGTGGGATATAAATTGAGGTACACCAATCAGATGGCCATTTTCCTGAATTCCAAACAGCGACACAGATAGAATGGATGATATGTAATCCTTTGTCACCTAGTAACTGTAGTATTTCACATGGTATTGAATCAATGCCTGGGGATTTATTTCCCTTTAGTGATTTAATTGCATCTTTGACTTCAGCGAGTAAGACAGTAGGTTCTCTAGGGTAGTCAGAAGGCCACTGATTTTCTGCTGATACCTCGTTATTTTTATATAGCTCGCCACAGTAGTTTCGCCATGTTTCCAATATTTCATCAGTATCGGTCTTTAAATTACCTTCCTTATCTATTACAGACCACGTTTGAGGTTTAAACTCTCTGGTAAGGAGTTTGATCTTCTGGAATAAGTCACTCGGTTCATTTCGACAGCCATGTTCCTCTATCTCTCTGCATATTTGAGAGATGTAATCAGCTTTATCTTTGCGGCACTGTTTTCTGATTTCTCTCGATAACGCTCTGTATTCATCGTTTGTTCCGTATCTAGTTTTATGTGCTTTTCTGCGTTGAATCACAGTCCACGTATTATCGGATATCCATGGCTTACGGCCAGTGGAAACCGCTGCCTCACAGTCTTTTGCAGCCTCGATTACCTTATCTTTGAGATAGATCCAAGTGCTCTCAGGGTCATTATCTACTTGGTCTAAAGAAAGAGCATCTTCTAGGTTTTGTCGGAAGTCATTGATTTTTGATGGACTTAGAAACATGACTTTTCTCTGGGGTCTTCTTTTGGGGACTTTAAAACGAAGTCGAACGTTCAATACCAAGAGTTGATGATCGCTTCCACAGTCTGCGCCAGGATATGTTTTACAGTTGATGGACGACGATTTCCATCTTGATCTTATTAGGATGTAGTCTATTTGATTCCTTGTTCGTCCATCTGGGCTGCGCCATGTGTATAATCTCCGTGGATGATGTTGATATAATGTGTTTGTAATTGTAAGATGTTGTTCTACACAGAACTCCACTAGACGGTCACCATTCTCATTTCTCTGTCCTAGTCCATTTTTGCCCAGCACTCCTTCAATATTTTCATTAGATGACCCCACTTTGGCGTTAAAATCTCCTAAAATTATGACGAGTTCACGATTCGGAATAGCGCGAACAGTTTCTTCTAAACAACCATAGAACCTGTTGATGTCTTCTTCTTGTGCAGCTGTTGTAGGAGCGTATACCTGGACAAGGTGTAGGGTATTGGTGGATATTCTCATTTTAAGGGATATTATCCTGTCATCAATAGTATTATATCCAATTACGCAGTCGTTAAGTTTAGAGGGTACAATTATTGCGACTCCATTTGTACTTTTGTTATCTGGGCCTGAAAAATAGACGACGTTGCCAGCAGTTGTTTTAAAATGCCCTTTTCCTCTCCAGTGAGCTTCTGAGAGTCCCAGTACCGAAAGATTGTGGTCTGCCATTTCTTTTTCAATTATGTGTAACTTTCCAGGATTTTGGATCAGTCCCTGGACGTTCCATGTACCAATTCGCTGACATTTTCTTAAATTAAATGAAAATTTGGATTCAGTCGCACAATTTCTGCCAGGTGCCTGATCCCTCACACCTTGGCAGCCGGTAGCAAATTTCACACCATCCGACCCGGAACCGAGATGGCGCCGAGCGTGAGTCGGGTCGCTACACATTCCATCTTCACTTGCCGAAATTGTCATCGTTATGGGAAGAAATTCTCTTGGGAAAATAGTGCAGTGGTTTCCCTTTGCCTTCTGCACCGCTGTATATGTGCCGTTTCTGTGGCTATCATTCTCGCCGCATGGTCAGTTTTGTAACAGCCAGCTGCCACTGTCCAACCTATCACCATGTCTGGCTACCCTCACTTAGTTTAGCCTGCAGACCAATGTAGTTGCCCGGGATGTGGCACGTGGAGCCATAAGTGAGAGTTGAGTGCCTTATGAGGACCAGTTATCAACAACCATCTCCCGTCTATGACGTTTGATGTGGTCGTTCCAATAAAAGGTGCTACCTCTATAACACACTCATACACCCCATGTCCCAAGACAATTTCAACAACGAAATTTCAATCATTAAACAAATAGCAAACAACAATGGCTTCCCCTCTTCTACCGTAGGTAAGGTCATTAGAAAGTCAATACTCAAAAAGAGACTAAACCAAGCTTTTAACATAGAAAACAAACCCAACATTATATCTATTTATAGATCCTCATCCTACTTAGGGCCAATTTCAGAAAAAGTATCAAGATTACTTTGTAATAAAGTCAGTAACCTAAACATCTCCTTCAAAACCAAAAATAACATTAAGTCCATCTTCAGCCACACCAAAGATAAAATCGACAAACTAAATAAAAGTGGTATTTATAAGCTGTCTTGTGGGGATTGTAACATGACTTATGTGGGCAGAACTATGAGGACTCTTTCTCAGAGGAGCAAGGAACATCTCAACAATCCAGAAAAATCCAACTTTGGTTATCACGTTAAATTTAGCAACCATTCCTTCTCTCCTTCCAAAAACAGTGCAATTTTACATTACATACCCACCAAAAACTATAGACAAATGAACCTTTTAGAAGATCTAGAGATAACTAAAGAAATGAAACTTAATCCTGATTTTTGCTTAAATACACAAATCAATCTTAATGACAACTACAAACCTCTATTCAGATTCTTGTGGGAGACTCTAGAGCAGGGGTTCCCAAATTGGGGGCGCGCCCCTCCCCCTGGGGGACGTGAGGACATATCAGGGGGGCGCGAGACAAGTTGAACATTAAATTAAATTTAGTTATTTTTCTAAAATTCAAAATTAACCGCTTGTTAGACTGTGTCTGGTAACGCAGAGTAAGCAAAAGTTATCTCAAATACCTCTTTTTGACAACACTGTGAAACGCCGCATTAATGATATGACCGAAGACATACAAAACCAGGTAGTTGATGCAGTAAAATAATCGCCATTTTTTGCTATTCAGCTAGACGAGAGTACTGACATAGCACAATGTTCTCAGTTAATTGTTTATGTTCGGTATATTCAAAACGAAAGAATAAAAGAATAGCTACTCTTTTCTACAGAGTTTGAGACTGGAGACCACGACAAAAGCTATTAATGTTATGAAAGCACTGTGAGAGGTTTTTGACAAACATGAACTCTCTTTGCAAAAACTGATTAGTTTATGTACAGATAGCGCACCTTCAATGCTTGGTTTTCGCTCAGGCTATTTGCAATTAGTAATAGAGAAAAATGCTGATGTGATTGGGATACATTGTTTTATACATTGACACAAGCCTTGGCAGCAAAAACCCTTCCAAATGAACTTATGGCTGTCTCAAAGTTGTGTATTAAAGTAGTGAAGTACATAAAAAAACAGTGCGTTGAATACTCGACTGTTTAAAACTCTTTGTGAAGATTTAGAAAGTAATCCCAAAACACTGCTACTTCATACAGAAGTACGATGGCTCTCAAAAGGAAATATGTTGGCAAGATTATTTGACCTTTGAGATGAAGTAATCATTTTGGGACATCAAAAGCAAAATGAGCTAAACATGGTCTTCAAAAAACATTGTACCCAAGTAATATTGTCTTATTTGTCAGATATCTTTGACTCGTTTAACAGCGTTAACCTAAAACTAAAGGGTGGAGACTCAAATATAGTAGTTGCTCATTGTGATGGAGACTTAATTACTCAACTTTGGAGGCGCAAAATATCAGCAAACCCCTGAAATTATTCAAATTTTTCTAAAGTAGAGCCAATCTTAGAAGAAACACGCTTCAAGGACATTTATGAAGGATCAAGTTTGAAAATCCAAATATCAAACCATTTGGAGAGCCTAATTGAAGAGTTCCAGAAATACTTCCCAAACACTTGTGAAAATTTTATTTACAGAATGTCAACTGATCCATTCCATGTCAACATAGACTCCCTGCCTGAATCACTTCAAGAAGATGCTTTGCAAATAAATCCAAATGATTTTTTGCATGATTCCTCTGCCAAATAATTTGTTATAACTGACAAACCTTCATTGTGGTTAAAATATTTCGAAGTGTATCTTAGTGTATCACGGGAAGCTCTTCATTTATATTTGCCTTTTTCAAGTAACTATGCGATTTTTAACACTTGTGGCAATTAAAACAGATTATCGGAATAAACTTGATGTTACTAGTGACTTGTGCTGTGCACTTACTAAAACTCAGCCACGAATAGGCATACTAGTAAATAAAACGCCAACACATCCATCTCACTAACCAACCTAATCTATTTTTCTTTTATTAACAATTTTTGTATTTTATGGAAACTGATATTGTTGAATCTTATGGCACAATAAATAAGTGTTTTTTTTTGTTCCTATTTAGCGCATACAATTTATTGTAAAAGGGGGGGGGGCGCGAAGCTTTCATTTCAACAAAAGGGGGCGTGGTACAAATAAGTTTGGGAACCCCTGCTCTAGAGGAAGAAGTTTGGCCTCGTGCAATCAAAATCAAATATTTTTTATAAAACTTTTTAATCTTTTACTAAATATTATCATTATAAATCAATAATTGTAATCGATCATTTGGCAGCTTATTCTTTAGGAAACCACATTCTCAAAAAATTCATTCTTAATTAATTTTATTTTCCATCTTCGATACACCCATAGTGTACCTAATGAAATTTGTGACTTATCCAATAATATGGAAAACTTCACCATCAAGCTTCTTTACATCCTATATTAATTAAAAAAAAGATCTGAGTTCAGTTTTTTGGAGGATAACTTGTTAACTGATTTATCTTGGACCTTAAGTCTTCTTTTTTCAATAATATGTATTTCATCATAATTAAAAAAAAACTAGATTTATGTAACTACAGACCATGTTGAAAAGTTGTTCAATTCGATTGCTAAAATGTCATATGTCAACTGTCACTTGTTATGAGAAGAGGTGAAAGTACCTTTACCAGCACACACTATCTATGTCAGCTGTCATTAAAATCCACCAGACTACATGCCGCCATTCCGCCATTCTTCATACTGGCACAGCACACATCAGATGGTAAGGTCTCTTGATCTTACCATGATCAAATTTTTGTTATATGTAATGTAGTTTTTCGTGAAAGTCCTTTGTGCTTGTAATATATATGTTTTTTCAACTTTTCCGACTAAGAACAGCAAGAATTGACCACCTTTTTTCAACAGACAGTCAAGGTTTTTTTCTATATTTTTTCCATCATTAAAAAACTGCACAAGTAATAGAAGTATTTTTTGTATATCGTACATGGGATCCATCTCTCTTCATAGTGGTATTTTGAACCTTTTGACGTAAGTTAAACTTTTGAATTCTAAGATCAATTATTCATTAGAAACCTTTCTATTATAGCATAGCTCCGAAGATGGCTTTATAAGCCGAAAGCGCTCAGCTAGGAATTATTTGTTTTACACACTTCAAAAGTACACTTTTCCCTGTTCACCTGTTGTCATAAGTGTGTACAAAACTATTTCAGTCTTTACATTTTTAAATATTTTGTGCTACAAATGTGAGGACATACGTCAGAAGATATATTTATAGAAAACTCATACAGAAGTAAAATAAAGTAAAATGTTAGGATTCTAATAATTAAGTTTTTAATGCAAATACTATTGTAGCGTGATTAGTGTAATTACTTCTAATTACAATAAAACTAGCGGTTCGTAATTTATATACGACTTTATTTTTTATTTATACAAGTTTACTTTACAAACTTTAGCTTAAGACTAAACTCTATTCACAAAAATTATGCCTTATATATCCTAGTCGTTATTCTCGATCATTCCGGGCTAAGCCAGCTCTCCGACTATCGTGTGACCTTCCAACAACCGCGCATCGGTTCCACGTATAGCGTGCTTTGATCTAGACTTTTCTCGGCTTACGCCTTGCGGCTGGTGACTCATTGTTTTGCTACATTGCTCCCCTCTTAAGATCTGAGCGTCCCGATCAGCAACTCTAGATGAAGGCCCAGGATGGCGGAATCTACACGACTCTCCAGCTTTGCATACACCCTTCAAGAAGAAATAACAGTCTACTGTCTTTGAAGGATCCGACATCTTCGGGTTCATGCAACACACAGTAATTCGTACGCCAGTTTCTCTGAAGACCACTTCAAGCATGCTTCTCACAATCTTCCAATCCAGATTTTCTACTGCATGGCCTATTTTTGGTAAAGCCAAATCTTTGATGTCATAATTACACACAATTTTCTTCAAATTACTTAGAGCACGCCATATGTTCTCATAGCTTGGCGTGTCCGTATAAGACTTCCTGGTCACCATATACAGCAAAGATCGAGGACCATCTTCCAATCGCAGTACTCTTCCAATTTTAGGCTGCTGATTTCTTAACTCGTCCAGGCGGCCGAACTTTCTATTGAATACGGACGAGATTCCTTTAGTCATCTCGAGGTCTTGGGCAACACAGTGGGCTAGAGAGACGTTTTCTGGAACACCAAACAGATCTTGCTGAACTTCTGTGGTCACGCCGAATCTAGCACTCTTTCTTTCTGCGTAATTTGACATAAATTCCTTAAAACTTGGCTGTGGTGCATCTTTCATCTCCTGTTGGAGGACTCGGGCTTCCTCTGTTTCATTTGAGCCAGCATATGGTGCGAGACGATTTATGTGAATAACTTTTGGTTTACCGTTTGGCAACTTCTTAATTCTGTATATTACGTCATTTATTTTCTTCTTAACTTCATACGGACCTTCCCATTGTCTTTGCAGTTTAGGACACAGGCCTCGACGACGTTGTGGATTATAAAGCCAGACAAGATCACCTACTTCGAAGCTTTCATTCTTACAGCGAGAATCATATTGATCTTTCATTCTGTCACTGGCTATCTGGATGTGTTGTCGGGCAAGTTCATGAATGTTGTTCATTCGTAACTTCAGGCGGTCTACGTATTCTTCGCCTGCAACATATTCCTCGGAAGGTCTGCAGCCAAA
Source organism: Diabrotica virgifera virgifera (assembly GCF_917563875.1). Lineage (NCBI taxonomy): Eukaryota > Metazoa > Arthropoda > Insecta > Coleoptera > Chrysomelidae > Diabrotica > Diabrotica virgifera. Next base: position 144,072,852 of record NC_065443.1, on the reverse strand, counting down.
CTCTAGGTCGCAGGGCAAACGAACTTCACGACCCAACATCAGGCAGGTTGGTGTTTGACCTGTAGTTTCATTCCCGGCCGAGCGGTAGGCCATCAGGAATAAATGAATGTGTTGGTCCCAATCTCGCTGATGTTCAGATACAACTTTGGACAAGTGTTTACCCATCGTTCGGTTCATCCTCTCGACCATTCCATCTGATTGAGGATGCAGGGGTGTTGTTCTGGTCTTATTGGCACCAATCAATTTACAAACGTTTTGGAAAAGAGCTGACTCAAAGTTTCGCCCTTGGTCGGAGTGGATCTCCAAGGGAACACCAAATCGGCTGAAGAATTCTTTAACAAGTACCTCTGCAACGGTAGCAGCTTCTTGATTCGGTAATGCATAGGCCTCGGTCCATTTCGTAAAATAGTCCATGGCTACCAGAATGTATTTATTTCCAGCATCGGTTTCTGGAAATGGACCTGCAATGTCGATTGCTACTCTTTCCATAGGACTTCCAACATTGTACTGTCTCATGGGTGCTCTCTTTTTACCAACTGGACCATTACCGGATGCACACAGTTCACATTTCCGGCACCATCTTCTTACATCATCTTTACAGTTCACCCAATAGAACCGTTCTCGAACCTTTTGCAGAGTCTTCGTAATACCAAAGTGTCCACCTGATGTACCGTCATGCAACTGACGCAATACTTCTGACACTTTACTTTTAGGTACAATCAACTGCAGCTTAGATTCTGTACCATCATCGTTCTCAAAGGTTCTGTACAGAAGATCATCTTTTAGTACCAGGCAATTCCATTGGCTCCAGTAGGCCTTGACTTCTGGACTACATGCACTAATGTTCTGCCAACTAGGTCTTTCACCTTGCCGCATCCAATCCAATACTCTTTTTATACATGGATCATCTTCTTGGGCGTTTTGTAACTGTTGGGGCTGCCATTGCTCATTAACTACGGTGGTTCGTCTCACGGGGCAAAATCGTTCCTCTAATTTGGCACAGTGATTACAATTTGCACTGCATGGTCGTCTCGAAAGGGCATCAGCATTTGAATGAACTCTTCCGGCCCTGTGTTCTATCTCATAATCATATTCTTGCAGTCGTTCTAACCATCTTGCCATCTGGCCCTCTGGATTACGGAATTGTATGAGCCATTTTAGAGCAGCGTGATCTGTTCGAAGAAGGAACTTTCTGCCGTACAAGTATTTATGGAAATGTTCGCAAGCCTTCACTACACCCAGCAGTTCTCTTCTGGTAACGCAATAGTTTCTTTCTGGTTTCGACAGGACTTTGCTGAAATAAGCGATGACTTTTTCCTGTCCATTCTGGATTTGTGAGAGAACAGCTCCTATGGCACTGTTGCTAGCATCGGTATCCAAAACAAATTTTCCTGCCTGTCCCGGGTAGCTTAATATCGGTGCACTGATCAGAGCCCTTTGTAGTTGTTCGAAAGCTTTTTGACACTCCTCACTCCATGTATATTCTTTGCCCTCCTCCGTCAACTTTGTTAGGGGCTTGGAGATATTGGCAAATTCTTTGACAAATCGTCGGTAATATGTACATAGGCCAAGGAAACTTCTAATTTCATGTTTATCTTTTGGTACTGGCCAATCTTTAATTGCATCAATCTTTTCAGGATCAGCTGTTACACCATTACTCGATACAATATGTCCTAAGTACTTAACTTCTCGTCGAAACATGTGACATTTCTTCGGACTTAACTTCAAGTTCGCTGCCCTCAATCGTTGAAAGACGTCTATTAGATTCTTGGCATGTTCATCAAAGGACCTTCCAACCACAATTACATCATCCAAGTAAACCAGGCATGTTTTCCATGGTAGACCTCTTAAAACTGCCTCCATTAATCTTTCAAATGTGGCAGGGGCATTACATAAACCAAACGGCATAGCCGTAAACTGCCAAAGCCCTGATCCTATCGAAAATGCGGTTTTCTCCCGATCGGCTGGCTCCATGTCTACTTGCCAATATCCACTTTTTAAATCGAGTGTGGAAAACCAACGAGAACCGGAGAGAGTATCCAATGTATCGTCTATTCTGGGCAAAGGATAACTATCTTTTTTTGTTACCGCATTGAGCTGGCGGTAGTCGATACAAAAACGCGTTGAACCATCTTTCTTCTTTACCAGAACTACTGGTGATGTCCATGGACTGTTCGATGGTTCAATTACCCCTTGTTTGTCCATATCCTTGATAATCTCTTCGGATTCATCTCTTTTCGCAAATGGAAGTCGTCTAGGCCGTTGTCTGATTGGCTGAGCGTCTCCGGTATTTATTTTATGCGTTACTATGCTTGTTTTTCCCTTATCCTTCGTGTCAATAGCAAAAACATCTTGATACTCTATCAGCATAGATGTCACTTTTTCCGTTCGTTCATGATCAAGATCTTGGCATCTTTCAATGATCATCTCAACAAGCTCCTTTGGATACTTCGCTTTCGATGATTTCTCATTGGTATTCACAGAGCAAATTGAAGCCACGGGAACACACTGCCCGATCAAAGCTCCTCTACTTAACTTGATAGCAGTTTCCCTTAAATTCATAACTCTTACAGGGATCACATCTCGAACTTTTACCAAAGTTTTCGCCGTTAGGAACTCGACATTATCCACATCTTCGACCATCCTTAAACTTCCCTCTCGGCAGTGTCCATCAAGCATGGTCATCAGAATTTTCTCACTATTACCGGGTATGGTTACGTCGCATGTAGTAAGTAAGCGGATGACATCTTCTTTGTCGTCGTGAAAGGGCAACTCTTCACCATTGATCTTGAGAACTCCATTTTGAACATCCAATATTGCCCCCACTTTCCTTAGTACGTCCATCCCCAATATGAATTCGTCGGAGATCTCGGCAATTAATACTTGATGTTCAACTGTGGTCTGGCCAATGGATACTGACATATTAGCCTCGCCATATGTATTAATTAGCTCACCAGTCGCTGTTCTAAGCTTTACTGTTGCAGGTGATAATTTATTATGGTCTCGTACTACATCTGGACGTGCGATAGTTCTCGTTGCACCTGTATCCACCAAAAATGATCTACATCTATTACTGATACGACCTTCGATGTATAAGTTGTGGATTCCACCGGAGGACGTAAGGTTGACAGTTACTATGGGGGCTCTAGTTCTCGAGGTCGGCAGTTGCCCCTTGGTGTCGACCCGCTCTAGTTTTCCGACGGCTGTACGATCTTCTTACAATTACGACGAATGTGGCCTACGTCTCCACAATTCCAACATCTAGGCTCGCGTCTCTTTGGCATCTGATTACTTAATACTCTCCGTATCATTTCCTCCAGACGTTCATTGTTGTGTTCGTCACTTTCTTCAATGGTTTTTACTCTATGGCCTCGTGAAGTTTGACTAGCCGTTTCGTGTTCCAATGCAATAGCAAGTGCTTCATCTAAAACTTTCGGTCTTGCTAGTCGTAAAGCTTTCTGTAGTTCATTATCTTTCAGCCCATTGACGAAGGTATCTACTGCAATTTCTTCTAAAACGCTGTCTGGCACCTCTGGATAAGCCAACCGCACCACACGAGCCACATCTGCTTCAAATTCTTGCAGATTCTCACTTGCTCGTTGACTTCTACTTCGCAGTTGTGCTTTGTATACTTGTTGTAGATGGGCATCTCCATAGCGTTTTTCTAGACGAGTGAACAAGGTCTGGTAACAATTTTCTTGACCCTTGGGAATTGACCTTAATATATCTGCAGCATCACCTCGTAAAGCAGCAGTCAAGGAAACAGCCTTTTCTTGTTCGGTCCAATGATTGGCGGTCGCAATAGCTTCAAACTGTCTAAGATATATGGACCAAGAGGACTTTCCATCAAATGGTGGTAATTTGAATCTCATATTATGCGACGTTTCGTCTCTCGGTAGTTCATCTTTCACTAAAGGATCTAACGTTGCTGCATTAACTGATGGTTGTACTTTTGTATCGGTTATCCTGCTCTCTAGCTGTTTGATCTTTTCTTCTACGGTCTCTACACTTTTCTGCATCTTATCGAATGTTCTAGAAACTTCTTCAAATTTCTCATTGTTCTGTTTACAAACTTCTTCTGGTTTTTCGTTGTTTTGCCTACAGACCTCTTTAATTATTTGAGAAGTCTCATCGAATCTTTTAGCAACATTTTCGAATTTCTCGTCGCTTTTTCTACTAACTTCTTCAAGTTTCTCGTCGCTTCTTCTACTAACTTCTTCAAGTTTCTCGTTGTTCTGTCTAGAAGTTTCATCGATCTTTTGAGAAACACTTTCAAATTTCTCGTTGCTTATCTTAGAAGTTTCATCGATCGTTTCAGAAACAGTTTTTAATTTCGATAAGATTACTTGTTCTGCTGACTGGAAGTGGAACGTCTTTGGGTCTTCTCCGTTCTTCGTGAGGACATCCTCGAGTCGTGCTTGTAGGACTATCTTGAGCCCACTGCTGTCCAGATCCCGTTCCTCGAGCTGTTCACGGAGCTGTTTTACTGTAAGTTCTTGTAGCAACATCTTTGGTCGGCACACACGTACTTTCCAAAATGTCTTTTAACAGTCTTTCCGAATACCGAACAATCAACGCACTTTAACTATTCCCGACGAATAAAGTTCAAAAGTCTTTTAAAGTCTCTCTGTAATTCACTTATTTATATCGCACTAAGTTAACCGAACACCGACACCAACTGTAGCGTGATTAGTGTAATTACTTCTAATTACAATAAAACTAGCGGTTCGTAATTTATATACGACTTTATTTTTATTTATACAAGTTTACTTTACAAACTTTAGCTTAAGACTAACTCTATTCACAAAAATTATGCCTTATATATCCTAGTCGTTATTCTCGATCATTCCGGGCTAAGCCAGCTCTCCGACTATCGTGTGACCTTCCAACAACCGCGCATCGGTTCCACGTATAGCGTGCTTTGATCTAGACTTTTCTCGGCTTACGCCTTGCGGCTGGTGACTCATTGTTTTGCTACACTATCATTTTCATCTCTTTCCTATCTTTCTCTTCATTTCCATTCATATCAGGCAAACTCCATTATCCAGTTATCCTAATATAAATTTGACATTAGTATTTTGTTTTTTACATTTCTTTGTTAATTCAGTTGGTCATATCTACCATATACGTTTACAAACTACTGCACTTATACAAGGTGTCCCAAAAGTAGTGGAACGGTCGAATATTTCGCGAACTAAACATCGGATCAAAAAACTGAAAAATATGTTTTCAATCATTTTCAAAAATCTATCGAATGACACCAAACACCAACCCCCACTGCACCCCCTAGAGTTGGGGTGGGGGGTAACTTTAAAATCTCAAATGGAAACCCCAGTTTTTCTTGCAGATTTTAATTCGTTACGTAAAAATAAGCAACTTTTATTCAAGACATTTTTTCGAACTGTGGATAGAGGGCGCTATAATTGGGAAAAACGATTTATCCTGATACCATAGGTAAATTATAGAAACGGTGTAATATCTCACGAAATACACTTCTAAATGAGAAACTAAAAAACAGATTTTTAATCTTTTTCGAAAACCTTTCGAATAACACCAAATGTGACCCTCCAACCCACCCCCTGGAGGTTGGGGTGGGGGGTAACTTAAAAATCTTAAATAGCAACCCGCACTTTTTATTACAGATTTGGATCCGTCATGAAAAATTAAGCAACATTTATTCGAAATATTTTTTAGAAGTGTTAATAGATGGCGCTTTAATTGGAAAAATACGATTTATTAGCGCCATCTATCAGAAATTTTAAAAAATGTTTCGAATAAATGTTGCTAAATTTTTCATGACGAATCCGAATCTGTAATAAAAAGTGGGGGTTGCTATTTAAGATTTTAAAATTACCCCCACCCCACCTCTAGGGCGTGGGTTGGAGGGTCATGTTTAATGTTATTCGAGAGGTTTTCGAAAAGTATTAAAAACCTTTTTCTTGGTTTCTCATTTGGAAGTGTATTTCGTGAGATATTAGACCGTTTCTATAATTTACCTATGGTATCAGGATAAATCGTTTTTCCCAATTGTAGCGCCATCTATCCACAGTTCGAAAAAATGTCTTGAATAAAAGTTGCCTACTTTTACGTAACGAATCCAAATTTGCAAGAAAAACTGGGTGTTTCCATTTGAGATTTTAAAGTTACCCCCCACCCCACCTCCAGGGAGTGTAGTGGGGATTGGTGTTTGATGTCATTGGAGAGATTTTTGAAAATGATTGAGCACGTATTTTTCAGTTTTTGGATCCGATGTTTAGTTCGCGAAATATTCGACCGTTCCGCTACGTTTGAGACACCCTATATATATATAGTTCATTTGGTTCAGTTTGTTAACTCCACTACCACCTATAGAAATCAAACTCATAGTTCTCTATTTTTGATACTTATTCAATTTAGATTCTTCTTTATAGAGAGTTTTTAAGCCCCTTATTTCAGCAACGTTAAACGTTATACGCTATTCTGCTCATGCGCAATAACTGAAAAATTACGTATTACTTTATTAGCGGATAAGGTATCCCCTTATTTAGGTAGAAATAAGGTTCACGTTATTAAGGGATTACGTGTTTGTAAGATTGCCAAATGTCATATATCTAAATCATAAAAAACGAAAAAAAAAAGGTCATATGAGCTGAACCAAAGACAACTATAGAATAAAAAATATAGATAGTAACGGTGTATAAAATTGTAATCAAAATTTGTTTTTCTTAAAAACAATCAGGTAATAAACATATTATATAATTGGATATAATCTGCTTGGCAACCCTGGTAGAATAATTCTAAATTACACCATTTCTTGAGAAATCTGACACTTGATTGAATTGCCTTGTTAAACTTAGGATGGATGTTTTGTGTTCCTAAAGTAGTAAATGGTCTTTGGTAAACGTCTTAATACATTTTCTTCCATTATGGCAAATCACTGGTCAACATGGAAAAATGAACAGACACTCTGATGGGTGTTCTTAACTAATTTTGGGTCGCTGAACTCGAATATGACCTCCGTTTTTTTCCATCACCCTCCATTTTTCCGCTCCCCCCTATTCTTGCCAAAATAGTGGTGAAATAGGTAAATTTCGTTTAATTTGCTCATTTCGCCGCGATAAATGCCAACTTATAGATTAAAATTACAGTAAAATAATGATTAAGATTATGCCCAACGATAAACATAATTGGGGATCCGAGGGGGCGAAAAAAGGGGAAGAAAGGGGTATTTTTCTGAAAAAAACGTAAAAAATCAGCATTTTTCAGTATTTTTTTTGGAAAAAAGCGACATTACAGGCCTTTTGCCATTTTTTACACCTTCCCACTACCCCTTTGCACCTTCCTATCTCTCTTTTTCACCCCCCCTTCTCTCTTTTACACTACTTGAATTAGCAAGCAAGCACCTGTCAGTTGCAGTGAGCGTGTTGTTCGAGACAGTCTCGAAGTTTTTAAAAGTGAGGTGTTTGCGTTTAGCACACGTGTTTTTTTTTTCTGTGCTTCAAGTACATTTCTTTGTAAAGTTTTTGGAGTTACAATGCCGCGTTTTTGTAAGAATGATGTGAATTCTTTCTGTTATATTTGTGGAGAAGTAACTTTTAAGAATCAAAGGAGACCTTTAAATAAGATGGTTCGAAAAGCTTATGAGCATTATTTCGGTTGCAAAGTCGGGGATCAAGACAAGCCATGGGCCCCAAAATTATGTTGCAATAGTTGTTGCACTAATTTAAGTTCGTGGTTACGTGGGAAATCACGTCCGATGTCCTTCGCTGTACCAATGGTCTGGCGTGAGCCCACTTCTCATGCCGAGGACTGTTATTTTTGTATGACGAAAATATCTGGATTTTCGCGAAAATCGAAACGTACCATCACTTATCCGAATATCTCTTCGGCAATTAGACCCGTGGAACATAGTAATATGCTGCCTGTTCCCATACCACCCGTAAACTACACCCTAGATGATGAAGAATCAGCAACTGAACAGAATGCGTCACCACTGGAAGAGGAGACCTCACATGGGAGCCAAGATGGAGACTACACGCCTAACGGTTCGAACGAACCACAACTTTTTACTTAGGAGGAATTGAACGACTTAGTTCGCGATTTAGACCTGCCTAAAATAAAAGCTGAGCTTCTTGGTTCATGACTTCAGCAGAAAAATCTCCTGCAGAAAGATGTCAATATTACGTTTTTCAGAAAAAGAAATTCCGCCTTCATTTCTTTTTTCTCGCGAGATGATGATGATGAAGATTTAATTAGCTGTAACAACATTGCAGGACTAATGACTGAGCTAAAAATACCATACGTATCTGAAAACTGGAGACTTTTCATTGATTCCTCAAAAACTAGTTTAAAAGCGGTTTTACTTAATAATGGAAATGATCTACCATCGGTCCCTGTGGCCTATGCAACCAGTATGAAGGAAACATATGACAATCTAAGAAAAATTTTGGAAAAAATTAGTTACGATCAACATCAATGGAATGTTTGTGCTGACCTCAAAGTAGTGGCAATATTAACTGGATTGCAAGCTGAATACACTAAATTTTGTTGCTTTCTTTGTGAATGGGACAGCCGTGCTAAAGATCAACATTAGTAGACAAAAAAAAAATCATTATACCTCCACTTCACATTAAGCTGGGCCTTTTTAAACAGTTCGTTAAGGCTCTAAATAGGGATGGTAAAGGATTCTTATACCTGAAGCAAAAATTTCCGCACGTAAGTGATGCCAAAATCAAAGAAGGCGTATTTGTGGGACCCCAGATTAAACAGTTATTTGATGACGATGCTTTCTCCAACAGTTTGTCAAGAAAAGAGAAAAAAGCCTGGGAATCTTTTGTTTTTGTTTGTCGCAATTTTCTTGGAAACAAAAGGTCAGATGACTATCAACAACGAATTGATGAGCTACTTAAATCTTACAAGGCTTTAGGTTGCAATATGTCATTGAAAGTCCATTTTCTCCACTCCCACCTGAGTTTTTTCCCGGAAAATTGTGGAGCCGTTTCGGACGAGCATGGTGAAAGATTTCATCAGCAGATTGCCCAAATGGAGAAGAGATACGCTGGAAAATGGAACCCTAGTATGTTGGCGGACTACTGTTGGACTCAAATTCGAGAAACACCGGAGGACGCTTACAAAAGGAGAAAAATTTCCAAGTAGATGCAGGTATGTTTTTTTTTCAGACTTTTTGATTGCTTAGCCTTATGATTAATTTCAATACTTTTTCTCCCCCTCCACCTTGTCTAATCATATTTTTGTCATAATTCTCAGATACAATCAAAACCACATAAGAGTTTGTTTCAAATAAATAGGTAACTTCTTTTTTTTTGTACATCCATATTTATGTTTTTTTTTCTTGTTGAAGAACGAGGGGGCTTTAAGGGGGGGAGGGTGAAAAAGAGAAATATGATGATGCAAGACGGTTCAAGGGGGGTATTGGGAAGGTGTAAAAAATGGCAAAAGGCCTGTAATGTCGCTTTTTTTCCAAAAAAAATACTGAAAAATGCTGATTTTTTACGTTTTTTTCAGAAAAATACCCCTTTCTTCCCCTTTTTTCGCCCCCTCGGATCCCCAATTATGTTTATTGTTGGGCATAATCTTAATCATTATTTTACTGTAATTTTAATCTATAAGTTGGCATTTATCGCGGCGAAATGAGCAAATTAAACGAAATTTACCTATTTCACCACTATTTTGGCAAGAATAGGGGGGAGCGGAAAAATGGAGGGTGATGGAAAAAAACGGAGGTCATATTCGAGTTCAGCGACCCAAAATTAGTAAAGAACACCCATCAGAGTGTCTGTTCATTTTTTTTCAATTTTTTTTGTTGACCAGTGAATTCAATAAAATAAGTTATAGCACACCACTGCCGTTTGTAGGTTACGTTTGCCAAATGTCAATTAACGTTAACCTGTGTGCGTATTTTCTGAAGGGTTTCAAAAACTATTTTAAGGATCCCCCAAACCGACGCGAAATTTTTGCGACGCGAATTTTCCGTAGCGGAACATTCGCAGGCGGAGCGGTAGCGGACAAAGGTTCCCCATATTGACGCGAAAGCCGACGCGACTATTCGCCATACAAATGTGAACAAATTATATTTTTAAACCGGCCAACAGGTTTAGGAAATACAAGACATCAAAAATGACCAAATTTTTAAGTGGGCGTAATCTCTATGCACGCAAATTAATAATAATATTATAATATATAATGAAAACTTATCATTTTCTCCTAATTCTGACCCTACACTATTCCAGACTTTATCCTTTTTTCTTATATTTTTATAATCTTCGTCCGTTAAATCATATATTATAGGATATTGTTTAACAATTTCAATGAGTTTTTCTGTAACAACCATTTTAAAACACGCGAAACTACAACGGTAGCGGAAAAAACCGTGCATGCAGCGTTTCATGAAAGGAACGCTGTTCTGCCGCGACCGTTGCGGATTCCGCGCAAAGTGGTCTGAACACGTTCATAATCCGCCGTGCCTATCGATTCGCCGCGATTCCGCGTAGGTCGCGGTTGCGAAAGTTTCGCGTTGGTTTGGGGGATCCTTTAAGCAAACACGTTATCCCTTATTTATCACTCAGTGCGCATGACAAGTATAACGTTTTACGTTTAACGTTTGTCAAAAAGTAGAGGGTCTAAAATCTCTCTTATATATTGACAACAACCCGCAATTTGACCCTTATTAGTTAGCTCTCATCCTATTGTTCATTCACTAACCACTTCGTCTGGTAGCCTATCAAGGTATATTTCCTCGAATTCCTTCAGTCCATCCAAAACAACATAAAGTCAATTAGATTTTGCTCTCACATATTTTATTACCCCTCTTTTTCCGTTATGAAATTTATTACATACTTTTATTCATTCCATTACATTTCATTAAAATCATATCTTTGACACCAACATTTACTTTACTGTATCCTTTATCTGTATTCTTTAGTTACTTTAATTTTTCCACAATTCCTCTCCCACTTTTAACAGACATAATTAATTAGTACAATAGTATGCTAATAAATTTAACACACTAATATATTCGCTTTCTGCATATTATACTGTTTATTTCACGATACTCAAAGCCTCATCTTGTTAGGCAACCAACAGTACATCTCATAAAAACTCTTAAAAACCTGAATTTTTGGTTCATTTAGCTTCCTATTCTTCCACGTCAGTCCAATAATTGTTTAGTATGTAGTATATTTCATTTTATTTAACTTAATTTAACTTTCATCTTGTCATTTACATTCGATGACGTCACACTTCGAACCATGAAATAGACCTACATTAAATCTATAAAATCTATAAGTTTTTCTGGAATAGAGAGTTGCCAATTGATACTTTATAATAGATTTTAATATTTAAATAATTTAAATTTGCATTTTCAGATTTTTATTAACAACCTTTACATTTTACTAAAAATCCAAAATCCAACCACACTTTATTACGCTTTAACCAAAAATTCTTGTCATGTCATGTCACTCTTGTCTTATTGAATGTCCATTTCCTATTTTCTTAGTTGGTCTGTGCCCATTGAACTGGCAAGTACCTAGTATTTTCGAGAAGGGAAGCATGTTGCCCTTAAGGCATGTATTCTATTATATCTAACAACATTGTTTTGTATTTATTTATACAAAGTATTATTTCTGCTTCTGATGGTTAATGCTGGTAAAAAACTGATATGCTGAATTAAAAACTGAATTTTATTTGTACACTGCTACAATATGATATAACCTTACGACATGATGATTATGATTGACATTGTCATGCGCGCTGTCACCAGCTGACATGGAACGAGCAATTATTTGCCATACACTTGTGTATTCTGCAACATACCGCCAGCCTTGAAATACCCTGGCTATTTCAAAAAGAAACAAAAAAAACAATAAACTACATTACAATAAAGGGTCATAATTGCCCAGTATACATCAAAACATAGAAATGAACTTAAATGTCTGTTGGTAATATGCACACGCGTGAGAGAGCTCTTGTCACTTCACCATTGTTTGTTTTTATTGTCACAACACGTATTCTATTGTCTCTGCCTCGATGTACCATTGAAATACGTCCTAACCTCCACTGTAGAGGTGGTAAATTATCTTCTCTAAGACACACTAGCTGGTCTATCTTCACTTCTTGGTTGCTAACAGTCCTCCATTTGGATCTTGACTGAAGTTGAGTTAAATATTCTGTTGACCATCTTGCCCAAAAATGTTGGAGCACTTGAGTCATATGTTGAAACGTGTTAAGATTTGAAATTCTTCGTAGGTCTGGCTCAGGAAAGGTTGTTAATGGTGAAAAGATTAAAAAATGACCTGGGGTCAAAGGTTGAAAATCTGATGGGTTAGAGGATAAAGGAGTTAAAGGTCTGGAATTAAGACATGCTTCAATTTGTGTTGTCAAAGTTCCAAAATTATCTACTGAAAATATATGATTTCCCACAATTCTTTTAAGATGAAATTTAAACGATTTGACTGCTGCCTCCCAAATTCCCCCATAATGTGGTGATCTAACAGGAATGAACTGCCACTTTATTGATTCTACTGTCAAAAAACTGTTAATTTCTGGTCTGGAATTCTGTACTAAATCGTACATTGATTTGAGTTGATTATTAGCCCCCACAAAAGTTGTGGCATTGTCCGATGAGATAGTCAATGGTTTACCTCTACGACTGATAAATCGTTTTAAGCAATTGAAAAAACTTTCAGTTGTTAAGTCTATTACAAGTTCTAAATGTGTAGCCTTTGTGCTAAAACAAACAAATATGCAAACATATATATGGATGATTTTTGAATTGCGTAATTTATTAGCTTTAACTGAGAATGGTCCACAATAATCTAAACCTGTATGTAAAAATGCTCTAGCAGGAGTAATTCGCCTCTCTGGTAAGTCACCCATAAGTTGATTGACTGAACTTGGCCTATTTTTAAAACATACAATGCACTTTCTTAAAATTCGTTTTACTGTAGTTAAACCTGATAATATCCAAAATCTAGTTCTCAATGTTGATAACAATAGTTGTGGACCAGCATGCAAGTTTTTATAATGTTCATCCCGAATGATACAAGTAGTAATGTGATGGTCTGAAGGTAAAAGTATTGGATGTCTTTGAGAAAAAGGTAAAAAATCTGCATTTTTGATCCTACCACCAACTCTGAGAATACCATCTTTAAGAAATGGATTAAGTGAAATAAGATTGCTATTCCTTTTGACTGTATTACCTTTCAAAATCTGTGAAATTTCTGATTGGAAACATTCATTCTGTACAAGTTTTACAATAGTATTTAAACTGACTTCCAGTTCTGGTATAGAAATTTGGCCACAATATTTGTCTGATTTATTAAGACAGTTATGTTTAAATCTTAAAAGCAATGCTATTATTCTTTGTAACCTTGATATTGAAGAATATTTATGGATTATACTAAATGGTTCCCTTTCTTTAACATGAGCTGATAACTGGTATTTAGGTCTTTTTTCTGGTAAATCCTTTACTGATTTAAATTTCGGTATAGGCCAGTTGTCTTCACTTTCTGATAACCATGAAGGTCCATGCCACCACAAGGAAGGAGTTGACAATGTTTTTGAGTCTATTCCTCTTGAAATAAGGTCTGCTGGATTTTCCTTTGAAGGAACATGTCTCCATTCATTTGCCTTGCTGTTTTCATGAATGTGAGCAATTCTGTTTGATACAAAAGGTTTCCAAACATGAGATTCGCTGTTTATCCATTGAATAACTATAGCTGAATCTGTCCAAAATGTAAATTTGGCAAAATTAATATCTGAACAATCTCTTACCTTTTTTACTAAATCTGTTAATACCATTGCTGCGCATAACTCTAATTTTGGAATTGTAAGTACCTTTAATGGTGCTACTCTACTTTTTGCAATAAGTAACTGACTCTGTTTCTGATCGTGATACTGACTAACAATATATAAACAAGCTCCGTAAGCTGCTTCAGATGCATCGCAAAATCCATGCAATTCTGTATATGTTCCTTGAAACAATGTAACATGTCGTGGAATACTGATTTGATTTAATTCTGTTAACTGATTTATAAAGTCTACAAAACAAGTATGAAGTTCAGCAGGAACTGATTCATCCCACTTTAAATTAAGTTTCCACAACTTCTGTAATATTATCTTTGCTTGAATGACATAAGGTCCTACTAAACCTAAAGGATCAAAAATTTGAGATATTGTTGACAAAATTGATCTCTTTGTAATTTTTTCAGTGTCTTTACATTTAATTTTGAATAACAAGTTATCTTGACCTGACTGCCAAGTTATTCCCAAAGTTTTATTTTCCTCTTTGCTTGAGATAAAATATTCTATACCTACTTGTTCTTGCTCTCCTGGTGAGAATGTATCTTTGTCGTTGGACATCCATTTTCTTAATATAAATTTTGACTTGCTAAGAATTTCCTGTAACTTATTTTTCAACTGTTTTGCCTGTTCTGCAGTTTCACATCCATATAACAAATCATCAACATAGAATCCATTTCTGATTACTACTGCTACATCTGGATCTGTTTCCTCAATTTCATTGGCTAGTTGGGTTAGGCTTCTTATCGCTAAGAATGGTGCACTTGCTGTTCCATATGTTACTGTTTTAAGTTTAAAATGTTGGATCTCTTCTGAGGGATTTGTACGCCATACGATTCTCTGATAGTTCTGGTAGTTTTCACTTACTAAGATTTGTCTGTACATTTTCTCAATGTCTGCTGCTAAAACTATATTAAAAAATCTGAATCTTATTAAGATAGAAAGAAGATCACTCTGTATAGTTGGTCCAACCTTTAAGCAATCATTTAATGATAAGCCTGTAGTTGTTTTTGCTGACCGTGGAACAACAATTTGTCCTTCTTGATTTTTCTGAAAACATGTCTGATAGTCTTTTTCACATGATTCTTCTTCTTTAGTTAGACATTTTGAATTATCAATATTTTCTATTTCCCAAAATTGTTTGATCTGATCATTAATGCTGTTGACAGTAAAAGTACACCTGATGGTTGGTTTATTTGAATGAAATGGAACATTCCCAGTAATAACCCAACCTAGCATGGTTTTTTGCAAAATTGGTAAAAATCTCTTAAGTCGAATTTGTCCAATGCATAATAAATCATAGAGTATAGAGGCACCTAATAAAATATCTATTTTCCCTGGTTTATAAAATGTTTCGTCTGCTAAAGTTACATTTTCTGGTATAGTAAATTCATTTCTGTTAAGATTGACTGTAGGTAATGTTTCTGTAATTTTATCTATAACTAAGAAAGAACTTTCAATCTGATATGCATTTACTCGAGACTTAATATTTGTAGTCACTGAATGGTTTATATGAGTTATTTTGTCATTTATACCTGATACTGGTATATTTATACATGACTTATCAAGTTTTAATTGTTTGCAAAGATCTGCTGTGATAAAATTTGATTGTGATCCTGAATCAAGTAATGCCCTTGCTTCAAATGTATTACCTGACTGGTCAAAAATATGTATAACTGCTGTTGCTAATAAAACTTCTGATTGATGATTGGCGCTTGAATTTAGAACTACTGATGTTGATGGCTGCACTGAATTAATATGTACTGTATTTACCTGGTTGTGCTCATTCATTGAGTTCTCAAATGATTCTGATTCTTGGTTCATATTGATGTGGCTTTGTTGCTGATCTGTTTGAAATCTAGAATTTGAGTAATGTAACAACGAGTTGTGCCTTCTCGTGCAAAATTTACAACCTCTGGTTGATACACACTTCTCTATTGAATGATTTCCTCTTAAACAGTTTGTGCATAATTTCATTTTTTGTACTTCAACATTTCTTTGTTTTACAGATAATTGTAGAAACTTATTACAATAAAAAATTGAGTGTGATTCTTTACAATAAAAACATTTAAAATTCTGATTAGTTTGATTTACGAATGATTGTACTTTATTTTTGTTATGTGGTTGATTATTATTTTTATGGTTTGCACCATGTGTTTGTTTATCATTATTTGCATAAAGGGTTTCTAAAAGACGAGAACGCTGACCTAAAAAACTTAAAAATTCTTCAATTGTTGGAAGTGCCTTTTTGCTTATATTCTCCGATTCCCACTGACGTCTTGTGTTATTGTCTAACTTAGAAGTTATTAAATATATTAACATTGTTGACCACTCCTTTACAGGTTGTTTAAATGATTCTAATACCCTTATATTTTTATTTACCTCATCAATCAGTTTTCTCAGCTGAGAAGGTGATTCTTTTTGTATCACGGATAACTCAAATAACGCCCGAACATGAGAATGTACTATGAGTTTATCATTCTGAAATCTATCTGTTAAGATCGACCAAGCAATCGTATAATTTTCATTCGTAACCTCCAAAGAGGAAATTACTGCTGCCGCACTGTCTGTCAAACAAGATTTGAGATAATAAAATTTTTTAATGTTACTTAAATTAGGATCATTGCCAATTAAACTAGTGAACCCGTCATAAAACTCAAGCCATGAGCTCCCACTTTCTACACCCCCATTTTCTGAGGCCCCACTGAACCTTGGAAGATCAATACAAGGTAACCTTATGTCTTGTGAAGCTTGTAACTGTGAACTACAACTTGTATTTATTGTGTCTGCTTGTTGATTAAATGTCTGTTTTTTTATTAAAATATCCGCTTTTGATATACAATCAAAAAACTTCTTTTCATATTCTTCTAGTTCAGCTTCATATTCCTTACTTTTATTTTTTGTCTCATCTAAATCTAATACCATAAGCTGAACCATTACCGAGTTAAAGTCTGACAATAAATCTTTTGCTACTGCTAGTCTGCATTCTAACTGATCTTTGTTTGCTTTACCTGACTCTACATCTTTTATAAAATTAAAAAATCTCGTTAACTGACCTTTTAAGGAAGTTTTAGTGGTTTTTAAGGTATTTTCATCTGTCATTCTGATGATTTATAAAAATTTACTGTTACAATACAAAACAACACAAATTAGAATGCAAGTCATGCATAGGAATTTTTTATAAAAAAGGATATTACATAGGATACCTGATTTCCAATGATTTTCTGATAATTTGCTTTGATTTTCTGTAATCCTGGCGTGGCCCGGTCATTAACCTCTGCTTCGAAATGGCCGCCAAAGCCAAAATGCTGTCTGGTTTTCTGGTAATTATTTGTTTCTTGTCCTGTCACGGTCGCCAAAATGTTTTGTATTTATTTATACAAAGTATTATTTCTGCTTCTGATGGTTAATGCTGGTAAAAAACTGATATGCTGAATTAAAAACTGAATTTTATTTGTACACTGCTACAATATGATATAACCTTACGACATGATGATTATGATTGACATTGTCATGCGCGCTGTCACCAGCTGACATGGAACGAGCAATTATTTGCCATACACTTGTGTATTCTGCAACAAACATCGACTTGTAGTCAACATATTCTGTTAATATATAATATGTAAACCATATATTATGGGGTTACCACTTTAAATAGTGTGCTAGTTTCAAACTACTCTCCAGAATGTAAGTATTCCCACATGTTTTTTCTTTCTAACAGTCACAATTTTAACTTTTTGCTTTAATCTAACGTGGAAATACTTCATTCTATGCACTGAAGATGTTCTGAATTAGAACGAAAACGTTTTGCAATCCATTTGGATGACTTTTTAGATAGTTTTAATAAACAATTTTATACCAGAATACAATTTGAAGTTTTTACTTCTGTATGAGTTTTTTGAACTATGGTATACAGCCAACTTTTGGGATTTTCCCATTGATTTTATATATTTATAGCTCCTGTACTATTTCTAAAATCAACGAGCTTAAAATTTTAAAATTATACTGTTCCTTAAGTTAAACATAAATTTTTAATATTAAGTCAGTTTTTAAAAACCAAATGACTTTTCTCCATTTCAACTCCAACAATTATTGAAAAATGCTGAGTTATTCGTTTTAATATGAAACGAATTATCTTGCAATAAAACCTTTTTGAGGAGATATTGCTCGGCAAAGTAAATAAAAGTACTTTTTAATAACAGACTATTAGACTCAACAGACCGGTTGAATATGACACGACCGGTTGGTATATTCAATATGTACTCAGAAAAATGAGAAAAACATCAACGGAAAATAGGAATAGCTCCTACTTTATACTTATATATTCTGTTGGTTGCATCTACGGAGGAGAACATGAGAATATATCTAAAACGTTCTGCTGTTTCTTCGTTATGAAAATGTATCTGCATATAACATACTAAATTTTATAAGGGATTTTTTACGTCCACTATTTACTGTAGTGTGTTTATATATTTTATAGTTTTCCGCATTACAAAATAACAAAATAAAAGATATAAGGTTCGCTGCAGCTCTGCACATGTACGAGGATCATTCATAAAACAAGATTCCATATGCCGCTGAGAAAGAGTGCGACCTGCTGGGAAAAATTTGGCAACGCTGCCTTAGACATCAACTGTCTCTCTCTCTTATCCCACCACTTTCGCTTCGCTGCATAGCTCGAAGATCCCGAAGGTTTCTGAAGTCATATACGCATGTCAGGTTGATGACGAGAATGTCTTTGATCGAATACAGCACGTCAAGATATTGCAAATAATAAAAGAAGCAGGAATTAAGAACCAAGATCTAAAAAAAATTTGAAACGTACAAGGTTGTATTTTGTCTCCCCCTAATCTTCAATATTTACTCTGAAAGAATATTTATCGATACTTTGCATGAAACTGAAAAAGGCATTCTACAAAACGGGTACTACCTAAACAACATCAGGTATGCAGATGGCACCATAGTATTTTCGACCAACCTAGAACCCTAATAACACAAAACATTCCAGGAATGTTCCTAGAAGGTACACACAGGACATTAAAAACATTCTTGGAATGTCCCCAAAAGCACACGAACGTCCCTGGAAAGTCCCAGGAATGTGCTGTGTCAGCATTTTAAACATTCCTTGAATGTCCTGTTGGAACATTCCATGAATGTCTACGAATGTTCTTTGAACATTCACAGTATATTTTTTAGACTGAATATCTTGTTGAAACATTCCATGAATGTCTACGAATGTTCTTAGGACGTTCAAAGTATATTTTTTAGACATTCTCTGAAATATATCGTCAGTGATGTGACAATACCTCCTATATGTTTTTTCATGAGTTTTGCAGGAGACGAAAAATATTTTTTAAGGTCACCTCCTGTTTTCATACGTAAGTTTTGACTTGTTTTGTAGTAAATAGATAGTTGAATTTACTACAAAACAAGTCAAAAAATATATAAAAACAGGAGGTGGCCCAAACAAGTTTTTCATCTGCTACAAAATTCATGACAAAGCAGATAGGAGGTATTGTCACATCACCGACGATATACCAGAAGTATATGTGGCCATACCAAATAATACATCCTTGATAAATATAAACATTTTTATTGCACAAAATCTTGTCATATATTTTTTTCCATTATCATCACTACGATGACGATTCATTGTATTGAATTGTACATTACAATTACAATCTGGTTATAACTCTGACCAATGAGCAATTTTAATTTAACCTAAATTACTACTGTTCCTTAACATGAAGAGCTTACCCCATAGCGTCTCTTATCTAATCTAACAGGCACACAAGCACTATGCTCTGCTTTTCTAACCGCACTATTCTAACATACACAGGCACACAAGCAATTATGCTCTGCTTTTCACTATCACCCAAACTAGTTCAAAAGGCTTTGTCCTCTTCAATCTGCTAGTTTGCCCAGTAGTATCGAGGAGCTGGATTTCCTCAATATTCTTGTAGGTACTTACGAAGTTGTTGCTTGTGACTTCCAACTTTACTCCAACTTTAAAAACAAATCCAGCTGTAAAATATTTATGTGCCTGAAGGCTTTTGTATGCTTTCATCTGCTGTTTAGAGTAGTAACTGTGAGACTCGACCAGATATGTATAAATATCTATAATAGTAATTTGGTGGAATGCACTTTATGGTAAAATCAAATTCTGACTGAATTTTATATGGATCTAAATCCCCAATTATTTTCAGCTTCAATAAATATCTAAAACAATAAAAGAAATAATGTTATAGCTTGCAAAATTCATCAATATTGATAAATATCAGAGAAAAATGAACAGTAAATAAAAATTGTTTCCCCTACCTTTCTCCAAACATCTGGAGTTTCCAATAATAATTTCCTTAAATAATCACTTTGCAGTGTGGTAAAGTTTATAAAGTTCACAAAATACAGCAAACGAAATCCAAATGAAGCCAAAATAGACGAAATACGACAATAAACAATGAAATGAAATGATATTACAAACATAACTTCTGTAACCTGTAACTTTTTGTATGCCAACCAGAACCAGAAGTCACGTGGTTTGGATTGCCTAAATACATATATACACGCGCGGCAAATTTGAAAATAAATGCAAATTGAATAGTAAATGGCCTCTCTTAAAATATAGGACATTGGTAGTATGTTCATAGAATGTCTTGTGGTAACATTCCACGAATAACTTAATCAGATGTTCACCGAATGTTCCTTGAATGTCCAGGACATTCAAACATTAATGGAACTTTGATAGTACATTCCTGGAATGTTTTGTGTTGTTAGGGAAGACTTTCAAGTCCTTATGAACAGAATCACGTATTACAGTCAACAGTGCAGACTGTAAGGATACATAATATACATGTAAAGAAGACAAAGCTTATGATCATTAACAAGAAAGATATAACAGGTCAACTCTACGTCGACAAAACCATTGTAGAAAGAGTGAGACACTGCAACTACCTCGACACCATAATAAATAAAGAAAGGACCAACAACCAAGAGATAAGTTTGTGCATCCGGAAAAGCTAGATCCACTTTCAACCAGATGGGGCCTTCTTCAAGAGCCACAACCTCTCCTTTGGCATCAAGGTAAGAATGATCCGATGCTACGTCTTCAGTCTGTGCAGATCGAGGCATTTGAGATGTTGCTGTATCAGAGAATACTTAAAATTTTCCGTGGACTGACCAGGTCACAAATGAAGAGATCCCCAGTAGAATGAAGAAGAACCGAGAGGTACTGACCACCATCAAATCTCGAAAGTTACAATACACCAAACGCATTATGCGAATGAATCCAGATATGAACTCCTACAAGTCATTCTGCAAGGAAAACTATTTGGAACGCCAGATTCAGGAAGAAGAACAGCATCCTGGTTAAAGAACCTAAGAACCTAGTTCGACAAAACTTAATGTGCTGCTTTTCCATAACTATATATTAAAGATTGCCATGATGATCGCCAACATTCGTCACGGATAGACACATCAAGAAGAAAGATTAGAATATGATATCATAATTATGTTTGATGTCCATACTGCAATTAAGTAATGTCATTGTAATAGCAGTGGCGAAGCGTCCATGTAACCACTGTTACCATTGGTAACAGTTACAAATCTTGCAAATAAATATTTTATGACTGCTACGAAATAATTCCATTTAAATTTTTTACCAACAGATCAACAGAAATACTTGTTATAGTACCTAATTCAGTAAATACCTAACTAGACGCACGAAAATATTGGCGAGATATGTGAATCCATGACACGTTATCATATGCCGTTACCAATACTGGCACTGGTAACTGTAACGCAGGAGAAACCTCGCCATTGCTCGGGACTAGCTCTGAAAATTTTGAAGGACCGACGCGACGGGTCTAGAGACGGCACGCGGTGCATATCATTATTGTTACCACTTCGAAGATTGGTAAAACGTTGGTTTAGTATGTTTAGTACCTATTACAGATTACAGTGTGCGTGCATTTAAACATGGAAGAGTGTTGCTACGTATTGCGTAATTGATCAACTACTTGAAAAGTCATTCTACTTGTATATTTCTTTTATATATTATTTTAAAGAAAAAAATGATATTATTGAAAATGGAAGAATTAAAATATAAACAATAGTTTTCAACATCTGTTCTTTTTCCTATTTGTTCATTTTTTTATGTTAATTTTATGGTAGAATAATATGTTTATTTTGTTTATTATTTATTGTTATACCTGTTACATATACATAATTACATACATATAATTTGGGAATCGTGATTTGTTTAATTTTATCCCACAGGATTGAAAACAAAAACTTATACTTGGGAGGTTCAAAATATTTTTTTAAATAGGATTTTTTTACATATGGTTTTGGTAACACTTTAGAAAAAGTCACCCGTCGCCACTGTGTAATAGATAATACTATCTAGAAAATAACAGAAGCCTATCATGGTTAGTTGAACAATAAAACGATAAAACAATAGAAAATTCTTACATGTAATATATTATACAGTGCTAGTCAAAAGTCCATACCCCCCTCGTATCTTTTGAACGGTTATACTTATAATAGTGAAATTTGGAGGAAGGAAATAAACGGATTTAGGCGTCTTAACTAGTTATGACAGGTGACGTAATAATGACAGATGACGTTGCAGCGCCACCATGACAGATAATTTTAAATGGGACCTTATGACAAGTGATACCTCGTTTGAAAGGTATTGAAAATACCTATTCAGTTATACTAATTTTGTTTGGGTTTAAGCTAATTTTGATGAATAAATGAAATAATAGTAAATTGTAGTTTCGCATTTAATTAATAAAAATTCAAAACTGCGCATATGATTACTTGTCAAAAGGGTTGACGTTGACGTAAAAACTATTAGAGAACTGAGAAACGTGAACTTTTTTGACAAAAAAACCATAGGCGGACATTTGAATTTTTATTAATTAAATGCGAAACTACAATTTTATATTTATTTCATTTATTCACCAAAATCAAAATCAATTTATATCCAAAAAAATTAGTATGGCTGAATAGGTATTTTCAATACCTT
The DNA here is from genome assembly GCF_917563875.1 of Diabrotica virgifera virgifera. NCBI lineage: Eukaryota > Metazoa > Arthropoda > Insecta > Coleoptera > Chrysomelidae > Diabrotica > Diabrotica virgifera. The sequence goes on along the minus strand of NC_065443.1, from coordinate 144,050,027 downwards.
TCAAACGAGGTATCACTTGCCATAAGATTTAAAATTGTCTGTCATGGTGGCGCTGCAAAGTCATCTGTCACTATTACGTCACCTGTCATGACTAGTTAAGACGCCTACATCCGTTTATTTCCTTCCTCCAAATTTCACTATTATAAGTATAACCGTTCAAAAGATACGAGGGGGGGTACGGACTTTTGACTAGCACTGTATACAAATAACAACATCGCTTATAATAATTAATATTATTTCTTTATGGATAACATGCAGTATGGTATGATTATGAAGCTATTCCTTTATGGAATTTTGCATTTGAATTATTTAGGAAATAAAAATAAGGTAATATAATAGAAGTAAGGGTGGGCTACCTTGGTATGTGGTTATTTAATTAGGAACACCGTATTTTCCATCAATATTTTATTCTTTCTCCAAATACATTTTATTAATACAGATAGTACTTAGTTGTACGGATGGCAGTTTGTAAAAACTATTCGTGAGTTGTGTATCTATCTCTCCGCAGTAACACGACATTAAACACAAAACTGACTTTAATATAGTGGATCTTTTAAATAAATGTTTTTTACTTTTTCTGATGAATAACCATGAGTACTTTGTGGACGTAGATATAATGGTAACCTTGTGCATTACGAAAATTTGTTTTTCGCTTCTATACATCTGCCCGCATACATTAATGTTTCCAAAACAAGTCAAAATACCTCGAGAAAATTTTTAGAATAAAAAAATCTTATTCATTTTCCAGTCGAAAACAAAAGAGCCATCTCCTACAGAGATCTGAATCAACAAAATTCACGACGAAAGGGTAAAAGGTAAAAGAGCAGAGAGCGTCGTAAAAATGAATTGTTCATTTTGTAAACTAAGCAACATTCAGGACACCATAAAACTCGTTCTTACTGCAAAAGACCGAAATATTTTAAGAAAACTCCCTAATATTAAATTAGCACAGAGAAGACAAAATGAGCTTAATACTATAATTCACTGCTTCCACGTTTTCCTCATTGAGATTAATGAATGCGTATATTATCTTTTGTGTTTTATACTTTTTATGTCGGGGTTATTTCTTTAGTTTCAGTAGTCTCGTATTTCGTTATCTTTGCAGGGCTGTGGCGAGAGGACTAATAACGTGAGAGTGAGAGAGGCACGCAGTGGCAGTTTTCCGTGAAAAAACCAAAAGCATAAACACTGTTTTTGACGAATACACATTTGGTTCAAGATGTTTTAAGATAAGTAAGTATAAAAATTGTTAAACAACATAGCTCACTCAAGACGTTAGGGTCCATAGGGGAATTTGTAACGTATCTGACCATTACTTAGTAAAACCTAAAATTCTCTTTCCCGTTAAATGTAAAACTACAAATATGAATCAAAACATTGAATCCCACACTTCAGATATATCGGATATTCAGCAAGAATATAATATAGATCATCTACAAAATGACAGCACACAATACCTACATAAACAAAAAGCTAGATTACCACAGTAAACGAAGAAATTACCAGCTAAAGAAATATACAAAAATATAAAAGTAAGTAGGTACCAAGAATGCTGCCAAAGAAGCCTTAGGTCCAAGAAGAATACAAGGCAATATATATTAAATTTAAAATTACTAATTACAAGAGAAATTATACCAGACAGTTTTGAATACAATAAGAGAAGAAGACTACCAGATCAGAGCCTATTTTACTTCAAATCAGGCCCGAGACCCTACACAATTTTCGGGCCCCTAAATATGATTTAATAACAATAACTTTTTTAAATGAATTAACTATTGAATCGAAATATATAGTTGCACCAGAAATGTAAATTTAAATATTAACAATAAATAAAATTTATATTTAAACAATTAAACATTGTTTGAATACAGTGTGTCGCATGATTATCTTAAAAATTGTGAACATTCAACCTGTATGACTGTGCAAAACTTCAAATCTGTATTTATTTTGATAGCCAAAATGTCTTCATATTAAATGCGACACACTGTATATTAGGGTGGAACGAAAAAAATGTTTTTTATAATTTCAAAGTGTAATAGTGATATAAAATTGCCTATAACCATTGTTAAGCCACAAATAAAATATTTTTCAAAACAAAATATTTTTAGAGGTGTTGCCAAAGGGTTGAAAATTAGAATTTTTAGTTAAATTTTGCGAATTTTGATGATTTTATTTTGGTCATAAATAGCTACTGTAATGTCTTAAGAGGAAACAGTAGCGATCAACAAGTAGCGAAAACGCGTTCCAAGATTGCGGCTGTAATTTTGAATAATTTTTCGAGATATTTGGCACACGTATTCGTAATATAATAAAGAATGGCGGTACAGAGCCCAATTTAAAAAATATATTAATATGTGGAAATTACTCTGTAATTAAATACAATATTAAAAAAACTAACCTGTACCGCCATTAAGAAGAACAAAAAAATACACTTTCTTCAAATAAACTTTTTTATCCGATGCCTAGATTTTGTGTCATTTTGGAAATACTAAAATTTTTTATTTCATTAGTAGTTCCAAAATGACACAAAATCTAGGCATCGGATAAAAAAGTTTATTTGAAGAAAGTGTATTTTTTTGTTCTTCTTAATGGCGGTGCAGGCTCGTTTTTTTAATATTGTATTTAATTCCAGAGTAATTTCCACATATTAATATATTTTTCGATACGGGCTCTGTACCGCCATTCTTTATTATATTACAAATACGTGTGCCAAATATCTCGAAAAAATATTCAAAATTACAGCCGCAATCTTGGAACGCGTTTTGGCTACCTGTTGATCGCTACTGTATCACCTTAACTCCTATTTTAAATGATAAATACACACTCTAAAACTACTCTTTAAACATAATTTTAGTTTTAACTTACAACAATCCAATATTTATTTTTACTAAAGCTGACAAAGTTTGAACTAGAATTCCACATTTAAAGAAATATGTATTTAGTAGTAAATATTCATTTCATTCCTTAATATAATTTAACATTCTTAGTGGCAGATGAAAACCAAGACGTGAGGAAAGTGTGTATTGTTAGCCCGACCGCACATCAAAGAAACATGAAACGTAAATTACGTTTCATGGAAATAAACCACTTCTAAACAAATATACGTCCGGCCATTTATGAAACTCTCCGAAAATAAAAATGTGTCATGAGCATGAATCACACTCGTTTCATTGGTAGGCGGACTTTGAGATTTGTTTAGCAGTGTTTTAGTTTCATGAAACATGTTTTTCGTTTCATGTTTCATGTTTTTCGTTTCATGTTTCATGTTTTTCGTTTCATGTTTCTTTGGTGTGCGGCTTGGCTTAGAGTTGACAAGATAGTTTCAAAGGTTCTGGCAACGACGGCGACGGAGGAAAGGAGGCAAAAACTAGTACAGCAGCATTTGAATTACAGACAATAATCAGTAGCTGATGGTAACACAGCTGTGAATATTGCATGTGTTACATGCTGATGATCATGATCAAAGTTACGAGCAAGAATTTATTTATAATTCCAAAAAGCCCTAAAGTTCTTTACGTATAACTAAACAAATGCGAGTAGAACTGCCAACAGTAGCTTCTATCTGTGACAGGACTGGTGTTTCAGACAGAATAGCAGCAGCAATCACCAGTGCTGTACAAGATGTTGACATTATTATGGAAGATAATAAAAGTAAGATTAACTATTTAGATGGGAAATAAGCCACAATTAAATTGAAAAAATAATTTTATTAACGTTTCGAAGCCCAAATCGGGTTTCGTTATCAAAATACAAAATACTACTTAAATTATTTAAAATTATTTTTTCAATTTAATTGTGGCTTATTTCCCATCTAAATAGTTAATCATAAAAATGCCACAAGGAAATAGCTAGAACAACATTAATAAAACTAAGGTAATTGACAGGATGAAAATACGTCGAGCAGGGTTGAAAAATCGTACAAAAACCACAGAAATTAGCTTCACTCAAATTGGAAAAAACGCGGGGTTATTCTTTGATGGAAGAAAGGACAAAACAATTATTAGTCAAGAAAAACGAGGACACAAGTTTTATAAAATGACTATACTAATAGAAGAGCACATTTAAATAGTAGAGGAATCTGTATCAACCTTCCTAGGGCATATAACTCCTGCTTCCGGAACAGGTGAAGCTATAAAAGATATATTTTTCCAATATAACAGCTGTCGGATGTGATGGAACTGCCACTAGCACCGGTGTTAACAATGGTGTAATTGCTTAAAAGGAAAAAACCTAAATAAGCCGCTAAAGTGGCTGATTTGTTTGTTCATACCAATGAATTACCTTTGCGTAATTTGTTTTGCACATTGGATGGAAACACTTAATACTTTAATGAATTTGGAGGGCTTTTAGGCAAAAAACTTGAAATCTGTAATCAGCTTCCTGTGGTTAATTACGCTCCCATACAAAACAACCTCCCTCTTCTAGAGATTGAGGATGATCTAAGCACAGATCGAAAATATTTACTTGCAATATGCAAAGCAATCTTCAGTGGAGTATGTCCTTCTGATCTTTCTTTAAACACCCCTGGGAAATTAGCTCATTCACGATGGCTTACGTTGGTCAATTACATTCTTCGGTTATATGTTGCAACACAGAATCCTTAAGATAATCTGAAAACTTTAACTGTGTATGTGATGAAGGTGTATGCCCCAGTCTTATCTCATATCAAACTAAAACAATCTTGTGTAAATGGATCAAAACATCTATAAGGACTCATCAAATTTTCACGTTATCTTTGTGAGAAACATCTCCAAATAACTGATCCAGTAATTCAACGGAATGATTACTTCTCTCGCCCAGAAAATATGCTTCTCTCCATGTTATGTGATAAGAGAAAACACATAAGGGAGCTAGGTCCGCGGCGACTTTTGAAAGCAAGATCGGAACTCATAAATGGTGTAAGAAATTCTGTTGTCATGAAGCTTAACTTTAATGAATTGATAGATATAATTAACTGGACGAAAAAAGAAATTACTGAGCCTTCTATGACAAAACACATAACTGGCGAGGACTTAAAGTATATAAGTGAAGCAAGAGACCCTAGTTGTCAGGTGCAGTGTGTGGATTTTCAGTGTTTTCCCTGTAGTACACAGGCAGTGGAAAGAGTCACAAAGCTCGTGACTGAGTCATCTCTTAGTGTCTGTGGTCTAGAAGCAAGAAATGGCTTTGCTAGAACAAATATTGCTTACCAAAAGATTATGCCCAAGTTTGAGACAAAGAAACAATGTTTTGAGTATCAAGAGGAATATTCTAACTAAAGAAATCTTATAGCAATGTGCACATATAGCAATGATAACAATGTTAACTGTTATTATAAACAATATTTGACTAAGAAATGTTAGTTAGCTATGGCAACAGGTTAAATATATAAAATATGTATTTGAAAATGTCTGTATTTTTTTGTTAAAAACCTATCTTTTAATGCTCTTGCGGCACCTCAAGATGTAAACCTAGAACAAAAATATTTTGTAGTTTTATTGTAGGCATGAAAAGGCAACTTTCGAGTGCTATTAGAAAGTTCTTTGAAAAAAGTTTTTTTTTTCCTACCCTTTCGTTCCACCCTACTGTATATACCTAATATGTCATTTTCTTTCATAAATAATTTGGTTGTTGAACCATAAAAGGATAGACCGTTCTTGGACAAAAATTTAACGGTTGCTATTATTCGTTGAAAAACATTTCTCCAATGTTCCTTTTCTTCTAAATAACTTTTTTCCATTAATATTACAATTTGTCCTGCTGTACTACTTCTCTTGACTACGTACCAATTGATGAAATATATTCGGGAGATCGCTCATGTTGAATATCTGTCCTATTGATATTTTTCCAGTCATTATATTGATATTTTTCCAGAAAATCAATCATTTTTGTGGAAATCAGTTTACAAACGTAACAATAAACACGGCTAAATTTAGGTCTACTATGGGTACACTAACCACTCGCGAAGAATTTTTCCCCATTAGCTTTCATTTTATAAAAAATTGCACTTTGCAAAAATGTCTGGTTTCATTATTATCCAGTTGTGTAACACATTCAGTAATTTTATCAATATATTGATTCGGTTGATAAGATATTGTTGAAATTCCAGATTTAAATGTGTTAGCCAATCCCATATATCGCTAGGAAAAGAGTTATTGTAACCACTGGGTGCATCGCTTACAATGGGTGTACGGTATGTAGCAGACGAGAGAGGGTGATATGCGAGTTTCTGGCGCCATAAAACTGGAACATATCGGCTAAGGGTAGAAGGCCCCTACAGAAATCTTCCGGGTCCTCCTAGAATGGGGGTTGCAGCGATGGGTTTGCTCCTCATTCTCCGGAAAAATTATAGTTGCAAAAAATTCGAACAAGCCTCGGATATGGACTGAAACAAACTTACAACGAACACGGCAAAGAAAAAGGTACATGAATTTAGGTTGTTGGAACGTACAAAGAATTCGAACAAACGATACTAAGTTTTCAAAGAACTATCAACATACAACATGGATATCGTAGTCCTCAGTAAAACAAAGAAGAAAGGAGAAGGTAACGAAATAAAAGGAGATTATGTACATTTCTATAGCGGAGTCAAAAAAGAAAAACAAGCAAAAGCGGGCGTTTCCATAGCAATCAAGTAACGATATTTGAAAAATATTAAGAACTGGTCTGCCATCAACGAAAGAATAATCACAATGGAACTAAAATTACGAGGACAAGACCTAATCAGGATAAACTAGTTTGGCCAGAAGTGTGTATATTTATGTCAGGATAAACTAGTTTGACCTAGAAAAAACTAGTTTGGCCTACGCGCGATAGGACAAACTAGTTTGGCCTAGGCCATACTAGTTTATCCTAACGCGCTTAGGACCAAATAGTTTGGCCTAGGCCAAACTAGTTTGTCCTGAAATCGAGTTTGGCCGGTAACATATGCACCAATATAAAAGATCAAAAAAATATTCCAAAAATAGTTTAAGTATGGGTTTTTAGATTATATTTACTTGTCTATATTTATTTCAGAATTTTTCAACTCCATCCTATTAAAAGTTATTTGAAGGCATTAGAATTATCTGTACCAAACAGCATTTTTACCTTTGTGGCAGCGCACAGAACTGAGCTTGTGCTTATCTTTCTTTTCTCGATGCCCTTTTCCTGGATGAGTATATGGCGAGTTTTAAATTGAAAGTATTAAATCTCGGATGCTTTTTCCGAGGATTTCACCATTCTGTAAGAAAAGAAATTGCCCCGTAAGCGATACTTCTTTTTTTAAATGGTCTATTCTTACACAGGGTGACTTTACAATTAATGCGACTAACCAACATATAAAACAATGTAATCGTTTAGAAAGAAAGCTTTATTTATTTTTGTGACACATTGACATCGTTTTCAGAATATTGTTGGCAATGGGGTAGGGGAGCAAAGTATGCTAAATGTGCAGTCACTCGAGCGCTTTGGGGACCTATTGGGTTGTGATTATTAGGTCCTAAAACCAAAAAAAGTTAAGTAAAATTTTCCATTTTAGCTGGCGCTTGCCACTTTTTAATTTAATTTTCCATTTCTATTAATCGTTTTTTCCGAATATAGCGCCATCTATCCATAATTCGAAAAAATGTTTCGAATAAAAGTTGCTTATTTTTATGCAGAAAATTAAAATCTGCAATAAAAAATGGGGGCTCCCATTTAAGATTTTAAAGTAACCCCCCACCCCACCTCCGTGGGGGGTCGCGTTTGGTACCATTCGATATATTTTTCAAAAATAATAAATAAGTGTATTTTGCAGTTTTTCGATCTGATGTTTATTTTACTAAATATCGCGGGATTTGTATTTAAAATTTAAAATTTACCCCCCACCCCTCTCTGCGATGGGTCGTGTTTGGTATCTATCGATAGATTTTTGAAAAATATTGAAGTGTAGTTTTTAGTTTTTCGATCTTACTTTCATTTCGCGAAATATTCGCCTTTTTCTTGTGAAACTTTGTGACTCACCAATTCCCTGACGCCCCGCTCAAATCGTCAGATTTTTTAAATATACACTGTTTTGCATGTACTTAACTTACCTTATCTTAATCTGACAATTTCGAGTATTTTTAAGGATAGATTTTTTTTTCGGGCCCCCTAAACGAACTCCCCTGTGTTAAGAGCCAATATATGGCAGAGGTACATCTGCAGGGTACCACGTTTCTCCCCATATGATAATCTGACGCGCTCGAGTAACTGCAAAAATCCCCGCTTGGGCTCCCCTACCATAATGACTTATTGAATCATAACTATATTGAAATATAAAACCCGTTTTAATTTTTAAAAGATGCTTAGAAGCATTTTATGACATTTTGTCGATATTTTTATGCTTCTTATCTTATACCTACATTTCTATTTCAAAGAGTAGGTACAATACTATTCCTCGTATGCATTAACAGAGTCTGCAACTACTAAAAAACATTTTTATTGACTTCATTTTTCTTAACCTTAGTATACTTAGTATTTCGGAACCATAATTATTGTTAGTTTCTTCTGAATGACGGTATATTCTATATTCTATATTGTTGTACTTTATTCTTTCCTTTTTTTTAACATATGGCCTCTAAGATTTTTGACAATTATAATTCCTTAATTCTACTGAAAAGGTATACAGGATGTTTATTAAACATGCAAAAGGTTATCCGTCTACTATTTTGAAAATATTTTGTCCTTTATTGATTTTAGAAAAGCTTCTTCCTTCCGAAGATACAGGGCATAAAAAAATTACTTTTAAATCTTCTTCTAATGATGCATTTCCTCTTATGATGTTGGACACCACGTTGCCCTACTTTATTATATTTACTGAAACTTTTAATAAAGTAGTTGATGTTAGGCTAGTCCATTTTCTAAGGAGTGCCAGCCAGGATAAGAGAATGTTTATGCATAGATTAATATTCAGAGACAAATTAAAGAGGTGGTTAAAAGCGTTTCTGGCCTCCTTAATACGAGTTCTTATTTCGTAACTATGATCCCATGTATCCTTGCTATCGGAGCTCCATGTCGGAAAGTTGGTCGAGAACACTTCGTCGACGGTAAATTAGTCGACAACATTTGGTCGACAAACAGTTGGTCGAATGCACAATTCATCGAATGTACAATTCGTCGACGAACATTTGTTCGAATAGATTTTTCGTCGACAAAGACCCAAAGGGAATAATGGTGACAAATGAAGGATGATTGATTTTTATTTTTTTTTTTCAAGATTTTGTTTAAATTTTCTGCAATCAAGTATATTATAAAAAATGCCACAAGAAAATAGCTTCAGAACAACATTAAATTTTCTGCGGTAGTCTAAAATGTTGATAAGTATTGTCCGTTTGCAAGTGCGCCGACACCAAAAAGAAGAACGGTACAACATCACTAATTAAAATATTGGTTTATATTTGCTGTCTACTCTCCCACCGCATCCAATTTTTGCATTAAATTTAAAAATAATTAAGATTTAGAAAAAAAATTAACAAAACCCCAAAAAAATAAATAAATTCAAATATATGTATAATACAATATTCCAGTTAACAAAATAAAAACCAGTAATCCGTCGTTTGTCACCATTAATCCCTTTATCCAAAGATAAATAACAGTTTACGAACAGCCGACGAAAAATCCATTCGAAGAAATGTTCGTCGACAAATTGTACATTCGATGAATTGTGCATTCGACCAACTGTTTGACGACCAAATGTTGTCGACTAATTTTCCGTCGACGAAGTGTTGTCGACCAGCTTTCCTAGACCCATCGGAGCTAAGTAGCATATTTCCTCTCTACTCTTTCTAATGTGTGTCTTCTTGATGCAAGATACCCAATTTTAAGCTTAAATAACTCCTGTGTATATGTGATGTTTATCATTAAGTGTATCCCAGAGAACAGTAGTTCTCGCCAGTGGCGCACAACCCTCTACATGCGACACTATACAGGGTGTTCGGTTACCTTAGATTTCTGAGGTTAAAATAGGTCGATTTAAGCTAACTTACCTTAATACAAAAGTTGATAATACCCGAAATACAGGGTGTCAAAGTTAAACTTTTATTTTATTTATTCTGACAGGCATGGGATAACAACACGAAATTTGGTAAGCGGGGGTTTTTTTGGGACGAGAAAGCTAAATTCGCCACCAAAAATGATGTATTACCCAGAGAGCGCCACATACGTGTTTCAGTGCTCATTTAATACGTTCAGTTTTTTTATCCCCCAACTCTACATACTTTTTGAATCAAAATTTTTATTCTCATAATATTTTTACTTAAAAAAGGCATACTACATTTATCTCGCTAAACTCAACCGTTTTTGAGACAAATGCATTTTAAATCTGCGAGGCAACATAATTTTTTGAATATTATCATTGTAGTTATACCCGAAAAATAACTTAAATCTATAAAAATTTACAAAAATGTATCGCAAATTTCTTCGAATGGAATTTGCGGTGCAATGACATAAATATGAGAACTGGTACAATTATTATGGTTTCAGGTTTATTTTTCGGGTCTAACTACAATGATATTATACACAAAAATATGTTGTATCGCAGATTTAAAATGCTTTTATCTCGAAAACGGTTGAGTTTAGCGAGATGAATGTAATATACCTTTTTTAAATAGAAACATTAAGAGAATAAAAATTTTGATTCAAAAAGTATGTAGAGTGGTGGATAAAAAAACTGAACGTATTAATGAGCACTGAAAGATGTATGTAGCGCCCTCTGGGTATGTATCGCAGATTTAAAATGCTTTTATCTCGAAAACGGTTGAGTTTAGCGAGATGAATGTAATATACCTTTTTTAAATAGAAACATAAAGAGAATAAAAATTTTGATTCAAAAAGTATGTAGAGTGGTGGATAAAAAAACTGAACGTATTAATGAGCACTGAAAGATGTATGTAGCGCCCTCTGGGTAATGCATAATTTTTGGTAGCGAATTTAGATTTCTCATCCCAAAAAACCCCGCTTACCAAATTTCGTGTTATTATCCCATGTCTATCAGGAAATATTCAAGAATAAATAAAATAAAAGTTTAACTTTGACACCCTGTATTTCGTTTAATATCAACTTTTGTACTAAGGTAAGTTAGCTTAAATCGACCTGTTTTAACCTCAGGAATCTACGGTTAAGCTATGGCCAATTCTATGGATGAATCCGCAGATGTGTAAATGTGGTTATTTGATCGTTTGTTGTTTATATATCACGTCGGCGGACGCGTCTGCGAAATGTCCGATTGTTGTCGGTTTTTCTAGCACAGATCAAAGGGTTTCGGTGCGAACGTCGGATGCCTCTCCACACATCTGACCTCTATGACGCATTAGTTTCGCAGTGAACTTTAAGTAGATATTGCCTCTCCCGAGAATCAACACAGACTGGACGATTTACAGATGTGTACAGATATGTACACATAGAAGAATATCACACATCGTAGAATATACAAAAAGTTAGAGCAAGACAGTGGACAAACTCAGTTCGGATTTAGAAATGCTCAAGGAACCAGAGAAGCATTATTTGCAGTAAATGTGCTAATACAGAGATGTTTAGACGTAAACCAGGACACCTATGTCTGCTTCCTATATTATAACAAAGCATTCGATACGGTGAAACATAATCCGTTAATAAAACTACTGAGAACAATGAACATCGACACACGGGATATAAGAATAATAAATAATCTGTATTATGAACAAGAAGCTGCCATAAGAATAAATAATTCGAACACCAATAAAATAAAAATCAAAAGAGGTGTTAGACAGGGCTGTGTCTTGTCGCCATCACTGTTTAATGCATACTCAGAAGAAATATTTAAAAAGCATTAGAAGATGAAGTAGCAGGCATAAAAATATGTGAAATTAGATACGCCGATGACACAATACTAATAGCAGAAACTATTACAGATCTACAAAGAATTTAAGATAAGGTTGTTGCAACGAGTGAAGAATTTGATCTATCACTAAACATAAAGAAAACGAAATTCATGGTTATATCAAAGATAAATATTAGAAACATAAATCTACACGTAAATAATAAGACGATGGAAAGAGTTCAGAATTATAACTATTTAGGGACAAACATTAGTGAAACAAACGATTATACCAAAGAAATCCGAATTAGGATAGAAAATTCTAGAAGTGCATTCACTAATATGAAACAAATATTATGTAGTAGAGACCTCAGCCTAAATCTTAGAAAGGGAGTACTAAAATGTTATGTATTTTCTGTTCTTTTGTATCGTGTCCAGACATGGACTCTCAATAAACAATGCCTCAATAGATTGGAAGCATTTGAGATGTGGACGTATCGAAGAATGCTGAGAATCTCCTGGACAGACAGAATAACCAATAAGGAAGTACTAAGGAGAATACAGAACAGCAGGGAGATACTGGATTCCATCAAAATAAGAAAACTTCAATACTTGGGTCATATAACACGTGGTGACAGATATGAACTCCTTAAATTAATTATGCAGGGAAAGATTTAAGGAAGACGCAGCATAGGTAGGAGAAAAATGTCCTGGCTGAGAAATCTCAGAGAATGGTTTGGATGCAGCTCAACTGAACTCTTTCGGGCTGTAGTATCAAAAGTGAGAATAGCAATGATGATTTCCAACCTTCGTCGCGGAGATGGCACGTAAAGAAGAAGACAGATATGTGGTCAGCTCGTGATGACACATCGGCAGATGAAGACGCGTCTGCCGATGTGTAGAGGAAGTATTAAGCAGATGAGTACTTGTGGTATATCAAGGCCTTAAAAGTGGCGATATAAGCAATACTTTTTGATTTCTGTATTGGGTTAAAACTCTTATTATTCAGTACCAAAGACGGATACACTCATCCCTCGGTTGCTGCAAACCATAATGCAGGGAAAAATACAGGGAAAACGTAGTTTTGGAAAAAAACGCATCTCCTAGCTCAACAATCTGAGAAAGTGGTATAATTGCAGTTCCATCGACTTGTTCAGAGCTGCAATCTCAAAAGTAAAAATAGCTGTGATGATTACCAACCTCCTCAGAGGAGATGGTACCTAAAAAAGAACAAAACTCGCCTCTGGGCTAACAAAACCACTAATGATGTCAATCCCCTTTAACAAGATGTCCTGCCTTATCATCTCCCCCCAGGTCTTCTTTGGTCTTCCTCTCCTACTCCTTTCAGGAATCTGCACTTCAGCTATTCTTCATATTGGGTGATTAACGTCTCGACGTTGAACATGGCCAAACCATCTTAACCTATGCTCTCTCATTTTGGCATCAATTGGTGCCACACCTAGACTTTCCCTAATATACTCATTTTAATTTATCCTTCTTTGTCACTCCACTCATCCATCTAAGGCAAGGCGCCCACTGAGGTGGAATGGCCGTGGCCCGTGGCGTGGTATTGAGTAGAGGTGGCCGACTCGCTATTTTGATACAGCAGTTGCTTTTTCAGCATTATTCAACGTATTCATGTTGATATAAGAAAAGCAAAATAATATTTGTTTGTTTTGTTTCAAAAAGCAGTTTTGTTGGCATTTCATGAGAACATATAAATAATATAAATAATTATAATTATTGTTAAAATAATACATCTAAGTACGGATATTTTATTTTTTGAACTGACAAAAACAATATAACAAAATACATGGTGGTTGTAACATTTATATGGTCGTACTGTTTATTTAAATTTACTTTTGTTTTCACCCAATTTTGAAAAAATGTGAAAACTTTGAATTACCCACGTCCGTCTGTCTGTCTGTCCGTCTGTAATCACAACTACTCCGTCAATATACCAGCTAGAATGACAAATGAGGTGTCAAATGAAAGCTTATAATCCAAGGATGGTACTAAAGGTGAGATATTTGACGTATCCTGTCTGTCCGTCGGTCCGTCCGACCGCGAATATAACTCCTCCGTCATTATACCAGGTATAATTACAAATGAGGTATCAAATGAAAGCTTATAATCCAAGGATGGTACTAAAGGTGAGATATTTCACCGAGGCGGTCTGTCCGTCGGTCCGTCCGACCGCAAATATAACTCCTCCGCCATTATACCAGGTAGAATGACAAATGAGATGTCACATGAAAGTTTATAATACAAGGATGGTACTAAAGGTGAGAAATTTGACCTAGGCTGTCTATCCGTCTTTCCGTCCGACTGCGAATATAACTCATCCGTCACTATACCAGATAGAATAACAATTGAGGTGTCGAATGAAAGCTTATAATCCAAGGATGGTAATAAATGTGCGAAATTTTACCTAGGACTTCCGGTTTTAGAAATGCGACCAGAAGTACTGTTTTAAAGTCACCGGAATAATACACGTGATTGATATATTATTCTACGTTACTTTGCAAGAAGAGAATAAATATATACTTTCGGTTCCATCACTGTCTATTCATCTGTCTTTCCATCCGCGAATACAACTCCTCCATTATTAATACAGATATAATGACAAATGAAATGCCGAATGAAGGCTTATAACCCAAGGATGGTACTAAAGATGAGACATTTGACATCGGACTTCCGGTTTTAGAGTTGCAACCGTATGAACTGTTCTAAAGTCACCAAAATAGTATAAGCGATATATCATTCGACGTGCCTTAGCAAAATGAGAAAAAATTTTGGTTTTGGTTTTTATATCATTTCCGCTTAAAAAGTTCTAACCAGAATTGCCGCTATAGTCGCAGAAATAGTATATGTTACACAACAATCAAAGCGTATTGAAAAGTTGACTTTTAATCTTTAGTTCCTGTTTTGAAGTCATTTCTGTTTAAATAATGATGACGCAAAGTTTAGTCAAAATGACTCAAAATTAGTAAAATCGTATATCGATGACGCAAAGTTACACGAAGCGTTCAAATATCGACTTTCAGTTCCACTTTCGATTAGTTTGGGTGAAAACCTAGGACTTACGAAGTCCAATTACTTGTTTTAACTGAGAATAAGCCACAATATTATTAGAAATTGAATTGGAAAGATTTAAATTTGGAGGTAAAATTAAGCTTCCACTTCGGAAATTGCTCCAAATGAAATATATAGCAATGCCCTGCACATTCCTAATTAATAACATCAAGTAAAATATTATTGAAGAGTACGTGAGTAGTGTAGAACATACAGTTTTCCAAAGTTTGTTTTCTCTTCAGGTGACAGCCACATCTTTGATTTTTTTTTAAATAGGAAAGTACATAATGTGTCACCTCATTTAGAAGCCTTTGAAATACTGATTACAAAAATATATAATACTTTAATCCTTTTTGAGAGGGTAGGCGCAAAATTTCGTTTGAATTATTTTTAAATGCATTCATTTTTTTCGAATCCTGAGAAAACTAATAAGTGTTTTTGAAAAATTTAAACGCAGAATACAAGACTACAGTATTACCGAGGATCCAAAAGTCTCTGAGGAATTCTATAATGTTTATTTTAATAAAAAGTTACAGGGGCGAAAAAAAAAAGAGAAAATTGAGTGAGGTATTTAATTTTAAATATATCACTCTAAAGAAACTTTTTGTTTATTCTAAGGGACTTTTGTCCCTCGGTAATAATGTAATATTTCATTCTGTGTTTAAACTTTTCAAAAGTACTTGTTAGTTTTCTCAGGATTCGAAAATATGATTGCATTTAAAAAGAATTCAACCGAAATTTTCTACCTACGCTCTCAAAAAGGATTAAAGTATGTATTATACATTATTGTAATCAGTGTTTTAAAGGCTTCTAAATGAGGTGTCACATAATGTACTCTCCCATTTAAAAAAATCAAAGTTATGGCTGTCACCTGAAGAGGGATCGCGCAATAATTCTTAAAGTCATTTTAAATCAAGTATATCACATAATTTTTGCGGAAGTGGATTATACAACAAAACAAATTCATATTCAATGTAAATAAATAAAAACTTTAGAAATAGAAAACAAGAATTAAGTTATACTCTTAAGTTAAAGTAAATAATATAAACAGTAAATATAATAAAACAAATATACTTATAATAAAGAATAAAAACAAATATGAAGTATCATCACCGCAACTGTCAAATACATGTTACCAATTTATGCTAAAATGTCACATTCGTTCGATTACAGTTATAGTGTGTTCCGAACAAATGTGCTTCATAAAAACGCTTTATAGTCCATTTAGGTATACAAATGAAATGAAACATATTATTGTGTAATTCTTTAAGTTAACATTAATAGAAATCTTCAAATATTATTTCTACGCGTATTTAATAAAATATATCTAGTGGTTGTAATTCCCGTGTACTCGGAAAAATGATCACGTGCAACGGTAAGTAGATTAGACGAAGTATAAGTAGGTGGGCACTGACTGTATAGAAATTTGTAGAAAAGTAAAATCATTGTACCACCAGTAAATTTGTCGGCGAGTTTGTATTCATAACAGTTGTTATAAAGTATTTATTACCTGAGAAACCCTAATAATATAAAACAGCTATACAGGCCTTTGAGGCATTTGCAATAAAGCATAATACCCGATATAATTTAAATTTTTAGGATATTGTAGGTAAAAATTTATTCGTTTAGTTAAAAAGTATTATAAACAGCGGTATTATTTTATTAAAAGATATTTCAACAAACGGATAAATTTATTACGGGGGTAGGCGCAAAATATTGGTCCAATGCTTTTAAATGCTTTTTTTTTCGAATTATGAGAAAACTAATAAGTATTTTGAAAAATTTAAACTCATAACGAAAGATTACATTATTACCGAGGGCCGAAAGTCCCTGAAAACTTTTATAATGTTTATAATTATAATATACAGGTGTGAAAAAAAGAGAAAATTTATTGTGATTTTTAATTTCAATATTTAATTCAAACTAAACTTTTTGTATATTTTAAGACACTTTCGGAACTCGGTAATAATGTAGTCTTTCATTCTGCGTTTAAATTTTTCAAAAATATTTATTGGTTTTTTCAGGATTCGAAAAAATGAAAAAAAAATGAATTTAAATAGCATTGGACCAAGATTTTGCGCCTACCCCCTTAAAAAGTAAATGGAAACGTTTCGGGACCTCTAATTTATATTCCATAAACACGGATATTCCTATAACTGGTACTTACATTTTAACTTGTTGGATTTTTGAGATGCTAGATTCAATTCTTGATTTGACTCTCTGCCATAATGTGTCAATAGTCAAATAACAAAGCTAGCAATATATAATAATTATTAATTAAAGTGCTTATTAAAAATGGCAAATAGCCGAAAAGAGTTTTACCGAAAAATCCAGGAATTAAAAAGTTTCTATATAAATAAATATTTAATATATTTATGTTAAATTGTTTATCGTCTTGTATGATTTTAAAATTTTTAAATACGTCCTCGTATATTGCAACACAAACTCAACGTGGTCACCATTCGAGTACCACTCGAAAATTAAACCTGCTGTCGATTAGTGGCAAGGGAACTGGCGCTACGGCGCGGCACTTCCAAAATACCACCCCTTCAAGTTCAAATCCTTTTTATAAACGTTAAAAATTGCAAATTATTATTTTTTTTGCCAGATAGGGTGCACCCAATAATGATGTTTTCTCTTCTTTGGATTTTTAGCATTGATGTTGGCAAACTAAAGAAATAAAAGTTAATCGGTGCTACTATATAGTGCTTAGTCTACCGCGCTGTATTATAATATTACAATGCTGACAAAAAAAATCTTTACAAAGTGAATAAAACGCATAAATCATAAGAATTATTATTCTAATTTCACAAATTATGAACTTATAATTAATTACAAATAATTGAACTTTCTAAGTTCTAGGTTTTCACCCATGGGGATCGAAAGTAGAACCGGAAGTCGATATTTGAACTCTTCGTGTAACTTTGCGTTGATGAATAAAATATTTCGCTAATTTTTAGTCATTTTTACTAAACTTTCGGTCATAATTGTTTAAACGGAAATAATTTCAAAACCGGAACCAAAGATTTAAACTCGACTTTTCAATACACTTCAATTAATGTCACATGTACCATTTTTGCGGATCTGATATGGTACTTCGGTTAAGAACTTTCTAACGGGAAATGATATGAACCCAAAAAGCATCCGGTTCTTCTTCTTCTTGAAGTACCGTCTCCTATCGGAGGTTGGCTACCATCACAGCAATCTTAACTTTGTTGGCTGCAGCTCTGAACTATTGTATTTGTATAAATCCTCCTACGTCCCACATTTCTCTTTCCCGAGATATTTCCTTGGATTATAAGTCTTAGCGGGGAGTACTTTTCCCGTCTTATTATGTGGCCTAACTTCCGGTTAGAACTTCTTAACCGGAAATGATATAAAAACCAAATTTATACATTTGTTCTCATCTTGCTAAGGCACGTCGAATAATATATCTACTATTTCCATTTGCCACCATTTCGGTGACTTTCCAACGGTATTTTCCTATTGCAGCTCTAAAGCCGCAACTCTGAGGTCAAATTTCAAATATATCACATGTACTATTTCTGTGTCTATAATATGGCACTTCCGGTTAGAACTTTTTAACCGGAAATGATTTAAAAACCAAAAGTTTACATTTGTTCTCGTCTTGCTAAGGCACGTCGAATAATACATCGCTTATACTACTCCGGCGACTTTAAAACAGTACTTCCGGTTTATTCTAAAACCGGAAGTCCTAGGTCAAATGTCTCACCTTTAGTACCCATAGTAACCATATAAATAATAAATATATAAATATTAAAACCAAATATTTTTTCTCATCTTACTAACGCACGTCGAATAATATATCTTATACTATTTCAGTGACTTTCCAACGGTACTTCCTATTGCAACTCTACAACCGCAACTCCGAGGTCAAATTTCAAATATATCACATGTACTATTTTTGTGTCCATAATATGGCACTTCCGGTTAAAACTTTTTAACCGGAAATGATATAAAAACCAAAAGTATACATTTGTTCTCATCTTGCTAAAGCACGTCGAATAATATATCGCTTATACTACTCCGGCTACTTTAAAAAAGCACTTCCGGTTTCATTTCTAAAACCGGAAATTCTAGGTCAGATTTTTCACCTTTAGTACCATCCTTGGATTATAAGCTTTCATTTGACACCTCATTTGTCATTCTACCTGGTATAATGACGGAGGAGTTATATTCTCGGTCGGACGGACCGACGTACAGCAGCCTAGGTCAAATATCTCACCTTTAGTACCATCCTTGGATTATAAGCTTTCATTTTACACCTTATTTGTCATTCTACCTGGTATAATGACGGAGAAGTTATATTCGCGGACGGACAGACCGACGGACAGACAGCCTAGATCAAATTTATCACCTTAAGTACCATCCTTGGATTATAATCTTTCATTTGACACATTATTTGTCATTCTACCTGGTATAATGACGGTAGAGTTATATTCGCGGTCGGACGGACCGACGTACAGCAGCCTAGGTCAAATATCTCACCTTTAGTACCATCCTTGGATTATAAGCTTTCATTTGACACCTCATTTGTCATTCTACTCATTTGTCATTCTACCTGGTATAATGACAGAGAAGTTATATTCGCGGTCGGACAGACCGACGGACAAACAGCCTAGATCAAATTTATCACCTTTAGTACTGTCCTTAAATTATAAGCTTTCATTTGACACCTAATTTGTCATTCTACCTGGTATAATGACGGAGGAGTTATATTCGCAGTCGGACGGACCGATAACCAGCCAGCCTAGGTCAAATATCCTACTTTTAGCACCATCCTTGGATTATAAGCTTTCATTTGACACCTCATTTGTCATTCTACCTGGTATAATGACAGAGAAGTTATATTCGCGGTCAGACAGACCGACGGACAAACAGCCTAGATCAAATTTATCACCTTTAGTAATATCCTTAGATTATAAGCTTTCATTTGACACCAAATTTGTCATTCTAGCTGGTATATTGACGGAGGAGTTGTGATTACAGAGAGACAGACAGACAGACGGACAGACGGACGTGGATAATTCAAAGTTTTCACATTTTTTCAAAATTTGGTGAAAACAACAGTAAATTTAAATAAATACTACGACCATATAAATATTACAACCACCATGTATTTTGTTAAATTTTTTTGTCATTTCAAAAAATGTTCGTACTTAGATGTATTATTTTAGTAACAATTATTATTTATATGTTCACATTAAATACCAACAACAATGCTTTTTCAAACAAAACAAACAAATATGATTTTGCTTTTCTCATATCATCTTGAAAATGTTGAATAATGAAAAATAAAAAAGCAACTGCTATATCAAAATAGCTGGCCGAACCATCTCTAATAGCCAATACCACGCCACGGGCCACGGCCATTCCACCTCAATGGGCGCCTCGCCTAAGCATTCTCATTTTCGCCACATGCATTCGTTGTTGCCACTAATGATATATTTATTATAAATTGGGTTCTTATGTTGGGTTTAATCATTATTTTAGCCTTTTTAGAGTTTAGTTTTAGCCCCTGTCGTTTCGTACGTCGACAACATTATCCATCTGGATAAAAGAATAAACTTGGAGTAAGACTGGACTTATCGAGTATAAAACATTTATAAACACGCAAGTTTATCTTAATAAGGATTGTGGGATCATTCATACAATCAGAGGGCGCAACATCCGGAACTAATCGGTACCATAAGATGAAGAAGAATTTTAATAGTATAAGAAAGCTTATTTTATTACGTACAATAGGGAAGGTAAAACATAGGAAAGTAAATGAGTCGAAATGTGTATTTAATTTTAATTGAAGTTTATTGAGACTCATGGACGTGTATTTTCTGTATTTAATAAATTAACTTGTGTTAGTAAAGTCTGTATCATCAATCGCTATATAAACGCGGAGAAGACTGGCCTTGCATCTAATCGTAATGCTAATGTCAAAAATATTCATCCCGAAGCACACACTAGAAGTAGAATACTACGTCCGTTCAATATTAGTAATAGCGATACAACTAGCAGGGAACTAGAGATGATGACGGGAGATACATCTAACACTCCTCGAAAAATTGTAAATACTTTGAATGTAAATAATGTATTATACTATTTGAAAAATTCGTAGAAACTATTTGTTATACCCATACAACATAAAACACATTCAAGCACTTCTCCCAGCTGATTTTAGACCACATATTGCATTCGGTAAATGGCTTTTGTGTACATCGCATCGGTTCAAATTCTGTTGATTATTTTACCCGTGTTGAGCTGCCCCCCCCCCACTTGCAAAAATTTAAAAATAAAAAAATAAATAGCGCTGATTTATGAGCTATCTATGAGCTCTCATGTTCCGCAAAAGTAAAAATTTTGAGCTCGTTCTACTAAGCAGGAATTTAATATTTTAGTGGGGGGGTTGAGTCAGCCCCCCCACTACTTAAAAATAGGGATATTGAATAGATCTTTGCGGCAGAATTACGAGCTATTTATGAGCTCTCGAAGTGATATAGTTTAGATTTTTCAGCTCATCCCCTTCACCCCCAAACAACCCTTTAATTGATTTAACTTAAGAGAAACATGCTGAGAAAAATTTAAATTTATCGTATCGCGGATATAATTCGTATAGCTCATATATTCTAGATAGAATAAACTCTTAAATCACGCCCATTTCGATTATTGAGCTACAAACCCTTCGCAAGAAAACCTCCCCATCTTCCCGGCTTAAGAGAGAGTTGTACCTAAAAATGAATTCAATTTATTTTTTGGCTACATATCGTTTACTAATTTATGAGCTCAAATAATACACGCATTTAGATCATTAAATTGCAATTTCTTTTGTATGGTGCAGTCAATGAAGGTAAAAATTAACTATTACCTTTAATTTCGGTGAACCTTCATTAATTTGTACGAAAATTGGTGAGTGGTTAGAGGATACCTCAAGAAATAACGATGACATAGTGCCATCTTGCGCTTTTACCCTGAGGGTGGATACCACCCGTTCTCGGGGAAAAAATTATTTTATTAAAAATAACTTCAAAAATCGATAGAAGGATAAATTATAAGCAAAATTTGTTATATGAAGTTATTAAAGGAAATCAATATTTTTTGAGTTATTAAAGATCAAAAATTTAAATTTTTCGTCAACAAAAAAAAATGCTTTAAAGCGGTTTTATAAGTTATCATTACCAAAATTGAAGCTTTGAAAAACCTTTTATTATTAAAACCTTAAATAAAAGTGAGATAGGTAATTGAATGTATTTTTTTTTTTTTCGGCGAGTACTCAAATCTTATTATTCAAGCCTAATTAGCGGGAATACGATGCATTTTATAAAATATAAATATTTAACCCTTAAACGCCCAACCTTTTTTAGGTTCCATGTACGCCCAAGGGTGGGTAAAAAATGTCCACCTCGAAAATAGCTAATATATTTATTGAGAGTTGTTGAAAATGGATTAAACTTAAGAACCTTATGCTTAATAAACACAGCATCTTATAAAATATTAATATAAACAATTTACAAACCTTACAACAAAATTACAATGTACATCAAAATTAACATACCAGTAAAAGCCAGTAATTCAGATTTGTCGATTTTCTCCATATTCTTTCTTTCAGCCTCCTCATTGGCGGATAATTATGTAGAATATGTAATTATACATCGATAATTATATGGATTATCTTCCTACCAACGAGAAATTATATAGAAAGCTTTAGTAACAAGTTTTGCCAAGGGTGTACTTTTTATGCCCATCCATATTTAACTCAAGATGCTGCTTTTATTTTCAAAAATATTGGTAGAACCAAATTAACATTCGATAATGGGCTGTCTTTTTAACAATAAATAATTTAAAAAAAATTTAAACACGTAATAAATATGTTACAAGAGAATACGCATTAGGTGGACATTTTTTACCCACCCTTGGGCGTTTAAGGGTTAATATACCTACGTTTGTCAAAGTACTCAGCAATACTTAACAAGTGAGCTATTAAAGAAGTTGATATCATCAAATTTAATTAAGTTACAATGAAAATAAGAATACCCTTTAGAATTTTTTAGGAAATAGTGAAAAATAAAACATACCCCTTTTCCAAAAAAATTAAAAATTTTTAGTAATCCCTATAAGACTTTTTTTAATTTAGCATAAGTAATGACCTTAAACATTTTGACCGATTTAGAATGCAGATTTTTAAAAAATATGCATTTATTTACCGATTTAAAAGAAAAAATCAAGATTTGTCAAATTTTCGTAAATTATCTTCTTTTGATAATAACTCCAACAATACAATACTAGATATACGTAAAAAATGATAGAGAACAAAATTTGAGTTTTTTATTAGCAAATATTTTACTTGTCTTTTTATTTCTGGATAAATCAAAATAATCAAAATGGAAACATTTAAGGTCCGGTTTCACCAACAACAAATAAAGCAATGAATAGTTATTCCTCAAATAAAATGTAGTAGACGTTTATATTTTTATTTTGTTTCAATATAATTTTAATAATTTAAGGTTAAAGTGACGACATTACTTTCTTATAAATATTTACAGCGAGATTAACTTGCCAATTTATTCGAAAAGTATATATTTATTTAATAAATAAAATAGGTCTTATTTGACGTTACTAAAATAAAGAAATGTCATTTTATTTGTTGAATAATTTTAATAATAGAATAAACTTCTATCGTTTTTGTCGTTGGTAAAACCAGCCATCAGCCTAAATTTTACTGCGAGAACAATGTAACCGGAGCCCTTTAACCTAATATCCAAAGAAAATAAAGTATTTGAAAGATTAAGTGTAACTCAGTTTTATAGTTCCTCAAAGTACCTTTTAATTATCAATCGTAAAAATTAACGTGGATATTCCAAAAACAATAACATTTTTTGGAAAAATCAACTTTTTCTGGAGCTCATTTGATAGGTATTTCTAAGTATTTTGACAAGTACTTAGTAAGTATATGTTATAAAATTAATCGTTTTGACGTTATTTAGTCTTGGGTCCTTAGATTTAAGTATTCGCAGAAAAAAAATATACATTTAATTACCTATAATTACTTACTTTAAATTAATATTAAAAGGTTTTTCAAGTAAGTAATTTATTATATTTTTTATTAGCTTCAATTTTGGTAATAAAAACATTTTGTAAAAACTTACAGTTTTTGAGTTATTTATGAAAAATCGCTTTAAAGCATGCATTTTTTGACGAAAAATTAAACTCTTTGATCTTTAATAACTCAAAAAATATTGATTTATTTTAATAACTTTATATAACAAATTTTGCTTATAATTTATCCTTCTATCGATTTTTACCCCCGAAGTTATTTTTCATAAATTAATTTTTACCCCCGAGAAGGGGTGGTATCCACCCTCAGGGTAAAAGCGCAAGGTAATACAATGTCGCGTTTATTTCTTGAGGTATCCTCTAACCACTCACCAGTTTTTGTAAAAATCGATGAAGATTCACCAAATTGAAGGTAATAATTTATGTTTATATATATTTTTTCGGATATTTATCAGTTTTCACTTATATAGTTCACCCTGTAAGAAAAGTTGTACTCAATAACGAAAAAGATGAAGACGAAATATCTACTTTGTTTCGGATCCTTCCGTTCCTTTCAGTTTATTTTTATGCTCCTAAACGAAACCTTAATATTCGATATTACCGCTCGTCCTGATTTAAACAGGATATTGGGCTTGGGAATTGAGAAAAATATGAAAGTATTTATTGAGGAATGATATTTCGGGTTTAGGAAGTTAAGGTTATATACGCAGGCGGCCCTCTTCTTTGTATATACTTAAAACTTATTATATACAAAAGTATAAAGCGGCAGAACAGTTTAAAGTCAATTTAGATCCTTTTTTGTAAGCAGTTTGAATGCTTCATGGTTATAATATGGAGATAAAATGGTAGAGTCGTAAAATGCTACATGCAGTGTATGGGATTTATCCTTATATATATTTAAATATTTTTAATAATTTATGCACTTCGATCTATTAATTGTTCGTAAAGAATCTTAAGTATACCGGGTGGTGAAATTGTTTGAGTTCCTGCTTCTCTAATTCTTTTAAATCAAAAGTCATGAGATACTATTTGTAGAGGACTGCATTCTGAAAACACATGTTAAAATTGTTCTACGAATTAAACAAGTGTCAAAATTTGGCAGTAATAGGGCTTTTCATTCACAGTCATTTGTTTCGAGCTTCTGTCATATGTCACATAATATTAATATATCTACGTCATACGTTATTATATATACCAATGATACAAACCAAAGACGTATGACGCAGATATATTAATATTATGTGACACATGACAGAAGCTCGAAACAAATGACAATCGATGAAAAGCCCTATATAATACATTTGATAGAGTACCTCTTATTATAAAAGTTAGGCCACACGTAAAGCAGAATGTGTACAATCAGTTGCGTTCAGTAGCCCGATCAGGAAATACAAAATTTTACGAAAACAGCAAAAAAAAATAAAGGAAGGATGAAAATTTGGGAATAGGTAGTTGAAATTGTCTATTATTATATAAGAAAAGCTTACAATTCTACATCCCCTCCATTTTACAAAAATTTGGAAATACGGGGTGAAAAATATTTTCTCTGGGGTGAAAAAATATACGTTCAAAATAAGTCCTAAATTATATAAAATGACTAATTCTAAGTAACTTTTGCTCTATAGAGTTTTTTCACTAAGTTAATACTTTTCGAGATATTTGCGAGTGAATATGTTAATTTTTAACAAAAAAAGAACATGTTTTTGGACGGTTTTTCGCGGATAACTCAAAAAGTAAGTATTTTAGCGAAAAAAATATTCTTAGCAAAAATATAGCTTAAAAAAACTGAAAAAAAATGGTGTACGCACGAGGTCTGTAGACCCAGTTGTAGCTAATGAAAAGTAGGTTCTTCTGTGTCAAATTCCAAATCGAATATTTCAATTTGAAATAACCCAAAAATGGAGCTCTGTTCGGGGAAAATTCATTACAACTTTTTTGTGTAAAAGTGTTTAAAAAAAAGGTTTATTTTTGTTTTTTAAAAAATCTGACATCAAAAGTAAATGAGTTACGCTCAAAACATTGCTGGCCTTTTTTATTTTTTGCTAAAAAAATCGCAACAATCACCCCCTAATTAGCTTCCCAAATAAAATGAATCGTTACGGCTTGACAAGTTACTTTACTTATGTATTGTTTAATAATGTCTATAGTTTCATTGGTTCAAAGTGGTCATTTTTGAAAAAAATTGGGTTTAAAATAAAACATTTTTTTTTATTTAAAAAAAAACGGAAATTTTTATGGAATTAACTTAAAAAGTATTAGTAATACCAAAAATCTCAAGGAATAATAAAACGTTCGTTTTGCTTTTCTGAATATTTGTGATTTTTGTTTTCTTGTTAGACAAAAATTGGTTATGCTATGGCTGTTCAAAATTTGCCTAAACTCGTGATTAGTTACTCGTTCAAGCCATTCTAACTACAGCTTTTTCAAAAATAAGCACTTTGAACCGATGAAACTTACAGATCATATAAATAATACATAAGCAAAGTAACTTGTCAAGTGGTAATGATAAAATTTATTTGTGATGCTAATTAGGGAGTGATTTTCGCGATTTTTTTACCAAAAAATAAAAGGGACCAACAATCTTTTGAGCGTAACTCACTTACATTTAATGTTAGAAGTTTTTTAAAAAAACAAAAATAAACCTTTTTTAAACACTTTAAAAAATTTAAAATAAATTTTTCCCGAAAAGTGCTCTGTTTTTGGGTTATTTCACATTGAAACATTCGATTTGGAATATGACGAAGAAGAACCTACCTTTCATTAGCTACAACTCTGCTTCTATTGGGTCTACAGACGTCATGCGTACACCATTTTTTTAATTAATTATAAGCTATGTTTTTGCTAAGAATATTTTTTTCGATAAAATACTAACTTTTTGAGTTATCTCCGAAAAACCGCCCAAAAACATGTTTTTTGTTGTTAAAAATGAACATATTCACTCGCAAATAACTCAAAATGTATTGACTTAGCGAAAAAACTCTATAGAACACAAGTTGTTTAGAAGTAGTCGTTTTATACAATTCCGGTCTTATTTTGAATGTATATTTTTCACCTTCGAGAGGTGGTATTTTTGTAAAATGGAGGAGGTAGAATTGTAAACTTTTTCTTATATAATAATAGACAATTTCAACTACCTATTTCAAAATTTTCATCCTTCCTTTATTTTTTTGGGGTCAGATTGTTCTTTGATCGTGCTACAGTCACAATGTAGTTAAGGCTTCACCCTGTATAAAGTGGTGGTAGATTCAGCCAGACGTACCAACGCCGCTGTAGAAATTGTTTTTATGACCCCCATAATACACAGGCATGCTAGCCTTTGTATATTATTTAGCAGCCTTATTGCTCCCACTTGTTGAGTATTTGTCGACTATGTCGTAGACCCCTAGGCTATCATTGATCTATTAAGCAACCCTTGTATATAACCATAGTGTCATTTTGGGGATGAACCCCCAATTCTTACCCCACATTCTTCTACTTCTGCCCAAGTACATAGTAGTTTTCTGTGTGATTTTCAGTATTTTAGTATTCCATGTAAGCCTATGATCAAAATTTAGGTATTTTGTCTCTTTGGCAAATAAAATCTCTGTTTCTCATAGAATCGGCAGTTTTCCACCTTGTCATGCTGTTTTTTTTTGTGAATTTGGTGATTTGTGTTTTTAGAACATTGACTAGCAGTGTTTCATATTTACACTAGTTGTCAACTATATTTAGGACTGCTGGCTTTTCTCCCAGGCACCTGCTAGACAAATTTGCCTCTGACAATGATTGAAATATCGTTAAGGTATCCTGGACTCTAAAAGTTTTCTGTGGACAGATTTTTGAGAACATCAGCTACCAAGATTGTCCCAAGTAGACATGATAAAACTCCTGCTTGAGGACAGCTTCCATCTGCTCTTCCTTTGATGGTTGCTTTACCAATAGTGGATATTATTGTCCTATTATCCAGGGATTCCCTTATCCATCTGCATATTATGGCAGGTGTGCCTCGTGTAATGCCCCTTTAATATCTAGAAAGCGACCATGTATCTCTTTGTCCTCCATTGACTTAAAGATAAGCCTATTTAGATCATCCAACACTGAATCCGTGATTTACCAGGTCGGTGTGCATATTGACGACGATATTTTACATGAGGGAGATAGGTGCTTCGGATTATCTTTTGTCAATAATAACTAACGTATTTAACACATTCGCGGACACGCTGTCATTTTATACACGTATTCTTATGGAGTAAATGACTTCATATGCAGTCATGACCGCGAATGTGTTAATGATCAAAATTGTATATCTTGTCCTGCTTGTTCATTGGCGGTTTATTGCCTCTATGAAAGATTATCACTCCACGTTTTGCGTGATGAGCCGATATTTCTTCTACCGTTTGGTGATGTGTCTGTTGCTATTTTGACGACATGTGTCTCCCCCATTCCATTCTTCTTTTCTATTTAACGTTCACTCGTTTATATGTACACTGTACGTTACAGTTTCTTCTAAAGGCGGAGACAGATATCCGCGCCGCGAACTCCGCGGCGCGAACTCCGCGCTGTGTGAGCGCCGCGCGTTCGTGGCGCGGTTATTGTTCGTTAAATTTTTTCATTTTGACGAACCTTCCGCGATCCAGAGGAAACTTACGAACGTTTAGTAATTGTAGATAATCATGTCTCTGTCCTGTACTTCTACTACATCTTATTTTGGTATTGTTCTGAAACTATTTTCTTGTGTCATCTTATGCAATTTACTATTTTATGTGGAATAAGCCACAGTTTGGGAACATTTAGGGAACTACCTTTTTCGCTTCCCGGCGACACAATTATAATGGTAGGGGAACCCCAGCGGGGGTTTTTGCAGTTACTCGAGCGCGTCAGATTATCATATGGGGAGAAACGTGGTACCCTGCAGATGTACCTCCACCATATATTGGCTCTTAACACAGGGGAGTTCGTTCAGGGGGCGCGAAAAAAAAATCTATCCTTAAAAATACTCGAAATTGTCAGATTAATGTGATACAGTAGCGATCAACAGGTAGCAAAAACGGGTTCCAAGATTGCGGCTGTAATTTTGAATATTTTTTCGAGATATTTGGCACACGTATTCGTAATATATAATAAAGAATGGTGGTACAAAGCCCAATTTGAAAAATATATTAATATGTGGAAATTACTCTGTAATTAAATACAATATTAAAAAAACGAGCCTGTACCGCCATTAAGAAGAACAAAAAAATACACTTTCTTCAAATAAACTTTTTTATGCGATGCCTAGATTTTATGTCATTTTGGAACTACAAAAATTTTTTATTTCATTAGTAGTTCCAAAATGACACAAAATCTAGGCATCGGAGAGGGGTGGGGGGTAAATTTAAAATTTTAAATACAAATCCCGCGATCTTTCGCAAAATAAACATCATATCGAAAAACTGCAAAATACACTTTATCAATATTTTTGAAAAATATATCGAATGGATCCAAACACGACCCCCCACGGAGGTGAGGTGGGTGGTTACTTTAAAATCATAAATGGTAGCCCCGTTTCTTATTGCAGATTTGGATTTTTTGTATAAAAATAAACAACTTTTATTCGAAACTTTCTTTCGAATTATGGATAGATGGCGCTATAATCGGAAAAAAGATTGTTGGAAATGGAAAATTAAATTAAAAAATGGGAAGTCCCCACTAAAATGGAAAATTTTACTTACCTTTTTTTGGTTTTAGGACCTAATAATTACAACCCACTAGGTCCCCAAAGCGCTCGAGTGACTGCACATTTAGCATACTTTGCTCCCCTACCATAATATATCTGCTTGTTCCTACAACCAGAAACAAAATTAGAGAACTATAGGTACTTCCAAGTCATGCGTTACCTTTTTCGTTTTCCGGTGACACAATTGTAATGTATCTGCTTGTTTCAACTGCGTAGCTTCACTAGAAAAGAAATTAGAAAACTATAGGTTCTTCCAAGCCCTGTGTTAACTTTTTCGCTTTCTGGTGACCCAATTATAATATATCTGCTTGTTCCAACTCCGTTGCTTCACCAGAAGCGAAGTTAGAGAACTATTGGCTCTTCCAAGTTGTGCGTTGCCGTTTTGGCTTTCCGGTGACCCAATTATAATATATCTGCTTGTTCCAACTCCGTTGCTTTACCAGAAGCGAAGTTAGAAAACTATAGGCTCTTCCAAGTTGTGCGTTACCTTTTTCGTTTTCCGGTGACCCAATTATAATATATCTGCTTGTTCCAACTCCGTTGCTTCACCAGAAGCGAAGTTAGGAAACTATAGGCTCTTCCAAGTTGTGCGTTACCTTTTTGGCTTTCCGGTGACCCAAATATAATATATCTGCTTGTACCAACTCCATTGCTTCACCCAAAAGCGAAGTTAGAAAACTATTGGCTCTTCCAAGTTGTGCGTTACCTTTTTGGCTTTCCGGTGACCCAATTATAATATATCTGCTTGTTCCAACTCCGTTGCTTCACCAGAAGCGAAGTTAGGTAACTATAGGCTCTTCCAAGTTGTGCCTTACCTTTTTCGCTTTCCGGTGACACAATTATAATATATCCGCTTGTTTCAACTGCGTTGCTTCACCAGACACGAAGTTAGAAAACTATAGGTTCTCCAAGTCGTGCGTTACCTATTTCGCTTTCCGGTGACACATAATATATATCTGCTTATGAATGTTTTTTTGATATTGATAACTATTTCCGAAGTGAAAGTCAAAAGGTCAAGTAAACTTGATTTCAAACTCGAATTGTGGCTTATGCCCAAATAAAATAGTAATTATTATTTTTAATACATGTTATTTTTAGTACAACAATGAACTAACATTTTTTAAAAAGGTCCGCATGTACATTTTTTATTTCAGCTTCGATTTCCGTTCAGATCGGATTTAAGTTGGTTCTTTAAATTAAATGGTTCTTTAATGAGGATCCCACAATAATGATTTTCCACGGTAAACATCAATAAGTTAGATATTTCCTTCCGACAGTTCCGACCGTTCCATTACTAACAAATATTCAACTCATGCTCGCCAAAACCAACAAACCACTCGGAAACCCGTCCAAATACGTATTGCGAACCATCAAAGCGTTTGTTGAAAAACCGACAGAATTGAGATCGTGGTGCGCCGTGTGCGTGCCGTTTGTGCGTCACTTGAAAACACGTACTAATCTGACGAATACGCTGCGCGCGAGCGGCTCGCACACCGAGCAGAGCGCATATGTATATCCGCCTTAATGTCTTCACTCCTCATTCGATATCTTAACATATTTTCTGTAATAATTCTTCTCAGTGTTATCATGTCTGCTGTTTCCAGTAGTCTTTGTGTTGTGGCTTTATCGAGTCTTGTTTCTGATGCAGATGACGTTATTGGTCTAACAGTGGTATTATAAATTCTTGACCTCTCATTGTTAATATGTCGGTTTCGCCATATAGTGTTATTAAGGCATCCTGCCAGTCTACATATTTGCTTTTTGTACTTGATTTCTCATTTCTTTGTCCAGGTCAGCCATAGTTTAGCTGGACAATGTAATTCCAAGGTATTTTATTTGCATTACTTGTTCAATACTGATGGCATCAATTTCTATTTTACATCTGATTGGTTCTTTACTGATTACTATTGTTTTAGTTTTCTGAGATGAAATTGGCATATTAAATACTTTTGCTCTTATGTTAAATCTGTGGACTAATCTTTGCAGACTATATTCATCTTGAGCTATCAGTATTAAGTCATCTGCGTAACAGAGTACTTTTACTTCTTTGGTTCTCATTATGTATCCTCTTCTCCTTATTTCACTCTTCTTCCTTGGTTTACACTTTTGATGATTTCATCCATGATTAAATTGAAGAGCAGGGGGCTTACTGAGTCTCCCTGTCTTCTGTCTTATTCCGCTGCCTATGTCTATTCTGTAAGTTCTGTAAGTTGTTCATCTGTTCTGACTTCCATATTGTTTTTTTGTAGATTTGTTCATAGTATTTATGATATATATCTATAAAAAAAATTTATATAAAATATTATATTTACTAATGAGTGGACACTTAGACAGACAAGAATAATAAATTAATACTGAGAACTTGATGAACGGAGAGATGAAAAACCGTATTTAATACGTAAAATATGCCACCAAAGAAGATGGTCAGTAAACATTTAGGCTGGGTTATTAAATAATAATGTAATCAGACCAACTATTGTAACCAATTTAATTCCTCAAGGTTTTGACATTTATTTCTACCATGTGTTGTTGCAGTTCAATTCGCCGAAATTAGGAAAGTTGTAATTATGACATATATATTAATTAGGTTTTAAAATGTAAATGAGATTTATCAAGTCTAGTGTACTGATATTGAAAGATACATTTATGAATGCAATACTATACCGGGTGTCCACTTATATATTCCCCCATTTTAACTGCCTATACTTCTAAATGGATATGTTTTATTTTAGTAAAAGTTTTGTTTGAATGGATTTAATTTTTTATATCGCTTTTAACCCTCGTAAGGCGGTGCTTAGATTCTTACGTAAACAACGGTGTGGGGTGAATTTGCACCCCATCCGTATATCCATTTTTTTTTATATGTGAACGTTGGGGAAATTGATTTGAAAGATAATTAGGACTTGTTTTTCATATTATGAAATATAATTTTACAAACAAAGTACTCATTTCTTCTTAAAAACAATATTATCGCTGTAAGACAAACACATGAAATTTTTCACAATGTGAGCAACACAAAGTTTTTACACACAATACAGTTATGCCGGGACTTTCGGTCTTTTTTCTCTGACATAAATAATACTGACATTGTCCCATAGCTCTGTTAGGTCCAGGTGGAATAGCAGAAACGTCTAATTCAGGATGAGATTTTCATCATTTGCACCTTACAGTCATTTTTCCAAAAACAAAAACACGTAAACGCAAAGAGTTTTAAATGCTGTAATGGGTGGAATGCGTTTAGAATTGAATTTAATGCGAATAAAAAAATGAACAAAAATAAAAAAAATATTAAAAAAGATAGGTGAGAAAAAGGAGGTCTGCACCCCGCACCGCCTAACGAGGGTTAAATAAAAAAATGGCGAATTTTTGAAAGAAACGTTGTTGACTTTTTTTACTAAAACACCCAGTATATTTTTTTTTGTAAATTGAAAGAACGGTCATTTGCCTATCCAGCGATATAAAGTTTTTTAAAATCGGTTGTCAAATGAGAGCAATTAATTTTTAAAATGGGAGATGCAATGTGGAAATCATATAACATAATATCAATTTGCTTAGTTATGTTATGTTTTTTTGTAATTGGAAGCGATATAAAAAACTCAACCCATTGAGACAAAACTTTTACTAAAATAAAACATATCAGCGAAAACCGCATATTTCTATCTTGAGCCGTTTAGAAGTTATAGGCAGTTAAAATGGGGGAAAATATAAGTGGACACCCGGTATAAAAATGAATTAAGTGAGATGTAATCATGGTTCTATCGGAAGAAGATTATCTCCCTAAACCACTTTTAATCTCTGTAACAGCAGCATCCGAAACGTTAAATGAAAATAATGTGAGCTAGTGCCTTTAACCCTCAAAACCAGTGTATCTACAATCTACACTGACCGGTACGAATAACGGACACCTCACAAAATGGATCATTTTATGTCTCGAATTTCCTAAACCTGTTGTCCGATTTAAGTGATTTTTTTACTATGTTATAGCATCATTCTTTAAGAATATCGTTCTAATAATATTGTTGCTAGACAGGTAAACTGTCATTGTATACTGGGTGTACCAATCAAACTGTGTTTTTTTCTCAAAGTTCACCACACCCTGTCGAATATTCTAGCATTTATAAAATACTAAAATTAACACCCAACTGTAGCCTCAGGTATTCTTAACATTCTGATTTTTGATTAATTCGCTTATATTTGATAATAAAAAAGTTAGGTACTTTAACAACTAGCCATGTTCTTCATCAATACAGGGTGTTTCTAGATACGTGTGACAAAATTTAAGGGATAATTCTACATGAAAAAATAATGACCGTTTGCTTTATAAACATATGTACGCAAATGCTTCGTTTCCGAGATACGGGATGTTGAATTTTTTCTTACAAACTGACGATTTATTTATTGCTCTAAAACCCGGTTAAGATATGCAAATACAATTTGGTGGGTTTTTAAGAGGTAGTTATTACGCATTTTATAACATTCAATTAAGAATTTTGTATTTGCCATTCACCTGAAGTTACAACAAACGAAGAAATAAACATCGACGAGGGAGAGGTAAATGAAGCATTAAGAAAATTAAAAAATTGAAAATCTCCAGGAGAGGACAGAATATCGAACGAACTCTTAAAGTACGGAGGACAAGATCTAACTAAACAACTATTAAAACTAATACAAAAAATAATAGAACAAAACAGAATACCACAAGAATGGAGATCAAACGTCCTAACACCTATCTTCAAAAACGAAGACAAATCGGACCCGGAGAATTACAGAGGAATTAACTTGTTAAACACAACATTAAAATTAACAACCAAAGTGATATCAAACAATTTGAATGAAATTATAACATTAGCAGAAGAACAGCAAGGTTTTAGGTCTGGAAGGTCATGCACTGACGCTATATTTATAATGAGACAGGTTCAAGAGAAATTGTTGAAATACAACAAACCGGCATATTTATGTTTCGTGGACCTTAAGAAAGCATTTGACAGGGTTACATTAAAGGACGTTATCCATTTGTTACATGTACTCGAGAGAGGTACCTCTAGGAATAATTAAAACGATGGAAACATCTACCAGAACAACACAATAAAAGTAAAAGTGGACGATGAATTAACTGACACAATTGAAGCCGGCAATGGGATAAGACAGGGGATTCCTTGAGTCCTTTATTGTTCAAAATGATCATGGACGAAATAATAAAATAGGTAAGAACTAAAAAAGGATGCCAAATGGGAAAAAAACAACTTAAAATAATCTGCTATTCGGACGATGTAATACTAATCTCTCAAAGTGAAGATGATTTACAACGTATGCTGCACCAATTCAACATAATCGCCAGAAAATTTAACATGTTAATTTTCTCACAAAAGGAAAAAGCATGCTTATAACAGCAGATCCAATAAGATGTAAATTGGAGCTGGAAGGTCAGATAATAGAACAAGTGATGGAGCTTAAATACCTAGGCATCACACTATCTAGCTACGGAAGGCTCGAAACAGAAGTGTAAGATCAAGTGAATAAAGCAAACAGAGCCGCAGGTTGCCTGAATGACACAATATGGAGAAATAAAAATATCGGAAAATAAATAAAAGGCAGAATTTACAAAACAGTCATCAGACCAATATTGACATACGCGGCAGAAACACGATCCGACACAGAGAGGACAAAAAGATTGCTCGAAACAGCTGAGATGAAACCACTTCGAAAAATCGATGGTAAAACTCTATGGGACAGAGCTAGAAGTACAGATATAGGTACGACGGAGATGCAAAGTGTATAACATTAATAACTGGGTAAGAAACAGAAGAATAGAATGGAATGACCACATAAGCCGAATGACAACAAATAGGATAGATAGTCAGGACAGCGAGAGACGGTTCCCCAATAGGAAGACGATCAGTGGGAAGACCACGAAAACAATGGAACCACAACTTATTAGAGGCACATTGAAAAAACAGACAGAGTCATGTCTATACAAAAAGAAGAAGAAGAAGAAGTATTCACCATTGGCGTGCATACGTGTAATATGACGGGTAATATTACCCGTATGCACGCCAATGGTGAATATAAAATTCTTAATGTATGTTAAAAAATGCGCAATCGGCGGGCGAACTTTCGACACCAAATTGTGTTTGTACCTGAGGTAATCGAGGGGTTAAATTTTATTACAGGAAATTTCGACACCGCGCGGTAAAGCAGGTAGCAGGGTAATTACTTGGGTCACAGCTTGGGTTTTCTCAATAATTACTATCACTTGCATCTAAATTTTTAGTACACGAATATTATTCAGTTGTATTTTATTTTTTGTTTGACGTATTGTTTGTATATGGATAGTACTTTTTCATACAGTACCAAATTTTTTCTCCAATTGTTTACTATATATGGCTTGAAAATGGACATTATGTTTCTTGTTAAAGGACAAATTGTCGATGACATACAAAAATTTATTTTGTTTACTAAATAGTGAAAAAAGTCTTAAATTTTTGCAACATTTCAATTATTATTAGACTGAGCTGAAATATTTGTGGATTTTGAAAAAACTATTCATTGTGCTGTATTGGGTATGTGACCCAATGTAATAATCCGCGGATGCCTTTTTCACTTACTTACATCAAAAGTTTTCATGCCGTAAAGAAAATGATGTTTAAAAAAATTCAATCTTTGGGTTTGGTACAAGAATACAAATTCAGAGATTGCAAAACAGTTCAGGCATACGTTTGATTTAACTTAACGAAGTTGAAGAATGCTTTGTCTATGAATAATTTATTTGGTGTCGAATATTCCTGTAAGATAAAAACCGGCCTTTGGGGCTGGTGTCGAAAATTGCCATTAAATTTTAATCGCTACCTGCTTGGTGTCGAAATTTCCTACGCCCTGCTCAATAACTGCCTCTTAAAACCTACCAAATTTCATTTGCATATCTCAACCGGTTTTTAGAGCAATAAATCAATCGTCAGGTTGAAAGAAAAAATTCAACATCCCGTATCTCGGAAACGAAGCATTTGCGTACATAAATATGTTTATAAAGCAAACTGTCATTATTTTTTCATGTAAAATTATCCCTTAAAATTTGTCACACCTATTTAGAAACACCCTGTGTTGATGAAGAACATGGCCAGTTGTTAGTACCTAACTTTTTTATTATCCAACATAAGCGAATGAGTCAAAAAACAGAATGTTAAGAAAATCTAAGGCTATAGTTGGGTTTTAATTTCAGTATTTTATAAATGCTAGAATATTCCACAGGGTGTGGTGGACTTTGAGAAAAAACACAGTTTGATTGGTACACCCAGTATACAATGACCATTTACCTGTCTAGCAACAATATTACAACAATATTGTTAAAGAATAGGGCTACAACATATTAAAATAATCACTTCAATCGGACAACAGTTTTAGGAAATTCGAGACATCAAAAATTACCCACTTTGTGGGGTGCTCGTTTTTCGTACCGGTGAGTGACTATTATTTTTAAGTACCTATGTTTTTATCAATAAAATAAAAAATCCAAACTTAGGAAACATATTGTCAAAAATTTTAATTATTCAGCTTAAGACAAATGTTATATGAATCCTTCCAGTGATTAGAAAAGGGATAAGAGAAAACGAAATAATATAAGCTATTAAAAAAGCAATTTAGATTGAGAACTTTGTAATTATAAAAAGATTCCACGAAAATTAAGGTAAAGAGAAACGCAATTAACAATTTAAAGCGTTTCTGAGTTAAGAATAATAAGATTCTGCAGATCTACAGATTTTCTCTAAAAATTATTCCAGCACAAAACCCTTAGGAAAGCAAAGATTTTTCATCTCTTTCCAATTAAATATACTTAGGGTACTTTTTTGAAAAGTGAAACAAGTTTCATTATAAAAACAGCGCTGCCTCGACGCAATCAAAATTCATCTCGCAATGAAATGAACGAACAAAAATGAAATCCCGAATACAAAATTAAAAAAGACACCTTGATAAGTCATATTTAGAAGATGGGCTTCGTTTTTTTTTGTTATTTGGTATATAAGTTCGTCTTTTTGCGTTGTATACCTACACGTAGTTTGGCACTAAGAAGCAACTTTAAACAGAACGTTAGAACATAGTTGTACAGTGGTTTCTCTCTACAACGAACACGGATATTACTAGATTTTGCTTATAACGAGATACACTAGATGTCGTATGAAATTTATATTATCTATTGAACTAGAACACCTCTATAACTTGGCATATTTGGTTATAAGGAGGAAAAATTAAATCGAAGAATATGTTTCTTTACCTGTTTTTAGCGCAGTAATGGCATAATAAATAAATACCCCAACTGCCTGTATATAGAAATGCCCAACATCTGTGTTATTATCGAGGCCAGTGCTGTAATAAACTCCTCCGCCTGTAATAAACTTCTTTCTGTTTATCCATCGACCGATATTGAATATTTTAGGAAATTTACAATTTACGATGGCGAAGTCTCATTATTCAGGTCAACCATCGATACCTAGTATACTACGTAAGGGGCATCAAAACATTTGAATATTATTGTTGTCTGATATAACGAGATCCGCTTGAACGAGGTAATTAGTCCGCCATTTCAGTTCTCGTTATAGAGGAAGTCTACTGTATTTGCTTTTATCCATATACAGGATTGTTTTTACTAATTACATGTTTTCGCATATTTTTCTACCTTAAATTTCGCGTACTTATCTATGTACATATATCCATAAAGGCCCTCCCAGTTTTTCTTTTATATCTTTTCAGAAACTTAATAGTCGAGGAAATGAAGCTGAAAAACGGCAAAACCTCGCAATTTTTTCGTCCAGCATCTGTTTGTACAAAAATTTGGGATTAGGCCCATTACACACTCTAGTTTATTTTCTATATTGAGCCGTTGTACGCTTTTGGTTTTTTAAGGGTGGAAACTACCCCTAATTATAAAAAATTTTAAACAACATTTTAAACTTTAATATTGTCAACATTTGGTTCTTATTAGTTACATAATGATTGTTTTATGCTTTAAGATATACTATCATAATATTTCAACCTTTTAAATTTTAAACCATCTTGTCGGAGCTATATATAAAAAATTTACTTATCCTAAAAGAATAATTTCGGCTTCCATCGATTTATAGAAAAATTTGGGATTAGGATCATCCCACCCTGTACTTCATATTCTATATCATTCTTAAGGGCGTTGATTATTTTTAGGGGTGTAACCTACCCCTTATTTTCAAAAATTATATAAAAACACTGTAAACTTTAATATGGGTAAAATTGGGTTTTGATTGGTTAAATAATGATTGTTTTATACTTTAGGATATAATATCATAATATATCAATCTTTAAAAACCACCCTTAATAACATTCCATTTTTTATAAGTAGATATTTTAATAGATCTATACAGAAAAAAAAGTAGAATTAAAGAATTACAAAAACATTTATTTACACAAAAATACGAATTTACAAATATGTACAAATACAAATACAAATAGTTTTTTAGTCATCTTCTAGTTTACGAACCGGTTCTGTGGTATTATACATACATTGAAAATTATCCATAAGCGCACTATCCGAATTTTTCGAACAAAAAATTCGTTTTATAAACATAGCTACTGCATTTTTGGCGATAAAAAGTTTTTTCAAAAATGACTTTGTAGTATTTTTGAAGAGTTATAAGACTGTGTAAACTAGATTTCGTGAAAATCCTTAGTTTTTAATTAGGGTGGGTTTAAAAGGTTCGAATAAGGGGGTGTTTGCTCGTAAATAGAGGTTTTAAACAGCTATATCTCGCTAACTGTTCACTGTAATGAAAATATATGCACACAGGAATTTTAGTTATTAAAAAAGCTACAGTTTAATAGTTTATCATTTTTTCGTATCTCCAGTATTTTCGGAGATATTTTGAAGTAAAAGGTGACAAATCGGAAATTCCAAAAAAATTATTTTCCTTTAAACTCCAATTTTTCTAAAATTAGGCCATTCAAATAAGTCAAACTTCTTGGATGTACTGATAATGCAAATATAAAAAGAATTACAGAAAGGTGAAGACCAATTTTTTATTAGGAGGGTAGTTAGGGGGTTGTTTTCACTGATTTTTTTATAAAGAAAAGCAGGCACCGACCTTTTTTTGATCATAAGTCGCTCAATTTTCCGGATATAAACTGTTATTATTATTTTTTGAAAACCCTAACTAAATACTTAAAAAAAGAATATTTAATTTTTCCTCGAAAAATGCAAAGTTTTTCCGTTATTTTACTTTGAATATTTCAAATTATGCATTTGACGAAAAAAGCTAACTTTTAACATGCAGTATCTCGGTTTGTATTGGTCTTAAAGATATTACAGAAAAAGAATTTGGTTTGTGTTACTAAAAGATACAATTTTGATATCTACAGTTTTTTTGATTAAATGCATATTTTTCGAAGTATTCTCAAAAAAACCTATAAAAAAGTCGATTTTTTCATCGAAAAACTGTTACTCTTCAAGCGCGAATAACTCGAAAAATATTAGTTTTACGAAGAAAATGTAAAGAACATTTTTTTCTTAGAATTACTTTTTACATCAATTTACATGGTTAAAATGTAATAAAAAATTCCCGCCCTCGAGATGGGGTGGCAACCACCCCCAAGGTTTTAGCGTACAGCGGCATGATATAGAAAATGATCCTTGGACTATTCGCTACCTTCTGTGAAAATTTCAAGTAAATCCATGCTGGACGAGAAAATTGCGAGCCAAAATGCTTCATTTCCTCGACTATAATTATTAGATATTCGATAAACGACACGTTTTTACGAATAGGTAGTCGGGGTGACTAAAGTTTCAAAAAAGGTTCAAAAACAAAGACTGTAAAGCCTCGTATTCACTTGTAGACCATGTTGCGCGACGGTCTCCCAACCGTCTCGCGATGGTCTAAACTTGTGACATAGACATGGTCTGATGGTCTAATAGACTAAGAGCCGCTATAGGTGAAATTTCTTAATCATTTTAGTCACGATGGGACCCTATAACTTAAATAGTAGAACCTAAAAGAAAACGTTTAAACACTGTGCCGTCACTTTTCAGTGGCACATGCGTCGACAGTGGCGCATCAAACTTTCCACTTATGGACGAGATAAATAAATAAAAAGTTACTATAAAAAAAGTAAAAAAGTAAATAATTAAAAGTTACCCTCCCTTACTAACAGAATTAAATTTTTTCTATTTTTTAAGTGCTATGTGATTAACACATAAGATTCAGGGTAATTTTAACCCACCACCTCCTTCCCCCTGCCCCCACGATCAAAAACTTCATTTTTCGTTTTTATTTTTTTTTGTGGTATGCAATCAATTTTATAATTTCAAAAAATTCACACGCATAGCTGAGGCTCTTATAAAATACAGTGGAACCCCGATAAGTCCGCCCCCGATAACCCGGAAGTCCGGCTAACCCGGACCGATTTTCATCAGATAAACATTTTGATTTTCAATATTTTGTATTTTTCAATTTAATTGTGGCTTATTTCCAATCAAAATAGTTAATTATCAGACAAACCTTTCAACAATAAAAATGTATGTAATATAATATTTGAGAGATAATGTGTACTTATGTGTGTAATTTGAACTATACGATATTAAAAATGACTCATAGCACACGCCGCTGAAACAACAGCCACCTGTCTGTAGTATCTATTCCTTTTTATTTCAAACTGTCAGCATTGTTTAGGAAAGACTATTTAAACAATTATTTTATAAACAATGGTCTTTAGTATTGTGTGTCTTGTATTGTTCGCTTCCATTTGCTTACGTTTGGGTTTGGTGTTTTTTTTACTAATTTTAAGTAGGTACTGTGCATATTTATAAATATATTTCATGTTATTTCAATTCTAACGGAGTTTATCTGTAAGTATACCGTATTTTATTAATTTTTACCATATTCTCCGGCTATCTCGGATTTTCGATAACCCGGATCGGTCGCGGTCCCGATTAATCCGAGTTATCGAGGTTCCACTGTATGTCTATTTTTACAGACCCGTAGGTAGAGTGTACATAACCTCAAAAAAATAAAAGAAAAATTTTTTTCAAAAAAGCGTATAACATTTTTTGGGGAATAGCTGCAGGTCTAATTTTTCTTAATCTTGTTTGTTTTATCAAACACTATATTTCTGCATTCGAACTGCAGCGGGTTAACATATGCACAGATAGCCAAGCAGCCATTGGGGCTCTTATAAGCCCTAAGGTGAACTCTAGGCTGGTGTGGGAATGTCGACAAGAACTTGATAGACTGGCACAACATAACAGTGTTATACTGGTATGGGTTCCAGGTCATCGGGGCATATACGGCAATGAAAGAGCTGATGCACTTGCCAAGAGAGCATCAGCTACAAAATACCTGGGTCCAGAGCCGGCCGTGGGAGTGCCAAAAAGCACCGTCCGCGAACGAAAAAAAGCCTGGATCCGAAGCCAACACAACTCACACTGGGAGAGTGTACCCGGTCAAACACATGGCAAGATGTATATCGGATGGACATGTGCTAGTAGAGCTGAGTTACTGCTGAAAACAAGCAGGAATCAGCTCAGAGTCATAACAGGTTTCCTCACTGGACATGCGCCAGTTAAGGGTCACCTGCATACAATGGGGCTGTTTCATGGAGACTTGAGCTGCAGACTCTGTAACAGAGAACCTGAAACAGTCAACCATATTTTGCATGACTGTGAGGCATTGGATCGGAGGCGGCAAACACTTTTCGGAGACATCGAAATGACTCCAAAATTATATGGCACCCACCCACTAGACCTGTACAAGCTGGTACAGGGTTCCAGAATTCTGGAATGGGTTTCATAAACAATGGAAGATGTACAATAAGCCAAGTGGCTGCAGTACAACCGGTTCACAACAGACGGCTTCCAGGGAAAAAAAAAAAAAAAAAAAAGAAACACTATATTTCTGATTTTTTTCAGATTTTTCCGT
The DNA here is from genome assembly GCF_917563875.1 of Diabrotica virgifera virgifera. Classification (NCBI taxonomy): domain Eukaryota; kingdom Metazoa; phylum Arthropoda; class Insecta; order Coleoptera; family Chrysomelidae; genus Diabrotica; species Diabrotica virgifera. The sequence goes on along the minus strand of NC_065443.1, from coordinate 144,007,489 downwards.
AAGGCTCGCCCCCTTCAAAAATCCGAAAAACTGTTTTTTTTGGAAGTTTTTGGGGATTTTTCCTATTTTATAGACTTCATAATATATCAAATAAATTTCGTTTTTATAGGTTATATGTAACTTGAAGTAACTGAGTCCTTTAGAATATTTAAAAATGAGATAAGCACGTTCAAACCCCCCAAAACCCCCTTAAAAACAGTTTTTTTGATTTTTGAAGGTGACCAGCGTTACAGAAAAATCTGAAAAAATATAGAAATATATAAATATAGTGTTTGATAAAATACACAAGACTAAGAAAAAATTAGATTTGCAGCTATCCCCAAAAAAAAAGTTATATACTTTTTTCCAAAAAAAAATTAAAATTTTTTTGAGGTTATGTACACTCAACTTACAGGTCTATAAAAAATATACTTGTTTTATAAAAGCCTTAACTATGCGCGTGAATTTTTTGAAATTTTTAAATTGATTGCATCCCACCAAAAAAAAATAAAATCGAAAAATAAAGTTTTTGAGGGTGGGGGCAGGTAGAAGGGGGTGGTGGGTTAAAATTACGATGAATTTTAGGTCTTAATCACATAGAACTTAAAAAAATTAAAATAATTGAATTCTGGTAATGAGGGAGGGTATTTTTTAATTTATGTATCCCGTCCATAAGTGGAAAGTTTGATGTGCCACTGTCGACGCATGTGCCACTGAAAAGTGACGGCACAGTGTTCAAACGTTTTCTTTTAGGTTCTACTATTTAAGTTATAGAGCACCATCGTGCCTAAAATGATGTAGAAATTTCACCTATAGCGGCTCTTACTCTATAAATCTAAAGACACTACCCCAGGCTGTGGGTGAAAAAACGTGATATAATTCAGGAATTTTTGAAACCTATCAGGCGTTGTAAAGGACGATGCCAGGAATAACTTCTACTAAAATGTAACCAAAATTATTGTGCGCTTTTTTTTATTGAGATTTTCATTTGTTAAATTTGTAATTTTTAATGATTTTTAATTTTGAAGCTTAGGATATTGATTTTAGAAAAAAACTTTTTAATAGAAAGTTGTAGTAAATTAAAAAACCTACAATTTAAGCTATGGTAAGTTTAATTTGGTTAATTGGTTATTGCAAAACAGCCTGCGAAAATCCAAAATATCCGTTTTTTACAATTGCATTATTTATTGTACAAATATTTTTTTTATTTCTTAAAGCTTTAAAATGAAGATCTTTCATTTACAAACATAAAAAAAAATGTAAAGCCAGATTAACGAATTTGTTGCTTAAATATTATAAATTGTTTATCCCAAGAGGTCAAATGTCGAAGGCTATAACTTTTTGAAAAAAAAAATCGTAGAGAGTTGGTGAAACATCCAATCTCCTTCTAAAGAGTTATTTTTTCATATTCTGATGTAAATAAATGCGTAAAGCATTTTTAAACCTCTAATTTTTGGGTTTGAAAATAAGCGGGCTAAATTCGTTATAAATATTTAGAGCTGAAGCGGCCTTGTACATCCTATGAGTTTATAACTTACAGATTATTATTGCTGAAGATGAAACGAAGATTTATAAAAAATAAAAAATTTCTACGACCAACTGAAGCCGAGATAATTTTTGGGTTTGAAAATAAGGGGGCAAATTTCGTTATAAACATTTAGAGCTGAAGCGGCCCTGTATATCCTATGAGTTTCGAACTTACAGATTATTGTTGCTGAAGACGCAACGAAGATTTATAAAAAAATTAAAATTTTCTACAACCAACTGAGGCCGAGATAATTTTTTTTTTCTTAAATCGTAGTGCCTTTATTTATAACAATTAAGAAATTATTTTACAGTCATTGACTAAAGAAAGACTTATATTATCTTAAAATAAAAATTATTATAAAATATAATTACATTTAATTATTAAAAATTATTTTTTAAACCGGTGCTTTTGCAAGCGGCCGAATTTTGCAAATCGCCCGGCTCGTTTCAAATCCGCGCGCTCGGAAAATTTTTACGTAACTTGTATTAAATTTTGACAGAAAACAATTTAATTATATTACCATTATAATGTACAGTCTATTTGCCACTGTATTTGTTTTTCTTGATAAACTTTTATATGTGAAATCCAAAAAGAATAGTCACTACAAGAAGAAAAAGTTTTATATTGTATATTATAGTAAGAAGTAACATTAATATTATTATATTTATATAACAATGAAAAAATTAAAAATATAGATATATATTTCATATTATATATTGTTATATTTCTATTTGATCTGAAAATTAAATTTTGATAATTATAAAAAGGATTCAATTTAATATAAAATATTTTCAATTTTCTCAACCACGGGCATATAAATGTAGAACAACCTGTATACAACAAATTGTTATATTTAATTTTAAGAAGTGATTACACGAAACTCGGGAAAATGCGCTTAGAATAAACAAAGTGAATGGCGCGTACCATTATCGTTGTTCGCGGAAGGTTCGATCATTAGCCTATGCTAAATAAGACTCAGTTGAAATAGATAATAGGTCATTATCGTTGTTCGCGGAAGGTTCGATCATTAGCCTATGCTAAATATGACTCAGTTGAAGTAGATAATAGGTCATTAAATTTTGTAAATAGTAGAAAGTAATTTTAGAATGGAAATTAACTATTTTTTTTGGAAATCCATTAAGCATATTTAGAAAGAATAAAAATGGGTTTTGAGGAATACTGCGAATGAGAGTTGGTGGTGGAAGGTTGATTTGTGAATCTGGAAGGGATATTTAGAAAGTAGGTGAATGACTGAAAAGAGAGATCAGAATGTTTTGAGCTGTCGAGAAGTGAAGTCCAGTAGTAGACGGTAGTGTACGGAGAGTGAGAAAGCCGGTGTAGTTCCGTGAGTGTGGAGTATCTATCGTGGAACGAGAGGTAGGCCAGGTTGAGAGTAAAAGAACCTCCTTGAGCCAAGAGTGTCCCGGTAGCTGATTGCAGTTTCGAAAAAAGGTAGAATACAGCATCACGACAGAAGCAGGAACGAGAGCTATACGAGCTAGTTTTCAAAGGAGAACATTACTGAAAACCAGGACGAGGTTTTGATCGCAGGCAAGGATAGCAGGAAACGGGTCTTGTGTGAAGACATTCTCAGTTCACCAGAAAAAGGTCAGTCTCATTTGTTTGGACATGAATGTATGGGTTTTTCGTATTAAATACCACATTATAAATTGAAGAACATAATAAATAATATCAGAAAAGCTTCATCAAACTTAAATAGAATTGTTGCTAATAAATCCTAATAGTTAAATGTTAATAAAAACTTTCAATTGGAAACCAAAAGGAAATAAGATTCCCATTTGTAAATTTTATGTTTAAGAATAATAAGATCTAGCAAATATTAAGCAGTGATTGCCATTTAAATAAAATAAACAATATTTTGATTATAATTGTAACCCATATGTGTGTATTATTTTACTCTTTTCTTTCCTATCCCGATTAGGAACCATTGAGAAATACTTAGAAGCCACGAGAGTAAGTAATTAATTTTATAATTCGCCCTGAGATCGAAAACATATTGATATGTGATCTGGTAAATTAATTAGATTATGATTAATGCATTGATTAAATTAAATGACATATAAGAATATTATCTCATATCAATAATCAAGATCACATCAATATGTATCATTTTTGTAATATTATCTCTTCAGAAATGAAATTTCACATATAAAAGTTTATCAAGAAAAACAAATAGAGTGGTAAATAGATTGTATATTATAATGGTAATATTATTAAATTGATTTCTGTCAAAATTTAATACAAGTTACGTAAAAATTTTCCTACCGCGCGGATTTGAAGCGAGCCGGGCGATTTGCAAAATTCGGCCGCTCCCAAAAGCACCGATGTTAAAAATAATTTTTAATAAATAAATATAATTATATTTTATAATAATTTTTAAGATAATATATGTCTTTCTTTAGTCAATGACTGTAAAATAATTTCTTAATTGTTATAAATAAAGGCACTATGACTTAAGAAACAAAAACAATTATCTCGGCTTCAGTTGGTTGTAGAAAATTATTTTTTTATAAATCTTCGTTTTGTCTTCAGCAACAATAATCTGTAAGTTAGAAACTCGTAGGATGTACAGGGCCGCTTCAGCTCTAAATGTTTATAACGAAATTTGCCCCCTTATTTTCAAACCCAAAAATTAGGGGTTTAAAAATGTTTTACGCATTTATTTACATCAGAATATGAAAATATAACTCTTTAGAAGGAGATTAGATGTTTCACCAACTCTCTACGATTTTTTTTTCAAAAAGTTATAGCCTTCGACATTTGACCTCTTGGGATAAACAATTTATAATATCTAAGCAACATATTCGTTAATCTGGCTTTTTTTATATATTTGGAATTGAAAGATCTTCATTTTAAAGCTTTAAAAAATAAAAAAAAATTATTTGTACAATAAATATTGCAATTGTAAAAAACGGCCATTTTGGACTTTTCGCAGGCTGTTTTGCAATAACCAGTTAACCAAATTAAACTTACCGTACCTCAAATTGTAGGATTTTTTAATTTACTACAACTTTCTATTAAAAAGTTTTTCTCTAAAATCAATATACTAAGCTGCAAAATTAAAAATCATTAAAAATTGCAAATTTAACAAATGAAAATTGCAATAAAAAAAGCGCACAATATTTTTGGTTACATTTTAGTAGAAGTTATTCCTGGCATCGTCCTTTACAACACCTGATAGGTTTCAAAAATTCCTGAATTATATCCTGAAATCGACCTACTTTTCACCCACAGCCTGGGGTAAGTCTAGCGTCCACACTGTGATGTTAAATACTTCTTGAGTCTCATCTTCGCCAACAACCAGGGCGGACATTGGTTTGTGTGGAATGACTGCTTGTTTTGTAATAATCTGTATCAAAACTAACCAAGATTTAAATTATAAAAAAATGTTAGATAATTTACATAAAATTAAAAATAATAACAGACTGTTGTACATCTTCCATAACATAAAAAACAATAACAGTTCTTAACAAAACAGCATTAAAAAAGAATAAATTAAATTAAAAAATTACACATTCATACACATTTTAATTTTGTCTCTTAGTGCATTGTAGAATTGCTTGAAAAAGCAAATAAACGTTTCCGAAAGCTTGAATATTTTATTCCGATAATAGTTTTCTTTTTAAAACCCCAGTTTTATTGTTTTTTATTTCCTGACGGTAAGTAAGAGGTTGTTCACTACGGAGACCATCGCATCGTATCCTAGCCTAGAGCTTAGTATCCTACTCTTCATTTTGGTGAAAGCTCGCATTTAAAATAATGCATCTGGCGATCTATAATATGGTATGAGCGGTACGAGGGATACCAGGGAGCGAGGGTCGGCGCCTCGTTGTGAGCACAACCTAAGAATAACTATTTTTTCTGTAAGAAGAAACTTTTTAATTCCTCTCTCTCTCTCTCCTGTCGTTTCCCCATTACTGAGGATCGTGATTTCTTCCAATATTCCTAACAATGTTTCTCCATTGGTCTCTATCTTCAGCTGCTCTAAGAGCTGCGCAGAATGAGTTTCCAGCTGAATCCTTTATTTGGTCAGACCATCTAGTTGGTGATCGTCCTCTTGATCTTCTCCCCGGAACGTTTCCAGAAACAATTAATCTCTCCAAACTGTCGTCACCTCTGCGAACTACGTGACCAAAGAACTGCAGAATTTGTTGCAGACATATTGTGGACAGCCTTTTTTTAATAATGAGTTGGTTTAGAATGGAAACGTTTGTCCTATGAGCTGTCCAAGGTATGCGCAGCATTCTTCTCCAGCACCACATCTCAAAGGCATCAATTTTTTGGCGCTCGCATGCGCGAAGGGTCCAAGTCTCTGCTCCGTATAGAAATATTGAGAATACAAGGGCATTCACCAGTCTCATCTTGATATTTTGAGAGATAGATCTGTCTTTCCAAACTTTAGTTAGGCGACTCATCGCATTTTTTGCCATACCAATACGTCTCCGAACTTCTGCTTCACAGTTACCATCGTTAGTTATACTAGACCCGAGATAGACAAAGGTGTTTACTATCTGGTATTCCTGTAATATGTTAGTCAGTTGAATAGTGTCAAATCTGTCGACCACCATTATTTTTGTCTTAGCTTTATTGATTTTCAGACCAACTCTATTGCTTTCGTACTCAACTCTTCGCAGAAGATCAAACATTTCTTGCTCATTTGCTGCTATAAGTGTAGTGTCATCAGCAAATCTTAAATTGGAGATTTTCTTACCAGCTACTGTTACTCCACCGGCCCATCCTTCTAAAACCATCCTCATGACATGTTCACCATAAATGTTAAATAAGTCAGGTGACAACACGCATCCTTGTCTAACACCTCTCTCGGTCTTGAATTGGTTTGAGAACTTCTGATCTAGTCGTACTGTCGCTATATTAGACTGGTATAGATTTTTAATAAGTGTCACCAGGTGCATTGGTGCGCCCATTTCTATTAAAATTGACCACAGATTTATCCAGCTTACACAATCAAATGCCTTTTGGTAGTCAACGAAGCATATAATCATAGGTACTTGAAATTCTCTAGACTTTTCAATGAGTTGTCTCAGGTTCAGGATTTGTTCCCTTGTACCTTTACCCTTTACAAACCCCGCTTGTTCCTGAGGTATTTGGTAATGTAGATAGGTTTTTAATCTGTTTTTGATGATATGCAACAAGATTTTACTAGCATGTGTTATTAGTGACAGTGTGCGGTAGTTTTCACATCTGGTAGTAGTTCCTTTTTTGTGTAGTGGGATATAAATTGAGGTACACCAATCAGATGGCCATTTTCCTGAATTCCAAACAGCGACACAGATAGAATGGATGATATGTAATCCTTTGTCACCTAGTAACTGTAGTATTTCACATGGTATTGAATCAATGCCTGGGGATTTATTTCCCTTTAGTGATTTAATTGCATATTTGACTTCAGCGAGTAAGACAGTAGGTTCTCTAGGGTAGTCAGAAGGCCACTGATTTTCTGCTCATACCTCGTTATTTTTATATAGCTCGCCACAGTAGTTTCGCCATGTTTCCAATATTTCATCAGTATCGGTCTTTAAATTACCTTCCTTATCTATTACAGACCACGTTTGAGCTTTAAACTCTCTGGTAAGGAGTTTGATCTTCTGGAATAAGTCACTCGGTTCATTTCGACAGCCATGTTCCTCTATCTCTCTGCATATTTGAGAGATGTAATCAGCTTTATCTTTGCGGCACTGTTTTCTGATTTCTCTCGATAACGCTCTGTATTCATCGTTTGTTCCGTATCTAGTTTTATGTGCTTTTCTGCGTTGAATCACAGTCCACGTATTATCGGATATCCATGGCTTACGGCCAGTGGAAACCGCTGCCTCACAGTCTTTTGCAGCCTCGATTACCTTATCTTTGAGATAGATCCAAGTGCTCTCAGGGTCATTATCTACTTGGTCTAAAGAAAGAGCATCTTCTAGGTTTTGTCGGAAGTCATTGATTTTTGATGGACTTAGAAACATGACTTTTCTCTGGGGTCTTCTTTTGGGGACTTTAAAACGAAGTCGAACGTTCAATACCAAGAGTTGATGATCGCTTCCACAGTCTGCGCCAGGATATGTTTTACAGTTGATGGACGACGATTTCCATCTTGATCTTATTAGGATGTAGTCTATTTGATTCCTTGTTCGTCCATCTGGGCTGCGCCATGTGTATAATCTCCGTGGATGATGTTGATATAATGTGTTTGTAATTGTAAGATGTTGTTCTACACCGAACTCCACTAGACGGTCACCATTCTCATTTCTCTGTCCTAGTCCATTTTTGCCCAGCACTCCTTCAATATTTTCATTAGATGACCCCACTTTGGCGTTAAAATCTCCTAAAATTATGACGAGTTCACGATTCGGAATAGCGCGAACAGTTTCTTCTAAACAACCATAGAACCTGTTGATGTCTTCTTCTTGTGCAGCTGTTGTAGGAGCGTATACCTGGACAAGGTGTAGGGTATTGGTGGATATTCTCATTTTAAGGGATATTATCCTGTCATCAATAGTATTATATCCAATTACGCAGTCGTTAAGTTTAGAGGGTACAATTATTGCGACTCCATTTGTACTTTTGTTATCTGGGCCTGAAAAATAGACGACGTTGCCAGCAGTTGTTTTAAAATGCCCTTTTCCTCTCCAGTGAGCTTCTGAGAGTCCCAGTACCGAAAGATTGTGGTCTGCCATTTCTTTTTCAATTATGTGTAACTTTCCAGGATTTTGGATCAGTCCCTGGACGTTCCATGTACCAATTCGCTGACATTTTCTTAAATTAAATGAAAATTTGGATTCAGTCGCACAATTTCTGCCAGGTGCCTGATCCCTCACACCTTGGCAGCCGGTAGCAAATTTCACACCATCCGACCCGGAACCGAGATGGCGCCGAGCGTGAGTCGGGTCGCTACACATTCCATCTTCACTTGCCGAAATTGTCATCGTTATGGGAAGAAATTCTCTTTTAATTCCTGGATTTGTCAAAATTTAACCGACACTTCAGGTCGTTGCACCAAGTCTCCCATTTCAGTAAAAAGACTTAAGACACGCCATTTTTGGTCTCGCAACGCCCCGTAGTCCGAGTTTGGTCTAGACACTTGTCTACTGAGACGTCGTAAGACAAGTTGCTGAGACCAAAATCGCGCAACGTGCTGCTTAATGGTTTGTTCACGTCAGACGTAAAAGTGAGAGCTATGTGGAACGAAGGAGAGAGATGTTAGATGTTGAAGCAAAGAGAAGTAGAGGAAATCCGATGAGTAGATGGACTTGAGACAGAATGGTTTAAATAAAGAAAACATTATGGACATTAATGAGTGGCGAAGAAGACTAGAAGGAACAGCGACCTCTGAAAAAGTTAAAGATAGGAAAGAAGAAGAAAAATTGGAATAAAATTTGGACATGTCTGCTATCCTGTAATCTAGCAAAACTTCTTCTTTTTGTGTAGACATGACTCTGTAGATGTTAGATGTAAACCAGGACATCTGTGTCTGCTTCCTAGATTATAACAAGGCATTCGATGCGGTGAAACATAATCCGTTAATAAAACTACTGATGACAAAGAACATCGACACACGGGATATACAATAATTTAAACACCAATAAAATAAAAATCAAAAGAGGCGTTAAACAGGGCTGTGTCTTGTTGCCATCACTGTTTAATGCATACTCAGAAAAAATAGTCAAAAAAGCTTTAGAAGATGTAGTAGCAGGCATAAAAATAAATGGCCTTCCCATATCTGAAATTAAATACGCCGATGACACAATACTAATAGCAGAAACTATTACAGATCTACAAAGAATTTTAGATAAGGTTGCAACGAGTGAAGAATCTGGTCTGTCACTAAACATAAAGAAAACGAAATTCATGGTGATATCAAAGAAAAATATTAGAAACATCGATCTACACGTAAATAATAAGACGATAGAACGAGTTCAGAATTATAACTATTTAGGGACAAACATTAGTGAAACAAACGATTATACCAAAGAAATTCGAATTAGAATAGAAAAGGCTAGAAGTGCATTCACTAATATGAAACAAATATTATGTAGTAGAAACCTCAGCCTAAATCTTAGAAAGCGAGTACTAAAATGTTATGTATTTTCTGTTATTTTGTATGGTGTGGAGACATGAACTCTCAATAAACAATGCCTCAATAGATTGGAAGCATTTGAGATGTGGACGTATCGAAGAATGCTGAGAATCTCCTGGACAGACAGAATAACCAATGAGGAAGTACTAAGGAGAATACAGAACAGCAGGGAGATACTGGATTCCATCAAAATAAGAAAACTTCAATACTTGGGTCATATAACACGTGGTGACAGATATGAACTCCTAAAATTAATTATGCAGGGAAAGATTCAAGGAAGGCGCAGCATAGGTAGGAGAAAAATGTCCTGGCTGAGAAATCTCAGAGAATGGTTCGGATGCAGCTCAACTGAACTCTTTCGGGCTGTAGTGTCAAAAGTGAAAATAGCAATGATGATTGCCAACCTTCGTCGCGAAAATGTCACGTAAAGAAGAAGAAGAAGGTCAGGATGAAAACAAAATATTATTCTTTTCTTTTTCTTCTTCTTTTGTATAGACTTTGACATTACTCTGTTTTTCAATGTGCCATCAGTAAGTTGTCAGTCCATCGTTTTCGTGGTCTTCCCACTGATTGTCTTTGTATTGGGGAATCGTCTCTCGCTGTCCTTACTACTCTATTTGTTTTCATTCGGCTTATGTGGTAGTTCCATTCTACTCTTCTGTTTTTTACACAGTTATTAATGTTCCCCACGTTGCATATCCGTTGTATATCTGCACTTCTAGCTCTATCCCATAGTGCCTTACCATCGATTTTTCGAAGTTTTTTCATCTCAGCTGTTTCTAGCATTCTTTTTGTTCCGTCTGTATCAGGTCGTGTTTCTGCCGCTTATGTCATTATTGGTCTGATGACTGTTTTGTAAATTTTGCCTTTCACTTCTTTTCCGATATTTGTATTTCTTCATATTGTTTCATTCCGGCAACCTGCGGCTCTGTTTGCTTTATTCACTTGATCTTCCTCTTCTGTTTCGAGCTTTCCGTAGCTATTTAGTCGGTTCCGTTCAGTTATAAACCTTGTGGCGGTGCAGACATGCGACAAAACGCTCAAACACTGTTTGTTTATAGCTTTGTTTAACAATAAAAAAATTAATCAAAATCAATTTAACCAAAACCGGTATAATTTGACTTGAGCTTTCAAATGCAGCAAGAGGAATTGCTATTTTATTTTTCAATCAAAAGTTATTCGGGTTCAAAATTGCAATTTTTCTATTTTTTGAAAGTTCAATCCTGCTTATCTCCAAAACTGTGCATCCTACGAAAAAACTTGTAAGAACATTTTTTGCTTAGAATGACTCAAAAAATACAGAAAAAATGTTTTGTTTTGCGAAAAATATCTGCCCATAACATAGGGGTTGGGAGAGGATAACAAGGCACCATCGCACCAAATCCATTGGTAGAATGCAGTCCTCAGGTTTTGCATACTCAAATACTTCCAGGGCCCGGTCATATTCCATGCATACCTAGCTTCTTATAACATTTTTTCTAATATTTTTTATATCTAACCTCCAATGTCAGAACATGTGTTCTGATATTTTAGTTTTAAATATATCTTTTTAATGTACATATTATATGCACGTTTAGTAATCAAGTTTTAACTATTCTCCTCATCTAAATTCCATTTAATTTATTCTTGTCATCTGCTACTCTTTGGATTAAAGAATGGCAGACTGGCAAATTTTGGTTATTAACTTCTTGATTGTTGATATGTGTCTTTATCTTATAGTTTTTGGGAATAACTCCACTTTCCTCCCTTCGGGAGCCTCAAGCCAACTACATCATTGGTGATGCTACTCATAAGGCTGACAAAAATGAAGACCAGGACATCCAGACTGCAACAACTACCATCTCCAATTGCAGGGGCCTAGGGCCGAAGATCCGCCCAGGCCTACAAGAAGTCTACAGCAGTACCATACAATATCAAGAAGTTACCATCGAACCAGATACCAAAGCCATAAGTACAATCTACAAATTTTTAGTTTTTGGCTAGAATTTGAATATATTTGTTAAGAGTAAACAGTAGCGATCAAGAGGTAGCAACAAAATATAACTTCGGGAGATAGTATCATAAACTTTGGCAACAGTGGTAATCTTTGAAATTATCTAAGATTAATATTTTGACAATATCATAGTCGCGCTAAATGTAATAGAAAACGATTTTATTATTAATAAATAGATATTTATAAAAATAAACCAAAATGGGTGAAAATTTTATGAGATAGATATTTAGAAAGGTATTTGCATGAAATATCTAATAATAAAACAATAATAAATAATCATTTTTTGTTGTGAAGCGAAACAAATTTTGATTTTCGCATAATTTTGGCACGGTTTTTAATGGACTTTTTCTTAGAAGGTTTCACTTTATTTTCGTTTGATTTACTTTTTCCATTTTGTTAAACTATTGATAATATTTTTGGAATAAAAAATCCTCCTAAAACTTTATATACTCGCATTAGAATTCGGAATATTTTTACGTAAAATATACTTACCTACCTACATATAAATAAAACTCACAATTAACAACAATCTATTCTTTCAAAGAGGCCAATAACTTATACAACAACAACAAATATATAATATTTTTTTTTTTTTTTTATTTTGGCTTAGACTTACCGTCATACTGCCAGACACATAAGGAATACAAGTTATCAAGTTATACAAAACAGGTTTAAAACAAAGATAACAAATAAAAAGTATTAAGTAACACTAAGCTTAACAGCTAAAACAACTAACTACCAAAGGTATTAATTAAAAATGTTTAAGGGAATTATAATGATAATTTGCTGTCTTTTAAAAAGTTAATTAAAGAGTTGTATACATCTACAGAACCAAGTGATAATAAATACAGTATATTCCAAGGAGTTGCTACTTTACATTTTAATAAATCATTTATTAATTTAGATGAGTAAATTGTATTTTTAGAACAACCAAAAAATATATGATCTAAATCACTTTCCTCTTCACAATGCTCACATTTATCATTATCCAAAACCTGTATTTTAAATAAATGCTTTGGATAACATGCGTGCCCGAATCGTACTCTAATAATAGAAGTTATGTACTTTCTAGAAGCTCTACAAGACTTGTACCAAGGAAATTTGGGAATATCGGGCTGAATTAACGAGTATCTATTTTGATTCACAAAAGAGTATTCCTTCCACTGGTAGCTCCACTCCCGATGCAGTGTTGACTTGAAAGAGATTATACTATCAGTCAGTGTTATTTTATGTAGAATACTGGTATCGGATGAAACGCTTTCTTTGGCTAATAAGTCGACATACTCATTATGTTCAAATCCTGCGTGTGCTTTAATCCAGATAAAATGTACATTGATTCCTTTGGTTAAAAGATTTTGTTTAATATGTTTAATTTTATAAATGTATGGGCAGTCTTGGATGTTTGGGGGTCCATATTTACCAAGAGATTTCAATACTGCTAAGGAGTCAGACAAAATTATAATATGGGCGAAATCAAATTCAGCTACATATAGTAAGGCTTCATATATTGCAATAGCCTCTGCTGTATAAATCGAAGTCTCCGGTTTCAGTTTGAATTTATTTTCTATATGTCCCGATGGTATAAAAAAGGCGCATCCAGTTCCATCTGCAGATTTAGACGCATCTGTATATAGAGCTATTGACTCATTGTAACTGTTCGTTATGGATAAAAGAATATTTTTATTTAAATATATGTTTTCACTATAATTTGGTACAATAATATCTGTAGGAGAAAAGAAAGAAGAGTACGCGTAATTTTTGAATAAGTCGTTTGTTTTATCTATATTTTTTAAGAGTACTATATTTTGATTATAAGCTTCACACAGTAAGGGAGATTTCTTTTTTTGCCAATATTTATTGGTTAGATCATGGCAACTTAAAGTCACTATTTTTTGGTATAGAAGAGGGTTAATTAAGTATACTTTCATTAAATATTTTTTGGACAAAAAACTTCGTCTTAGATTTAAAGGAGGTTCCAAGGCTTCCAAATATAAAGCTTGTACTGGAGTGGATCTCATAGCTCCTAGACATATTCGTAAGGCTGAATTCTGTAAAACGTTGATTTTGTTTAGTAGTGCATTACTTGCTGATCCATACAAAACACTGCCGTAATCGAAAATAGATCGTATGTAAGCTTTATAAAATAATAAACTTACTTCAACATCCGATCCCCACCAAGTTCTATTAATTGATTTAAGAAAGTTTATTCCCTTATTACACCTGTTCAACATGTCGTCAATATGTAACTTCCAGGTCAATTTTTGGTCGAGTATCATTCCAAGATATTTAATTTTATTTTTAAAAGAAAATTTATGCCCACCTAAGGTGATTGTGCTAATATTAGGAAAGTTATGTCTGGTAAATAAACAAACTTGTGACTTACTGCATGATAATTCAAAGCCATTTTCAACAAACCATTTTTTATGGAGACCATAGACACTATTCAAGTTTTCAATGGATTGCTGATATTTCTTGTGTTCTGTGTACAAACAGAAATCGTCAGCATATTGTACAACATTAAATGCAATATTGTTAATAGTGATGTTGTGTAGATCTGCTGTGTAAATGTTAAATAAAATAGGGCTCAAAACGGAGCCCTGAGGTAATCCTTTATTATTAAGTCTAGGGCCTATAAGAGTATGATTATTTTTTAAATAAATTATTCTATTTTTATACAGGTTTACAATATTAGAAGCAAACTGTGATGGAATATTAAAAAATGTAATCATTTTTTCTTGGAGAATTGAAAGAGAGACAGAGTCATAAGCACCTTCGATGTCTAAAAATAAAGCGGGCACATAACTGTTCCTGGAAAAACTGTTCTGAATGTCTACAACAAGAGTTGTTAAGGAATCTAAAGTTCCATAACCTTTTTTAAAACCATGTTGGTTAGCGGGTAAAGGATTTTGATCCCTTAGCCACCAATCCAACCTAATCTTAACCATCCGTTCGAGAGTCTTCAATATACATGATAATAATGATATCGGTCGGTAAGCTTCAGCTAATTTAGGGTCTTTCCCCGGTTTGGGAATAGGAACGACTATAATACGCTTAAAATCTATTATGCTGTTGCCTTCAATAATTATCTGGTCAAATATATTTAAAAGTAATTGTTTTGCGTTATCTGGTAAATGTTGTATCATAGGATATTTGATTGCATCGTATCCTGGTGAGGTACTAACGCGATTATCAAGGGCAAATTCTAATTCAGCTCTCGAAAAAGGTGTAAGGAGAAAATGATTCTGATCAGATGGAAGCGTTTTAGAATTAATAACATCTAACTGGTTATTTACGTAAGGTGGAGCTATTTTATCGAAAAAATCGTCTACCCATGAATTACTTAGAGGTAATGAAAAATTAACTTTTTTCCTATTCATTTTTCTTGCTTGGTTCCAAATAAGACTAGATGGAGTTTGTTTATTTAATTTTGAACACCATTCAACCCAACTTTGTCTGGCCTTTAATTTCAGGAATTTTTTGACACGAGCATTTACTTCTTTGCATTTACAAAAATTTTCAGGAGAAGAATTGTTTTTATAGTTTATTAATGCCTTCTTTCTTTCTGCAACGGATTGATCACATTCCGAATCCCACCACGGAGGGGGAGTCCGTTTGCATTTAAATGGTTTATATTCAGAAATAGATTGTTTAGAAGCTTCATTAATACAGTCAATAAGGAAATTATATTTTTCTTGGGTATTTAAGGATGTGTGAGATTTTTCGTTTAATAAGGTATCAACAAGCTGAGAGTATAATGACCAATTTGCTTTTTTAATGTTCCACTTAGTACTGGGATAAATGGTATTAGCATTAGTTCCCAAGACATCGATCACAACCTTTATAACGAAATGATTTGATCCCAAGGTATCAAGATCTACAGACCACGAAGTTTTATCAAAAAGGGATGGTGAGCAAAACGTGACATCAATCATGGAATCTGAGTTTCCTGGACTCGTTTGGCAAGTTGGTTGTCCATTATTCATTACTACATAATCTAAATTCTGAATTGTCTCCACAATTTGATGGCCTATATTATCATTTTTATATGAGCCCCACAAAGAATTATGTGCATTCATATCTCCTCCAATGATACAAGGGTGTTTTAGTTGAGAAAATAACTTATCCCAATCTTCGGTTTTGGTTTTAGTTTTTGGGCACCTATATACAGAGAGTAAACTTAAATAACTTTGTTTATAGTTGATTTTAATACCACAAGCAAGCAAGTCTTGAATATAATTTTTTTTAATTGTTATGCGCTCAAAAGGAATACCAGTTTTAATTAAAATAGCAACTCCAGAATAGCCGTCATCGCGATCTTCGCGTATCACATTATAACCTCTATAAATATATACAACATCCCGTTTAAACCAAGTTTCACTTATTAAAGCTATGTCAATATCTTCGGTTATTAAAAAGTTAATAAGGCTGTTTTTGTTAGCAACAGCTGATCGAGCATTCCATTGTATTATTTTGAGTTTAGATTTGTTTGTCATTAGATGAGTTATTTTTTAAAATATTATCTAGAACATTATTAATACCTTTGGCTAACATATTGATGTCAAGTGATTTTGCCTCTTCTAAACAATTAATATTTTGAATAAAACTTGAGAAAAGAAGTACTAAGGAATCTACTAACTTATTTTTATCATTGTCTATATTAGAAAAACTTTCCTTGTTTAAGGGAGGTAAAGGTTGAGACGGTCCAAATCTGAAAGGGATGAGATATGGTGTAGGATCTTCGGAAGTTGGAGATGATACTTTTCTTTTTTTATTTGCACTATACTCAGTGCTTGATGTACTACAGCTTGGTTGGCTAAAACTTTTGGGTTTCTGTAGATGAGGCCTCAATGGCTTGAAATAAGGAGATGTACTAAGGAGTTAGTTAATTTTGGAAATTCTTTGTCTGAATTTGACAATATTTCAAATCTGTTATTAGAAATAAGACCAGAAAATGATGAGTCACTCAAATTTTTTGCCTCCAAATATGAGATTTTATGTTCAATCATGATATTTTTTATTTTTTTTTTGATGTTCGAAAAAAGGACAGTTTTTAGAGATCGATATATGCTTATCAGTTTTACAGTGTATGCAATACTTTTTTGTTTCATCACATGTATGTATGTCATTTTTAATTTGTCCACATTGTATACAGTATTCCTGTGTACCTTTACACTGTCTAGAAATATGTCCATATTTGAGGCATTTATAACATTGCGTCACTTTACCCAACAATTTTTCTACTTGGAAAAATACATAATTTATCACAACATAGTTTGGCAAACAATTGCCTTCAAAAGTAATTATAACATTACGTCTAGGGACGTATTCTGTATTTCCATCCTTTTCTACTTTCCTGTGCATTCTTTTAATATCAATAATTGGTGAACTAGAGCTCATATATTTTTTCAAATAGTCAATATTATATTTGGTATCAACATCGCGTATCAGTCCTTTGATTTCCAAGAGGTGATTTGGAATGTACGCTTTTAAATTATCGTCCTTTAAGTGACTATTATTGACTAAATTGTTTGCATCCAAAATAGATTTGAGGATTACTTTAACACGGTTTCTTCCTATACTTTTAATTTGCTTAATATTATTAATCTTTAATTTTTGATGTAAAATATCTGCAACAACCATTGGATGCAAACGGGAAATATTCTGATCATTGGTCTTCTCAACATAAACACAACAATTTTGAAAGTCGTAACTATTACAATTAATATTAAAAAGTTTTACCTCCCTTGTAGCAGAAGAATTTGTGGTGATAGTTCCTGTTTCCATGTCTTTATTACTATCACTAATAACTTCAGCAGTATTTAGTTCGCACACTGGCGTCTTTTTTATATTCTCCCCCATCTGGGGAGAATATTTTCACTTTTGTATCACTATTCTACAATATGTAAATGTTTTTACCCACGATGAAATTTAAATGTTTTAATTGCCACAAAAACTGCGAGCTGAATGTCAATATTTAGGTACGTTTAACCATGGCCAAATTTGAAACTGTTCACACAAAAGTTAAACACCGTGAAAAGAAGCCTAGGCTGTTTAACCCATAGGACTGAAACTTCTTATCAATGATAATTAAAACCACTATAAAATTAATTTAAGTTAAACTACTAAAAAATTAATTTTTTCTGGAGCTATTTTAGATGCAACCGTATTTGACGTTTATTAATGTCAAAGTGTATAATAAATTAACTATCAATAAACACTACTTTCCTATGAAACAACAAAAACTAGTTCTTAATTTAACACACTACTGCACTGAACAGATATCGAAAAAGATGACAGAACAGATTAGAGAAAATCTGACGCAGGTTTGTCAAAATGACAGTGATAATTTCTCTATGTTGCCTAATTAGTTATTTAGTTATAAATATGTTCGATTTCTTGTTAGAAATAAAAAATTTTAGTAGTTCCAAGATTACACAAAATCTAGGCATGGGATAAAAAAGTTTATTTGATGAAAATTTTTTTTTTCTTCTTAACCCATTTAGCGCCAAAGGTGCGAAAACGCACCATTTTTTTGTAGAATTTTTTTTTGACAATTCGTTAATTTTTTTTAAATCTTTGTTTTTTTTAAGCAACCAGAAGATATAAGTGTAACTAAATTTAATTTTGTTTAATTTCCAAACTCATGTTTCATCAAAAAAATATTTTATTGGCATAATACTTTTGTGGTCAAATAAATTAAAACATTATTTTTTTAACCTGTTTGTATGTCAATTGTTAATAAAATTTAAAAAAAAATAATGTCTGAGTCATTAAATCTCGTGTTTGAAAATAATGGTTCGATAACGAACCGTTGGCGGAAGTCGACTTATAATCCTGTCTGATCAGGAATTTCAAGGTGACGCACAGGCAGTAATTTGTTGGGATATTTTTATGTGTAAAATGTGTAAAAGCACGTATCCACTATGCTTGCGCTCTGAGCTCCTGCAACTGCTCCACATAGTGGATACGTTTGCCGCTCCCGTACTGTGCAATTGTGCGCACTCTGCCTCGGCGTTCCAATCTGTGGCGGTTTATATGTAAGGGGGCGCATACCCTATCGATTGGAGCAGTTGCAGGGAGCGCGGAGCGCAAGAGGTTCGTGAACATAGCCGATAGTTGGCGCTCTCGGACCGTGCAACAATGTGCGCTCCGCCTCAACGGTCCAATAGGTGGCTGTTTATATGTAGAGGAGCGGATGCCGTCTCGATGGGAGCAGTTGCAGGGAGCGCGGAGCGCAAGAAGATTGTGAACATAGTGGATGGTTGGCGCTCCCGGACCGTGCAACAGTGCCCGCTCCGCCCCGGCGGGCAATAGGTGGCGGTTTATATGTTAAGGAGCGCATGCCGTATCGATGGGACCAGTTGCAGGGAGCGCGGAGCGCAAGAGGTTCGTAAACATAGCCGATGGTTGGCGCTCCCGGACCGTGTAACAGTGCACGCTCTGCCTCGGCGTTCCAATTGGGGTTTATATGTAGAGGAGCGCATACCGCATTGATTTGAGCAGTTGCAGGGAGCGCGGAGCGCAAGATGTTCGTGAACATAGTGGCGTTCCCGGATCGTGCAAAAGTGCGCGCTCCGTTTTGGTGGTCCAGGCCCATTTACACTCTAAATGTTTTGAGACTTTTCACACAAAATAAAATTGTGTATTTTAATTTTTATAGCTCAGTTCCGCCAAAGGTTCGAAAACGAACCATTTTGTTGTTGTGACACCTGCCATTATCAAAGTGTAAAACAATTTTTTTACGATTGTTTAAATTTATTTTACTCGAGTTAATCAAATGTATTACATATTATTGCAGTATTTCTTTGCTTGGCGGTTAATGGGTT
Organism: Diabrotica virgifera virgifera; assembly: GCF_917563875.1. Classification (NCBI taxonomy): domain Eukaryota; kingdom Metazoa; phylum Arthropoda; class Insecta; order Coleoptera; family Chrysomelidae; genus Diabrotica; species Diabrotica virgifera. Next base: position 143,988,059 of record NC_065443.1, on the reverse strand, counting down.
AATGGCGGTACAGGCTCCTTTTTTCAATATTTTATTTAGTTATAGAGTAATTTCCACGTACCAACATATTTCTGAAATTGGGCTCTGTACCGCCATTCTTTATTATCTTACGAATATGTGTGCCAATTTTGTCGACAAAATATTCAAAATTAGAGCCGCAATCTTGGAACGCGTTTGTTGCTACCTGTTGATCGCTACTGTAGCCTCTTAATGCAATTTTACAAGATATATTTTTATTATATCTTTATTAACAATAAACATGATTGGTTAAAAATACTGTTTTGTTTGCTTTCATTCCGAATTTTGATAGTTCATTTCTAAGATTAGGACAAGACGAACACACACCTGAGTGACTGAGCTAAGCTGAGGGTGTAGCGATGGCTGTCTTGGATGATTGGAATAATATTTTCGAATATTGTTTCAATTAGCTGGGGTAGTGCATCGCGTATTTCGTTTCACTGGCAATTCAACTTTCTATTTAAAAGATTTTCTCGAAAATGGATTGATTAATATTTTTATAAATGTCAGCTGTCAGTATTCAATATTTCATGTAAATATTAAGTTGTTTTTATAAGTGGTAAATATTTCAATCTATTAACATGACTTTTTACAAAGTTTCATATAATTATGTAAAGATCTACGACGGTTATGAGTTATGACTGAAGGAGTTAATGTACTATATTATATAAAATTATTAAAATTTTGATATATTTTAGGTGAAATTAAATGCATTAAATACATATCCATAAACTTATAATAATCCATTCGTACCGCGTATGCGTAGAAAGCACGGATCTGCAATCGGCTTGTGTTTGAACCTAGTCGGTTCCGTTCGGTTTTAATCCTTGGGGCGCGGGCTGTGCAGACATGCGACAAAACGCTCAAACACTCTTTGTTTATAGCTTTGTTTAACAATAAAAAATTAATTTTTAGCAATGCAAATAATCAAAACCGGTATAATTTGACTTGAACTTTCAAATTCTGTAAGCAGAATTGCTATTTTATTTTTAATCAAAAGTTATTCGGGTTCAAAAATTACAAATTTTCAATTTTTTTAAAGTTTAACCGCGGTTCTCTCGAAAACTATGCATTTTACGAAAAATCTTGTAAGAACATTTTTTGCTTAGAATAACCCAAAAAATACAAAAAAATGTTTTGCTTTGCGAAAAATTGCTTTTGATTTGCCCTTAATATAGGGGCAGGGTGGGGGTAACAAGTAGAGATTGCAATTGCTGGATCCAGCATCCAGCAATCCGGCTGGATCCAGCGCTTTTTCACATGCTGGAACCAGCAAATCATGCTGGATCCAGCAGCGCGGATCCGCAAACGTGTCAATTCGAAATAAGTTACTTAAATGTCTTCATTAGTCTCTTTATTCAAAGCCGTGAGTCGGCAACTTGCAATTCTATCGCGCTGGCAGTAGCTCAGTATGCTGGAAAGTTTCTATAGCTTAAAAGTTTGCATCGATAAAGCGTTGATATACATTGATTTTGCGATAAAATTCTCTACTAGCGAGTGGTCAATAATAAATGAGTTAATCGCCACATTTAACCGGCTGTAGAAGCTCCTTACAGAATAGAGTCCACTTTGATAACGGCCGACACAACCATGAAATTTGTCTTAGACAAACTAAATAGCCAGAACTTTAGCCTTAATGCTGATCTATCGGAAGCACTACGCAACAGAATCACGGAACGGCGTATCTATGAAGGTACATTAGTATATTTATAATAATAGTCTACCGTTTTATACCGCTCACGTGGCTTTGGGAGTATAGCAGGGTAGTCTGCTATATCTAGGGCCTACGGTATACAAGGAAGGTAACAGGGCCAGTGCTACGCTTCAACCGCCTATTATTACCCCTGGTTTTACCCAAGGTACTCATTTTATTCAGGCTGAGTCGACCTGGGGCCTATAAACATTTTAAAAATGTCTAGTTGTTCTTGCCGGCGGTAGGACTTGAACTCCGGACCACCGGCACGCTAGCCTAGCACACTACCACTCGGCTACGCCGGCCCACATTAGTATATTTACAAAATCAAAAAAGTATGACGAAGGGCTAAACAATCCTGGTTACTTCCCCATGCCGAAAAAGAATGCAATCCGACAGAAGATGAAAAATTTGTGGATTCGTATAAATAAACAAGTAACTGTGGAACCAGTGCAAGAGATAATGGAAGAAGATGGGCCCTAAGAAGATAAGAACTAATCTGGAGCCCGTGAATTTTACTTTGGAACAAGAACTTGAGATTGAATTGAAACGAGAAAGGGAAAACATTTGTAGCCAAAAAATTTGATTCTCAAAAAGATTACGAAAAGATTTTGGAAAACGATATAGCGATTTATCAGCCCAAAAAAGTGAAAGGCGATCGTTTGTCAATGGTCTATAACTATTTGATGACCTTAAAACCGACCAGCACAGAAGCAGGAAGGGCTTTCTCCGCAACCGGCTATATGTGCAGTTCTGTGCGAAGTAGGTAAGGCCTATGTTTTTAAGGTATCGCTTTCATAAAACTAAATTATTCATGTTTCTGTTGTTTAGGAATTTAGCATACAGACAAAAAAAAACATTAAAATCGTGTTTATATTTTGATTCCACATTTTGCTGGATCAGCGCTGGATCCAGCTGGATTCAGGCCAATTTTGCAAAAATCCAGCTGGATTGAAAATGCTGCTGGATTGCATCCCTAGTAACAAGGCTCCATCGCACCTTCCGGCAAGATTCAGCTGTTCATTGTTTAAGGTCTCAGGTAAAAGAATCCGAACATAGTTGCCGGTCCTCAGGTTTTACATACTCAAATATTTCCAGGGCCCGGTCTATTTCTCGATGTGTGTTAACTTCATGTGCGGTAACATTTTTTTGCTTTACAGATAACTGCCGGGGACACCATTCGAGCCGGAGCGAAGAATTAAATATTATTTTGTTGCGTTTATTTTATTGTATTGTATTATAAGAATATATTGTTATTTAAATTAAACCTGTGTTTTACTGCATCTGTTGTCCGACAGTTCTTTCCGTTACAAGACAAACGACAGATCTAATAAAATATGTGAGGCCTATAGAATCAAAACTTGCTACATCCACGTTTTGAAATTTTGTCAGGAGGCTAAAAAACATTAAAAATGTAAATTTTCCAAAAAGTATCCGGCATTTCTCAATCAAAGGGGTATCAATAAATATCATAAAATGACACACTATTTGTCATTTTTCTGCATGTCCTTTACATCTTGAGAAATTTGTACTTTAGTTTTTAACTTAGTATTTAAATTGTAATTTAGTGTTTAGCAGATTTTGATTCTGATGGGTTCACTTAATAAACATAAACATTTTTCCTTCACAAAATATGTGCTAGCTGCTATCTCTAAATTTAAAATTTGATTTTAAAACCGTTTAAGTTCAAAAGGTGCAAAAGGACTAAATCATTTTAAAATGTCTGAAAAAAAATTACTTTGAAAAGAAAAATGCAGTAAAACGCCAGCGAAATGGTAAAGAAAAATGGAAAGGAAAGATACTTATTCAAAATTATTAAATTAGTATTAAAATACCAACTATTTCGTACAATGGTTAAACTTTTTCTTAACTAACCACGTAAACCTTTATGTTGTGAGCAACTCCTCGTAAACGTGGGAGGGTGTGAAATATATTGTGCACAATTAAATCCTTTGATGCGTTTACGACAGTCTTTAGAGCTCTTTGCTGACTGCATAGAAACTTAACCGACGGAATAGTCTTTGTTCGGTGTCATTTGTAAAACATAAGCTCCTCTCATTAGTTATAAAGTTCTCCACTAATACTACGAGCAAAGCCTCATTACTCGTATATACAATAGTTTGTTACATGAAGATTTCGACCGATTCTTGTTGAAAATTAATTTTGTAAATAAAGGAAAAGTATCAATGAAACGCTAAAAACTTTTGTTTTCCAAATTTTCATCAATTTTATTATTCGAATCCCACGACGATATAAGTAAAGACATTAACATAATATATTATATTTTTTTATTATCAAAGTATTTTGTAATCTGTTGAATGTCAACAATCTTCATTTCTTCTTCTTCAGCCTGTTTGCATCCACACCTGAACAAAGGCCTCCCCATGAACTATCCACTTTTCTTGTGCTATTTGGTGCTAGTTTCTCCCTACTTTGGCTTTGATGTCGTCTAGCCATCGTTTTGTGGTTTTCCTTTAGTACGACTGTGTTCGAGAGGTCTCCAATGTACAATGCCACGTGTCCTACCCAGTTCCATTTCATTTGCGCAATTTTTCCAACGACATCTTCCACCTTCGTCCATTTTCGCACTTCCTCATTTCGTGTATGTTCCTTCAGAGATACTCCTAACATAGCTCGTTCGATCACCCTCTATGTCGTTCTCAATCTATTGGCTGATACCTCTGTCAATGGTGTCATGGTCTCCATTCCATAAGTCATAACTGGTAGAATACCCTTTTCTTTGGATTTATTGGTATCTTTTTGTTTTTTAACACATTGTAACGTTACAAACCTCACATCTTTGATATTTTATTTTTAAATAATTATTTTACTTTATTTTCTTTAATATTTCATCAACAATAATTTTCTTCTATTTGTTTTACCTGTTTTCTTTGTTAAAAACTCGTTGACGCACTTTTATTATCCTCTTTTATTATTCTCTTTTATTACCCTCTTTTATTATCTTCTATTTAATTATATCCCTTTACATCTAAAATCTAAATCATCAATTGAACATACTGAACATACCCTATATATTCTTACTCTGTAAATATCTGTTTTTCAATACGGAACATGCCTGCTACTTCTATTCATTTCAAATGTCGTTTTCAATGACAGTGTCACTTCATCCCTACCCGAAGACACAAAATGGAAGGGAAAAATTATTATGTAAAGTGAAAAATAAATCATGTCTATTCAAATCATCTTTCTCTTGGGGTAAGAATTCATTATTACTTTTTCTTGTAATTACATTTCTACATCTAGCAATTTCTTCTAATATTTTTTATACCTAACCTTCAAATATTCAACCATGTGTTTGGTTTCTGTATTTCATTTTATCTATTGATATGCTTTTAGTAATCAAATTTTAACTAGTAGTATCAATCTTAATTCCATTTAATTATTCCTTTGCCAATAACTACTTTTTACGATTGTCTGGCAAAGGCTCGTTTTTTGGTTTTTCTTCTTGATGTTTGATATGCGTTTTTATCTTATAGTTTTTGGATAAGATCTACTTTTCTCCTTTCGGGAAAATGAAGCCCATCGCCGGCGATGCATCTCTACAAGGCTGACAATTGCAACCAAATCCTCTAGAGTCTAGACGACAGCACCCAACATCTTCAGCTGCACGGGCCTAGGGCCGAACATCCGCCCAGGCCTACAAGAAGTATACAGCAGTACCATTCGACATCAAGAAGTTACCATCAAATATCAAGAATTTGAATATATTTGTTAATGCACATAATAAATCATATTTGTATTATATTTTTATGAACAATAAACATGATTAGTTAAAAATACTGTTTTGTTTGCTTTCATTTGAAACTTTCATAGTACATTTCTAAGATTAGGACAAGACGAACACACACCTGAGAGATTGAGCTAAGCTAAGGGTATAGTGATGGCTATCTTGGATGATTAAGGTAATATTTTCGAATAATATTTCAATTAGCTGGGGTAGTCCATCATCGTTTACTCGTTTCATCATCACAGAGTCTTCGTACTGCTGCTCAAGTCATTCAGATTCTTCTAGTTATCTCTGCCGTTTGATTCTGTTTGCCTAGTTTGATCGTGTGACCTAGGTGTATATGTATACTCTTTGACATTTTCGATTTCACTTCCATCTAAGTCGATTGTGATATTTTGATTTGTCATCACTTTTGTTTTATTTAAATTCATCTTTAAACCGATTTTCTCAGATTCTCGTTTAAGTTCTTTCAGCATGCAGATCAGTTCCTCTGTATTGTTGCTTATGAGTACATACTATGTCGTCGGCAAATCTCAGGTGAATTTAAAATCTTCCATCGATTTCAATTCCACGTTGTTCCCAATTTAACTTCTTGAACACATCTTCTAATGCAAGTGTAAATAACAGGCTTATTGGTCTGTAATTTTCAAGTTTGTGTTTGTCTCCTTTCTTGTGTAGTAAAAATACCTGCGCATTTTGCCAAGACATTGGAATAGCACCCCCAAAAAGGCACTTCATCAGTATTTTAACTGCCTCCAAAGTAATTTGACCTCCAGCTGTAATCATCTCTTTTGTTATTCCGTGTTCTTCAGGAGATTTTCCATTTTTCATTTGTTTCAAGGCATTTACAACTTCCTCGTTGGTAATTTCTGGTAGTGTTTCAGATCCTACATTTAGTATTCTTCAGGAGCGTCATTTGAAATTTTGATAGGGGGGGGGGCAAGCATTATAATATATACAATACATTTATATGCAAACATAATACAAAATTGATCTATTTTTTGTAAATTTCAGTCATTTTCAGAACCCTATCAAATGACGCCCCTGGTATTCTTCGTTCCATATCATGGGTTTCGGATTTTTCTACGCTGGATAAGTATAATTCTATACAGGGTGAGTCACCACTAACGGGACGAAAAATTAAACCAAATTTTATAAAAGATTTGTAAAAAATTTTTAAATTAATAGGTTGTAAGTTAATAAAAGCTACAGTTTAAAATCATTTGAAATATACAGGGTGTCCCAATAAATGGCGACGTATCAAAATTATATTTATTTCTTATGGAACACCCTGCATTTTATTGCATTTTTTAATTGTCCGTAAAAAATAAGGTATAGTTTTACAAGGCTTTTCTATACCCATGTACAGAGTGTTCTGAGTTATGTTGACTTTTCTTAAAATTTAAAGTTTTAAAAGAAGGCTTGTTCTCAAGTTATTTAAGAAACTATAAAAAAATTACTTTTACATTTAAATAGCTGGATACTGGTTGGATGTATTCTATTATTGATTATTACGTATTTATTTACAGAGTGTTCAAAATTTACAGTTTCATTATTGGATTATTCAATGTGTCATATTATGCTAATTTTAAATGGAATACCATGTATATTAATAAATAATTATACTAAAGAGATTTACCTCTTTCGAATGGTTTATGAATGTCCTATACCTAGGTCTCATAGTTTTTGCGTAATTTCCAATTATTTAAATCCTTAATCTGTAAATCGATTTTAAAACAAAATATGTAAATAGTTAATTAATATCATTGTATGACATTGTCTTTTTATGACAGTATGGTCTGGTAATTATCAAAAATATAAACATCCGTGTAAAATATTCAAATTTAATTGTTCCTAAAAATGAACAATCACGCTATCTACAAAAGCCACCCAGGTCACCAGGATTGACAAAGATGGATTTTTTAAATGGGGTTATATTAACAATATTGTATATCTGCTATACTTGCTGCTACTCCATAGTACATTCTTTCACGGTTTTTGCTCTAAATTTTAAAGAACCGCTTGGATTGACATGAAATTTGGCATAGCTTACATGTCAAAGAAAAAAAGTGATATTGTGCCGATGCTTTTGCCCTGGGGGTGACTTTCACGCCATGTTGGGGTGAAAAAATATATGTCCAAAATAAGTCCGGAAATGGGTAAACTGACTAATTTTAAGTAACTTTTATTTTATAGAGCCTTTTCGCCAAGTCAACACTTTTCGAGTTATTTGCGAGTGAATATGTTCATTTTTCAACAAAATAACCACATTTTTAGACGGTTTTTCGCGAATAACTCAAAAAGTAAATATTTTGTCGAAAAAAACGTTCTTAGCAAAAATATAGCCTATAAAAAAGTAAAAAAAAATGGTGTACGCGTTAGGTCTCTGGATCTCGTAGAACCAGAGTTATAGCCAATGAAAAATAGAGTCATATTCACCAAATTTCAAAAAGAATATTTCGACGTGAAATATCCAAAAAATTAAGCACTTTTTTGGGAAAACCCATTATAACTTTTTTAAAGTGTTTAAAAAAAGATTTATTTCTGTTTCTACAAAAAGTTTCTAGAATTAAATTTAAGCAAGTTACGATCAAAATAAAGTTGGTCTCTTTTGTTTTGGCAAACAAAAATCGGGAAGAGTACCCCTAATTAGAAACTTAAATGAAATTAATCGTTAACGCTCCACAAATTATTTTACTTATGTTGTGTTTATATGATCTGTAAGTTTCATCGATTCAAAGTGCTTATTTTTGAAAAAATTTGGTTTCAGAGTAATAATTTTAAAAATTTTAATTTTGAAAATATGTTTTTTTTTAATAACTTAAAAATTGTTAGAGATACCAAAAATCTCGAAAAACAAAAAAAGTCTGCATTGTTTTTCTGAATCTCATGTATTTTTTTGTTTTTCTGTTAGACAAAAATTGATTAAGATTTGGTGTTTCTAAATTTGTATACATTCGTGATCAGTGACCCGTTCAACCCCTTTTAACTACAGCCCTTTCAATAATAAGGACTTTGAACCGATGAAACTTACAGATCATATAAACAATATATACAAGAGTCAAGAAACTTGTGAAGTCGTAAGGATTAAGTTCATTTAAGATACTAATTAGGGGGTGACTTTCTCGATTTTTTTACCAAAACAAAAAGCTACTAACTTTTATTTGAGCGTAACTTGTTTACTTTTGATGATAGAAATTTTTCTTATAAAACAAAAATGAAGTTTTTTTTAAATACTTTAAATAAGTTGTAATGAGTTTTCCCCGAAATTTGCTTCATTTTTGGTTATTTCACGCTAAATTATTCCATTTGGAATTTGACGAATATGAACCTATATTTTATTAGCTATAACTCTGCTTCTACTAGGTATAGAGACGTGATATATACAACATTTTTTTAAATTTTTTACAGGCTATATTTTTGGTGAAAATGTTTTTTCAACAAAATACTTACTTTTTGAGTTATTTGCGAAAATCCGTCTAAAAGCGTGGTTATTTTGTTACATATTTTGTAACATATTCACTGCCAAATAACTCGAAAAGTATTGACTTAGTGAAAAAACTCTATAGAACAAAAGTTACTTAAAATTAGCCAGTTTATCCATTTCCTGACTTACTTTGGACGAATATTTTTTCACCCCCAGGGCAAAAGCACATATCGGCACAATATCACTTTTTTTCTTTGACTTGTTAGCTATGTGTATGCCAAATTTCATGTCAATCCAAGCGGTTCTTTAAAATTTAGAGGTTTTGCAATATTTTACCGTTAAAGAACGGACTACCAGATGATATGAAATTAAGAATTTGTTATATTGCATAAGAAAGCAAACGTTTTGTACATCTATTACATAACTGATAATTTTTTACTTATAGTAAGTTGTGGTTCATTTTGTATTATTTATGTATTTGTTTTAATAAATTTCTTTGTTTCGTTATGTATTTAATTATTTTAAATAACGAAAAAATTTATTTTTCAAATCAGCAACTAAAAGTATACATTTTTATTTACCACTACACTCATGTATACCAACTATGCCTAGATGATAGGTTTAAAAATCGAGAGTGACTCTAAAATAACTATTTTTAAAATCGATTTACCGTTTAAGAAAATTGTAAATTACCCAAAAACTATGATTCCTAGTTATAGAACATCCATATACCATTCGAAAGTGTGTTTAGTATAATAGTTTATTAATATACGGCATACGGTGTTCTATTTAAAATAAGCATTATATAACACATTGAATAATCCAATAATGAAATTGTAAATTTTGAACACCCTGTAAATAAATGGATAATAATCAATCATGGAATACATTAATTATAAGATAATTACCAGACTGTACTGTCATAAAGTGACAATACGATACAATGACATTAATTAACTACATCTTTTGTTTTAAAATCGATTTACAGATTAAGAATTTAAATGACTGTAAATTACGCAAAAACTATGAGACCTAGGTATAGGACATCCATATACCATTCGAAAGAGGTAAATTTGTTTATTATAATTATTTACTAATATGCATGGTTTTCTATTTAAAATAAGCATCATAGGACACATTGAATAATCCAATAATGGAACTGTAAATTTTGAGCACCCTGTAAATAAATGTGTAATAATCAATCATGAAATACATTCAACCAATATCCAACTATTTAGATGTACAAGTAATTTTTTTATAATTTTATAAATAACCTAAGAATAAGTCTTTTTTTAAAGCTCTACATTTTAAGAAAAGTTAACATAACTCAGAACACTTTGTACATAGGAAAAGGGAAGCCTTATGAAACTATACCTTATTTTTTGCGGACAATTAAAAATGCAATAAAATATAGGGTGTTCCATAAGAATAAATATAACTCTGATACGTCGCCATTTATTGGAACACCCTGTATATTTCAAAATAATTTTAAAATGTAGCTTTTATCAACTTACAAACTAATAATTTAATTTTTTTTTAAATCTTTTACCATTTCGCTGTAATTTTCCGTCCCGTTAGTGGTGACTCAGCCTGTATAATAATTTTCAACAATGTTTATTATCTGATTGTTGTCGATTCCGTTCTTATTCTTTATTTGGTGTATTTGTTGTCGGCCTTTGCTATTTGGAGTTCGTAACACTTTCATACTCCTGTTTTTCTCTATAATATTTTTGATTTTTTCAGTACTGTTGTCCCTGATGTGTTGTACATATGCAATACATACCATTAAACAAATCATGGAAAAACACACGAACATCAACATGAAATAGAAATATTATTTATAGACATTGAACAAGCATTTGACTCAATAGAGAGAAAGGAAATAATGAAAGCCCTAAAATATCAATGAGTTATATCCATATTTGAGGCAAATAGCTCTAAAGCTCATAGCATTCTTTTGATCAACGTACTTGTGTGAGTCTGCATTTTCCCAAATGAAGGTAGTGATATCAAAGTATCATATTCGGCTAACTGACGAACATATCTCATCATACTTGCATCTGGCCCTCGGCAATTCTGTACCATCATATGAAAATCTTGTGTATATTATGCAGTACCATGCACCAACATCCAAATAAAATTAGGATGAAAAACATGACATTAATTACAACTTTCTGAAGTTATAACTTTTCATCAAATAGAAATGGGCAACAAAGTTTTTTATTTTCAAAACTATCGTTTTTTACTAGCAGTCGATCGCTGGACGCTTGCAATTTATGTGGTAGATCCGACACAGTATAAGTCTGAGCACCACTGTTTCACAGCATCATCATTGCATATAAAACGAGCATTTATGTTGTGGCGGCATACACAAAATTGACGTGCCTTGATGATGTTGGAAAAGAGCTAGATTGACTTTATATGGATATCATAAATATAATTAGACTCTGAAACCCCAGAACACTTTAGTTTTACTGCCTACAAGAACAGACTTAGTACCACCATGTAACTGTAAAAATTGCTCTAAGAACTTATGCAGATGTAAAAAAGCTGAGATTTTCTGTAGGTATATTTTGATGCAGATGCACGAAAGATAATGTTTGTAAAAATAGTGTTAATAAATAATATCAAATTCCTTTTTAGTTATATTTCTGAAATATTAATTTTTAATGTTTTTTTTTTCTCATTTAGTACAAAAAATAGAAGACAAATTAAATAGAATGGAAGGTGATACGAGGAACAGTATGATGATTTAATTATAAGAATTATATAATAAAATTTTATTAGGATCTTCAAAAATGAAAAATGAATATAACATATATATACATAGAAATTATAATTTGCATCGAGAAGTTAGCGCGTGAACCTTTACGCGGTGAGTCAATCTCGCGCCTCAGAGCGCGCTACTAAAATATCGATATCTCGGCCAAAAGTAAACATACGATCATTTTCTTAAGCTCAAAATATTCCTTTTGAGTTTTTCTATCATTATTGTTAATTAAATTATAAATGTTTATAGCCCAAATTTGCTTGAAATTCTTATAAACAAATTAATGTACAATTTTTTTAAGAAAATTTTAACTTCAAAAGGATATAACTTTAAAACAAATGAAGACAAGGTAATTTAACAAACTTTGTTTGGAAGCATATCCATTAAACTTTAAACTCAGGCTAAGGCTCATCTGCATGCGTAGAGGCCGAGTTACGATCGATAAAGCTTCGAAAAATACTTATTTTGAAATTTGCATTGTGCACTAATTTTACAATATCTTGAGGCCTAATTGTTGGATTTAACTTTAGTAAACGTTTTTTTCTTCGTTTTTCATTAACGAACAAATTTTATTTGAAACATTCTTTTTTTATCTCTTTTAGTTTATAAGCCAGAGCCTTATAAACAATTTATAAACAATTAAATTGTTTATAACAATTTTTTGACCACTCGAATCGAATTTCACCCTCGAAATTCGTAATCAGCAGCCAAAAATCCATAAGAAACCGTTGAGTTTGTCCATCAGAATTGAAAAGATGACCTCTATTTGGCGCCTAGACTACATATATATTCCCCTATTTGGTGTGTCAACAATTAACAAAAGTAATGACACTGACTAAACACAAGAAGAATTTTACCCGCTGGTAAAATCAAAGTACAATGCTTATAAAAATTATATAGGAAATAATTACATGCTAATAATTACTAGCTAATTAGTTCACAAGTTTACTCTAAATGAAGTCCAGTGGCTTGAATCTCTTTAATCTACGTTATTCTTCGGAATCATCTAGGAGGTTAAGAGCAAACTGGTTTTCATTATCCTCCAGTTGGGCAATATATGAACGTAATGGATTTTAAGGTATCGATGAACAATTCTGTTGTTGATGTACCAAGGTGCATTAGTGATAGTTTGGAGGATTTTGATTGGAAGCGTTGAATGATTTTCATGTTGGAGTGACTGGCTGTTCCCCGTAGTTCCAACCCATATGTCCATATTGGCGTAAGTATTGCCTTATAGAGCAGTAATTTGTTATACAGAGATAGCCTTTATGAACAAACCATTTTTTTTAACCAATATATATTTTTGAATTGGAGACTTACGTAGTTGCTATCTCTTGGTCTAAATATGTTTCCTCCATGTGAGACTTCTGTCCAAATGAATACCAAGATATTTTACCTAGCTGGCTGACGGTAATTGATGATTATTTAAAGTTAGACGAGGACAGGTTCCTCTTCGTGTTGTAAATGTAACATGAATAGATTTTCCTTCGTTAACTTTAATTTTTTATTCCAAAAATCAATCTTGTATTCTGTTTAGATACGTTTAGAAGAAGATGCGAGGCATAAATAGGGTCAGTATGTGAGACAAGGATTTCAGTTAAGTCGGCAAATGTTCCTAGTGTCATTTCTTCTGAAGGTGGTCTCTTCTCTAGTGGATCCTGAAGAGTTGTAGGTATATTTGCGGTAAACAAGAGATACAAGGTATATTCCAGTACGCTACCCTGTGGAACGCCAGCTTTGATAGAATAGAGTTTGGACGTTGCGTCTTGATATTTAATGAAGTACCACCTACCTCACACATATGACTCAAGAAGAATTTAAAAGCTGTGCGGTAACGTTGTTTTTAGCTTGAATAGGAGGTATTCATGCCATATTTTTTCAAATGCCTGCCTAACGGCAAGAAACGCCGCTGTGCAAACCTCTTGGCCTCTATATGTTTTACCACTCTTATTATCTGTAGATTGTTGAGTGATGGGACCAAAATCCAAACTAGTGGTCTGGGATTAGATTTTTGATCCATGAGATCGAGTTTTTTCCTAATAGTTTTTCGAACACTTTAGACGTGATTGGCAAGAGGCTGATTGGCCTGTAAAATGTAGTTTCTTGAGGTTTCCCCGGTTTTAGAATTGTTATTATCTAAGATACTTTCCATTGGTCGGGAAATTAACCTAAGGTTAGTATGGCATAGAATATAATCGTTAAAAGTTTTTGAATTTGGGAGGTAATTCCTTGCCGACTGCACAGAAACTTAACCGATGAAATAGTCTTAGTTCGGTGTCATTTGTAAAACATAAGCTCCTTTCATTAGTTATAAAGTTCTCCACTTTACTACCTAGTATCACCAAGGGGGTGGGGGGTTAAAAACTGCCAAAAAAACATCACACTATTAATGGACGTCCCCTTATATAAATATAGCGAGATAATATAGAAGGAGATATTAAAGCTATGGGTATGAAGAATTGGATGAAGATTGCTCAAGACAGAGAGGAATGGAGGCATGTTGTTGAGTAGATTTGAAAATTATTACGTTTTCGATATTTACCTTGTGGTTTGAGTGATAATTTAAGTATTTGTTTTGAAGGTTGGTTTTCTCTAAACATTGGTTCCCTATCGTGTATCCTCCTTTGTAGTAGGTAGTAAGTTATTGGTTTCTTTTTCCATAGTAAATTTAATTGATTTATTTTTTAATGTCCATTAAAAATGTATTCAGTGTTTAGGCTCCATGAGGCCAAATGGCGCACACCTCATCCACATATCTTAACCAGACTGTGTGTTTTTGGTCATGTTTTTGCTAAATATTATATTCAAATTCCTCTTTAAGAATATCTACCAATAATGGAAATCATAAAGTGCCCACGGCTAAGCCAAAATCTTGTTTATAGTAATCATTATCTAGTTGAATATAGACGTCTGTGCATAGTGTCAATAGCTCCATTTTACCTAATATATGGAATTTGGTTTTAGTTATCAATGTCTCATCCTTCTCTAGATTGCTTGTTATGGTTTCTTTTTTTCGAAATCTACATTGTTGAACAGTATACGAATAATGAAACTGGCTAGGATATTATTAAGATTTTACTTTATTTCTGCTAGTTTTTGCAGAAAATGCTGTGAATCTTATATATAAAAATTAACTGCTGTTAGTTAGTCTCGCTAAAACTCGAGAATGGCTGGACCGATTTAGCTAATTTTGATGTTGAATTATTTGTGGAAGTTCAGGAAAGGTTTATACGGTTTTATATAGTCATTTTAGTAGCCACCAAAAATTTTACATCTATATGTCTAAAATGCTCTTTTTACAGTGTTTGTTGCCATACTCCTCCGAAACGACTTGACTGATTTTTATGAAATTCCGAATAAAACTTGAAGCAAGCAAAACCCATAAAATAATACTATCTACAACAAGAAGTTTTTTCCAACTTATTTGGGGTGAGTATTTTCTTAATTATAATTTACCTTGCTTTTCGGCAAATATTTTAGTGAGCGATCCTTAGTTTGAGTTTTTTTATTTATTATTATCTTTATTTTTTACGCTTATTACTATCGTTAATTTTATTCAGTTTTTAATTATAATTTTTACCTTTGTGTATCTTCGTTGGGCATTATGTTTATGATTATGTTCAGTGGTATTAGTTGCGACCGTTTGACTTTAGTAGGACGGTCTACTTATACGCGAACTGGGTCTCCTTGCCAAACATGGATTTCATGTGCTAGTAAACCCCTAGTAATACGCACTGTTTTTTCCTTAGTCGCTGGGGAGAGCCTATTACCATACTGCATGAATTAAGTACCATCTAGCCGCCGTTCTGCACCGGTGCCCATGTAACTACGATAAGCATCCGAACACCTCCAGCTCCAGTCAACAGAGGCTACGTAGAGCCGAATTCCCTCCAAAACCTGAGGACGGCAACGGAGATCCCTCGACGGACGCAATAGAAAAGTAGCCCTCTTGCAGTCAGGAGTTAGCAAAGTGCTACTGAACAAACTAGTTTTCTTGACAATAACTTTCTTTTGTTAATAAACTTCAATTTCCTTTTATTCAGTATTTTAAATAGCAATAATGTGTATTTGATTGATTTACTAGGGTCAATAAATGAATATGTGAAACTTTTGAATTTTATTGGTTAACCTCTCTTGGAAGATCCTTGGAAAAGTGATTCATTGTTGCACAGCACAGGACCTACGCCAGGCTGAGCTAGCCAAATAACCTTTGTAAGGGTAACAATACAATGTGATGAAAATTATTTGAAAGTAAATTACCAGACATTACTAAAACATGCGAGTTATTTTGAAAATTAACAAAATAATAATAATAATATATACCTATGATACTTTCCATCCATTAGTTTTTCCTTGTGTGAAGCCAATTATAATTTCCTACCACAATAATATCTACCTTTGTGTGATGCTTTGATATTAAAATGGACCAAACAAACCTCATCAACTCTTGTACACCAAAGAAAAGTATACACGAGAACTTCGGCAGTTTCATTACCTGGAGGTTTCCAAACATCCTGGACTTTGTGTCACAGGATCCGACCCTAATAAGCCGGGTATTTGAAAGGCTCGAGTACACAAAGACAGATGACAAACGACAATAATGACAATTTTTATACCTTCAATTTTTTTGTCGCGGCGTTCCGCAGGGAATGAAAAAGAAGGACTTGCACAGAGTTGGACCTGGGCGCGTATCGCGTATACATTTTCATTTTGCAAATAATGTTTTACTAAATTGAATCGTTTATTTCATAAACCACCTAAGTGCGCTTTTTTCAACTTTCGGAAAACTAAAAAAAAAAACTGTTTTACAGCTTAAGTAGGTATAGGTCTAGTATCCTTCAAATATTTTTTTAAGAAATCAAATACATGGTATTGGGATGATCTATTTTTTTAAATTGTTTTTGTCGCTTAAGTTTTTGAGTAATAATTTTTTGGAAAAATTGCACTTAGGTTTCTGCAATAAATGAGTTTATGGGTGATTTTTTTTTTAATTATTGCTGAAATTAAGTCAAACTTTAAATTTTTTTGAATGTCTTTACTAGGCCTAAATCGAAAAATAATAAGTAATCGGGTAAGTTTTGCATATGGTTGAAGACAAATGCGACCGTGTCGTTATTAAAAATTTCAATATAATTTCAAAATTAAAGTCATTGAATTGTCTCCGCAAAAAATTGAAACGAACCTATAACTTAGTTATTTGTGCTCATTTCAAATATGCAAATTTTTTTACATACAATTGAGAATTTTATATTCACAATTGGCGTGCATACGTGTACTATGATCGGTCATATTACCCATATGCGCGCCAATGGTGAATAATAAATTCTTAATTGTATGTCAAAAAAATGCTTAATACACACCAAATTACATTTGCATATCTCAACCGGTTTAAAAGCAATAAATAAATCGTCAGTTTGTAAGAAAAATTTTAACACCCCTATCTCGGAAACGAAGCACTTGCGGATTTACGATTATAAAGCAAACTGTCGTTATTTTTTCATGCAGAATTACCCCTTAAAGTTTGCCATACTTATTTAAAAACACCCTGTATTGATGAAAAACATGGCTAGTTGTTACAGTACGTAACTTTTGTATGGTCCAACATACGCCAATGACTTAAAAAACAGAATGTTGAGAAAACATTATGCTATAGTTGAGTTTTAATTTCAGTATTTTACAAATGCTAGAATATTCCACAGGGTGTTGGGAACTTAAAAAACACAGTTTGATTCGTACACCCGGTATACAATGAATATTTACCTGTTTAGCAAAAATATTATCGCAGCGGTATTGTTAAAGATATAAAGAATAAGGCTATAACATATTAAAAAAATCACTTAAATCGGTCAACAGGTTTAGGAAATTCAAGACATCAAAAATGACCACATTTTTAAGTGGGCCGATTCTATGCACGCAAGTTTATATTTTGAGTCACTTCGTTGTCTCCAAAAAGTGTTGGCTGCCTGTATTCCAATGTCTCGGTCACGATTCATGGTTGATTGTTCTAGGTTCTTTGCTATCGCGTCTGCAACTCAAGTCTCCATGAAATAGTTCCATTATATGCAGGTGTCCCTTAACTGGCGTATGTCCAGTAAGAAAGCCTGTTATGACTCTGAGCTAGTTCCTACTTATTTTTCGCAATACTTTAGCCCTATTAGCACATGTCGGTCCAATATTTATCAGTCCATGTATTTTATCGGGTATATTTTCCTACTGAGAGTTGTATTGTCTTTAGAACCAGGATTTTTCCGGTAGAGGACGATTCTTTTTGACATTCCCACCCATAACTGGCTCTGAACCGAAGTATTTTGTAAGACGAGATACAGAGGCATATTCTCCGTCTTCTATTTCCATGACCGTTATCGATGGTTGGACGTCATGTTCTCTACCATATTCGCTAGAGTGACTTTGTCCACAACATCTCTGAATAATGATGTAGTCGATTTTTCGTACCATTGCCTTATATTTTTCGGCCGTGATGTTCTTTTCTACCAGGACCATGTTTACCTTGGAACTTTAAAGTATTCCAGCTTGCGATTCTTTAATATGTTGACCAGCTTTGTTGTTTGGTTCAGCCGTCTAAGGACCTCCTTATTTCTAACTCTAACGACCAAGCTTATTTTTATTAGTCGTCTGTATACCCCCATTTCAAAAACTTTCAAGGGTTTCAGCATAGCATCACTCGCTTCCACTTCATTACCAGAGAACGGCATTCTCGCCAGTGGCGCACACCCACACCCCTCTACACACGACACTATATATATACACGAAATTTTCGATTTTCTAAATCTGACTGAATTGAAAATTGAGCCAACTCCCATCTTAAATTTCAGGAGAAGACTCACCCATTCCTATGTCAACCATCCATTTTGGTACAATGGTGTGGATTTTACGGCCCTTCCTATATAGGGTCTGTTTTTCGTTTTCGTCCCCAAAACTCCCAAAAACTTCAAAAATTTAAATCCGACCTCTACGGCATCTAATAGTACTGATCATTATCTTTCCAACGCATGTCTAATTTTGAAAATCAGTTATACCATTCAAAAGTTACCGAGCTCAGAAATATGACTCAATTTATATTTAAAAAAGGGAAAATGTTTGTGGATATGTATGAATGTATGTATGTGACTGGAAAAGTTCTGTAAAGAAACCGATCTAAATTTTTTTTTCTGTGTTTGAAGAGAGGGTCAGGGCTGATTTAGAACCGGTGTAGTTTGTGACTTTTGATCAGCCATAAGCCAGCTATAGGACTTGGTAGGTACAAACCGGCATATTTTTTGGGGGTATATATCTTCGGTTCAAGAAGAGACAGGAGAACCGCAAATAAACCAAATCAATAGTGTTGAGTTAAGCTTTCAAATGGTGTGTAAGACGTCACGTTCAGACATACACACAGCTCATTATAGCCGAAAAACTGAAAAACTAAACTTTGAAAATTTTGGTTTTTCGACAATTACTCAAAATTTTAACGAATTGCGCCAATTAGTGAGCGTTTGTAGAAGGACTCTAGACGAATCTAACGGTGTATACCTCATATCCAGGAAAATTTGAATTTTTAAGTTACAGGCTTCATAAATTTGATCAAATCTATTATCTATGGAAAAAAAAACGGTTCTTCAAGCTCAATAATTCCTGTAATAGCTTCAGTTATCATACTTGACCTTCGATGCATCAGATACTACTTGTCCATATGTTTCAAACTCATGTTTATTGATCAAAAGCGGTTAAGCCGTTTAGAAGGTATTAAGCTACAAAAGTATAATCCAATTAACGATTATTCCCGAAATGGTTTATGTAATTGTAGTGGTTACCGCTAAATTTGATCTGGCAACGAGCAATCCGAGTCTATTTGCCGGTAATCCCTATATTTTTTTTCAATTTATTTCGAATAAAAAAAAATCTAGTGTACATTCGATGGAAACTAGATCATTTGGGAGGTAATGCGACAATGGCGACAATTTATAAAGCTTAACGTGTAATCTAGACACATTGCATTCAACTTCATACATTTATAAAATAGGCAGGATTGTTGATATTTCTTTCAGTGTTGTGACTAGATAGCTTCACTGAGGATGCATGGGATGCTGAAATAGGCTATATGGAGATGGTGGTCCAACTCTGAATCAAATAAAATAACTGCCTTTATCTTTTTCATCTTTACTCAGATTTGAGTATATAGAAACTGTCTTTCGGTCCTTTTCCTAGACGAAGAGAAGGTAAATGCGTGGCCAAAGTGTCCTCTATTTGTTTTCTCCTAATTTCGTTGTCTCTTGTGCTTATATATTGTAAAAGCCAGAGATACAGGATGCAGCCAAAAGCAGTTATTTAGCGAAAAGTCTTGGATTTAAAATATTGTTTATTATATTTTTATTTCAATTATTCTAATTGTTTAAAAAGTAGTAAACTTTGTATCTAGGACCTTTCGTTGTTTTCCTCGCATTGCGAGAGATGTCGCTGGATTGTGTCTTAAAAGGTGTAATCATTGCATCGCCATGGTTTCCCTTAAATAGTCAGGATTGTTGATATTTCTTTCACAATTGTGACTACATAGCTTCACTGAGGATGCATGGGATGCTGAAATAGACTATATGGAGATGGTGGTCCAACTCTGAATCAAATAAAAACAAAAACTGCCTTTATCTTTTTCATACATTTAATTTATAATTAACTTTGAAGAACTCCTGATACAAGAATAAAAAACGCCGTAAAAGTGAGTGGCGCATACAATATTCCAGCTACAAAAGATCTGATAAGAATATTACGTAGCGCAAAAATGTATTTTCATTTTGATGCAAAACAAAATTCTAGTTTTATTTTAAAATATTTATTCATAATATTTGCTAAAATTTGAAGTAAACGCGCCACAAAAGAGTAACTTTGATACAGTTTGAATTTTGAAACTCTTTTGTGGCGCGTTTACTTCAAATTTAGCAAATATTATGGAAAAATCTTTTAAAATAAAACTAGAATTTTGTTTTGCATCAAAATGAAAATACATTTTCGCGTCACGTAATATTCATATCAGATCTTTTGTAGCTGGAATATTGTATGCGCCACTCATTTTTACGGCGTTCGGCGGTTTTTTATTATCTTGTATAGTAGGACTGGAAAGATATAGCAATATGTCATTACAAGGCGAAAGTTAATAGTAAAGTACGTATTCATCGTGGCTATAGGTGGCTGCAAAGTATGTTTCTCATTTTGACAAAAATAGCTAAGCCTTCTTCTATTCGGCTTTTATTGTCTTATATTAGATCCCAGTTCTCCTAGAAGAATAGAGATGCTTAAATGTTCACCACTACTGAATATTTCTGCACCCGACTCTTCTGCAGTTTCAGACCCGTCCATATACTAGGCATAACCCTGCAGTGAGTCGAGAGTTTTACTTGGAAAGGTGCTTCAGGCTTGTATCTGAAGTGCTGATATATCCCCACCTTAACTCTTATAATTATAAAACAAAATCAATGGGAAAGTCCCAGTAGCTGGCTGTATACCATAATTAAAAATCATACAGAACAAGTAAAAACTTCGTTTGTATAATGGTATAAAAAGTTTATTGAAAAACTATTAAAAAGTCATCCAAAAGTATTCGAAAAACGTTTTCAATCTAGATCAGATTATCTTCAGTGCCTAGAACGAAGTATTTCCACGTTAGAATGAATGCAAAAGGTTAAAATTATGACTAGTTAAAAAAAATGTGGATAATACCTACGTTCTGCTTAGTAGATGAAACTGTTCTGCTAGTTTCATGTACTAAGCAGAACGTAAGTATTTTCCACATTTTGTCTTTAACTAGTCATAATTTTATCCTTTTGCATTCATTCTAACGTGGAAATACTTCGTTCTAGGCACTGAAGATGATCTGATCTAGATTTAAAACGTTTTGCGAATACTTTTGAATGACTTTTTAATAGTTTTTCAATAAACTTTTTATACCATTATACAATCGAAGTTTTTACTTATTCTGTATAATTCTTATAATTATATGTAAAGGTGAGAGAACCAGTAGAACCTCCATAGCTAAAGTAGTAAAAATTAAATAAAATTTGCAAAATTAAATAAACAATAAAATATCTACTGAATATTAATCGAAAAGATGGCAATTTAAAAGGACCAGTGCATTAACTATTAATAATAAGTAAGTACGTAATATAAAGAATGTTAAAATTACATTTATCATTAATCGACCATGATTTGTCCATGGTTAAACATAGGCCTCCTTCAGATATTTACATCTTCTTCTGTTCTGCGCCTCTGCTATATTGGCTGAGGTCGTGGTTAAATCGTGTTGGGGACTTCCTCAGCTTCACTTGTTTGCCCGTGGACTCCACTAAAGCAATTTTTTGTCCATCTGTCGTCTTTCGTTCTTGAAATATGTCCTACCCATCTCCATTTTTGCCTTGTAATACGTTCGATATCTTCCACTCTGGTTCGTCTACGAATTTCCTCGATTCTTACTCTATTTCTTAAGCATATAACAAGCATTGATCTCAAAATTACATTAAAATGGAATAAATAGAAATTCCAACATAGATTTGAATGGTCAGGGGGAAAAACGATGAATGTCTATCTGTAAGCATTTTCGGTAAAATGAGAAACAAAGTTACATATTCATTGTTTTTCTCCCTTGCGTCCAAACTTGTGACGTGGTTTTAAGACAATTATCATTTTTATTTCTCCTTGGTCATTCACAGGTTGATAGTACTCTTTCTAAGCTAAAAGATTGCACAAAAATCTCAAAATGACCAAAAATTGACATTTATCGTTTTTCCCTCTGATCCCTCATTTCAGAATACCTAGATTTTTAGACAGAAGACACTTTAAAAAAATAGAGAGAAAAGCGTTTGAAATTGCCAGAGTCCGGCCCTTTGGCGACTCATATTTAGAATTCTAAACTGACTACTTGCTGAATAAAAGGGCATTAGAGAACAGCAGCGTAGGATGAATAAGTAAATAAAAGGGGTTCGCGACAAACGATCGGGAGCAAAAAGTTCTTCCTGACAAATTATTCAACCGCCAAAATAAAAAGAGCTCTGCATTTAAAATACCTGGGGTGCGGTTCAAACAGTGCTGTTGTTTTTCTTTTGTAATAAGTGTTGAACATAAAAAACCGTCAAAAAATTAGCTAGAGAAAATATTTACTTGCTAATCACACCTACGTAGAGAAAAGTGTAATAATCGTGCATATTTTAGCAGAGATAAAAAGATTAACTGGCTTAAAACCTAGTTATACAGGGCATAACAAAAATACAGGTCATAAATTAAATCACATATTCTGGGACCAAAAATAGTGCGATTAAATCTAACTTACCTTGGTACAAATGTGCACCAAAAAGAGTTACAGTCCTTTGAAGTTACAAAACGAAAATCGATTTTTTTCAATATGTCGAAAAGTATCAGAACAAATTTGTACACCCAATAAAAATTTTATGGGGTTTTGTTCACTTTTATGGGTACGTTCCAATTAAATTATTATTGTGGTACCATCATTAGATAAACACAATGTTTTTTTGCCTCTTAGTAGTATTTTTTTGATAAGCCAGTTTTTATCGAGATGAGGCTTCTTTTGTAATATGTTTACATAAAAATTTTATGGGGGTTTTGTTGTTTTAAGCCACTCAAATGTTTGTATACGTTCCAAATAAACTATTATTGTGATATCATTAGTTAAACACAGTGTTTTTAAAACTTTTTTGTCTCTTACTATTTTTTCGATAAGCCACATTTTATCGAGATGTGGCTTCTTTTTAATATGTTTCAAAATATACCTAAAAATGTAAATAAATGTAAATAAATTTTCAGATTATTAACAGGTCTCTATACCCAAGTCCATGCCATAAAACAAAAAAAAAACACAAAACAGGTCTCTATAATCGAACTTAACCATATACAAATATGTGATTGATTCGACAAATATTCAAAATATCTCGATAAACACTGGTTTATCGAAAAAGTAGTAGGAGGCAAAAAAGTTTTATAAACATTGTGTTTGACTAATGGTACCACAATAATAATTTAATTGGAACGTACATAAAAGTTTCGGGGGTTTAAGTTAACAAAACCCCCATAAAATTTTTATGGGGTGCACAAATTTTTATATAATTTTTTTAAGATGTTCCTGCCATAAGAATGCCACATGTCCAGTTTCAATAAAGAGTCTATAATAGTTTTCAATATATTGGAAAAAATCGATTTTCATTTTGTAACTTCAAAGGGGTGTAACTTTTATGTGCACATTTGTATTAAAGTAAGTTAGGTTCAATCGAACTATTTTTGGTTCCAGAATATGTCATTTAATTTATGACCTGCATTTTTCTTACACCCTGTATATTTATGTTAAAGTGTAATATAATATAACTAATAAGTAGGTATTAAAATTTATTAGGCAAGATGTAATAGATAATTATTAAGTAACAAAAAAAGACTTCACAGCGACAGAGGTTGTATAGTCCAGGTTGTCATGCCGCTACCATAGGAAAAATGTTTCTAATTCGGTTTCTTTGCGGGTTCCTGTTCAATCATATCCCATTTAAACAAATCTGAAGGGCGCCGGATGAAATTTTTGGGCAGAAATTGTTTGAACAATGTTTTTACCAAATTCCAAAACTCACCTTACTGCTCCAAAAAATACTTTTTAGGTTTTTTGGGCAATTTTAAATAAAAAAGACCTCTGGATTAGCGAAAAGTCTTGGATCGCTTTTCTCAAAAGTTAAGAGTTTTTGAATTATTTGAGTAAATTATTATTTTTGAGCTGCCAAGTGCTTGAATTCAATGAATTCAAGTTTACAACGATTTCCGGAGTAAAAATCGAAGCGTCAAAATAAATATATTTTCAACTGAAGTTGAATTGAATAATCTAGTTCCTCTTGCGCTGCCACTGATCAAATAAAAATCTAACTACGGCCATAAAACAGGGCTCATCTCGCGGGAGGTGATATATAATAGTTCTTTTATGCATTAGGGCTAATGGGGCATATTTCGTTGTAAGAATGGACTACTAAATATTAGGGATTACCTGACGATAACTATGAATATATATCAGCATTAAATGGATTACGGTGGGTCGTGCTGGTGCGTGTTGATTTATTAATTGGAAAAAGGTACAGAAGTAAATAAATAGGCCTGCTTTTGATATGGAATTAAAGCGATACATATTACAGAAAATCTAAGTAAAGAATATTCGAAGAAACTATAAATAGTTATAAATACGTGGCTCTAAAGGAATTTTTTTTGTATTTGTTTTGTTTTTTTATGTTTTGCAATTGTATCTATTGGTATTTGTTACGTTTGTTACGTTGATTTTAAGAAAGCATTTGACAATGTAAGACATGAAAAATTAGTCCAAATTCTAAAGACAAAAAACATAGACAAAAGAGACTTACCAATAATAACAAACCTTTACTGGAATGGAACGTTGAATTAAAGCCAGGTATATATCCAAGAACCAAAAATCATTGGGTAGACAGCTGAATAGAAGACCAGGTGTACTCTTTCCTACGGAATCCTATATTTCGTTAGTAGAAGCCACTAACATCATCAGGGATGCTAAAATGATATTAAAGATACAATGGTGAAATTAGGTATTAAAAACAACTTACTAGGGTGAGATTGTCGTCATATTGATGTTATATCTTAGTAAAGTAGTAAACACTTAGTAAAAGTAATTTTAAATTTTTTTAAAAATGTAAGTTTTACATGGTTAAAATATTTTACTAAATTTAAAAATATTTCTTAACTAAATGAGAAAATAACAACAAATTACAATTTTTAAAATATTACAATAGTTTTTTAAATTTTGCATATGGATCTAAAATGTATTCTGAATATTTTTTCAATACCTTACAGTCTAATTTAACAAAAAATTTGAGTTGTGTTTGGACCATAGACAATTAGAATAGACTAGGCATGGTATAGGCGTGGAATAGACTAGGCAAAATAGTGTAACGTGAAGCAGTCGGTAGGTGGTCTATCTATCTCTCTTTACAGCGCGATTCCGCGCCTGTGACAGACAAAGATGGCTAGACCACTAAAAATAAATATTGACCAATGACGTTCTTCATATTGGCGTTACACATCAATGCACAGAGCGGCCCATAACTTACCTTGTCTATTCTTATAAATTGAAACAGACTACTGTCAGAAAAATAAAAGGATACCCATGAACGAACATATAAAACACGCTATATTTTCCTGTCACCGTGTCACACAAAATATTGGCCAGCGAAAGTACATGTAATAATTATTGTTACATGTACTTGCACTGGACAATTTCCTTTGTGATACGGTGACAGGAAAATACAGCGTGTTTTATATGTTCGTTCATGGGTATTCTTTCATTTTTCCGACTGTATATGACTTGTACACACTTCTAAATAGGTGAAACCGGCAAACAGGTGTATGTTCTCAAAGAAATTGAAAGTGTGTAAAGTTTGCCGGTTTGACCTATTCTTATTATGTCTATGGTTTGGACCCACTCAAGCATATTTTCTGGCTACGTGCCTGATGGATACAGAAGAAAACTAACACGTAAGTATTGCGAGAAATGGGCAAAGAATGCGAAATAATAAACACAATAAAAATAAGAAAGTTACAAAATCTGGGACACGTAATGAGGGCACGTAATGAAATGCTAAGACTGATAATACATGGAAATATGGCGGAAGGAGTATAATAAGACGGAGAGTGTTGTGGTTGAAGAATTTAAAGAACTGGTTTAAATATTATAGAATTCGTCAGAGCAGTGGTTGATAGAGTAAAGATAGTGATGATGATATCCAACCTCCGATTGGGAGACGGCACTTAAAGAAGAAGAAAGGAATTGCGTAAGGGAGAGGATAAAAAATAAAGAAATCAGAGAACGCATAGGAACAGAAGGTATAATAATGGTTAATATACAACAAAAGGTACTCATATGGTAGAGAGGGACAACGGAACAACCGACATGAATGGAATTTTGGCGTGAGACAACATCGAAGCTCCCGACGAAAATTTCAAAGTTTCAAGGAAAGGAAACTAAAATTAAAAATTAAAAAATGCTGAACAATATAGCATGAGTTACATTCAGCAGAATAGACAAGGCGAAAACGGCGGGTTCGAAGGGAAAAATATCCCCATGAGATTTTTTTGCATAATCACATTCGTGAGACATTCCAGAATAAGGTTGAAGAAGTCGCCCACGCGAAAAGTGGGCCAATTTTTTTTTAGCAATTTTTTTTAATCAAATTGCAAGAATCAATATTTTTGGCCCGAACAATTTTTTCTTTAATTTTTTGGACCATTCTGGACAAAAAATATCTCTTAAGATTTTTCTCTAAAGCTGATCGTTTTCGACTTATAAGCAATTTAAAATTGAAAAAAACGAAAAATAACCGCGTCAATACGATCTAACCGCTCATTGTTATTAATTCAAAATAACAGCTTAGTAGTAAATTAATGACGCAGATTTCTTCAGGATCATGTAGCGGAGACTTTAAACTTTGATTTAGTGACTTTCTGACTTTCATGATAATAATTTTTAACCGAGTTATTAAGTCTTAAAAATGGCCATTTTTGCGTTTTTCAAATTTTAAATTGCTTATAACTCGAAAAAGATCAACTTTAGAGAAAAATTATAAGAGACCTTTTTTGTCCATAATGGTCCAATAAACCTAAAAAAAATTAGTCCGGGCCAAAAAATATTGATTTTTACAATTTGATTAAAAAAAATTGTTAAAAAAAAAATTGGCCCACTTTTCACTTGGGCGACTTCTTGAACCTTATTCTGGGATGTATCACGAATGTGATTATGCAAAAATATCTCATGGGAATATTTTTCGCAACGAACCCGCCGTTTCCGCCTTGTCTAGAAGGTATGATGTGTAAATATATAAATAATTAAATTTTTCATATAATATTTTTAATTACTTACATAGTCTTTCATTTGATAGGTATAGTGAACCTCGAATTGACACTATGGCTAGCCATTTTTCAAATGGCTAGTAGCTGTGTGATAGGCTATAGATTATGTAGGAATGTAGGTACTTTAGAAAGGAACTACAACGTTAGCGGGGTTTTATTGTTTCATATGGTCAATGGACCTATAAATATGAAAAAACCGCGGAGTGCTACCATTTAAAGGGGTGCGTTTTTGAGAAAGGGGTGAATTAGTCCCTAGGCACAGGTGCATTAGGGTGAGTTCTATGCACTTTTGGTACAAATACGTCTACAGAAAAATTTGTCCAGGTTAAATTCACTATCGAAATATCACCTTTTAAAGTCAAAAATATTATGTTTTACAAAAATATATTAAAAAAAAAAGCAAAAAAAAACACGAAAGAAAGCAATTTTATTTTTTTGCCTCATAACTTTTTTCCACGGCGATATAGGTATAGGTAGGGATTGCTTCACAGAAAACAAACTTCCATACTTCGTCTTTAAAATGACGTTTGGTAGAATTCTCTAGGATTTATAATTTTCGAAATATGAATTTTAATTTTTTTTCTGCTCACAGCATTTTTGGTCATTTTCCCCATTGTTTCACAAACATTGTTCTGTAACTTTTTTCTACGCATTTCTGGGCATATGCAATGGTACATTTAGTAGGAAGAGAAGTAAATTACCATTAAAATGGTCAAAGAGAAGTAAATTACCAGTATTGTTTACGATTATTTTTAAATTTCTCATTATAACATTTTTTATTGTGCATTTAGGTATTATATACATTGTAGAATGAAAAAGAAAACTTATTTTCTTTAATTTAAAATAATGTATTGCAAAAAATTCTACGATTATTTTTAAACAAGATATCCGTAGGATATCCAAGGGTATTCAAAATTTGAAAAAAAATTTGAAATTTTAAGCTTCTATAACAATTTGCCGATATCGTTCTCGATCTTGCGCGGCATGTAATAGTTGGTCTGCTGATAAGCCAGTCGATTGACGAAGGTTTCGGAGCCATGAATATTTTTTCTAACCAATTCCTCTTTTTCCGTCGATCTTTCCATTGAGTATTAACTGCAGCATCCTGTATCTGCTACCTCTTATTATGTGCCCCAGATATTCAAGTTTTCTCTTTTTTATCATATTGATTAAGTCACCTTCGCCTTGACTTAATCTGTTTAAGACTTCTCTGTTTGAAATGCGTTGAACTCAAGATATTCTGAGCATTCTACGATATGACCACATCTCGAAGGCTTCTAATTTGTTCATCATGTTAACCTTCATGATCCAGGATTCACATCCATATAGTAATACAGGATACACATAACATTTTAGGAACTTGATTCTTAGTTGTAAGTTCAGGTGAGAGTTGCTCAGAATAGATCCAAGTTTCATAAATGCTACTCTTGCAATTTCTATACGAGTTTTAATTTCTTCATCTGGATTAAGTGTCTCGTTTATCCAACATCCTAGGTATTTAAAATGGTTAACTTTTGTTTTTGGTTCATTCTGACAATTAGTTGCATATGGCCGACGTCTTGTTTACTAACCACAAGTAACTTTGTCTTTGTTGTATTTCTGGTAAGTCCGTTATTGGAGCATTCTTTAGTGACTCGATCTATAAGGAATTGAAGATCTTCGATACTTTCAGCCATGATCGCCGTGTCGTCTGCATATCTGATGCTTTTAATAGTTTCTTCCCCGATTCTAACTCCACATTGTCCTTCCAAGGATTCGTTAAAAATCACTTCTGAGTATGCGTTAAACAATGTTAAGGATAACACATAACCCTGTCTGACATCTCTTTGAATGCAAATTTTGTCTGTTTCTTTTCCGTCTACCAGAATAGAAGCTTCTTGATTCCAATATAGATGTTGTAAAAGTCTCAGATCTTTATCAACTATTCCAATAATTTCTAGATATTCAAACAGTCTATCATGTTGAACCCTATCAAACGGCTTCTCAAAATCTATAAAGCAGACGTAAATTGGTTTCTGTACTTCCCATGATCGTTGAAGTAATGTTAGCATTGAGAACAAAGCTTCCCTTGTTCCCAATCCTTCTCTGAAACCGAATTGTTTGTTTCCCATTGTCTCTTCACATTTGTAATTGATTGATTCTATTAAGAATACTTTTTAATACTTCACTATAATACCTACGTACATATATTTTATTATATTTCAATGGGATGTTATTCAAAGTATTAGGTGAAATACGCTCTACAATAAATAACATTAAAAATAAATCGTCATCTGGGACTGATGGCCTCACTCTTAAAATGTTTTCTGCTCTACCTGATTGCACTTTAAACCATATTACTACCTTAATAAACAGGTCATTCGAAACTGGGGTTTTTCCAAGCTGCCTTAAGACAGCGATAATTATTCCTATACACAAAGAGGCGATAAAGATCTTGCTTCGAATTATCGCCCTATTGCACTCCTGCCCACGTTGTCGAAGATAATTGAAAGTCTGGTAAAAAAAAGAATCTTATCTTTTCTGTTGAAATACAAATTGCTTACTCCACATCAATTTGGATTCCTGAGTGACAAATGCACGAATGATGCTATGTTCTTCCTTTTCGATCATGTTTACTCCAGTCTAAACAACCATCACTCTACAGCAACAATTTTCTGTGATTTCTCTAAAGCATTCGATTGTGTATACCATAACACCTTGACTGACAAATTACACTATGGATTTATGGGAAAGGCTCTTAAATGGCTTAAATCATATCTTAATAAAAGAAGTCAGTTTGTAAGGGTTGACACGAAGACGTCTTCTTGCATACCATTAGAATATGGGGTACCTCAGGGTTCAGTTCTAGGCCCTATATTGTTTCTGATATACATAAATGACATCTCTAGTCTGAACATTAAAGGTAAAATATGTCTCTTTGCACATGATACTAGTATTACTTGGAGTAACACGGATATTATGGATCTTCGCAATACCATAGCTACAGACCTAGTCACCATTAAATCGTGGTGCGATTCGAATCTCCTGTTATTTAACTTTTCTAAAACCAAAGTCCTACCTTACAACAGTATGATGCAACCTTTAGTACTTAATAACAACAGTCTAGAGGTAGTTGAGTCGGTGAAGTTCTTAGGGCTTATTGTGGATAAGTCTCTAAAATGGAACTTGCACATTGATGCCTTACACAAAAAATTAAGTTCTGCTTGTTTTGCGCTAAGATCAGTTGCTACGGCAATGAATTTGTCAACATCTAGGACCGTTTATTATGCCCTTTTTGAGTCTCATCTTCGGTACGCCCTTCCATTCTGGGGTACGTGTTGTGCGACTCAATTTGAGCGTATTTTTAAACTACAAAAGAGAGCTCTTCGTTACTCCCTGAGACTCAATAGCAGAGTTCATTGCCAAGAATTCTTTAAAAAATGTAAAATATTAACTCTTCCTTCTTTGTTTGTTTTTGAATCCGTTTGTTTAATCCGCAAACATGCATCAGAAGGTCCAGAGAGACCCACTCACAACTATCCCCTTAGAAACGTGGAGCATAATCTTTATCTGCCAACCCCATGGTCTGAACTGGTTAAGTGCTCTATACTATACAATTCGAGAAAAATGTACAATCACCTGCCATCTAACATCAAATCTATTGCAGCATTTCCCGCTTTTCACAAGGCCTTGAAAGCTTATTTGCTGGAGAGAGCTTTTTATACAGTGAATGACTTTTTTATAAACGATTTGAATTCAGCAAATTGACTTGCAGGATTATTACTTTCGAGTACTTTTATACATATTTGCAGCAGCATAGAACTTTTGATTTACTTTCCCTTTACCTTTTCCTCGTTCGCCTTCTTTTTGCTCTGACGTTGTATACATATTGTTTGCAAAATTTTTAATTTTTTAATGTGTACTTAATAACTATAAAATTATATTAAGTAGTATAACTCACGCCATTTACTTGGTGTCTGTTTCTGTTTTTGTTTTGTTTGTAGTTTTTTATTATTTTTTGTTTTTTATTGTATTTTTTTATTTTGTATAAGCTTTGTCCACAAATTGGTAAAATTTTTTGACAATCAAGCATACCTTACTTACTTACTTACTTACTTCATTTGTATTAATTATCTTTTTTACTTGAATCATAATATATAAAAAATAACATTTATACAAAAGTTGCAGTATGCAACCTTTATTTTTAGTAACATTTCAAGGCAGGCCTATTTTTCATTGAAAAAAGATAGTGAAAGTTGTGTGAGTGGGAAGAGAATGGGGAATAATAACCCGGCTATCCTGGTAGGAAGCAAATTAGAGCCATTACGGCGTAATACTCGCAGCGATATTAACTTGTTCAAGGGTAATGGCGGCAAATTCAATGTAACAGATATGATGGATACCCATGACGGGAAACCATGGGGAGGTGCGAAAATTACTTTTCCTTTGAATTAATTACTTACGCACTTTTCGAGCCTTGGTGTAAGAAGACATTAACAAATGAAGCTTTAAAAATAAAATATATTAAAAATATGAGCATGTGAAATATTCTTTTAATTAATTTAAAATTGCCTTTATTGACTGTGTAAATTGACTGTATTAAAAACATGTATTACGGACTAAGGAAACATTTGTAATATTTAAATATATAAAGAATACTTATTCTTTTATGCTGTCACATATATCGATGATAAATATTTAACTGTTAACTCACACAACCTAATACACCCCTTATTTGGAACGTAGTTCTACATGTCTGCTGAAAAATGATGTTATTGTAGTAAATAACGATATCATTATGAGTAGGTACCATACAAAAGAAAATGAAAAGATTATTTTACATTCTTAAATGCATTTCTTTAGATGGCTTCTTCATATTTTTCTTCTTGTCAATACTTCACATTTGTCCTATCGCTTCTAGATAATGTATTAGATAAAGAATAGCAACTACATCTTTAATTCCCTTCTTCCCTCTTCATATTTCGCTCTTACCACCAGCATTACCACCTCGTCCGATAACTCCATAAGCCTGCTCTGGCTATTCTTTGCTAATAGTTTCATTATTTTCTCGGTGCGCTTTGCCGCCCCCACTTTATTATGTAGTTCCTCCACCATTTTTATTTTTAGTTTTGGGTTTTGGCTAGTCTTCGCCATTTACTTATGCCTGTGTCCCTACGCTCCTCTTACTACAGTTGTACCCACAGTCCCACAGTTAATTTTGCTTGCGTTTCTGTTGTTTTTCAAGCATCGTATAATCCTCTCCTTTTTCTCAGTTCCCCTGTAGTACCACACACTTATTATTTAATATATTTTTTTCTATTTCGTACCAAATCTTCCGTACCTTTGTGGCAACCTGTTTAGTCCCATTCTTCGTATTTGCCACCGTCTTTGTTAGATTAACTAACACGTCGACGCATGCTCCCGTTTTTGAAATTCCTTTCTATGCTTTTCCTGTTTTTAGATTTATGTTCATTTTATTCTTACTCTTATCAGCTCCTATTTCTGGCTTTTCATGTAATTTACTTTACATTCTTTTATTAATATTGGCCAAGCATTTCCTCTCATCATTACTATGTCATCCCCATGTCATTTTTTCCTTTTGTCCGTCTCTTTTGCCTTATTTTTTCCTCCTCCTGACTGTCCTCTTCTTTCTCTTCGGCTATTGCTGCTAGTCTCCCTTCACCAGGTATCCAACATAGACTCTTTTACCACCATACTTACCTTCATTTTTATTAAATATTTATGTTCTTTTCAGGAATTTTTCGGTCGGTTTTTCGATCCAATGTTCTCCCATATTCCGCCAAGTCTATAGATTTTTCTTGAGTTATAAGTTTTTCCTCTTTTTAGATTTATGTTGCTTTTATTCTTACTCCCATCAGCTCCTATTTCTGGATCTTCATGTAATTTACTTTACATTCTTTTATTATTATTGGTCAAAAATTTCCTCTCATCATTACTGTATACCGTTTTCTTCTCGCTACCTTCCACCTTCACTTTTTTCCCATGTCATTTTTTTCCTTTTTTCCGTCTCTTTTGCCTTATCTTTTTTCTCCTCCTGACTGTCCTTCTCTGTCTCTTCGGTTATTGCTGCTAGCCTCACTTTACCAGGTACCCAACATAGACTCTTTTACCACCACACTTACCTTAATTTTTATTAAATATTTATGTTCTTTTCAGGAATTTTTCGTTCGGTTTTTCGATCCAATGTTCTCCCATATTCCGCCAAGACTATAGATTTTTCTTGAGCTATAAGTTTTTCCTCTTTTTAGATTTATGTTGCTTTTATACTTATTTCCATCAGCTCCTATTTCTTGCTCTCCATGTAATTTTCTTTTCATTCTTTGATTAATATTGGTCAACCATGTCATGTTTTTCCTTTTGTCCGTCTCTTTTGCCTTATCTTTTTCCTCCTCCTGACTGTCCTTCTCTGTCTCTTCGGGTATTGCTTCTAGCCTCTCTTCACCAGGTACAGGGCTGCTTTATCCATTAGGCAATATAGGCAGTTGCCTAGGGCGGCAAACTATGAGAGGGCGGCAAAAATACTGTACAAAAAATATTTGTATATAAAAATTAAAATCGAATAACATTTAAGTACATCTACATAGTACATCCATCAATGGAATATAAGTGGGCATTCATTTCTAGAAAACAAATTGCATTTCCTTAACACTAGATATTCATTCAAAAAGGACAGAATTCGTAAATTGCGTTTTTTCCTGTTATTTACTATGGGAACACTAACAGGATAATTTCACTGTAATCATTGCATGTGGTTTCTTTTTAAAGATAAATCACATGCTACGATTTTTCTGATATTCTCTGATATTTTCTTCTTCTCATTTTCTTACTTCTAATTTTCAAATATTCTTAAGTTAAAGTTGATTTCCTGTAATTGAATGAACTATATTTCAATAAAGTCATCCTAGAAACGCAGCTCATAAAAATTGGCAATATAATTTTAAATTCATCTTCTTTAAAATATAAAATATTTGTCTGAATTATCAATATGAATGAGTCAGATAAAATTAAATAATTAGAAGAATTTTTTACAAAGCAACAAAAACAAAATTTGTTTAATTTATAAATGTTTTTTTTATTTTGATAACGATTTTGATTCCGAAGTGAAAGTCGAAACGTCAAATATACTTGATTTCAAACTCAAATTGTGGCTTATTCCCAATAGTACATTATTTGACGGTTTTTGCTGTATATTTTAAAGAACCGTTTGGATTGACATGAAATTTGGCATACGCATAGCCAACATGTCAAAGAAAAAAGTGATATTGTGCCGATGAGTGCTTTTGCCCTGGGGGTGACTTTCACCCCTTCTCGTGGGTGAAAAAATATATGTCCAAAATAAGTTCGGAATTCGATAAACTAATTCTAAGCAACTTTTATTCCATACAGTTTTTTCACTAAGTCAATATTTTTCGAGTTATTTGCGAGTGAATATGTTCATTTTTTAACAAAACAAACACGTTTTTAGACAAGTTTTCGCAAAATAATTAAAAAAGTAAGTATTTTATCGAAAAAACTATTCTTAGCAAAAATAGAGCTTGTAAAAAAATGAAAAAAAGGGTGTATACATGAAGTCTTTTAACCTAGTAGAAGCAGAGTTGTAGCTAAAGAAAAAGGGTCCATATTCCATATTCGCCAAATTTCAAATAAATATATTTCAACGTGAAATAACCATAATTACACTTTTATACAAAATAACTTTTTTATAATAAAACCTTTTTATTATTTATAGGGAAGAATATAAAATAATTTAACGATAAACGATTTAACGATAACATGCTTAAAATTCCAAATATTACACTCTAATAAAAATGTACTTTTTCCGCAAATCGCCAGGAAATTTTGACATTCCTGTCAAAATTTCTTGAAGAAAAAGTCAGGACTTCCTTACTGTAAGGAAATGTCATTTCCTTACTGTAAGGAAATGATATTTCCGTACAGTTGTTAGTGTTCTACATAAATGATAGAAAACACATTGCTATTAAAACCTTGTAAATTACCTTAATCATTAAATTTTCTTTATCTGGAGCTTCCTGGATAAATTTTTCAATTTCTTCCTTCGTTAAAATCTTAGATTTCTTTGCCCTATAACCTTGAGCTTGCCGTTTCAATAAAGAACGAAGTTTTGAGTATGTAGATATATCTACATTGTGTTTAAGTGCAAGGGTTGACTTCAGCATTGAATAATTGGCCCATAATGTTGAAGATTTCATCTTTAAACAAAGGTCTAGGAAGTATGCCATTACAACATTTTCTGAGAAAGAACTCGTATTTTTACTCATGCGATAATCCATAAAACGTCTGTATGCATTTTCGTACTTTTCTCTTGATTTCTTTGGCAATAATTCTAATGAAGCAGTATTCACTGCCTCAACCAGCTCTGGAGGAGTCCCAGGAATGGAAATTTCATCATCACTTATCATTTTACTTTCGAGAACACCAGCAATTAAATTTATAAGCGTCAAGTTTGACAATTCAACCTCAATACGTTTCCATAGTAACCCAAGTAATTTTATTAGGAATTTCAAAGCACCATTTATTTGGGAATAAAATTATCGCGTTTTTTTTAAATCAATC
The DNA here is from genome assembly GCF_917563875.1 of Diabrotica virgifera virgifera. Taxonomy (NCBI): domain Eukaryota; kingdom Metazoa; phylum Arthropoda; class Insecta; order Coleoptera; family Chrysomelidae; genus Diabrotica; species Diabrotica virgifera. The sequence continues at coordinate 143,951,932 of NC_065443.1, read as the reverse complement.
AATATCTGTCGAATTTTAAACGATTTGCGGAAAAATAGTATGTTTACCTCGTAGGAAAAGCCACATTCCTGGACTCTGTGTTGCTAAGTCTCGGCTTGCACCTCGACTTAGCAATCTTCACAGTCGTCCAGGAATGTTAAGCTTTTCCTACCCGGTAAACAATGTACTATTTATAATATCACGGTTTTGTTATTGTACATATAGGATACAACATGTTTGGAAAGAATAATTAACTTATAAAATATGAATTTTTAGTAGGTGTGTTAACTGTTATTTATAATTATGATTCCGAAAATTACACTAGTATAAAATAGTATTTTTTATAATACCACGGTTGTTTAAAATGGTATATACAATTTTAAGTATATAAACTTTTAATTACAGTATAACCTGCCATATCCGGACCTGTCATATCCGGACCTCCCCATATCCGGACGGTTCTGCACCGTCCGGATCTACCGAAATCTACCGAGAAAGGCAGTCCTGCTGTTGGACAACGCACTAAAAGATGGCGAAATAATGTATTATAGAATCTATAAAACGTGTCTATCGACGAAAGTTATTGACGGCGTTGATTACTGGAATGTATGAACGAGAAAACGTTTCAGAGACTGTAAAAGAAGTAGTGGTCTTGATATCTGGATTTTTTCATATCCGGATCGGTCTGTCGCCACATTGATCCGTATATGGCAGGTTTGACTGTATTTAAACAATTAAAAAAGATACGCAACAGCCAAGTTCCAACTGGGGACCTCTCGATCTGCAGTCTAATGCCACTGAGGCACCATCAATTTGTAGATATCGATTTATTAACGTACTTTAAAATATCATTGCATTAGCCACATTTTTAAAATAGTTTGAAATTAAAAAAAAATCGATTTATCCATACAGTGTGATTGGTCAGTGAGGTAAAGCTTTGTAGATCCGTTATAAGTAATAGATAGTAATAAAAGTTAATAACACAAATTGTAGCCAACTTTGATTACAGATTGATAATCAGTAATCGTAAATTGTAAGTTTTAGACAATTATTCAGTCATGGCTTTCTTAAAATTTGGAAAGATTTAGACCCGTAATTTTTAATAATTTTGCTCTGAAAAATGAAAATATCTCGAAAACTAATAAATTTACACATAGCGAATGTTATACAAAAATTATAGTATGGTAATGGTACTTTTCGATAATGATATAAAATACAGGGTGTTCTATTTAAAATTACTGAGAAAATAATGTACTTGCGTTTTGACTCACCCTGTATTCAATATAAAGAAAATTAGCAAAACAACCATTTACGAAAATTTTGACAATAAGTAAAAAAATATGACGTCAATAAACCATTGACCTTGTGCTTGCTTTTATTTATACAGGTAGTTAATCTTGTTACAATTTTCATATAAAATTGGTTATAACTTTGTAAATACCCCGTATAACATACCAAACCTTTATATTTTTGTAATCAAAAAGTTACGAAGTTTTCGAATATAAAATAAAATACAGGGTATTCTATTAAAAAAAAACATATGTTTGGTCTGCCACTATGTTATCGAACACCCTGTAACATTCTAACTAATTTTGTAATGTGAAGCTCAAAGTTCGCTACAATTTTTGTTATTAAGTTTTATCGCTATATATTACTATAACGGATCTACGGAGTTTCATCCCACTAATTATTAATCACTCTGTAGAATAGCAGTTAAATATTGCATTGTTAGCTAGTTCTAAGCTATCCTGAAAATTTCAGGTGTCTAGGTAGCCTAGAACTATTTTTAAAATGTATTACAAAATTTGCGGAGTCCGTGACACCAACCAACCCAAGTATATAAAAAGGTTTTAAAAAATGAAGCACTTTTTGGAAAAAACTCATTACAACTTTTTTAAAGAATAAAAAGCTTTATTTCTATTTTTATAAAAAAAGGATTCTAGTATCAAATGTGCGCAAGTTACGCTCAAAATACAGTTGGTCCCTTTTGATTTGGCAAAAAAAAAAATCGGGAAAATCACCCCCTAATTAACAACTTAAATAAAATTAATCGTTACCGCTTCACAAGTTGCTTTATTTATATTGTGTTTATATGATCTGTCAGTTTCACTGATTCAACGTGTTTATTTTTGAAAAAAATTGGTTTTAAAGTAAAATTTGAAAAATTTTTAATTTTGAAAAAAATTGCTTTTTTTTTCAAAATAACTTAAAAATTATTAGTAATACCAAAAATCTTAAAGAGTAATGAAATGTACTGTAATGAAATGTTTTGCTTTTCTGGATATTTTAGATTCTTTGTTTTCCTGATAGACAAAAATTGGTTATGTTATGGCTGTTTAAAGTTTGCATACATTTGGGATTAGTGACTCGTTCAAGCCATTTTAACTACAGCCTTTTAAAAAATAAGCACTTTGAACAGATGAAATTTACAGATTGTATAAAGATTAAATAAGTAAAGTAACTTGTGAAGCGGTAACGATTAATTTTATTTGGGATGCCAATTAGGAGATGCTTTTCGCGATTCTTTTTACCAAAAACTAAAAGGGACCAACAATAGTTTGAGCGTAACTCACTTACTTTTAATGTTAGAAGTTTTTTTAAAAAACAAAATTAACTTTTTTTTAAACACTTTAAAAAAGTTGTAATGAGTGTTCCCCAAAAAGTGTTCCGTGCTTTGGTTATTTCTCGATGAAATATTTGATTTGGAATTTGACGAATAAGAATCTACTTTTCATTAGCTACAACTTTGCTTCTACTGGGTCTACAGACTTCGTACAAACACCATTTTTTTCACTTTTTTATGAGAAGGGATGAAACTCACCCCCAGGGCAAAAGCACATAATGGCACAATATCACTTTTTTTCTTTGACTTATTAGCTATGTGTATGCCAAATTTCATGTCAATCTAAGCGGTTCTTTAAAATTCAGAGATTTTGAAATATTTTACCGTTAAAGATCGTACTACAAATAAAATAGTAAATTTTATTTTGGATTTCTCATGCCGGCGCCGGCGCCGATAAGAAGACAACAATGAAATCACCTATTTTTACATTGGTCCGCATGTATACTTATTTCAGCTTCTATTTCCCTTCAGGCATCGGCTTTAAGTTGTTTTTTAAAATAGTCTTTATTTTCCACGGAAAACATCAATAAGTTTGAATAAGTTTGATAACATTTCCTTCCGACTCCATTACACTATAACAAAAATTTTCGACTTAAGCGCGCCAAAACCAACAAATCTTTCGGAAAACCGTCCAAATACACATTGCGAACCATCAAAGTATTCGTTCAAAAACCGACAAAAGTTGGATCGTAATGCGCCGTGTGCGCGCCGATCTGCGCTCATATGTATACATACCTTAATGGTAGGGGAGCCTAAAAGGGATTTCCAAGAAAAAAAAATTGATCCTTAAAAATACTCGAAATTGTCAGATTAAGATAAGGTAAGTTAAGTACATACAGAAGAGTGTATATTTCAATATTTAAAAAATCTGACGATTCGAGTGGGGTGTACGAAAATGACCGAGTCAAAATTTCACAACAAAAGCGAATATTTCGCGAAATGAACGTCAGATCGAAAAACTAAAAACTACCTGTTCAAATTTTTTCAAGAATCTATCGAAAGATACCAAACATGACCCCCACGAAGAGGGGTGGGTGGTAAATTTAAAATTTTAAATACAAATCCCGCGATATTTCGCAAAATAAACATCAGATCGAAAAACTGCAAAATACACTTATTCAATATTTTTGAAAAATCTATCGAATAGTACCAAATACGACCCCCAATGGAGGTGGGGTGGGGGTTTCTTTAAAATCTTAAATAGGGCCCCCATTTTTTATTGCAGATTTGGATTCTCTGCGTAAAAATACGCAACTTTTATTCAAAACATTTTTTCGAATTATGGATAAATTGCGCTATAATCGGGAAAAACAATTGTTGGAAATGGAAAATTAACTTAAAAAATGGAAAGTCCCCACTAAAATAGAAAATTTTACTTAACTTTTTTTGGTTTTAGGACAGCCGAGTGAAGTTGGCACCTCTAAATACGATTTTTTCAAAAATTTTATTTTTTTTAATTGTCCATCAAATGTCCACTCTTGTCCAGCAAAAATTTTTTTGTCCACCTTTTGTTTACGAGATACTAAAAAAACGTGAAATACGGCCCAACACCCCGAAGTCAAAAAAACGTCGTAAAAACTGATACGTTTGATTGTCCAACTGTTGTCCACACTTGTCCAGGAATTTTTTTTAATTGTTCACCTTTTATTTATTTAAATTAGCAATAATTATCGTTTGTTAGTAATAATGCCAAAAAATGAGAATTTTTGGAAATTTTGTTTCACGTTTGATTGTCCATCGAATGTCCACCCTTGCCCAGCAAAAATTTTTTTTGTCCACCTTTTGTTTACGAGATACTAAAAAAACGTGAAATAAGGTCCAATACTCCGAAGTCAAAAAAACGTCGTAAAAACTGATACGTTTGATTGTCCAACTGTTGTCCACACTTGTCCAGGCATTTTTTTTAATTGTCCACCTTTTGTTTATTTAAATTAGCAATAATTATTGTTTGTTAGTAAAAATGACAAAAAATGAGAATTTTTGGAATTTTTTTTTCACGTTTGATTGTCCGTCGAATGTCCACCCTTGTCCAGCAAAAAGTTTTTTTGTCCACCTTTTTTGAAAAATATATTTTAAAATAATCTTTCGGACCGGGAAAAAGTACAGTTTTCCGAATTCGAGATAAAGTCGTCAAAACTGACAGGTTTCGATTGTCCAATAGTTGTCCATACGTGTTCAAGCATTTTTTTTACTTTTCCACTTTTTTCTTCATAATAGGAATAGTTGTAGTTTTTTAATAAAAATGTCAAGAAAAAAAACAAATCTAATATTTACTCGTATGATTGTAAATCTCGGCTTCGCCTCTGTGTACAAACTTTACACTCGTAAATAAAATAAGTCCTAGTTATGTAATATACTATTTTTGAAATGTTTTTTCATATCTGATTGTCAATCGAATTTCCATCCTTGTTTAGCTAAAAGTTTTTTCTGTCTACCTTTTGTTCAAGAGATTTAAAAAAAAAACAAGAAATAAGGCCACGCACTCCGAATTGAAAAAAGTCGTGAAAACCGATACGTTTAATTGTCCAATAGTTTACCACACGTGTCAAAGCATTTTTTTTTACCTGTCCATCTTTCTTTTACATTTTATATCAATAATTTTAATTTGTTATCAAAATCTTCAGAAAATGCAAATTTTTGAAAAATTTCCACTCTTGTCCAGCAGGAAGTTTTTTACGTTCACCGTTTATGAAAAATATGGATTCGACAATATTTTGAGATTGACAAAAAGCGCAGCAATTCGACTTTGGAAATAGTCGTTCAAAATCGAAAGGTATGATTATCCAAGAAGCTTGCCCCAACGGTAATTAAGACGTATATTCTCAGCAACTATCATGCCAAATTCAGTAACATTTACAAGAGACTAAATATCTTGGTCGTAACTTAGTCAAACAAAATCAATGGTACCTAGTAGATATATACATTTCGCACCACGGATAAATAGCTATTTTCGTACGTGTGAGCAAGAAGTCGATTTTGGCGAAGACGAAATCATCTGAGCCTAAATCGACGATTGCTCACAGGTGCGAACATAATTTTTCATGGTGGAAGTAAAAGTTAAAAACATGAAACAAACAATAATATATTTCTTCAGTAGTGCGGAAAAGTTTTTTTAAACGAATCTGAGGGTTGCAATGCGAGCCGACGGCGAGCATTGTAATCAGATGAGTTAAAAAAACTGTTCCACACTAGTTAAGAACGATATTTTATTCAACAATGTGTGAAAATGCGAATATTGCATCGCTCGAGCGTGTGAAAAAGTAACCTTTTACACGGCGTTGAATAAAAATATCATTTTTTGGAATTCGCATTCATGGATTGTTGCTACCAAACTAAAAAATATTGCTGAGAAAAAACCAATGTTTCACAAGTAATGAAAATGTCTGAACACGAATGGACAACTATTGGACAATCCAAAGCTGTTAGTCCTGACAACTTTTTCTCGAATTCGGAAACTTGTACTTCTTCCCTGTCCAAAAAATTTTTTTCAACTATTTTTTTCAAAAAAGGTGGAGAAAAGAAACTTTTTGCTGGACAACGGTGAATATTCGACGGACAATCAAACGTGAAAAAACCAAAAATTCTCATTTTTTGGCATTTTTACTAACAAACAATAATTATTGCTAATTTAAATAAACAAAAGGTGGACAATTAAAAAAACGCCTGGACAAGTGTGGACAACAGTTGGACAATCAAACGTATCAGTTTTTACCACGTTTTTTTTTACTTTGGGGTGTTGGCCCTTATTTCACGTTTTTTTAATATCTCGTAAAAAAAATGGACAAAAAAAATTTTTGCTGGGCAAGGGTGGTCATTCGATGGACAATCAAACGTGAAAAAAAATTTCCAAAAATTCTCATTTTTTGGCATTTTTACTAACAAACGAAAATTATTGCTAATTTACATAAATAAAAGGTGGACAATTAAAAAAAAATGCCTGGACAAGTGTGGACAACAGTTGGACAATCAAACGTATCAGTTTTTACGACGTTTTTTTTTAACTTCGGGGTGTTAAGCCTTATTTCACGTTTTTTTAGTATCTCGTAAACAAAAGGTGGACAAAAAAAATTTTTGCTGGACAAGGGTGGACATTCGATGGACAATCAAACGTGAAAAAAAATTTCCAAAAATTCTCATTTTTTGGCATTTTTACTAACAAACGATAATTATTGCTAATTTAAATAAATAAAAGGTGGACAATTAAAAAAAATGCCTGGACAAGTGTGGACAACAGTTGGACAATCAAACGTATCAGTTTTTACGACGTTTTTTGACTTCGGGGTATTGGGCCTTATTTCACGTTTTTTTAGAAGCTCGTAAAAAAAGGTGGACAAAAAAAATTTTTGCTGGACAAGGGTGGACATTCGACGGACAATCAAACGTGAAAAAAATTTCCAAAAATTCTCATTTTTTGGCATTATTTTTACTAACAAATGATAATTATTGCTAATTTAAATAAATAAAAGGTGGACAATAATTAAAAAAAAATGCCTGGACAAGTGTGGAAAACAGTTGGACAATCAAACGTATCAGTTTTTACGACGTTTTTTTGACTTCGGGGTGCTGGGCCATATTTCACGTTTTTTTAGTATATCGTAAACAAAAGGTGGACAAAAAAAAATTTTTGCTGGACAAGAGTGGACATTTGATGGACAATTAAAAAAAAAGAAATTTTGAAAAAATCGTATTTAGAGGTGCCAACTTCACACGGCTTTTTAGGACAACCCAAGGGTCAACCCAATAGGTCCCCAAAGCGCTCGAGTGACAGCACATTTAGCATACTTTGGGAGCGTTCAAGTATTACGTAACGCAATTTTTGAAGATTTTTGACCCCCCTCCCCCCTACGTAACGCTCTCTAATGGGCGTTTAAGTATTGCGTAACGCAATTTTTGAAGATTTTTGACCCCCCCCCCCCCAACCTGCGTTACGTAATACTTGAACGGTCCCTTTGCTCCCCTACCATAAGGCAAAATGTTAAAATAAAACACAGTTGTTCTTTATCAAGATCTAATATATTACAAGACCTATTGACTTAAAGTCTCAATCTCGAAATATCTACCTGTCCGTTTATCAAGATCGCAATACAGAGAAAACATAATATATAATTCCTAAAATAATTCACGGAAACAACAAAGAACCTGCGCCCATGAAAGCATCCAAACATCCCAGAAACGAAAGAATAATTGCCTAAAACTGCTACGAGAACAAATACTTTTTATAGTTCTAAGTGTTTTTGTCACCGGGCATCTTCATCTTCTACGATCCCTCTTCACGGTAACAATATGTCAAAGTGTCTTGAAATATTGGCCGTGGACCACCCCTGTTTACACTAGGAACAATAAAAGTACACAAAACTTTTAAGCACCGTTTATTTTATGCAACTGAACTGAAATTAAGCTTTATTTAGTACCACTCAGTGGCGTTCCAAAGGAAATTTTATAGGGTTTTATTTAAAAATATCAATAATTATCTTTTGTTTTTACCTAATACATTGTTAATGATTTTGTACGTCTTTTTAATACTAATTTAATATCATATGCGGGTTAAATCAACGGAAACACTAAAACATTTTAAAATTAAAATTTTACCCGTAATTTTTCTGTAGAACTTGAAGAATAGAAGAAGACTTATTTATATGCGAAGTTTTCGATTATATTAACCTGACTGAATTAAAAAATGGGCTAAGTTCCATCTTTTATGAAATTTTATGAAAAGGCCAGTCAGTATATATAATATGTATGTCAACCTTCCATTTTGGTCCAAGGATGTGGGTCCTACGGCCCTCCCCATTTGCGAGTCGTTTTTTGTTCTCTGTCCTCTATTCGACAGTACTGATCATTACCTTTCCAAAGTATGCCTAATTTGGAAAATCGGTTATACCATTCAAAAGTTATCGAGCTCAGAAATTTGACCAAGTTTCTATTTAAAAAGGGGAAAATGTTTGTGGATATGTTTATATTTTTGTATGTGTGTGAAAAAGTTACACAAATCTGAATTTATTTTTCTATGTTTCAAGGGGGGATCGGTGCCGATTTAGAACCGGTGTAGTACGTGATTTTTGAGCACACATAAACCAGCTATAAGACTGGGTATCTACAACAGGACATTTTTTTGGGTAAATGTATCTCAGCTCAGGTTCAAAGAGACACAGGAAAACCGTAAATAAGCGCTCGAGTTTAGATTTCAAATGATGCCTAAGTGGCCAGGATCGGACATACACGCTGCTCAGTATAGCTGAAAAACTAAAAAAATTAACTTTAAAAATTTTGGTTTTTCGACAATTACTCAAAATTTCAACTTACAAATTACGCCAAAACTGATCGTTAGTAGGAGGGCTCCAGGCACGTCGAACGGTTTATAACTTAATCGGCGGGCTGAAAAGTTCGTAGGCTGGCACATAGATGGCGCTACTGGTATTAAATCCATATGATTTTTAGTCAACCCTAACCTTCAAAAGATGCGTTTATGAGTTTGACAGTTGTCGAACTATTAGTTTATGAGATATAGCATTTTGAGTGAAGCAACTTCAGTTGCTATGAGATATAGCATCAGTTTATTAATTGTACTATTACTAATTTTAATGTTTTTAACAAATAAAGTTGTTCATTAAAAATCTTAAATTAATTAATTTGTCGTAGATAAAGTAGAGTATACTACTCGCAATAATGGCCCTCATTTCCTCAGAATGTTACTCCCTCGCCGCTAACGCGGCTCGGTTCGTAAATATTCCTCGGGAATAATAGCCATCATTATTGACTCGTGGTATATTCTACTATTAAAAAAATGGATAAAAAGGAATTTCGTACCTTAATATTTGATAGCTTTTTGACGCAAAAAATACTGTTGAAGCCAAAGCTTGGCTTGATAAACAATATTCGGACTCTGCACCAGGAAAATCAACCGTTGAGAAATAGTTTGCTAAGTTTAAACGAGGCGAAATAAGCACCGAGGATGATGCATGTAGTAGACGCCCCAAAGAGACTGTTAACGATGAAAACATCAAAACAGTCCACAAAATAGTTTTTGATGACCATGATGAAGTTGCTTGAGAAAGCTGAGACTGTAAGGATATGAAAGGAATGTGTTGGGTATATTGTGCATGAATAGTTGGGTATGCGAAAGCTCTGTGGAAAGTGGTTGCCGCGAGAGCTCACATGCGCTCAAAACGAACAACGAATTGGTATTTCTGAGAAGAATTTGGAGCTATTCAATCGTAATAAAACCGAATTTTAGCGTCGATATATTACAACGGATGAAACATGGCTCCATCATTTCACACCAGAGTCCAATCGACAGTCTGCCGGATCCATTGCACGCGATGAACCGACTCCAAAGCGTGGAAAGAAGCAATAGTCGGCTGGCAAGGTTATGGCGTCAGTATTTTGGGATGAGCATGGTATAATATTTATCGACTACCTTGAAAAGGAAAAACCCATTAACAGCGACTATTACATTGCAATATTGGGGCGTTTGAAGGACTAAATCGCTTAAAAATGGCCCCATTTGAATAAAAATAAAGTGCTGTTTCATCAAGACAACGCACCGTCTAATAAATTAATGAAAATGATGGCAAAATTTCATGAATTGAGCTTCGAATTGCCTCCGCAGTCACCGTATTTACCAGATATGGCTCCTGATGACTACTATCTGTTAGCTGATCTAAATAAAATGCCCGCTGGAAAGAAATTTAGCACCAATGAAGAGTTAATCGCCGAAACTGAGGCTTATTTTGAGGCTAGAGACAAATTTATTATAAAAATGGTACTGAAAACTTGTATGACCGCCATAATCATTATGTCACCCTCGAAGGTAACTATATTGAATAATAAAATCAAATTTTATAAAAAAAAATTCTATGTTAGCCTACGAACTTTTCAGCCTGCCTGTTATATCTGGGAAAATTCGCATTTTTAAGTTATAGGCCTCATAAATATGATCAAGTCCATTTCCTATAGAAACCGTCTTAGAAGTCCACTTACAAAGAGACATATTATTTCCCTTGTTGCAGCAAGTTTATCCTGGTTTTACGAACAGCTCTAGTTATTTTATCATCAAATCCAATATAGACTGATAGTTCTTCAAATCTTTTTCTTGACAGCAGCGGTAAAAAACTAGCGTCAACAGAAGTATCACAAGACCACATTTTTTTGGTGGACTCTATTCTGCATCTAAGTGCTCCTGCTTTCGAAAGTATTGCCATAAAACTATTTAGTTCATCATTGTCAAGTGTTTTTCAGTTTTTTTGGTGGTCTGGATTTTTTTCGTTCCACTTTTAATCATTTTTAGAATTTATTGCATTAGCATTAAGATACATAATATCTTTTATATTCGTTGTTTTAAATTTTCAGTCTTTTGAGATGATGAGAGTAGGGACCGTTCAAGTATTACGTAACGCAGGTTGGGCGGTCAAAAATCTTCAAAAATTGCGTTACGCAATAGTTAAACCCCCATAAGAGTGCGTTACGTAGGGGGGGGGTTAAAAATCTTCAAAAATCGCGTTACGTAATACTTGAACGCTCCCGTAGGACTAAAAACGAATATTGATAAAACTAAGGTAATGTTAGCTGAACAAGTAGGATTGAAAATGTAGAAGAATATGTGTACTTGGGATATAAAATAAAACAATGCAAAGAAAATCAGACTACATAAATAGTCAGAAGAATAAGAGTGACTTTGATAGCAGTAGATAAACTAAGCTTTATTATAGATGATCCAAAAATCCCCAGTTAATTTAAAAAGAAAGGTTTATGACACATGTATCCTTCCTGTCCTTACTTATGGAATCGATACCATGACACTAAAAAATCTCTTAACATACTTAGAACAACTCAAAGAGCAATTGAGAGACTGATGATACATCTAAGCTGAAGAGATCATATGGGAAACGAAGATCTAAGAGGAAGAACTAAAGTTAAAGATGTTATCCAAAATATCGCTAAATCTAAATGGAAGTGGCAAATATAATAAATAATACAGTGGCAAGAGCAGATAAATGAAGCATAGGAGGACGGCAAAAAAGGTGGATCGAGTATAAACCAGAAAATGCTGCTAAGGAAGAAAGAATATTCGTTGTAATTAAACTTTTTTATAAATGATCAAAGAATAGCATTTTCGGTACACTTCGTCAATTCAAAACGTTCATTTACAATATTTCTTCGTCGTGTTTTACTGCTTGTTGCTATCGTTCTACTTTCCCACTGTTTCGCGGTATATTTTGTATAAATGAAAAATGTATTGAAAACATTGAGACGTTGAAACATGTGAAGTAAAACATTTGACGCCACTGGTGCCACCCATGAGATAGACGTTTTGTACTTTTTGTGCACATTTGTTACTCATTCGCGTAGTTAAGCGAGTGTGTGGAAATTTGTTTTTTATCAAAGTCACATGTTGATGATTCTGTCCACCAAACTAATTTATGACTGCCGTAATTATTAATTAAATTAATTTAACTGACGCTGCTAAACTCCGGTCTATATTTTGAATTAGTTTTTATTGATGGGTATAAATACATGTGACATGTGCAATTATTTTTGGCATTGTTTAATTTGTTACTAGTACTTATGTTGTGATTCGATCATCTCTTATGTTTTTTGCATTTTTTTCTTTTGAAAATAATTATGACTAGGTTTCGTTTCGGATAATTTTGCACTTGTATACTTATACTTGCATATTCGTTTACATAATTTCACCACTTCTATAGTTAAATGCATAAAAATAGCTTTAGCAACTTCCTGAAACTGCTTTCTTGTCAGCCAGGGCCGTGCCGTGCTATGATGCAGCGAGTCAGTCGCATCAGGCCGCATCACAAGGGGGGGGGGGGGGAGGGCGGAATAATCAGTAAAATCAAAATATAAATTGAACCATTCAATAATTAAAAATATGTATAGGACCAAGTGTCAGCCGAAAGTATAAAATATTATATATGTTACCTACGGTAAAAGTAGATAATATGGTAATTGTACACAATTACCGGTAATTGCAAAATTATTCTGCAACAGAGATATAAGCATCCCTCTACTACGATTAAGAATGCTAAGATGCTACGTATTTACCACGCTATTATACGGTGTAGAGGCCTGGACTCTCAAACAGAACAACATAAAAAATATTGAAAGCTTCGAGATGTGGTGCTACCGTCGAATGCTGAATATAAGTTGGGTGGAAAGAATCACAAACCTTTAAGTATTACGAAGGATAGGAAGAGATCCAAAAATTTTGTTAACGATAAAACGAAGAAAACTCGAGTATTTGGGTCACCTGATGAGAGGTCATTAGGTCATAAATACGCATTACTTCAAAATATAATGCAAGGGAAAATAGAAGGAAAACGGAATCCAGGCCGTAGAAGAATGTCATGGTTGCGGAATTTGAGAGAGTGGTTTGGCTGCACCACTAATGAACTTTTTAGGTGAGCTGTAAACAAGGTCAGGGTAGCCTCGATGATTTCCAATCTCCGATAGGAGTGGCACAAGAAGAAGTAGACCGGTAATTGTATACAATTACCAGAGTCGGCGGTAAATGTAGGAAATATTCTTTAAAAACCCTTTATTTCCTACTCTTACCGGTAATTGTATACATTTCCCAGAGGATCTTGGTAAAAGCAAGAAATTCAAATTATAACGATCGACACGCAAGCGGAATGCCACAATACATAACTATAAAAATTATAACGATCTATTTGGATCTGTGTGAAACTCTTAAAACCCACAAAATTTCATTTGCATATCTCAACCGATTTTAGAGCAATAAATAAATCTAAAGTTCCCAAAAAAGGATTAGTAATGAAACATATACTATCAAAAAGATATGAATAGTAGATGTCAAATAGATTTGATAGATATGCAAGCCCAAGCAGATAACTATTTCAAGTTCGTTTTTGTCTACCAAAATCATCTAACAAAATGTGTACAAAATTTGGCCATTGAAAACTAAACGTGCAGAAGAAGTTACATTAGTTGTTCTTCTTGACACATTTTGGGCCTTTGGAGTTCCTAGCATTCTTCAAAGTGACAATGGAAGATAATTTTCCAAAATAATTATAGAATAACTTAGTTCATTAAAATGTTACATTTTTTAGGCCGTACCTTGCATTTCTTAGAGGAGTCAATTTTATTTCTTTAATGTGTAGGGGGATCAGTAGAAGCTTAAGTTCAAGTTTTTGGGGTCGCCATCCTTGTCCCCCGGTCGCCATCTTGGAAATGGGGTGCAAAGGGGTTTCGCGCTATATCTCATAAACTACCAACCCTACGGAAAATCTAATTAAACATAAAATATAGCAAATTAAATTTTCCACAATTTTGTTTTTATTACTTTTTATCGTCAAGTGACCAACAAAAAAGATATAATCAAAAATATGTAAATTTTTTTTAACAAGTTTCCTTTTGGATGTTATAACTTTTTTTCAGTTCATTTTAAAATAAAATAACATTTTAGCAATTTTGTAGAGGGTTTTTCAGCGAACAATTTCCACTATAAAGTTGTTTAATTCTATTTATTTATATATACCCCAGGCTGTGGGTGAAAAATAGGTCGATTTCAGGATATAATTCAGGAATTTTTGAAACCTATCAGGTGTTGTAAAGGACGAGGCCAGGAATAACTTCTACTAAAATGTAACCAAAAATATTGTGCGCTTTTTTTTCTATTGCGATTTTCATTTGTTAAATTTGCAATTTTTAATGATTTTTAATTTTGCAGCTTAGGATATTGATTTTAAAGGAAAACTTTTTAATAGAAAGTTGTAGTAAATTAAAAAATCCTACAATTTGAGGTACGGTAAGTTTAATTTGGTTAATTGGTTATTGCAAAACATTCTGCGAAAGGTCCAAAATGGCCGTTTTTTTACAATTGCATTATTTATTGTACAAATATTTTTTTTAAACTTTAAAATGAAGATCTTTCAATTCCAAACATAAAAAAATTGTAAAGCTAGATTAACGAATTTGTTGCTTAGATATTATAAATTGTTTATCCCAAGAGGTCAAATGTCGAAGGCTACAACTTTTTGAGAAAAAAATCGTAGAGAGTTGGTGAAACAACTAATCTCCTTCTAAAGAATTACATTTTCATATTCTGATGTAAATAAATGCGTAAAACATTGAAAATAAGGGGCAAATTTCGTTATAAACATTTAGAGCTGAAGCGGTCCTGTACATCCTATGAGTTTTTAACTTACAGAATATTGTTGCTGAAGATGAAACGAAGATTTATAAAAAAATAAAAAATTTCTACAACCAACTGAAGCCGAGATAATTTTTGGGTTTGAAAATAAGGGGGCAAATTTCGTTATAAACATTTAGAGCTGAAGCGGCCCTGTACATCCTATGAGTTTCTAACTTACAGGTTATTGTTGCTAAAGACAAAACGAAGATTTATAAAAAAATAAAAATTTTCTACAACCAACTGAAGCCGAGATAATTGTTTTTTTTTTTCTTAAGTAGTAGTGCTTTATTTATAACAATTAAGAAATTATTTTACAGTCATTGACTATAGAAAGACTTATATTATCTTAAAATAAAAATTTTTATAACATACAATTACATTTAATTATAAAAAATTATTTTTAAAATCGGTGCTTTTGCGAGCGGCCGAATTTTGCAAATCGCCCGGCTCGCTTCAAATCCGCGCGGTCGGAAAATTTTTACGTAACTTGTAACAAATTTTGACAGAAAACAATTCAATAATATTACCATTATAATATACAGTCTATTTACCACTGTATTTGTTTTTCTTGATAAACTTTTATATGTGAAATTTCATTTCTGAAGAAATAATATTACAAAAATGATACATATATATGAAATATATAACTATATTTTTAATTTTTTCATCGTTATATAAATATAATAATAATAATGTTACTTCTTACTATAATATACAATATAAAACTTTTTCTTCTTGTAGTGACTATTCTTTTTGGATCTCACATATAAAAGTCTATCAAGAAAAACAAATACAGTGGTAAATAGACTGTATAATATAATGGTAATATTATTAAATTGTTTTCTGTCAAAATTTAATATAACTTACTAGTTCAGAGAAATAAGGAAAAAAATATCGTGTTGGTGACACATCCCCCTCCAGGCTGAAACCAAATTTTTCGAGTAATATGGTCATCTATAATAATAACCTATATGTTTCCTGCAGCCGATTTTGATGATATACATAGTTATAAACAAATGAAGATCAAAAAACGGTAAATTTTCGCTTTTTTCGTCTCGTACTAAAAAATTGGGCATTTTAAACAAATTTGAGAGTAATAAACTCATAAACCGTATAAAAAACTTCAATATGGCGTTCACTGAATATGTCTATCCTTATTGGTTACTTAGAAAATTGCCAAATAAATCATAAATTTTGAGTTTTTATAAATATTCATAACTTATGTAAAAATTAACTTAGAACCTTCTTATTACATGGAATGTTGAGACTTATGGTGCTTAAATTACACCCTAAATTCCAAAGCAATTGGTCAAATAGTTTAAAAGTTATTTAATTTGTTTATCCAAAATTAATTTTTTTTTGCAACACTGTAAGTCAGAAAATGATGAAGTTACAGTAATATTTTGGATAGTTTATGAAAGAAGAAAATTTACAGTATTAATTTAATTTAAAAAAAATGACAAAAAATAATTATAGATATTGCAAAATAATTTTGCAAAAACATGTGAATTAAAAAAATGGGGGGGCTAACTTTGTCCCTAAATGTCCTAGAACAGTTGTTTTTCTTTCTAAATATGTATAAAAATTCAGTCTTTCTAAATATGAAAAAATAATTTTTCTACGGGTAACGGTTAAAAAGTTATTCTAATTGTTTATAAGTAAGCAAAAAATGGACATGTTTTTGCAAAATAATTTTACACTGTTTAAAATTATTTTTTCTCATTTATTTTTAATTAAGGTAATAGTATAAATGTTCTTCTTTCATAAACTGTCCCAAGTATTATTGTAACCTCATAATTTTCTGACTTATAGTGTTGCAAAAAAAAATTAATTTGGGAAAAATAAATTAAATAACTTCTAAATTATTTGACCAATGGCTTTGAAATTTAAAATATAATTTAAGTACAAGAAGTCTCGGCATTCCGCGTAATAAGAAGATTCTAAGTTAATTTTTACCTAAGTTACGAATATTTATAAGAACTCAATATTTATGATTTATTTTGCAATTTTCTAAGCAACCAATAAGGTTGGACATATTCAGCAAATGCCATATTGAAGTTTTTTATACGATTTATGAGTTTCTTACTCTCAAATTTGTTTAAAGTGCTTAACTTTTTGGTAATTGACGAATAAAGCGATAATTTACCGTTTTTCGATCTTCATTTGTTTATAACTATGTATATCATCAAAATCGGCTGCAGGAAACATATAGGTTAATAATATAGATGTCCATACTACTAAAAAAATTTGGTTTCGGCCTGGAGGGGGATGTGTCACGAGAAAAACCTTA
The DNA here is from genome assembly GCF_917563875.1 of Diabrotica virgifera virgifera. Lineage (NCBI taxonomy): Eukaryota > Metazoa > Arthropoda > Insecta > Coleoptera > Chrysomelidae > Diabrotica > Diabrotica virgifera. Next base: position 143,934,874 of record NC_065443.1, on the reverse strand, counting down.
TTTCTCTGGTCTATACGTAAACATTTTCCGAGCGCGCGGATTTGAAGCGAGCCGGACCATTTGCAAAATTCGGCTGCTTGCAAAAGCACCGATTTAAAAAATAATTTTTAATAATTAAATGTAATTATATTTTATAATAATTTTTATTTTAAGATAACATAAGTCTTTCTTTGGTCAGTGACTGTAAAATAATTTCTTAATTATTATAAATAAAGGCACTACGATTTAAGAAAAAAAAAACAATTATCTCGGCTTCAGTTGGTTGTAGAAAATTTTAATTTTTTTAAAAATCTTCGTTTCGTCTTCAGCAACAATAATCTGTAAGTTAGAGACTCATAGGATATACAGGGCCGCTTCAGCTCTAATGTTTATAACGAAATTTGCCCCCTTATTTTCAAACCCAAAAATTATCTCGGCTTCAGTTGGTCGTAGAAATTTTTTATTTTTTTGTAAATCTTCGTTTCGTCTTCAGCAACAATAATCTGTAAGTTAAAAACTCATAGGATGTACTGGGCCGCTTCAGCTCTAAATGTTTATAACGAAATTTGCCCCCTTATTTTCAAACCCAAAAATTAGAGGTTTAAAAATGTTTTACGCATTTATAGACATCAGAATATGAAAATATACCTCTTTAGAAGGAGATTGGATGTTTCACCAACTCTCTATGATTTTTTTTTTCAAAAAGTTATAGCCCTCGACATTTTACCTCTTGGGATAAACAATTTATAATATCTAAGCAACAAATTCGTTAATCTGGCTTTACAATTTTTTTTTATGTTTGGAATTGAAAGATCTTCATTTTAAAGCTTTAAAAAATAAAAAAAAATTTTTGTACAATAAATAACGCAATTGTAAAAAACGGCCATTTTGGACCTTTCGCAGGCTGTTTTGCAATAACGTATTAACGAAATTAAACTTGCCATAACTCAAATTGTAGGTTTTTTAATTTACTACAATTTTCTATTTAAGAGTTTTTCTCTAAAATGAATATCCTAAGCTGCAAAATTAAAAATCTTTAAAAATTTCAAATTTAACAAATGAAAATCGTCATAAATAATAAACCTCACAATATTTTTGGTTACATTTTAGTATAAGTTATTCCTGGCATCGTCATTTACAACACCTGATAGGTTTCAAAAATTCCTGAATTATATCACGTTTTTTCACCCACAGCCTGTGGTAATAGGTTTTACAGCGCTCCAAACTTGACCAGATTCTCGAATGCTCATAGGGATACAATAAAAACAAAAGTTAGGCTTACTTTTCTATCTATATATATATTTTTTATTCATACAATTTATTATGATTTTAACATTCCTATGCTATTATTAATCTGTTTTTGACCTTTCTTCCCACTATAAAACTTATAACTCTAAGCATATATAGAAAAGGCCCAAGAAGTTGTTTGAGGACAAATTCGCCGCTTCAGAAGAAGAATGACGCAACCTCAAAATGCAAAATTCTTAAGCAGATTAAAAAAAAGATTTTTGATATCAAAATCATAAAGTATGATACAAATTAGCCATTCACCACACCGTGGTCAGGATCTCGAGATATAAGCGTTTTTTGGGGTGTGCCGCTTGTATATCATATGAAGTAACATAACTTTTTTCCTATTATATATTTTGACTTAAAATTCTCCAAAAAACTTCTTCATGAACTATATTTTATTGTTGTGTTTGTTAAAATTATAAACTAAAAAGTTTGTCACTGAACTTTTTTAAGTAAACATGAAACTAACGAAATATGATGACAAAATGTTAATAAATTAACAACTCCTGTTCTAATGTGTTTAAACATTTTGGACAAATTTCATTGTTATCCACATACTTCAAAGATGACACAGTAAAATTTTTAAAAGGAAATATTTACAGCGACCAAAGATACAGCGAGGTAAATTTGAAAAATCATCAAAATTGGTTTTTGGCATTTTTGTATAAAATTTATTTTTTTAACATGTTCCACCAACTCTAGATAAAAATAAACTTCATATTCGGATTCAGCGACCTCGAAAACATAAAAATAGATCAAAATTGATCATTCACCTTAAATTTGATTTTCGTGGTTGGCATAACGGTTAATGCCGCTCGTCTAATGTATAGATAGAAAAGCATTATTTTTCTACGAGAATTCGAGAATCTGGTCAAGTTTGGAGCGCTGTAAAACCTAGATAATAAATAAAATTAAACAACTTTATAGTGAAAATTGTTTATTGAAAAATCCTCTACAAAATCGCTATGATGTTATTTTATTGTGAAATGAACGTAAAAAAAGTTATAACCTCCAAAAGGAAATTTCTTACAAAATTTTCTCTTATTTTTGTTTATAACTTTTTTGTTGGTCATTTTACGATAAAAAGTAATAGATATAAAATTGTATAAAATTTAATTTGCTTCATTTTATGTGAAATTAAATTTTCTGTAGGGTAGCTAGTTTACGAGATACAGCGCGAAAGCCCTTTGCACCTCTTTTTCCAAGATGGCGGCCGGGGGACAAGGGCCTCAACCCCAAAAACTTGAACTTAAGCTTCTACTGAACCCCCCTACACATTAAAAAAATAAAATTGACTCCTCTAAGAAATGCACACTAAATGTAACATTTCAATAGACTAAACTAGGCTCCATGTGGAAATATTTAAAGATAGTGCACGGTAAGCCAGGACACAGTCAGTCACAAGGATTTGTTGCGAATAAAGACATTGAAAATATACTTAGTTCCTGGTTGGAAAACAACCAAATAAAACAAGTTGTCAGAGAGTATTAGATCTGTACAATTCGCCTAGAGCCGAGCTTACCCTTTTAGCATTAAGTGCAGTCCATATAAAGGTATGTTTGTGGTTCCTGTCAAAATTGTTTTCAAAACTTCATCACTATCAGAAATCAGAAGATGCTTTAGAGAATATTTCGACTGAAGAAGATATGGAAATAGAAGAACAAGTAGAAGAAACCCAATCAGGTCCTGATTCTGAAGAACGTGAAGAAGCAGAAGTGGATGAACCAAATTAGCTTCTAATCAAATTTCAGAGAGGCATGATTCTGTTGCAATTAAACGGACACGTGCAAAGGAAGGTTTTTAAAAAGCAAGCGAAGAAAATGCTTAAAACATTAAAAACGTTTGTATAAAACAAATTATACGAATTGGGTACTGGGCGACTGCCACAATTGTATAGCAGAAATCAATAATTTATCATCTGCAAAGAGTCATTCATTTCTTTAGACATAGTTCCAAAAACGAAGACATTTCTTTAGATATACTTCCATTTTATTCAATACAGTCCTCATTAGCTGCTTCTTTAGACTACACCAATGTGGTTGACGAGTTTGACAAAATTAAAGTCAAAAGGGTAAAATTGTTTTTTGGAAATGTTATTTAATGCTAATTATTTCATTTAATTTAAAGTAAGTTTTGTTTTTAAAATAAAAGTTTTCGTTTATTTTGTGCAGTTTTATTTAATAAAAATAAAAGTTAAGTGTCACTAACATTTATAGGGCGGCATTTCAAAGCCTTGCCTCATATTGAAAAGATTTACCGCACGACTCTGGATTCAGCTCCAATTATTAGTGTAATGAAATTGAAAAGGATAGTAGGCACAACATCACAGCAAACTTTAAAACAACCAACACTATGGGATCTATCCTGTTCAAAACCAAATCCAACAACACACAAGAAAGATCCAAAACTTGCATCTATAAAATACCTGTGAATGCGTGACCCGTCAAAATAGCCCGGTCAAAACAGTCCCGTCAAAAAAGCCCCGTCAAAAAAGCCCCGTCAAAATAGCCCGGACACAAAATAGCCTCGACAAAATAGCCCGCAAACAAAATAGCCGCGGTCAAAACAGCCCCGGCTAAAATAGCCCCGGCTAAAACAGCCTCTTAAAAAACAATAAAAAGTTTTATCTTTTAACGGAGTACCATTTATTTTAAATTACTATTCTAATTGGGAAATAAGCCACAATTTACTTTAAAAAATTATTTTATTAACGTTTCTACTTCCACTTCGGACGTCGTTGTCAAAATACAAAATATTAATAAATTAAACAAAAATGTTGTTGCTCAGTAAAAAAATTCTTCTAATAATTTAATTTAATCTGACTCATTCATATCAGCAATTCAGACGTACAGTATGGTGCAAATGGAAGGAATAAATTTGTTATTTCGTAAACCCACGACGTTGAGGAAAAATACTGAAATAGATCGATTTTTATTTTTAAGCTCATTTGAAAGGTTATTTAATTATCTATTTAGTAATATAAACAATTACATAATGATTTATACAAGGTGTCCTAAAACTTTTTTTAAATTTAAATTATTTGACAAAAAGGAAGAATGTATTTAATTTTAAAATGCATTTTACTGTTGCCCGAAAACAGAAAAAAATGTTTATATCATAAATAAACATTGATTTTCGCTTAAATTAAATGTTCAAACTTCCAAGAGGCAAAGAAGACAGGACTCGAGTTTTATGAAAAGACCTTTTTTATTTAATGTGATTAAGATAAACATCTGAATAGAGGATAATTATCATTTCCGAAAAAATGTATTTTTAAGGAATTATTTCATGATGAATTCTGAAGGGAGCTTTTTTGTCGGGGCTATTTTGTCGGGGCTATTTTGTCGGCGGGTTATTATTCCGTGGCTATTTTGTCTGCAGGCTATTTTGTCGGAGCTATTTTGTGTGCGGGATATTATGTCGGGGCTATTTTGTCGGAGCTTTTTCGACGGGGCTATTTTGACGGGGTACCCTGTGAATGCAATTTCTACGTCGGAGAAACCGCAAGATCACTAAGTGTCAGGATAAACGAGCATGAAACATACATCAAGAACACAGACTTCAAAAAACAGCGAATACAGAGTAGGGATGGCGGTTTTTGACAAAATACCGGTTTTCGGTTATACCCGTTTTTTTGCTTACGGTTTAACCTGGCGGTTATAACCGACCAAAAAATAAAATTTCCAAAAACCGGTTTTCGGTTTTTTTAATCCAATAGATTACAATGTTACATTTACAATGCACTTTAGTTTGCGATACTCCACTCGACTCGATACGCGATATCAATATGATCAAAATTAGTACTATCGAAAGAACATCAATATCAATATAAATAAAACACAATTTTTAATAAAACCATTTTATTCTATTAATTATTATATTTATTTATTATTTTATTATTATTATATATTTATTGATTATTATTAAATATAATATAGCGTAAGATTAATGTATACATATTGTAATATTATACAATTTAACCCAACCATTTCAACTTTTTTCTAATTTTCCAGACTCTTTCAAATGGGATTTAAAAAAAATAATATCAACATAAATATTTTACTAAAAATAAATTGGATAGTGCAATTTATCTTTTATTTTTACTACCATCAAAAAAAAATTATCATGTATTTCTTTTAACACGTTTGTATATTTGTATAATAGGTACCTTTTAACTTATTTAATACTTCCTGTATGTGTGTATCGTTTTGAAAACGTAAGGAAATCCTTGGAGATTCGTATTCGTAATCGATAATTCGATATTCATAGTCAGAACATTATTTTTCGTAATCAGAAAAAGTCATTCGCCCAGTTTCAATGTCAAGAGTCAAGTGGAAAAAATAGATGATGTTTGCGTCTACTTCAACCAGATCACTTCTTATGTAAATATTATGATTATAAATACCTTTTCAACGAAATATTATAATAAAACTTAATTGTTTCTGGCAGATGTGAGTTTGAATTTTCAGTTTGCTTCTGTATATATAAAATAAAATTTGAAATATGGTTTTGTGTGGAATAATTACTTGAGAATAATAATTATAATTGGGATCCAAAATAATACCTAACCTAATCCTAATCACCGTAAAAACCTAATATCCGGTTTTAACTTTAAAAAGAAAAAACCGGTTATAACCAGGACAAAAAACAACCGGTAAAACCGGTTATTGCGAAGTAAAAAAACCGTTTTAGGTTAAAACCGGTAGGTTTTTCCCATCCCTAATACAGAGTACCATGTAAAAATGCATCGATAATCATGATAGAAACATAGATGAAAACGAGGAAAGTCAAAGAAGCAGTCCTCATACTACTTTACGGAGAAAAATGGGTAGCAAACCCATCAGCAGAATGCAGCTGGCTTTGGTTGCCAATACTAAAAGAAGAAGTCAATAACAAAATCATTCCACAGATCATACCAACAATTTGCGATTTGAATTAAGATTGCAGCGCCAATGTGGTATCAAATTGAACCGAGCTAAGAGCCATTATAATTATTTACATCTTGTATTTTGCATTAGTTTTATGTGTTTTTGAGTAGTTTTGTTCGTTTATCTATGATTTTGGAAGCAATAAAAAAATCAAGATAAATCCTACAAATATATGGAAAATATACAATAAAAAAATTGGCCGGGGAATGGCCGTTTTGATTTTATTTGTAGTTTTTGCATTTTTTGACAACAGTCTATAATAGAAATGATTTTGAATTTTGCTTTAATATATTGGCAAATGTAATGTGATGACAAAATGTAACTTTTATATTGACATGTATGTGTATGTATTGAGTGCACTCTGCTAGTTTATGGAACAAAATCGCCTGTGTATTGATACATTGCCCGAGACGAAATGAAACACAAATAGTACTTACTGTACTTACAAATTTTATTTCTTAGTAAGATTTGAATACAACAGTAGAAAATAGAAAAGTCCCATTTACTTTGGTAGTGTTGTTTTGTCTTCTTCGCTACCTTCACTTCCTTTCACCTTAATATTTTAGGTTCATAACTTCATATTATGCTTTTTCACTTTCAGCATGATTTTATACAAAGGGTTACCTTCATCTACATCTAGCCATTGTAAAAATCTTCTTTAGCTACTTCTTCTCCGGTATTATGTATTATCCTACAGAAATCAGGAACTTCCAACCCTTCTAAATGGGTCTATGTCTGCATCTGGGTCATCAACAAACATTATTTAATGTTTACTCGGGAGCGTTGCCTAAAATCAACAAACATTTCACCTCTTCCGGTGGTATTACCCGTTTCTTCTCTTGAAATTTTCTGACCGCAGGTACAAATCCTTAAAAAAACAAATTTTAAAAAAATCTGCAAACCATGCCTTATTAGAGCTGTAATATAAATGGGCAGATAATGCACTATATGGGCAGATAATGCACTATATATTTTAAAACTCTAGGTTTATGAGATTTGCCAACAATTACAAGAGTCAATCTATGTGATCCATCGGCGTTAGCACAATGCAGTGCCGAGATTCTGTCCTTACTCATTTTTCTTCCAGATTTCGATTTTTCATATTGTTTAGGTACATTAACATTTACCACAAAGATTTAAAATTATTTCCCACAATTATTGTTGATGATGATGGTGATCTTTGGCATGGAAACTAGTCCATTTGTCACAGATTTTTACAATTATTTTAGATTTTTGATCTAAAAACAGGAATTAAAATTAGAATATTCGATTTTGTTTCATTGGCGAGTAAAACTTCATAAATAATTTTTCATTACAAGTACTAATTTAAAAAAGAATAAGAACAATAAAATTACTGTCTATTGTGCGGATAACACTGACGAAAATTTTGGTGGAAAAGCTAGAAGAGGTGTCAATAACGTTTTTACGAAACTGAACAAACATTTAAACCAAAAAAAATTTGGAGTAGCTTGTGCAGCGCACATTCTACATTATATGATTCTAACAGCATCTAACTTACTTCTGGTTGATGTATTCTTCCAAAATATTGTTGCAAAAATTTATTCGTATTTTTATTATATTCGTATAAAATATACGAACCATTAAAATCATACCTTTTTTCACAAAATAAATGTCCAAAAATATTGCAGCTCTTTTTTGAAAATGACACATTACAAATTTGGCTTCAAGCTCATCCACAACCAAGCTACAGTATTTCTAATGCTGTGAAATTTATAGAAGGGAACAAAATTTTAATTACGGAAGTATCAAATCAAATCAATAATTTAAAAACTTGATTAAGAGAAAGAACTGATATCGATTACATTCCTTTAATGATTCGAAAAACATCACTAGGTTTGTAACGGTCCACCCGTTATAATATCATTTTTAGCGCTTTAATTATTTTTTTTTTAATTATTTTCTCGTGATCGCGCAATTAAATCCTCAAATTTTGTCGTAATTAAATATTTACGTGACGTCACATTCTATACGGAACATTCTACGCCTTTGTTGGTGAATTTAATTCGTGTTCCGTGGTCGTTGACGTTCTGAAAATTTGACAAAGCGATCTTCCGTTTTCCGTTACTTGGCTGTGAAGTGTGCTAGGATTCGGTCGACGAACTTGGTTCCATAATGGCGGAAGGTTTCATTTCTTAAGCCATTCTATTTGGAAAAAAAATGCAGTCCCACTGAAGTAAAAATGGTATCCCGTGGTTTTCCCAGAATCCATCCAGAGTTTCTAGAGGGACAGTAAATGAACAACTGACCTATCCGGTAAATAACTTTTTGACATATAAAGGTTAGGGGATATTACATAAATTTTCTTTTAAAATATTCTTTCTTAATTTGGTTTCTCTTAATCACTCCACTGTATGTAATATGTGTTCGGAGAAAATTCTCATAGTCGTAATTTTTGGGGGTAGTAAAGTTTAAAGTTAGTCCACACCCAATATTTCATAAATTGTGAATAAAAAAATATAATGCTATGCTCATATCAAACTGGCAATATAATTATCCTATAATCTTTTGTTCTCAATATCATATTCTGTATTTAAATACTACATCAAGGTCACACGCAGTATCTTCTTACATCTGATAAGCCTTGCTAATTGATGTTTTTTATTGCTGTTCATTCTAAAAACCTCTTCTTCATTACTTCTTCTGTTGTTTTTTATTCACACATGCTCGAGTGAAAAAAATAAACTAAAACTGGGAATGTTTTTTAGCCATTTGGGGAGAAATATTAGAACCTACCATGTAAATCCTTCAACCACCTGGAAGGCCTCGATTCCCGCCACGACCACAGCCAAGTCACTATTGGGGTTTTGGGAACAAGCTTTTTGGGGGACATTCCAGCTCCTTTTCGTCCTGCCACCTGGGCCTACGGGGGGTATGGAGGCGCATCATCGTGATGCTCATTTTCTAGGATGCAACCACAATCTCGTTTGGGAACATTTAGTGTTGTGCATTAAGTAACTTTTGGTTTTTATATTTTAGACATTTGATTTAATGCACCATGTTAATTAATTTTTTTCCAGATTTAGTTTACCTCTGGTTTTTTTTTAATATGACATATTTGTATATTATTGTATTTGGTTCCCAAACTTTGTATCTACGGTAACTTCTTGTGCACAGGAATAAGCCTAGAGAAAATTAGGTTTTTAATACTTTATTATTGCTTTGATACTGGTTTATGTAATTCGGGTAAATTTATTTTTTAATATTACTAGCTTGTTTCCCAAATATTTTACTGTTATTCGCTTTATTCTGTTTGTTCGGTTAATTTAGGTCATCGTCGGTATTTATCTCAACTTCATTTCTACTTTAGTCAATTGTATATTTAACTTTATTTATTCATTATTGTATTTTCCCTTAGTGAGGCTTGGGCCTATTTATTTGTAGTATTTTCATCTTTGTCAGTTTCCTTTAGTTGTACGTAGCGGGCGTACTATAACCATTTGGTAGAAGACATGTAATTTTGTACCCTATATGTTAGTGAGAGGTACTTATACCTGTAATTTTGTAACAGATAACATTATTGTTGTTATCTTAGATATAACCTTTGTATAACTTATGTCATTTTAGAGTCACATGATATGCACTTTGTGTAACTCAGAGATTGTCCAAGATCTAGTAGTTATTTTAATAAATATTTACTTATTTTGTATATTAATTATTTTATTATACCTTTATGTTCATTATTACAGGTTTGATATATTTAATATTTGACAGCAGTATAAGATACCTGGGAAAATGATCGAAGATCATTTTCATGGCGCCCATGATTTGTTAGATTTATTTATCTTGTTCGTCTTTAGAAATTATTCATCTTCATTCCTCTTCAGTACATTATTATTATTTTATTAGTCATCTTTTAGTCATCATTACTATCTACATAGAGCTACTGTTCTTCGACAGGCATGCAAACGAGCCGTATCCATCCTTGAGTGTCAAGTGGTTTTCTTGCATCTCTTGCTAGCCAACTCTATTCAGTTTGCCTCTGTCTCTTCCCACTTCTACTTCTATCCCTTCTAATCCCCCTTTCTTCAGTACTACTGCACTTTAGTAGTATTTTTTTTTCCTATTGCGGCTTCTCAGCGTAGAAGTCACTTCACCCTTTTCTTTACACACCCCACATTCTCTTCTTTTCAGCCACAACTATTTAGTTACCTAGTCTTTTCTATTTTTTTTCCTTACTTCTGTTGGAGTACCTATATCTTTCTTTTTACTTTCACTCCAACAGAAGTTTTCTTATTTTTGTTACACTGGCTGCCCAATGCGTGGTGCCAACCGTTTTATGGTTTTAAGACAGTAGTTCTTTTAGTTCATTTTTCTTGTATTGGAATTTTCTCTATTATTACCTTTTTGATATCTTTGTATACATGTTACATCTGATTTATTTTTGTCTTAAATTTTATTAATACTAAACAGGTAGACTTATACTGCTTTTCTTTGTTTTCGATTAGTTTATTTTCGATACCTCATTTTTAGTTTTAGTGGTACAGCTCATATTTTAGTTTGCATTTTGTATTTTTATTGGAAACTTATTTGTGTATTTAGAATGAGTATACATGACTGACATTATGTTCTATTATTATGGATTTTTAGTCCTTCTACCAATGGTAGTATGTTTGCACGTACAATTAATTATTGACTATATGCATATATGTTTTTTCTAGTGTGGTTATATTTTACACCTAACTAGAAATTATTTTCAGTATTTAGGTATTTTATTTACTTTATTGATTCGATTATTTATATATTTTGCTGGCATTTTGATTTGTTGGTGTGTCGCTAATATTTTCTCCATATGTATCTTTGTCTTATAAACTTTAGATTATATTTTATATTTGTTATTTTTAATATTTGGGTTGTTTGGTAAGACAGGCACACACCACAAAGCAATATCAGTCCAGAACATTAGCTTCTATACATGATACGTTGAATTCGCATGGTTCGGATGATTACAGATGGTCATCCAATTTTTTTTCTTTAATTGGTAGTGTTAAACATAACAATTATAATTATTGTATGATAAAGTAGTTCCATTATCCATCTCAGTTTCTAGTTTTGTTAATGTTGAGAATAATATATCAACATGGGTACCATATACCGCTTATATAAATCAGACAGATACTTTAGGTTGAGATTTTAATATAAATTCTTTATTAGTTAGGAACATTGATTCTATTTTTCTATTAAGTTATAGAACAATCTTCAGAAGAAGATTACCTTAACAGTGTTGTTCAAGCTAAACTCTTCTTCTGTTTGTCTTTAGCTTAGCTCAATCTTTAGTATGGTTAGAAATTTTAGTCTGATATTTTTTTTGTCATCTGATAATGCAGGTACCTACATACATTGCTTGATTTCATCTTTGGCTTTGTTGTTGATGACTTTTAATTTATTACTCATTAGGTTAATTATTAGTAGTACTTTATGTATGAGTTTATTTTTTTTTGGTATTATACATTATGCATTTTAATTACTAGTATGAGTCAATATTATTGATTGCTGATCCTGTCAGTAGGATTACACAATTAATAAGAACTTCACTTGTATTTTTGTTTAGTTTTTGCACACCTAACCCTTAAGTTAGAAGGGTTGTTGATTATTATATATTTATATATTTGGATAGGTGAACTCATACAAGTACCTACTCTTGGTTAATATGTATATTATGATGGAACTACAGTAGGAAAAATGAAAGAATACCCATGAACGAACATATAAAACAAGCTGTATTTTCCTGTCACCGTGTCATACAAAAAATTGCCCAGCGCAAGTACATGTAATAATAATTATTACATGTACTTGCGCTGGCCAATTTTTTGTATGACACGGTGACAGAAAAATACAGCGTGTTTTATATGTTCGTTCATGGGTATTCTTTCATTTTTCCGACTGTATGTTACACTACCATGTCTCAGGTTATGTGTTATATTATCTTGAATATTTGATTACTTACTAATTTTTTATTATTTTTATATCTTGTTATTGGATTTGCCATTTTGGAAAGATGGTGTATTTTTTAATTTGTTATTGGGTTACTCTATTGACATTTGTCTCCAATATCTTAAATGCTTTATAATAATTCAGATCCTTAGTTCCTACACAGTATGATTCTGGAATTAGTTTGGAATGTTGATGTATATGTGAATTCTTGAGTCTTCCATATTTCTACTTATGAAATAGTCTGTTAATACTCTGATTTGTGAATGCGTGGGTTCGAAGTTGTTGTTCGGTAACTGGCCAGTGCTGTTCGATTAAATTTCGTAATCTATGTCTTTCATGGCTGAGTATGCAGATGTTTATTTATCATAATATTTCTGGTCAGGAAATGTCTGCAACAGATCCTAACCATTCTATGTTAGTCCAATTATTCCAGTTACATTTTTACCATTTGATAGGGAAGTATTTAGTTTATATTTTATCTCGTACTTCATATTATGTTTGTTGTTGACTATCCCTATACGCAGTAGGTTTGTTAAGTCAGTATTTGGAGTGTTTAGACAAATGAGTTGTTCATCAGAGTATATTCCCACTTCTTTCCTTAGGCATTAGTTGCTGTTTGCGCCAATATGAATATATATTTCATTTATTTTAATTCGGGAACGTCTTGGCAACACAGTTCTAAGTAAGCATAATCTTCTGTCCTTTATGTTAAGTCAGTCAGTCGTTAACAGACATACGGTCGGAACGTATAGTACACTTTGACAATTTTAATTTGATTTTGTGTGTGTTTTCCGTGAGACAAATTGACGATACCAGACAACATATTTTCGGTAAGTTCCCTTCTTTTATCCCATCCTTCATTTTCCTTAATGCCACCGAAAATAGTGCTTCAACATTTAACAATACGAAGAAAATCTAAGAAAATCTCGGTAAGTTATTATTATTAAATTTTTTCCATTTGGTTTGCTAAAAGCCAAAACATAATTGGTCCTTCGAGCCGGATATTCAGCGTAGGTTTACAGTTTGCTTTGCTTAGTTTTGTATTATTAAATAATAATATTCTTATTTAGAAACAAATTGTTCGGTAAAATTTAATGTCGGCACGTATCGGAAAAAAAAACTCTGTGATAACTTTTTGCTGATTTTTGTATTTGTATCGTTTTTGTTTCTCGGAACAACTTGGGCTTCGGGCTTGAAAGAAGTTAGGTTTTTAAATATTTGCGGTGTTGTCAAACGTGAATATTTTTCGACTCAATCGGTTACGGAAAAATTCGGATGTATGAATAAAAATTATTTTGTAAACAAATACTAAATTTGATTCACGGTTCTAAACAAAATAAAGAGTTTGCATAATAACTGCCCGGAAGGCTTGTTTTTTAACAAATCTCTATAATTAATTAATTTTATTCAAAATTTATACTCAGACCTGGTTTGTTATATGCTACAGTTTTCTTAAAGTAGACTTTGTTTTTTTTTCTGATTTTGCGGATTGATTTCAGTAACAATGACTACTTACGAAAGGCAATTTAAAATATTAACGGCTAAAAAAGAAACGCTTTATACAATCATTCATACTTTATATGACTTATCGAAAAACTTAACTACGGATAAAACCATTAAAAAATTCACAAACTTGTATCAGTCGATGGATTCGACAAGGACAGAAATTCTCAAAATTTTGGATGAAATCAACGCAGTCGGGTTTGACGTTGATGAAAACTATAAACCAGATTTTCAGGTGATGTCTGTTATTAACGAAATGTGTTGTGAAGCAAGGGCGGCTTATACAAAATTAAAACCAAGCACCAATATTGTAAATCCAACTTTACAGCAAAGTACACAACAACAGTGTAATGTACACAGTCTTTTGCCAAAAATCACTATTCCAGATTTCCACGGAGAACCAAAGGAATGGGAAACTTTTTATTCGATTTACAAACCATTGGTACACGATAATTTCCAGCTGACGGATGCAGATAAGGCTCGGCTTTTGGTTTCACATTTAAAGGGATCGGCCCTTAGTATTTGTGCGGGAATAGCTACTTCTGGGGATAATTATGACACGTTATGGAAAGCACTTTTAGAAAAATATCACAATAAAAGGTTGTTAGCAAACACTTATTTACAACAAATTTTTAATTTTAAATCCTTGCAATCGGAATCTGAAAAAAATCTAAACAGTTTTTTAGAAATCTTTGACGCCTCGGTTAATGCCTTAAAAAAGTTGGATGTCCCGGATTTAACGGATTTTATTTTACTTTATCATGCACTCTCAAAACTGGACAGGGAAACGGTAAAATCTTTTGAAAATCACATGCGCGGAACGGTTATTCCTACTTACACGGATTTAATTAAATTTGTTAAGGATCAAACAAAAATTTTGCATAATAGTGACTCACAAGAGGCTAGCTCCGGTGGCTATCATAAAAATAAAAATTCGAAATCATTTTTTGTAAGCCAGCATGAGAATAAAAACAATAACAGAATGCCTTTTTGTGTTTTATGTAAAAAATCGTCACATTTTTTGGGTAGGTGTGATAAATTTAAGGCTATGAATCCTACACAAAGGTACGATTTGGTAAAAAATAATAATTTATGCTTTCTGTGTTTTTCCCAGTCACATGGTGTAAGACAGTGCTTAAAAAGACCGTGTGCCCAGTGTGCCAAGAATCATCATTTTCTTTTATGCGCAGGAAAACCGGAAATAAGGGGTGCGAAGGAAAATAATCAAAATAATCAACCAAATTCTGGTGTCGGTATTCCAGAAACGGGTTCCAATAACCACAATTCGGGTTCAGTTAATTGTGCGTTTCAAAATTCTAGTTTTTTGAGTAGAAATCAGGAAAAAACGGTTCTATTAGCAACGGTAACGGTATGTGTGTTAAATAGTCCTTTACAAAATGCAACGGCGCGGTTTATTTTGGACAACGGTAGTCAGTGTAATCTTTTGACCACGGAATGTTGTAAAAAACTAGGTCTTAGATATACAAAAATTAATTCTTCGGTACAAGGTTTGGGACAAAACTCTCAGTCGGTAAGGGGAGTAACGGACATTATTATCGCTTCGCGTTTTGATCAGACTAAAAAATACGATGTTCAAGCTTTAGTTATTGATCATATTACAGATAAATTGCCAAAAACGAAATTAAATTTGCAAACTTTATCGGAATTTAAAAATTTACAATTAGCGGACGATAAGTTTTTTGAACCTAAATCAATCGATGGCATAATCGGTGCGCAATTTTTTCCTATTCTTTTCGGCGGTAATCGGATTTTGAGTTCTTCAGGTTTAGGGGCGGCTTTAGAAACAACGTTCGGGTATGTTATTATGGGTCAGGTGGATACGGAATATTCCACTCCCATAAATTTGCTCACTTTAAGGGAAGAAACATCGATTGAACAAATTTTGACAAAATTTTGGGAATTAGAGCAGGTTCCAAAACGGGAAATTCCGGATTTAGACGCTATAGAATGTGAAAATATTTATAAAACCACGGTTTCCAGGGATATATCGGGCCGGTTTACTGTTGCATTACCTTTTAAAAGTTCACCAAAAAATTTGGGAAATTCAAGGGTTTCGGCGGAAAATCGGTTAAAAACCTTGGAAAAACGGTTAACAAAATCGGACAGCTTGCGTGCGGATTACAATAAAATTATGCAGGATTTTTTGGATCAAGGATACTTAAAATTATTGGAAAAAGAAGATTGTGACTTATCCTATTATATTAGTCATCACCCTGTAATAAAATTAGAGAGTTTAAGTACACCTATACGTATCGTATTGGATGCATCTTGCCCTTCAGACAGTGATGTCTCCTTGAATGATTTATTGCATAGCGGGCATAAACTGCAGGCGGACATATGCACTTTATTAATAAATTTTCGGCTTTTTCCAGTAGCATTGAGTTCGGATTTAAAAAATATGTTTTTACAAATAAAATTAGTACAAGATCACTGGCGGTTTCAAAGAATATTATGGAGATTTGATCCAAACGAGGAAATAAAAACGTATGAATTTACGGTGGTTGCGTTCGGTTTAAGGTCGTCACCTTTTTTAGCGCTACGGACGGTTCAGCAATTGATAAATGAAGATGGCAAAGATTATCCTTTAGCTAAAAAATATATTTCTTCGGGGCTATATATGGATGATTTTTTAACGAGTGTTCCGGACGAAATTGAAGCTAAAGAATTATATAATCAATCGGTAAATCTCTTCAAAGGTGGTTGTTTTGACTTAGTTAAATGGTCGACTAATTTGGACAATTTGTTATCAGAAATTCCGCTGGAAAAACGTTTACAAAATTCGGTTACATTTAAATCGGAGACTAAAGTTTTAGGGATGCAATGGGATCCGCAGAGGGATGTTTTGAACTATAGGTTAACCACCCCCGATAAAAATTGTACAAAACGTAAGATTTTATCTCTTACTGCAAAATGTTATGATCCTATTGGTCTGATTGCTCCATTTATTTTGCATTTAAAGTTAATGATCAGGGAGTTATGGCAACTAAAATTGGGTTGGGATGACTCACCCCCGGATACGATTAAAAAATCATGGGAAAAGGTATGCAATGAATGGCAAGATTTTTCAAACTTTGAGGTCCCTAGACATGTAGGAGCCATGAGGGATGTTCCGATTATGATTTTGGGGTTTGCGGATGCAAGTCAAGACGGTTACGGTGGGGTAGTTTATTTAAGGGTTGTAAATTCTAGCGGTGAAGTGAGTGTGAGACTGGTTGCTGCAAAATCGAGGTGTGCACCTTTAAAAAAGACCATGACCATTCCGAAGCTAGAATTATGCGCGGCTTTGTTGTTATCATCTTTGCTGAAATTAATATTTGAAAATTATAGCAAACTTACTCATATTTCACAACTAGTTGCGTATTCTGATTCGACCACGGTGGTGAGTTGGTTAACTTCGGCAAATACCAAAGATATTTTTGTAGCTAATCGAGTGCAGCAAATTAAAGAAAACCTTCCTAATTTTTCATGGCAACATATTGAAGGTAAAAATAATCCCGCGGACTGCTTGTCAAGAGGGTTGACACCCTCACAATTAATAAATCATGAACTTTGGTTACAAGGTCCTAGTTGGATAAAATTACGGGAATCGGACTGGCCTTCTTCAATATTAGAATCGGATATTTCGGAGGTTAAGGTTTTGGTTATTGAGGAGGAGAAGCAGGGTGAAAAAATTCATCCCTTACTTGAATTGGTTGAACGTCATTCTAGCTGGCATAAAATTTTACCGATTACGGTTCGGGTTTTAATGTTGTTAAAATTAATTCCTGTGCAAAAATTAATTACGGCTACTGCGCTAAGAACAGCAGAATGTTATTTAATTCAGTTAATTCAGTTAAAACATTTTGAAACTGAAATAAAAATGATAAAATAAAACAAACAATGTAAAACACAGCTTAAGAAATTACGGCCATTTTTACAAGACGGTTTACTTATGGTGGGGGGACGACTTAATAATTCATCCCTTAGTTTTTCGGGAAAACATCCACTAATTTTACCGGGAAAAGAAACGTTAGTTGAACGGATTGTTGATTTTTATCATATAATTTATATGCATACGGGGGCATATTTGCTTGAAGCTTTATTGCGTCAAAAGTATTGGATTCTTGGGGCAAGAAATCTTATAAGAAATCGGGTTTTTAAATGCAATCGTTGTTTTAGAAATAAACCGAAAATTTTGACACCGCTCATGGCAGATTTACCGGTATCGAGGGTTACTGCTACTAAACCCTTTTTACACGTAGGGGTTGACTATTTTGGGCCAATAAATATTACATTAGGTAAAAAACGTAATGCGGCGGTTCATAAATCGTATTGTTTATTAGCGGTTTGTTTAAGCACAAAAGCGGTTCATTTAGAATTGGTGAGTTCTTTAAGCACACCACATTTTATGCAAGCATTTAAAAGACTCTTAGCAAGAAGGGGCCCATGCAAGGTTTTGTATTCTGATCAGGGATCATCTTTTGTTTGTGCGAAAACGGTTTTAAGTGAAATTAATCGGTTTGCTAGTTCGGAAGAATATCAAAATGCACTGTTATGTGAATTAAATTTGAACGGTGTGGAATGGAAATTTATAAGTCCACAAAGTCCGAGTCACGGGGGTCTTTGGGAAAGTAATGTAAAGAGCGCTAAGTCGCATCTCTATAAGGTCATAGGGGATCAGTTGTTAACATATGAAGAGTTAAATACTCTATTAATTCAAATAGAGGCAATCTTAAATTCGAGACCTCTTTGTCGTCGACCAACTGATTCATCTCAAATATCGGTATTAACTCCATCACATTTTTTAAATTTAACACCGTTAGGAAGTTTGCCGGCCGACGATTTAACAGATTTAAATATAAACCGGTTAGATAGGTTCCAGTTAATCGATCGAATGGTGCAAGATTTCTGGAAAAGGTGGCGTTTGGAATATTTGACTACCTTACAAACTAGAGAAAAATGGAATATAGATTTGCCTAATGTTAAAATCGGAACGGTTGTTATTTTAAAGGTAGACAATGTACCTACACTTTGTTGGCCGTTGGCCATTGTTACTGAGGTTCATCCGGGTAAAGACGGAGTTGTTAGAAATGTTACTGTAAAAACTTCGAAAGGGACATTTACACGACCAGTTTTGAAGTTATGCCCTCTTCCGAATCAATAAATTTACAGTAATATCTTTTGTATATAGTTATAGGTATTTTTCATTAGAATTTATTTATTTTTTTTCGATTATTTTTTTTGAGTTACGGTAATTAACTCTGAAAATTTTGGTATATTAATTTATGCCTGGTCCTTTGAGTATTTATTTGGAACTAGTTTTTTTTATTGTGTTTTCGGCACAAATTGCATACAGATTTGGCTGAAAAATGGGTTTTTCAGGGCGGGGGCTATGTTTGCGCCAATATGAATATATATTTCATTTATTTTAATTCGGGAACGTCTTGGCAACACAGTTCTAAGTAAGCATAATCTTCTGTCCTTTATGTTAAGTCAGTCAGTCGTTAACAGACATACGGTCGGAACGTATAGTACACTTTGACAATTTTAATTTGATTTTGTGTGTGTTTTCCGTGAGACAAATTGACGATACCAGACAACATATTTTCGGTAAGTTCCCTTCTTTTATCCCATCCTTCATTTTCCTTAATGCCACCGAAAATAGTGCTTCAACATTTAACAACACGAAGAAAATCTAAGAAAATCTCGGTAAGTTATTATTATTAAATTTTTTCCATTTGGTTTGCTAAAAGCCAAAACAGTTGCTATTCAGATTCTGGAATATTTCCTGAATAATTCCACGTATGTGAGAACGCATGAATTTGCAGTTTTATTTAAAATTGTGCTCGTTCTCGTCAAATTTTTTTTCCCTATCACTTATCATATTTTTTTTTTCTTCCTATTATTTATCATAGTGCCATAGACCTTGTAAGTTCACCATTAATTCTGTTTTCTTTCTTACTTATTCTTATATTAGTACCTTATCTGTGTCTGGTTATTCTCATACATCTGTTGTAGCAACATGCTATAGTTCGCGAATACCAGCACGAATTAAGTTTATGTAGTTTCTATAAGATTTTAGTCAATGCACTGTAGGTATTTATCATACCTTTGATCTAGTTTGGTTACATCTCTGTTACTTAGTCTGTTAGTAATTTTTTTTCTGACTTATTTTGATTAATTTGTTTGGATAGGTTCATATTACCGGATGAGGGTGTATGTAGACCTAATTTATTTATTTTGTTCAGTATTAGTTACCATTGGATCCAATAATTTAGTTTATTTAGTATTAGTAAGAATTGGTCCATAAATTTGCTTGATCGTTCTTCTTTGGATATACTCCTATATAAATCTGGTGTCCATTGATAGTCCGATTCTGGATAAGTGTCCGATTCTTCATTTATTTTGTGTATTTGGTTGGATAGGTTCGTATTACCGGATGTGGGTGTACGTAGACCTGATCTGTTTATGTGGTTTAGTATTGGTGTGAATTGGTCCATAAATTTGCCTGGTCGTTCTTCTTTGGATATGCCTTTTATGAATCTGGTGTCCACTGATAGTTCGACTTTGGATTAAGTGTCCGATTCCACATCTATTTTGGTTATTGAGTTTTGGATTCCTTTGGTATGTTTATTATTGTATTATTTGGCATTAGTGAGAGTTGTTCCATAAATCTTCCTGATTGTTCTTCTCTGGATATACTATTATGAATCTGGTGTCCATTGTTAGTTCAGTTTTGGATTAAGTGTTCAATTCTTTACTTATTTTATTTACTGATTTTTTTATTCACTTTGGTACATTTACTTTTGATATGGTTCGAATTTGCTCACACCTTTTCCTGGTTGTTCCATCCTTGGATATATCCTTTATAAATCTGATGTCCACGGATAGTTCAATATTGGTTTTAGTGCTCAATTCGACACTTAGCATTATTATGAACTTTAGTGCAATATTTAGTTTTGTTTGACTTTTAAGCAATAATGTGTAAATATTTGGTAGCAGAGAGTAACAGTAACATTTTAGTATGAGTTTGAGTCATGTATTGATTTATTTTTCCTTGACCATTAGTTTATGCTTAGTGGTAAGCTTGCGAATCAACGTGGATTGTTAGACTATTGCAAATTTAGTTGTTAATATTTTGAAGTTAGAAAAAAAATTTTTTGTTTAAAAAAAATTTTTTCCCGAGTAGGAGGGGATTGTAACGGTCCACCCGTTATAATATCATTTTTAGCGCTTTAATTATTTTTTTTTAATTATTTTCTCGTGATCGCGCAATTAAATCCTCTAATTTTGTCGTAATTAAATATTTACGTGACGTCACATTCTATACGGAACATTCTACGCCTCTGTTGGTTAATTTAATTCGTGTTCCGTGGTCGTTGACGTTCTGAAAATTTGACAAAGCGATCTTCCGTTTTCCGTTACTTGGCTGTGAAGTGTGCTAGGATTCGGTCGACGAACTTGGTTCCATAATGGCGGAAGGTTTCATTTCTTAAGCCATTCTATTTGGAAAAAAAATGCAGTCCCACTGAAGTAAAAATGGTATCCCGTGGTTTCCCAGAAGTTTTGGGAACAAGCTTTTTGGGGGACATTCCAGCTCCTTTTCGTCCTGCCACCTGGGCCTACGGGGGGCATGGAGGCGCATCATCGTGATGCTCATTTTCTAGGATGCAACCACAATCTCGTTTGGGAACATTTAGTGTTGTGCATTAAGTAACTTTTGGTTTTTATATTTTAGACATTTGATTTAATGCACCATGTTAATTAATTTTTTTTCCAGATTTAGTTTACCTCTGGTTTTTTTTAATATGACATATTTGTATATTATTGTATTTGGTTCCCAAACTTTGTATCTACGGTAACTTCTTGTGCACAGGAATAAGCCTAGAGAAAATTAGGTTTTTAATACTTTAATGTTGCTTTGATACTGGTTTATGTAATTCGGGTAAATTTATTTTTTAATATTACTAGCTTGTTTCCCAAATATTTTACTGTTATTCGCTTTATTCTGTTTGTTCGGTTAATTTAGGTCATCGTCGGTATTTATCTCAACTTCATTTCTACTTTAGTCAATTGTATATTTAACTTTATTTATTCATTATTGTATTTTCCCTTAGTGAGGCTTGGGCCTATTTATTTGTAGTATTTTCATCTTTGTCAGTTTCCTTTAGTTGTACGTAGCGGGCGTACTATAACCATTTGGTAGAAGACTTATGTAATTTTGTACCCTATATGTTAGTGAGAGGTACTTATACCTGTAATTTTGTAACAGATAACATTATTGTTGTTATCTTAGATATAACCTTTGTATAACTTATGTCATTTTAGAGTCACATGATATGCACTTTGTGTAACTCAGAGATTGTCCAAGATCTAATAGTTATTTTAATAAATATTTACTTATTTTGTATATCAATTATTTTATTACTCCTTTACGTTCATTATTACAGGTTTGATATATTTAATATTTGACAGCAGTATAAGATACCTGGGAAAATGATCGAAGATCATTTTCATGGCGCCCATGATTTGTTAGATTTATTTATCTTGTTCGTCTTTAGAAATTATTCATCTTCATTCCTCTTCAGTACATTATTATTATTTTATTAGTCATCTTTTAGTCATCATTACTATCTACATAGAGCTACTGTTCTTCGACAGGCATGCAAACGAGCCGTATCCATCCTTGAGTGTCAAGTGGTTTCCTTGCATCTCTTGCTAGCCAACTCTATTCAGTTTGCCTCTGTCTCTTCCCACTTCTACTTCTATCCCTTCTAATCCCCCTTTCTTCAGTACTACTGCACTTTAGTAGTATTTTTTTTTTATTTTTCCTATTGCGGCTTCTCAGCGTAGAAGTCACTTCACCCTTTTCTTTACACACCCCACATTCTCTTCTTTTCAGCCACAACTATTTAGTTACCTAGTCTTTTCTTTTTTTTCCTTACTTCTGTTGGAGTACCTATATCTTTCTTTTTACTTTCACTCTAACAGAAGTTTTCTTATTTTTGTTACAAAAAGAGAGAAAGAACAAGGTGCCATTAAACGACCTGATTTTGTCGAAATAACTCGAATACCAAAAAATTATTTCCATGTGTCCTGCTTTGTGTCAATGAAAATGTGGTCACTTTCTAGAGTAATAATATCACCCTCAAACAATTTTTCAAACACAAACTGGCTATTGTCTATCAGATCTAGGTCAAATATGTCAATTTTTGAAAAGACATACATAACCTAATAAAATCAGGTTATAAAATCTTCCTAGAATTTTCAGAATAATCTTTCTTTGAGAACGATTTCCGAAGTGAAAATCGAAACTTCAAACATTAGGTAAATAAAAATGTAATTTTCATTACACCAATAATTGTGGCTCAATCCCATATATACATATAAAAACATACTGAAAAAAGCTTTAATAAAATAAATAAATAAATAAATAAATAATATATAATTGATGGATTCGAACGTTACTGACGAAAATTCATTGTATCTGTCACAGTTCAAGTTGATTATCCAGTTTTGGAGTTGACTATTCCTAGTTCGAGTCAACTCAAACGCCTGGTTTCAGTATATGTTGATTATAAAATAAATTGAAGATTTTTATTCAACATTTACTAGTAAAAGTAGACTCCAACTAATTAAAGTATACTCTTCCCAGTGCTATTTAGTAAAAGTTGATTCACACAAACAACCGATTCTATTTAGAAATTAAATGTTACTGGATATTAGTTCAGGAAATGAAGGATTTTTTTCTCGCAATTTTTTCTTTTATCATGGACTTACTTGAAATCTTCACAGAAGGTAGGGAATAGCCCAAGGATCATTTTCTAATATCATGCCGCTGTACGATGAAACCTTAGAGGTGGTTGCCACCCCATCTCGGGGGCGGGAACTTTTCATTACATTTTAACCAGGGAAATCAATAGAAAATGCACTTCTAAAAAAAATTGTTCTTTACGTTTTCTTCGTAAAACTAATATTTTTCGAGGTATTCGCAGTTGAAAGTAACAGTTTTTCGACAAAAAAATCGACTTTATAGAGGGTTTTTTGAGATTAACTTAAAAAAATACAGTGAATAAAAAACTGTTGCTTTTAAAAATTGTGTCTTTTAGAAACAGAAACTAAATCCTTTTTTTATAATTGTTCTACAACCAATACAAACTGAGATACGGCATGTTAAAGGATAGCTTTTTTCGCCAAATGCATAATTTGAAATATTCCAAGCCAAATAACGGAAAAACGGAAATTAGACCTTTCAAAAAAAGTTTTTAGCATAAAAATTGAGCGACTTATGATCAAAATAAGGTCGGTACCTACTTTTTTCTACGAAAAAATCAGTGAAAACTACCCTACTAATTTAAATTGATCTTCGGCCTTCTGTAATTTTTTTTATATATGTATTATCAATACACCCAAGAAGTTTGACCTATTTAAAATTTAGAAAAATTGGAGTTAAAAGAGATAAAATTGGAGATTGGAGAGATTTTTTTTGAAATTTCGTCCAATATCTCTTATTCAAAATATCTCCGAAAATATTAGAGATACAAAAAAAAATTATAAAGTATGTATTAAACTGTATCTTTTTTAATAACTAAAATTAACCTTTGCAAAGATTTTCTTTACAGTGAACATTTAGCGAGGTATAGCCTTTAAACTCACCCTACTTAAAAATCAAGGGATCTTACGGAATTTAATTTACAAAGTCTTTATATATAATTTAGCTCTTATAGCTATAAGATAGCCCACCAGATATAGAAAAAGACGAAGATATAGATCTCGATGAAGATGACTAAAAAACTATTTGTATTTGTATTTATATTTGTATTTGTAAATTCGTATTTTTATATAAATAAATGCTTTTATACGTAATTCTACTTTTTTCTGTATAGATCTATTAAATTACTTTTAAAAATTGCAATGTTATTAAGGGTGATATTTAAGGGTTTAAGTATTATGATATTATATCCTAAAGCATAATACAGTCGTTATTTAACCAATCAAAACCAAATTTTACCCATATTAAGATTTACAATATTTTATACAATTTTTGACAATAACGGGTAGTTTACACCCCTAAAAATAATCAACGCCCCTAGGCATGATATAGAATATGAAGTACAGGGTGAGATGATCCTAATCCCAAATTTTTATGCAAATCGATGCAAGCCGAAATCATTCTTTTAGGATAAATATTTTTTTTATATATAGCTCCAACAAAGGTGGTTTTAAGAGTTGAAAGATTATAATATTGTATCCTAAAGCATAAAACAATGATGATTTAACTAATAAAAACTAAATGTTGACCATATAAAAGTTTAAAATGTTATTTTATAATTTTTTACAATAATTAGGGGTAGTTATCACCCTTAAAAAAACAAAAGCGTACAACGGCTCAATATAGAAAATGTACTGGAGGGTAAAATGAGCCTAATCCCAAATTTTTTGTACAAATCGATGCTGGACGAAAAGATTGCGAGGTTTTTCCATTTTTTCAGCTTCATTTCCTGGCCTATATGTTCAAATCATGATAAGTAGCTGAAACGGTCAAAACAAAGAGACGCACAGTCATCAAAAAAGCACGTGAGATTATACTCGTATAATCAACATTTACTGAATCGATCCAGGAATAGTCAACTCAAACTAGTAAAAGTTGAATTAAATTTTTCAAATCAACTTTTACTGCTCGTTTTAGTTGGAGTTGACTCGAACTAGGAATAGTCAACTCTAACTGAGAATCAACTTGAACTGTAACATATCTAACAATAAAACACTTCAATACTTCTACAAAATTTATGATACGTTAGTGTCACTAACTGCAGCTGTTTCGGCGGAGTGCCTTTCTCAAATGATGTATTTTACAAAGTGCCGACAAAAATAGTAATATGTAATTATATTGCCTTATTTTTCAATAACATCTTGATTTTTCTACTACAAACAGTAATACTTATATGTATTGCCCTAAATATATTTTATAGTATGCAGCGGACTCACCTTTCATCAAAAAACTTACACAAAGAAAAAATAATACCCGTTTACCTGTTATTATTATGAGAAACACTCTGTTGCGATTCAATCACGAAGAAAGTTTACATTTTAGATAATAAGCTTCCAAAAATTTACAAAAGAGATTAAATAGGTTATTCTTGCCGGTTCTAATTTCACGATACATTGCACATTTCTTTATAGCCGCTACGAGGTCCTAATATAACCCAAAGCGACTTAAAACCGAAAATAGGTTTAAAGAAAACCAGGGGTGGAGAGTACATATTTTACAAAGTTTTTTTATTACTGTAGAATTATTCAGTGTGTAGTGAGATATGGAATACGTGTGATGGTGTCATCAATATTGGCAAAATAAGTTGCAGTATTAGACATAAAGCAGAAAATACGATCATTTCGAGATCAAAGTTGTGGGAAGTCCTAAAAGATCTAAACATTGATGGGCACTTGTTACGGATTATTACATAAGTAATATATATCACACAAAGTAAATAAAAAAGGATTGAAAATTACGAGCTTCTAATGTCAAAGGAATTGAGACAGAACTCGTATTGAAGTGAGAATTAGAATAATAATACAGTATACAGAGTGTTGTATTTACAAAATCAAAGAGACTAATGGTATCTTCTTTTTCTTCAAGTGCCATCTCCACGACGGAGGTCGGCAAACATCGGACTTTAGAGACGGCTGCTCTGAAAAGTTTATTGCATGTAAATCCGTACCATTCTCTCAGCTTGCGCAACCATGATATTCTACGTCTCTCTATTCCTCTTTTGTCTTTGAATCTTTCCCTGGATAATCAATTGGAGAAAGTGGTATCTTTCTCCACGTGTAATATATCTGAGATGTTCCAATTTTCTTATTTTGTTTGTATAAGATTTCTATTTCTTTATTCATATTTCTAAGGATCTATTCTAGATCTATTCTATTCTAAGGTTTGTGACGTGCTATGTCCATGATATTTTTAGAATTCTTCTATACACCCATAACCCGAGTGATTCCAGTTTTTCATATATGCCAGATTTAAAGTCCAAGCTTCCATTCCATAAAAGAAAGTCGAGAAAACGTAGCACCTAGCCAACCTAACTCTTAGCTCCAACTTCAAATCTCTTGTGCAGAGCACTCTTGTCATTTTGTTAAAATTTGCTCTAGCCTTTTCTACTCTGATTTTGATTTCCTGGAAGTAATAATTTCTCAATTCAATCATTGTTCTAAATGTAGTCGTTCGACATTGGTTCCGTTTATGAAAAGATTCTCGTTATTTCTTCGAGTTTTCGATATTGTTATAAAGTTTGTCTTTTTGACGTTCACTATTAGAGCGTATTCTTGTCCATACTCTGCCATTCTAGTCACCAGCCTCTGAAGATATTTCGGCTAAGATGACAGTGTCATCCGCATATCTAATGTTGTTAATGGGAACTCCATTTTCCGAGTAAGCATTAAAAAGAATTAACGACAATACGCATCCCTATCTCACCTCACGTCTGATTTCGTTAATATGTACTGTTGCTCACTTCTTACGCGCGACACATACTTGGCGTTTTTTTCCTATCGGATATTTTACCGCTGCCTTTCCAAGATAACTTGGTATTTACACACTGGGCGGAAACCGTCGCTGTCTACCGACGTCCTGTCGATCACTGAAACTACCGCACAAGTGTCGATGTCGATTTAATTTATTGTTTTATCACATAATTGTGTATAGCATGAATAGAGAAGAATTTCTGGCATTATTGTTATTTCGTCTTCGATTGAAGAGAAAGCGAAAGAAAGAGAAAGAAAAAATTGACTTATTTGGGTCCATCCAATTAATCAAAAGAGATAGGAAGTTGGAGCCTTCTTCACTTTGTTTCCTGATTAAAGAAATGACGAAGAAAAATTTTTCAATTATCTTAGGATGTCAATTTTGACTTCGACGAACTACAGAACCTACACTCAAAAAAATTTAGTTCGTAATATTGATTAACAGTTATTACTGAATAGTATTTCGTTGTCACAACAATTTTATTTGTTGTTTCAACGAACTTTTAGACATTGACAAATGTATTTGGTTATTGTCACAATGATTGAATAATATTTGTGAGAATAACTAGAGTACATTAATCAATAACACTCAATTTATTCAGCCAATAACTTAGTTTCGTATATTTAATAAATACTGTTAATTCTGGCGGCAACTCACGTTCCTGATTTCGTAGATGACAAGCAATTACCTTGGTTTATCGTGACAATGTACAGATTTCATTAAAACAATGTACAAATGTTGTTAATATAGAGTAATATATGATTATTGAATAGATGTAAATTGATTGTTGTGACAACGAATGCATCAATCAATCTACTACTGCATTTAATACCCACAATCAATGCGTTCATTGTGACACTAATCGTAGTTGTTGAGACAATAAATGTTTTGCTTGACCATTTGAAAGTTAACGGCTTTTCCTTATCGTGATACCCCTAGCTTCTCTGTGTTACCGAAGTGCCGAATAATAATTGCATTTCGTTTTCAAGTGTAATGCGTAGTAGAAGGAAGTTTTTGTGTGTGTCTATTATCATGAAATTTCGGTCGAATTCTTTTTAAATGTATTCATTTTTTTTTCGAGTCCTCGGAAAACTAATTATTATTTTTGAAAATTTAAATGCAAAATAAAATATTACAGTATTATCGAGGGTCCGAAGTCCCTGAGAACCTCTATAATGATTATTTTAATAAGTCACAGGGGTGAAAAAGAGAAAATTTAGTATGATTTTTAATTTCAAATAGGCATACCATTTAACAGAAACTTTTTGTTTATTCTAAGGGACTTTCTGCCCACGGTAATAATGTAATATTTTATTCTGCGTTTATCCCGACACCAATAGGTAGAAGGGAATTTGATTATATATATTATTCTGCGTTTAAATTTTTCAAAAATACTTATTAGTTTTCTCAGAATTCCAAAAAAAAATGAATGCGTTTAAAAAGAATTCGATCGAAATTTTGCACCTGCGCTCTCAAAAAGGATTAAAGTGTTATACATTTTTGGAATCACTATTTCAAACGCTTTTAAATAAGCTGTCACATGACGTACTTTCCCATTAAAAAAAATCAAAATTACGCCGCGCCTGTCACCTGAAGAGGGATCGTGTAAAGTTCGAAACATTGATGCTTTAATATACTTTGATTATTTTAAAAATCGGCCTGTCCGAGCGTTTTGCTTATGTGCTAAAAATAAATAAGTTAATAAGGGGGCGGGGGGAGTGTAACACTTATTCCAGTATACTGTATAAGTGAAATCACATGAAAAATCACACAGTGTATAGTCCTTAAGGTTAAGGACAAAAAAGGGGGATTTAAAAAATTATTATTAATCAATTAATATCATACATTGGGCTATTGCATTCAGTAATTATTAATATAAAATACGTTCATAGTAGGAATGAACGAAACTGATTGTAAGAATGAATAGAATTGATTGTAAGAAAAACCGTATTTATTGTGGGAATGAACGGAATTAATTGTAACAATAAACGGAAATAATTGTAGAAATAAACGAAATACGTTAGGAGAAATAACACTGTTATTGACACAACGAATAGTCTTTAATTCTTGTCGGTCAATTAACGACGTTGTTGTTTCAATAAATAGTGTTCGTTGACTCAGTGAACAGAGTTCGTAATATCAATAAATAGTGTTCGTTGACTCAGTGAACAGAGTTCGTAATACCAATAAAGTGATATTATGGTATACATAATGAATGTTCATCCATTCAATAAACGTAATACATTGGCTCAACGAACGAAAATAATGAATTGATGAACATCGTTTTGTTGTCCCAATAAAACCAAGAATTGGACAAATTTTAAGTATTGCCTTTGTTGTCTGAATTAACATTTTTATTGATATTACGTACCTTTTTCGTTGAGTGTACTGAAAAATCTTATACAACGCGAAAATACTAGACTGACAAATTGTATTCAAACGATGGAATTGTTAAGGATGCCTAACAGGACTTGAAAATATCCAGGTAGCATGTACTGCAAGAGGAGGATTGTGAGGAAGTGAGAAACATTATCTGCAAGTTAGTTCTTTGTGTCAAGTGTTTTCTTGGCAGATGCCAAAGATCTGAAGGAACCAATAAAACAGACTAACCAAATGATTTTTCATTTTAGCACTTACTGCTTGATTTTCTTTCAATTTAGGTTATTTCACAATATCAAGAATTGTTCAAGAAAAAATAAAGTCCGACCTATTGATTTAATAAATAAAAAAATGTGTAGTAATAAACAACTGAATAAAGTTCCCCTGATATTTTGGTTGTTTTAACGTGTTAGAAAATTTACAAATACAAATAAATAAATTTAAGCTTTTTATAGCTTTATAAAATAAAAAGGTAATATTATTGTAACAAAATCACTCTTTTGGCTGTCTTATCACTTATCGAACTCATTGTTCACTTGAAGACAAACTTAATGCCTTGCTTCATTTCTTGTGGCATTTCCAGCTTTAAAGATCTGTACCTACCAAATTAATTAATAATTCATTGTTAATTTCAACCATTTCGCCAATTTAAAATTACAAAACTTTATAAGTATGTAAGTTGGCGGCAGATTTAACGACGGATGTGTAGCTTTACATATGCATAGTCACAGTCACGTATGCCACCAGTTCGGCGTAGTCGGTAAATATCCGTCCAAATGTAGTGGCAGTGGACATCTGAATTTCTACCGTCAGCGTTAAATAATTCGATCGTCCATTTTTCCGCCCAATGTGTAGATCTCAATATCATCCTACGCACTACTACTGATATGGCGGCGACGCGTCGCGACGGTAAAATTTCCGGTCGAAGAAAAAAACGCCAAGTATATCTCGGGCGTTATAGTATACATTCGATATGATTCTGAGGTTATTGAGTATATCTTCTTTGATTTCAGGACATTCATTAATTTGTTCCATGTTGCACTTTATCGAATGCTTTATAGTCAATAAAACACGCATAATATACTCGTAGATCTTGATTGACGTCCAGGTTCCTTTGTATTAATACATTAAGTGAAAAATGCTTTACATAGTTCAATATTTTCACATGTTCCTAGGCCTTTGCAAAACCCAAATTGCGTATCATTAATGTCTATGTCCAGTTTATGATATATTCGGTTATGGATGACTTTCAGTTTCAGCAGCAACTTTACACTGAAAAAAATATTGTACATAGTACCAATGAACGCCAATCATTAACTTTTTTTACATTGATTCAATGAAAATTTTGTTAATACAATAAACACGTAGTCATTAAGTAATGACCATATTCATTATTACAATGTAATTCTATTCATTAAAAAATAATGAATAGAATCATTAATTCAATGAATCGTTTTATCGATCCAATGACTTTTTTCATAATACTAATAATTTGTTCATTGTATATATGAAACTATACATCAGGATTATGCGGTTAAATTAATGAATATAAAACGTTGCACTAATGTACAGTGTTCTTCAAATTATGACCTCGTTTATTGAATCAATGAACGCATTTCTTGATTTAATGTTTAAGATAAAATATATTTCTGTTAAAGTAAACCGAACTGATGTAAAAGTACATCAATTTAATGAAGCGAGATCATTGTATTAATGTAATATACCTGAATCAGTGATCAATACATTGTAGCAATAATCTCGTACATAAACCTGTACATTTCTTGAAATGTTGAAGTGTTTCTATTGGTGCAGAAAAGTCACGTGACAACAGTGAATCAACCTTGCAGACCCTAAGACTTGTTTGGCACTAGTAATTTGTCTGTTCAACGTGCACAGACCACATTAATAGAGAAGAAAATTTCTGCGATTTGGTTGATTTTTCTAAGGTATGTATTTACATATATTGTTAACAATGAATAAATTGTTAAGTTGGATTTCTGTTAAAAAAAAGTTGTATTTCCATTTTTACTTTTGCAGATTGATATGAACTTTGGAATGGCATTTGGAAATGAAAATTGACTTATTGATGGATGGGACTGCAATTTCAAAAGAATTATTTCCTTTCTTCAGTGTGAAAGTCATATCAAGGAAAAACAAATAAATTTTATTTGAAAAGGCTACCCATTAAGACATTACGGAAGGTAAATATTTCATTATTCAATCCTACTTATCTAGTATTAATTAATTTTTGTTCACCGTAAATTTTTTGAAAAGCTAATTCGACACATAGGTAAAAGAAAATAGGAACCATTTGAAAATATTTCTAAATGGTATAATCTTATAAAAGATTAGTAAATTAAATCTTTATATGATTAAACCGTAAATAATTGAAAAATATTATTAACTCCCGCAGTCGCAATCGGTAGTATCAAATTAATTTTTTTTTATAAATTAAAATATTTATGTAGATTTCATTATTTAGATTTATTTTTTTATAATAATTATTAATATTAATTGTAGATGGCAAACATGCAGTTCTTCTTTGGGTTATACATGGATATTTTGTGCCAACTAATAAAATGGTTAAAAAAAGATCTTAATGGACAAACAAATATAAAAAAAATATACCATCAGAGATTCGCAGGAATCATTCTTATACGTCGAGAAGATCCAGCCAGAAGTGTAAGACCATATTATATTTTTGAAATCAAAGAAAAATGACCTTCAACTATTAATTACTGCAAGAGGGATATGTGTATATTTTGACGATATCAAGTATACATTTTTTATTTATTTAATCTGGATTTTCCTTCAGAGTCAGAAATGTTCTGGAATTTTATTGAATATTATATATTTTTTTAATACAAGGTAATTGCTCTTTTTCAAAAGTCCATATTATAAGATCTGAAGCTTTGAAAGAAAATCCAGAAAAATAGTTTAGATAATCTAATAACAAATAAGTCTGAAAGTATTTGCAATAAATATTGATTCTAGATATTTATCATTTTTTATATTGTTCATTATTATTAAAAAATAACACATGTTATATACAATATACAATATACTTATAGAGGAACAAAAATTTGTTTAAGTTTCAGAACTTTTTAGATATCTTCATCCTGTTTGATTTTTGTATTAAATAAGAAGAATCAATTTCTGCTACATATATTTAATTATTCAATTTTTTCCAAATTAAATTATAAAAAGTTGTGTATTAAATAAAAGTACATGTTTTTTCTTTAAACTTATAGATACTTAATTATAATTTGAGAATCTGCACAAAATCGTTGCTTCAACCTATATTATTTTGTGTAATACTTATGCAGATATTAAGTAGTCACTTTGTTTACTTATTAACTATTTGTGTGTTACTCAGTGTACCTGTTTATAGTTATATTAAAACTACTAAAACTTATTATGAACATTATTTTCATCAACTGTATTTCCTACTTTCCGTTTCCTATTTATGGCTTGACAGTAACCACATGTGATCATATCGATGTCTTAACACATTGAATCAATGTAAACGTCCATTATTTTAATGTAAATATTTTAAGTAATCCAAAAGAGGCGTATGTTCGTGGAATGGCCCATATTATATCTACGTACTCATACGACGAAACAATGTAAAATAGTCTTTAATTCAATAATTACATTCATTAATATAATGCATATATTTCACTGTATCAATGTACCGATATAGTGATTCCGATTAAATAGAAAGTACATTGAATATACGTACTAATTCATCAAATTAAAAACTAATGTTCATATAAAATGAACTAATTCGTTAATCTAACGGACATAATTCTTTGAGTTAATGTATCCAATTCGTAATATTAACGAACTTTTTATTGGTTAATGTTTTTGAGCATTAGTTAATGTATCTACTTACATTGGACCAATGATGCTGATCTTTGGACGAAAACTAATGCTCACCGTTTTGAATTAATGTTTTTTTCATTATATTTACGTACTTTTTTGGTTCAGTGTAGCACATGGGACATCAAGCTAAGGGTGCGCTAGTCGCCGCATTCTCCTGCGTTTTTCTTTTTAGGCTAGGGCTCCACGGGCTGGAAATTGACGCTAGCAGTAGCCGCAAAACGAACTTAAGGTTCCGCAGAACGGAATAGGAATAGCCGAACTGTACCGACTACAGGACTTGTGCGTAGTCGGTTCAGTTCGGCTATTCCCATTCCGTTCCGCGGAACCTTAAGTTCATTTTACTGCTACTGCTAGCGTCAATTTCCCGCCCGTGGAGCCGTAGCCTTAGGGAAACAAAAAATAAAGATCGACTGCAACCATTCTTTGGGTAATACGCTTGAGGTATAAATTTAGTTCAAGTATATGTCAGGTCAGGTCTGTTTCTACTCTACATTGTAATGTCTAGACTCTAGACCGATTTCTTCTGAAATATGATGGGTATATATAATAGGTAAATAGGTAAATCTGGTAACATTACAAGTAGGTATTAGATTTTAAATTCCATATTGCAGACTAGGCGTATAATTTTTGTACAATTTGGACCATCCATTAAAGAGATAATTAGGCGTTTCCAGACTTTTGGCCCACTCTATATATAAAAATAGAAGTTGCCTGAAATAAATTTTCTCTTGTGCAAAAATTTTGTTAATTATTCAACTCATTCTATACTAGGTACTACTAGAAATATTCGATTTCCAGTAGCGATAACCCCAAATACATTCCTCAATCTATACCACTGCATAAAAATCAAGAAAAAAAATCCAATGTAAAGCGGCCTGCTTGCAGAGGAACAATGTATTTAAGGTTCAATCTCTTTGTGTTCATTATTTTCCGTTAAATAAACTTAAGTAAAAGGTTACAAAGTAAAAATCATCGCCATGTTGACGTTCGTATCGGATGAAGTTTGGTTCAAAAAGTTATTCTCCTCCGGCAGAATGTAACTTTATGATTGGGAATAAAATAAATGAGGGATTTTAAAGAACACAGGAAAATTAATTCGGCGAAATACCCACTGACGAAGGATTGTGGAATACTGTCAGATATGAAAATAATTTTCAAATAAAAATGACTGACATTTAACTGAGCGTTTTAAAGAAATAAAAAAAGGATCATGCAACTTTTTCATAACCTTACATAATAATTCAATTTTTTAAAGGTTGGAATAGCATTGTTTATAACTAAAACAATAGTTTGAATATATTTGATTAAAATTAGTATATCTTTGTTATTTTTCATTAACTTACAACTTTATCAAAGATAGGCTCAACATTTTCTAATGATAAAAATCTTTGATTTTTTTAAATACATTCATAAGGTTTATTCTACCTTGATTATTTCATACTGCTTTATAGACAAGGTGAAAACGGCGGGTTCGTTGGGAAAAATATTCCCATACGATTTTATGCATCATCACATTCGTGAGACATCCCAGAATAAGGTTCAAAAAGTCGCCCACGTGAAAAGTGGTCCAATTTTTTTTTAATAATTTTTTTTAATCAAATTGCAAAAAATCAATATTTTTTTCCCGAACAAATTTTTTTTAGAATTTTTTGGACCATTCTGGACAAAAAAGGTCTCTTATAATTTTTCTCTAAAGTTGATCTTTTTCGAGTTATAAGCAATTTAAAATTAGAAAAACGCGAAAATTGTGCCATTTTTAAGACTTAATTAACTCGGTTATAAATTATTATTATGAAAGTCAGAAAGTGACTAAAACAAAGTCTAAAGCCCCCACTACATGATCCTGAAGAAATCTGTGTTATTAACACTGAGCAATAACAATGAGCGGTTAGATCGTATTGACGCGGCTGTAAATGTGAGTGCGAGTAAGATGCATAATTGGACTGCCGGAATGGCATCTCTCTCGCACTCAGCATTTACGGCCGCCTAACACGTGCATGGCGCTCATTATTTTTACTTAAAATTAACAGCTTAGTAATAAAGTAATAAAATAATTACAAAAATGTCTTCAGGATCCTGTAGGGGGGGGGGGCTTTAAACTTTGATTTAGTTACTTTTTGTGACTTTCAGAATACAGTGGAACCCCGATAAGTCGGCCCCCGATAACCCGGAAGTCCGGCTAACCCGGACCGATTTTCATCAGGTAAACATTTTGATTTTCAGTACATATTTTTTATTTTGACAATGACACCCGTTCTGGGCGTCGAAATGTTAATAAAATTATTTTTTCAATTTAATTGTCGCTTATTTCCCATCAAAATAGTTAATTGTCATATAAACATTTCAACAATGAAAATGTATGTATGTAATATAATATTTGAGAAATAATGTGTATTTGTGTAATTTGAACTATACGATAGTAAAAATGACTCATGGCACAAGCCGGCAGAAACAACAGGCACCTATCTGTAGTATTCCTTTATTTTTTATTTCAAACTGTGTTAGCATTGTTTAAGAAAGACTATTTAAAACAAAAATTTTAATCAATGGTCTTAGTTTTCACTGTTCTTAATATATAATAACAAAACATCGTTCCGATTGTGACTGTATGAATACAGTATTGTATTGTTCGCTTCCGTTTGCTTAGGTTTGTGTTTGCGTGTTTTTAGTAATTTAGATGTGTAGGTACTGTGCATATTTATATATATTTCATGTAAGTATACCGTATTTTATTAATTTTTACCATATTCTTCGGCTAACCTGGATTTTCGATAACCGGGATCGGCCGCGGTCCCGATTAATCCGAGTTATCGAGGTTCCACTGTAATTACATTTAACCTATTAGTTAAGCCTTAAAATCGCCATTTTTCGTTTTTTTTTTCAATTTTAAATTGCTTATAACTCGAAAACGATCAACTTTAGAGAAAAATTATAAGAGACCTTTTTTATCCAGAATGGCCCAAAAAATCTAAAAAAATCCTGGCCAAAAATATTGATTTTTACAATTTGATTAAAAAAAAATTGGACCACTTTTAACGTGGGCGACTTCTTGAACCTTATTCTGGGATGTCTCACGAATGTGATTATAAAAAAAATCTCACTTGAATATTTTTCCAACGAACCCGCAGTTTTCGCCTTGTCTATTAGTAGCAGCACATTTTAAAACTAGCAAAAAATTTCTAATTAATTATATCTACATCTTTTTTTGTTTTATATGAGAAACAATGAAGCAGTAAAAAGCCGAATGCCAAATTTTTGCAGTTGGATGCATCTAAATGGAAGTTATTGCATTCGATTCGTAACAGCCCAAGAAAACTTTAAGGTCTAAAGTGATGATGACGAAACTAAAATTGCGTTATTGAACAAGAAAAATGAATTTTCCAAAATTCATTTCGAACTGATGAAAAATAATAAACTTATAACTCGGAAATAACTGACGAAAATAAGTTACTATTCGGGGGATTTTTGAGCTCGCTGAAAACGAATATCATGACGACGATAGTCTGAAAACGCCTAGTGTCCAGGATAGGCCTCGTCTAAAGTTTTATAGAAATTCGATACAAAATCAGAACTAGTGACTTGGGGGGTTTTTGGGGTCGTTGATCACGAATATCGTGACGGCGATGGTCTTCGAGAAACCTGGTCTCAGGATGCAAATTCGATACAAAATCAGTGCATTCTGATAATTCATAGGTTTTTGGAGTCGCTGAAGATGAATATTATATCGGCGATGGTTTCCAAGGTACGTAGTGTCCAGTGCGAGAATTGTCTCCTGGAATACAGTGCCGGTTTAACCTAACTTCGCACCCTGGGCGCTGGAGGTTTAGGGGCGCCCTTCATTGCTATTCGTTGTCAGTTTTTTAACAAGAAAACACATGCATTAACTATAAAGGTTTATTGTAAAATCCATAATTTTTTTAAACAAGCGAGAAAAATAGCAAACATAAAAAATAATCCAAAAATACATTTAAAAACATAAATAAAAAACAGAAAGTTCCACAAAATAACACATGACAAGCAAAAAACATATTAACCCTTAACTACAGACATCCCAATATTATCACGTAACTACAGACTCTCGGTATTTTTTACCGGTCATTATAAAATAGAGTCAAAATATAAAGTTAATAATTAAAAACAAAAACGTTTTGCATTATGTGTTTTTATGGAGTCTCTAATATAGGAAAAATGGTAAAATGAGTGATTTTAATAATATAATACAAGATTTTTGAAGAATAATCTATTAAAGCAGAATTTTGGTAACATTTTTGGTCTATTGAAACAAACGGCCATAAATGCTATGGACAAAAATTTAAACTTTTTTTTAACAAATAAACGTAACATAGAATCACAAAGGAAATATAAAATAGCATCCACGAAAATTTTTACATCCATGAAAAAAAATCTGCAAGGGGTAAAATTGTAATAAAATTAAATGGCAATTCCATTTTTGCAAAGTGGCCTCAAAATTTTTATCTTCAAATTTAACCTTCATTGAAGGTCCAGGATGTCTTCCACAGTCCATTTCTTTACTTTTTCCCCAAAAACACAAAAAAATATTGTAAACATTTCAGATTTACAAATATAGTACTCATATAAAAATACTCCCTTAACACAGACATCCGGTAATTTTTACCGGTTAAGATTTTTGATGTGTACCAGAAAAGAAAATATTGACAATACACAATACACGCTTTGACTAGCATTGTTATACAAACTGCCCGAGAGGTACAGAGACACATGAACTTGTAAGTTGTGAGGTTACCACGAAATCCACATTTTGGGAATGCCCGCCGGTAAAAAATACCGGATGTCTGTAGTTAAGGGTTAAAAATAAGATCACTTTTTTTTGACTTGGCATTCGCAAACTGCCATATAATATTATCACAATTCAGTTTCTCCAGTTCTTCATTCTCTATATATAATAGTGATAATGCGTCTAGGTTTTTTTGACCCAAATTTGATATTAAATATGTTTTTATTCTTTTTAAAGCCGAAAAAGACCGCTCGCCTGACGCATTAGAAATTGGTATCGTCAAATACATTTGCAGTAAAGTTAAAATATTGGGAAAAGTTGCTTTTACATCCTGGAAGAATCAAATTTTTCATAAATGATGTTTATTAAAATTTTGGCATAACGTTACAAAATGGGTAATTTCATTATGCAAGTTCTCTTCGGTTTCATTAACATCGTTTTTAGATTTCTCGTATAAACTATTTATTGACGTCTTGACTTCTTCTTTATCCTAGATTAAAAAAACATCGAAAAGCTGATGTTACATCCTTGTAGCATTCAATTCGCGATTCTGAAAACAGCGACTAATTTTCTAGACTCTAAGATTTTCTGCGACCGGGATTTTTTGTCACTGCGACTACAAATCTCAAGTGGAGTGCTACCCTTAAAGGCCACTGTATAATGCCAAATTGCAATTTTTGTAATCGCTTTACTTTTGAATGTTTGAAAGAGTGTGTATAATACCTATTGTTTGGGTATTGACATTTTCGAGAATAATCTACTCTTTATTTATAAATTAGATTTATGTATATCTATTTTTGTCTTTCGTTTAACTATTTTAAAATGACTTATTTTGTTCCTATTTTAAAAGAACTTATTTAAAAGCCGAAAAGTGAGATAAATTATTATTTAAGCCCCACAATTCAAAATGAAATTATTAGAAACTAAAAAGCTCCGTTTGTGCGATTATTTTGTTTACAATTCGAGACATGGCCATTGATTAATATCCTACACAGTTTTTACCCACTACCTGGTTTTTAATCAATGACATGGCGAAATCTGACAACTTTCTGTAGTTTTTGGAAAAAGGCTCCGCCACAAACACTGACACGGGGCCCCTGTTGGGCTAGGCTACGGCACTCTGTATAGGCGTGAAGAGATGTAACAATAGAACAAAGGCGTTTGCAGTGTATTGGCGTATCTGCGTATAAAATTTTTTTCGGAGAATATGTAAATTATTTAGAGACTTTATTTTTTATAATTAAAAGGAACGCCAAGCGCCCAGTGGATAAACCGGCACTGCTGGAATATTATGAAAATTCAATACAAAATCAGTTCAAATGAGTTACACGGGGGTTTTTGAGGTCTCTGAAGACGAATGTCATGTCGGTGATATTATCTGGGGTACCTAGTGACCAGGACTTACTGATTTTGTATCAAATTTACATAAAATTCTAGTACAGGTTATCCTTCCTGGGCACGAGGTGGCTCCGAGACCATCGCCGATATGATATTCGTGTTCAGCGATCCCAAAACCCTCCAATTAACGAGCTTGCACTTATTTAACATCGAATTTCCACAAAAATTATAGGAGACGAAGCCCGTCGTGAGCGCCAAGTACATCGGGGAGTATCGTCGTTATGATATTCGTAAACAGCGACCCCAAAAACTCCCGAGTAACAGGTTTTCATTGATTTTATATCGAATTTCTATAAAATTCCCGAAGAGGCCTATCCTGGGCCGAAAACGTTCTGTGATTTAGCCCGGAAGGAATCTTTTAAATAAATATACCTTTTTCTAAAGGATTTTTTACAACTACGTTTTATCAATATTTTATCTTTACAATTAAAAATTTATTTTTTGAATCTTTAATACTCTATTCTAGGCAATTATGTTCAAAATAAGAGAGCTAAATGGAACTACAACGTTAACGGAATTTTATTATCTCATATAGTCAATGAACCTCTAAATTTAAAAAAACTGCAGTGTGCTACCATTTAAATGGGTGCGTTTTTGAGAAAGGGGTGAATTAGTCCCTAGGCACAGGGTGAATTAGTGTGAGTTCTATGCACTTTTGGTACAAACTCGTCTACAGGAAAATTGTTTCAGGTTAAATTTGCTATCTAAATATCACATTTTTAAGTCAAAAATATTTTTATTTACAAAAATATATTCAAAAGAAAAGCAAGAAAAAACACAAAAGAAAGCAATTTTGTTTTTGCCCCATAACTTTTTCCACAGGGATATAGGTATAGGTATTTCTTCAGCTAAAAATAACTTCCATTCTTTATTTTTAAAATGAAGTTTAGTAATGCCTGGTTGCACCAACAGATCTTAAGCTCCAGCTTAGCTAAGCTCTACTTGTAGATAGGGCCTCCTTGAGTTTCACTTACGTTGCAGCATAATTTTAGATTCTTACGTTATTATCAATTATATCTATTATTAAATTATGGTATTCTTATTGTAATATATTATAATTATATTAAATTAATTCTTATGATATTCTCGACTTAAGCTTAAGATCTGTTGGTGCAACCGGGCATAAATGTCTCTAGAATTTGTAGTTTCCGAAATAGGATTTTTCAAAGTTCTCCACTCACAGCATTTTTGGGCCATTTTCCTCATTATTTCGCAAACTTGTTCTGAAACTTTTTTCTCCGCACTTCTAGGTATATGCAATGGTATATTTAGTAGAAAGAGAAGTCAATTACCTTTAAAATGGTCTATTGTATAAGACTATAGGGCTCTTTTTAAGCCAGTTATGCTTTTTCAAAATTTTATACTTTTAATGATTTTTGATATTTTTAATGATTATTTTTAAATTTCTCATTATGACTTTTTTCTTATACATTTAAGTATATACATTGTGAAATAAAAAAGTCTATTTTCTTTACTTTAAAATGGTGCATTGCAAAAAATTCTAGGACTATTATTTTTAAACAAGATATCCGTAGGATATCCAAGTGTGTCCGAAATTTGAGAAAAATTTTAAATTTTTTAAATTTTTTTCAATTTATATCTGATGATCGCATCTTAGGTTTTAAACTATGCAGAGCATTTTATAAAGAATAATTTTGTTCAAAAATTTAATAATAAAAAAGTTTTCTATATGGTTCCAACTTAGTGAGGCTAATCGAAAGGGAACCAACTGCCAAAAGTTGATTTTGAGTAATTAAGGTTACAAAAATAAAAAATAGTTTTCATTGTAAATTTCAAGATATTAGAGATTTTTAAGGTATGATACCGCGTTTGAAAACTAATATTAGCCAGTATTGGAATTTTTTAACTTTTTTTTGTTTTTTGACAGTGTTTTGGTGGTTAGTTATTTTTCAATTATTTCAGAAAAACTACTTACTGGTGTTAACGGAACCATGAGACTCATATGGTTCTGTTTAGAGATTAAGAAAATCTAGAATAGTTCTTTCTAGAAATTTTACTTTAGTATAATATTAAATAAAATACTTATTATTAAAAAAATGTAATTACTTTTAATCAAGAAACCTTTAAACTATAGAAGAATAGAAATGAGAAATACGATATTTGTGGTAAAAATTTATATTTATTTACTTTTAAGCAATAAAAAACTCGAAAATTTCAACCAAACATTAAACTTATAAAAGTAAAACTCTTAGATAGGTATGGTTTTACCTAGTTAATCTTTAAAAAATATATCTTTGGTTATTGTCTTATTCTTAATTTTAGTAATAATAGAAAATCTTAAAACTCATAAAATCAAAAATTTTTAACAAACAGAAAAACTCTTAACTTTTTAAATTAATAATACTCAAGTGTAGGAACGTAACTTTCCTAATCTCTCTTTCACAAATAAATAGCTGCGGTAATTTTCTGATTCTTAAGATGAGTAATCAAAAATCTTAAAAAACTCATAAAATCAAAAATTCTAAAAAGCAACAAATACTTAACTTTTAAAACTAAAATTCAAGTAAGAGAACGTAAGTTTTGCTAAAATATGTCTTTCATTAAATTTTTTCTGCGTCCAAATCAAAGTCAAGCAAGGAACCAAACCCTTCAATATCATCTTCAAAATTTCAAAATCCTCTACGTTTTTAATTTTGTAGAATTAAAGGGCAGCTTTTGGAAGAAACTGGAGTAAAGACTTAATGTCCACAATAATATAAAAGGAACCAACCGCCTTGCATGTCGTTTGGTTACAATA
The DNA here is from genome assembly GCF_917563875.1 of Diabrotica virgifera virgifera. Lineage (NCBI taxonomy): Eukaryota > Metazoa > Arthropoda > Insecta > Coleoptera > Chrysomelidae > Diabrotica > Diabrotica virgifera. Next base: position 143,892,521 of record NC_065443.1, on the reverse strand, counting down.
TTTGCAATATTATAAAAATATTCAACTGCCTTACAGGTCGTTTGGTTGCATTAATTGCAAAAATATATAAAATGAAACACTGCTTGGGTCTTTTTATGTTAAAGAAATCTGCAAACAATTGTCGCTTGGACCTTTTTTCTACAGATGTCGCTAGAAGCTCCGTAGACGTACAGATTTTTTTACACATATAAAATGAATGTCTGGCTGTCGTTTGGTGCTATGAACTCATTTTTTGTCAAATGTCGCTTGGTTCCTGTTCGATTAGCGCTATCCAGTTTACCTCCAAGGTCCAGAATTAATTTAACCATTATCGCCAGAATGGTCTAGTGGTTACGACGCCAAACTTTAATGGACAATTCGAGTTAATTTTCCAGCTCTACCAATATTTTTTTAAATCTATTCCAAATATAAAAATATCTAGTGACATTCGATGAACACATAGCAATATATTGAAAAATATATATTGAGATGGCTGGGATCTGAACACTTATTGGTCATATTACAAGTTTAGTGTCGTAACCACTAGACTATATATTTGGACAATGATGCGACAAAGGCGACCATTTATAACTCTAAACGTGTACTCGAAAAACATTATGTTCAAGTTCATATATTTACTTTATGAAAATCTTTGAAAAACCTCTGATACAAGGATACAAGAATAAAACACCGTTAATCGCGGTAAAAATGAGTGGCGCACAGAATATTTTAGCTCCAAAGAGCTGAATATTGCGTGGCGCAAAGATAGATGTATTTTAATTTTCATGGAAAACAAAATTATAGATTTTTTTGAAAGATTTTTCAATGGTACTTGCTAAAATTGAAGTAAAACGCGTCACAAAAGATTACCTTTGATAAAATTTGCAGTTTGAGGCTCTTTTGTGGAGCGCGTTTTGCTTAAATTTTATCAAACACTATGCAAAATTAGAAAAAATTATAATTTTATTTTCCATCAAGATGAAAATACATTTTTGCCCCAGCTAATATTCATATCAGCTCTTTTGTAGCTGGAATATTGTATGCGCCACTCATTCTTACCGCGTTTAGCGGTTTTTATTCTTGTTTACTATTCTTTATTTCCATTCCTAGAGCATCATCAGGGGAGCTTCTTCAAATCAGTAAGGTATCCTAGTATAATGTCGTGACATTTGTTTAACTGGTGTGATGGCAGAATTACACATAACATAAATAAAACACACTGAAGGACAAAACGGATTAAAAAAATAAATGCCGGTACTACATCATTTACATATCGAAGATGAAGGAAAAATGTTTCTCCATCTTCGACATGTAAATGAAGTAGTACCGATACTTATTTTTTTAATTTATTTTGTCCTTTGTCCAGTGTGTTTTATATGTTATGTATACTTTTGCCATCACTCCTGTTAAACAGATGTCACGACATTCGATTAGGATACTGTCCTTATTTGACGAAACACCCCTGATGATGGTCTAGGGGCGAAAGTATATTTGGGCAAGATTTAATATTCTTTATTTATCTCAGGAAATATAATAGCAATTCTGTGTAAAAACTAATATCTGCCACATCAGTTTTGCAGTAGGCAAGTGCGTTTTTTCAATATTTTATCTTTACAAGTAGAAATTTATTTTTTTGAATCTTTAATAATGTATTCTTCGGGCATTCTGCAATATATTTTAAAGTGTATTGTCCACCTACCGTACCGCTGGTTTAATTCGTTAATGACATGCATTGTCGCACTGTACATTGCACATAAAACAAAAGTGTGGATTTATAACCACGAGATATGCACAGAGCGGATTGCAAAGTATAAATATAAACGTTTCGAAAATTGAGCTGGGCTTTGCTTTGCTCGGACTCCCGTCCAAAGTACAGAGGATCATAAAGAGGAAAATAAATATTGGAGCACCAAGAGTATGATTAAAATTGTTTTGGTTTCGCCCATGAATAAATAAAAACATGATGAGTGCGCATAAATTCGCCATTATTCGTTCAGCCGTTGTTACTTTTTAATGTTTTTCATTTACCAGTTATATTCGTTTCCATTAAAAAGACAATAAAAATGGAAATTTTTCTAACAAGATACAGAAATTTACGTCCATTTATTTTCATTAATTTTTTACGAGAAGCATGCGACATTATATCAAAAGAATACGTTTTTTTAGAAAAGTATACCTTTGTAGTACAACATGCAGCAATATATTATATGGTATGATATAAAATCTATTCAATTTAGACAATTCAGAGACTCCACAGAAAACAAAACTCAAACATTTGTTTTCAGTCATTTGAAATACTATAAAAGAAGTTGGAAACAGAATTCTTGTATTAATAAAATACCTATTATTACATAACATAATATTAAGCTTCTTTTTCGTCTAATATTATCTATGAAATTTGTCTGTTTCTTAACATTTTCTTCTATTCTATAGAAATATTGAAATTCTATGTCTTTCTATATTGACCTGTGCATTTCCGATTCGTGATTAATCTCAGGCTATTCTAATTATTCTATATTCTGCTATTCTCCTCGAAAATTTCGAAATGGCCACCATTAATTTATGTCTTCTAAGCTGCACGTCTATGGTATGAATACCTTTTTTAAAAGAAACCTGACAGAAAGTGGACATGGATCGCACCTAACAGAACTACCAAAAAATAAATAGATTATTTTCTTTCAAACAACAAAAGAATATTTGAAGACTTCACAACAATACATACATAACGTAACAACCGGTAGTGAACATCGTATAGGCAAGGAGAAAATAAGTATTAACAAGAAAGAAGAGAGAAAAAGGATATTTAAAAAAAATGTGGATAGGTCACTTCAAATTAAGAACAAATTGAGAAGGATTCCGAAGGGTCTTAGTGAGAAATTTCTGATTAGATCTTCCACATAATCAAGACCAAATTGACAACATTAACAAAAACATGAATAAAAATCTTCTCGAATGCAGACTACAGGTCACAAAGAAAGCAAGAACTAAAGAAGACAAAATATGAAGGAAAGAAGGTGACTACTAGCGGAAAACAAACGCCATATTTAAGAATAACGAGAACCAAATAAAACAAAAAATAGAATAAAACTAAAATGTGACATCAAAAAGAACAAACCTAAGACCAGCAATGGGTATTAAGAAAATTATCAAAATTAATGACACCAAAATAAGAATGAGGAAAATTTTTAATATAAAATAGCAAAAATAGCTGAAGACTTCTGCAGAATCTTTTTCATCTCACAAAGCCAGCCTAATGAACCAACAAAATAAAATGTCACAAGAACAATAAAAAACGTGGGATCAGAGGCATGAACAAATATAAAGGGATTCGAGATAGAAAGAGCTTAAAATGAGATGAATAATTATAAAGCTCCATGACACGATGGTATAATTGCCGGGCTTTTGAAAACATGCAAGAGAGTAAAAATCCCAATACTAATAGAGCTATTGGATAATGGATGCCTTCATAATAGTAAAATTCTTAAAGACTGGAACGAGCGTCATGTAATACTCTTATATAAATACAGGGCAGATGTGACCTAAATAATTATAGAACTATATCGTTGCTCAATCAGGTGTACAAACTGTTTATGAGAATTATTACTAACTTACAAAGTCGATAATTACCAACCGGTAAAACAGGCTGCTTCCTTAAAGGATAAAGTACATCAGATCATCTGCTGACAATGAGAACAGTGATAGAGAAGACAAATAATTACCAACTATCCGCATTTCTTGCCTTCGTAGACCACGAAAAGGTATTTGACAGTATCGAGATTTGGGCCATAGAATAAGCTATCAATAATTATTGTAGAATAGATTCGAGATATAGGCAGCTGAAACGTAGTAAAATGAAATCGTAACTGTGGCAGCACAACTAGATAAAAATACAAATTTCTTTTCCATTAAGAGAGGAGCTCCACAATGCAACGCAATATCGCCAATGCTGTTCAATAAAGCCCTAGAACACGTCTTTAAATCTACAAATTACAAACAAGAATATTGGAAAAAAGTTAAACCACTTCAGATTCACTGACAACATCGTGATTATAGCGAGCACCAGGGCCGCCGCTACCATGTGTGCAAAGTGTGCATCGCACACGGGCGGCCGACTATAGGGGGCGGCCAAAAGCAGGCCACCGATGATAATACTTTTTTTAAAACGAAAATAAATTCAAAAAAATAAATAGTAATGATTCAGATATTTCTATAAAATCTAATATTCCAAACAATCTAAACAAAAATGCCAGAAGTAGTTCCGGTAATGCCTTTTAATTCAAAGTGGCTGGCAACTTTCGGACTTTTAGGTATTTTTATCTACGTGGTCCATGTAGGCTTTTTTCAAATTCTGATCATTTATGATTTGTTAAGAGAGTGCTTGTTAACCTGCTCTCATTAAGTAATAAAAAAGTATTTTTTTATTACTCGATGGTTGCTCTATTATAATATTGTTCCTTTATGCTTATGTATGGTTATAGATGGGTTATAGTTCAGTCCAAGTTGAGAAATTGATGATTTTAGACACGCTTTTGATAAACGATTTTGTATGTAATATAATAGTAGTGTGCCCGTTTCTTTTGCACACTACTGTATTTCGAATATGTATGTATTTAAATATACATATTAGTAAACAATTAAGCATGCCGAATGTTATAAGTAGTCTTGTAAACAAAACTTACACATGTAGGTATTAGTGAAAGATTGCATTTCTGTATATTAATTATTATTGACATAATAATAATAACTTTTTTTGGTACGCGGGATCCAGGTCTAAAAGTAACGTCGAGATCAGAGCAATTATTCATATACGCGTTACAGTCTCCTGCACATTTACTATGTTTATTTTCTAAACAGAAGGAGTAAACTAAAAAGACAGATTCACACTCAAGAAAGTCATGAGAAAAATCACCAAATACATCTTCTTTTTTGGTTGACTATATCGCCCTTTGACGGTTATCCATAAATATTATATTATACTAATACGTCGCTCCTCCTCCTCAGTCGTTTCCTCATTGCTGAGTGTCGTGATTCCCTATAACACGAGCAACTATTTCTTTCCATCGGCTTCTGTCCTGAGCTTCCCTCATGGATTCAGAGAATGTTTTTCCACTGGCTTTCTTCTGGCTACTTCTGCGCCCTTCAACGTTTCCCGAAATTATAAGTCTCTCAAGATTATCATCACTTCTTCTTGCAATATGGCCGAAAAATTTTAAGACGGTGGAGAGGCAAATAGAGGAAAGTCGAGTCTGAATATTAAGCTCTTAGAGGATTGAGTGATTTATTCTGTGTTCCGTCCATGAGATCCGAAGCATTCTTCTCCAGCACCACATTTCAAAGGCGTCAATCCTTTTTCTGTCGTCCGATTTCATTGTCCATGTTTCGGATCCGTAATTAAATATGGGAAAAATTAAAGCATGTACTAATCTTATTTTGGTGTTCTTCGACAAGGAGCGATCTTTCCAGATTTTCGATAATCGACTCATAGCGTTTTTGGACATGCATACATCGCTAAAGAGTTCTAAAACAACTGCTTTTTATATAAAGGCAGACTAAAAATCTAAAAATTAAAGGAATAACACAAAAAACACAAAAAATCGCCGATATAACTTAATTAACCTATGAAATATCAATAATGTCAAAATTTGATAAATGTCATTAGTGTCAAAATTTTTTAACAGTGGAGTAAACATGCCTGCGGTTGAACAAATTACAAACAAGCATTACAGCGCGGTAAATTTGAATCACTCCTCTTGGTTTAAAAACAAAGTTCCTATGTTCAAACGACTAAAGTGTTGGAAGGGGGGCTGGCAAATATTAAGTTGCACACGGGCGGCCAACACTTTAGCGGCGGCCCCGACGAGCACATTCGAGGAACTATACAAACTATGGTGGAGGAACTCGCAGACAGCTCCCCATACGTCGGCGTAAGAATGAATATGACGAAAACAAAAACAATGACAAATACAGACGCCCCAGACTCCAGACGTATAATTATAAATGGCAATGACATAGAATAAGTGCAAGAATATATCTACCTAGGTAGATAAGAGCCATAATCTCAAACATAAAAAAGAAAAGGGATCCAAAATTGAAATATATGAAATAAAAAACTTAGCAGACAACAGCAAAAAGCCAAATACAAAGAATATATAAAAGGAAGACTAGAAAACAGACAAAAGCACGAGGATATAAACAGAGAATGGGAAGCGTGTAAAAACATCACACAAGACGCTGCCAAAGAGACCTTGGGTCTACAAAAAAAGATCAAATTAACTGAAGGGAAGTGGTTCGATGAAGAGTCTCGTAACATAACAGAGAGAAAAAATAATGCATATCAACGATTACAACAACGACATAGAACAAGACAGGCAGAGGAGGAATATAGAATGCTAAGGAGGGCAGAGAAGAAAATACATCGCAGAAAAAAAAGAGAACATATAGAAAAAGAACTCTCAGAAATTGAAGAATTAAATAAACCAACAGAAACCAGAAAATTCCACCAAAAACTTAACAAAAGCAGAAAAGAATTTAAACCAAGGACAATGATGTGTAGAGACAAAAAAGTAGATATAGTAACTCAACAGAGTGAAATACTACAAAAATGTACTGAATTATTCAAAGCAAAGTTTGAACAAAACGAAGATCCACTATACGATGGAATTATACTGGATCAAACGGATACCAGAGAAACAACCCACCATTTAGTAGCTGTTAAGTACATTGACTTTGAAATTTATTAGACTCTGCCAATTATTGTACAAGTGCGTATTACCGAAGATTGCCGAACGAAGTGACCCAAGTTCATTTGCCAGGGTTACTGGGTGACGAAAAAGTACATAACGACGAGAATACACACAAAACCAACGCTTCGATGAACGAACATTTTTACTCCTTACATTCAAGTTATTGTAATTTGTTTTAGATCTGTTGTATTAAATTTTACGTGAAATTCTGAAAATTCTTCACCACATCCACAACTAGTAGCTGAAATGCAAGAAGCAGTTACCAGACTGAAAAACAACAAGTCACCTGGATTAGACAATATTAGCGCAGAATTAATAAAAGAAGGCGGAGACTCCCTATTGAATGCGATACACGAACTAATAGTAAACATATGGAATAATAAACAACTGCCACAAGACTGGAATACCGGAGTAATTATTCCACTACATAAAAAGGGAGATCAGCTTGAACGTAAAAACTACCGAGCAATAACGCTACTGACTGTGGCATATAAAATACTCTCAAATATTGTGTATGAGCGATTGAGACCATATGCGAAACAAATAGTTGGGGGATATCAATGTGATTTCTGCAAGCAGGAGTCCACAATAGATCAGATCTTCGTCTTGAGACAAATCTTGGAAAAGACTAGTGGATTTAATATAGACACACATCATCTCTTCATTGATTTTGAGAGTGCCTGTGATAGTATCCATCGAGAAATTCTGATCCACGCCCAGGTGCGGGAGCACGCCAAATAGAATTATATTTTAGTGACTTCATGTTGCCTAGCAACCGTCGATTCTTCCATTATGAAATTCTATTTTGTGACGTCAGCAAAATAGGATTCTATTTGGCGTGCTCTGGGCCCTGAAATAGTTTAATATTCCAACTCTGGCGAATGGATTTAGTGTCCGCAGTCATATAAACCCAAACAAACAACAATATTCCAACTCAACTCATTGATATAGTCAAAGAAACACTTAAATTACAAAGCAAAATTCGAATTCAGAACGCACTAACAGATACAATCCATGTTAGAACGGGCCTACGACAGGGAGATGCCCTATCCTGTATTCTATTCAACATCACATTAAAAAAATAATTAGAGAGTCAAAAGTAAACACCAGAGGAACAAAAATAACGAAAAGTGTACAAATATTGGGTCTAGGACATTTCGCCGTCGCCGTTTCGCCGTCGCCATTTCGCCTTCGCCGTTTCGCCGTCGAGCCATTTCGCCGTCGCCGTTTCGCCGTCGAGCCATTTCGCCGTCGCCATTTCGTTGTTAGCATTCGTACTTATAATTTCGGGATGATCATTACTTGTATATAAGTTTTAAATGGTTTTCGAACGATTATATACTATCACTTTTGTATAATGAAGTTTTTTATTTTTGATGCAGTAAAAACAATTGAAATTGAAATCTGTAAATATTTTATTTTTCAGACGAAAACAATGTATAGTTGAATACGAAAATATAGCTTGGTTTTACTAGCAACATCAGCATTTTATTTACACTGATATTTAGTATAAAAAAAGTTAGTACGTTATCACGTTTTCGCGACATTTAGTATAAAAAAAGTTAGTACGTTATCACGTTCTTGTAAACTTAACCAATGCCGGGATGGCGACGCGACGGCGAAACGGCCGACGGCGAACTGGCTCGACGGCGAAACGGCCGACGGCGAAGGGGCTCGACGGCGAAATGGCTACGGCGAAATGGCCACGGCGAAACGGCGACGGCGAAACGTCCCAGTCCGACAAATATTGGCATTTGCAGATGATGTTGATATCATAGCTAGAAGCAAAAGAGAAATGATAGAAGCATTTAATGCGATAGAAAGAGCGGCACAAAATAGTGGCCTAAATATTAATGAAATAAAAACCAAATACATGAAGGCCAGCAAATCGACAGGCCAAAAAAACCTACAGAATCTGACAATAGGAGACTTTAACATCGAAAGCGTAAATTTTTTACATATCTAGGTTCACTAGTTACCGCAGATAACAATGTCAGCGAAGAAGTTAAGAGAAGAATACATATTGCTAATAAAACATATAATGGACTAATTAAACATCTAAGATATAACAACATCACGAGAAAAACCAAATGCAAAATATACAAAACCCTGATAAAACCAGTCCTTATATATGGATCAGAGACATGGACACTGTCGAAAAGCGATGAGAACTTATTAGGTACGTTTGAACGAAAAATCTTCAGACACATATATAAGGGGGTGAAAGAAAATGACGTATGGCGCAGAAGATATAATTTTGAACTATACGCAGCATACAACGAACCCGACGTCATAACATCCATAAAGATCGGACATCTGCGCTGGATGGGCCATGTTGAACGGATGTTGGAGACCGAAACACCAAAACATATAATGAGGCAAACACCAGGAGGGAGAAGGTCAAAGGGAAGACCCAAACTTAGATACATGGAACAAGTGGAACAAGATCTGAAAACACTTGAGATTACCCACTGGAAGAACAAAGCAAGGAACAGAACAGAATGGCGGAAAATCCTAGAACAAGCCAGGACCCAAAAAGGGTTGTCGAGCTACTGATGATGATGATGATTGGCAAAAAGTTAAACCACTTCAGATTCGCTGATGACATCGTGATTATAGCGAGCACATTCGAGGAACTACAAACTATGGTGGAGGAACTCGCAGACAGCTCCCAATACGTCGGCGTAAGGATGAATATGACAAAAACAAAAACAATGACAAGTAGAGACGACCCCAGACGTATAATTATAAATGGCAATGACATAGAATAAGTCCAAGAATCTACCTAGGTCAAATTTTGAAACTTGACAAAGAGAACCAAGGTGCGAATATAACTAGAAGACTGGCATGAACAGGATTGAAAAAATTCAATTGGATAATTGGATGGTCTCATGCCAGAGTGAACCAAAAGCCGAAATTGAAAATTTTCAGTACGACAGTTTAAAGTTATACAGGTGTTATAAAATATACACAATATATTATAATCTCTTACATTTTTTTTTATTATAGGATATTTACTACATGCAATCCCTACATAAAAATTATAAGCATGTTTGTTGTTTGTTCAGAGAGATGCATGTATAAATTTTAATTTGTTATCCAGTGATAACAAAGGCTCCACTAGTCTCTTAAATTATTGAACTGTGCCCTGTAAGGGTAAGTACTTCACTGCACTGCACTACACTTCACTTCACTGCTGCTTAGAACCTATATGGTAGTTCCAATGGTTTGTGCCTCTTCAGTCTCCGAGTCTGCTCACTATTATCTAGCAGGTTCAGTGCGAGATTATTTGGGTGGTTTTCTAATTTTACCAAATAGCGCCTGCTGTATTCACTCACTATCTCCTTAACTGTGGCTACTTGGAAATCGTCTCGGATTTCTCTGTTTGGTATAAACCAAGGTGTATTTGTTATGGTCCGTAGTACCTTCGACTGGAAGCGTTCCAATATCTCTATGTTTGAGTTTGCAGCCGTACCCCATAGTTGTACACCATATGTCCATATTGGTTTTAAGGCTGCTTTATACACCAATAATTTGTTTTTTAAAATAAGTTTTGACTGTCTTCCCAATAGCCAGTAGTATTTGCTGAGTTTCAAGCCAAGTTGTTTTCTTTTGTTAAAAATGTGCTTTCTCCAGGTCAGTCCTTTGTCCAAGTGCATCCCTAAATATTTAACGCTGTCAGATTGAGGCAGATCTTGTCCATTTAGTGTAACAGGTGGCACTGTACCTCTGCATTTGGTAAATGTAACCTGCACTGATTTTACTTCATTGACTTTAATTCTCCAGTTTCTTGTCCAGTCCTGAATTTTCACTAGATGTTATTGGAGAATTCTTGCGGCTATGACTGGGTCTCTGTGTTTAACCATTATCGCTTTATCGTCTGCAAAGGAAGCTGTAAATGTTTGGTTGCTTACTGGAAGATCAGCTGTGTACATAATATAGAGAAGTGGACCAAGAGCACTGCCCTGTGGTACCCCTGCCTTTATCAATGTGATTTCGGATGTTGTCTGTCCGTACCTTACAGTAAAATATCTTTCTTTTAGGTAGGATTCCATTATAATGTACAGTGTGTGGGGGAGTGATTTTTTTAATTTAAACAGTAGTCCATCATGCCAAACCTTATCAAAGGCTTGACTTACATCTAAGAAAGCAGTCGTGTAGTAACTTTTTTGCTCAAATGCTTTATTTCGTCCACTACTCTGTGTATCTGTTCAATTGTGCTATGATCCTTTGTGAATCCGAATTGGTGTTCAGGAATCAGGTGGTTTTCTTCTATTATGGGAGTCAGTCGGGTTATGAGTAGCTTTTCTAGGCGTTTACCAAGGACTGGCAGCAGGCTGATTGGTCTGTATGAAGTTACTTCATTTATTGGTTTTCCAGGTTTCGGAATAAGTATATGCTCGGCAACTTTCCATTGGGCAGGGAAAATCTCTTACATAGATCCCTTACATAGTATAGAAGGTTATAAGAGCTATTCAAAAGAACATTATTTAATTTTTTCAGTAACAGCACATGATTATGTTTTCTTTTAAAGCTCTTTTATCAGTTTTTGCAGCACATGGTTCACTTTGGCAAACTTTTTAGCATTTAGTTCTGTCTGGCATAAGAAGTATAAATAAATTGTTTTTTTTTTGTTTGTAATCAGGTTTATTAATATATCATTAAAATTAAACTAACAATACATAAGAATAAAATACAAAAATGATAAGCAATTAAATTAGACAAATGTGTAAAAAAATAATAGTAGCAATATTTAGATCACATTGTTCATCTCATTTTCCTCTTCATTGTTATTGTCATTCTCTTCTTCAATGTCATCTTCCAATACTTCACTTTGTTGAAGATTACTGTAAAATTGGTGATGGCATGGTGGTACGAATTGCAAAATTGATCTAATATTAAGTTTTGCTTGACTTAATTTTCTTTCTTCGGGGTAGAGAATGCCTAAGTTTAAAGAAGCTAGATTTACAGGTCGGCCTCTCAATCTCTTATTTAGATTTACTGAATAAAATTGCGCCTCTTTATTATCTGTGTATTTGAATTCCATAGCTCCTGGATGGTCTTGAGTACATTTCATTTGTTTTATTTTTAACCACTCTACTTTTTGTTCATCTGAATATTTTTTACGGTTTACCAGATTTTGTTTTAATGCATCCATACTCTTAAAGTCCTCTTGAAGTCCTCTTCTTAGGATCAGATTTTCTCTTCTTGTTTTGAGACTCTTCCTGTCCTCTGGTATTTTCTTCATCTGTAAAAGACACAAAATATTAATATTTTATATAAGTAAATATTTTACAAGGAACATTACTTTTTATGTTATAATACATAAAAAACACTTTTAAACACACATTCACTATGCATAAGACAGACAATTTTCATTCTCTTTTGCCAAAGTGAACTATGTGATTTTATATTTTTTTTACAATTACCATACAAATATGATGAGATATATTGCTTCATTTTAATATAGATAGGTAAAAACTATGTTCTTACGTTGGTACAACTGCTCATATTTCACAAGCGCTTCCAGCGGACACCGCAAGAGATAAATTCGCACATGGTTCACTTTGGCAAAAGAAACATTCCAAAACATGACCATACTTTTATAATGATGTCTTATATTAATAAATATTATTATCTTACCTGATTCTGTAATATACGAATCAGAACTTGGATGGTAATCATCTGAAAACCCACTACTGAAATCAGCGACTTCATATTCACTAGAATTTCTATCAACAATGTGATGACGATGTGAACTATGTGTACGGGAAGCCATCTTGGACTGGATGATGGTTCACTGTGCATATGACTACCATGACTACCAGTACTACCAATCTTTTGCTGAATAAAATTTATTAGTTTCCAGCTGATGTTTGCTTTTATTCACATAGTTCATTTTGGCATAAGTTTAAAACAAAAATGTGCCTCATAATGGCAATGAAAAATTAAAAACAAAAAAATGTGCATAGTTCACTCTGGCATAAGACCATCCAATTAAGAATTGCAAAATACCTCAATACTTGAGGAGCAAAGTACCTCCTTCCTATCATGACATATACGTGTCAAACTTGGACCCTAACCAAGGTAAAAATGAACAAACTTGTCACAACAGAAAGGGCAATGGGAGAGGCAATGATAGGTACAGTTGAGTCCGCGAATCTTTACCCGTGCGTCATCATTTAAAGCATACGAAATAAGTCGATGATAAGTCGGAAATTGAAATTTACTAAACGCAACAGCAAGTGACAGTAAGTGACTTGCTCTTGCGTTTAGTAAATTTCAATTTCCGACTTATCATCGACTTATTTCGTATGCTTTAAATGATGACGCACGGGTAAATATTCGAGGACTCAACTGTATACGACTGTCAGGTAGAAAGAGGAACAACTGGGTAAGATCAAAAACAAAATATTATATCACAACAAAAATTACCAAACTCAAATGGAGCTTCATAGGCCATACTTCTGGCCAAAAAAAAACAACGACAGAACGACACAATACAACATTGCAGGCCTTACAAAAATAGAAGACCACAGATGAGATGGTTGGAATACATAAAAAATAGTCGGAACAAATTGAATGTATGTTGCTCAGGATAAAGATCGATGAAAGGAGTTGGGAGAAGCGTATGTCCAAAAATAGACGATAGAAGGCTAAGAAAAAGAATAAGAAGAAAAAGACGAAGACCAACACGTGTTCCTGATATCCGTTTCTTCTTGATCGGTCCATCAGTAGTGTCTTTCTGTTTATTACCAGGAACGGCAGTTCTCGCCAGTGGCGCACATCCACACTCCCCTATACGCGACACTATATATACACGAAATTTTCGATTTTCTAAATCTGACTGAATTGAAAATTGGGCCAACTCTCATCTTAATGTTCAGGAAAAGACTCACCGATTCATATGTCAACCATCCATTTTGGTCCACGGGTGTGGATTTTACGGCCCTTCCTATTTAGGGTCTGTTTTTCGTTCTCGTCCCCAAAACTCCCAAAAACTTCGAAAATTTAACTCCGACCTTTGCGGCTTCTGGTAGTACTGATCATTACCTTTCTAATGCATGTCTAATTTTGAAAATCGGTTATACCATTCAAAAGTGGCCGAGCTCAGAAATATGACTCAATTTTTATTTAAAAAAGGGAAAATGTTGGTCGATATGTATGTATGTATGTACGTGGAAAAGTTAAACCGATTTGAATTTTTTTTGTGTTTGAAAAGAGGATCAGGGCCGATTCAGAACCGATGTAGTTTGTGACTTTTACCCATATGTAGCTTATGTGACTACCCATAAGCCAGCTATAGGACTTGGTAGGTACAAAACGGTATATTTTTTGGGGGTATATATCTTCGGTTCAAGAAGAGACGGGAGAACCGCAACTACACTAAATCAATAGTATTGAGATAAGCTTTCAAATGGTGTTTAAGCCATCAGAATCAGACATACACACGGCTCAGTATAGCCGAAAAACTGAAAAACTAAACGTTGAAAATTTTGGTTTCAAAATTTCAACCTACGAATTGCGCCATAACTGAGCGTTTGTAGAAGGACTCTAGGCGAATTTAACGGTGTATATCTCATATCCAAGAAAATTCGAATTTTTAAGTTATAGGCTTCATAAGTATGATCAAATCTATGTCTTATGGGAAAAACGGTTATTCAAGCTCAATAATTCCTATAATAACTTCAGTTATCATACTTGACCTTAGATTCATCAGATACTACTTGTCAATACGTTTCAAACTCATGTTTAGTGATCAAAATCGGTTAAGCCGTTTAGAAGTTATTAAGCAACAAAAGTATAATCCAATTAACGATTATTCCATAAATGGTTTATGTAGTTTTAGTGGTTACGACGCTAAATTTGATTTGGCAACGGGCAATTCGAGTTCATTTACCGGAAATTTCAATATTTTTTTTTCAATTTATTTCGAATAGAAAAAAATCTAGTGTACATTCGATGGACACTAGATCATTTGGGAGATAATGCGACAAAGGCGACTATTTATAAAGCTTAATGCAATCGAGAAAAACTCCTGATACAAGAATAAAAAACCGCTAAACACCGTAAAAATCAGTGGCGCATACAATACTCCAGTTACAAAAGATCTGATATGAATATTACGTGGCGCGAAAATGTATTTTCATTTTGATGCAAAACAAAATTCTAGTTTTATTTTAAAAGCTTTTTTCATAATATTTGCTAAATTTGAGGTAAAACGCGCCACAAAAGAGTAAATTTGATACCCTTTGAATTTTAAAACTCTTTTGTGGTTTTTTCAAGAACCTCTCTTTACTATATTCCACTGTTGACCAGCTAGGTCTGAATCTATTTTATTATTCACCCAAATTCACATATTTTTTCGTATTTACAAACTCAAAAATTAAGAAATGTTAACTTGTATCCTAATTAATGTCGTTTTCAAAACCATACTTTCAAATAACACAGTTATTGTTTTAAGACAAAAATATCATCTATTTCGTTATCATTCACTGTAAAGAAACTCCATCTAGCAACTTGAGAAACCGCAAACTTCTAAAATTGTAAAGTTTAATGAACACAGACTAAACAATTCAATGTAGTAAGTTTTTGCGCAGTATACTAATGATTTAGTGCTCTTACTTTAACATGTTTTGTTAATTAGTGAAATATATCGAGCAACGAAACGTAACAGTGGCTTATTTGAATATAAGCAGGCCATAAATAGCAACTTTCCAAATTGGGCCAATAAAATAGAATGCTGCATTTCTCGTTTCTGTAAAGCTATAGAACTTCCAAGAACATTGTATCGGAGGAATGCGTTTTCTCTGCATTATATACTATTGATTTGGTAAAAGCCCATTATGAAAATGAATAAAATCGTTTTTCGAGACTTTTTATATTATTTTATACTCTTGAAATATAAAAGACACACACGTATTGAGATAACAGTCGTATCTGTATGGAATAAATTGAAGGGTTTATTTCAAAAACAACCAATTAACTATTTAGATGGGAAATAAGCCACAACTAAATTGAAAAAAATAATTTTATTAACGTTTCGACGCCCAAATCGGGTGTCGTTGTCAAAATACAAAATACTACTGAATTAAACAAAAATGTTGTTGCTTAGTAAAAAATTCTTCTAATACGTTTCGACGCCCAAATCATGTGTCGTTGTCAAAATACAAAATACTACTAAATTAAACAAATATGTTGTTGCTTAGTAAAAAATTCTTCTAATAATTTATTTAATCTGGCTCATTTATATCTTTATAAATATGCATTTGGTTGTCTTTTTAAACACAGAACACATGCTATGATTTTTTTTGTGGCGGATATTCTTGAGTTGGGGTTGATTTCATGTAATCGAATTAACTATCTTTCACCCGTGTTGAGCTGGCCCCCCCCCACTTGCAAAAATTAAAAAACAAATAGCCCTGATTTATGAGCTATTTATGAGCTCTCATATTCCGCAAACTAAAAATTTTGAGCTCGTTCCACTGAGCAGGAATTTAATACCCTAGTGGGGGGGGCTGAGTCAGCCCCCCCACTACTTAAAAATAGGAATATTGAATCGGTTTTTGCGGCAGAATTACGAGCTATTTATGAGCTCTTGAAATTATATAGTTTCGATTTTTGAGCTCATCCCCTTCACCCCCAAACAACCCTTTAATTGATTTAACTTAAGAGAAAGATGCTGAGAAAACTTAAAATATATCGTATTGCGGATATAATTCCTATAGCTTATATACTCTAAGAATAAACTATTAAATCAAGGGCATTTCGATTATTGAGCTACAACCCCTTCGCAAGAAAACCACCCTATCTTCCCGGCTTAAGAGAAAGTTGTACTTAAAATGCGTTAAACTAATTATTTGGCGACTACATATCAGTTAATAATTTATAAGCTTCCAAATTACGCGCATTTAGATCAGTAAATTGCAATTTATTTTGTATAGTGCAGTCACTGAAGGTAAAAATCAACGATTACCTTCAAGTTCGGTGAACCTTCATCGATTTTCACGAAAATTGGTCAGTGGTTAGAGGATACGTCAAGAAACAAAGGTGACATGGTACCACCTTGCGCCTTTACCCTGAGGGTGGATACCGCCCCTTCTCGGGGGTGAAAATTATTTTATAAAAAATAACTGCACAAATCAATAAAAGAACAAATTAAAAGCAAAATTTATTATATAAAGTTAATAAAATAAGTCAATACTTTTTAAGTTATTAAAGATCAAAGATTTTAATTATTTGTGAAAAAAATGCATGTTTTGAAGAGGTTTTTTGTAAATCACTGAAAAACTGTAAGTTTTTACAAAAAAGTTAATAGTAGTATAATTCGTATAGCTTATATTCTAAAAACAAACTCTTAAATCACGCACCTTTCGATTATATAGCTACAACCCCTTCGCAAGAAAACGACCCCATTTTCCCGGCTTAAGAGAGAGTTGTTCTTAAAATAATTTAAATTGATTATTTGGCGACTACATATCGTTTAATAATTTATTAGCTTGCAAAATATACGCATCTCAATTATTGAATTGCCATTTTCTTTCTATAGTGCAGTCACTGAAGGTAAAAATCAACTATTACCTTCGATTTCGGTAAATCTCCGTGTATTTTCACGAATTGACAATA
Source organism: Diabrotica virgifera virgifera (assembly GCF_917563875.1). Classification (NCBI taxonomy): domain Eukaryota; kingdom Metazoa; phylum Arthropoda; class Insecta; order Coleoptera; family Chrysomelidae; genus Diabrotica; species Diabrotica virgifera. The sequence continues at coordinate 143,875,173 of NC_065443.1, read as the reverse complement.
ACAACGTGGGGTTTTAGCCTGGGGTATATGTCACCCCTTCTCGGGAGTGAAAATTACTTTATTAAAAATAACCCCACAAATCGAGAGAGGGACAAATTGTAAGCAAAATTTGTTATATAATGTGATTAAAATAAATCAATACTTTTTGAGTTATTAAAGATCAAATATTTTAATTTTTGGAAAGAAAATGCATGCTTTAGAGCGATTTTTCATAAATGACTCAAAAACTGTAAGTTTTTACAAAAAAGTTTTCATCACTAAAATTGAAGCTAATAAAAAATATAATAAATTGCTTACTTGAAAAACCTTTAATGTTAATTTAAAGTAAGTTATTGGTAATTAAATGTATATTTTTTTCCGCGACTGTTCAAATCTAAGGGTTCAAGCTTAAATAACGGGAAAAAGATGCATTTTATAACACTTAGGTAATAAATACTTGTCAAAGTACTTAGAAATACCCATCAAAAATAAGATCCAGAAAAAGTTGATAGTATCAAAATCCGCTCACCAATTTTCGTGAAAATGAATGGAGATTTACCGAAATCGAAGGTCATAGTTGATTTTTACCTTCAGTGACTGCACTATAGAAAGAAAATGGCAATTCAATAATTGAGATGCGTATATTTTGCGAGCTCATAAATTATTAAACAATATATAGTCGACAAATAATTAATTTAAATTATTTTAAGTACAACCCTCTCTTAAGCCGGGAATATGGGATGGTTTTCTTGCGAAGGGGTTGTAGTTCAATAATCGAAAGGCGCGTGATTTTAGAGTTTATTCTTAGAATATAAGCTATACGAATTAAACTACTATTAACTTTTTTGTAAAAACTTACAGTTTTTCAGTGATTTACAAAAAACCTCTTCAAAACATGCATTTTTTTCACAAATAATTAAAATCTTTGATCTTTAATAACTTAAAAAGTATTGACTTATTTTATTAACTTTATATAATAAATTTTGCTTTTAATTTGTTCTTTTATTGATTTGTGCAGTTATTTTTTATAAAATAATTTTCACCCCCGAGAAGGGGCGGTATCCACCCTCAGGATAAAGGCGCAAGGTGGTACCATGTCACCTTTGTTTCTTGACGTATCCTCTAACCACTGACCCATTATCGTGAAAATCGATGAAGGTTCACCGAAATTGAAGGTAATCTTTGATTTTTACCTTCAGTGACTGCACTATACAAAATAAATTGCAATTTACTGATCTAAATGCGCGTAATTTGGAAGCTTATAAATTATGAAATGATATGTAGTCGCCAAATAATTAGTTTAACGCATTTTAAGTACAACTTTTTTTAAGCCGGGAAGATAGGGTGGTTTTCTTGCGAAGGGGTTGTAGCTCAATAATCGAAATGCCCTTAATTTAATAGTTTATTCTTAGAGTATATAAGCTATAGAAATTATATCCGCAATACGATATATTTTAAGTTTTCTCAGCATCTTTCTCTTAAGTTAAATCAATTAAAGGGTTGTTTGGGGGTGAAGGGGATGAGCTCAAAAATCGAAACTATATAATTTCAAGAGCTCATAAATAGCTCGTAATTCTGCCGCAAAAACCGATTCAATATTCCTATTTTTAAGTAGTGGGGGGGGGCTGACTCAGACCCCCCCACTAGGGTATTAAATTCCTGCTCAGTGGAACGAGCTCAAAATTTTTAGTTTGCGGAATATGAGAGCTCATAAATAGCTCATAAATCAGGGCTAATTGTTTTTTAATTTTTGCAAGTGGGGGGGGGCAGCTCAACACGGGTCTATCTTTCAGTAAAGTCGTCCCAGGAACGCAACTCCTAAAATTGGCAATATTATTTTAAAGTCTTCTACTTTAAAATGTATCATATGTATCTGAATTGCCGATATAAATGAGTCAGATTAAATAAATTATTAGAAGAATTTTTTACTAAGCAACAACATTTTTGTTTAATTAAGTAGTATTTTGTATTTTGACAACGACACCCAATTTGGGCGTCGAAACGTTGATAATTTTTTTTTTCAATTTAGTTGTGGCTTATTTCCCATCTAAATAGTTAATTATAAAAATGCCACAAGGAAATAGCTTTAGACCAACATTAATAAACAACCAATGTCAGTTTTATGAAATTTTTAACTATTTGCACTACTTGATAGCAAATTAACATTTTACATTCGTCAGAAATCTATCGTGACAAAAACCGCCATAATCTTAAAATTATAACGATTTTTAAATACACTGTTTTTGCATAAACAACCAAGGTCAGTATACAGGGTGTTGCAAAAGGTATGTCATAAATTAAATCACGCATTCCGGGGACAAAAATAAATTGATTGAATCCAACTTACCTTAGTACAAAAGTGTACACAAAAAAGTTACAGCCCTTTGAAGTTACAAAATGAAAATCGTTTTTTTTTCATATATCGGAATCTCTTAGAGATTTTTTATTGAAAATGGACATGTGGAATTATTATGGCAGCAACATCTTAAAAAAAATTAAAGTGAAATTTGTGCACCCCATAAAAATTTTATGGGGGTTTTGCTCCCTTAAACCCCCCCCCCCCAAACTTTTGTGTACGTTCCAATTAATTCATTATTGTGGTACAATTAGTTAAACACAACGTTTTTAAAACTTTTTTACCTCTTAGTATTTTTTCGATAAGCCAGTTTTTATCGAGATGCGGCTTCTTTTTTAATATGTTTACATAAAAATTCTATGGGGGTTTTGTTCCGTTAAACCCCCCAAATGTTCGTGTACGTTCCAATTAAACTATTATTGTGATACCATTAGGCAAACACAGTGTTTTTAAAACTTTTTTGCCTCTTAGTCTTTTTTTGATAAGTCACCTTTTATCGAGATGTGGCTTCTTCTTCAAAATATACCTAAAAATGTAAATTACAAATAAATTTTCAGATTATTATATCATAGGTACTTAACCATATACAAATATGTGGTGGATTCGACAAATATTCAAAATATCTCGATAGGCTTATCGAAAAAGTACTAAGGCAAAAAGTTTTAAAAACATTGTGTTTAACTAATGATGCCACAATAATAATTTAATTGGAACGTACACAAAAGTTTGGGGAGGTTTAAGGGAGCAAAACCCCCATAAAATTTTTATGGGGTGCACAAATTTCACTTTAATTTTTTTTAAGATGTTGCTGCCATAAGAGTGCAACATGTCCATTTTCAATGAAAAATTTATAAGAGATTTCGATATATGAAAAAAAAATCGATTTTCATTTTGTAACTTCAAAGGGCTGTAACTTTTTGTGTGTACACTTTTGTACAAAGGTAAGTTGGATTCAATCAATTTATTTTTCCCCGGAATGCGTGATATAATTTATGACATACCTTTTTGAAACACCCTGTATATTTTGTCAATAACATCCAATGTCATTTGACATTAGCAGTTTTTGCACTTAATTCTGAATGTTAATTGGTCAGATAAATAATCGGATGCTCTGGTCAGAACAAAAACCATATTTATGGTTTACTTCCAATATATGCTGGTGCGTTCTTAAAAGGTTTTTAAAAGAATATCGCACATATTTCCCATCATGGGTCATTCCTTCCTTCCGAATGACCAGGAATTTGTCCCCGATTGAGAAAAAAATATCTAGTCCAGAACTGCCATTATGGCAGTAGTAGTTAAGGTAGTCACTATGACTCAGGACAATTTTTTGGACATAAATATAGGATTTTCCCAATATTTTCGAAATAGCCCAAGATCAAGTCTTAGAGAAGCTCTTATTATTGAGATACTGGATCATTGTGCTGTTAGAAATAAGAGAGTATTGGTCAATACTATAGACTTAGATAAGTTATATCAGTGTCCGATTTCTATTAGATAGTTCTGTTAAAATTTAGAATATTATATCACTAAGTGCATTGTTATATCAGTGTCCGATTTCGATTAGGTAGTTCTGTTAAAACTCAGAATATTATATCACTAAGTGCATTTTTATAAACCCTAAAAGCGTTCCCATCTTTCAAAAATTACGAGTCAGAGAAACGGCACCAACTACTGTTAACATTGATGAAGATGACGATATCAGAGGATGCGCGTAACTTACTATGTTCTGAATCATAAAATATTTGCAGCATTACGTGGGTTTTTCAGTCAAAAACAGCCAATGTCAAAGTATTTTTCATCATTTTTTCAAGAAGTAAATACCCTTTTGGCACCTAGTATATTAAATAATATTTCTTTGTACATATTCTAATTAATAAAAATTAGAAAATAAACATTGGCTTAAATACTATCAGTTTATTCAGTTTTTATTAATCTGTGAAAATTTACTTTTGGACATTGGTTGTTTTTTAAATAAACCCTTCAATTATATTTAATAAAAGAACTGAAATTTCAAAATTAATACAATATACAGGGTGTCCCGAAAAGAATGGTCATAAATCATACCGCACATTCTGGGGTCAAAAATAGTTCGGTTGAACCTAACTTACCTTAGTACAAATGTGCTCATAAAAAAAGTTACAGCCCTTTGAAGTTACAAAATGAAAATCGATTTTTTTCAATATATCGAAAACTCTCAGAGATTTTTTATTGAAAACGGACATGTATCATTCTTATGGCAGGACCACCTTAAAACAAAATTATAATGAAATTTGTCCACCCCATAAAAAATTTATGGGGATTTTGTTCCCTTAAACCCCCCCAAACTTTTGTGTACGTTCCAATTAATTCATTATTGTGGTACCATTAGTTGGAAAAAACGTTTTTAAAACTTTTTTGCCTCTTAATATTTTTTCGATAAGCTAGTTTTTATCGAGATGCGACTTCTTTTTTACTATATTTACATAAAAATTTTATGGGGGTTTTGTTCCTTTAAACCCCCCAAATGTTTATGTACGTTCCAATTAAACTATTGTTGTGGTACCATTAGTTAAACACAGTATTTTTAAAACTTTTTTGCCTCTTAGTCTTTTTTTGATAAGTCAACTTTTATCGAGATGTGGCTTCTTTTTCAAAATATACCAAAAAATTTAAGTTATAAATAAATTTTCAGATTATTAACAGGTGCCTATAATCATACAACCATATACAAATATGTGGTGGATTCGACAAATATTCAAAATATCTCAATAAACACTGGCTTATCGAAAAAGTACTAAGAGGTAAAAAAGTTTTAAAAATATTGTGTTTAACTAATGGTGCCAGAATAATAATTTAATTGGAACGTACATAAAAGTTTGGGGGGGTTTAAGGGAACAAAACCCCCATAAAATTTTTGTGGGGTGCACAAATGTCACTATAATTTTTTTTTAAGATGTTGCTGCGATAAAAATTCCTTATGTTCATTTTCAATAAAAAACCTTTAGGAGTTTTCGATATATGAAAAAAAATCGATTTTCATTTTGTAACTTCAAAGGGCTGTAATTTTTTTTGTGTGTACTATTGTATATAGGTAAGTGAGGTTCAATCAACCTATTTTTGACCCCAGAATCTGTGGTATAATTTATGACCAATCTTTTCGGGACACCCTGTATAGCAAAAATGTCTACTTGTTAAACATTTTTAATCACATTTAATAAAATCAACGAAACTATTGTCCAAGACGATAGTTTTCATACACATTTGGTTTCCCAATATCTGCTAAAATAAAAGAGACAGCAATAAAACAAACAACTGGACTTCGTAAGTCCTAGGTTTTCACCCAAAACGTGATTGGAAGTAGGACCGGAAGACGATAGTTGAACTCTTCGTCTGCTTTTTTTGTTATATACAATTTCTCTCAGTTTAAGTCATTTTGCGAAACTTGCAGTCATAACTTTTTCACCGGAAATGACATCAAAACCTAAAATTCAAGCTCGAGTTTTCATTGCGCGATGATTGGTATATCACATGTACTATACATTCACATATTTTTTTGACAGTGTTGCCAATTGGCGGATAATTATCCGATTTGCGTACCTTTTTGAGAGTTGTCGTATCTTCTTCGCATCTTTAAATAAATCGGATATTTGCGGATATTTTTCAGTGTATCTACCATCGACTAAAACTTTCTCATCCATATATTCCCAACACCAACAACACATTAATTTTGTTTGGTTCCACCCAAATTTTTATAAATAGCCTATACTGGATGAATGTTAGTGACATCCGATACTTTTCATCTTTTGACAAAAGGGACATGTGCCGATTCTTTTGTTTAGAATTTAAATGCACAAGTGTATCCACTTTTAGGCATACTAATCCAATTCAAATTTCAAAAACCGTCTGCTATGCCGTCCGATGTTATTTATGAGTTTTTAGTTTTTAGTCTTTAAACTTATGAAAGTTAATTCACGCACGATTTAGTTTTATGAGATGTAGTTAAATCTAGTTCTTTTTTGTAAAGTTCTATCAAATCTAATATCTTAAACAAAACCATTTCATCAAAACATGTTATACTTACCTAATTATATTTATGATTTTTTTAAGGAATGTAATGGTGCTATGCAGAAAAGAACTTTCCGGCACAGAAACGTCACTTTTTTGCACACTACTGTCAGTTATTCTGTGAGAAAATATTAAGTTTGTTAACATAAAATTGTGCAGAAAAATGCATTTGGAATATTGGTTGTAGAAAAATCTACTTATTTGAAACTAGTATTATCTAGATATCTACTAATTAACTCAAAATTCCTTTAAATTTTTTGCCTATAAAAATTATTTAGTCGGACATTAACGTTGAACGCACCACGGGTATTATGGATAATAACTTTGATACCTTAATAACTACAAGACTGTCAAATATATTTCTATTGTTTTAGTTATAATAAATCTTTAGTTGTTAAAAGAGCGTAGGCGCAAAATTTCGGACCAATAATCTTTAACGTATTAATTTTTTTCGAATCCTGAGAAAACTAATAAATATTTTTGAAAAATTTGAACGCAGAATTAAAGATTACATTATTACCGAGGGCTGAAAGACCCTTAGAATAAACAAAATGTTTCTTTTGAATGAGATATTTGAAATTTTTCCTTTTACCCTTGTAACAAATTAGAATAAAAGTTATAGAAGTCTTCAGGGACTTTCGGCCCTCGGTAATAATGTAATCTTTCATTCTGCGTTTAAATTTTTAAATAATACTTATTAGCTTTCTCAAGACTCGAAAAAAATAATGCATTTTAAAAGCATTGACCAGAAATTTTGCGCCTATGCTATTAATGTAGCTGTAGTTTATTTTGTATTGATTTATTTATTATTTGTTTTTCCAGTACCTAGTTTTAGGTAGTTATTACGTTTTAATAAAAGGATATTTAAAAGTGTTTTTTTTTTACTTCAATAATTATAATAAATTAATATAACGATCCAAATAATGAAATATTTACATTTATTTATTTATTTAGAATTTAACACAGATAATACAAAATACGAATAATATAATAATAGTAAGTAAATAGTATTTACGTACATGTATTAGGTAATAATCAGCTAGGATACGAGATTTTCATCTATAAACGAAAATTTTTAAACTGTGAAATAGAGAATCCAGTAGATTAAAGGGCCGGTTGTTCGAACGCTAATCAGAAATGGAATCAACTGATCATTATCAAATATTTAATTACTGTCAATGTCAACTTTGATTGGGTTGCTGAAAACATAATTGATTACAATTATGAGATTAATTGATTAATTAATCAATTATGTTAATAATTGTTACGTTAATTGATAATTAATAAATCAATCAATTATGTTAATTATCATAATAATAATTGATTACAATCAACTGATTGGCGTACGCACAACGGATGTTGTTATTTGATGGTTGTTAAGGGGACTAAAAGAATAACATTGGCAAAATTGATTTTAATAACAGAATAATTTTTGACCTAGCTTACCTTTTCGTGACAAATCGGATATTTTTCGAGCGATCATCGGATAATCTAGAGAAATGCGATTGGCAACACTGTTTTTCGACTATAATGTGGCACTTCCGGTTAAAACTTTTTAACAGGATGCGATATAAAAAACGCAAATATATATTATTATGCTCTGTATTTTCTCCTTGTTATGAGATTGACAAGCTTCTTATTAATTAGATTAATTAATTATTTTAATTGCTACTCATGAAACAAAACCAAAATTTAATAAAATTTTTCAATAAAAAGAATATTCTCAGGGCTAATTGACTGGATGTATTACCTTTATTTTCTGGCTTCTAGTAATTCTCCTTGCTTGCTTTATCCAGGACAAAACGGGGAAAATAAATATACTCTAAACTCATATAAATTTTATAATTACTACTTATTTATATACTATACTATACCATAAATATAAAAATTCAAATTTATGTTAAACTTTTTTCTGTTGTAAAATTTCTTATCTAATCAAAAAATAAATCTTTAATTCTATTATTTTCTTTTGTGAACCAAAATTCATTCAATTAAATCGGTAGACTGTTCTTATTATTATTATAAGAAAATTGAATTCACACTTTTTAGATAGATTACTTATATCTTCTATGAATTTATGAATGAATAATTTATGCTGTAATATTATTAAGTTGACAAAAACAAATATGGTATGTAATAGAAAACAACTCTCTATTTTCACAAACAATCTGACTAACCTTTGCTAACGTCCCTATTTCTTCTGCTGGATTGTGTTGTTCCCAGTGCTCCCACAACGTGCTCCTCACGTTTCAAAAAACAGCTCTCGTTTGAATTCTCTCCTCAAATTAAAATGTCTTACTCTATAAAAACAATATGAATTTTTAGAATTCCAAGATTTTTTTTTTCAGCTCGGTATCTCGTGTAAAGTTTATATAATACGGCTACTCGATCCAGACAGAAACTGGAATTTATTCGGACACAAGGAGTTTGTACTTCTCGACTTGATCACGATTTTGTCTCACACGAATCAGCTTCCACGGTCACCAATTTAACACACTCTACACAAAAATACTACTTTCAAATTGAACTGATTGCTTTCGATGTTAATTACACAATGAATTCCTTTTTCTCTCATCAATTTGAAACTCACCACTCTATTCTCCTTCCATCGGTTTCCTAGACAATCACAAGCATTCTCCACTCTTCCCATTCTCCAATCATATCCCTACTCTTTTTTCTTAAGAACAAATAGTATTGTATACAAAATTTCTTTCTTGACAATTTCCAGGAGATATTAATATTATTTTTGTTTACAATCTAGAAAAACCCTCTTTCCTAAACCAAACAAAAATGTTTACTATCCGTTTCTTTCTGGGAAACCATTTAAAAAACACTGTCTATTGTTCAATCAAACCACGGTATACATTAACTTTCTAAACAACAGTTTGTAGTCCGTTCTGTTGAAATGTATAAATTGTTCGTAGAAACTTTACCACTAAAATTTTTCTCTTCCGCGAAACACTTCTTACGGCTAAATTTAAAAAATAATTTTTTAAATTCTCCCTATAAAAATTATTAAACAATATTTTTTTATTCTAGTCTTGCTAAGGTGCGTCGAGTGATATATCGCTTGTACTTTTTTGACTTTATAACTTTTTTGCGACGAGTAATAAATCGCTTGTACTTTTTTTACTTTATAACATTTGTGATTTTATTAGTTCTAACAACGTAGGATGTTATATTTTCGGGCAGACAGACGGACAGATATTTAGGCATGAAACCGGAAGTAGTTATTTGTTTTCGTCTTGCTAAGGCGCATCGAAATGTGGTGTTACAGAAAGATGCTTAGCATGGACACAGAAAAAACGAACACGGAAGTATTGTGAGAAATGAGCAAAGAATACGAAATAATAAATACAATACAAATAAGAAAGTTACAATATCTGGGACACGTAATGAGGGGAGAGCGATATGAAATGCTAAGACTGATAATACAGGGAAAAGATAAGAGGCGGAAGGAGTATACAAAGAATGATAGTGTCATGGTTGAAGAATTTATAATACTGGTTTAAATGCAGTTCTGTAGTATTTTTCAGAGCAGCGGTAGATAGAGTAAATATAGTGATGATGATATCCAAAATTCGATTGGGAGAATGCACTTAAAGAAGAAGTAAGCGCATCGAATAATATATCGCAAATGTCTCACCTCTAATACCATCTTTCGCTTAGAAGCTCTCATGCTACAAATTATTTGTCAATATATCTGTTTTAATAACGGATGAGCTAGACAGACAGATATTCTCAGACAGACGGACGGGCGGACAGGCAAGCATTAAACCGGAAGAATATATGTATTTGTTATCGTCAATAAAATTAAAAATTCTACATAATTATAGAAGTAATTGTTAAAATATGTCCAGAAAATCAAAATTATCTTATAGTTGTAAATAATGAAATATTTCTTCTTCTTCTTCTTCTTTAAGTACCGTGCCCAAATTTTTAGGCGTGGGTAGCTTCCATAACAATTTGCCGATATCGTTCTCGATCTTGTGCGGCATGTAACAATTGATCTGCTGATAAGCCAGTCCATTGACGAAGGTTTCGGAGCCATGAATATTTCTTTCGACCAATTCCTCTTTTTCCGTCGATCTTTCCATTGAGTATTAACTGCAGCATCCTGTATCTGCTACCTCTCATTATATGCCCCAGATATTCAAGTTTTCTCTTTTTTATCATCTTCATTAAGTCACCTTCGCCTTGACCTACTCTGTTTAAGACTTCTCTGTTTGAAATGCGTTGAACCCAAGATATTCTGAGCATTCTACGATACGACCACATCTCAAAGGCTTCTAATTTGTTCATCATGTTAACCTTCATGGTCCAGGTTTCACATCCATATAGTAATACAGGATACACATAACATTTTAGGAACTTGATTCTTAGTTGTAAGTTCAGCTGAGAGTTGCTCAGAATAGATCTAATAGTTTCAAAAATGCTCCTCTTGCAATTTCTATACGAGTTTTAATTTCTTCATCCGGATTTAGTGTCTCGTTTATCCAATATCCTAGGTATTTAAAATGGTTCACTTTTGTTATTGATTCATCATTGACAATTAGTTGCATAGGGCCGACGCGGTCTTGTTTACTAACCACAAGTAACTTTGTCTTTGTTGAGCTTTTGTTAATTTCTAATCTTAATAAATTTACAGTTTTCTCCTGAAGAAGTCACACAAACTGATGACGAAATATTGATATACAACAAATAGAGTTTTATTTGATTGGCCGAATTGCTGACATTTGAATTTAGTACATTCGCTTATCCGGAAGAAAAATGACATAACTCAAAAAATGCATAAAGCGAGTAATCTTGTTAAATTGACTCCAAATTTAATATCCTATACTTTTATCAGGAAAAATGTCGCATAGATGTTTACTTCCAACTTCAAAAGATGGCGGTAGTATCATTATTCTTTTGATGGTAAAATGAACATTTTTATTCCGGAACAATGACACTTTTTAGTTATGCTCTTACATTCGACGTGAACTTATCGTTATTTAACACAAAAACCGTTGTTTTTCGAGAAGTGTCCTAGGTATTTTTCGTTAATTTTAAAAAAAGTGGCTAATATTTTAAAAGAAAAGTAACAACTCAAAATTCTGATGTTTTTTTTTGGTTTTGCCTCTAACGCAATTAAATTCACTTATCCACATTCTTCGTTTTTAATTTATAAATTTTAGCAGTTACCGTTTAAATCTTATAATTAAATTAAGATCTAAAAAATCTATTTTTGTTTCCCTTGAAAAACGTGGTTTTTTGAGTTGTGACACTGTTCTTCCGGATAAGCGATATATATCGTATGATATGATGTCGTTTTAAAGAACTAGTTCCACTGTATCATTTTTATAACGCTGTTCTTACTTTTATATAATGTCGCCGATCCCGAATAAGAATGACGTAACTGCAAAAAGCCAAATTTCTCAGGAGAGCAAAAAAACGATTTTTAAATATTTAAAATAGGGATTAAGTGAGGAGTAATCATCCAGGAGCATCGGTATGGCGATTATTCGTACAATGATGGCATTTAGTTTTATCCTTATTGGTTCGAATTTCATTATCTTAATTTAATCCCCCCATTTTTAACCCTATCTACAGTTGCGTCATCCTTGATCTTAAATTTTTTCTGCACAAAAAACTATTTTTTAACATTTAGTATGCCATTCTTACAGCGATGGCTTTTATTTTCATCATTATTGGTCCGAATTCCATTATCTTAATTTAGTCCCCCCATTTTCAACTTTTCTACAGTTGCGTCATTATTCATCTGAGACAAGGTCTAGAATAGTGCGTATGTCAATAACGACGCAACTACCCTGTAGTGGCTGAGCACATAGTTACAATTCTGTCGCTTTTGTATCATCTGTACACAGTATTTTAGAAGTTTTGCTGTTTTTTAATGCTGATTTAATTTCCTATTTTAATATCTTTTTCTACAACCGTGTTAAAAATGCAATTTTTAGCACTCCATACGAGCGTTAAAAATACTACTTTAAGGAACTAGTGCTTTAAAAAAATTTTAAGGCACTGCAGTTCGTATTGACCGTATAGGCAATTTTGATGTAATGTCAAAAAAATATAAAAATGGAATGTCAGTCAAGTTCAAGTAAAAGTTTTTGTAGATGTTGTCCTGTAATTACGTTTGTAGAAAAAATATTGTATGATATGCGTGTTAAAAAGTACATCTTTAAGGCACTCATGTGAATTGCAGGCAAACTTTCACATGCGTGCCTTAAACGTGTACTTTTAACACTTATATCATAAATAACTATTAAAACCATATCATCTTCTACTTCGACTTCCATCTGCCTTGTTCTATTGTCTTTGAACAATTAATTTATGTATTCTGTCCATCCTTTTAATTTTTAGTTAGTACTCAACACAAGTTTCCCATTTGTACCTTTTAGTATTGCCGGTTTTGTTTTTCTGTTGTTCTGAGTTATTTCTTTAATTTTTTTATATATTTATTTATTTATTTATTTATTTATTTATAAAAATCCAAACAGGTCCTAAAACCTTTTAACATGGACAGTTATAATCATAAACTTTATATAACAAATATAACTAATATATACAGTCATTAGCACAACTATTGATAGGCAGATATAGAAGACTTTAACACAAAAACAGCTAGACTAATGATATCTATTATCCATCTACTAGTTTAAAGTGCTCTTGCACTATACGTCTATAGCAACCAACTGACATTGTAAAATCAATGTTTTTTACTAAATTTATATTGTTCGCTAGTTTCAACATGGCCTCTAGAGGAGAGCAAACAGATGTTCTTATTTTTCCAAACAACAACTGATATCTCGTTGCTTTTCGAGGAACATTAAATGGTATCCGCATTCGTAAATCAATTGGACCTGAAATATTATTAATTATTTTATATAAAATCATTGCCATTACAAATTTGCGCCTACTAGTCAAAGACAAAACTTCAAATTCTTCCCTTAGCATGGTTGATCTTATGGTTCCATAATCAGGCCATCGATGATGTTTTTTGAAATACAAATAACGAAGAAACTTATTCTGAACTTTTTCTAGTGCCTCTAAATGTACTTGAGGTTGTTGTCCCCAAATAATGGAACCAAATTCTAATATTGGTCTAACTAAAGTATTATATAATATTTTTATACCCTTAATACTAGTAAAATCGCAAGTTTGTCGACATATAAAACCCAGCATACGGTTCGCTCGTTTTGCAGCTTTACCAATATGTGTAGCAAATGACAGTTGATTATTATAAATCAAACCCAAATCCTTGACCTCACTGGTCCTTTTTAAAACATTCAGTCCTATTAAATAATCAAATACTATTGGTTCTCTTTTACGGGTAATAGACATAACGTAGCACTTATTTATATTGAATTTGATCTTATTATTGTCACCCCATAATAAAATGTTCTCAATATCCCTTTGAATCATTACGCAATCCCTAACAGTTTGAATTATTTTGAATAACTTAAAATCATCTGCAAATAATAAGTAATCTGAATACTGGATGACGTTTGCTAAATCATTTATAAACATTAAGAACAAAAGTGGTCCAAGATTAGACCCTTGTGGTACTCCCGAGTTAGCCTTAAATTTACCAGAAGTATTTCCATTGTGTTTTACAACAAAACTCCTATTCTGCAAATAACTTTTAAATAACTTTATTAGATTATCAGATAAGCCAAAATTACATAACTTTCTTAAAAGAACATCGTGTTTTACTTTATCAAAGGCTTTTTCGAAATCCGTATACACTACATCCAATTGCACTTGTTTTTCTAACGCATTGTTTGCAGACTCGGTGAATGAAATAAAACTTGTGTTTATCGAGCGACCCGACATAAAACCATGTTGATGATCATTAATACTATTTTTGACGTGATTATATATATGAGCATGCAATATTTGTTCGAAAATTTTTGATGGAGCACACATAATAGCGACTCCTCTATAATTTTCAATATCTCTTTTGTTACCCGCCTTAAATATTGGAGTAATTGAAGATAGTTTCCATTTTTCTGGAAATTTTGAATAAGTTATTATTAGATTAAAAATATGTAATAATGGTAACTTTAACCACTCTTGGCATGCCTTTAAAATATACGGGGGGATGCCATCTATACCGGCAGCTTTCTTTGGTTTCAGCTTTTTGACTGCATTATCATAATCTACGCTTGTTATTGATGGTAAATGCAAAACATTGTTATTACTAATAATATTTGTAAAATTAGTGTTATAGCTGGAAATGTCGGTAGAACAAACAGATATGTTAAAACTATTATTTTTTTCTGGTGTTCCTCTATTTCTGCGCATTGTTCTTTGAACCATTGTTCTTTTGCCTGCTTAATTTTGGATTTTATTTGTTTATTCACAGTTTTGTACATCTGATTATCTTTGTTTTTATGTTGACGTCTTTCTTCCATTAAATCTAAGATTTCCTCCGTCATCCATTGTTTTTTTTTTGTATCTCTTTGATGTCAGAGTTTCTTTTTGACTTTTATTTATTTCCGTCTCTATTAATAACCATTTTTCTCCGTTTCAGTATTTTGCAGAATTTGTTCTTTACCAATCATTAATCGGTTATTGATTTCATCTGTCAGCCGTTGTTTTATGAGTGGTACGCCAGTCAACGAGAGTTAAAACAGGATATTACCTTCTCGGGGGTGGAAAATAATTTTTTTGTTAAAATAACCATGGAAGTGGCTAGAAAAACTAATTATAAGCAAAAACTGTTCTTTTTTTAATTTTTTCTTTCTGAGTTATTCGTGGTTTGAAAATTGGCCATTTTCATTGAAACATAACACCTTTTCGAACGGTTTTTTGCGAATAACTTAAAAAGTATGCATCTAACTGAAAAAAATATATAAAACATTTTTGTAGCTCATAATAAAATAAAGAGATCCGTTCCTTCATAAATCTTCTAGTTATAACACAAAAAGAGAGATATGGTAAGTGAAAAGATTTTGTTTTTTGTGCATGCTCAAATCGGTGTTTTCTCACGTGAAATATAAAAGAAACTGTCGATTTTACGTGTATGATGCTACCAACACCTTTTATAGTGCTTGACAAGACCTTTAAAATGAGCAATATTAAATGTCGACTACATTCAAACTAAGAGAAATATGCTGCAAAAAAAATTGATGACTAATGTATTTTAAGAAAAAATGAGAAGTATATTTAACCCCTGATCCACCAGAATTTAAATGCATCGTTTTTATTTTTTAATACCTTTTATTATATTATTATTTCGATGTTCAAAAAGTTTAACGGGTTTAAAATTAATGGTTTTTGAAAAAAATAAGATCAAATTATAGAGTGCATTTTTAAATGTTCTTAAAAATCTTCCTTTTTCTCCATGTAACTCGAAAATGATAAGAGATACAGTAATGAAAAACGAAAATAAAATTTTTCCTAAAAATCCCTACATTTCCGTATGGTATCTTTTTTCATGTCTCTTATCATTTTCGAGTTACATTGGGAAAAAGGAAGATTTTTAAGAAAATTTAAAAATACACTCTACAATTTGATCTTATTTTTTTCAAAATCCATTCATTTTAAATCCATCCAACTTTTTTAATACAGAAATAACACTATAGTAAAAGGTATTGTAGAAAGAAAACGATGTATTTAAATTCTGGTGGACGAGGGGTAGAATCTACTTCTCATTTCTTCTTAAAATACATTAGTCATCAATTTTTTTGCAGCATATCTCGTTTAGATTGAACGTAATCGACATTATATATTGCTCATTTTAAAGGTATGTTCAAGCACTACAAAAGGGATTGGCAGCATTATACACCTAAAATCGACCGTTTCTCTGTTATTTCAAGTTGAATACACCGATTCGAGCATGCACTAACAAAACAAAATCTTTTCACATACCATATCTCTTTTGTTATTATAACTAGAAGATTTATGAAACAACTAATCTCTTTGTCATTTTATAAGCTATAAAAATATTTTATATAGTTTTTTTAGTTAGATGCAAAAAACCGTCCGAAAAGGTGTTTCAATGATAATAGTCAATTTTCAACCACGAATAACCCAAAAAATATTAAGTTTTCAAAAAAAAGTTATAGAACAGTTTTCGCTCAGAATTAGGTTCTCTAGCCACTTCCGTGGTTATTTTAACCAAAAAATGTTCCACCCTCGAAAAGGGGCGGAAACCGCCCCCATGGTAAAAGCGCACATCGGTATAGGGTAGACTTTGTTTTTTGAGCTATTTCCTACTTACTGTGAAAATATCAAGTAAATCGATGTAGTAGGATGAAATTCGGAGCTAAATACCCTCATTTTCAACTGCCCTATGGGTTCCTTAGTTTACTTGTATCGTTTTTGACATAATATGTCAATTACAACATATTATGTTGTTCTTCGCTTTATTATTTTCGTTTTGAGCCTAATTTTGGTCACTACTGGTTGTGATCTTTGTCTAATCTTTGTCTAATCAATGCATAATCTATTTGGTTTCTTACAATCTTCCCTTCTTGATCTGCTGGTAACTTCCAGGTATATAGTCTTCTTTTTGACGTAATAGTAATTATAATAATTTGTAATATACACAAGCAATAGAACGCTGTTCTAGAGGATGTAAATATTTACAAACTTCAGCAGTACAATGGGCAGTCATCGTAGTAGATGGCGCCATTGAACGATTACTACTTGAATAGGAAACTTTCAGGAGAAGTTATATTAGGAAGTCGTTTTCGAATGAAACAAAAAGATTTTAAAATATTATAAGTATTTTAATATAATATACCTTATATATTCTCAATAAAAAATTATTTTGTATAAAATGTTAGGAAATTGCATCACAAGTAAAATTTATTTACTAAGAATTTCTTGAATTTCTACAAAAGTTTTCCCCTTCGTTTCTGGTAGATATTTAAATAATAAAAATAATGCTACAAATGATATTAATCCATATAGAACCAGCATTAGATATTCTCCAGCAAGGACCTTCAATTGCGGATAAGTAAAAGAATTACCAGTAGACACTAAACAAAAAACAATAGTAATAATAGCCACTCCCATGGCTCTCTGTTCATTACGAAATAATTCTCCTATTAAAACCATGGGAATTGGTGCCAAAGCAATACCATATGATATGACGAACAAAACGAGACACGCAATGGGTAGCAAACGTATATCTTCAATAGGTGCGATGTTGTTGTCTTTTATATAAAAATAAACACCTAAGCACATCATTGAAATGGCACATCCTAGTGTGGAAATCAAGATTAGCGGTTTTCTTCCAAACCAGTTTACCATAAATGTAGCTAGTATACACACACCGAGTTGTAGTGATCCGTATATAATACTGACGGTGTTTCCAGATAACAGCGTACCGGCATCGTTAAAAATTGTGACTAAATATGCAGTAATAATTGGACTTCCAGATAATTGTTGTGCAGCAAATAGCAACATTCCAATTAGTAAAGCTTTCCTTGAAACACGCCGTTTAAATAAGCTAAATATTGTCGCTTTTTGCTTGTCATTACCGGTAAAGCTGAAATCCTCTATTGACTGATATTCCTTTTCAATATCACTGTAGTATTGATATCTTCTTAATCTGCTTAAAGCGTCTAATGCTTCTACTTTTCGTCTTTTCGAGGTTAAATAGGTTGGAGATTCTATAATAAAATAGGATAACAATACATGTAAAACACAGGGCAACGCGCATATTAAAATAATCAGTGTGATATTATCATGGATAATTGCACCGAAAATATAGCCATAAAGGATTCCTGCTGGCATCGACAAACCTACTATGCAACCAATCCAAGCTCTGTTGTCTTCGTTAGAAATTTCGCTGTTGTATATTGAGACATTTATTATAATACCAGCTGAAATGAAGCCGTTTAAGAAATAAGCTAACATGTAAATATATACGTGCCTTCCAAAGGCTACGACTGTAAAAGACCCAACAAATGATATACCGAGGCCTACCATACTCCATTTTCTACCAATTTTTTCTGATATTTTTGCCATTAATAGAAAACTTATCAGTGCAGCTATACCTGACAACGCCATTATTGTAGACTCTTCAATGGGTTTCATTGGTTCTCCAAATGGGTTTATGTCTGTGTTGTTGTTTTTTAGTATGGGAAAAACCACCGATGGAAAAACATTTAAGCTTCCCACGCTTAAAAGCAGCAAATCCGCTAAAAAATAATGAATAACATACATAAGAATTAAAAAAAAATAATTTTTAAATAGATAAAATAAAATATACTGATGACCAAAAAATATTGCAAAACTTTGTATCCGATTGTTTATTTGGATCAAAAGTATTTCTTTGAAGGTCTTATCTAAAAATATATAATATGCCATACAGTTTTTATCTCGCTATATTTTCTTTTTTAAATGAGTTTTTTGCCTTTTTTTTTCGCAAAAACAAAAAGATTATAAAGTTTGTTTATGTGTATTTAACTTTAGTTTATTTGTAATTTTTAGTCATTTTGTTTGGGTGGCTCTGATGGACGCATGAGTTATATTTTCGAGGTGAGAGACGAAATATAGACTTGGCGTTGACCGTGATACAGCAAGACAACCCAGAATTATGGTATGGGATGCTATATGTTTCTCTGACATCTCGACGATATATTGGTGAAGTACCGCAACCGGCTTTACATCCCTACCTACAAATACAAGGATAACGCAAGACCTCATATTGCCCACGAAACCATCGAGTTGACCCAAGAATCTCGTATAGAGTCTTTGAAGTGGCCATCAAAATTAGCTGATTTGTCACCCATCGAACATGTGTGGGATATGGTAGTTCGAAACCTAAATCGATTGGCACATCCTCCAGCAAACTTAGAAGTATTGTGGCATACCATAAGAACAATCTGGCTAGTATTCAGCAATATGATATACATATACCACTTAAGTCGATCAAAACCTCATAGAGTACCTAACTTAGTGTATATAAAATAAAGGAGAAATTGTTCATCATTAATTTTTTGACGAACATGACGTTGCAAATTTAAGTATAATGTATCAAATAATAAGAATATTATTCGCAAAATTAATTTCCGACAGAGGGCGCTCAAAATATCAAAGATGGACGATAACTATAGGAAAACAATCAATTTGTCATTTGATTTCGAAGCCGTTAAACGTTGAATATAAATCATTTACACGCATTTTTTGCCAAAGTAACCACTAAGTTTTACCACTAAGCAAGCGCGGCTCCTCCTTAGGGTCAATTGGTCAATGACCCCCCTAAAATAATCTCATAAAAATACCAATTTTATTAAAAATATCTTTTATCTAAAACTTCACTCTGAAATATAAAATTCTCTCTCAGCAGTCTGCATTGGCAAAACAAATATAATAGATATAATAACGTCGCGCCTCGCGCTATACACAAGCCCGTGGCTGGGCCGTATTTTAAATTGTCTATATACAGTTCTTATGGCTTATGGACAAATGCATGTAAAATAGAAAAGAGACGGCAGATAGCAATTTCGTGGGCGAGAGTGGGAGTGACCTTTCCGTCGTATACCTCTAGTAGAGTCGACGGCCTCACGTTTAGTTAGTTACCGTCTGCTGACCGCACTTCACGGCAGGTCTATATCGATCGCGGCGTATTTGCGTAATTTATTTTGTTTTGTTGGATTTTTTTGTGATTGTAACAAAAACAAGATGAGTGTTGTTGACGAAATAATTGCCTTAAAATCTGCTGGAACACTAAATTATGAACGGCGGCTTGAGAAAAAAGAAAGTGGTCGACCAAAACCAAACATGAATTTAAAACAAACAACAAAGGATAGGGGTAAGGACATTCAAAGATATTTTAAAGAATCAATGTACAATTTGTGTGATTGGATTTGTGGCTGCAGTGTGAGAAATGCATTTTTTTGCTATCCGTGTTTACTGTTTTCGAATGACGCTGTATGGGCGAAAAATGGAGTAACTGACATTAAGCATTTAAAAGTGAAAATTACAAAACATGCCTCTTCAACTACTCATATAAATTCATCAATGAGTTACGCAAGTTTAGGACGTGTTAACATAAGACAGCAACTTGATAGTGTATATCGTAAATCTGTGCATGACTTTAATGAATTGGTATCTAAAAATAGGTATATTTTAAACAAACTAATCGACTGTGTAAAATTTTGTGGAGTTTTCGAAATTGCATTGCGCGGTCATGACGAAAGTGACAGCTCCAATAATCGTGGAATTTTTCTGGGCCTTATCGATTTTGTTTCTGAACTGGATTTAATGTTTAAAGAACACATTGAAAAAAGTACAGTATTTAAAGGAACATCGAAAACAATTCAGAACGATATTTTAGAATCAATGTTAGCCATTGTGCATACTCATATCATGAAGGAGATTGGCCAGACAAATTTTGTGGCCATTCAAGTAGATGAGACCACAGACAGCTCCAATAAAACGCAGATGATTATCATATTGCGATATGTATTAACTGGTATTGTACATGAAAGATTTTGGAAATTTGTTAACCCCCTAGGTACTACAGCACAACATTTAACTAATGTAATATTGGAAGAACTTCAATTATTAAAAATTAATGAAGCACCTGAAAAATTGATTGCCCAAAGTTACGATGGTGCATCAGTCATGAGCGGTAAACTGGGAGGAGTACAAACAAAAATTAAAGAAATATACCCAAATGCACACTTCATTCACTGCTATGCCCATCAATTTAATCTTATCCTCCAAAAAGCGGCGAGTCAACACAAACCGATAAAAATATTTTTTGCAAATTTACACGGATTTTCGTCCTTTTTCGGCCGATCTCCAAAACGTACGATGGTTCTGGATAGAGTGGTTAAAGTAAGGCTACCTAAAGCTGCGCCTACTCGATGGGCTTTCAATACAAAATGTGTTGAAATTGTATACACTTATAAAGATGATTTAAAATCTTGCTTAGAGGAAATTATTGATGAGGAGCAAGATGGTAACAATATAAATCAAGCAACTGGTTTAAAAAGACATTTGGAAGATGAGCATTTTTTATTTTGGTTAAATTTTTTCCATAAAATAATGCCCCATGTTGATATATTGTTTAAACAATTGCAAATGCGAGACATTGATGTTATATCTGTCAAAAATTGTATCCTGTCTTTTAACAACAATATCCAAATAATTAGAAATACTATTTTGGAATCAGAAGTACCAAGCACATCAACAGCAAAAAAAAGAAAAACTACTGCAGAGGATCCAAAGCGACGAACTGCACTTGAAATTTGTGATATTATTATATCTGAAATAAATCACAGGTTTAGTTTCAATGATCATCTCATGATTTCACAGTTATTCTACATAGAGAAATTTGAAGCATACACTACCAACTTTCCGCAAAATATTTTAAAAATGGTGACGGCTAATTATCCCACAGTGAATATTTCCAAACTAAAATCGGAACTTGAAGTCTTATATTGTCGTGAGGATTTTCGCAATAGTGCTGGTGCAGTAGCCATACTTCAGCTTTTTATTAACATGAATTTGTCTGAAACATTTTCTGAAGCAGTGAAGTTATTAAATATTTTGTGCACACTCCCTATGACAACCGTGGAAAGTGAGAGATGTTTTTCTACTTTAAAAAGAGTAAAAACATTCCTGCGTAATACGATGGGACAACCTAGACTTAGTGCCTTGTCTATGCTGAGCATCGAGAAAACGCTTGTCAAGAGCATTCCAAATTTCAATGAGAAGGTCATAGACTATTTTGCAGAACTAAAGGATAGAAGAATTGACTTAAAATATAAAAATATTTAAAGTAAGTTTCGTTTTAATAAATTTACAATTTATTATACTATAAATATTCCTATCTATATATCAGTCAATAACCTGTTCATACCATTTTTCCTATATTTTTTAAAAGATTTACTCTAAAAAAAGACAAATTTAATTTTCGGAAAACTAGGGTAAATAGTATTGAGTTTTATCTAAGTCTGTATTTTTTATCTAAAATATAAATGCTAAAAGATCTTTTAAATACTTTAAAAAATCAACAGTTTGAAGTTTTCAAACCAAAATGACCCCCCTGAAGATTGACCCACGAGCCGCCGCTGCCACTAAGACATCTTATGGGTTAAAGATGACTCAAAATTATGTTTCATCTGTATACATTTATTAAAATTTGATGCTATCTGCTGATTTGTTTTTACCATTTTTTCATTAACTAGAAACTATCAATAATTTATGTAAATATTTGCATCTGCGATAATCATAATTTAACCTAAGGAACTCTTACAATGCTTTCGTATTTATTGAGCTATCGATATGTTTGCTCAATTTCTTTATGAAGAAAAATTTGATTAAATTAAAGTAACCATTACCTTTTTATCCTGCTCGATATACACAGTTCACCAAAAAAATCTGGTTCCCGATAATAACACAGCGTTTTAAAAATTATTAATCTATCTTACAATTTCTGATTTTATTTTTTTATTTAGTTAATAGGTACACTACAATTTATTTTACACTAACAGTTAACAATTTTTAATTAAATAAAAACTGCAAAGTAAGTAGGTGAATTTATTTTATAATACTTTAGTGTAGGAAACAAAGGTTGAACCTTGCAAAATGGACACAAGTCCGGTTTTATTTTTTTTCTGGTATATCAAGGGGTGCTTATTATAAGACTAACTTTTTCTGAAAAAATTTCGCCCCGGAACCTCCCTTTTCACCCCTTTAAAGGGGGTAATTTGTGGTTTTTGCGGAACGTAGCCCTTCCTGTAACTTTTACAAAAAATTTCTTTTATAGAAATATGAAGAGGACTATATTTTCTACGATTTATTTCCAACACCATCTCTCTATCATCCACCGTTTAGCAGGGGTGGCGCCCTAAAATTGACAAGTTTTTAGAAAATATGTTTTTTAAAAAAATATATTTTTCCCTAACTGTAACGGAAATTAAGAAGAAATCTTGCGGAAATTATTCACCAATAATTGACTGATTTTTTGGTATAGGTTTTACTTAAGGCTAATTGCCCTTTTTTTAATTACAGGGTGTTACATTTTAAAAAACCTCTTTTTATACCATCTGAACCGTTTATGCTAGAGTAAAAAGACTTTCAGCGATTACCCATGTACTGGTGCTATTTACAAATTTGTATAATGCACCCCCATTTTTTCCCTGGAACCACCCCAAAAAAAAAGAATTAATAAATAAATTGATTTTCTTGGAATCCTTCACACACAATGCCCTTTATTAATATGCTTCATATATCATTTTGTGGACGTTATTATTACCCATGCATGGACACCAAAAGCAATTTCCTAGTGCAACCCCTGTAGCAAAAAAAATAAATAAAATGGGGGGTTGAAATTTTTTTTTTGTTTTTTGCTTTTTGATCCATATGGGCACATGCTTCATCAATAGTGCTTTTCAAAAATATATATGGTTATTGCAACATCTCTGCGAAAACTACCCCTATCCTTGAAAATATACTGCAGAAACTACCCCTATCCCTTGGCGAGCATGTTTTTACGATTTGCTCATTACCTATGTGTTCTTTTTAAACAAAACTTATACAGGGTTAAAGACCACTATTTACTCTAAAAATTATGTCATATTCATTTTTTCGTATAAGCAACCGTTACGGCACAGTGGCGCCGTAAACCTCATATATGCTTTGGCGGGCTCCAGTTTTTGTTTTTTTTTCGTCGTCTGTTCGTTTTATTGATAAAGTACTTATGCAAAATAAAACAACACAGTGTAACCTACAAATTATGACTTATGCACATTTTACATTCTTTGCTCCCCAAAGCCACAGTGGTGGCCCAAAATAAATTTTTGCATATTTTCGCCACCTACATGCATTTTATTGCATTAATGCTACCTTAACAGCACAATATTTACCCTTAGGTGGTCGCTACGCAGTGGCGGATCCAGGGAGGGGTGATGGGGGTGATCACCTCCCCCCGCCTCTCAAACCAAGTGATATTATATTCAAAGATTATAAAAATATTCATTTATTTTTATAGAAATTGAACCAATTGCCACCCCCCTCTTAACGATGCTGGATCCGCCACTGTCGCTAAAGCATAAAAAGTCATTCTTATAAAAATAATATTAATATAATATAAGTATTTCTATAAAAATAAATGAATATTTTTATAATCTTCAAATATAATATCACTTGGTTTGAGAGCGGTGGGGGTGATCGCCCCCATCACCCCTCCCTGGATCCGCCACTGCTTAGCGACCACTTAGGGGTGAATATTGTACTATTAAGGTAGCATTAACGCAATAAAATGCGTGTAGGTGGCGAAAATATGAAAAAATTTATTTTGGGCCACCACTGTAGCTTTGGGGAGCAAAGAATGTAAAATGTGCATAGGTCATGATTTGTAGGTTACACTGTGTTGTTTTATTTTACATAAGTACTTTATCAATAAAACAAACAGATGACGAAAAAATAAACAAAAACTGGAGCCCGTCAAAGCATATATGAGGTTTACGGCGCCACTGTGCCGTAACGGTTGCTTAAACGAAAAAAATGAATAGGACCTAATGTTTAAAGTAAATAGTGGTCTTTAATCTTGTATGAGTTTTGTTTAAAAAAAATGAATAGGTAATGAGAAAATCGTAAAAACATGCTGGATAAGGTATAGGGGTAGTTTCTGCAGTATATTTTCAAGGATAGGGGTGGTTTGCGCAGGGATGTTGCAATAACCATATATATTTTTGAAAAGCACTATTGATGAAGCATATGCCCATATGGATCAAAAAGCAAAAAACAAAAAAAAATTTTCAACCCCCCATTTTATTTATTGTTTTTGGCTACAGGCGTTGCACTAGGAAATCGCTTTTAGTGTCCATGCATGGGTAATAATAACTTGCACAAAATGATATATGAAGCATATTAATGAAGGGCATTGTGTGTGAAGGATTCCACGAAAATCACTTTATTTATTAATTCTTCTTTTTGTTTGGGTGGTTCCGGGGAAAAATGGGGGTGCATTATACAAATTTGTAAATAACACCAGTACATGGGTAATCGCTGAAAGTCTGTTTACTCTAGCATAAACGGTTCAGATGGTATAAAAAGGGGTTTTTTAAAATGTAACACCCTGTAATTAAAAAAAGGGCAATTACCCTTAAGTGAAACCTATACCAAAAAATCAATCATCTATTTGTGAATACTCTCCGCAGCATTTCTTTTTAATTTCCGTTACAGTTAGGGAAAAATATATATTTTTTAAAAACATCTTTTTTAAAAACTTGTCAACTTTGGGGCGCCACCCTTGCTAAACGTCGGATGATAGAGAGATGCTGTCGGAAATAAATCGTAGAAAATATAGTCCTCTTCATATTTCTATAAAAGAAATTTTTTGTAAAAGGTACAGGAAGGGCTACGTTCTGCAAAAACCATAAATTACCCCCTTTAAAGGGGTGAAAAGGGGGGTTCCGGGGCGAAATTTTTTCAGAAAAAGTTAGTCTTATAATAAGCACCCCTTGATATGCCAGAAAAAAAATAAAACCGGACTTGTGTTCATTTTGCAAGGTTCAACCTCTGTTTCCTACACTACTTGTGTTTTGGAAATTATAAGGTGGTGGATATATTTTGCATATCAATGTACATTCTGTACACGTACACAGAATATATGTATTACTACATTTTTCTTTATTTATTTAATTTTGTAGTCGCTTAAACATTAAAAAACACTACGTTTAATACAAACGTTAAATTCGTTAGTTTACGTCATTACGTAGAGTATAATAGGAATGAATACTGAGGAACATTGCAATAGTTTTTTTAAGTCGAAATCATTGTTAATTACAACATGAACTGACCGCAAATATGTACACAAATAAATGAAAATTTTAATGTTTTCTTTGAGTTGATGCTTTTGAAATTGGCCACCAGGTGTCGCCCACTTTGCGGTTCCTTGCCAATAATGTGTAATCTATAAATAAATATTTTAAAAAAATCCTTCTATTCTATTAGGTGTTGTTGGGTTTTTTTAAAGAATTTCAAAAGAAAGAATGTTCGCTGGTGTTGAATCTAGTTGGAAGCTAGGAATAACTAAGGCACTTTTCACAAATACACTTTATTACACTAATACAAACTTTTGGTATTAAAGTAATAATTTATGTGGAATCGGACACAAGCCTTACTTCCCGTTTTTTTTTCTTCTTTTTTTATATTTTGCAAAACCTTAGTAACGAACTCTCCCTTTTTTGAATAATGCACCTTTGTATAAACTTTGAATTATAGAACATAAAACATAGAAAAACTTTGTGACTTATACACAAGGCGCAAACCACTAAACAAAATATTTTAATTAAGTATAGTTTTGGTCATAACAGGTGTATTTTTTGGTCATCAGTATATATGTTATATCTAAAATTAAACACCTGTTTAATTCGTTAGAGATTTAATACCGATAAATTAATGTTAAACTCACTATCGATCAAGTCTGTTAGAGCACTGATAACCAGGACAAATAAGGGTATATGCTATTTACAACAAATCGCTGGTTTCTAACACGTTAACCGCCAGGGTTAAATTCGTAATCTGCGACCTACCTAGATCATTACAAATTTCGGTTCCAACATGCCAGATAACCACTATTTCATCCAACTTAACTATTTTATATACCCCTTGTAGCCCTATTAAAAAAAAACTTACAGGGTTGTTACTGCCAATATTTATTTACCTCAAAAAAGAAAAATATACAGTGATGAGCGCGCTAATAACCGGAAAAATAGCTCAAAAGATGGAAAACATAATACATTGCGAAACAAGAAGATATGAAACTAGTGGATAAAGAAATGATTGTTATAAACGTATAAATTAACATTAAATTACATAGTTTTTCACCTTATGACGTATCAGAGGAGTATGACAACTGTCACTGTGACAGTATAATTTTATAAAATACTCTTGCCACAGACGTGCAAACTGAGTGATGAAAGGTGGGAAACTATATGTAATGTAATGTTAATTGTACTGTAATTGTACTGTAATGTATTATGTTTTCCATCTTTTGAACTATTTTGCCGGTTATTAGCGCGCTCATCACTGCATAAAAAATTCACTGAGAACCCATACGTAGCAATTTTGAACTGACCTGATTTGTCTAAATATGGGCATGGTTTTGATTCTGATACCTGACTGGCTAAAAAAAAAATGCCGGTAGCAAAGAGAAATCAACCCACAAATAGCGTAAGGTCCCCCGTTCCTCGTTTCCTCGACAACAAGTGGTACTCTCGACACGGCATCCAGTTTAGAACCATGCGAAAAAAGTTTAAATGCTGTATTTTGCACAGGAAGAGTTTCATTTAAGATGGATTTTAAGTTGATCTGATGTGTATATGTTTTAATTGTTGCTGTGGAGGTGATTAACAAACTAGCTCTGCTAAAAGAGGTTTTGATGGTGTCTATTTGCCCCGAAGCATGTTACAATTTGTGATGTAACTGAGAAATAGGCTGCCCTGATTGGTTCAAGCCTAGATGTTTGGTTCAAGACTCAGCGGAGAATTCCCCCAGTTCGTTGTCCGGTAAAATTTGAAGCAGTAGCCATTTTTCCAACCCAGGTTTCTGCAGACGCAGGGACTGAACACAAACAAGTACTATCAAAAATAAGAAGGAAAATAACACCAAAACATTTTCTGCAGAAAATCACTGAGAAAAATTCAATGTAGAATCACTGTGGAACGACTCTACAAGAGAAATGTACCAAAGAAGACCAGCACAGAAGATACAGCTGAACCAAATAGACGACATTGAAGATATAAACGCGATCTGGGAGAAAATTAAAAACAACATTGAAGAGGCAGCACCAGAAGCTCTAGGAAAGCGCAAAGTCATACTGAACAAAATAAACAACAACAATACACCATGGTTCAGAAAAGAAATGAAAGAGAAATGTAAACAGAAACGAGAGGCCTACACGAAGTATAAAACATGAAATACTCCAAAATCCAGAGACACCTATAGAAGAATACGAAATGAAACAAAGAAGTTGGTAAAAGGAACAAAAAATAAACACTGGGAACAGTTTACAAAATGGAGGGAAAGCAACTTCTACGGTACACAAAAACAAATATGGAGATTCATTAAAAAACAACGGAACGAAATGGCAGAATTGAAGGAATACAATAACATACCAGCAAACGAATGGGAAAGGTGCTTGACGGAATTGTTTAAAGGAAAGGAAAATAATAATCGACACAATAACGTACCTGAATTAAGACACGAAATAGAAATAAGTTTTCAGGAAGTAGAGATAGCCATAAATTCACTCAAAAATAGAAAGTCACCAGGACCAGACGGAATAACCAACGAGCTTCTAAAACACGGAGGAGAAAGTATAACCCTAGAGATGACAAAACTTGTACAAAAACTAATATTGCACTGCAAGATACCAGACGCATGGAGAAACAGCATAATAATACCAATGTTCAAGAAAGGAGACAAAGAAGACTCCAACTATTATAGAAGTATAAATCTACTGAACACCGCACTTAAGCTAACCATAAAAGTCCTAACCAACAAAATCAGTAAACTAACAACTTTATATCAGATGAACAATATGGATTCAGATCTGGAAGATCCTGCCTAGACGCCGTATTTAGTATTTTTATTAAGACAAATCATAAAACAGAAAAGGCCATCGAGCACAATAAACCAGCATATCTATGTTTTATAGACCTGATAAAGGCTTTCGATCGCATCCAAGTCGAAGACGTCTTACACCTACTATATAGAAGAAACATACCAATCAACATTATACAAACCATCGAAAACATCTGCTACCATAATCGAATACAGGCAAAGATAAATGTAAAACTAACACAGTTTATACCAGTACAAAGCGGAGTCAAACAAGGTGACTCGTTAAGCCCACTGCTCTTTAATATAATAATGGACGAAATCATAGAAGCAGTATGTAAAGGTCATGGTTACAGAATGGGGAACAAAGAAATCCAAATATTATGTTATGCTGAGGACGCCGTATTAATCGCCGAGACAGAAGACGATCTCCAAAGATTAACACACATCTTCAATACAACAGCCAAGAAATACAATATGATAATAACAGCAGAAAAAAACATATGTGTGACAACATCTAAATACCCACTACGATGTAAAATCCAAATTGATGGGAAAATAATAAAGCAGGAATCAAGGTTTAGATATGTGGGAATAGATATAACTAGTTACGGAGATGTCGAAGAAGAAGTTCGTCAACAAAGCTTAAAAGCAAGTAAAGCGGCGGGATCTCTTAATGACACAATCTGGAAGAACAAACACCTAAGACAAGACACAAAAGCAAGAATCCATAAAGCAGCAATTAGCCCTATAGTGATATACACGGCGGAGACAAGACCTGACACATCTAAAACGAGACGATTACTAGAAACAACAGAAATGAAAATACTTCGGCGAATATCAGGGAAAATACTGTTGGATAGGGAGAGAAGCGAAAACATAATACTCTGGGCTAATTAGCAAAATACAAGGAAAAGTTATTTACCAGCACGAATCTTATTATTATATGTATTAATAATATAGGTATGCAAAGTCCGCAGATAGTGTGCTACTTTTTTTTTAAACAAAATGGCGCCCGAAAATCGTGTTTTTTTTTCAATTTTTCTCTATAACTCCAAAGATTTTAACTTTACACCAAAAACACCTAAATAAAAATTCACCGCAATTAAATTCTGCATAGAGACTTGTTTTTCCCGATTTACTTCGACGAAAACTTTCCCCGGAAAAAGCGGGTTTTCCAACAAAATCTTTAATTTTCAACTAAAATTTTAGATAAGTAATTGTTAATCAATAATTAAATAACTTGGTAATGTAAAAGCCCTTTTCGTATAGATTATAATTCCAGAAGCCGATGGAAATTGAACGAAACGTTTAGCAACAATTGAATTGTTAATTAAAAAATTACGGTCGCTATAATAACGACAATAATTATGATGCATAAGAATAACTATGATTTTTTAATAAAAAGACACTGTACCTATCTAATGTACTTTACAGAATTGAAATTGGACTATTTAAGCGACCTCAGGAATATTTTAAAATTATAAACAATTTTTTGGCTTATAAACAAATAGAATATCTCGGGAAATATTAAACTAAATTAAATTGTGAAAACGGTATTCGAAAAACAGCGGCAGGACACTTCTTCTAAAAGAAAAAACGTTTAATTATGACGAGTGGTTCCTGAGATACAACCGGTCAAAGTTGACCGGAATTTACGGCAAATATACAAACAATATGATCATAATTTTCAAACCATCACCTTTTTATTTTTGTCCTCTTTCTCTACACCAATTTTCATATCTTTAAAATACTCATAACATATATTTTTATAATAAAAACTATCGATAATACGTGTGAAAATTGCCAAAAATAGCAAAATTCCAATCAAAAATTAAGTTGGAGAAAATGTAACCCTCAAAGTTCAAAATCGGTATACGTTAAAAAAATGCATTTTCTCGGCTTCCCATGGAGCAATTTCCTTCATTCTTTTTTTTTGTTTCCTAATAACTCAAGTAGAGCTATCGAACTAACGCATTATTAAATGTCAAACTTGCTTTTGCTTTGTTATAATAGATTAATTTATTTATAAGAACAGAAAACTACATATTTTTTTCCAGTTGTAGGCTTTTTTTAGATAAACTTACTACAAGTGTACCTTTTAAAGTTAAAAACATAAATATTCTCATTTGAAAGCTGTATAATTATTTAAACAATTTTTATTTGAACAAATTAAAATTTTGTGTTATAATAAATAAATTTATTTATTATAACAAAACAAAAGCAAGTTTGACATTTAATAATACGTTAGTTCGATGGCTCTACTCGAGTTACTTGGGAACAAAAAAAGAATGAAGGAAATTTCTCCATGGGAAGCCGAGAAAATGCATTTTTTTAACCTATACCAATTTTGAACTTTGAGGGTTACATTTTTTCCAACTTAATTTTTGATTGGAATTTTGCTATTTTTGGCAATTTTCACACGTATTATCGATAGTTTTTATTATAAAAATATATGTTATGAGTATTTTAAAGATATGAAAATTGGTGTGGAGAAAGAGGACAAAAATAAAAAGGTAATGGTTTGAAAATTATGATGCTATTGTTTATATATTTGCCGTAAATTCCGGTCAACTTTGACCGGTTATATCTTAGGAACCACTCGTCAAAATTAAACGTTTTTTCTTTTAAAAGAAGTGTCCTGCCGCTGTTTTTCGAATGCCGTTTTTACAATTTAATGTAGTTTAATATTTTCCGAGATATTCTATTTGTTTATAAGCCAAAAAATTATTTATAACTTTAAAATACTCCTGAGGCCGCTTAAATAGTGCAATTTCAATTCTGTAAAGTACATTAGATACGTATAGTGTTTTTTTATAAAAAAATCATAGTTATATTTATATATCATAATTATTGTCGTTATTATAGCGACCGTAAATTTTTAATTAACAATTCAATTGTTGCTAAATGGTCCATTCAATTTCCATTGGCTTCTGGAATTGCAATCTATACGAAAAGGGCTTTTACATTACCAAGTTATTTAATTATTGATTAACAATTACTTATCTAAAAGTTTAGTTGAAAATTAAAGATTTTGTTGGAAAAACCCGCTTTTTCCGGGGAAAGTTTTCGTCGAAGTAAATAAAAAAAAACACGTCTCTGTGCAGAATTTAACTGCGGTGAATTTTTATTTGAGTGTTTTTGGTGTAAAGTTAAAATCTTTGGAGTTATAGAGCAAAAATTGAAAAAAACACGATTTTCGTGCGCCATTTTGTTTATAAAAAAAGTAGCACACTATCTGCGGACTTTGTATACCTATATTATTAATATATAAAATCATAAGATTCGATTCCAGCAATAAAATTTATGGTAAATAACTTTTCCCAAAAATAGCCTATTCTCCGATAATCAGCCCAGACAACAAGAAGAGTATGCAATGTACAAGACATAAATGTCTGGGTGAAAAAACGGAAACAGGAGTTGAACGAATACATTACTAGAATGGCAGAGGATACGATAGTACGAATAGCACGAGATAAGTCACCAAACGGATGAAGAAGTATTGGCCGACCAAGAAAAAGATAGTGCGATAATTTAAACAATTTAGGAGGCTAATATCGAAGAAGAAACAGGCTTTAAAGCCTACATACAAGAAGGAAGAAGAAGAAGAAGAAGACTTTGATGATAATATAAATAAAGTATATGTGCTATAAAGTCAGTTACCTGTGAATGCTGAAACGTAAAACATCCATGAAGATTTCTGAATTTCTTTTGATACGGAAGTAGATTCCATATTGGGCATGACGTTATGTAGTCATTGGGTGATTGGTCATTTGCAGTCATTATTATATATACACCTTGTAAATTGTCGGTACGTGTATTGCCACTGCTAATGTATTTAATGTCCTAAAATGAATTAGTTATAGTTGACAGTAGGTTAAGGATCAATAGATTCGATAATAAACTCTAAATGTGTTTTTATATTACTGACCGCATTTAGATATCAATTAATATTTCTTTATCAAATATCGATAAAATATACCACTTGTGCAAACTAATAATTTATAGTAGGATCGTTGAATTATATCCGCACATTATGTTTTTTAATAAATAATGTTTTTTAAATAAATAAGCCCAATCTATTACTAATCCTGAAAATTATAAATTATAAATAATTCTGAGAAATAATTCTAATGAACAATTTTAACAAAAAAAATCTAAACAATCCTAATAAACAAATTATAATTTTTAAATTTTATCTTTTATTTTAAATTGTAATTTTTTTTGAGGAAATATAATTTTTATAAAAATGCTTCCATTTCTCATTCTCAGATGAGAAATGCCAGCACTATTTATCTAAAAATAGTTAAAAATAATTATAATACACACATGTCCAAAAGTTTAGAATACGTACAAATAATATATCTACGCCTATGGTGGTTTCAAAACTGTTGTTGATATTCATTTTAGAGCGTTTTTACATGACAATTATAAAAACTTTGAATCGTATTTGTATCATTTTGCCAATTTTGGTCAAATTCAACTGATTAGCGTATTTACACATTATTTCAGTCTGTGTTTAAATCTGAATTTAGCTGTTTAAAAATGCCTAGAAACGTGATATCTCACTTTGACAGATCTAGAGTAATTGCCTTGTTACAACAGGGCTTTAGCCAAAGTGATATCGCGAATATTGTTGATGTTACACAGAGTGTTGTATCTAAAATTTAAAAAAAAATCCAAGAGACCAATGACGTCAAGGATCGTCCCAGAAGTGGTAGAAGTCGATGTACAACAACAGCACAAGATTGGCAAATAACATTGATAGCTCGAATAAATCGTCTTGAATCCACAAGTGGTATATCGAGAGAAATTTGTAGGCTGCAAGGACTGAATATTTCACGGCAAACAATAACACACCGACTAAATGCGGTGAATTTGTATCGTAGAAGGCCCTTACATGTCCCTAAACTACCCTACCAACACAAAATAGTAAGGTTGCAATGGGCTACAGAAATGGTGCAACATGGTCCTAACTGGAATAACGTGATGTTCTCTGATGAGTAAAAAATTGGCTTGGTATCTGATTCGCGACAAACACTGGTTTGGTGGGCCCCAGGACGACAAGCCCGACTAGAAACATCCCAATTGCGTGTCTCGTTTGAAGGTGACAGTATTATGGTTTGGGGTGGTATTATGAGTGGTACACGGACGCCACTGCTGGTTCTGGAAAAAAGTGTCACTGGTGCTGTGTACATCGAGGAAGTTTTAAATCCTGTCGTACGTCTATTCCGAGGGGCAGTAGGTGATGAATTTGTGTTTATGCATGACAACGCACCTCCTCATCGAACAGCAGCAGTACAAAATTTTCTGGAAGAAGAAGGAATATCCACATTACAGTGGCCCTCGAATTCCCCCGATATGAACGTTATTGAACATGCTTGGGGCATTCTCAATACACACATCAGAAAGCGAAACAATCTTCCTATTACACTTCGCGAACTAAAAGATGCTGCTCGTGAAGAATGGGAGAAAATTCCGCAAGCCCAGCTCGACCAGTTAATCGGCATCATGCCAAATCGCCTACAGGCATGCATACAGGCCAATGGAGGAAATACTAATTATTAGTTTTATCAAAAATAATTTTTTTCTCTACTAATTTATTTTTAAATGTAAGTTGTACTTTCTAAGTTGTCCACTTCAAGAGAATAAATATTTTTTTTGCATATCGTTTATCTGGTTTTGAGATTTATTTAGTATTGTTAAGAATTGGAACAAAATGATGTTTAACTATTTAGAAAAGTTTGTATATAAAAATCAATAAAAAGATGAAATATTCCAATATTCCAAACTTTTGGACATATGTGTAAGTGTAGGTCTATTCGACTTGTATGATATTCCCAATGGTATTTAGGTGAACCTCACCTCAGACCCTTAGCCGAAAATATCCACTGAGTTTTATAATTTCAGGTTTTTAGTTATACAGTGTAACTCCGATAAGTCGGCCTCCGATAACCCGGAAGTCCGGCAAACCCGGACAGATTGTCATTAGACAAAACAAACATTTTTTCACGTTGACTAAGTTTTTTACCAAGAAATAAACAATACTATATACAACTGTACGTAATTTACATGTATTACTGTGCATATTTATTTCATGTTTTTGCAATTATAATGGAGTTTACTTGTAAGGATACCGTATTTTATCAATTTTTACCATATTCTCCGCCTAACCCGGATTTTCGATAACCCGGATCGGCCGCGGTCCTAATTAATCTGACTTATCGAGGTTCCACTGTTACCAGAGAACGGCAGTTCTCGCCAGTGGCGCACGACCCCCTACACGCGACACTAGACATAAAGGAAATTTTCGATTTTTTAAATCTGACTGAATTGAAAATTGGGCCAACCCTCATCTTAAAGTTCAGGAAAAGACTCACCCATCCATATATTAACCATCCATTTTGATCCAAGGCTGTGGATTTTACGGCCCTTCCTATTTAGGGCCTGTTTTTCGTTTTCGTCCCCAAAACTCCCAAAAATTTTTGAAAATTTAAGTCCGGCCTCTACGGTTTCTGTTAGTACCTGATCATTACCTTTCCAACGCATGTCTAATTTTGAAAATCGGTTATATCAATCAAAAGTTACCGAGCTCAGAATTATGACTCAATTTTTATTTAAAGAGGGGAAAATGTTTGTGGATATGTATGTATGTGTGTGGAAAAGTTACACCGAATTGAATTTTTTTTCTGTGTTTGAAGAGGGGGTGAGGGCCGATTCAGAACCGGTGTAGTTTGTGACTTTTGATCACCCATAAGCCAGCTATAGGACTTGGTAGGTACAAAACGACATATTTTTGGGGGTATATATCTTTGGTTAAAGAAGAGACAAGAGAACCGCAAATATACCAAATCAATAGCGTTGAGTTAAACTTTCAAATGGTTTGTAAGCCGTCAAGATCAGACATACATACGGCTCAGTATAGCCGAAAAACTGAAATAATAAACTTTGAAAATTTTGTTTTTCGACAATTACTCAAAATTTCAACCTACGAATTGCGCCAATAACTAAGCGTTTGTAGAAGGATTCTAGACGAATCTAACGGTGTATACCTTATATCCAAACAAATTCGAATTTTTAAGTTATAGGCTTCATAGGTATGATCAAATCTATTTTCTATGGGAAAAACGATTTTACAAGCTCAATAATTCCTGTAATAGGTTCAGTTACCGTACTTGACCTTATGTGCATCAGATATAACTTGTCGATACGTTTCAAACTCATGTTTAGTGATCAAAATTGGTTAAGCCGTTTAGAAGTTATTAAGCCACAAAAATATAATCCATTTAACGATTATTCCCGAAATGGTTTATGTAGTTTCAGTGATTACGACGATAAATTTGATCTGGCAACGGGCAATCCGAGTTTATTTACCGGCCATCCCAATATTTTTTTTTTCAATCTAACTCGAATTGAAAAAAAATCTAGTGTACATTCGATGGACACTAGATCATTTGGGAGATAATGCGACAAAGGCGACCATTTTTATAAAGCTTAATGTGTAATCGAAAAATATTGCATTCAACTTCATACATTTAATTTATAAATAACTTCGAAAAACTCCTGATACAAGAATAAAAAACCGCTAAGCGCCTTAAAAATGAGTGACGCATACAATATTCCAGCTACAAAAGATCTGATCTAAATATTACGTGGCGCGAAAATGTATTTTCATTTTGATGCAAAACAAAATTCTAGTTTTATTTTAAAAGATTTTTTCATAATATTTGCTAAATTTGAGGTAAAACGCGCCACAAAAGAGTTTCAAAATTCAAACTGTATCAAAGTTACTCTTTTGTGGCGCGTTTTACCTCAAATTGGCAAATATTCTGGAAAAATCTTTTAAAATAAAACTAGAATTTTGTTTTGCATCAAAATGAAAATACATTTTTGCGCCACGTAATATTCATATCAGATCTTTTGTAGCTGGAATATTGTATGCGCCACTAATTTTTACGCCGCTTAGCGGTTTTTTATTCTTGTACAAATATACAAAGTTAAATTGGTCTTTTGGTAAGAAAACATCAGCCTAAAAAATATTAAGAATAAAACAATGTGCTATTATTCATTGCTTAAGCTTTTCACTCAGCTCCGGATTTAAGGGTGGCGGGCAGGCTGGGCAGCTGCCTGGGGCCCCCACATTCCACAAAACTTCAAACGCTTAAAACACCCACAAAGCTCCAAATGTAAAAAAAAATCAGCACATTATTCATGTAGAATTATTTTTTTATGCAAACACAATCTTCTTCTTTCGGCATCATAATCCTGGATGGGTCTTTGCCTGTTTGGCTATGTCCTTCCATTCAGATCTCTCTTTTACCCTACTTCTCCATTGTCTTATGTTCATGGTTTTCAGGTCGTCTTCCACGTCATCCAACCCATCTCGTCCATCTCGTTATGTGCCTTTCTTTTTTTCGCCTTCCTATCGGCTTCCATTGTAATATTTCCTTTGTTGTTTTTGCATCGTCTTGTCTCTGCACATGTTCTAGCCATGACAGTATTCGAAATTTCACACAATAAATAGTTACAGCCCTTTAAAGTTGCAAACTGAAAATCGATTTTTTTTCCATATATCGAAAACTCTTTTTTACTGAAAATAGATATGTGCCATTCTTATAGTAGCAACATCTTAAAAAAAATTAAAGTGAAATTTTTGCACCCCATAAAAATTTTTGGGGCTTTTGTTACCTTAAGAAGCCACATCTCGATAAAAGGTGACTTAAAAAAAAGACTAAGAGGCAAAAAAGTTTTAAAAACACTGTGTTAATCTAAGAGGCATAAAAGTTTTAGAAACGTTGTGTTTAACTAATGGTACCACAGCACAATAATGAATTAATTGGAACGTACAAAAAAGTTTGGGGGGGTTTAAGGGAACAAAATCCCTATAAATTTTTATGGGGTAGACAAATTTCACTATAATTTTGTTTTAAGATGTTCCTGCCATAAGAATGCCCCATGTCCATTTTCAATAAAAAATGTCTAATTGTTTTCGATATATTGAAAAAAATTGGTTTTCATTTTGTAACTTCAAAGGGCTGTAACTTTTTTTATGGGCACATTTATACTAAGGTAAGTTAAATTCCATCGAACTATTTTTGACCCCAGAATGTATGGTATAATTTATGACCACTCTTTTCTAATTATGACCAATGACACCCTGTATAGTATAATAGTCAGACGGCATAACATGCGCAGGAATTGGATCGGATTTTCTCTAAGTTAGTTTGGAACTGTCTTCAAAATCTGATTCGGATCGGGAAAGTAACAATGTAAGTTTACTCTGGTTGCCTGGGTATACTGGTTTTAAAGGGAATGAAAAAGCGGGCCCACTTGTTAAGGGAAAGGCAAAAGAAATATTCATCGGTCAAGATCCTGCATTGACAGCAAGAAGTACAGCCAAAAGAAAAATGGGTGGAACGGATGAAACATAACTTCTGGTGTGAACAAATGGATCTTTTGTTTGGAGGCTTTCATACATGAACCTTCGAAGATGAGACACAAAGATTTACTAGATGTGAATAGGAATGACCTGAGAATCATCGCACGTCTCATAAGGGTAAGAACAGAACAAGTAGGTCAAGGTGGAGGTGTAGGTCGCGGTGGATACTACTAGTTATGTCGCGGTCGATGTCGACAGCACATAGCAAGGAGGTCACCTGCGCTGTCAGTAGAGCTAGAACCACTATCAAGTGAAGTAGTTTAATGAAATTTAAATGACAAAAAGACTGTGCTTTTGCGATGTTGTGTTAGTCAAGTGATGATAGTGATGAAATGTCAGCTGTAAGTAATCAGATCCTCCTTCATATTTTAAAAATTTACTGAATTTAATTACTTTAGAAATTCAAAAATAAACTGAATACAAAAAAGGGATTACATATATTAAAAGTATCAACTCAGATAGCGCAGGTAATGACAACTTGGCTTCGAACGGACGAATCACAGGGAAGCATTCTTGTAGGCGTAGGCCGCAGTAGACATCCATGTAAAACAAACTATTTTTATTTTAAAAAGCATCGATGTAAACCTCCTGAATGGCATCGCGCTAAACCTCCACCGCGACTTACCTGCTCTGTTCTCTTCCATTCACTAAAATGTGTTTGTTTTACATGGATGTCGACATCGACCGCCACCTTCACCTCCACCTCCACCGCGACCCACTACTTCTGTTCTTACCCTAACACGACACTGTCACATGAAGGGACACATGAACAAAATCGGACTAACGGAAAATGTGTATTGCAGTTTCTATCTTCTGATGATGAAACAGCGGAACAGGTTGTGCAACTGCCCATGGTTGGATACGATACGGTTCAATACATTTGAGAGTTACCATCTAGACCCCTGCGACGTCGAAGAAGTGTCACCTAAAGTCATAACAGACGAGACTTTTGACGAGTGGAAGACTGGTTAAGCGCCCACTCATATTGAACCTAACCTAACAGTCTAGCCTGTGAAGCACCAACAACGGAACCATAGATATATATTATCATAGACAGAGTGTCATTCAGAGGGAAGTGACGACACCATCTTTTTAAGTTGCGAGAGTAGTCCCCCCCTTCCGTGCCTATACTCACACTTATTGTCATCTTAGTACCTCGATGAACTGAACCCTATATACAATGTCGGCACATAATGGCCGCTACACCTGACTTCACGGCTTTGATGGCCTTTAACGACCACCAGTTTCAAAACGGTCATAATTATTGACGCTTTTGGTTTTTTTTTTCCTAAATCTTGTTTGTTTTTCTTTATAACAATTCCGGTAAAAGATTAACTAACGGACCAAATTGAAGCTAGCAATTAATAAGAAAGGCGATTCCCTAGTCCTCTATTGTTCCACTTAATCATGAAGGAAATACATAATAAAAACGTAAGAACTAAAAAGGGATAACAAATTGAAGATAAACAACTTTAAATAATCTGCTATTCAGACGATGCAATACCAATCTCTGAAAGTGAACCAATCTGTTGGTATGCTGCACCAATTTAATATACCCGCCAGAAAACTTAACATATTAATTCCCCCAAAAAAGTCAAAATGCATGGTTATAACAGCAAATCCAATAAGATGGAAATTAGTGCTGGAAAGTAAGATAATAGAACAAGTGATGGAGTTTAAATATCTAGGCAGCACACTATCTAGCTACTAAAAGCTCAAAAC
This sequence comes from Diabrotica virgifera virgifera, assembly GCF_917563875.1. Lineage (NCBI taxonomy): Eukaryota > Metazoa > Arthropoda > Insecta > Coleoptera > Chrysomelidae > Diabrotica > Diabrotica virgifera. The sequence goes on along the minus strand of NC_065443.1, from coordinate 143,835,088 downwards.
AGAAGTGGAATATCAAGTGAATAGAGCAAACAGAGCCACAGATTGCCTGCATGAAACAACATGGAGAAATAAAAATATCAGGAAAGAAATGAAAGCCAGAATTTACAAAATACTAACCAGGTCAATAATGACATACGCGGAAAAAATACGACGACACTGACAGGACAAAAAGAATGCTAGACTAGAAACAGCAGAGATGAAAGCCCTTCGCAAAATCGATATGGCAACCAATAGAGTAGCTAGGACGGCGAGAGACGGTTCCCCAATAGAAATACGATCAGGGGGAAGATCACGAAATCGGAACAACCACTTCCTAGAGGCACATTGAAAAAACAAGCATGTCTACAATAAAAAAGAAGAATTTTCGGTTGTATGTCACTATTTTTTAATGCATATTGATTTCAATAGATCGCTCCAGAACAAAAACTACAAAATTCACTTCGGCAGTGACCCTCTGTCATTTGACTATTTTAGAAATTTTTTATACGCTCGATGACTGAAAAATTCTAAACATACATTCTGAGATTATGATGCAGATATAATAAAAAAAATTAATCAATGTCTGAGCAGATTAATACCGAGATTTGAACACCCTGTTTAATTAGAATTATTGTTTTTTCAGTGATGGTGCAAATATTTGGATTGCTGCCAGTCACTAAATCATTACTTATATTTCATTCCACGCACCCTTCATCTAAAGGTAAACAATCTTACCTCAAAGCTGTAGCAAAAGGGCTGGGAAGAGGATTACCTGTAAGAATTTAATAAGATATGGAAATGCGTTGCTTGTCTTCGAAGATTTGTTTTAGTAAAATACGTATTTAAAACTCTTACAAAAGTTAATTCTAAATAAAGAAATAAACAGGAAAATGAAATTAGCTTTGTAAAGTTTTTAAAATTTCTTAAGGCCATGGGTACATAATTCGCAAATATTTTACGGCTATCCCTACTTTTTCTGTCTTTACACGGCAAATTACGTGTAGTAAAATTCACACTGGTATGGATACGTAAATATTACTAGAATGTCATTCTACTTGAAAATGTCATCATTAACTTAAAGAGATGGCTTTTGAATGTTCTTGAATAACTGTTATTTGTATAATTGCAAATTATTAATTCAGTTAATAAATGTGATAATTTTTTCACCAACTATGTATTCAGTGATTGTAATAATTTATATGTACAACAAAAACTAATACTTAATCGAGAAAAGAGAAAAAGTGTTAAAGTGTTTTTTTAATAATATATTGTTACTATGGAACACTTACAATTTTGAACATCTTTAACAACAAAATACTTTGATCACAGAATATATTATCCTGTTGTATTCTCTGCTTGGATCTTCCACAAATAATACACAATAAATAACTTTTTATTAAGTTCAGGTCTTAAATCAATATTTCAATCAAATAATCAATCAATTATTTATCAAATACACTATATATCAATATTATTTAATCAACAACTTAAAATATTCCCGATGCCATGTCAAATATTTAAAATTGTCACTGATTGTCAATGTCTGACTGACAATATTCTGACAAATATTCTATTCGACTGAGTGCGTTGTAAGACAAAGATAGATTTGGAAAATATTACCACGGTCCATTTTTTGCGAATCCTGAAAAAACTAATAAATACTTTTAAAAAATTTAAACGCAGAATGAAAGACTAAATTATTACCGAGGGCCGAAAGTCCCTTAGAATATATAAGAAGTTTATTTTGAATGAGATATTTGAAATTAAAAATCACACTAAATTTTCTCTTAGCTTTTCACTTCTGTAACTTATTAAAATAAACATTATAGAAGTTCTCAGGGACTTTCGGCCCTCACTAATAACGTAATCTTTCATTTTGCGTTGAAATTTTTCAAAAATATTTATTAGTTTTCTCAGGATTCGAAAAAAATTAATCCCCATTTGAATAGCATTGCAGCCGATAATACGTGCCCATCCTCTTAATTATAGACGAAAGTACGATACCTACGATTTATATTTTTTCTGAAACTATAGGTTTATGGTATGTTTTACACTGACACATTTTTAAGATGGTATTAAACCACAATAATGGTAACGGTTACTTTTTAAATGATTTTAACCTGCAGTCGTGTAATACAATTTTTCATCACGTGTTTAATTCTGTCCAGTGAAACCAGAGGGGTTTTGGGATTTATAACCCGCCCCCCCCCCCCCCTCCATTGGGATGTACTTTGAGCTCTGTACGCTTAACACCCCCTTAATAATTCCATACCCCCTGAGACCCTTCAGTACTTGTAACCCTAGATTGTTTCTGTTTAATTACAACCAGTTTCCTAGTTTTAGCAACTGTCACATTTAGGATAATGCACCATAATAAATTTTTAGTTCTGCATCTAATGTCAAATTGCCACGAGGACAACAGGAATATTTGCTAAACTGTGCTGTTCACTTTGACAAGTTGAAAAATGTGTGTCACATTAATTGGGAAACAATGTCACTGAATGTTTTTATACAAAGACTTGAATTTATCTTGTACATAATAGAAAGACTTGTATGTAAGTATTAAAAAAATAACCTGTCGAATATCACGCGATAGTAAGAATAATAAATAAGAAAATAATGAATATAATAATGAAGATAATAATAAAGAAAATAACTAATTTTCAATTTAGTTGCAACACGAAACTACTACTCATTATTCCAGTTCAATCAGAGAGTGCAGGAAGCACCTCTACCGGTTTCGAAAATTATTAGTCTCTCATCAGAAGGCACATATGCTGCTCTCTCTGACCCAACTAGGACAAACCCCGGCGTGCAGTCACGGATTGCAACGAACGAAATGGCAGGGATACCCTAGCGGAAACTGCTAGCAAAAAACTAAGTTTTTAATCTAATAGCACATAAAACAAAACAAAAAAATGTTATTCTACATCTTACCAGACTGAAAACAATGGGAACCTTCTCTGGTAACACCTCCGAGGCTTCTACAATTTGCAAGCCATAACGGATGCTGAGACTAAGGAAGATGAGGGAATTATACAATTTATAATTCACGTATAATCTATAATTTGAAGACCAAAGGGATAACACCTTTGAGCTAGAAGAAGAGGTAAATGATGGACCAAGAATATTACAGCAGGAAGTTTATTCTGCCATAACACAGCTAAAGGATGGCAAAGCAGCAGGTCCCGATAATATACAAGCAGAACTACTCAAACTGATGGACAACGAATCAATAACAATAATCACAAATATATTCAACAACATATACAACTCTGAACAAATACCAACAGAATGGCTGAAGTCTGAGTTTATTGCACTTCCAAAAAAACCAGGAGCCAAAAAGTGCGAAGAATACCGTACGATAAGCCTGATGAGTCATCTCCTAAAATTGCTCCTAAAGGTAATCCATACGAGAAGTTACAAGCTATGTGAAAGTCAAATTTCGCCCAACCAGTTCGGGTTCATAAATGCTGTTGGTACGAGAGAGGCTTTGTTTTCAATACAAGTCTTATTCCAGAGATGCAGAGACGTAAATTGTGACGTATACGCATGTCTGGTTGATTACGAGAAGGCGTTTGATCGAGTTCAATACGCCAAGATGATGCAAATACTAAAAGAAGCAGGAATTAACAACCAAGATCTGAAAATAATTAAAAACCTTTACTGGAATCAGACTGCAAACCTCAGAGTTGACGGTGAACTCACCGAATATGTCAAAATCATGCGTGTAGTGAGGCAAGGGTACATTTTGTCCCCCCTAATTTTCAATCTTTACTCTGAAAGAATATTTATCGAAGCTTTGCACGAAACTGGAAAAGGTATTCTACTAAACGGGTACCGGCTAAATAATATCAGGTATGCAGATGACACCATAGTATTTGCGGACAACCTAAAAGACCTACAAGTCCTCATGGACAAAATCACGTATTACAGTCAACAATATGGACTCAATATAAACGTAAAGAAAACAAAGCTTATGATCGTCAGCAAGAAAAAGATAACAGAAGGTAAACTCTATATCAACCAAATCCCTGTAGAAAGAGTGAGGCACTACAATTACCTCGGCACCGTAATAAATGAAGAATGGACAAACAACCAAGAGATAAGAGCGCGCATCGGAAAAGCTAAATCAATCTTTAACCGTATGGGCGCGTTTTTCAAGAGCGACAACCTTTCTCTTGTTATAAAAGTAAGAATGTTGAGATGTTACGTCTTCTCTGTCCTTTTTTATGGTGTTGAGTCATGGACCTTGAACGAGGATATGTGCCGAAAATTGGAAGCATTTGAGATGTGGCTATATCGGAGAATTCTTAAAATCCCATGGACTGATTGGGCCAAAAATGAAGAGGTTCTTAGAAGAATGGGGAAGAACCGAGAAGTACTAACCACCATATGCAGATATGCCCTCCTACAAGCCATCCTACAAGGAAAACTATTTGGAAAGCGAGGTCCAGGAAGAAGAAGAACATCCTGGTTAAACAACCTCAGAACCTGGTTCAACACAACATCTGTGCAGCTTTTCCGCGTTACTGCAGATAAAGTAAAGATTGTCATGATGATCGCCAACATTCGGATAGGCACATCAAGAAGAAAATAATTCACGTCCCATCTGCTCAGCGCAGTAAAGTTCCAACGAAAATGGTTCCCTTCGTACTCCAATCAGAGTAAATATGTAAATAAAAAATTAATAACCATTTTCAATTTCGTTGCAACACGAAACTACAGCCGCATCATTATTCCAGTTCAATCAGAGAGTGCAGCAAACACTTCTACCGGTTTCGAAACTTATTATTTTCTCATCAGGAGGCACATTTTTTTACGTTTTGGAGGTACGTTTTTTTTAAGAAAATAATGCTCCAATTTTTTCTTAATCTTGTTTCCATTCGACAAGTTTCCATTCGTCACGTGTCTATTGCCAGGCAACAATTTTTCGAAAAATTGTCGCAATATTGTCAATTTATTCTCACTCTCTAGTGATATTAATATTGAAATTTTTTTTCAAAAATTTCCGGTCGTCAAGTACCAGTCAGTGGCATTAATGACAATTAATATTATACAACTTATCAAAGAGAACACTGTCAATAGGTTTAGCAAATATTCAGGCGAAGATATCAATAAAATATTAGTTAAAATGATTTTAAAAGACAGTTTTATTCATGAAATAATCTTCCGAATTTCACTCGATCTTTTAAAAATTACCGATTTTTTTCCCTCGTGACACTTTGATTGAGTCGTGAAATTAAAACTGTCAAAGTGTCACTCGGGATACAAATCGATAATATTAGAGCTCTCGTGTAATCACTACTGATAATAAATTACATTTCTATTTATTTTTGCTTTGCGACTTTCAATTCTGAAACTACTCCTTGTGTGGCTCAGTGGTAAGAGAGCCTACCTTTGGATTCAGGGGTCGTGAGTTCAAATCTCATCAGGGGTCAATTTTTCATAAATTTAAAATTAATAAGTGAATATAGTTTATATCCTTGTGGGATCGGAACCATGCAAAATTATGATTTTATAACGAGTTGTCTAAATTAATAATAATAGCTCATTTGAAATTAAATCATCATCGATAATAATTTTCACTTACTCTACAATTTTTCTCAATTTACTTTTCTACGAAAAATATTTTAAAGAATACATACGGCAGTTTTTGAATATAGTTAAAAGTGAAATCAACATTTCCTTTTTTAACATAATTTTTTATAGGCCTGGATCCCGCGTACCAAAAAAAATTTATTAATAGCAAGCTGAAAATTTGTTAATAGCTTAACGGTGTCTAGTCGGACAAGGTTTAATGTACGGGAACACTGGAACAGGGGAAGTTTTAATTGTGGAACAGGTTACAGGTTTCGAACATCTGACTACGAAAAGGTCCCATGTATTTTGTCGGACCGAACTTCCAATTGATTTGTTACCTTTTCATTAAACTCTCATGCAAAAATCAGACTGCTATTTACCACCAATATAATTCCTGTCATGTTCTACGTGTCGAACTTCTTAAACTGCTTAACATATTTGTCGGACAAACATTTTTTTATATAATATATAAAGTTTGCTATTGAATAAACTTAAAAACAACCTGCCAGTTTTCACAATCATAAACTTGTCATAATGATACGTTCCACAATTAAAATCACGTTCTACAATTAAAACTTCTCCTGTTCCAGTGTTCCCACACATCATAGTTTGTCCGACTAGACACCGTTAAACTATTAACAAATTTTCAGCTTGTTATTAATCAACTTTTTTTGGTACGGGGGATCCAGTCCTATTAGCGTTTCCAAACAAGCTATGTCGTGTCTAAATCTGGATGATATGAAAAAAATACTATATAAAAGAGAAAACGGCCTATTTCCTATTTTCTACCGGAAATAAAATTCGAAGTAAGATCACATATGCTCCAAATATGGCAAAACGAATGGGAGGCACAAACGGCGAAGGCTAGACGAAAAAATCAATCTCTGATGTGGTAACATGGTCCAAATGCAGGTTAGGAAGACCAAATTATTATTTGACGCAATTTCTCACCAACCATGGCTCCTTTAGGTCGTACAAGTACGGAATAAAGAAGACCACAAACGATTTGTTTATAGATTGTGGCATTTTAGACGACCCAGCACACTAAAATTTTAGCTTGCACTACTTTTCAAAGAGAATGGAACAATTTAGTATCAAGGCTAGGAGCGATAACGCCCAACAATTTGATACACAAAGCATTGCAGAACAAAGAATCCTATGATGTTACTGTCTACCTAATTACGCAGATAATCAAAAAAAGGAGATGCTAGAAAGAGCGAGACAGGAACAGGGCGGATAACGTAATAAAATAAATTATAATATAGTGCTGCCAGATCGATAATAATTATTATGACGTACGATGTTTTACGACCTTGTAGATCTCCTCTTTTATTTTTACATTCCCCCTTGTCAGGTCACATATAACTGTACTTTTGATCATCCCTGTGTTTTGTTTCTTACAATACTGTCCTTGCGTTATTTTAAACTGGTTCTTATCGCTTCTAGGTAAGAACCTTTTTTCCAATTTCTTCGCTCCAATTTTTCAGGCAGCGCAAGGCATCTCAATGTTTCGTTCACCGATTGAACTTGTCCGAGTTTGCATTGTCCGAGGAAGGGGTGGTTTTACTTGGTAGGCGACTGGTCAGGGCTGCATTCGACGCACATAATACATATTTTGGATGCTATGTCCTAGCGTGTGTTCCTTCCGGGTCGACTCCAACAGTACTAGGGACACCTTCCCTAGTCGGTTTAGAACCTTTCCACCATAATCGAAAAAAATCTGGATGATATGGCGGGAGCCTTAATACATCGTTAATTCGCCAATACGTTATTTCATAGTATTTTCTTAATTTACTAAACTTTGCTTTTAAACCAAGAGGAGTAAACTAAAAAGACAGATTTACACCCAAGAAAGTCACTAGAAATATAACCAAATACACCTTTTTTTGTTGATCATATCGGCCTTTGACGGTAATTCATAAATATTATACTAAAACGTCGCTAAATAGTTCTAAACATAACTGATTTTTATATAAAAACAGACTAAAAATCTAAAAAGGAATAACGCAGAAAATACAAAAAATCGCTGATATAACTTAATTAACCTATGAAATGTCAATAGTGTAAATTAGAGTTTTTTTTATAACCGTGGAGTAAACTTGCCTGAGGTTCGACCAATTACAAACAAGGTTTACGGTGCGGGAAATTTGAATTACTCCTCTTTTGTGTAAAACAGACTAATACGCCAGTCAATGGGAGCAAGAATAGGATATTACCTCCGAATTATATCCTACTTCATGGATTTTAATGAAATTTTGGGAATAGCCTCTACTTATCTTCTAATTCAAAGTCTACCATATGCGGATGTGTGCTTTTATCTTGGGGGTGGTTCCCACTCCTTCACGGGGGTGGAAAATTTTTCGGTTAAAATAACCACGGAAGCGGCTATAGAACCTAATTCTAAGCAAAAACTGTTCTATACTTTTTTTTTGAAAACAATACTTTTTGAGTTATTCGTGGTTGAAAATTTGCCATTTTCATTAAAAAATAACACCTTTTCGAAAGGTTTTTTGCGAATGCATTAAAAACTATGCATCTCACTAAAAAAACTACATATATAAAACATTTTTGTAGCTTATAAGAAAACAAAGAGATTCGTTTCGTCACACATCTTCTAGTTATAATACAAAAAGAGATGTAGGTGAGAAGAGTTTGTTTTTTGGTGCATGCTCAAATAGGTGTATTCAACTTGAAATAACAGAGAAACGGTCGATTGTACATGTATAATGTTACCAATACCTTTTGTAGTGCTTAAAAAGAACTTTAAAATGAACAATACTAAATGTCGATTACATTTAAACTAAGTGAGATATGCTGCAAAAAAATTGATGACTAATATATTTTAAGAAAAAGTGAGAAGTATATTTAACCCCTCATCGACCAGAATTTAAATGCATCGTTTTCCTTCTACTATACATTTTATTATAGTGTTATTTCTATGTTCAAAATGTTGGACGGGTTTAAAATGAATGGTTTTTGGAAAGATCAAATTATCGAGCGCATTTTTAAATTTTCTTAAAAAGCTTCCTTTTCCTCCCTATAACTTGAAAACAATAAGAGATACAGTAATGAAAAATAAAAACAAAATTGTTATTTAAAAAAAAAAAACCCTACATTTTTGTTTGCAATCTTCTTTTCGTATCTCTTATCATTTTCGAGTTACATGGAGAAAAAGGAAGATTTTTAAGAAAATTTAAAAATGCGCTCTAAAATTTGATCTTATTTTTTAAAAACCATTCATTTTACACCCATCCAATTTTTTGAATATAGAAATAACACTATAGTAAAGAGTATTGTAGAAGGAAAACGATGTATTTAAATTCTGATGGATTAGGGGTTAAAATATACTTCCCATTTTTTCTTAAAATACATTAGTTATCAATATTTTGCAGCATGTCTCGCTTAGGTTGAATGTAATCGACATTTAATATTGCTCATTTTAAAGTTCTTTTCAAGCACTCTAAAAGCTTGGAAATTGGTAATATTACACACCTTAAATCGACCATTTCTCTGTTATTTTAAGTAAAATACACCGATTTGAGCATGCACCAAAAAAACAAACTTTTCTCACCTACCATATCTCTTTTTGTATTATAACTAGAAGATTTATGAAGCAACGAGTCTTTGTTTTTTTTTTATAAGCTACAAAAATATTTTGAATAGTTTTTTTGTTACAAGCATAGTTTTTAAGGTATTCGCAGAAAACAGTCCGAAAAGGTGTAATTTTTCAATGAAAATGGCCAATTTTCAACCACGAATAACTCAAAAAGTATTAAATTTTCAAAAAAAAAATTATAGAACAATTTTTGCTTAGACTTAGTTCATTCCATGGTTATTTTAACCAAAAAATTTTCCACCCCCCGAGAATGGGTTGGAACCACCCCCAAGATAAAAGCGCACATCGGCATGGGGTAGACTTTGTTTCCTGATCTATTCCCTACTTACTCTGAAAATATCAAGTAAATCGATGTAGTAGGATGGAATTCGGAGCCAAATATCCTCATTGACTGCCCTATAGTAAGTGAGATTAATGTTGGTCCATTTGCTATTTCACTGACTTCTGGTGTGATCGCTACAATTCCGTCTTAAGCCCTATTACTCCAGGCTGTGGGTGAAAAATAGGTCGATTTCAGGATATAATTCAGGAATTTTTGAAACATATCAGGTGTTGTAATAGGTCTGGATCCCGCGTATGAAAAAAGTTGATTAATAGCAAGCTGAAAATTTGTTAATAGCTTAAGGGTGTCTATTCGGATAGACTTTGATATATGGGAACACAGGGGCAGTTTTAATTGTGGAACAGGTTAAAAATTTGAAACGGTCAGACCCCGAAAACGGCACATTTATTTTGTCCGACAAAATAGACTTAAACTCTCCGAACAGAGATTAAACTCTCATGCAAAAATCAGACTGCTATTTATCACCTGTCATAATTCCTGTCATTTGACATAATATTCTACATGTTCCACTCATTAAAACGCCCATTTGGTGATAAATAGCAGTCTGATTTTTGCATGAGAGTTTAATCTCTGTTCGGAGAGTTTAAGTCTGTTCTGTCGGACAAAATACATGTGCCGTTTTCGTGGTCTAACCGTTCCAATTTTTTAACCTGTTCCACAATTAAAACTGCCCCTGTTCCAGTGTTCCCATATATCAAAGTTTGTCCGACTAGACACCCTTAAGCTATTAAGAAATTTTCAGCTTGCTATTAATCAACTTTTTTTTCATACGCGGGATCCAGACCTATAAAGGACGATGCCAGAAATAACTTCTACAAAAATGTGACCAAAATTATGGTGAACTTTTTTTTTATTGCGCTTTTCATTTGTTAAATTTGTAATTTTTAAAGATTTTTAATTTGCAGCTTATTATATTGACTCTAGAGAAAAACTTTTTAATAGAAAGTTGTAGTAAATTAAAATACCTACAATTTGAGCTATGGTAAGTTTAATTTCGTTTATTGGTTATTGCAAAACAGCCTAAGAAAGGTCCAAAATGGCCATTTTTTACAATTGCGTTATTTATTGTACAAATATTTTTTTATTTTTTAAAGCTTTAAAATGCAGATCTTTTAATTCCAAACATAAAAAAATGGCAAGGCCGGATTAACGAATTTGCTGCTTAGATATTATAAATTGTTTATACCAAGAGGTCAAATGTCGAAGGCTATAACTTTTTGAAAAAAAATCGTAGAGAGTTGGTGAAACATCCAATCTTCTTCTAAAGAGTTATATTTTTATATTCTGATGTAAATAAATGCGTAAAACATTTTTAAACCTCTAATTTTTGGGTTTGAAAATAAGGGGGCAAATTTCGATATAACATTTAGAGCTGAAGCGGCCCTGTACATCCTATGAGTTTTTAACTTACAGATTCTTGTTGTTGTAGGCGAAACGAAGATTTATAAAAAAATAAAAATTTTATACAACCAACTGAAGCCGAGATAATTGTTTCTTTTTCTTAAATCGTAGTGCCTTTATTTATAACAATTAAGACATTATTTTACAGTCTTTGACTAAATAAAGACTTATATTATCTTAAAATAAAAACTATTATAAAATATAGTTACATTTAATTATTAAAAATTATTTTTAAACTCGGTGCTTTTGCGAGCGGCCGAATTTTGCAAATCGCCCGGCTCGCTTCAAATCTGCGCGCTCGGAAAATTTTTACGTAACTTGTTTTAAATTTTAGCCGAAAACAATTTAATAATATTACCATTATAATATACAGTCTATTGATAATATACACTGTATTTGTTTTTCTTGATAAACTTTTATATGTGAAATCTCATTTCTGAAGAAATAATATTACAAAAATGATACATATTATTGTGTTTTCAATTTATCAATCAAAGGCAAAATGAAAATTAAATTAATTTTTTTTTTAAATAACGCGGGCACATAAATTTAATACACCCTGTATATTGATCTGTAAACATTTATTAGAATTTAGTTTGGATGTAAGTGGATTTCTTTTTAATGAGCTTTCCGATGAACCATTAAAGACTTTTGTGAATAATTAAAGTAAAAAGAACGATGTATTTAGGTTTAAAATGGAAAAAGATTGTTTATTACGGGAACTATAGAATCCACAGGTAGAGGTAATTATTATTTTCTAGAAAAATGGTTTAAAAGAAAGGTTGGAATTTTAATATCTTTGTTTCACCCCGAGTAAATGTTGTAGGGTTCCCCGAAAGTAATTAGGATGGTCGGAATAATTTTGAAAATGACTGTTTGTTTTGTCGAATGGAAAAGAGAAATGTTTCTGAGTCTTGGCAATTTGGAAGGGGAAAAGTGGTTTGAATGATTGAGGGAGTTTGAAAAAGAAGTCATTATGTTATTGGAATCGCTGAGGAGCAGTTTGACGTTTTCGTGGATAGATAGTTAGCAAGTACCAGTGGTTGTTTGATAGTGGATAATAGTGCTGAAAAGTGGAACGAGAGACAGATCAAATTAAGACGAAATACCTCTTTGATTATTGTGAGAAGGAGAGCAGAGAATTTTTGGAGTTTTGTTTGAATCGAGTACTGGTCAAAAGAGGCCCGGCTTGTTGGAGAATTGGTGCTGGTATGCTGATAGTTTTGAAGCTGGAGAACGGAGAGGGCTTTGATGAGTAGCTTTTAACATAGTCAACGAGGGAGAGCTGTTTTGGGTCACGAGAAGACATCAGAGTGAGTGAAGAAAAAGGTCAGTCAACTTATGTGAAAGATATTTTTATGTTCAGAAACTAAAATTTTGAGTAAAAAGCGTAGGAATTAAAATTCCAATATTTCAAAAAGTAAATAGGAAGTATAGCTAATCTTGCGAATACATAATTTGGTTTTGTTTATTTTGTTGTACCAAAGTCATCGGGAACAAACCGATAAATTGTTTTTTTTTTAACTAGAATAAATTTAAATGGTACATGGTATTTCATTCGGACATCTGTGTCCACAGGTTTTAGATTTGATAGATTTTTAGAGTATCGATTTTGATAAATAAAAGACAATTCTGTATGTTTATTTTATATTTTGCTTTATTTCTTTTCCCTATTTTATCCCGATTAGGATCAACTAAGAGATACTGAACCCACGAGAGAAGATAAGTATAACGTAAGATAATTTAGACATTTTCTTGATATTATAAAAAGGCACCCTGAGATTTTTTATTCATTTTTATGTATGATTTGCGACAATTAAATAATTAATCAAATTAATAATAATTAATATAAAATCAATAAGAAGCAGATCATAACAGTATATATGAAATATATAACTATATTTTTTATTTTTTCATTGTTATATAAATATAATAATAATAATGTTACTTCTTATTATACAATATAAAACTTTTTCTTCTTGTAGTGACTATCCGTTTTGGATGTTGGCGACCATCATGGTAATTTGACAAACCCCATTGGGAAACTGAGAACCAGGAAAGCGAAGGATTACTTTGCTAGAAAATTTACGTACGTCGTTCAACACAACAACTACAAATCTTTTTAGAGCAGCAGTACCGATTTATTGTGCAAGTACAGATTGCCATGATGGTCGCCAACATCCAAAACGGAAAGTCACTAAAAGAAGAAAAAGTTTTATATTGTATAATAAGAAGTAACATTATTATTATTATATTTATATAACAATGAAAAAATTTAAAATATAGTTATATATTTCATATATACATATGTATCATTTTTGTAATATTATTTCTTCAGAAATGAGATTTCACATATAAAAGTTTATCAAGAAAAACAAATACAGTGGTAAATAAACTGTATATTATAATGGTTTTCGGCCAAAATTTAAAACAAGTTATATTACGTAAAAATTTTCCGAGCGCGCGGATTTGAAGCGAGCAGGGCGATTTGCAAAATTCGGCCGCTCGCAAAAGCACCGATTTTAAAAATAATTTTTAATAATTAAATGTAACTATATTTTATAATAATTTTTATTTTAAGATAATATAAGTCTTTATTTAGTCAATGACTGTAAAATAATGTCTTAATTGTTATAAATAAAGGCACACCGATTTAAGAAAAAAGAAACAATTATCTCGGCTTCAGTTGGTTGTAAAAACATTTTATTCTTTTACAAATCTTCGTTTCGTCTTCAGCAATAATAATCTGCAAGTTAGAAACTGATAGGATGTACAGGGCCGCTTCAGCTCTAAATGTTTATAACGAAATTTTCCCCCTTATTTTCAAACCCAACATTTAGCTCGGCTTCAGTTGGTCGTAGAAATTGTTTATTTTTTTATAAATCTTCGTTTCGTCTTCACCAACAATAATCTGTAAGTTAAAAACTCATAGGATGTACAGGGCCCCTTCAGCTCTAAATGTTTATAACGAAATTTGCCCCCTCATTTTCAAACCCAAAAATTAGAGGTTTAAAAATGTTTTACGCATTTATTTACATCAGAATATGAAAACATAACTCTTTAGAATGAGATTGGATGTTTCACCAACTCTCTACTATTTTTTTTCAAAAAGTTATAGCCTTCGACATTTGACCTCTTGGGATAAACAATTTATAATATCTAAGCAACAAATTCGTTAATCCGGCCTTACAATTTTTTTTATGTTTGGAATTGAAAGATCTTCATTTTAAAGCTTTCAAAAATAAAAAACATTATTTGTACAATAAATAACGCAATTGTTAAAGCGGCCATTTTGGATTTTTCGCAGGCTGTTTTGCAATAACCAATAAACGAAATTAAACTTACCATAGCTCAAATTGTAGGTTTTTTAATATACTACAACTTTCTATTAAAAAGTTTTTCTCTAAAATCAATATCCTAAGCTGCAAAATTAAAAAACTTTAAAAATTGCAAATTTAACAAATGAAAATCGCAATAAAAAAAGCTCACAATATTTTTGGTCACAATTTAGTAGAAGTTATTCCTGGCATCGTCCTTTACAACACCTGATAAGTTTCAAAAATTCCTGAATTATATCACGTTTTTTAAATAATTTCTTAATTGTTATAAATAAAGGCACTATGATTTAAGAAAAAAAAACAATTATCTCGGCTTCAGTTGGTTGTAGAAAATTTTATATGTTTTTTATAAATCTGCATTTCGTCTTTAGCAACAATAATCTATAAGTTAGAAACTCATAGGATATACAGGGCCGCTTCAGCTCTAAATGTTTTTAACGAAATTTGCCCCCTTATTTTCAAACCCAAAAATTATCTCGGCTTCAGTTGGTCGTAGAAATTTTTTATTTTTTAATAAATCTTCATTTCTTCTTCAGCAACAATAATATGTAAGTTAAAAACTCATAGGATGTACAGGGCCGCTTCAGCTCTAAATGTTTATAACGAAATTTGCCCCCTTATTTTCAAATCCAAAAATTAGAGGTTTAAAAATGTTTTACGCATTTATTTACATCAGAATATGAAAATATAACTCTTTAGAAGGGGATTGGATGTATGACCAACTTTCTACGATTTTTTTTCAAAAAATTATAGCCTTCGACATTTGACCTCTTGGGATAAACAATTTATAATATAATATAAAATAAAAAAAAATATTTGTACAATAAATAACGCAATTGTAAAAGACGGCCATTTTGGACCTTTCGCAGGCTGTTTTGCAATAACCAATTAACGAAATTAAACTTACCATAGCTCAAATTTTTAATTTACTACAACTTTCTATTAAAAAGTTTTTCTCTAAAATCAATATCCTAAGCTACAAAATTAAAAATCAATAAAAATTGCAAATTTAACAAATGAAAATCGCAATTAAAAAAAAGCGCACAATATTTTTTGTTACATTTTAGTAGAAGTTATTCCTGGCATCGTCATTTACAACACCTGATAGGTTTCAAAAATTCCTGAATTATATCACGTTTTTTCACCCACAGCCTGGGGTATATTATCTATTCTTCCAATAGTGGTACTCATTTTACAACTTTAAATTGTTTAATTATGAGTACATAAACATTTTTGAATATTGTTTCTAGAACCTTATTTTGCTTTATCGTGTCTGGACATGTTATTCATAGAATTTCGGCACAGTATCGGGCTACATCATCGGTTCCATCTTTGTTGGCGAGCTACAGATCCTCGAGGGTACACCGATGAGGACAGTTTCTACATGCAAGAAGATCTTCCATATTCTGTATTTCTCCACAGTCACAGTTCACATCATCTTGGTCTATTTTCCCCTATTTTACCATGTTTGATTTTACTGAAGCGACTCATGTTCTCATCATATTCGTAGTTTTCTTTTATTTAAAGTTTAGAGATTGGCCTGTACATTGAACATGGAGAAGGGGGAAAATACTCGGGCGGTTCATCGTGCACTGTTCCCCAAGGAAGCTTTTCCTGGATTTTAGTCGCGTTCGTGGTGTTCTAGCTTGGTATAGGGCATGCAGCTCGTCTGCGATCTGTTTAATTTTCTCTATGTGTTCTGCAACACCTCTGCGTATTGAGGGTTCTGCAAAACATGCTGCTTTATATAGATTTGAGAGTGGCGTTGGTTTCATGCACCTTGTTACTATCCTGCATGTTTCATTTAGTGCAATAATTACTTGTTGCGCAAGTGCAGTAAAGAACCCGCCTTTTTCCCAGATATGTTTTGTTTTTACATGAACTTAAAAATAGCGTCTGTATCCAGAGGATCGGCTAAAATACAAACCAGAGAAGGCAACGGGAAACCACTCTGGTATATATTTCCCAAGAAAATTACAATGAAAGCACAAACAGAAATGGCCCCTAGTACGCGGCAGTTCTTAGATGATCAAGGGGTCCGAAGAATCTCCGAGAGGAAAAGGAATAATTTAAATATTTTGAATACAAATTTTAAGATTGCAACATGGAACGTTAGGAGTCTGTTCGAAACAGGAAAACTCGCAAATGCATGCCACGAGATGAAACGTTTAGGATTGCAGATATTGGGTTTGAGTGAAGTTAGATGGCCAGGTTCAGGTAAAGTTAAAACCATGAACAAAATTTTCTATTACTCTGGTAATAATGGTCTGGCTCATCGTAACGGAGTTGGAATAATTTTAGAAGACAAATATAACAATGCGGTCACAAACTTTGTGCCATTTTCGGACCGGTGTCTACTTATTCAACTATCCGGAAGCCAGTAAATATTAACATCATGCAGACTTATGCCCCTACGACAGATAAACACACGGAAGAGCTAGAAGCGTGGTATGCTGATGTAGAAAACTTATAAAGATGACCAAAAAACGAGACCTAACATTTATCTTAGGTCACTTTAAGGCTAAGTTAGGTAGAGGAAAGGTATCTGGATTTATTGGAGATTTCGGACTTAGAGTGCGGAACGACAGGGGAGAGAGAATGACCGAATTCTGTCAACAACACAACATGGTAGCGTCAAAAACGTGGTTTAAATTACATCCTCGCAGAGTATACACTTGGACTTCACCACAACACAATGAAAACAGAATAATCCGTAACCAAATAGATTACATATTGGTCAACAAAAGATATCACAACGCTATCATCAATGCAAAAATATATCCTGGAGCTGACGTCAATTCCGATCATAATCCTGTTGTTGTAAAAGTGCGCGCAAGATGGAAAATGATAAAGAAACAAAAACCTCAACAAAAACTAGGCATCCGATTATTGAAAAACGACACCATACAACACTCAGTAAATAAATAATTAAATAAAAATTTAGGAAATATTGACCACCACAGAATTATCGAGTCCGATGACATAAACGTTCTTTGGAAAACTATTAAAGAACAAATGAACAATGCAATAGAAAAACATCTAAAAGTATCATCCAGAAATAACAAACAGGAATTGATGACAGATGAGATTTTACAATTAATGGACAAACGAAGAGAATCTAAAGGAAAAGATGACCGGGATGGAGAATACAAAAGACTAAATAGAATAATTCAAAGAAAAAAAACTGCAGCAAAAGAGAATAGGTAAAAGAGTTTACAGTTTACATCAACTACCAAGCGAGCAACTTTTACCACCAGAAGAACGAGAAGAACCAATATTGGAAAATAACAACGAAAGGCCAGCAATTCTGAAATCTGAAATTATAAATGAAATTAACCAACTCAAAACAAATAAAATCCCAGGTCCAGATGGAATATACCCAGAAACATTGAAGCTAATCAGAGAAGAAAATATCGAAATATTTGTCCTTTTATTTAATCGCATTTATAATACAGGTAAAATACCCCAAGACTGGCTAGAGTCAATATTCATCCCACTACCAAAAAAGCCAAACCCACAACACTGCAATGAGTTCCGTCTGATAAGCCTTATGAGTCATGCAGTAAAAGTCCTGTTAAAAGTCGTACATAATCGTATCTATAGAAAGTGCGAAACAATCATCGGAGACGATCAGTTTGGATTCAGAGCCGGCATGGGAACGAGAGAAGCCCTCTTCAATTTACTAGTTCTCGCGCAAAAATGCTACGACCAACAGAAAGATATATTTACATGCTTTATAGACTTCGAAAAAGCATTTGATAGAGTAAGACACGACCTACTATTAGAACGTTTGCAAGAAGTCGGTTTAGATGGAAAAGATATCAATTTACTAAAGAACTTGTACTGGAACCAAAACGCCAGAGTTAGGATCGAGAGTTCCACATCCGCAGAAGTAGAAATTAGGAGGGGAGTTAGACAGGGATGTGTTCTGTAGCCTCTGCTCTTTAATCTTTACTCCGAGTTTCTATTTAAAGAGGCACTGGAGGACTCCAAGGATGGAGTCAAGGTAAATGGCGTAAATATCAACAGCATCAGATACGCCGATGATACGATGTTGATTGCGGATTCCGACTTGGGTCTACAACGACTCATCGACAAGACCAACTCGACCTGTGAGCAGTTTGGTATGAAAATAAACATTAAAAAACCAAAGTGATGTCAATTCGAAAAAACAAAAACGTACCTCAACCTTGCACAATAAATGTGCACATTTTAGAACAAGTCAATAGATTTAAGTACTTGGAATGTTGGATCGATTGCAGCCTAAATCCTGATCTAGAAATAAGATCGAGAATAGCACAGGCCAAAAAATCTTTCGAAAAAATCAAAAAACTGCTTTGCGATTCTCGAATAAATCTCGAAATTCGACTACGTTTATCCAAATGCTACGTCTGGTCGACTCTTCTCTATGCAGTTGATACATGGACCCTTAAAACATCAACCATAAATAAGTTGGAGGCCTTTGAAATGTGGATCTACCGGAGAATTCTCAAAATTTCGTATACATCGCATATCTCAAACGAAGAAGTGCTGCATAGAATAGACAAGGCAAGAGAACTTTTCAACGCAGTGAAAGTTAGAAAAACATCATACCTGGGCCACATACTGAGAAATAATAAGTACCAATATGCTCAACTTATAGTGAAAGGAAAGATCGAGGGAAGGAGAGAACTAGGAAGGAAAAAACGATCGTGGCTCAGAAATATCCGACAATGGACAGGGCTAAATTTTGAACAGCTAATACGAAAAGCTGAAGACAGAGAAGAGTTTGCAATTGTAGTAGCCAACCTCCATTGAGGAGACGGCACTTTAAAAAGAAGAAGAAAAGAAAAATAAATGCGTCTGTCGGCTTAGAAAATTTAAATCCCTTCGAGAGGAATTACTTGGTACGACCTTGTCCGTTTGAGACCAATTTAACTCTGTAACGGTGCATCTCTCTTCACTTTTAAATTTATTATCATTAAACAAATACAAATAAATTTCAATAGAAATAACAAGACATCTACGGCAAATAAAAAAAAAGGTTGATTCTAGTCAGAAGGACGACTGTAAGTAAGAAAGAAAGATGGATGAATCTTAATAAGACGGCGATTATATCAAGAAACATCCCACTTGAATTTCCTTAAGAATATATGGCATCGTGACCACGCATGAGATGCTCTAAATCATATAATAATAAATTGCCAATTGGGATTTTTTTATTTATCTTCGGTTTTGATTGTGTCGATATAAATGGTAATAGTTCGCGTGCATTGAGAGCAAACTAGTATTGGAATACATTTTTTGTTTATATAAATATTTTACTTTTTCCTGGATATTCTTTTAAATCATATGAATTATAGACGAGCGCACACCCCCCAAAAAACGCTTATTCTCTAGATACTGACCACGGTGAGGTGAATGGCTAATGGCATACTTTATTTTTTTGATGGTGCTGAAAACGAAAATAAGGTTTATTTTGAATTTTATGTTCGAGAACATTGTCAAAATCGCAATTTTACTCTAAAAATAAAAAAAAAATAAAATCAGGTTTTTTTGCATTTACCTCCTACAACTTTGTTCCATTTTAATATTCTTTTCTGAAATTTTACAGTACATAGTTCTCACCTTTCTGAAGACACTGGTATCTAATAAAAGCTATAATTTTTTTTAAGTAAAAGGTGCAGATTCGTGAATTGCAAAGTTTGATCGCAAAACTTGAGCGACAAAATTTGAAATTTAGCTTTTTTATCACTAAAGCTCGGATTATGGGCAAAATGCCTTTTTTTGTCTATTTTGCCTATTATAATTGTTTTTTGCACTTTTTGCCCTTTTTCGTAAATTCCGCCTATTTGTGCCTTTTTTAAAATTTCATGGTATGTTTTGATCAACAGTAAATGGTTTGAATTCAATTAGTGTGGTCGTAAATATTATTAAATTTATCTGACCTGGCCCATTGTTAAGACCCACCCGGAGCGATAAGCCACCGAGGTAGACAGAGTTGGTCTTTTGCAATTAACACTGACTAGACGGTACTCCCATAATAAAGCCTAAAATAAATTTTACCTGAAACCGGGCCTTTTATACTATTATCGGTTAATCCGAGCTGTTTATAGTGGTAACTAATTGAACTTAACCATTTACTGTTTAACATATCATACTACCCATGATATTATTCTATTACTAAACCATTCTATAATAAAATTTTGGGTCAATAATAAAATATCAATGGTTTGTTTATATAACAGATTTCTAGGAAAATGTACCTGATCGAGACTTCAGGGTTAACTATTTGGAAATCCCTAAGCTTTATTAGTTTATTATCAGTTGTACAGTTGGTTACTGTATCAGAGTTTAGTCACAAATTGCTATATCCTAGTTTAGTTTTGTTGCGTATACCGAAAAGCAAAGAACACGTTTTAAAACGTTTTAGACATTTGTGTGAAAAGACGACATCTAAATTAAGGCTATGGATCGCACCTTATTCGGAACTTTCTCTAGAAGGAGATGGAGCATTTTGTAAACCATGCGGTAAATCGGTAAGTTTTATTTTTTCTCTTTTTTTCTCGTCCCACAACATAACTAAATTCTAAAGCGGTTTTAGAATTCTAATTATTTTTTTTTAAATTCTCAGATTTCAAGTAGAAAAAAGCACTTTATTGACCAGCATTGTGGAACCCCACTTCATAAACGTAATTTGGAAAAATTAAATTCCTCTAAGTTAGCCCAAATATCTCTGCGGGAGAGTTTAAGCAGTTCAAAAAAAAAGGAGGAAGACGCATTTAAATTTGATTTATGCCAGATGATGATTGCATCCAACATTCCTCTATATAAAGTTAGTAACCCTAGTTTTAAATGCTTTTTCGAAAAATATCTTAATAAATCCTTACCGGACGAGAGTACATTGAGAAAACATACTGTGGAAAAATGTTATGTGGAATGTATTTCAAAAATTAAGCGGGAGTTAGAGGGCAATTTTTGTATATTATCGTGGATGAAACGACAGATGTATGCGGCAGGTATATAGCTAATTTAATGATTGGAATTTTGAACGAAAACTTTGCGAGAAAACCTTATTTAGTTGCCGTTAAAGAATTGGAAAAAACAAACAATTTAACAATAAGTCGATTTATACAAGATAGCTTAACAAACCTCCTTTCACCCAACCCTATACCAGTGAATAAAATAGTTTTAATGCTTTCGGATGCTGCGGCATATATGTTAAAAGCTGCTGTTAATTTAAAGATTTTTTATCCTAATTTAATTCATTACACTTGTGTAGCCCACGGGGTAAATAGAATTGCTGAAGAAATAAGAAATCTGTTTCCGTTGGTAAATAATTTTATAAATTTTATGAAAAAAGTTTTTGTAAAGGCTCCGTTGAGGGTGCAAATATATAAAGAAAGACTTCCCGGTGTCCCTTTGCCACCTAAACCAGTAATTACAAGGTGGGGAACCTGGCTCGAAGCAGTTTTTTTTTTACTTTGAACACTGCAATGAAATAGAATTAGTTATGTCAGAATTTGATGATGATATTTCCGAAGCCATTTGAGAAGCAAAAAGAATATTAAAAAATCCCAAATTGAAACAGGAACTCGCTTATATCAATGACAATTATAAATTAATAGTTACCACAATTACCTTATTAGAAAAACAAGAGATACATTTATGTGAGTCAGTAAAATTATTAGATAATTTAAAGACGAAAATTAAATCGGCACCTGGAAGTAACGGTCAATTAATTTTAAAAAAAATGAAATATGTTTTCGACAAGAATGAAGGTTTTTCGTTTTTATCTAATGTTGCTAAAGTTTTGAATGGGACATTTTCCGAGGAATTACAAATTATGCCAGATTTATTATCCGCTCTGAAATATGCTCCAATTACATCTGTCGATGTCGAGCGTTCGTTTTCAATGTACAAATTAATTTTAAGTGATCGAAGACATAGTTTTAAGACCGAAAATATTGAAAAACATTTAGTTGTTTCTATTAATGATAAAATTTTAAGTGGTTACAATGTTTAATTATTAATTAACAGTTATTTAGTTACTAGTTTATTTATACTAATGTGTAAATATACCTGCCTTAAGTTAATATTACGTTAATTCACTTTGTACAATTAATAATAAATTATATTCCTTTAGTGCTTATATTTTGCCTAAATGTTAATATTCCTGCCTTTTTTAATAAAAATCTTTGCCTATATAGGCGTCTTTTTCTTCAATTTTTGTTGCCTATATATCCGAGCTTTATTTATCACGTTACTGTTAAAATATAGAGTACGAAGAAGTTTTACGGAAAGTTTTAGATCAAAATTAAAAGTTTTTCTTTAATTAAAAGTTGCACAATCTTTTTTTTTTCTATAACATATTTAGATCTAAAACTCACCACAAAACTTCTTTGAACTCCATGTTGTAATATAAATTTGATCAATAAGATGAATTTCTAATTTTGTCACTTATTGCGATTTAACTTTGCAATTCACAAACCTACAACTTTTACTTAAAAAAAATCATAATCTTTATTAGAATAGGACTGAAAGCTTGAAACAGATACCATTGTCTTTAGAAAGGTGAGAGCTATATACTGTAAAAATTTCAGAAAAAATATTAAAATGCAACAGAGTTGTAGCAACAATTTGAAACATTTCCGTTTGCAGCTCCATCAAAAACATAAAGTATGACTAAGATTAGCCATTCACCTCACCGTGGTCAGTACCTGGTCATTTTAGGGGTGCCTGCCGCTCGCCTATTAATTTTGAAGTTAGTTTTCAAAAGTGTGGATACGCATTTTTATGTTCTTTTCATTTTAAAGTTTAGTTCGATGGATTTAAACAGTTACATACTGCGTAATTTAAGTAAAAAAATTTAAAAAGTAAAAAAATTCAAGAAGAAAAAAATTTCAAGAAGAAAAAATAATTTCAAGAAAAAAATTTTCAAGAAGTAAAAAATTTCAAGAAGCAAAAACATTGGAAGAAGAAAAAAAAATATCAAGAAGAAAAAAAAATTTCAAGAAGTAAAAATGTAGTGTTTAATAAAAACAAACCCACATAATGCTTACAAAAGTTATTATCCTGTATGTGGGATTATATATAGACTAGGATCTAAAACACTTTTAAGTGCCTCAAAGAATGTTAGGTCATTTGAAGCTATGGAGTCTGAAGCAAACGTGGTGCCCATTAGAGGATTTAACATAAATTTAGATTATAGAATATTACACGAATGCATAGAAAATTTGAAAAAATTATACAATTGACTATGTTGCAAAACGAACTGTTATTTATATTAGATATGAATATAACTTAATGTATGATACCTACAGGCAAACGATATCAACATATTTCTTTTTTCCGAGGTTTAATACCTATTTAGCCAATCAACATTACTTTAAAACTTTAAACAGTATATTCCGTACCAAATTAGTGTATTTATTTTAATTATTACTCATGTACTTTTAAACGTTATGCCCAGGTTTTATGCTGATACTTCGTTGTTTTTTTATTTCTTTTCGGTCCATTTAATCCGCTTAATTCCTTTCAATTAAATGACAACGCTGTATTATTCCTTGTCCCGACAACGTAAAGTGAAAATATTTGCGTAAGTTTAATTAGAAAGCTCCAACAAATACTTACGTACTTACCCCTTCGAAATAAAATAAATTGTAAAACCATAGCCGCCGATGTAGGTTTACTTTAGGGGACGTTTTGTTACGGGTTCATTTCTTGTGCAACCATTTTAGTCTCAATTTTACAGTTCACACACCACATCCAGAAGCTGACAGGTTAGCCAGAGGAGGAACCGCAGTGCTTATTAGACACCACATTAAACACTATGAATTACCTAAATTCAGAAAAAACTTTCTACAAGCAATCAGTATCGTAATTGAAGATAGGCTAGGTCCATTAACAGTATCAGCGGCATACTGCCAACCAAATTATCCCCCAAATAAAGAAAAAATAGAAGTAAAGAAAATATAGAAGATATAGGAATATACTTCTTGTCTTTAGGTTACAGGTTCCTAGCAGGCGGTTATTACAATGCGAAAACCATACCATGGTGCTCAAGACTAACAGCGCCAGGCCGCCAGGTTGAGGTAGATTACTATATATGTGATATATATAGTATGATATACTATCATACCTTACATTGGTTGAAGAACTGCAGTTGAGTTACTATCCACAAACACCAGCGATGGATCCAACATCGTTAAGAGGGAGGGCCGATTGGCTAAATTTCTATAAAAATAAATGAATGTTTTTATAATCATTATATATAATTAAAAAAAAATTAAATCATTTGATTTGAGAGGGGGGCATCGCCCCCATCGCCCCCTTGGATCCGCCACTATTATCAACTCCAACGTACTGGCCTAACGATCCAACGAAAATACCAGACCTATTTGATTTTTTCATAGTTAAACGCATAGGAGCTGGTTACCTAAATCCCTAAATGTAGAATCAGATCTCGATCCTTTATTCTGAGCACACACCAATAATGGTACAAGTTAGTGCTATAATTATAGAAAAAGATCTTCCTGTAATGCTGTACAACAAGATTACCAGTTGGGCCCATATAGAAACCAAATTAATGCAGAAATTGACTTAAAAATATCATTAAAAACAAAAGAAGAAATTGAAACTGCAGTAAATCACTTAACAAACATCATCCACACTGATCCAACTTTTGAAGCTCCATCAAATGTACCAAATTCCAAAACTCTTCATGAGTCAAAGAGGTTCATGAGACAATCTAAAGTAACTTATATCCAGATAAGGCTCCAGGGTTTGATCTGATCAAAGGGCGTCTTATTAAATAACTTTCAAGAAAACGGATCGTGTTAGTAACAACAATATTCAACGCAGTGATATGACTAGGATACTTCCCGGATCAGTGGAAAGTTGCCGAGCTTATACTTATTCGGAAACCTGGAAAAGCTAGAAATGAACTAACTTCATACAGACCCATCAGCCTACTGCCAGTCCTTGGTAAACTCATAGAAAAGCTGCTCATAACCCGATTGAATCCCATAATAGAAGAAAACCACTTGATTCTTGAACACCAATTCGGATTCAGATAGGATCATAGCACAATTGAACAGATACACACAGTAGAGGACGAAATGAATGAAACGTTTGAGCAAAAAGGTTACCGCACGACTGCTTTCTTAGCTGTGAGTCAAGCATTTGATAAGGTTTGGAATGATGGTCTACTCTTTAAATTTGAGTGATAAAAAATCACTCCCCCACACACTGTACATATGGACAGACAACATCATAAATCGCATTGATAAAGGCAGGGGTACCACAGGACAGTGTTCTTGGTCCACTTCTCCATCTTATGTACACAGCTGTCCTTCCAGTAAGCAACCAAACAATCACAGCTTCCTTTGAAGATGATAAAGCGATAATAGTCAAACACAAAGACACAGTCATAGCTACAAGAATTCTCTAATTATATCTAGTAAAAATTAAGAATTTTCATGAATTTGTAGAATAAAAGTCAACGAAGTAAAATCAGTGCAGGTTACATTTACCAAATACCAAATGTACAGTGCCACCTGTTACACTAAATGGACAAAATCTGCCTCAATCTGACAGCTTTAAGTATTTAGGGATGCACTTGGACAAAGGACCGACCTGGAGAAAAAAAACACATTTTCACCAATAGAAATCAACTTAACTTGAAACTCAACAAATACTATTGGCTTTTTGGAAGACAGTTAAAACTTAGCTTAAAAAACAAATTTATGGTTTCTACAGTAGCCTTAAAACCAATAGGGCCTATCCTGTAAAACTCTGGGGTAAAGCCGCAAACTCAAACATAGAGATATTGGAACGCTTTCAGTCCACGGACGAAGGTACTATGGACCATAATAAATGCACCTTGGTTTATACCAAACAGGGAAATCCGAGACGATCTTCAAGTAGCCACAGTTAAGGAAATAGTCTTCTTCTTCTTCGTCTAGACATTCACGTCCACATCTGAACATAAGCCTCTTCAAGTCTTCCTTGTTCTGTGACATTTGTTTAAATCGCTCCTAGCTACATGTCCAGTGCTTTGTAAGGAAATAGTAAGTGAATACATCAGCCGCTATTTGGTAAAATTGGAAAACTACCCAAATAATCTTACACTAAAACTGCTAGATAATAGTAAGCAGACTCGGAGACTGAAAAGGCACAAACCATTGAAGCTACCATATAGGTTCTAAGCAGCAGCAGTGAAGTACTTAGTGTTAAAGGTACATTTCAATAATCAAAGAGACTAGTGGAGTTTTTGATATCACTGGATAACAAATCCAAACTTAGACATACACCCTTTTGTACAAAAAAAAACATGCTTATAATTTTTATCTATCAATTGCATGTAGTAAATAAACTTTAACCCTTTGACTGCGGGAACCGCATATTTGCGTAATTTCAGTAGTGCACGAGATGTGCGGGAAACGCATATATGCAACAGGGCTAACCTCTTCGCTGCGGTTAGCGATTATTTGCGTATAAACAAAATATAACGTAAACAAAATATAAAATACAATGTCATCAGATGTTTTCTGAATGAATGGGCGTGAACCGCCCACCTAAAGTGCCTCGAGCGGGATGAGTAGGAGGGGTAACTGAGAAAGTGTTTAGCATTGCGAATGCATTGGTACCGTAAAGTGAATATTGTCGCTAATTATAACGTTTTGTTTGAAATCAAAAATACTGGTAATAAGTATTACATCATGCCGCCGCCACCAAAAAGGGGTAAATATTATTCGATGGCGGAATTGGAAGAACCCTAAGAACAAATGAATCCTATCATTTGTTTTACTACATTATTTTTTATTATATATACATATATTATAATAGTTCTAGAATTGGCAATAAATAGTTGAAATAAAATAAGCCGTTAAGACACCGTTAAGCTATTAACAAATTTTCAGCTTGCTATTTATCAAACTTTTTTTGGTACAAGATATCCAGCCTAGTACCCAATTTTCAAGCAGAAAGATATTTAGAAAACCTTAATTTTTAAGCATTTTTGACATTAGCTTAGTAAATTATGAGGTATTCTAGTATCAAAAGGTTCTGTTGCTTCAAGTCAGTAAAATATGTACACCGTTTTTTTAATTTTTTAAATTCAAAATAACGAAAAATTTTCACCTAAAGGTAGAAAGGCTTAGGACTAAGTAAGTAAGTAAGTAATTGCACGAGACCCTTAAAATTATCGATTTGTTTCCCGAGTGACACTTTGGCAGTTTTATGAAAACCCCTTCGGGGCGTGAAATTATGTCAAAGTGTCACCAGGGCAACAAGTATATAATAATTTTAGAGATCAAGTGTAATTCGCTGAGATTATTTCATGAATAAAACTGTTTTTTTTTTTAAATCATTTTAACTAATATTTTATTGATATCTTCACCTGAATATTATTTACTAAACCTATTTCTTGGTGTTCTCTGTGTTAGTTGTAAAACATTAATTGCCATTAATGTCACTGAATGTTCATTTTTTCCTAGCAACGAAGGGTATCTGACGTAATACTTGACGACGGGAAATTGTATCAAAAATTGTCGCTGTAATTTTTATTTCTGTAGCTTTTTATTGGTCAGAATCTCTATGAATGAAATAATCATTAAAATATGATCACATTGTCTATCGAACAATTATAGGATATATCAAATTTATTTATGGGATATATCAGATTTTTATGACATTCAGCACTTCATTCTTGCTCGAAATGATAATATCATTACCCATAGGATATATATACCCCAGGCTGTGGGTGAAAAAACGTGATATAATTCAGGAATTTTTGAAACCTATCAGGTGTTGTAAAGGACGATGCCAGGAATAACTTCTACTAAAATGTAACAAAACATATTGTGCGCTTTTTTTAATTGCGATTTTGATTTGTTAAATTTGCAATTTTTATTGATTTTTAATTTTGTAGCTTAGGATATTGATTTTAGAGAAAAATTTTTTAATAGAAAGTTGTAGTAAATTAAAAATTTGAGCTATGGTAAGTTTAATTTCGTTAATTGGTTATTGCAAAAGAGCCTGCGAAAGGTCCAAAATGGCCGTTTTTTACAATTGCGTTATTTATTGTACAAATATTTTTTTTTATTTTATATTATATTATAAATTGTTTATCCCAAGAGGTCAAATGTCGAAGGCTATAATTTTTTGAAAAAAAATCGTAGAAAGTTGGTGATACATCCAATCCCCTTCTAAAGAGTTATATTTTCATATTCTGATGTAAATAAATGCGTAAAATATTTTTAAACCTCTAATTTTTGGGTTTGAAAATAAGGGGGCAAATTTCGTTATAAACATTTAGAGCTGAAGCGGCCCTCTACATCCTATGAGTTTTTAACTTACATATTATTGTTGCTGAAGAAGAAATGAAGATTTATTAAGAAATAAAAAATTTCTACGACCAACTGAAGCCGAGATAATTTTTGGGTTTGAAAATAAGGGGGCAAATTTCGTTATAAACATTTAGAGCTGAAGCGGCCCTGTATATCCTATGAGTTTCTAACTTATAGATTATTGTTGCTAAAGACGAAATGAAGATTTATAAAAAACATATAAAATTTTCTACAACCAACTGAAGCCGAGATAATTGTTTTTTTTTTTCTTAAATCATAGTGCCTTTATTTATAACAATTAAGAAATTATTTTACAGTCATTGACTAAAAAAAGACTTATATTATCTTAAAATAAAAATTATTATAAAACATAATTACATTTAATTATTAAAAATTATTTTTTAAATCGGTGCTTTTGCAAGCGGCCGAATTTTGCAAATCGCCCGGCTCGCTTCAAATCCGCGCGCTCGGAAAATTTTTACGTAACTTGTATTAAATTCTGACAGAAAACAATTTAATAATATTACCATTATAATATACAGTCTATTTACTACTGTATTTGTTTTTCTTGATAAACTTTTATATGTGAAATCCAAAAAGAATAGTCACTACAAGAAGAAAAAGTTATATATTGTATATTATAGTAAGAAGTAACATTATTATTATATTTATATAACAATGAAAAAATTGAAAATATAGTTATATATTTCATATATATGTATCATTTTTGTAATATTATTTTTTCAGAAATGAAATTTCACATATAAAAGTTTATCAAGAAAAACAAATACAGTGGTAAATAGACTGTATATTATAATGGTAATATTATTAAATTGTTTTCTGTCAAAATTTAATACAAGTTACGTAAAAATTTTCCGAACGCGCGGATTTGAAGCGAGCCGGGCGATTTGCAAAATTCGGCCGCTCGCAAAAGCACTATTTTTATAATAATTTTTAATAATTAAATGTAATTATATTTTATAATAATTTTTATTTTAAGATAATATAAGTCTTTCTTTAGTCAATGACTCTAAAATAATTTCTTAATTGTTATAAATAAAGGCACTACGACTTAAGAAAAAAAAAACAATTATCTCGGCTTCAGTTGGTTGTAGAAAATTTTTATTTTTTTATAAATCTTTGTTTTTCTTCAGCAACAATAATCTGTAAGTTAGAAACTCATAGGATGTACAGGGCCGCTTCAGCTCTAAATGTTTATAACGAAATTCGCCCCCTTATTTTAAATCCCAAAAATTAGCTCGGCTTCAGTTGGTCGTAGAAATTTTTTATTTTTTTATAAATCTTTGTTTCATCTTCAGCAACAATAATCTGTAAGTTAAAAACTCATAGGATGTACAGGACCGCTTCAGCTCTAAATGTTTATAACGAAATTTGCCCCCTTATTTTCAAACCCAAAAATTAGAGGTTTAAAAATATTTTACGCATTTATTTACATCAGAACATGAAAATATAACTCTTTAGAAGGAGATAAGATGTTTCACCAACTCTCTACGATTTTTTTTTCAAAAAGTTATAGCCTTTGACATTTGTTCTCTTGGAATAAACAATTTATAATATCTAAGCAACAAATTCGTTAATCGGGCTTTACAATTTTTTATGTTTGGAATTGAAAGATCTTCATTTTAAAGCTTTAAAAACTAAAAAAAATTATTTGTACAATAAATAATGCAATTGTAAAAAACGGCCATTTTGGACCTTTCGCAGGCTGTTTTGCAATAACCAATTAACCAAATTAAACTTACCGTACCCCAAATTGTAGGTTTCTTAATTTACTACAACTTTCTATTAAAAAGTTTTTCTCTAAAATCAATATCCTAAGCTACAAAATTAAAAATCATTAAAAATTGCAAATTTAACAAATGAAAATCGCAATAAAAAAAAGCGCACAATATTTTTGGTTACATTTTAGTAGAAGTTATTCCTGGCATCGTCCTTTACAACACCTGATAGGTTTCAAAAATTCCTGAATTATATCCTGAAATCGACCTATTTTTCACCCACAGCCTGGGGTAATAGTGTAGTTTACCTCCAAGGACCAGAAATAGGCGTACCAGTTTTTGTTTTTCTAAATAGAAGCGTTCTGGCCTGGAGGTATTTAAAAAAAAATTAATTACGCCATCTTCAAAGACTTCTTAGAAGCATTTTCGGAATAGGTAAATTGAGTTAAATTGTCTTAAATTTAAAATCTGCAGTCTTCATTCGTCAGGAGAGTTTCTGGCATATGTAAAATAATGTAGTTTCGAGAAAAACGCAATTGAAAATTTTACGAAACTTCAGTAATTAATAACTTTTTTATATTTGAATGTGGAATTTTGATTTACATGGAATTTTGTTTGAGTACCTAACTTTACATGCGTCACATAACAATTTATATTAATTGATAAAAAAGTGAAAAATAATTGGAAAAAAAGTTAGTTGTCCTACTGTTGCCCTCAAAGATAATCTGTTTTTTAAAGATATCCGTAAATTTCTGTTATATAAACTTATATTGCACTAAAGTTTTGTTTAAAATTTTACACGTTTCAATACAAAAAACAAAACAATTTTGTTGTTCAAACATGTAATTACATAAATTATAACCATATATATACATAAATATTTTCCAAAAATTTAAACATATGACAAGATAATAAACAAAATAAAATGAAAAAATCATCAGAATCAGTTTTGGTAATAGCGGATGCTGAAAGTTGTGAAAGTAAAAACTTATTGCATTTTCTTAAATCATCAGGAAATGTCTAAATGGGAATTTATCATGAATTTAACTTACCTTTTTCCTGTGCTTGATAATTTCCAGATAACAACTCAGAATCAGTATTATTTTTGTTCATCTAAATACACTAAATACTGACTTCTTCTAGATACTCATAATTTTTACAATTTAAATTGGCTGAATTATTCATTTTTACTCTTAACATACAACTTTTAACATCAACGTAATAGAACTATTGTTTAAAATTACTGAAGATAAAATTGTAACCGCAAGCTGAAAAGGAAAATGTAGATCTGATAGTGATTGGGGAGTCCAGCATACTAGGGGTAATAAGAACCCAACGACTAAGATTGCTAGAACACATACAGCGATGTCAGAGGGTAGAAAATGTAGAATAGGTAGAAAACTCTACTGTTCAAGTACAATAGGATAAAGCCAAAGAGGAGATCGACCCAGAACATGGTGGAAAGTGGATGTAGAATATGATCTAAAACGACTCAACGTCACAAATGGGAGGATGAAATCAATGGAAAAGAACGAATGGAGGAGAATAGTCAATCAAGCCATGTGCCTGTTAGGTTCCACGGGCTAATTATTATTAATACCACGCGATAGTAGAGTAAAATATCCGTCTGGTAAGGTGAGATTTTGTAATAAAAAATTCTAGATATTTCCTGTACTTTTTATTGTAGGTTTCTTTCCATGGTGTCTTGGGGGTAAGTTCGTTATAAAGTGCTATATAAGTGATATATAGTCTATGAATCAGACAAAAGACAAAAAATACAATCGAGGCTCAAATTTTATTTAACGAAAAGGCCAATGTTATTTTAGCCCTATGATAAAATTATTCCCAATGTTTGTTTTCCAGTTTACCCACTCAATAATAGAAATTGAGTCTCACTCCTTTAAAAGTGTATCTAAAAATGTTAAAGTTTAAACTGTACTGAAACATTTTGCAACAAAAACGGCAATTAATAGATATTACTGGTGTACTTGTTGGTTGGAAAATTAGTGGAGGAAAGAAAGACATTTTTTTCTAAGTAATTGTAATCTCCTTAGTTTGTACAAGGAGGATCGAGTAGCCTATTAAGCATTGCTGGCACCAAGTCTGAATAAAATGCAAAGTTAAGTTAGGCTGCATACCTATCTCCTGTAAAAGACTTCTAGTTATTTTTTTCTTCTTCTTTTATCACTACAACCCGGGGTATGTCTTGGCTGACTGCACAACTCGCTGCCATCTCGACCGGCTGTTCATGATAGTTGGGTCAGGGGGTAGCCATATTGTTCTTAAATCTGACCATATATTGTCATCTCATCGCATTCGTGGGCGTCCTAAAGGCTTTCTTCCTGTGGGAACTTCCTCCCAGATTAACTTGAGTCGATGGACATGGCTATTCCATCTTAGACGTTGAGATTTAATTTCTTGGAATATGTCGCTCGCCCTATACATCTGTTTGACCTCAGCATTTGTTCTCATTTGGTATTGGTTACTATTAGGGTCGTGATAAGTTCCAAACATTCTTCTGAGGATTTTTCTCTCAAAACATCTACGTTTTCTTTTAATTACTTTGGTCAGATTCCACATCTGACACCCATACTTGTACACCAGCCTAATCACTGTTTTATATTCTGTTTCTGATCTTTGATGTTCGTGTTATGCTCTTAGGTTTAATAGTACTGTGGAACATCAGTTTTAGGTTGTTTAGCTTTAGGTTGTTATAAAAACTGCAAATGAGCCTTCTAGTTATCAGAATCGTTCAAAAATTAATTAATAACTTAATTAATTATTAATTAACTTGATTAATACCACGATATACTTAATGAGTAAAATATAATCAGTATGGTACGTTAAGATTTCGTATTAAAAATTCTTCATATTTTCTGTATTTTTAGTTGTAGTTTTTTGTCCATGCTGCCTTTGTGGGTAACTTTATTATAAAGTGTTACGTCTATGTATCAGACAAAGGAAAGAAAATACAATCGAGGCTCAAATTTCATTTAACGAAAAGGCCAATGTTATTTTAACCCTATGATAATTATTCCCAATGTTTGTTTTCCAGTTTACCCACTCAACAATAGAAATTGAGTCTCATTACTTTTAAAATACATCTAGAAACGTTAAAGTTTAAACTGTACTTAAACAATTTGCACCAAAAAGCAATTAACAGAAATTCCTGGTGTACTGTGTGGTTGGAAAATTAGTGGAGGAAACGGTGGCGCGTCGCTTCGGTCTGTGTTTAGTTTGGCGAGCAAACATGGCAGAATGGGGCTTTATTAGAATTTGGGTCGAGACTGTGGCCTCCTAAATAAATACCGGCCCATTTTTAGCGAAACCCTCTTGACTACCGGCGAACTTTTTACAACACAAACACAAACAAAATTAGCATGTTTGACTGTGGCGAGGGGTGCGGCTAAGGCGGCGGTAATTATAAATGACCTAGTCCCGCCGTCGACTGAATCAACTTGTTGACTTATGTCATTAGAAGTCAACCGGTTACTGATTCAACCCAATTTTTTAATTAACATACTGTTTGTAAACGAAGCCGAAGATATCTGAACTATTTTTAACGTATTTTATTCATTGCGCATTGTCCATCAGTTAGACAAACAATATTAAACACCACAATCAGTAGTAATATATTAACTTGTTTTTCATGGAATATATTTTTTCTTCAGCCGTCCCGAAAACTAAACTTTCATAGCACTTTTCATATGATATTAAAGATTCGAAAGTGTTTTCGCTTTTCCATTTCAAAAAATGAAAACCAGTAGTGATAGTGACGCCGAATTGATTGAAAACTATTTTCAAAGATACTATTTTCGGGACGACTTTTTCACTTTTGGAGGAATTTTTTTAATTTTGGGAAATTTTGAGTATCTACGTAGGCGGACTTAACAATAATATCAACTTGTATTTTTTTAGTCCATTCACTCACAATAAAATATTGCAAAACCTGTTAATTTTAAAGCACCATGTGAATTTACATGAAATTTGGCATGCATATAGCTAACACGTCAAAGAAAATAAGCGACAGTGTGCCGATCGCGATGTGTGATTTAAAACTATTTTCAAAGCAACTATTTTCGCGACGACTTTTTCACTTTTGGAAGAATTTTTTTAAACGCATTTATTTAGTTCGATAGTTTGCATCAAATTTTTAGACGTTAATTTGACTGCCTTGTCTTCAATGCAAATGAATGAAAATTTGCAAACATATGTATTCGCGGGAACAATACACGAATAGTCAACAAAATTTTTTTTATCTATATTTATTAATTGTTTAAATAAAAAAACGATTTTAAGGGAAAATGCTTAAATTCTTTTGTTTTTTACAATGTAGAAACTTGAAACTTTTACCTTTTGTAGCTAATGATATGAACTCTACATAATTTCATTTTTTATGTTAATTGTTTACGTTATGCTTCATATATAAACAATGAAGTTTCAAATTTTGAACGCTCATATTTGTTTATATAAAAATCGGCGCTTATGGTAGGGGAGCCCAAGCGGGGATTTTTGCAGTTACTTGAGCACGTCAGATTACCATATGGGGAGAAACCTGTTACCCTGCAGATGTACATCTGCCATAATGGGGAGAAACCTGGTACCCTGCAGATGTACATCTGCCATATATTGGCTCGTAACACAGAGAAGTTCGTTATGGGGGACCCGAAAAAAAATCTATCCTTAAAAATACTTGAAATTGTCATCAGATAAGGTAAGTTAAGTACATGCAAAAGAGTGTATATTTCAAAAATCTGACGATTTGAGCGGGGTGTAAGGAAATGCGTGAATCAAAAAGTTTCACAAAAACAGCGAATATTTCGCGAAATGAACGTCAGATCAAAAAACTAAAAAATATGTCTTCAATATTTTTCAAAAATCGATTGAATGGTACCAAACATGACCCCCTACGGAGAGGGTTGGGGGTAAATTTAAAATTTTAAATTCAAACCCGCGATATTTTGCAAAATAAACATCAGATCGAAAAACTGCAAAATACAATTTCATTATGTTTTTGAAAAATCTATCGAATGGTATCAAACATGACCTCCTACGGAGGTGGGATTGGAGATTACTTTAAAATCTTAAATAGAAGCCCCAAGTTTTTATTGCAGATTTGGATCCTTTACGTAAAAATAGGCAACTTTTATTGGAGACATTTTTTCGAGCTATGGATAGATGGCGCTATAATCGGAAAAAACGATTGTTGGAAATGGAAAACTAAATTAAAAAGTGGGAAGTTCCCACTAAAATGGAACATTTTAATTAAATTTTTTTTGGTTTTAGGACCTAATAATCACAAGCCTCTTCTTCTTTAAGTACCGTGCCCAAATTTTTAGGCGTGGGTAGCTTCCATAACAATTTGCCGATATCGTTCTCGATCTTGTGCGGCATGTAACAATTGATCTGCTGATAAGCCAGTCCATTGACGAAGGTTTCGGAGCCATGAATATTTCTTTCGACCAATTCCTCTTCTTCCGTCGATCTTTCCATTGAGTATTAACTGCAGCATCCTGTATCTGCTACCTCTCATTATATGCCCCAGATATTCAAGTTTTCTCTTTTTTATCATCTTCATTAAGTTACCTTCGCCTTGACCTACTCTGTTTAAGACTTCTCTGTTTGAAATGCGTTGAACCCAAGATATTCTGAGCATTCTACGATACGACCACATCTCAAAGGCTTCTAATTTGTTCATCATGTTAACCTTCATGATCCAGGTTTCACATACATATAGTAATACAGGATACACATAACATTTTAGGAACTTGATTCTTAGTTGTAAATTCAGCTGAGAGTTGCTCAGAATAGATCTAAGTTTCATAAATGCTCCTCTTGCAATTTCTATACGAGTTTTAATTTCTTCATCCGGATTTAGTGTCTCGTTTATCCAACATCCTAGGTATTTAAAATGGTTAACTTTTGTTATTGATTCATCACTGACAATTAGTTGCATAGGGCCGACGTCTTGTTTACTAACCACAAGTAACTTTGTCTTTGTTGCATTTATGTTAAGTCCGTTATTGGAGCATTCTCTAGTGACTCGATCAATAAGGAATTGAAGATCTTCGATATTTTAAGCCATGATCGCGGTGTCGTCTGCATATCTGATGTTGTTAATAGTTTCTCCCCCGATTCGAACTCCACATTGTCCTTCCAAGGCTTCATTAAAAATTATTTCTGAGTATACGTTAAACAAAGTTGGGGATAACACACAACCCTGTCTGACACCTCTTTGAATGCAAATTTTGTCTGTTTCTTTGCTGTCTACCAGAATAGAAGCTTCTTGATTCCAATATAGATGTTTTAAAAGTCTCAGATCTTTATCATCTATTCCAATCATTTCTAGATATTCAAACAACCTATCATGTTGAACTCTATCAAACGCCTTCTCAAAATCTATAAAGCAGACGTTAATTGGTTTCTGTACTTCCCATGATCGTTGAAGTAATGTTAACATTGAGAACAAAGCTTCCCTTGTTCCGAATCCTTCTCTGAAGCCGAATTGTTTGTTTCCCATTGTCTCTTCACGTTTCTGCTTGATCCTATTAAGAATTATCTTAAGAAGTAGCTTGAGAGAGTGGCTCATGAGACTAATTAGTCTAAAGTCTTTACATGATGATGTATTAGGTTTTTTTGGGAGTGGAATAAATATAGACTCCAACCATATCTGTGGCATCATTCCAGTCTCGTATATATGGTTATAAATGTTTGTTAATCGTGAGACATTATCGTCATCCAGAAGTTTGAGCCAGTCTGATGGTATTTGGTCAGGGCCTGGAGATTTCCCATTTTTGCTCTGTTTGATGGCTTTCTCTACTTCCGCTTTTAAAATACTAGGACCAGTATTCGTATACTTCTTCCTTTTTTTCATCCAAGTCGAGAATTATGTTACCTTTGGAGTTTCCCAATCAATTTCCTAATGGAATTGTGTGATTTCCCAATGTGATTCCCAATGGAATCACAAGCCAATATTCCATATATCGCTCGAGTGACTGCAAATTTATCATACTTTGCTCCCCTATTATTCGTGTCAAATTTCAATATGATACGAAACAAAACTTCACGATAGCTTAGTGTGAAAACTTCGTATCTCATTTCACAGAAAATTTTACAGGAGAGACTTTAAAATTAATTTCTGCGTACTATAACTTAAAACAAAAAAACTATGTTTACATATTTTTGATTCTGAATATGTTTAGATCATTACATATACATTTTTCATATATATTTTGGGTTAGAGTATGCAGAAATTCAGTTTAAATTCACTCATGTAAAATTTTCTGTACAATGAGATACGAGGTTTTCACACTAAGCCATCGTTCAACCAAACTTCGAATTAAAAATATTCCTGTTTTTATAGTAGTCTTAGAAAAACCACCGGTAGAGATGTTTTGTGCTACAATTAACATTAACGCATTCGTTTTGGCGTATTAATTAAACGCTTTTCTTTAGTTCAATCGTTTGGGCCAAATCTTTGGACGTTAATTTGACTGCCTTTTGCTCAATGCAAATGACTAAAAATTTGCAGACATATGCATTCGCGGAAACAATACACGAATAGTCAATAAAAAAATTGTTTATTTTTATTAATTGTCTAAATAAAAAACGATTTTAACGGAAAATGATTAAAATATCTTGTCTTTTACAATGAAGAAACTTGAAACTTTTACAGAGTGTAGCTAATTATATGAACTATACATAATTTCACTTTTTACGTTAATTGTTTACGTTATGCAATAAACTTTCAAATTTTTTGCCGATTCCGACTACTTTTCAGGTTTTGCCTACATCATATATGTTTTATACATATTTTAATAAACATGACGATATATTTTAATGTTTGAAAAGTGTAAGACTAAAAAGTAAAAAATAAAAAAATATGAAAAAAAAATTTTTAGGAAACGCTTTTCTTTAGTTACGAGTGCCTAAAATTAAAAATATTATAAAAAATCAACTAAAAAGCAAAAAATAAAAAAAATTGACAAAAACCTAACACATTCGTTAAAGAAAAGCGTGGGGCGAAAACCGTTTATTTGATGAAGACGCGCCACGCTTTTCTTTAACGAATGTGTTAGGTTTTGTCAATTTTTTTTATTTTTTGCTCTTTAGTTGATTTTTTATAATATTTTTAATTTTAGGCACTCGTAACTAAAGAAAAGCGTTTCCTAAATTTTTTTTTCATATTTTTTATTTAATTATCATAATCATAATCCTATCTTTATAAATGACATCACTAATTTAAAAATCTATGGGAAAATTTTTCTTTTTGCTGATGATACCAGAGCTACTCAACTGTTGCATCTCTTCATGAAACTATAACTTCGGATCTACTGACGATAAAGACCTGGTCTGACTCTAATTTACTCCCTTTTAATAACAGCCAGATCGGTACCGTTGATTCTGTAAAATTTCTTGGTATTTTTTTAGACAGCAACCTCAACTGGTCCCTTCATATCGATTCGTTAAGTAAGAAACTCGCCTCAGCTTGCTATGCAATAAAATCTGTCTCAAGGGAACTCAATTTAGCATCTTCTAAAATAACATATTTTTCGTTGTTCGAGTCTTATCTTCGATATGGTCTTCCTTTTTGGGGTTCTAGTAGAGCTGCTCAATTTGATGTTATTTTTAAATTGCAAAAAAGAGCAATAAGATATTTGTTTGACCTCAGAAGATCTACACATTGCAGAAGATACTTCAGAGATCACGGAATTTTAACACTTCCATCTTTATATATTCTAGACACGGTTTGTTTAATTCGTAAACACCTTCATGTCTTTTCAGCAAGGCGCAATCATCTTTACTCCACCAGAAATTCAATATTTGATATTTATTTACCGATCCCATCCACTGAGCTAGTAAAGAAATCTATATTATATTCCGCAAAAAAACTTTACAACCATCTCCCTTTACAATTTAAATCTACATCTTTCACAAAGTTCCGTAAAATGACAAAAGCCTATATATCTAAAAGACCATATTATTCAATAGAAGAATTTCTTAATGAATAACTAAGAAAATGCAGTATTCTGGGAAAGTTGGGTTTCATACTCAGTAGCTTAAACTTCCTCAGTTTAAGTTCCTAATGGTGTATTTTATTTGTTGTATGTAAGTATGTTCAATTTGCAATAATTTATATAAATTTTGCAATAAATTGTTTTTGTCTTAGCTGTTATATTTTATATACTGTATATTGACGATTTATCTAATTTTTGTAAATTGTAGTTGTTATTTGTTATTGATATTATTTTTCTATTATATTTCTTTTGACTGTATGTAAGCTTTGTCCATAAAATTGTAAAAATTTTTAGTGACAATAAAGCATGTAAAAAAAATTGGGAAATTTTGACTATCTACGTAGGCGGACTTAGCAATAATATCAACTTGTATTTTTTTAGTCCATTCACTCACAGTAAAATATTGCAAAATCTGTTAATTTTAAAGCACCCTGTGAAGTTACATGAAATTTGGCATACACGTAGCTACCTTGTCAAAGAAAAAAAGAATTTGTTTATACTTTGTACGCACGTAAGAAGTTATACTTCTATTATATGATTTCAACGAAATTATTATACTTTAAACAGTTTATTTATATTTTATTTAAATATTAAACTAATTTTAATACTTACTACTTTCCAAAAATTTTTATTAAAACAATACCAAAAATTAAAAAAATAAAAGAATAAAACACACGCAAACACATTGAGAAATGAAACAAAGAAATGATATTGTTGACAAAAATGTTAACTAAATTCTTTCTTCCTGAAAAAAAACATATAATAAATATACTTACAATCATAAAATGTATAAAAAAAATTTAAAAAAAATAAAAATTTGCATTGGGGATTGAACCTTCCTCTATCAGCTTGTTAGATTTTGGACTCACCACACGCAGAATTTAGCTATCGAGACATATGAATGATGTGGGAAGATATAGCAACTAAACGTTTAAAA
This sequence comes from Diabrotica virgifera virgifera, assembly GCF_917563875.1. Lineage (NCBI taxonomy): Eukaryota > Metazoa > Arthropoda > Insecta > Coleoptera > Chrysomelidae > Diabrotica > Diabrotica virgifera. The sequence goes on along the minus strand of NC_065443.1, from coordinate 143,794,805 downwards.
CTTTTTTGACAGTTGCCTATTCTCTTAGTTGAATCAAATAAGTTTGATTATTGTGGAATCAAAATATTAAAATACAACAAAATATAGACCAAAAAAGGAATATATTAGATGAAGGTTGATAGAAATTTTGTTGGTAATCAAATTATGTAAATCAAAGTATTACTTACTTACATTTTCCAAATAGGTATGTAATTTCCTATTGCAATACTGAAACATTTACAATAATTACGTAGATACCTTTTACGTATTTCTTTTAAAAACTATTTAAAAAGTCACTACAATTATAAACTTGCTTTTTGTCTCTGTCCTCACAACAATAAAAACTAAAATACACACAATTTGTTTACCCATAACCATTGACGTATTAATAAAATAACCGACATATTGAACAATATTGACAGGTCATTGTAATTACCCAATCAGAGGACGTATAACGTTTGAGCTGCGCCCAGGACCGAGACTTTTGATGAATTCGCGCACATATAAATTTACTCCCTGCGCCTAAAGAAGTATAACTTCAAAAAAGCGACAGTGTGCCGATGTGTGCTTTTGCCCTGGGGGTGAATATGATAGAACAAATGTTTAAGATAAGTCCGAAAATGGATAAACTAACTAATTCTAATCAACTTGTTTGTCCTCTATAAAGTTTTGCCACTAAGTCAACACTTTTCGATTATATAAATATGAGTGAATAATATGTTCATTTTCAATGAGAACTAGAGTGTATTGGAAGCAAAGCAATAGTTTGCTCTGAATTCTCTCACTCCAATAAAATATTCTTACATAAGAAACAAATGAGCATGTTCAGGTTAAAGTTCTCACTCTCCTATATTTTCGATAATAATGTAATTCGAAGAACATTTTACCAAAGGGAATATAAGTTGTATCGATAGTAAATAATATATGTTCTCGTTGTTCTATCATTTGTAATATTGTAGAGCGAATTTATTGAAATGGGGAGTTATTTGAAAAGTATAAATAGTAATATAACAGTAAGAAATAATATGTAAGTCCGAATGGCGTGGTGTTTACAATATTTAATATTGTGAAATAAAATAATCAAATCAGCATTTAGACCAATTCAAGTAGATACATAATATATAGGGTGAGGCAGATAACTGGCCTATTAGAAATATCTCGAGAACTAAAGGCAACAGAATCATGAAAATTGGAATAAAGGGGTTTTTAGGGATGATCTATTAAATGAAAATATTTTCATCTCTTTGCAACCTCCGGTTATACCGGAAGTTGCTTATAACTTAGTTTTTTTAATGGGATACCCTGTATATTTTTACATTTTTGGATTCTCCTCAATATCTTCTTTCTTAAAATATGAGATTTTGTAATATTATACAGGGTATTTTAAAAGATATTTACGTTTTTTCATTAATTTCGTTGCAACATTCACACCCTGTAGAATTGTAATAGTTTGACATTAAAAACTCTTCTTACGTTCAAGTGAATTTTAATATAGTCTATTATTGTTTAGAATCATTAGTATAGCTAATTTTGAAATTTTAGTATACAGGGTTGGTCGAAACTCAAAATGAATATTTTCTGAGTTTTCTTAAATAGAATACCCTGTATTTTAGTATTGTAATGAAATGATATTTCATAGTACTTTTTTATTTTATAAGCATTCCCTATACCTAATTGCTTTAATTTGTGAGTTATTGGTGATTCAAGCTAAACATTAATTGCAACAAAAAATACGTAAAATTTTATTAGGTTGGCCGTGAAAATATTCAATCACAAATAATTTTTCTGAAATAAATACATATTAATCCAGACTGATCCTTAAAATTACCAATAATGGTTTAGCTATCAAAATACCTATGTAGTTAACATTGTTGGTGCGACTAACAATTAAGCACAAATTAAAGCAGTTAGGTATAGGGAATGCTTAAGAAATAAAAAAGTACCATAAAATATCATTTCATTACAATACAGGTACTAAAATACAGGGTGTTCTATTTAAGAAAACTCAGAAAATACTCATTCCGAGTTTCGACCAACCCTGTATACTAAAATTAAAAATTTAGCTATACTAATGATTCTTAACAATAGTTGACTGTATTAAAAATCATTTGAGCGTAAGTAGAGTTTTAGTTGTCAAACTACTACAATTCTACAGGGTGTGAATATTGCTACGAAATTAATAAAAAAACGTAATTATCTTTTAAAATACCCTGTATAACATTACAAATCCTCATATTTTAAGAAAGAAGACATCGAAGAGAATTTAAAAATGTAAAAATATACAGGGTGTCCCATTTAAAAAAACGAAGTTGCAAAGAGATGAAAATATTTTCATTTATGTAATAGATCATCCTTCAAAACCCCTGTATTCCAATTTTCATGATTCTGTTGCCTTTAGTTCTCAAAATATTTCTAATAGGCCAGTTATCTGCCTCACCCTGTATACAAGACACCCATCTTAAGGCAATAGAAACAAACATTTCGTAGAGCAGCTGGAAAAACGCTTCTAGACAGAGAAAGAAGAAAAACAAGAGAAAGAAGGGAAAGAAGAGACAGAAGAGAAAGAAGAGAAAGAAGAGAAAGAAGAGAAAGAAGAGAAAGAAGAGAAAGAAGAGAAAGAAGAGAAAGAAGAGAAAGAAGAGAAAGAAGAGAAAAAAGAAAAATAAGAGAAAGAAGAGAACAAAATAAAGAAGAGAAATAAGGGAAAGTATTAAACTTGGAGGATCGACCACATCAATAACTGGATTATCGATGTATTCGAGTTTTAATAATACAAACATTGCGAAACGAACATAACGTAAGAAAAGAAGAAAGACTGGTGGAAATCACCCAAGATTAGTAGTAAAAAATACAAAAAGTGAGCCCTGCCGTAAGAGATGGAACATGATGATCTAAATATGGAGGAGCCACTTGTATGATGATAAAACAGACAATTTACGTGAAACAAACAGGAAAGCTGAAGTGGATTGGCACTGCTCCACTACATTTATACCGTTTGTCTTTCAGTTGGATGTTGAGAACTTATCGCACTTATTTATAAAGTTTACACATATTCCCCTTCTTCTTCTTCAGTTGCCATCTCTGCTAGGGAGGTTAGCAATCATCATAGTTATTTTAATTTTTGAGGCAGTAGCTCTAAAAAGTTGTTTTGAGCTGCATCCAAATCATTCTCTCAGGTTCTTCAGCCGTGAAATTAATCTTCTTCCGATGCTTCTTCTGCCATCTATCTTTCCTTGCATTATGAGTCGCAGGATGTCATACTTCTCGCCCGCATCACACGATCGAGATACTATAGATTTCTTTCTTTAATTGTAAGTCAAACTTCCTTCTCTTTACCTATTCTTATTAGTACTTCATTGTTCGTAAATCTATCTACCCAGGAAACCCTCATAATTTTTCTATGGTCCACATTTCAAATGCGTGAAGTCCTCTCGTTTTCTCTAGATTTAACATCCATGATTCCACTCCATAGTATAGTACACTGTATACGAAACATTTTGTTGGAGAACTTTAAAAGCTAAAGTTAAATCTTTGCTACATATGACCTTTTTCATTTTCATAAAATTAGAACGTGCTTTTTCGATTCTTACTTTGATTTCTGCAGTGTAGTCATTATTTTGTGTTATAAGTGTTCGTAGGTAAGTGCACGTTTTACTCATTCGATCTTCTGGCCCTCTACTATCAAGAATTCGTTAGTATTATGGTTGTTTTTACTAATTTTCATAAACTTCGTCTTTTTGATGTTGAGAGAGAGTCCGTACTCCCTACTACATCGTACTATTTAACTCATGCGTCTTTCCAGGTATTTTAAACTATCCGCTATTATTACTGTATCATCTGCATATCTGATGTTGTTAACTGTCTCTGTTTACTCTTATGCCGACTGTTTTATCTTCCAGACTTTCTCGAATTGCCTCGTCAGAATAAGCGTTAAATAATAATATAGATGAGGTAGTATGCAGCCTTGCCTGACTCCTCTCTTCATTTCCATTACTTCAGATGTTCCTTTTTCAATTCGTACTATTGCTCGCTGATTTTAATAGATGTGTGTTATTAGCCTTAATTTTTTTTTCATCTAGGTTTTTGTTTTTTAGTCCATGAATTTCCATGAGACGATCATGTTTTACTTTACCAAATGCTTTATTGTAGTCTATAAAACAGACGTGAAGAGGACGGATAACATCCAAGCATCTTTGTGTCAGCACGTTGAAGGAGAATAATGCCTCTCTGGCATGGTTTGTTCAAGAGTAAATGGTTTGAGTTCAATTAGTGCGGTCGTAAATATTATTAAATTTATCTGACCTGGCCCATTGTTAAGACCCACCCGGAGCGATAAGCCACCGAAGTAGACAGAGTTGGTCTTTTGCAATTAACACTGACTAAACGGTACTCCCATAATAAAGCCTAAAATAATTTTTACCTGAAACCGGGCCTTTTATACTATTATCGGTTAATCCGGGCTGTTTATAGTGGTAACTAATTGAACTTAACCATTTACTGTTTAACATACCATACCCATACCATTGCGAAACCCATATTGAGTGTCACTAATATCCAGCTCCAGTTTAGACTGTATTTTAGCGTGGATAATTTTTAGAAAAATTTTTTAGGTATGTGACATTAAGCTTATGGTTCGATACTCACTGCATTTTTTGACATTTACTTTCTTTGGCAAACACACAAATGCTGATGCCAACAACATATTCCCTGGTTTTTGCTAACTGTATTAAGACGTAACTGTGTTTAATTGATACTTTAAAATAGTGTTGGGGCATTACGTAAAATATCCGGATCACGATGGGTCACGACGCGATGGGAGTGTGGGCGTAACTCACGTTAAATTCGCGATTAAACGCTTCCTTGTTGCCTACTGCATCAGGTGCGTCGGTTTACATTTTGGGACTTCTCTAAACTAACTTCTAACTTCTTTTGAGGTTCTACAAACGTTCTACAAGTTGCATATCGTGCATATTATGTTGCATATGTCGCATAATGTTGTCAGCATAAAATCGAAAGAAAATTGAGGAAAACTTGGGAAACATTAATTTTGACAAAAAATATGAATTTCATAAAAATAAAAATACAAAAATGGTGTACGGGTGAATTTTGCATTAGCTAGAATTTGAAAGAGTAATTTAACATTTTGCGCAGTTTATTCACATTTTGCAAGTATCTTAAGGCAAATAAATGTTCTCTTCAATCTCTTCCCAGTAAAAGTAAAACAGACCATTAACCTTTCTTGGAAAAATTTGTAAACAAACTTCTGGCAGCTTCATGAAGGGAAATGCTTATTTAATAATCAAATTTAATTCCAAAAGATGTTCGTGTACAACAGAAGGTAGTTTTATTTATAGTTTTTATGACATAGTTTCAGCTTAAATAACGTTTTAGGTGAGGGTTTCATAAAATTTGCCTAATGTTTAGTCAATGTTGGTGCAAACTTTGGTAAACATGATGAGATATACATATTATAGCTTCTAGTACTTCTTTTGTTACGGATTTTTTAAGAGAAGAATAGACAGACGTATTGTATAAATGACAATCTGTATCGTAACAAATATGTACTTGAAACTTTGAAAGTCGCAAATTTGATGGAAGAAAAACCGGTGTTAACATACAAAAGAATGGTAAATTTTCCGCAGGTTGGCTTTTTCATTGTAAATTTTATCGATTTTTCCAGTGGCGTACTGAGCATGGTTCCGCGGAACCAGGGCCCGGGCCCCGCAGGGGCCCGCTTTAATGCACTTTTTGCTTCTTTTGTTTCTAATTTGATGGGGACATTTTGAACTACACAAGTACACACATAGGAAATGCAATTGCTTAATAGATTTTAATTTTTGTGTAGGTACTCAACTTAATAAATAAGAACGAAGAATACCTAATCCTTAAAAAATTTGAAAATTTTTTTTATTGAAATACAGGGTACCTTGTTTTAAGGTTCCTTACATCTTTTACCTGCTTTCCAAAGCCCATGTTTCAACATTTATTGTAAAGACTAACCGACAAGGCCTACCTACACGTGATAACTCAAACACTTGTATATTAGCAAGATTCATGAATAAGATGTAGGTAAACTACAAAGTTGTAAATATGTATTGCAAATTTTATACGGCCATAAAAATAATCCCAATACAATAGGCTCGATACTCGTGTTTATTGAACTGCCATCATTCAGCCTGTACTTTTATAGAGGTAGGTATTTCTTAAAAATTGAAATTAAATTCTAAATATAGACAATAGTGGTGATAAGGATAACAAGACACTATATTGATGTGATCTTGATTATTGATATGAGATAATATTCTTATATGTCATTTAATTTAATCAATGCATTTATAATAATCTAATTAATTTACCAGATCACATATCAATATGTTTTCAATCTCAGGGCTTTTTGTAAAATTAATTACTTACTTACGTGGCTTCTAAGTATTTCTCAATGGTTCCTAATCGGGATAGGAAAGAAAAGAGTAAAATAATACACACATATGGGTTACAATTATAATCAAAATATGGTATATTTTATTTAAATGGCAATCACTGCTTAATATTTGCTATATCTTATTATTCTTAAACATACATTTACACATGGGAATCTTATTTCCTTTTGGTGTCCAATTGAAAGTTTTTATTAACATTTAACTATTAGGATTTATTAGCAACAATTCTATTTAAGTTTGATGAACCTTTTCTGATATTATTGATTATGTTCTTCAATTTTAAATGTGGTATTTAATACGAAAAACCCATACATTCATGTCCAAACAAATGAGACTGACCTTTTTCTGGTGAACTGAGAATGTCTTCACACAAGACCCGTTTCCTGCTATCCTTGGCTGCGATCAAAACCTCGTCCTGGCTTCCAGTAATGTTCTCCTTTGAAAACTAGCTCGTATAGCTCCCGTTCCTGCTTCTGTCGTAATGCCGTGTTTCTACCTTTTTCGAAACTCCAATCAGCTACCGGGACACTCTTGGCTCAAGGAGGTTCTTTACTCTCGACCTGGCCTACCTCTCGTTCCACGATAGATACTCCACACTCACGGAACTATACCGGCTTTCTCACTCTCCGTACACTACCGTCTACTACTGGACTTCACTTCTCGACAGCTCAAAACATTCTGATCTATCTTTTCCATTCATTCCCCTACTTTCTAAATATCCCTTCCAGATTCACAAATCAACCTTCCACCACCAACTCTCATTCGCAGTATTCCTCAAAACCAATTTTTAATCTTTCTAAATATGCTTAATGGATTTCCAAAAAAAATAGTTAATTCCCATTCTAAAATTACTTTCTACTATTTACAAAATTTAATGACCTATTATCTACTTCAAATGAGTCTTATTTAGCATAGGCTAATGATCGAACCTTCCACGAACAACGATAATGACCTATTATCGATTTCACTTGAGTTTTATTTAGCATAGGCTAATGATCGAACCTTCCGCGAACAACGATAATGGTACGCGCCATTCACTTTGTTTATTCTAAGCGCATTGTCCCGAGTTTCGTTTAATCACTTCTTAAAATTAAATTTAACAATTTGTTGTATACAGGTTGTTCTAAATTTATATGCCCGTGGTTGAGAAAATTGAAAATATTTTATATTAAATTGAATCCTTTTTATAATTATCAAAATTTAATTTTCATATCAAATAGAAATATAACAATATGTAGACACTAATTTCTTTTTAACAAAAATCTCATCGTTTGATAACAGATATCAACCCCACCGTTATCCAGGGGTTTTCTGATATATTTTTAAGCGTTTTATCTCCCTAGAAGTTTGTATGTATTAACTTATTTATAAATGTATGATATTATGCAATTTCAGAATCTATTTTGTTGATATAAATTTTATTCCAATGTTCATTTTTTAAAAGCTGTGTGTGTTGTCTGATATTAATGAGATTTTTAATCATAAGGTTTTTGAAAAAGATTGGATAAAAATATTAATTTACTGTTTTAATAGTCTATTTTTCTAAGTTTCTAACATAAAAAGTAAGTAAATTTCGATCAAAATAATGTTGGTATCTTTCTTTTGGTTGGTAAAAATGTCGTGAAAATCACTTTCTAATTAGCATCCGACATGATATTACCGCTTCACAAATTACTTTCCTTATTGTTTATAAGATATTATGTAAGATTCGTTGGTTCAAAGTGTCTATTTTTGAAAAGGCTCTAGTCAAATGGGCTTAAACTAGTCAGTAATCACGAGTGTATCCAAAATTTGAACAAACATATCTTATAACCAATGTTGGTCTTCAGGAAAACAAAAAGTCCAAAATATTCACAGTAATCTATATTTTTTATACTAGTTAAGATTTATGGTATCACCAATAATTAATAAAGTTATTTTGAAAAAACAAAATTTTTTCACAATTATAAATTTTTTCTAATTTAAAACCAAAATGTTTTCAAAAATGAGCATTTTGAAGCGGTAAAACTTACAAGCGGTATCATATAAGCAATACATAATAAGTCAAGTAACTTGTGATGCGGTAACGATTAATTTTATTTGGGATGCTAATTTGGGGGTGATTTTTACGATTTGTTTGCCAAAAAAAAGTGTCCAACTTTATTTTGAGCGTTACATAGTTAATATTGATGCTATAGAAACTAAAAAATGACAAAAATATATTAAACAATTTGTGATGACCTTTTCTCGAAAATTGATTCATTTTAGTTATTTCACGTTGAAATATTAATTTGGAATTTCACGAACAAGAACCTACATTTCATGTCCTACTGGCTTTAAAGACTTCGTATATACACCATATTTTTCACTTAGAGTGTTATATTTTTACTAAGAATATTTTTTTCGATAACATACTTACTTTTTGAGGGTATTTGCGAAAAACCGTCTCAAAACCTGTTTTTTTTTAAATGAACATATTCACTCACAAATAATTCGAAATGTATTGACTTAGTGAAAAAAGTTAGAAAAAGTTAAAAAAGTTAGAACTTAAAACTTGCTTAGAATTAGTTAGTTTATCCAATTCCGGACTTATCTTTACCCGAGAACTAGAAATTACTAGGTATGTTTTAACATACCTAGTGCAGAAGCGCACATCGGCACAATAGGCATCACTTTTTCTTGTTTGACATGTTAGCTATGTGTATGCCATGCCAAATTTCATCTCAATCCGAGCAGTTCTTTAAAATGTACAGCAAAAACCGTGAGTAAATGAACTATAAATTAGCATGAGTTTTTATGATATATTTTATGATATATTATGATGATTTATATTTAATGTTTTGGGCGAGGGCCCGCATCCCAACTGGAACCAGGGCCCGCTGATTTATCAGTACGCTACTGGATTCTTCTTAATCGTTGATATTCATCAAAATTGGTTTCTTCTTCTCGTAGGACCTATCCGTTTCGGATATTGGTGACTGTCATGGCAATATGTACTTTGCTTCGTACACTGCTGCTCTGAAAAGATTTGTGATCGTTGTGTTAAACCATATAATATGTAGATTTTTCAGCTAGGAAATCCTTCGCCCATATGGTCCTTGTTTTCCGTTTAGTTTGTTTTCCCTGTAAAATTAGTTGCAGCAATCAATATATTTCGCTATTCCTCATGATGTGACCGATGTAATCGATTTTGGATGTTTTTATTTTGGTTAACAGCTCTTTTGCTTTTTGTATTAATTATTAATTTGACGTCCTGTAATTTCCTTTCGAAAGCTTAAATTTTCTTGCAGGTAACGTCTGTGAGAGTCCAGGACTCAACTCCGTACTTCGTATAGGGAAGATATAACATCGTAGTAACCTGATTTTATGGGTATTTTTATAAATGCAGGTCTTGCTTTCTCTATCCTACATTTGATTTCTAGGGAATGGTCCCAATTTTCAGTGAAATTCGTACAAAGGTAGGTTTATGTTTTTACTCTTTCTATTCGTTGACCGTTCACACTAATTCGTTACTTACTGTTTCTTCTTATAAATCATCATGAATTTTGTTTTCTTAATGTTTAGTGAAAGTCCATATCTCTGACTTTTACTTTCGTGATTCTAATTGAGGAATTCCTAATATAATTAGAATTGGTAACAACTTTAATTAATCCATGAGATGACATCGAGAACAAATTCATCATGTAATTCATCATGTAGAGCAGCGGTGCTCAAAGAGTCGATCGCCAAAGTTTTTGAAGTCGATCGCGACTCACGGAAAAAATACAAATGAAAAAGATGTGGACACTAATTTACTTCTGCATACATATGTGAGGTGGTTGAAATAATGAGTCCCGAAATAATTTCTTTTTTATAAGAACGAGGGGAAAAGTTACTGCAAAACGAAAAGCTCAGTGATCTGGCTTTCGTATCAGATTTAGAAAATCATTTGAACCTCCTTAATTTGGAACTACAGGGTAAAAATAACAATTATCGATATGATGAGCGCAGTATATTCCTTTGTCAACAAATTGTTATTATTGATTAATCAAATGAACAGAAAGGATTTAAACAACTTTCTATCGTTGAAAAAAAGGTTAACCGCCCATTTGAGTTATATTTATTATGAGACGGAGATGCAAGTAGTTCATGGCGAATTTGAAAGTCGCTTGGCTGTTTTTAAGAAACTGACAGATATTGTAACATTCATGTCTAATCCATTTTCTTGTGAAGACGTGGAAAAAATTGCCACTGAAATATTAATTACTTTCAATATGGAGATCATTTCAGTCCAAAATGAGGCACTCAAAATAATTTCGGATACTTATTATATTATATTCGGATACTACCTTAAGTCCAGAGCGACTGCTAAGAAATTTTGGTCTTTCATACCGTTTAACAAATATCCACCTTTGAGGCAAATAGCTCTAAAGCTCATAGCATTTTTTGCATCAACGTACATGTGTGAGTCTGCCTTTTCCCAAATGAAGGTAGTGAAATCAAAGTATCATAATCGGCTAACTGACGAACATATCTCATAATGCTTGCATCTGGCCCTCGGTAATTCCGTACCATCATATGAAAATTTAGTGAATATTATGCAGTGCCATGTATCAACATCCAAATAAAATTAGGATGAAAAACATGATTTTAATTACAACTCTCTGAAGTTACAACTTTTTACCAAATAGAAATGTGCAACAAAGTTTTTATTTTCAAAACTGTTGTTTTTTACTAGCAGTCGATCACTGGACGCTTGCGGTTTATGTGGTAGATCCCACACAGTATAAGTCTGAGCACCACTGATGTAGAGGTATTAATTTTTTTAAAACAATATTTCTTTTAAAGTCCTTTATAAATATTGTTTTTTTTTCTGTTCACGTTTTTTTTTCTTCTAATTATCAATGTGTCATCATTCTCTAAATAGGTCCTTATTGTTTTTATAGTTGTATTTAGTAAACAAATTAATTATATAGAAAAAAATCATTGAATGTATTTGCGTAGAATATTTCGCGATAGAGTTAAAGCCACTCAAAAAAGTATCCTGCTTGTTTTGTAAAACACAGTTTCATCCTTTTTGGACTAAATCATTTTGTCAAAGTAATTAGATATTATCAAATATTTACGTCTTATTAGACTTCTTATTCAACAACGTTTAACATCTCAATCTTCCAAATTCCTAAATTACAACAAAACCAACCAGACCCTCCTCTGATCTCATCAAATTTGTAAACCTAATTTATATTTCTCAGATTGGGCAACATTCCAACTGACCAACTAAATATGTTATCTCTGAAATCCGATATACCCGGTTAATTATCGCCTGCATTTCGATTCTGTGTTTTCAGGTATTGTTCTTCCGATGTTATCGTCAAATATAACTCACGACGTTTAATTTCCCAGAGTCGAAGTCATTTGACCATGGCGAGCTGTTAATGTATTTCATGGATTTAGTGTAGTTGTAAACGTTTACACCTGTTGTTCATTTAAATTTACGTCAATTTGGGGAAACATCTTTGTCATCAAATACTAGAATTATTAAGTCGTATATACATATACTTGGTTAATTTTGTCCCGTCTTACTTTTTCTTATATTCTCTGATAAATATCTAATCTTATAAAAGCCTAATGCGACACGTCGGCGTCGTGCAGTCTTTCCGGGATATTTGTCGATATATAAACATTAAGGCAAGTATCCATTATCCAGAACACCACCAACGATCAGTGCCGGTTTATGCACTGGGCGCTTGGGGCGGGCGCCCACGGGCCCGGGCCCCGAAGGGGCCCGTAAGGACCGGTCCTTTTATCAATAAATAAGTAAACTCCGCTAAATAATCTACATATTTTCCAAAATAGAAAAAGCGACGACGAAGGAAAACTCAATGGAGGCAAAGAAAAGAGAGATTGGCTAATATACGACGCAAGTGCTAAAGCTGTTTATTGTTACCCGTGCAAATTATTTTCAATTGAAAAATAGTTTAACTGATTTTGGATGGACCCACTGGTAACATTTGAATAGTTTGCTCAAATCTCACGAAGAAAGTAAATTTTATCTGAACTTTATGGTTACATTAATAACAAGATCATCAATAATTATGACGCTGCCTTAAAAGAGCAAGTAGAACACCAAGCTGACTATTGGATAAACGTCCTAAGAAGAGTTGTTGTCACTGCTAAATTACTTGCTTCTCAAGGACTAGCTTTCCGTTGATCCAATGACGATTTAACGAGTCGTCGTAAAGGAAATTGTATACTAGGCTAAATTTGACTACTTCTTAGCTGAGCATTTACAACGGAATGCGAATAAATGAAAGGGTTCAGTTAGCTATTTGTCTCACCGAATTTGCAATGAATTATTGGAAGTAATAAAATCAAAACTTGTAGAAACTTTTGACGCTGTAAATGCTTTAGTTAAAAACTAGGGATCCATCAAACCTATTTTTTCCAGTTAAGCAATAACAGAGACGAAAAATTAGCAATTAAAAAAGAAACCAAGACATTGCAGAATAAAATGGATACCTTTGAGACAGCTCCATTAACAGTGATTTGGACAAAAACTTTGGAACGAGTTAATGCAACAAGCAAAACGTGAACGTGAAGAACCTGTGGACCTGTGTCAATTGGAGTAGAATTAATGACACCTATTTTGAGATTTGTTGGAGACGTAAGAAATATGATAAGCGAAATTGAATAGAAGCCAAAAATATTTTTTACGAAGACGACAATATTTCAAGCATATTCTCTGTTCTCAAAGAACAAAGAAGGGAAAAACATTTTTCAATGAAGCAGGTGAAAGTGAAACAATTAAAGGGGCAAGAAAGATTTGGAATTGAAGTATGTATTTAATGTTATAGCCAGTATAATAACTCAAGTTCTTTTAAAGCGAATTAAATGCTACAAAGATGTTACATCAGCTGTTAGATGTTTTTCTACGCTAGATAAAGAAGCAGACAATTAATACTTTATGTGTGAAATATAAAAAAGATGTTGATGAAACCAAAGAGAACTTGCATAGTGAAATTACTCATTCTATAACATTATGCGAAAAGTGAAATAAACATTTATAAAATTTGGTGTCATCCAGGATGTAAAGATTGTAAGGGCAACAATTCCCAATATTTTACCTTTACTGCAAGTTTATTTCACGATATCAACTTCTAATGCGTCAGGCAAGCGGTCTTTTTCGGTTTTAAAAAGAATAAAAATATATTTAATGCGAAATTGGGCTCAAGAAAATCTAGATGCATATCACTATTGTATTATAGAAAGTGAAGACCTGGAGCAACTGAATTGTGATAGTATTATATGACAGATTGCTAATGCCTAGTCAAAAAAAATGATCAAATTTTTGTCATAAGTATGTATTTTTTAGAATATATTTTTTTGTTCGTCATGTGTTGTTTTGTGTAAATTTCTGTTTTTTTCTTATGTTTTTAAATGTATTTTTGGAATATTTTTTACGTCTCCTATTCTTCTTGTTTGGTTTAAAAAAAGTGTCGATTTTACAATAAGTACAGGTGTTTTCTTGTTAAGAAACTGACAACGAATAGCAATTAAGGGAGCCCCTAAATATTCAGCGCCCAGGGCCCGAAGTTAGTTTAAACCGGCACTGCCAACGATGACTAACTTTGAGCGCGTTAGAGAATTTAAATATCTTGGAACAAGAATAACTGAAGACAATAACGGATCACAAGAAATAAACAATACGATACAGGCCGGCAACAGATATTTTTTGGCCCTCCAAAACCTTATAAAATCAAAACAAGTAATAAGACGTACGAAGATACAAGTGTATGAAACAATCATACGATCCGTTGTGATGTATGGAAGCGAAACATGGAGGATAACAAAGGCAAACGAAAAGAAACTACGTGTTTGGGAAAGAAAAATTCTATGGAAGATCTTTGGGCCTGAGCTGGATTAGGACATTAGGACAATATAGGATAAGAACTAACAAAGATGTCGAAGAATTTTACACAGGCGCCAACATCACAAAAGAAATTTACACTTTTATAAAAAAGAACTGTTTTATAATAAAATGGTTTTATTATTTATAGAAGAGAATATAAAATAATTTGACGATATAAAATGCTTAAAATTACAAAAATTACACTATAATAAAAAAGTACTTTTTCTAATAACACGGTTTCGTTATATACAGGACACAACATGTTTCGAAAGAATAAAATATGAATTTTTAGTAGGTAGGTGTATTAACCATTAAAATTATAATTCCAAAAATTACACTAGTATAAAAAAGTACTTTTTTTAATACCACGGTTGTTTAAAATGGTATATAATATTTATATATAATAAGTAACTTATAAAATATGAATTTTAAGTATATCAACTTTTAATTATTTATTAAAAAAATTAAAAAGGTACGCAACAGCCTTGTTAGAACTAGGGAACTCTCGATCTGCAATTTAATGCCACTGACCCACCATCAATTTGTAGATATCGATTTATTAAGGTACTTTAAAATATCATTGCATTAGTCACATTTTTAAAATAGTTTGAAATAAAAAAATCGATTTATCCATTTAGGGTGATTGATTAGTGGGGTAAAGCTCCGTAGATCTGTTATAGTAATAGATAGCAATAAAAGTTAATAACAAAAGTTGTAGCCAACTTTGATTAAATATTGATAATCAGTAATCGTAAACTGTCAATTTTAGACAATTATTCACTCATGGCTTACCTAACATTTGGATGGATTTAGACCTGTAATTAATAGTTTGCTCTGAAAAATGAAAATATCTCGAAAACTAATAAATTTAGACATAGGGAATGTTATATAAAAATTAAAGTATGGTAATGGTACTTTTCGATAGTTATATAAAGTACAGGGTGTTTCATTTAAAATTACTGAGAAAATAATGTACTTACGTTTTGACTCACCCTGTATTCAATATAAAGAAAATTAGCAATATCGATCATTTATGAAAATTTTGACAATAAATAAAAAATATGGCATCAATAAACCATTGCCGTTGTGCTTATGTTTATTTATACAGGGAGTGTTACGATTTTCATATAAAATTGGTTATAACTTTGTAAATACCCTGTATAACATACTAAACCTTTATATTTTTGTAATGGAGAAGTTACGTAGATTTTGAATATAAAATAAAATACAGGGTGTTTTATTAAAAAAAACATAACATTGATCTGCCACTATGTTATCGAACACCCTGTAACATTCGATTATAGAATTTTGTAAATGTGAAGAATGTGACAAATTTTGTAATGTGAAGTTCCAAGTTGGCTACAATTTTTGTTATTAACTTTTATCGCTATCCATTACTATAATGTATATATCTGTGCATTCTGTCTAATTTTGCTAGTGAGGCAATAAATAATAAACTCCAATTAGATTTAATAATGACTGACTGCTCAAAGGCATTTGATATGGTTGACCATGGCATTCTTTTATCGAGATTGAATGAGTTTGGTTCTTCGCCTGATGCTTGTACATTTATAAAATCGTATGTGGAATCAAGGTTTCAACGAGTCAAAATTGGTAGGTGTTTTTCAGATAAATTTCAGGCTACATCTGGTGTCCCCCAAGGGAGCAACTTAGGGCCTTTGTTTTCCTTAATTTTTGTCAACTCGCTACCACAATCTCTTAAATTTTCTTCTAGTTTGATCTATGCTGACGATTTTAAGCTTTTTAAGACTATATATAATCCAAATGATTGTCAGTTACTACAGGAGGACCTGACCTCAGTTATAGAATGGTTTAGGGACAACAATATGATCTTGAATATTAAGAAATGTGGAGTCATATCTTTTACTCGCAAAATCGACTACATTCAAAATAATTATAGAATTGACAACTGTGTAGTATCTAGGAAAACCAAATGTAAAGATTTGGGAATATACCTACAGGCTAACATGAAATTTAATGAACACTATATACATATTGTTAATAAGGCCTACAAAATATTGGGATTTGTAATAAGAAATTCCAAACACTTTAGTATAAACACAACCATTAGACTATATAACGCTTTAGTCAGACCAAACTTGGAATATGCATCAGTGGTATGGGCTCCTGAAGCCAAATTTCATATTAATCATATAGAAAAGGTACAAAAAAGTGTACAAATGTGTATAGTCACCTTACGCCATCAAAAAGAGTTGCTTCAAATATTTGGCTTGCAGTCATTAGATCAAAGAAGAAATATGTATTGTGTTGTGTTTATACATAATATTATTAACAATGTTAAATATAAGACATGTGGTTTGATCAATTTTATTAGGTTTCATGTGCCAAAGGTCAACCTAAGAGTAAACAGTAATGACCTATTTTCTTGTAGTCCATATAATCCTTGTGCAATAATAAACTATATGCAATATCAGTGTAATGCATTAATAAAGATCTGTGATATAGACCTCTTTAACTGCAGTGTAAGGGATATTAAAAAATGTTATCATCAATAGATAAGTAATGGGCTCAATTTTAAAATTTTATTAACTTGTGCCTTTTTTTTAATGTGTTTACTTTCTGTACTTTTATTTTGTACTTGTGTGTATATTGTATTTTTTGTGTTTGTAAGTTTTAAATAAAATAAAAAAAAATGATGGATCTACGGAGCTTTATCCCACTAATCAATCACCCTGTATAATAGCAGTTAAATATTGCATTGTTAGCTAGTTCTAAGCTATTCTGAAAATTTCAGGTACCTAGATAGCCTAGAACTATTTTTAAAATGGATTAAAAAATTTGCGGAGACCGTGACAACAACCAAGCCTAGTATATAAAAACGAGAAGACTCCAATGGGCAGGACACCTCAGAAGACATTCTGACCAAAGAACAGTAAGGCTGGTGTGGGAGGAAGTCCCAACTGGAAGGAGACCACGCGGACGCCCTCAACTCCGGTGGCGAGATAGTATAGCAGGAGACCTGAAAGCTATGGGCGTGGAGAATTGGATAGAGGTTGCTCAAGACTCAAGACAGTGAACAGTGGAGGCATTTTGTCGAGTCGGCTAAAACCCACGAAGGGTTGTAACGGTGTAAGAGTAAATAAGTAAGTACGTATCCATTATGTTGTTGCTCCGCGCTCCGTGCAACTGCTCCAATCGATACAGCATGCGCTCCTCTACATATAAACCGCCACCGATTGGAGCCCCGAGGCGGATCGCGCTCTGTTGCACCGAGAGGAAGTCTTAAACATTTATACCAAATATTAATACCGCCACTTTGTTGCGCATTCTGACCGATTTCCGTTTCTACCATACTGCCCTAAGACCTATTTCTCTCCTGTCTTGCTGTTTACTAACACATAATATATACACTTTATGGGAGTATAAGTATAACACATATGCGCACAACGTAAACTTATTCTTTAATGGACCGGTATTTATTAGGCGCAATAATAGACTAATTGGTTTAATAGTAGTACATCAAGTTTTGCCGCCATGCTCCATCTTTAGCCCTCTGTTATTATTCTTCTTCTTTTTCATGTACCATGTCCTTTCAGAACGTTGGTTACCATCATAGCTATCCTAATTTTATTCACTGACTCCCACCCTAAATAGCATGCTTGTATCAACACCATACCAATCTCGCAAGTTCTTGAACCATGAGGTTCTTCTTCGTCCTGCGTTTGCCTGCTATTTTTCTTTGCATAATATTTTGTAGCAACCTATATTTGGGACCTCTCATTACATGTCCGAAGTACTCCAGCTTTCTCTGCTTGATGCTTTTTATGATCTCAGTAGTCTTGCTGAGACGTTCTAGTATTGTGGAGTTTCAAATCTTCTCCACCCAGGAAACTTTTAAAATTCTTCTATAGCACCACATTTCGAAAGCCTCAAGGCAATTTAGATCGATTTTATTCACAGTCCAGGACTCGACATTATAAAGTAAGACCGAGAACACGTAGCAGCGAAGTAGGCGGATCCTCAATGCCAATTTTAGGTCTTTGTTACATAACACCTTGGACATCCTTCTAAAAGCGGCTCTAGCCTCTGTTATTATTAATAATATTAATAATATCCGGGATATTAATGCCCACAGCATAGGTATTAATTTTAATATCCCACAATATGCAGACCATTTCTGTCTCTACACTGTCAAAAATGTGTACCAACAATGCATTGATTCAACAAAAGGGATTATGTTTAATTCAACAGGATGTTTTTTAAATCAAGATGTAGAGCTTACTCCGCTTACCGGCTATATTCATTATTATTGTACCTCAGTATACTCGCTCATTCATTCATTTATTAAGCATTTCAATCCCTAGGGATTATAGCTAACGTCATGGCGTTCAAAATCCTATTCTTGGGTGAGGTGGATTACTCCTATGTTATTTACAGCTTGCTATGTGTCTTTTCTGCTGTCGTGACTCTTTTCCATTTCTTCCTATCCTTGCACTGAAATGTCCAGTCTTAGGCCAATCAAGTTAGGTTTTTACTAGACATAACGGAAAAGACGAGGTTTGACAGTTGAAATGTGTAGTATGAGATATTACAAAAAGACTACCATCTTTGGATTCATCAATTTTTTAGTGGAACATTTTTTAAATAAACAATCAAAACGTCAAACTTAGTTTTTTACTCATAACTTAAAAACTTGTTTATTTAGAAATTTGACGTCTACAGGTAACTTTCTCAGAAAAAAAAGATACATCGAATGAGATACACTAAATAAAAATCGGTTAATAAACAAAAAAGTTATTGCAAAACGGATGACAAAATCACTGTTTTTGAATACAGTTAATAACAATTTTATTGTTTGTTAAAATATGTTTTAATATACCCAAAATTGAGGGCACTACGGTGTTTGAATGGTGTGCAAAAAATGGTCCAGATCTGTTAAATAGTTTTCGTAAAATTGAATTTGATTATAAAATTTTTTGAAAAACGAGCTAATTTCTGAGGCTGGTCCAGTTAATATGGCTGAATGTATCTCAAAAATCCGGAGCTCATTTCCTTCTTTAAGATGTATACTAATAGCTTATGAAAAAAAAGTAAAAAAAATTATATATACGTACACAAAATTATTTGTTAATAAATAGCAGATTTTAAGCTTATAAACAATTACAATAATTTCGTAGAAATTAGATCAAATTAAATGGCAATAAAAAATAAGGAAAGCTAGTTAAAATATACAACTTTTAAAAAAAAATTTTTGGTCCTACGACCCTTGGGGTCTGAGATAGCCCTTTTTTTAAAAAATCACTGTTATGTTAATTAACAACACTAAGAGCTTAAATTAACCAATCTTTTATAAGAAAAGTCAAAGTTTTTAACAAAGTTTTTAGTAAGAAAAAATGTTAAAAATTGTTTAAATAGGAGTGTTTTAAACACAGAGTATTTTGCGTTCCGACTAAAGTAAAAAATAGCGGGCCTAGTCGACTGACTGAATAGTGGGCGCGGTTGGCGACCGGCATGCGGCAGCAACTATTAAAATTACGTTATCCCGACCACAAAAATCCACTTTAAGGTGAATGACAAATTTTCGTCATTCCTTATGTTTTCGAGGTCTCTGAATCCGAATATGGAGTTATTTTTTTTCTACAATTAGTGGAACATGTTCAAAAAGCAAATTTTATGCAAAAATGCGAAAAATCAATTTTGATGATTTTTCAATTTTAACTCACTGTATTTGGTCGCTGTAAATATATCCTTTTGAAAATTTTACTGTGTTATCTTTGAATCATTTAGATAACAATGAGATTTGTCCAAAATGAGTCAACACGTTAAAAAGAGAAGTTGTTAATTTTTAAACATTTTGTCGTCAGATTTCTTTAGTTTCATGTTTACTTAAAAAAGTTGAGTGACAAACTTTTTAGTTTATAATTTTAATTAACATAGGAATGAAATATAATTTATGAAGAAGTTTTCCAAAAAAATTTAATTTAAAATATGCAATAGGAAAAATGTTATGTGACTTTATAGACGAGCGGCATACCCCAAAAATTATTTCTCGAGATACTGATACTAATTTTGGTCATATTTTATATTTTTGTTGGTGCTCAAAACTAAAATTAGGGTTGTTTTGAATTTTACGTGGGGGAACATTATCAAAATCGCAACTGTACCCTAAAAATAAAAAAAAATCACGTTTTTTTGAGTTTAATTTGCTACAACTCTGTTCCACTGTAATATTTTTTTCTGATATTTTTATAGTATATATTTCTCACCTTTCTGAAGACAATGGGAACTGCTTTAATATTTCTGTCTTGCCATAAAGAAAGTTATAAATTGTTTGAAGTAAAAGGTGCAGATTCTTGAATTGCAAAGTTTAATCGCAAAAGTTGAGTAACAAAATTTGAAATTTAGCTGTTTAATTAATTTTAAGTTAAAATCTAGAGTACAGAGAACAAAATGTTTTATAGAAAAAAAGTGGTGTAACTTTTAATTTTAAGAAAAACGTGATTTCATCTTTTTTTATTTTTATGGTAAAGTTGCGGTTTTGACAATGTTTCCCCATCTAAAATTCAAAATAAAACTCATTTTCGTTTTCAGCACCATAAAAAGTATAAAGTAAGACCAAAATTAGCCATTCACCACACCGTGGTTGATATTTCGAGAAATGAGCGTTTTTGGGGGGGGGGGAGTACCACGTACCACTCGTCTATAAGGTCGCGTAACTTTTTTCTGTTGCATATTTTGACTTTGTGGCCTTTTTATTGTTATTTTTTAAATTTAATTATTTAAAATATAATTTTACTAAAAAATGTGCAACATAATAATATTCATAAAATTCAAGTTTCTACCAAAATATATAAATATAAATATTAAGCTTCAAATCCGGTATACTGTCAATGTTAAAAATGGGCTGCAACGGTCTAGCGCTAGCGAATGCTAGTCCGCGAATTTATTCTCATTCGGATGCGCCCATCATTTTTTTTACTTTAGTGGGAACGCAAAATCCTCTTTCTTTATAACAATACTGTTTAAAAAAAATTTTAACATTTTTTCTTGCGAAAAACTTTGTTAAAAACTTTGACTTTTCTTATAAAAGATTGGTTAATTTCAGAAATTAGTGTTGTTAATTAACGTAACAGTGATTTTTTCAAAAAAAGGGGCTATCTCAGACCCCAAGGGTCATAGGACCTAAAAATTTTTTTTAGAAGTTGTGTATTTTAACCAGCTTTCAGTATTTTTTATTGCCATTTAATTTGATCTAATTTTTACGAAATTATTGTAATTGTTTATAAGCTTAAAAACTGCTATTTATTAACAAATAATTTTGTGTACGTTCATGTAATTTTTTTTACTTTTTTTTTCATAGGGTATTAGTATACACCTTAACGAAGGAAATGAGTCCCTGATTATTGAGATACATTCAGCCATATTAACTGGATCAGCCTCAGAACTTGGCTCGTTTTTCAAAAAATTTTATAAACAAATTAAATTTTGCAAAAACTATTTAACAGATCTGGACCATTTTTTGCACACCATTCAAACACCATAATTCCCTCAAGTTTAGGTATATTTAAACATATTTTAATAAACAATAAAATTGTTATTAACAATATTCAAAAACAGTGATTTTGTCGTCCGTTTTGCAATAACTTTCTTGTTTATTAACCGATTTTAATTTGGTGTATGTCATTCGATGTATCTTTTTTTTCTGAAAAAGTTACCTGTGGACGTCAAATTTCTAAATAAACAAGTTTTTAAGTTATGAGCAAAAAACTAAGTTTGACATTTTGATTGTTTATTTAAAAAATGTTCCACTAAAAAATTGATGAATTCCAAGATGGTAGTCTTTTTGTAATATCTCATACTACACATTTCAACTGTCAAACCTCGTCTTTTCAGTTATGTCGGAAAACGGCTTATTTTTTACTAACTTGATTGGTCTATCTTTCATATTCATTGACCTTAGGTCTTCTTTTACATCATCCAGCCATCTTCTTCTAGGCACCTCTTGAACCTCTAGGTTCAGCACCTCTAGGGTTCTTCCTCTACACCTGGGCTATACTGCTGTCCAGTTAGTTATCTTTTTTAACATATCAGATTATGGGCGTCTCGTATATATGTTCTATCTATTCTAAGCGAAGAGATTTTTTGTATCTGACTATAGGTTTCACCTTAATTCCTCTTCAATTTTGGCATTTGTTTTCACTAGTAAGTGCACGAGAGCTCTAAAATTATCGATTTGTTTTCCGAGTGACGTTTTGACAGTTTTAGTGTCAAAGTGTCACGAGGGCAACAAGTGGATAATAATTTTTATGCACGATCGGGCGGTAAAGTCCATATTATGTATACATTTGGCGGGCGTAAAGTGCCATTTTAGCGCCCGTGGGCTTCTTTATCGCCCGCTGGACGGTAATGTTAGATGGCGGGTGTGGTTAATGAAACACAAAGTTTTTATTTATTGTATTTTATTTTAATAAAGGAATTATAACTTTAGAAATCAAACATAAGTTTCCTACATCTATCTATAATTTTATATTTATAACCCAATTTGAACAATTATTTATAGAAATGTTAGTAATTGCTACTTTGCTCTGTTGTAAGTTGCTATGAACTTCCAATAACTCCGTATGATTTGTGACAGGTGCATGCTCAAAAGAATCACCATAAAAATTTGGACTGCAATCTGAGCAACTTGTAAATGGCATATCAGCATTGACAATTTTTGGGCGATTTTCATTTTATTTGACACGGAATCTTCAATATATCCTTCCGCTACTGATGTAGACTTCCAACCAGCATGTCGTTTTATGTATAGGAATATCCTCACTTGCGTTAGCCAGCAAAGTTGCTGAGGATCGTCTAAAGCAATGGCCCGTGTCTTTTGGAGATCTTTTGGAGTAGGTAATTTTAAATAAGTCGCTATTTTACAAGGAATTTGACCAAATGTATAAAAGTGGGTCAAAAATTTTTGAAACGTTTTTTTTTTTTGTTTTTTTCCTAAAATTATTTTTTTGCATGGAACAGTTTTTTTAGGTTTTTTGGATCATTCCAAACAGAAAAGGTTTTTAGTGACTTTTTTCTAAAGTTGATTGTTTTTGACATATTATAAGCGATTAAAAATTGAAAAATTGCTAAATCGGCCATTGTTGACCTTCAAAAACTATGTAAAAAACTTAAAATTTGAATGTTGCCAAGGTAGGTAGATATTCTTTAAACATCGATTGATAAAATCCCGAAGAGTTTTTTGCGATACAGCATTCAAAACTCCTTTGTTTTTTTAGTTTCTAATCACGCGTGCGCGACACTGTTTTCCACCGTTGCATGTGTATACAGTATGGTGCAAATGAAAGGAATAAATTCGTTATTTCGTAAACCGGCGACTTTAAGGAAAAAACCCGAAACCATATTGTGGCATATATCGTATACTAGTGACGTCATCCGTCTGGGCGTGATGACTTAATCGATGATTTTTTTAAATGAGAATAGGGGTCGTGTGGTAGCTCATTTAAAAGGTTCTTCAATTCTCTATTCAGTAATGTAAACATTTATATAATTATTTATACAGGGTGTCCAAAAATTTTTTATTAAATTAAATTATTTTAGAAAAAAAAAGGAGTAGAAAGACATTATATAAATAAATAATTATATAAATGTTTATATTACTGAATAGAGAATTGAAGAACCTTTCAAATGAGCTAGCACACGACCCCTATTCTTACTTAAAAAAATCATCAATTACGTCATCACGCCCAGATGGATGACGTCACTAGTATACCATATATGCCACAATATCATAACTTAAAAATAAAAATCGACCTGTTTCGGGATTTTTTCTTAAAGTCACCGGTTTACGAAATAACGAATTTATTCCTTTCATTTGCACCACCATACCATTGATTAATAACTACACAGGTGGGTGGTTTATAATCAATGACCATACTGTCGATGTCGGTGGAAAATAGTGTCGCGCACGCTTGATTAGCAATTAAAAAACAAAGGAGTTTTGAATATTGTATTGCACGAAACTCTTCGGGATTTCATCAATCGATGTTTAAAAAATCTCTACCTACCTTGGCAACATTCAAATTTTCAGATTTTCACATAGTTTTTGAAGGTTAAAATGGCCAATTTCGCAATTTTTCAATTTTTAATCGCTTATATGTCAAAAACTATCAACTTTAGAGAAATGTCACTAAAGACCTTTTCTGTTTGGAATGATCCAAAAACCCTAAAAAACTTTGTTCCATGCAAAAAAATAATTTTAGGAAAAATAAAAAAAAAACGTTTAAAAAATTTTTGACCCACTTTTGGTCCTGGCAACATGCAAATTTGTTAAAAGGGGTCTTTTTGAGTAAGATTGTGCAAAAAATCCGAATCGGAATATTTTTCCTAGCGGACGCGCAGTGGCTTTCTGGACTATTATTTATTCTTACTGTCATGTGATATTCGTAAGATTATTTTGTAATACTTACATATAAAATTCAAGTCTTTATATAAAAACAGTCAGTGACATTGATCCCAATTAATGTGACACATATTTTTCAACTTGTCTAAGTGAAAAGCACAGTTTAGCAAATATTTAGATGAAGATATTAATAAAATATTAGTTAAGTTAAATTTATAAATACAGTTTTATTCATGAAATAATCTTACCGAAGTAAATCCAGCACTTAAATTTGCCTATTTGTGTTCTCCTCGTGACAATTTGACACTAGATGCAGAACTAAAAGTATATTATGGATCTTTTCTTAAATGTGACAGTTGTAAAAATTAGGAAACTGGTTGCAATTAAACAGAAACAATCTACTTAAAAAAATGCTCACTGTAATTTTCTACAGTAGAAAATTACTGATGAAATAATAATCTGATTGGACAGAATTAAACACGTGATCAAAAATCTTACTATACGATTGGAAGTTAAAATCATTAAAAAATAATCGGGTATAATATCACAAGAGAGTGAAAATAAATTGAAAATAATGCGACAGTTTTTCGAAAATTTGTTGTCTGGCAATAGACACGAGAGCCCGCAGGGCTCGAGTGGCTATGCCCAATGACAACAAATTTGAGTAAAAATAAAGCATTATTTTCTTATTTATTCTTACTGTCGTGTGATTTTCGTAAGATTATTTTTTAATACGTATATTATGGATATTTTCTTAAATGTGACAGTTGTCAAAACTAGGAAACTGGTTGCCATTAAACAGAAACAATCTACTTAAAAAAATTCTATCGGTAATTTTCTACAGTATATAATTCTCAGTATAATTTTAAACTGATTGGACAGAGTTAAACACGTGATCAAATATCTGACTATACGATTGGAAGTTAAAATCGTCAAGAAATAATCGCTGTAATTTTTATTTCTGTAGTCTCCTATGAATGAAATAATAATTCTTATTTCTCCCACTATTGTTACATTGTGGCCCAGTATTGTTCTCATTTTTTTTTCAAATTTCAGAAAGATATCTTCATCTTTTTTGTTATTTGTGGTTGTTTTCATCCCATATGTAACAACAGGTCTTTTTAAAGACTTATAAAGGTTCATCTTTATTTTCTTACTGAATAGAGAAATGAAAACCTTACAAATGAGCTAGCACACGACCCCTTTCCTCATTAAAAAAATCATACATTACGTCATCACGCCCAGATGGATTACGTCATTAGTATGATATGTATGTCAAAAAAACATAATTTAAAATTAAACATCGACCTGTTTCAGAATTTTTTTTTGGCCTATATTTTGTAAATCGCTGGCTTACAAAATAACGAATTATGTATTTTTGTGTATTGGTAAAGCCGCTCTGAAAGACATTTTAGCGTTAAATATATCCATGTCTAACGCCTTATTTGTAATTCTACTGTAATTATTGGTCAATATAATGTTCTTAAATGCAATGTCTTTTTTAATACCTATATTAGATTATTGCAATGGAATTGATCCAGCAATCCAAAGCCGTTAAAAAATATATTGATATAACTATTTTAGTGTCTCTTATAGATTAATATCCTATAATATTATAATGCGAATGATATTAGTTATGGGCTCAATAAAATATTATCTACCGGCTTTAACGGAGTATTATCCATATTGGCTCGTAAAATACATAGTCAAAATTCTTACACTCTTGCTTATTATCCTATAAAAATAAAATTTCAATTAGTGCATTAGATATTGATCATTATTTTGCAATTACCATAATTCAAAAATGAAATATGTCTCAACTGTATGAATGAATGAGAAATTATTTTCTTTTCATCGTAATTTATACTTTATTTGATATTCATTTGGCATTACAAATGTGGATATACATCGGAATCGTATTTTAGTCTTATGTTTTGTGAACATGAATGTGCCTGATATCTTTAGAAACAAAGAAAGTAAACGGTTTTGTAGTTTAACACGTGTTTTAACCGAAAGAAAAAGTTTGAGACACTCTGTAGGGAGGAAAAGGTACAAAGGTGGTTATACATCGATATTATTTTGTAGTCTCATATTTTGTCAACATTTTTTTTAATTTCTCTGATTTCTTTATTAACAAAGAAACTAGACAATTTTACTGTTTAATATGTGTTTTAGCTGAAGACATGCGCTACGTGAGGAGGCCATGCGAAAGGAAAAAAGCATTCAATGAAAAAACCTGTGTAATGTTCACCTCTCCCTATTTAAAGAGCCTCCACGAAGATACCAAATCCGTACTTACTCTCAAGGAAATTCCACCTCAAAACATCACAGAGCCCCCATTAAACAATCTCGTCTCTCTTATGTTGCGCTGTGCATACCGCTTACCTGGTCGACAAATAACCCTTACAAGTTTCGATAAGAACTGTTTACTTTATGTGCCTTTCTGTTTTAAAAGTTTTGTTAACTGTTACTTATTGTTGTTAATTTAGTTCTGTTTCACATAAAACACATGTTGAAGCGTAAAACCACCTATTTTCTTTGTTGCCAAAGATATCAAACACATTCACAAAACAAAATGTTCACAAAACATAAGACTACAATACGATTCTGATGCATACTCAAATTTGTACCTCGTCCTTCCTACAGGGTGTCTCAAACTTAATATAAGAAAAACATTTATTTTCTTTTACCTGGTATAAGTACAAAAAAGAAGTTTCAGTAAACCTTTGCACAGCTGTGTAAATACTAAAGAGATATCAAAAACAATAAAAAAAAGGTAGCGGAATCCGTTAAAATTCCGATAACCAACCCTTTTTTATTACACGGATGACCAAGGGGGTCAAAATGACCCCCAGTCAAAAATGAGAATTGACAAAAAAACTAAGTTTTTTTAAGAAATAAAATGATGGATTCGTAATTTTAATGTTAGTATTGTATCAATAAATGATAAATAAACAATTACAAAATGTTACAACAATAACAATAATATAAGAATAATAAACAAGACGGTGAGGTCCTCAAAGTTCCATAACAAGTTTTTTCTTTGTTATTGTCTTCCACGGCTCCCTACTCAATTTGAAAACTGCCTTACTATGTACTGTCCAAGTTGCTCGCCACATTTTCTCTATAATCTATATACATATACATATTATACATACATACACATATACACATTGTCAAAACGTATAAAGTTACATGTAAACCAGAAGACAAAATTATTATACATATTTCATTTTTTCTTTGTGTAACTGCTCTAGTACAACCGAGCAAACAAGCTCTAATCATGCATCAGTATTTTTAAATTTTGTCATTTAAAACCAGTTATTTGTTATTAACTTCTTTTAAATCAGACTAATTAAAAGACTGCGGCAACATTTTATCCTTGATAGAAGTTGCATAAAAAGGTCATTAGCGTAAATTTACGAGGTAGTAGTCGTTATATTCCACATGGGAATTTTCAATTTTACTCGAGGAGGTAGTTCCAACTTTTTACGCATATTTAAATATCTATCTGTACGAAGATTACGAAAAAATGAGCACTTTCAATTTACTCACTTGACATGTTTATTGAATGAATTAGTGTCAAGTTGTGGCTAAACAAAAAGTTGAATTAATAACGAACAAGCGCCGTTTGTTCGCTTCGAACAAACATTTTTTTAATGCCTAGTTATTTCAACGTATTTCAACGGTCAAGAACGGCAGACCGCTTTTTAATTGTAGGTACTTTTTGTTAATGGTATAAAACATAAATATATTATATTACACCAATTTAATATATTCTACACTCGGGTGCAAAAAAAATCCACTGAAAATTCGGTAATTTTTGATGTCTCGGATTTCCTAAACCTGTTGTCCGATTTAAGTGATTATTTTACCATGTTATATAGTCCTGTCGCCAGGAGGGTTACAACGGCCTTCTTAATTCAGATGGACTCACCCAAGTTTTTTTTATGTATTTTGGCCCGTAGAACACGAATTTTTTGGGTAACAGTTGATCCGGATATCGATAAGATTGTTATAAACAAAGAAGTTGAGGAATTACATAACAGCGATTTCTCGCAAAACAAAATATTTTTTTGTATTTTTTGGCTCATTCTAACCAAAAAATGTTAATACAAGTTTTTTCGTAGGATGCATAGTTTTCGAGGTAAACGCGCCTTTGAATAAAAAATAAAATAACAATTCTGCTTACCGCCTTTAAAAGTTGGAGTCAAATTATATCTGTTTTGAATATTTGCATTGCTAAAAATTTATTTTTTGATTGTTAAAAAAAGCTATAAACACATAGTGTTTCCCGTGCCTAATACATGCGTTTTAATGCATGCTACGTAGAAATAGCCCCGCTTGCACTTTTGCCTATTCTACCTACTCGTTCGATTTTAAATGAGAAATCATTGAAAACATCACTCAAGTATTAGGTGTTTATAGCTTTTTTTAACAATAAAATAATAAATTTTTAGCAATACAAATAATTAAAACCGATATAATTTGACTTGAACTTTCAAATGCGGTAAGCAGAATTGCTATTTTATTTTTTAATCAAAAGGGGTTCGGGTTCAAAAATTGCAATTTTTCGATTTTTTGAAAGTTCAACCGCGTTTATCTCGAAAACTATGCATCCTACGAAAAAATTTGTAGGAACATTTTTTGGTTAGAATGGCCCAAAAAATACAAAAAAATGTTTTGTTTTGCGAGAAATCGCTGTTATGTGATTCCTCAACTTCTTGGTTTATAACAACCTTATCGACATGCGGATCAACTGTTACCCAAAAAATTCGTATTCTACAGGTCAAAATACGTAAAAAAAACTTGGGTAAGTCCATCTGAATACAGGAGGCCGTTGTACCCCCCTGGCGACAGGACTAATATCCTTATTTATTAACAATATCGCTGTAATAATATTGTTGCTAGACAGATAAACTATCATTGTATACCGGGTGTACGAATCAAACTGTTTTTTTTTTTCAAAGTATTCTAGCGTTTATAAAATACTGAAATTAAAAACCAACTATAGCCTCAGGTTTTCTTAACATTCTGTTTTTGATTCATTCGCTTATGTTGGATAAAAAAAAGTTAGGTACTTTAACAACTAGCCATGTTCTTCATCAGTACAGGGTATTTCTAAATAAGTGCGACAAACTTTAAGGGGTAATTTTACATGAGAAAATAATTACAGTTTGCTTTATAATCATATATGTCCGCAAACGCTTCTTTTCCGAGATACGGGATGTTCAATTTTTTTTACAAACGATTTATTTATTACTTTAAATCCAGTTTAGATATGCAAATCAAATGTGGTGGGTTTTAAGACGTAGTTATTGCACATTTTTTGACATACAATTATGAATTCTATATTCACGAATGGCGTGCATACGGGTAATATGATCGGTAATAATAACCGTTTGCGCGCCAATGGTGAATATTAAATTCTTAATTGTATGTCAAAAAATGTGCAATAACTACGTCTTAAGAACCACCAAATTTGATTTGCATATCTCATCTGGTTTTAAAGCAATAAATAAATCGTCAGTTTAAAAAAAAATTGAACATCCTGTATCTCGGAAACGAAGCGTTTCGGACATATCATAAAGCAAACTGACGTTATTTTCATGTGTAAATTTATCCCTTAAAGTTTGCCGCACTTATTTCGAAAAACTCTGTACTGACGACGAACATGGCCAGTTGTTAAAGTACCTAACTTTTTTATTATCCAACATAAGCGAATGAATCTAAAAACAAAATGTTAAGAAAACCTGAGGCTACATTTGGTTTTTAATTTCAGTATTTTATAAACGCTAGACAATATTACAGCGATATTGTTAATAAATAAGGCTATAACATGGTAAAAATATCAGTTAAATCGGACAACAGGTTTAGGAAATTCAAGACATCAAAAATGACCAAATTTTCAGTGGATCGATTTTTTGCACCCGATTAAACGAATCGAAAATACACATAGTTTCAAAAGTTATGCATCACCTAAAAAATATCGTCATTTTCATAATTGATTTTTTCGTGTGAACAGATTAACACATTCCGCTCATTTTTTTTATTATTTTAAATTTTTCTTTGGTATTTGCACAGTTAAGAAAAGGTTTACTTATTGCGTATTCTAAGCGACTTTCGGCCGTCGGTAATAATGTAATATTTCATTTTGTGTTTAAATTTTTCAAAAATACTTTTCTATTACTTACTAGTTTCCTCAGGATTTGAAAAAAATTAATGCATTTAAAACACATTGGCGCGAAATTTTCCGCCTGCGCCCTTAATATTGTTTTCTTTCCATATTCGGCTGAAGAACGACTGTCTTACTGATTCTAATTACATGCAAATGGCCAAACCAGACAAAAGTGAATAAAATCAATTTTTAACTTCTTACGTGCCTCTCTGTTCTAGTCCAGGGCGCATCTGTTTTAAGATGGACGTTGAGAGGTGACTCAAATTTTTTTGCAGAAATTGCTTGAAAATAACTCAAATAATATTATTTGCGTTATCTCCCCACTTGAAATGGCCCGGAACATTGTTTAAATAATCAAATTGTCAAAATATGAAGGAAAAATTCGATGTTTTTATTGGTTTTTTGATTATAACTTTAAAACTATTCATTTCTAAGAAAAGTTGCACAGACATAAAAGTTGCGTAATTAAATTTTCTATAATATAGAATTGGTTAAAAATTTAAAAAATAGTCACCCTTGTGGCGAAATAGCAATAATTGCGAAAAAAACCACACAAAAACAAGTATTCGCATTTTACGTTTTTCAACCATTTATGCTAAATTTAGGACCTTCATATTTTACCCAGAAAAACTTTATGATATAGTAAAATATCACTATAAACTTCATTAAGATCGGTTTAATAGATTTTGCAAAATAAATTTTGAAATCCAGCTTTCGCAAAAAAAAATTCATTTTTTTTAAATGTTGTAGGACTGAAAATAAAGCAGATAGCAAGTTGATTTTTTTTGCTTATAGAAGTGTACTGTACCTGTCATTTGTAATTTGCAAAATTAAAATTGATTAATTACCACGGCGTCAGGAATTTTTTTAAATAAACATTAATTTTTGGTGCTACGCGCAGGACAGCGGTGTTCGATTCACACAAGTTGATTTCCACCAAAATTTTTTCCAATCTTTATCTAATATATTATTTTGTTACTCTATATTTGTTGTATTTTAATATTTTATTTCCACAAAAATCAAACTAATTTTATTACTGTTTGTGAAATATTGTTTAAACAATTGCATATGTTTAAAAATAATAAACTTTTATTCTGTAAGTTAAAATATATGAACAAAAAAAGTGTTATTTCAAAATATAGATTATGTGTTTTTATTTTACAATAAACAAATTTATTTGTTTATATCGAAATGTAATAAAAATTAAAATGTATCAAGAATTATCAAAGATCATTGGAATGCCCAATCAGAGCAAACTATCCGATATCCTGCGCGTAGTACCAATAATTAATGTTTATTTTAAAAAAATTCCTGACGCCGTGGTAGTTAATCGATTTTAATTTTACAAATTGCAAATGAAAGGTACAGTACACTTCTATACGCAAAAAAAATTCAACTTGCTATCTGCTTTATTTTGCTATCTGCTGTAACATTTTGAAAAAATGAATTTTTTTGCGAAAGCTAAATTTATTTTTCAAAATCTATTGAACAGATCTTAATGAAAACAGTATTGTTTTACTGTATCATAAAGTTTTTCTAGGTAAAATATGAAGGTCCTAAGTGTAGCACAAATGGTTGAAAAACGTAAAATGCGAATACTTCTTTTTGTATGGTTTTTTCGCAATTATGGCTATTTTGCAACAATAGTGACTATTATTCCAATTTTTAACCAATTGTATATTGTAGGAAATTTAATTACGCAACTTTTCTCGGAAATGAATACTTTTAATGTTGTAATCAAAAAACGAAGAAAAAAATCGAATTTTTCCTTCATTTTTTGACATTTTAATTATTTAAACAATGTTCCGGACCTTTTTGAGAGGGAGGATACCTCAAATATTATTATTTGAGTTATTTTCAAGCAATTTCTGCAAAAAAAATTTGAGTCACCTCTCAACGTCCAAATGTACTAATATTTTTACAGATGCGCCCTGGTCTATTTCGGATGTTGGCGATCAGCACGGCTATCCTAACTTTGCTTGCAAATACCTTACCCTGAAGAATGAGTTGCAACAAGCCAAATCTCTGTCCGTTTCTCATAAGATGGTTAACTATTATAATTTGTGCTCTTTGATGACGTTAATAATATCGCATGCCTTACTAGGATGAGACTATCATAATAGCGAACAACCTCCAAGACCTCCAAAAACTAATAAACAAGATAGTTGAGTACGGAGAAGAATATAAATTATCAATAAACATCAAGAAATCCAAATTTATGAGTATATCAAAAACCCAAAATAATGATGAAAGCCTGAGAATTAGCGGAAAACTTTAGAACAAGTTGAAAACTACAACTATCTTGGCACAATAATTAATCACACAAACGATTACTCCAAAGAAATCAAAGTTTGAATAGAGAAAGCACGAACAAACTTCAATAAAATGAGAAAGTTACTTTTTGCAAGCGAACTAAAATTAGACTTGAGAGTTAGGCTGGCAAGGTGTTACATTTTCTCGACTCTGCTGTATGGGATAGAAGCATGGACACTTAACGCTTCGATTGCTAAAAAGTTGGAAGCATTTGAACTGTGAAGCTCACAAATTATAGAAGAATGCTGAAGATATCATGGACCGAGCATATAACAAACAACGAAGTCATGAGAAGAGTCAACAAAAGAATGAAAATATTCAAAACCATCAAGGCACTAAAGCTGTAATATCTGAGGCATGTTATGCGTAATAAGAGATACAACATACTTCAATTAATTATACAAGGAAAAATGAAGGGCAAGAGAGGTGTAGGAAGGAGAAGAATCTCAAGGTTGCGTAACTTGAGGGACTGGTACGGATGCACATCAATCGAACTATTCAGAGCAGCAGCATCTAAGATCAGAATAGCCATGATGATTGCCAACCTCCGTCACGGAGATGGCATGTAACGAAGAAGATGCCTTATTCATTCTACGCAAGACCTCAACATTAGTCACACGATCCATCTATGAAATTCTTAAGATTCGTCTCCAATACCACATGTCGAATCAGAATCAGAAATATGCTTTATTGTCATGGTAAATTTTACAATTTTATAGACAAAGCTTACAAAGAGTCATAAATAAAACAATAACAAACACAATTTACTATAAAATTATATAAATCGTCAATATATATAGAAAATAATGAAGGAAAATAAAAAACAATAACAATAACAATCTATCGCAAAATTTAAAAAAAAAATCGAAGGCCGAATCGAAAAATCTCGAGGGCTTCGAGATTCCTTAAAGAAGCTTCAAAACATGTCCAAGCTTCTACTCCGTATAATAACTGGTGTTGGAGTTGTGGTGAGAAAAATCTGCTAGTAACTGGATCATCGTAAATTAAAACGCAGTTGCGCCTACTGTTCTTAAGTGGGTGATCGACGTGCGAGCCATAATACCGCGGTTTTAAGACCGACGGTTTTACTCGCGGCTCGTTGGTGCTGATCGACTAGCGAGCAAAACAATCATGTAAACCGTCCACAGTTTCATGTCGTAGCCTTGTTATTTTCTCTCCTATAGGAAGCTCGCAATAGTTGAATTTTTTTCTTGACATCGGCTCTAGTTGAGTTGGGTTCATGTTTTTTACAATATTTTAGAGTTTAACATAATGCGGTAAGTCGAATTGCTTTGTTTTTGTACTCTGGCGATTTACATTTCCATAAACAACAACAGTCTCGTAAGCAATATATAAATTCTAATTAAAAGTCGTGGTTAAGAGTTCGCATATCCATGATTAAAGACTGGTTCTTTTCACTTCAACGGTCTCCGAAAACTGCTGGCTCTGCTCGCCAGCCGTGATACACGCGCGGTTTTGAACGACGAGCCAAGTAAAAAATAAAACAAACTGACGAGCCGCGAGCCAGGCTTGTCGGTAAATAAAACCGCGGTATTGCAATGATACACTGGCGAGCTTTACCGACGAACCACAAAACCGCGGTTTTACTCGTCTGTCGATCAGGCCTTTAGATGACGTGTTTCTTTCCTGCAGAGTTCGTGGATCTTACCTTCACTCCTTCACACACACTGTGACAATCTGCGGAATGAGAGCTGCGTGCGTAGGAGTAGCGCAGGATCACGGACCGTGAAAACTACGTCACTCTGCGCAGAAACTTGCGGTGTTAAGGCCCGTTCTCACTAGACGGACCGTCTGTTTAGTCGAAAGACGGCAACCTGGTGTGAGTTTTTTCACTTAACCTTTGTCGAGCGGCATAATCTTACCCCGCTAACAGACGGCATAGGTACAATTGTACCTATTATATAGTTTCTTAAAAGTTCCTTAATCTAAAGGGAAATATGTGTTAGTTTTAAGATAATATTATTTTATTAGTGTCAAAACTAGTAAAATTTTGAATATTGCCATAAATAAATACTAATATAAGGTAATTTGATCTTGTACCCATTCACACAGCTTAAAAACCGCTTTTACGTGACCCGGCATAGCTATCGTAAATTATTGAAATTACTGCAACAATAAACATGGAAACAGATGTTGTAAGCAAATTCTATGAAGAGTAGCATTGTATTGTATTTCAATTGGAAACGTAGATATTTTATCCACATTGAATGGAGTAATGATCCAATGCGCACTGCTTAAACAAAACCTCGCAATCTCCTACGACAAAAAGGTGGGCCTGCAGCTAAGAGTAATTTATTTACACCTAAAGAAGTATGTATGTCAATTATGAGCCCAGAAATTTGTGACATAATTTTGCGTGAAACAAACAGAAAAGGCAAAAGAGCTGTGAGGCTTTTAACAAAGGATTGGCGCAAAGATTCCCAAATGCTTCAAGACGGCCTACACAAAAAAAATTTGAACCATTTACTGAATGTGAGCTCAACGCATTTTTTGGTATTCTAATTGTTGTTGGTGTACATAGAAGTAACAAAGAAAACTTGTGTGAGATGTGGAGTATGGATTCTCTGCCATTAATACGTGCAGCAATGACTCGTGATGGTTTCAAGACCATGTTACGATTTATCAGATTTGACAATGAAAGTACACGGGAAGAATGCAAAAAAAAACCGATAAGGCTGCACCCATAAGAGATATCTGGACAATGCTAAATAAAACTTTGCAACAAGGCTACAAACTATTCGAAGACATAAACATCGACGAACAATTGTTTCCGTATAGAGACCGTACAAGTTTTACGCAATACATACTTTCCAAACCCGCTAAATATGGTATCAAGGATTTTTGGGCTTGTGATGCACCAAATGCGTATCCCTTACAAGGTCAGCTTTATATTGGAAAAGCAGCAGATGGTTCACGACAAGTTAACGTTGACGAACGAACAGTTTTGGATCTGGTCACATCTTATAAAGGGTCTGGTCGGAATGTTACAACAGATAACTTTTTTACCAGTTTTTAACTGGCTAAAGTCTTGAACTCATGGCAAATGATTTTAGTGGGCACAGTTAGAAAGAACAAAAGATTTCTACCCACCAATATGCAAGTAAATAAGGAAAGAGCTGTTTTTTCTACTTTCGCATACAATCCTTATGCTACTCTATGTTAGTAGTGTTACTTTCGTTCATACATACTACAGGCACAGTTGAAGACACTGAAGTAGCGAAGCCGGAAATAATTAAGTACTACAATGAAACCAAAGAGGGGATTGATACCATGGATAAAATGCTGAGTGAGTATACGGTCAAGCGTCGAACATTACGTTGGCCCTTGGCCTTTTTTTATAATATGATTGACGTCACTGGCTTAACATCCTACATTATATATCGAGAGCACAATCAATCACTAAAAAGAAAGGACCAATGCAGGAAATTTTTGAAGGATCTTGCTAAAGATCTTTCTTTGCCTTCAGTTCAATCACGAAGTAAAAACCGGATGATGATGAGGAGTCATTTTCTTCGTAGTGCTGTAGAAATGGTCCTTGGTCGAAACGTAATATTTTCTGTAGTTGCTCCACCTCAAGTATCTCACAGCACTCGTGGATCTACGCCAGTAACCGGAAGTTGCCATGTGATGTGTGATGTATGTGTTGCGAAAATCCACAATAACATTCAGTTTTGTATTTTTATTTAAATAAACTATCATTTAATAACAAAATATATTGTTTTTTATAACCTTTATTTAAAAAAATTAACATGGTACAAATGTACCTATGCCGTCTTTTATGGGGGTCGGAAATATTTAGGCCTCCTTCTAGGAACTGAATAAATATGTTTTTGTTATATTTGGCTCACATAATCTACTGGATAAATGTAGAGATGTCACAAAGTTTCATGTATCTACCTCTTTGAAAAAAAAAGTTATCACAATTTTAAAACTCAAAAGTTACAATTGTACCTATGCCGCCCGACAAAGGTTAAGTCTGTTTAAACGTAAGACGTCTGTTTCTATACATTGACTAATTAACATAGCTCACAATTTCTAAAAAAAGAATAAAGTGTATTAATGTCAATGAGAATATGCCTTCGTTGTATTATATACCTCACTAAAAATACTCACGAAATTCTTTTTTTTTTCTTTTTCTTTAAGTTGGCCAAACTCAGAATTTAATATTATACATATTTCGCGCTAGGCTGCTAACCTTAAGTTTTGTCTTTATATTCTTCTAACGTTTTGTCCCGCAAGGCAACTTTATTTTCGATAAGCGATATCAATGCAGAAGTTTCGATGTCCATTTTGCACGAACGTAGAAGCCAAAACGATGTGTTGTATTGTATTGCTGGAAGTGTTGTATTGAGCTAAAAGGAGACCATATCGAATAAAATCAAAGACTTTTCTGGCAAAATATGTTTATCATTCATCATTCCAAAGGAGGTTACTTATCAGACACCAATATGCTCAATCAATCAATTTTCTATCCTAAATATTTTCACCACTTAGATAAAATTCCGAAGTCCTATGCATGCAGATAAAATAACTCACTTGATAGAAGCATGTTAATACATTAAACTTATCCGAGAATAATAGCCCAGTCGGGATACCATTTGACCTTGCCTTAGGAGCTGTCCCAAATTTTATTTTTCTAATCTTTAGAGGGGTCAATAGTAGTATAAATTTGAAATCTCGACTGAATTTGACCGTTGCGTTAGCCGCCATCTTGATTTTAAACGAGAACCGTTTTGCTCAATATCTCCGCCATTTTCAACTTTTCGACAAAAAATATACAAACTGAAGTTGTTGTAAATACGATTTTCTATAATTTCGTTTATTACAATTTTTTTCGTGAGGTCCATATTTTCCGAGTTATGGGGAAAAACAGTGACAGTTAAAGCATAATTATTGATTTATTGAATTATCCCGTTTATTATTACTTTTACAACAAATTTTAACCTATACAAAAATGAAGAGAATTAAATTTTGTACAATTTTGATCTCTTTCAGTTTTTCGATAAAATCAGTATTTAAGGTAGTACGTATGCGGTAAAGGCGCGAGCGTAAGACCCGATTGATTTTAAAGCAATTGTTTTTGTTCAATATCTTTCCCATTTTCAACTTTTCGACAAAAAGTCTAAGAACTGAAATTGTTGCAATTACGATTTACTAAAATTTTTCGAGAGAACCAGTGGCGGGTCTAAGAGGGGGGAGTGGAAAAATTCCCCCCAACGGGGTCCAAAATTAAAAAAAATTGTTGAAATATTAAAATATGTTAGCTGACATGAAACTTAATTATAGACAGACAAATTCAACCAATTAAACCCGCTAGTTAATAAAATTAAGCGAACTTAATGCATATAAGTTATTATTTATGTAAATCTTGAATGGGTTTATTATTATTAGTAGTATTATTTATGTCTTTTTTGTACTTAGTTTGGTAGGTGTTTCATTGGAAGTTTCAAAAATTGTATAAAATATAATTCTCTTTATTTTTGTTTATGTACAATTATGTCGTAAAATTAATAATAAATGAGACAATTCAATAATTATGCTTTCCCTCATTTTACACTACTATTGATCTCCCCTAAAGGATATAATTATAAAATTTGGGGCAACTCGGAAAAAAGATTCAATTCAGTAATTATGCTCCCCCACCACTTTTTACTGTTTTTCCACTTAACTCGGAAAATATCAACCTACTACCTTAAATATTAACTTAAGTAAAAAAATCAAAGAATCTAAAATTGTGTAGAATTCAATTCTCTCTATTTTTGTATAGGAACATATTTGTCATAAAACTAACAATAAACGAGATAGTTTAATAATTATGCTCTATTTATATATAACTGTCTCTATTTTCCGCTATAACACGGAAAATATCGATGGTACGAAAAAATTGTATAAATATAAATGATAGACAATTACATTTTCAACAATTTTGGTTGTTATACTTTTTGTCGAAAAGTTGAAAATGGCGGAGATATTGAGCAAAAACGGTTCTCGTTTAAAATCAAGATAGCGGCTAACGCAATGGCGGAATTCAGTCGAGATTTTAAATTTACACTACTATTGACCCCCCCCCTAAAAATTATAAAAAATAAAATTTGGGGCAGCTCCTAATGCAAGGTTAGGCCTGTTATTCGTCTAACCCGACTGGACTATAAAGATTTTTTTTGAAAATATAGTTTTTTTAGTGTTCTTTTTTTACATATTTTTGTTATAAATTTCTTTTTTGTTATTACATGAACAGATTGTAAAGATAGTTTTTTCAATATTTTTTAACTGTACCTACGTCAAAGTTAATAAATTGGAGATACTTTAAACTTTAGACAAATTCGAGATTCGTTTATATAATATCGTTTAAAAAAATTAAACAAACTTAAATCACGTGAGAAATCTATTGAAAAATATCAACTCCATGCCTATCCTTCATAAAATTACGTTATATTTTTATTCGTGACTGCAAACATCCACTTGTGTACCATTAGACTCTAACGTGAACAAACTATTACCACACGATTTATTTAAATGAAGATGATTAATGAAGAGCAAATGAAAAAAGAACGCCAGTCCTCCGGATACATACAATCAACAGCTGTTGATGTACAAAATTAATATGCTCCACGTAAAAACAAGACTGCATTAAAATTAACACCAAATGAACATGTTCTCTTGCAGGCTCCTTATCTCCAACGAAAACTCCATCTATTAAAACTGAAACAGCCAGTAAATAAAATAATTAATCTTTTGGCGACTGATCATCACTCACCAATTCACCACATTTCGTTATCTCCAATTTTTTCTTTTAATTTTTTCTGTCTCGAGGTTTATTAGTTTTACAGGGTAGGTTTCACACTCGATACGGGAAAAACTAAATTATTTTATGATTGTTTTTGTCAGGTAAACATCATAGGTATCTTTTTTTATAAATAAATACGTAGTATAAAAACTTTTTTTGAAGTTATACTTCTTTACGATCGAGAGTGAAATTTTATAATCCCGGGCGCATGCGCACACAGACAATATGTAGTTCCTTGCTAATCTTTCAAGATACGTATGTATCAGTACTGTCAGTGCAAATAAGTCATTAAAAGGATATATTAGTGTTTTTAGTAAATGTATTATTTATTATAATTTTTGTGTCTTTGGATTTGTCTTCCTCGGAAGTAAGATAATAAAATATCTATTATAACAATAAATGTTTTTAAAATTTGTTATACTTCACTTGATATATTTGTCACCGTGATGTGTAATTATATCCGAGACGTCACTTACAAGGGGCTTGATAGCTTGGTTGGTAGAGTATTGGACCAGAGATCGAGAGGTCCCGGGTTCAAATCCCGGACGATTCATATTCTTTTTTTTATTTTTGGTATCGTTTTAATAAAATTTTTTAAAAGTGGTAGGTAAGAAAGTTAGTTTAATATTTAAATAAAATACAAATAACCTGTTAAGTATATTTATTTTGTTGAAATTATAATATAATAGAAGTATAACTTCTTACGTGCGTACAAAGTACACACAGATTCTTTTTTAGAAGGTGTATTTATGTAAAAATATTCTCATTGGATTTCTTATACAGGGTAAGCAAAAGAAAACAAAACAAAGGCATTATCACGAACTGTGACATTTTTGGTGGATAACAAAACAACGCAAACTCAAAATTATCAGAAGTGTAAGACAGGGATGCATTCTGTCCCCACTACTATTCAATTTATATTCAGAAAGTATCTTCCATGAAGCTCTTGAGGAATGCGAAAGCTGCATCAAAGTAAATGGTACCTGGGTCAATAATATACGATATGCGGATGACTCGGTCTTAATAGCGGACAATATAGAAGACCTCCAAAAGCTTCTTAATTAAAGTGGAGAACATAGCAAGAACATGGGACTTAGCAGCAACATTAAAAATATGGAGTTCCTTATAATCAGCCGGCAATTATGTCAACATCAAAATGCAAGACTAGCATATAACAATCAAGATGTAGAGGTAGAGAGCGTAAGAAAATTTAAGTCCTTGGGAACATGGCTATGTGAAAACTGGATGTTGGATATGGAAAATAAATGTCGGATAGAAAGGGACAGAAGCGCCTTCATAAAATTCAGAAAGGACTTTACGAACTCTGACTTTCACCTGAACCTAAGCCGAAGTTTCACGAAATGCTATAATATGGTAGGTGCTCCTATATGGCATGGAAGGATGGACGTTAAAAATAAACACAATGCATAAGCTAGAGGCATTTGAGATGTGGATTTATCGACGAATCTTTAAAGTTCCCTGAATAGAAGAAAGAATACATTTTTAATTCATTTACTCTTTTGTAGGAGTATTAAGGAATCTTTCTTGGTGGAACTTTTACCACGCTGAGCAGATGAGTTGTGAATTATTTAAAATTCTGTCATTTTAATTTCCTCTGCATCCTGTTTGATTTATAAATTTTGAAAATCTCAGGAGGTGTAACCAAAGAAAGTATTCCATCTGTTGTCAATCTGGTGGTATGGGAACGATATTTATTGTCGTTTTCTGTGCTACTTCGATTGATAACTTACTTTGTTTTTCGGTAGATGGCTTTAGTTCATCAGTGACATTTCTTTCTTTGCAATTTGGAAAGGCCTAAAGTGTGATACCTGGAGAAATCGGAGAGAAGACAATATGGGACTACTGATGAGGGGAAAAGACCTCCGAAACCGGTATAGACTCTTCCTGCACTCTTCGATTTAACCAGAGTATTATGCAGCTGCTGCATTTTCGTGTTGCAAAGAAATTGAAAATGTTTATACATTTATGGGATATCACTTTAAGGCCATACATCTCCCTGCTCGAAAAATGGACAAGTTAGTACAGCAATTGATACCAGTTAACTGACTGAAGTCTGGTCCCAGCCAACTGAATACTGCCTGACTTATGTGAGTTAAGGTATATGCAGTAGTTTACCTAACCTTGTTTTGTTATCGAGAAATAAAACTCTGCAAGAAAAACATCAAGCATTTCGGAGCGGAAGATCGTGCATAGATGCAGTTTTCATAATAAGGCAGATAAAAAAAAGTCGCTTGAATATAACAAACCCTCATAATATACTTGTCTGATAGATTTAAAGAAGGCTGCCGGTCCCAAGCCCGAATAAGAAAGGAGAAAGGAGAATAAAAGAAAGTGGGTGAATGGTCAGAAATTCGGTCTTGATGACTACTCATACACAGTGACTGCTGTCAATAAAAGCCATGTAATGCCCGAGTCGACAAAGTTGATAGTTCTAGCAAATCCTAGCCACGATGGGATGAAGGGGAGGCTGAAGTGCCTTGACTAAGGAGTGGTAACTCCTACAGAAGAATCCCTGGCACTTCAAATTAGAGGTTATGCAGAAGGCTAATAACCTGCTCATGTAATAAGAGAGCTGCTTTTACGAAAATGTAACAAATACATACCGGATGGATTTCACAGAGGCGACTTACCCAAAACGACAAAGATACGAATATGATTGTAAAGATAGGAACAGAGAATGTCCAAACATTATTAAAAACAGGAAAGATACAAAAAGTTGAAGAGAACTTAGAAGATTTTAATATGGATGCAACTACCTTACAAAGAAATTAGATGGAAGGAAAAAGTGCTAAAGGGCACATACTCTTTATATTTCAGTGGTAGCTCAAGACAGGGAATGTATGATACCGGATTATTAACCTTGTTATAATTTGAGCCAGTCGTCTAAAATTTGATGAAGTGATAAAATTAATGAAAAGAAAAGTATAGCAAATGAAAAAGGGATTGGATGCGCTTATATTTTACCCTCAGGAGGTTCCGAATTCAAGTAGGGGAGAGTTGGGCAAAACCGGGTACCACTCTAAAAACCGTATGTATCTTTTGCTATGTGAGAGTAGCAAATGTTTGCTGCAGATTGAAATATTCTCAAATGACATTTGAGTCATCAACTACTAATAAAATAAAAAATTTTAGTAGTTCCAAAATGACACAAAATCTAGTCATCGGATAAAAAAGTTTATTTGAAGAAAGTGTATTTTTTTGTTCTTCTTAATGGCGGTACAGGCTCGTTTTTTTAATATTGTATTTAATTACAGAGTAATTTCCACATATTAATATATTTTTCAAATTGGGCTCTGTACCGCCATTCTTTATTATATTACGAATACGTGTGCCAAATATCTCGAAAAAATATTCAAAATTACAGCCGCAATCTTGGAACGCGCTTTCGCTACCTGTTGATCGCTACTGTTTCCTCTTAAGGCACATAATATTGGATTAAAAAACAATTAATATGTAGACTACTTAGCTAAGACGAGTGTAACATCACGCATATCACGCACTTTATTGTCATATTCTTTATGTTTATCAAATGCCATTACGATTTAAAAAATAGTTATGGACATGGAAAGATCAGTGGAGTCTTTAGTGCTTCAGAAACAATACAAGATACACTACTTTGCACTTTACATTTATATTTATTTAAAATAAACATGATTTAAGGCAATAATTGAAAACACTGTGAAAAACTGGGTGATCTTGATCATAACTTCTTTGACTGTACTAAGTTTCAACAGTATTCAAACTCCCTCTATAAAACTTTAATCAAGTTTAACGTGGATGCACCGTTCAATATCCTCTCTCTGCTGCGACAGACTTACAACACATATACAATATCATTATAAATTTCTTGTCAGACACATGCACAGTTTTATAAGATTTGTACGCGATCATGGAATTGTTGATGATCGTGTAAAAGTTTAGATTTGCATTATTTGTTAATCCTAAATGTTATAACACCTTGTCCGTGGTCCAGTATTGTTTGTCTACTAAAAATGGCTTGATGTGCCCCTACACGAGAAGCAAGTGACCCCGTAGTTTCCTTATCGTATTTTCTTCTATTATTCGTTAATTTCGTATTAGGGATAGGATTGTGCATTTATCTGATTGGAGAATCTACTGCAATTGGTTGAATGACTAATGTCTATGCCATTAAAAAAACAAGGCGTAATAAGATCGTCTCGAAATGTCAACAGCAACATAGTATAAAAGCATACGACAATCCGACAATGCTCCATCTATTTTATATTCGCCATATCCTAAAACGACAAGAAAGACACTTCTCAACATTTGCCGCTTGACCGTCGTTTGTCGTTTCTGAATGTATAGAAGGAGAAACGCCGCCGCGTCAGAAATTATACACAAATTTCATGCATTCATTTAAATAATTGGTTGAAAACCCTTTATGAAATGTTACATTACGTAATTGCCCGAAGTGTAAGGTTTCCATCGGGGGTGAAAACCCTTTCTCTGGATTCATTGACGTAGCACGGACCGTGGTGAAATATGCAAATTATAGCGTGAAAAAATGGATGTTCAATTGTGGTGGAAGAGAGTGTTAAATTAAAAAAAATCAAAAT
Organism: Diabrotica virgifera virgifera; assembly: GCF_917563875.1. Lineage (NCBI taxonomy): Eukaryota > Metazoa > Arthropoda > Insecta > Coleoptera > Chrysomelidae > Diabrotica > Diabrotica virgifera. The sequence continues at coordinate 143,750,241 of NC_065443.1, read as the reverse complement.
TTATGAAAAAGAAAAAAGTATATCGTACCTGTAGGTTTAATTCGTTGTTTAAAACGAGTCTTTTGTAATTTTTACATCTAGTCTGGGCAAATTATTATCGAAAAATGGATTTTGGCAGAAGTTTGTATCAGTTATTTTAGTGCTGGAATTCTGGAATCGAATCTTAAGATGGCATATAGTAGTCATATAGGTTTGCAAAGTCTGCAGAAAGTGTCCTGTTTTGTTGATTAACAAATTATTCTGTTTTTCTTCTATTTTTGCTCTGTAACTTCGAAGATTTTAACTTTAAACCAAAAACACCCGAATTAAAATTCACCGTAATTTAATTCTGCACTGATATTTTTCCCGATTTCCTTCGACGAAAATTTTCCACTGAAAATCCAAGTTTTCCCAACAAAATCTTTTACTTTCAGCTAAAATTTTAGGGAAGTAATTATTTATTAATAATTAAATAACTTGGCGAAATAAAAGTTTTTTGTAGTAGAGTATAGTTCCAGAAGCTGGCCAAAACCGAAAAAATAATTTGGCAACAATTAAATTAGGCCTGGACCCCGCGTACCAAAAAAAGTTTATTAATGGCAAGCTGAAAATAACGGTGTCTAGTCGTATAAACTTTGATGTATGGGAACACTGGAACAGACAAAGTTTTAATTGTGGAACATGATTTTAATTGTGGAACTTTAATCCTGACAAGTTTACGATTGTGAAAACTAGCAGGTTCTTTTTAAGTATATTCGATAGCAAACTTTATAAAATATAATATATGACAAAATGTTTGTCCGACAAATATGGAGGGCATTTTAATAAGTCCGACTCGTAGAACATGTCAAATGACAGGAATTATGTTGGTGATAAATAGCAGTATGATTTTTGCATGAGAGTTTAATATAAGGGTAACAAATAAATTGAAAGTTCTGTCCTACAAAATACATGGGACATTTTCGTAGTCTGACGTTCCAAACCTGCAGACTGTTCCACAATTAAAACTTCCCCAATTCCAGTGTTCTCGAATTTCAAAGTTTGTCTGACTAGACTCAGTTCAGCTATTAACAAATTTTCAGCTTGCTGTTAATAAACTTTTTTTGGTACGCGGGATCCAGGACTAAATTTTTAATTTAAAATTTACAGTCGGAATAATAACTAGAATTATTATGATACACCAGAATAACTATGATTTGACATATTAAAGGGCACTATACATAATTATCGTACTTTATAGAATTGAAATTGGACTATTTGAGCAGCCTCAGGAATGTTTGAAAGTTATAAACAATTTTTTGGGTTATAGTCCAGAAAGCCACTGCTAATCCGCTAGGAAAAATATTCCGATTCGGATTTTTTTGCACAGTCTTACTCAAAAAGGACCCCTTTTAACAAATTTGCATGTTGCCAGGACCAAAAGTGGGTCAAACATAAACGCTTTTTTTTTTGTTTTTTCCTAAAATTATTTTTTTTGCATGGAACAAAGTTTTTTTAGATTTTTTGGATGATTCCAAACAGAAAAGCTTTTTAGTGATTTTTCTCTAAAGTTGACAGTTTTTGACATATAAGCGATTAAAAATTGAAAAATTGCGAAGTCGGCCATTTTCAACCTTCAAAAACTATGTGAAAAACTTAAAATTTGAACGTTGCCAAAGTAGGTAGATATTCTTTAAACATCGATTGATGAAATCCCGAAAAGTTTTTTGCAATATAATATTCAAAACTCCTTTGTTTTTTAATTTCTAATCACGCGTGCGCGACACTATTTTCCACCGTTGCATGTGTATACAGTATGGTGCAAATGAAAAGAATAAATTCGTTATTTCGTAAATCGGCCACTTTAAGGAAAAAAGCCGAAACAGGTCGATTTTTATGATATTGTGGCATATATGATTTACTAGTGACGTCATCCGTCTGGGCGTGATGACGTAATCGATGATTTTTTAAATGAGAATAGGAGTCGTGTAGTAGCACATTTGAAAGGTTCTTCAATTCTCTATTCAGTAATGTAAACATTTACATAATTATTTATACAGGGTGTCCAAAAATTTTTTATTAAATTAAATTATTTGACAAAAAAAGAAGTAGAAGGACACCCTGTATAAATAATTATATAAATGTTTATGTTACTGAATAGAGAATTGAAGAACCTTTCAAATGAGCTAGCACACGACCCCTATTCTCATTTAAAAAAATCAATGATTACATCATCACGCCCAGACGGATGACGTCACTAGTATACCATATATGCCAGAATACTAACTTAAAAATAAAAATCGACCTGTTTTGGGATTTTTCCTTACAGTCGCCGGTTTACGAAATAACGAATTTATTCCTTTCATTTGCACCATACTGTCGGTGGAAAATAGTGTCGCGCACGCTTGATTAGCAATTAAAAAACAAAGGAGTTTTGAATATTTTGTTGCAAAAAACTCTTCGGGATTTCATCAATCAATGTTTAAAAAATCTCTACCTACCTTGGCAACATTCAAATTTTCAGTTTTTCACATAGTTTTTGAGGGTTAAACATGGCCACTTTCGAAATTTTTCAATTTTTAATCGCTTATATTATGTCAAAAACTATCAACTTTAGAGAAATGTCACTAAAGACCTTTTCTGTTTGGAATGATCCAAAAAATCTAAGAAAAACTTTGTTTCATGCAAAAAAAAATAATTTTAGTAAAAAAACAAAAAAAAAACATTTAAAAAATGTTTTGAGTAAGATTGTGGAAAACATCCGAATCGGAATATTTTTCCTAGCGGATGCGCAGTGGTTTTCTGGACTATTATAAACAAATCGAATATCTCGGTAACTATTAAATTAAATTAAATTAGGAAAACGGTGCTGGAAAGGACTTGGCAAGATGCTTCTTGTAAAAGGAAAAAGAAGTTGAATTGTGAGGAATTTTTCCTCAGATACAACCGGTCGTTTGGCCGGTTGACCCAACCCCAAGTTGATCGGCATTTACGACGAAGGGATAACCAATAGGATGGTAATCTTCAAACCATTACCTTTTTATTTCAGTCCTCTTTCTACATACACAGTTTTGTATCTTCAAGATACTCATATCTAACATATAATAATAAAAATACCAAAATACCAAAAAAACTAGGTTGAAGAAAATAGAATTTCAAAGTTCAAAATCGGTATATGTGCGATAAAATAATGTATTTTCTCGGTTTCCCATAGAGCAATTTTCTTCTTTTTTAACCTTTAAAATCCAAAGTTACCAAAATAACCACCTAACTAACGCATTACCAAAAAATGCCAAAGATGCTTTAGTTTTGTTAATTAATTTATTTATTTATAAAAAAATAAAACTACAGATCATCTCAAACCCTTTTTTCAGTGCGTCACAGATGATCTAATTCTCTCTAACGCATTACAGTTGAAAGTGACAGAAAAAACGTACCTCTATGATTATTATACATTGAACTTTGAAAATTATATATTCCTTGACGGGTATTTGGACATTAAAACGATTTATACTTATAGATGTATAATTAGTTGGCGATTTCAATACTCTACATACCAATCAATGATGCGAATAAAGATAATTTGACCCAAAAGTAATCGATCGTGACAGTATTTTCACACTACCATATGGTAAAATCACAATTGTAATTTCTAGGTTAGTATTTTTCAGTGACGTAAATAATATAAATATTTTATGTCATTGGTATATTCCGACATTGTATAGTGAAATTTGATTTTTGTGAAATATTGATGTTTATATTAGAGATGTTAAGTCACAATAAATTACGACCTCTCGTGGATTTTGGCGGAACTAAAATTGAGCCCATTTTTCTTTTTATTGCCCTGCTATAATAGGGGTTTTTAATGTCAAATCGTTGTTAAAATCGTTGTCAGTATTTTCGAAAATCAATATAATAATTAATAAATTTTAATACAAAAGATTTATTATACAAAAGATTAAGTAATAGCTTACAAACCTTTTTTAAGTGTTCTGATTTGTATGTTGTGTTGCAGAATATTTGGAGTAAATTTAGGAGGAACACGTTCTTTTTTATTCTACTGCTGCTCATAGGCGTAACCGGGCGGTTGGGGGTTATAACCCCCCCCCCCCCCATTTGGATGTACTTTAAGCTTTATACGCTTAACACCATTACTATTCCATATCAAAAAGGCCTCAATTTTAATTCCACCGAAATCCACGAGAGGTCGTCATTGTGACTTAACATCTCCAATAAATGTAAATATAAATATTCTGACAACTGTCAGATTTAATTATGTCATGCATTTTAATGCCATGCAATTTAATTATGATAAAATGTCATGCAATGATTTGCGACATTTTTAGAATCCTATATGACGTCAAAATTAATGACTCACTGAAAAAAGGGTTTGGGATGAACTGTATTCCTGTTTTTGCATAACTCGGATAACTCTTTAAGAGATAGATAAGATAAATAGGTGTTTCTAGAATTGTGAACCACTCTGTATATGTTTACATAGGTATATATATTGCCTTTATGTAACTACACCACTGTGGTCATTTCAGATCTACATATCCCAGTTTTGTACCAATTATAGTTCACCTGAGACCCATTTTAACCGAGGATTTAGATCCTCTTTGACTCTAAACCCTTCTTAATCAAATCGTAAAGCCGCCACTGAGGAGTAGTGCGCCTAAACCCTTTCTCTTTTCTACACTACCCTTGTCCAATTTGCTTAATACCAAATTCAAATGTCTCTTTGCGGTACTCGGACAAAAGCCGAAGGTCATCTAAGCCCTTTTTGTAATCAGCATAACTAATTATAATTAAATTTACCAACATTAGGAATAGAGGTATATCGGATTTGAAAGAGTCGTACAGCAATAGAACGATACAACAGCAGGATCCGGATGAATCGAATTCGATTTATTCGAATTTACTATTCCCAAAGTTAATAAAAGCAATTACGACTCTAATAAACAATTTCACACAATCACCACACAAATGTACGTTTGACAATGACCAAGGAATGCCAAACGGTAAACAGAATATTATGATCGTTTCTATAGTAGTTTTATGATAATTGACGGTTTGCGAACTATGCCCTACAGATATGCTATGCGAAATACCTTTTTTCCTGCTGGTATAAAAATTGACGTTGCTCGAACGTTTGTTCGAAAACGTTGGACGTGCAAATAATGGGCGTGAAATACAGCGATACACTGTAATTTTCCGCGTCACCACCGAATTGCATGAAAAGTACCCCGCACAAATCTTATGGAAATTAGGTCCCAGTGGATTTAGTTCATACTTTGGGAAAATACTCTTTGAAGCATCCTGATAAAAAGTTCTCATGGGTACATCTCGATCGTATAGAGATTTTTCAAGATATAGAGGCACAATCTCGGAAAATTATAAGATTTACCGGGTATTCCAATTCCCTGAATTACTGGTTATCTGGCAACATGTAGAAGTTTGGATCAAAGAAATGTACTAGTAGTGGTGTACACCTCCGGAGCACGTGGTGGCCAGGGCCACTGCAAGGGACGTCATCTTCTAGAGTTTCGATGGTTTTCGGCATTTAATTGATGCACATGTATTACTGGAGGGTTTTTTGAGGTCGCTAAACACGAATATGTCAGCAGAACCGACATCCGGAGCACCTGGTTTCCAAGGTCAATGAAAGGGGCTCCTGGAGTTTCGAGGGTCTTCGGTACTACGTTGATGCAAACGGATTACTCATAGGTTTTTGGAGTTGCTGAACACGAACACCCTATCAGAACATACATCGGAGTACCTGGTGCCAAAGGCACGTTACCCATTAGAGATTCGAAAGCTTTCGGTACTAAATTAATGTAAACTGATTACTAACAGGTTTTTGGGGCTGCTGAACGTGAATACGCCATTAGATCCGACCCACGGAGCACTTGGTGTCTAAGGCAGGTCTTCTTCTGGAGTTACGACAGGTTTCGGCATTAAATTGATGCAGATGGGGATTACTTATGGCTTTTTGGGGCTGCTGAACACAAATACGTCATCAATACAGACAGCGGGGTACCTGGTGCCTAAGGTACGTCATCTTCTGGAGTTTTGAGAGTTTTCGGTACTAAATTGATGCAAGCGGATTACTCTTGTGTTTTTCGGGTTGCTGAACACGAATATGACTTAGATAATAGACTCTGGAGTATCTAGTGACCACGATGAATATCACTATCAAAATAGAATATCGTAAATCGATCTTAAAATAAATTAAGGAAAAACATTGTCAAATATAAATTGAGTTTATATTTATAAATAATTAAAACAATTAAATAGCACAACATAGTAATTTTAATAAACATCTACAAATAGCAAAAAAAATTTCACCAATTTGTACGCTTTCTTTGAACAGCAACTCAGAAAACCTCCGAGTACTCGGTATGTACCAATCCGTTTGCATCAATTTAGTACCGAAAACTCTCGAAACTTCAGAAGATGACGTGCGTTAGGCGTCAGGTACTCCGATGTCTGTTCTAATGGCGTATTCGTATTCAGCAACTCCAAAAAGCCATGAGTAATCCATTCGTATCAATTTAATGACGAAAACTCTCGAAACTCAAGAAGATGAATAACCTTAGACACCAGGTGCTCCGTGGGTCGGACCTGATGGCGTATTAGCGTTAAGCGACCCCAAAAACCATGAGTAATCCGTTTTTATCAATTTAATGTCGAAAACCCTCGAAACTCCAGAAGATGACGTGCCGTAGGCACAGTGTGATTCGTGAGTCGGATCTGATAGTGTATGCATGTTCAGTAACCCCAAAAACCTAACAGTAATCCATTTGCATCAATTTAGAACCGAAAACTCTCGAAACTCCAGAAGATAACCTGTCTTAGGCACCACGTGCTCTTCTGTCCGTGCTGATCACGTATTTGTGTTCAGCAACCCCAAAAACCTATAACTAATCCGTTTGCATTAATGTAGTACCGAAGACCCCCGAAATTTCGGGAGCCCCTTTCATTGACCTTGGAAACCGGGTGCTCCGGGAGTCGGTTCTGGTGGCATATTCGTGATTAGCGACCTCAAAAAACCCTCCAGTAATTCATTTGCATCAATTAACTGCCGAAAACCATCGAAACTCTAGAAGATTACGTCCCTTGCAGTGGCACTGGCCACCACGTGCTCCGGGGGTCAACTATGATGGCATATTCGTGTTTAGCGATCCCAAAAACCCATGAATAATCTGTTTATATCAATGTAATGCCGAAAACCCTCGAAACTCTAGAAGATGACGTCCGTTGAAGGTCAAGGTCAAAGTAAAGGTCGCCATTAGATAGCCAGGAAAAAATCATAGACTACTAGTACATTTCTTTGATCCGAACTTCTATATGTTGCCAGATAACCAGTAATACAAGGAATTGGAATACCCAGTAAATCTTATAATTTTCCGAGTTTGTGCCTCTACATCTTCAAAATCCTCCATACGATCGAGATGTGCCCATGAGAACTTTTCATCAGGATGCTTCAAAGAGTATTTTTCCAAAGTATGAACTAAATCCACTGGGACCTAATTTCCATAAGGTTTGTGCGGGGTACTTTGGATTTAGGTTCCTCTCACCCTCCACTTCGCTTTTGGACTTGTGCTATAGATTGCTTTTACTTGGGGGGTGAAAGCCACCCCTTCGCGTTGAAAAAACATACGTTCAAAATAAGTCCGGAAATGGATAAACTTACTAAAGCAATCTTTGTTCTATAGAGTTTTTTCACTAGGTCAATAGTTTATGAGTTATTTGCGATCTAAAATGTTTATTTTTCAACAATAAACACGTTATTAGACAGTTTTTCACAAATAACTAAAAAATAAGTATATCGAAAATAATATTCTTAGCAAAAAATTTAGCGTACCCATCAAAAAACGGCAAAAATAGTGTACCTATCAAGTGTGTAAACGCAGTAAAAGCAGAGTTGTAGCTTATGAAAAGTAGGTTATTATTCGTCAAATTAAAAGTTGAATATTTCAACGTGAAATAACCAAAAATGAAGCAGTATTCGTGGAAATGCATCAAAAATTTAAAGTGTTTAAAAATCCTTTAATTTGGTTTATTTTTTCTAACTTTACAATTTAATTTACATATGCATTGTTTATATGATCTGTAAGTTTCACCGCTTCAAAGTAATTTTTTTAAGGGCTTGTAGTTGAAAGGGCTTGAACGAGTTACTAATCACGAGTGCATTCAAACTTTGAACAGTTATATCTTAACCCATTTTTCTCTTACAGATAAATAAAAAAATCCAAAACATTGATAAAAGTAAAAAGAACATTTTTTATTGTTTTTGATATTTCGTATCACTAATAGTTTTTAAGTTATTTTGAAAAAAACGTTTTTTTTTTTCATAATTTCAAAAATATTTTTTTTATTTCAAACCAATTTGTGTTCAAAAATAAGCACTTTGAACCGGTGAAATCTACAGATTATATGACCAATGCATACATAAATAAAGTAAATTATAAATCGGTAACGATTAATTTCAAATGCTCAAGAAAAAATTCAGTTAATGTGACAAGTTTAAATATTGGTGAATATGAATTTGATAACGTAGAACACTTTAAATATCTTGGGGTCTCAGCTAATGGAACTAATGATAGAAGCATCGTAATTAATGAAAGAATCCAGGCAGGAAACAGAACCTACTGGAAGTACAATAACTTCCTCAAAGATAAGAAGCTGACTTAGAATACTAAACTGAGAATTTACAAAGCAGCAATTAGACCAGTAATCACATATGGTGCTGAAGTAATGCGTTTGACACAAAAAGAGGAAGAAAGACTGAGGATCCCAAAAATGGCCTATTCTCCGGTAATCTGCCCAGACTAATTTGAGGTCTATTTTTTTTCGTCTTTACTTCTTAGGTTTGCCAGGAAATGCAATAAATTGATGATTCTTCTTAAATGTTATTTTATTTCAACTCTCTTTTATTTAAGTAGTACTTGTAACACTAGATTAAAGATCATCATTGTTAGCATTTCTTCTTGTCTGAAGCCTCGTTCTATTATAAACATTTTGGACGAGTGCCTTTTCTATTTTATTTGATACTAGTTTCTTGTAAACTAGATATTGTAGATATCATTCACTAAATATCCAATCTTAAATTACTGGAATACAACAAACTGGCATATTTATGTTTCGTGGACCTTCAGAAAGCATTTGGCAGGGACAAATTAAAGGACGTTATCCATTTATTATACTCAAGAGAGGTAACTCTATGAATAACTAAAACGATCGAAAACATCTACCAACACAATAAAACGATCGAACAACACAATAAAAGTAAAAGTAGAAGATGAACTAAGTGACCCAATTGAAGCTAGCAACGAGATAAGACAGGGGGATTCAATGAGTCCTTCATTGTTCAACCTGATCATGGATGAAATAATAAAAAAGTGAGAACTAAAAAAGGATACCAAATGGGAGAAAAACAACTTAAAATAATCTGCTATGCAGACGATGCAATACTAATCTCTTAAGGTGAAGATGATATTTACAACGTATGCTGCACCAACTTAATATAACCGCCAGAAAATTTAACATGTTAAATCCTCCGAAAAAGAGAAGATGCATGGTTAACTTATAACAACAAATCCAATAAGTATTGAATGGGTTGCATATGTGAGTCCATATTAAATGTAGTAATGAAACACAGACTTACTCACAATCATTTTATTATACTTTGACGACCGGTTTCGATCTCTACATTATTCAGATCATCTTCAGGTCGGCGTTACAAGTAGTTAAATGCTACAATTAAAGAAAACCAGAGTTAGAACATTGTCTGGTTGCACAGGTGCTAATAGAAAGCCAAATTTGAAAAATTTTGACATAAAGGTTTGCAACTGTTGACATTTCAGAAATTCGATACATACAAATGCACACCTATGAGAAACAGATACGAATAAGCATCCATAAGCACATAGATGCATGCAGTTTATGACGATTTGTTGAGAAAAGGGTAAAACTTTAAAATATTAAAAAACTAATAAAAAATATTAATCAAAATTACATATGCTTCCAAATTCAAAAAATAATAATAAATAGTAATATTGCTTTGATCCACTTACATGCCGATACAAGGGATGCGTCGCCAGTTCGTTGATAACATGTTTAAACATGTTATCAACGAACTGGCAACGCATCCCTTGTATCGGCATGTAAGTGGATCAAAGCAATATTACTATTTATTATTATTTTTTGAATTTTCAAAAAATAATAATGCTTACATGCCGATACAAGGGATGCGTTGCCAGTTCGTTGATAACATGTTTAAACATGTTATCAACGAACTGGCAACGCATCCCTTGTAAGTGGCATGTAAGTGGATCAAAGCAATATTACTATTTATTATTATTTTTTGAATTTGGAAGCATATGTAATTTTGATTAATATTTTTTATTAGTTTTTTAATATTTTAAAGTTTTACCCTTTTCTTAACAAATAGTCATAAACTGCATGCATCTATGTGCTTATGCATGCTTATGAGTATCTGTTTCTCATAGGTGTGCATTTGTATGTATCGAATTTCTGAAATGTCAACAGTTGCAAACCTTTATTTCAAAAATTTTCAAATTTGGCTTTCTATTAGCACCTGTGCAACCAGACAATGTTCTAACTCTGGGTTTCTTCAATTGTAAATTGAAAATGGTTATTCATTTTTAATTGTAGCATTTAACTACTTGTAACGCCGACCTGAAGATGATCTGAATAATGTAGAGATCGAAACCGGTCGTCAAAGTATAATTAAATGATTGTGAGTAAGTCTGTGTTTCATTACTACATTTAAATCCAATAAGGTGTAAATTGGAGCTGGAAGGTCAGATAATAGAACAAATGATGGAGTTTAAAAAGTATCATCTAGGCATCATTCTATCTAGCTGCGGAAAGCTCGAAACAGAAGTGGAAGATCAAATGAATAGAGCAAACAGGGCCGCAGGTTGCCTTAATGACACAGAGAGGATAAAAATATTGCTGGAAACAGGGACAGAGCTAGAAGTACAGATATACGACGGAGATGCAAGGTAGAGAACATTAGTAACTGGGTAAAAAACAGAAGAGTAAAATGGAACGACCACATACCCTGAATGACAACAAATGGAGTAGCAAGGACGGCGAGAGACTGTTCCCCAATAGGAGAAAGATCAGTGGGAAAACCACGAAAGCCATGGAATGACAACTTACTGGAAGCACAGTGAAAAAACAGACAGAGCCATGTCTATACAAAAAGAAGAAGAAGAAGAAGAAGAAGAAGAAGAAGAAGAAGAAGAAGAAGAAGAAGAAGAAGAAGAAGAAGAAGAAGAAGAAGAATAAGAAGAAGAAGAAGAAACATAAAATTATATTAAACGATATTCGTAAATCGCTGCATTTAATTATAACCCAATTTATCCCCTAAACACAAAAAAAAAATTAAAACCAAAGTAATCGAAACTCAATACTCAATAACACAGAATCGAATCAATAAAAGGAACGTTTCACTTATCTCTAACAGAAATACAGGAGTTCCTAGTGTTGTCGTTTAATTTTAACGCGTTGTTACGCGTCAAATTTGTTTCAAAGGGAGGGAAGTTGAAGTTAATAGTAATTCCATAGTCTAATGTGAATGCTAGAACAATAGGGTGATGTTAAAGTATTGTGAAAGTTGCATGGTTGAATTTTTTACAAGGCGTGTACCGTTAAGCATCGAATTTAGACCAGTTGTAGAAAGAATGATTTAATAGCATCTATGAGACTGACATTAATAATTAGTCCAAAATATCTTGTTATATATGATATTATATTTATATATATATATATATATATATATATATATATATATTATATTAGTCTTTGTCATTTCAGCTGTTCTTCTTATTTTGGCATCATAACACTGGATGGGTTTTTGCCTGTCTGGCTATGTCCTTACTGTCTAATCTGTCAGACAAAATAAATCTGCCCTTTTCGTGGTCTGACCGTTCCAAATTTTTAACCTGTTCCACAATTAAAACTGCCCCTGTTCCAGTGTTCCCATATATCAAAGTTTATCCGACTAGACACCCTTAAGCTATTAACAAATTTTCAGCTTGCTATTAATCAACTTTTTTTTCATACGCAGGATCCAGACCTAATAGTGCACGCTGGTTTCTGAGTCGACAAATCCTTCGTATTTAAATGGGCCTCTCCAAAGTGTACCAGTGCGCAAGGGCCCCGCTACCATATATGTGCAAAGTATACAATGCACACGGGCGCCAAACCCGGGGTCAAAAATTGCAAAAAAAGCAAAAAAACAAAAATGAATTTTGAAATAAAAGTTGAAAAATTAAATAGGATTCAGTTTAAACACACACGAAATTTTATTAGTAGGTATATCATCCAGTTACTGCTGATTCCCATTTGCGAGAACATGTCAGAAGTCAGACATTTTAATTTATTTTGTTATGCTTTTATTCTGTTTGCTTTATTTTGATATTTTAGCCTACTAATAATAGTCCATTTACTCACGGTTTTTGTTGTAAATTTTAAAGAACCGTTTATATTGACATAAAATTTGTCATACAAATAGCTAACAAGAAAAGACGTGATACCTACTGTGCCGATATGTGCTTTTACTCTGGGGGTAAAAGGGGTATTCTCAGGGGAATACGCTTGAGAATACCTGGGGGTATACTCGGGGGCGAGAAAACATTCGTTCAAAATAAGTCCGAAATTGGATAAATTGACTAATTCTAAGCAACTTTTGTTGTATAGAGATTTTCACTAAGTCAATTCTTTTAGAGTTATTTGCGAGTGAGTATGTTCATTTTTCAACAAAAAAACCGTTTTTAGACGGTTTTTCGCAATTAAAAACTAATTATTTTATCGAAAAAATACTCTTAGCAAAAATATAGCTTACAAGAAAGTTAAAAAAATAATTTAAATATGAAGTCTGCAAAACCCAGTAGAAAGCAGAGTTGTAGCTAATGAAAAGTAGGTTCTTTTTCGTCAAATTCCAAATCGAATATTTCAACGTGAAATAACCAAAAAATTAAGCACTTTTCGGGGAAAACTCATTACAACTTCTTTAAAATGTTTAAGAAAAGCTTTATTTATATGATCTGTAAGTTTCATCGATTTAAAGTGCTCATTTTTGAAAAAATTCGGCTTTAAAGTAATTTCTTTTCAATCTTGAAAAGATTTCTTTTTCCAAATAACTTTAAAATTAATTATTGATACCAACAATCTCAAGCAGTAAAAAAAAGTGGATTTTGATTTTCTGAATATTTTGGATGTTTTGTTTTCCTGTAAGACAAAAATTGGAAGATATGGCTGTTCAAATTTTGCATACACTCATAATTAATCACTCGTTCAGCCCTTTCGCCTTTTAACTACAACCTTTTCAAAAATAAGCACTTGAACCGATGAAACTTCAGATCATATAAACAATACCTAAGTAAAATAACTTGTGGTGAAGCGGTAACGATTAATTTCATTTGGAATGCTAATTAGGGGGTGGTTTTCATGATTTTTTTACCAAAAAAGGACCAACATTATTTTTAACTTACTTTCTTTTGATGTTAAAAAAATATAGCTTCTTTTAAACACTTCAAAAAATTTGATTTCCCTGATAAGTGCTTGATTTTTTGGTTTTTTTTACGTTGAAATATTTGATTTGTAATTTGACGAATAAGAACCTCCTTTTCATCAGCTACAACTCTGCTTCTACTGGGTCTGCAGACTTCATATATATATATATATATATATATATATATATATATATATATATATATATATATATATATATATAGGTACTTACACCATTTTTTTTTCGTTTTTTATAAGCTATAATTTTTTTTATAAAATACTTTTTGAGTTATTTGCGAAAATCCGTCTAAAAACTTGTTTTTTTTTTGTTGAAAAATGAACATAAATTTACTCGCAAATAACTTAAGAACTATTGAAAAGTATTGACAGCGAAAAATCTCTATAGAAGAAAATTTATTTAAAATTAGTCATTTTATCCAATTCGGGACTTTTTTGAACGTATTTTTTTTTCACCCCCGAGAAGGGGTGAAACTCACATCCTAAAGTTCAGTTTTCTGGTTTATTTCAAGCACCTACCTACCTTCAAAAAATAAATAAAAAACATGATCCAAAATGCCTTAAGGGGCGCCAAAATCCTTTTTTGCACACAGGCGCCAGTCCCCTTACGGGGGCCCTGCCAGTGCGCTGAGAACTAAATACGAATGATAATTCGCACACCGACTTAGCGCTGGCTGTCTGACTCTGAAACCAGCGCAGCGTGAGCTATGGACGCCCTCTTAGGTAGTGCGTTTATGTTATTAGGTTATATTGTCGAAAATCTGGTGGAAGCAACTTTTGCGAAGTTCCAGAATTATTCCAGAGTGAAAATCGAAACGTCAATAACAAAAGTTAAATATAATTTTAATTACAATCAATTGTGTTTTAATTCCATAAAAATATATATTGTATAAATAATAAGACCGTTGTTTCTGATATGACCGTATAAAAGTAAAAATGATAGAGAGACCTCCCAAAGAAGGAATAGGTAGGTAATAATCGACATTTCACAAACTGAAGAAGAATTTATTTTATAAAACGCATTTAATAACTTAATTACCACTACATTTGGGCCCCTTTTCAGCTTAATCATTGCAGCGCTCCTGATAACAATCACTTAAGGCTTAAGGTATAAGGTATCGGTAAGTGGTCAACTTGAGAGTGAATGCAAGAAAAGAAGAGCCCGAACGTGCGTCTTTACATATACATACATGCAAGCATATACTATATGTAGCCAGCGAATGCTTATTAGTTTCTTGTTTTTCCGTACCCCTACAATCCTTTGTTGCGGAAATTTAAGACTTCTTTGTGCACCTCGCCAAGCAGTTAGGAGTTTATTTAGTCTATGTACAAACCAAAAGGTGTCCGTATTCAAGTACACGCCTTGTTTTTGAAAAACAAACAACGTTATTATATTTCAAAGAGGACACGGTTGGTTCTTTTGTTTATTGTTATTCAACTCGAGCAGGTTAATTTAGAACTACGTCATTATTTAAAAGCAGCGATTTAAGGGGAAGATTAAAAGGGCATTTAATTTTTTCAGGTGAACAAAAGACCACCTGAGAGCCATCGAGTGTAGTCAAATACAGAATGGCTTTTGTTATGGTAAAAAAATCTGCCAGGTAAAATGTGAGATTAACTTCAGTTTCAGCAGATTACAAGAAAATATCTTATAATTCGCAATAATTATAATGCGTTTATAAAAAATACATTTTAAAACATTCGCCAAAAGTTTGAAAATTGATTAAATTATAATTGAAATTACAACATAATGGTAAACATCGGTTTATTAGGTAAAATGATACGGTCAAAAATATTGTTTTTAATCAGATAAGTAAATGCAATCAATTTCAATCGGCATATTTTTTAATAGCCCAGTAAATGAACGGGAAATACGGCGATATCGTGTAATTTTCAGGGTCAACTCCGAATTGCATGAAAATTTGGATTTAGGTTCTACTTACCCTCCAGTTCAAAGTTGAAATTGTGCCTTTGGTTGCTTTTACTTGGGGGTGTAGTCACTCCTTCTGAGGGGTGAAAAAACGCGCGTTTAAAATAAGTGACTAGTTAATTAGTCAGTTTATCCGGAATTGGATAAACTGGCTAATTCTAAGCAACTTTTGTTTTATAGATATTTTTAAGTGTCAATACTTTTCGAGTTATTTGCGATTGCAAATGTTGATTTTTCGAGAAAGAAACCACGTTTGTAGGCGGTTTTTCGTAAATAACTCAAAAACTAAGTAATTTCCCCAAATAAAATATTCTTATCAAAAACGTAGCATAGAAAAAAAAACGAAAAGAGATCTGTATTCGTGAATTATATAGAAGCAGCAAAAGCAAAGTTATAGCTCATGAAAAAAAGTTCTTAATCGTCAAATTCCAATTTGAATATTTCAACGTGAAATAACAAAAAATTAAGCAGGTTTCGGGAAAACCCGTTAAAACTTTTTTAAATTGTTTAAAAAAAGCTTTATATTTATATTTATAAGAGTCTCTAGCATCAAAACTAAGCGAATTACGCTCAAAATAAAGTTGGTCCCTTTTTTTGGTAAAAAGTCGTGAACATCTCCACCTATTTAGCACTCCAAATGAAATTAATCGTTACCGCTTTACAACAAAATTATTTTACTTACGTTATTTTTAAATGATCTGTAAGTTTCACCCTTTTATTAAAGTGCTTATTTTTGAAAGGTCTATAGTGGAAAGGGGTTGAACGAGTCACTTAATCAGGAGTGTATACAAATTTTGAACAGCCATATCTTAACCAATTTTTGTCTTACAGAAAAACAAAATGAAATTAGCATATTTATAAAAGCAAAACCTACATTTTTTTACCCTTTGAAATTTTTTGTATCCCTAATACTTAAGTTATTTTAAAAAAAGAGCATTTTTCCAAAAATTTTAGAATTTTTTTTTACTGTAAAACTAATTTTTTTCAAAAATAAACACTTCGAACAGGTGAAACTTACAGATCGTATAATCAATACACATACCTACATACATACCTATAAAGTAAACGGTAAAGTGGTATACCCTATTCCACGAATATACGACTGTGTTGGATTATCTCGACAAGGAATATTTTATTGTGCAAATAGGGCTTTTCATCGATTGTCATTTGTTTCGAGCTTCTGTCATGTGTCACATAATATTAATATATCTACGTCATACGTCTTTGATTTGTATCATAGGTATATACCAATAACATACGACGTAGATATATTAATATTATGTGACACATGACAGAAGCTCGAAACAAATGACTGTGAATGAAAAGCCCTATTATGAAGAACGAAAATAAATTGCAAATTACATTGCTGTTTATTGGAATAATTATTAGAGACATTTACTTTCTTTCTTCTTATGTTGCACACTGAAATATTCGTTGTCGCGATAATCCAAAACAGTCGTATGAATGAACCATAACGAATAATTTTCTTTAGGGTGCTAAATAGGAGATTTTCACGATTTTTTTAGCAAAAAAACTGGGCTTACTTTATTTTCGATAAAATATTAACTTTTTGAGATATTTGGGAAAAACCGCCTGAAAAACGTGTTTTTGGTTGAAAATTAAATATTTTCAATCGCAAATAACTCGAAAAGTATTGACTTACTTAAAAATCTCTATAGAACGAAAGTTATTTAGAATTAGTCAATTTATCCATTTTGGGACCTATTTCAAACGCGCGTTTTTTCAAACCCGAGAAGGGATACTGTCCCCCCCTCCCCCAAATTAAAAGCAACCAACAGTACAAGTTCAAATTTGAAGTAGACGGTAAGTCCGTGGTCTAATTAAAAAAAAATTGAAGGCACTCGTGGGAGTGCCGACAGAAGTGAAAACTTCTTATAGTATATAAATTACGAGCTCAATGCTTTTTCCGAAAAATTTATTTCGTCGAAGCGATGACGGTCCCTAATTCAATACTTTTGCCCCATCCAAAAAGTGCAAAACGTCCCTAAATAAATTTTCACTTCAAAAATGTATTTCGTCGAAGCGATGACGGTCGCTAATTAAATACTTTTCCCCCATCCAAAAAGTGCACAACGTCTTAAGAAGTTTTCACTTAAAAAAATGATTTCGTCGAAGCGATGACGGTCGCTAATTTAATAATTTTTCCACATCCAAAAAGTGCACAACGTCCCTCAAGAAGTTTTCACTTCAAAAATTTATTTCGCCGAAGCGATGACGGTCGCTATTTTAACCCGAGGGTAGTCGCGCTCACTTCTGTAACGTGAATAGTCGCGTGTTAGATTTCATCTCACAATACGAATTTAAATACGAATTTGCAATAAATTCCCCATGCAGAAAGTGAACAAAATCGCTACATAGGTTTTCACTTCAAAAATACTTTAAACTCTAATCACTTATAATGATTGGAGTAGGAACCGTGTGGCCTCTTATGCGCTTGCTTCGCAAGCTCTTTCGGGTAGACACTCTATCCCTCCTCCAACCATCATAACTTCGTTTGAACTTATACATACGCAATTCAACCTATAGTATATAAATTAGGTACTAATAAGGCAATCGATTCCATAAAACTCTGGACCGTATTAGAAGGAATGAATAAACGCAAGGATTGATTCTAGATATAGAATACTCCTCAAATACATAAACGACAATGCAACTATGCAAATAAATGTATCAGAAGGTCTAACAACAAGCAAAATAAGAACGGAGAGAGAGGTTAGAAATAGGATAAAAACAAATAAAACAAAAGTGATGACAAATCAATATATCACAATCGACTTAGATGGAAGTGTCGAAAAGTATACCTAGGTCACACGATCAAACTAGGCAAACAGAATCAAACTGTAGAAATAACTAGAAGAATCCGAATGACTTGGGCAGCAGTAGCAAGACTCAGTGATGTGTTAAAGAACAAAAAGATACCATTAAATCTAAAGAAAAGGGTATTCAACAGTTGCATTCTACCAATTATGACGTATAGAATGGAGACGATGACACTTACAGAGGTATCAGCCAATATATTGAGAACGACACAGATCTCTGAGGGAACATATTATAAATTTTATACAAAATGAGGAATTTGTAATTGGAAGAATTGAAATGCAAATGAAACGGACCTGGGTAGGACACGTGGCACGACAAAACATCGAAACGTGGACGAGAAACATTGTACATTGGAGACCACGCGAGCACAGTCGTAGTAGAGGAAGACCGCAAAAACGATGGCTAGACGACATCAAAGCAAAAATGGGGAGAAACTGGCACCAAATAGCACAAAACAGAGATGAATGGAAAACTCATGGGGAGGCCTTTGTCCCGGAGTGGATGCAAACAGGCTGAAGAAGAAGATAATATATATATACATACAAAATTTATTTCGGCTAAACGATGACGGTCGCGAAATCAATTCTTTATCCCCATACAAAAATAGGTGTTATACCAATATTATATACGCGTTGCGTGCCTTCTACACTATTTATATATACGTACACATAACAGTATATGTATATGTACAAAATTTATTTCGCCGAAGCGATGACGGTCGCGAATTCAATGCTTTTTTCCCTTCTAGAAAGTGCACAACGTCCTTAAAGAAGTTTTCACTTCAATAATATTACTATTATTATACGTACATTATAATATAGCCCAGTAAATGACCGGTTTGGCGTGTAATTTTCAGGGGCAAGACGGATTTGCTTGAAAATTTGGATTTAGGTTCTACTTACCCTATATTTCAAAGTTGAAATTGCGCCGTTGGTTGCTTTTACTTGGGGGGTGAAATTTACCCCTTCTCGTGGGTGAAAAAACATCTGTTTAAAATAAGTCTGAAAATGGATAAATTGACTAATTCTAAGCAACTTTTGTTCTATAAGGTTTTTAACTGCTTTAATACTTTTCGAGTTATTTACGAGTTAAAAAGTGCATTTTTCAACAAAAAAAAACACGTTTTCAGGCAGTGTTTCGCAAATAACTAAAAAAGTAAGTACTTTATCGAAAAAACTATTCTTACAAAAAATGTAGCCTGTAAAAAAAAGGAACAAAATGGTGTATTCACTTGAACTATAAACCCAGTAGAAGCAAAGTTGTATATCATGAAATATACGTTCTTACTCGTAAACTTCCGAATCGAATGTTTCAAGCTGAAGTAACCAAAAAATGAAGCACTTTTCGCGGAAAACTCATAAATACTATTTTAAAGCGTCTAAAAATATATTTATTTTTATTTTTCATAAAAGTTTGTAGCATCAAAATTATGCGAGTTACGCTCAAAATAAAGTTGACCCGTTTTTTTTTATATATAATAAGTCGTGAAAATTTCCCCCTATTTAACACGCCAAATGAAATTAATCGTTACTGCTTTACCATTTACTTTATATATGTATTGTTAATATGATCTGTAAGTTTGACCGGTTTGAAGTGCTTATTTTTGGAAAAATTTGGCTTTATATTAAAAAAACTTTTTTTTTAATTTTGGAAAAAATACACTGTTTTCAAAATAACTTGAAAAATATTAGTGTTACGAAAAATCTCGAAAAAAACAGTAAAAAAATATAGTTTTTACTCGCATCAACACTCCGTTTTTTATTCTTATGTAAGATAAAGATTGGGTAAGATATGGCTGTTCAAAATTTGCATACACTGGTGATTAGTAACTCGTTCAAGCCCTTTTAACTCAAACTCTTTTAAAAAATAAGGGATTAAAAAAATATATTTTAGTACTCCTATTACCCTTAGAAAAACCTACAAATTGGTTTTTTTTAGCACTTTATAGCTTTAAAAGTAACCTAGTTATGAGTAAAAAACCAACCACATACAGGATGGAGGAATAGTGCGAGGAAGTCCAATTACTCGTTTGTAGTAAGAGATACGAAAAATGTTATTTAGATAAAGTTGGGGCACAGATACTACCATACCCTAAATATATTTTCAAATATACAGGGCCACTCGTATTGACAGGGTGACACAAACCTATGTTTTTTTTAAATGGAATACTCTGTATATTTTTGCATTTTTGGATTCTCCTTAATGTCTTTCCTCTTAAAATAATGTATTTTGTACTATTATATGAGATAGTTTAAAAGATATTTATCTATGGTTTTTGTCATTTCGTTGTAAGTCCATAACATATCGAGGATACATTTATATTTTAAAATAACTTACATATAAAATCAGAGTTTAAGTATAGTGAATTTTGAGAGTAAACTAAATGTAAGGCCAAATACTTACCATGTCGGGTTAGTATAATAAGGTTTATTTTCCTGGTTTTTCCCTCGTGACTTAATATGGGATCACTAACACGAGAATTTTGATCAAATACTACAATTTTTCTAACGGATATTCTTAAGTTAAAATTGATTTACAGAGAAAAGGACTATCTTCTAATAAGGTTGTCGAAGCAACGCAACTCATAAATATTGGCAGTATCATTTTAGTCATCGAATTTATAATGTATAATTCAAGCAATTGAACTCCGTAAGTCCTAGATTCTCACCCATCGTGACCGGAAATAGAACCGGAAGTCGATATTTGAATCCTTCGTGTAACTTTGCGTCGGTTGATATAATATTTCATTAATTTTGAAGCGCATCGAATAATATATCGCTTGTACTATTTCGGCTACTTTAAAACATTACTTTCGGTTGCAGCTTTAAAACCGGAGGCCCAAGGTTAAACTTTTCACCTTTAATACCATCCTTGGGTTATAAACAGGGTTTATAACCCAAGGGTTATATATGTTACAGTGAAAGCTGAATATTAGTCAAGGTGTACCGTCGCTAGTGATTGTCGACCTTCACTGAAATGACCAGTGAATGTTGATAGTAGAAAATATATATCAGCTTTCACTAGGGAAGGTGAACCTTCACGGAATCAGCCTAGGGAATCAGCCATACTTTTATGAAGTTTAACTTGTTTGAACGTATTTAATACCGCATAGTATAATAATTAGTAATTTTACATTTAAGCCTGCAAGTATCTTTTTATTTGCAGATCCCAGTTTAATACTTGTCCAGTAAACATTATAAAAGAAGATGAAATTCCAATGGAAAAGACACTTACTTTACGAACAGTTGCTACTACTCAGTCAACCGGAAGTGGGCAAGGATTTTTTAAGTGCAGTTGTAACAAGAAGTGCCAAACAAAGAAGTGTTACTGCATAAAAAACAATGTTTTATGCAATTCCAAATGCCATAAAGCATTATCATGTTGCAACAAATAATTTTATTATTGTTGACTATAGTATTTTCGTCTCTATTATAGTCTTTAAATTGTAGACTATAGTTTCACGTTTTATTTTGTTCTTATTTGTTCATCTTTCAAATTCTAAATTTACTTTTGTTATAAAAGTATACGTGATTTAAGATTAGTCTTTTATTTCTCTCTAACTTTCCCTAGACTGTTGTAGAGGAGGTTGTCATTCACTATAGGAATTGTCAACCTTCACTAGTGGATGTTGATCTTGTTTGTACGTCTGTGTAACTTTCCCTAGACTGCTGTAGGGGAGGTTGACGTTCACTAAGAATGGTCAACCTTCACTAGTGAAAGTTGATCTTGTTATTTCAGAATTCAACTTTCACTAAGATGCCCAGCGAGAGTCGACCGTGACTAGTAAAGGTTAACCTTCCCTGAAACGTCAACTTTCACTGTAACATATACACCTCATTTGTCAATCTGTCTGGTCTAAGGACGCAGGAGTTGTACATATTTGCAAAACACTACGGACAGACAAACAAGGACAATTCAACGTTTTCACATTTTTTCAACATGGATGAAAAAAGTATGTCTGAATTGTCAATATGTATAAGTCAGATAAAATTAGGTTATTAGAAGAATTTGTTACCAAGTAACTAAAAACAAAATTTGTGTAATTTATTAATGTGTTGTGTTTTATTCAGAGAAACTGTTAATTTTCATTTTTGAATTTCCAACAAATGAGTAAGTATAATCAACATTTAAGTATTGTCTACCAATGAATTCTATCAAAAATACTTATATTATAAATAATTGTTTTTCTAGGATAAATTTTGATGCCCCAATGTACCTACCATTGAAAATGTTTTATACTGACACAAGCTCATGAAGTTTTTGTCTAAAATACAATCGGTAAGTTTGATTATTAATATTTATCCTTCACTTGCATATTATTTGTTTATTATACGTTGGATACGGTTACAATAAACACACTTGTTATATCCTAGGGCATAATAAGCGTTATGGCCTATAACGCCCTGTTGTATAAGAAAAAAAAAGCGAATGTTATAGAATAATAGAACGAAGTTTTTTTATTTTAAACAATTTTCAAAGGAGTAAATATTATAGAACTATTAACATTTTTTAACCTTATCAATCTTTTTAAATATTGAAAGTAACATTTTCGGACTTTCCTGAAAAGTTCAATAGTACATTGTTTACCGGGTAGGAAAAGCTTAACATTCCTGGACGACTGTGAAGATTGCTAAGTCGAGGCGCAAGCCGAGACTTAGCAACACAGAGTCCAGGAATGTGGCTTTTCCTACGAGGTAAACATACTATTTTTCCGCAAATCGTTTAAAATTCGACAGATATTGATTGATTTAAAAAAAAACGCGATAATTTTATTCCCAAATAAATGGTGCTTTGAAATTCCTAATAAAATTACTTGGGTTACTATGGAAACGTATTGAGGTTGAATTGTCAAACTTGACGCTTATAAATTTAATTGCTGGTGTTCTCGAAAGTAAAATGATAAGTGATGATGAAATTTCCATTCCTGGGACTCCTCCAGAGCTGGTTGAGGCAGTGAATACTGCTTCATTAGAATTATTGCCAAAGAAATCAAGAGAAAAGTACGAAAATGCATACAGACGTTTTATGGATTATCGCATGAGTAAAAATACGAGTTCTTTCTCAGAAAATGTTGTAATGGCATACTTCCTAGACCTTTGTTTAAAGATGAAATCTTCAACATTATGGGCCAATTATTCAATGCTGAAGTCAACCCTTGCACTTAAACACAATGTAGATATATCTACATACTCAAAACTTCGTTCTTTATTGAAACGGCAAGCTCAAGGTTATAGGGCAAAGAAATCTAAGATTTTAACGAAGGAAGAAATTGAAAAATTTATCCAGGAAGCTCCAGATAAAGAAAATTTAATGATTAAGGTAATTTACAAGGTTTTAATAGCAATGTGTTTTCTATCATTTATGTAGAACACTAACAACTGTACGGAAATATCATTTCCTTACAGTAAGGAAATGACATTTCCTTACAGTAAGGAAGTCCTGACTTTTTCTTCAAGAAATTTTGACAGGAATGTCAAAATTTCCTGGCGATTTGCGGAAAACACTTTATCTGTCATAAAACAAAAAGTAAAACGTATCAATTTTAAGTAAATGTGAAGTAAAAAATAAACTCTTGTATGTACCACTGGTGTTATTGGATGATTATGCCCATCTAGCAACACCCATCCCTCGGGCCAAAGGCCCTCTGGCTTTATGTTGCACTCCGGGCATAATCATCTTCATACCACCCTTGGTGAATAAATAACTACATATTTTGTAATTGTGAGTATATAGCAACAGTTTTATGCACCATAAAGCACGACCGACTACGAGAGGGCCATTATTTGAGTTGCAAAGGGCGGTCTTGCGCACACATGTACCTATTATTTTTTAAAGATTTTATTTTTAAATACTAAATTATTTTTTAATCTTAAACGGCGCAAAACAAAAGTGCAATTTTTCGCACATTACAAAGGTGTGTGAAAACGTGCTGAAAAAATGCGAGTGAGCTAAATTGACTTCTGTGCACTTTTTGCACGAAATGCTGTCACTCCAAATGCTAAATTCACATATTGAGTTTATATTACAGACATATTTTTTAATTTCAGAACGGCTGTACATTACAATGGATTAGCCAAGTACAAGCAGCAACATCGACTGTACTCAAGCAAATGAGTGTTCAATTTGCTCTTTAGTGGCAGCTGGAAAGCTTGTAAATGTCACTTTAAAAGGGAAAGGGTCATTAAGGAATGCATCCATTGAACGGCGTGATGGATTATTCGTACAAATAGACCCAAAACAAGTATTGGTTCATGCTTCATGCAGGGCTGATTACGTTCATAAAGGAAATATTGCATCTTCTAAAAGAAAATTTGAGCAACGAAACTCAGTGAGTCCTATAAAGAGAAAACTTAGATCATCTTTACATTATTCTAATGATCCTTCCATTGATGAAATGTCTTTTAACTGGAAAAAAAATTGTTTGCTTTGTGCAGGAGCAAATATAGAAAACCAAAAAAACGTCCCGTTTCAAAAAGGAGGGTAATGTCGCTTGTTAAATCGCCCGAATCCGCAAATAGTTTAATAGAAACACTTATTGAACTAAATAATGATTATAATCGGGGTATATTGCAGCGAATTCAAAGAGAACAGCTTAGTCTTACGGATTTACAAGCAGATATCATAGAGATTGCTTCAGACGCCTGACGAAAATGAAGAAGAAGCAAAATACAGTCGTAGACGCAGCTAATAAATATTCATCTAACATAGATGCAGCGATGGAAGAGATTTTCTCATTTATATCATCAAGTGATGAATGTCAGTTTACCATGACACAACTCATACAAGCGATACAAATATCCAGCGTTATTCCTCATGAATATACAATTAGGGATCGCTTGAAAAAAAAATTCTCCGATCGAATTGTTTTCTCTAGTAGGCTGGGGGGTGTTACTTACGTGTGTTTTTCGGATGCTTTATATGACATCCTAACTGATGCTTGGCGTAGTAAGAATAGATCCAAAATAATCGAAGAGGAAGAGAATCATTTGATTGATTCTGCTGCTGAGTTGGTGAGTCGAAAAATTAGAACAACTATTTGTCGTACAAATGAGTACTTATCCTGCAAGTGACTCAATATTAAAAGATGTTAATAAAAATATTCCCCCCACATTACTTCGATTTTTGAACCACGTGATTTATAAGGATAAATTGCAGAACGTTGAAAACAAAAAAGCGTATTTCAAAAAAATTACTTCCATCGCACATGCGATCATGTCTGCTGCTCGACCAAAAAGTTTTATTTCTCCTCTTCAACTTGCTACAGGCACAACATTTTATAGAAAATTTGGGTCCAGAAACATCATCGAATTATGTTATCAACTAGGGTTTTGTTGCAGCTACAATGAAATTAAACTTTATGAAATGTCTGCTGCTCTTCAGGTAAAGAGATCTCTGAGAGAACCTTTTATTCAAATAGTGTCTGATAATAGCCATTTCAATATCGCCACAATAGATGGTCGAAGAACCTTCCATTATCTAGGATCGGTTGAGATTATTACTCCGGCTAACAGTATCCAGGCTAGATTGCCCATAAAACGTTTATGCCATGCAGAAATCCCGAAAGCATCAGAAATAGTTGAAAGATACAAAATTAACATTGAATTATACACTAAAAGTGCAGGAAGTGGTTTGAAAAATATAACAATTACAGATTTGGACAAAGACCCTTTATTTCAACAAACACTCATCGAAAAGCTTAACATTTTATGGATGTTTTTCAAATATGCAAGAGATAATGACTTCATCGGATGGAATGGATTTATGTCTTTAATAACCAATGCTCGTATTACCTAAGCAGTGTCAGCAATAAATTTTCTGCCCTTCATAAATGGATCTCCTAACGATTACAGTACTTTGTACACAGCTTTAAAATATGCCTCTGACATAGTATCGAAAGAAAACATGAAAACCTGCATAATCACATTCGATCAACCCCTATACATAAAGGCTCGCGATATTGTTGCAGCATCGAATTTTTATGGAGTACAATATATCGTCCGTCTTGGTTGTTTTCATCTACTAATGTCCTTTCTGGGTTTCATTGGGCACATCATGGCAGGAAGTGGAATTAAGGAAATATTTTGTTTAATATATGCAACAGGATCAGTAGACAAGATGTTAGACGGACATTCGTATGCCCGTGCAGTACGAGCTCACTGTATTTTGTCAGGCACTGTCGCTGATAATAATAGGAGACTTACAAAAAGACAACGTTGAATTTCAAAAATTGATTGAAGAACAAGACATTTTGACTTTTGATATGGATATTGATCGGATTCAAAAGAATGAAAGCTTTGAAAAATTATGTCGGATTTTTGAGTCTAAACTTAATGAAATAGAAAAAAAAAGGTAAAACGTGCAAGCTGTGGATATTGTATTTTAGAATGGTTTCTCTGCTCAAAAATATTTTAGGAGCTGAGCATATGGGAGACTGGAAACTGCATCTTGATTGTATAAACCTCACCATCCCCTTCTTTCATGCAGCAGGGCATTTTAATTATGCTAAATCTGCAAGATTGTACTTACAAGATATGAGAAACTTGGAAAAGACAAGGGAAGACTGAGGAAGGATATTTTACTTCACGTAGAAGTAGTGTTTATTACGCCGGAATTTTCTCGGATCAAACCATAGAGCAGACATTGATGAGAGCAATTAATGTTGAAGGAGGCCCGTTCAAACGAGGAGCCACTGACAGTGTGGTTCTTAAATGGATCAAAGGTATTATATATACAAAAGATATGATTCAAAGCTTGGAAGAATTCTGTGATGTGCAATTTAGCAAAAGCCACCAGCACGTTGATGCAACAGATGCTCGAATAAAAAAAGACAAAAAGGATGTATTGGCATTGCGGCAATTTTTATTAGAAAACAACCCATTTGAAGACATTGATCAATTGCAAAATATTGTGACGGGATTAGTTGGATCCAATGAAATAAATTGTTATAATGCTTTGAGTGTTAGTACAACAGCTTTAAAAAAGATTAGCGGTCTCAATTTTACTGAAATTAAATTGTCAAAAAGAGATAAAGTCATTCCTCTAATAGGAGTTAATAGCAAACTAAAAATAGGTGACAAATACATCCCCGTTGATCCGTTGCTATTATTCCAAAGAATATGTGTGATGAAGAAAAGCGATGAAGAGCTAGAATCATACTTGAAATTTCAATTATCACCTTATCCTCTTTCATTGTTCGACGAAGTTGGGATGAGAAAATGTACGAAGTCTACATTGTATTCATCATTTCAAGCCATGGACATTACCCTACAAAAAGAAAATTGTAAATATTACATCGATGGAGGTATGCTCCTTCATACAGTTAAATGGCATACTGATTGCAAATACGAAAAAGTTTTTCAAAAGTATATTTTTTATTTACAAA
This sequence comes from Diabrotica virgifera virgifera, assembly GCF_917563875.1. Classification (NCBI taxonomy): domain Eukaryota; kingdom Metazoa; phylum Arthropoda; class Insecta; order Coleoptera; family Chrysomelidae; genus Diabrotica; species Diabrotica virgifera. The sequence continues at coordinate 143,722,564 of NC_065443.1, read as the reverse complement.
GAAATTTTGGAAATGATGTAGTAGTTGTTTTTGATTGCTACGATGACAGCGGCAATAAAACTTCTGAGAGAAATCGTAGATCAATGAAGGTAGCCTCCAAGGATTTCAATTTTACAATGGATTCAAAATTATCTGTGAGTCAAGAAAAATTTCTAACAAATTACAAAAATAAGAGTCGCTTCATAGATTACCTCATTCAAGTATTGCAAAATAATGCTATAAAATGCTATCAGGGGAAAGGAGAGGCTGACGAGTTACTTGTAGAGACCGCTATCAATGATACTACGATTTTAAAAAAAGTTATTGTAGCTCAAGATATCGATGTGCTAGTTATTTTGACTGGAAGAGCAAAGGCTGATGAGGAAATCTATTTTTTGAAACTTGGTAGGCAAAATCTAGCTTCAGCAGTGTACTCTTCAAAATCTTTAGAAATTGATTATCCGAATAGCTCGAAACTAATCGTATTTGCACATTGTTTCACTGGCTGTGATTCAACTTCTGAGTTTTTCAATAAAGGAAAAAAAAAAGTTTGTTGATATATTAGAAAAACGAGCCGACGTAAGAGAGAAATCGCAAATTTTTTTTAATAATATCGCAACAAATGAGGAAATTTTACAAGCTGGGCAATACTGCACTATAGTTTTGTATGGACTTGCAAAGGATATCAAGCTAAATAAATTAGAAAAAGTAAAAGACTTGCGAGCTTATATTCAGAAAATGAGATATGAGTCTTTCATAAAGGCAACAACCAGAAAGAATGCAGTAAAGTTACACTCGCTCATACCAACAATCGGTGCTTTAAATGAGCATATAAGAAGGGTATACTTACAAACCCAGTTATGGATGGGGAATAAAACGATCGATCTACTTGATTGGGGTTGGACTAATATTGAAGAAGTATTAACCCCAATCAAAACTCCAGATCAACCAGCACCAGAGAAGCTTTTAAAAATGATATTTTGTAGCTGTAAAAAAGGATGCGATTCAGCATGCGGTTGTCGAAGAGTAGGGCTTTTCTTCAATTCCGCATGTATAACGTGCAGCGGAGACAATTGCAACAATAGTGCTCCAATAGTGGATAACGAAGAAGAAAATGAGGCCGAAGATGAGAACGAGGATGAGATTCATGTGGAAATGAGTGGAGGTAAAGAGGAAGAGGAAGATGGAAATGAAGAAGAAATTTAATAATTTTTCAATAATATTTTTATACTTCAAAACATTATGTATTAGAATATTAGAAATAAAAAATTACATTAGTATTATACAAATAAATTTTTTATTTTTTCTATTATTGAAATTTTATAGATCTGAGACGTACCTACATTTCAAACAATAAGGGTGGTGTTTTAAGTTGAACAAAAAAATAAATTTATAATATTTTGATTAAAAGAAATATTGTATTTATAGTTTAAATAAACACTTATACAGTGTGGGCCAAAGAAAAGAGTCCACCTCGATATTTAGCAGTATTTATTAGACTTTAAGGAAATGACGAAACCGGTCGATTTTTGATCTAAGGGAGACACATTTTTATGGTACATACATCTGTCATTTGTCAACCCCCTCCCTTCCATATCCCCCATCCGTTATTTTTAAATAGGGAATAGGGGTCGTGTTCTAGCTCATTTTAAAGGTTATTCAATTCTCTATTCAGTAATATAAACATTAACATAATTATTTATACAGGGTGTCCAAGGAAAAAAAATAATTAAACTAATTAACACAAAAAGAAGAATGCATGTAATTTATTTAATTCAAAATACATTCTGTCTGCTGCTGCCACAAAACAAAAAAAAATGTTTTTTGATAAATGAACATTGCTTTTCGCTTAATTTCAATGTTCAATCTACCACCCATCTGCCTCTTGGTAGGTTGAATATTGAATTTAAGCAACAAACAATGTTTATTTATGAAATAAACATTTTTTCAGTTTTCTGTCAGCAGTAGAATGTATTTTGAGTTAAATAAATTACATACATTCTTCTTTTTGTGTCAATTAATTTAATTCAAAATAATTGTTCTTGGACACCCTATATAAATAACTATGTTAATGTTAACATTACTGATATAAATTACTTATATAAATAACTATGTTAATGTTAACATTACTGAATGGAGAATTGAATAACCTTTCAAATGCGCTACCACACGAGTCCTATTCCCTATTTAAAAATAAGGGGTGGGGGAAGTGGAAGGGAGGGGGTTGACAAATGACAGATGTATGTACCGTAAAAATGTGTCCCCATTAGATCAAAAATCAACCTGTTTCGTCATTTCGTTAAAATCTAATAAATACTGCCAAATATCGAGGTGGACTGTTTTCTTTTATACAATTTTTTTATAATAGGGGTTGTTTACTCCCCTAAAAAATAAAAAGCAACCAACGGCACAATTTCAACTTTGAAGTGGAGGGTCAGTAGAACCTAAATCCAAATTTTCATGCAATTCGGTGCTGCCCCTTAAAATTACACGGTATCGCCGTATTTCCCGTTCATTTACTGGGCTAATAATATACGTACAACATTTATTCCGTCGACGCGATGTAGTCCAGGGCGCATCTGTTTTGAGATGGACGTTGAGAGGTGACTCAAATTTTTTTGCAGAAATTGCTTGAAAATAAATCAAATAATAATATTTGAGTTATCCTCCCTCTCAAAAAGGTCCGGAACATTGTTTAAATAATCAAAATGTCAAAAATTGAAGGAAAAATTCGATTTTTTTCTTCGTTTTTTGATTATAACTTTAAAAGTGTTCATTTCCGAGAAAAATTGTACTGACAAAAAAGTTGCGTAATTAAATTCCTACAATATAGAATTGGTTAAAAATTTAAAAAATAGTTACCCTAGTTGCAAAATAGCAATAATTGCGAAAAAAACATACAAAAACAAGTATTCGCATTTTACGTTTTTCAACCATTTATGCTAAACTTAGGACCTTGATATTTCATTCAGAAAAACTTTATGATACAGTAAAACAATACTGTAAATTTCATTAAGATCGGTTTAATAGATTTTGCAAAATAAATTTTGAAATCCAGCTTTCGCACAAAAAATTTATTTTTTCAAAACGTTACAGGACTGAAAATAAAGCAGATAGCAAGTTGAAATTTTTTTTGCTTATAGAAGTGTACTGTACCTTTCATTTGCAGTTTTCAAAATTAAAATCGATTAATTACCACGGCGTCAGACAATTTTTGAAATAAACAATATTTTTTGGTGCTACGCGCAGGACAGCGGTGTTCGATTCACACAAGTTGATTTCCAACAAAAATTTCTTCCAATCTTTATCTAACATATTATTTTCTTACTCTATATTTTGTTGTATTTTAATATTTTAATTCCACAAAAATCAAACTAATTTTATAATTGTTTGTGAAATATTGTTTAAACAATTGCATATGTTTAAAAATAATAAACTTTTATTATTTAAGTTAAAATATATGAACAAAGAAAGTTTTTGCTAATAAAAGTGTTATTTCAAAGGATAGAGTATGTGTTTTTATTTTGCAATAAACAAATTTATTTATATATATCGAAATGTAATAAAAATTAAAATGTATCAATCATTATCAAAGGTCATTGGAATGCCCAATCAGAGCAAACTATCCACTGTCCTGCGCGTAGCACTAATAATTAATGTTTATTTAAAAAAATTCCTGACGCCGTCGTGTTAATCGATTTTAATTTTGCAAAATTGCAAATAAAAGGTACAGTACACTTCTATATGCAAAAAATTTTTTCAACTTGCTACCTGCTTTATTTTCAGTCCTGTAACATTTTGAAAAAATGAATTTTTTTGACGAAAGCTGGATTGCAAAATTTATTTTGCAAAATCTATTGAACTGATCTTAATGAAATTTACAGTATTGTTTTACTGTATCATAAAGTTTTTTAGGGTGAAATATGAAGGTTCTAAGTTTAGCATAAATGGTTGAAAAACGTAAAATGCTAATACTTGTTTTTGTATGTTTTTTTCACAATTATTGCTATTTTGCAACAAGGGTGACTATTTTTTAAATTTTTAGTCAATTCTATATTGTAGTAAATTTAATTACGCAACTTTTATGTCAGTACAACTTTTCTCGGAAATGAATACTTTTAAAGTTATAATCAAAAAACCAAGAAAAAATTCGAATTTTTCCTTAATTTTTTGACATTTTGATTATTTAAACAATGTTCCGGAACTTTTTGAGAGGGAGGATAACTCAAATATTATTATTTGATTTATTTTCAAGCAATTTCTGCAAAAAAATTTGAGTCACCTCTCAACGTCCAAATGTACTAATATTTTTACAGATGCGCCCTGGTCTAATGACGGTCGCGATGACAGTCGCGAAATCAATCCTTTCTCTCCATCCTAAAATAGATTTTACATTTATTGTAAATTTAAATACTTCTACACAATTTATATATACATACACATAATAAATATACGTACAAAATTTATTTCGCCGAAGAGATGACGGTCGCGATGAGGGTCGCCAAAAAAATCCTTTTTCCCCATCCAAAAATAGGTTTTACATTTATTTTAAATTTAAATATTTCTATACAAATTATATATACATACACATAATATATATACGTGCAAAATTTATTTCGCCGAAGAGATGACGGTCGAAAATACGGTCGCCAAATAAATCCTTTTTCCCCATCCAAAAACAGGTTTTACATTTATTTTAAATTTAAATAGTTCTATAATATACATACACATAATGTATATACGTACAAAATTTATTTAGCTGAAGAGATGACGGTCGCGATGACGGTCGCGAAATAAATGCTTTTTCCTCATCTTAAAATATGTTTTACATTTATTTTAAATTTAAATACCTCTACACAATTTATATACAGAGAGAGTCTGTAAAGTGGAATAAATTCAATATCTCAAATACTAATTGTTTTTTTGGAAAATGCTCAGACCCGTCGATTAGTATTTCAAATTGTCCTTTTTGACATTCAATAATAATGTATACAGGGTGTCCCAATTTAGAGATATGACGTCATCGTCGATTTTCTTAAATGGCAACACTGTCATTTTGATAGCTAATTTGATAGGGTTTGTAAAGTTATACATAACTGCAAAATATCAAATTTTTATTCTCTACCATTTACAAGATAATAGAAAATAACAAAGTTATATCTGTAATTTGGAATATATTCAATAATTAAAATACTAACTGTTTTTTTGAAAAATGCTTAGACCCGTCGATTAATATATCAAATTGTCATTTTTGACATATAATAATAATGTATACAGGGTGTCCCAATTTAGAGATATGACGTCATCGTTGATTTTCTTAAATGGCAACACTATCATTTTGATAGCTATTTTGATAGCGTGTGTAAAGTTATACACATCTGAAAAATTTCAAAATTTTATTCCCTACCATTTACAAGATAATAAAAAATAACAAAGTTATGAAGAACAAGAAGTAATCAAATAATAATTGAATTTATTTATTTCAATTAAGCAAATGCTCATAACGTTGCCCATTGACAATTTGACAATAATTGAGGGCAACATTATGAGTTTTTGCTTAATTTATTGAAATAATTAAATTCCATTATTAGTTGATTACTTCTTTTTCATAACTTTGTTATTTTTTATTATCATCTAAATGGTAGAGAATACAAATTTGAAATTTTGCAGTTGTGTATAACTTTACACACCCTATCAAAATAGCTATCAAAATGATAGTGTTGCCATTTAAGAAAATCAACGATGACGTCATATCTCTAAATTGGGACACCCTGTATACATTATTATTATATGTCAAAAAGGACAATTTGATATACTAATCGACGGGTCTGAGCATTTTTCAAAAAAACAGTTAGTATTTTAATTATTGAATATACTCCAAATTACAGATATAACTTTGTTATTTTCTATTATCTTGTAAATGGTAGAGAATAAAAATTTGATATTTTGCAGTTATGTATAACTTTACAAGCCCTATCAAATTAGCTATCAAAATGACAGTGTTGCCATTTAAGAAAATCGACGATGACGTCATATCTCTAAATTGGGACACCCTGTATACATTATTATTGAATGTCAAAAAGGACAATTTGAAATACTAATCGACGGGTCTGAGCATTTTCCAAAAAAACAATTAGTATTTGAGATATTGAATTTATTCCACTTTACAGACTCTCTCTGTATACATACACATAATATACAGCATAAGCGATGGCGGTCGCGATGACGGTCGCCAATTCAATGCTTTTTCCCCTATCCAAAAAGTGCAACGTCCCTAACGTGTCCTATAACAACGTCCCTAAAGAAGTTTTCACTTCAAAAAATGAGTATGAGTATTAATAATAGGTTATGGTATGGGTATTGTCCCCTCTGGCTTATAGGACTTCTTGGAGCGGGATTCAGCAATCCATTCATGATATCCTGTATATCCGATTGGAGAATATTGTGCCACTCCTCTATCGCAGCTGTCTTGATCTCTCCGAAGGATATAGTGGCTGAACTACGGAACGGAATGCTATCACACGAGTTTGGGAGACAGGTTCATACACCAGCAGGTCAGATAAGGTCGACATCGATGGACTATATTTCGAGCTTCATTGTCAAAAACGTGTTGAGAAATCGCTTTTGCACCGCTCCTGAAACTCGTCTTGTTGAGTTTAGAAATGTTAGTGTGAGTGAACGTACCATTAGAAGAAGACTGGCAAAAAGAAATTTGAGGGCTTTCCGTCCAGCTCATGCCCCACAGCTACTCCCACAACACTGTAGGGCTATACTCGGTTGTGCGCTAGAATATACTGACTAGACTGTGGCGGAATGGACGAACATAGTGTGTTCTCAGACACGTCAACGTGTCTACAGGTGTGAAAAGGTTTGCTCCATGCACAATAACGGAAACAGTGGCTTGTCGAGGATAGTCAATAATGATTTGGAGAAGTATCTCTTACGAAGCTCGTACTGATCCTGTTGTGTTATTTAGAGGCAGTGTGAATGCTTAAAGAGACGTGGAGAAAATTCTCCAAGACTATTTCATGCCTTTCGCACTGCTCATTGATAAAAACTTTAGATTAATGCATGTCAATGCACGTTGCGATACCGCAAGATTCACCTGTGAATAGCTTAATGAGGTCGGGATTCAAGTTTTACCATGGCCGACAAAGGGCACCTATCTTAACCCCATTGAAAACATTTGGGCAATCTCAAAACACGGGTAAGAGGAAAAGTACCAGCCCCTACATCCTTAGAAGAGCTTAAGACAGCTGCGGTAGAGGAGTGGCACTATATTAATAATAATAATAATAATAATAATAATATGTTTTATTTGCAGAATGATATGTAACAATACATTATAATGCTTACATATTAAATTTAATAATACATTTCTGCAAAAAAGAGATGACAAACAGCTAGGCTGATACAATAAAATGTCATCCCTTTATTACTATAAACAAAAACAAATGATATATGACATTAAAAAAAGAATACAAAGAAAAATAATTGCTATTTACTTTCTTGTAAAATACTTTTGTACTTAGTCTTAAACGTACTTATTGGTATATATTTTAGATGTTGGGGTACTTGACTATATATTTTAAAAATCATATATGTGAATGATCCTTGAAATTTAGTAGTTCGGTGAGCAGGTGGTGATATTTGGCCTCTGAAACGAGTATGTATGTTGTGCACATCACTGCGAAACGTAATTTTATTGTTTAAATATGGTGGAGACTTATATAATATTATTTTATGATACAATGTGGTCAAATGTAACTCTCTTCTACTCTTCATATTTAACCATTTAGCTTCAATCAGTTTATGGCTAATTCTTTCGAATTTTCTGATACCGTAGATGTACCGGAGACAAGAGTTTTGAGCCCTTTGAATACGTGTTGTTTCTATATTGTCAAGGCACGGACCATATACTGTATCACAATAATTAAAGTGACTGAAAACCATTGTATCACACAATAAAATTTTTGTCTTTTGATCTAAAATGTGACGATGCGGAAAAAGCATTTTTAGATTCGTATAAGCCCGTTTAATGCACTTATTCACATGACTGCCAAATTTGAGATCTGTATCTAATTCTAAACCTAAATTTCGTGCCACATTAACAGATAATACATCAACACCATCAATTGAGACTGATAGTTGCTTTGAAATGACGTCTTTGTTTTTTCCGAACACTAACATTTGAGTTTTAGTGGGATTTATGATTAACTGATGTCTTTTTGAAAAGTTTACGAGCTTTGACAATTCTGTATTAATACGTTCATTTGTCATAATACTATCGAACTCAATTATACTAATTTTTATCTGAGTATCATCTGCATAAATGTAAGCTTTACAATTTTCTAAAACAGTAGATACGTTACTTGCATATAGACAAAATAAAACCGGTCCCAAAACTGAACCTTGGGGCACACCACAAAATATATTTTTTTTATTAGATATTCCCGAACTTGTTTCCACAAACTGAGATCTGTTAGTAAGATAATGTTTAATAAATTTAATAGCATTTGGAGAGAACCCTACAAAATGCAAAATATTGAATAATAACTGATGATTTATTGTGTCAAAAGCTTTTGTATAATCCACAAGTATTAGTATACTAGAATTTCCCTTATCTATGTCACGAAGTATGTCATCGGTAACTTCCAATAGCGCTGTTGCACAGCTGTAGCCCCGCCGAAAGCCTGACTGACTAGTTGGTAAAATATCATATTGACTTGTATGTTGTTCAATTTGATTTTTTATTATTTTTTCTAAAACTTTCGACAACACAGATAAAATGGAAATAGGTCTGAGTTCACTCATACTAGTTATGTTGGATTTCTTAGGCAAAGGAAAAACTTTTGATATTTTCCATTCATCGGGAAAAACTGATAATTCAATACAGGTATTAACAATATTAGTTATGAATGGTAAAATGTATGGGCAACATAGCAAAAGCATGTCAATTTGTAATTCGTCGACTCCCGCTGCTTTAGTTTTAATTTCTAGTAATGGTAGGGGAGCAAAGTATGCTAAATGTGCAGTCACTCGAGCGTTATGAAGACCTATTGGGTTGTGAAGAGTAGGTCTTAAAACCAAAAAAAGTTAAGTAAAGTTTTCCATTTTAGCGGGCACTTGCCATTTTTTAATTTAATTTTCCATTTCCAACAATCGTTTTTTCCGATTATAACGCCATCTATCCATAATTCGAAAAAATGTTTCGAATAAAAGTTACTTATTTTTACGTAAGGTATCCAACTCTGCAATAAAAAATTGGGTTCCTATTTAAGATTTTAAAGTTACCCCCCTCCCCACCTCCGTGGGGGGTCGTGCTTGGTGCCATTAGATAGATTTTTTAAAAATATTGAATAAGTGTATTTTACAGTTTTTCGATCTGATGTTCATTTCGCGAAATATCGGGGGATTCGTATTTAAAATAATAAATTTACCCCCCACCCCTCTCCCTGGGAAGTCGTGTTTGGTATCATTCGATAGATTTTAAAAAAATATTGAGAACGTATTTTTTAGTTTTTCGATCTGTCATTCATTTCGCGAAATATTCGCTTTTTTTCTTGTGAAACTTTGGGACTCACCCATTTCCTTACGCCCGGCTCAAATCGTCAGGTTTTTGAAATATACACTCTTTTGCATGTACTTAACTTACCTTATCTTAATCTGACAATTTCGAGTTTTTTTAAGGATAGATTTTTTTTTCGGACCCCCCTTAACGAACTCCCCTGTGTTAAGCGCCAATATATGGTAGAGGTACATCTGCAGGGTACCAGGTTTCTTACCATATGATAATCTGACATGCTCGAGTAACTGCAAAAATCCCCGCTTGGGCTCCCCTACCATAAATATTTATACACAGTATTTGTATTAACTGTGATGAAATTCAATAATTCATTAAAATTTGTCTTTAAATTATTATTATAGAAAAGTAATAAGTTCTGATCTGGCTCAGTCATATTACCAGTTACTAAAAGAAAATGATTATTTATATTATTAGGATTATCTAAATTTTGCGGTATTTCTCTATTTGCCGGTTTCGAACGAATATCCAACTTTCTGATTTGTTGCCACATTTGTTTACTATTTCTACCATAAGTATTCAAACAAAAATTAAAATACCCCCTTTTTTCGTTTCTTATTGCAACAGTAGTGAAATTTTTCAAATCTTTGTAATACTGGTAATGAGCTGGACGTTTTGTTGTTCGGTATTTAGAAATAGCTTTATCTCTCAGCTTTATCAATAGTTTTATGTTATCTGTAAGCCATGGAGGATTTATTTTTTTGTTTTTTCTTTTTCTAATAGGAGCTAATGTATCAAAAATATTTACCATTAACTGATTAAAAAGTGAAACTTTATCATTAATATTTTCTAACCGAAATATTTCTTCGAAAGGAGACGAATATAAAAAATCTTCCAATAAATTTTTATCTATGTTAGTTAAATTTCTTGTATATATAACACTTTCTTTATTACTGATATTAAAATTTAATGCACAAAATACTAACTGATGATCAGAAGTAATAAATAGTTCTTTATTACCATGAATGTAAGAATTGTTTTGATTTGAAATTAAAATGACATCAATAAGTGATTCACCAGTAGCTGTGATTCGAGTAGGTTCATTAATTATTTGTTGCAGATTAAATATTTCTGTAATGTTAATAAACTTTGTTACGTTATTGCAGGACAGCCCCTTTAACATGTCAATATTTATGTCCCCTCCACAAATTATTTCATCAAACTGTGTGAAAATTTCAGCTAAATTTTCCTTTAAAGTCGCTTAAAAAATCATTTATATTTTTATCCGGGGGTCTATATATATTTCCAAATGCGTATTTTGTATTATGTAATTTGAAACTAATCCACAATTGTTTAACAGAATCTGTATTAGTAAAATCACAAAGAATATTATATGTAATTAAGTGAAGATCGAATGTATATTGCAGTTCCTCCCCCTCTTGTAATTCGGTCATTTCTTATAAGATTGAATCCGTCAATGTGCACAAAATGATCAGTAATATTCTGATTAAGCCAAGTTTCCCCAATACCTATTACATCATATTCCTCTCTTAAAACATAAGATTTAAATTCGTTAAATTTATTACATAATGAATTAGCGTTAAAGAAAGCAAAAGAAAATTTTTTCATAAAAGTACCTGATATCTAAAATAACAACACAAAAGAAAACTGTATGAAATCTATTAAATATAACAAATAAAATGAGCACGCTGCTCCTGAAAAAATACCCATCATAGTTCCTAAATAAATAAATAACTAGTATTGAAAAAGAAATATAATAAATACAATGATAATACGCAGAACTTTCGTTCCAGTTAAAATAACGAGCATAAAATAAACCCATATATTTTTTATCACTAATAAAACACAAAACCCATTAAGAATAATTGATTCATGTTTAAAACAAATTTTTATTGAAACTAAAACTAGTAGTAGTACCTGTTCGATAAAGTAATTATTAACATTTAAAATTAGTTGAATGAATGATCAGAAAGACACTTTTTTATATTATTAATTAACGCATAAACTCTTCCATCCAATGTCCAAACTGGATATTTCCCGTATTTCTCCATAGCCGCCCTCAAAATCGTACTAGCAGTAGTGGTTAAATCTTCCTTAATACTTATTCCGGAACTTTTCAACATTTTTTTCCTATCAAAAACACTTCTTCTAACTTGATATGATAAAAACCGTAGGAGAATTGGTCGGGGATTGGTACTGTTTTTATCAGAAAATTTACCTATTCTAAAACACATATCTACGTCACTTTGGGTTAGGTTTACTGATAATTTATCATTTAAAAATTTTACCACTGTGTCTTCTAAAGATTTTCCCACTTGGTTTTTTTCTTCCATACCAAAAAGTAGTAAATTATTAAGTTTATAGCGCTGTTGAATTGTGTAAACTTAACATCTAGTTTTCCATCTATTTCGTTCATAATAAAATTAGACTGTTGTTTACAAATTTTCGTTAACAGTTCTTCACTCAACATTCCATCTTGACCCGTCTGTGGAGTTTGTTTCGTTTGCCTTGTATCCGGCATCTTTGACAACGACTTGTTTTTGGAGTTTTCCAAAATTTGGGTACACTTTTAACAAGTACTACCATCAAATGATTACCTACACGTCTTTTTAAAACTGTTAATTTCTTTTTCACACAAAACTAAAGACTTTTGCCAAGAGCGAACGAAAACACGTGTTACTCGTGCCACATCTATATGTAATATCCAACCTCCCTTATAAGTAATATCCCAATATGTAATATTCCCCTCGGATATCTAGGATATCATGAATGGATTGCTGAACCAGCTCCAAGAAGGCCAGGGCAACATCTATTATTAATACACATAATTTTTTTAATTGGACTATGATTTTATTTGAGGCGTTATATAGGGGAGTGCATATAGATTTTCACTTCGGAAAAAATCAAACAAGATAAAACTTTTTGTAATTTCATTAAGAAATGTTTAATAAACAGTATATCAAAAAGGTCTACTCGAGAAGTGGGTGCTTCATTTTTTATTAAACAAATGAACTACGAAGTTTGATGTTTTTTTAAATAACTCCAAAAATATAAATTCTAGAACAAAACTGACTTGGCCATTGAAAAATTCAGAACATTTTACAAAAAAAAAACTTATATAAAGACTTTTCTAAAATTAAATCTGTAGCTTCTATAATTTTTTATTTATAACGCTAAAGTCACCCTACTCACAAACATTGGCGCACTGTAAACTAGCGTACGGCGAAGTGCACGGTTGAGTTATTTTAATGTAATTTTTTAACTAATGGATCAAATGAAATTTTACAAATTTAACCTAAAATAAGAATAATTAAGCTATCTTATGGTTATAATAAAAAGAAATAAAATTTATGGGCATAAGTACGGTGGGGGCGGAAAGTGAGCCTTACATGAATTTTGTTTAAAAATTATTTAAAAATGTGTAACTAATACAATTTTTCTTATAAAACCCTGAATTTTGCACAACGTATCTGCCAAGAATCAGACTAAATGATGTTTCATTAAAAAAAATCTCAAAAATTTAATTCAAATGATATGACGTCTTAAAAAATGTAATTTTTGAAATCTTCATACTTTTATAGAATTACCACCAATTTAAGACGGTATTACTCAAGTGTGAACAGATCTATTACAGTTTTATAAGTGCTTTTTTAAAGCTTAGCATGTAGTCTTTAAAATGCATTGAATTATTTTACTTTAAAAATGAAATAGACTATTTCTTTTTGAGAAAATTAAGAAAGATAACAAAAATGTAATAAAAAAACCGAAAATTACCAGCTAAAAAATGTTTATATAAAGTGATCAAAACTTTTTTCTGTAAAACTTACCTAAAATACATTTAATAATAAACTTCAACAATAATAAATGTTCAGCAAAAAAAATTTTTTTAGCTCTTATACAGTATGTCTGCGTAACTTAGAACCTATTGATAACTTTTTATTATCAGTCTTACGAAAAAAAGTTATCCTTTATAAAATACTCTGCATCGTCTATAATCTAAGATGCAATCAAATATCAAATGTAATAAATTTTATACGAGGTATGTCAAAAAATATGAATTTCACTCAAGAGTAACGTATCGTTAAATTTCGCAATATCGAAAATTGTTATTAAGAAAAGTTGTTTGGAATTAAAAAAATTGTTTTAGTGTTCAATTAGATCCTTCTAATTAAAATATTGTGAATAATAAAGGCACTTAACTCTTAAGAAAAATTCATATTTTTTACATACCTCGTATAAAATTTAAAAAGTTTAATATCTGATGGTTGTATCTTAGATTTTATACCAGCCAGAGCATTTTATGAAGAATAACTTTTTTTCGTAAAAGTGATAATAAAATAGTTATCATAATTGTAATAAAATGATGATGAGTATCCGTAATTTGAGAAAAAATTGAAATTTTTTTTTTTTTCGATTAGAATAATGTAATTGTATATTTAAACACAGTTTTTAATTTCAAACAATTTTTCCTAATAGCATTTTTTGATATTCTGAAATATAAAGGTACTTTACTCTTTAACGAAATTCATATTTTTGACATAACTCGTATAAAATTGATAAAATTTGATATCTGATGGTTGAGTTTTAGATTTTTGACTATCCAGAGCATTTTATGAAGAATAACTTTTTTTCGTAAAATTGATAATAAAAAAGTTTGCCGTGCGGTTTCTAGCTACGCAGACATACTCTATAAGAGCTTCTGTATAAGAATTTTCAAATTGCAATGCCATATTCGGATTCAGTATAATCAAAAACAAAATAGAAACATATTTGATCAAAGTAAAATGATGAATTTAACGATATTTTGAAAATTATTAATACAAAACAATTGTTATTGTTTAAACAATTAATAAACAATTAGCGGCCATATCCGCGAGTAGAACTTTTTGCTTTAACATGTATATAAACTAAAAAAAAAGTTTTAGAAAAATATAAGCTTGTTTGAATTTTTCCGAAACAATGCATGTTTTTGTTCTAATTGCACTCCCCTAATAAGCAACTTTTATGTGAGACATTTTTCGAATTGTGGATAGATTGCTCTATAATCGGTAAAAACGATTTAGGATCGTAAATTACCAAAAAACACGTGTTGAATATTTTTGAAAAACCTATCGAACGACATCAAACACGACCCCCCCCCCCCCACTCTTTAAAATCTTAAATAGGAACCCCCGTTTTTTATTGCAGGTTTGGATTCCTCATGAAAAAATTAAGTAAAATTTATTCGAAAATTTTTTTAGAGTAGTCAATATAGATGACGCTATAACCGGAAAAATGCAATTTATTAGCGCCATCTATCAACAATTCTAAAAAATGTTTCGAATAAATGTTGTTTGTTCTTTCATGAGGAATCCAAAACTGCTATAAACATGGGAATTCCTATTTAAGGTTTTAGTTACCCTGACCCCCCCCCCCACCTCACCTCCAGGGTGTGAAGTGGGGGAGTCTTGTTTGATGTCATTCGATAGGTTTTTGAAAAACATTAAACACATGTTTTTTGGTTTTTCATTTGGACGTGTATTTCTCGAGATATTAGACCGTTTCTATAATTTACCTAGGACATCACGTCCATCACGATAAATCGTTTTTTCCGATTATAGCGCAATTCTATCCACAATTCGCAAAAATGGCTCCATTAAAGGTTGCTTAAATTTTACGAGAGGAATCCAAATCTGCAATAAAAATGTAAGTTCCCATTTAAGATTTTAAAGGTATACCCCACCAAACTCCAGGGGCTGAAGTGGGGGTCACCCACCTCACCTCCAGTGGGTGGAGTGCGGGGTCGTGTTTAGAGTCATTGGATAGATTTTTGAAAAATATCGAATACGTATTTTTCAGTTTTTCTATCCGATGTTCATTTTGCGAAAGATTCGACAGTTCCGCTACTTTTGGGACACTCTATATATAATTTATAAATGTATTTTTTTTGTGTAAAACGAATGACTTTTCTCATATATTCTATATGTCTCAGAAGATGAATTTTCCTTATTTTCCAATTTTATAAACAAAATTTTTAATTATAAGTAATGTTTTCTCTAAAAGCAAAACATACTCAAAACCTATAAAAGAATACCCGCATCTTAATGTGAATTCTAAATTTTAATTAATATTCTTGTAACTTTTTGTAAATACAAACCAAAACTTTTTTATTTGGTTCTCTACAAAGATTTCATTAGCTGAAGAATTATAATGTGGTTCTACTTTACACTCGATAGTGAATGGATCCGGTTCATCTTTGTTTTATAATTTTTATTTTGTCATCTGGAAACTATTATTTACAACTGTCTATATTCCAACAACAAGCGACCACACCGCAATAAAAGCTAAATTTATTTAATGATTTTTTTAAAGTCGCCGATTTTTAGTCTTCCTGGAAATCAACTGGCGACAACTAGTCATAATAACTATTTAATCAAGCTTTTCCGATCAGTGGCGTAGTTTTAACATAAATGTAAAACATAGTGCCACTATAGTACATATACGGTTTAACTGTGCATATCTCTGATCACAATCTGAAAATTCCTAAGGAATTTGCGCAAAATAATTAAATATAAGATCTACAAACATCTAAAGATCTAAGATCTAAATATTTACAAGAGTTTTCTTAAGCGATTGTAGAAAAAAATATTTATTCACGAGTAATAAACATTTGAGGAAAATAAATGCAAAATCTAAGGGGACTAATAATTTACAAAAAATGCACCCCAATTATTTACAAAAAAGATTTATATGTACAATTTATATGTATATGTGTATACAAAACAATACAGTCTAATTATTATCAAAGAAAAAATGCATGCACATTAATTTAAGAGAGAAAAACAGTCATGAGTCAATCTAGCCTAAAATAGTCACTGAGTCACCTTTACCACGAATTTAAGATACCCTATCTGCAGGGTGATTGATTAGTAGAGTAAAGCTCAATAGCTCCGCTATAGTAATAGATAGCAATAAAAGTTAATAACAAAAATTTTAGCCACCTTTGAGCTTCACATTACAAAATTAGTTAGAATGTTACAGGGTGTTTGATAAAACAGTGGCAGACCTAACTTATATTTTTTAAATGGAACACCCTATATTTTATTTTATATTAGAAATTCTGTTAACTTCTCCATCACAAAAATATAAAGGTTTGTAATATTATTCAGGGTATTTACAAAGTTATAACCAATTTTGTATGAAAATCGTAATAAGTTCAACTCCCTGTATAAATAAAAATAAGCACAACATCAATGGTTTATTAATGCCATATTTTTTTATTTATTGTCAAAATTTTTAAGAAATATTGATATTGCTAATTTTCTTTATATCAAATACAGGGTGAGTCAAAACGCAAGTACATTATTTTCTCAGTAATGTTAAATGGAACACCCTGTATTTTATATCATTATTGAAAAGTAACATTAACGTACTTTAATTTTTATATAATATTCCCTATGCCCAAATTTATTAGTTTTCGAGATATTTTCATTTTTCAGAGCAAATTATTTTAGGTGTTTAAGTTTATCTAAATTTTAAGTAAGCCATGACTAAATTGACAATTGAAGATTACCGATTATCAATCCGGTAATCAATGTAACACTGTAGCAAATAAAGAAATAAAAATAATTTATTAGTAATACATTTTACAAACAAAAACACAACCACTACATGCAACATTTTTGAAACAATTAAAAACTATCTTTTTATGTAAATGAAACAAATAAACAAAGAAAGTTAGTAATAAATTAAAAAAAACACACAAACACAAAATATAATATTTTGTGAAGACAATTAAACACTACTTTTGTATGTAAATGTAACAATGTAACAAATAAAGACCGAAACATAATTTATCAGTAACACATTTTGCAAAAAAACATGTTTGAAAAAAGTTAGAAACTACTTTTAATAAAATATTTTTAATATTTAATTACATAAGGTTTTCAAAATTATCTCCTAACACATTTATGTACGCCTAAAAACGATCATTGAATGAGCTACTTACTCTACGGAGCATTTGTAAATTAACACATCGAAATACACTTTGTATTCTATTTTTCATCTCATCCCTTGTTGTTGGAGGTATTTTAAAAAGTTCATTATTTACGCAACCCCAAAAAAATCAGTCCAGTTTATTAAATTCTGGTGATTTGGGTGGCCACGCTACTGGTCCATTGAAAAATGAAAATATCTGGAAAACTAATAAATTTAGACATAGGGAATGTTATCGAAAAATTAAAGTACGGTAATGGTACTTTTCAATAGTGATATAAAATACAGGGTGTTCCATTTAAAATTACGGAGAAAATAATGTACTTGCGTTTTGACTCACCATTAATTTGATATAAAAAAAAATTATCAATATCGACCATTCTTGAAAATTTTGACAATACGTTAAAAAATATGGCATTAATAAACCATTGTTGTTTTGTTTATTTTTATTTTTACAGGGAGTTGAACTTGTTCCGATTTTCATATAAAATTGGTTATAACTTTGTAAATACCCTGTATCACATAAAAAACCTTTATATTTTTGTGATGGAGAAGTTAACAGTATTTCGAATTTAACATAAAATATAGGGTGTTCTGTTTAAAAAAACATAAGTTTGGTCTGCCACTGTGTTATCGAACAACCTGTAACATTCTAACTAATTTTGTAATGTGAAACTCAAAAGTGGCTAAAATTTTTGTTATTATATTTTATTGCTATCTATTACTACAGCGGAGCTATTGAGCTTTACCCTACTAAGCAATCACCCTGTATATACCTGTCTCTTAAAAATGCGAGAAACAGGTCCTTTTCATCTTTCCGCAGAGTCCTTGGGCAGTAGTTGTCCAAATGAGACTAGACATGTTGACGAGGTACTCCTCGCATTTTCTTCATGATGCCGATTTTTAAATCTAACCACGACCGCTCAATCCCCTGTGTGTGCGCTTGTGATGCAAGACTTGTACAGGCTATGTACAAGTGTTAATTTGGTAGTTCACCGTCCGATGTTCGAAGCCCAGTCAATTTAGGTTTACATAATGCAAGCAGTTCATCAGAATGGATGACTGAACCTGTTGCAACTTCCCTTTTGATAATAATAGGTACTGATAGGCGCTCTTTCCACTTGACGAAAAAATAACGATAGTCTGCCCCATCTTCAAGCCCAACACATATGTAAGGGCCGTCAATCTGTGTTCCGTGATTCCGTTGGTTTTCCGTTTCAGTATCGCTGTCTTCCGATTCTGCAGCACAATCTCCTTCCAACATACGTCCTCGGTTGTATTTTCGGTGTGGCTCTCGGTACCCCGTCAAAATAGCCCCGTCAAAAAAGCTCCGACAAAATAGCCCCGACATAATATCCCGCACACAAAATAGCTCCGACAAAATAGCCTGCAGACAAAATAGCCGCGGAATAATAGCCCGCCGACAAAATAGCCCCGACAAAATAGCCCCGACAAAATAGCCCCGAAAAAAAGCTCCCTTCAGAATTCATCATGAAATAATTCCTTAAAAATACATTTTTTCGGAAATGGTAATTATCCTCTATTCAGATGTTTATCTTAACCACATTAAATAAAAATTTTCTTTTCAGAGGACTCGAGTCCTGTCTTTCCTGCCTCTTGGAAGTTTGAACATTTAAGTTAGCGAAAATCAATGTTAATTTATGATATAAATATTTTTTTTGCACGATTGATCATTTTTGACTGTTTACCGTGACAGACTTTACGTCAGTAGGTGGCATTTACTAGCAACTCGACGGTAAGTAATTAAACTCGACGGTAAGTAATCCAACTCGACGGTAAGTAATTAACTTACCGTCGAGTTAAAAAATCTCTTAATTTTAATTTATTTTTTGAAAGAATAAAGAAAACTAACAAATTATTTATTAATATTGAAACTTATGATACAATTTGTTAAATTATTTAATGAAATCCCACTTGTTTGGGCTGTGGTTTCACTTCTAACAGAAACTCCTGCAGAATCGCATACATTAGTAGTATTACTAATATTGCGGAACACCCTTCTTCCCAAGCCCGTTCAATTTCTTCAAATTCACTTTCGCTCATATTTTAATTTATAATAATCAAAATTGTACTTAAAATTATTGACAACTAAATAAAAACCAATTCTCCATTGTTGTTATGCACCCTAGTTACTACCTAACAACCAAAGTATCTATCTTGATAAAATGAATGAAACTAGTCAATATGACGAAAATGTTTAATTGTATAATTTATAATGGTATCAATCGTGCAAAAAACGTTATAAGCATGTCGAACGTTAAGGGTAACCGATCTCAGACAATAATTGGAGTCGTCGCTCTGCTCCTCCTCCAAACAAATGTCTTCGATCGGTATAAAACCCTTACCGTTCTCCATACTTAATATACTATTCTGTTTTCGGGCAACAGTAAAATGCAATTTAAATTAAATAAATTAAATACATTCTTCTTTTTTGTCAAATAATTTAAATAAAAAAAAAAGTTTTTGGACACCTTGTATAAATAATTATGTAATTGTTTATAAGAGGCTATTTTAGCCGAGGCTGTTTTGACCGGGGCTATTTTGTGTGCGATCTATTTTGTCGGGGCTATTTTGTTTGCCGGCTATTTTGTCGAGGCTATTTTGTGTTCGGGCTATTTTGACGGGGCTTTTTTGACGGGGCTGTTTTGACCTGGCTATTTTGACGGATCACGGTGGCTCTCTATTGGTCCTATCATCGGTCCTCTTCTTGATACGATGGCTGTACAAACTGCTCGTAAGCATGTGCAAACATGTTGCACCAGTAAGTTACAGTATTCGCTAAGTTCCCCGTTAGATTAACTGTCGTGGTTAATGCAATATCTTCCACGAAGAAAAACACTTAAAAATTACCTTTATTATTGAATAAAACTTAGTTGTTATTTTATAACCTTTGCTACTTGTTACCTGCCACAATAACTCAAACTCATAGTCGCCCATCGCGTCCAACTGTGTCGGGAGTATGTCCGGAGAAACTTTCAACTTTTATATACAGGGTGTACAGAAACTCTACCGACAAACGAAGACAGGAGATTCCTCAGATGATTTTAAGAAAATTTAACCTAATTTAACTAGTCCGAAAATGCTTCTTAAGGGAGCTTCAGCTACTTGAAGATGGCGTCTGATAATTAGTTTTTCTTAAATTTCTCCGGAACGCTTCTATTTAGAGCAACAAAAATTGATATGCATATTTTTCTTCCAAAGATATATCGACCATCCATTGCGAATTTCTAGTACCGGTCAGAGGCGTCAGTTTTGGATAGGGCCACGGTTACTTTATCGCTTAACTTTTTTGTCTTTAACTTTTAAGCATTTTTGACTCCGGATTAGTAAATTGTGAAGTATTCTAGTACTAAAAAGTACTCTTGCTTTAAGTCAATAGGATACACCGTTTTCCAGAAAAATGAATTTGAAAATTTTTCGTTTTTGAATTAAAAAAAAAAGGTTTAAAAAAAACTATTTAGAAAACCGAAAACTTGTACGTTTACTTATATTTCAAAGATGAATCGATTTCATTAATTGCGAATTTCTAGTACCGGTCATATGCATCGGTTTTGAGTAGGTCAACGATTATTTTATCGCATAACTTTTTTGTTTTTAAATTTTAAGCATTTTTACCGATTTAAAGCAAGATTACCTTTTAGTACTAGAATATCTCATAATTTAATATTCCAGAATCAAAAATGCTTAAAATTTAATGGCAAAAAAGTTATGCGATAAAAGAACCGTTGCCCTACCCAAAACGACCGCCTATGACCGGTACTAGAAATTCGCAATGGATGGAATCGATTTGTCTCTGGAATATAAATATGCGTACCAATTTTAATTATTTTGACTAGAAGCGCTCTGGAGGTATTTAAGAAAAACTAATTACAAGACGCCATCTTCAAACAGCTCTAGCTCCCTTAGGAAGCACTTTTGGACTAGGTGAATTTGGTTAAATTGTCTTAAAATTATCTGAGGAATCTACTGTCTTCGTTTGTCGGTAGAGTTTCTGGACACCCTGTTTAACAAAGATCGGGCATTTACGGGCTCTTGCTTTATTAATAAGCCTTAAACCTTGGACACACCTGTCATGCAGCCTTACGGTCCACTACATTCATTAAGCTGGACGACTGAACGTCAGAGGAGTTTACTGAGTCTTGTGAATATCGCAGGCCATACCTGTCCGACAAATACTACACCCACCAGCCTCCGTTGTTTTTTCCGATCATACACCGACATTGAAGACCACTATCTTTGGTACGAGACGTTTTTCCGTTTGGTGCTCGGTCTTGTTTTCTTAAAACTGAGATTACGGTACGTTGAAGATTTTATTTATTTTACCTGGAGGCAGTAAAATGGCCACAAATAACCTCTGCGTTGTTCCTAAGCTGAGATTTTTCTTCTTCTTATTGCACCGTCTCCTTTCGAAGGTTGGCGATCCAAATGGCAATTGTAGCTTTGGAAAATTCCGCGGATGATAAGAATCATCCGTCAATCGGTGAGCGGGCAATCGATCTTCTCAGGACTTTCAGCCACGTACTCTGGCGTCTACCTACTGATCTTTTAACCTGTATTTTACCTTCCAAAATGATTTGAAATAATTCATATTATCTTTCAAATCTCAACACACGACCCAAATATTGTATTTGTCTTTCTTTAATTATTCTTAGTAGTTCTTTTTGATTTCTCATGTGGATTTTTTTTTAATTTAACCTCCAACTCATCGGCATTCTAGAGTATTGAAAAGGTTTAGTCTCGTCTAACAACAGATAAGGTAAAAGTGTAACAAACTCGTCTTCTTTGTGTTTTTTTTTAAAGCATCATGTGCTCAATATTTAGGTTCACTGCTTTCTATCAACGATTTTTTGGTAATTAAACCTTTATTCAAAGAGATAGCTAAATCACAGTTGTTAAATCTAGTACCTTCCACGATAGACTGGCAAGATAGACTAATGTAAGTAAAATCAGAAAGGAGTAGGAAGTGAGCATGACATTCTTTTCCGATACCGCACCGACCAGATTTTTGGTGGAGCAATACCGGAACGGAGTGTACCTAATCGAAAGTTTGTATGACAGGTGCGTTCAAGCCTTTAGTGTTATATCACATCGTCAATAGCTTTAAACTAACGATATCACCTCTAATAGTTTAACAGCAGTAGGTACTACATAGAGAGTGTTCAATAACTACAAATACTTAGGAACGTGCATAACATCAATTGTAGGCCAAACCAAAGAAATTAAGACACGTATTGAAATAGCACGTGCATCATTCATTAAAATTAAGAAGTTTCTTCGTTGTCGCGATATAAGGTTAGAACTACGCCTAAGGATGCTTCGGTGTTCCGTGTTCTCAACTCTTCTTTATGGCTTGGAAGCGTGGACATTGAAATAAGTCCATTTGAATAAGTTGGCCGCTTTTGAATTTTGGTGTTGCAGAAAAATCCTACGAATATCATGGATTCAAAGAATGTAAAACGCGGAAGTAGCTACAAGGATAGGAAATAAACCGGAAATAATACTAACTATCAAAAGACGAAAACTTAAGTACTTAGGACATGTGATGAGAGGGCAAAAATACTCATTATTACAACTTATTATGCAAGGCAAAATCAAAGGAAAGCGAAATGTAAGAAGACGAAAGTAGATAACCAAAGTTTCCCTCACTACAGAGATAGGGAAATCAATGTGTTAGAGAGAGAAGTACCTTTCCAATGAGTAAGAGTGAGAAAGATGCTGACGTCACAGCGATGGAATCTACCATAGTTATTTTCCACTAGATGGCGCCACCAATCAGCCATTCTTATTCCAATTCGCCATTTTTATTCCATTTCAGTATTTTTATTTAAATTCACCATTTTTGATCCAATTTTCCTTGACATTACGTCAAACAAATCTACCATAGTTTAGCTATTAGCCGCTAGATGACGCTATTTTTAAATTAAAATAGTAAATAAATTAAAAACAATTTTCCGTTCTGTGCTAGTCGCCACGCTCTTCTTCTTTTTGTCAACTGTCTATTCTTCTTCTTTTACATAATATGTTATTTAAGCCAGTCACGTGCAGAAATCTAAGCTCTACGTGTTGCATACTATATTTTATCTACGACCGATAATTTAGTATGTTTAAGCGATGGTGACATCTCGTTAGCATTGGTCTGATTGGAGATTGTCATACGTTAAAGGTGTGGGGAGTATCGAATATGTTATTTAATCCATAAACTAACCGTTACGAGTTGCATACTATATTTTATCTACGACCATAAAATAATATGTTATTTAAACCAGTCACGTGAAGAAATCTAAGCTTTACGAGTTGCATACTATATTTTATCTACGACCGTAACATAATTTAGTATGTTTAAGCGATGGTCCGATTGGAGATTGTCATACGTTAAAGGTGTGGAGAGTATCGAATATGTTATTTAATCCATAAACTAACCGTTACGAGCTGCATACTATATTTTATCTACGACCATAAAATAATATGTTATTTAAACCAGTCACGTGCAGAAATCTAAGCTTTACGAGTTGCATACTATATTTTATCTACGACCGTAACATAATTTATGTTTAAGCGATGGAGAAAAATTAAACATCATGTCATAAATGCATTAGATATGTATCTTTACTAAAACAAATTTGTTAGTAGCGTCATGTCTTTGAGTGAGTATAGACATAAAGTTGAACAGTTTCAAGATAAGCTCATTGAGTTACAGAAAGATATTAAAGTATATCAGGATTTAAGAAAAATTATCAAACAATTAGAGAACCTACATATTAGCGATAGAACATATCCACTAGGACATATTCAACCATGGACGATAACACCACCAGCAGAAACATGAAAAATGAAATTAATAATATATTCGCATTGACATGTTTAATTTTAATGCCTGTATTTATCTTAATTTTAAAAATTATTTTCAAAAAAAATTGTAAATAGAGGATTTGACACGTAATATAAAAATTGATGAGTAAATAAGGAGTTTTAATTAAAAGTCAATAGTTTTTATATATTTTTATTATAAAACATAATTATACAGGTAATATCGTATTACAAAACCATTGGCGTAGTCGATCCACATTTCTTTCGGTACATAAAAACACTCCATTGGCGTGACAGGGGTTTGCATCAGGAGCAAATTTACAAACGCAAGGCGTATAATCAAATTTGCAGACATCAATAATTGCAGGAAAAACTCCAATCATATTACATTTCTGTTGTAAAAATCTGCTTTTTTGTTCTCCTCGAACGTAAATGTAATCGGCAGCATACAATAACTTGGATTCTAGTATTTGATTTATTTTGGAATATTCCACATCACCATTGGAATACCGAATGCCATGCACGTTTTTCTCCAAGAAGAATACTGTTTTCTTATCTTGATTAGTTAATGAAGTAAACGGTTGCGGAGACGTAAATATGTAATGATGTCGTTTAAAACCAATTTCAATGCTGAGTTCCTTGGGTACAAACCATCCATCTACCATAAATCCCTGTATGTCAACTAAAGCAATCCTCATGATTAAGCGTGATGATTGATACTGAGTGACATACTCTTTAAACCTACTTAAATAATATTTTTGATAACTTCTGTTAGAGGAAAGTATTCGAGTAGGCTGTCGTGAACAATTAAACAGTAGGCTCGAGTGCCTGCCGGAAAACCTTCATCTGCTTCGATTTCCAGTTTAACATCAACGGTTCCTGATCTGAATGACGTATCATCCTGCTTGGAACAGTCAAAAACAAATAAGGCATATTTCTTGAAAGCAGCATAATCTAAGATGGGATGTTTTGTTGAGGAAAGAGTATAACTAGGAAAGAATTCCGTATAGTTATAGTGAGCTATAGCATAGTCATTTTTTGCAAAATCCAATTGCATTCTCTCGTTAGGCCAGTATTCTCCATTAATAACCAATCGCACGCTGGACATTCTAATGTGATCAAATAACGTTGGATCAGCGTGTATGTCATCTCGTTTAGAAGTTTGAAAAGCCACAATGACATAGCGTGGGCGTTCAACAGATGAAGTTGTCTTTACACTCCATATCTCGCGTCGAGATCCTGACGTAAGTGAAGGTAGTTCATTGAGCTCCCATTTACGGAAAGGTATAGTTATCGGCACATTATTCTTAATCGGAGTCATTAATCCAATTTTCATATCATCATTGGGAAAGACATGCTTGACCTTGAGTTCCATGCTGGAAACAGTTAAAGATACTGTTGTTGTTGTTGTAGCATTAGGTTCTTTCACTAGAATACAGTCTCTATCATTGCGTGCTCGAACAAATCGAAACACTTGACGGCCATAGGTTAATTTATTGTAGTCGTTGAAAATGTTGAATATATGTTTTATCGGAATCAGTAGACTAAAGTTGTCTCCCGATATATGTGGATTATTCGGATAGTTCCATCCTGCAGTACTGAGAAACTTGGAATCTTCAGGAGTATAACATAACAAACTGCGAATAGTGCTAACTACACCTGGGTCTCTAACTATTTCCATATCATGTGAACTTTGGGTATACGTACATGTATCAAACAAGAAAGCTCCAGCATTCGGTGCAAGAGAAACCACGCCATCACCTACTTTCTCTATACTTCCTTTAATTTCCAACAGCGTTTCGTGTATCCCAAAAAATGCATCTGATTGATTTATGATAAATTCGACAACGTCACTATTATTAAATGATTTGATGTATGGTGTATATGTCCGAAATTCTTCTTTTCTAATAGTATTATCGAACAGAGGTTTTTGGTAAAGATCGAAAATATGAGGTTGAGGCTCCTGCTGTTGAACCCCCCGTCGAATGTATTGACGTTTTGACATCTTTCAGCTTTAATCCAATGGCAACAAGAAAGGCTTTATTGGCGGCAGACACGTCACGTCGCATGCAGGATCTGTGTGAGACTAATAGATATTGACTGGTAGAGTTTTGTTTTATAATTAAACCCATTTATATCGTTTCCTTAAAATCCAAATGGAGCGTACTTTTCTCTCCTCTAAAATTGACAGGTCTTAATTCCTGATCGATTATACTAACAGTAATTTTGGTAATTTCACGTATACTGCTGCTTATTGGTATGTATATAGGGTTATGAGGACGTTCATCAATAGAAAAACCTGGATCAACATTTATCGGAAAATGCAGAATGGTGTGTACAGGTCTGTCTTCGTAGAAGGCTCCTTCAGTAATGTTGCATTCAAATAGTAGACTTGATACTTTTATAATATTTACAGGTTGGTCTGAAGAATGCATTTTTCCTGATTTTAACACTCTATTTGAGGAGAAACCCAATAATTTACCAAGACTATCTTCTTTCTCGAAAGTAATGGTATGATCTTGACAGAAAATTTCACATTTAAGCGTATTGTTGTTCGGTTTTAAAGTGAACTCCTGAACCGAATTGTATATACCCATTAATTTATTTCGAATGTATGCTTCGATATCGGTAATTTCATACGATCCTGATGGAATTTCGATATAACGCAACTTTGTACGATCATTCTGCTCATAGAAATAAAACTTTTCACCATCAATGTTTGGAATTGAATTAAATGTATGAAATCCCAACACTGCTACATAATACTGCCGTAGCGGATCAAGCACAAGAGGCACTTGAGGAGTAAACGAAAACTCGTTTGTAGTACTTGTTAGGGTCAATAATCGAGACATGACTGATAGGAGGTAAAAGGTGCAGTAAGTTAAATACCAAAATATGTTAAACATTTCTTTATTTTTCTTAGAATAATGTTACATGTTTTTCTTGTCTTATTTATATTTTGTTCATAATACGGTATTCTACAAAATACACATACACTTTCCATCGTCCCACAAACATCGCACCATACGTGTTTCTTATAGTCTTTCTTGCAAGGTAAATAATATTCTAGTGCATGGCGAATATCTTGTGGTAATTCATACCAGACATCAGCGCTTATATTTTCCATTATACAGAAACTTTAAGCACAAATGTCCACAGTTTATTTGGTTATAACTTTGATATTGATCGTTATTATAGACAATTCTTCCACCATTCAAATAGGAAACTAGTTCTTGAGGTGGCTTCAAGCAGCCATATGAATCAAAATACTCTATGTCTTTGTTTATCTTTCTGTAAGCTACCCAATGTGTACCAGGGTTTGTTGAAATGTCGAGATTAATTATAGCACATTCATGTTTACGAGGGTTACGAGGTAAATTATCTCTCATAAACACACCACGAAAATTTGGAATTTTAAGTAGTTTAACAAATTTATTCAAGTCCACATTGGTTAAAGGTCTATTAGGTAGCTTCAGAGATAGTTTTTTGACTTTTTTAAATATAATCCAAAGCCTCCTTTAGCGTTTTTTCGAAGGTATAATCCTTTGCCTAGATGTTCCATAGCTGTATTATGACGTTTGTCCTCTTCTAGTTTCTTTTGAGCATTCTTTGAATCAATTACAGTCTTTGCGATGGCACTTGCACCACCAGCCAAACTACCAAGAGCTGATAAGCCTGCAAAGATGGGGATTAAAGGTAAAATACCACCAGATTTTGATTCGAATGGAATGATTCTTGGAACTCGTACATTTCTTTTCCCACCTATATTCTTCACGGCTATTCTAGCTGCTGCAAGTGCAACTAGAGCTGATTTACGCAAATTTGGTGATGGAGGAGTTCGTTTCAACGTTCTGATAATTGGTTGTAGCACGTGTCGCTTAAATGAACCAACACCTTTACCACGTTTCATACCCATACCTAGTTTTCGTTTAACTTTCATTGCTGTAGTAGTCAACCAGGCAGTGGCTTTTTCACTCAAAGATGCGTCGTTTGCTGTAACTCGTTCCCACGCTTTGTTTTCCAATACCCAATCTGCTTTATGTCTATCTTTCAATGAATTACTATGAGAATATGCAATATCATGATCTCTCGCAGCTCGATCTAATGGATTTATCCCTGGATCTCCACGAGCTAGACGTTTCTGTAATTTAGTTCCAGGTCCTAGATACTGGTAACCAGGGGCATGCAATTCAAACGGTATATTGTTGATCAGAGAATTCAACACTCCTTCACCTTGAACGACTAACATTGAAATGAATCGCTTCTTGAAAAATTTCTTTATATAACCAAGCGTATAAAATACATCTTAATCACAATATGAAGGTCATTCAACAAGATAAGACACTAGCAGTGGAGAACTTGGATTTTGTCGATAACGTGGCAAGAATCAGTAAACATGGTGTATTGCTACCACATTCTTTTCGTGCTATCGTATGTGGCCCAAGCGGATGTGGAAAAACGAATGCTATGCTAGCATTACTGTTTGATCTAAATGGCGCTAAATTCAAAAATGTTTACGTATATTCAAAATCGTTGTTTCAACCCAAGTATCAGTTTTTGAAGGAAGTGTTGGAATCTGTGAAAGAGGTTGGCTATTTTCCATTTAAAGACAATGATGACGTAATAAGTCCTGACGAAGCTAAACCAAACTCAGTATTCATATTTGATGACGTATCTACGGATCCACAACAAACAATACGTGAATATTACTGTATGGGAAGACATAAAGATATCGATTGTGCATACATATGTCAATCATACAGTCGAGCAGGCAAACAACTCCTGCGTGATAATGCCAACCTTATTGTATTGTTTAAACAGGATGAGCTCAATTTAAAACACGTCTTTGATGATCACGTCTCACCTGACATGACATTTGTTCAATTTAAAAAAATTTGTTCTGAATGTTGGCAGGATAGGTATGGTACGTTCGTAATTGTTAAGGATTTCGATATTTCTAACGGACGATATCGTTTAGGCTTCGACAAGTTTATAAAATTGTAGTTATGATCGAAATACACGCATTCCATAACAACATGTTAGACAAAGAGGTAGCTGCACGCAAGCGTAAAGTTGCTGAATTAGCTCGAGTCATTCGCAAAAAGTATTTGGCATTAAAGCTAGGTAGGACAGAACAAGACGAGACGCTAAATAAACTCTTTGAACCCATAACTAAACCACTAAAAGATATTGCACAATCCTCACATCATGCTATTAATAAGAAGCTTAAACACGTCAAAAAGGAAGAGATGAAATCAGAAGAAGAGGTGAAAAAAGAAGATAGCGATGACGATGTTTTTTCCGATACAGTATCAACGAATCATGAAAATGAAGATTTAAAACAATATAAAGAATTAAATAATACTGAAGTTCATCACAATTCCATAGGCCATCTTAACGGTGCAACTGCAGAAAAATATCTTAATATTGTCAAACCGTTGTTTAAACCTAAAAAAGCAAAGAAGCAATCACCGAAAGTTAAATCTACTAGATTAAAGAAACTGTCTCTCGAAGGTCAAGAGAAAGCGACTCGTTCACCACCGAAAACTCGGTCTACTACATCAAAGAAATCGCCTTTAGAAGTAGTAAAAGCAACTCGTTCATCATCGTCAGCAACTTCATCTACCTCCAAAGGATCAGGGTTCATCGATGCTTCTCATTTGATTTACAACGATAATCCTATTGAATATGTATATTGGGATGATCCAAATGAACTATGTGATAGACTCGAATTGTTGATTGCTTCCCAAGAAGCAGGAAACACATCCCATAGTAACGAAATTGTTGCCATTATCAACGAATTACGTGAAGCAGATATTATATATTAATGTTAGGTCAGATTAGACATCATTTCCAACATGAGTGTTGATAAGTTTGGTCGTCATCATTATCGTTCTAATGAACAAGCTATTCAAAAGCTGCGTGAAGGCTTCAAACAATCCATTTTAGATTTACAAAACCAGATACATGCAGTAAATAAGGATATTAAACGAGATCCTCCTGTATCAGGTATACATCTTTCCAACAAGAAATATGTAGATGACCACATTGCAAATATAAAAAATTTTCTGCGAAAAGAGATTGCCTTGATGCAAAAAGAATATAGTTCAAAAGATACTCAACTTGAACAAAAAATTTCTGACTTTCAAAACTCCATCGGTAAGATTGAAAGCAAGTTTAATAAAAAAAATAATGAGTTATCTGATGCAAATAAACTGGCTGTCTTGAAAATATCTGATTTAACAAAAGAAATGAATGATTTACAAAAAGCAGTAAGTATCCAGAATGCAATAAAACAAGAATCTGTTGGAGAAAATACCGTGACAGTAGATAGGATTAACAAGGCATTGAATCTACAAAAAGCTGCAGAAAATACCTTGACAGTAAATAAGACTAACAAGAGAATAAATCAAATGTTGTCCTGAAAAATAATTTCCCATCGAAAATACTTAATAAATCAAATGTAACCTACATTACAGAACGCAGTAGATAACATTACTTCATGGGACAATCGTCTTAAGTTTAAATTCATAATGTCTAAAGAAAAACAACAATTGGTCAACGAATTACATAAACCAGCACGAAAAAATTATCCTCGTCGACGAACCGTCATTAAAGGACTAGATGATTTATGGCAAATGGATATTGCTGAGATGAGATCCTATGCCAATCAAAATAAATCTTACAAGCTCATTCTTGTCGTAATTGACTGTTTTTCAAAATTTGTGTGGACTCGACCATTAAAGACAAAAACAGGGGAGGAAATAACAAAGACGTTTGCAGATATTTTAAATCAAACTCAACGAGTTCCGAAAAATTTACAAACAGACCAAGGTACAGAATTTTTCAATTCCAAGTTTCAAAACCTCATAAGAAAACATGGTATTAATCACTATAATACCTTTAGTGTTAAAAAAGCAGCCATATGTGAACGAATTATTCGAACATTGAAGGAAAAACTTTACAAGTATTTCAGTCTTAATGGTACTTACAAATGGATAGATACATTGCCTCAAATTACAAAAGACTACAATAACACGAAACACAGCAAAATTCGACTTAGACCTATTGATGTTAATAAGTCTAACGAAAAAGAAATCTTACGAAAATATTACACTCACTTGAAAATTTCACGTAAAAGAAAATTGAAAGTTGGTGATATGGTGCGTATTAGTAAAAATAAACACCTTTTTGATAAGGGATATAAGCCAAATTGGACAACAGAACTATTTAAAATTACTGAAATTAAAATAACAAATCCCACAACATATTTGATTGAAGATATGACTGGAGCGCCTATTAGAGGAGGATTCTACGAAGAAGAATTACAGAAAACAAAAAATACAGACATTTACTTAATTGAAAAAGTATTGCACAGGCGTGGAAATAAGATGTATGTTCAATGGCTGGGTCTCGATAGTAAACATAATAGTTGGATTAATAATAAAGATGTGGTTTAGTACTTTTTAATGCGCTTCATACGAATGCAACCTTGAAGAGGAGGGACGCAATATAAAAGACCGCTCAGCAACCTCGCTCTCAGTTAGTTCACCTCGCTCTTCAACATGAGTTCTCAAGATAGTGGTTATAGTTCATCAAGTTCTATTGTGATATTCGATGATTCATCAAGTGAAATCAATTATGGTGCCGAACTAGACCAAGTTTTAGCAAAATTCGAAGAAGCTGCGAAGAATGAACCATACTACTTGTTAGAAGCCTCATTTCCACTAGATAGTTACATAATTAAAGTTGGTCTATCTCCAGCTAGACAGTTTACGGCATCCGTCATTTTATGTCAACATGCCATAAAAGAAGAATTATTCGACGGTCGAAGAATTAGTATAGACAAATTTGAGTGGAGTGACATAATTAACCTATTTTCACAAAAGATGAATGATTTTTTCTATGCAGACGAGTTTGATCCTGTCGAGTTTCAGTGTGGAGACTACTGCAAGATACGACAATTGGTGTTGGATTCAATCAAGTTCCTTGTTATTGAAAAACATGGTGTGGAATACTATTTAGATGAAAATGATGTTACGCAAATTCTACAAGTACACCACAGTATAGTGACTCATCGCATATCGTTGTTGGAAAATTTAAACTTTCATGCATATTATACAAATGTTGTATATTTTTTGCAACAGAATTTTTGTACAGATACTAGTTTATGTAGTCCGTTTGAAGCTATGACTGCGTTTTGTGAAATTTCTCCAGCAGATACTTTGTTAAGCCATGCTATGAGAGAATATGTATATTATTATAAAATTAAAGTTGTAAATGACTTGAATAACTTTATTTGTTAATAAATATTATGTATTTAAACACTTGTGTTTTATTTTCGTAATATATTTACAAAAGGATAATGAAAAAATAATATTGTACAATAGTCATTTTATTAAATATTACTGAGGAAAAGTGATTGTGTCTTTTCACCAGCCATACATATTTTTAATATCCAAGTAAATGCCCTCAGCGTCTTAAAGCGATTATATTTTTGCTAAAAAATTAAGGTATATCACAATGCCCCCAGGGAAGCGTCTTAAAGGATTCTGGTATTAAATATCGTTTATCATCATAAGGACTTAGGGCCGTTTTTGTTTGCTCTATGCTGAATACTGAATGTTGATATGACCGAATACACCTTTGGTTTGTGCTTTTAATTTTGTATTCTTTTAAACAATTTTCAAAATCTTCAAATGTGATTATATTTTTGACTACATTATATTTTACACCTTTTGCTTTTTTGGTTATACCTAAATTTTGAATACCACAATCAATTTGTTCCTTGTTTAGTTTCAGTTTTAAACGTTCTCTCTCATTTTCTCTCTCTTCATCAGTTGTTTGTAATTTAAATGTATACATTTTTGATCTTAGACCAATAAAATGTGTAATAATTTTTCCATTAGCTTCATCCTTCATTAGACCGGGGATTTTTTTATTTAACCGTTCTATCATGTACGGGTTATTTTCCGAATAGTCAGATGTATCGAATTTACAGTTGTGTGCCTTTAAAACCTCCTTATATGCATCTAAACACTGTAATTCATATATAAAGCTATCTGTATCCATGTACAATAACATACAATTTTCTTCTCCCATCGTTGGAAGCATGAAGGAGTAATGAAAATCATACATACATAATTTTGATATGTCTAGGATTGCTGCACCTATATACAAAGGTTTATTAAAGCACACCACTGATTTGGTTAGTTCGATGGCCACTAGGTTTTCACTAAAGATAGTACGACTGTGAAACCGAATACTTGCAATCAAGTTTTTGGCTCCATACCTTCCATTCCAATTTTTACATATTTTTACAGTTCTATGCCTCCTTATATTCTCCATGGTCTTACCGAACACACCATTGTTCATCATTTTATAGAGATTTTTCTCAAAACTGCTCTTAGATGCAGCCCGTAAGTTAGTATTTAACTCAATATAGGGTCGCAGCCATGCAGATTGATTAAATTTCAAAACTTTATGTATTTTAGTTAAAATTAATCCGTTGGATAAAGCCTGCTTTAAATTTCTATAATGAATAATATATTTTGACTTATTAAAAAGAGTTGGCAATAATTTTGGTAGTTTTGAACCGGGAGGAATGCGGTGTTCGGCAGCAAATGGAAAATCTTTATGTTTGTCGTGTAATTCACGTGGATACTCTAAGTCAACTTGATAGAAATAGCCCTCCTTCGCAGCATTCGGAATTGACATAATATCAATATGACCCTTGGGAAGTTTAGTGGATTTAGATGCAACACCAAATTTGGTTACATCTTCAATCCACTTAAATCCTCCAAAAGGTAAATATTCACTCATAGCCCAACCATATAGATTATTTACATCTAAATACATGATGTACTTAGAGGGCTGTGTGGGGTCATATGTTGACATGTAGTTATTGTTAGCTTCCGAAAATCGGTTACTACACACAGATATTCCGCCTCTTATGCCTTTTTCAATAAACAAAATCATATCCACATCTTTTAATAACTCTAATCTACATTTTGTATACCTTAGCATACAGTCCCATGTATAACCTGGTATGGTATAATACCACGCAGGATCTAAATGGTACGTATCCCTACATTTTTGTCTAAATTGTTCAAATACATCAGCCAGAAGCAAAATATCTGTTTTTAAGTACAAATCGCTATACTCTCCCAAATTTTTACATTCAAATGTAGACCAAACTTTCTGCGCATGAGCATACTTCTGTTCGCTAATATGTTCATCACATAATTTATTATAAAAATGACTAATTGTAGGTAAAGAAGTTTCCTCTAATTTTCCCAAACTATCAACATAATCATAGCAAAATACTCCTTTGCAAGTTAATAAGTTAAATGCATTATCATCTAAACTGTAAAATTCTTGTTTTAAAATCTTCTTCTCTGAAGTATCTAAAAGTGATGCTAATTCATCGAGTGAAGTTCCCATAAATCTCATAGTATCGATAAATCTTAGTCTAATTTTATGCTCATCTGAATGTAGAGTAAAAGAAATATATTTTTCTTTATTAATAGGAAGTAAGCTCAGGTGCCCATGTTTGCATAAATCGATAATCATGAAATGTGAGTCATATCCACTAAAATTATGAAAGGCTACTGGCACAACAAACACCTTTCTGAAGTTTAAATTGCATGCTTGGTGTGCAAATCCTCTTATCTCTCCGGTAAAATGATCATGATCTACCACAATTATATCTGTAGCTAAAAAGCGTTTCTCACAAATATGACAGGCAGTTGCCTCACTTGTACTAGGCTTTGTAACCATAGGTACAATTGATTTTATTTTAGAATTGACAAATTTGGATATTTCAGCCATTTCTTTTGCAAACCACTCCATGCAATTTTCACCTCTGTAGCTTCGAAAATATGATAAGCTGTCATCGTAAGCACATTTAAAGTAATAGCCTGCACTATAAGGTACATGCTTTTGGTATTTTGTTGTTTTGCTCAGTTTTACATTAGAATCTGTAAAATTATGTAACTGACATTCAAAATCAGCATATATAATAAAGGGAGTGGTTTGTTTGTATGTGAAATTTCTAAAAGCAACATGATCGTATTTGGGAACAGTCATTTTACATTTGTTTATGTCTCTGCAGAACTCTTCGTGCTCCGCAAGTTTATTCCCGCTGGAAAAATAATTCATGCAGCGATCACAAATATATTTTTTATTTGTGTTCTTGCTTAACTGAGAACTTACCAACCTAGACATATCTTTAATCCAGCAATAATGATATTTTATTTCAATATTTTCATCGTCACTAGGAGGAGCGTCGTAATCATTTAACTTTGGAAAATATTTATCCTGAATTAGAAGCAAATTTACATGTCTATCAAGCTTGTTTTGTGTAAGTCTAGCAGGTACTACCTCGTAAAATTGTTTTTCCTTAACTTGATTTAATTCCAAAGCATAAACATTCACTGATATAGTATTTATTTTTTCAAATTTTGTAATATGACTTAAAGGCATTGGAGCTTCCAAGTCCTCCGTTTTCAACGCAGTACTGTAATATGGATATGATGATGTAAGTTCTTTGTGTATTTTAGCTGGATAAAGAGAGCTAATAATCGCCCAATAAAAGCAATTTTGATCGTAATTTTTGATATTTATACATGCTCGACGCTTTTGAATTTGCTCAGGAAGTTTAATGTACGATGATCCGTTCCCAATTTCGACTTTATTGATGTTAACTTCTAATGAGATTACTTTAGAGAGAGCGGCACCTGAATCTTTTTCTGCAAACTCAGACATTTTTTTAAAAATTTTATCTTTGACATTTTCGCTAAACCAAATGTGTAAATCGGTTGAATAACTATCTATAATGACATTTTTAGTGCTAAAATGCATCAAATCTAAACTCTCACTGTCACCTGTCTTTTTAATAAATTCCCCCCACAAAGTAGTGTTGACTTTAAGTACTCTATTAGATTTCAAAAGAGTTTTAACTTTTTGTCTAAATACCGCAAAAGCATCATCCAAAAACGGTCCTACATCCTTATGATATAAATTTATTATAACCCCTGTCTTAATCCGGCTTGCAAAACTTGAAGCGACATTTTCCC
The DNA here is from genome assembly GCF_917563875.1 of Diabrotica virgifera virgifera. Lineage (NCBI taxonomy): Eukaryota > Metazoa > Arthropoda > Insecta > Coleoptera > Chrysomelidae > Diabrotica > Diabrotica virgifera. Next base: position 143,686,162 of record NC_065443.1, on the reverse strand, counting down.
ATTTTACCCTATTACGTAATTTTGAATTAAGTCCTAGACCAACATGTCTATTAAAATTTAAAATTATTCTTCGAAAATGTTTAAAATGTCCTACGTTTGACTGTAATTTTCTAGCAGTTCCTACAGGTAATTTTTTAGCTTTAATTAAATTATTACATTTGTAAATGTGTGCATTTAATCGCTTTAACCACACTTTAGCATCAATTGAAGTAAATTTATCAAAAATTATTTTGCGTAGTCTTTTAATAGTTAATAATAGATTATCCGACTGCTTAACTATTTCCTTAATCATTTTAATATATTATATGTATGGCTTATAAAAAAAAAAACAAAATCACTTACCCTCTTTTTTATTTTAAGTTTCAACGATTTTGAATTTGGCTGCTGGATGTTCGTTTCCACTGCAATGGATGAAACCTTGCTTATTTGTTGCTAAATCCACCTAAAACAATAACAATTTGCTATACTAAAATTCACTCTCTTCGAAAAAATAAAAAAATGTATTGCTAGTGCGATTTTCGAAACCGCTGTAGAAAACACAAAAAAAAAAAAAAGACAAAAAACATATCTAATAGGAGGCTCTCTAATAGAAATATGTTGTAAAATTTCGATGCAAAAAAATGTAATTCGGAGCAAAACTCTCAATAACAACTTGCTATACTAAAATCGAAAAATAGAAAAAAAAAATGCATTGCTATTACGATTTTCGAACCTGCTGCTTAAGTATTTAAACCCTGCTTATCTTTGCTAAATCCACCTAAAACAATAACAACTTGCTATAGTAAAAATTCACTCTCTTCGAAAAAATCGAGAAAAAAAAAATGCATTGCTAGTGCGATTTTCGACCCCGCTGTAGAAAACACAAAAAAAGACAAAAAACATATCTAAGAGGAGGCTCTCTAATAGAAATATGTTGTAAAATTTCGATTCAAAAAATGTAATTCGGAGCAAAACTCTCAATAAAAACTTGCTATACTAAAATTAACTCTCTTTGAAAATAGAACAAAAAAATCGAAAAATAGAAAAAAAAAATGCATCGCTAGTGCGATTTTCGAACCCGCTGCGTATTTCACTATATTATATGCATGGTTTACAAAAAACAAAATCACTTACCCTCTTTTTTATTCTACGTTTGAACGATTTTGAATTTGACTGTTGTATGTTCGTTTCCACTGCAATGGATGAAACCTTGCTTATTTCTTGCTAAATCCACCTAAAACAATAACAATTTGCTATACTAAAATTCACTCTCTTCGAAAAAATTTAAAAAAATGCATTGCTAGTGTGATTTTCGAACCTGCTGCAGAAAACAAACAAAAAGACAAAAAACATATCTAATAGGAGGCTCTTTAATAGAAATATGTTGTAAAATTTCGATGCAAAAAATGTAATTCGAAGCAAATATCTCAATAACAACTTGCTATACTAAAATTCACTCTCTTTGAAAATAGAACGAAAAAAAAATCGAGAAATAGAAAAAAAAATGCATCGCTATTGAGATTTTCGAACTCGCTGCGTATTTTACTATATTATATGTATGGTTTACAAAAAACAACATCACTTACCCTCTTTTTTTATTCTAAGTTTCAACGATTTTGAATTTGACTGCTGGATGTTCGTTTCCACTGCAATGGATGAAACCTTGCTTATTTTTTGCTAAATCCACCTAAAACAATAACAACTTGCTATACACAACTTCACTCTCTTCGAAAAAATTTAAAAAAATGCATTGCTAGTGTGATTTTCGAACCTGCTGCAGAAAACAAACAAAAAGACAAAAAACATATCTAATAGGAGGCTCTTTAATAGAAATATGTTGTAAAATTTCGATGCAAAAAATGTAATTCGAAGCAAATATCTCAATAACAACTTGCTATACTAAAATTCACTCTCTTTGAAAATAGAACGAAAAAAAAATCGAGAAATAGAAAAAAAAATGCATCGCTATTGAGATTTTCGAACTCGCTGCGTATTTTACTATATTATATGTATGGTTTACAAAAAACAACATCACTTACCCTCTTTTTTTATTCTAAGTTTCAACGATTTTGAATTTGACTGCTGGATGTTCGTTTCCACTGCAATGGATGAAACCTTGCTTATTTTTTGCTAAATCCACCTAAAACAATAACAACTTGCTATACACAACTTCACTCTCTTCGAAAATAAAATGAAAAAATCGAGAAAAAATGCATTTCTTGTGTGAGATTTATATAAAATATATCTAAAATAAAGGTCTCTAATAGAAAAAAATTTTGGGAAACGTTGAAAAGTGCAGAAGTAGAGGTCGCTCACCTACTCGATGGACGGATCAAATACAGAAAGCCAGTGGAAAAACATTCTCTGAATCTATGAGGGAAGCTCAGGACAGAAGCAGATGGAAAGAGATAGTTGCTCGTATTATAGGGAATCATGACACTCAGCAATGAGGATACGACTGAGAAGGAGGAGGAATAGAAAAAAGTTGCAAAATTTTAAAGCAAAAGTCTTTTAGAGTAATTCGATTAAGAAAATTATATATACACAAGTTACAAATAAGCAAACATAGATCTAATATGTATGAATAAAATCGAAATTACTAAAAATTTGGGATTCTAACCTGCTGCAACGCTACGAAGCACTAGATAAAACAGAAACCAAAAGACACATCATTTATTTTTGCTATACACAATTTCACTCTCTTTGAAGTGGTTCAAAGAATGTCAGATGATATTTCTGAGAAAGACAGAAACAAGTTGGCTAACAGGTTTATTTAGTAGAATTATGGAAGTTGGACAAAGCCAGACGAATGGAGAAGCACTGTATTTATAAAAAAGAGACAACAATGTACAAAGAGCAATATAACTATCACATATGGGCAATTGATATACGGATACGTGAAAATCAGTTCAGCTTCAGGAACAAAGAAGCAAACTCTCATATATAAGAAGCAAAAAATATCTAGAAATACTAGAAAAATAAAACAGAAAAAATGGCATATAAGGTACGAATATAAATAAAAAATCAGAATAAAGTAAAAATAGTACTCACCTTACTGCTATGTTGACTGCAATATACCAAATGTACTTAACTGCCTCGAAATCTCGAATACAATATTTTCACTACTTTTCTCGTTTTTATATCAAAGTCCAGTAATTATATTGATGGGTCTTTAATTACTGTATTTTCTCCATCAATTAGTGTGACGTATTTTTTAAATTACCTTCTAATTGCTTTGCTATTAAGCAAAGTTTCTAATATTTTTCCATATATCATTTAGCTATTAAATAAAGTTAAATAAAGTTTCTAATATATCTTTCCATATTAGCAGTGGCGTATCTACGGAGAGGTAAATTTCATTTTTCTGTGTCAATTTATTCTGTTAAATAATCATGTAGACTAATAGGACTGAAAATACTAAAACCTTTTTACATGCTGTTGTATACAAAATACTGAAATGGAAAAATACTGAAATGGAAAAATACTGAAATGGAAAAATACTGAAATGTAAAAATACTGAAATGGAAAAATACTGAAATGGAAAAATACTGAAATGGAAAAATATTGAAATGGAAAAATACTGAAATGGAATAAAAATGGCGGATTGGTGTCATCTAGTGGAAAATAACTATGGTAGATTCCATCGCTGTGACGTCAGCATCTTTCTCACTCTTACTCATTGGAAAGGTACTTCTCTCTCTAACACATTGATTTCCCTATCTCTGTAGTGAGGGAAACTTTGGTTATCTACTGACGAACATCCTGGCTTAAGAACTTACGGGAATGGTTCCAATGCAGTAGTGCAGAGCTATTTAGAGTGGCAGTCAACAGGATCCGCATTGCCATGATGATTTCCAACCTTCGACAGAAGATGGAACTTAAAGAAGAAGAAAGTACTACATTGAATAATTTGTTAGTTTACTTTTTGTTTATTTAGAATATATATATATATTAAAAAACAGCGGTATAAAGAATCAACAAATTTTAATTAGTTCCTCAATTTCCAGAGATTTTGTTTAATTAGATCCGTAACACCCCCTTGGCTATCTACGTCCTTGACTGCGTTTAATTCATGGGAAGCAGTTGCTGATAGAGTCAGATTACCGATTTTTTCCGGAATGGAGGAAAAAACTTCGAAGGCAATAAAAACTTTATTCACTTGTTTATGAAATCCAACACCATGTTTATTTCATGACTAAATATTTTAATTGTGGAGGGTTTGTTCTCATGCATATTTATAAACAATTAAATTCACTTTAGTTGGAGTTTAATGTTTATTTACTAATCTTTACAGGTTTTTAATGCACTTTAACGAACTGGACTATTAAAAAATGGAAAAGTTACGATTAACTTAAATTAGTTCGATCGTTTTCTTGGTATTTGTCAGGTAGATTAACTTAGACATCAATCGTATTGATTATTAATTCAAGATGACTGTAAGGACAAGTCTAAAAATAATAAATACAATTAAACTCATTTTATAGTTCTGAAAATGTTTTCTTGCGGTATGTCTACTTTAAGTATTATGTTCATATGGGATGGGCCACAACTATTGGTGTTATGAAAATTACATTTTTAATTAACTAATTGTTTGACGTTTCGATTTCTACTCAGTAAATCGTTCTCAAAAAAGATTATTCTAAACATTCGGGGAAGATTATGTAACCTAGATTTGTTGAAACACCTAGTATGTAGATGAAAAAAAAACATATTTGAAAGTGATGCTATTACCCTAAGCCCTAAGTGTATCCAATTCTGAATGTTTTTGTGTCATTTTATGTTAATTTGTTTATGAAATCCGTAACATAGATGTGATTGTAGAAATTAAGTTTTTAAATTTTTGAACATAAAGTGTGTCCGTGTATTGTGTGTTGCATATGTATTGTGTACATAATATAAATTTTGTTATAATAATAGTATATAATTCAACGAGCATGTAATGATGGCTATTACTCACGATGATGAAGTTTGCGACACGAGCCGTAGGCGAGTGTCGTAATTCATCAGAGTGAGTAATAGTCATTACATGCGAGTAGAATACTATACTTTTTCTACGACCCTTTTTTATTTTAAAAAAGTAAAAAATTTAATTATCAACTACTCGAGATTTAAATTATAATAATTTACAAAAATACCTAAATGCTATTTACCCCTAGTACGTTGCTGAATAATTGGTTGCCTACTATTACTAAATTCTTATTTATTGTAAAAATACAACTAGAAATATTCAATATAAGTTCTATTCGTTTCCGAAAAAGTATAAGCTTAAATTTGTACCTGCTGTCAGTGAATCTAATAAATAGGAAATGGCTGTTGTCGGTGGACGTATTTCATTATAGTTATAAAGTATATTTACATTTAACTATACATAATATGTTATAACATATTTAACACAATATAACTTTAAAAACAAACACAATAGTTAGTAGTTATAAATTCCAATTAACATAAACAAAATGCGCTAATATCACTGACAATAAATTAAATGATAAACGTCAAAATTTTTAGTAAACAATATATAAACGTAAAAAATATACTGATATTGTTACAGTTAAAATTCCTTTAAAAATTTTTCGAAGGTAATTATTATTGGTAGAAATTACAATAACTATTGTATTAAATAAATAAGTTTAAGTAATTTTATTTGCAGTTTATATACGATTAATATTAAATTGAATCTAACTTCAGCCCGTGAGTAATGACCCGTGAGTAACTTCAGCCCGTGAGTAATGAATTATTACTCACGGGTACAGTAATGGGTGCTATTATCTATGAAAATATAGCGAATAATGAGCATGTTATTAAACGGTCGTAGAAAAATTAATTTATTATAAAAAAACAAAAGCAACTTTGACATTTAATAATGCGTTAGTTAGATGGCTCTCCTAGAGTTACTTGGGAACTAAAAAAAAGAATGCAAATTTCTCTATGGGAAGCCGAGAAAATGTATATTTTTAACGTATAGGTACCGATTTTGAACTTTGAGATTACATTTTCTCCAACCTGATTTTTTATTGAAATTTTGGTATTTTTGGTATTTTTGACTTATAATACCGATAGTTTTTATTATTATAATATATGTTATGAGTCTTTTAAAGATATGGAAATTTGTGTGGAGAAGGAGGACCGAAATAAAAAGGTGATGGTTTGAAAATTACCATTCTATTGTTTATATCTTCGCCGTACGTGTCGGTCAATTTTGACCAATTGTATCTCAGGAACCACTTATCACAGTTAAACGCTTTTTCTTTTCAAAGAAGTTTCCTGTCGTGTTCTTTTCAATACAGTTTTCACAATTTAATTCAAATTAATAATTCTTGAGATATTATATTTGTTTATAAGTCAAAAAATTGTTTATAATTTCTAAATATTCCTCATGCCGCTTAAATAGTCCAATTTCAATTCTGTAAAGTACATTCGATAGGTATTGTACCTTTTTATACAAAAATGATAATTATTCTTTTGCATCGTAATTATTGTGGTTATTATCGCGACCGTACATTTTTAATTGACAATTTAATTGTTGCTAAACTGTTCATTCAATTTTTATCGGCTTCTGGAAATATAAACTATACTAAAAGAGCTTTTATATCACTAAGTATTTTAATTATTGATAAATAATTACTTACCTAAAATTTTAGTTGAAAATTAAAGATTTTCTTGAAAAGACCCGCATTTTGCGAAGAAAATTTTTGTCAAAATAAATCGGTAAAAACATGTCTCTATGCAGAATTTAATTACGGTAAATGTTTATTTGGATGTTTTTGGTGTAAAGTTAAAATCTTTGGCGTTATGGAGCAAAAATTGAAAAAAACACGATTTTCGGGCGCCATTTTGTTTATAGAAAAAGTAGCACACTATCTGCGGACTTTGCATGCCTATATTATTAATATATAGAATCATAAGATTCGGTTCCCGCAATAAAATTGCTGGTAAATAACTTTTCCCAAAAATGGCCTATTCTCTGATAATCTCCCCAGACTAAAAGTGAAGGATGGCACATTAAAGTGAAGAAAGGGGAAAAATATAGCAGAAGAAAAATTAGCATGAACTGCTACAAAAAAAAATTCTGAAACATACGGGCGAAAATATGCCATGAACAAAACCAAAAGAGTCGACACATATTTTGAAAATCAGACACATTTTTGTATAGATTGTTTTAGTGAGGTTCACGCGTAATTTTTTATGTAGGTATTTTTATGTAAGAGTTTACACATGTATGTAAGAGTTTCTAAATACATTTTACCAAAAATTCAATGTTTTTTTATTTTTATGACTTCCTGGAGAAGTGATATCAGATATCAAATAACTGGGACCACGAGGTACTATACAGGGTGTTTCATTAATAATTGTCCATATAGTAACTGGAGAAACCTTAGCAGAAAATACGAAGATTTAACCCAAAACATCTAAATAAAATGTGGTTCCTTACTGAGTTACAGGGTGTTTTATCTAAAAATTTAAAAATTATTTTTGCTCAACATTTTAAAACTATTCGACGTATCCTTTTCATACTTGGCAGAAAGTAAAGGTACTGCATACACTACTAAATTATGTTAAACAAACGTTTCTGGCTATTACCAGAGGCGTGCGACGGGGGAAAGTGAATGGTTGACCCTTCTCAAATTCTACGCCACTGGCAAAATTGCTATTTTAGTTAAATTTTTGGATTCTCCAATACTTTCTATGAAAATAATATACTCTTCATTCGTAACGATCAAGTCATTACGTTTCGAGAAATTTGAAGTTAAAAATGAAACGGCACGGTTATTTTAATTAATGTATTGTGTCGCTTCATTTTTAATTTCAAATATCTCGAAAACTAATCATTTTATCGTTACGAATGAACAGTATATTATTTACATAAAAAGTATTGCAAAATCAAAAATGTACACTAAAATAGCAATTTCGTCAGTGGCGTAGAATTTGGGAAGGGTCAACCAGTCACTATCCCCTGTCGTACGCCTCTGGTAGTAGCTAGAAAAGTTTATTTATCTTAATTTAGTAGGGTTTACAGTACCTACATTTTCTGCCAAGTATGATAAGGATACGCCAAATAGTTTTAAAGTACTGGGTACAAATAATTTTTAAATTTTAATCATATGAATCATATATCATAAATTAATCAAAATAACTGTGCCGTTTCATATTTAACTTCAAATATCTCGAAAACTAATGACTTTATCGTTACCAATGAAGACTACACTATTTTCGTAGAAAGTATTGGAGAATCTAAAAATGTCACTAAAATAGTGATTCCTCCAGTGGCGTAGAATTTGAGAAGGGTCAACAATTAACCATCCCCTGTCGTACGCCTCTGGTAGTAGCTAGAAACGTTTGTTTATCGTAATTTAGTAGGGTGTCTAGTAGTCGCACTTTTTGCCAAGTATGGAAAGGATACATCGACTAGTTTTAAAATGCTGAGCAAAAATAGTTTTTAAATGTTTAGATAAAACACCCTGTAACTCAGTAACGAACCACATTTTATTTAGGTGTTTTAGGTTAAATCTTCGTATTTTGTGCTAAGGTTTCTCCAGTTACTATATGGACAATTATTAATGAAACACCCTGTATTATTAAAATAATTTAATTGGCCATTCTTACAATATATACCTTCTAGGATACATGGATCTTTTAGTCTGAGATATGAGGCATTATTATGAACCAGCAGCTTACTGAGCATTAAAAAAGGCGTTGTCCCATCGGACCAACTTGGTGCGTTAAGGCAACACTAGTCTTGGTCCCATGGGACCAACGTGGCAGGGAACAAACAAATTTTAAAGGTTAAGAGGATGGGTGCGTATTTTCGGATGCAATGCTATTCAAATGGTGATTAATTTTTTTCGAATCCTGAGAAAACTATAAATATTTTTGAAAAATTTAAACGCAGAATGAAGATTACGTTATTGGCGAGGGCCGAAAGTCCGTGAGAACTTCTATAATGTTTATTTTAATAAGTTACAGGGGTGAAAAACTAAGAGAAAATGTAGTGTGATATTTAATTTAAAATATCTCATTCAAAATAAACTTTTTATTTATTCTAAGGGACTTTCGGCCTTCGGTAATAATATAGTCTTTTCTTTCATTCTGCGTTTAAATTTTTTAAAAATATTTATTGGTTTTTTCAGGATTCTAAAAACATGAACACAATGTGCGTGGTAATATTTCCAAATCTATCTTTGTCATACAACGCACTCAGTCGAATAGAATATTGTCAGCATACTGTCAGTCAGACAGTGACAATCAGTGACAATTTTAAATATTTGACATGGCGTCGGGAATATTTTGAGTTGTTGATTAAATAATATTGATATATAGTGTATTTGATAAATAATTTATTTAAGACGTGAACTTAATAAAAAGTTATTTATTGTGTATTATTTGTGGAAGATCCAAGCAGAGAATACATCAGGATAATATTATATTCTGTGATCCAAGTATTTTGTTGTTAAAGATGTTCAAAATTGTAAGCGTTCCATATTTACAATATATTATTAAAAAATCACTTAAACACTTTTCCTCTTTTCTCGATTGAGTATTAGATTTTGTTGTACATATAAATTATTACAATCACTGAATACATAGTTAGTGAAAAAATTATCACATTTATTAACTGAATTAATAACAAGAATAAAAAACCGCTAAACGCCGTAAAAATGAGTGGCGCATAAAATATTCCAGCTACAAAAGATCTGATATGAATATTACGTGGCGCGAAAATGGATTTTCATTTGATGCAAAACAAAATTCTAGTTTTATTTTAAAAGATTTTTCCATAATATTTGCTAAATTTGAAGTAAACGCGCCACAAAAGAGTAACTTTGATACAGTTTGAATTTTGAAAATCTTTTGTGGCGCGTTTACTTCAAATTTAGCAAATATTATGGAAAAATCTTTTAAAATAAAACTAGAATTTTGTTTTGCATCAAATGAAAATCCATTTTCGCGCCACGTAATATTCATATCAGATCTTTTGTAGCTGGAATATTTTATGCGCCACTCATTTTTACGGCGTTTATCGGTTTTTTATTCTTGTATCAGGAGTTTTTCAAAGTTATTTATAAATTAAATGTATGAAGTTGAATACAATGTTCCTCTATTACACGTCAAGCTTTATAAATGGTCACCTTTGTTGCATTATCTCCCAAATGATCTAGTGTCCATCGAATGTAAAATGGATTTTCATTTGATGCAAAACAAAATTCTAGTTTTATTTTAAAAGATTTTTCCATAATATTTGCTAAATTTGAAGTAAACGCGCCACAAAAGAGTAACTTTGATACAGTTTGAATTTTGAAAATCTTTTGTGGCGCGTTTACTTCAAATTTAGCAAATATTATGGAAAAATCTTTTAAAATAAAACTAGAATTTTGTTTTGCATCAAATGAAAATCCATTTTCGCGCCACGTAATATTCATATCAGATCTTTTGTAGCTGGAATATTTTATGCGCCACTCATTTTTACGGCGTTTATCGGTTTTTTATTCTTGTATCAGGAGTTTTTCAAAGTTATTTATAAATTAAATGTATGAAGTTGAATACAATGTTCCTCTATTACACGTCAAGCTTTATAAATGGTCACCTTTGTTGCATTATCTCCCAAATGATCTAGTGTCCATCGAATGTACACTAGATTTTTTTTTATTCGAAATAGATTGAAAACAAAATATTGAGATGGCCGGTAAATGAAGTAGGATTGCCCGTTGCCAGATCAAATTTAGCGTCGTAACCACTACAACTACATAAATCAATTCGGGAATAATCGTTAATTGGATTATACTTTTGTAGCTTAATAACTTCTAAACGGCTTAACCGATTTTGATTAGTAAACATGAGTTTGAAACGTATTGACCAGTAGTATCTGATGGATCTACGGTCAAGTATGATAACTGAAGCTATTACAGGAATTATTGAGTTTGAGAAACCGTTTTTCTCACAGGAAATAGATTTTATCATACTTATGAAGCCTATAACCTAAAAAATTCAAATTTTCCGGGATATGAGGTATACACCGTTAAATTCGTCTTGAGTCCTTCTTCAAACGCTAAGTTATTGGCGCAATTCGTAGGTTGAAATGTTGAGTAATTGTCGAAAAACCAAAATTTTCAAAGTTTAGTTTTTCAGTTTTTCGGCTATATTGAGCCGTGTGTATGTCTGATCCTGACGGCTTAAACACCATTTGAAAGCTTAAGTCAACACTATTAATTTGATGTATTTGCGGTTCTCCTGACTCTTCTTGATCCGAATATATATACCCCCAAAACATATGCCATTTTGTACCTACCAAGTCCTATAGCTGGCTTATGGGTGGTCAAAAGTCACAAACTACACCGGTTCTAAATCGGCCCTGACCCCCTCTTCAAACACAGAGGAAAAATATCAAATCGGTTTAACTTTCAAACACACATACATATACAGCGTGTCTACTTGAGTTGGAAACATATGGGAAACTTTTTTATTATTAATTTTACGAAAAAAAGTTATTCTTTATAAAAAGTTCTGCATGCCCCAAAACCTAAGATTCCATTATCAGATATTAAATTTTCTCAATATTATACGAGGTATGTCAAAAAATATGAATTTCGGCTAAGGGTAAAGTACCTTTATTTATCTCAATATCGAAAATTCTTATTATGAAAAGTTGTTTGGAAATAAAAACCAAGCTCAAATATGTAATTACATGCTTCTAATTGGAAAAAAATATTTTCCAAATTTTTCTCAAATTTTTGATACTAACTTCGTTTTTATTCATTACACATACGATAACTCTTTTATTATTACTTTTACGAAAAAAAGGTATTCTTTATAAAAATCTCTGTATGTCCTAAGACCGAAGATTCAACCAACAGATATGACATTTTATTAATTTTATACGAGTTATGTCAAAAAATATGAATTTCACTCAAGAGTAAAGTACCTTTATTTTTCACAATATTGAAAACGGTTATTAAAAAAGTTGTTTAGAATTAAAAGTGTCAATATGCAATTACATCCTTCTAATTGAAATACTGTGAAATATAAAGGTGCTATAATATTGAGCGAATTTCATATTTTTTGACACACCTCGTATAAAATTAATAAAAGTTGATATATCATGGTTGTGTCTTAGATTTTAGACCATGCAAAGTTTTTTATGAAGAATAACTTTTTTTCGTAAAATGAATAATAAACGAGTTATGATATTTGTAATAATTAAAAACGATGTTGGGTATCCATAAATTTGAGAAAAATATTTTTTTTTTCAATAAGAAGCATGTAATTGCATATTTCATCTTAGTTTTTAATTCCAAACAACTTTTTATCATAAGAATTTTCGATATTGAGAGAAATAAAGGTACTTTACCCTTAGCCGAAATTCATATTTTTTGACATACCTCGTATAATATTGAGAAAATTTGATATCTGATAATTGAATCTTAGGTTTTGGGGCATGCAGAACTTTTTATAAAGAATAACTTTTTTTCGTAAAATTAATAATAAAAAAGTTTCCCATATGTTTCCAACTCAAGTAGACACGCTGTATATCCACAAACATTTTCCCTTTTTTAAATAAAAATTAAGTCACATTTCTAAGCTCTATAACTTTTGAATGGTATAACCGATTTCCAAAATTAGACATGCGTTGGAAAGGTAATGATCAGTTTTATTAGAAGCCGCAAAGGTTAGACTTAAATTTTTAAAGTTTTTGGGAGTTGTGGGGACGAGAACGAAAAACAGACCCTAAATAGGAAGGGCCGTAAAATCTACACTCTTGGACCAAAATCGATGGTTGACATATAAATGGGTGACTTTTTTTTCTGAATTTTAAGATGGGAGTTGGCCCAATTTTCAATTCAGTCAGATTTAGAAAATCGAAAATTTCGTGTATATATAGTGTCGCGTGTAGGGGGGTGTATTTCTGCGCCACTGGCGAGAACTGCCGTTCTCTGGTAATTTTTTCGATATAAAACTAACAGCTTCGATAACCAATAAATCGAAAACTATTAATTTTATCAAAAAAATGTATAATGAACATTTTTTGCTTATAATTAATATTTTTACCAGCATTTGCGGTCAAAATATAATAAAAAATTTCCACCCTCGAGATGAGGTGGCAACCACCCCATGGTAAAAGCGTCTTTCGGCATCATATAGATTTTGATCCTTGGACTATCCACTACTTGTTGTCAATTTTTCAAGCAAATCTATCCATTCTGTAAAAATTGCGAAGTGAAAAATTTCAGTTCCTGGACTAATTATACTTTTGGAGCTCTATAACTTCTGAACGGTTTACCTGATGTTGATCACTAAACATGAATTTGAAACGTATTGACAAGTAGTATCTGACGCATCCAAGATCTAGTATGATAACTAAACGTATTACAGGAATAATTGAGCTTGAAAAACCGTTTTTCCCATAAGAAATAGATTTGATTATACTTATGAAACCTATAACTTAAAAATTCGAATTTTTCCAGATATAAGGTATACACCGTTAGACGCGTCCTGAGTCCTTCTACAAACGCTCAGTTATTGGCGCAATTCGTAGGTTGAAATTTTGAGTAATTGTCGAAAAGCCAAAATTTTCAAAGTTTAATTTTTCAGTTTTTTGGCTCTGGTTAGCAGTGTGTATATCTCAGCTTGATCGCTTAGGCGCCATTTGAAAGCTTAACTCAACCCTATTGATTTGGTATATTTGCAGTTTTCATGTCTTTTCTTGAACCTAAGATATATACGCCCAAAAAATATGCTATTTTGTATCTACCTAGTCCTCTAGCTGGCTTACGGGTAGTCAGAAGTCAAAAATTAAACCTATTCTGAATCGACCCTCACACCTTCTTGAAACACAGAAAAAAAAATTCAGATCGGTGCAACTTTTCCACACACATACATACATACATACATACATACATATCCACATTTTCCATTTTTTAAATAAAAATTGAGTCATATTTCTGAGCTCGATAACTTTTGAATGGTATAACCGATTTTCAAAATTAAACATGCGTTGGAAAGGTAATGATCTGTGCTATCAGAAGCCGCAAAGGTCGGGCTTAAATTTTTGAAATTTTTGGAAGTTTTGGGGACGAGAACGAAAAACAGGCTTTAAATGGGAAGGGCCGTAAAATCCACACCCTTGGACCAAAATGGAGAGGTAACATATGGATGAACGAGTCTTTTCCTAAACTTTAAGATGGGATTTGACCCAATTTTCAATTCAGTCAGGTTTAGAAAATCGAAAATTTCGTGTATATATAGTGTCGCTTGTAGGGGTGTTGTGCGCCACTGGTGAGAACTGTCGTTCTCTGTGGATTTGCAATTATTAAAGTAACAGTTATCCAAGAACATTCAAAAGCCATCTCTTTAAATTAATAATGACATTTTCAAGTAGAATGACATTCTAGTAATGTTTACATATCCATACCAGTGTAAATTTTACTACACGTAATTTGCCGTGTAAAGACAGAAAAAGTAGGGATACCCGTAAAATATTTGCGAATTATGTACCGATGGCCTTAAAAAATTTTTTTTCTGTGATGTATATATGTAAATATGTAGCTGGCCTAAATTGGGTTTATAACGATAATATTGTTATTTCCTTTGTTTATAACAATATTTGTATATCTTAGGCGAGCTGAGTACGTCATTATACCATTAAGTGTACCTAATGCATAAAAAATTGTAAAAGTAATAAACGGAGAACTCTCAGGAATCACATTATTTTCAATGTTTCAAAAAATATATATTTATCTGGCTTTCATTAATCACATTGTTATCCTTTACGACCACACGAAACAGCTTTTAAACTAACTCGTCAACAATCTCCGGTTAACTAGAATACGCACTCTACCAAAACAAGGATTTATCCTTATTCTTTATTCCCTCTTAAAGAGCTTTACCCTTTTAAGTGGATCACATACCTAATTAAAGAAGCATTTCACCCCGGTGTATAAAAGAGTATTAGATAGAATTTGTTCTAGCAAATGAAAAGGACCCTTGCGTAATCCAGGCTGCCGACCAGCGTCCCTTAGTCGGTCCAGGTCCAGGGCTCAACTAACCAAGATTAACGGCCTGATGCCCAAAGACGATCCATCGTTAGGTGCCCCTGAACTGGCGTATTTTATCATTCCAACCGCATCTTATATAGATGCCTATATATTATTTCCTGACGGTTATCAAACGAAAAGTTCCATCAAATAGAACACAAGGGCTTAGTCAGTTTTAGAGCAGAGTATAGAGAAAATACTCGTAGCCGTTTTTCGGGTTTTCAGCTATTACATTATATCTATAATTAGTCCATTTACTCAGGGTTTTTGCTTCGAATTTTAAAGAACCGCTTGGAGTGACATGAAATTTGGCATACACATAGCTAATGTGAAAATGAACAAAAAATAAAATTGGGCCGATATGTGCTTTTGCCCTAGGGATGAGTTTCAGCCCTTTTCGGGGGTAAAAAGTGTATGTTCAAACTAAGTCCGGATGTAGATAAACTGACTGATTCTAAGCAACTTTTGTTCTACAGAGTTTTTTCACAAGTCAACACTTTCGAATTATTTGCGAATGAAAATGTTCATTTTAATACAAAAAATACACGTTTTTAGACAGTTTTCCGCAAATAACTCAAAAATTAAGTATTCTATCGAAAAAAACATTCGTAGCAAAAATATATCTTATAAAAAGTGAAAAAAAAAACGTTTGTATGAGGTGTATATACCTAGTAGAAGCAGAGTTGTAGCCAATCAAAATAGGTTCTTATTCGTCGAATTCCAAATCGAATATTTCAACGTGAAATAACCAAAAAACTAAGCACTTTTCGGGGAAATATCATCACAAGTCTTTTAGTGTTTAAAAAATGGTTTATTTTTGTTTTTTAATAAAGTTTCTAGCACAAAAGTAAACAGGTTACGCTCAAAATAAGGTTGATTTCTTTTTTTTTTGTAAAAAAAATCGTGAAAATCACCTCCTAATTAGCATTCCAAATGAAATTATTCGTTACTGTACCGCTTCACAGGACGCTTTACTTATGTATTATTTATATAAATATGATCTGCAAATTTCATGGTTCAAAGCGCTTAATTTTGAAAAAATTTGGATTCAAAGTAAATTTTTATTTTTTGTAATTTAATTTTTAATAAAAATGTCTTATTTTCAAAATAACTTAAAAATTATTAGTGATACCAAAAATCTCAAAAAGTAAAAAAAAAGTAGGTTTTGCTTTTGTGAATATTTTGGCTATTTTGTTGTTCTGTAAGACAAAAATTGGTTAAGATATGGCTGTTTAAAATTTGCTACTCGAGATTAGTGAATCGTGCAAGTCCTTTCAACTACAGCCCTTTCAAAAATAAACATTTTTTACCGATGAAACTTACAGATCATAATATAAACAATACATAAGTAAAGTATCTTGTGAAGGGATCCATGATAACTATAGGGTGATTTTCAAGATTTTTTTTTTCAAGAAAAAAGGGAACAACTTGATTCTAAAAACTTCTTTTTCTTCTTGATCTGCCTATCCGTGACGAATGTTGGCGATCATCACGGCAATCTTCACTTAATCTGCAGCAACGCGGAAAAGCTGCACAGATGTTGTGTTGAACCAGGTTCTGAGGTTCTTTAATCAGGATGTTCTTCTTCTTCCTGGACCTCGCTTTCCAAACATTTTTCGCTGCAGGATACTTGTAGGAGGGTATATCTAAATTCATTTCGCATAATGTGTCCAAAGTATTCCACCTTTCGAGATTTGATGGTGGATAGTACCTCTCGGTTCTTCCCCATTCTACCAAGGACCTCCTCATTTGCGACCCGATCAGTCTACGGGATTTTAAGAGTTCTCCGATATAGCAATATCTTAAATACTTTCAATTTTCCGAACACATCTTCTTTCAAGGTCCGTAATTCAACACCATAAAAAAGGACAGAGCATCTCAGCATTCTTACTTTTATACTAAGAGAAAGGTTGTGGCTCTTGAAAAAGGCCCCCATGGCCCCATACGACTAGAAACTTAAAAAATAAATAAAACTTTTTTAAACACTTTACAAAAGTTATGGCAAGTTGGTTATTTCACGTTGAAATATTCGATTTGGAATTTGACAATAAAGAACCTATTTTTCATTAGCTACAAATCAGCTTCTAGTGGGTCTACACACTTCATGTATACACTTTTTCACATGTATACACTGTTTACATTTTTTCACTTTTATATAAGCTATATTTTTGCTAAGAGTTTTTTCGATAAAACATTTACTTTTTGAGTTATTTGTGAAAAATTGTCTAAAAACGTATTTTTTTTTTGTTGAAAGACTAACATATTCACTCGTAAATAACTTAAAAGCTATTGACTTAGTGAAAAAACTCTATAAAACAAAAGTTGCTTAGAATTGTTTATTCTCTTCGGGACTTATTTTGAAAGTATATTTTTTCAGGTTTTCACCCCCGAGAAGTGATGAAACTCACCTCCAGGGCAAAAGCACACATCGGCACAATATCACTTTTTTTGTTTGACTTGTTAGCTGTGTGTATGCCAAATTTCATGTCAATCCAAGCGGTTCTTTAAAACTTGTAGGTTTTGCATAATTTTACCGTGAGTGAACGACTAAATATAAACATAACATTTATACAGTAATGAGTGCGCTAATAACCAGCAAAATAACGCAAAAGACGGAAAACATAATACGTTGAGCAATAAAAAGAGAGAAACTAGTAGAGGTGTGAAATTATCAATAGAAACCTATAAATTTACATTAGGTATATTGATAGTTTCACACCTCTAGACGTATTGGAGAAGTTTGGCAACTGCCACTTTGACAGGAGAATTTTATAAAATTAGTAGTCAGGGCCTAGTACTCAGCACTCAGGAACTAATTTTAGATCTGTATTTTTCTTCTGTTGAGTCTCGAAGTTTTCTTTGGTTAGAGTTTCTTTGTAACTTCCGCCCTCTATGGTATTCAAATGCAGAATCTGGCCTTCTGGATTCTTTATTGATTCTTTTAAATTTTAAAATCTTCTACAATATTTCAATCTTGGTGGATGCCTTGGCTATCCAAATATGGGACGGCGAAGGCCACTCCCTGATTTCTTTATTTCTTGTTTTTAATTTTAGAAACCACTTTCCTTTTTTTGGATAAGCAATAAGCTATTATAAAAAATGTCGTGTGCACTAGGGCCACCTAGATATTATTCGGCCAGTCTTTATATAGAGTGATCAACCTGTTGAGACTGTATTAGAGCAGCTTTGAGTGAGGATGTATGAGGATCCTCAACGTAACTCTGTAGTAAAAGTTGACCTGTTCGAATGTCATCTTTTACTCGTCTAGATTTCTAAAAGCGTTTGACAATTTTTTGTGCTGTTGCCTGTTGGATAAGAGAATGGTTTGGAAAAGTGACGTTCAACAAGTTGGCTGCTTCACTATAAGATCTTTTTCTATCGTGATAGTCCCATATCATTAAAACAGTATTTCGCTCTATTTCATTAAAAACCATCCTTAGTGTAGAAATTTTAAAAGGAAAAACTAATGGCTTAAGTTATTAACACAATTTATATTACAAAATTTTCAATAAATGTCAAGCTATTGTTAGTTTTATGAATTAATGCTGAAATCCCAGCTGAAATTACTGAATTACTTCAAATTCAAAACTGTATGGCACGGCAAAGTTTTATTCATTTAAGAGCTTCGTGACTAGACAAATTCAAATTCAAATTCTTTAATTTTTTTCTGACAAACACAGTTTGTATAGAATTAGTCATAAATACACATTGCTAAAAACTAAACACTAAACTAGACTAAACAAGACATAAAATAAAATGAATTTAAAAGTTAAATGAAATAGAGCTAATCTAAGATCTAAAAAATTCTTCGACTTTATAAAACACTTTTTCACATAAAAATTGCTTAAGATTCCTCTTAAATACATTTATTGAACTGGTGGACTTTACAACTGTGGGCAAATGATTAAGGTGAAACAGTAGCGATCAACAGGTAGCTAAAACGCGTTCCAAGATTGCGGCTGTAATTTTGAATATTTTTTCGAGATATTTGGCACGCGTATTCGTAATATAATAAAGAATGGCGGTACAGAGCCCAATTTGAAAAATATATTAATATGTGGAAATTACTCTGTAATTAAATACAATATTAAAAAAACGAGCCTGTACCGCCATTAAGAAGAACAAAAAAATACACTTTCTTCAAATAAACTTTTTTATCCGATGCCTAGATTTTGTGTCATTTTGGAACTACTAAGGCATCTTAAGGCAGAAATCTAGGCATCGGATAAAAAAGTTTATTTGAAGAAAGTGTATTTTTTTGTTCTTCTTAATGGCGGTACAGGCTCGTTTTTTTAATATTGTATTTAATTACAGAGTCATTTTCACATATTAATATATTTTTCAAATTGGGCTCTGTACCGTTATTCTTTATTATATTACGAATATGTGTGCCAAATATCTCGAAAAAATATTCAAAATTACAGCCGCAATCTTGGAACGCGTTTTTGCTACCTGTTGATCGCTACTGTTTCCTCTTAAATACGTATACCCTGGGCGATTTAAATTTAATGTTAACTTTTGAAAATGGTATATACAGAGTTTATTACAATATCTATAGTATTTAAATTATGCATATCACCACTCGTTTTAAACTGATGTAAGTTATAAAAAATAAATACACATAATTCAAAAATGTATAGACACTTCAATGTTAAAATTTTATATTGCTTAAAATATTCTCTACAACTTATTATTCGGGAGACACCAGCGACAAAACGCAATATTTTCTTTTGTATGACGAAAATACCATTTGTATAACCAGACATACCCCAAAAACATATCCCGTATCTTAGCCTGGAGCCCACAAGAGCATAATATATCATAATTAGCTGATTTTATGTCAACACATATTTTAAATTTCTCATTAAATAGTTAATGGAACTCAACTTCGAAACAACCGCTCCACAATGCAACTTCCAATCAAAACTTTCGTCAATCGTTATTCCCAAAAACTTGACTGACGATGACGACACCGTAGCTATTTGCATGTTGTTAAAAATAAACTGAAAATTTTCCAGGTATTTTTGTTTATTGTGAAAATGTATAACTTGCGTTTTTCTGCATTAAGATGCAACAAATTATCGCAAAACCAAGAATATAAAGATGAAAGAAAATCATGACATTGATGTTGTAGGATTACGTTGAATTTGTTTGATAGAATAATTGACGTAACATTCGCATATATAGTGAAATTTACCGCTCTATCCACTTGTACGATGTCGTTAATGTAGACTACAAAGAGAATTGGTCCCATAGATCTTTGGGGAACACCCATATTTCTAGTAACAAGACTAGATCTACAACTGGTCACACAATCCTCGCTCCGGATCTGTAGGCTTATATAAATTACCAAGTGTTAGATATATTTTCGTCACAGTATAAAGAGGGAACCTCTATATACTGTGGTTTCGTATTGAAGTGAGGATTCCAATACTTACTTATATGTATACTGCTATTGCTCTTTATTTCTTTCTGTTATGAGATTGATCAGCAAATTCTGATTTTGATTAATTACTTAATTCTTTTAATTATTACTTATGTAAAACAAAACCAAAATTAAATTAAATTTTCTGATAAATTTTATTCTCAGGGCTATTTTAATTTTAATGCACTACCTTCAGTTTGTGGCTTCTAGAATCTCTAGATGCTTACTTCATCCAGGGACAAAACAGGGAAATTAAACACTCTCGATGTCATATAAATGTTAAAAATATTTTTTATTTATCCAATATACCAATTAAATTATACTAAAATTTAATTCTGTTGCAACTATTTCTCATCTAATAAAATTAAGCTTTAATTCTGGTATCTCCTTTATTTTAACAACAATTTTATTTAAATAATTCGTTAGATTATTCTTACAAAAAAATACTAAAATTTATTTTCTCCTTTTGAATATATTACTTATTTGTTCTTTAAATTTTGGAATGACTAAATTATGCTCTAGAACTGTTCAATACAAAAAAACAAATATGGTGTGGATATAAAACAAACTCTCTCCGTTTCACAAAAATTCTGACTAACTTTTTTGTTTCTTCTTTACTTCTTCTTCCTGGATTGCGTAGTCCTCGATTCTCCCACACGTACTCCTAGGATGTAGCGAAAGGTCCTTCTCGTCCAAACTGCTTTACAAACAAACACACATATTCTCCTCGAATGTTCACATCAATCAGTAAATATAAACAAATTTTATGATAATCTTAATATATTAAAAATTCCACTTCCCGTCTACCTGAACAATTTGATATTTTCTGAAGATATTAATATATTAAAAACAATTTACGAGCATATCAAAAACTGTAAATATAGATTGTAGCAATAAAATTTACCCTGCATTTAAGAAATTTTGTTAAAACAAAGCAGGCATGTTTGTTAAAACATAACAAACATGTTTGTTTTGTTCTTATTTTGTTTTAAACCCTGTAGATTCAAGTAATTATTGTATATTATAATTGAAAAAAGAAAAGAACAAAAAAAGAGAAAAGAAAAGAAAAAAAACAGAAAAAATAAAAAAGCAAAAAAAAAAAACTAAGATGTAAACCTCCGCGAGGATGAATCGGGTTTACGTCTTAGCGTAGTAAAAAAAAACAATTTATAACAATAAAAAAATAATAAAAAAACAAATTAACAATATAAAAAAATGCAACAAAAAATACAAAAAAAAAATTTACAAAAAAAAATGAACAACCAAAACAGAGTATTATTTAGATAATAATTGTAGATAATAATGTTAGTTTGTTATGTATTTAGAGTTAGAAATACAGAAAAAATTCCTCTGATTGAAAAATCAAATTTGTTTGTTTTTAAAATAACAAAATATCTGGCTAATTGGCTCGGCCAAGGCCATCAAATTCACTCAAAAAAAAAACAAACACACAACGGGACTCGCTCGAAATCTCTATTCAGTTTTCTCTTAGCTCGATATATTGTGCAAATTGATACCCACCGGCTACTCGTTCTAGACAAAAAAACAGGAATCTCCTCGGCCACAAGGAAAATTAACTTCTCAACTCGGTCAACGATTTCGCAACCACGATTCTGCTCGCAAAGCCCAATTTCACCACTTTACACCGACTTCTCACTTTTTAAAAAACTGGACTGTACTCTCCAGATATTCATTACACAGTGTTTATTTTTTCTCTCCTCAAAATCAGACTCAACACTCTCATCCCCACCATCTATCTTTCTCCGCCAATCACTAACATCCACTCTACCCACTACATCCATATTTTTATTTTTTAAGAACCAATTTATTTTGTATACAACTTTTCCATTTTGTTAAATTCTAGGAGACACCAAATTACTTTCGTTGTTTCAAAATGCTAAACAAAAAACCTTATATTCTAAACTCAATAAATTTGCTAACTGCCTATCCTTCTAAGAAACATTTATAAAACGTCATTGTTCATTTCAAAGCGAAATAAATGTACTTTCTAATTTTTATTGCACCATTGTTTGAGTCCGCTCCGAGATCCATTAAAAACCACCTTAACGATTTCACTTTCCGCGAAAACACTGTCTACTAACCAAATTATAATATTTACAATTTTTGGTCATATACAGGCGATGAAAATCTATGATCTAGTGGTCTCTGATATAAAATTATTTTCTAAAATTTTCCCATAAAAATTATACAACAATACAGAGTATCATATTTAAAAACCCAAAGTGACTAATGATAACAGAAAAATGGTAAATCTGGCAACATTGCAGGGATCAAATTTAAAATGTCCATATTGCAGAATAGTCGTATCCCGATTTTTGTACAATTCGGACCATCCACGAGATAATTACCCACTACCAGACTGTTGGTCCCCTCTATATAAACATAATATCTGGAAGAGATTGAAGATAGACCCATAAATGAGGGGAACTGAGAATGATCGAGCAAGATGGAGAAAGAAATGCAGATTGCGGCAAAATATGTAGGACCGCCGCTCATACATACAATATAAAAATCTATACCAGAATTTTCAGCACCACCCTATGGCAAGAGTCCATCAAGATGCATTTTTAACTTTACGACTTGCAATATGCAAAACAGTCATATAAATCAAACATATCACTAAGATTTTAATTATTTTTCATTTCATACTGCTACATACAGAAGACTTACAACCCACATTTAATATTTATGGGTTTAATCCTTATTAACTAGGCAATAAAGATGATTGAGAGATCCTTCTAATGCTAGACGAGGATAAAAAACACGGTACGTAATTAATTTCAATATGCAAATCGGTAGCGAAACGTCGGAGAAATAACAAAATGTAATAACCGTATTAATTTGTTTAAAAGTGAAAAGCGGCATAAAAAAATTAGATGCTAGTTAAAGTACATCGCATCACTAAGTAATAAAGGCATAAGCGTATCTAAAGGGATTAGTCGTTAATATATTATTAACAGTGAAAGAAACCACACTTTGCATTACCTAATAGTAGAGGATCCGATATACAGGGTGTAACAAAAAGGCAGGTCATAAATTAAATTACATATTCTGGGACCAAAAATAGTTCGATTGAACCTAACTTACCTTAGTACAAAAATGTGCACACAAAAAAGTTACAGCCCTGTGAAGTTACAAAATGAAAATCGATTTTTTCCAATATACCGAAAACTATTAGTGATTTTTTTATTTTAAATTGACATGGCCCATTCTTATGGCAGCAACATCTTAAAAAAATAACAGTGACATTTGTGCACCCCATAAAAATTTTATGAGGGTTTTGTTCCATTAAACCGCCCCAAATATTTGTGTATGTTCCAGTTAAATTATTATTGTGGTACCATTAGTTAAACATAATATTGTAAAAACTTTTTTGCCTCATAGTACCACCCTCGTTTCTGTCCATCTCGATATCTCTATCTCAAATGTGGTGGGAGAATTTAACATTTATTCTTATTTAAGGAGATGTCTCTTTGTTAATTTTTTTATTTTCAAACAGACGTTCAAATTGGGTTTTGGGAATAAATTAACTGAGCAACCCCTCGCCTTTCGGGAGGAATCCTGAAGTCTCCTCAATCGCTGGCGATACTACAACCACGATGAGTTCAAGATGCAACTGAACATCAACCACCGACTGCAACTGCACCAATAGACCTGAGGCCATATCGGAGCCAGGTCAAGAACATCAAGAACCAGCTGTCACCGTCATCAAGAAGCTACCGCTGTACAAAATGCCATAAGTATAATCGATTGAATTTAATACAGTATTTTATTATATCTTTAATGAAGAATAAAAATAATTAGTTAAGTTATTTTTTTATTTTCCTCCATCTAGATCTTCATCATTCGTATTTTTGATTAAGACAAGACGTACTACCTGAGAGACTGAGCTAGGCCAACATAAACAATGACTCATAGTTAATTGAAATAATATTTTACGGTAGTATGGTGTATTCCACGAATATACGACTGTTTTGGATTATCGAGACAACGAATATTTTGTGTGCAACATAAGAAGTACGAAGGTATTTTGCTCTAATAATTTCTCCAATAAACAACAATATAATTTTCAATTTACTTTCGTTCATCATATTTTGCACAGTAAAATATTCGTTACCGCGATAATCCAAGAGGGTCGTATATTCGTGGAATGGGGTATATTTTCTGTGGTAGTTCATCGTTACACAAATGGTGCCCCAACGTTACTTGTCTTATTCAAAGATTTGAGCTTTGAATTTTTAGTTTGGTGGCGAATATACAAGCATTAATAAAACCTATTTTAATTTTATATTCAGATTTTGTCGTAAATGTAGATATTTGTACAATTTTTTACACAAATACACAAATTTTTTTGCTGTTTTTTAACTTTTATATATTAAACCCTAGTTTTCATATTATGTTGCGTTAAGAAATATTACCATTTTCATATATTTAATAAATATTTCAGCATATTTGAGTTACACTTAATGAGTTGATTTTTTGCATAATTTTTTGGCTCATTTTTATTATGGTACTTTTATAGTGATTTAAATGGTCTGTTCTCTTTTTTTTAACTTAACCAGTTTTTATGGATAGCGTACTTTAAATACTTTCTTGTTTTTTTAAGAATTTTTCTTTAAGATGAAAGCTAAACATCTAAACACAGATGAATTAGCATATGAAATTCTAAATAGGAATGTATCTGTTCCTGATACAGTTGATGAAAAACGAAAAATTCTTACGGGTCTTCTTTCTCAGGAAACTAGTAACCGTAGTTTTCAAGAAATTTCGGTCCTTTTGTATTTTGACCATAAGCAAGCTTCAGCCTCTTATACTGACCTTCAGACTCTTATAATATCAGATTTTTCGGGAACGAAATCTGACTGCATATATTAAAGCCTTCAATTCTCGTCTAAAATATTTATCTGGTATTTCTGGAGGAAGCAAGAAACATTAGGAAGAAGGAAGAAGGAAAAGAAGAAAAGGAAGAAAATTTAAAGAAAGCTATTCAGTAATAGCTATATTCAATTTTGTTTTTATGTTATGTGAAGTAAATGTTGTTCTGAAGCTATTTCCTTGTGGCATTTTTATAACTATTTAGATGGGAAATAAGCCAGAATTAAATTGAAAAAATTAATGTATTAACGTTTCGACGCCCAAATCGGGTGTCGTTGTCAAAATACAAAACACTACTAAATTAGACAAAAATTTTGTTGCTAAGTAACAAAATTTTTCTAATAATTTATTTAATCTGACTCATTTATATTGGCAATATGGCAATTCAGACGTATATTATACATTTTAAAGTAGAAGACTTTAAAATGATATCTCCAATATTTATGAGTTGCGTTCCTGGGACGACTTTACTAAAAGATAGTTCCTTCGATTACATGAAATCAATCCCAACTCAAGAATATCCGTCACAAAAATTGAGATTGAGATCTATTCTATCTAAAACTAAACCTAACAATGAACAAGAAAGAACAAAGAATTGCATTTATAAAATACCTTGTGAATGCGAAGAATTTTATTTAGGTGAAACATCAAGACCATTAAACGTTAGAATAAGTGAACATCAGTCTTATATTAGAGAATTTGATAGATCTCAAATATGTCAACACGCATGGGATAATGAACATAGAGTTCAGTGGAGAGATTCAAGTATAGTCCTGAAAGAATCAGATAGTAAAAAGAGAAAAATCAAAGAAGCGGCTCTAATTATGCTAAATGAAACCAATTGTGTCGCAAATCCCTCGGTAGAATGCAGTAGGATGTGGTTACCCATACTGAAAGAGGAAGTCAACAGAAAGAAAATACCACGATTAGTGAGTCAATAACATAGAATTAGTAAATATTTTATATTTTATTATTACTTATTATATATCTATCTCCTTCTTGATGTACCTATCCGTGACGAATGTTGGCGATCATCATGGCAATCTTCACTTTATCTGCAGCAACGCGGAAAAGCTGCACAGATGTTGTGTTGAACCAGGTCCTGACGTTCTTTAGCCAGGATGTTCTTCTTCTTCCTGGACCTCGCTTTCTAAATATTTTTCCTTTCAGGATGGCTTGTAGGAGAGCATATCTGGATTCATTTCGCCTAATGTGTCCAAAGTATTCCAACTTTCGAGATTTGATGGTGGTTAGTACTTCTCGGTTCTTCCCCATTCTTCTAAGAACCTCCTCATTTGTGATCCGATCAGTCCATGGGATTTTAAGAATTCTCCGATATAGCCACATCTCAAATGCTTCCAATTTCCGGCACATATCCTCGTTCAAGGTCCTGTATATCTATGTATTATTAATATTATTTATAACTTAAACATATTAAAGTCAGAATTTGGTATTAGTTTTTTGAAAGTAAATTAAATGTATGACCAAATTCTTACGATGTCGGAAAAGTATCACAAGGTTTTTTCCTGGTTTTCCTTCGTGATTGACTATGGAATCTCTAACGCGAGAATTTTACTGTCATCATTGCATTTGGTTGTCTTTTTAAAGACAGATCACATGCTATGATTTTTTTGTGACGGATATTCTTGAGTTGGTATTGATTTTATGTAATCGAATGAACTATCTTTTAGTAAAGTCGTCCCAGAAACGAAACTCATAAATATTGGCGACATCATTTTAAAGTCTTCTACTTTAAAATGTATAATGTACGTCTGAATTGCCAATATAAATGAGCCAGATTATAGTTATTTATGTACCAAGTCAGTAAAGTTACTCTTTGTCGAACGAGTCTGATATTATGAGCAGAGCGAGCGTTAGTGAGCGAGGCAAATAACAGACGAGTACGATAAAGAGTCTTTACTGACGTGGTGCATACAAATTTTTATCGCTAACAATTTGATATTGGTTTTAACAGTTACTTACAATTTACAATTTAAGAACGTTTTTAAATTGTAGACGTAATAAAAATTGCATGACAGTAATGACAGATGACTTTTGCATGATGGCCGCTCTCGATTTTTAATCGATTGTTATCAATATTGAATAATTACTAAATCGGTAAAATTTTGATTTATTTTGTATGAATATAATTACAAAATACTACAGAATTTCACTTTTTGACATAAATTTAATTAACAATGTCGTAAATTTTGTACAATATTTTTACTAATTAAAGTATATAAATTGTAAGTTAACTCAAATACATAATTGATTACTGCCATCGACCACTTACATCGAATCTCGATTAATCGCGGCAGGTAAAGTAAAATTCTTCTTTCAGTACAATAAAGTGTTACTTTACTGCCGCAAATGAGGGCAAATGAGTACAATAATGAATGACTTTAGTGACGGTTGGCGATAAAATAAATTATTAGAAGAATTTTTTTACTTAGCAACAACATTTTTGCTTAATTTAGTAGTATTTTGTATTTTGACAACGACACCGGATTTGGGCGTGGAAACGTTAATAAAATTATTTTTTCAATTTATTTGTGGCTTATTTGCCATCTAAATAGTTAATCATGTGAAGTAAAATATGAAATCTTGTATCACTGATGTTACATATGATTACGCCCATCGAAACATCCATCCCTCGGGTCAGAGGCCCTCTGGCTGGATAATCATCTTAAGAATACCATTGGTTCATAAATAGCTATTTAACGAATCAAAATATACTATTATGATTATGTTTCATTTATTTTTATTTATATTTGTATTTCATTTTTAAACAGATTCACGATACAATCTAACTTATTAAAATACACTGAAGGTAACATTTATCATTCCCTTTAAATGTTTTTCCAATAAAATTCAATAATCTTTTAATGCATTACGTAGTCTATTTATTAGATATTTTGTTACGACATGTCAATTCTGGAGAATTTATGTTCTGCAATAACTCTCTATTAATAATTCATAGCTCAAAATCTATTTCTGAAACATCAGGCTCGGGAAATGGAGCTCATAATTATTGATAAGTTTCTTTACACACGTAACACGATCAACTTGAATTCTACATATATGGCAACACTAAAGATAACAAGATAAACTTCTTCGGAAAGAATTATTGAACGAAAAAAATATAATTTCTTCATATTCTGCTATACCACATGTCATTATGAAAGTATATGACATTTCTTTGATTTCGCTTTAATAGGTTTATATTATACAAGGTGAAGAACTTTATAATAAATATTTAGTAGGTACATTTTATTGATATTGTTGGTTCATTCGTTTATTGTAGTCGGAGAGATAGAAGCGGATTTTGTGCGTGATAAGTAATATGGAAAAATTATACGGGGATATGTTGAATTAGTTGTGTACATGACTTTTCATAACGGGCGGAAACCAGAGTTAGGGATGTGGGTAGTTTTAAGGGGTCAAATTCGCAGTTTGTATTATTTTTTTTGTGATGCAGCACAACATTTGTCCCTCACGCAGCGTTCCCCCCTGGAGATTTTACTTAGTTATGTCATGAGCTATCTATATACTTATTCATAATTTTTGGTATACTATGTGGATCACGAACGGCAATAAAAAACCCTTATATTTTTATACTCACCCCTGCCTACCACCCCTTAGAAGATAGAAGCGGATTTTGTAAGTGATAAGTAATATGGAAAAATTATACGGGGATATGTTAAATTAGTTGTGTACATGACTTTCCATAACGGGCGGAAACCAGAGTTAGGGATGTGGGTAGTTTTAAGGGGCCAAATTCGCAGTTTGTATTATTTTTTTTGTGATGCAGCACAACATTTGTCCCCCACGCAACGTTCCGCCCCTAGAGATTTAACTTAGTTACGCCATGACCTACTTATTCCCAAATTTTGGTGCATTATTTCCATATTATATTTCCATATGACGCTCACATATACAGGGTGTTTGGTAAAGAATGGGCCATAGCTTAACCTCTGGTTCCTGAGGTTAAAATAGGCCGCTTTAAGCTAACTTACCTTAGTATAAAGTTTATAATATCTGAGATGCAGAGTGTCAAAGTTAAACTTTTTTTTATTTATTATTGAATATTTCCTGACAGGTATGGGATAACAACATGAAATTTGGTATGTGGGGGTTTTTTGGGTCGAGAAAACGAAATTTCCTACCAAAAATTATGTGTTGCCAAGAGGGCGCCACATACGCCTTTCAGCACACATTTATTACGTTCCATTTTTTTTATCCCTCACTCTGTATAATTTTGACATTAAAATTTTTATTCGCCTATTAGTTTTACTTAAAAAAGTATACTTCTTTCATCTCCCTAAACTCAACTGTTTTCGAGATAAACGCATTTTAAATCTGCGATACACCATCATTTTTAGCATATATCATTGTAGTTACACCCGAAAAATAACTTATAACCAAACTATAATAATTTTGCCAGTTCTCAAATTTATGTAATTGTATCCCAAATTCCATTTGAAGAAATTTGCGATACATTTTTGGATAATTTTATGGTTTTAAGTTATTTTTCTGGTGTAACTACAATGATATTATGCTAAAAATGATGTTGCACCGCAGATTTAAAATGCGTTTATCTCGAAAACGGTTGAGTTTAGGGAGATGAAAGAGGTATACCTTTTTAAGGTAAAACTAATAGGGGAATATAAATTTTAATGTCAAAATTATACGGAGTGACGGATAAAAAAAAATTGAACGTATTAAATGAGTGCTGAAAGGCGTATGTGGCGTCCTCTTAATGATAATTATGACGCCTGTGGCGTCATAATTTTTGGAAGGGAATTTACTTTTCTCGTCATAAATATTCAATCATAAATAATAAAAAAAAGTTTAACTTTGACACCCTGTATCTCGGTTATTATAAACTTTGTACTAAGGTTAAATCGGCCTATTTTAACCTCAGGAACCTGAGGTTAAGCTGTGGCCCATTCTTTACCAAACACCCTGTATATGTGAGCGTCACAAAAAAAATAATAAAAACCGCGACTTTTACCCCTTATAACTACCCTCTTCCACCACTCTGATTTCCGGCTCTGGGGATTTTACTTAGTTATGTCATGTCTACTTATTCCCAAATTTTGGTGCACTATCTAGACTAGGAACGTCACAAAAACCCCTTATAATTTTTATATTCACCCTTCCTTCACCCCTGCCCTCACCCCCTTGTTCTCCAATGTTCTAAGTTCTACAATGTTGTATTGTTGCGTTCCAACGTTGGTCTTTTTGTCTAGCAGTGTGGCCTGCGAAGCCCCATTTAAGTTTGGCCTTAAGTTTTAAGCTTTTGTTGTTATGTCCTCGACTTTTGTTTTTGTTCTTACCCAGTCGTTCCTCTTTTTATCTGACATTCGTATACCTAACATTGCTCTTTCTGTTGTGGCTAGTTTATTTATATTTTCCTTGGTTAGGCTCCAGGTTTGACATCCATATGTCGTGATAGGAAGGATGCACTGGTTGAACACTTTGCTCCTTAAGTATTAAGGTATTTTGCGGTTCTTAAGTATCCAACTAAGTTTTCCAAATCCTGTCCATGCTAGTCTTGATCTAGTAATTTCCGCACTTTGGTTATCTTTGTCAAGTTTTAGGATTTGGCGTAGGTAGATATATTCCTGGACTTTTTCTATCTCACTGCCATTTATAGTTATACGTCTGGGGTCATCTGTGTTTGTCATTATTTTTGTTTTTCTCATGTTCCTTTTTAGGCCGACGTATTGGGAGCTGCCTGCGAGTTCCTCCATCATAATTTGCAGTTCTTCGAATGAGCTCGCTATAATGACAATGTCGTCAGCGAATCTGAGGTGGTTTAACTTCTTGCCATTAAGGTTAATACCATAGGTTGACCAATTTGTCGTTTTGAACACGTATTTAAACACGTGTCATATGTATATGTTACACGTATATGTTATGTATTATTTGTCTATATCTCGAATCTATTCTACAATTATTAATAGCTTGTTCTATGGCCCACATCTCGATACTATCAAACGCCTTTTCATAGTCTACGAAGGCAAGAAATACGGGTAGTTGGTATTAATTTGCTTTCTCTATCAATGTTCTCATTGTAAGCAGATGGTCTGATGTACTATATCCTTTGCGGAAACCAGCCTGTTCCACCACTGTCTATTTTGTAAGTCAACCGGTTGTTAACATTTCTTATAAATAGTTTGTATACTTGACTGAGCAATGATATAGGTCTATAATTCTGTAGGTCACATTTGTCCACTTTTTTGTGTAAGAGTATTACTAGACTTTCGTCCCAGTCTTTAGGGATCTTGCTATTATGGAGACATTTATTAAATAGCTCTGTCAGTATAGGGATTGTTACTGTTTTGCTTGTTTTCAAGAGCTCAGCAATTATACTGTCGTGTCCTGGAGCGATATACCAGACATTTATTAAATAGCTCTGTCAGTATAGGGATTGTTACTGTTTTGCTTGTTTTCAAGAGCTCAGCAATTATACTGTCGTGTCCTGGAGCGATATACCAGATATTCCAGATTAGTATTTATCCCCATGCATCGCTCCCTCAGGGATATTCCGGGTTTTAGTTGGTAGGCGGCGAGTCATGTGGGGCATGCTGGACGCATGGACTATACTGTGGTTGGGACTAGGGACTCCTGCCCTAGTCTGCTAAGAGCATTCCACCTCAGTCCAAAAAAAAAGATTAGTATACCATAGTTATATAAATGCGACAAATGTAACAAAGATACATGAAAACAATCATCATCATCATCATCATTGGCTCTACATACAACCCATAGTTGAGGTCTTGGCCTGTTCTAGGACCAGCTTCCATTCCTTCCTATCCTTCACCGTGATTTAACAATTTCGTACTCTTAAGACTCGTAAGTCGTCTTCCACCTGGTTCTTAAATAGCGCTATGGGCCTGGCTTTTCTCCTCACTCAATTCAGTCTTTTTTAAAAAGGTGTCTCGATGGCTCCGTCTTGTTCATTCATTTTAAGTGGCCTAGCCACCATAGTCTGTTCATTTTTATGGACCTAGCAATACTAGGTTCACTATAAAGGCGGTAAAGTTCAAAATTCTAGCGTCTAAGCCATCATCCGATTTCTTACTTGCCTTCACTGAAAAAAATATTGTAGTACATAGTACCAATGAACGCCAATCATAGACTTTTTTTACGTTGATTTAATGAAATTTTTGTTAATACAATAAACACGTAGTCATTAAGTAATGACCATATTCATTATCACAATGCAATTCTATTCATTAAAAAATAAATAATGGAATCATTAATTCAATTAATCGTTTTATCGATCCAATGACTTTTTCCGTAATACTATGTAATATTTTGTTCATTGTATATATGAAACTATACATCAGGATTATGCGGTTAAATTGATGAATATAAAACGTTGCACTAATGTACAGTGTTCTTCAAATTATGACCTCGTTTATTGAATCAATGAACGCATTTCTTGATTTAATGTTTAAAATAAAATATAATTCTGTTAAAGTAAACCGAACTGATGTAAAAGTGCATCAATTTAATGAAGCGAGATAATTGTTTTAATGTAATATACCTGAAGCAGTAATCAATACATTGTAGCAATAATCTTGTACATAAACCTGTACATTTTTTGAAATGTTTTAAGTGTTTCTACTGGTGCAAAAAAGTCACGTGACAACAGTGAATCAACCCTGTAGACTCCTAAAACTGGTTTGGCACTAGAAATTGGTCGGCTCAACGTGCACAGACCACATTAATAGAGAAGAAAAGTTCTGCGATTTGGTTGATTTTTCTAAGGTATGTATTTACATAATATATTGTTAACAATTAATAAATTATTAAGCTGAATTTCTGTAAAAAAAGTTGTATTTCTATTTTTACTTTTGCAGATTGATATGGATTTTGGAGTGGCATTTGGAAATGGAAATTGACTTATTGATGGATGGGACAGCAATTTCGAAAGAATTATTTCCTTTCTTCAGTGTGAAAGTCATATCAAGAAAAAACAAATAAATTTTATTTGAAAAGGCTACCCAAGAAGACATTACGGAAGGTAAATATTTCATTATTCAATCCCACTTATCTAGTATTAATTAATTTTTGTTCTATGTAAATTTTTTGAAAAGCTAATTCGACACATAGGTAGAAGACAATAGGAACCATTTGAAAATATTTATAAATGTATAATCCTATAAAAGATTTGTAAATTAAATTTTTATGTGATTAAACCGTAAATAATTGATAAATATTATTAACTCCTGCAGTCGCAGTCGGTAGTATCAAAATAAATTTTTTTCAAGATAAACTAAAATATTTCTGTAATAAAAATGACACCCTAAAATACAACTATTTACCTACATTATTTAGATTTATGTTTTTATAATAATTATAATTATTAATTGTAGATGGCAAACATGCAGTTCTTCTTTGGGTTATACATGGATCTTTTGTGCCAACTAATAAAATGGTTAAAAAGAGATATTAATGGACAAACAAATATAATAAAGTATTCCATCAGAGATTCCCAGGAATCATTGTTATACGTCGGGAAGACCCAGCAAGAAGTGTAAGACCATATTACATTTTTGAAATCAAAGAAAAATGACATTCAACCATTAATTACTGCCAGAGGGATGTGTGTATATTTTGACAATATCAGGTATACATTTTTTATTTATTTAATCCGGATTTTCCTTCCGAGTCAGAAATGTTCTGGAATTTTATTGAATATTATATATTTTTTAATACAAGGTAATTGCTCTTTTTCTAAAGTCTATATAAGATCTGAAGCTTTGACAGAAAATCCAGAAAAATAGTTTAGATAATCTAATAACAAATAAAGTCTGAAATTATCTGCAATAAATATTGATTCTAGATATTTATAATTTTTTATATTGTTCATTATTATTAAAAAATAACACAAGATATATACAATATACCATTTATAGAGGATAAAAAATTTGCTGAAGTTTCAGAACTTTTTAGATATTTTTATCCTGTTTGATTTTTGTATTAAATAAGAAGAATCAGTTTATGCTACATTTATTTAGTTATTCAGTTTTTTCCAAATTAAATTATAAAAAGTTCTGTATTAATTAAAAATATATGTTCTTTTTTCTTTAAACTTATAGATACTTAATTATAATTTGAGAATCTGCATAAAATCGTTGCTTCAACCTATATTATTTGTAATACTTATGTAGATATTAAGTCGTCACTTTGTTTACTTATTAAATATTTGTATGTTACTCAGTGTACCTGTTTATAGTTATATTAAAACTTCTAAACCTTATTTTGAACATTATTTTCATCAAATCTATTTCCTACGTTCCGTTTCCTATTTATTATGGCTTGACAGTAATCACATGTGATCATATCGATGTCTTAACATATTTAATCACTGTAAACGTCCATTATTTTACTGTAAATATTTTATTATATCTACGTACTCATACGACGAAACAATGTAAAAGAGCATTTAATTCAATAATTACATTCATTAATTTAATACATATATTTCACTGTATCATGTACCGATACATTGATTTTTAACTAGAAAATACATTGAATATACCGGCAGGGCCGGCGATAACGGGCCTGCAAGGGATGCATTGCAGGCGGGCGCCCCTGTTTGGGGGGCGCCAGAATGAGTTTTTTTTCTGCTGGTATTATGTAAAATACTAAAATAGAAAAATTCATATTTTAAATGTGAAATTCGTCATAATATTACCCTAATCTGTGTTAGTTTGTTAGTTTTGCTTATCACATACTCGTAATATACAAAAATATGCAATGCCGCATAGAATTCTACCATGTAGTAGGTATTTAATATAATTTATTGGTCAAAGATATCATATTTCAACCAAACAACTTTGCTCTGAGAATGATTTGTTTATGTTCTTCAAATTTCTTGCAAGTTGTTAGTTTTGTATCAGCAGTTATAAGAGGAAATGAATATAGTAAAATAAACAAGATTGTGATAGTGTTTTCTTGCCGCCTGCGTCTATCTAATTTAAGTATTATGTTCCTATTAATAGGTATCAAGTTAAGTATTAATATAATCCCATAAAAACATAATATTTAAAATAAACATTTTACATAAAATTTAGTTTAGAGCTCTTTAGATTTAGCATTATTTCATGTGATTATAATACAGAATAGTTTGTCAGTTGTACTCTGCAGTTAAAGAATCTAGCATTCAATTAATATGAAATTATATTTGTTTAATACTCAGTACTATTATTAATTTACGGTTAAGTTATTATTTTTATTTAGTTAAATAAAAATGGATTCAAAAAAACTTATCTGGGGCACAAATCGAAAAGGAAAAGCCGAAAAAGAAGAAATGACACAAAAAAATCTTAGTTCTCTTAGCCAATATCTTAAAAAAGTTAAAGTGAAGATGTTTTGTCAGATAATAGGTCCAATAAAACTGTAACCAAACTTTATTTACCGGGGACATTTGCGGATAGCGGGACACCGACTTAAGTCGGTGCCTCGCTGCCCGGAACACACATTTTTTAGGACACAAGTCCAAAATCAAGTCGTTAATAGGGAGAAAGCTCTTCTAGCTACCCCTAAAATCAGGTGGTTTAACCACGTACAGTAATACAGAGGATATTCTATAACCCAGGGCATCCAAGGTAACGTTCAGCACAAAGCCTCCTTATTCGTTATGTACTGCGATGGGGAGGGGTGGTGATACAGCTTGGGGGTCAGATAGATACGGGGTCAGGTTACGCAGTGTGACTGGTTTGATCTTCGGACATGTGGATCTCATTGTTTCATTTGAACACACATAATTTTCCCGAGGCTGGGGTTGTACGAGTATCTGTGTGTATGTGTGTGGGGTGGGGGCGCCTGTGCTAGTTTTGCAGGCGGGCACCTCATACCCTAGCGCCGGCACTATATACGTACAAATTCATTAAATTAAAAAATATTGTTCATAGAATTAGTGAACTAATTCGTTAATCTAACGAACATCATTATTTGGGTTAATTTATCCAATACGTAACATTAACGAACTTTTTATTGGTTAATGTTTTTAAGCATTAGTTAATGTATCTATGTACTTGCATTGGACCAATGATACTGATCTTTGGACGAAAATTAATGCTCACCGTTTTTGAATCAATGTTTTTTTTTCATTATACAGGGTGAGTCATGAGGAACTGTACATACTCCTACCTCGTATAGAGGCTCCTATGGGGAATAACAAATGACCATTAAAAAGTGTCTGCTCCCATTGTTTAATAATATACAGGGTGAGTTTCGCATTTTGACAGAAAATTGTATTCGTCATAATTTTTGAACGGTCAGATCGATGTGTCTCTTATTTTGGCCAATCGTTACACTATTACCACATAATCAATTAATTTATTCAAACTAGAAAAAAATCAGGTCCGGCTTTAAAAAAATTAGTTCGTTTGGGTCTTAGAAAAAATTTCACCCTGTATAACCTTTTTGAAAACTCTAATATGAATTTTACAAATTAGACAAATAGGCAATTAAAATGGCATATTTGTTTTTTTTTTTCGCACACGATTACTTAATTTTTTATAAAAAAATAAAATTTCACCATGAATTAAAAGTTTGGTAAAGTGAACCATAGATTTAAAAAAAAAACTTTTATTACAAAAATTAATTTTTTTTGCACAAATAAGTAATTTATGTTACCATCCAATCAACTGATTTATTCAAACTAGAGAAAAATCAGGTTCGGATTTAAAAAATTAGTTTGTTTTGGTCTTAGAAAAAAATTCACCCTGTATACGCTTTTTGAAAACTCTAATATAAATTTTACAAATAAGACAAATAGGCAATTAAAATGGCATATTTATTTTTTTCTCCACACGATTACTTAATTTTTTATTAAAAAATCAAATTTGTTAAAATCGGAATTTTAACCTAAAAATGAAAAAAAAATGAAATCACGGTTTAACTCGCTACAACTCTGTTCCATTTTAATATTTTTTTTCTGAAATTTTTACAGCACATACCTCTTACCATTGTGAAGACTATGAAAATTGTTGTAGACTTTCAGTCTTCTTCTTGTAAAAGCTGCAAACTTGTAAATCGCAAAAATTAGGTGGAAAAATTTAAAATTTATCAATTTGATCACGTCTGTGTTAAACTATAGAGTCCAAAAGAAGTGTTATGGGAAGTTTTAGATCTAGACGTGTTATAGAAAAAAAAAATGGTAAAACTTTTAATTTTAAGAAAAACGTTGTTTTTGTAAATTAATTTTTGTAAAAAAAGTTAATTTTTTTAAATCTAT
Organism: Diabrotica virgifera virgifera; assembly: GCF_917563875.1. Classification (NCBI taxonomy): domain Eukaryota; kingdom Metazoa; phylum Arthropoda; class Insecta; order Coleoptera; family Chrysomelidae; genus Diabrotica; species Diabrotica virgifera. The sequence continues at coordinate 143,648,574 of NC_065443.1, read as the reverse complement.
GCAAAAACTTTGCCAAACTTTTTATGCATAGTCAAATTTGATTTTTTAATAAAAAAATAAGTAATCGTGTGGGGAAAAAATAAATATGCCATTTTAATTGCCTATTTGTCTTATTTGTAAAATTCATATTAGAGTTTTCAAAAAACGTATACAAGGTGACATTTTTTCTAAGACCAAACAAACTAATTTTTTAAATCCGGGTCTGATTTTTTGCTAGTTTGAATAAATCAGTTGATTGGGTGATAAAATAAATTAAATATTTGTTCAAAAAAAATTCATTTTTGTAATAAAAGTTATTTTTTTTAATCTATGGTTCACTTTACCAAACTTTTAATTATTCATAGTCAAATTTGATTTTTTTTATAAAAAATTAAGTAATCGTGTGGGGAAAAAATAAATACGCCATTTTAATTGCCTATTTGTCTAATTTGTAAAAATCATATTAGAGTTTTCAAAAAGTGTATACAGGGTGAAATTTTTTTCTAAGACCAAAACGAACTTATTTTTTAAATCCGGGCCTGATTTTTTTCTTGTTTGAATAAATCAGTTGATTGGTGGTAACATAAATTAAATATTTGTTCAAAAAAAATTAATTTTGAAAATAAAAGTTAATTTTGTTAAATCTATGGTTCACTTTACCAAACTTTTAATTCATAATCAAATTTGATTTTTTTATAAAAAATTAAGCAATCGTGTGCGGAAAAAAATAAATATGTTATTTAATTGCCAATTTGTCTAATTTGTAAAATTCATATTAGAGTTTTCAAAAAGCTTATACAGGGTGAAATTTTTTCTAAGACCCAAACGAACTAATTTTTTTAAAGCCGGACCTGATTTTTTCTAGTTTGAATAAATCAGTTGATTAGGTGGTAATAGTGTAACGATTGGTCAAAATAAGAGACACATCGATCTGACCGTTCAAAAATTATGACGAATACAAATTTCTGTCAAAATGCGAAACTCGCCCTGTATATTATTAAACAATGGGAGCAGACACTTTTTAATGGTCATTTGTTATTCCCCATAGGTAGGGTTACCATACGTCCGGATTTCGTCCGGACAGTCCGGATTTGAAAGGCATGTCCGGATTGGCGTCCGGATATGAGAAATGTCCGGATTTTTTGCTTTACTAAAAAAAATGGAAAACACTTGGCCCAACGGTGGGAAATTTCATTCTGCGCAGCACCTAGTTAAGTTCTAGGTCTAAAGTATGTTAAAACATAGGTGTACATATATGTATTTTAAACTGGCAAAGATTTTCGATGTTAGTTGCATATTGTAGCGAAACAGCTGTACTTTTAATATTGTGCCATATGCAGTTCGCATATACAGTCTGTTCCATCGAAAATCTGACCACCCCAGAAACTCAGAAACCAAGAGCTTCTTCAAAATTTAAAGAAATGCGTCAATTTATAATGGGACGGGAACGAATTTTCCTGCAAAATTCATGTCCTCAAATGTAACCCTCCACTGCCCGGCATCAACCCCCACTTTTTTTTTAAATAGCAAGTGTGATCGAATGGCACATCATTTGAAAGGTAATTTTTTTCTCTACACGACACTCTATTTTTTTTTAATTTACATAACAAGTTTGAAGATAATTTTGAACTTAACAAATGTATTATAAATTAGTTAAATCCAAAACTGTCTTTAAAGTTATTTAGCAAATTAAAAAATAGAGGGTCGTGTAGAGAAAGAAAACTACCTTTCAAATGATGTGCAACTCGACTACACTTGCTAATTAAAAAACACTGGGGTTCAGTAGGGGGTTCACTGGGTATGCTAAATAACCCAAAAACGGAGCACTTTTCGGGGAAAATTCATTTCGACTTTTTTAAAGTGTTTAAAAAAAGGTTTATTTTTGTTTTTTAAAAAAACTTTTAGCATTAAAAGTAAGTGAGTTACGCTCAAAATATTGTTGGTCCCTTTTATTTTTTGGTAAAAAAATCGCGAAAATCAGCCCCTAATTAGCAACACAAATAAATTTTATCATTACCACTTCACAAGTTACTTTTCTTATGTATTTTTTTTATATCATCTGTAAGTTTCATCGGTTCAAAGTGCTTATTTTTTAAAAAGCTGCAGTTAAAATTGCTTGAAGAGTAACTAATCACGAGTTTAGGCAAATTTTGAACAGCCATAGCACAACCAATTTTGGTCTAACAAGAAAACAAAAAAGCACATATATTCAAAAAAGCAAAAAGTACATTTTATTACTTTTTAAGATTTTTGATATTACTTATAATTTTTAAGTTAATTTCATGAACAATTCCATTTATTTTCAAAATTAAAAAAATGTTTTATTTTAAACCCAATTCTTTTCAACAATAAGCACTTTGAACCAATGAAACTTACAGATAATATAAAAAATACATAAGTAAAGTAACTTGTGAAGCGGTAATGATTAATTTTATTTTGGAAAGCTAATTAAGGAGTGATTTTCGTGATTTTTGTACCAAAAAATGAAAGGGGCCAACAATATTTTGAGCGTAACTCACTTATTTTTAATATTAAAAGTTTTTTTAAAAAACAGAAATAAACCATTTTTTAAATACTTTAAAAAAGTTTTAATGAATTTTCCCCGAAAAGTGCTCTGTTTTTTGGTTATTTCACATTGAAATATTCGATTTGGAATTTGACGAAGAAGAACCTACTTTTCATTAGCTACAACTCTCCTTCTGCTAGGTCTGCAGACCTCAAGCGTACACCATTTGTTTTCAATTTTTTATAAGCTATATTTTTATTAAGAATTTTTTTTCGCTAGTATACTTACTTTTTGAGTTATCTGCGAAAAACCGTCGAAAAACATGTGTTTTTTTTTGTTAAAAATGAATATACTCACTCGTAAATAACTCTAAAAGTATTGACTTGGTGAAAAATATCTATAGAACAAAAGTTGCTTAGAATTAGTCATTTTATCCAATTCCGAACTTATTTTGAACGTATATTTTTTTACTCCCGAGAAAATATTTTTCACCCCGTATTTTCCAATTTTTGCAAAATGGAGTGGATGTAGAATTGTAAACTTTTTCTTATATAATAATAGACAATTTCAACTACCTGTTCCCAAATTTTCATCCTTCCTTTATTTTTTTGGAGGTTTTCGTAAAATTTTGTGTTCCCTGATCGGGTTATTCTGTATATCAATAATTTCGTTCTTTTTGTGACTGTGTTTGATGTTCTTTAATCCATAGAATGCTCTATTTGCTCCTTCAATAGAATGGTAAGGTGACTCTTGAATTGGTATTGGTAGACCCTCAATAACATGGTGAGTGTTAAAACAAGCAGAATGGTAAACAAGATGGATAGGATAAACATATCCAAGTTCCATAGAATAGATAGTGTCAGTCCCCTGGATTCCGTTGTGGAGACAAAAATTCACTAGCAATGCGTAAGATGAAGACTACACAACACAGATCGCCTACATGTAAGAACGAGGACGAACTATCTTCTATCAAATAGGATATTTTGGGTCTATTAGAAACTAGAATGGACGATAAAAAAACTATAATACTTAAATCAGGACACCTTCTTTATCAATAATATAATATCATACAAGTGGCGTAGCTTTTTGGTCAATGGAAAGATTAAAGATTTACTAAATAAATTAAATGTTCTTTCATTTTACACCTGTAGAATGGTTCTAACATTATTTTTTTCTGACTTATGTTATTGCAAAAAAAGCTCTGTGGGATAAACAATTTGAATAAAATTTAAACAATTGAATGAATCGCTTTGAAATTTTTGTTACATATTAAGCACCAAAGAACCCCCATTTGATAAAAATTTTAAACTATATTTCCGACCGACATTTCCTAGTCAAGCAGGATAATGAATACACAAGCCTAAGACCAATAAAAGCCGAAGTACCACAAGGAAGTGTCTTGGGACCGATATTGTACTTGCTCTACACTGCTGACCTACCCACAAGTAACAGAACAACGTTTGCAACTTTTGCTGATGACACTGCGGTACTAGCCTCTCACCATGATCCAAATGCAGCATCCAGAACCCTTCAGAAAGACCTTAATAATACACAAGGATGGCTTAAAAAATGGAAGATAAAGGCGAATGTGAGTAAATCCACCCATGTAACATTCACCATGAAAAGACAAACATGTCCATCTGTAACACTCAATGAAACGCAACTCCCACAAACCGATACTGTGAAGTACCTAGGAATCCATCTTGATAGGGGATTAACTTGGCAAAAGCATATTTTTACAAAAAGAAAACAACTACTAGGAATAAAATTCCGAGAAATGTACTGGATCATCGGTCGTAAATCTCAACTATCTCTTGAAAACAAACTGCTGATATATAAAACTATATTAAAACCAGTGTGGACCTATGGTATCCAACTTTGGGGGACAGACAGTCAAACTAACCTAGAAATACTGCAGAGATTCCAGAACAAAGTCCTTAGAACAATGCTGAATGCCCCTTGGTACGTGCCAAACTATGTGATAGAGCGAGACCTCAATGTGCCATCCATAAAACAGTAATAACAGAATATTACAAAAAATATTCTAAAAGACTAGAATCTCATCCAAACGAGTTAGCCAGCAACCTCACTGATGACCACAATGATGTACGACGCCTGAAGAGATTCAAAGTAGTGGGCCTAGCAAGAAGATTCAAATAATCTGTGATAACTAAACTTATTTTAACTTGTTTTAATTTAATTTATGTAACGAGGGTGATCACTGAATCTCCCTCTACAGGTCAAATGTTCAATTTTTGTCAAATAATTTACTTGTTGTTCTTGGTTAAGGACAGATTATAAATATTACAACATTAAAAAAATAAAAATTTCGAACTTTTTCTCAATTATATTAACAATAAATGAGTATATTAAACTTTATAATACGCCATTTTAAAGCTTTTTCCATTCTCTCGAAGATTTTTGTACTAAGAAAATCATAAGTCTTACTGTTTTCCATTAAAATGAAAAAAAAAGGAAAAAGGGCCGTTTTTGACACTAAATTGTTTATAAATAAAAATGGCCGCCAGATCCTACGCAGGAAATAATAAATAGTTACAATTGTTTCTTATAGGTTTTACCTGTCGGAAAAACGCTTCAGTACTGTTGAAGTGTCATGAACCTTATTACCTACCCTGGACTACATTTCGCTTCGAACCGATTGTAGTACATTAAAGCTGCAAATAATAAATATCACTCTGGGCTAATTAGCAAAATTCATGGAAAAGTTATTTACCAGCAATTTTATTGCTGGAATCGAATTATAAGATCCTATATATTAATAATATAGGTATGCAAAGTCCGCAGATAGTGTGCTACTTTTTTTATAAACAAAATGGCGCCGACAAATCGTATTTTTTTCAATTATTGCTCTATAACTCCGAAGATTTTAACTTTACAACAAAAACACTCGAATAAAAATTCACCGCAATTAAATTCTGCATAGAGATATGTTTTTCCCGCTTTGCTCCGACGAAAATTTTCCTCGGAAAATGCGGGTTTTCCCAACAAAATCTTCAATTTTCAAATAAAGTTTTAGGTAAGTATTTATTAATCAATAATTAAATAACTTAGTGACATCAAAGCTTTCTTGGTATAGATTGTAATCCCAGAAGCCTGTGAAAATTAAACGAATATTTTAGCAACAATTCAATTGTTAATTAACAATTTACGATCGCAATATTAACCAAAATAATCATGATACATTGATCAAACTTATAAATATTATAAAGATGAGATGCTTATTTAATATTTTATCGACAAAATATAAATTTTTCGTTTTTTTGCATAATCTTTAAATTTTGAAAAAAAAAATATAGTTATAATAAGCTGGTCTAATTAGTAAAGTACAAAGAAAGATTATTTACCAGCAATTTTATTGCTGGAATCGAATATTATGATCCTATATATTAATAACATAGGTATGCAAAGTCCGCAGATAGTGTGCTACTTTTTTTATTAACAAAATGGCGCCCCCAAATCGTGTTTTTTTTTCAATTATTGGTCTATAACTCCGAAGATTTTAACTTTACACCAAAAACATTCAAATAAAAATTCGCCCCAATTTAATTCTACATAGAGGCATGTCTTTTCCGATTTGCTCCGACGAAACTTTCCTCGGAAAATGCGGGTTTTCCCAACAAAATCTCTAATTTTCAAATAAATTTTTTGGGCAAGTAATTATTTATCAATAATTAAATAACTTGGTAAAATAAAAGCTTTCTTAGTATAGATTATAACTGCAGAAGCCGGTGAAAATTAAACGAATATTTTAGCAACAATTCAACTGTTAATTAACAATTTACAGTCGCAATAACAACCAAAATAATCATGAAACATTGATCAAACTTAGAAAGATTATAAAGATGTGATGCCTATTTAATATTTTGTCGACAAAATATAAATTTTTCATTTTTTGCATAATCTTTAAATGTTTAAAAAAATAGTTATAAACAAATTAACATTTCTCAAGAAATTGTTTATTATATTATAATTTTAAGAAATACTTAAAATGCGTACTTCAAAGGTCTTGAAAATGAATGCTTTAAAATATTTTTCCAACCATTTGCAAAAAAGTTATGAAACAGCAAAGTAAACATACGATTATTCCGTTGTTTATAATTTGTTTTAATTGTTTCAAAGCTTAAAAGTGAGTTTATGTTACAAACTAATTACTCTCAAAAAATATCAAACATTAGTTTAATGGTTATAATATAATCCAAGATTAAAAATGTTTTTTTGTAATTTTTAGCGCGAAAATAGGCTTGATACAGAGCAGGAGATAAAATGTTCACTCGAAACGACTGACACGATTTAAACTCGCGCGAGTTGTGTATGTGGACGGGTAGCTACGGTACTGTACTAGTCTACTTTCGCGCGTGTAAATTACAAAAAAATATATTTATACTATTTAATTAAAATATAACCATTAAACTAATAATTAATATTTTTTGTAATTAGCTTGTACTTTAAACTCACTTTTACGCTTTGAAAGAATTAAAAAAATTATAAACAACGTAGTGATCGTATGTTTACTTTGTTATTTCATAACTTTTTTGCAAATGGCTGCAAAAAAGTTCTAAAGCATTCATTTTAAAGATCTTTGAAATACGCATTTTACCTATTTTTTAAAATTAGAATATGATAAAAACTTTCTGAGAAACGTTAATTTGTTTATAATTATTTTCTTTTTAAACATTTAAAGATTATTCAAAAAAATTAAAAATTTATATTTTGTCGACAAAATATTAAATAGGCATCTCATCTTTATAAGATTTCAAAGCTTGATCAGTGTATCATAATTATTTTGGTTATTATTGCGACCGTAAATTATTAATTTACAATTGAATTGTTGCTAAAATATTCGTTTAATTTTCACCGGCTTCTGAAACTATAATCTAAACCAAGAAAGCTTTTATGTCACCGAGTTATTTAATTATTGGTGGAATTTATCTAAAACTTTATTTGAAATTTAATGATTTTGTTGGAAAAACCCGCATTTTCCGAGGAAAATTTTCGTCGGAGCAGATCGGGAAAACATGTGTTTATGCAGAATTTAATTTCCGTGAATTTTTATTTGAGCGTTTTTGGTGTAAATTTAAAATCTTTTGAGTTATAGAGCAAAAATTAAAAAAAAAACACGATTTTCGGGCGCCATTTTGTTTATAAAAAAAGATAGCACACTATCTGCGGACTTTGCATACCTATATTATTAATATATATAATCATAAGCTTCGATTCCAGCAATAAAATTGCTGGTAAATAACTTTTCCCGAAAATGGCCTATTCTCCGATAATCAGCCCAGACTATAAGTATAGTACATTATTCAACGAGCATGTAATGATGGCTATTAAGCCGGCCACTCTCAATACTGCGGCTTCGTTCAATTTTGTCGAAATCGCCTAATTGACAAAAATTTTGATCAAGTGTGGTGCAGTCAGGAAAATCGGTAAAATTTTACCACAGAGAGACTGGGCCTCGATTTTTGACCCTTCGCTTCGTTATCGAACGTATTCGTTTCGTATCTGTTTAGTATACGAAGCAAATACGTTCGTAACGAAGCGAAGGGTGAAAAATCGAGGCCCTGGACCTCGATGTTTGACCCGTCGCTTCGTTATCGATCATTCGCTATCTGTACACTGAACAGATACGAAGCGAATACGTTCGATAACGAAGCGAAGGGTCAAAAATCGAGGTCCTGCCTCTGTGCTGCAGTACTGCAGAATTGATATCATCGAGGATTTTGTCGAACGACACCGCAACCGCAGTACCGGCCAGCTCTACTCCCGATGATGAAGTTTGCGACACGAGTCGAAGGCGAATGTCGTAATTCATCAGAGTAAGTAATAGCCATTACATGCGAGTAGAACTACACTTTTTCTACGAACTTCTATTTTTATTAGTAGAAAAATATAATTATCAACTACTTACGATTAAAATTAAAATTTACAACAACAAATGTAATTCACCAATAGTACGCGGCTGTGAGTAATGAACTATTCCTCACAGGTAATGTAATGGGTGTTATTATCTATTCAAAAATAATGAGTAATGAGAATGTTATTAAACGGTGAAAAATGAAATGAAAGGAAACGGTGAGAAATGAAAACGAAAAAACATAGATTTTTGGGATTTTGATTGACTTGTCCAGTTATGTACGTCTTTTTTTATTAACTAGAAAACATAATAAACTAGAGTATTGAATAATAACTTGTTTAAATTTTATTATTTTTATAACTAATACTTTTACCGCTTCATAGTTCAGAGTGCAAACCACTCAATAATAAAAGTTATGTAACGTCAAAATGCATACCTGCAAGACTCCAGTAGTTTGAGCTTTCATATTTACATTAATACGATCCATTTCTACTCCTGAATATTACATTAAAGACACAGACACTAACTAGTCTTAAATTCTATACCTTAGTGGGATAAATGCTCCATTACGTTTGACTCTATAATGGCTACTAGCCGTATCCCGGTGATATAAAATGTTATGTTTGTTTTATTTACCTATCAAAAAGGAAATCAGTCGCGTATTTTTATACTTTCGGATAAATAAATATCTGATGTTAAATATTTATTTGAAACGTAAGGTTAGGTCAGTTTTGTTTGAACTTTCTAGTAAAGGAATAGGAAAGTAATAGGCCTGTATCCCGCGTACCAAAAAAGAGTTTATTGATAATTCAATAAAATTGTGTTTTGTCTAGGAAAGTTTTGGGGTAGTTCTGATTTTTTCCATTATATATGTATTTTGGGCTGCTGAATCCGAATATGAAGTTTGCGGACAAAATTTTGTGACGGAACATTAAAAAAATAGCGAAAAAAGTGTAAAATTTCTGTTTTTTCTCGCTTTTTTTGCTTAAATCTGGAAAATATTAACTTTTAGTTAATGATCTGTTAACTGAAATTAAAGTACTTAAAATTCTCTACAAATATAACTATTTACTTTTATTTTGAGACGAACCGTTTGTCTAAAATGCAAGTTGAAAATTGCCAATTTTTAACGGTCTCGGAAAACCCCACTTTTTATATTCCAAAACTTTATTTTTGAAGTTACACTTCTTTACGATCGAGGGTGAAATTTTATAATTCCCTGGAGCATGCGCAGACAGACAGTATGTAGTTCGTTGCTAATCTTTCAAATTATGTATGTATCAGCGCAAATAAGTCATTAAAAGAATATATTAGTGTTCTTAGTAAATGTATTATTTATTATAATTTTTGTGTCTTTGGATTTGTCTTCCTCGGGCGTAAGATAATAAAATATCTATTTTTATACTTCACTTTGATCTATTTGTCACCGTGATGTGTAATTATATCCGACACGTCAATAGCACGGGGCTTGATAGCACGGTTGGTATAGCATTGGACCAGAGATCGAGAGATCGCGGGTTCAAATCCCGGACGATTCATATTAATTTTTTTATTTTTGGTATTGTTAAGTTTTGGTTAATTTTTGGTAATTATTGTTAATTTTTGGTATTCTAACTGTTAAGTATATTTATTTCGTTGAAATTATATAATAGAAGTATAACTTCTTACGTGCATACAAAGTACACACACATTCTTTTTTTTTTATTAGAATGCTGTCATCTGATAAATTTGTCCTAGTTTTCTGCACAAATAATAAATGATAGTTGATTTGGTATGTTTCTTGTGAAAGCTTCCATGAATCCATTCCATCCTAAGGCTACGGCTCCACGGGCTGGAAATTGACGCTAGCAGTAGCCGCAAAACGAACTTAAGGTTCCGCGGAACGGAATAGGAATAGCCGAACTGTACCGACTACAGGACTTGTGCGTAGTCGGTTCAGTTAGGCTATTCCTATTCCGTTCTGCGGAACCTTAAGTTCGTTTTACGGCTACTGCTAGCGTGAATTTCTCGCCCGTGGAGCCTTAGCCTAAGAAGCCGGGAATGTCTCTGCTTTTCTCTTAGAGCCACAGAAGATCAGGCACAGATGGAGTCACAGTTTCAGTTGGTGTGAACATTTCCTTCGGATCTGTTATCTTGATTTCTGATAAACCTTGAGGTTTTGTCCTTTTAAAATGAATTATTTGAACAGCTCCCTGACTTCCATAAACCTCAGGCGCGGGTTTCGTTTTTAACCGAGGAATGGATTGGTTAGGAGCTACTGCCCGTTTTAGTGCAATACAAGAAATGCCACTTGAAAAGTGTGGTATCCGTCAATTTTATGTACGTTAAAATCAGTGTTAGCTTACACCTGCTGTGTAAAGCACGGCAGGTCAATTTTCTGCGGATCGCCTGCAAATGCTGACACTTCCAGGCGAACAGCTTCTGTATAGGATGAACAAAACCCCAAAGAGGAAACTAAATCAACCTATTTTCTTGAGCCGTACTTTTTGTAGAGAAAACGTCCAACCCTGCAAGGAATGGTGAGACGAATTATCTGGGCCTTACTGCCGCTACAAGACTTTGAGCAAGCGCGTTGCTTGTCTGGAGGTGTCAGCAATCGCAGGCGATCCGCAGAAAATTGACCAGCCGTGCTTTACACAACAGGTATACGATAACGCTGATTTTAACGTACATTAAATCGACGGATACCACACTTTTCACGTCATGGGTGGTATTTCTTGTTTTGCACCAAAACGGGCAGTAGCTCCTAATCAGTCCATTCCTCGGTTAAAAACTAAACCCGCACCTGAGGTTCATGGAAGTCAGGGATCTGTTCAACTAATACATTTTGAAAGGACAAAAGACAAAACCTCAAGGTTTATCAGAAACCTAGATAACATATCCGAAGGGAATGTTCACACCAACCGAAACTGTGACTCCATCTGTGCCTGATCTTCTGTGGCTCTAAGGGAAAAGCAGAGACATTCCCGGCCTCTTAGGATGGAATGGATTTGTTGAAGCTTTCACAAGAGACATACCATATTCATATTATGAACTAACATTTATTATTTGTACAGAAAACTGGGAGAAATTTACCAAATGACAGCATTCTAATAAAAAATAAAGTTTTGAAATGTAAAAAGTGGGTTTTGCCGAGACCGTTAAAAATTGGTAATATTCAACTTGTACTTTAGACCGAACGGTTCGTCTGCAAAAAAAAGTAAATAGTGATATTTGTAGAGAATTTTAAGTACTTTAATTTCTGTTGACAGACCATTTACTAAAAGTTAATAAATGTCCATATTTTAGCAAAAAAGAGGAAAAAAGTAGAAATTTTTCGTTTTTTCCCCATTTTTTAAATGTTCCGTCAAGAAATTTTATCCGCAAACCTCATATTCGGATTCAGCAGCCCAAAATACATATAAAATGAAAGAAATCAGAACTACCCCAAAACTTTCCCACTAGGGAGCTCGTAGAGTACAAATTGACTGAATTATGAGGGGATCGGAGCAAAATGAAAAATTTTGACGCGTGTCAAAATTTTCAATGAGTTTTAAATGTATTCATTTTTTTCGAATCCTGAGAAATCTAATAAGAATTTTGAAAAATTTAAACGCAGAATAAAAGAAAACCTACATTATTACCTAGGGCCGAAAGTCCCTGAAAACTTCTATAATGTTTATTTTAATAAGGGATGAAAATAACAGAGAAAATATAGTGTGATTTTTAATTGCAAATGTTTCATTCAAAATAATCTTTTTATTTATTCTAAGGGACTTTCTTCCCTTGATAATAAAGTAGTCTTTCATTCTGCGTTTTAATTTTTCAAAAATATTTATTAGTTTTCTCAGGATTCGAAAAAAATAAATACATTTAAAATATATTGAAAATTTTGACTCATGTCAATTTTTGCTCTGTTCCTCTTAATAGCAAGCCGAAAGTTTGTTAATAATTTAAAGGTGTCTAGTCGGACAAACTTTGATGGACGGTAACAGTGGAACAGAAGAAGTTTTAATTGTGGAACAGGTTACAGGTTTTGCGCGTCAGACTACGAGAACATCCCATGTATTTTGTAGTACAGAACTTCCAATTGATTTGTTACCTTTTCATTCAACTCACATGCAAACATCAGACTGCTATTTATCTCTAACATAATGCCTGTCATTTGACATGTTCTACGTGTCGGACTTTTTAAAATGCCCAACATATTTGTCGGACAAACATTTTTCATATATTATATAAAGTTTGTTATTGAATAAACTTAAAAACAACCTGCTAGTTTTCACAATCATAATCTTGTCAGGATGACAAGTTCCACAATTAAAATCACGTTCCACAATTAAAACTTCCCCTGTTCCCGTGTTCGTAAGAATTCGTAAAAAAGGTTTTATGGTGTCTTGTAAATATGTTTTTTATAGGTTTGTTCGTAGTACGATCCAATCGATCAGCAACCGTTGCCAACCATCAGACGCATGCGCAGTTAACAGTTAGCGCTGCGCAGTTAACAGTTCGAGTTCGTAGACTACGAACGCGCTTGCGTCTGACTATTTATTAATTAATTAATTAATTAATTTATTTATTTATTTATTTATTTATTTATTTATTTATTTATTTATTTATTTATTTATTTATTTATTTATTTATTTATTTATTTATTTATTTACTTATTTATTTATTTATTTATTTATTTATTTATTTATTTTACAATAATTTAATGTATTTTACCTAACAAATTTAAACATTGCATCACCAACATGGCAGAGAAGAGGTGTCTATCTTCCTATTTTATACGCCTTCTGCTGACGTAGTTTTTTTTTCATTTCATCCGCGATTATTACGAGAAAAAATGGTCTTGTATTCGGTTTTAATTAACTCAGATTTCGTAATATTTTTCCGAATCGAGCACCCTGTGAGATTGAACTCGCATGTAGATTCGTCACGGTGAGCTTGAAATATGCTATTATCTAATTTACGGTATCTTCAACTTTTTTTGTTGGACTATCTTCTAAAACTCAAAAGTAAACAATACAAAACAAAATTTAAATTAGCTAAGCGTCCTTTGTTTAAACAAAAAACGATTGTTTCTAAAAAAATATAAATTTCGGAAAAGTAACATTGTACATAAATGGTTTGCAATCACTATTGTTATAATCGTCTGCAAAGTGGGGAGAATACAGCAATGTATAAATATAAATAAATAAATATATTACATCTAATTTTTTTCTTTTGTCCACTAGTTTGAAAATTTATAAAGAAACGCAGCGGCTGGAGCACATGCGGGAGGGTTCAAGACTCGATTATAATATATTATTATACGGTGTAATATAAAGTGGCCTTGACCTGATTAAGGGGCGCCAAAATAAGCTTGTTTCTTCTGGTGCTATACAAAATACTAATTTAAAAAAGGACCCGAGGCCGCGTATGCTAGGTTTACAGGCCGACTCCTTATACCCTAACACCGGGACGGCAGAACAACATAAAAAAATCGAAAGTTTCGAGATGTGGTGCTACCATCGAATGCTGAAGATAAGTTGGGTTGAACAACTTTGAAGTAATATGAAGGATAGGAAAAGAAATATTGTTCATTGTCAGGTCGTTTCCTTATGGGATTACAGTAGTTTATCTTTACATTATTATTACTTTAAGAATTTTCTATATTTGACTAATTAACAATAGCCCTAATCTACTACTAATTATGAAAACTACAAATTGTAAATAATTCTAATGAACAATTATAATGAACAAATAATAACAACTAAACAAAAACTAATAAACAAAAGATAAAGTTTTTTGAACATATAATTTTTATAAAAGTGCTCCCATTTCTCATTCTCAGATGAGCAGCACTATTCATCTAAAAATAGTTACGAATAATTTTAAGTGCAGGTCTAATCGACTTTTATGATATTCTCAATGGTATTTCGGTGAGCCTCGGACCACTGAGTTTTAAAATTTCAGGTTTTTAGTTTAATTTTTTTTTATTAATAATTTTTTGATTTTTGATTTATTTTATTTTATTTTATATTTTATATTAATTTTTATATTTTTTAATTAATTTTTTATATTTTTCGTCAGGCCATGATGTCGGGAATGTGTGGGCTCCAAAATTATATGGGAGTGCATGCATTTCGTTGCATCATGCTATGGTACGATGGACAAGCCATACAGTCTGTGTCAACACCCCGATGTATGAGCGGGAACAAAAGGTGAAAAATACTCATACTCTCATGAGTCGCATCTGGCGAGTCATGACGGCCTTCACATTTTACTCTCTTTCAACTTGTCTTGAGTAAAATTTCTTTAATCTTTCCTATCGGCCTCACTTGGCCAATTCTTACTTTTTCCGACCCCGAATCAGGGGCGGCCCGTCGGGGTAGGCAAGGTAGGCGCCGCCTACCCTCTTCAAATGTAGTACAGTAATATAAATTATTAATATAAATTACTTATTTCAAAATTGCAATTTATAAATTTTGACACAATACCTACAATAAAAAAGCAAAAATTATCCAAATTATTTTTAAAAATATCCAAAAAAAATTTATCCGAAGTTATAATTATTGTACGCTCCTTGTAGTATCAGTAAGTGCATTATTATTCCTTGGTCAGGCACTCGTGAACGTAGCCTGAAATAGAACGACGCCAACATCGAATTGACGTGCGATCTCTCTTTGTTTACACGAACTAAAGGCCTGGTACGGGCCCGATTTCTACGAATTTTGAAAGTGGATAGGCACAGAATCTTGTAGCCGAACCTACAAAACTTTATCAGTTGCTTCCATGGTGTGTTGTGAAACTGTTTTAAAAAATTGTTTTTTTAATTTGGCTGTTATTAGTAGGTTAACAAAAATAGGTAGGACAATTTAAATTTGTTTATGAAAACTGAATAATAAACAGGTAAATTTGAGATCGGTCTATTGAAGGGCATTTTAATTTTATATTAATATATTAACGACAAATAAATATGTGAATAGTTATTTGTCAGTCATCCATTATATTTGTATTGTGTTTCAATACAATTTGGATAATTTAAAGTTAAACTGACGAATTGTGTTATTAGATTATATAGATAATTAAAAATTTAAAGCGAGGTTAATTGTTAACTTATCAATTTATTCGAAGAGTAAATTATTATTTCATACATAAATAAAATAAGTAATATTTGACGTTGTGGAAACGTAGGTGTGTTAGTTTTATTGGTGGAATAACATTAGTCATCGAATATGAATATTTTAAACGATGTAATATGCAGTTTGATCGAGACGCCTTTTTCAAGGCGCCAAAATCAAGAAAGATCAGAAATTATTTCAATGGGCCGGCCTTTACCAAATTTAACAATTTTATCAACAGATAAGACAAAAGACAATCGACCATTTTCGAGATCGTATAAAACAATATGGTATGAAAACCATAAATGGCTAAGCGGAAGTTATTTTAAAAATTCACTTTTTTGTTGGCCTTGTCTGTTGCTCTCAAATATGAAGCAAAATGTTTGAGTGAGTCAGGGATATTCAGATCTGAAAAATTTATCAGCTAGTGTAAAAAAACATGAATCTTCGAAAGAACATTTAAACAATTGCTTAGGTTTAAAACGGTTAGAAAAAAATAAACAAACTATTGACAGTGCTTTAGCTGGACATATTTCTCTATCTAATGAGATATATAATGAAGAAGTTAGAAAAAATAGAATTTTATTAACATATTTAATTGATGTTACAATTCTGTTAGCAAAACAAGAACTTGCATTTCGCGGTCGTGATGAGAGCCATAATTCTTCAAACATGGGTAATTTTAAAGAAATTTTTAATTTAGTAGTTAAACGCGATCAGGAAATCCAGGATCATGTTAAAAAAATAGAAGGGGCGTTCACGGGTTTGTCAAAAACAATACAAAATGATTTAATAGATTGTCTTGCCGATTACGTAAAAAATGATATTTCAAGAGAAATTAATGAAAGTCAATTTTTTTCTATACTAGCGGACGATACTACT
Source organism: Diabrotica virgifera virgifera (assembly GCF_917563875.1). Classification (NCBI taxonomy): domain Eukaryota; kingdom Metazoa; phylum Arthropoda; class Insecta; order Coleoptera; family Chrysomelidae; genus Diabrotica; species Diabrotica virgifera. Next base: position 143,632,247 of record NC_065443.1, on the reverse strand, counting down.
GATATAACCGAAAAATCACAGTGTACTTTAACAATCCGTTTTGTTAACAAAGTTGGTCAGGTAACAAAAAGATTTTTAGGGTTTTTTGTTATTAGCGAGAATAGACCTGCAGGCGCTCTATATAGTTTAATTTCAAACGTGCTTGAGCCATATGATTACAAAAATAAATTAATTGCTCAATGTTACGATGGTATCAGTGTAATGGCCGGCTCTTTAAACGGATTACAATCAAAAATTAAAGTAGATGCTCCAAAAGCAATTTTTACACATTGTTGCGCTCATAGATTAAATTTAGTATTGCAAGACGGCTCAAAATGTATTAGAAATTGTAGGATATTTTTTGCAACGGTTACATCAATTCCTGGTTTTTTTAATCATTCGGCGAAGAGAACCTTTATTCTGAATTCAATTCTAAATCGAAGTATTCCAACAAACTCTGAAACTAGATGGACTTCAAAGTCGAAAATTGTAAACGTTCTTAATTCAAAATGGAATGAGTTAATTTCAGTGTTTAATAAAATTATCGAAGACGAAAATTCGGGAGCCGAATCTATAAATGGTGCTCGAGGATATTTGCAAAATTTAAAAAATTTTGAGTTTGCTTTTCTTCTGTGCCTTTATAATAAAATATTTAATATAACTGACATATTGTACAAAATTTTACAACTGAAATGCTTAGATATAAATTTCTGTCAAAAAGAAATAGATATAGCCTTGGGAAGAATAAGACAACTTCGTAATGATCAGGATTTTAATAATTTATTTTCTGTGGCTGAAACAAGGGTATCAGAATTTAACTTAAACCCGCCTAAAAGAATAAAACAGTCGTCCGATGTTGACCGGACGACAAAATATAGAGCTTTATATTTTGAAATTATAGATAATATTATTATGCAACTTGAAGTTCGCTTTAGAGATTTAAAAGAATTACATTTTTTTAGCCTTGCAAATTCTTCACATTTTCAAAATTTTTCAAAAAGTTTTCCACATAATTTAATAAATAGTTTAATAACACAATATTTTGGAATATTTAATAAACAAAAACTAATTAATGAGCTATGAGACTTCAACTCAAAAGTTGGTGCCGAAATCACACAAGATATAACCGGAAAGTATGGACTTGGAGAAAGGAACGAAAGAGGGCAAAGACTAATACAGTTCTGCCAAGAAGAGAAATGCATTATAGCAAATACTTTGTTTCAGCAACCTAAAAGACGACTATATACCTGGAAATCTCCAACTGATCAAGAGGGAAAGATAGTCAGAAATCAAATTGACTACATTATCATTAATAGAAGGTTTAGAAACAGTATTACATCTGCAAAAACATACCCAAGTGCAGACGCAGCAACTAACCATAATCTGCTCTGTGCTGGATTCAAACTAAAACTAAAAAGAATAAAAGCCCCCACAACGCAGAAGAAACCTAATACTCGACTCCTAAGAAATGCCGTAATAGCAGATGAGTTCGGAAATAGGATAAATCGTGAGATTAAAAAACAGTTAGAAAGATATGAACAAGAAAATATCGGTCAAAATCTAGATATCATGAATTCAGCCATGGTCACCATAGCAAACGAAGTTTTGAAACCAGAAAAAGACCCAATAAAGAAAAAGGATTGGATGACCGATAAAATACTAGACCTTATTCAACAAAGAAGAAATGGGAAAAACAAAGACGAGATTCGGTATAGAGAGATATATCGACAAATAAGATATGAGGTTAAGCGAGCAAAAGAGGACTGGATGGAACAAAGATGTCGTGAAATGGAAGAACTACAAAGAAAACATGACGAGTTTAATATACATAAAAAGCTTAAAGAAATTACCTACACTCAGAGAAAAAGAACTCCTCACTTTATGAGAAACTCCAAAGGTAACATAATTCTCGACTTGGATGAAAAAAAGGAAGAATGGACTAACTATATAAAAGAGCTCTTCCTGGATACGAGGCCACCACTTAACACCACAAAGTATACGAATACTGGTCCTAGTATTTTAAAAGCGGAAGTAGAGAAAGCCATCAAACAGAGCAAAAATGGGAAATCTCCAGGCCCTGATCAAATACCATCAGACTGGCTCAAACTTCTGGATGACGATAATGTCTCACAATTAACAAACATTTATAACCATATATACGAGACTGGAATGATACCACAGATATGGTTGGAGTCTACATTTATTCCACTCCCAAAAAAACCTAATACGTCATCATGTAAAGACTTTAGACTAATTAGTCTCATGAGCCACTCTCTCAAGCTACTTCTTAAGATAATTCTTAATAGAATCAAGCAGAAATGTGAAGAGACAATGGGAAACAAACAATTCGGTTTCAGAGAAGGATTGGGAACAAGGGAAGCTTTGTTCTCAATGTTAACATTACTTCAACGATCATGGGAAGTACAGAAACCAATTTACGTCTGCTTTATAGATTTTGAGAAGGCGTTTAATAGAGTTCAACATGATAGGTTGTTTGAATATCTAGAAATGATTGGAATAGATGATAAAGATCTGAGACTTTTACAACATCTATATTGGAATCAAGAAGCTTCTATTCTGGTAGACGGCAAAGAAACAGACAAAATTTGCATTCAAAGAGGTGTCAGACAGGGTTGTGTGTTATCCCCAACTTTGTTTAACGTATACTCAGAAATAATTTTTAATGAAGCCTTGGAAGGACAATGTGGAGTTCGAATCGGGGGAGAAACTATTAACAACATCAGATATGCAGACGACACCGCGATCATGGCTGAAAATATCGAAGATCTTCAATTCCTTATTGATCGAGTCACTAGAGAATGCTCCAATAACGGACTTAACATAAATGCAACAAAGACAAAATTACTTGTGGTTAGTAAACAAGACGTCGGCCCTATGCAACTAATTGTCAGTGATGAATCAATAACAAAAGTTAACCATTTTAAATACCTAGGATGTTGGATAAACGAGACACTAAATCCGGATGAAGAAATTAAAACTCGTATAGAAATTGCAAGAGGAGCATTTATGAAACTTAGATCTATTCTGAGCAACTCTCAGCTGAATTTACAACTAAGAATCAAGTTCCTAAAATGTTATGTGTATCCTGTATTACTATATGGATGTGAAACCTGGATCATGAAGGTTAACATGATGAACAAATTAGAAGCCTTTGAGATGTGGTCGTATCGTAGAATGCTCAGAATATCTTGGGTTCAACGCATTTCAAACAGAGAAGTCTTAAACAGAGTAGGTCAAGGCGAAGGTGACTTAATGAAGATGATAAAAAAGAGAAAACTTGAATATCTGGGGCATATAATGAGAGGTAGCAGATACAGGATGCTGCAGTTAATACTCAATGGAAAGATCGACGGAAAAAGAGGAATTGGTCGAGAGAAATATTCATGGCTCCGAAACCTTCGTCAATGGACTGGCTTATCAGCAGATCAATTGTTACATGCCGCACAAGATCGAGAACGATATCGGCAAATTGTTATGGAAGCTACCCACGCCTAAAAATTTGGGCACGGTACTTAAAGAAGAAGATTAATTTTTAATTTTTTATTATCTAAATAATTATTTAATTATTCCAATAATTTATTTTATATTTTTATTTGTAATTTTAACTTTCTTTTGAAGTTATACTTCTTTACGCGCGATATGAGGGTGAATTTTTATATGTTAAAACCTACGATCCCGGTACATTATAACTTTGTTCTGATTGGATGTTCAAATGACATGTCAAAAATTATCCAATATGGCAGCTGTAGCGCAGCTGTGGTTTGGACGGTTGACGGTTTGTTTATGTATGGTTGTTGCGTTTTAAAATTTGTGGGAAGAGAAACAACAAAGGTTAGTTAATAGTTATCCTGCCTTTTTAAATAGATTTCATATTATATTTTTGAAGTTATACTTCAAAATGTTTTAATTTATGTATGTATCAGTCCAGAAAAGGTGTGGCAAGAATATATTAGTGTTTTTAAATATATTTTTCTACAAACGTGTTAAAAATGCAATTTTTAGGACTCCATAGGAGCGTTAAAAATGCTACTTTAAGGCACTAGTGCTTTAAAAATTTTTAGGCACTGCAGTTAAAAGTGAATTGTCAAATTGTGAAACGTCAAAATATTTATATTTCATTTATTAACATTAATATTAATAATACAACTTGCGCAATTTGAAAAAGGTAGTTTAAAAGGTTTTTTATTATAATTTTGTGTCTTTGGATTTGTCTTCCTTGGGCGTAAAATAAGAAAACATCTATTTTTATATTTCACTTGTCACCGTGATGTATAATTATGTATATCTGAAAGGTAAGTAGCATGCGGCTTGATGGCCTTGTTGGTAGAGCATTGGACCAGAGATAAAAAAATCGCGAGATTGCGGGTTCAAATCCCGGACGATTCATATTTTTTTTCTTTTTTTTTTAATATTTGGCATTGTTAAGTTCTGGTTAATATTTGGTAATTATTGTTAATTTTTTGTATTGTAACTGTTAAGTAGGTATATTTATTTCGTTGAAATTATATTATAATAGAAGTATAACTTCTTACGTGCGTACAAATTACACACACATTCTTTTTTTTTTGTATAATTTCTTATTCAAATTCATTGAGGTTGGATATTATTTACTTGATTTCTTCTTCGTCTAATATTATATAATTCTAATTGTTTCTCTGATATTATGTCCGCTAAATTATTTAGTGTATTAAATAATTCTTCATCATGGTCTTTTAAGTTAAATTTATGTATACTCCATCTAATTTACTTACCGTTGCATGTCATCCGCGTTATAGCCCAAGACGTCACATGATACCAACGCGAAATATTTAGGCGGTAGGTGTGTTCTTTTTTTTTTTAGAATCACTTTGCCGAGTACACTGGCACAGCCACTAGACATATTTTATTATATACGCGTAGAAATTATATTTAAAGATTTATATTAATGCTAAATTAAATAAATACACAATAATATGTTTCATTTAATTTGTATAAATGGATTGATTATAAAGCGTTTTTATGAAGCACATTTGTTCGGAATACACTGTAACTATAATCGAACGCAGGTGATATTTTGGCATAAATTGGTAACATTTATTTGATAGTTGCGGTGATGACACTTCATATTTATTTATATTATTTACTAAAGTATTTGTTTCATTATATTTACTGTTTTTATTATGTACTTTAACGTAAGACTATAACAACTATTATTTTCTATTTCTAAAGTTTTTATTTATTTACATTGAATATTAATTTGTTTTGCTGTATTGTATAATCCACCTCCGCAAAAATTGTGTGATGTATTTGATTTAAAATGAATTCAAGAATTTTTTGTAATTAGGCAAGAATGTCAACTTAGATCTCTAACGTAGATACTGACGTGCAACGGTAAGTAAATTAGATGGACTGTAGGTTTGTAGGGTACGGACCGTGCCCTGTAATAAAATGTATTAATCCTTTTTTGGGTTAAAATAATTTGGTATATTATTTAAATTTGTAATAAAATTATGGAGACGTCTTGCTTTAGGGGAATTATCCCATTCGTTTTGCCATTTTCTATTTAATATTTCTTCTAATTCTCTTTTTGTTCTGATTTCTATTCCCATTAATTGTATTATTTTTTCATAATTTTCTTTTCTTTGCCAATATCTACATGCAAGTTTTTGTGCTTCCAAGTGCATGGGCATTACACCAGCCAATACTGTTAAAGCTGATGTTGCTGTAGTACTGAAGGCTCCTGTCATTCTAACAAGGAAACCTCTTTGTGCTTTATTCAGTTTTTCAATATTTGTATTATTTGTTAGTCTGTGTGCCTATACACTTGCACCGTACCCTACAATTGAGGCAAGTATCGTATATATAGCATATCTTATCTGATAAGATATGCTACTCTGTCTGATATGGGCTTGAATTCTTCGATACACTGTGTGAGGTTTTGTTTTACCAAGAATCCCACTCCAGTGTATTCGCCACCTTTATACATAAAATGTGTGCCATTTTTTAGTATTACATACTCATCACATTTTCTTCTGGTTTCGCATATACCCAGGATATCCCATTTTATATCCTTTAGTTCATTTTCTATTTCTGGGAATCTATTGTCGTCCGTCAATGTTCGAATATTGTAAGAACATGGCCAAATTGTCATCTTGTGACAGCCGGGTCCTGCCCAGGACATCTTGGCACCCCTCTTCTGTCTGTTGTTTGATCGCTGTCTTGATCTAGACTTTGGGAAGTGCTGGGGACTGGGGGCCTTTTCTTTTTTGTGCTATCCATTGACTTGAAGGTTTGGACCGTTATCTCCTCACGCTGGTCTAGTGCGGGTTGAGAAGGGAAGGATTTGGCTAGGTTTGGGTTGGTGGGTAGGATATAGGGGCAAGGATCCGCTTCTCTCCCGGAAGAGGAATGGAAGAAAAAGTCGAGCTCGCGTAGCAAGGGCAGGGGCGCATCCCTGAAGCAGACCTGTCTTTACTGGGATCGTAAAGAGAGTCTACCCGCTACCCCACATCGAAAATTTAGCCAGACTAAAATGGAGGTAGGCAGGACACATAGCTAGAATGGCAGATAAGTGGGGGACAAAGAGGTTGTTGAGATGTAGACCAAGGGAAGACAACAGAAGTGTCAGGCGACCATCTACACGATAAACTGACGATTTGAGCAGGCATAATAAAAACTGGATGAGAGTGGTGTAGGATAGACTGGGTTGGAAACACGAGCAAGATGCCTATATTTAGCAGTGCGATTTTAGAGGCTGGATAATGAATAAATCTACAAATAAAAATATGGCACTGCCCTCAAAGTAGAGACTTTACTAAAACGGACAGAAAAAGAAGACAGTGATTTCAGCGATGTTAATAGTGATAGTGAATTTGCACTACGTAAGCACGATAAAAAATATACAGACGATATAAAAAAGAATTTTAGCCTGAACAAGAACCTCAACCTGAAGAAAAACCAGAATAACGTTTTTACGGTAAAAATCGCTTTAGATGGTCTAAAACACCTATAAAGGCTAGAGCAATTCGCACTTTACAACATAATCATCATCATCATTATAATATCATCTACACTCCTAGCGGAGTGATTGCCGCCCTTTTTGGGCTCTTCTTTTTCGTTTTTCGCGGTGAATCAATCCGTATTAACATTTTGGTTTTACAATTGATTGTGTAACTTGGCATCTTCTACAATTTTTCTCCATTCATTCCTGTTTTTACTTATGGTTACCCATTCTCTGATTCCCATCTTCTAAAGGTCCTCGACTAACTGGTTCTACCATCTAGTTTTGGGTCTTCCTCGGGGTCTGCTTGATACAGGGCTCCATTTGGTCATTTTCATTATACCGGCTTCTGGATTTCTACTTTCTCTATGTCCCATCCATCGGAGTCTCTGTGCCTTGATAAATCTAACGATGTCTTCCCCTTTCAGAAATTCTCTTACTTCGTGGTTCATGAGTTTTCTAAATTCATTATTACCTAAGTTTAGTGGGCCTGCTATCCTACGAATTATATTCCTCTCTAGGATCCTCAATCTCTCTTCCTCTTTCTGTGTCAGACACATTACTTCAGCATCATATGTGATTACTGGTCTGATTGTTGCTTTGTAAATTTTCAGGTTAGTATTCTCAGTAAGCTTCTTATCTTTGAGGAAGTTATTGTATTTCCAGTAGGTTCTGTTTAATGCCTGGATTCTTTCATTAATTACAATGCTTCTATCATTAGTAACATTAACTGCGACACCAAGATATTTAAAGTGTTCTACCTTTTCAAATTTATATTCATCAATATTTAAACTTGTCACATTAATTGAATCTTTTCTTAAGCTTATTAGGTATTTTGTTTTGTTTTGATTTATTTCTAAACCCTTTTGGATACTTCCTTGCATAACTTCGCAAATTCTTCCTTTAAACTGTTTACAACATAATATTGTAGTAAAATATCCTGTACTAAAAAATGTTCCAAGAACTGATTTTTCTAATCCTGAGAAAGTTTGGAATATTTTGTTTGACAGCGAAATTCTTGCAGTTTTTTTAAATGGACAAGTATACGTATTTCTACTCAAAGAGAAAGATTTCACAACAGACTGTCCAGTATTTTATTAATGTCTGATTTTTTGCTGAATTTTTCTAGCTTGTTTAAAGAAACTTTCTAACCGTTCTGTACACCGCTTCGACCTTCGTTTTAGAATCTTCTTTTTCCATCCAGTCGCTCATAAATGAGTGTGAACAAAAACTATGAAAAATGTCTCTTATACAAAAACAGGCCTGCTGGCAGGCTGACTGATATAAATGCCCCGTCTTACTTATAGAACTCGATTCAACATTTTTAAATCTTACCAATTAACATGGACAAAAAGATGTAAAGAAATGGTTCTCATGCAATAAATTTTTGTTGGACGTAAATAAGACAGGGCATATTAATCTCTGGTGACAATTTTTGGAACGCGCCCGGGATGGACCGTTGGGAATTTCGTACCGTGAAAAATGAAAATTAATAAGCGAGATAATTATTTGCTTCTTAGTTTCGTCTTTTTTTATTTTATTTTGAAATATGTGTGGCCGAATTGCGTTACAAATATGCAGGTGTACGAATACTTATAATCTAGTCAATGTAGACTTTATCAGTTTTACTGTTTTACTGTTTTTTACTACGATACCTATTGAAAGGAAAAATTAAATTTATGCATGTGTAATAAAATACTTCAAACTAGAACTTATAAACATATTTCTTATTAAAAAAGTGAAAATTCATCTAAATGGAAATGGGTTCATCCAAAGTTCTTCAGAACAATTTTGATCCGGTCGGACCATCATCAGTGAAAAATTCTATTAGTAGTTGAAACTAGCCGACATTTTGGTTAATAAAACCTTTAAATTACATGGTAATAATAACAAATTGTAAAATTGATATGACATTTTAATTCTACAATTGGATAAATTTTAAATATTTTAATAAAATATGCCATCATACATTCGAAGTTTATTACTTCATTGTATGTAATGGTCCGAGAGCTGTTAGACATTTTTGAGTAGGTATTTTAGGCAAACTGAAAATTTTTCAGGTGACTCTTCCATGATAGCTTGATATAAAAATGCCGATCTGGCAGGAGGGTAGCGGTTATTTTTCCAAAAAATCCCCCCCCCCAGGGTAAAAACTGTTATTACATAAAATATCATTGACGTGACTTTAAAGTAAATTTAAATATTCAAATATAAAGAAAATAAACAGGCCAAGCGATTTGTGGGAGATTTTAACTCTGCAAGTTGCTTGCATGGGCGCCCCAGAATTATTTTCAGGGGGAGCATCCGAACTTCTGAAGATTGCATCTGAATTTGTACATACTATTAACCAGTATATAATATACAACTATACATGCATAGCTATGTATTTTCTTTCCGGACAGGGGGGTGCAATTGTTATTTTGACAGGGTATTTTTTAATATTAAAAATAAATATTCTAAAAAGACAGGTTTTTTGGTGAAATTTTCTAAATGCCAAGTGATCAAACAAATTATGCGTGCATGTGAATGAAAAGCGCTATCGGTAAGCAGCCGTGTGAGAAAGAGCGTACAGCGACAGCTGTTTGCGTCCTCTATCGCAGCGAGTATGTTCGCTCGAGCAAAATATTTTCTGTGGAAAGATAGGAAGGGGAAAATATTGAGACGTTTATTAAGAGGAGAAAAGACAGAGCACGGGTAGGAGGGAAGAACCAACAACGAACTAATTATTAGTACAACGAACCGATTATCACCATCACCACGTTCGTCAAGTCACAAAGAATCAGATGGTTGAGACATGTAGAAAAAATGGCAATGAACATACTGCCTAAACTACTGATGACCAGAAAACTAATCGGTCCCAAAAGAAAAGTACGAACCCGGTATGAACTGACTAGAAAGGAAAGCACAAATCAGAAGTGAATGAAGAAATGTTCATCACAACCTTCAGATAGACAAGGCGAAAACGGCGGGTTCGTTGGGAAAAATATTCCCATGAGGTTTTTTTTGCATAATCAAATTCGTGAGACACCCCAGAATAAGGTTCAAGACGTCGCCCACGTGAAAAGTGGTCCAAATTTTTTTTTAACATTTTTTTAATCAAATTTTAAAAATCAATATTTTTGGACCAGACATTTTTTTTATAGGTTTTTTGGACCATTTTGGAGAAAAACGGTCTCTTATAATTTTTCTCTAAAGTTGATCGTTTTCGAGTTATAAGCAATTTAAAATTAAAAAAAAAAACGAAAAATGGCGATTTTCAAGGCTTACTCGGTTAAAAGTTATTATTAGGAAAGTCAGAAAGTGACTAAATCAAAGTTTGATGCACCCCCTACAAGATCCCGAAGAAATTTTGTCATTATTTTATTACTAAGCTGTTATTTTTAAGTAATAGTAAGTAGTTGTCATTATTTTGAACATAGGCTTCCCCCAGTTTCCTCCATTCGCTTCTGTTTAGTGCTTTCTGTTTCCAGTGCGTTCCTCCTATCTTTTTAATGTCGGGTCCCCATTCATCTGGGATCGTCCTCTTGCTCTCTTTCCTGTCCATGGTCTGCATTGTTGTATCGTGCTATTCCACCTATTGTCCGTTTGTCTAGCGTTATGACCTGCGAAGCTCCATTTTAGTCTGGCTATATGTTGTCCTGCGTCTTTGACTTTTGTTCTATTTCTTACCCAGTTGTTTTGCTTTTTGTCTGTCAATTTTACTCCTAACATTGCTCTCTCCATGGCTCTTTTTGTCTTCATTATTTATCCATGTTTGCCTTGGTCAAGGTCCATGTTTGGCATGCGTATGTGAGAATTGGGAGTATGCACTGGTCAAACACTCTTGTTTTTAAATATTGTTGTATTTTTTTATTCTTTAGGACCCATTTTAATTTTCCAAATCCTGCCCAGGCTAATCTGACCCTTCTTTTTACCTCCGCTGTTTGGTTTTCCTTATTTATTTTTATCATCTGTCCCAAATATAATATATTATGTATATAATCATTAACCGCTTCTATTGTGGTGTCGTTTAGTATTACGTTTCTATTATCTTGTGTGTTTGTCATTGTTTTTGTTTGTTTCAATGTCATTGTTTAAGTAATAATAATGAGCGCCATGTACGTGTTAGGCAGCCGTAAATGCTGAGTACGAGAGAGATGCCATTCCGGCAGTCCAATTGTGCATCTTACTTGCACTCACATTTACAGCCGCGTCAATACGATCTAACCGCCCATTGTTATTAATTAAAAATAACAGCTTAGTAATAAATTTATAACACAGATTTCCTCAGGATCATATTAGCGGAGGCTTTAAATTTTGATTTAGTCACTTTCTAACTTTCATAATAATAATTTTTAACCGAGTTATTAAGTCTTAAAACGGGTCATTTCGCGTTTTTCAAATTTTAAATTGCTTATAACTCGAAAAATATCAATTTTAGAGAAAAATTAAAAGAGACCTTTTTTGTCCAGAATTGTACAAAACACCTAAAAAAATTTTTCAAGACAAAAATAACGATTTTTACAATTTTATTAAAAAAATTTTTTTAAAAAAAAGTTGAACCACTTTTTACGTGGGCGACTTCTTGAACCTTATTCTGGGATGTCTCACGAATGTGATTATGCAAAAAAATCTCATGGGAATATTTTTCCTAACGGACCCGCCGTTTTCGCCTTGTCTAAGAGTAGTTATGAATATTGTGTAAGTACTTAAGTTTCAGTTTTGTTTAAAATAATTGTAATTAGTAAATCTTATGTTTTATGTTTTAAATTATGTTTTAATTTATGTTTTTAATTATGTGTTAAAATAAAGACCTAGGTCTTAATGGTCTGTTGTGCGTATCATAAAAATATTAATCTCTGGTGACAATTTTTGGAACGCGCCCGGGATAGACCGTTGGGAATTTGGTACCGTGAAAAATGAAAATTAATAAGCGAGATAATTATTTTGCTTCTTAGTTTCGTCTTCTTTTTATTTTATTTTGAAAGATGTGCGGCCGAATTGCGTTAAAAATATGCAGGTGCATGAATATTTATAATCTAGGCAATGTACCTAAGCTAATTCAGGCTTTGTTAAACAATTTTAGTTTGTTTAATTGATGTTTGTTTTAGTTTGTAAAAACAATTGTTTAATTGTTTTTTAGGTTTCTTAGTATTTAGAGATTCTTTTAATAAATGTTTTAAGAGTTACAAATGTTAATATATTAAATGTTTTAAAACATAATATGACATTGCACAGGTTTAACACTTTCCACTTTCAATTGAACTTAATTTCTAAGCAACTTTATCAAATAGCGATTTTCACTTGAAACTTCGAATATCGACAGTAACAAAATGGATTAGTGTCTTCGAAAAAATGTCTGTTTAGACGTGTATCTTGTAGAAATATTAAGACAAAAAATTTTTCTTAGAGAAATTGAATAAAGAAGCTCCTTTGGAAAATTAAGCACAACAAAATGCACTTACCTATCAACCAAGACTAAGTTACAGATTCCTGGATGAATAGAAAAACATCAACTTATTTCATGAATATGCAGTAAGCAGTCCCTCTTACTTTATGACACATAGAAGTTTTATAACAGTGTTCATTGTTATAATTTCATATTATTGGCTGATTTTTTGTTATACCTCTACATTCATTCTTCTATCTGATATCCACCTTTCGCTAAATATGTTCTAAGTATTTATATGTTATTACTTTTTATATTTACATTTTGACTGAGTCAAAGCATAAACCTTGTTTTACGGTATTTGTTTACACTTGCTGACCAGCGCCTGTTCTAAAGCCGGACTCAAACGACTTGTGTACTTGGCGAATAATCGTTACTTGCGTTACTTACTATGTCTTTGGGAGGGTTACTAGAACAATTCTTTGACAATTAATAGTATAGTAGTAGTAGTAGATTAATAGTATAGTAGTAGTAGACAATTGATAGTAGTATTAACATTATTATTATTAGTGTTTGACAAATAGTACAATAATTGTACTAGTAACCCACTCACACAGCATTGCCAGTATACGCAAGTGACGATTATTCGCCAAGTACACGAGTCGTTTGAGTCCGGCGTAACACTACCACTATTTGAAACTCGCCATAAAGTTTTCCTGCAAATGTTTTATAGGGTTAACTTCTGAACTTTTAAAAGTCCAGGCTAGTAGGTACCTAAATAACAACATCTGTAAAGTTACTCTGGCTATGTGCGACAAAGTATTATCCGGCATCAGGAGAAAATTTCATTTGCAAAATGCATAAAGTACCACATAATCTTACAGACATTTCATAATGTACGCGTTAGTATAAAGGTCACCTCCATTTAACAAGATTTGTATGTGCTTTCAAAGATATGCCGACCCATACCATTTAAACTCCACCAAACTATACTTACTCTAGGTAAGAAGTAATATGGGGCATAGCATTCCACAGACCTCCTCCACACTCTTTATCGATCATCAAGTAATCAAGATCAAGTAATACCATGGACAGAAAGAGTAACAAATCAAGATGTTTTGCTTTGCTCAAGATGGGGAAGGAATGCGAAGTCATAAAAACCATACAAACGAAAAAACTGGAGTATCTAGTAAAAGTACTCTAGAAAGAGAAAGGTAGGAGGATTTCCTGGTTGCGAAATTTAAGAGAGTGGTATGGGTGCAGTTCAAGACAGTTGTTCAGAGCTACAGCCAACAAAGTTAAGATTGCTGTGATGGTAGCCAACCTTCGATAGGAGACGGTACTGCAAGAAGAAGAAGTAATCAAGTGAACATCTCGTAAAATGACACACGTCTATAAACAGAACCTTTCTCTAATATTCCATATCCCAATCTGTATCTTCCTCTTTAGCCCATTTCGATCCAACTTTGGACACAGGCCTTCCCCAAATTGTTTCATATCTGTCTTTGGCTGCGCTTTTCCAGTAAGTTCCTGCAGCTTTTACAATATCGTTCTTCCATCACCTCTGAGGTCTTCCTCTTCTTCCTGTCCACGATCTCCAATTTTGTATTTCAGCATGCCATCTTTTATCTTCCTGTCTCGAATTGTGGCCCGAAAATCTCCACTTTAACCCTTATATATGTTCAGTTACATTTTTTTACTTTTGTTTTCTCTCTTATCCATTTGTTTGATTTTCTGTGTTGCAGTTTTATTCTCAACATGGATCATTCCATTTTTCTCTAAGTCATTTTCATTTTATTTCTGTTGGACTTTGTTAATGTCCATGTTTCTGGAGCCATACATCAGTACAGGAAGGATGATGCACTGATCAAATATACAGGTGTTTAGGTACTGTTGTATTTTTGTGCTTTTTAGTAGGTACCTGTATAAACACAAGATAACCCGAAACCTTGTCTTTGATAAGCTAGGTCCAATAAAGGGCCTGTAACAATGAACATGTACAGGATTATTCACTATACATTTTGACCCCCCCCCCCCCCCCGTAAACCGCTTGATTTACAGAATTAGAAAAAATGTAAAATACATAAATTATTTGATTTTTAAATTATGATTTGTTGACATATATATCGTACTACTGACGTAATCCATCTGGGCGTAATGACGTAATCGACTATTATTTTAAATGAGAATAGGGGTCGTGTGCTAGCTCGTTTGAGAGGTTATTGAATTCTCTTTTCAGTAATATAAACATTAAGATAATTATTTATACAGGGTGTGAAAAAAATTTTTGAATTAAATTAATTGACAAAAAACGAAGAATGAATGTAATTTATTTAATTCAAAATATCTTCTACTGCTGTCAGAAAACAGAAATAAATGTTTATTGAATAAATAAACATTACAAACTTTCATTTCTGTTTTCTAACAGCAGTAGAAGACATTTTAAATTAAATAAATTACATACATTCTTCTTTTTGTGTCAATTAATTTAATAAAAAAAAATTTTTGACACCCGGTATAAATAACTATCTTAATGTTTATATTATTGAATAGAGAATTCAATAACATTTCAAATTATCTAGCACACGACCCCTATTCTTATTTAGAAAAATAGTCGATTACGTCATCACGCCCAGATGGATGACGTCACTAGTATGATATATACGTCAAAAAATCATAATTTAAAAATCGAATAACTTTTGTATTTTACATTTTTTTCTAATTCTGTAAATAAAGCAGTTTAAAGAGGGGTCAAGATATAGTGAACTTATGTACATAAGATCATAAATTTTGTTCGCTTAATCCTCTGCGAACGGTATTAAGTAAAATTATTATGGTACCTGCCATCATCTGCTACGTCTCCTACTTAAAGCTGTAGCAGGAACACTTGAAGTCTAAGAAGATCATCCACCAATATCTAATTATGTGTGGCACTACTACAAAGAACACTACAAATAAGAAGTAAAGAAACAAAAACGAAATTCTATAAAATGGTGGGAGCACAAATATTGACATAGGGAAGTGAAACTTGGACAATTCGAAAGCAAGAGAGTCAACGTATACAACGTTGATAAAATAAAATGTTGAAGAAGAACAAAAGATTGCACTCTGAAGGATTACTAAGAAATAACGATAAAAAGGCGGAATTGAACACCTAAAAGAACGACGGAATATTCTTTAAAATGTAGAGAACACGACATTGTGAAAACGAATGAAGACAGATTAGTCAAACAAGTAGTTAACTATAAACCACTTAGGACAAGAGAGTGGGTAGGCCAAGAAGCAGATGGCTAAAAAGAAGACGGAATAGCTACAAGCTACAAGCCTAGTTCTTGAGGTGTAAAAGAAGAACAAAGTGATAATATGTTACCTGCTTTGTTCTATTAACTAGTTAAATACAGTGCGTCCATAAAGTAACGCATAAATTCATTATTTCGTAAACCAGCGACATTAATGAAAAATCCTGAAATGGGTCGATTTTTCGATTCGATTCATACTAGTGACGTCATCCATCTGGGCGCGATGACGTAATCGATGATTTTTTAAATGAGAATAGGGGTCATGTGATAGATCATTTGAAAGGGTATTCAATTCTCTATTCACTTATATAAACATTATCCTAATTATTTATACAAGGTGTTCAAAAAAACATTTTTTTAATTAAAATAATTGAGACAAAAAGAAGAATATACGTAATTTATTTAATTCAAAATACGTTTTACTGTTGTCAGAAAACAGGAAAAAAATGTTTATTTGAGAAATAAATATTGTTTTTTGCTTAAATTCAATGTTAAAGTGCCACCCACCTGTCGCTTGGCAGTTTGAACATTTCGTTTAAGCGAAAATCAATGTTAATTTGTCAAATAAAAATTTTTTCTGTTTACGACAGTAGTAAAATGTATTTTGAATTAAATAATTACATTATATTCTTCTTTACGTCCCACTTATTTTAATTTAAAAAATGTTTTTTGAACACACTGTATAAATAATTATGTTAATGTTTATATTATTGGATAGAGAAATGAATACCCTTTCAAATGAGCTATCATACGACCCCTATTCTCATTGAAAAAAATCATCGATTACGTCATCACGCCCAGATGGATGACGTCACTAGTATGATATATATGGCAAAAAACCGTAATTTAAAAATAAAAATCGACCTGTTTCTGGAATTTTCCTCTTAAAGTAACCGGTTTACGAAATAACGAATTTATGCGTTACTTTATGGACGCACTGTATTAAATACATGAATGATATAGTAATTATTGTATCAGACAACGTTGAATGCATTTTGTTTTATACACGCTTTATAATATACACCTGTATTGGTTTTTTAGTATATTCCCAAATATATTACAAACTTTCCAATATAATATTCGTTCTGATCTTGTTAAATATCGATGTCACATCAATAGGAAGTAGAAATTATATTATCTTTAATTAAAAACTCCATTAAAGTTTCACGTAAGAATAATGAATTTCATAATTTTATAGAAAATGGACCTAAGCTAACTAATAATCTACATCGATAAAAGTGATTTATTGATAATGTCGATCGTTTAATAAGCAAATGGATAGAAGATAACAGCTAGCGATCAGTTTAAACCAGAGCTGAAAGTGTAAAATATAAATTGGCCGTCGAAGATCGAGACAAAACCTATTAAATTGCCATAATGCTTGTAACTAATCAGAAATGGCGAGGTGTTTAGATAGTGGCTTATGTTTGCCAACGAAATGAGAAGATACGTGTATATTTTCCGGTAGTGTCTAACATTACGATAAAGTCCGTCATTAAAAACATTTGCAGGTATTTTTTTCACGTATCTATACTTTAAACAAAATAATATACAGAATAATAAGATATCAAATCCAGGGCCGGATTTAAGGGAGGGCAGGCTCGGCAGCTGCCCTGGGCCCCCATATTCCGGGGGACCCCACAAAGCGCCAAATTTATTAATAACTGTGATGTCTGTGATACTTGTGAATCATTTTTATTAACCAATTAACTGTGATATTTCTTTACATGGAAGGTTTCACTCCCGTTAAAAGGTTTCTCATATTTTTGCCGAATCACGGTCATAGAGCAGAAGATATATTTAATTCTCTAATGACATTCTTGCAAGAGCATGATATCGATTTGAAAAACTGCAGGAGACAGTCCTACGACAACGTGTCAGTTATGAGTTGAAAATACAATGGTGTTCAGGCTAAAATTAAAGAACAAAAGATCTTGGCGTTGTGGATCCGTGTGTCGCCCACTTTTTAATTTAGTTGCAAAAGCTGCAGCTGTTGTCCTGCTGCCATATCATCATTTGATTTCTTAGAAGAACTTTACGAACTATATGTATTTTTCACAACGCCGACCGTGGCAGAAATATTATTCTTCCTAAAAGAGTAAATACTACTAGATGGTCATCTAGAAGTGATGTCGCAAAAACTCTAGTTAAAGGTTATAATCAGCTCCATCCAAAATTTCAGAAGACGATGGGCAACAATTTAAAACTCGTAGCGGTGCAAATGGTTTGTGTAATCGAATGTGTTTATTGGAAACAGGAATATTGGTAATATTTTGGAATGAAATCTTAGAGAGGATAAACAGCAAAAGTCGTATTCTCAAAATCCAAATCTTCTTCTTCTTCTTCGTCTTTCTTTTATAAGCAATTCTGCTTGTTTATTGGCAGATTGATATCTCTGTGGAAGGTTGTCACTCCATCTTTTGCGCGGTCAGCCGATACTTCTTCTACCGATTGATGATTTATCTCTTTCTATTTTGACCACACGTGTCTCCCCCATTCTGGTTATGTGGTTGTTTCATTCTTTTTTTCTATTTAGTGTCCACTCGTCTATACACTGTACGTTACATTGTCTTCTGATATCTTCACTCCTCTTTCGATCTCTCAGTGTATTTCCTGTAATTCTTCTCAGTACTCTCATATCTGCCGTTTCCAGTAGTCTTTGTGTTGTAGCTGTATCGGGTCTTATTTCTGATACATATGTCATTATTCGTCTTACACTGGCTTTATAAATTCTTGACTTCATCTCAGTGTTAATATGTCAGATTCGCCATATAGTGTTATTAAGGCATCCGGCCAGTCTATTTGCTTTTTGGACTTGATTTCTGACTTCTCTGTCTAAGTCTCCGTAACTTGACAATGTAATTCCAAGGTATTTTACTTCCATTACTTGTTCTATACTGATACCATCAATTTCAATTTTACATCTGATTGGTTCTTTACTGATTACTATTGTTTTGGTTTTCTGAGATGAAATTGTCATATTGAAATCTTTTGCTCTTACGTTAAATCTGTGGACTAATCTTTGCAGACTATCTTCATCTTGGGCTATCAATATTGCTAAATCCAAATATTGGACTTAATTCAGGATTGGCTGCACTTAGATCACTTAAAGAATTTATATTCTTTTAGGAAATATTCGACTGACTCGACTGGATTATGGGACATCTCCAGAGACTGAAATGACAACATCAGAGAAATTTAGGAGTCAAAATTTGATCGCTATAATATATCACTTCATTTCCTCTTCAAGATAGATTCTTCTGCATATGAATCCATTCATTCCAATTTTGGATTTATACATCATTTGGAAAATTTAACTTCCAATGAAATTGAAGCTCACTCACTGAAGCTTACCGACATTTACAGCAATGATTTAGATAAAACCTAGGTGTCGAACTGGTACAAATTGTAGAATTTTTAAATTCGTTTAAAGAGGAAATCGGCTCATCAAATATAAGTAAATAACTTCAAATGTACCGACTGCTAAAAGAAAAGAATGGGAATGATGTGTTTCCAAACACTGAGGTGACACTTTATATTTAGTTCTGATGCTAACTAACTGCAGTGGAGAGAGATCATTTTCAAAACTTATGTTAATTAAAAATCGACTTCGGTCTACGATGGGTCAAAAGCGTTTGAATCATCTCTCTGTAATGAGCATTGAACACGATTTGTTAAAGCAACTACACATGTTCGACATAATCAAGGAATTTTCAGTTAAAAAAATCTTGAAATTTACCCTTTAACCATACATCTAACTATGTTTATTTTTAATATTTTAGTGTAACAAATTCTAGTATTTCTTATTATTTAAAAATATATTTATAAAAGTAGATCAACATCTTTTTTTTAATTTCTAAAAGGGAAAACTCTGTAGTTAGCTGTATATCAGTTATAACAACAATTTTTTAATGGTATGAGGTCTCACCAATTCTGCCCAGGGTCTTAAATCCGGCTCTGATCAAATCCCATCAAGATCTTAAAAAAATATCCACAAACAGTAAAAGTGAAAGAAATTTCTGCAATTTCATATAAACTAGCCCTGCATAATAATGTTAACTTTATTATTGTTGTTCTTCTTCTCCTTCTTCCTACTTCCTCGATAGAATTACACCTGTTCCCTTGTGGAATGCCATCTATTTGGTTGTGCAGCCTATGACTCCATTTTCGCTTTCTTCATTTCTTGACTTTGCTGTACTTGTTAGATTGAAAAATACTTATGTTTTTTTACACACTTATGACAAATGAATGAATGGATAAAGAAAAGTGTTTTTAAAGTGTAAAAATAGTTAATTTCTAGCTGAGAGCTTTTGCTTACAAAGCCATCTTTAGAGCTATGGTCAAAAATTATAAAGTTAGAGTACCACCATTAAAGAGAGTTCCAATAAATTGCTTATATAATTCTTCTTCCGACGTTAAAAACTTGGAGGATGGTTGAAAAATTGATTTAAAAATTGAAAAAACATCTACAAAACGGCACATTCGGACTTCACATTTATTTAGCGTATGGCTACAGCACAGTTTTTGTGTATAAGAAGAGAGGACAATATATTACAAACAATAAATAACTATGGTAATAACAACGTATGTAGCACCTAGTAGATCATAGCCAGGAAGTTTTCTTCTTGAGCTCTATTGGACTTCATTTTCTGTATGTTTCTTGTTAGTATCGTTTCTTGTCAATATCGTTTTATCTCTATGCAAAATTTGACATTTTGACACTTGTCCCGAGTTCTTTAGTTAATTGGCACTTAGAAGGTCCATTTTTTAGTATTGTAATCTTTAATAACTTTGAAAACTGTGATTTGTTTCTGCCAGGAGATCTTGTGAAAGATTGTCTGGCGCTTCCTGTGCTAGTTAGTTTAGATTACTCAGGGTGCACGTGCAGTATTCTCCTGCGGACGCGAACTAGCTTTACACCCCCTTTAGAAGTAAAAAGTATGTATATGAATTAGATATAAATAACTAAAATATATTTTAAACGGTTTTTTGACACTGATTTACACATTTTGACGGTAGTTTTGACATTTTGACGGTACGGGTAAAATTTATTGGATAGGGGATTTTTGGAAAGGGGAAAAACATTGAATTCGCGACCGTCATCGCGACCTTCATCGCGACCGTCATTGCGACCGTCATCGCTTATGCTATATATTATTTGTATGTGTATATAAATTGTATAGAAGTATTTAAATTTAAAATAAATGTAAAACCTATTTTTGGATGGGGAAAAAGGATTTATTTCGCGACCGTCGTCACGACCGTCATCTCTTCGGCGAAATAAATTTTGTACGTACCTATATTATGCGATTCTATACATAAAGTGTATAGAAATATTTAAATTTAAAATAAATGTAAAACCTATTTTTGGATAGGGAAAAAGGATTTATTTCGCGACCGTCATCGTGACCGTCATCTCTTCGGCGAAATAAACTTTGTACGTATGTATATGTATTGAAGTGAAATCTTCTTTAGTCTAAAGACTTTAGGGACGTTGTGCACTTTTTGGATGGGGAAAAGTGTTAAATTAGCGGCCGTCATCGCTTCGACGAAATAAATTTTTGAAGTGAAAACTTCTTTAGGTTAGGAACCTTTTGCACTCTTTGGATGGGGAAAAAGTATTAAATTAGCGCCCGTCATCACTTCGACGAAATAAATTTTTGAAGTGAAAACTTCTTCAGGGACGTTGTGCACTTTTTGGATGGGGAAAAAGTAATAAATTAGCGAATGTCATCGCTTCGACGAAATAAGTTTTTGAAATTAAACCTTCTTTAGGGACGTTGTGCACTTTTTGGGTGGGGAAAAAGTATTAAACTAGTGACCGTCATCGCCTCGGCAAAATAAATTTTTGAAGTGAAAACTTTTTAGGGACGTTGTGCACTTTTTGGATGGGGAAAAAGTATTAATCTAGCGACCGTCATCGCTTCGGCGAAATAAATATTTCAAATGAAAACTTCTTTAGGGACGTTGTGCACTTTTTGGATGGGGAAAGAGTATTAAATTAGCGACCGTCATCGCTTCGACGAAATAAATTTTTGAAGTGAAAACTTCTTCAGGGACGTTGTGCACTTTTTGGATGGGGAAAAAGTATTAAATTAGCGACCGTCATCCCTTCGTAATATAAATTTTTGAAGTGAAAACTTCTTTAGGGACGTTGTGCACTTTTTGGATGGAGAAAAAGTATTAAACTAGCGACCGTCGTCGAAAAACTTCTTTAGGGACGTTGTGCACTTTTTATATGGGGAAAAAGTATTGAATTTGCGACCGTCTTCATCTCGCCGAAATAAATTTTGTACGTATATATTTATATTATGTGTATGTATACATAAATAGCATAGGACGTATCTACGCAACGCGTATATAATATGTATATAGGTATATCATTTCTTTTTGGATGGGGGAAAAGCATTGAGCTCGTAATTCGTAATTGATATACTATAAGAAGTTTTCACTTCTGTCGGCACTCCCACGAGTGCCCTAAATTTGACGGTACATTAAACCATCTGGAGTCAAGGTGGCAGACAGATTCTGTAATGTTAACCACAACAATATTTTTTTGTAGTAGGTACATTTAAATAAAAAAAAAATTATCCAAAATAAGTAGGTAAAGCAAACATGTTTGGTCCTATAAGACCATCATCAGTGAATATTCATTATAACATGAAGCTATATACGTATAATTAAAACTTCCCCTGTTCCAGTGTTCTCATACATCAAAGTTTGTCCGGATAGACACCGTTAAGCTATTAACAAATTTTCAGCTTGCTATTAATAAACTTATTTTTGTAGTCGGGATCCAGGTCATAAAAGGATTGTTTCACGAAGACTTGAGCTGCAGACTCTGTTGCAGAGCTGCAAACATTTGTTGGAGATAACCAAGTGACTTCAAAAATATGTGATATAGTCGCGGTAACATATATTGTAGCACGCTTTAAAGGCAGCGACATTAATTTGATACCATCTTGTTTACAATCGACCCGATGCTGTTTTAGTATGATAAGCGTTTAGGTTGAGAAGCAAGAGTAGAGTGTAGGTAGGGTGTTGTTTGGCATTCAGAAACTTTTTTTGTTCAACATAATGTAAAAATAGGAGGAACCCTGTAAGATGAAATATAAATAAAAAACGCTAAAAATTAATTATACAACATTCATATATCCTGCTTTAACGGTATATATCTAAGTAAAACATAAATATTTTTACTCACAATCGGTTAGTAATTTATGGATTTCTAACCTTTGAAGTAATCAGGAAGCGACTTATTACTTACTTTACTTTCCCAGCTAGCCGGGAAAGTACTTTCCCGGTTAGCATCTGTCACTTTTCTACCTGCAAATGTCAATGTCATTTTTGATTAAAAGATGGTTTAGAAAGAATAGAATCCACTCAACATTTATTTAATTAAGAAACAACAACAACAATAACAAAAAGAAAACTATTTGGAATTATAAATATTAATAGTTACATTAGCACACCTTTAGCCACGCACCATTTACTGTATAGTTCATAGGTGTTTTCATACCTCTCCCTGCTTTTTTCAGGAATTATTCCTTCAGTAGCTCTCTCTGCAGCTACCCGCAGTTCTGGTGGCGTACATTCAAATTCACTATCAGACATTTTTGTAAAATAAACACAATTTGATTATATGTACAATTAATGGCGTCGTGTATCGCCTAAATGTCAGATTCAACAAACTTGTTTTGTTACCTAGCAACGATCTCACAGGTTAAAATTACTTAAAATAATTCATCTTATCACATAATGAAAATGGATACAGATATTTGAAACGAAATTATTATTGGTAGATTGTGAGTATTAGAAATCCATAAACTACTAACCGATTGTGAGTAAAATAGTATACAAACCTCGCGGGAACTCATTCTAGCCTCGCGTCTGTAGTTTACCTCGGTGCTTCGCACCTCGGTAAACTACCTTGCCGCTCGGCTGAAATAGAGTACTTTTCCGCTAGGTATGTAATATACTATTAGTTACATATTTAATTACCAGTACAACGAGATAAATCTGATCATTCTACTATATTTCTTACTTCAACTGTATTCATACAATAACCTGAAGGTCAGGTAAAAGCTGCTACAGTGTTGAAATATTCTGGAATGGAAGACATACAATAAGTCAATTGGCCTCAGTACGACCTGTTTATAACGGACGGCTTCCAGGAAAAAAACAATAATAAAACTTATAAACAGAACTTGTAAAAGAGTTTGGAATAAAACTTAAGAATTAATAAAGACGTAGAATACTAAAAACGGAATTACTTACTTAGAACGAGTGGCAAAAATAACGTACCTGATATACAATTTAAATGAAACTTGGGAACACTCAATAGAATTAAAGGCATGTTTTCTATAATATGGCATAGATACATGTTTGTGGCATAGATACTCAGTGGATAGAATGGGTCAGTCGTAAAACAAAAATTGAAATCATCCAAGAATAGATAAAAGGAAGATCTAATCTATATAGCTAAAGAAAAAAAACATTAAATGTGGGTCACCAATATATTTGGTCATTTATACCAATATTCTCATTCTTTGTCACTATCGTAGGACTATTTTTTGTATCGTAGGATTTTATTAATGTTCTTATTATTTTACTTTTTTCTTTGTTTTCGCTTGTGCTTTATAACTACATAGATAATAAATAAATACATAAAAAAACATTGACATATTTGAAAGGAAATGTGATAATGTCCCTATATCGACTTCAGCGCAATACTAGACATTACCGCTTTAAATGCACAGTCTACGATGATACTACGCGAGCTCCAACAGTAGTCCAAGATTTGCCGAACAAACATTGATCAAGATAGCTGTGAGTTGTGTTAGTTGTTCCACGTGTGACGGCCACCTAGGGAGTGCTACGGACTGCCGCACAGTCGCCGTCTTGCAAAAGGCCTTCTTAATCTTAAAAAGATTTATTATCATTTCCTCCGGGCAAATTTTGGCCACATTGGCCCGTTTCCCCCGTGTTAGGATGTCTTGTTTATATTCGTTCTATGCATAAAATTTAAAGGGTTTTCGTATTTCAAATAGTAAAATAAAAGTCGGGTTCAAATTTTATTTAAGGCTTTTAAGGCGGATCCACATCAATAAAAATTTATGTTGTACGTTGTATTTGACACAAACTTTTTGTTGATGTGGCTATGCGCCGCATGGATTTATGCAAAAGTATTTTCGTGACGAACAAAGCACGCTATCCGTCGCCCTGACGGTTTTTCAGTCGGCTTCAAAGAGATTTTCGCCGCACAGCAGTGTTAATGTGGACTTGATTATCCATTTGTCGCTAAGTCAGTGATTCTCAACCATTTGGGGCGCGCCCCCTAGGGGGGCGCGCTTTTAGTAATGGGAGGCGTGAGCATATAAAAAAACACACGTTGACTAAAATCAAAGCAAAACAAATTCTAAT
Organism: Diabrotica virgifera virgifera; assembly: GCF_917563875.1. Classification (NCBI taxonomy): domain Eukaryota; kingdom Metazoa; phylum Arthropoda; class Insecta; order Coleoptera; family Chrysomelidae; genus Diabrotica; species Diabrotica virgifera. The sequence continues at coordinate 143,607,178 of NC_065443.1, read as the reverse complement.
AAGCGAAATAAAAAAATAAAATATACAAGAACACTGATAAGGAGCTACGAGGTGTCCCTAAAGTAGCGGAACAGTCGAATATTTCGCGAAATGAACATCGGATCGAAAAACTGAAAAATACGTATTTAATAGTTTTCAAAAATCTATCGAATGACACTAAACACGACCCCCCATTCTACCCCCTGTAGGTGGGGTGGGAGTAACTTCAAAATCTTAAATGGAAACCTCCATTTTTTATTGCAGATTTAGGGCCAGCTCATACGGTGAAACGCAAATGTAACGAAACTGCAACCCTCAGTTACTTTTGAGTTTCTGCCATAGACGCATATGAGAGACCACACATGATGCAACTATTTTGACCGTTTCAAACCGACGGTTTGAAACCGACCGACGGTTTGAAACTCATACAGATCAGTTTAATTGAAACCGGTGTGCAAGAAACTTGTGTTTGCGTTTCATTGAATTTCGCGTCTTTGTGGCTATAACAAAATGGAATATCAACAGGAATCCTATCAAATTCTATAGATTACCCTTCTGTGAACCAAGACATGAATTTTGGAAACTTACTACGAATGCGTTGCATGACAAAAATGACTTAGCTCATTTAATGTTTAATTAATATTAATGTATAAGTAATAATATTGATAAAGATTATTTGATTTTATCACTTCATCGTTCTTATTTAAATCATTGATATAAATAAATATTTTAAAATACAAGTACCTATGTATTATTAAAATACTAAGTTTTATTATTAACCGTTCTTGAGAACTCACACATTCCCTCATATTAGTATTGTGTTTTTACAGCGGGAATGTCATTATTTCACCAAGTTCAAGGTATGTAGTTTTGCGCATACAATAACAATCCATGAATTTTCTATCAGTTTTTTGTTTTTTACATACAACTGATATTCTTCTCAATGTACAATGTAGGGATGTATCCACATTGCTTCTATTTTCTTTGTCGAAGATATAAGTACATAACCACCACTGCTTCATCACTTGAACAAGACATTTTACAGACACCTGTTCACAGAAATCTGAAATGATTGTAAGGTGTGGGGTTGCGGCGTGTGTGGTATTAAACGATTCAAACAAGTTTCAAACTAATAATTTCAAAAGGGTTTCGTTGCAGTTTCGTTTCACCTTTCGTTTCACCTATGTGATGCGCCTTAGATTCCTTACGTAAAAGTAAGCAACTTTTATTCGAGACATTTTTTCGAGTTATAGATAGATGGCGCTATAATCGGTAAAAACGATTTATCGTCATACCAAAGAAGAACCGAGAACATACCGAGAAATACACTTCTAAATAAAAAAACAAAATACACGTTTTTAATATTTTTCAAAAACCTATCGAACGACCTCAAACATGACCCCCACTCCACACCTCAAGGGTGTGGAGTGGGGGTAACTTTAAAATCTTAAATAGGAATCTCCATTTTTTATTACAGATTTGGATTTCTCATATAAAAAAATAAGTAACATTTATTCGAAACATTTTTTAGAATTGTTAATAGATGGCGCTATAATCGGAAAAATGCGATTTATTAGCGCCATCTATCAACAATTCTAAAAAATGTTTTGAAAAAATGTTACTTATTCTTTCATGAGGAATCCAAAATTGCAATAAAAAATGGGTGTTCCTATTTAAGATCTTAAAGTTACCCCCACCCCACCTCCAGTGTGTGGAGGGGGGTCGAGCTTGATGTCTTTCGATAGGCTTTTGAAAAATATTAAATACGTGTTCTTTGGTTTTTCATTTGAAAGTGTATTTCTCGAGATATTAGACCGTTTCTATAATTTACCTATGGTATCACGATAAATCGTTTTCACCGATTATAGCGCCATCTGTCCACAATTCGAAAAAAGGTCTCGAATAACAGTTACTTACTTTTACATAAGGAATCCAAATCTGCAATAAAAATGGGGGTTTCCATTTAAGATTTTAAAGTTACCCCCCACCCCACCTCCAGGGGTGGAGTGAGGGGTTGTGTTTGGTGCCATTCGATAGATTTTTGAAAAATATTGAATACGTATTTTCAGTTTTTCGTTCCGATGTTCATTTCGCGAAATATTCGACCGTTCCGCTACTTTTGGGACACCCTATATAATTATAGAGATCACTGAATACTAAATTAATTATCAACAAGTTTATTGTAAATTAGTGACTTTCTTGGGCATGTTTTACAGAGCAGTTTATCGAAACAGGGTGTAATATTAGAAATAGGCGCTCTCAGTTATTTTTCTATATTTAGCTGCGATCTATAATTTGGTCTTCAAATTAGCCATCGCGGAAAATCCTGTTTCGCAAAGGTAGGATGTTGAAAACGGTAATAGTATACGGAGCGCTCTGGTTTTCAGTGTTGAAAACTCATTATTTATCCCTGCCAAAATTCAAAGAGGGATTTATTGTTCAATTCTTCGGGTGTAACTTAAAACGGATTCCTGATTCGTAATTCCTACTCGTAACTACGTATTAATTGGTCATCGGCAAAAAAATATCTTTTAAAATTTTAAAACATCTCTAAATTATGTGGAATGGTTACAAAAACATTTTTAGTTTGTTTTGCTATAAATTTCTGCTTCACACTTCCAATTTTCTACAGAAAGCGTTAACTTTATCATTCGTATCCAATATACTGTGTATTGGCTCCTTGAAGTTGTAGGTGTAGGTTCAAAATATGTCAACCAAGTAGCTCAAGTTCATCCAAAAATAAATCAACACATTGTAAAAATTTCCCACGTGATAAATACCTTGCCTCACAACGAAGTAATAATGCTAAATGTACTGCATTCATGTCTTTACAAAGTGCAGAAAAGATTCTAGTTTTCAAAGGTTCTAATTTTTCAAAGGTTCTCATTTTTATGTAACTAACTACTGTTACAACCATATTTAGCACTATATTCAGGCCCAGGAGACATTTCTTTGGAAGCCAGAGCTTATCTGTGAATCATACAGTGTGTCTATACACACATTGGAGACTTTTGTTTCACAAGCGCTTGTAGACTTTAAAACTTTCCGGACATTGCACGAGCACAATCGATACATATTCCGACGAAATTCTCCCACTCTATTTTTGCTTCATTTGTGTAATCATTTAAGATTAGTATGGTATAACTAGACCCAAACCCAGACATCCAAAGTGAAAGTTACCCTCCAACACCAAATTGTTGTATATGGTCCACATAATGTTCAGAAAAAAGTCACACCATTTTAAGCGTCGGGTTTGGGGGGGAGAGGGAGGAGAAATCGGTAAATTCGTAGTTTTTTAAGTTTTTCGTCAATATTTCTAAAACTATGCGGTTTAGCATGAACAACCCTCTATACAAAAATTTTCTACATTAAATTTGAAATAAAAAAGGTCCTATGCATAATCCTTCTAAAATGAACGGTACCAAAGTTACGGAGGTAGTATAGTATAATTGGTCCAAAAAAAGGCCTAACCCAAACATCCAAAGTAAAAGTTTTCCTCCAACACCAAATTGTTCTATATGGTCCACATATTGTTCAGTAAAAAGTTACACATCATTTTGAGCGTCCGGTTTGGGGTGAGATGGGAGAGAAGTCGGTAAATTAGTAGTTTTTTTACGTTTTTCGTCAATAGCTCTAAAACTATACTTTAGCGTAAACAATGTTCTATATAAAAATGTTCTACATAAAATATAAAACAAAAAAGGTCCTATTCAAAATTGTTATAAAATCAAGGTTTCCAGAGTTACGGAGGGTGAAAAGTGGAGATTTTCGATTATGTTTTATATTCTTTGGACAATTTATAATATTATTACTGATGAAAGAAATTTTCTTTAACAGGATTTTGTTTTGTAAATAAAATTTGCTATTTCAGTGGCCGATGGTGATAAGCCCTTAAAGAAACGTCAACGTCACCACCCAAAATCATCATCAATTGCCAAAAAAATATAAAAAGTATCGAAAACCTACACTTTTCACCCTCCGTAACTCTGGAACCGTTGATTTTGTAACAATTATGCATAGGATCTTTTTTGTTTTAAATTTTATGTAGAACATTTTTGTATAGAACATTGTTTACGCTAAAGCATACTTTTAGAAATATTGACAAAAAACTTTAAAAAACTACTAATTTACCGACTTCTCCCCCATCTCCCCCCTAAACCGGACGCTCAAAATGGTGTAACTTTTTACTGAACAATGTGGACCATATAGAACAATTTGGCTTTGGAGGAAAAATTTTACTTTGGATGTCTGGGTTTGGCCTCTTTTTGGACCAATTATACTATACTACCTCCGTAACGTTGGAACTGTTCATTTTAGAAGGATTATGCATAGAGCATTTTTTATTTTAAATTTAATGTAGAACATTTTTGTATAGAAGGTTGTTCATGCTAAACCGCATAGTTATAGAAATATTGACGAAAAACGTAAAAAACTACGAATTTGCCGATTTCTTTCTCCTCTCCCCCCCCCCCCCCAAACCCGACGCTCAAAATGGTGTTATATGGACTATATAAAACAATTTAGTGTTGGAGGATAACTTTCACTTTGGATGTCTGTGTTATGCCATCTTTTGAATCAATTGTATCATACTACATATATAACAAATAATGCAAGCGACGCTGTTCTCAATTCTATCGGTTTGCAGAAAAGTAGTTCTTCTACTACTAACGTGTTATCACAAAATCAAACATAGGAGCTGATCTTGTACCTACATCTTCAGCTATATCACCAATTCGACGGGCAACAGTATCATTCGAGAGAGGTATAGACTGCCATTTTTTGTTGTTCTGAAGCTATTTCCTTGTGGCATTTTTATGATTAATTATTTATATGGGAAATAAGCCACAATTAAAATGAAAAAAATAATTTTATTAACGTTTCGACGCCCAAATCGGGTGCCGTTGTCAAAATACAAAATATTACTAAAATAAACTAAAGTGTTGTTGCTAAGCAAAAAAATTCTTCTAATAATTTATTTAATCTCACTCATTTATATTGGCAATTCAGACATATATTATACATTTTAAAGTAGAAGACTTTAAAATGATATTGCCAATATTTATGAGTTGCGTTCCTGGGACGACTTACTGAAAGATAGTTCATTCGATTACATGAAATTAACCCCAACTCAAGAATATCCGTCATAAAAAATTATAGCATGTGATATGTCTTTAAAAAGACAACCAAATGCAACGACAGTAAAATTCTCGCGTTAGAGACTTCATAGTAAATCACAAGGGAAAACCAGGAAAAACCCTGTGATACTATCCCGACATCGTAAGTATTTGGTCTTACATTAATTTACTCTCAAAAAATAATACCAAATTCTGACTTGTAACATGTTTAAATTATAAATAATATTAATAATACTAGATATATAAGTAATACTAAAATATAAAATATGTACTAGCTCGATATTATTGACTTACTAATCTTGGTATTTTCTTTCTATTGACTTCCTCTTTCAGTATGGGTAACCACATCCTACTGCATTCTACCGAGGAATTTGCGACACAATTGGTTTCATTTAGCATAATTAGAGCCGCTTCTTTGATTTTTCTCTTTTTACTATCTGATTCTTTCAGGACTATACTTGAATCTCTCCACTGAACTCTATGTTCATTATCCCATGCGTGTTGACATATTTGAGATCTCTCAAATTCTCTATTTTTAATATAAGATTGATGTTCACTTATTCTAACGTCTAATGGTCTTGATGTCTCACCTAAATAAAATTGTTCGCATTCACAAGGTATTTTATAAATGCAATTCTTTGTTCTTTCTTGATCATTGTTAGGTTTAGTTTTAGATAGAATAGATCTCAATGTGTTTGTTGTTTTGAATGTTGTTGAAATGTTGAATTTATTTCCTATTGTTTTAAGTTTCTCGGATAGTCCTTTTATATATGGTATTGATATTTTCCTCGTATTATTTCTGGTGAATGTTGTAGGATCCCGTTCTAAGTTGTTCTGTTCCATTCGATCCAATCTTGACAATTCCTTATTTAGTTTATTTTAGTAATATTTTGTATTTTGACAACGGCACCCGATTTGGGCGTCGAAACGTTAATAAAATTATTTTTTTCATTTTAATTGTGGCTTATTTGCCATTTTTTGGGAAAATTATCTCCAAACATAGTTTCTACAAATTGCAGGTGGCAAAATAAACTCTTCACCAATAGTGCGAGGCTTTTTAGATCTGTCTATTTCATATGCAGGGCCGCCGAGAGGGCGGTACAGCCGATACATTTTACCGGGGCCCGGCGATGTAAGGGGCCCGGCGTCGACCGGACCAAAGACGTAATTTTTCCCGTTTTTTTTTGCTTTTCACTTTACGTCCATAATTCGTTTGATTTGGTTTAAAATTTTAACAGCAATAAATCACATGAGTCAAATATTACAGTGCAGTCAGATTAAACTATGTTATGGATATGCAGATTAAAAATATATCATTGCTTCTAGGAAATTTACAAAAAATCAGAAGGATCTATGTTGAAGAATCTAAATTAATTACCAGCAACTGTGGAATAAATCCAGAATTTACATCAAATAAAGAAAAACGGCGCAAAAAGCCTGTGAGATTTTTTGATGATTTGCCTGGGTCTAGTAGTGATGCGACTGATAATTTTGAGCTCGACGCAATATTTTGCTGGGAAATATTATTAATATTGTTATATAATAAATAATTTAACCAAAAGATTTAATGCGGAAAATAAAGTTCATTCGCTATTTAACATTTTATGGATATTCCGAGATGAAGGCAACAGAGCCTATTTTACTTCAAATCAGGCCCGAGCGACTACAAAATTTTCGGGCCCCTAAATATAATTTAATAATGATAAACACTTTTTTAAATGTATTAATTACTTATTTAATAGAAATATAGTTAAACCAGAAATTTAAGTTTTTATTAACACATTGTTTAATGATTAGATATAACTTTTATTCTTATCATTTATCATTTCCTGTTCGTAAAATATAAGAATTTTGAAAATTAATTTTGTTATTGTAATACATTTTTTTGGTGTTCTTTCCGGGTCCCAATAAAATGCGGGCCCGAGGCAGATGCCTCACGGGCCTAGTGGTAAAATAGGCCCTGGACGGCAATATTAAGAAGAAAATTGATATATGTATTGCGATAGTTTTATAAAGAAGATATCAGTGAAGAAATGGGAGATGAAATTTTTCATTTGAGAGCGATATACAAGGATAATATTGGTGAATCTCAACTTTATCCAATATATTTGCTTAATAAAATTAAACATCTCAAATTTGAATCGTTATTGTGTTAAGAATATTTTGCACATTACCGGTGACAGTCACAGAAGCAGGAAGATCCTTTAGTTTTCTTTTTCGCATAAAAAATGCTATGAGGTAATGAATGAAACAGGATCGGTTAGCTGCCTTTCAACTTTGTGAATTGAAAATGATTTGGTATAATCATGCGATTTTTGCCAAATCAGAAAACTCGAAAAGCACCTGTATTATAAATATTTTCACTGTTATAAATTGAATAAAATTTTGTATAATCAAAATTTAATAAAATTTATATGTATTTAAAATGTTTCTTATTATTAATAATTTTATTTCTATAAAATTAAACAATTTTTCGCTCTTCACTTTTTGCCGGGGGCCCGCCCTTCACTTTTTACCGGGGCCCGCTCATCCCTCTCGGCGGCCCTGTTCATATGAGACTTTATAGGAGGCAAGTAAAGCTTTTAACACACAATTATCACGCAAACTAGAACACACACGTCCACAATAAATTAATTTAACAGTTACAGAAGGACTGACTGAACTGACTCGACTAACGAAAAGGCTGAAACGACTAACGGTCAGAACTGAGAAGTCTGTTTTAGACTATACCTTTTTTTGTTAACAGAAAATGGTATCACAAAAACTTACATGAAATGATTGTGTACAATATTAATACAAGAAGTTTTGTGTATTACATTGTCTCGTTTTCGTAATAGAATGTTATGTGATTCTGCGCATTACATGCTAAAAAAGTACTTTTTATAGCCCCAGTACACGTTGGGCCAATCAGTTGGCCCAAATAGTTGGGTGCATAGAGCTCACCCTAATGCACCCTGTGCCTAGGAACTAATTCATACCTTTCTCAAAAACTCACCCCTTTAAATGGTAACACTCCGCGGATTTTTCATATTTAGAGGTCCATAGACCATATTATGAAACAATAAAACCGCGTTAACGTTGTAGTTCCTTTCTAAAACATATCATCAATAGCCAATTGGATCTGCGTACATCCTTAATGTAATGCTTATGATCATTCAAAAACAACAATTTCCATAATTTCCTGAGAATGAGTATTTTTCTATTTTCAATGCTGATACCGACGCCACGAAAATATCATGTAGAAGATTTTTATATCGAGTTAGCCGTTGGATTGAACTCAATTCTATGGATGTAACAAAAACTTTTAAACCAACTCACTTCTTTACGCCTGGTCAGACAATTGAAAAGTTTCGGAATGTTTTTGACAATTTGTGGATTGTACCTACCCTTTTGCTTGAAAGTTTTACCACTCTTTCGTTAGATAGATTCGAACTTGTTGGGATATATCTTTCAAATTATGTCGTCTAGACTTTTACAAAACAGAGGCGTGGTTCGGTGAAAATCGTTAGATTGTACATAGTTGCATTTTATTATGTCTCAACATTTTATAACAATATTGCTATTTATTCTTCTTGTAATATTATTTCTGCTATCGATTCTCAACAGAAATGGGTGTCCTGTGATTGGCCTGAAGATTTAATCTAATCTTCAGTCGACTTCGCAATCTTATCCGAATAAATGGTCAAGGAATTTAGACACGAATGGTATTTTGTCCATCTTTAAATTGAAAACTATAAGGCAGGCTAAGATAAGCCTAAGTATATATCAGGTCTTTGACTGAAAATAAGAGAAAATATCTTCGTCTTCTTTAGGTGCCGTGTCCGTATTCAGACGTTGACCGTCATCATGTTTGCAATTTCCTGGAACCGCTCTCTCTCTCTCTCTCGGCTGCTCCGAGAAATAATACTCCTACTGTGGAACCACACCATTGTCTAATATTACGCAGTAATGAAAATTTCATCCGACCAATCAATCTCTTTCCCTCCACTTGTGTATATTTATTGTGGATTATAACGTCCATGTGTCACAACCATACAATAGGATAGACATAGACCACACATAACATTTCTGGACCTTCTTGCAAATATTCATCGACAGGTTTCTGTTTTCTTCAAAAAGAGAAAGCAGACATTGATATATATTAATCTTTCCAACTGCCATCCACTTTGTCTTTGAAATATTGATTTTAAGGCCTCTCCGATAACTTGCTTCAGTGACTAGATTTACTAATGTCTGGAGATCTTGTAAATTTTCTGCAAGAATGGCTGTATCGTCAACGTATCTGATATTGTTGATTACTTCTCCGACTAGTCTTACTCCCTCTTGTCTGTCATCCAAAGCCTCAATAAAGATTAAACAGACTGTGTGACAAACACAACCCTGTCGTAATCCACGTTTCATTGGTAGTTTTTCAGTACGTCTATTTTCAACTTGGATAAAGGTTACTTGATTTTAATATAATATTATATAATATTATAATTCTTCTTCTTCAAGTGCCGTCTCCTAATCGGAGGTTGGATATCATCATCACTATCTTTACTCTATCTACCGCTGCTCTAAAGAGTTCTATAGAACTGCATCTAAACCAGTCCCTTAAATTCTTTAACCATGACACTCTCCTTCTTCCTATACTCCTTCCGCCTCTTATCTTTCCCTGTATTATCAGTCTTAGCATTTCATATCGCGGTCCCCTCATTACGTGTCCCAGATATTGTAACTTTCTTATTTTTTATGTATATTATATATTATATTATAGATAAGTATTTTAGCAGTCTTACATCGTAGTGGTCGAGTTCTGCTGCCCACAGGCAATCGAAAAGTGTATCGTGTTGTATTCGGTCGAATGCCTTCTCGAAGGCATTCTTACACATTCTTAAATATTACACATTCTTTCGGATTTCAACTTTTTTGTAAGATGTAACGTGGTTGTTGTGTTTGTTGCTCCAGGTAACAACATCAGCCGAAGACAAAAGTTCACTTTTTAAGACAATTTTATTTGGAATCAAAACATACAAGGTTTTGTATATTTAAAGGATCGTTTAAACACAGCGATATATCAAACAACTTATCAAGGTCAATCGAGTTGTTGCAACTTATCATTGTGTGTAAACGGTGCATCGCACGACTTATCAAAGTTGGAGTTGGGTTGAGGTTGGTATCAACTTATCACAAGGATCGAGTTGTTTTAATTTATCGTCGTGTCTAAACGGTACAGCGATTTATCATTGGACTTGGGTCGTATCAATTTAGGAGAATCTTACCGTATTAGAATTTATTTACATATAATTAAATAATGTACAGGGTGATTGATTAGTGGGGTAAAGCTACGTAGATCCGTTATAGTAATAGATAGCAATAAAAGTTAATAACAAAAATTGTAGCCAACTTTTAGATTCACATTTATAAAATTAATTAGAATGTTACATAGGGTGTTCGATAACATAGTGGCAGAAATCATAGAGCAAAACAGCGAAACCAAACAAGTTTGATTTCTCCGCTCGCACTCTTTGTTATTTTTCCGAAAAATGAATCTCGATGTCCTGATATCTGAAGTGTTTCAAAGAAAGCTGTTTTTGAATCAGTAAGATTCCCTATTCAGATGACGACGATGGCTTTTTAAATTTATAACTTTATGCAATTTTATAATTAAATAAATATTATGTAACTTAATAATTATTATTAGTTCTACGTTCTACAGTGTGGCAAAACCAAATGGAATAAATTCATTATTTCGTAAACCGACGACTAAAAAATCCGGACATATTTTTAAATTATGATTTTTTGGCATTTACATACTAGTGACGTCATCCATCTCGAAGCTGAAATAAAAAATATACATGCGGACCAATGTAAAAAAGGTCATTTCATTGTTGTCTTCTTACCGGCGTGAGAAATACAAAATAAGATTTACTATTTTATTTGGACATAAGTCACAATTCGAGTTTGAAATCAAGTTTACTTGACGTTTCGAGTTTCACTTCGGAAATCGTTATCAGTATATAAAAAAACATTCATAAATTAAAAATTTAACTTTTGTTTCTGGTGAAGCAACGCAGTTGGAACAAGCAGAATATTATAATTATTGTCACCGGAAAGCGAAAAAGGTAACGCACAACTTGAAAGAACTTATATATTTCTAACTTCGTTTCTGGTGAAGCAACGCAGTTGGAACAAGCTGATATATTATAGTTGTGTCACCGGAAAGCGAAAAAGGTAACGCACAACTTGGGAGAACCTATAGATTTCCAACTTGGTTTCTGGTGAAGGAACGCAGTTGGAACAAGCAGATATATTATAATTGTGTCACCGGAAAGCGAAAAAGGTAACGAATAACTTGGAAGAGCCTATAGTTTTCTAACTTCGTTTCTGGTGAAGCAACGCAGTTGGAACAATCAGATATGTTATAATTGTGTCACCGGAAAGCGAAAAAGGTAGTCCCTGAAAACTATAGGTTTTTCCAAGTTGTGCGTTACCTTTTTCGCTTACCGGTGACACAATTATAATATATCTGCTTGTTCCAACTCGTTGCTTCACCAGAAGCGAAGTTAGAAAACTATAGGGTCTTCCAAGTTGTGAGTTACCTTTTTCACTTTCCGGTGACACAATTATAATATATCTGGTTGTTCCAACCCTGTTGCTTCACCAGAAGTGAAGTTAGAAAACTATAGGTTCTTCCAGGTTGTGCGTTACCTTTTTCGCTTCCCGGTGACACAATTATAATATATCTGCTTGTTCCAACTCCGTTGCTTCACCAGAAGCGAAGTTAGAAAACTATAGGCTCTTCCAAGTTGTGAGTTACCTTTTTCACTTTCCGGTGACACAATTATAATATATCTGGTTGTTCCAACCCTGTTGCTTCACCAGAAGCGAAGTTAGAAAACTATAGGTTCTTCCAAGTTGTGCGTTACCTTTTTTGCTTTCCGGTGACAATTATAATATTATATCAGCTGCTTTTTCCAACTGTGTTGCTTCACCAGAAACAAAGTTAAATTTTTAATGTATGAATGTTTTTTGTTGATATTTTCAACTCAGGCGCTCCAAAACCAACAAACCACTCGCAAACCCGTCCAAATACGTATTGCGAACCATCAAAGCTTTTGTTGAAAAACCGACAGAAGTTGACGTGCCTGATCCCTTGATCACGCATTTTTAATTACTTTTTCTTTTGCGTAGACAGACGAATAGGGAATGTTGTATACAGATTAAAGTACGGTAATGGTACTTTTTAATAGTGATATAAAATACAGGGTATCCCATTTAAATTTTACTGAAAAAATAATGTACCTACCTACTTGAGTTTTAACTCACCCTTTATTAGATATAAAGTAAATTAGCAATATCAATCATTTTTAAAAATTTTGACAATAAATAAAATATGGCATCAATAAACCATTGCCGTTGTGCTTATTTTTATTTATACAGTGAGTTGAACTTGTTACGATTTTCATATAAAATTGGTTATAACTTTGTAAATACCCTGTATAACATACCCAACCTTTATATTTTGAAAGTAACAGGATCTATTTGTTTACGATGAAAACTAGTTATAATTCATTGAAGGGTCTAAAAGGGTCTAATGTACACAATGGTCTCCTCTTCAACTTGTTGTGGTCAACTTATCGCAGCGTCTAAACAGCGTTTCAACCTCAACAAATCACAGCAACTTGTCATCACAACTAGTTGCTGGACTTATCGCTGTGTTTAAACGCCCCTTAAGGATCGTTTAAACACAGCGATAAATCAAACAACTTATTAAGGTCAATCGAGTTGTTGCAACTTATCATTGTGTGTAAACGGTGCATCGCACAACTTATCAAAGTTGGAGTTGGGTTGAAGGTGGTATCGCATTGAATCGCAGCGTCTAAACAGCGTTTCAACTTGTCATCACAACTAGTTGCTGTGACTTGTCGTTGTGTTTAAACGACGCTTAATTCGTAAAAGTATCTTTCGTGCGTGACTCACCATACTGATTAGGCCGCACCTACATTGGATCCGATTTTCTCCGATCAGATCAGATCCGACGTCGGCCGACGTCGGAATAGAAAATAAACCCATAGTATTAAATGGGGGTGCCTACATTGGATCCGTTTTTCTCCGATCCGATCAGATCAGATCAGATCCGACGTCGGCCGACGTCGGAATAAAAAATAAACCCATAGTATTAAATGGGAGTGCCTACATTGGATCCGTTTTTCTCCGATCCGATCAGATCAGATCAGATCCGATATCGGCCGACGTCGGGAGTAGCTTCTCCTATTCTCATCGAGAAGTGTTTGGTTTCATTCCGATTGGTTGCAAGTTGAGTTGCAATTTTAGTTGCAAGTTGGTTGCAAGTTGGTTGCAAGTTGGTTGCAAATTAGTTGCAAATTGGTTGCAAGTTGGTTGCAAACTGGTTGCAAACTGGTTTCAAACTGGTTTCAAACTGGTTGCAAGTTGGGGGGTTGCAAGCTAACATGTTTAAATATATTAAATTCATCATCTCCTTAAGGCCGCACCTACATTGGATCCGATTTTCTCCGATCAGATCAGATCCGACGTCGGCCGACGTCGGAATAGAAAATAAACCCATAGTATTAAATGGGGGTGCCTACATTGGATCCGTTTTTCTCCGATCCGATCAGATCAGATCAGATCCGACGTCGGCCGACGTCGGAATAAAAAATAAACCCATAGTATTAAATGGGAGTGCCTACATTGGATCCGTTTTTCTCCGATCCGATCAGATCAGATCAGATCCGATATCGGCCGACGTCGGGAGTAGCTTCTCCTATTCTCATCGAGAAGTGTTTGGTTTCATTCCGATAGGTTGCAAGTTGAGTTGCAATTTTAGTTGCAAGTTGGTTGCAAGTTGGTTGCAAGTTGGTTGCAAATTAGTTGCAAATTGGTTGCAAGTTGGTTGCAAAATGGTTGCAAACTGGTTGCAAACTGGTTGCAAACTGGTTTCAAACTGGTTGCAAGTTGGGGGTTGCAAGCTAAAGGGGCGTTTAAACACAGCGATAAGTCCAGCAACTAGTTGTGATGACAAGTTGCTGTGATTTGTTGAGGTTGAAACGCTGTTTAGACGCTGCGATAAGTTGACCACAACAAGTTGAAGAGGGGACCATTGTGTACATTAGACACTTTTAGACCCTTCAATGAATTATAACTAGTTTTCATCGTAAACAAATAGATCCTGTTACTTTCAAAATATAAAGGTTGGGTATGTTATACAGGGTATTTACAAAGTTATAACCAATTTTATATGAAAATCGTAACAAGTTCAACTCACTGTATAAATAAAAATAAGCACAACGGCAATGGTTTATTGATGCCATATTTTATTTATTGTCAAAATTTTTAAAAATGATTGATATTGCTAATTTACTTTATATCTAATAAAGGGTGAGTTAAAACTCAAGTAGGTAGGTACATTATTTTTTCAGTAAAATTTAAATGGGATACCCTGTATTTTATATCACTATTAAAAAGTACCATTACCGTACTTTAATTTGTATACAACATTCCCTATTCGTCTGTCTACGCAAAAGAAAAAGTAATTAAAAATGCGTGATCAAGGGATCAGGCACGTCAACTTCTGTCGGTTTTTCAACAAAAGCTTTGATGGTTCGCAATACGTATTTGGACGGGTTTGCGAGTGGTTTGTTGGTTTTGGAGCGCCTGAGTTGAAAATATCAACAAAAAACATTCATACATTAAAAATTTAACTTTGTTTCTGGTGAAGCAACACAGTTGGAAAAAGCAGCTGATATAATATTATAATTGTCACCGGAAAGCAAAAAAGGTAACGCACAACTTGGAAGAACCTATAGTTTTCTAACTTCGCTTCTGGTGAAGCAACAGGGTTGGAACAACCAGATATATTATAATTGTGTCACCGGAAAGTGAAAAAGGTAACTCACAACTTGGAAGAGCCTATAGTTTTCTAACTTCGCTTCTGGTGAAGCAACGGAGTTGGAACAAGCAGATATATTATAATTGTGTCACCGGGAAGCGAAAAAGGTAACGCACAACCTGGAAGAACCTATAGTTTTCTAACTTCACTTCTGGTGAAGCAACAGGGTTGGAACAACCAGATATATTATAATTGTGTCACCGGAAAGTGAAAAAGGTAACTCACAACTTGGAAGAGCCTATACTTTTCTAACTTCGCTTCTGGTGAAGCAACGGAGTTGGAACAAGCAGATATATTATAATTGTGTCACCGGGAAGCAAAAAAGGTAACGCACAACTTGGAAGAACCTATAGTTTTCTAACTTCGCTTCTGGTGAAGCAACAGGGTTGGAACAACCAGATATATTATAATTGTGTCACCGGAAAGTGAAAAAGGTAACTCACAACTTGGAAGAGCCTATAGTTTTCTAACTTCGCTTCTGGTGAAGCAACGGAGTTGGAACAAGCAGATATATTATAATTGTGTCACCGGGAAGCGAAAAAGGTAACGCACAACCTGGAAGAACCTATAGTTTTCTAACTTCACTTCTGGTGAAGCAACAGGGTTGGAACAACCAGATATATTATAATTGTGTCACCGGAAAGTGAAAAAGGTAACTCACAACTTGGAAGAGCCTATACTTTTCTAACTTCGCTTCTGGTGAAGCAACGGAGTTGGAACAAGCAGATATATTATAATTGTGTCACCGGGAAGCAAAAAAGGTAACGCACAACTTGGAAGAACCTATACTTTTCTAACTTCGTTTCTGGTGAAGCAATGGAGTTGGAACAAGCAGATATATTATAATTGTGTCTCCAGAAAGCGAAAAAGGTAACGCACAACTTGGAAGAATCTATAGTTTTCTAACTTCGCTTCTGGTGAAGCAACAGGGTTGGAACAACCAGATATATTATAATTGTGTCACCGGAAAGTGAAAAAGGTAACTCACAACTTGGAAGACCCTATAGTTTTCTAACTTCGCTTCTGGTGAAGCAACGAGTTGGAACAAGCAGATATATTATAATTGTGTCACCGGTAAGCGAAAAAGGTAACGCACAACTTGGAAAAACCTATAGTTTTCAGGGACTACCTTTTTCGCTTTCCGGTGACACAATTATAATATATCTGATTGTTCCAACTGCGTTGCTTCACCAGAAACGAAGTTAGAAAACTATAGGCTCTTCCAAGTTATTCGTTACCTTTTTCGCTTTCCGGTGACACAATTATAATATATCTGCTTGTTCCAACTGCGTTCCTTCACCAGAAACCAAGTTGGAAATCTATAGGTTCTCCCAAGTTGTGCGTTACCTTTTTCGCTTTCCGGTGACACAACTATAATATATCTGCTTGTTCCAACTGCGTTGCTTCACCAGAAACGAAGTTAGAAATATATAAGTTCTTTCAAGTTGTGCGTTACCTTTTTCGCTTTCCGGTGACAATAATTATAATATTCTGCTTGTTCCAACTGCGCTGCTTCACCAGAAACAAAAGTTAAATTTTTAATTTATGAATGTTTTTTTATATACTGATAACGATTTCCGAAGTGAAACTCGTAACGTCAAGTAAACTTGATTTCAAACTCGAATTGTGACTTATGTCCAAATAAAATAGTAAATCTTATTTTGTATTTCTCACGCAGGTAAGAAGACAACAATGAAATGACCTTTTTTACATTGGTCCGCATGTATATTTTTTATTTCAGCTTCGAGATGGATGACGTCACTAGTATGTAAATGCCAAAAAATCATAATTTAAAAATATGTCCGGATTTTTTAGTCGTCGGTTTACGAAATAATGAATTTATTCCATTTGGTTTTGCCACACTGTAGAACGTAGAACTAATAATAATTATTAAGTTACATAATATTTATTTAATTATAAAATTGCATAAAGTTATAAATTTAAAAAGCCATCGTCGTCATCTGAATAGGGAATCTTACTGATTCAAAAACAGCTTTCTTTGAAACACTTCAGATATCAGGACATCGAGATTCATTTTTCGGAAAAATAACAAAGAGTGCGAGCGGAGAAATCAAACTTGTTTGGTTTCGCTGTTTTGCTCTATGATTTCTGCCACTATGTTATCGAACACCCTATGTAACATTCTAATTAATTTTATAAATGTGAATCTAAAAGTTGGCTACAATTTTTGTTATTAACTTTTATTGCTATCTATTACTATAACGGATCTACGTAGCTTTACCCCACTAATCAATCACCCTGTACATTATTTAATTATATATGTAAATAAATTCTAATACGGTAAGATTCTCCTAAATAGATACGACCCAAGTCCAATGATAAATCGCTGTACCGTTTAGACACGACGATAAATTAAAACAACTCGATCCTTGTGATAAGTTGATACCAACCTCAACCCAACTCCAACTTTGATAAGTCGTGCGATGCACCGTTTACACACAATGATAAGTTGCAACAACTCGATTGACCTTGATAAGTTGTTTGATATATCGCTGTGTTTAAACGATCCTAAGCTAACATGTTTAAATATATTAAATTCATCATCTCCTTAACACATCTTCATCGGAACTCATTGTCGGTGGTCGGTGGTCGGAAGATTACTGAACCAATGTAGGCACCCTCGCCGGAAAACCGGTCTGATCGGATCTGATCTGATCGGAGAAAGACGGATCCAATGTAGGCACCGCCTGTCGGATCGGATCGGATCTGATCTGATCTGATCTGATCGGAGAAAATCGGATCCAATGTAGGTGTGCACTTAGTAATGTTATAAACAGTGACTCCAACCAATCATCTGGTATTTTCCTTCGTTGTAGATTTTTTACAGAGGAACAAAAACCAAGATAATTTTTGAAGAATAAGGGTTGCAAAACACCTGGGTGTTGATGAAATAGTGATGCACAAGTAACAGCCTCTTCTAGTCAACTGTCAACCTCGCCCCCTGTCCAGAATATACTTTTAGACCTTCCTAAAACAAACGAGGCACTGAAAAAAATAGAACAATTTTACACTTAACTTGAACAGACACTTACTTACTTACTTACTTATTCCTCTTCACTCCATGCGGAGCATAGGGCGTCAACTGTCTGCCTCCATTCTGTCCTATCCTTTGCACTAATCTGTATTTCTGCCCAGGTTTTCCCAATAGCATTAATTTCTTTGTCCACACTTCTTTTCCACGTTTCTACGGGTCTACCTGGTCTTCTCTTGCCATGTGGTGTGTATTCTAGGGCTTGCCTCGCTATGTCTGTATCAGGTCTTCTTAGTGTGTGCCCCATCCAACTCTATTTCCTTTTGCATATTGTCTTAGATATAGGTACCTGGTTAGTTCTTGTCCATAATTCTTGGTTTGATATGCGGTTTGGCCAGTAAATGTTAAGAATTTTCCTTAGGCATTTATTTATAAACACTTGCATCTGTCCGATACATTTTCTTGACACTTTCCAAGTTTCTGCTCCGTATAATAACACAGTCTTCACGTTGCTGTTGAATAATCTTATCTTGGTTTTACTTGTCATCTGACGTGAAGACCACATTTTTCTTAGCATATTGAATGCGTTTTGAGCTATTCCCATTCTCCGTTTTACGTCCTCCTCCGTTCCTCCTTTGTTGTTCAAAATACTGCCCAAGTAGTTAAATTTCTCTACCGTTTCTAATTCCGTGCCTCCCAGTGATATTCCCATTTCTCTTGGTGTATTTATTTTCATTATCTTAGTTTTTCTGACGTTTATGTTAAGTCCGACCTTCTTCCCTGCCTCTGCTACTTTTTCAGTTTTGCGTTGCATGTGTTGTCTTTTTTCTGTTAAAAGGCATATGTCATCTGCAAATTCCAAGTACTCAAGTTGGTTAAAAACATTCCATCTTATTCCAGTCTTATTACTTGTAGCCTTAGACATGATCCAGTAGATTACTATCAGGAATAAGATTGGAGAGAGCACACAGCCTTGCCTTACTCCTGTACCAATATCTATTTGTTCTGTTATTTTGCCCTCGTGGACTATGCGTGCTGTGGACCCTTCGTAGAACAGTTTTATAATTCTGATATACTTGGGAGGCATTCCGTATTTCTCTAGCAATTTTCATAAGGCTTTGCGATCTACACGATCAAACGCTTTCTCGAAGTCTATAAAGTTCACATATAGCTTATTCTGCCACTCTAATGATTGCTCTATAATCGTTCTCATCGTACAAATAGGGGACATGAAAGGAGCCTCCACGTAGATTGTGATCACTTGTGAATACAATCGGGCGTCCCCTGGAAACGAGTAATGTCTTTATCAAGGCCATTTTTGATGACGACCTCAATTAATATTGAAGGACTATCAGCAGATAAAGAAGACCTATTGTCTAATATGTGCAGAGAACATGGTTCGATGTTCTACTGGTTCAAGAAACCCATAGAGGTACTGCAAGCCGCAGACCAAGGATTCGGGGTATGAAGCTCATACTTTAGAGACCACACGACCAATGTGGTAGCGCAGTCTTCGTCAGACCAGATATCGACGTAGCATCCACATCTCTAACAGATCAAAATGACATCGAGATCCTCACAGTGGAGATAAACTCCTGTACAGTAACGTCAATCTACAAACCACCAAACGCTGACTTTGCTTTTGAGGAACCGAATAACTTTCAATCACAGCAAATCAAATTCGTACTGGGTGACTTCAACTGTCACAGTGTCGCGTGGGGTTACAACGAAACAGATTCCAATGGCGAAGAACTAGAAAAATGGGCTGAAAGCATGAACCTAAAACTTATTCACGATCCAAAGCAGCCTGCGTCGTTCAACAGCGGAAGATGGCGCAGAGGTTACAACCCAGACAATATATTTGTCAGCGACAGAATTGGAGACCAGGTGACAAAAATCGTTGGAAGCGCCCTCCCAAAGACACAGCACAGACCAATAATTTGTCTTTCCAACGCGGCAATCAGATACGAAATTGTTCCTTTCAAGAGAAGGTTCAACTTTACTAAAGCAAAATGGGAAAAATTCTCTGAAACATTGGATCAAGAAGTTTCCCAGCTAGAATCTTGCCCTGATTCATACGATAAATTTGTAGAAATCGTAAAGCAAGTATCACGGAAATTTATCCCTAGAGGTTGTCGAACTGAGTACATAGCGGGGCTCAAAGAAGAATCTAAACCCCTACTTAAAAGATACGAACAGCTATATGAAGAAGACCCTTTCTCGGAAGCGACAATACAGGCTGGGGAGGAAATGTTACATGCGATATCCGCCAACAGAACGGAAAGGTGGTGCAAGCTGGTCACGAGTCTGGACATGAAACAAAACAGCAGACGTGCCTGGAAGCTGATTCGGAATCTTGGCAACGATCCCGCTGCTCCGGCAGTCAACATGACAGACGTCACACCCGATCAGATAGCCCATCATCTTCTAATGAACGGTAAGACGACATCAAGAAAGAACAAGGTGAGAGCTCAACGGAATATCGACGAAGAAAGAGATGTTCTAGGTACCTCTTTTTGTCTAGAGGAGATGAGAGGCGCGATCCATCAAATGAAAGATAATAAAGCGACTGGCCTGGACGACATACGAACAGAGCAAATAAAGAACTTTGGACTAAAAACCGTAGAGTGGCTCGTAAAAATGATGAATTGCTGCATCCGTACATTACAAATCCCCAAAATCTGGAGAAAAGCTAGAGTGGTAGCCCTCTTAAAACCAGGGAAGGATCCGGCGGATACAAAGAGTTTTAGACCTGTATCTCTCTTGTGCCACCTTTTCAAGGCCTTTGAAAGAATGATACTGAACCGGATCGCAGAATATGTGGAGACTAAAATTATTCCAGAACAAGCAGGATTCAGGCCCGGAAAGTGCTGCTGCAGTCAAATTCTTAATCTCACCCAACATATTGAAGATGGTTTTGAACGGAAGGAAATAACAGGAGTAGCGTTCATAGACCTAACTGCCGCCTATGATACAGTTAACAATCAACGGCTACTCGCAAAACTCTACGAAACTACAAAGGATTTCCGACTAACAAGGTTAGTGAAATGTCTCCTCCAGAATAGACGCTTCTACGTAACGCTCCAGTCCAAGAACAGTCGGTGGAGGGACCAAAAAAATGGGCTACCACAAGGAAGTGTCCTCGCGCCGATTCTATACAACATATACACCAACGACCAACCCATACACCAACAAACAAGGCAATTCATTTACGCTGATGATACAGCGGTGGCAGCTCAGGGAAGAACCTTCAATGAAGTCGAAGTGAAACTGACAGATGCCCTGGGAGACTTAGCTCTATACTATGATAAAAACCATCTGAAACCCAATCCCACAAAAACCCAGGTATGTGCTTTCCACCTGAGAAACAAGCATGCCCGAAGGTCGCTGGAGGTGGAATGGCGTGGTCAGATGCTGGAACACAACAAGACGCCAAAATACCTTGGCGTCCGTCTGGATAGAACTCTGTCTTACCGATACCACTGTCAAGATGTCAAGAAGAAAATAAGTGCCAGAAATAATATCCGCAAGCTAACTAATACAAAATGGGGAGCACAACCACACACTCTCCGCACTTCTGCCTTGGCATTATGTTTTTCGGCCGCGGAGTTTGGAGCACCAGTATGGGCAAACTCTGCTCACGCAAAGAACGTCGACGTGGCTCTAAATGAAACGGTTAGTATAATATCGGGTTGCCTGAAACCGACACCTATCGAAGAGGTATACCCCATTGCTGGAATTGCTCCACCACCTATCAGGAGGAAGGTCACGTCAGAGGTAGAACGGAAAAAGCAGGAGACGGACCGAAGACACCCCTTATATGACCACCAAACTCAGCCAAGCAGACTAAGATCTCGGAAAAGCTTCCTGAAAACATCAAGATCCATCCCCGAAGCGCCAGAGACGCGCCGAATACACCTATGGCAAGCGTCAGCTACCGCGACACATTTTCCTTCCTCGGAGGAAATGGCTGCTGGACACAATTTACCGTATCCGACTTGGAAAGCGCTAAACAGACTAAGAACCGGCGTTTCACGTTGTGCTAGTAACCTGAAAAAATGGGGATACCAGGAGGACGATACCTGCGACTGTGGCGCGGTTCAGACCAGCCGGCATTTACTATCATGCACAGAGATGAGAGAGACCTGCACAGAACAAGACTTAATTATAGCAAATAACAGGGCCATCTATGTGGCCAACCATTGGAAATACAGAATTTAAAGTTGTTGGTGTTCCGGACACGGAAAGTAAGTAAGTATCGTACAAATGTGGTCAATGCAGGATCTTCGTGCCCGGAATCCAGCTTGGTTTTCCCTTATAACTTTATCAAATTCCTTCTTCATTCTTTCAAGCATGATTCGGGTCATTATTTTGCTTGTTGTGCATAGCAGGGTGATCGGCCTCCAATTTTCACATTTGGATGTGTCGCCCTTCTTAGGAATTTTTACAATTAAGCCTTGCGTCCATTCTCTGGGTAGCTCTTCGGTTCTCCAAATTTTATTTAAAAGTGTGTACAGTATAGAGGTGGACGTTTCGATGTCAGCTTTGATTAACTCAGCAGGGATATTGTCTATTCCGGCAGCTTTTCCTCTTTTTAATTGATTAATTGCATCTTTTATCTCTTCATGGGTGAATTCTTCGGTGTTCATGTTCATTGGTTGTCTGTTAGGTTCCTCTTCTATTTCGTTTATTATATTCTGTTCTTCATACATTTCTTTGAAATATTCCATCCATCTAGTAAGAATTTGTTGTTCTGTTTTCAGTACGACACCATCTTTATCTTTTATTTTAGTGGTACCATTTCGGCTTGTTCTTGTCAAGGTTCTTGTGATGTCATACAATTTTTTTTAGGTCGTTTTCTCTTGCCGCATTTTCAGCTTCATTAATGAGTTCGTTTTGGTATGATCTTTTGTCATTTCTTGCGCTTCTTTTGACTTCTTTATTTTTTCCCAATATTTCTATTCTAATCGTTGCTTCTCATCGTCGTCTTTCATTCCTAGTAACTTGACTTTAATTTATTTACGTTCTTGTATCTTGTCCCATGTTGTTTTTGTCATCCAGGGTTTGTTACTGTTTTTCTTGTAGCCAACTGTTTCCACTGCCGTTTTCTTTATCGTCTCTTTATACTTGTTCCAGAGTTCCTCAACAGTGGCTTCCTCTATGTTGCCGACCGTTCTCCAATTATTCTGCATTCGCTCTCTGAATTCATTCTGTACGTCATTTCCATCTCTGATCCAGTGAACATTGTATTTTTCTCTATTCGGCGTTCTCTTTGCTGCTGCTCGCAGCTTAACTGTAAATTTCGCTCTCACTAATACATGATCGGACCCTACATCTGCCCCTCTCATAGATCTTACATCCAGTAGTGATTTCCTCCATCGTCTATTTATTGTAATGTGGTCTATTTGGTTTTGTACTTCACCTCCTGGAGAAATCCACGTTATCTTGTGTATGCGCTTGTGTGGAAAGATACTTCCGCCAATCATTAAGTTGTTTTGGGCACAGAAGTCAGTAAACATTTCACCATTTTCATTTATTTCTCCTAAGCCTTCCCTACCCATTACAAACTCTTTTCCCTCATTTTCTCCACCTATTTTGGCGTTCATATCCCCCATCACTATTAAGATATCACTTTTATTATTTGCCTCCATTCTATCATATACAGCTTGCAGTTGCTCGTAAAATTCTTCTTTCACTACCTGTGCTTTGTCGTTGGTGGGAGCATAAACATTTATTATTGAGAGGTTGCGAAATCTTGTTTTAAACCTTGCTACTATAATCCTATCTGTCACACCCTCCCAATCTATCAATGCTCGTGCTGCGTTTTTCCCAGCATTGTGGCCACTCCGCCCTCATGTTTGGCAGTTTACTGTGTATGTCCCGAGAATAAGATTGTTTTTCCATTTTGTAGTCTCGTTTTTCCACATCCTTTCCACCTTACCTCGCTTATTCCTAGGATTTCTATTTTGTTTTTGTCCATCTCAGCAGCTACCTGATTAGTTTTGCCAATCTCATACATAGTTCTTACATTCCAGCAGCCCATATATATAACCTTTCTCGTATCCATTTCCATAGCACTTGTCATCGTTTTATTCAGGCCAGTTCCGAGGCATCTTGACGATTCCATAACAAAATACTTTTTACGTGGTTGGGTTGTTAGCCCAACGCACAACCCTCCTCCTTTCTCATCCTGGACTTGGGACCAGGCAATGGCGGAGTTGAACAGACACTACCACTCACAAAATCTCAAGACATTTATAACACTAATCATGGGAGATTTTAATGCCAAAATCGACGAAGGTAAACGTGGATTTATAATAGTGGACTTGGTTTTCACGAAGACAGAGATGAGCGTTTAATAAAATTATGTCAAGAACATGACCTAGTAGTAATAATACATTGTATACATTACCTAAAAGATACCTATGTATACATGGAAGTCTTCAACAGGAAGGATAGCAACATAGCCGGAAATCATATTGACTATATTACATATACTAATAAAACGTATAGACCTGGATCCCGCGTACCAAAAAAAAGTTGATTAATAGCAAGCTGAGAATTTGTAAATAGCAAGCTGAGAATTTGTTAATAGCTTAACGGTGTCTAGTCGGACAAACTTTGATGTATGGGAACACTGGAACAGGGAAGTTTTAATTGTAGAACAGGTTAAAAATTTGGAACATCAGACTACGAAAAGGTTCCATGTATTTTGTCGGACAAAATGTATACGCGTATACTTACGCGATGTATAGCACCGCTGTCGCTCGTGCTCTAAACATTGCGTCCGTTCGCAAGAAGCATACTCCACGAACTGTTTTGTTTCATAACAGTTATTTAGTGAAGTATGCTTTTTGCGAACGCACGCGATGTTTAGAGCACGAGCGAAAGCGGGGCGAGTTCTATACATCGCGTAAGTTCGCAAAAAGTACTTCACGCATAGTTTCATACAATATTTTATCTACGATAAACAAATAAAAAAAACTGTAACTCCTTGTCAATGGAATTCATTTCTATTCTACAATTTTTAGAACTTTGACATTTAAAAATTCTAACTTTTTTCAAACCACAAAACTGTCAAAACTTTTGTTGTAATTTATTACTCACATGTCATCACCATGACAACGCGAAAGTTAAGGATATTTGATTATATGAAAGTGTGCCAAAAAAACAATCCGAAAAGGTAAATCCCATTTAAAATACTTTGTTACTTCACGCACACTTTAAATCCTTCACGCACTGCTATCTATAATGACAGCTTTCACAAACTAAAAACTGATACATAATATGAGATAAAGTAGATAAAAGTTCTTTCTTAAAGTTCTTATCTCACCTATTTAAATATTGTGTTTACATATTGGATTAGCCACAGTTGATTTTAATGACAATTACATTTTTGTCTAAAAAGATTTGACGTTTCTATAAAGATTCGATTTCCACTCTGGATTTGAAAATGGTTATTAAGAAAATTATGTTGAAAGAGTGTATAACCGCCAAGGTGTTAAGGAGGTTATGTATGATGAGAAGTTGACATACTTGGCCATGTTGTTGTAGGCAACAGCCATGCTTTAGCTGAAAATATCTCTTTAGATATCAAATCTGAAAAATAAACGGAATCTAGGGGAGCTAGAGCAATCTGAGATGAAAATTAGGCTATCATTATCATTATACTCAAGAATATTGAGGTTGATACAATATAATGATTCTAGGTATTCTAAGTATAGTAAGGGCTTTGAAATAGGATAGTGTAATAACTCTGGCAGAAACAGTGACATGTGTAATTTACAGAATGATAAAATAATAAGAATCCGAATTTACACCGTCTCTTGTGTTAGATCACGAAGTCATTGAACAATTTTCGAAAAACAAGCAACTCCCTGCAGATATTCGGTATGTACTTTCATAATAGCACTAATAATCTAGAACATTAAGAAGCGAAACATGGCCATGTAATGAGAAGTTCAAAATAGAATCTCATTCATCATCATTATCATTTAACACGAATCTATCCTCTGCTGGATATATCCCTCAGTCTTTTCCATGTATTCCTGTTTTGTGCTGTTTGCATCCAATTTTTTTAGATCCGTTTGATGGTATCAGACCATCTTATTGGCGGACGAACTCTTACTCCGATATGCTTTTTGTCTTGGTCTCCAGTGTATTACTCGCTGTGTCCATCTGCTGTTATCCGACATTCTAGCTATGTGTTCCACCTAGTTCCACTTAGGGATCATAATTCTTTCTATGGGATCTGTCACTCCTTTTATCCATCTTAGTTCCTTGTTCGTAATCCAATCCCTACGAGAAATGCCTAACATCGAGCGTTCCATGGCTCTTTGTGTAACAAATTTTATTTCTTATTTTCTTGGTTACGGTTAAAGTTTCTGCACCTTATGTAAGTAATGGCAACAAGCACTGATTAAAGATTTTTCTTTTGAGGCAGATAAGTGAGTCCTATGCCACCTAAGTGAGTCCTATGCGGCGGCTTAGTTCTCACGTTTGATTATCTCTTCCTATGCGTATCTCATGTCCTGAGTACTTATAAGAGGTGGTTTCTTCAATATGCATGCCATTTATTGAAATCTTTTCGCTTAACACAAGATTTCTCATGATTTGTGTTTTTGTGTCGTTGATTTTTAATCCAAATGTAGTGAGGCTAGGTATAGTTTCTCCAGTTGCGATACTGCATCATCAATGCTGTCAGCAAAAAGAACAATATGGTCAGCGAACCTCAAATGACTAAGTATTTCTCCGTGACATTAATTCCTTTTTCACTCAGATTTGCGTTCTTAAACATATTATGCTCTAATAATGTTGTAAACAATTTTGACGAAATTGTGTCTCTCTGTCGCACTCCCCGTTTTATTTTAAATGCGTTGGTCGTATTTTCTGCCAGTTTCACGCTTGCTGTCGCATTTTGATATACAGTGAGCACGTAAAGGTTGGAATAAATTTATTTTCTTGAGAATGAACGATTTTGGAAAAAAATCCCGAAACAGGTCAAGTTTGGTTTTTAAATTACGACTTTTTGGCATATATGTCATACTAGTGACGTCACCCATCTGGGCGTGATGACGTCATCGATGATTTTTTTAAATGGGGATAGAGGTCGTGTGATAGCTCATTTGGAAGGTAATTCAGTTCTCTATTTAGTAATATAACCATTAATATAATTATTATTTATACAGGATGTCCAAAAAAATTTTGTTGGATTAAATTTACTGTCATAAAAAGAAGAATGCAAGTAATTTATTTAGTTCAAAATACATTTTACTGCTCTCAGAAAACAGAAAAAAATGTTTATTTGAAAAATAATCCTTGGTTTTCGCTTAAATTAAATGTTCAAACTGTCAAGACGAAGGTAGGTGGCTGCTTTAATACTGAATTTAAGCAAAAAATAATATTTATTTGTCAAATAAATATTATTTCCTGTTTTCTGATAGGAGAAAATGTATTTTAAGTTAAATAAATTACACACAGGTATCACACGACCCCTATTCTCATTTAAAAAAATCGTAGATGACGTCGTCACGCCCAAATGGGTGACGTCACTAGTATAATATATATCCCAAAAAGTCGCAATTTAAAGATAAAAATTGACCTCTTTCGAATCTTTTTTCCAAAATCGTCCATTCTCGAGAAAATTAATTTATTCCAACCTTTACGTGCTCACTGTATATTATAATAAATTCATTTTCTCGAAAATGGACGATTTTGGAAAAAAATCCCGAAACAGGTAAATTTTTATTTTTAAATTACGACTTTTTGGCATATATGTCATACTAGTGACGTCACCCATTTGGGCGTGATGACGTCATGGATGATTTTTTTAAATGAGAATAGGGGTCGTGTGATAGCTCACTTGAAAGATAATTCAATTATCTATTCAGTAATATAAACATTAACATAATTATTTATACAGGGTGTCGAAAAAAATTTTTTTGAATTAAATTTATTGGCATAAAAAGAAGAATATGTGTAGTAATTTATTTAATTCAAAATACATTTTACTGCTCTCAGAAAATAGAAAAAAATGTTTATTTGAAAAAAAAATCATTGCTTTTCGCTTAAATTAAATGCTCAAATTGTCAAGAGGCAGGTGGGTGGCTGCTTTAATATTGAATTTACAAAAAACAATATTTATTTGTCAAATAAACAATTTTTCCTGTTTTATGATAGCGGTATAATATATTTTGAATTAAATAAATTACACAGATTCTTCTTTTTATGCCAATAAATTTAATTAAGAAAAAATTTTTTGGACAGCCTGTATAAATAATTATGTTAATGTTTATATTACTGAATAGAGAATTGAATTACCTTTCAAATGAGCTATAATACGACCCCTATTGTTATTTAAAAAAATCATCGATGACGTCATCACGCCAAAATGGGTGACGTCACTAGTGTGATATATATGCCAAAAAGACGTAATTTAAAAATAAAAATCGGCCTGTTTCGGGATTTTTTTACAAAATTGTCCATTCTCGAGAAAATGAATTTATTCCAACCTTTACGTGCTCTCTGTATGTATCTGATCATGTTTATATAGTGATGACCTATACGACACGCAGTTAAAGCTTTTAACATTTTTTGATGAAATGAATTTCGACTCGATCCAAGTTCTCTGTTTAACCCAGGTATGACAATACCAGAAGGCACCGTTAGGAAAATATTCCAATTTACAGTTCAGAGAACCTGTATGAAACGAGTCTGTGTATTCTAATACAGAGTATGGCAGTAGTAAAATAAGAAAATCTACGGTTTCGTTTTGATTTAAATCTGTCTCCCTCCATCCTCCGATAGTACTATTTCTAGGTCTACCTGTTGTCAAGGAGGCTCTGAGGAAGACAAATTTACACCAACACGACGTAGTTTCTCGATATAAATTAAAACTATTTATATCGCATTATGGTTAGAACGCCCTCTAACGGGGAATAAGTGAAATGAATTTCGACTCGATTCAAGTTCTCTGTTGTTTAACCCAGGTATGACAATACCAAAAAGCACCGTTAGGAAAATATGACAAAGGCACCTAACGGTGCCTTTTGGCATTGTCATACCTGGGTTAACGAGAGGACTTGACTCGAGTCGAAATTCATTTCACTTATTCCCCGTTAGAGGGCGTTCTAACCATATTGCGATATAAATAGTTTTAATTTATATCGAGAAACTACGGTCGTGTTGGTGTAAATTTGTCTTCCTCAGAGCCTCCTTGACAACAGGTAGACCTAGAAATAGTACTATCGGAGGATGGAGGGAGACAGATTTAAATCAAAACGAAACCGTAGATTTTCTTATTTTTTGATGACTTATTGTTTCGAAAGCTTTTTCATAGTCAACAAATATCAGATATTTGTTGATATGATATTTGATATTTGAATCTCATTCAACTGATATTTAATAACAAAAATCCGGAGAAAATCCACACGAAAAATGAATGAGTGTGTGCCGTGTGCGGCGTAAAATAGTAAGGAGTTGCCTTGTGCAGCCAGGGCCGTGCGGTGCTATGATGCGGTGAGGCAGTCGCATCAGGCGGCATCACAAGGAGGGCGGCATAATCAGTAAAATGAAAATATATCAAAATAATCATAGGAATAAGAAAGGGTGTGCAAAATATAATATTTGAAAATATCTGATGGCGTATATCACTCGAGTTTAAAGAGTGGCGCATGCCACTCTGTAAACTTACTTTTAAAAGTGAAAGCGTCTTCTACAGAAACAACAACCTTTTTTTGTATTATACAAGAACTTTGCACTTTTTTTCTGGTTCTACAAAGCGTTGGGAAGTTCTGATAAAACATGTTTCACAACTCTAAAACTGTTAAGCGATACTAGATGGCCAAGTCGAATACGAGTAGATGCATGGAAACCTTGATTTCAATTTTGTGATATATGATGTATTATTCAAAATAATAGGAAGAAGTCAACAAAAATACAGAAACTTAAGTCAAAGTACGAGGATTAGCAAAAAACATTAAAAATTATAAATTTATATGCGGTGTAGTTCTTTGGCATGATATTTTATTTCATATAAATTCAGCCTCGAAGATGTTGTAACATATAACTATAAATTTGTCAGATTGTGTAAAAACGTTGTCAGAAACGATAAAAAATTTAAAAGTTACACACAATTTGGCTATGACATTGAATGAATTCTAGACATTGACATTAATTCTTTGATTGGTCGATTTCCTCTTCTAGAAATTCATAAATAAATAAATTTATGATATTTTTAAATTGAGGGAAATAAATGACTAAACACTAAAAAAATATTGTATGAATCTTCATTCAATACTTTCAATAGAAAAAGAATCTGATATACATGCAAATGATCTTCTAGAAGAATTGCGTGGTATATCCCAAATGATAACATAGTCCATGAAACATTTAGAAGGTTTGAACTATTTCTGTATACCCAAATGTAGTTGTATCGCTAAGAATTTTATTAACACTCCCTGTCTCGGTAGATAGTGAGGAAAGAAGTTTTTCAAAATTAAAAATTATTAAAAACTATTTACGAAGCTCCATAAGACAAACAAAACTAAAAAATATAACACTCATTTCAATAGAGTCCTCACTAGCTGCTACTTTAGACTACACCAGTCTGATTGACGAATTTGCCAAAATTAAAGTCAGAAGGGTAAAATTGTAATTTTTTTAAATGTTATGTAATGTTAATACGATTTCATTTAATTTAAATTATGTTCTGTTTTTAAAATAAAAGTGTGTTCATTTTGCGCAGTTGCATTTAATAAAAATAAAAGTTAAGTTTTAATTATATTTTTCTACAACCGTGTTAAAAATGCAATTTTTAGCACTCCATACGAGCGTTAAAAATGCTACTTTAAGGCACTAGTGCTTTAAAATAGACAATTTTGATGTAATGTCAAAAAATTTAAAAATGGAATGTCAGTCAAGATCAAGTAAAAGTTTTTGTAGATATTGTCCTGTAATTACGTTTGTAGAAAAAATATTATATGATATGCGTGTTAAAAAGTACATTTTTAAGGCACTCATGTGAATTGCAGAACTCGCTATCGCTCATTCTGCAAACTTTCACATGCGTGCTTAAACGTGTACTTTTAACACTTATATCATAAATAACTATTAAGGGGCGGCATTTCGAAGAATGGCATTATATTGAAAAAATGTACCGCACGGCTCTGTGTGCAACTATACTTTGTTTAATGGAAAATTCATGTGGCTAGAGCGCATCGATGCGCCTTTCGCACTCTTTCAGGAATGAACAAAGCGTACCGGTGCGTTTTCCGCATTAAAAGGGATACGACTTTTATTTGACTATTATGGTACTTTTGTAGATACTTCAAAATAGCAAAGCAAAAAAGAAAAACAAAAAAAAATACAAAAAAATTTTTAATGAGAACTTTTCTATTTGTAAAAATTGCCCCTTTTACCGATGCTGCCTGCCCCAGCAATGGTATGTACTCTGAAGAGGTTAAAAGTTTTCAACAAAAAACCACTGTGTAAGCCAGAGAGTTAGTTGCAAGACAAAGAGAAGTTTGTTAAAAGACCCAATGAACTGAATCATAATGGTTTTTATCAACCCAAAAAGAAAATGGGGTTTTCTAGTATTCCTTGTAAAATTAGCCTTTGTCTCGAGTAATTGTAAAACGTTCTTATTCTAAATAAAGACTTCTCTAGACGACTCAAGATATCGTTTGTTTTTAAATAGTATGTTTTTGGCGTTAACATACCTATTTAGGTACAATTTGGAAATAATGCACAGAGTAACTATTATATCGTATTAACGGTAATGTAAAAGCAAATTAATCTATTTTAAAATATTCTGTTAATATTTTCCTAATTTCTAAAAAAAATGGAACAAGATGGACTCAGATAATGCCTCAATAAACTATGCCTATACCTAATGCTCTATGTAAAAATAAAAATTTTAGAATTTGAAATATTGAATTAGAATGAAAGATAGATCCAAAAAAAAAAATTATAGCAATTTATGAAATATATACGAAATAATCGAAAAATAAAAAATAAAAACTATAGAATACAATAGACGGAGAGGCAGCGCTGAAAAATCTCTTTGAATATACTAAAGCTAGATTTTTCACAGTTGATTACTGTGATTGTGTAGAGAAACATACTGCGGTCGGTCAAGCGAAACGTAGAACAGGGGTTACTGAGAGGGTATCAAAGTTGCTTTCCTACGAAGGTAATTAAATCCATTTACTAAGGCTGAAAATCAGTACACACATTCCAAATTAAATATAAATAAAAGTTATTATAGTCGGTCAGCTGTATGACGGGACAGAGCCGGTCGGTCGGCCTCAATAATAGTCGATTGAGGAAATAAACCATTTTGGCTCGCAATTTTTTCGTCCGGCATGGATTTACTTGAAATTTTCACAGAAGGTAGGGAATAGTCCAAGGATCATTTTCTGTATCATGCCGCTATCATACGCTAAAACCTTGGGGGTGGTTGCCACCCCATCTCGGGGGTGGGAATTTTTTATTACATTTTAATCATATCATTCGATGAAACAAGTGATTCTAAGAAAAAAATGTTTTTTACATTTTCTTCGTAAAACTGATATTTTTAGAGTTATTCGCGCTTGAAAATAACAGTTTTTCGACGAAAAAACCGATTTTTTTAGAGGGTTTTTTGAGAATACCTCTCAAAATATGCATTTAATCAAAAAAACTGTAGATATCAAAATTATATCCTTTAGTAACACAAACCAAATTCTTTTCAAATAATATCTTTAAGACCAATACAAACCAAGATACGGCATGTTAAAGGTTAGCTCTTTTCGTCAAATTCATAATTTGAAATATTTAAAGCCAAATAATGGGAAAAATTTGCATTTTTCGAGGAAAACTTAAATAATCTTTTTTCAAGTATACAACTAGACCTTTCAAAAAAATAATAAAAAGTTTCTAGCATGAAAATTAAGCGACTTATAATCAAAAAAATTTCGGTACCTGCTTTTCTCTACGAAAAAATCAGTGAAAACAACCCCCTAACTACCTTCCTAATTCAAAATTGGTCTTCATCTTTCTGTAGTTCCTTTTATATTTATATTATCAATACACTCAAGGAGTTTGACCTATTTAAAATGTCTAATTTTGGAGAAATCCCGTGATACAGCCCGTGTCTGTCCCGTGATACAGCTGACCGACTACAATAACTTTTTTTTATTTTTAATTTAGAATGTGTGTACTGATTTTCAGCCTTAATAAATGGATTTAATTACCTTCGTAGGAAAGCAACTTTGATACCCTCTCAGTAACCCCAGTTCTACGTTTCGCTTGACCGACCGCAGTATGTTTCTCTACACACTCACAGTAATCAACTGTAAAAAATCTAGCTTTAGTAAATTCAAAGAGATTTTTCAGCGCTGCCTCTTGGTCTATAATGACCGTTTTACCTTTTTTGGCCGATTTGATATTGAAAACCACCGAAGTAAGATATTTTTATTGATAATAAGATAAGTAAATAGTCTGTAAGTCAATTAAGGTTAGTTAGGTACCATCCAGTGATGGTTCACTAAGTATTATTGTCATAGGTCTTCTGGCCATACTCTCTTCAGTCTTCTTTCAGCGAGTGGTTGGGTGAATAAATTATTTATTAATTCGTTGTTGTAGTCAGTGGTGCGATCTTTATTTTCTATTGCCCGATTCTTTATTTATTGTGTCCTTGATAAGTGGGATATCCAAATCATAATGAAGTGTCTGGTTAAAAACGGATCATGGAGCTTTACTTATCATACGGGGTATTTTGTATTGGAATGTTTGTAGTTTCTTCGTAGTTGAAGGTTTACTGCATTAAAGTAAGATGAAACTGTCAATAAAATTACTAATAACCAGAGTAATATTTTCTCAATTAAAATTAATCAATCGCAATTTAATTATAAATACGTAGGTCCAGATAACTATCTATATGCCAAAAATCAAGCTATAAAAAATGCAAAAAGTCGATTATAATACCTACCGGAGAGACCGCAGACGAAATTTTTGTCCAACATAATATGAGCATGTTGTCAGTGAGGTTAATTATCTTTCTACAGGGGATAATACTTAGGTCAGGCCATAGAGTGGGGTGCTACATTGTAAATAATGACGTGCACCCTATTATTGATGCTATGGCATGCTGGACGAGCCATACAGTCTGTAGTCAACACCCCGACGTATGAGCGGGAACACAAGGTGTATTAATACTCAGACGCTTATGAACCACACCTAGCGGGTCATAAGGGCCTTCACATTTTACTCTTTTTCATCTGGTCTCCTAGCAGCCTCTTTTGGCTAACTCTTGTTTCTTCCGACCCTGAATGGGTATTAGGTTTACGAGGGCAGACGAGTCACTATACAGGGTGATTGATTAGTAGGGTAAAGCTCAATAGCTTCGCTGTAGTAATAGATAGCAATAAAAGTTAATAACAAAAATTTTAGCCACTTTTGAGCTTCACATTACAAAATTAGTTAGAATGTTACCATCTGCAACTGTGTTCGAGAACACAGTGGCAGACCAAACTTATGTTTTTTTTAAATGGAACACCCTATATTTTATTTTAAATTCGAAATCCTGTTAACTTCTCCATCACAAAAATATAAAGGTTTGTTATGTTATACAGGGTATTTACAAAGTTATAACCAATTTTATATGAAAATCGTAACAAGTTCAACTCCCTGTATAAATAAAAATAAGCAAAATAACAATGATTTATTAATGCCATATTTTTTAACGTATTGTCAAAATTTTCAAGAATGGTCGATATTGCTAATTTTCTTTATATAAATACAGGGTAAGTCAAAAGTTTTTTCAAAAATCCACCATTTTTCTTTTCGTATTTGAAAGCGATATAAAAAATTAAGTCCATTCAGACAAAACTTTTACTAAAATAAAACATTTCAGCGAAAACCGCATATTTCTATCTTGAGCCGTTTAGAAGTTATAGGCAGTTAAAATGGGGGAAAATATAAGTGGACACCCGGTATACTATTACGAATCTGAGAGATATAATACAAGCACCTGTGTGTAAAATAAGGGTGCGAGCAGCGAAATGGTAAAAACTATTTTAATATTAAAAACTTAGTACCTACATATTAGGAATTATCATAAAATTAATAGTAATTACTTTAGACTAGGCTTAAACATAAAAACGTAAAGAAAAATAGTTATTTTCCTAACTAGTGCGGAAAGTGATACTTTCACGCACGAGACTGCCGTTGACCCGAACGACGCGATAGCGGAGTTCGGGCAAGCAGTAGAGTGCGGGGAAGACACTTTCCGCATGAGATAGGAACAATATTTTTTCTGGAGCCGTACGTTTGGAAAAAAGCCACAAAAAATAGAGTTATATTAATTTTTATTTAGAAGTGAAAATACACAAATTAATTCTTTGACAAGGTTGTCAAAACCAAACTTTCAATATAATGGGTTACCACGACGACGATATTGGTTTTCATGACGACGATTCAAAGCCATTGTAATTGTCTACTGATCTGACTTTTAAATATGATGTCAAAATAATTTTATTTGATCGAATTATCGTGTATCATATTATATTTAATTTCATTAAAACATGAACACAATAAGATAAATTTGAAATAAATTAGTAAATATGTAAATATTAGTTTATTGCATGTATTATAATATATTATAATGCCCTATTACAAGGTATATTACTTTCCCGCACGCCGTGCGGCAAAATTTACTTTCACGCACGCCGTGCGGGAAAGTGCAACTTTCGGAAACGAAATGCGTGCGTTAAAGTGGCTCTTTTAGCACGGTCGTAGAAAAATTATATTTTGTATCTTTATATTTGATGCCGCCTTACTAGTTACATTGTGTAAATAATACAAAATAATAAAAGTTTATTCGTAAGAAATAAACAATTTTCTTCCTCTTAAACCAGTATGATATTTCATTGTTTCGCAAATTCTGTTTAAACCGCATACAGATGATCTGCTGATATGTTTATTCCATTAATTAATAACTTTCTGCAATTATCCACCCCAAATAAACCACAGCTCCCCCAGAGAGCGTATCAACGCGAAGAATGTTGACTGAAACGATAAAGAACGATAACATCAAATACTTTTCCATCTCAGAAATGAGCACCATTCACACTTCTCACTTCTGAAATATTGCCACCACATTATTAGGGATCAAATTTCACATACTTGAGGGAACTTTTCGTAATTTACGAGTGATAGCTGATGGTTATTCATAGGCAATTTCTTCCACACACCTCTTAAATCATAGCCAGTTCCTTCTGACCTCTTCCTATAATTCACTGCTGTCAAATTTTATTACCCCGATTATTTTAGCTGTCTTTGCCACATTATAGATATTTTTTCAGATGTTTTAATTACTAGCACACGGAGTGATATTTTAGTTTTGGTCTCTGGGGTTAGAAATAGAAATGTTTACGATTTACTTTAATGGTTTTTTAATGGGATAGGACATAAAAATATGGTAAATTTAAATTATAAGAAGTCTGTTTCGCGGTAGCTAACATTTTACTACATAAATTTTTTATCTGTTACTAACTTAATATAATTCTTGTACTTAAAAAATAAGTCATCACTTTTTGAATAGATGTGTGTATTCAGGGTGTAACAAAAATACAGGTCATAAATTAAATCACATGTTCTGGGACCAACAATAGTTCGATTGAACCTAACTCACCTTAAAATATGCTAATATACACATAAAAAAGTTATAGCCCCTTGAAGTAACAAAATAAAAATCGATTTTTTCCAATATATTGAAAACTATTGAGTTTTTTTATTGAAAATAAACATGTGGCATTCTTCTGGCAGGAACATATTAAAAGAAAATAAAAGTGAAATTTGTGCTTTGTTCCCTTCAAATATTTGTGTACGTTTCAGTTAAATTGTTATTGTGGTAACCTTAGTTAAATAAATTGTTTTTAAAACTTTTTTGTCTCTTTGTAATTTTTCCATAAATCAGTTTTTATCGAGGTATTTTGAACATTTGTAAAATCCAACACAAATTTTTACATGGTAAGTAAAAGACCTGGCAATAATATGAAAATTTATTGTGAATTTACATTTTTTAGGTATATTTTGAAACATATTAATATCCAAATAAAAAATCGTTGTATGGTACCACAATAATAATTTAATTGGAACATACACAAACATTTGGAGCGTTTAAGGAAACAAAACCCCCATAAATTTTTTATGAAAACATATTAAAAAAGAAGCCGCATCTCGATAAAAACTGGCTTATCGAAAAAATACTAAGAGGCAAAAAAGTTTTCAAAATATTGTGTTTAACTAAAAGTTTGGAGGAGTTTAAGGGAACAAAACCCCCATAAAATTTTTATAGGGTGTACAAATTTCAGTGTTATTACTTTTTTGAGATGTCATTTGAGATGTTATTACTTTTTTGAGATGTTTAAATACCACATGACCATTTTCAATAAAAAATCTCTAATAGTTTTCGATATATTGAAAAAAATCAATTTTCATTTTGTAACTTCAAAGGGCTGCAACTTTTTTATGTGCACATTTGTACTAAGATAAGTTAGGTTCAATCGAACTATTTTTGTTCCCAGAATATATAATTTAATTTATGACCTGCATTTTTATTACACCCTGTATATTTGTTCCATTTTATCTTTACCCATGCGTCATGATTCATTTTAAAACAAGTTAAATCAAAACATACAGTGAAACGTACGTCGATGTGTAGTATCATTAATACGTACTATCAGTGGTAATAATAATTAGGAAATGGCTATTATCCCGTTGACGTATTTTATAAAGTTATTTTATTGAAGTGTTTAATATTTTTTCACTATTGAGGAGATTGATGGACTCAACATTAAACAGCTTGTACATAATACCGACTATTCTAGTATAAAGATAAATATAGAACGGTAATAAATAGATTAAAAAAAAAAACAAAAAGTTATACAGTAATCCCGAAAATAAACAAATAAGTTTCCATTCGACAGAACTATTGCCACACTCATAGCGTAAAAAAAATAAATAGGTACTTACCGGAAGTAATGAAATTAAGACAAAACAGTAGTTAGTCGTTCTAATAATAATTATTATGTTTGAAAATAAAAATTACAATAATGTATATAAAGACTAAAAATTAAATAATTTAAAAAACCAAATAAACACTAAATTCAAATAATAACCAACAAATGCGCTAATGTCACTCTCACTTAAATTCATAAACGTTAAAATTCATAGTAAACAAGATATCAACGACATGCCATATTGTTTATCTTTGTTTAACTTAATGTAATTTCTATGGACTAGAGGCCTAATTTTGCGATACTAGTTTCTGTGAGTAAAAAAGAGACCTAGTATAAAAAGTTTTTCGTGAATAATTTCATGCATGGGCAAAGTTAAAGTGAAAGAACAATAAAAGATATCCTAAAACTCTCGGTAATAATTGAATTAAAAGCCATTCGTTAATAAATCATTATCAACAAGAAATACAAGAAAAGCGACAACTAAAATTTAGCAAACAATATACAGGATGATTCATTAAAAATATCCAATCTCTGAGTTGTAAATTATTCTTCTGCTTTGGCTTTTCCCATTATGAGTTCACCGTTTCCATCCTCTACAGCACTCTATTCAGTATATTCTCCTAGTCACCTTCCCTGAGGTCTCTATCTATCGTAGCATTTCCTATGTAAGTTTTCCATCTCATAGCAGATCATCATCTCCGTCTTCTTCTCGGAAGGTCCCTGTCAAATATTCTGTTCGGCTACCTGTGCTCTGGCATTCTTTGTACATGACCGTACCACTGCAGGGCTTTGTTTTTCAACTTTTTTGTAATTGAGCATTCTACTTCTATTCTGTTCAATATTTCCTCTGTTCTTATTCTATCCTCTCTGGTAATTTGTAGCATTGATTGGGATATTCAATCAACGGTTGTACACAGCTTTACATAAAGTGGCGATAATGTCGCTTATATACGCTATGAGCTCGTAGGTAGAGGGGATAATTAAAAATTCGCGAGCGCCAGTAGTAACAAGTCTGTAAGCTTTTAGTGGAAATTTGACATAAATGTCAAAGTGATTAATTTAAAACATTGCAATTAAAAACATTAATAGGAAATAATATTAGTTGGTCAAAGCTGTGGTGTATATTTTTACCTTAAATATACTTACGTTTTAAATAATGAATTTAAGTTTTTTTAATATTTCGTAATATGTAATTATAAATTAATCTAAGCGCCATCTACACGATAATTGTGAAAGTATCCGAAGTAAGAAATTAATATTTCATTAACCTTTCAGTGCTAACGTGAAGTATTTTGACAGAAGTGCTAACGTCCGTCTCTGGGACCGTATGTTTTTACATGCCCTAGTACTGTAAATTTTACAAATTTTTTAAATTTAATTACTTCAAGGGTTTTATTAAATACTTTTTTATTTAAAATAAATGCAGTTTTATTTAAAAATTATATTTATAAACATTTATTTGGACAAAAATAATTCTTTAACAAAAACAAGAAACTATTCTAAAAAGTGAGAAAAAAAACCCTAAAATCTTAATTTAAACAAAAAATTTGCTGAGGTATTTTTAAACTAAAGATGAAATTATCCACTTATAATAACCATACTTAAGCAATTCTAATAATACGAAGTAACTTTACACTTAAAAAAAAGTCAATCTTTTTCTGAACATTCTACACATATACCCTTTATGTGTTCTAAGCACATAAATTTATTACATGAGTAACAACTGTACTTTGTTTTTCGACTTTTCGTAGTTCATTTCTATTTCTAAAAAGTAAAAAATAATAATATTTTATTCACTAAAAATACAACGCTAAAAGTTACAATCCTTACCTTTAGCACAGCCGCAAAAGCTAACATCCGTCTCTGAGACCGAAATCTTGTGTAACGAACGAACTATGTATCTACGTTCAACAATATTTTAATACTATCAACGGTTAGGTAAAATATGAAGCTATTGAATGACCTAGCCCGAATATCGAAATAGATCGTTAATTATCGGTATGAATAGGTTAGCTCCGTCTGTGAGACCATGCGTTAGCACTGAAAGGTTAATAGAACGTTAAAATAATTAGCAAAATCTTTAAAAAATCGATTACAATTTAATTACTTTTTTGCGTTGTAAATATTAAGCGATAACAATTAAATAATAAATTTGAAAATTAGCGGCGAAAGTTGCATTAGTAATCCGCTAGGAGCGACACCAGCGAAGCTCAGAGCGTATAGGGTAATATTCAACACTATTCTCTGAAATATTATTTTTGTTTTCTTTGGTTAGAGTGTTGTTCCACATCACTTCATTGAGTGCTTTTGTAATATTTAAAAGTCTTACAACCCTTAATAGTTGTAGATTCTAGACCTCATAATATGATGATTCTGCCCAACATGCCTTATACTATAGTTTCCGAGATATCGAGGGTTTAAAATTGAAATATGGATTTGTTCCGTGGTGGTGGTGTTGCGTGTAATAACCTTATTGTCCACGGTAACAATTAAATTAAATTAAAATAAATGTAAAAACAACAAACCGTCTGTCAATAATATATTTATTTCAATCGGGAAAAAGAACGTGAAAATGTCTCGAAAGAGGGGTTGTTATTCTAGCGAGAGTGTGAGCGCACGGAGTGCCCGCTATGACTCTACTGAACTAGACCACAAACACTAATCAGTCGTTATGTGGTTCTTCCATATGGCCAGACAGGCGACAATTTATTAGATCTGGTGTTTTAAAAACTGCAAAGGCATTTTACCTGAATTGGGATATATTTCGTTTCTTAAAACTTAACAGGCCCTTCTATGCATATGGTTTGTATATTAAATGTGAATTTTAAATGGGACGTATTATTTCATTTTGAAAAAGTTATTAAAAATTAAAAATTAAAATTAGCATTTAAAAAGTAGTACATAATTAAAACATGTCGCCACAGATTTTAATTTTCAATAGTAATTACACGAGAGCTCTAAAATTATCAATTTGTATCCCGAGTGGCATTTTGACAGATTTAATTTCACGACCCGAAGGGGAGTGAAATTATGTCAAAGTGTCACGAGGGCAAAACAAATCGATAATTTTGAGTTCGATACTTTGATAAGATTATTTCATGAATAAAAATGTTTTTTTAAATAATTTTAACTAATATTTTATTAATATCTTCGCCTGAATATTTGCTAAACCTGTTTCTGGTGTTCTCTTTGACAAGTTGTAAAACATGAATTGTCATTAATGTCACTGAATGTTCACTTTTTCCTAGCAACAAAGGGCATCTGACGTAATACTTGACGACGGGAAATTATCAGTAGTAATTGCACAAGAGCTCTAAAATTATCGAATTTTTCCCGAGTGATACTTTGACAGTTTTAATTTCACAACCCGAAGGGGAGTGAAATTATGTCAAAATTATGTCAAATTTGCTGCGATTATTTCATGAATAAAACTGTTCAAAAACAAAATTTTATTGTAATTTATTTAAGTAAAAATTACTACAATAAACACACAGTTGTTATAAATATTTGACGGTTGAAAGTCATCACTTTTATAACTTCTAAAACAGTAATTGTCATTAATGTCACTGAATGTATTTTTTTCGTAGCAACGAAGGGCATCTGACGTAATATACTTGACGACGGGATATTATCAAAAATTATCACTTTAATTTTTATTTCTGTAGCTTTCTATTGGTCAGAATCTCCTATGAATGAAATAATGAAAAATTTTATTTCTGTAGCTTTCTATTGGTCAGAATCTCTATGAATGATATAATCACAATAATTTTGTATGCTTTTACAAATTCTATTTAAACATTTGCAATTTTACGTTTTTTTGGCGTGAGGATTGCTAATTTAGATTCTAATTTAGTATTGCTAATAGAGTGCGCTAGCTACATTTGGTTGTGTTTAGTAAATTAAAGCAGTTTTTTTCGGGTGAACTATGGGTAAAATAACATTCTACAAAAAAATTACTCGTGTTTGATTCATGTAATTCGGTCGGTTATCGAGTTATCTGTTTGCTTCTAAAAAGTTTAATGAATTTTAATTTTGCAATGAAAAGTTTTATTCTCTAAGCGTATAACTTATGATTCATTGGACTATTTAGAAGCAAATAACTCGAAAACCGATGGAATTACATGAATCAAAAGGAATAACTTCTATTTGTGAAATATAACGCTTTTTCATATTTTTTTCATTATTTTGCCTATAATTCAGCTGAAAAAAGATTGTTTTGATTTACTAAATACGACCAAGTTTAACAGTGCTCTCTTTAAGCAATTAGGTACTAAATTAGAGCAATCTAAATAAGCAATCTTCAGACCAATAAACGAGTAAATACTTATTTGATAAATAAATAAATAAAATATTATTTGACGTTAGTGAAACGTAGATGTGTCAGTTTATTGGTCGAATAACTTTATTCATCGAATAAACTATTTGTCGTTGGTGAAACCGCGGCCATAAACTATTCAAACATGGTTTATCAATAGGCATAAAAATCAGGTGACTACGATGTTATATCTTCCCTATACTGGTGTACGGACTCTCACAGAGACGCCATCTGCAAAAAAATTGAGGCTTTTGAAATGTGGCCTTATCGTCGAATACTGAAGATGTCTTATACCCAGGTACATGAATTTTATTATAATTCTTAATATGTACTTACTAAGTTTTTAATATTAAAATATATCTTCTGAATATTCCCTTACTAATCAGGGTGTTTTATTAAGAATATAAAAAGAAAAAGAGCTCTTAACCCCAATAAAAACAGCCAAAATCGAATATCTCGGTCACATGGACCGCTAAGCTATCACTAAGGACTGCTGCAAATAATTCTACAGGAAGGCGGAAAATTTCTTGACTGAATAATTTACGCATATACGTGGTTTAACACAACAACCACAA
Source organism: Diabrotica virgifera virgifera (assembly GCF_917563875.1). NCBI lineage: Eukaryota > Metazoa > Arthropoda > Insecta > Coleoptera > Chrysomelidae > Diabrotica > Diabrotica virgifera. The sequence continues at coordinate 143,564,287 of NC_065443.1, read as the reverse complement.
GTCTTTTCAGAGCAGCAGTGCGCAAAGTACAGATTGCCATAGTAGTCGCCAACATCCGAAAGAGATAGGTACTACAAGAAAAATAATCTCAAAGTGAAACCACAAATTGTAAGAGAAAATTTATTTAAAAAATTCAGGACGTTTTGGACGTAAGTCATCTTCATCTTTATAAAATTAGGAAAAGTATATGGAGTCTAGTTTAAAAGAGAGTAGCAGGGACGATTTCGAATTCATCATCGATGTAATCACAGGTATAATAAAAGAGAGAGCAGCGCGAGAAAGGGCAGAGCAGGCCGGTTAAAAAACAAAAAAAAAAAAAAAATAAATAAATAATAATAAATAAAAAATTCTACGTTTTTTGGTGGTACATTATACTTACTCTACTGAATTTAGGTATGTAGGTATATGCGTAGGTAGGTAGACAAAGGTAGAAAATTGCATCAACTCTTTGAATTTTGGTATAATTAGGTATGCAGGTAAGCAAGGACAAATGTAGAAAAAAAAAATAAATAAAAAAAACTCTACGTTTTTGGCGGTACATTATATTACTCTATTGAATTTAGGTATGTAGGTATATACGTAGATAGGTAAGTAAAGACAAAGGTAGAACGACCCTCCCGTTGAGGGCCGCCCCCCAGTCCCATGAATTGTCCCAATCGTGTTTTCGATCCCACATAGGGATCAAGTACCTCAATTACGGCCCTATCGTTTCCGGTAGGAGCCTAGGAAACCCCCTCCTTGTAGGGACAGACACTCCAACTCTCCCCCTACCGCTTCTAGGTAGTGGGGAGGATATAGGCCATGTTCAAGAACTAAGAACACTTTACTTTAGACAGCGCGGAATGTCCCCATGTATCGTTCTCTATAGAACACGTCCAGGGACATTCCGGGTCGGAAGAAGGGGTGGTTTTAGTTGGTAGGCGGCTGGTTATGGGGGGCACGCGGGATGCATTGACTACGTGTGGTTGAAGCATCCTAGCGTGTTCTCCTCTCCTGTCCGAGTCCAACAGTACTAGGGACACCTTCCCTAGTCTGCTATGAGCGTTCCCCTCAGTCCAAAAAAAAAAAAAGTTTAAAAGAGAGTGGAAGAGTGGCTGCGTTATCCACATTATAGGGACCTCCCGAACACAAATGGTTGTATAAAAAACATTTAATTAGGTTTATTAGAAACCCAAACCAGTTCAAGCATACTCCACTTATGTACCATTTTAAAAATTCCTCCTGGCAACGACTTTTTCTGAACACATAATATGTGCAGTATTAATTGGGCATTTTCAAAATGGTACCCAATGGAGTACGTTTGAATTTGATTAGGTTTCTAATAATCCTTAATTAAATGTTTTTTATACAACAATAATTGTGTAGTCGGGAGGTCACTATGACGTGGATAACGCAGTCATTCTCCCACCCTCTTTTAAACTAGGCTACATTATACTTATGTAGGTACTTACTTACTTAGTCGTAAGCCTTTCTACCTTTAGGTGTAAGGCTGGTGGAGTTAAGTTTGGCATTGTAGTCTCCATGCTCTCCGATCTTGTGTTAGGTTTCTTGCACTTTCCAATGTCAATCCTTTCTTCTCGACTTCTATCCTGATTTCATCCACCCACATAACTCTTGGTCTTTCTGTTTTGTTTTCCCCTGCACTCTCGTTCGACATTCTACACACGTGCCCGAACCATCTAAATTGTCCCTCTACTATTTTTCATCGATTGGTTCTAGTTTTAGGTTTTGTCTGATTGTTTCGTATTTTGTCTGTTCTCTTTCTGTTTGCTATTTTCCTCAGGAACCCCATTTCCATATCATTGACTCTGGATTTTTGTCTCCTCGTTAATGTCCATGTCTCGCTGCTTTACATGATTGTTGGTCTAACTACTGATCCAATGACTGTCGTTTTTACTTTCTCCGGTATCTCTTTTTTTCCCAAAAATTTTGTTTTCTTAGTGTTAAATAAGTTTCCTGTTCGTCCCATTTTCTCGTTTATTTCCATGTCTTGTTTACCATTTGATTCACATATTACTCCTAGGTATTTAAAATATTCCACTTGCTCTAGTTGTTTCCCGTCTAATTCTATTACGTGTACGTGTGTCTTCCTAGTACATATTTGAAATTACATATCATTGTTTTTGTTTTCTCTATATAAATTTTCATATTTATCAAACTAATACAGAAGTAAAAACTTCAATTTATATATTGTTATAAAAAATTTTATTAAAACTTTTTAAAAGTGTCGCCTAAATGGATTAAACCATAACGTTTTCGATCTAATTCAGATCCTCAGTGCATTCTGTTACGTACATGAAACTAGCACACTAATGAAAGTCGTGACATCAAAATATATGGTTTGTACATGTTATAATTGTAGAAAGTAATGCGACTGTAAGTCGATGGTCATGGATTCTATTCTAATACTTAATAAAGATCAACATGGTTTCTTGCTCGATTGGAACACGTGGTTCTTGCCAGTTCAAAAGACACAGACCAACAATCGAGCAAGGAACCATGTTTCTCTTTAAGTCTTAGAATAGAGTCCATTACCATCGACTTAGAGCCGCATTACTTTCTACAAATATAACATGTAAACCGTATATTTTGATGTCACCACTTTCATTAGTGTGTTAGTGTTAGTTTCATGTACGTAACAGAATACACGGAGGATGATCTGAATCAGATCGAAAACGTTATGCTTTAATCTATTTGGACGACACTTTTAAAAGTTTTAATAAAAAAACTGGTATCTACCTATAACTCGCAGGAAGATTTTCAAAACGTGACTCATCAGACTTATTGTTCGATAATCACTGCAAGCCTTTGGATGATGTTTCTTTGGTATTGTGACAAATGTCGACTTTAACTAATCAGTTGGTAATATCCCAGTGTCAGAAATTCTGTTAAAGAGATCACACAGTGCTTTAACTCCATTTTCTCCCAACAACTTTAGTATTTCAGCACCCACTTCATCGGGACCAAGTGTTTTTCCATTTTTTGTCGTTTGTATTGCACGTGTAATTTAATTTTCTGTTATAGATGGATCTGTTGTAGGAATCGGTGTCTAATGTTCTTCTCTCTCATCTGCAAATAATTCAGAAACGTAGTTTTCCCATTCTTTTAACTCCTCGTTGTGTCCGTTTCTATCTTCTAAATTTTGGGTTTATTGAATATTTTAATTATTTCCATTGGTTTGCGGCGGCCTCTTTTAATTTCTTGAGCAGATGAAATGTATCATGTTTCTTTCATATTGTTAAATTTCATTACATTCTTTATTATGAGATTGTGTTTTGCGTGTGTTCTTATATTCTGTGTGATTATTGCGTGGATTTTCTGTGGTTTAAAAGACCACAAACTCACAAATCACAATACATTCTAATAACTTGTTTGAATAAGTTGTTGAGTAGTCGTTTCATGTATATTATTTTTTTTCTCTGCTAATTTTATACTCGTTGCTTATTTATACTCTGTTAGTTGTTAGTTACCAGATGTCTGCAATATGTTGTAGATGTAAATATTCATACTTGTTTTAATAAGATATTAGTTAGAACAAAGTCTTTTTCGTGACAAAATCGATAGAAACTTTCGATCCTTTCTGATCCAAAAGGGCAGTTTGAATTTGGATTGGAGCTCAGTTTCTCTTGAATATCATGTCATCAGCATTGCAGCATTAAAGGTTTTATTTTACCATTTGTGACTTTGTACTTGTGCGAAACAGGCTTTTCTGCAGTTGTAGCAATATAGGTAGAACAAGTGCAGGTTAAAAATAGATGGAGACAAAGAAATGAGAGTGGCAATTTCAAAATTGGAGCCTTGGTTTTAGAAGCTAAACATCCCTTTTTATTTTTCTGCTTATGTTTTGATTTTCTTCTTATTTTCTAATAACCTGTCACAATGGGGGCTGGGTCGAGGGGCGTCTTAAAAAAATGGCGAAATCCCAAGGACGTCGCAGTACAAATAAGTTTGGGAAGCCCTGAGCTAGTAGGTACATTGCAAACGCCACACTTTGCCAATGTTCAAAGGTCAATTTATAAAAGCTGTGCCTGGATTATTAGAGAGTTATTGCCACCGGCAAATAAAGGACCCTTTATTACAGGATACTTTAATAAAGGACAAATACAGGACGGGTCTAAAAGAGTGGTATTGCAAACGCAGTTAAAGTGTTAAAGAATCTTTTATTTTGACAAATGACATGAAATATTTTTGTAAATATAAAAATAACCTATAAAATTCCATTTGTCGATATAAATTAAAATAAGATAATTGAAGAGTAAAACGTTAAATTTAATTATTTTGTCATTTAAAGATGTTTAGAGAACAACATAATATATCCCATAATACTCATCGTTCAATAATATGGAAGTGCAATAAATTGGAAATACTATTTTAGGAGTTTTTAAATACTTTTGCATTATGGGTATATGTAATGGGGAATTTCTGGAGAATATATTATTAGGGAATAGTGGATATCCATTCCTCAACTACAACTACCGAATGACACCATTCCAGAATTTTCAGACAGAAGTTGTGTTTTTATAATCCATCACAAATCCCTTCAAGAATTGTTATTGAAAGAACATTTGGTATTGTGAAGAGATTTCCCATTTTACCATATGTAATGAGATGCAAGTTACCTTTTATTCAAAGAATAATATCAGCTTGTTCAGTTTTACATATTGCAGTAGTACATAATAGAGAAAACGTTGAAATACTGGCAAATGAGTGTGTTGTTGATATTGATATAGAAGCTGAGGCAGTACATTTTCAACCAGGAGCTAATCTAATGCGACTAAATTGTGTGTGTGTTTGTTTAAAATTATTGTTCGACATTTAAAGCTAGCGCTTAAACTAATTTTATTTTTATTGGACTGCAGTTTGTTAATAAATTTATAAATAAATATAAATATTATATTGGTGACTGATTTTAAGTATTTTATGATCATTAGCAGGTTTTAAATAATAAATTTATAAATATACATGCTATTGGCGTTTGATCTTTTATCCATTTGGCCCTCTCTTTCTTTCTTTTCACCTCTGGATAACTAGTTATCAGGAAGTTTATCTGACAGATTAGATACTAATAGATATCTGACAGAGAAAAACTTCCCGTTAACTAGTTATCCGGAGCTGAAAAGACAGATACTAAGGATACTGTTATATAAACTTCCCAATAATTAGTCATCTGAAAATGAAAAGACCTCTAATCTGTCAGATAAACTTCCGATATACAAAAAGATAATAGAAGAATTAAGCTTTATGCTGGTTTTTATTAATTTTTTTGGCAATGTTTAAATAAACAAATACTGATGGCATGAAATGGATCACGAACAAGGAGGAATGAACCATTAAACGCATAAAACTGCAGTATCTGGGACACATATGATAAATCAGCACCGTTACTCCCTGCTGCAGTACATATTGCAAGGTACAGTCAAAGGTAAGCGAAGACCTGGTAAAGGGAGAATATCAATGGAACTGTTTCGAATCGCAGCTAGCAAGGTTACGATTGCTATATGATTTCCAACATTCGAAACGGATAAGAACCAAAAGAAGAAGATGGCATGAAAATGAAAGTGTATTAATACTTTTAATTAAAAACTTTATAGATTCTAATCTATAAAAGATTAAATTTTCAAAAATAAATACTTGAACCTTTGTTTTATTTTGTTAACCTGTTGTTATATATCTGTTGAATAGAACTCTATTTTGAATCTAGAATTTTAACAAATCCTAACTTTCATTAAAATTTATTGATCTTATATCTTCAATCTCTTATATCTTCAATAAATATTTATTTCTATAGAAAAATGTAAAATATATTGAGTTTAATAAATGAGTTACTGATATTTTAAGTCTGATCATTGTAATTAGTAACAATTTAAAATTATTTATGTAATATTCCTTTTTACAACTTCTTGTAATAACTCAAGCTTCAATAAAATGTTCTTTTCTATATTCGTTTGGGTCAAAACATCAATAATCTATATCTCAGAATATTACTTAGAGTTGTTTTTAATAAATAAAACCCAACATACAACTTTAATGATGAAAGTTTAATCAAATATCAATCCCACAATACACAAATTATCAATCCAAAGAAGCGACAAGATAAATTCAAAATACAAGTGAAGTTAGACCTTTCTTCACATTTTTGACACGTTATGTCAAAATAAAGGAACTTTTATTAAAATAAAGGTGTCCTCTAATTTTCCTTAAATACAGGCGGCCTGTATTTTATTAAAAGACAAAAATAAAAGACGCAATACTGCGCATGCTTGTATGTCAAAATAAAGGATCTTTTATTACAGGTCGACTTAAAAGACGTTGGCAATAACTCTCTAGTAAAACCAAGATTTTGTGCGTTTAACAGAATTGATTATAACTTAAAAAAACAAAGACTAACTGGAACGGGAGATCAACGAAAGAGATCTACTATAGGGCTTTTCATTCACAGTCATTTGTTTCGAGCTTCTGTCATGTGTCACAAAATATAAATACGTCTACGTCATACGTTATTGGTATCTACCAATGATACAATCCAAAGACGTATGCCGTAGCTATATTAATATTATGTGACACATGACAGAAGCTCGAAACAAATGACAATCGATGAAAAGCTTCGCTGGTGTCGCTCCTGGCGGATTACTAATCAACTTTCACTGGTAATTTTTAAATTTATTATTTAATTGTTATCGCTTAATATTTACAACGCAAAAAAGTAATTAAATTATAATCGATTTTTTTAAGATGTTGCTAATCATTTTGACGTTCTATTGATAAAATATGAATTTCTTACTTCGGATACTTTCACAATTATCGTATAGATGGCGGTAAGATTAATATATTAATTTATAATTAGATATTACGGAACATTAAAAAAACTTAAATTCGATATTGAAAACGTATTGTATATTTAAGGTAAAAATATATAACACAGCTTTGACAGACTAATACTTTTTATAATTAATGTTTTTAATTTTAATTTTAAATTAATCACTTTGACATTTATGTCAAATTTCCAGTAATCGTTTACAGACTTGTCACTACTGGCGCTCGAGAATTTGTAACTATCCCTTCTACGTACGAGCTCACAGCGTATACTAAAGATACACTACTCGTGGGCTATCTTTCTGATCGATAGTTGGGATTTTTCTGATCGATTCGTATAGGAGAAGAAATCTTCATCCATCGAGAAGTACACACATGTCCAAAAGTTTGGAATATATGTACAAATAATATATCTACGCCTACGGTGGTTTCAAAACTGTTGTTGATATTCATTCTAGAGAGTTTTAAATGAAAATGATAAAAAAATTGAATCGTTTTTGTATCATTTTAGTCACATTCAACTGATTAGTGTATTTACACATTATTTCAGTTTTTGTTTAAATTTGAATTGAACCGTTTAAAAATTCCTAGAAACGTGATATCTTATTTTGACAGATCTAGAGTACCTAATTGCTTTCTGATAACATAGACAAAGCGAAAACGGCGGGTTCGTGGGAAAAATATTCCCATGAGATTTTTTTGCATAATCACATTCGTGAAACACTCCAGAATAAGGTGTAAGAAGTCGCCCACGCGAAAAGTGGTCCAAATTTTTTTTAACAATTTTTTTAATCAAATCGTAAAGATCAATATTTTTGGTTCGGATAAATTTTTTTTATGTTTTTTGGACAATTCTGGACAAAAAAGATTTTTTAGTAATTTTTTAGTAATTAATAAGTAATTTTTCTCTAAAATTGATCGTTTTCGAGTTAGAAGCAATTTAAAATTTGAAATACGCGAATATTGCCATTACGAAAGTCAGAAAGTGACGAAATCAAAGTTTAAAGCCCTCCCTACGTGATCCTAAAGAAATTTATGTCATTAATTTATTACTAAACTGTTATTTTTAATTATTAATAATGAGCGGTAACATCGCATTGACGCGGCTGTAAATGTGAGTGCGAGTAAGATGCACCATTGACTGCCGGAATGGCATCTCTCTCGCACTCACCTTTGACGGCCGCCCAATACGTGCATGGCGCTCATTATTATTACTTAAAAATAACAGCTTAGTAATAAAAAAATTACAAAAATTTCTTCAGGATCTTGTAGGGGCGGCTATAAACTGTGATTTAGTCACTTTCTAACTTTCATAAAAATAACTTTTAACCGAGTTATTAAGGTTGAAAATCGCCATTTTTCGTTTTTTTCAATTTTAAATTGCGTATAACTCGAAAACGATAAACTTTAGAGAAAAATTATAAGAAACCTTTTTTGTCCAGAATGGTACAAAAAACCTTAAATTTGTCCGGGCCGAAAATATTGATTTTTTCAATTTGATTAAAAAAAATTGTTAAAAAAAATTTGGATTACTTTTTGCGTGGGCGACTTCTTCCACCTTATTATGGGGTGTTTCACGAATGTGATTATGCAAAAAAATCTCATTGGAATATTTTTTCCAACGAACCCGCCGTTTTCGGCTTGTCTAACAGGGCTTTATTTAAAGTGATATCGCGAGTATTGTTGATGTTACTCAGAGTGCTGCATCGAAAATTAAAAAAAAATCCAAGATACAAACAAATGACTTAAAGGATCGGCTCAGAGGTGGTAGAAATAGATGTACAACAGAAGCACGAGACCGGGAGATAACATTGATAGCTCGAAGAAATTGTCTGGAATCTACAAGTGGTATATCCAGAGAATTGCTAGACTTCAAGGACTGAATATTTCAAGGCAAACAATATCACGCAGACTAAATGCGGTAAATTTGTATCGTAGAAGACCCTTACATGTCCCTGAACTAACCTACCAACACAAAATAGTAAGGTTGCAATGGGCTAGAGAAATGGTGCACCATGGTCCTAACTGGAATAACGGGATGTTTTTGATGAATCAAAAATTGGCTTGGTTTCTGATTCGCGAAGAACACTGGTTTGGAGAGCCTTAGGATGAAAAGTCCGACTAGAAACAGTCCAACCGCGAGCCCCATTGGAGGTAGCAGTATTATGATTTCGGGTGGTATTATGGGTGGTACACGGACGCCACTGCTAGTTCTGGAGAGAAGAGTCACTGGTGTTGTGTACATCGAGAAAGTTTTAAATCCTGTCGTGCGTCTATTCCGAGGGGCAGTAGGTGATAGATTTGTGTTTATGCATGACAACGCACCTCCTCATCGAACAGCAGCAGTACATAATTTTCTAGAAAATAAAGGAATATCTACATTACAGTGGCCCACGAATTCCCCCGACATGAACGTCATTGAACATGCTTGGGACATTATCAAAACACGCATCAAGAAGAGAAACAATCCCCCTATTACACTTCGAGAACTAAAAGATGCTGCTCGTGAAGAATGGGAGAACTCAAGCCCAGCTCAACCAGTTAATCAGCAGCATGCCAAATCGACTACAGGCATGCATGCAGGCCAATGGATGAAATACTGATTATTAGTTTTATTAAAAATTATTTTTATCTATATCAACTTATTTTTAAATGTAAGCTGTACGTATAAGTTTTTCGCTCAAAGAGATTAAATCATTTTTTTGCATATCCTTTATCTGGTTTTGGAATTTATTTAGTATTAATGATAATTGAAACAAAATGATGTTTAACTATTAAAAAGAGTTTATATTATATAAAAATCAATAAAAAGATGAAATATTCCAATATTCCAAACTTTTGGACATATTGACGATTTATCTAATTTTAGTAAATTGTAGTTGTTATTTGTTATTGATATATATTTTCCTCCACCGAAAGTATACTTTTCCGGACCTGATTGTAGGGAGCAAAGTTGTACTTTTCCTCCCTAGGGAGGAAAAGTAAAAGTGACGTCATGGTATTTCATTCATGAAATATAACTTATTGACGTCCTGTACAATATCTATTTTCTATTACGTAAGTATCTATACATTTTAACGTTTATTTATAAAACACCCTGTATTTTGCAGAATGGTAAAAAACAGTATAAATTGTTATTTTGATTTAACAATGTTTACATTAATAATTTGACTTACTTTGACAGTTGACAGTTATATTGTACCTACTTGTTAGTTTTAGTTTTAATAAATTTTGTTGGTTAGTTACATAAATAAATTAAGTAAAAATGAAAAAATGACTTGTTATTTGAGGAAGGTGGAAAAACCATATGTATAACATGGGAGTAAAGTGCCTTTTCCTCCCTTGAATGATTGAAATGATTGATGAAGTAAACTTCATTCTCGGGAGGAAAAGTAGCACTTTCCTCCCTTGTTATACAAATAGCTATTCATTTGACTGTATGTAAGCTTTGTCCATAAAATTGTAAAAATTGTCAGTGACAATAAAGCATATTTCTATTCTATTTTATTCTATGTGTGTATAGATTAAACTAATATACGTTGTTTAGTGTACAAACTAAATACAGAAAATCTTCTTCTCCTAAAGGTTCTATTGTTGGTGACCACATTGATCCATCTTATTCTATTCACAGCAGCTCGAAATAGATCAGTTAGCTTTAGACCATTCCACTTCCTAAAATTGTCTAGCCAGAATATACGTCTACGTCCAGGGCCTCTCTTGCCCCTCATTCTTGACTTATAGAATCAACTGTAGAATTCGGTATTTACTATTACGCATAATGTGGCCAAAGTAAGCCAATTTTCTGGTCCTTACGGTGTTAATAATTTCTTTGTTTTTTCTTAGCCTATGGATAATTTTCGTAGTTATGTTAGTTCTTCTTCTTCTTCTTTTTGTATAGACATGGCCAGTGGCGACGCGTGACTTTTTCTGAAGTGTTACCAAAACCAGATGCAAAAAATCTTATTTAAAAAAATGAAGATATGGCTAAATGTATATATACACTCACCGGCACAAAATTCCGCCACCCAAAATTTTTGATTAAGTTTGACAATCTATAACTTTATTATTTGTACTTCAATTTTCAAGATTGTTGCACGAGTTTGTAGGTACATGTATTGATGTCAATTGCTATTATTCCAGTAACAAAAATTTTTTGCTTAGATGGCATTATACGGGGGTGAATGTAAGCGTTGTTTTTCGCCTAACTTTAAAAATTTTTGTGGAAAAATTGGAGAGCTGATTTTGTTTCATACTCTTTTTTTATCATCCTGGAGGTATCACTAAGGTCTTGTTTTTTGAATTATCTAAATATATCTTTTCTTGTAAGAGCTGTAATTAAAAACACTGGTTTGAAGGTTTATTTAATTAAAAATATCAAACGCACTAAAATTAACAAAACAAAACAAATTTAACAACAAAACAAAACAATTCAATAGCGGTTATGTCCACCTCTTGCAGCAACGACTGCTCGCAATCTGTTTAGCATCTAATAAAGATGTGTTTTCCTTGCCTGGGGAATAGCCCGATATTCCTCTACCAGGGCCATAACTGTACCAAATTTTCTGGAGGCCTAGGATGACGGCAAATAGTTTTTTTTATTCATCCCATAAATGATCAATATAATTGAGATCTGTGCTTCATGCGGGCCATTCTAATCTTATCAAGCCAACCTCAATTGTATGAATCAATCAGTGTTTTTATTTACAAAAAATGGTACAGCTCTTACCAGAAAAAAGATATTGGGATAATTCAAAAAACAAAATGTTGTTGATGCATCCGGGAAAATATGACAGGAATATGAAACAAAATCAGCTATTCCATTTTTCCACAGAATTTTTTAAAATTAGGAGAAAATACAACGCTTCCTTTCACCCCTGTACAATGACATGCAAGCAAAATTTTTTGTTACCGGAATAATACCAAACAATATAAATACATGTACTTACAAACTGTTGCAAGAATCTTGAAAATCGGAGCACAAATAATAAAGTTATAAATTGTCAAACTTAATCAAAAATTTTGTGCCGGTGAGTGTAGCTTCAATAATATCATTTTGTATATCACTTGAAACTCTCTAAAAAACAGATGTTTCTAGATGTTAACAAAATTTTTGATCTTTTTTGGCAATTAATGTTAACAATTCCCTGTAATTGCCTGTCAGAGTCGTCGCACTCACAATGACCACGAAACGCTAGTTCTTGTTTGGCCCAAAAACATACAGTATCTATTATAAGTGTGCTAAGGATATACCTATCTATTTTGTTAACAAACTCATTATGTTTAGCAATATTTGCTTTAAAAGCTTGGTAAAGAGAACTTTTGATTTTTGTTTTGCCAAACTCAATCAAATTGGGTATACATCTTAAATGTAGGAAACGGAGAAATTTCATGTTTCCTTTTTAAAAATCTAACCCTAACACTATTTAAATCGTGAACCTGGTCCACCCATTTTTCTGTAGAAACCAGAAGACATGGCCAACAATACAGTATATTTTCTTGCAACCATAATATAACCAAGGATTTTCACTGTACCAACTAAATTTAACATATCGAACTAATTTTGTTGATTCCTTTTTTAAATTGTTTAAAATAGGTCTTTCATTTTTAATCTCATTTTTTTCTTTAAAAGTATACAAGGAGAATTACTTTTCAAGTAGTTGATCGATTAAGAAGCGACACTCATCCATGGTTAACTGCACGCACACTTTTTATAGGTACTGTCACCAATTAAATCTGGTAACAGCGCTACTGATACACAGCGCGCTTATGCCGTCGCTTCTTCAAAATTTTCAGTCACTAGCCGGTCGCGAGCGCCAGCATGGGTATATAACCATTGTAATCAGAAATGAGTCTGGTAACAGAGTACATATAATAAAGTGCAACTGAGTCACATAAACTCGCCAATATTTTCGTGTCTACGAGTAGTTGGCTATTTACTGAGTTCTGTACTATTACCACATAATATAATAATATATTTATGGAGGAAAAAGAGGAATTGGTCGAAAGAAATATTCATGGCTCCGAAACCTTCGTCAATGGACTGGCTTATCAGCAGATCAATTGTTACATGCCGCACAAGATCGAGAACGATATCGGCAAATTGTTATGGAAGCTACCCACGCCTAAAAATTTGGGCACGGTACTTAAAGAAGAAGAAGATATTTATATTGGTAAAAATATTGCTAAATAGAATTATTCATCGTCATAAAATATTTATTTGCAAGATTTTTAACTGTTACCAATGGTAACAGTGGTTACATGGACGCTTCGCCAGTGGACATGACTCTGTTTTTTCAATGTGCCTCTAATAAGTTGTCGTTCCATCGTTTTCGTGGTCTTCCCACTGATCGTCTTCCTATTGGGGAACCGTCTCTCGCTGTCCTGACTACCCTATTTGTTGTCATTCGGCTTATGTGGTCATTCCATTCTATTCTTCTGTTTCTTACCCAGTTATTAATGTTATCCACCTTGCATCTCCTTCGTATATCTGCACTTCTAGCTCTATTCCACATCGTCTTACCATCGATTTTTCGCAATGTTTTCATCTCTGCTGTTTCTAGCATTCTTTTTGTCCTTTCTGTATCAGGTCGTGTTCCTGCCGCGTATGTCATTATTGGTCTGATGACTGTTTTGTAAATTCTGCCTTTCATTTCTTTTCCGATATTTTTATTTCTCCATATTGTGTCATTCAGGCAACCTGCGGCTCTGTTTGCTCTATTCACTTGATCTTCCACTTCTGTTTCGAGCCTTCCGTAGCTAGATAGTGTGATCCCTAGGTATTTAAACTCCATCACTTGTTCTATTATCTGACCTTCCAGCTCCAATTTACATCTTATTGGATCTGCTGTTATAACCATGCATTTTGTCTTTTTTGAGGAAATAACATGTTAAATTTTCTGGCGATTATGTTGAATTGGTGCAGCATACGTTGTAAATCATCTCCACTTTGAGAGATTAGTATTGCATCGTCCGCATAGCAGATTATTTTTAAGTTGTTTTTCTCCCATTTGGTATCCTTTTTTAAGTTGTGTGGCATATATATGAGACCCTCAACATACGTCGGGAGCACCACATTTCAAATGTCTCTAATCGTTTTATGATATCTTCTGTAAGACTCAAGCTTTCTACTCCGTAGAGGACACTAAAGACGTAATATCTAAGAATTCTTATGCGTTTCTTCCTAAGATCTTCTGGCTTTTTAATAATAGTTTTTATTTCGTAGTTATGATCCCAAGTATCGTTAATACTGCAACCCAAATAACATATTTTCTCTGCATTGAGTATATTACTCTCTCTAACGGTGTATTGCTTATTGTAATTTGGGCGTTTGGGTTGGTGATCTTATTAACAACATTATTTTTTTCTTCTTACAATCTAGTTTCATAGGAAACACGCTAAGAGACCCAATAAGCAGTGACGATATCAGAACAAAGCAGTGGCGGCTGGTCAGAGGAGGCAAGGGAGGCTTAGCCTCCCCATAAATTTTTTACACATGCTACACTGTTTTGTTTACTTTGCTATTTTGCTTCGCGTTGGAGATATCGGAAAAAGTTATTTGAACAAGTTGTTCCAAATAATGTTCTAACCCCACATAAAAAATTTCATCACAAAATTCGCACTTTTAGTTTTTTCATTATTTGTAATCAGGATCCTAAAATTGGAGCGGAGGCTGCTGGCCGGAAAGTCTCACTTGCTAATGCTCCACGCAGCCCATCAGCGTTTAAGGAGACCCGGTCTCCTTAGCGCTGCATTATCGCTTACGCACACGCTGCCCGGAGATTTAGCAAGGGCGGCTGATCGGCCAACAGCCAATTTTAGGATCCTGACTACAAATAATGAAAAAACTAAAAGTGCGAATTTTGTGATGAAATTTTGTATGTGGGGTCAGAATAATATTTGGAACAACTTATTCAAATAACTTTTTCCGATATCTGCAATGCAAAGCAAAATATCGGTAATTTACCGTGTTTTTGGATTCGCAGTAGGCCGCTTTTAGAACTAAAAAAATTCAGTCGAGTATCTTAAAAAATCTGAAACTTGGGTCAAAAAAATGGGGCCTTAAATTAGATTTTTTGGCGGATTTTTTTGCTAGTGCAAATTTGTCTAGATATTTTACAATTACTTAGGTATAGCCTCCCCTATTGTAAAAATCACGAGCCGTCACTGGAACAAAGTATATCGTGCAGGGTGTAAGCAAGTGGACACTATAGAGAAAAGAATGGAACAATGTGTCTGTTTTGTGTTTTATTGTCACTGGTTTTCACAACCAACTGGCCAGTCAATTTCATAATTGTTTTTTAGACTATAACTTATCACTAACTCGGGGGAGTAATGTGTAGTGTATGTGATGAGTAAGTGTCTTGTTACTTTGCAAAGTCGACGTCATTGTCTTTGCAAAGAGACGCTAATTGAATGGAACAATCACATTAGAAAAATGGCAAACGACTTAAGCAAGAAAAAAAAATTCAGATATCTTGTTTTTTGTATGAAATGATATAAAAACAATATTAGCTCTGTTGCAT
This sequence comes from Diabrotica virgifera virgifera, assembly GCF_917563875.1. Classification (NCBI taxonomy): domain Eukaryota; kingdom Metazoa; phylum Arthropoda; class Insecta; order Coleoptera; family Chrysomelidae; genus Diabrotica; species Diabrotica virgifera. The sequence goes on along the minus strand of NC_065443.1, from coordinate 143,548,952 downwards.
ATTAAATAGGGCTCATGAAACAATTTGTAAGGACCTTAGACCAGAATGGTCCTTGTTTTGAATACTTGTCCGGCACATTCACTGCTCTGTAGACAAATTGAAATCCGGAATATTTTATGGGCCTCAGATAAGACAACTTATAAAAGATTTGCATTTTACAGACTGAAATTGAGTCTTAATACATAGTGCTCTTTTGTTGTGCAATATTTTCTTGGAAACGATAAATCGGAAAATTACTGATATATAGTGGAAACCATGCTCAACACTTTTAAAAAACGCGGTTGTCATATTCGTCGCCTTAGTACTATAACTTGATAACTCCAAAATTGACGTTTTTGAGATAACTAGTTCACAAGATGTATTTTATTTGCCTCCATATTGTGTAAAACCTTGATAACTCGCTCCAAACGAGTTAAGTATTTATTTATGATTGACGAAAATTGATAAAACTCACATGCCCCTAATATTCAGTGCTAAAACTTGACAATATAAGTTATCAAGCTATTTTTTAATCGAACTAATGGTGAATATGACATACACTGAATGCTACAACTAGCTAACTCTAGTTATCTAGTTGTAGCACGTATTTTTCTGAAACTATTGAGCTTACCACGTAATTGCTATCTGTTTATTCGGTTCATGTTAATGCAAAAATTCGAGAATTGTCAGCAGATCTGCCAACCCCCATGGCAGGGGGCTAATTTTCACCAAAATAATGCTTAAAATATTAGTTTTGTTAAAAAGTTCACTTAGATACAACTTGGCACGACATGCGACATTACCAAATGTTAACATTGTGGTAGTGCTAAAAGTTGATAACTTTAATTTTTCATGTTATTTTCCATATTGGAAAACAAATTTGCACCGTATTCCTAAATAGATCAGTAGCCAAAAAGTTAAGGAACAGTATTTAAAGCTGCAGAGTGAATACCGTATTTACCAACATCATGGTAGCAGCACAAATATCTTTAAAATCTTTAAGCCCGTTTATCTCAGAACTACTAATTTAGAGTTTTTGACTTAAAGTTATAGTATTAAGGCGACGAATATGAGCATTAAAATTTACTACCTCCACAGCCACTTAGACCGTTTCCCACAAAATCTTGGTGACCTTAGTGAAAAACAGGGTGGAACAGATTCAACAAGATACCAAAACGATGGAAAAGAGGTATCACGGAAGATCATTAACAAAATGACCGATTAGTGATGGAGTATTCAAAGGGACAGTCCTTTTAAAACCTGTACAAGAAAATCACCTAAAAGAAGTGTTTAGGTGACGCCAAAGAACAGCTTTGTGCTGCGATGCTGGTTAGGTTAGATACTAAGTTTCAGGTTCTTTTGGCAGACATGTTTGATTATTCTTGTAACTATATTATTGTACAATAAATTCCTTTCTATTTATTCGTGGCTTGTTTCTTTGATGTGTAGCAGTATGTACTACAGAATATGTAGGTAGAGCTGCTTTATGTTACCTGATATATTAAAAATGCGATCTATTGTTGTATTTTGTGAAAATGATCTGACGAAACATACTTTGATTCAACAGACCCAAATTACCTCGAAACAGTGAAAAAATTTCCGGCAACAGATTGTGTGTTTACCAGTGTTATTTTTTATTAGATTTTAGGATTTCTTACTTACTTTCTCGTGGTACGCCCATGAGTTTGGCCGTTAACTGAACAATAATTTGTTTATTATATTTATAAATTCTGGAAATATGCTGTTTATTGAATACTGTTAATAATAATATCCCTCCAATGTTAGCTTATATGCATTATGGACTAGATTGCATTCCATCGGTTTTCAATTTTACAATTTTTCTTCTCACTGTAAGTTTATTGTATACTTTTTCTACTAATACGTTTTCGTAAGTTAATAGTTTTTGGTGTTTTATTGGTTTGTACTCACTAGCTTATTAGGAGAAATAAAATAGAAAATTTTTATTTATTTAAAAGGCGTGTTATGTGATTTTTAGAGATCTCTTTGATTTTGGTATAAATTAGGACGAGGTCTTTCATTAAGGAGATTGTCAGTGGTAAATTTGCTGGCTTCGATTAGAGGGACGTTGGTGCCAAAGGAGTTTTTAAGAAATGCCATAAGAAAGATTATGTTAAGTTGTTACATTATTTCAATAAACAACTTGTTTTTCATGTGTTTTTATAATTTAAATCTGATGAATCTTTAACTTCAATTTCTCTTGAATGAAAACAGTTTATGTAAAATGGTTAATGTTATTGATATTTCATTTCATTTAATTTAAATACGAATATAAATAATTTTATTAAAAATTAATATACAGGGTGATTGATTAGTGGAGTAAAGCTCCGTATATCTTTTATAGTAATAGATCGCAATAAAAATTAATAACAAAAATTGTAGCCACCTTCGAGCTTCACATTTCAAAATTAATTAGAATGTTACAGGGTGTTCGATAACATAGTGGCAGACCAAACTTGTTTTTTTAAATGGAACACCCTGTATTTTATTTGTTCGAAAATATGTTCAAAATCTTCTTAACTTCTCCATTACAAAAATATAATGGTCTGTTATGTTATACATGGTATTTACAAAGTTATAACCAATTTTATATGAAAATCATAACAAGTTCAACTCACTGTATAAATAAAAATAAGCACAAAAGCAATGGATCATTGATGCAATATTTTTTTATTTATTGTCAAAATTTTCATAAATGATTGATATTGCTAATTTTCTTTATATTGAATACAGGGTGAGTCAAACGCAAGTACATTATTTTCCAAGTAATTTTAAATGGAAACACCCTGTATTTTATATCACTATCGAAAAGTACCATTACTGTACTTTAATTTTTATATGACATTCCCTATGTCTAAATTTATTAGTTTTCGAGATATTTTCATTTTTCAGAGCATATTATTAATTACGGGTCTCATTCTTTCAGGTCCATAGATACAGGGCTCATTCAGGTCTTTCCAAATTTTAAGTACTGTCTATCCAAAGTCAACTGAAAATTGAAATTTTATGAGGAGGTTCAAATATATATTAATAATTAACAAATCTATTTTACTACACAAAGCCACAGCATAATAAACGAAACCAGCAAGGACACTCCCTGATGCCGCCTTTGAAGTTGAAAAGTACAGGGTCGCCGTTTTTCGCGTAGTACATCTCAGTGGTGATGTGATGTGTTAGTTCATCAGTGTTGCCGATGTCACCAACTTTATTACTCGTGAGAGATTCTTTTTGAATAATTTCTGGAATTTATGCAAAAGATTAACAATACAATCTCCATTCATCGTCAATATTTTGTGTTATGTCCCAATTATTGACATAATTCTTACAGGCATACGTATAAAATTATGTTAAAAAATATTTAATATTATCAGAATGTCATAAAAGTTCAGTAAATCTGATACTTATGTACAAATCGGCAACACTGTCGATTTTCTACATTGTCTGGTACTACGCACAAAATGGCCGACGATCTGCGCCGTAATAGTGCGCGAACTTTTCCCGCCTACTAGTGTGTCACTGCTGTTGCGTTTTCTATGCTGTGACAAAGCGCTGTACGCAACATAACCAAGCTATTACAAGATATCCTCGTATTACCGTTGTCAAACAGATCTGTTAAATAATATATTTGGCCCTCCTCGTAAAATTTCTATTTTCAATTGACTTTGGATAAACAGTCAGCCATGGCTGAACTGTCTAAAATTGACAATTTACGATTACTGATTATCAATCTGGTAATAAATGTAACAATGTAGCAAATACAGAAAGAAATATAATATATATAATAATGCCTAAAAACAGCCATTGAATGTTACACTACAAAGCATTTGTAAATTAACACTTCAAAATACACTTCGTATTCTATTTTTCATCTCATCTCTTGTTGTTGGAGGCATTTATAACCTTCATTCTTAAAGTAACCCCAAAAAAATGGGCCCAGTTTATTAAACTGCCAGTCTGGGTGACCACGCTACTGGTCCATGGAAAAATGAAAATATCTCGAAAACTAATAAATTTAGACATAGGGAATGTTGTACTTATACAAATTAAAGTACTGTAATGGTACTTTTCGATAGTGATATAAAATACAGGGTGTTCTATTTAAAATTACTGAGAAAATAAGGTACTTGCGTTTTGACTCACCCTATATTCAATATAAAGAAAATTAGCAATATCAATCATTTATGAAAATTTTGACAATAAATAAAAAAATATGACATCAATAAACCATTGCCGTTGTGCTTATTGTTATTTATACAGGGAGTTGAACTTGTTACGATTTTCATATAAAATTGGTTATAACTTTGTAAATACCCTGTATAACATATCAAACCTTTATATTTTTGTAATGGAAAAGTTAATACGATTTCCTGTAACAGTCCAGTTAAGAACACCCTGTAGCATTTTAACTAATTTTGTAATGTGAAGCTCAAAGTTATCTACAGTTACTGTTATTAACTTTTATCGATATCTATTACTCTAACGGATCTACGGAGCTTTACCCCACTAATCAATCACCCTGTATTATATCGTCAATATTTTTACCAAAATAAATCCAAGCACTTACCGTTTATACGAAACAACCGCTACACTATAGGTATTCACTGAACTCGTCATAACTGCGTAATAAACTTAGGTACACTGTTACTAATAAAACACTCGTATTCTAAGGTTATTCCGTATTTATATCTAGAATAATTATCCTAAGTATAAGGTAGATATAGAACGAAAATAATTTGTTACTAATAAACTCGGTATAAGTTAGATATAAGTATTCCCACTTAATTCCGAAATAATAGTTTGGCAACGTTGCAATCTTCTGCACAAATACATAGAACAACGATATATTGTGTCAAATATGTCAATTTTGATTTTTCTCTGTAACTGACAAACCAAATTAACCTAGGCGAAAAGTTTTTTCTGAAAATTCGTTTATATAAAAATACCAACTTTTCAAATCCCAAAGTAGATTTAAGTCTACAGTCAATATTAACAGTTATTCAAATTGTTTATAAGCCAAAATTGACTCTTCTTTTGTAAAATGTTTTCGGAATGATAAAAATGAGTTTTTATTGCAGTATTATGTTTTCATATGGTTTCCACAGAATTACTGTATCATTATTTTTTGAACTCTTGGGAAAAACAAATTTTCTGGGCATTATATGGACTATTTGACTTAACTTTTCATGCAATATCAAAGTCTTAAATTCATTTTTGCAAAAGTTATAGCAAATTTTTAATTTTCGAAATTTTAGTCTTACTTTGCAATTTTCGAAGCAACAAATAATCGGAGCAAAATTCAAAAACTGCCATTTTAAATCTTTGCTCGTCTGCTAAAAGATCAATACCCCAAATAAGATATTTAATTACCCCATTTTTGCCTGTAGCGATTTAAACGAAAAACCTGCCATTTTTGTATTTATATTGTATTAGCCTATATAGTACCCAAAAAACCCACCTGCAACCTGGCTGCTCAAGTTTCCCGACAAAAACCTTATTTCTCTGAACTTAAAAATCTTAGTTTATTCCTCTTTAGAAAAACGATATTTAATTCTGAATTCCTTATCGGTGTTTTGTGAAAAGGGATTTATTCTATCTTTGAAAAGTTTCCTTTTTCGTGTATTTTCTACTATGTTAATTAAATTATCAACTTCTTCGACAGCCGCAATACCTTTTAACACATTTTTTATTATATAATTACTCACAAAACAAATCAAAAGATAATATATTTTTGCCTTTGATGACATTGACAGTCATAAAATAGGTTATACCAGACTTAAACAAGGGTGTGGGTCGGTATAAATTTGGACTAAATTCTTATACCAAGTATAACCTATACATATCTAAGTTATTCCATGTTTATTGGTAGTGATTTTGCCTATACCTGACTTATTCTCAGTATAACTTTTATACTTGGTTTATTAGTAAGTGTATTTTTTTGTGCTATGTTGGTCAAATTTTTATTTCAACTGGAAGTGACTACTATACAACCACACACGTGTGCTCTTAGCCAATATTAATTGTAACATATTATCCACATGCAGTTTCTCAACAAAATAAAATTTATCAAAAAATTTCGTAGTGAAGAAATGGTAATACGTAAATGTCTAAGCATTAGTGGAGTTATTCTTTTACTATGTGCAATATCTGTTGAGGTATGGCGACCACAATGGCAAATTATTTGTTTTGGGATATTGGGACCGTGCAAGTTCGGAAAAGCGACACCTGGTTTCATAGCTCAGCAACATTTTTAGAATTTTTATTCGATCGTTTCTCGTATCCCCTCAGAGTACTTGCACATGGCCAATATGTATAAGGTTGTTTCCGTTTGTTTGTACACTCCTTTAAAATTCTTAAGCATTAATTTTTTAATTTTTTCCGACTCCAGTTTCCAGTCTACGTTTTTTCCAGGTATAATTAGCTGTTTATATTCTGGCTGGCACATTAATGCCTGGCTGCACCAACAAATCCTAAGCTCCAGCACAGCCCAGCTCAGCTTATAGATAGGGCCGGTTTAAGTCTAACGTAGGTTGCACCATAATTTTCGATTCTTATCGATCCAATCCACGTGGCAATCCATCATGACAAGCTGAAAATTGATCCAAGACTGGATGGTACAACGCGTATGTTTTGTAAGTTGAGCTTAAGCCACGTCATAAGCTTAAAATCTGTTGGTGCAACCAGGCATTAGTGCTACTGCTTCATTTAAATTACTAAGCATCTTCCTTGTGTTTAATATTTCATTCATACGATATGTGCGCCTTCTCTTGTAATTATGATGTAATATGATTTAACCAATTAGTCCAGAAAGCCACTGCGCATCCGCTAGGAAAAATATTCTAATTCGGATTTTTTGCACAATCTTACACAAAAAGGACCCCTTTTAACAAATTTGCATGTTGCCAGGACCAAAAGTTGGTCAAAAATTTTTTAATCGTTTTTTTTTTTGTTTTTTTCCTAAAATTATTTTTTTGCATGGAACAAATTTTTTTTAGGTTTTTTGGATCATTCCAAACAGAAAAGGTCTTTAGTAACTTTCCTCTAAAGTTGATAGTTTTTGACATATAAGCGATTAAAAATTGAAAAATTGCGAAATCGGCCATTTTTAACCCTCAAAAACTATGTGAAAAACTGAAAATTTGAATATTGCCAAGGTAGGTAGATATTATTTAAACATTGATTGATGAAATGCCGAAGAGTTTTTTGCAATACAATATCAAAAACCCCTTTGTTTTTTAATTGCCAATCAAGCGTGCGCGAAACTATTTTCCACCGTTGCATGTGTATGCAGTATGGTGCAAATGAAAGGAATAAATTCGTTATTTCGTAAACAGGCGACTTTAAGGAAAAATAGGTCGATTTTTATTTTTAAGTTATGATATTGTGACATATATGGTATACTAGTGACGTCATCAATCTGGGCGTGATGACGTAATCGATGATTTTTTTAAATGAGAATAGGGGTCGTGTGTTAGCTCATTTGAAAGGTTCTTCAATTCTCTATTCAGTAATATAAACATTTGCATAATTATTTATACAGGGTGTCCAATAATTTAATTTTTTTGTCAATTTGCCAAATGATTTAATTTAATAAAAATTTTTTGGACACCCTGTATAAATAATTATGTACATGTTTATATTACTGAATAGAGAATTTAAGAACCTTTCAAATGAGCCAGCACACGACCCGTATTCTCATTTAAAAAAATCATCGATTACGTCATCACGCCCAGATGGATGACGTCACTAGTATACCATATATGTCACAATATCATAACTTAAAAATAAAAATCGACCTGTTTCGGGATTTTTTCTTAAAGTCGCCGGTTTACGAAATAACGAATTTATTCCTTTCATTTGCACCATACTGCATACACATCGATGGCTTAACTTGCACAGCGGCTAACTCCGTTTTTTAAAACTTTACAGGAACACAAAAAACTTCTTAACTCCTCAATTCACACAGTAAATAGTTACGTTAAAAATGGACAACTCCATCATCAATATATTATGTTATAACTAGAATATTTCTCAGAAAAAGTTATATTATTTCATTAAAACTACTTACCGCCACTCTTATACACTGTATCGTTATCAAATCAGCTTTATTTTATTTGTTAATTCACAGTTTTCTAAAAAAGACCGCGCACTTAAAACGTGGCAATTTGTTACTCACCGTCAAGTACAAATAAACTGGCGGTTGACTTTGGAGTTAGCCACGTTTCGGAGTTGTTATGCTAGTGTTAGCAGCTGACCGTTTTACGTGTTCGCCGTTTTCTCCGTAATTTTAAAAACTAGGGAGATATTTTATTGAACATAATGTGAGAGACAACTAGACGCAGTCAACAACGCCAAAACCTGTATTTCGGTAAAAAAATGGAGTTAGCCGATTTGCAAGTTAAGCCATCGACATGCAACGGTGGAAAATAGTGTCGCGCACGCTTGATTGGCAATTAGAAAACAAAGGGGTTTTTGATATTGTATTGCAAAAAACTCTTCGGGATTTCATCAATCGACGTTTAAAGAATATCTATCTAGCTTGACAACATTCAAATTTTCAGTTTTTCACATAGTTTTTGAGGGTTAAAAATGGCCGATTTCGCAATTTTTCACTTTTTAATCGCTTATATGTCAAAAACTGTCAACTTTAGAGAAAAGTCACTAAAGACCTTTTCTGTTTGGAATGATCCAAAAAACCTAAAAAAAATTTGTTCCATGCAAAAAAACTAATTTTAGGAAAGAAACAAAAAAAAACGTTTAAAAAATTTTTGACCAACTTTTGATCCTGGCAACATGCAAATTTGTTAAAAGGGGTCCTTTTTGAGTAAGATTGTGCAAAAACTCTGAATTAGAACATTTTTCCTAGCGGATGCGCAGTGGCTTTCTGGACTAAATGTAATATGATATGAAATAATTAGGTTGCTAATTATTCCACCGTTATTAATCATTTCTACTTTAATATCATATTTTCCTAGTGATTTGTTATTAGCTCCTCTAGATTTATCTCTTTTTTTCTAATTTCCTAATCTCTGATTGTACCTCATATTTCTTATTTTGGTTTTCATGGTTGGTTACTGTTGGTTAATAAAAATACACTGTTTCTTTAACAACTTCATGATCACAATGAAAAGGGAAAAAAGGTGTGAGAGAAGGAATATTAGATTAATTAAAAGGCTATTTAAAGTAAAAGTTTTCATAGTGAGGTTTAGTTCTAATATTAAAAATTCGGTATTAAAAGGGGAAAAGTAGTATGGACATATTAACAGAATGTAAGAAGGAAAAATGGTGACAATCGCTCTAGATAAATTACCAATCGGAGCGTAACACTTTCTCAACAGAGATGGAGCAATGATCTAAGCATTGTGGTGTCGAAGTATGAGGATAAAACACACACTTTTTAACATTCTCAAAATCACTACTCGATAAATCACACAATGTGAGACTCTGAACTTTGTCAATGAGTTTTTTCTATCATCATCAGTGGTACAACATTCCTTACAGGACTTCCACTTTGTTAATGTGCCATACTGTTCTGTTCTTGGATTTTCCAGTTAGGAGTATCCATCTAAGCTTTAACCTACTCCTTTTTCTGATGCCCACCGGTATAGTGTCCTGGCTACATGTCCTGTCCATTCTAGACATATTTGATTATTTGTAGTAATAATGCCCTTTCTACTGAAATTGTGTCTGTATAAATTATATCTGCAACTACTGAAATTGTATCTGTATATATTATTGTCACATTCATATGTTGTCTTTATAAATCGCTCGAAAGACTTTGAGTAGTATCTTCCTTTCAAAGATTGCGAATATTCATTGGATTTGAAGTTATGGCGTTGATTGATAAATACGGATATAGTATACTTATCAGTCAACGTCATATATACTTACCAGTATACTTATCAGTCAACGGTTATGGTCCAATCCTTTACTACTTTGGAATTCGCCAATTGGTGTAGGTGCGGTAGATTTATATTTGCCCTATCTACGATCATTATTTTTCTTTTTCCGGTGTTTTTCGCATTGTCATATTTAGAAATATAGTTTTTTGCGTCTCCTGTAAAATTTAGATAAATGGAGTTACGCAGTTTACACATTAGGTCGATGATTTTTTGCTTATCCGGCTTAGCCGCCCGGTGAAAGTAATTATTTTGATTTCATTCGCTGCTAAAATAAGTGTATCATCGGTTTATTGCAGGTTACTAATTTTTCTGCCTTCTATAGTAATTTCTCCATCCCATGCCTCTAGTGCTGTCCTCATTATACAGTAATGAGCGCGCTAATAACCGGCAAAATAGCACAAAAGATGGAAAATATATTAAGTTGTGAGATAAAAAGAAATAAAACTAGTCGAACTGGGAAATTTAGCGATATTAACCTATTAATTTACATTATATTGATTGTTTTCCACCTTTTACACGTATCGCACCAGTTTGGCAAATACCACTGTCACATTGACAGTTTTAGTTGACATACTCCTCTGATACGTGTAAAGGTGGGAAACAATCAATATAATGTAATTTTAAAGGTTAATATCACTAAATTTCCCAGCTCGACTAGTTTCATTTCTTTTTATCTCACAACTTAATAGGTTTTCCATCTTTTGTGCTCTTTTGCCGGTTATTAGCGTGCTCATCACTGTATATGCAGAATATGTTGTAGGCATTCTAATGGTAATAGTATTCAGCCCTGCCTGGGATGCATAATTCAGATATAAAGTATATTTATTAAAATTATTATTTATTCAGATTAAATTTAGAATTAAAAAGGAAACCGAAAGAAAGAAACCGTTGAGCTGATAAAAATGCATAGCTTGACAAATATAGACAGAGGATTTTTTTCCAGCAGCTAAAGAAACTTCTATCAAACTCGTTGAATGGAAAGACATGAAAGAAATAAGTTGGACTCAATGATTAAGAGTGATTGAATATTGATAATGATTAAGAAAGATTTAGTACTAGAGCATTAGAATAATAATTATCTGTATACTTTTTGCTAAGCACTACAAGAAAAATACCGAAGAAAAATTTAAAATTACATATATTAAGATATAGACGTAAATTAAGAAATACAAAGTTCTCAATATAAGGTATATAGCACTGCATACACATCACAGCATCAGCTGCTCAACTCTAAAAAATACACAATCAAATATACAGGATAGCTGATTTTGTTGGTGTGCTACATTTGCCAATTCTATTCAACTTCAGACAAACACAGAGTACTGTGAAAATAGACTACTTTACGATTGCAAAATAATGGTAGAGACAGATCATTTTTAATTTTTTGTTTTTTTTTAAACTATCAAAATCTAAGAATATCTGCTCTAACTGAGATAATGTCAGCGTTGGCATTAGTTTGGAATTGAAAAAATGTCCATTTTTCTCAGAAAAATAATCTGCATATCTTTTATACTAGTTTATATGTCTGTTCAATAAATTTGAATGTTTATGATGTTTTTCAAGAAACCGCAGATTTCACAAGTTATTTTATACACAGGTTATTACTGCACCCATTTCAATCCAGCTAGAAAGATTCGAATGTACAAGTACTAGCTAACCATCGAACCATAGATAAGTCTACCACCTAACTTATGAAGGTTGAATCATAGAGAAAAACTAACACTCTTTTAAATTTTAAGAGTATATAATTTGATGAAGGTATTATCAATATTTACAAGATAAAAACAAGTATTTTTATTATTGTTTTTAATAATGTACCTAAACGGATTGGATATTTTTTATAATTGAATAAATACCTAAGTTGGATAAAAAATCAGACGCCTAAGAGGGCAAAAAGAGATGAGATGTTATTTACATTTTCAGAATTTTATAAGGCAAAATACACCATATAGCATTAAATTCAATCATGTATTTGTCAGAGACACTATTCTGAAAATAGCTATCGTTCTTGTAGCTAAGGGTGCTTCCTTACATTGCTATTAGGCTGCAGTGATAAAAAGGCAAAGATAGTATTCTAACAAAATCATCGACCCCATAAAATTAAAAATAAATTATTTCGAATCAAATATATTTTATTTCTCATTACTTATATAAGTTAGTATACTTTGGGCAAATACTTTATTTTACATTACATAAACTCCAACCAAAAAATAATATATATAATAGTAAAAGCTCTTTATTACATTCCATGTTTGAACTAAAAGTTATAAGGTTGAGCTTAAAATCTACGATAATAAAGAGCATTTACTCAAAAATAATAAAATCTGTACACTTCAAGCCTAAAAGTAAATAAATAAATATCTGAGCACTTGCAAAAAAAGTACATAATAAAGGTGGTCTATACGGGAGGGAACAATGATGAAACGGTGAACGTGTTTTCAATCTGAAAGAAAAAAAAAGAAGCCAAAACAAAAAAAAATTCGATGAATTCGATTTTCAACTTGATTTTATCAAGTGTCGTTTAGCTGGCAAGCCTGTTTTAAACAAGGGACATCCCACTAAACAAGGTAATATCACAATGCAACAACTATACCGTTTATACCACGCTATATCATAGCAACATCATCTTACGAAGACTTAATTTAACATAGACAATAACAATTTTTGCAAAAATCAAAAAGTATTGGCACAATATCTGATACAGTTGGTATCTATCAACACTAGTTTGTAGAAACTCGTTGGTAGTGTAGTTGTCTCACAGCAATATTACAACATTCAGTAGGTTCTATCACTACAACTGATATGTGTGAAATTTAGCATTACAAATCGATATTTCAATATTTTTTAAGAAAAATAAATATATGTAACATTTTTTGTTAATGTAAGGGATCTTTTGACAACCCTAATATGGCTTTGATAATATCACCGTGAGTACGATGGGTGTTTTTGATATATTTATATTTAAAACAACGTTTAAAGGTCTGATTCTCCATAAAGAGCCGTTGAGAAGGACATGTAGTCAAGAGCTCCGGGAACACCGTTGGGTCCCTTGTATGGGGGCATACGTTGGATGCAGTATTCAGCTTGGTCTGGTGGTAGTTCTCTTCTCAATTCATCGGGCAAGATGTATGGCTAAAAATAAAAACGAAATTAATAATTGACTATCGAAATTAATAATTATTGAATTAAGCAATTTTCATCATCACTAGACTTAGGCAAATATGCAAATTGCATATTTTGCATATAATGCATAAAAAATGCAAAAATTTCCATTTTTGAATTTTTTTATATAAGTGTGCATAAATTACATATAATTTTAAATTTTGGTTGTAAATATACATATATTTTTATATTACTGTAACAAGTAGCTTGGAAATCTCAATATTTAATTTTGTTTTATAATCTCTTGGTACATATTCAAATTTTGGGTACCTGAATGTAGTAACTAATAAAAGAGCGGCTTATTATATGTACACAGTTTTGTCACGTTTTGGTTACAAAGGTTCCAAAATCAGCCAGTTTATATCTCTAGGTAAAAATTTTTATTTTGACGGCCCATTTCGCTTTTGTTGTAAAGTAAGCCGTGAACACGTGTCTTCGTAATTGTGAATAATTATTGTGCTTTGAAAATGCCACAAATAGACAGTTCTGTGTCGTGGTGTCATTCATAAAATCAAACTATAGTTTTGTTCAGAAAACTATTACTCAATTTGAATCCTCCAAATAATTATCATTGTTAGACAGTACATTTTAAATAAAAGAATTTGAATCATTGTTTCAAAACGTTAAAAGTAATACATATTGGATAGGAAATTTTTCAAAAAAATAAAGCAACCATGGAAAAAAACAGTGGTTATTACCAGATTCTTTCTCAAGTGGTTCAAGTACTAGCTGGGACATTTTTCGAAGCACTTAATTTAGAACCAACTATTATCGTAAATTTGAACAATGCCCCAATTACATCAGTTAATATCGAAAAAAGTTTTTCTATGTAATCAGATAGAAGCCATAAGTATTTGTTAGAAAATTTTGAACAGCATTTGATAATTATTTATTGTTACCACAATTCGAAATAATATTAATTATATATTTGTTAAAATACTTAATTACTTAAATATTTCATTAATTAGCTTAGTTAGTAAAATATATACATGTTAATTAATACACCATGTGGAGATATTGTAAATATGTTTGTAAATAAAAAAATACTGTAAATATTTTTTTTATTTACATGCATATTTTCTAGATAAACGTGCATATTTTTGGGTAAAATACTGCATATTTATGCGCATATTTCATACCTTTTTATTTGCATATTTGCCTAAGTCTAATCATCACATTCATACACATCACAGTCTACATCCATTGGGTGTATTTGCCATAGCTCCAGTTATTGAAATAATTTATAATGGGTACTTTTTTGAGTGTTGACCGTCACATTTTGTCACATTTTGTTGACGGTCAACACCTTCAATTTCGAAAGAGTACAACGTTTTAAGTATCTGAGGACCGCAATCACAGCTGACAACGGTGTTACTGAAGAAATAAAAGACAGAATCCAATCGGCAAATCGCTGTCAAAAAATCTTACAATGACCAAATCCATCGTAAGCCCTGTACTAACATATGGATGCGAAACGTGGACCATGAGCAGGCCACGTGCACAGACTTCTTAACGAGAGACTTGTAAGACTGGTATGGGAAGAGATTCCTACAGGCAAAAGACCACTCGGACGTCCCAGAATGCGATGGAGAGATAACATCCAAGCAGATCTCCAGAAAATGAATACTCCATTTGAACCTAGGTTGATGGAAGACCGAACAAATTGGAAAAAAGTTGTACAGTCAGCCAAGACGCACCTAGGGTTGTAGCGCTATGTGATGATGAGTTTTTTGATATATTTTACTTATATAAATAAACACGACAAGGTAGCACATTTTTTGCCAAGTGAATGAGTTCTATTCCCATGAGCTTAACGAGCGAAAAGTTTCTGTAGGGACCCTGCGGATCTGGCAAGTACTCGTATATCAATGTCGTCTGCATATTCAACCACTTGTACGAATTTGTTAAATATTTTACCACTTGTATTAATCTGGGAATTACGAATAACGTTTTCCAGTGCAAGGTTAAAAGGAGGCACGATAGCCTGTCACCTTGTCTTAATCCGTTTTTGCAACCGAAGGACCATAAGGTGTCGTTCTAGACTCTGACTATACTATCTGTACGGATAAGAGTTATCAAACCGTCATTCCGTGAATAAACTGGAATGATATTTGGAATTCCACTATAGCCTGGAACAGCTTCTGTCTATATAATGAGTCATAGGCTGCCTTGAAATCGACGAATATATGAGTGTCGGCGTCAAATTCTGAGGTTTTCTCAAGAATCTGTGTCAATGAAAAAATTTGATTATACTCCACTATTTTTTTTTTCTTTTTTGGCATGGGCTGTCGCCACTCAGCCAGTCACAATAAGTATATTTTAAAAACTAAAAACATTTCAAAAATATAAAACAACACAAAAATAAGAAAGATAAAGAAACGTTACCGTAAAGGTGGTTGTTAATATTGTAATTATTGTATTCAGGAGTTAAGGTAGGAAGAAGACAGGGTCAGTTGCTTCTTCTCGTCTATACTCCACTATTTGTTTGACGTATCGGAGCATTCTGCTGTATCCACCTGTTCAATATATATTTTTGACACTATATAACACACAGCCACCTATATATTATATTTTGTCACTAGTTGTCTTTATTTTTACAGGATGTTATTCTAGGTTTGAATTCCTTACAACACCTGTTACCAGTTGGTAAAATTTTCGTGGATCTTTGATAGTGATGAATAAAGCGCGGAATATCCGCTTTGACAGTTATTCATCACTGATGAATAACTATTTCATTCAGGGCATTTTCGTACTGCTCTTTTTCTTTTTCCTTTGAAAGTTTAATCTTTTCTTCTCGCCTAAGATTTTCATATTCTTCCAGGGTCAATCGCATTCTGTGCTGCTGAAGTCTGTTATACACTTCTTTTTTTGCCGAAATTTGGGGCTGCACTCTTCATCGAATCATTCTTCCATAATTTCTTCTAATCTTATGAGATTTAAAAACACCTTTTGCCGCGGTGCACATTGCCTCTTTACATTTAGCCCAGCATACCTCTATGCATAGATTTTTATCCATCCTTGGTAGGTTTTCGTGTAGATTTTGCACGTAGTTATGCCCAACTGTTACGTATTTTAGAGCATCAGTGTTGTATTTTGTGCTTTTTGTATCGTGGCCTTTTTTTGAACGATACGAGTTTATATTCTTCTTCTGGTAGCACTACAACCCTGGCTGACTGCACAACTCGATTCCATCTCGAACGGTCGTCCATGATAGTTGGGTCAGTGGGTAGCTCCATTGTTCTTAAATCTGACTATATATTGTCTCTCCATCGCATTCGTGGGCGTCCTAAAGTCCTTCTTCCTGTGGGGGCTTCTTCCCAGATCAGTTTGGCCAGGTTATTAGGGAGTCACCGTATTTTTTAAATGAAACTGTATGTAATGTGATAGCATGAAAAATTGAAGATATGGCAACGGTGTCGTATTTCAAATTTAGAACCAGTAACAAGCAAGCCACAGAACACTAATTTCACTTGACAATGTGGGGTTGCCACCCTCTCCTGACCACGTGAAATAGAAATTGCCGATTTCGATTTACCTTTATTTCGATGTGAGTTACAGGATGCCAATCCAAACACGAAAATGACGCGATAGATATCAAACATTCCGATTTCAGGTAATTACGATTCGACTTGATCATTTCTATTCGATTTGATAAAAGTTACAGAATAGGGCTGAATAATATCGACATGACAATATTACATTTTTAATAGTGAGTTGTGTTACTTACCTTGTCTGCAGCTAAAATACGGAAACTATCAATGACTTGTTCAGCTGTATCTGTGTCTGTGCTCTCCCTAGTCATGAAATCTAAGAACGCATCGAAGTGTACATATCCAGTGCTATTTGGATCTACGACGGCTAAAATTCTCTGGAAATCGATGTCTCCTTGTCTGTCTTTTCCAATGGAATAGCCCAAAGAGACTAGGCACGATTTGAATTCTTCGGGTGTCAAGCGACCTGAACGTAAAATAATATAAATAAATATGTATCAACATGTCAAGAATTCATAAGTATTTAGGATAAAGTGAGAAAACTGTATTTACTGTACTATAGAATTTAGTTCTAAAAACAGCATATGATTGTAATCATCAGTTCCTTTGATCAACGACATTGGAGGATAAAAAATATATATATTTTTAACTAAGCTAGCCTGTCATCTATATAAATTTGATGCTCTTATTACTACCTCCATGACTCCTGTCCTGTTGAGTAATCTTTTTTTTCTATAACATTGATTTTTTTAAATACGTTTGAGTTACTTCTAATTTTAAAGCATATGTATCATACGTTGTATCAGCATGCCTACGTGTGCATAATTTTTCATGTTTCTCTAATAATAAAATTAACCCATCATTATACAGGGTGTTTGGTAATAGGTCTGGATCCCGCGTATGAAAAAAAAGTTGATTAATAGCAAGCTGAAAATTTGTTAATAGCTTAAGGGTGTCTAGTCGGATAAACTTTGATATATGGGAACACTGGAACAGGGGCAGTTTTAATTGTGGAACAGGTTAAAAATTTGGAACGGTCACACCACGAAAACGGCACATTTATTTTGTCCGACAGAACAGACTTAAACTCTTCGAACAGAGATTAAACTCTCATGCAAAAATCAGACTGCTATTTATCGCCAAATGGGCGTTTTAATGAGTGGAACATGTAGAATATGTCAAATGACAGGAATTATGCCAGGTGATAAAGAGCAGTCTGATTTTTGCATGAGAGTTTAATCTCTGTTCGGAGAGTTTAAGTCTGTTCTGTCGGACAAAATAAATGTGCCGTTTTCGTAGTGTGACCGTTCCAAATTTTTAACCTGTCCCACAGTTAAAACTGCCCCTGTTCCAGTGTTCCCATATATCAAAGTTTATTCGACTAGACACCCTTAAGCTATTAACAAATTTTTAGCTTGCTATTAATCAACTTTTTTTTCATACGCGGGATCCAGACCTATAAAGAATGGGCCATGGCTTAACTTTAGATTCCTGAGGTTAAAATAAGTCGATTTAAGCTAACTTAACTACCTTAGTACGAAAGTTGATAATAACCGAAATACAGGGTGTCAAAGTTAAACTTTTATTTTATTTATTATTGAATATTTCCTGACAGGCGTGGGGTAAGTGGTGCTGGTATTGTACAATTTACTAAATTATGTTAAAAAACGTTTCTGGCTACTACCAGAGGCGTAAGACGGGGGAACATGAATGGTTGACCCTTCCCAAATTCTACGCCACTGGCAGAATTGTTATTTTAGTGCAATTTTTTAATTCTCCAATACTTTCTATGTAAAAAATGTACTCTTCATTCGTAACGATAAAGACATTAGTTTTGAGATATTTGAAGCTAAAAACGAAGGAGCATAATATATTAATCAAAATAAGTGTGCTTTTTCATTTTTAACTTCAAATATCTCGAAAACTAATGATTTTATCCTTACGAATGAAGAGTATATTATTTGTATAGAAAGTATTGGAGAATCTAAAAATTATGCTAAAATAGCAGTTTCATCAGTGGCGTAGAATTTGGGAAAGGTCAACCATTCACTTTTCCCTGTCGTACGCCTCTGGTAGTAGCCAGAAACCATTATTTAACATAATTTAGTAGGGTGTACGGTGCCTACACTTTCTGCCAAGTATCACACGGATATGTCAAATGATTTTAATGTATTCTTTTTTTTTTTTAATAATTTATTCTTTATTTAAAACTTTAAGAACTATGTGTGCCCGGTACTATAAAACTATTTGACATATCCTTATGGTACTGGGCAGAAAGTGTAGGTACTGTACACGCTACTAAATTATGTTAAATAATCCTTTGTGGTTAATAACAGAGGCGTACGACAGGGGAAAGTGAATGGTTGACCCTTCCCAAATTCTACGCCACTGATGAAACTGCTATTTTAGCATTAATTTTTAGATTCTCCAATACTTTCTATGCTAATAATATACTCTTCATTCGTAACGATAAAGTCATTAGTTTTCGAGATATTTGAAGTTAAAAATGAAAAGGCACACTTATTTTGATTAATGTATTATGCTCCTTCGTTTTCCGCTTCAAATATCTCGAAAACTAATGTCTTTATCGTTACGAATGAAGAGTACGTTTTTTACATAGAAAGTATTGGAGAATGAAAAAATTGCACTAAAATAGCAATTCCGCCAGTGGCCTAGAATTTGGGAAGGGTCAACCATTCATGTTCCCCCGTCGTACGCCCCTGGTAGTAGCCAGAAACGTTTTTTAACATAATTTAGTAAATTGTACAATACCAGCACCACTTACCAAATTTCGTGTTGTTGTCCTATGCATGTAAGGAAATATTCAAAAATAAATAAAATAAAAGTTTTTGACACCGTGTATTTCGGTTATTATCAACTTTCGTACTAAGGTAAGTTAGCTTAAATCGACTTATTTTAACCTCAGGAATCTAAAGTTAAGCTATGGCCCATTCTTTACCAAACATCCTGTATATAGAACAGGCCAACTAAAAACGGAACATACGCAGTTAATACAGTGTATCGGAACTACGTTTGAAATAGTCGACCAATATAAAAGTTCAAAACACATAAATCATAGCAACGTTAAGATCTGCATGTATAAAATATCGTTCAACACGGTTCAACTACCATTCTCCTTTTACGTGCGAGCGCATAAGCCGAGCCGAAAGTAACCGATCGCATGTCGCATATTGCGGATCGCTCGTAAACGAGCTCGCACACCAAAACAATATCCTACATCGCATAAACATTGCGGAAAGATACGGCAAGCTCAGAGGCGGGTCTAGCCCATGTAGCGCCCGTGTGCAGTCGATGCCCTGGCGCCCTTTGGTAGACACACAGTCAAAATGAAATACATAGTTGAATAGGTACCTACCTAGTACTAGTATAGTCGGTTCGCTAAACTCGGACACAACTGGCTAGTGATTTTAGTCGGTAATTTTTTTGTTTTTGGCCAATTTTGCCAAAAATGGCAAAATTACTAACTATTTAGTAATTATTAACTATTTTTAGTAATTATTTTTTTGCCAATTTTACTAAATTGACAAAATTAGTTACTAAATTAACTAGCCAGTTGTGTCTGAGTTTAGCGAACCGACTATACATAGAGTATTAGAGGGTATAAGGTACGCTTATAATGTAAACAACAATCCGGATGCAAATAGTGCAATATTAAATGATGTTGGGTGCCAATAGGTATTCAGGGCATCAGAACAACCTAACCAAATCTGTTAAAAATATTTAATTAAAAATGAACTTTTTTTATCTATGAGGTAAGGTTGAAAATTGGTTGAGGAAATTTGTTGACAGGTTTGAGTACACGAGTAAATAGTATTTATAGGAAGGAATTGGTTAGATGAATTAAAAAGAACAAATTTGTGATTTGTGATTATTTAAAAAAATAATAATTTAGTAACGAATTATTACAGGACTCACATACTGCAACATTGTCACGATAATTGAAATATCATTGAGATACATTACAGAGTAAGAGAATATGAAGTATGTTCAGTATGACTTAGATGTTAGATGAAAAGAGAGATACGAAATAGATTATAATAAAAGAGGGCACCAAACGAGTTTTTAATGGGGAAAACAGGTAAAACCAATAGAGAAGATAATTATTAATGAAATATTAAAGAAAATAAAATAAATTAATTATTTAAAAATAAAATAGCAAAGATGTGACGTTTGTAACATTACAACATATACTTATAAAAAAAGATACCTTTCGTGTTTTTGCATTAGTAAAATCTTGAATAATATCATTTACTTCAATTTTCAGTCCAAGCAATTTGACCTTTATAGGTTCCACAACTGATTTAGGAATCATTGTCGGTAGCCACTCAAAAGATTGCCGCCCGTCCGATGGACGCATAGCCGGGCGGGCGGCAATCTATAAATCGCGCTTAAGGGCCAAATGTAATTTTTCATTAATCGTTTTAAAGCATATTTTATGTTAAAACAAAGTAAAGGACCCGCTCTTTGGCGCTCGGCGCCCCCAATATCCCGGCGCCCGTGTGCACCGCACACCCTGCACAATAGGTAAAGTCGCCTCTGGGCAAGCTTGAGTGTCACATTTGGTTTTCGGTGAACAAAATTCCAGCGAAAACCAGATGTGACACTCAGTGCGTATCATTTCACAATGTATGTTATCGATGTAGGATATTGCTTTGGTATGCGAGCCCCCTAAAGGAAACAGGTAGTTGAATAGTGATTTCTACATACCGATGTTAACATTACTAAGATTTAAGTGTGTCGAACTTTTATATTGGTCGACTATTTAAAATGTAATTTCGATACACTGTATAAACTGCTTATGTCCCATTTTATTTGGCTTATTCTGTAGACATCACCCACAAGATTACTTCCATTTTTATCGTTGTTATAGACAGGTCTTCCTTCGAGACTAGCATCGAGGAACATTTCAGAGGACTTCCGGAGGATCAGTTCAGGTAGTACCAGGACGATCTCGGAGCGAATAACGCGTCATCTGCAAGCACACCTTTGCCGACATACGGTTTCTATGTTTTCTTAATTTCTGGTTTATCTCTTGTTATCAAGATGTCTTTTTAGCTGTCTTTTTGCAGGAGAACGAATTTACGCAGTGTCCCTCTTCGATGGTTTCCGATGGCAAGCTTTAGCCTGGAACCTCTGGAATTACCAGGGTCAGCGATAACGTGTCTGCAAGGGATGTGACGCCCTGTTTGTGGGGTGCCAAAATAAACTTTTTTCTGGTGGTGTTATACAAAATACTAATTTAGAAAAAAAGCCGAAGGGTGCATATGCTAGCTTTGCAAGCAGGTTCGTTATACCCAAGCGCCGGGACTGTGGAAATCAGTTCAATTAGTTTGACCATGTATTCGTCATTAAATAAACTACAGCCACAGTGTATGTTGAAACAACTATAATTTACTGTAAGGCATTTTTATTATTTTTGTTCCATACTAAAGAAGATTAACATAAGCTAAAATTTCTTAAAGTACCCTTTAAAGTATCCAGTGGCCACTAAAGATTTAAAAAACTCTATCAGCAAAAATTAAACTATTAAGAAGAGAAAATTGAAACAATTGAATATCTTGACTTACCAGTTCTGTTCTTATCGAAGTGATTGAAGGAAGATCTGAATTCGTTGAGCTGTTCTTGTGTAATACCCTTAGAATCACGGGTCAAAATTTGGTTTTCGACTTCATTGATATTGCGGTTGATTGAGGTTAGGAGTTGCTCCCATCCGACACGGAGAGTTTCCATTGTGTATTGAGTATATCTGAAAACATTATTTTGATTAGCATACTACAAGCTACAGTCTACAAACAAGTTACACAAAATCGGAACACATTAAAAACCTAGTATGTTAACCATAAATTCTTTACCTTAGATTCATGAGCTTAAAATAGGTCGATTTAAGCTAACTTACCTTAGTACGAAAGTTGATAATAACTGAAATACAGGGTGTCAAAGTTAAACTTTTATTTTATTTATTCTTAAATATTTCCTGGCAGGCATGGGACAACAACACGAAATTTGGTAAGCGGGGGTTTTTTGGGACGAGAAATCTAAATTCGCCACCAAAAATTATGTATTACCCAGAGGGCGCCACATACGTATTTCAGCGCTCATTTAATACGTTCAATTTTTTTTTATCCCCCACTCTACATACTTTTTGAATCGAAACTTTTATTCTCTTAATATTTTTACTTAAAAAAGATATTACTACATTCATCTCGCTAAACTCAACTGTTTTCGAGATAAACGCATTTTAAGTCTGCGATACAACATAATTTTTTGCATAGTATCATTGTAGTTACACCCGAAAAATAGCTTAAAACCATAATAATTGTGCCAGTTCTCATATTTATGTCATTGCATCGCAAATTCGATTTGAAGAAATTTGCGATACATTTTTGGAAATTTTTATGGTTTTAAGTTATTTTTCGGGTGCAACTACAATGATATTATGCAAAAAATTATGTTGCCTCGCAGATTTAAAACGCGTTTATCTCGAAAACGGTTAAGTTTAGCAAGATGAATGTAGTATACCTTTTTAAGTAAAAATATTAAGAGAATAAAATTTTTGATTCAAAAAGTATGTAGAGTGGGTAATAAAAAAAATTGAACATATTAAATGAGCGCTGAAAGGCGTATGTGGCGTCCTCTGGGCAATACATCATTTTTGGTGGCGAATTTAGATTTGACGTCCCAAAAAACCCCCATTTACTAAATTTTGTGTTATTATCCCATGCCTGTTAGGAAATATTCACGAATAAATAAAATAAAAGTTTAACTTTGACACCCTGTATTTCGGTTATTATCAACTTTCGTACTAAGGTAAATTAGCTTAAATCGACCTATTTAACCTCATGAGTCTATTTAACCTCATGAGGTTAAGCTATGGCCCATTCTTTACCAAACACCCTGTATATCTAAGTATTTTGCAGCCAAATAAAACCAGTAGAACTATGATAGCAAATAAATTAAAAGTTGCTTTTAATAAAGCAAAATTGATAATTGGAAACATAAATTGCAGAGGCGAAGATATGTCCAATTTTTGTTATCGAGTCTGTCGGAGTTCTTTATTCATCCAGCAATATGTCATAATAAATAGTTAGTAAGTAACTAGGTACTTGGTACTATTTTTATTTTCTTGATAACCTTCCCTTTTCTTGGACAATAAATAAATATTTCTAATAATTTTTACTAACCAGCTTACTTAACTTAAGGTAAGTGTAATTAAACAAAAGAGAAAAGAAAAAAATTATCTTTTAGCCATAAAAATGCAGTTCTTGGTGACAAATCTGGGCTTATTATAATTTATAAAGCAAACAGACCGATAAATAGCGGGCACGGGAGAATCTACAATTTCCATTCATTACCTGTCCGCTTATCTAGATAAAATCCAACAGAATTATGCTTTCTTAGTACTCAAATATGAGTAAAATCAAATAAGGTGATAGCTTTAGATTTAATTCGATTCAGGGGCCACCAATATCAGTTGACATATGTTTCTTCTTTTTGGAGTCATCGGAACTGCCAGTGGTGTACGCTGAAGTGAAATAAGTCTGACTGTCTACTACGCAAAATAATAAACAATTATTTGCTGCTGGATGCATTAGCGACATCTGTTTAAACAAAAGAGAAAACTCTCTTTTAGGTCGGAATGCAGTGTAATTGTTTCTGTTTCTTTAGATATATACTGGTTAGAAAAAGACTAAACCTATTTGTTAGGCTTTTATATTTTTTACTTTTTTACAAATCATTTAACACCTAGAATACTCGAGTTTTCTTTGTCACTTTTTTAAAACGATACGGTCGAACACTTTTATTTAGTTCAATATTTTTTATCTACTTCCTTTTCAGTTAGTAATATTCTCTTTATTTACTGTCTTTCTGACTTGGTTTTGTATAAACCGCTTCAGTATCTTCAGTGTAGATATGTCGAACCTCCCAACGTTCGCCATTGTGTCCTTTAAAGGACCTGAGAGCCGGTAGCATTGTGGATGTATTTCAACTTCGGTTTCTTCACTTAATCTAAATTCAAAGACAGAACTTCACCTTGTGTTAATTTTTACGTTACCCAGAATAGCGCCCAACTGCTGGGCCACTTTTTTAGTCGTCCAGGTTTATTTTACGTTCAAAGAATATGAATGTCGCTAAATAATACATAAAAAAAGCAGAAACAAAACCTATCAATTTTTTAGCCTATTTACCCGACTTTAAACTTTCTTCAGTGTATCTAATTGTTCGTATTGTTAAGCCTGCTGATAAGTAATTTAACGAAATAAATAAATTATACAAACCTCTCGTCTTGACTGAGAGCATGCAAAAAATATATAAAGTCAGGTAAAGGAAGGATCTACAATTAAAAGTAGTAGACCATGAGTAGGTGGAGAGCTTATCTAACTATTTAGTGAAAATAGAACAACCGAATTCCACTGCAGCTTTAATTTAATACTCCTAGCTTAAAAGTAAAGGTGAAGATTTTAAGAATGATAGCGGGCGAGACTGATATCCGTTATAGTCGTTATACAGTAAGGAACGAAGAAACAATAAGAAATACATGCGGATTTAATGACATAGTTGGATGGAGAAGGTAATAGCATTGTTCGTGATATGAACATAAAAAATTGCGAATATTACTTGAATGATTGGTGCGAATATTACTTGAAGACAAACCAACAAGCCGTAAATTCGAAAGAAGTAACGAGATAGCCATCAAAATCGCAGAAAAGCATGCTCTGAAGAATGAAAAATCCATAATTATAAACGCAAAACAAAAAGAAAAAATCTAAAAGTTATTAAAGAATATGAACATATTGATTAAATACACAGTCAGTTTTATATATGGAACGCCTCGATTATTTCAAAGACGGCTTGCACG
Source organism: Diabrotica virgifera virgifera (assembly GCF_917563875.1). NCBI lineage: Eukaryota > Metazoa > Arthropoda > Insecta > Coleoptera > Chrysomelidae > Diabrotica > Diabrotica virgifera. The sequence goes on along the minus strand of NC_065443.1, from coordinate 143,523,525 downwards.
ATTTATAAAGATTATTGTATGTAAGGGTCCTTTGATGCGGCCGATATTATGGTGGTATTTAAATTTTTGTTAGATCTTCCGTTTTTCTGGACATCTAATGAAATTTCTTATTTCAAATAAAATACCCTGTATATTTTTGCGTTTTGAAGTGCTTAAGAAATACTGACCATTTTTCATGTAATGTTTCCTATACCTAAATTCAATACAGTGGAACCTCGATTACCCGTCAGGGTACCGGACCAAGGGTATGACGGATAATCGAAAAGACGGTTAACAGAACATTAAATAAATTAAAAATTGATAATACAACTCTCAAATTTTATTTGTATGTTTTGTTTGATAATATACTTAAGGGGAATTTGTGTTCGTGTTAATCTTGTCCAATTTAGTTTAAAATATTCTGACATCTTTCTTAATTAATTTCTTAATCGGTGTAAGATCATGCAATCTACTTTATTGAATTCTTCTTGTTGAGAATACCACTCTTTGAATGGTTGCATGTGCGATGCAACTTCTCTAGCGTCTTTAGGCAAATCTTTGTCAGTTGCAAAATCATCATCGACATCGCCACCGTCAAATTCCAAGTTTGTGTCAGCTTCTGAACCTGTTTCGTCAGCCTCTGTTTTGCCATTTCGATAGCCGCTTGCGTAATCATCACAAATTAACCATTCCTGTAAGCTGTAAGTCATCTTTAGGCAACGAAAACAAAACAGTTGATTCAGCCATAACTTCATTTGTTACCGCATTTTACATTTCAGCGAATTTCGTCTGGCTTATCGCAATGCTAAAAAAAATGAATTGATGACTCAAATTTTTTCTTATGTACTCAAGTTCAACTTATGTACGCACCCTGACGGTTAACAGAGGTGACGGTTAATGGAGAGACGGATAATCGAGGTTCCACTGTAATTTCGGAGTTATTGGTACATTTCTTTAAACAATTCTTTTTAAACAAATTATAATACTCAGTTTTTTAGGCCGGGCCAGATATTATTTTAGATTTTTTGGATCCTTCGAAATTCGGAACAAAAAAGGTCTCTAGTAATTTATCTCAGTTGATCGTCTTCGAGATATAAAGAAATTAAAACTGGAAAAAACGATAGAATAAGATATAAACTTTAATTTAGGCAATTTGTAATTTAAAAAATATTTTTTCTTTTTTTTTTGTGAGCCTTGAAAATCGTCATTTTTCATTTTCTTCAGTTTTAAATTGTTTATAACTAGAAAACGATCTACTAAAGAAAAAAAATTAAAACATACTTTTTTGTTCCGAACCAAAAAAATCTAAAATAATATCTGCGTAGACCGAAAAAATTAATTTTTATAATTTGTTAAAAAAGTTTTTTTTAGATAAATGTACCAATAACTCCGAAAGTATGGCATTTAGGTATAGGGAATAGTACAGGAAAAATAATCATTATTTCTTAATGACTTTAAAACGCAAAAAATATACAGGGTATTCCCTTGAAAATAAGTTCATTAGATTTCCAAAAAATGGAAGATCTGACAACAATGCAAATCATTACAAGATCTTTACAGACCAAAATTTATAAAATCATACAAGCCGTTTCCGAGATAATTGAGGCCCATACATAAAACTCACTCTGTATAATTTGAATTCGGAAATTTTTTGAACATTAACATTTTGAAGATACTTCTCTAACAGTGTTGGGAAGAAAGAGATCGTGGTATATTTTTAGATTTCAAACAACTTTAGTAGAATACAACATACTAAATTAATAAAAGTGTCGCGAAAGTAAAAATGCCCACAAAAAGTATATCTTAAAAACAACCAACAGAGATCACGATTCTATGAGGAGTAAGGAAATGCTACAGTCTCACACTCACTTTAACCCTAAAGTGTCAAACACACAGAAATAATGTTTCACACAATCAGATACTTTTATAATATTGGTGATCTACATGAAAGTGCAAAAAATTGTCTCTTAAATTGTAACGGAAGTATGAAAGGTGGTAATATAAGTATTTACAAACTCAACAATAAAATAATATTCCTCACCTGTTTTCAAAGATCATGCTTTCTTGTACGGCTTGATGGATCTTCTCCAATTCCTCAATGTGTGGTTTGTAAGCATATACACCCTGTTCGTATTCCTTAAGTCTATGCAATTGATCTTCTAGTGTACCGTGGAGTCCCATACCGATAGCAGTTACAGCGTCCAATTGACGTTCTATCCATGGTCCAACACCGTTAGCCTTCTCGGCGAATTGACGCCTGAGCATTTCATTATCTGTGTTTCAGAATAGTTAAGGAAAATAATAAGAAAATTTGTAAGGTATGTTAAAATTGTGTGCAGTTTTATAACTGTTAATTTCTGTGACAATCTCAGTCTGCTAGAAAAAAAAAATAGTTGCACTTAAAGATAGGTAAGTACTTCTATGAGTAAGCATATTGGACCACTAACAGGGAATTAAAGCAAACTAGTCCATGAAAAACCTTGTCTTTTACAAACAAACTATTAAAATACCTACACCAAAATCATCCATTTGATTTTTCGGACAGTAAACGCATTATAGAATTCAGTAGAGTATAAAAGAGAACAATAACACAAAATTATAGAGTATAGATTTGTTAGACTGAGAATATAATGTAGAAAACAAGTCAAGTCCGTAATACTTATGCAACTGAAATGAGTACTGAAACGTAGCCAACCGAAAGATTGATATCTGATACGCATAACAAGAAAATGAAAAAAAAAGGAAGGATATAAGAGGATTGGAATAGGAAAAAATCTAAATTGGATTTAAGAAAAAACCAAACCTGAAACAAAAAACTCAGCAGTGAGTCAATTCAGCAGGCGTTGAAATGCTGACACAATGATATTTTATAAGAAAGCATAAAATCCAGAAATTAGTTAAAAGGTTTCATACAACTGACCACGATCATTGCTGTTGATATTCACTTTTCCAATGAAAGATTCAAAAGAAGAAGCTACGGTTTATGAAGGCCTAAAAGTAGCAGGAATTTGATGAGCTAAACTACTTTACAATTACAGCCAGTTGTCTATATTGCGGCTATGCTGGATCAAAAAAACTTTTAAGAGGTTACAGTAGCGATCAACATGTAGCAACAAACGCGGTCCAAGATTGCGGCTGTAATTTTGAATATTTTTTCGAGATATTTGGCACATATATTCGTAATATAATAAAGAATGGCGGTACAGAGCCTAATTTAAGAAATATATTAGTATGTGGAAATTACTCTGTAATTAAATACAATATTAAAAAAACGAGCCCGTACCGCCATTAAGAAGAACAATATAATAAAAAATACACTTTCTTCAAATAAACTTTTTTATCCCATGCCTAGATTTTGTGTCATTTTGGACCTAAAATTTTTTATTTCTAACAAGAAATCGAACATATATTAGACCTAATAACTAATTAGGCAACATAGAGAAATTGTCACTGTCATTTTGACAAACCTGCGTCAGATTTTCTCTTATCTGTTCTGTTATCTTTATCGATATCTCTTCAGTGCAGTAGTGTATTATTTTAAGAATTCGTTATTGTTGTTTCATATTAAAGTAGTGTTTATTTATAGTTTTGTATAATAGAACGAGGTTGTTGGCCTATTTGAAAAAATAGATTTTTGTTAATTGTGAGTTTTACTTATAATATGTAGGTAGGTAAGTATCTTTTATATAAAAATATTTCGAATTCTAATGCGAGTATATAAAGTTAGAGTGCCTTTGGCGCTCTATGAACTAAATAAAATAAGACGACTCTTGTTTCGCTTCACAACGAAATGATTATTTATCCAGATTTAGCCATACGGCTCACACTCCCTCTAAGGGGAAAATTGACTCATCCCAGATACCTACGGTATCAAAAGGATTGAGCTCTGGTGGGACTCTTTCCGTGTTATCGAGCCCTAGGTGACTTGGAATGCAGGTGTATCTCCCAAAAATTTTCGTACACTTCTGGCCGTCGCAAGTAGTACAGCTTTCTGCATGGTCTTATAAAGATGTTCATTGAGACCCAGCTTTTTTATGCTTTCGAGGAGGGTCTTCGGAATGACTCCAGTAGTAGATATAACAATAGGTATCGTCTGGGTACTTTGCATTCTCCACTGTCTCCGTATTTGAATTTCCAGATCTCTATACTTGGCGATCTTTTCAGTAAATTTACTACGTAGATTATTGTTGTTAGGTATCGCCACATCAATTAGTGTTGTTTGTCTTGTTAATTTATTAACTAGTACGAGATCTGGTCTATTATGTGCCACTGTTTGGTCTGTGAGCACACTGCGGTCCCAGTATAGCTTGTAGTTGCCATTCTCAAGCATACTCTCAGGAACGTATTGATAATATGGGAGATGGTCCGTTTGGAGAAGTCCCAACTTGTTAGCTATCTCTTGATGAAGGATTTTTCCCACTGCGTCATGCCGTTCCTTATATTCAGTTGCAGCAAATGCCTGGCAGCCCCCTGTAATATGTTGGATGGTTTCTTGGGCTTGACATCCATATCGGCATCTGTCGTTTTGAACCTGAGGGTCTTTGACGATATATTTCAGGTAATTTCTGGTTGGTATAACCTGATCCTGAATGGCCAGTAATGAACCCTCCGTTTCAGGGAACATCTTTCCTGATGTCAACCAATAGTTCGACGCTATATTGTCGACATAGTCTTGGCTAACTTCATTGGGATGTCGCCCGTGCAGAGGTTTACCCATCCAGGTGCGCAGTTTTTCATCCTTAGTAAGGTGGTTTATGCGCATTTCTGGTTCCCTCAGTTTGATCGGTGTTGTGTCATCTACTGCGCAAATTGCGCGGTGTAGAGTAGATGTCTCAGCCTGCATCTGAAAATAAGTTCTTAAATTAGCAATCTGTTTATCTAATTGCTCACCTATATCCATAAGTCCTCTTCCTCCTAAATACCGGGGTAATGTCGTTCGTTCTACTGCACTTTTAGGGTGGTGTTTTTGTGCCTTTGTGAGGTGTGTTCGTACTTTTCGCTGAAGATTTTCTATATCCGTTTTTGTCCACTTAACAATACCAAATGAATAGCTAAGCGCGGAACAAGCGTAGGTGTTCAGTGCCTTAAACAAATTTTTACTGTTAAGCTGTGAACGAAGCAGCTGTTTAACCCTTCTTATAAACTCAGTAGTTATCTCAGTTTTCATTTGCTTATGGTCAATTTTCCGCGCCTGCTTTACTCCAAGATATTTGTACATATCGTTATCGCCCATGGCCTCGATGTTCTGGCCATTTTGCATATCGAATCCACCGGGCTGTACCTTTCCTTTGACTATATTCAAAACACGGCACTTGTCTAGACCGAACTGCATACTAATATCATTAGAGAATGTTTCTACAGTTTTTAGCATCTCTTCTAGGTGTTCTCGAGTGGAAGCCATTAATTTCAAATCATCCATATACAACAGATGATTGAGCTTCGCTACTACAGTATTATTGCTTTTAATGCTAAAACCTGAGTCTGTGGAGTTTAATAGCTGGGAAAGGGGGTTCAAAGCTAAACAGAACCACAGTGGACTCAACGAGTCTCCTTGAAACAGGCCCCGGTTGATTGCGATATTTTCGGTTTCAATATTGTTTTCACCAGGTATTTGGAGGTGAATTTTAGTCTTCCAATCTCTCATTATATGCCTTAAAAAGGTCACTATGTTATCATCGACCTTGTATATTTTCAAAATATCTATTAGCCATTCATGCGGTACTGAATCAAAGGCCTTTTTATAGTCAATAAAAGCAGTAAAAAGATTCCTTTTTTTAGTGAATGCCTGGTTAGAAATGACTGAGTCGATGATAAGCTGTTCTTTGCAGCCCATGGAACCCTTAGCGCATCCTTTCTGTTGAGGCTCTATGATATTGTTTAGAGCACAGTGTTGGTAGATACGCCGGGTTACACAGGATGTGACCAATTTATACAAAGTTGGAAGACAAGTAATTGGGCGGTACTTGGATGGATCTTGGGTGTTATTTTGATCCTTGGGTATTAAATAAGTAGTTCCCTGAGTTAGAAATGATGGTAATTCCTGCGGATTAGAAATAACATGATTAATTAATGTTGATAAGCACTCATGAATACTCCAAAACTTTTTAAGCCAGAAGTTCTGAACTCCGTCTGGTCCAGGAGATTTCCAGTTATGAAGCTCTTTGATGACATTTGAGACTTCTTCAGTCGTGAATGGTTCGTAGTTAGCAGCGACGTAGTGGTGACAGTTGTGCGTCGTATCTTCTATCCAGCCAGCATTGTTGTTAAAAGCAGCTGGTGTGGAAAGTTGATTTCCCCAAAACTCATGAATTTCTTCTTGGCTTGGGTAAGACTTGTCGACACTTTCTACGGTGGAATTGAGTTTTCGGTAAAACGCCTTCTCAGAGTTCTCAAAAAGTGCATTGTCACATTTTCGGTTGCTACTAACTTTATACCTTCTTAATCGTCCTGAATAGACAGAGAGTTTTTGTTTTAATGTATCCAGACACTGTTGGGCTGTGTTATTTTCTGGATCGTATCTCGAGTGTCTTGCAGTGCTCCGCATTATTTCTTCAGCTCTCTTAATGACTTTTCTACTTGTTACACCTCTTATATATTCTGTGACTTGACCAATATCCCTACGCAGTAATTCAATTTTTCCGAGAAGTCTTTTTTCCCATGGTGCAATTCTGTTACCAGTCCTTCCGTTATTAGTACCCCGTCGTGTTCTGATCTTAACGCCCATTACATTGGCAATTGCTGTTGCTGCACAGTAGATTAGCATATGCAGATATTCCAATGTGTGGGCTTCTACGATATAATTGGGTAGGACTTCGGTGTTCACAATTTGTAACAGCGCACCTAGTTTCTTACAAGAGTTTATTCGTGGTAGCGGTGGTCTGCTAAGTGGATTTGTTCCATTAAACTCTTGTACGGCACGAGCCATTTCGTTTTCTAGACTATCGCGCAACTCGTTGTTTTCCAGCTGTGTATTGTCAGGTTGAGTTTCTGGTATGGGAATCTCAGGAATCTGCTCCTCAAGGATTTCATTAGGGACTTGATCTAAAACTAGCTCTTGGTTATTAATCTCCCGTTCGACTTCGCTTTTGATGGCATCGCGTCTAGTCTCTGGGATAAGATTATTTCTTATGATTACCCGGTATTGATCTGATACTCTTTGCTCCGATACTTGAATATCTGGGTACTCCCTGCAAAATTCGGCATACAGCTGTTGTCTGTAGCCGATCGTTTCTTGACCGAGGTTTGTCACCTTATAATAGAAGCGCAAAATGCTTTCGTTGATGGACACAGTCCATTTCATGCGCTGCCTCGGTCGTCCCGATTATTTATTATTATTATTTAGTGCAAATACCTACGTTAACATAAAATTTTCACCCATTTTGGTTTATTTTTATAAATATTTATTTACTAATAACAAAATTGCTTTCTATTACTTCCATTTAACGCGCCTATAAGTATAATTGTCAAAATATTGATCTTAGATAATGTCAAAGATTACCACTGTTGCCAAAGTTTCGCAGACCGAAAAAAGGTATGATATTATCTCCCGAAGTTATATTGATGACGCGCTACTGTATGCTCTTAATAGTATCCAGAATTACCCCTTAAAGTTTGTCGCACTTATTTAGAAACACCCTGTATTGATGAAGAACATGGCTAGTTGTCAAAGTACCTAACTTGTTTATTATCCAACATAAGTGAATTAGTCAAAAAGCAGAATGTTAAGAAAGCCTAAGGCTACAATTGAGTTTAATTTCAATATTTTTTAAATGTTAGAATATTCCACAGGGTGTTACGAACTTTCAGGAAAAACACAGTATTATTGTTACACCCGGTATACAATGACATTTACCTGTTCAGCAACACTATTACTACATCCATATTCTTAGAGAATAAGGCTATAACATATTAAAAAAATCACTAAAATCGGACAACAGGTTTAGGAGATTCGAAACATCAAAAATGACACATTTTTATGGTGTCCCGTTTTTTTTTTGTCCAGGAGTGTATAAATAAACAGTACTTTCCTATGAAACAACAATAACGAATTTTTAAAATAATACACTACTGCACTCAGGGCCGTCTTAACCATACACGGCGCCGGGGTGCAAGACTCGTCTTTGCGCCCCTTTTTGTCAGAAGATTATATAGGTTATGGGTACGCTAAAATTAAAACTAATTATGTTTGCTTTCTTTATTTTTATATTAAAAAACTTGGTGTTAGTATTAAAAAACATCAATCTTATAACACTATACCTACCATACTTTTTAAAGTATATCAAAGTCAACTTTTCTAGCTTTTAAGTTGGCAAAAAATTTTATTGCTTCGGTGACATCTATTTTTACTTGCTTTTCTCTACTTATTAAAGCCAGGTTTGTTAATCTGTCTTGGTCCATTGTTGAGCGCAGATAATTTTTGATCAATTTAAGTTTAGAAAAAGACCTTTATCCTGCAGCTATTGTTACTGGAAGTGTTAAATAGAAAGATTTGGGAAAACGGAGAGTAAATTATTAGAATATAATATTATATAACTTAAAATATCGAGTGGAGTTGTGTCTATATTATTAAAAAATATTGGTAACAATTCTAACTCATGGAATAGATCTTCGCCATCTATATTAGATATATTTCCATGCGCTAGTTTTTTTTGGTAAATTTAAACACTGTGTTTTTTAAGTTTTCTTCAGAGTTGCTCCAACTCGATATATTTTCCACGAAAGATAAATTTTAATTAGTTCCCTCAACATTTCAAATCTTTCATTTAATTTTGTAACGGCAACGTCCAATACATAATAATAGAATTTAACTTTAAAATTTTGTTTTGGGTCTTAAAAGGCTCATCTGCAGCCTCGTTATTGAAATGTCTTTTTCGGGGACGTGGACGAAGAGTTTCAGAAAATTTAGTTTCTAGCGCAATCTAGCGATAAAGGCCAATATGTTTTCTCTCATATTTGCCCAATTATTATACCCTTGGCCTCGTAAGTCATCTAAATCAATATTCAATAATTTCAAAAATTCTAACAAATAATTTGCTAATCCTTGTCCGGTAGTATCAGTAACCGGTAAAAACCTAGAAAATGCTGTCTAACTTCCGCAAGCTTTGTTGACGAATTGAGATAAACGAACCTAACAACAATAGTACATAAGTTGTTCCTTGTGTGAAATATCAAGTGTGCAATCTAAAAAGAATAGAATAATATTTAGATTGTTTTAAAAGATCAACAATTGTGCATTTAATTTTTTCACCAATTACACTTATCAATTAATTTTGAATATTATGTCCAAGATAATATTCTCGTGATACGAGGTATTAATATAATACGAGGCCTGAACACTTTGAATTCGTGCAATGTGTTCTGATAGCGTAGTATCAAAATTGGAAATACATTCTATTAATTTTAAAAAGTTACCGTTATCCGATTCACACAACCTTTGACTGGTTCCTCTTAAGGACATAGGCGCAACATGTCCCCTGTCAAAATGTTCAATGTGTTTTAAATGTATTAATTTTTTTCGAATCCTGAGAAACTAATAAATATTTTTGAAAAATTTAAACGCAGAATGAAAGATTGCATACTGAGGGCAGAAATTCCCTCAAAACTTCTATAATGTTTATTTTAATAAGTTATAGAGGTGAAAATAAAAGAAAATTTAGTGTGATTTTTAATTGCAAATATTTCATTGAAAAGAAACATTTTATTTATTCTAAGGGACTTTTGACCCTCGGTAATATCGTAATCTTTCATTTTTTCAAATGTTTCAAATTTTTTAAAAATACTTATCACTTTTCTCAGGATTCGAAAAAATGAATACATACATTTAAAACACATTGAACATTTAGACAGGCGACATTTTGCGCCTTTCCTCTTAACGGTAAATGTTGTCGTGCTAAAAATGTTATTATTTCGATAATTCTTTCTAAATCCGCCGTTTACCTTTTTCTTCCGCGTTAAACTGCTGCTGAATTGGCAGAGTCTACTGTATGACTTTCTAGTAGGTCTTTTTTAGATTTTTTAAAAATACTTATCACTTTTCTCAGGATTCGAAAAAATGAATACATACATTTAAAATACATTGAACATTTAGGCAGGCGACATTTTGCGCCTTTCCCCTTAACGGTAAATTTTGTCGTGCTAAAAATGTTATTTCGATAATTCTTTCTAAACCCGCCGTTTACCTTTTTCTTTCGCGTTCAACTGCTGCTGAATTGGCAGAGTCTACTGTATGACTTTCTAGTAAGTCTTTTTTAGATCTAAGTACATATTCTTTTACAGAAATTAAAAGTGACTACAACTTTTCTCGTGTCTTTGTAAAAACGTAATGAACGTCTTTCTTGTCGCAAACGTAATGAAGAAAATTAGGTTTTTGAAAATCAGCATTTATATTTTCCTATTATAAAAGATTATACCGTCATACGACATTCAATATTAGTCAAAATAGTGTATTATACGTGTCACCTTTTTGAAATTATTATCGGAATAATCTAAATGGGTTTCATTTGTATATCGTAGCATTAATAGCCTTTTTAAAAAATACCGAAAGTGCACTTGTATGTTCTTGTTATTTGTAGTTTTTTAAGGACAAAAAGAGCAAGTTTGAGCTTAGCAAGTGTTCGGCTTGCGCCCCTTGGACTTGGCGCCTGGGTGCCCCGCACCCCTTGCACCCCCGGGTTAAGACGGCCCTGACTGCACTGGACCACACTGAACAGATATCGATAAAGATAAAAGAACAGATAAGAGAAAATCTGACGCAGGTTTGTCAAAATGACAGTGACAATTTCTTTATGTTGCCTAATTAGTTATTAGTTATAATATGTTCGATTTCTTATTAGAAATAAAAAAATTTAGTAGGTCCAAAATGACACAAAATCTAGGCATGGGATAAAAAAGTTTATTTGAAGAAAGTGTATTTTTTTGTTCTTACTACAGGCTCGTTTTTTTAATATTGTCCAATGTCCAATTTTAAATGTCCACAGAAGTCATGACACCATTTTCACTCACCAACATCTCTCTTTAAGTGTCACTTCAAACGTCCGTAGTCGGTGAACAAAAAATAATAGAAATAATGGACACAGGAAGGTTCTCCAGTATCGGTAAAAGTAGAAAACAATGAATGGCAGTTAATATGTCAATTTGCTGCAACAATTTAGCCACAACATAAGAAACGACACAAACAGGAACATATTCGTAAATATAACATGCTTTTTATCAGGATAACGCACAAGTCCACGCTCACGTGGATGTTCACAAGTGAGCGATTGAAACAGTCAAAGTTAATAAAACGGCTCAACGGTAAGAGATTCTAGTCTAATTCTAAGGCAAGTACTGCTGTGTCTTGATGATATGGTATTATCCATAATTTGAGAAATTACTATTCTCCTTCTTCCTCTTTGTAAGCAATTCTGCTTGTTCATTGGCGGATTGATACCTCTATGGAAGGTTGTCACTCCATCTTATGCGCGGTCGGCCGATACTTCTTCTATCGATTGGTGATTTATCTATTGCTATTTTAACCACACGTGTCTCTCCCATTCTGCTTTTGCGGTTATGCCATTCTTTTTTCTATTTAGTGTCCACTTGTTTGTACACTGTACGTTATACTATCTTCTAATGTCTTCACTCCTCTTTCGATCTCTCAGCGCCTTTCCTATAATTCTTATCAGTACTCTCATCTCTGCCGTTTAAAGTAGTGTTTGTGTTGTAGCTGTATCGGGTCTTGTTTGTGATGGATATGTTATTATTAGTCTTACACTTCTTATTATTAAGACATTCTGTCCGTCTATTTGCTCTTTGTACTTCTTTGTCCAGGTCTCCGTAGCTTGACAATGTAATTCTAAGGTATTTTAATTACTTATTTAATATTGACACCGTGTGTTTCCTTTTAAATTAGAAATGGGAGCACACCCAATACATGGCAACACTGCTTCCCCGCTTCCCACACACGAGTCGCGTCGATTTATTTAGTCATTCGTCGATTCTACATTGGCAATGTAACTCATTGTCATAAGCGATGTTGCCGATTTTAGCGCTTCCTTCAGTCGTGTATGGTATCATCAATTTCTATTTTACATCTGATTGGTTCTTGGCCTTTACTGGTTACTATTGTTTTAGTTTTCTGAAATGAAATTGTCATATTGAATTATTTTTCTCTTATGTTAAATCTGTGGACTAATCTTTGAAGACTATCTTCTTCATCTTGGGCTATCAATATCAGCTCTTCCTTTGTTGATGCTTTTGATGATTTCATCCATGATTAAATTGAAGAGCATAGGACTCAATAAGTCTTCCTATCTTAATCCGCTGCTTATGTCTATAGGTTCTATAAGTTGTCCATCTATTCTGACTTCCATTTTGTTGCTTTGGTAGATGTTTTCAATAGTTTTTAAGATATCTAGGGGGATTTCTCTATTATACACAGGATGGATTACATCTTTGAGTCTTGCTCTGTCAGATGCTTTCTTCAAGTCAATCAGACATAGGTCTATTATACTCTAGTGATTTCTCAGTATTTCTCGCTTTATGACGAATATTGCATCTGTACAAGATCTTCCAGTACGAAAACCCTGCTCATCTTCTAAACTTATCCTCTGATTCATTACAGAAATTATCGATATGTGTAATAAAAGTATAAACTCTAATAGAACACTCCACGTAATACTGTGAAACAAAAAATGTATAAATAAAAATGCAATCTCAATACTTTACTGCACATAATGGATTTTGCGCTAAGGCGCATGCGTATTGTATTAACTTCTCTTTTTATCATGATTATTGTATTTAACGCAAAAACCTATAAATTCTTTAAAAAGGATACTCTGTTGTTTCCTAAGTTCGGCTTGGAGTGTGGCATCTCTCTGAGGCACCAACTGCCTAACTTCTCCCCATTTTCTGGTCAAATCCTAAAAAATAAATGGAAAAATAAGTATTTGTTCGATTTTGGTCTTATAAAACCGACATTTTACCTCTAAGTCACAACCAAATCCTTCCTTATTTAGCACAAAAGATTGAAAAAGAAACGCATATTAATAATCTACGAAGGTAACTACAAGAAAACTCATGAAATGACTGAAAGAAATGAAAGAATCTACAAGAAATGAAGATAATTTTTCTCATCTATTTAAGCTTTAGTAATCTATGAAATCTACTAAACTAGAAAGTAAAAACATGCATAGGTCAAATTTTCAGAACATGAGACATTTGGTCACTGCTTAAGTATGGTTTGTTCTCATTGGTTATAATAGATTTAGTATTTTTTAAGTAGGTGTATCTACAAAACCAATACACATGCAGGATCTAAAAATCACTAGATGTATCTAAATTTCTTGTAGGATGGATGCGGTGCTTGATTGATACCTGATGGATATTTAATGGATGATTTGGTATGAGGATCAAATGAGCTATCAAAATACTTACGTGAGCTGTCAATGTCGTGTAGGGATTTTCTAGTCCACCAGGTACTTGATGTTGCTTAACAATAGATTCTACTTCTCTAACAAGTCCTACAATGCTTTGGTATTCTTTGTCGGCCTCTCCTAGTGTTGCCTACAAACGAAATTTTACTATAATTAGTAACAGGAACCATTAAACCTATCATTTTTTTCTATCTTTAATCATTTTAAGAGATGTTGTATCTATTTAATTTAGCTTCTATATCATTATCATTATTAAATATCTTATGTAAATAGGTAACATTTATTTTGATTTTAGTACGGTCGAACCCGCTTATAAGAAATTTATCCGCTTATAGGAATACGTTTTAATTAACTAATATCGCTTAATCGAATATTATTCAAGTGGACGAACAATTTTTTATTCATATTTTCCAAAAAAATTAAAATTATGTCTGGGTTATTATATTTTTCAGATAATAAATATTTTATTACGCACCAGTTGGACCCTTTTACGAAATACAACAGGCCATGAAATACCTCTTTTACTTGTCTCACAAGACTTGTAAAAATTTATATTGCGACCTACCTCGTTGCAGTTATAAATTTTATTGGTTAATGGTTTATTGACTTCGACAATACAATGGCAGACAAGAATAGAAATGTTCTCTTTTATTGATAACCGCCCTGTCCATAAACCAGACATAAGTTTGAATATTTTAACAATCCGTTTTTTGCCTGCCAATGTGCCAATTCATCAAAATACAGAATTCGACAAATTAAAGGACGAATATTTTTAAGAGTTGTTTCTTTTATCGATAATTTATCGGTTTTCGAAGATACTGAAGATTTATAACAAAACAATGAAACCACCCAACTCAATATTAAAGCGAAAGATGAGGCAAAATATGAAGATTTTTTCGATGTTGTGGATATTCCATCCAGTTTGGTAAGTCCTAACCGTTTGTAATATTATAAGAACATTTCTAGAGGGCCAATTCAATGTAATTTTTTCTAATTTGTATAACTTAAAGATTTTTCAAAAAAAATGAGAAGTAATTTTGGCGTATGCATTTTAAATAAGATAATATATCGTCGGTATACTGCGAAAACCAGGTAAATGACAAATTTTAAAATATTGAGTTAGGTATACCAAAATTCTCAGCTTTTTACGCTCTACATACAGGTAAAACCCAGTAAATGATACGACTTACCATTCAGCAGATAATTTGTGTGATAAACAAATAAATTACATATAACCAACTTTTCATTTCCAAGTAAAACAATATATCGCTACTTACTTCCACAAAATTAAAGTTCTGTTGCATGAAAAAGCAAGTAAACGCACATACATTATTTTTCCGGACAAAAATATATCTCTACTGCTGTATACCATATTCAGTAAAAAGGTGATAAATGTCTTACATTTTACATGTATATTATATTAAAATTTCTCATTCATATCGACTGGTAAAACCGATAGTATCGACTATGTTTCTTTGAATGGTCAAGAGGTACAGGTATGTGAGAAATTTTTTTTTGTATGACACTTTGTATATCAACGTCGTTAATGCAAGATGTTGTAAGAAAAATTGATATTCTATGTTGTTATGCAGATACGGGCAAAAGAGGCAAGAATATACTGCCAAATAAAACAAGCAATGAAAACCGAAAAATTGTGAAGGCTCATATTGAATCTTTTTCAACCATGGTCCCACATTATATTCGCCAAAGTTCGAAGCGTAGATATTTGGACAAAAATTTGAGTATAAGGAAAATGTATCAACTTTCTTTATATAAATGATTGTCAGCTGAAGAAACTAAAAGGTACTAGCGAAATTACATACCGAAGAATATTTTCTAACGACTATAATTTAATCTTTTTTGTCCTAAATAAGATCGATGTTTAGTTTGTAATAAATAATATTTATTAGCCCTATCATATTATGAAATGGCTAATGCATCAGAAACAAAAGTATGAAATCTCGAAAAACGAACTGATAAGAAAAGCTCTAATCAACAACGGAACTTTGTTTCAATCACCTTCGATCTACAGGCTATACTACAGATTCCAGATTAACTGAACAATTCATATATTCTTCCCGAAAATTATGGGTCTACAATTTGTGTGTAAATGAAGTCGCATTACCAAATGTAGCTTACCGTTTTGCCTGGTCAGAAATTAACGGTAGAAGAGGAAGTTCTGAAATACAAAGCATTATACTCAACTACTTATCAAAATGTGTCCCAGAATATGCAAGCAAGTGAAATAAGTGTATTTTCTTATACCTGTGGAGGACAGTATCGTAACATAAAATTTTAGAGTCGGGACATTCTTGTATGGTAGTTGACTCTATACATAGCAGCATCTAAACCGCTAGAAATCAGGTCTCTCTATGGTATGCCAGATTACTTGTCTGTTAGTGGTAAAAGGTCAGTGATAAAAAAGTATGTATAGAACTATACAAGTGTAAAGATTTTAAATAGGTACTACGACTTTTATGATTTAAAAAAATTGTCACACACTCTAATTAAAAACCGAACAAAAGACCAAAACGGTGAAAAAATAATGTGGTTAAAGATAAAAAGATGAGATTCATAAAAGAAGGGACAAACAGAATCCATTTCAATTATGACGCGTCACCAAGCTTCATTTCCTTATTGATACTGCACGGCAGTCAATAAGAAAAAAGCAAGCTGAGTTATCAACTAACATAAGCATGCTTATGTTAGTCGATAAAAACTTAAGCAATTTTATGATAGAAGTTCGCCAACTACCATAGCAAAAAACAGAGATTTGTTACAGCTATTTTGATATGGGAGTGATACCTGAGGAATATAACAGGTGGCATTGTATTTTACTATGCCAATGGTATCTTGGCAGATCCTGCTTTCAGTGACTAATATGACCAGTAATACGCATAGTAATATTATTTTCTTGTATCTATAACACATTCAAAATAAATTTGTTTTTTCTATAAAACTGCCTATCATTTATGTAAATAGTATCCATATAACTACAAACAGCTCTGAATAAAATGTTCAGGGAAAACCAGTTAAATGTTATAATTATCGACTAATCCCTTAAAAACATTGTTATTAACTAGTTAAAGCCTCATATTCCGATCACAAAACTACAAAATATTATATTTGATTTATTATATTTGTTATAAATGTGTTATTTTAACGATAACTGATTAATTTAGATTTACAAGTAAAACCAGGTAAGTGACCGCATCTCCATCTTAAATTTAGGTTTAATCAGCTAGGTGTCTTAACTTTTTCAAACTAATGATAGAATATCATTTCTGATATATGCATCTTTCACTGGAATACCGAATATCAAACACAAGTTGTCCTCTTAATTCAAAATAAAACACTAAACTTTAAAAACGTTTTTTCTCGGTTTCAGTATTTCGGCATTTACCTGGTTTTCGCAGTATACCGACGATATACATGTTTACATATTGCACAAATTTCATGCTTATTAATGGATTTATGCACAGAAAATGTAATTTGGCTTTTTAATAAAATAAGTTACACTGCTGTATCATTGACATAAAAGGACCTAAAACCATATAAATATAATGTAAATGTAGGTACATACATAGTATGTACTATTATTATGTAGGTCTATTCAGTAGGTACACTTATTTCTACCAGCCATCAATGATCGGGTATTAGAATATCCCGGTTATAGAAATATTTTTGCTTGGCACGAAGGCTATTCCAATAAGCGGGTTCGACTGTAGTTTGAAGTAGTTCTGAAATAAATTGGTAAAAAGTTCAAATACAGGTAAAATCCCTTATCATAGATCAGTATAATTATACAGTCGCCGGTCGCCGTCCTTATTACTTTATTTATTGTCATCCGGCTCATGTGGTCATTCCATTCGACTCTTCTGTTTCTTTCCCATGTTCTCCACCTTACATATCCGTCCCTTGTATACTTGTATACTGTAGCTTAATTTCTTTTATACTTTTTGATCATAGACTTTTAAGGATTTTTTTTCCTTGGGTTTGTATGACTGCGGACCTTAGGGTCCATTCGCTCATCTAACCGATTTTGCTCATTTTTACATAATTTTCACTAATCTATGTTTGTTTTCCTTTCCTATTAATAATTATAATATCATATCATTATGTTTATTATTATACATTAACATTTTTACTTCTATTTTTCATTATATTATTCATTTTTTATATTCAATTACATATTTTTTTTCCTTTTTTGTTGTTTTTTTTTGTTTTTTTTTTGGTTATTTTTTGTTTTTTTTTTTTGTTTTTTTTTTTCATTGCGGTAAGGCTAAAACCCGATTCAACATCTCGGAGGTTATTCGTCTTCTTAATGGTTCATGTTTAATTTTTTTAGACTTATTACAATGTTTTTACATTTTTTTACAATATTTATATGCTTCTAAATACAGATAGTTAACTATAGCTACTCATATTTTCAGTTTAATATTTTTAATATGCTCACATAATAAAATGACAACTTGTGGATTATTAATTGATTTATTAAGAACCTTAAATTAATTGGATGTGTAACATCATTCAACTTATAAATTTTGTCCAAAAAGATTTTCACTTGAGCTTGTATTAGAGAGCAATTTAATATTTGATGCTCTGCGTCTCCTATTTCTCCACAATTGCAATATGGATCGGTTTTTAAACGAATTTTAAATAGAAATTTGGGAACAGGTACGTGATTAAACCTCAAACAACAAATTTTTCTTATTGCATTTTTGGAAAGATTCCCCTTTATACACCATGGTTTTTTGGGAATCGTTACTTGAATTTCTTTGTAATGTTTGTCTTTTTGATTGTTTTTATTATCTTCTTCCCATTTTGTTTTCCAAACGTTGTTAATAACTGTTTTTATTTCATTTGTTGTACATTTGTATTTTGTTCCTTCTCCTTCGTGTATGGCCCTTTTAGCTAAGACATCAACTGTTTCATTGCCCAGTATTCCACAATGGCTTTTGACCCATATTAGATGTATTGTTTTAAAATCTTTATTTAATTCTTCAACTTTTTGTAAGATTTCTAAGATGATATAATTTATTTTAGATGTAGATTGAAGGTGCTTAATTTTTTGCAAAGCACTTTTACTGTCAGAGAAAATATAAATTTTCTTGTTTGGAAGATGTTGGCAGTATTTTAGGGCTTCTAATATGCCTATTAGTTCAGCTGAGTATATGCTACTATTTTCGTTTAATTTAAACATCTTACTCTCATTTGTTTGAGGATCGTATATTGCACATGCTGTTCCTTTAGTACTTTTGGAAGCATCGGTGTAGATTTGATAAGCATTTGACTTTTAAGGATAATCTCCATTTCTTTTTTAATGAGATAATTTCTTTTATTTTTAGTTAAAGGCCGTATAATATGTTATATAGAGAATACAAAATAATTCCTAATGCCTAACCCTCTCACAATTATTATTGTCACTGATACAATAAAAGATTGAGCTCTAAAGAGAATTTTACCAAGACAGCTGTTTGATGTCTAAGAAATTCTTCGAAATGGCATCAGTTGTAGAGAGGACAATAGGTACCGTCTGAATACGTTCCATTCTCCAATATCTTCTTATTTGCATGTCGAGATACAGTATCTCGAGAAAGAAAATAGTTTACCACTATTATTATTAGTTTTTAAATTTCACTTTATTTTCTTCTAAGTTTAATTTTAAATAAAAATAATAAAAAATGTTTCTCCGGTTTTTTCGGAATAGTAAAAACTTAAGGTATCATAACTTTTTCTCGTATAACTTTTAATATAAAATATAATAATTGATTTAAACTTATAAACTCTTAGCGTACCTTAAAGTGATGGTGGGCATCAATCAAGCCTTGAATTTCTTCGACCGTGTGTACAATGAAGATGTCAACCAAGTCTTCTCTAGTACCGTCCAACCAGTTGTTGAAAGGAGCTGCACGCTTGGCGAATTCGAGATGGAGGATGTCGATCTTCTCCAAGATTCTTTCTGCTTCATCTAAAGCTTGGCGACGACGTTGGGTTAGAGCTCCGAGCCTGTCCCATTGGTCGCAGATACGCTGGCATCTTGCATTGACGCTCACGCTGTCGTGGTATTCAAGAGTACTAAAAAAACATTACATTAGAAAATCCATGACTAACGAACAAAAATACAAAAAAAAAGTCATGTGATACTTCAAGAGAATTACAAAATAAGTATGAGCAGATTTTTACTTGATTGGAATACATCAAGTAACAGAAATCCGACTTATACTGTCGAGTTTGGCAGATTCGTTTCGAAGCAAATAGTTTATTAAGTTCTCAACGTAGATAAAACTAAAGCCCTAATACAAGCAAGGAATCAATGAAACTTGCAGAATTTGCCAATAGACGACGCTAACATTAAAGGAGTAAAACAGTACACATAGGTACCTGGGTGTACAGATAACTAAGCTTGCTATCAAAGCAGACCTCTCTCTGTCGCAGGTATTTGAATCCAAAGACATCCATTGGGAAGTAAAGTTAAAAATATATAAAACCACCATACGACCAATAGCAACATATGGCGTAGAAACATGGACCATGACAGAAAAAACAGTAAACCTTATTAATACTTCTGAAACAAAGATATTAAGGAGGATATTGGGACCTATTTGCGACAATGGTATACGGAGAATAAGGTTCAACCACGAGTTACACCAATATTACAAAGAACCCTCTGTAGCAAATGATGCAAAAATGCAAATGTTGCACTGGGCAGGTCACCTCATAAGAATAGGCAATGACAGAACATCTAGTAGAACGCTTAGTGGAACCATGGTGAGACGTTGGCCAGTAGGAAGACCAAGGAAGAGGTGGATAGAAGAAGAAGTGGGAACCGATGCTAAAGAGATATTTAAGGTGGATAACTGGAGGAGATACTTGGAGGCGGGGGGAGGACAGGGCCCGACTTGAGCTGTAGCACCATAGGAGAGAGAGAGCGAGAATTTATTAAGTTCATCTGTCGAGACTGATGCCAGTTACAGAAATATCTGAGGCTGAAGTATTGGGTTTCAAAAAGCTCTGTTTACAATGAGTGCCGCGTTCGCTAACCTCCTCCTCAGTCGTTTCCTCATTGCTGAGTGTCGTGATTCCCTATAATACGAGCAACTATCTCTTTCCATCGGCTTCTGTCCTGAGCTTCTCTCATGGATTCAGAGAATGTTTTTCCACTGACTTTCTGTACTTGATCCGTCCATCGAGTAGGTGAGCGACCTCTACTTCTGCGCCCTTCAACATTTCCCGAAATTATAAGTCTCTCAAGATTATCATCACTTCTTCTTGCAATATGGCCGAAAAATTTTAAGACGGTGGAGAGGCAAATAGAGGAAAGTCGAGTATGAATATTAAGCTCTTGGAGGATTGAGTGATTTGTTCTGTGTTCCGTCCATGAGATCCGAAGCATTCTTCTCCAGCACTACATTTCAAAGGCGTCAATCCTTTTTCTGTCGTCCGATTTCATGGTCCATGTTTCGGATCCGTAATTAAATATGGGAAAAATTAAGGCACATACTAATCTTATTTTGGTGTTCTTCGACAAGGAGCGATCTTTCCAGATTTTCGATAATCGACTCATAGCGTTTTTGGCCATGCCTATTCTTCTACGTATTTCTGTTTCGCAAGATCCTGTATTACTGATGTAGGATCCTAGATAATTGAACTCGTTAACCACTTCAAACTGGTCTAAGGCTCCTGTTGTCTGAAGTGAATTTGAATAATCTACTATCATAATTTTTGTTTTTTGTTTATTGATCTTGAGACCACATCTATTGCTTTCGGCTTCCACTAGCTGCAGCAGGCTGGACATTTCTTCTTCGGTTGCAGTTATTAATGTTGTATCATCTGCATATCTGAGATTTGAGATCTTCTTTCCTGCGATAGAAATACCGCCATTCCATTTGTCGAGTGCTTTTCTCATTATACAGTGCTAGTCAAAAGTCTGTACCCCCCCCCCCCCCATCTTATCTTTTGAACGGTTATACCTATAATACTGAAATTTGGAGAGAGGAAATAAACCGACGTAAGCTTCTTAACTAGTCATGACAGTTGACGCAATAGTGACAGATGACGTTACAGAGCCACTGTGACCGATAATTTTAAATGGGACCTACCTTATGGCAAGTGATACCTCGTTTGAAAGGTTTTCAAAATACCTATTTAGTCATACTAATTTTTTTGGATTTTAGTTGATTTTGATTGTGGTGAATAAATTAAATGAATATAATATTGTAGTTTCGCATTTAATTAATAAAAATTCAAATGTCTGCCTATGGTTTTTTTGTCAAAAAAGTTGACGTTTTTCAATTCTCTAGTAGTTTTTACGTCAACGTCAACCTTTTTGACAAGTAATCATATGCGGAATTTTGAATTTTTATTAATTAAATGCGAAACTACAATTTTATATTTATTTCATTTATTCATCAAAATTTGCTTAAAATCAAATTAAATTAGTACGACTGAATAGGCATTTTCAATACCTTTCAAACGAGGTATCACTTGCCATAAGGTCCCGTTTAAAATTATCTGTCACAATGGCGCTGTAAAGTCATCTGTCATAATTACGTCACTTGTCATGACTAGTTAAGAAGCTTACGTCCGTCTATTTCCTCCCTCCAAATTTCACTATTATAGGTATAACCGTTCAAAAGATACGAGGGGGGGTACGGACTTTTGACTAGCACTGTATATTCCCCATAGAAATTAAAAAATTCCGTTCGCTAACAACGGAACACAAACACATTCGAATGCGCCTTTCTCAGCAACAGAGCGTTTTCGACAGGATAAAGTAGGTTTTGTGCGTCGATTCACCACAATGGATGAGACTTGGTCTATCACCATGCTCCTGAATCAAAACAAGAGGATAAAGAGTGGTAGAACCTTGTTTTTCGGCTGCGAAACGAGTTCGTATCCAGAAATAGGCCAAGTTGGTTTAGCATCAGTTTTTGAGATGTGAGAGTAATTTTTTGTGGATTACTTTCGAACTGATACAATAAATTTTGGATACTATTGTAATCTTTTAGACCAGCTCGAGGAAGAAAATCGTGAAAAAGACCCGGTTTGTAAAAAAAAAACCTTTTTCATTAGGACAGTGTAGATTGTCATATGAGCATTTTACCAATTACTAAAATCCATAAATTACCGTTCGAATTGTTGGAGCATTCACAGTATTAGTCAGATTTGGCTCCTAACGACTTCCATTTCCGTTTGAATACCTTAAAAAAATTATGCATGGAAAGCGTTTTTCATCAAATGATGAGTACATAAGAGCTGTGGAAGCGTATTTTGCAGTCCTTCCAGATTCTCCCTTCGGGAATGGAACTTGTAAATTGGAATCTCGTTTGAACAAGTGTATTGATGTTCAGGGAGACCATACTAAATAATATAGTGTATGTATTTCAAATGATAATATTACGTTTTTCCTATCGAACCGCAAAACGTACTGAACAACCTATACTAAATTTACAATCAAGATGCAGTAGAAATAAACAAACCAAGACACGTTAAATGCTATAGGAGCACTCCCGAATCATAATTTACAATGTACACATATACATTGTAAATCACAAATCATGATTTCCAAAGTTTATACATCGTAAATTATGATTCGGGAGTGCTCCTAGTAGCATTTAACGTATTTTGGTTTGTTTATTTCTACTGAATCTTGATTTTAAATTTAGTATAGTATATAAGTGGAATAATATTATGTCCATGCGTTAGATCATATGTAATGCATGGAATGCACCTGAGGTTTCACCAGATCTAAGAACGCAATTAACACAATACTTACTTTAATTCCTGTGCAATGGCGGCGATCTGTTCCACTCGGTCTTGATGGGCAGCTAAGTCAGATTCGAAAGCTTCGTGCTTCTTCTTCAACGCCTTCAATTCGTTAAGACGGCATTGTCTGAAGTCTTGGCTCTGGAGCATTTCTTCTTTTCCGCGGGTCCATTCTTCGTGCGCATCTGCCTTGTGTTTGAATTTCTGGGCTAAATGTTCCAAACGTTCTAGACGCATCATTTCAGATAAGAGCCATTCTTCGAAGGATTTTTCGGCATGTTCAAGGCCTTTCCAGGCGTTAGCAATATCCTAAAATACAAGTAATGAGTTAATGAGCAACCATATATGTAAAAATATAGCAAAACCTTTTCGGACGCTTATGGTCGAAGTCAAACAATAAGGCTCGCACGCAATTTTTCCCTTGTTGCCATCAGCGCTTTCCTGCTAAACTTGATGTTAGCGAAAAAACTAATATATGAGGAAAAATTTGTTGAATTTATTTGCCGTCAAGTTTGTACCGGTGGGTTATGATGTCATTAAATCTATGATGTGCATGCCTAATTTTTTTACTTTTAGTTTATAATAAGTTTGTTCTAGCATCGGTTTCAAACGGTTTGAAACCATCAGCGAATAGTGGACCAGCGCGAGTAGAGGGGATAGCACTGGTGACTGTATTATGTTCTCTCACTGACCAACTGTTTGCTAACGGTTTCTGACTAGTTTCACTGTTTACTAGAACAAACCTATTGTTATAATAAAGTGGCCTTTGTATTGGTCGAAAATTATTTTATAGTTGAAATAACACTAATTGGTACTTACCGAAACCATTTTTCCTTCTGTTGGCATGTAGGCGGGTCTGTTTGACAGTCTTAACTTGGTTTGGAGGGTGTTGAAGTTAGTCTCCAGTTTTGCTTTTTGTTCCACACGTGGTGGTTTATGTTTGCGACGATACGTACGGTACTCTTCTAATTTCTTCTGAACGCCAGCGAGTGAATTATCCGTCTGGCGGGAATTCAACCATGGCATGGTACGACGAATCCATTCCAAAAGCTAAAATAGTCAAAAGTGTTATAAAACAAGAAGCTTCCAGTTTATGATATATATTTTTAATATTACCTAATTGTAATAATCAATTAAACATATATGTAGGTAGATGAAAATCTGAAGTTGAAAGATGATACATTAAACAACTTTTATTTGTTACATGAGCAACAAGAAACATTGAAAAATCACTGAAGTATAACGAAATATAATAAATGAAATCACTGAAATGAAAAGTCCAAAATTATTATGTAATATTGCTGAAATATGGGGTATACAAGAATTTACAAACTCACCCCCTCCAATCCCTACCGTTATCATCATATCCCGAATTTCAGAAAAAGTGGAAATAGCCAGTTTAAAGACCTAAAAGAAAGTTGGTATTTTTTTTCTAATGAATTGCTGCAGGTATATGCCAAAAATTAATTTTTTGCTTCATCCCCTAACGAGTACTAATAAATGGCTACTGCGGTTTAATACTTAAGCTACAATACCCAACACTCCTATTTCAGGAACGAAAGCAGATAGAGGGTCGCTTACGGCGGCATATTTTATTGCTAATTAATTGCTGAAAGATGGGGTATACAACAATTATATAATTTACAAACTCAACCCCTACCGTTATTTTTATTCCCAGAACGTGCAACAATGGCTATTGCGGTTTAATACGTAAGCTACATACAATACCCAACACTCAGATTTCAGGAACGAAAGCAGATAGAGGGTCGCTTTCGGAGGCATATTTTATTGCTGATTAGTTGCTGAAATATGGGGTATACAAGAATTTACAAACTCCATCCCTCCAGCCCCTACCGTTATCATAATTCCCCGGATTTCACATAAGGTGAAAATAACCAATATAAAGACCTAAAACCAAGTGGGTATTTTTTGCTAATTAGTTGCTGCAGATATACGCTAAAAGTAAATTTTTTGCTTCATCCCCTAACGAGCACCAATGGCTACTGCGGTTTAATATTTAAGCTACAATACCCAACACTCCTATTTCAGGAACCAAAAGCAGATAGAGGGTCGCTTTCGGAGGCATATCTTATTGCTAATTAATTGTTGAAATATCGGCTATACGAGAAATTACAAACTTACCCCCTCCAACCCCTACCGTTATCATTATTCCCTGGATTTCACAAAAAGTGAAAATATCAACTTTAAAGGCCCAACGAAACGAAAAAAATAGCGCCCAATGTATTAATGTACATTAAAGATATATAATAAATTAAAATTAAATAAACAACGATTGCGTTAATTTTTTGGTACCTATGCTTAAATTCTTTCGCAGCTTATTATTAGCACGAATAAATGCACAAATTATGGTCAACTCCCTTAGCATATTCGTTTTTTAAGGACGTTGTATACTTTATTTTCAATCTAAAGATTGTAGAGAATCTGCCAATACATACTACCTTTTAGTTATTAAAAAAACGATATACATTTGTGCATTGGGTCACATGCTACAAATATGTGATAATGGAAATCCACAATTTAACATGGTCTCTTGTGGGACGGTATAAAAAACTCTATAAAACCAATGTTGAATTGTACAGATATTCTTAATGGGCACTTAAGAAAATTATCAACGAAATATGAGTGTTGGCTACAGTAGCTTAAGTATAAAACTGCAGTAGCCATTGTTGCTCGTTAGGGGATGAAGCAAAAAATTCATGGAGGAAATCAGTTTTTGTTTTAATTTGATTCAGAGTTGGACCATTATCTACAGATGGCTATTTCTGCATCTCATGCTTCATCAGTGTAGCTACGCAGTCCCAACTCTGAACCAAAAATCAACAAGCCTGCCTTTTAAGGGAAATCACTGCGATGCAGTAATTCCACCTTTGAGAAGCAAAACAGCGACATCTCTAGTAAAACAAGGAAAACGACGAAAAGACCCAGATGCAAAGTTTACTGTAATAAAACAATTAAAATAATTGAAACAAAATAATAAAAAATATTTTAAATCCAAGAATTTTCGTCGAAAGAAACTGCTTTCTGGTTACATCCTGAATCTCCGGCTTTAACAATTTATAAGCACGGAGATGACGAATATAGAACAAAGTAGAAAGGACAACGGTCACGTATCAAAAAACTGCCTTTCCCCCTTGTTCTTATTTACTCAGATTTTTGAGTACTTGGAACTGTCTTTCGGCACTTTTTCCTAGAGGACAAGGGAGTAGATACGTGACCGTTGTCCTTTCTATTTTCTTCTATATTCGTCGTCTCCGCGCTTATAAATTGTTAAAGCCGGAGATTCAAGATGTAACCAGAAAGCAGTTTCTTTCGACGAAAAGTCTTGGATTTAAAATATTGTTTATAATTTTATTTCAATTATTTTAATTGTTTTATTACAGCAAACTTTGAATCTGGGTCTTTTCGTCGTCTTCCTTGTTTCAAAAAATTCATATTTGGGGTAGACCTACAGTAATTAATTAGCAAACAAATACCCACTTGCTTTCAGATCTTTAAACTGGTTATTTTCGCATTTTATTAAATTAGGGGCATGAAAATATCAGTAGGGTTGGAGGGGGAGAATTTGGAGATGTTTGTATACCCCATCTTTCAGTAATTAATTAGCGATAAAATATACCGCCGGAAGCGACCCTCTATCGGCTTTCGTTCCTCAAATATGAGTGTTCGGTATTATAGCTTAAGTATTAAACCGCAGTAGCCATTGTTGCTCGTTAGGGGATGAAGCAAAAATTCATTTTTGGCGTAGGCCTGCAGCAATTAATTAGCAAAAAATACCCACTTGGTTTTAGGTCTTTAAACTGGTTATTTTCACTTTTTGTGAAATCCGGGGAATGATGATAACGGTAGGGGTTGGAAGGGGTGAGTTTGTAAATTCTTATATACCCCGTCTTTCAGCAATTAGTTAGCAATAAAATATGTCGCCAGAAGCCACCCTCTATCTACTTTCGTTCCGGAAATATGAATGTTGGCTATTAAGTAAGTCTCATACCTGCCTTATGAAATGGCTATTCTAGCTTAATAGACATTAATTTTTCACCACCCGAGATTTTGATCGAAATCTACGATATCGCATAAAAAAATGATGCTATGCTATACTTATGAAGCCTGGAAGATTTAGAGATGTTAGAAATGAAAAAGTTTTAGGACGTATGAATAGCAATCGTGACAGAGCGCATTAAATCTCAGAAAACATCTTATAGCCCAATAAATGACCGTTTTTGAGTGTAATTTCCAGGGGCAACTCCGAATTGCATGAAAATGTGGATTTAGGTTCTACTTACCCTCCACTTCAAAGTTGAATTTGTGCCGTTGGTTGCTTTTACTTGGGGGGTGGCATTTACCCCTCCTCGGGGGGGGGGGGGTGAAAAACGCGTGTTTAAATTAAGGCCGGAAATGGATAAATTGACTTATTTTAAGTACGTTTTGTTCTATAAAGTTTTTTACGTAAGTCAATACTTTTCGAGTTATTCGCGATTTAAAATGTTGATTTTTCGACAAAAAAACTACGTTTGCAGACCGTTTTTCCCAAATAACTCAAAAAGTAAATATTTTATCGAAAATAATATTTTTAGCAAAAGTGTAGCCTATAAAAAAATTAAAAAAATGGTGTACCAGTAAAGTCTACAAATTGAGTAGAAGCAAAGTTGTAGCTTATGAAAAATACGTTCTTATTTGTCTAATTCCAAATCGAATAATTCAACGCGAAATCACCGAATAAAGAAGCGTTTTTCGGGAAAACCTTATTACCATTTTTAAAATATCGAAAAAAAAGCTTATTATTTGTTTTTTACAGAAGTTTACAGCTTCAAAAATAAACGGGATACACTGAAAAAAAAAGTTGGCCCCTTTTTTTTTGGTAAAAAAAATCGTGAAAACCTGCTTCTATTTAGCACCCTAAATGAAATTAATCGTTTGGCTTTACCATCTATTTTAACTGTATGTGTATTGTTTATATGATCTGTAAGTTTGATTGGTTTGAAGTGCTTATTTTTGAAAACATTTGGTTTTATAGTAAAAAAAATTTTTCTAAAAATTTTTTGAAAAATTGCATTTTTTCAAAATAACTTAAAAAAGTATTAGTGATAAGAAAAATCTTAGAGAGTAAAAAGATGTAGGTTTTGCTATTATAAATATGCTAATTTCATTTTGTTTCTCAGTAAGACAAAAATTGGTTAAGATATAGCTGTTCAAAATTTGCATACACTCGTGATTAGTGAGCCATTCAAGCTTCCTCAATTATAACCCCTTCAAAAATAAACAATTTAAACCGGTGAGACTGACAGATCATATAAAAAATAGATAGGTAAGTAAATTGTTTGTAAAGCGGTAGCGATTAATTTCATTTGGGGAGCTAAACACGGCGAGATTTTCATAATTTTTTACAAAAAAAAAGAGGGCCAACTTTATTTTGAGCGTAACTCGCTTGTTTTTAATGATAAAACTTTTGTTAACAATTAAAACAAAGCTTTTTATAAACACTTTAAAAAAGTTTAAATGGGTTTTTCCCGAAAAGTGCTTAATTTTTCGGTGATTTCACCTTGAAATATTCGATTTGGAATTAGACGAATAAGAACGTACTTTTCATGAGCTACAACTTTGTTTTTATTTGATTGATAGACTTCACTGATACACCATTTTTTTGGGTTTTTTATAAGCTACACTTTTGTTAAGAATATTTTTTTCGATAAAATATTTACTTTTTGAGTTATTTGCGAAAAACCGTCTGAAAACGTAGTTCTTTTTGTCGAAAAATCAAACATTTTCAATGGCAAATAACTCGAAAAGTATTGACTTACGTAAAAAGCTTTATAGAACAAAAGTTGCTTAAAATAAGTCAATTTATCCCTTTCCGGTCTTATCTTGAAGGTATGTTTTTTCACCCCCGAGAAGGGGTGACTGTCACCCCCCCAAGTAAAAACAACAAACGGCACAATTTCAACTTTAAAGTGGAGGGTAAGTAGAACCTAAATCCAAATTTTCATTCAATTCGGAGTTGCCTCTGAAAATTACACGGTATCGCCGAATTTCCCGTTCATTTACTGGGCTATTATCTTGGACATATATTCAGACACGGGAAATATAACTTTCTTCAATTAATAAGGGAAGAAAAATAGAAGGAAATCGCGGTCCTGTCAGACGACAAATGACATGGCTGCATAACATCAAGGAATGGACTGGACTAGACCTTCAAGCCTTTATAAGAAAAGCCTAAAATAGAGATGGATTTGCAGAAGTCATCAGAACCTTCATCAGAGACGACATGAAGAAAAGCTTTCTATAGATTTTTAACATCAACAATTTCTAATCTAATCCCAGAAGACCTGTATATTTTGAAATTTACGAGGTTAAGACAAATTGATTCCACATGTAATTCCTTTCTACACTGTGGGCCGAAATAAAGGAGTACATTTTTTTGTTGAAAATAACTTTTTTGTTTTTTGGGCGATTTAATTTATTTTTGCAGGGCTAATAGCCTAACATGTCCCCAATATGACTGCAAATTTGGAAGCAAAAATAACGTACAAGGTCGGACTTATAAAAAAATTTATGTAACAGTGCATTTGAGCTCGTTGCAAATAAAAACTGTCTTAGCTAAAATTGAACTGATTGCTCTTTTCGTAGGTTAACTATCCAAAACACGTCAATAAAAAGGATTTTTTTTCAAAATTACCGGATTCGCAAAATATAAATTTTTTATTAAATTAGGAAAATTTAACATTTTAACAAATAACACATTTATTAAAACAGTTTAATAATCTAAAAATTTAGACTAAAATATTATGAATATGGCCACCATTATTGTTTACCCCTTCTTAAAGTCGTCTGCGCCATCCATTGATAGCTCCATTCATTACACCCTGTTCAAAATTGTTCCAAACAAACTGCATTCTTTCTTTGAGTTGTTCTTTAAATTGTTGTCCGTTATACAAATTTTGTTCGAAATTTCCCCAAATTGAATAGTCAACCGGCTCTGGCTCAATATAGTCCGGACAATTTTCACTCAAGAATATCCTTGTATTGTGGGAAGTGTGCGAAGGAGCACCATCCTGCTGGAAAGTGTAATCATAACATACTTCTTCAATTTCAGGTAATCGGTGTTGCGAGATTTGTTCTTGATATGTTTCTGAACTAAGCTTTACCCCGGCATCGACAAAAATCAGACGATATTTTCCCAACATGGATACTGCAACAGAGACCATTACACCTTTTGAGAAATGACTGTTTTCAATTGAAAGATGCTCTAGTGAAATGTCTCTCTTAAATAGAACGTCAGAATACACCCTATTATTTTGGGTATTTTTAGAAGGCTGTAAATAAAACATTTTTTCATGTGAAAACCAAATTTTTTTAATATAAAGTCTTCACGAGAGCGAAATCTTCTTAGTAGCAAATTACATATTTCCAGTTGTTTTTCTCTTACATTGGTAGTAAGTCTTTTGACAGTAAACTTTTTTAAATACTTTAACTTGGCAATCTTCTTTAATGATTCTTGAGCTTCGCTTCCTTTCTCTTCCACTTTTATGTTCAATAGACCAATGGGTTTCCCTTAGATGTCTTAAGAACTGTCCTATCGTTCCAATATGCCAATTTTTCTAAGGAAATGCATTTACAATGTTTCTTGCACCATAATTATATTTTTTCACGGTAATATTTAATTAATAATTTGTCCTCTTTGCTTAAAAGTGACATTATGAATTGGCCAATTTACTTATTTAACTATAAATGTCAAACAAATTCCATCATAACCTAAGCAGTCATGGCTTACTAAGTAAAATTGACATATTAGAGCGTTGGAGAAATTCTTAAGACATTTACAAAAATTACTGCTAATATGAGGCAAAAACGATGGAAAAGATGTAATTTAGTGTTAAGAGGGTTTGGTGTTTCGTTCTGGTGAAAATATTAGAAAAGTACTCAAATAAGATTTCCTAATTTAAGTAAAAAAATGATATTTTACAAATTCGGGATTTTTTAAAATGTTATTGCGAAGGCCTGTTCTGAACATTATTTTAAAAAAAAAAAGAAAGAATGTGTGTGTACTTTGTACGCACGTAAGAAGTTATACTTCTATTATATGATTTAAACGAAATTAATATACTTTTTATTTATATTTTGTTTAAATATTAAACTAATTTATACTTACTACTTCTCAAACATTTTTATTAGAACAGTGCCAAAAATTAAAATAATAAAAGAATAAAACACACACAAACACATTAAACAAGCCACAAATGATGTCTGAACATTAATTGTCGAAATTTTTTTTAACTAAATATGTATTTTCTGAAAATACAATTATATAATAAATATACTTACAATCATAAAATGTATTAAAAAAACAAAAAAGAAAGTTTCTATTGGGACTCGAACCAGCGCTGATAAGCGCAGTTGGTATTGGAATTCATTCGCCTTCAACGCTTAGCCACGGGCACTATGTGTCATTATTTACGAAGATCGACTAACTAAACGGATTAAACTTGTGATATTTTGATATTTTGAAAATTTTGATCAAATTATTTTAATTTTGAATTGAAATGATTTAGAATTGAAAAAATACAACAAAACATAGAGTAACAAAACAATATATTAGGTGAATATTGATAGAAATTTTTATGGTAATCAAATTATATAAATAAAAGTATTACGTACTATGTATTTTGGCAGATCAAATAGGTAGGTTTATACTCATGATACATTAACAATTATTACGTACCTGTTGCTTTTAAAAACTATTTAAAAGTCACTACAATATTATAAACTTTTTTGTTTCTGTCCTCACAACAATAAAACTAATATATTATACATTTGTTTACCTTTACCTTTACCTCCAAACCACAGCTGTCCTACAGCTGCCATATCGGCTAATTTTTGACATGTCATTTGAACATCCAATCAGAACAAAGTTATAATGCGCATGCGCCGGGCTGATAGGTTTTAACATATAAAAATTCACCCTCTATCGCCGGTAAAGAAGTATAACTTCAAAAAGATATTTTGCGAATCCGGTAATTTTGAAAAATTTCCTTTTTACTGAAGTGTTCTAGATAGTTAACCTACTAAAATAGCATATCAGTTCAATTTTAGCTAGGACAGTTTTTATTTGCAACGAGCTCAAATGCACCGTTACATAAATTTTTTTATAAGTTCGACCCTGTACGCTATTTTTGCTTCCAAATTTGCAATCGTGTTGAGAACATGTTAGGTTATTAGCCCTGCAAAAAGAAATTAAATTTCCAAAAAAAAAAAAATTTATTTATTTTTAACTAAAAAATTTACTCCTTTTTTTCCGCCCACAGTGTATATTATGTGTCCGTGTCGGTATTTTAAAATTATTTTATCAATCTTTTGGAATTTTTAGTGCCTATTTCTGTAAACGTTGAAAAAAAATTGCAATAAGTTATTTTCTAAATCTAGTTCACTCAAATATTTTTTGCTCTCTAGAACGACGAACCTTCTACAAAATGGATATTTTATGATTTACAGATCGTCGTATGTAATTTTAGTAATTTAATAATAGATGTATTCTTGGCAAATCATGAATGTGGGACCCGTCCTCGTAAATAAGCTGTCAACGTCAACAGACAATTTTTAGAATTTTTTTATACAATTATTATACTGTTAATATATGTACAATGCGAGTTATTTCAAATATCTATGAAACTGAGAGGGTCAAATCTATTTAATTTTTTTTTTATAAAAAATCGGTTATACAGGGTGTCCCGAAAAGATTGGTCATAAATTATACCACAGATTCTGGGGTCAAAACTAGGTTGATTAAACCTCACTTACCTATATACAATAGTGCACACAAAAAAAGTTACAGCTCTTTGAAGTTACAAAATGAAAATCGATTTTTTGTCATATATCGAAAACTCTTAGAGATTTTTTATTTGAAATGGACATGTGGCACTCTTATGGTAGCAATATCTTAGAAAAAAATTAACGTGAAATTTGTGCACCCCATAAAAATTTTATGGGGGTTTTGTTCCCCCAAACTTTTGTGTACGTTCCAATTATTTGGACCATTATTATTGTGGCACCATTAGTTAAACACAATATTTTTAAAACCTTTTTGCCTCTTAGTACTTTTTCGATAAGCCAGTGTTTATCGAGATATTTTGAATATTTGTCGAATCCACCTCATATTTGCATATGGTTAAGTACGATTGTAGCGACCTGTTAATAATCTGAAAATTTATTTATAATTTACATTTTTAGGTATATTTTGAAAAAGAAGCCACATCTCGATAAAAGGTGACTTATCAAAAAAAGACTAGGAGACAAAAAAGTTTTAAAAATACTGTGTTTAACTAATGGTACCACAATAATGGTTTAATTAGAACGTACCCTAACATTTGGGGGGTTTAAAGAAACAAAACCCCCTTAAAACTTTTATGTAAACATATTAAAAAAGAAGCCGCATCTCGATAAAAACTGACTTATCGACAAAATACTAAGAGGCAAAAAAGTTTTAAATACATTGTGTTTAAGTAATGGTACCACAATAATGAATTAATTGGAACGTACATCAAAGTTTGGGGGGGGGGGGGTTAAGGGAACAAAACCCCCATAAAATTTTTTTGGGGTGGACAAATTTCACTATAATTTTGTTTTAAGATGTTACTGCCATAACAATGATACATGTTCATATTCAACAAAAAATCTCTAATAGTTTTCGTTATATTGAAAAAAATCGATTTTCATTTTGTAATTTCAAAGGGCTGTAACTTTTTTTATGAGCAGATTTGTACTAAGGTAAGTTAGGTTCAATCGAACTATTTTTGACCCCAGAATGTGTGGTATAATTTATGACCAATCTTTTCGGGACACCCTGTACATATATTACAATATTTTACATAATCGGAGCTATTCAACACACACATTTTTGAAATTGAAAAAATCTAATGCACGCTCTATTATCCCAAGAATAGAGTTTAAAGCGGGGAAGTCAGAAAGAAGCCAAAGACACACACGCAAGGCTGAAGGTAATAAAAAGAAATAAGAGTAAAATGAGCACAATGGAAAAACGAAGATTAGGAATAATGGCCCGGGATAAATCACCAGATATCGGAGTGTGGGCCGCCTGCGATAGAGGTGGCGCGATGACCTAAGCACGGAGAGAACAGGCGTGCGTAGGTTATATGAAGATAATACAACTTGCCTAAAACCTACAAGGAAGAAGGAGAATCATTGGAAATATTGTATACTATTTATAATATTTAATGAAACTGAACTAACTTTATCTAATCTACTATCTATCTACAAATATAAAAATACTTACATCGCTTGCCAAACGTTCGTATTCTTCCATAAGACGTTCATTTTCTTGGTTGACTTTCAGTACTTTGCAGATTCTGTTCGCGGCGGTTTCGGCCTTAAAAGTGAACAAATAATCAATAAATGTTTTCTTTGACAAATAAAACCTGTACAAAAATCATCACTTTTCAAATCTTTTGGTAATTTAATTAGATTTTGAGATAACTATACTGTACATTAGTGTACATCTTGGTAAGTGGGGTGTGCATGTGAAAATTTTGTGTTTATTCTTAATAGGAGCCATTTTGTACGAATTTAGCTTATGTTGTGCCAAATCTTTTCTCGCTTGTTCAAGTTTTAGTATCAACTACCAATTTTTGGATTTAGCAATTGTGTTTTGCTTTTTACATGCACATAAATATTACCACCTATCTTTGTATTTGCAGTTCTTTGGACACTAAATTTTGAAGTCGGCATGTGCACTGGATGCTCGTACGCAATTTCAATAACTTGACTGTTCCCGGTCTTTCTCGGCCTAATTTTTTTATTATTTATCTCCACTTTATTAATAATGTGTTATCAATCATAACAGTAAGTCAATTTCGTGTTAGTTTTTTTGTGATGGCATGTAGGAATTGTCAACATCTAGAGATATCCTTTAACAATATAATACTATTGCCAGTCAAAAAGTGATCGCAAATACATATAGTTTTAATCAAATTAATACTATCTAATTTATTTTTGAAACAAAATTTCGTTCATAACGTAAATAGGCACATGTTTTTTATATCAAATTAAAGCTTTTTTTTTCTAATGCATGATCATGTAAGGGTGCATGTGAAAAATGCCCCAAATTATGGTTGCTACATTGCCAGTTGCTAAAAATGCCAGGTATCAGAGATAAGTGAAAGAAAGCTAGCGCGCAACGCCACTGGTTTGACAAGATGACCGCTTTAACAACTCGTATTGGTCATCAAACATTGTCAATCTTGTTCCAGCCAAAACGTGCTACGAAGTGACAGCTCCCAAATTTGTTTGGTTAGGTTATTTGGGGAGGGGGGTTGTTCCAAATGATGTCACATATAATGTCACATATTATAATATCTAATAATGAAGTCACCAGCTTTAGGTACAGGAATCGGCCGGAAATGCTAGTTTTTGAAGCTCTCGTTTTGTCCAGATTTCTATGAGAGATATTACTGGGCGACCACCGTCGAAATTAAATAATTAAAATTTAGATAGTCTTTTATTAGTTCGAAAAGTGATGATTTCATCGTTTGTCAGCATATTGTTAATAATATTAATATCAGAAAATCACCTTCTGTGCACCTGAGAAGCGATGGTAATAAGAAGACACGTACGTCATTACGGCTCTTTCATCCGGCATAGCTGTGTTCTGTAAGTCTGCATGCAAACAATATCGGGTAAAGGTAGAGCCACAACAAAACAGCTAACAATTCAAGTGATAAATATAGTAAACTAGATTAAATAAAAGAATGAGTTTTTTTAACAAATAAAACATTTCCAATTTCTTATTTCTTTTTCAATTCAAAAATTGCAAATTTTTTGATAATTTTACTAGATTATTTTGTTTCATTTGAGAAATATATGTTAATGAAACTGTTACTATTAGGGCCGGTTGTTCGGACGCTAATCAACAATGATCATTATCAAATAATTAATTACTGTCAATGTCAACTTTGTTTGGGTTGTTAAAAAGTCTGTGGAGTCTATAATCGATTAATATAACAATAATTATTAACATAATTAATAATAAATCTCATAATTGTAATTAATTATGTTTTCAGCAACCCAAACAAAGTTGACATTGACAGTTTTGGTGACAGTAATTAAATATTTGATAATGATCATTGTTGATTAGCGTTCGAACAACCGGCCCCTAGACTGTTAATGTTGAAATCTACTATAAAATTTTAATAGTATACTTTTCTATCAATTTTACAATTGAATAAACAATTATTATTGAACAATAAATTCGTTATTTGATGCTTCAGCTTAGAGATTGGAAACTGAAATATTAAATAAACATTATTTTCTTCTTCCTTAAGTACGGTTTAATATCATATATCGCTTTCTCTAAATACCATTCTCGCAGACTGTGCCCATTACTATTCTTAGTAGGTATCTTAATTTCGAAGATGAGCAGATCTGCATCTGTTTTGGAAATGGTCCATGTTTCTGACCCAATGCAGGATGAGTTTTCTATCTATTATTTATTATTAGTTATTTATCTCTTGAAAAACATCCTTGGTTGTTTTGTTCTACCTCCAATATTGTATTATTCTCTATCTCCACATTTCAAAATGACTGCAATTTATTTATATGATTTTGTTTACGGGCCCAAGATTACTTCTTTCACTATTAGGTTCAATGTAAGATCTTTGCTATGATATAGTATTGTGTTCAATTCTATGGACGCCGTTTTATGCCGTTTGTATAAATTTTTTTCTGTTATTACGATATATTTACGGTCTTTGGTATATTAATTATTACTCCAGTATATAAGGTGTACTACTGCTTAGTTGTTCGTTAAAGATTACCGTAATCACTGTGTCATCGGCATATTTTATGTTGTTGATTGTTTTACCGTTTATTATTATCATGTCAGGTCCAGCTGGTAGTGCTTCTTGAAAAACTAATTCATTATATACATTGAACAGTAAACAACCAAGTAGCTTTTTGCCTCATTCCTCTTCATTATATACCTAAATTTGTGCAATTTGGTTTCAGTAAAAGTATGATATTATTCTTAAGTATATAGGTACAAGCCTGTTTTTATTTGTAGAGCATTTTCGTAACATTTGTAATTTAATTCTAATTATATAATTGATAAAAAACCTATAATGACATCAGAATTTACTTTAAAAACATTCTTTATGTTGTTGATATTAATTTGGAAACTAAAATAGATAATATTTTCAACCCATTTATCACTTAAATCATTAGCTAAATATCAAATTCAAGTATAAACATAAAAATCATACAAAAAACAAAAATCAGTGTGCTCACACGGTATTATATTGTGAGTACAACAAAAATGTTAAACAGCAATTGCAAAACAAATGTCGGATGGGGAATAAGCAATACATACAATGTGGATGCAGTTTACATAAAAAATTTTACATATGCCAGCTGTGAAAAACAAAATTGTTTCTGGCATATATCAAAAAAGGAAGTAAAATAGGAGTACGACCGTTATAAAAACTAACTTACTTCAGTTTTTTGTTCAAAAAGGTAAGAATTTATGATAAAAATAAGGTCGATTGATATTTTTTGTTTTTCGTGAGATATGGGGCATTGGTATCTCTACCCTAATAGTACTTTTTAACGCTTCTGTCATATGTCGTATATTAATATTATACACGGATTATACGACATATGACAGAATCTCGAAACAAATGAAAAGCGTTGAAAAGCCCTCTTTTAATTAAAAATTCACTTTATTTACGCAAAGGTAGTATGATACAAAAGTTTGAACAATTTAAAAAGAATAATTTTAAAAACAAAATTTGGTTGCAGTGAAAAAGTAGTTTTGATATTTTTAAAAATGCCATTTTTTTTTCAAAATAAGTTCATACCTGCAAAACTAAGAAACCATTGTATTGTTTAATTTAGGAATATCATTAAAATATCGTTTTTTTCAGTTCAGTTTCAGTATAAATAGCATTGTAGCAAGATTTCGCGCCTATCCCCTTAAATACGAACTTGTCACCTTCAATGAGACATAACTCGGTTTGTATTACGCCTAGAGAAAAATAATAATCTCTTTGATTTTTATAAGCTGCATTTTATCAATTTACAGTTGGTTTAATAAAAAGGTTAAAGTTTTTGAGTTATTCTTGAAAAATCGATTGAAAACACAAGAAAAAATTGAAATCAATCCCGAATCAGTTTAACATTGATTTTTCGAAAAAAAAACCATTTTTGTTTAGAATATATTTTTCTGACGATTCTTGAGGATATTTTCAATATAAAGGTTCCCATCCCCTAGTTGGGTGGATTCCACTACCAAGATAAAACACACTTCGGCATAGGGTAGATTATGCTTCATAAGATAGTTCCTACGTTAAAATTTTCAAGAAAATCGATGAATCTTGATGGAATTCGGAATTACCTTGATACACTATCACCATACTATACGGGGTGGGCCAAAGAAAACAGCCACCTCGATATTTGGCAGTAGTTATTAGATTTTAAAGAAATGACGAAGCAGGTCGATTTTTGTTCTAAGGGGGACACATTTTTACGGTACATACATCTGTCATTTGTCAACCCTCTCCCTTCCACTTCCCCAACCCCTTATTTTTAAATAGGGAATATACGCTGTGAGCTCGTAGGTAGAGCGGATATTTAAAATTTCGCGAGCGCCAGTAGTGGCAAGTCTGTAAACGTTTAGTGGAAATTTGACATAAAGTCAAAGTGATTAATTTAAAACATTGAAATTAAAAACATTAATAGAAAAAATATTAGTTGGTCAAAGCTGTGTTATAAATTAATCTAAGCGCCATCTACACGATAATTGTGAAAGTATCCGACGTAAAAAATTAATATTTCATTAATAGAACGTTTAAATGATTAGCAAAATCTTAAAAAAATCGATTACAATTTAATTACTTTTTTGCGTTGTAAATATTAAGCGATAACAATTAAATAATAAATTTAAAAATTACCGGCGAAAGTTGCATTAGTAATCCGCTAGTAGCGACAACAGCGAAGCTCAGAGCATATACCATATGCGGCACATCAATAGAAAGGCATTAAGATGGAGTATTCAGACATACGATTGTTCACGATTTTTTTTATATTTGCACCGTCTTTGCAAAAAAAACTGTCAATTCATTTGAAGTACATCACCTATTAAAAAAGTAACGTAACGTGTATGGTTTGCTAACATGTAATTTTTCCTGTCATGTCATATTTACTTTTGATGTGACAGAAAAAATGACATATTAGCAAACCATAGGCTTTACGTTTCATTTTAAGAGGTGTTGTACTTTAAAAATGAATTAACAGTTTTTTGCAGACGGTTCAAATACCGAAAAAAATCTTGGACGGTCGTTATGTCTGAATACACCATCTATATGCCTTTTTAATGATGTGCCACACATGGTATATTCCCTATTTAAAAATTAGGGGTTGGGGAAGTGGAAGGGAGGGGGTTGACAAATGACAGATGTATGTATCGTACAAATGTGTCCACCTTAGAACAAAAATCGACCTGTTTCGGCATTTCCTTGAAATCTGATAACTACTGCCAAATATCGAGGTGGACTGTTTTCTTTGGCTCACCCTGTATATATTTTTAAAAACAAAAAACAATAAGTGCCTATATAGGTATAATTATATCTAAAAAAAATGCATCCAACATTGTATGTATCACGTAAACACACGTATTAGGCAGGTTTCGTTAATTTTTGGAGTTTTTATGCAACCGGTACCTGTTGTGCCCCTTGGAAAGCGTGATAATAGCATGACACGTAAGTCATGATAGCACGCTCGTCGGGTTTAGGAGTGTTGATCAGATCTGTAATTATTTCATTATAAATACACTTTTTCAGATATCAGATTTTTATAAAGCTTTTAGAGAAGAGGATTAACTCTGTAGGGTATATACGGTTACTATTATTTTTCTTTATGGGCTATTCCACGAATATACGTCTGTCTTGGATTATCGCGACAACGAATATTTTAGTGTGCAACATAAGGAGTGCGAAAATAAATGGCTTTAATAATTGTTCCAATAAACAACAATATATTTTGCAATTTACTTTCGTTCTTCATAATTTGCACAGTAAAATATTCGTTGTCGCGATAATCCAAGACAGGCGTATGTTCGTGGAACAGGGTATAACACTGTTTAATATGGTCAGTGAAAAAACTATGGAGATATAAAACTATCAACGAATTATAAATTTCTTACAAAGATGTTGTTCTGAAGCTATTTCCTTGTGGCATTTTTATAATTAACTATTTAGATGGGAAATAAGCCACAATTAAGTTAAAAAAAAATAATTTTATTAACGTTTCGACGCCCAAATCGGGTGTCGTCAAAATACAAAATACTACCAAATTAAACAAAAATGTTGCTTAGTAAAAATTCTTCTAATAATTTATTTAATCTGACTCATTTATATCGGCAATTCAGACATATATTATACATTTTAAAGTAGAAGACTTTAAAATGATATTGCCAATATTTATGAGTTGCATTCCTGGAACGACTTTACTGAAAGATAGTTCATTCGATTACATGAAATCAACCCCAACTCAAGAATAATAGCCACAAAAAAATCCTAACATGTGATCTGTCTTTAAAAAGACAACCAAAGAATTTTACTGTCACCGTTGCATTTGGTTGTCTATTTAAAGACAGATCACATGTTAGGATTTTTTTGTGGCGGATATTCTTGAGTTGAGGTTGATTTCATGTAATCGAATGAACTATCTTTCAGTAAAGTCGTCCCAAGAATGCAACTCATAAATATTGGCAATATCATTTTAAAGTCTTCTACTTTAAAATGTATAATATATGTCTGAATTGCCGATATAAATGAGTCAGATTAAATAAATTATTAGAAGAATTTTTACTAAGCAACAACATTTTTGTTTGTAGTATTTTGTATTTTGACAACGACACAACGTTTCCGGTCTAGTAAGACCATCATCAGTGAAACATTATACTTGTAATTGAAACTAGCCTGTAACTAACTTTATAATTGTTAAAACCTTTGTATTGCATGTTCATTCTATCAAATTATAAAA
Source organism: Diabrotica virgifera virgifera (assembly GCF_917563875.1). NCBI lineage: Eukaryota > Metazoa > Arthropoda > Insecta > Coleoptera > Chrysomelidae > Diabrotica > Diabrotica virgifera. The sequence continues at coordinate 143,482,306 of NC_065443.1, read as the reverse complement.
TTGAATTGAATTTGCATTCAAGATGCAGTAGAAATAAACAAACCAAGACACGTTAAATGCTACTAGGAGCACTTAGGAAACATAATTTACAATGTATAAACTTTGAAAATCATGATTTGGGATTTAGAATGTATATTATGTACATTGTAAATTATGATTCGGGAGTGCTCCTAGTAGCATTTAACGTGTCTTGGTTTGTTTATTTCTACTGCATTTTGATTGTAAATTTAGTATAGGTCAATGTTAATGTTTTAATTATAACTATGCATATATAGAATATAATTCAGTAACTATGCATATATGGAATTCGAAATAATTATCATATTAATTAAATTTTGTTGACTAAAAAATTATTATTTTCAAATTGAGTTAACCAAAAATAAATATTAAAGATGGCAATCCATTGCCATCAACTTTAAGTCGCATTATTTTCTTTTATTTATAATGTAGATTGAACATTTAATCCAACCAGTGTTTGGCGTTGTGGCTATTTTGCAAGGACACGGAGTTCACTGATGATGGACTGATAAGTCCGAAAACGTTCGTTCTGAACAATCAATGTAATGCTTTTGGATTTTTAAATTTTTTATTCGTAATTAAATTTTATACCAACTACACCGTGGAGTTTTTATTTCAATTTAAAAGTTACTTAACTAGATGGTATACAGCCAACTTTCAGGAACTATCCCGTTTTATTTAAATATCAAAGAAACATTTTCTTTAATAAAGTCTGGTTTGTATCTTGGCATATATCTTTATGAAGTAAAAAATAAAAACGTAACTTTATATTAATGATATGATATTATGTATATGATTTATTATATTTTAATGATTAAAATTAGAGGAGCCAATATCCAGACAAGCGGCATGATTCTTATTAAAAGACAAGAGGTTTTGCAGATGACTTGGTGTTTTTGACAAATTCAAGAGTATATCTTAGAAAAATGTTCAAAAAATTTGAAGAAGCTAGAAAATATGGCGTGACTATAAACCAAGACAAACCATGTACATACATGGAAATGAGAAGAGAAAATGCAGAAGAAAATAAATGAATCACTCTAAGGCCAAATGACAAAGATTATAAATTTGAGAAGGTAATTGAATTTGGGTACTTTGGAGTAACAGTTACAAGAGAGAGAGAGAGAGAGAGAGAGACAGAGAGACAGAGAGACAGAGAGACAGACAGAGAGACAGAGAGACAGACAGAGAGAGAGAGAGAGACAGAGAGAGAGAAGAGAGAGAGAGAGAGAGAGAGAGAGAGTGAGAGAGAGTGAGAGAGAGTGTGAGAGAGAGAGAGACAGAGAGAGAGAGAGAGAGAGAGAGAGAGAGAGAGAGAGAGAGAGAGAGAGAGAGAGAGAGAGAGAGAGAGAGAGAGAGAGAGAGGGAGGGAGAGAGAGAGGGAGATAAACGGTTGTTGAAAGGTAGCAAAGCAGTAGGTTCATTAAATGCACTGTCGAAGGCAAAAAAACATGTCCAGAGTAGCTAAGATTCGCATGAAACAATAGTGAGACCGACGGTCATATTATCCGTATGCAGGCCAATGTTTAATATAAAATTCTTAATTGTATGTCAAAAAATGCGCAATAACTACCTTTTAAACCTCACCAAATTTCATTTGCATATCTCAACCGGTTTTAGAGCAACAAATAAATCGTCAATTTGTAAGAAAAATTTCAACACCTCGTATCCTGATAACGAAGGATTTGCGGACATAAGTTTATAAAGCAAACTGTCATTTCTTTTTCATGTAGAATTACCCTTTAAAGTTTGTTGCACACACTGTATTATTGAAACACAAGGCTAGTTGTTACACATTGAAACAGAATATTAAGAAAATCTGAGGCTTTAGTTGGCTTTTAATTTTATTATTTTATAAATGCTAGAATATTGCACAGAGTGTGGTGAACCTTGAGAAAAAAAACACAGTTTCATTGATACACTCGATATACAATGACAACTTACTTGTCTAGCAACAATATTATTACAGCGATATTGTTAATGAATAAGACTATAACATATTAAAAAAATCACTTAAATCGAGTACAGGTTTCGGAAATTCGAGAAATAAAAATGGCCCATTTTTAAGGGGTGCCTTAATTTCTTGGAGTAGTGTATTATACTATATATGTGATACGACCAAAATACTAAGATACTATCATTGAAAAACAATTCTGAACAGTTATAATTACGACTAAAACTATGTCAAACAAAATGGACAAGAAAAGAAAACAAAACCAGTTCACTGAGCAAAACAACTAGAGAACAATTTAAAAAATAGGGAAAAACCTAATGAGAATGTTGATGCTAATGATTAGTTCATTTTATATAGTTTTTAGTTATATCCTTATCCTAATTATCTTAATTTATCGAGCAATAGTACATTAGAGTGTAATTGAATATAAAAACTGAAATAACGCTATTTCTGTATAATCACTTGGTATGTTAATGAAATCTTCCTACTCAACCAATCAAATGAGTTAGTTCTATAAAAAATTATTTAATATTTATTTGCCATTAGTACAGTCACCAAAGCAGTTTTAAATTCTTATAAAATAATAAACTCTTTGGTAGATAGTTAAACGACGCGACGTAAAGGTATCATGGATCATAGCTCATAGCTATCTAATCTTATAAAATCCTAATGGGATAAGTCACGCAATATGTCTGGTACGGATTCAACATGTAGACATTGAATGACATTTAATAAACCTCATTTTATTTTGTCCAGAATGACTAAATCGAATTAGCTAACTTCGATTTTGAAACATTTGTAGAAGTCCACGAAAGGTTTAAAAGGTGATAAAATGTGATGTAAAAAACAACAATGTTATTGTCATATACACACAGTTATATTATACTCCTTTAGATTTACGTCACTAAATAGTACATTATTTCACGGTTTTTGCTCTAAATGTTAAAGAACCGCTTGGAATGACATGAAATTTGCCATACGTATAGCTTACATGTCAAAGAAAAAAAATGATATTGTGCAGATGTGTGCTTTTGCCCTGAGGGTGACTTTCACCCCCTCTTGGGGTTGAAAAAATATATGTCCATAATAAGTACGGAAATGGGTAAACTGACTAATTTTAAGTAATTTTTGTTCTATAGAGCTTTTTCGCCAAGTCAACAGTTTTCGAGTTATTTGCGAGTGAATATGTTCATTTTTCAACAAAATAACCACATTTTTAGACGGTTTTTCGCAAATAACTCAAAAAGTAAGTATTTTGTCGAAAAAAACGTTCTTAGCAAAAATATATCCCATAAAAAAGTAAAAAAAATGGTGTACGCATTAGGTCTCTGGATCTCGTAGAACCAGAGTTATAGCCAATGAAAAATAGATTCATATTCACCAAATTTCAAATAGAATATTTCGACGTGAAATATCCAAAAAATTAAGCACTTTTTGGGGAAAACCCGTTTTAACTTTTTTAAAGTGTTTAAAAAAAATTATTTCTGTTTCTACAAAAAGTTTCTACCATTAAATTTAAGCAAGTTACGCTCAAAATAAAGTTGGTCCCTTTTGTTTTGGCAAAAAAAAATCGGGAAGACCACCCACTAATTAACAACTTAAATGAAATTAATCGTTACCGCTTCACAAGTTACTTTACTTATATTGTGTTTATATGATCTGTAAGTTTCATCGATTCAAAGTGCTTATTTTTGAAAAAATTTGGTTTCAAAGACAAATTTTTTAAAATTTTAATTTTGAAAAATATGTTTTTTTCAAAATAACTTAAAAATTGTTAGAGATACCAAAAATCTCGAGAAACAAAAAAAGTCAGCATTGCTTTTCTGAATATCATGTATTTTTTTGTTTTTCTGTTAGACAAAAATTGATTAAGATTTGGTGTTTCCAAATTTGCATACATTCGTGATCAGTGACTCGTTCAACCCCTTTTAACTACAGCTCTTTCGATAATAAGGACTTTGAACCGATGAAACTCACAGATCATATAAACAATACATACACGAGTCAAGAAACTTGTGAAGTCGTAACGATTAAGTTCATTTAAGATACTAATTAGGGGGTGAATTTCTCGATTTTTTTACCAAAACAAAAAGGGAATAACTTTATTTTGAGCGTAACTTGTTTACTTTTGATGCTAGAAATTTTCTTTATAAAACAAAAATGAAGCTTTTTTAAACACTTTAAATAAGTTGTAATGGGTTTTCCCCGAAATGTGCTTCATTTTTGGTTATTTCACGTTAAAGTATTCCATTTGGAATTTGACGAAAATGAACCTATTTTTCATTAGCAATAACTCTGATTCTGCTAGGTATAGAGACGTCATATATACACCATTTTTTTTTAATTTTACAGGCTATATTTTTGCTAAGAATGTTTTTTCGACAAAATACTTACTATTTGAGTTATTTGCGAAAAACCGTCTAAAAGCGTGGTGATTTTGTTGAAAAAATGAACATATTCACTGCCAAATAACTCGAAAAGTATTGACTTAGTGAAAAAAATTCTATAGAACAAAAGTTACTTAAAATTAGCCAGTTTATCCATTTCCTGACTTACTTTGGACGAATATTTTTTTTCGCGTTACACTTTTTTTCTTTGACTTGTTAGCTATGCGTATGCCAAATTTCATGTCAATCCAAACGGTTCTTTAAAATTTAGAGGTTTTGCAATATTTTACCGTTAAAGAACGGACTAAAAACTACGGTCAACTTCGGGTCTATTTACTTTTTACGTTTCCCGTGAAATCCATGATTTTCGCACTTCGTTTGATCTAAATTACGGTATTTAGAGTTGTTTCATTAAATTTATGATTATTAAAAGGTATTGCATTAATCCACAAACTTGAACTTTCAACTTTATCTAAGAGAAAATGTTGAAAAATAGTTTTTATTATTGTAAGTAAATAATATTTTAAAATTATTTTTAATTATTATAAACATAGCGTATTTTCTGTATATTAATTTTCGATATTGTCAAAAATAGAGATATTCTTGAGCAAGAAGCACATTTTTACACACTTCCTATACAACTAATGACATTTGATATCTGATGGGATATTGTAAAGATCTTCCTTAGACTCCTACAAATATTTCCAAAATCACAAAAGTAACCAAATCACTCCAGTCCTTCTTGAGTTATAAATTAAACGAAATATAAAAAACTAAGAGTGCTAGAAAAAATTGAGAGACCCAGAAAAAAATGGAGGGTGTCAGAAAAAAATGGAAGGAGATACGATAAAATAGGATGTCACAAAAAATTGAGTGCAGTGACTGTAGAAGGCAAATGATTGTATTCCCCGTCACATGGCGACGGGAAAAATCACTAGTGCAGTAATAAAAGAATAATTGAAGATAAATGTAGCACGATTTAGAATGGTAAAAAATTAGAAGGGTAAAATGGAAGAAAGAAAATACAGTCCCTGGCCAAATTATTAGACGCACTATAAGATTTTATAAAAAATGTTAATTATGACGCGATACTACGTAGGTTTTTTGTATGTACCAGACACAATGTATGTTGTTTGGTTGTCCATTTAATTGTCTATATTTGATCACAAATAAAACAACATTATTATTGAACAAATCTGTATTTATTGACTCTTGAAGGAAAACAAAAATGTTATTTTGTTGAGCCGCCTTTAGCCACTATTAGAGCTTTAATTTTACAGGTATCGTAGTACAGGTTTGCAGTGATAGTATGCCGCGCATAATTAAAGCTCTAATAGTGGCTAAAGGTGGCTCAACAAAATATTTAACATTTAATTGTCGTTATTTTTGTTTTTTTCAAGAGTCAATAAATACATATTTGTTAATTAATAATGATGATTAGTTTGTGATAAAAACTAGACAGTTAAATGGACAACAAAATAATAGATATACATTGTGTCTGGTACATACAAAAAACCTATTTAGTATCACCTCATAATTACTTTTTTTATAAAATCTTATAGTGCGTCTAATAATATGGCCAGGGACTGTATGTATAATCATAAAAAACTAACGAAACTTCACATGTTCCGTACTACCAAATCGTGCCATTCTATCTTGATGTGATAATGGGGTTTGAACCATGCAGATTGCTGTCAGTGAGTCACAAGAACAGTAATACGCAAAGTAAAAGCTGGGACTCACGCTGGTAAACAAAACTGCAAGACAGAGTTGGGTGCCTAAAAAGAAAAAAAAAGAAAAGGGGATTCTAACAACGACGAAAAACTAACAAAACTACGGCCAAAAAAATATGTTCAGCAAAAGGGGATTCTAACAAGGACGAAAAACTAACAAAACTACGTCCAAAAAATATGTTCAGCAAAGGAAGAGGCAGTTAGTTACCAGTTCCCAGAAGGTCGGGACAGAAACCCACATTAGAGGATGAGTTCTGTAATTTACAGATAACGCCGTAAAACTTAAGGTATATATCGGCAGTGCTTATCTGGAGTTCAAAAAAGAAGCAAAGGAACATTATGCAAAATGGTGTTGATGCCAACAATATCACTATCACTATACCAATGAAACTTCCAACTACTTGTCGAGAAAGAGCATGATGCGACACTGGCTGATAATTACAGATAAATAGTATGTAGATAGATAAAACACGTAAAGAAACAAAATATTTTATATTACAAGAGGCTATATTAAATCTAAACGTTTTCATAGGATTAGAATAGGACTTCAAGTTGTCCAAACATTACAGTAGACAAGTTGAGATTGAAAATGAGAGATCAAAGTAAATATAAAGAGTCAACACGAAACAATTTCAGAAGAAACAACAGAGACTCTTTAAAAGAACAGTTACTTCTTTTAAAATATCACTAATGTGCTTCTCTGTATACTTTAAAGGAAACGCTTTTCACAAAGGAAATCATTTAGAACTGGACCATATAGCTATAAAATCGATTACTACATATTCCAAATACCCATATATGTGACAAATTGAAGAATGTGGAAATACGATCAGTTTTTCAATATTTATGAGAGATATATTAACAATAATCATAACGAGTAACGGCATATCATCGGAAAAAGGTCGGTAAAAACATTTACTGAGTATCTAAAATCATTAGGTGTAGGTGCTATGACTTTCTACTTTGTAGTACAAAGTAGTGTTGCGCGTGACACATATTTTATTTATTCAGTTTTGGAAGAAAAACTAGACAAGAATACACGAAGGAGTCAAATAATGCATAATTACATTTATGTTCAGTATCTTTGCTATTTGAGTTGATTTTGTTTTTGTGGTGTTCAAGCAGCTATTTTTATTGGTTATTTAATAAATGATAAAGCTTTTTAACTCTTCTAAAAATGAGCGGAAAATCTTAATAGGAGAATATGATACCCTAATCGTAGTATGGATTAATCCATTTTTGTGTTGTTCTACTTTTGTGTTGTAATTTTTATTAATATTAGAAGTAGTAAAACAAATATGTGGATATTAAAATAAGATGCAATATGGACTATGTATATTACTGTACGGATTGACGGCCTGGTATCAGTGCCGGATTAACCATTAGGCGGACTAGGCGGCCGCCTAGGGCCCGGGCACTTGATGGGGCCCGCATCCTACACAAATGCATTAATTAATATTTAATTATTTAAGCAGTTATTTAAAAAAAATTAAAATGTGAAAAACATCAAATAGGGCTGACTGAGACAAAAAAAAAAAAAGAAAATGGTTAATTTATGATTTCCAATCAGTTTTTTGCTTTGTCTTTTGTCAAATATCAGAAAAATACAACCGACTTCAAGACAAATTAAGCAGTTATCTTCAAATTCATTTTTATATTCCATGTTCTAATCATTCCCTAAATTTTGTAATAAATATTGCAAGCAAATTTTGATAAAAGCTGGTAATTATTTTGGTATGGTACGCTTTTTTTTTCAATTTCTACCCACCGATGGGCCTTAATAGTTCATTCACTCACGGTAAAATATTGCAAAACCTCCGGAGTTTAAAGAACCTTTGGATTTGAAACAAGAGATTGGATTGACATGAAATTTGGTATAAGCATAGCTAACATGTCAAATAAAAAACTGATATTGTGCCAATGTGTGTTTTTGCTCTACGGTTGAGTCCACCCCTTCTCTGGGGTTAAAAATATACAGTCAAAATACGTCCGGAAGTGGATAAACTGACTAATTCTAAGCAACTTTTGTTCAGTAGAGTTTTTTCAGCAAGTCAATACATTTCGAATTATTTGCAAGTGAATATCTTCATTTTTCAACAAAAAATAAAACGTTTTTAGACGGTTTTTCGCAAATAACTCAAAAAATATTCGTAGCAAAAATATAGCTTTTAAAAAATTGAAAAAAAAATGGTGCATGTATACAGGTACAGTCTGTAGACCCAGTAGAAGCAGAGTTGTAGCTAATGAAAAGTAGGTTCTTATTCGTCAAATTCCAAATCGAATATTTCAACGTGAAATAATCAAAAAATGAAACACTTTTCATGGAGAACTCATCATAACTTGTTTAAATGCTTTTAAAAAAGTATTATTCTTGTTTTATAAAATAATTTCTATCATAAAAAGTGAGCAAGATACGCTCAGAATAAAGCTGGTCCCATTTTTTGGTAAAAAAAACTGGTGAAAATACCCCCTAATTAGCATCCCAAATAAACTGAATCCTTACCGCTTCACAAGCTACTTTACTTATGTATTGTTTATATGCCCTGTAAGTTTTATCGGTATAAAGTGCTTATTTATAAAAGGGTTGTAGTAGAAATGGCTTGAACAAGTCACTAATCACGAATGTATGCAATTTTTTTTATTTAGCTTAATGTCTCGACAACTAATGGCCATTGACATGGTACAGTGGATTTTTCCAATCAGGTACCTAGTGTAGTGGGTAGTGTGTGTGTTAAGTAAATGTCTTGTTATTTAGCAAAGTCGTCATTGTTTTTGCAAAGAGACGTTAATTGTATCCGAACGTCTGCGGTCCCTCCGGTGAGTACCGATTCCACACGGATAGAAACTATTTTCATTTATTAATTTTTAATAAATGAAAAACTATCTACCCAGGGTATGCAAATTCTGATTAATATCTTAACCAATTTTTATCTTCCAAAAAAGTAAAAATCTGAAATATTCAGAAAATCAAAACCTATATTTTTTACTCTTTAAGATTTTTGGTACCACTAATAATTTTTAAGTTATTTTAAATAAAAAGACATTTTTTTTTCAAAATTTAAAAAAATTTGTTTTACTTTAAATCCCAATGTTTTGAAATATAAGCACTGTAAACCGGTGAAACTTACAGATCATATAAATAATATACTTTTATAAGTTTTTTCAAGATTTCCATAAATTTTCAAGATTTTTGTGCCAAAAAAAGGAACTAACATTATTTTAAGCTTTACTTGCTTAATTTTGATACTTGAAACTTGTTAAAAAAAAAACAAAAAAAACTGTTTTAACACTTTAAGAAAGTTGTGATGATTTTTCACAGAAACGTGCTTCATTTTTTGATAATTTACGTTGAAATATTTAATTTGGAATTTGTCAAATAAGAATCTACTTTTCATTAGCTCCAGTTCTGCTTATACTGGGTATACATACTTCATACATACACCATTTTTTAAATTTTGTTTACGCTATATCTTTTATCGCTATATTTTAACGATAAAATACTTAATTTTGGAGTTATTTGCGAAAAACAGTCTAAAAACTTGTTTTTTTTTCTTGAAAAATGAACATATTCACTCGCAAATAACTCGAAAAGTATTGATTTAGTGAAAAAACTCGATAGAAAAAAAGTTACTTAGAATTAATCAGTTATCCATTATTTTGAATGTATGTTTTTTCACCCCAGAAGGGGTGGCACTCATACCCAGGCAAAATCACATATCGACACAATATCCCTTTTTTTCTTTGACATATTAGCTATGGAATATTAATGAGAAGTTGTTGCGAAATGTAAAAGAAAGAAAAATGATCTTTTTTACATTGTCGTAATTTATTTTTGGAGTAACTACTTCCCAAAACAACATAAATATCTGTAAATTTGTTTTAAGTAAATGGTCGATATAAAGGGGCCTACTACTTATGGCCACCTAGGGCCCCATGATGCCTTAAACCGTCACTGCCTGGTATCTATAGGAAATTAGCGATGTCTCATACAATAAAAACCTTGGAAATTCAAATTCATCGCTGCATACTAAATAATAGTTCCGTTGACAAATACTACAAACTAACGGAAACTATGTTAAGTAGAAAGTTGAATTGAGAGAAATGTAGAGAGAGAGAAAATGGTAATCAAGAAATAACAAAACAAAAAGCAGTTTTCTTTATCATTAATTATCATATTTTGCAAGAACGTCGACAACTAATAATTGCATGATCCTATGTGGTTATATCTACTCTTGTTCTGGAAATAATAACTCAATTTCATTCACGTAAATTCTTTTCTGCCTTGATTATGTATGTGTTCAATTAAATTACTCTTTTTATTTAAGTGCTGTCGATACTTCTTTAGTGTTTTTGGTGACTAATATCACAAAACTTTCTCTTTCTTTCGTTGCTCATATAATTTCTTTGAAGTCTAGCCCAGTTCATCGACTGATATTACTCATACAGGGCATGTTTTTTCTTCCTTTTATTTTATTTATTATAAGTAATTGGGTGATGTAGTATGTATCACAACCGATGTCCCAAATCACTATGTTCTTGTTTATCAATGAAACGAGTTCTGTCTTTATTATTCGTTGCAGAACTTCTTCATTACACATTCTATCCAAGATATGTTCAAATTTCGGCAATCTTGAAAACTTCTAGGATATTATTAACATCACTGTCTTTAGCGTAGATGTCACGGCTTCATAAAGTAATGTTAACCATGTATAACATCTTATAAAGAAGAAGACGTACTATAGAAGAAAGATGTAGAAAACCCTATCAGCAAAATAAAACTATCTCAAATATGTGAAATTCTGGCTTCTATTTATTGTTCAGGACAGAACTTGTTAATCCAACAGACCGAGTATGTATGACAATCAGACAACTACAGAGTAACATTCCTTGACGCTTAATGTATGCTGATGATGTAGTGTTAGTAGGAAACACTAAAAGGGATTTATAACAAAGACTGGAACAGTGGATACAAGCTCTTAAAGAAAACATAAGTAGACACAACAAAAACACAATAAATATGTAGAATGTTCACTTAAACATTGAGTTACTACTTCAAATAAGATGATAACTTTGGAATGGTAAAACTATTGTGAAAATTTAGGAATATTTATTGTTCTGGCATCCCTTTATCATTAGAGGTAACATAATATTTTGTTTATTCTTGATCACCACCATATTTGTGTTTGTTTCGTTTATCTTCATTTAGAACTCATGACATGCCGCATTTAAATACACACACCGGCAAAATTAGCCGAACACCTTAAAAATGGGACACGTTTGATGTCTCGAATTTCCTAAACCACTGGTCCAATTTGAGTGATTCTTTTAGTATGTTATAGCCTTATTATTTAAAAATATCTTTGTAGTAATATTGTTGCTATACAGGTAAATGTCATTTTATACCGGGTGTTACAATCATACTGTGTTTTTTGCTTAAAGTTTGGAGCACCCTGTGGAATATTCTAGTATATGTAAAATATTAAAATTAATACTCGACTGTAGACTTAAAATTTCTTAACATTTTCCTTTTTGATTCATTTACTTATGTGAGATAATAAAAAAGTTATGTGCGTTAACAACTATCCATGTTTTTCATCAATAAATCCTCATAGTAGGGGAGGAAACTATACTAAATTTGCAGTTACTCGAGCGTTATGGGGACCTATTGGATTGTGAAGAGTATGTGCTAAAATCAGAAAAAGGTTAAGTTAAGTTTTCCATAAAGTGGGGGACTTTCATCTGTTAATTTAATTTTCCGTTTGAAACAATCATTTTTCTCCGATTATAGCGCTATCTGAGTAACTATCCATAATTCTAAAAAATGTGTCAAATAAAAGTTGCTTATTTTTACGTGAAGAATTAAAATCTGCATTAAAAATTGGGGGCTCCTATTTAAGATTTTAAATTAAATCCCCCACCCCACCTCCGTGGGGGCTCGTGACACAACACGGAGAGGGGTGGGGGGTAAAATAAAAATTTTAAATACGAACCCTGCGATAATGAACATCAGATCGTAAAACTGCAAAATACACCTATTCAATATTTTTCAAAAATCTACCGAATGGCACCAAACACGGCCCCACGGAGGTGGGGTGGGGGCTTACTTTAAAATCTTAAATAGGAGCTCCCAGTTTTTATTGCAGATTTGGATCCTTGACGTAAAAATAAGCAACTTTTATTCGCAACATTTTTTCCAATTTTGGATAGATGGCGCTATAATCGGAAAAAACGATTTGTGGAAATGGAAAATTAAATTAAAAAATGGAGAGTCCCACACTTTATGGAAAACATAACTTAATTTTTTTTGGTTGTACCACCCACTCTTCACAGTCCAACAGGTCCCCATAACGCTCGAATAACTGCAAATTTAGCATACTTTAGCAAATTTAGCATACTCCCCTACTATGAGAATTTATTGATAAAAAACATGGCTAGTCGTTAAAACACATAACTTGGTTATTTTCCATCATAAGCAAATGAATCAAAAAAGAAAATGTTAAAAAAGCATAAGTCTCCAATCGAGTTTTAATTTTAATAATTTATATATGCTAGAATATTCCACAGGGTGTTCCGAACTTTAAGAAAAAAACAGTATGATTGTAACACCCGGTATAAAATGGCATTTATCTGTCTAGCAACAATATTATTACACCGATATTCTTAAATAATAAGGCTATAACATACTAAAAGAATCACTCAAATCGGACAACAGGTTTATAGGAAATTCGAGACATCAAACATGTCCCATTTTTAAGGTGTTCGGTTAATTTTGCCGGTGTGTGTAGTTTAAGATAGTTTGTAATTCGAAGTTTTATCATCTGATGCTTAATATTTAGATGGTATTAACCTTTATTTTGGCATTTCAACTAATGCTAGTTATATTCTGAAGAGTAATTCTTACTACAGGTTATATATACCCATACCCATGGGCAGGGGGGGCCGTGCCCCACCCTTAGCTTTTCGCATTAAACTGTATATGGTTATCCAAAACATATTGTGCAATATCTTCACGCCTGTCCCCCCTAAAATTTTTTATATGGGGTCCCGTGTATGCAGCATTACCTTACTTTTCTTCTTATGGGTTATTTCGAGCAATTTCTTATGATCCATATGGTCTAACACCTTTTGGAAATTAACGAAGCATAGAAACATAAATTTTAGTTGTCTTTGAGATTTTTTGTCCATTTTTCATTCATTCATCCACATTTTCCTTGTCTTCTTTATTTTTGATTGCATCTCTATATTATGTCACTACCACTACCTGTTATTTACTATCTTTATTGGGAGTTAACCTCAATTTAAGTTGGAAATTCGTTTATTTTGACCTTTCAAAAGCATATCTATATTCCTGGTGGCTTTAGTTTATTTTGCAACATATAATGAATACTGTTTTCTTGCGGCCTCTCTACAGAAATATGGCCTCATATAGATAACCATTTCGGAACATTCTAGTTCATTACACATTAAGACCAGCATCCATACTCATACAGACTATAAGGATATTAAATACATTTCTGAAACAAACAACAGACAAACCTCGTTCTGAGTGAGCTGGAACAAGTATAGAACAAACATCAGCATACAAATATCTGGGGCACGAAATTCGCTTAAGTAGAGATAACCAGACCAATGAAATAATACGTAGAATAGGGTTGACTTGGGCGGCTTATGGAAAGCTAAGAGATGTTTTTCAAATCAGCTCTTCCCATCTTCTTAAAGAGAAAAGACTTTGATCAGTGTGTGCTGCAGGTGCACCTATGGTGCGGAAACGCTCACTAAGTCGTCCACAAACAAAATTCGAAAAACACAGAGGGTAAAATGGAACGGTCCATGTTGGAATTAACCCTGAGAGACCGAATAACTAACTAGTCGAAGCAATAAAGCACTATACCTACGAAAAAAAAAACGACAACACGGATCTTAATAATTCTTTCTGCATTCGATTCGTGAATGCGCCAGGAAACTTTGTGACCTCGAGCCATAATATAATATTGAAAAACAGCATTAAAGTGCATCTCAAACAGACAATAAAAAAAATTCAGAACTCGTCAATTATCGGCGGAAATGAGTTCAATTTGGTTACTCTGGGGTTTTTGGGGTCGCTGAAAACGAATATGACGTAAGTGATCTCCGGAGTACCTGGTGCCAAGGGTACCTACTGTTTACCCCGTCATTAAAATTCATTAAAAAATTAGTCAAAATCATTACTCGGGGGGTTTTTAGGGTCACTAACGACGAATATGGCATCGGAAGTGATCTACGGAGTACCTGGTGCCCAGGGTACCTACTGTTTACCTCGTATTATGGAGTTTTCGGCAAAAAATTTATTAAAAAACTAGTCAAAATCATTACTTGGGGGGTTTTTGGGGTCGCTAACGACGAATATAACAAATTTTCAGTACATATTTACCGATGGGTCAAAAGACGCAAATGGAATGGGCTGTGCAGTATTCCACGAAAATAAAAATTACCATCATCAATATAGCCTACCTATTGAATGCTCAATATACACAGCAGAAATGATAGCAGTAATGTTTGCTGTTCAGTATGTACTACTGAATCCAACTAGCAATTATGTTATATTTACTGACAGTAAAAGCGTGTTGGACAGATTAAGTAACATTCAAACAGTCAAACACATAAACCACATTGAATTGAATATACTTAAAACTCTGTTTGAAATTATACAATTAGGAATAAATGTAACAATTGCTTGGATTAAGGGTCATTCCGGAATAAAAGGCAATGAAATAGTTGACAATTTTGCTAAGTCAGCTTGTGTGATCAGAGAAAAAATAAACAAAAATTTAATTCCAGCTTCAGATATTGATACTTTTAGCAGACAAAAACTTAAAAATAATTGGCAATTGCATTACAGAGAATGTAATAGTGGCTCAAATTTTGCTCATTGTAACCCTAGGATATTCTCAAAAAGATGGTTTAACACAGAATATAACAGACATTTTATAAAGAACATTAATCGGCTGAGAGCCAATCATGCTCTTACGCCATATTACATGCATAGAATCGGCTTGTCAGATACTCCCAATTGTACTTGTGGCAAAATCGGAGATCTAAGACATGTCATATTAGAATGTCATTTAAACATAAATAACATAAACGACCTTCATAAGGAATTAAAAGATTTAAAATGTTTTTTCCCAATAAACCTTAATAATTTAATATTTACAAATGATATGGAAATTCTTCATCTCATTTATAAAACATGTTAAATTATGTAAATACAAGTTGTAAACGTAATATAATAGGCATAATTTGTTATTGTGGTTTGAAAAAATTAAAAAAAAAATATATATATAAAAAAACACATAATAAAATAATAAAAAAAAATGATAAATAAAAAAAAAGAAAAAAAAATAGAAACCAAAATAAAAAAAGAATAGAAAAAAAAAGAAGTAAAAAAAGTGTTTCGCACAAATTAAAATATATATTAAAAAAACAGTAAAATAATTAAAAAAAAAAACAAAATAAAAAAAAGCTACACAATGTACCAATGTATCTATAAAAATAATATTGTAGAATGTACTTATGTTTATAAGAAATTTATGACTATGGATCTACAATCAATCACAAACAAGTCTGGCTAATTGGCTCTGCCAAAGCCATTTTTCAAAAAAAAAAACATCGGAAATGATCTCAGGAATACCTGGTGCCCAGATTACCTACTGTTTACCTCGTCTTCGGGAGTTTTCGGCAAATTCATTAAAAAATTAGTCAAAAATCATTACGCATGGGGTTTTTGGGGTGGCTAACGACGAATATGACATCGAAAGTGATCTCCAGAGTACCTGGTGCCCAGGGTACCTACTGTTTATCTCGAGACTAATGATTTTTGACTAATTGTTTAATGAATTTGCCGAAAACTTCGGAAGACGAGGTAAACAGTAAGTACCCTGGCGATCACCTACTCCGGAGATCACTTCCAATGTTACATTCGTCGTCAGAGATCCCAAAAACCCCCCGAGTAATGAATTTTGACTATTTTTTTAATGAGTTTGCCGAAAACTCTAGGAAACGAGGTAAACAGTAGGTACCCTGGGTACCAGAAATTCCGTAGATCACTTCCGATGCCATATTCGTCATCAGCTAGCCATAAACCTCCAGGTAATGATTTTTGACTAAGTTTTTAATGAATATGCCGAAAACTCCAGAAGACGAGGTACCCTGGGCACTAGATATTCCGGAGATCACTTCCGATGTCATATTCGTCTTAGAGACCCCAAAAACCACACAAGTAATGATTTTTGACTAAATTTTTTGCCGAAAACCCCACAAGACAGGGTAAACAGTAGGTACCCTGGGCACCAGGTACTTCGTAGATCACTTCCGATGTCATATTCGTCGTTGGTGACCCTAAAAACACCCCAGTAATAATTTTTGACTATTTGTTTAATGATTTTGAATGACGAGGTAAACAGTAGGTACCCTGGGCACCAGGTACTCCGGAGATCACTTACGACGTCATATTCGTTTTCAGCGACCCCAAAAACCCCAGAGGAACCAAATTGAACTCATTTCCGCCGATAAATGACGAGTTCTGAATTTTTTTTGATTGTCTGTTTGAGATGCACTTTAAGAATGCATTTATTGTATGCAGTTTTTCAATATTATATCATGGCTCGGGGTCACAAAGTTCCCTGGCGCATTCTCGAATCGAATGCAAAAATAATTATTACATAATATCCGTTTTGTCGTTTTTTTTTTCGGATGTAAGGCCGATCTTAGTGCTTTATTGCTTCGCGTAAACACTTTGCGCCGTAGATCGGAAGCATCGGGAGTAACCGACGCAATCAAAAGAATGTCGACCTTAAAATGGATGGAACTGGGAAGGGCACGTCGCAAGAACGAATGATGCCGGATGGACAAAACGTATTCTCGAGTGGAGATCCAGACAAGACGCCTTTTGAAATAGAGAACAACCACCGAACCACCGACAAGATGGATAGAGAACCTGAAGCGGTTTCGCCAAAATTGAATGCAAGCGGCTCAGGACAGGGATTTGTGGGGTGAACTAAGGACGTCTGCGGTCAAAGTATAGGCTGAATGATGATGATGATGATGATGAAATACATATCTGAATACCCCCACAAGAGAAAGGACGGGCGTCCAAAATTTCTGAGAATGTGTAGGCCCAATAAGAAGTGTTTTATTAAAAAAAAAAATTCCAGTATCACACTTTGTTTCTTCTTCTTCGTTACTACAGATCTGTTGCTGATAATCTAGGTTTCACAAAATGTTTTTACACGTAATGTATTAAATATTTCACTACTTTGTCTCTAGATTCAAAGATCAAGAACATATTAGTGGAAAGTTGGCATCACATGAAAAGAGATGAATTTTTTAAAATAGTATTTTTATTTAGCGCTGATTTGTAAACATAAACATCTATAGACTAATTTGGATACAGCAGAAAAGGCGAGTTAAATGTTTTAATAAATTCTGAAAAAAATTACAATCCAGGTGAATAGACAACTAAAATGAGTATATGAGCATAATCTATTAAGTAGAGTTATATCTCCCTAATTTCTTATCTCTAACCATTTTGATACTTTTCTAAATTTTAACAATGGTCAATTTTTTGAATTCCAGTAAAATAATTAAATATTAAATTAATAAAGAAAACCCTTAAATTAAAAAAGCTTCTGATCTGATCTGTTTGCAGATTATAATATACATATTTTACCATGAATTAAGATATTTTTGTCGTAAGTAATCCTACTTACTGCAACAGACTAAGTGTGACAGCTCTAAAGAATTCAACTAACTTACCATCTGGATCCAACATCCTTGGAATGTCGAGATACTTCTCGGCAACATCGAAGGCAGTGTTGAGGTTTTCTAGAGGATTATCTTTTGACAGTTTATTGTAGTCAATGAGATCTGGTCGGTGACGATGGATAAGAGCGCAGAATGCCAAACCGTCTTTGAATGACAGGTGGAAGTTTTGTACGTTGACGTTTTTATATGGGGCAGTCTTTCTTTGACACCATAACAGGAGACCTTCTTTGGCAGTCATCTCTTCGACGGAGATATCCTGGATGGCGAATCGGAGAATGATAGTCCAAATCATACCAAGTGTCATTTTCAAGTTTCCGTCAACAATTTCTGAAAAAAAAACATATTTTGTTTACACTACTGTATTCATTATTATTTCTAAAAATTATTTCGAATATAATGGCAAACCCTAAACCAGTAATTTTTGTTAACCTGTACATATTTATGACCTATCTCTGTTTGTTACACTAGTTTGACACCTAAAGCATAAGGAAAACGAGTAAAGGCAGTTACATCAAGTCCAAATGATTTGCACGCACATAATAAACAAATGAAACTTAGAAAAGGCTCAACATAAAAAGCTTGTAGTATATTAAAGAGCAAAAATATTGATAATCGCGAGATGAAAATTATTATCGTAAGAGTTGACAACCAGAACACCCAAAATATCAAAATACAAAGAGGAGTCCGTCAGGGTTGCGTGCTGTCCCCACTACTCTTCAATGTCTACAGTGAAGCGGCATTTCAAGAAGCGCTCTTAGATTCAATAGAGGGTATATCTATTAATGGAGAAGTTTTGAATAATTTACGTTTTGCAGACGATACAGTAATAATGACGAATAACAACAATGATTTACAGAATGTAATGCAACGCCTTAAGGAATGCTGTCATGAGTACGGACTGAAGATGAATTTAAAGAAAACTAAACGCATGATAATTACTAAATCAGCACATGCAAACATCCAATTGACCATTGGAGATACTGTAATTGAGAGTGTGGATAACTACAAATACTTGGGAACATGGATGACATCAAATATAGACCAAACCAAAGAAATTTAGACACGTATTGAAATAGCACGTGCATCATTCATTAAACTTTGTTGTCGGAATATAAGGTTAGAACTACACCTAATGATGCTTCGGTGTTACGTGTTCTCTACTCTTTTTTGTGGATTGGAAGCGTGGACATTAAAACAAGTCCAACAGAATAAAGCACTTGAATTTTGGTGTAACAGAAGATTCCTACGAATATCATGGATTCAAAGAATGTCAAACGTGAAAATAACTACAAGGATAGGAAATGAAAAGGAAATAATATTAACTATTAAAAGACGAGACAAAATCAGAAACGAAGAAATCAGGAGAAGAACAAATGTGACTGATGTCATCGAGAGGATAGCCAGGTTGAAGTGGAGATGGGCAGGACACATAGCCAGAATGACAGATGGGCGATGGACGAAGAGGTTATTGGAATGGAGGCCAAGAGAAGACAAGAGAAGCGTCGGTCGACCGCCTACAAGATGGACTGACGACTTAAGAAAGGTAAATAAAAACTGGATGAGAGCGGCGCAGGATAGATGGGGTTGGAAACGAGGGGAGGATGCCTATGTTCAGCAGTGGACTTTTGAGGCTGGATGATGATTAAAAGACGAAAACTTGAGTACTTAGGACATCTGAAGAGAGGACAAAGATACTCATTATTACAACTTATTATGCAAGTCAAAATTCGAGGAAAGCTAAATGAGAGAAGACGAAGAATATCCTGGCTTAAGAATTAAAGGGAATGGAACAATCTGAAAGACTAATGAAATAACTACGAATAATTTTTGAACCGAAAAACTACCAAGAATGGATGAAAACCTAAACTTAGAAAAACATTTGAGCAAATGTAAAGAAGCAATGTATCCAGCAGCTAAAGGTATTTAATAGATAAATCTAGTAAGAAAATTGAAAATGAGGAATAGTTCGAAGCGTCTGGAGCCAAAAATCAGTGGAAAAACAAACTGAGCTAAACTCCACGAGGAAAATAAAATTCCTATCATTTGTAAAAGGTATATTTAAAAGACCCCAATAAGGGTTACATCACATTAACAAAACGTTTTCGGATTAACAAATAATCCATTATCAGAAAGGAAAATGTAAAAAGTTGACTAGGGTTAAGAATTGCCAGAGGTGATACTTACATACAATAGCATGCATGCGTGAGCCAGCAAAATTTTATGGGAAAAAACCCTTTAAATGTTACAAGATCTTAAATGGTACTACATATTGTTAATAATAATATTGGATGTTACAAATATTCCTGGATATTACCCAGGGAAACACAGGACTCTAACCCACGTGGATGTAATGTGAAAGGGATGAACCTCATATATTGTGAGTTGAATGTCAACTAAAAGTAAAGGAACTTTAGAAGTATGTCAAAGACAAACTGTCAATGCAACGTTATGAACTGTTGTATTGTTACTTTAAATTCTTTGGCTGAAGTAACAATAAAACAGTTCATAACGTTAAATTAACAGTTTGTCTTTGACATACTTCTAAAGTTCCTTTACCTTTAGTTGACATTCAACTCTCAATATATGAGGTTCATCGGTTCATCCCTTTCACATTACTTCCACGTGGGTTAGAGTCCTGTGTTGCCCTGGGTAATATCCAGGAATATTTGCAACATCCAATATTATTATTAACAATATGTAGTACCATTTAAGATCTTGAAACCTTTAAAGGGTTTTTACCCATAACATTTTGGAGGCAAACGCATGCATGCTATTGTCAGTATGACTGCTGGCAATTCTTAACCTTAAGCAACATTTTCCTTTATTAATTAGGTTATACTTATTATTTTAGAGCTTTTATTACTGATGATGGATTATTTGTTAATCCGAAAACGTTTTGTTAATGTGATGTAACCCTTACTGGGTCTTTTAAATATACCTTTTACAAAGGATCCAGTATTTTTTTTAGCTAAACTATGCACAAGACATCAATAGCGCAGATCGTTGTGAGCCTTGGATGATTAGGAAAATTTTGGGCGAGTAAAAAAGGAGACATTCAGGAGGAAAAAGAAAGTGGATTATGAAAAAACGCCCTATACGAGTTAGACAACCGCCATAATAGAAAATAGTCAAATTCTACCAATATATCAATAGTTATGGAAAAAAAAAATAACAAACCTGGAATATATAGAATAAAACAAGCCTATACAGATAATAATAGTTCTATAATAAGTAACAAAGAACACATATTGAGATGAGCAAACCATTTTGAAGAAGTGGCAAGCATGAAGATGTAAAAGTTTCTACCTTCTGGCAAATGAAAGACAAAGTAAAGAAATACCTGCGGACTATATAGAAACTAGGTTTACTACTTGACAAAAAGGTAGACAGTATGTGGTAACTATAGAAGAATCACCAACATCATCATCAACCCGTACTCGTCCACTGCTGGACATAGGTCTCGCTCAGCTCTTTCCATCTTTCTCCGTTTTGTGCGGCTTGCATCCAGTTGCTGACAATACGCTTCAGATCGTCAGCCCATCTGGTTGGTGGTCGTCCTCTGCTCTGTAGTGCTTCTTCTCGTGGCCTCCACTCGACAATACGTTTTGTCCATCGGTTGTCTGACAATCTGGCGACGTGTTGTACTTAATTCCACTTGAGCGACGCGATTCTTTCGACGACGTCCGCTGTTTTTGTTCTACGACGTATTTCTTCGTTTGGGATTCGGTCCCTCAAGGAGACACCCAGCATCTGGCGCTCCATAGCCCTCTGAGTTATGCGAATCTTGTTCACTACCTTTTTTGTGAGTGTTAATGTTTCCGCTCCATAAGTGAGTACAGGCAATACACACTGGTCAAAGATTTTCCTTTTCAGGCATATGGGTAAGTCCGATTTAAATACATAGCTCAGTTTACCAAACGCTGCCCAGGCTAATCCTATGCGACGTGGGAGCTCGCACGTCTGGTTATCTCTTCCCAACCGAATTTCATGTCTCAAGTACTTATAAGATGCAGTCTGCTCAATATCCATTCCATCAACAACAATGTTACGATTTAGCACCAGATTAGTCATTATTTGCGTCTTGTTGATGTTAATCTTTAGTCCGACCTCTAAAGTCGCGTTTACACGATGGCAATTGGCGAGACCATTGTCATTGGACAATTGTCATCACGTGGTTGCGGATTGTCGGAGGCCAGTCCAGTTGGAAGAGAAGATGTTTACACGGGGCCAACTATTGCCATGACAGTAGACAGCTAAAACATGGCCGACTGCTCGTCATCTAGAGGGAACTGGCAAAAAACAAGACAGCACTACTGTCCTACACCGTTCACACGGCGCCAATTGTCGCGACAATTGAGATTTCGAGTGGTGGGGGGCTCACTGGGCGCAGCTCATTGTCCTCAGTCTACTCCCGGAGACAACTGAATTTTGGGCCAATTGTGAGGGCAGTTGGCAAGGCAATTGGCCTGAAGTGTTTACACGAAGACAATAATTGCATGCCAGTCAGTTGTCTTCTGACAATTGTCTCGCCAATTGCCATCATGTAAACGCGACTTAAGGAAGCGTGATATAACTTGTTCAACATTATTATTTCATCACCCATACGATCGGCTATAAGAACGATGTCATCTGCGAATCTCAAATGACTGAGTTTCTCTCCATTTATTTTGATACCATATTCGTTTAGATCTGTCTTCTTAAAAGTGTGTTCTAAAAAGGTTGTGAACAGCTTTGATGAGATGGTGTCTCCTTGCCGTACTCGTCGCTGCATACAGAATTTATTAGTTTGTTGATCAGAGAGTCTTACGCTAGCCGTTGCATTGTGGTAGATATATTTTATCATGTTAGTGTAGCGATGGTCTATTCGGCATTCTGTCAATGCTTTTAGCATTTTCTGCTGGTCTATGGTATCGAACGCTTTCTCGTAGTCCACGAATATCAGTGGCAATGGTTTGTTGTATTCCGCCGACTTCTCTATCAAGTGTTTTATTACCAGTAAGTATTCGTTAGTGCTATATTCGGATCTAAACCCAGCTTGTTCTCTAGACTGATAGAAGTCTAACTTAGCCTCCAGTCTTTTTTTGATAATTTTTGTGAAAAGTTTATATACAGTGCGGTGGAATAAGTGTTGCCCCCCTGCCCCTGTTAACTTGTTTATTTTAAGAATATAAGCAAAACGCTCGGACAGGTCGATTTTTAAACTAACCATAGTATATTATAGCATCAACACGTTTCGAACTTTACGCGATCCCTCTTCAGGTGACAGCCATAACTTTGATTTTTTTAAATGAGAAAGTATCATGTGACACCTCATTTAAAAGCTCTTAAAATAATGATTTCAAAAATGTATAATACTTTAATTCTGTTTGAGAGCGTAGGCGCAAAATTTCGGTCGAATTCTTTCTAAATGCAATCATTTTTTTCGAATCCTGAAAAAACTTATATATTTTTGAAAAATTTAAACGCAGAATGAAATATTACAGTATTCTCGATGGTCCAAAGTCCCTGAGAACTCCTATAATGTTTATTTCAATAAGTCACAGTGGTGAAAAAAAGATAAAATTTAGTGTGATTTTTAATTTCAAATATATCATTCAAAAGAAACTTTTTGTTTATTCTAAGGGACTGTCAGCCCTCGGTAATAATATAATCTTTCATTCTGCGTTTGAATTTTTCAAAAATACTTATTAGTTTTCTCAGAATTCGAAAAAAATAAATGCGTTTAAAAAGTGTTCTACCGAAATTTTGCGCCTACGATCTCAAAAAGGATTAAAGTATTATACATTTTTGAAATCAGTATTTCAAAAGCTGTTAAATGAGGTGTCACGTGATGTACTTTACCATTTAAAAAAATCAAACTTATGGCTGTCACCTGAAGAGGGATCGCGTAAAGTTCGAAACGTTGATGCTATAATATACTGTGGTTAGATTAAAAATCGACATATCCGAGCGTTTTGCTTATATTCTTAAAATAAACAAGTTAACAGGGGGGGGGGCAACACTTATTCCACCGCACTGTATGTGTGATAGTAGACTGATAGGACGGTAGTTTTTTAGATCTGTTATGTCACCTTTCTAATGCAATAAAACAATGACTGCATTGTTCCATTGAGAAGGAGTTTTTTCTTGGTAAATGCATTCGGTGAAAAGTTTGGCTAAAACCTGGATAATTTTATTTCCACCTTGTTTAATTGGCTCGATCACTGCTCCGTCATCTCCAGGGGATTTATTATTTCATTTCTGAAAGTGTCTTTTTAACTTCGTATGGTATTACTTCTGACATTAATTCTGATCCCTGGTTTGTGATTTTGAGCAGGGCCTGATCTTGCCTTGCGTTCGTGCTCTCATATATTTCGCGATAAAACGATTCGACAACCTTAAGGATTTCGGATCTATCCGTAGCAATGTTGTTTGTATTTGTTTCTTATTCTGTACATATTTTTGTTGCCAATGTTAATCGTATTTCGCCGCAAAACTTTTAAATCACCAACATTGTATATAAAATGCTGTTCAATTTATTGAACAGAATGTTTCCCTACGCCGCACAAAGAGTGGGGGATACCAGTGCGGCTTTTGACGTTATACGTCAAAAACCGAACAAATCTTTAAAACGATTCTCTACAGGGAGAGAAAATTCGAGAGTTCGGCATTGATATCCATCATTATATTCGTGGATTTCAAAACGGCTTGGAACTCAGTAAATAGACACAAATTGTTACAAACTATGGTGGAAAACAAGTAGGTGCAGATAGCAGAATCTCAAACAACGGCTTTTTAAGATACTTCCATTGCCAAATCGACTAAGACAGGATAGGATTTTGGGTTTCCCAGAAACCTGTATATTTTGGACTAAAATATAGTATAAGATATACACACAACCAAAGATAAACGTTGGACGAAGCGAATTGTTGAATGACGACCAAGAGCAAGTACAAAAAGTACAGGCATACCTCAAACAATATGGACTGATGACATCAATCGAATGGCTGGCTACGAAAGGATGCAAAAAACAGCTAACAGAAATGAATGGATACACCTAAGGGAGACTTACATCCAACGATGGATGCAATAGCTATTGATGATGATACACACATATCTTTCAGGTCGCATTGTGGAAAAGTCTACAAGACTAAACAATTCCTTTGAAATCCATAATAATATACAGTGTCACCACGCGTTTTTGGAACACTCAACAAACAAAAAGAAAATATTTTTTTTGCACGATTGATCATTTTTGACTGTTTACCGTGACAGATTTTACGTCAGTAGGTGACATTTACTAGCAACTCGACGGTAAGTAATCCAACTCGACGGTAAGTACTCCAACTCGACGGTAAGTAATTCACTTACCGTCGAGTTAAAAAATCTCTTAATTTTAATTTATTAAAATTATTGACAACTAAATAAAAACTCAATTCTCCATTGTTGTTATGCACCCTAGTTACTACCTAACAACCAAAGTATCTATCTTGATAAAATGAATGAAACTAGTCAATATGACGAAAATGTTTAATTTTATAATTTATAATGGTATCAATCGTGCAAAAAACGTTATAAGCATGTCGAACGTTAAGGGTAACCGATCTCAGGCAATAATTGGAGTCGTCGCTCGCTCCTCCTCCAAACAATTGTCTTCGATCGGTATAAAACCCTTACCGTTCTCCATACTTAATATACTATAATATGCCGTTAAAACTGTATACAATTTCTTTTAAACTGCGGCATACTTTTTCGATATTCACAAGGAATACATTTTTACTCCATCTCGAAATGCGTGACTTAAATCCTTTTCCCACGTTTTTATATACTTCGCCTGTTCTTTATCTGTTTCTTTGTCACTTTGTCCGGGAAAAATCTTGTAATCGATTTTAAATATACAGTATGCGGCAAAATAAACAGTACTGAAATGAATATTGAAATGTTTATGATGATTTACATATCTAGTATACATGATATAGCCTTGCAAACTTTATTCACGACGACGCCCGTTCCCGATAAAACAAATCTTAAAGATGCCCGCTGGCCAGTGGCGGATCTACGGGGAGGGAAAATGAGGAAATTGGCCCCCTACCAAGGTCCAAAATTAAAGAAAAAATTGTTCAAACATAAAAATATATTGGCTGACATGAAACCGAAACCACAAAAAGAAAAATTCAACCCAATAAATACGCTAGATAGGAAAATAAAGGGAACTTAATGCCTATATAAGTTATTGTTTATGTCTTTTATGTAATCTGAGTTTATCTTTTTTATGTCTTTTGGTCGGTTTTGCATTGGAAGTTCCCCGTAAGGCAAACTTCCCCTCCCAAGGCAAATTTGTAGATCCGCCACTGCCTCTGGCACGAAAAAATCTTTATAGTCTAAGAGCTAGTGAACCCTCCGAGTAACAGTCTTCCTGTAAGGCTAGAAATTTGTATAGTGATAATTCATAGCACACCAAGGCTAAAAACCATGACCTGGCAGGCATCAGCCCTGCACGTGTATCTACCAGGTGAGTCGAAAAGTGCATAGTTCAGGGGGTAAAATAAACTTTCTCCTATAAAGTTTAAATTTAAGTGTGTGTGTCTAATAAGTCATTTAGAAGAAATGTGTACAATGACAGGCGATTCCGAACAGCATAAGACCTTGCCAGGCAAGGGGAAAGATTAGGGTTTTTTCCTAAAATTATTTTTTTGCGTCGAACAATGTTTTTTTAGGTTTTTTGAATCATTCCAAACAGAAAAGGTCTTTAGTGACTTTTCTCTTAGGTTAATAGTTTTTTACATATAAGCGATTAAAAATTTAAAAATTGAAAAATCGGCCATTTTAAACCCTTAATCGGACATTTAACTGAAATTTTCAATGTTGCCAAGGTAGGTAGATATTCTTTAAACATCGATTGATGAAATCCCGAAGAGTTTTTTGAAATACAATATCGAAAACCCCTTTGTTTTTTAATTGCTAATCAAGCGGGCGCGACACTGTACTATAAGTGAGGACGTTTGAGTTTGCATAAATTCATTATCTCGAGAATGGGCAAATCTGAAGAGAAATCCTTAGACAGATCGATTTTTATTTTTAAATTAGGACTTTTTGGCACATTTATAATACTAGTGACGTCATCCATCTGGGCGTGATGACGTAATCGATGATTTTTTTAAATAAGAGTATGGGTTGTGTGAGAGCTCATTTGAAAGATTATTTAATTATCTATTCAGTAATATAAATATTAACATAAGTATTTATACAGGGTAAACAAAAAAAATTTTTGTTAAATTAATTTACACAAAAAGAAGAAAAATACACACCCTGTATAAATAATTATGTTAACGTTTATATTACTGAATAGAGAATTAAATAACCTTTCAAATCACACGACCCCTACTCTAATTTAAAAAAATCTTCGATTACGTCATTACGCCCAGATAGTTGACGTCACTAGTATTATATAGGGTGAGGCAGATAAAGGGCCTATTAGAAATATCTCGATAACTAAAGGTAACTGAATTATGAAAATTGGAATAATGAGGTTTTGAAGACTGATCTATTTAATGAAAATATTTTCATCTACTTGGTACTTCCGGTTATACCGGAAGTTGCTTATAACTTCGTTTTTTTCAATGGGACACCCTGTATATTTTGACATTTTTGGATTCTCCTCGATTTCTTCTTTCTTAAAATATAATGTTTTGTAACATTATACAGGGTAGGTTAAAAGATATTTACGTTTTCTTATTAATTTCATAGCAATATTCACACCCTGTAGGATTGTAGTAGTTTGACATAATAAACTTTATTTATATTCAAATGATTTTTAATATAGTCTACTATTGTTAGCAATTATTAGTATAGCCAAATTTTTAATATTAGTATACAGGGTGGGTCTAAACTCGGAATGAGTATTTTCTGAGTTTTCTTAAATGGAACACCCTATATTTTAGTATTGTAATGAAATGATATTTCATGGTACTTTTTTATTTCTTAAGCATTCCCTATATCTAACTGCTTTAATTTGTGCTTGATTGTTAATCGCACCAATAATCTTAACTTCGATGGTATTTTGACAGTTCAACAATTATTGGCAATTTTAAGTATCAGTCTAGATTAATATGTATTTATTTCCAAAAAATTATTTGTGATTGAATATTTTCACGGCCAACCTAATACAATTTCACATATTTTGTGTTGCAATTAATGTTTTGCTTCAATCACCAATAACTCACAAATTAAAGCAGTTAGGTATAGGGAGTGCTTAAGTTTTTAAAATGTACCATAAAACAACATTTCATTACAATACTAAAATACAGGGTGTTCCATTTAAGAAAACTCAGAAAATACTCATTCCGTGTTTCGACCAACCCTGTATACTAAAACGAAAAATTTAGCTACACTAATAATTGTTAACAATAGAAGACTATATTAAAAATCATTTGAACATAAATAGAATTTGTTATGTCAAACTACTACAAGCCTACAGGGTGTGAATGTTGCTAAGAAATTAATAAGAAAACGTAATTATCTTTTAACCTACCCTGTATAATATTTAAAAACCTTATATTTAAAGAAAGAAGAAATCGAGGAGAATCCAAAAATGTAAAAATGTACAGGGTGTCCCATTAAAAAAAACGAAGTTACAACCAACTTCCGGTATAACCGGAAGTAGCAAAGAGACCAAAATATTTGCATTAAATAGTTCACACCTCAAAACCCCTATATAACAATTTTCATGATTTTCTTACCTTTAGTTCTCGAGATATTTCTCATAGGCCCTTTATCTGCCTCACCCTGTATACAGGGTGCGCCAAACCTCTGGTCTTCTTTGATTACGGCTAAACTATGAGATGTACAAAAAAATGTTTATAACAAAACTAATGTGTATCAAAGAGGTCTATAATTTAAAATTATTTTAAATTATACAGGGTGAGTCAGAACGACGGTATGAACCAAAGTTGCATTTTTTTAAATAGAACACCCTGTATATTAAATCATTTTTGAATATATTATTTAAAAATATGAAAAATTTGTATAAGGTCTTATAGGCCTAAAGTTAATAATTTTCGAAATATTTACATTTTTATTGAGAAAAATGGTAATATTTATAGGGTTGTGGATTATGTTTCCAAGGAAATAAAAATTTGGATGAAAGGTCAAAGTTTTTAAAATATATTCTTATTTTTAAATAATTTAATATTTTTTACTTTTAGCCATAAAATATACAGTGTGATCACTATTTGCAAATACAAAATTTTCTCATTTTTTTTAAATGGGACACCCTGTATATTAGTTTTGCGTTTTGTAGTAAATATTACAACCTTTCTTTTGGTATAAGGTTGTATGTATCTAGCATGTTTCGTTTTGTAGATATTTTAAAAAAAATATAGATTTTACGTGTTTGCGGATTTTTTATTTAAAATTTTTTTGCAAAAAAAATAATTATAATCTGGTTTTAGAAACATACACTAAAATATAAAATATGAAAATAAAAACGTAATTAAAGATTAAAATAAATCGTATGCTAGTACAACTCAATTGAATTTAATAACTTTAAATTATTTTACAAAAAATATTTTACCATATTAATGAATGCATAAATTAGTTACTAAATTAAATAAACAACCAAATTTTAAATCAACCGTAGTAATTTTTCTACTACAGCAACTTTCCTGTACCAAATTAATTGTTAGTTAAATTGTATTTAGTTAAACTTTTAATTTACCTTACATCTTGAGAATATAAAAATTATTATAAAGTATGCTTTGAAACAAATGAATGTTAAATGTATCATCCAAATTATTTATTAATATAAATAGTATTTACTGGTGTCACAAAAACTGGTAATACTTTTGTAGTTGAAATTTTTGTAACAATTTTTTATATTTTAAATTTTAATTTTTTAACCGAAAAATTTTTGGATATGACATTTGTTTTGGGCGAAACCATTAGAAATTATTACCAGCTTTTGTGGCACGAGTAGGTACATAGATACTATTTACTTCTTAATATACTTCCATAACGTTCATTTGTTTCAAAGCATACTTTATACGTTCTCAAGATGTAGGTAAATTAAAAAGTTATTAACTGATCTTACTCGTAAATACAATATAACTAACAATTAATTTTTTACAGGAAAGTTGCTGCGGTAGAAGAATTACTACGATTGATTTAAAATTTGGTTGTTTATTTAATTTAGTAACTAATTTATGTATTCATTAATAAGGTAAAATATTTTTTGTAAAATAATTTAAAGTTATTAAATTCAATTGAATTGTACTAGCATACGATATATTTTAATCTTTAATTACGTTTTTATTTTCATATTTTATATTTTAGTGTATGTTTCTAAAACCAGATTATAATTATTTTTTTTGCAAAAAAAAAAAATTTAAATAAAAAATCCGCAAAAACGTAAAATCTATAGTTTTTTTAAAATATCTACAAAACGAAACATGCTAGGTACATACAACCTTATACCAAAAGAAAGGTTGTAATATTTACTACCAAACGCAAAACTAATATACAGGGTGTCCCATTTAAAAAAAATGAGAAAATTTTGTATTTGCAAATAGTGATCACACTGTATATTTTATGGCTAAAAGTAAAAAATATTAAATTATTTAAAAATAACGCTATATTTTAAAAACTTTGACCTATCAACTAAATTTTTATTTCCTTGGAAACATAATCCACAACCCTATAAATATTACCATTTTTCTCAATAAAAATGTAAATATTTTAAAAATTATTAACTTTAGGCCTATAAGACCTTATACAAATTTTTCATATTTTTAAATAATATATTCAAAAATGATTTAATATACAGGGTGTTCCATTTAAAAAAATATAACTTTGGTTCATACCGTCGTTCTGACTCACCCTGTATAATTGAAAATAATTTTAAATTATGGACCTCTTTGATACACATTAGTTTTGTTATAAACATTTTTTTGTATATCTCATAGTTTAGCCGTAATCAAAGAAGACCAGAGGTTTGGCGCACCCTGTATATGCCCAAAAAATCCTAATTTAAAAATCAAAATCGACCTGCCTAAGGATTTCTCTTCAAATTTGCCCATTCTCGAGATAATGAATTTATACAAACTTAAACGTCCTCATTTATGCTACAGTGTCGCGCCCGCTTGATTAGAAATTAAAAAACAAAGGAGTTTTGATATTGCATTGCAAAAAACTCTTCGGGATTTTATCAATCGATGTTTAAAGAACAACCTTGGCAACATTGAAATTCTCAATTAAATTTCCGATTCATGGTTAAAAATGGCCGATTTCGAAATGTTTAAATTTTTAATCGCTTATGTCAAAAACTATTAACCTAAGAGAAAAGTCACTAAAGACCTTTTCTGTTTGGAATGATTCAAAAAACCTAAAAAAAACTTTGTTCAATGCAAAAAAATTAATTTTAGGAAAAAACCCTAATCTTTCCCCTCGCCTGGCAAGGTCTTATGCTGTTCAGAATCGCCTGTCATTGTACACATTTCTTCTAAATGACTTACTCAAACACATACTTAAATTTAAACTTTACAGGAGAAAGTTTTTTCCCCTTAACTATGCACCTTTCGCTTCACCTGGTAGATACACGTGCAGGGCTGATGCCTGCCAGGTCATGGTTTTTAGCCTTGGTGTGCTATGAATTATCACTATACAAATTTCTAGCCTTACAGGAAGACGAAATGGCAGACGGTGGATTTGTCCGACTCCTTCAGCATTCCCCATATGTACGCATCTGGTGGCGTTAGTTCTGGTGAGTGGCAGCTCCCAAAATGATCGCCCAGTATTCGAAGAAACTCCCTGGCAGTGTGACAGGTTGTCCCGTCCTGCTGAAACCATTGTTGATTTTAAGCTTGGACCGTTTTCGTGATCTTTTCCGTATGACCGAAAATAGTACTCCACCATAAAAATTTTTTCTGCAAAACTGAAAAAAATTCTAGAGCACGAACATTATCACCACATTCACACAACGACGTTCTAAAACAACTCAGTACGTTTAGGCGCCTGACACATATAAATTTGAGGCATACGAATTTCAGTACTGTTTATTTTGCGGCATACCGTACTTCCGATTAGCTAGAGATCTGAAATTTTCAGAATAGCTCAGAACTCGATGACAATGCAATATTCAAAAGCTTTTACATGGATACGTTGAGTTTTATTTGGACTTTTAAGCCATTTTAAATTTTATATGGTAAAATTAGTTCTCACTTTTTCAAAAGATGGCGCTACTAGTTTTATCAATAGATGGCGTTGCTTTCTATGTCATCTGAAATTTTCTATTCATTTGTAATCGCTACTTTAATTATTTATCTTGTGTCCTATAAATAATAAAAACGTGGTATTGTAAAAAATTCTTTTTTATAAAATTGTAATTATTTTTAGTTTTTATTAAATGAAATATCTCTCCCAGACGGTTAAGATTGTCGAAAGTTTTAATATCGAAGGTTATTTGTCAAATACCAAAGATTAAAAAGTGTAATATAAACCGAACTTTATGTGAGTATTTCCAAACAAAATCTATCAAATATTTAACAAGAACATCTCACCTTCTGCGCCGATTGATACCAATTTGACTCCCTTGCTAGCGATGAAATCCAGGGCCTTGTTGACGTTGGCGATTTTGTGGAATCTCATCTTGCCACGGTCGGGCTTCGGTAGTGTCTCTCCGGATATTACTTCCAACAGCAACATAAGTTTCAGACCATTTCGGAAGTCTTCTTCGATGTTGTCGATGCCTGTGCCGGCCTTTCTCAAATGGCTGTTGCACCATGCCGTGAATGTCTGTAAAAGAAAACGAAAGCATTGAAATAACATTCTGGAATTTATTATTTGTGTCTTAAAAATTACAATGATTTTGAGAAATCAACTATGTCTCATTTATTTTTGTAACGTTATAAACGTTATATATATATATATATATATATATATATATATATATATATATATATATATATAACGTTTAAATATAAATATAAATATATATCCACATTCTCTATTTCATCTATTTTATATATATATATATATATATATATATATATATATATGAGTTAGTTAGAAGCAACCTACCTTGCTCGTTTCGGTACGAAACCGATCTGTGCCTCTACTTTGAGGCCACGAGATGTCACCTGGTATTTATTGAAAAATACCTACGGCGTCAAACAAGCAGGAAATAATCGCAACTTTCTACTTTTTAAAAAGTATGAAAATAATATGTAAAATATTATACGGGAAATAAATATTCTACCTTCGTCTGTGCTGCCATCTTGGGAACGTTTTCGCTGTCTACAGCTCATCAGCCAAGCTCTCAGAACAGACGAAGATGTAGAACAATGTAGAACTCAGAACAGCTCGTCTGTTCTGAGAGCTTGGCTGATGAGCTGTAGACAGCGAAAACGTTCCCAAGATGGCAGCACAGACGAAGGTAGAATATTTATTTCCCGTATAATATTTTACATATTATTTTCATACTTTTTAAAAAGTAGAAAGTTGCGATTATTTCCTGCTTGTTTGACGCCGTAGGTATTTTTCAATAAATACCAGGTGACATCTCGTGGCCTCAAAGTAGAGGCACAGATCGGTTTCGTACCGAAACGAGCAAGGTAGGTTGCTCCTAACTAACTCAGATTGCGCTAGTCCCATAAGGACTGCATGGCTGTCTTACGGCCTCGGGTATACGGAGGAAATGTTCTACATCTTCGTCTGTTCTGAGAGCTTGGCTGATGAGCTGTAGACAGCGAAAACGTTCCCAAGATGGCAGCACAGACGAAGGTAGAATATTTATTTCCCGTATAATATTTTACATATATATACAGGGTGGTTCATCTTATTCGCCTCGGTCTCTGTACGGAAAACCACTTGATATTTTAAAAAAATTTCTTCACAGA
Source organism: Diabrotica virgifera virgifera (assembly GCF_917563875.1). Taxonomy (NCBI): domain Eukaryota; kingdom Metazoa; phylum Arthropoda; class Insecta; order Coleoptera; family Chrysomelidae; genus Diabrotica; species Diabrotica virgifera. The sequence goes on along the minus strand of NC_065443.1, from coordinate 143,448,546 downwards.
AATATACAGGGCCTTTAATACTACAATGTAAAAATAATGTGAATTATACAGGGTGCTCCAAAAAAGAGTGGTATATCAAAGTTTTATTTTTTTTTATGGAATGCCCTTTATCTGATGACATTACTGAATTGACCTTAAAAAATAAGCTATACTTTCATAAGGGTTCCCTATACCTAAATACAGGGTGTTTTGATTTATGTCGATTTTTATGAAAATGTAAGGTTTTAGAAAAAAATAAATATCTACGAATTTAAGAATCAGTAACAAATTCTTTCTTGGATCTTAATAATAAACTATTTAGCATACTTAAACAGATGCTTACTTCAACAAAATTTCTTACAGGGTGGTCAAAATATGAGATTGTTCTATTAACAAATTCAAGCTGTAATAACTTACTTATTTTAAATAGAACACCCTGTATCTTACTAGTCCCATCGCGTAGAAAATTTACGTAGCTTTCAATTTATATTAGGGTTTCCTATACCTATCCTTTACAGGGTGGTCAAAATATTAGATTGTTCTATTAACAAATTCAAGCTGTAATAACTTACTTATTTTAAATGGAACACCCTGTATCTTACTAATCTATTGCGTAGAAAATTTACTTAGCTTTCAATTCTTATTAGGGTTGCCTATACCTATCTCCCTTCTTTTCTTAAATATTTAAAGATTTCCTAATTTGTAAGCTTTAAAACGTAAAATTAAGTACCTATGTGTGGTTATGTACAACACATCACCAACACCGGAAATATACTTAAATACCTTAGTCAAGATACTTTCGTTAATAAAATTCACATTTTTGTCATTTAATCACACAGATTGTTCTTATTTTAAATGACATACTCGATATTCTATTCTTTATAATGGAAGATATTTAAAATCTCTTCAATTCCATGTAAACATTCTCCATATACATGTTATCCTGTAAATATATTTTTCCATGTTATTCTGTAAATACCCATTTTTACATATTTTTGTACAATAGGCTCGTTATCGTCATAGTAGCCATTGCATTTAATTGTTTGTAAATGCGATTCAAAGATTCAAACAAAAAGTGGTGTACAAATTAGGAAATCTTTAAAATATTTAACAAATGAAGGGAGACAGGTATAGGAAACCCTAATAAGAATTGAAAGCTAAATAGATTTTCTACGCGACAGATTGGTAAGATACAGGGTGTTCCATTTAAAATAAGTAAGTTATTACAGCTTGAATTTGTTAATAGAACAATCTAATATTTTGACCACCCTGTAAAAAGATAGGTATATAAAACCCTAATACAAATTGAAAGCTAAGTATATTTTCTACGCGATAGACTAGTAAGATACAGGGTGTTCCATTTAAAATAAGTAAGTTATTACAGCTTGAATTTGTCAATCGAAAAATCTCATATTTTGACCACCCTGTAAGAAACTTTGTTGCAATAAGCATCTGCTTAAGTGTTGTAAATAGTCAGTTATTAAGATCCAAGAAAGAATTTGTTACTGATTCTTAGATTCGTAGATATTTATTTTTTTCTAAAATCTTACATTTTTATAAAAATCGAAATAAATCAAAATACCCTGTATTTAGGTATAGGGAACCCTTATGAAAATATAGCTTATTTTTCAAGGTCAATTCAATACTGTCATCAGATATAGGGCATTCCATAAGAAAAAATTTAACTTTGATATGCCAGTCTTTTTTGGAGCACCCTGTATAATTCACATTATTTTTAGATTGTAGTATTAATGGCCCTGTATATTTCTGTGAAGAAATTTTTTTAAAATATCAAGTGGTTTTCCGTACAGACACCGAGGCGAATAAGATGAACCACCCTGTATATATATATATATATATATATATATATATATATATATATATATATATATATATATATATATATATATATATATATATATATATATTTCCTGTATATATATATTTTCCTTATATAGTTATTTCCTGACCGTAAATTATTAAATAGAAATTTTTTAATTCCTGGGTTTTCGGTCTGATAAAAATAAAACACTTTATTATGGCTTAAACGTTTCGGCTAATTGCCATTTTCAATAAGCACTTTAATGAATAATTGTAAACATTACATAAAACAAACATTACATTTTTGTTTTATGTAATGTTTACAATTATTCATTAAAGTGCTTATTGAAAATAGCAATTAGCCGAAACGTTTAAGCCATAATAAAGTGTTTTATTTTTATCAGACCGAAAACCCAGGAATTAAAAAATTTCTATTATATATATATATATATATATATATATATATATATATATATATATATATATATATATATATATATGTATATATATATATACTTTGTGATTTTATTTCCAAATAATTATTTTATTATATCTTCTTTAATAATTCATTAATAATAATATTCTTGTTTTCTCACAGTTTTTCCTATTCCGTTACGGAAAACCCACCCATACAAATCGGTATCTCAATTCCCAGTCCCAGTCACATCATCAGCAACAACAGTCGCATCATCAGTCCAGCAACCTATGTTTTTTCTCAACAAAGCGGTAGCTATAAAAATACAAAAAAGACAAAATAGTAAATGAGCTAGATTTTCAAGATCCGCTTCTTACTGACAATAACATTTCTGAGGTCAACAAAGAAAAGATTGCGGAGTAGATGATTAAAAAGGAAGTGGATCTATCTGCATAAAAAACAAAAAATGCAGTATTCTTAGTAAGGAGACAGAAGCTGAGAAATTCTGATTAGCATATAAATTAAATGGGTGTGCATAGTTTTAAGAGAGTGCGGTATTGGACGTCCTGGATAAATACATGGTTGGCGGATTCAGAACAAGAACTAGGAAACTGCTTTGCTTGGTGGTACATGGTGTACTCCCTACTCTTGAACAGGACGCAAGATTGGACATACAAATGGTACACCTCTAAAATTAAAGTTTGGGCAGTATTGTTTGGGCTGCAACTGATAGTTGTCAAAACGGAGAAACGCATTAGACTCGAGAGAAATAGATAAAGTGATGGATGAGTGGCAAAGGAGACTGACGGAAAAGAGGGGTAGACTGACTAGAACAATCATCTTGTCACCTCAAAGCATGGAAAGGTCGTGTAAATAGGAAGGTCTACTATCATCTAACTTAGGTATTCTCTAGACATGAAAATTTTGGTTCCGATCTGACACGGATTTCTAAGGAGAAGACTAATGGGTGTGTACATTGCCAGGGAGATACAAAGATACTGCGAAGCAAGCTCTGTTTGTATGCGAGGTTTAGGTGAGACAAAGACGTGAATTTGAGATTGTATTATGTGAAAAGATCACAGTGAGGGGCTTGGTTGACTTAATGCCATTAGTGAAAACAATTGAAACCTTGTGAATGTCATAATCGTGTCCTCAACAACTGAAGATTTTGAGTGGGTAGATATCTCACACTACTATCCGGCAAAAATCGGATGGTGACTTATAAAGATTTTCCACTTTAGGTATAAAACATAGTAAATTTCTATTAGGTAAAACGGGACTAAAAAATAAGCAAACATACCAAAAAGGTAAAATTTAAGGACGGCATAAAAGTGATGGAGGGCTATCTAATAGGGTTAAAAAACGAACACATATATTATAAGAGTAAGAAGAGCAAAGCGATATTTACACTGGTATACCTATATCATGTTTGGATAATACATAATATGGATTAATCAACCCTAGAATTTATCAAAACCATAAAGTAGTTGGCCTGCACTTAAAATGGAAAATGTAGACTTGGGATGGAACACTTGGCATAAATTTATAATAAGAAGCAAAAAGGATAAAAATGCTAACAAGTAAAGAGACGCTAACAAGTAAAGGATTATAAATAAAGCTATTGACAACCCAAAAATATCGAGAAAACCCAAGTCCAGGATGGCTTAAATTAGAATAGATAAATGAATATGACTTCTTGAGCTAGTACAGTCCTATTAAATTAAAAAATCAAAGTGATTTTTAATGTTATATAGTACTACGCAAGCCAAATGTGCATTTAGAATTATAAAACAAGTTATTAGTAGGTACATTGTAACCCTTTAGTTTGTTTAAACGTATTAGACTTTAGACTACCAAAAATTACCCATTTGTATCTACCGGTCTATTAGACATTTCCATAAAAAGTTTCCCTGTGATGTTGATATTTTCAAAATATGCATCACATGACTATGCTCTTGATTATGCAATTCAATCATGTATCATTTAAGTATTTTTTAGAAATAAACGTACATTTAATCTATTTTTAATGCACAGCAAATTAAAAGTTATCATTAACTATTTGTTTAGATAGTAAAATTCCTCTGGAAAACACATACACCAAAATAGTAACAATGACGAAACATCTATCCCGTATATTTACTCCAAACATTAACTGGGTATTAATAGAACAGAATTTTATCTCTGCGGGGCAAGTATTGTGCAAGACACGGAATGCCATAGAGCTTACGTAAAAAAATTGACAATGTTTTTCCAAGAAATACAGGGTGGGGCATTCGTGTGACAAAGTCCAATTACTCATTTGTCGTAAGAGATACGAAAAAAAGATATTTAGGTAAAAGTTGGGGCACAGATAGGACCATAATTTAAAAATATTTTCAAATATACAGGGGGGTGCGTATTGACAGGGTGACACGAACTTGTTTTTTTTTAAATGGAACACCCTGTATAGTTTTACATTTTTGGATTCTCCTCAATGTTTTCTTTCGTAAAATATAGGGTTTTGTAAAAAAATTTTCAAAAAAAAATAATCATAATACTAGCCTGATCCTTAATTTATTAATATTGGATGAGATATCCAAATAATAAAAACATACAATATTCTACCTAGTCAGCTATGACACTAAATTTGCTTAAAAATTTGACATTATACTATTTTTATAGTTCCAATTGCTTTGTTACCATTACTAATATGAATTTTTCTAATGAGGAACTGATTAATAAGATTTTTGTGCTAGTGGAGTATAACAAAACTGTGCTACTAGCAATAAGAATTTTTCACCAGAAATTCCCTGATAGACGACAACCAAGAAGAGAAACGTTTAAAAATATACTAAAACGGTTTCAACGGACTGGACACTTGATGATAAATCTGATAAAACAAAAATTATTGTAAATGAATAAAACAGGAATTAAATGTAATCCTTATTGTTATTGAGGATCTGCATATTAGTACAACCGTTCTTACAATCTAATCTAGTCTGTTGAGACCGTTTTAGTATACTTTCAAAGTTTCTCTTCTTGGTTGTCGGTTGTCGTCTATCAGGGAATTGCTGATGATATATTTTTATTGCAAGTAGCTCATTTTTGTTATACTCTCCTAACACAAAGCCATTTTAATCAGTTCCTCATTAGAAAAATTAATATTAGTAATGGTAACAAATCAACTGAATCTATATAAATAGTATAATGTCAAATGTTTAAGCAAATTTTGTGTCATAGCCAACTAGGGATGTTTGATTAATATGTTAAGTACCAACAACTTCAACTACTAAGGATCAGGCTAGAATATTATGTTTTTTTTTTCGAAAAATTATTTTTGATTGAATATTTTCACGGTCACCTAATAAAATATCACGTAATTTTTGTTGCGATTAATGTTTGGCTTAAAGAATCACGAATAACTTACAAATTAAAGCACTTAGGTATAGGGAATGCTTAAGAAATAAAAAAGGACCATAAAATATCATTTCATTACAATACTTAAATACACGGTGTGTAAATATATTTTGTTGTAAAATGTGTTTTGTAAAAGACTCCTAGAACACCATCTGTGTTACGTTACCTTCATGTAGTGTGTAATTGTACATGCTCTCAACTGATACAGTTTTAGTAGGGTTTACTTTTTGAGCTACGTTGACGTAGCTCAAGTTTGTATCAGGTACCCCATGTTAGTGTTTACGTTTCCACAGTTAAAAGATGTCCAGTATTTTTTAGCTATTAGTACGGTAGCAAGTACATCCAGTTGTTCTACTTTCAACTGCTTTCGACATTATTTTACTATCTTTTAATTACCAATACAGTTTTTTTGTAACTCAGTTTATAAAGTATTTTGTAAGAACCTCCACCATTTTTTAGTATTATGCTTATGCATGCGTTCATAATTTCCTTGAAAAAATAAAGTTTATTTTATTTGGAGCCGTATTTTATTCTACAGGAGTGTGAAGGATCATTCTGTAGTTGATGTCAAAAACAAATACAGTGATATAAGACAAATGCATATTGAAAGCAAAGGAGAATAGGCAACGGTGTGACATACCGCATGTCGGAGTCTGCGTCCTGAAACATCCACGTGAGTAGTTAAGGGTTAATACACAGGTGGCTTTTGTCGAAAAGGGTTGATTTCACATCAACAAGCTAAAACTTGTTTTAATCGATAGATTACGATGCCAATGTGCTATGTTCAAAAGTTTACCGAAAATTTTTCCATGGCAACCTATTTATTTACAACATTTATTACAATATTAACAAATTATAAAAAATTGCTTTTTCTCTTCTTAACCACAATTTTTTTAATAATTTGGATTATTAGACAAATTTATCCCAATAATTTTTTGCTTACTTTAACCGTAATATGCAAATAAACAATTAAACCGAAAGAGCGAATGATAGAGTTTTTCGACGCCATTTTTCAATAGGTTCGACTTCAAATTAAAAAAAATATGAGATAAAATATTAAATCAAGTAGTTTCAAAATTCACAATTTCAATTTGATTTTATATTGCAAAAGTCTGTTTAAAAAAACCATAAACAAATTGAGATACCTTTGCGTTTCGGTATCTTATAGACAATATAGACTTAAAGAATGTCTGAATTTTAACGTTCGAAACACATTGTTTACTTCTTATCCACAAGCTGAATTACAACGTACAGCAAGGTATATTACAACCGTACATTACAACCGTATCTTGGTTTTGAAATGTCAGTTGGAATATGTCAGTTGAAGAATTTTATTTTTTGATTCTGCAGTTTTCTTGCTGGGTTACAGACAAGAAGGATATTGTGCAGAGACTTTTTATCGATGTATTCTCGTACAGTAAAGCGATACAATGAGATTGGAGAATACAAACGGCGATCGGGACAAGGACGAAAAAGATGTACAACGCCAAGAGATGACCAAAATTTGACTTTAATATTTGCGAAATGGCACACTTAAAGCTACCAATGTCAAAAATGAATTACTGATCACAAAACAAGTTAATGTAAGGTTACATTACACGTTACGTTACACATAATACACAGAATTATTGCTCAAAGGCACAGAATAATCAGAATTTTATGTATCGCACAGCATAAAAACAGCCACCCTCATATCTTTCCACCTTTCCAGTCAAAGCTGGCTATTACCTACAATCATCATAGGCAAAGTACAATATTTTGTTGACTGGAACATATCATAACCTCAATATTAACAACAATTGACGGATGTACACACCTCAACAAATTCCTCGTAATTTTCTTTTGATAACGATTTCCGGAGTGGAAATCGACACGTTAAGTATTTTTAGGTAAAATATGTCATTGGCATTAAAATCTAACCGTGCATAATCCCATATACACATTTAAGTATCAAAAAAGTGACGAAAAGATTTAAAGAGTTTGGTTTAAATCCTAAACGGCCAACCAGATTTCCACGGCTTTTCCCACGGCACAAAACCCAACGGTGGCAATTTACAAGACCTCATGTGAATTGGAACGAACATCAATGGGGAAAAGGTCTTCACAGATGAAACAAAGATACAATTATAGAAGCCAGATAGACTTGGTCGAGTATACATAATAGGCCAGGGTAATAAGGTTTTTTCCATGACACTCGAGCAGCCAGGGTACTGAAGCGTTTTTTCGACAGGTAATACCTATAAGAGCAAATTGTAACTATTTCCTGCGGTTCTGGCGGCCATTTTTATTTATAAACAATTAAGTGTCAAAAAATGGCATTTTTCCCTTTTTTTTCAAATCAATGGAAAACAGTGAAACTTATGGTTTTTTTAGTACAAATATCTTTGAGATTATGGAAAAAGCTTTAAAATGACGTATTACAAAGTTTGATATACTCATTGTTAATATAATTGCGAAAAAAGGTCGGAATTGCAAAAAAAATTAATTTCGCAATATCTATTGTAAAAATTAGTGTACAGCTTTGAAATTTTTGTCATATAAGGGTTCTTTGGTGCTTAATATGTGATAAAAATTTCAAAGCGATACATTCAATTGTTTAAATTTTATTCAAATTGTTTATCCCAGAGAGCATTTTTTTTGCAATAACATAAGTCAGAAAAAAATGACGTTAGAACCATTCCATAGATATCAAATGAAAGAGCATGAGGTGTTGCCCTGTATAAGAGAAGTTTGTGCCTTTGTTGTATTTATTCCATGCCAACTCAAAATTGCCTGTAAATAAGATATAGAAGAATAAGATTGTGTAATGGTCGGCAGTTACCCCTGAGAGAAAAAAGTTTGTGTCTTGTTATATTTGTCCCATGCCAACTCAAAATTGCCAGTAAACTCAAAAAAAAAGTAGAAGAATAAGATTGTGTAATGGTCGGCAGTTGCTCCTGAGAGCAAAGTTTGTGTCTTTGTTGAATTTGTCCCATGCCAACTCAAAATTGCCAGTAAACTAAAAAAGAAGTAGAAGAATAAGATTGTGTAGTAGTCGGCAGTTGCCCTTGAGAGAAAAAAGTTTAATGTCGTTGAAAAAAAAAGTTAAGTTTTTGTATTTGTCCCATGTCAACTCAAAATTTCTACTAAATCAAAGAAGAAAAAGAAGGTTGTGTATTGATAGACAGTTGCCCCCTTAGACAAGGAAAGAGAGGTTGCCCCTAGCGTGAAATTTTTTTTTATCTTGTCATGTTTGTCCCACACCAACCAAAATTACTAGTTAACTAAAGAAGAAGAAGAAAAAGATGAAGAAGAAGAAACAAATTGTACAATGTACTAACTCCAAATTGTAAGTGAATAAGGGATTTTTCCCTTGTTCCGAGACGATGAGCTGGCCAAATACCCAAGTAGGTGGAGGCCAATAAACTGAAGAAGAAGAAGAAAGAGCATGAGTTATGTTTATGTCAACTTGGTTTAAAAAAAGCGAATAAAAAATGTATTTATTAGTAATAAATAATTATTCAAAAGTATCGTAAATCTTTCCTTATAAACTTTTTATTTTGTTATATAAGAAATTATATATATTTATTACAATTTTTTATCAATTATGATAAAATAACATTTAGGTCTGGATCCCGCGTATGAAAAAAAAGTTGATTAATAGCAAGCTGAAAATTTGTTAATAGCTTAAGGGTGTCTAGTCGGACAAACTTTGATATATGGGAACACTGGAACAGGGAAAGTTTTAATTGTAGAACAGGTTAAAAATTTGGAACGGTCAGACCACGAAAACGGCACATGTATTTTGTCCGACAGAACAGACTTAAACTCTTCGAACAGAGATTAAACTCTCATGCAAAAATCAGACTGCTATTTATTACCAAATGGGCGTTTTAATGAGTGGAACATGTAGAATATGTCAAATTACAGGAATTATGACAGGTGATAAATAGCAGTCTGATTTTTGCATGAGAGTTTAATCTCTGTTCGGAGAGTTTAAGTCTGTTCTGTCGGACAAAATAAATGTGTCGTTTTCGTGGTGTGACCGTTCCAAATTTTTAACCTGTTCCACAATTAAAACTGCCCCTGTTCCAGTGTTCCCACATATCAAAGTTTATCCGACTAGACACCCTTAAGCTACTAACAAATTTTCAGCTTGCTATTAATCAACTTTTTTTTCATACGCGGGATCCAGACCTAGGATTACTTGGTAGTCGTCCACTTAAAAACAGGGTAAAAAAGTTAATTTTTTTGGAAAAAGTTATTCAAAAAGTTTATAAGGAAAGATTTACGATACTTTTGCATAATTATTTATTACTAATAAATGCATTTTTTATTCGCTTTTTTTAAATCAAGTTGAAAATATAGCTCACGCTCTTCCATTTGACACCTGTGGAATGGTTCTATCGTCATTTTTTTCTGACTTATGTTATTGCAAAAAATGCTCTCTGAGATAAACAATTCGAATAAAATTTAAACAATTGAATGGATCGCTTTGAAATTTTTATCACATATTAAGCACCAAAGAACCCTCATTTGACAAAAATTTCAAACCTGTACACTAATTTTTACAACAGTTATTGCGAAAATATTTTTTTTTGCAATTCCGACCTTTTTTCACAATTATATTAACAATAAATGAGTATATCAAACTTTGTAGTATGTAATTTTAAAGATTTTTCCATAATCTCAAATATATTTGTACTAAAAAATAATAAGTTTCACTGTTTTCCATTGATTTGAAAAAAAAAGGGAAAAATGCCATTTTTTGACAGTTAATTGTTTATAAATAAAAATGGCCGCCAGATCCTACGCAGGAAATAGTTACAATTTGTTCCTATAGGTATTACTTGTCGAAAAAACGCTTCAGTACCCTGGCTGCTGAAGTGTCACGAACAGGGTATATTTTTGTCTTGTTACCCTGGCCTATGAGGAGTGGGTAACGTGTCGCAGAATGTAATCTTGTACACAATGTTAGCTTTGGTGGAGGTTCCATCATGCTTTGGAGTGGCATTAGTTGGGAGAGTCGTACGGAGCTTATTGGGGCGAATATTCGAATAAATGCTAACTGGTACCATTGGGTATGACTGGCTTCATTGGGTATGATAAGTGCTAATGTATGACAATAATAATAATAATGCTTATAGTTTTAATGCATCACAATGCGTGTGCACATGCAGCAGGAGCAGTCATACAATATTTTGAGGATGTTGGGATTGAGACCCTAGACTGACCACCAACGAGTCCTAATGCAAATCCCATCGAACATGTACCGGGTGTCCCAATAAGAATGGCTCTCGGCCATATCTCAGGAACCGTTTATAGTACAGCGTTGAGAAAAAAATATTTATAAAAAAGTTGCCTCGGGAAAAGCCTGAAAATTATTTTCATATTTGTAGGTCCACCGCTAGAGGGCGTAATTGAATATCAAAAATTAAAAAATCAAAATTTTACAAAATTTACCTAATGAAAGGGCACTAGAAATCCAATCATCGTATTCTTCATAAAATTCTGCGCATATTTGATTTCACAAGTTTAAGTCGACCTTTGCAAATAAGAGGTGGGGGTGAGAGGGAACCTTCTTATGAAATAATGGCTTTAAGTCCGGTTCTGCTAAATCGAATTTTGCAAACTTGGTCTTATTGAAAACAGCTCTTTTTCGTCAATGTAAGTGTCTTATTTTCGAAATAGCCTAATAAGTAATATGCAAGCTAGGAGGCGTTATTTCATTATTTTCAGAAATCTGGTTTTCTTTGGAAAATACTAAATAGAAGTATGCATTTTTAATTCTGTATTACAAAATTACACCAAATTAGCAACATAATACTGAAAACCGCATGTCGATACCTTTTTTCTATCTCGAGATATCTTATGAGATGTGTAAACTTTAAACATAACTGTTACTGTCACCGGTAAACGAGGTTAAGGAAAAGTAGTGTGCTATGGAAAAAACAAATAAACATTTTCCAGATGTAAACGTATATAATTAATTAAAATAACAATAAGACAAACAACACTATAAAATATAACAAAGAAATAAAAGCAACTACTTACTTAGTCTTAGTGACTGCCTAAATGTTCAAATTTTTGCCCATAGTTTTCGAAATCTTTCAAGAGTAGATTGAATAGCAACAGATTTAACTGTTTTGGACTTTTATTTATGGGGACGGATTAAAGACCTTGTTTTTGCCGCTAGGCTCACTACTCGAGAAAACATGATCTAGAATCTAGAGAATACGAAACGCCATTCAAAGCATTGCGAAAGCAGAAATTGAGACTGCTGTTCAATCTACTCTTGAAAGAGTAAATGCTTGCATCGAAAATAATGGGCAACAATTTGAACATTTAGGTCGTCACTAAGTAAGTAGTTGTTTTTATTTCTCTTTATATTTTATAGTGTTGTTTGTCTTACTGTTGTTTTAATTAATTATATACGTTTACATCTGGAAAATGTTTCTTTGTTTTTTTTCATAGCACACTACTTTTCCTTAACTTCGTTTACCGGTGACAACAGTTGTTTAAAATTTACACGTTTCTTAAGATATCTCGAGATAGAAAAAGGTATCGACATGCGGTTTTCGGTATTATGTTGCTAATTTGGTCTAATTTTGTAATACAGGATTAAAAATGCATACTTGTATTTAATATTCTCCAAAGAAAACTAGATTTCCGAAAATAATTAAATAACGCCTACTAGCTGGCATATTACTTATTAGGCTATTTTGAAAATACGACTCTTATATTGACGATAAAGAGTTGTTTTCACAAGACTAAGTATGCAAAATTCGATTTAGCAGAACTGGACTTACAGCCATTTTTTCATAAGAAGGTTCCCACTCACCCCCACCTCTTATTTGCAAATGTAGACTTAAAATTGTGAAATCAAATATGCGCAGAATTTTATGAAGAATACGATGATTGGATTTTCAGTGCCCTTTCATTAGGTAAATTTTGTAAAATTTTGATTTTTTAATTTTTGATATTCAATTACGCCCTGTAGCGGTGGACCTACAATTATGAAAATAATTTCCAGGCTTTTCCCGAGGCAACTTTTGTCATAAATATTTTTTTCTCAAAGCTGTACTATACACGGTTCCTGAGATATGGCATAGAGCCATTCTTATTGGGACACCCGGTACATCCTAAAACGACGTATACAAGCAAGAACACTGAAATTGCAGAATTAAGAATTGCTGCACAGAAAATTTATAATCAATGACAGAAGGAATGGAATCGACCTGACAGAAGCCTCCCAAATCCTTCTGCGAAGCATGCCTAGAAGGATGCACCCTACGGCTAGCACTAGGGGAGTAAATACTAAGTATGTACTGAGTTGTTAAAGTGTTGCCGTAAAAAGTGTTCTATTTTCGTTGTTGTTTCCCTTCAATTGTTGATGACGTGCATCGTGCAACAACTGTAATGTTCATCTCTGTATAAGTAAAGAAGAAAATCGTTTTGTAAGTGTAAGATAATCATACATTACTTATTGAATACCTAAAATACTTTAATTTTTGTTTTTTGTCGGCATTTAAAAATATTGAGTGAGCATTGGCTCACAATGTCCTCATATGAGGACATCTTGTAGTGACCAAACTGTGCATTTTGAAAATCTAAAACTCATACCAAAAATTCGCAAAAAATCATTCTTGCTAAGTTGCAAATTTCAAATTTTTAGTTTAAAGAAATTTAATTCGTGAACGAAAGAGTTAATGAATATACGTAGAATAGTCCAGCACAACCTATTTAGCAATAAAAAGGACATATTTTTCAAAGAAAAAAAATATAGAAGTCGTAAGTTTTTCAGCCTAATAAAAATATTTGTAAACTATTTTTAAAAGATATTTAATTGAAAAACTTTTTGGACCATTTTCCTGGTGACACCTCCATGACTTCTAAAAATTGCAAGCCAGATGGATGCTGCATTGAAGACAAGAGGGAATTCTAAAAAGTTGCAATTCACAACCCCGTCTACAGCTTGTTAAGTTCCAACGGAAAATGGACCTAGTTACTCTATAGGAGTAATACTAATATAAAATAAAAATGTATACCATTTTTATTCAGTTGCAATGCGAGGCCAAAACTGTCTTAATTTTTACTTAGGTTAGAGAGCGCGGCCAGCACTCTTATCGACGATTTCACCTCTTGTTAGAGGCTCTTCAGAGAATGCATAGGCTGCTATCTCTACTCCAAGTAAAAATTTTCGACATTCATTAGTCCCCCCATTGCAACTGACGTGAAGGTAGTAGGTGCGTAGCGGCATCTGCTAAATGAAAGTCTAAGTTTTTCAACCTAATAAAAATATTTGTAAAATATTTTTAAAAGATATTTAATTGAAAAACTTTTTGGACCATTTTCTTGGTGACAAGAAAAAATATACTTCAAAAACAGACTTAAAATAAAATATGCAATATTTTTGTCTGTGAGTGTAATTTTTTTGGTGTGAATTTCCTGTATCTCAACTACTTATATCAGTCTAATCTCGATTTCATTCAAGCGTTTAATAAATCCTATTTTTGAATTTATGTCTCAATCTATTTGAACATGACTGTTTTTACTATAAATTGTTTTCCCTGATATTGGTTTATTGGCCGTTACTGAATCACGATGAAAGTATGCAACGCTGCCTGTGTGCTGGCTATCTGCCAAATTTCAAAAATATATTTTAACATCGTCCCACAATTTTGTGTAGGTACAGATTTATGTATTTTAAGACATAACCAGTACAATATAAAAAAGATTTTAAAGAAATTATTTTTGTGGGAGTATATAAAGTGGATTTCATTTCAGAATATGTTTGTCGTTTAAATATTTTATGAACCAACCTGAAATAAAAGAAATAAAACGATTATATGTATGCAAAACTGGAAGAAATAAGATAAAGAACTGGCATAAGCAGCAGATTTGCACAGTCCGCAAAAGGAAAAGAATAACACTTTGAAAAAAAAAAACTTTTTACTTTGATGGTTAGCATGTTAGCGATCGGTCATCCGATCGAAAAGTAGTTCTGTTCTGTGATGTAGTCCTGTATAGGGATTTTAACAAATATATCTTTTATAAAGGATTTTATCGTTTTTTTTTTAATAAGACTTTGATCAAGGGGCGATACTTACAGCGCTGTAAGAGCAGTAAAATGAAGCTCGAAAAATGGGTCGCACGGTGAGTATTCGCGGTGTGACAGTACTTGGAGGATACGAGAAACGATCGTGCGCGGACAGCGGAGAAATCTTGCAACTTTCTTAAATAATTCATATTGTCAATTGAAATTGTCAAATTGACGTGTATTTCATACCTACTATCATTGAAGAAGAAAAATTATATGTTGCTCACAATATTGATATGATATGCAATTATATAAAAGTATATTTAATTAATTGTATTTTGCTTGAAGTACTGCATTTTAATAATTAATTTTATTTACTACATACAATTGTTTACGTTTACCTTTTAATAACATAACCTAAATCTTACTTTTTCTTCTTATAATCTTTTTTGGGCTACGGCCTTGACAATTATCCAGCAACCAGGACAATATGATTGGTCAATATAATTAAAAGTGCGAAACAATTTGCCGAGCTATGAAACCAGGTGTCGCTTTTCCGAACTTGCACGGTCCCAATAGTAAATCGCTGCAGAGATATTTAGAGCGCTGCCTGGCCATCCACTATACTCACTGTAGTACCCATTTTTCGAGCTTCATTTTACTGCTCTTACAGCGCTGTAATTGTCGCTCATCTGGCCGTAACCTTATACTCAAAGACCGAAATAGTTGGCAGTGAATTGTTGCATGAAATGTTACTTATTGCTTACTGAAATAATAGTTTAATTATAAAATTATAGAAATATAAACGTAAAATTATAGTATAATTTTACACGCCACTGAAATTACTCCTCTTTCTCCTCAAATTCCGTAATAATCCACGAACTTCGAAATTAATCAAAACTATTTCGTTCTCTGACTAAAATTGAAATTTCTGCTTTGTAAGTTTTATTGCGTCATATTTGTTTGTTTTCCTTGATTATCATTATTTTACAATAATTAATAAATCCATTAAAATAGTTTCTAGAAACGGCATATCACTATACACTATTTAAATATTGAAATCACATAGTAATAAAATATTTTTCTACATATTTTCATTACTTGGCTATTCTTTGGCAGCTGTGTTTTTAATTTTCAGCAGAGCATATTTTATTTTTTATACACCTCTTGACCTTATTTTAATTTTGCATACTTAATATGAAATTGAGAAAACAAAAACTTTAACCTGTTTCTTTATCAATTTAAATGGAAGTATATATCATAACAACTATTATAAATTATAATTATATTCCGTATGTAGTATCAACGATATAAATATAGTGATGGCCTTTAAAATACATCAACCTGTCAAATGTGTCGATACATATCAAAAACGCCTAAGTCACGAATAAACGTTTTTGAGATATAACAACGAAATAATAGAACAGTACCTACTACAATTGAAACACTTTGGACAGAATACCAATCAAAAAACGTCCAGAGGATCTTCAAACCGAAAGGTCGACGAAATATAAAAACACTGAAAAGTAAAAGATAACTGAACTTTGAAGTCGAAACTCTGAAAGTGAGGAAGACGTAATACAGACAAGATTAATAGACGACAACTCTAATAAAAGTGATATTTGCCCGTTCGCTACCAAGGGGTTATTTAAGTTTCGTCCTCATAGGCCAGAGCTTTTTAAATTGCAATTATGTTCAATGCGATCCCCGACTCACGAGTGAGACGCTGGTCTATGGGAAAATCGATGTGGCTCATATATGTGTCGCTTGGTAGCGAACGTGTTAAGTTCTGGAATAGGAGATTCAGACAACCAAAGTCAGCCAAATGAGTATTATTGAAGAAAAATAACTTTAACAATTATGTACGTTTTAAAATTATTTAAAAATATATATTCAATCTTATAAACTCAAAATATAAATTATTCCACCAAAACATTCTGTTTGTTATGACATTCTCTGGAAACGCTGATAATATCCAAAAAAAAAAGCATAAAAACCAAGAATGGGATTCAGCTAAGGACAAACCTACATTATCTATGAGAAACATACCCTGCTCTCAATGCACCGACAATATGACATATTTTGTTACAAATTTTAAATTATGTATAAGACATTATAGTTACATACTCAGCCAAACCTATAGTAAAACTATGTGTAGACCCCATAAAAATCTTATGGGAGTTGTGTTTCTCTAACTTCCACAAAATTTTCAGTAAGTTACAATTAAAATGACAAGCGCTTAACGCGCGTTAACAAGTGCATTGCCTGAATAAAATGTATGTAAATTGTATATTAGGGTGCATCGAAAAAGGCGAAAAAAATTTTTTTTTGCGATGGAAAAGTAATACCTCACAAAAGTTGCCTAATCAACTGTTAAGTATTCTGGTAAAATTTTTTCGAAATTGGAAAATATCTTCTGCCCCCCCCCCCCCCCAAGACAATTAAAATTTTTGAAAAAATGTTAACAGACGACAAAAATTTTCGAAACGAAAATGTAATAGCTCATAAAAAGTTGCCTAACACACTATTTAGTATTTTAGTCAAATTGCGTTGAAATAAAAAAATATTTTCTGTCCCCCACGGCAACTAAGAATTAGAAAAAATACATTATTATGCGTATTTATTTTGCAAGGGAAATGTAATACCTTATAGAATTTGAATAAATAAATTCGGTTTAAATTGGAAAATATTTTCTGGTTTCACAACGCAATTAAAAATTTTACTTAAGAAAAGTATACTAAAACATTCATTTTATAACAAAATAGCCTAACTTATCCGTCTCCCTGACGTCACACAAGTTTTTTAATACTAAAATAAATATAAAGCAAAGTACAAAATTAGGTATATAAATATTACAAAAAAATATGGTAAAAGCATTCTATTCGAAGATGTCTTCCGATTTAGCATTAAAGTGGGGCATAGTTTTTCTGGAATTAATTCGAGTTTTTATAAATCCATCCCTCGAATACGCTCCACAAACTGCTAGAGAAGCTTATGTCACAAGTTTGACACATCGTTCTACACACTGTTTGTGGCAGTGATTTTTCTCAATCTCAATGTTAAAAGGGTCTAAGTTAGGATTCTTAATAAAATCTCGCAGATTCTCACTCGAAAATCTAGAGAATATAGATGGTTCTGTAAGGTGATGTTCTTGTTAGTTAATTAACTCAAAGTAGTCGTTTGAATCAAATTTTTTAAGGAGAAAGTTTGAAGACCCTCACGTTTTTTGATTTGGTCACTGGCAAACTTCTTTTGATGTCCAAGGGGTAGATCATTTGAATGTCGCAGACATACAAACCACTGAAGCGGTTTTTTAAGATGTTCTTCTAACAGCCGTATTACATCACCCTTAACGCCAGTATTTAGGACTGTTTCGTCACATGCAATAGCTGGATTTGATACTTTCTGATATACCAGACAGCGGATACCCATATCCGAAATATTTGCACCCTGGCTCATGCACAAATGTTATTTGTTCTTAAAGCATTGAATTTAATTTTTGTAAAATTCACTGTTTTGCCTGTTCTTAAATGGTTTCATGTTTCATATATTTGTCATGGTAGGCTTTTAAAAGCTGAATAATTCTTGTATGTTAAATTATTGGAATTAAAGCCTTTTTCCATATTTCCTCCAGTTTAATTGCAACATGTTCGGCAATACCAGAAAATTCTGGCTCTTTCTTGCTGAGTTTTTTATCCTCTTGCAACCACAAAACTTCATCAACCACAAAACTTCATCGCTTGTTTGTATTTCGGTAAAACATTTTCAGGTATATTTGGCGGTTGTCCAAAAATGGGGCGGTTCACAGCACATCTTGATTTTATTCCCCATGGTCCTGGTTTATCCATTTTAAAAATCTTTAATTTACAAACAACAACAATAACAAAGTAAGGCATCGCACCAAACATAAGTGAAAATTACATGCACGGACTCACGAAGCGGGACATTTCAAAGGGGCTGGGGAGACTGAAAAAACAATAAAACTTTAAATATCGTTTAAATTTGTAATTGACAACATTTTAAGTTTTCTTTAATTGATCTTAGATCGACTTAGCACATATTTTATTCCAAATAATATAAATTGAAATTTCCATAAAACTCAGATACTTAATAAAATTCAACGTCGGCAGAAAATTCGCTCAGAAAAAAAAATTAAAAATACTAATATGCTGAAAAATAACACTAGCAACTTTTTCACGCTATTAGATATAACATTTCCAACTTTTATTTTTTCGATGCACCCTATTGTATATACATAGTGGTAGGGGAGCAAAGTATGCTAAATGTGCAGTCACTCGAGCGCTTTGGAGACCTATTGGGTTGTGAAGAGTAGGTCCTAAAACCAAAAAAAGTTAAGTAACATTTTCCATTTTAGTGGGCGCTTGCCATTTTTTAATTTAATTTTCCATTTCCAACAATCGTTTTTTCCGATTATAACGCCATCTATACATAATTCGAAAAAATGTTTCGAATAAAAGTTACTTATTTTTTCGTAAGGAATTCAAATCTGCAATAAAAAATGGGGGCTCCTATTTAAGATTTTAAAGTAACCCCATACCCCACCTCCGTGGGGGGTCGTGTTTGGTGCCATTCGATAGATTTTTTAAAAATAATAAATAAGTGTATTTTACAGTTTTTCGATCTGATGTTCATTTCGCGAAATATCGCGGGATTCGTATTTAAAATATTAAATTTACCCCCCACCCCTCTCCGTGGGCAGTCGTGTTTGGTATCATTCGATAGATTTTTAAAAAATGTTGAGCACATATTTTTTAGTTTTTTGATCTGGCATTCATTTCGCGAAATATTCGCTTTTTTCTTGTGAAATTTTGGGACTCACCCATTTCCTTACGCCCGGCTCAAATCGTCAGATTTTTTAAATATACACTCTTTTCCATGTACTTAACTTACCTTATCTTAATCTGACAATTTCGAGTTTTTTTAAGGATAGATTTTTTTTTTCGGGCCCCCCTTAACGAACTCCCCTGTGTTAAGAGCCAATATATGGTAGAGGCACATCTGCAGGGTACCAGGTTTCTCCCCATATGATAATCTGACGCGCTCGAGTAACTGCAAAAATCCCCGCTTGGGCTCCCCTACCATAGTTGTAATTGCGCGTTATCAAAACGCGCGTTACCAAAACGCACGTTAAGCGCTTGTCATGTGCCCTTAGTTTAAAACACAATGTTTTGCTTTTTCGAAAAGCCAGTTTTTATTGAGATAAGATTTATTTCTCATTATACATTGTAAAAATTCTCTAGTTGGCTATAATACTTGTCATAAAACTTTATGCAGTTAGTATCTTTAAATACATTGAACTAATTCTGTTAATAGTAATTCTATTCACTTGATTCTTGTCAATTTGCTATTTTATTTAATAGTTTTCTTATAATTGTAATTTTGCAAGATATGGTAAGGAACTTTTGAAAACGTTTGATGCCTCTCTAATACAGAGTTTGCTATTCTAGTGTTTAGGTCCAATTAACTAATTTCTGTTCCTCCTTCTCGTAGGGATCTTTCTTATCTTCATCGTCGATGGTGGGTAAACACAACGAGGATAAACCTACTTAAGACTGCAGCTATCTTCAAGACCACAACGGCTACTTGAACACCTTCAAATGGCAAACATCTAAGACCTATTCACATCATCTGGAGCCAACAACATCCACCTTCATCCTCCACAGCAAGCAAGTCAACAGTGCCATAAGTATCATTTTATTGTAAAGCTATAGGCAGGATTTGCTTGTATATTTAAGTATCATTTCATTATATTTTTTATCCTAAATAAATATGATTAGTTAATTTTGTTCTATTTGTCCCTTCCAAGACTCATTGTTACATTTTCGACTAAGATAAGACGAATAAGACCTGAGCACAGTCAGTCCCGGATTAAGAATCTCGAGGCCCCTAGGCAACCCAAACTATGAGACCCCTTAAGAAACCTCCCCCTTCTCCCTCTAAAGCCTCGGATAACCACCGCACGTCCATTCGAGTTTGTTCTCATAAATAACCTAAAATGACTGTGAATCAGGAATAAATTGTTTTCCCTGTAAGTCTTGAAGCTGGTATAAAATATTTGAACTGCACTAGTTCGTCTTCAATTTCAGGTTGAATATAATCAGAATAGTTCTCATGCAATTTTGAAGAACACTCCTTTATTTGAGTATCACTCATTTTTGGAAAAACACACAAAACACCAAATACTGAGTTAATTGACCCGTACGCTGTCAGCCGACGACTCACGGACTGGGACGTTTCGCCGTCGCCGTTTCGCCGTCGCCATTTCGCCGTCGCCTTTTCGCCGTCAAGCCACTTCGCCGTCGGCCGTTTCGCCGTTGAGCCAGTTCGCCGTCGGCCGTTTCGCCGTCGCCATCCCTGCATTGGTTAAGTTTACAAGAACGTTATAACATACTAACTTTTTTTATGCTAAATGTCGCAAGAATGTGATAACATACTAACTTTTTTTTATACTAAATGTCAGTGTAAATAAAATGCTGATGTTGCTAGTAAAACCAAGTTATATTTTCGTATTCAACTATACATTGTTTTCGTCTGAGAATACATCATTAAATAGATAAATATGACTATTATCAGATTCCCGGAAATAAACAATATTGAGAAAAGGGATTTCAATTTCAATTGTTTTTACTGTATCAAAAATAAAAAACTTCATTATGCAAAAGTGATAGTATATAATATGATCGTTCGAAAACCATTCAAAACTTATATACAAGTAATGATCATCC
This sequence comes from Diabrotica virgifera virgifera, assembly GCF_917563875.1. Lineage (NCBI taxonomy): Eukaryota > Metazoa > Arthropoda > Insecta > Coleoptera > Chrysomelidae > Diabrotica > Diabrotica virgifera. The sequence goes on along the minus strand of NC_065443.1, from coordinate 143,427,170 downwards.
CGAAATTATAAGTACGAATGCTAACAACGAAATGGCGACGGCGAAATGGCTCGACGGCGAAACGGCGACGGCGAAATGTCCTAGACCCGACGACTCAGTTGATTAATTAGCTTATCCAAAATTGGTAGATACGTTTAAACTTTCAACTTTTCTCCAACCTGTAGAAAAACTTCATTGGAATTTAGCATAATCAAAATGTAGTTTTCTTGCTCGCTCTCATTTACTCCTGTCGAAATATTCAAGGAATTGTTCTACTCGAAGCAAGCAAAATTATCTCTTTGCGATTGTAAGAACTCCAAAAGTGAATTTAGAAGCTGAACTGCAGTTTGAAGTTCAATCTATTCTCTCTGTAATGATTTACTGACTGCGTTGATTGATACGTTCTAAAATTGTTGTCCAAAACCCATTCACTATAAATGTTTCTTTTTTTGACATTTCTTTCAACAAATACTTAGCCTCATGAACAGTTTCAGCTTTCTGAATAGTATCTTCAGCAAGAGTATGAAGAGCAGATTTGAAGGCATTGTAACCTTTACACAATGCTCTTGTTTCACCAGCCCTTACACTCATCTAGTGCTGCTTGTTCTTTTAAAGACTAGATCGTGGCGAATGGGATCGCTAGTGTATGGTAGCATAGTTTCATTTAATCATTTGATCATAACTTCGCAACGGTGAGTAGAGGCTGAGAAAAAGTTGTACACGGACTGAACAAACCGAAAATACGATATTGCTTTAACGCAACTTTCAGCAGCACTTGTTCCAACCAAATTAAGCGAGTGTTCGGCACAAGGAATGTAAATTGCAAGTTTGTTAATCTTAGATAAATGAGCCTAGAGAGTATTGTATTTGCCTGACATGTTTGCAAGATTGTCGTATAATTGTCCCCTCATGTCGTTTACATCAATGCCACAGTCGTTTAAAACGGTTAAAACAGCAGATGAAAGATAGTATGGCTACTTATGGGTATGAATGTGAGAAAACGCTCATATACTTTACCATCAAATGAACTAAAATATCTTAACATTCCGTCTTAGTATTCCGTCAACTGGTCAATATGAGAGAAATCTTGTGTTGAATCGACACTTTAAGAAGAAGAAGAAGGTTTTCCATTACCCTTATTGCCATACTTAGATAAATGGGAGCTTAAAAAAGGATCGTACTCTGCAAGTAGCTTTAAAATGCTTCCCATTATTCCCAAAAATTCCCATTATTTTGTATCACCTTTAAAAGCTAATCCTCGAGTAGATAGAAACTTAACCACAGAGACTAATATTTTTAGAATAGGCTTTCTATGTGAACAAAAGTATACATTGTAATGTAGTTTTATACTTTATACGTCCACCATAGCTTTTATGGTATTGCTCGAAATTTGAATTTTCCAACTTAATATTATTTATAGTTTTTATTTAATTCTAATTATTATTTTTTCGTTTTGGGCCCTGCGAGGCCCCCTTTGGGGCCGAGATCTCTAGGCAACTGCCTACTTTGCCTAATGGTTAATCCGGCACTGAGCACTGACTTACTGAGCTAGGCGAAGCCTTAACAATCGGCTGCCATAGTTAGTTGGGGCTTTACTGTTAGACCATTTTCTGTGGTAGTTCCACTGTTACAAATATTACTTAACACAGCTGAACAAACAGTAAATCTTTATGAAGAAGGAATTACATAGTTATAAATTAAACACACTGTATCACTTCAACTTCTTTAAACATTGCAAAACTATTTGGCAAGGTGAATTCGATTTAACCTTGATGCCAAGAATTTTAATACGGTCTATATACTCCTAGTACATGTATTTGAAAAAGTGCATTAATGTTTTTAAGTCGTTACATATGATGAAACAGATGAATATTTGTAAAGTATCAAATATGATTTGGATGTGATTCAAATGATCAATTAATTTTATACTAATTAGTGGTTTAAGATAAGTTAAATTTTATGCTCGGAAAGACTACAAATTGGGCGTTACTGGGTTAATCTTACGCAATAACATAATAAATTTGGCCCATGCATCTGGAAAATACTTAATTTTCCAAGCCAAAGATAGAGAAACATTGGCCATATTGGTTCCAGACTAAATCGAGAAGGTTCTTATGAGGAGGACGTAGAATAAAAAAATTTCAGGATGATGTCAAGAAAAAAGTATACAATAGAAATATGGTTGGAAATGCATAGTTGCATATTAAATCTCATAAAATGCATCCAAAAGTGCATAAACATGTCAAAATAAGTATATTAATGTTACTCGGAGGTTTTTGGGATAGTTGAATACGAAATCGTCATCATAACCGACCAAGTGGTGCCCAAGTTCACTGCTAAGGCACGTCATATGGAGTTTCGACGACTTTCGGCATTAAATTGATGCAAACAGATTAATCGACGGTTTTTGGGGTTGCTGAAGAAGTATGCGCCATCAGACCAGACCCCGGAGTACCTGGTACCCAGAAACCCTCCAAACTCCAGAAGATAACATGCCTTAGCAGTAACCTTGGGTACCAGGTGGTCCGAGGGTCAGTTCTTATGACGTATTCGTATTCAGTGACTCCAAAAACCTCCTACTTAGTCTATTTGCATGCATTCAGTGCCGAAAACCCTCGAAACTCGAGAAGGTCTGCCCTCATAAGTTAAAAAGCCTTATCCCCAAAGAACAAAATTTTACAGGAGCCAAGGAAAACCAATTTTTTCTCCAGCATCACAGTTTTGATATTTTTAAATGAATTTAATGTGTAAATGGTTTTGTTTCAATGTTAAAATTATGGTTTTAACGTTAACATAAGAATATTTAAATTTAGGAGAAAAATGGATTTAGGGCTTTTTATTTTAAAGTTGGATGCTGACATATCAGATTCTAAGAAGCCCTAACTCCCTCGTACAGGCAAGAATGTGTATAAGGTTGCCTTCGGTCACAATGAAATTATTATATAGGGTGTCCCAAAAGTAGCGAAACAGTCGAATATTTCGCGAACTAAACATCGGATCAAAAAACTGAAAAATACGCGTTCAATCATTTTCAAAAATCTATCCAATGACACCAAACACTTAACTTAAAAATCTCAAATGGAAACCCCCAGTTTTTCTTGCAAATTTGGATTCTTTACGTAAAAGTAGGCAACTTTTATTATTCAAGACATTTTTTCGAACTGTGGATAGATGGCGCTATAATTGGGAAAAACGATTTATCCTGATACCATAGGTAAATTATAGAAAGGGTCTAATATCTCACGAAATACATTTCCAAATGAGAAACTAAAAAACAGATTTTTAATCTTTTTCGAAAACCTATCGAATAACACCAAACATGACCCTCCAACCCACCCCCTGGAGGTGGGGTGGGGGGTAACTTTAAAATCCTAAACATCAACCCCCACTTTTTATGGCAGATTCGGATTCGCCATAAAAAATTAAGCAACATTTATTCGAAACATTTTTTAAAATTTCTGATAGATGGCGCTAACAAATCGTATTTTTCCAATTAAAGCGCCATCTATTAATAATTCCAAAAAATGTTTCGAATAAATGTTGCTTAATTTTTCGTGACGGATCCGAATCTGTAATAAAGTCCCTCCAAGACCCTCCAACCCACCCCAGGGGGTGGGTTGGAGGGTCACGTTTGGTGTTATTCAAAAGGTTTTCGAAAAAGATTAAAAATCTGTTTTTTAGTTTCTCATTTGGAAATGTATTTCGTGAGATATTAGACCCTTTCTATAATTTACCTATGGTATCATGATAAATCGTTTTTCCCTATTATAGCGCCATCTATCCACAGTTAGAAAAAATGTCTTGAATAAAAGTTGATTACTTTTACCTAACAAATTAAAATCTGCAAGAAAAACTGGGGGTGTCCATTTAAGATTTTAAAGTTACCCCCCTCCCCACCCCCAGGGGGTGTAGTGGGGGTTGGTGTTTGGTGTCATTGGATAGATTTTTGAAAATGATTGAACACGTATTTTTCAGTTTTTCGATCCGATGTTTAATTCGCGAAATATTCGACCGTTCCACTACTTTTGGGACACCTTGTATTAACAATATTTTGAACTGTCAGTATTTTTATTTTATCGATTTTATTGTTTAAAAATTCTAACGACATTTATAAGTGTATTTTTATACGCCGATTCATAAATGCTCATAAAAGACACAAAAATTTTGGAGTTAGGGCCTTTTAGCTTATGAGGGTAAAGGTGACGTGCCTTAGTAGTGAAACTGAGGACCAGGTGCTCGGGGAGTCGGTTATGATGGCGTATTCGTGTTCAGCGACTCCAAAAACCTCCAAGGACCAATCTGCTTGCATCAATTTAGTGCCGGTAACCCTCAAACCTCCAGATGACGTGCATTAGCAGTGACCCTTGACCCTGGGTACCAGGTGCTCGGAGGGTCAGTTTTGATGGCGTAGTCGTGTTCAGCGACCCAAAAACTCCCCCGAGTAACAAAATCTTGCCTTTAATATGTTTATTTTTTGACATGTTTATGCACTTTTGGATGCATTTTATGCACTTTACAATGCAACTGTGCATTTCAACCAATTTTTCTATAGTAGACTTTGTTCCTGACACCATTCTCTATTTAAAAATCGATTTATTCAGGCGTTTCTAGTGCTACCTAAATGCCCTGGTCTATAATATCTAATAATTAATATTTCACTATACAGGGTGTCCAGAAACTCTACCGACAAACGAAGACAGGAGATTCCTCAGATAATTTTATGACAATTTAACCCAATTCACCTAGTCCGAAAATGCTTCCTAAGGGAGCTAGAGCTCTTTGAAGATGGCGTCATGTAATTAGTTTTTCTTAAATACCTCCAGAACGCTTCTATTTAGAAAAACGAAAATTGGTATACATATTTACTTTCCTGAAATGAATCGATTCCATCCATTGCTAATTTCTAGTACCGGTCATAGGCGTACGTTTTGGGTAGGGCAACGGTTATTTTATCGCATAACTTTTTTGTCTTCAACTTTTAAGCATTTTTGATACTGGATTATTAAATTGTGAGGTATTCTAGTACTAAAAGGTACTCTTACTTTAAGTCGATAGGATACACCGTTTTCTAGAAAAATCGATTTGAATGTTTTTAGTTTTGGGAATTTGAAAAAAAAATTAAAAAAATTAAAAAAAACCGATGTATTTTACCAACTTAAAGCAAGAGTAACTTTTAGTACTCGAATATCTCATAATTGAATAATCTAGTGTCAAAAATACTTAAAAATTAAAGACAATAAAGGTATGCTATAAAATAACTGTTGACCTACCCAAAACGGACGCCTATGACCGGTACTAGAAATTCGCCATTAATGAAATCGATTAATCTCTGGAATATAAATAAATGTACCAGTTTTCATCTTTCTAAATAGTTTTTTTTTGTATCTTTTTTTTTAATTCAAGGAACGAAAAATTTTCAAATCGATTTTTCTAGCAAACGGTGTATCCTATCGACTTAAACTAAGAGTACCTTTTAGTGCTAGAATAAGTCACAATTAAATAATTTAGAGTCAAAAATGCTTAAAAATTAAAGACAAAAAAATTATGCGATAAAATAACCGTTGCCCTACCCAAAACGTACGCCTATGACCGGTACTAGAAATTCGCAATGGATGAAATCGATTCATTTCTGGAAAGTAAATATGTATACCAATTTTCGTTTTTCTAAATAGAAGCGTTCTGGAGGTATTTAAGAAAAACTAATTACATGACGCCATCTTCAAAGAGCTCTAGCTCCCTTAGGAATCATTTTCGGACTAGGTAAATTGGGTTAAATTATCTTAAAATTATCTGAGGAATCTCCTGTCTTCGTTTGTCGGTAGAGTTTCTGGACACCCTGTATAGCTATAACCAGAAAGCACTCTTAAACAGAAAAGCAATAATATTTAATAAATGGCATTCACTTTACCATTAAAACATAATTATTCAGGTTCACGTCCTTGTTTTTATAGCTCTTTCCACTTGCTGTGAGTAGGCATAACAGATAAAATTATAAATAGCAAGAAAAAGTCATTAGCGAATGACTAGACGCACATGACGGGTAGAAAGAATCGTGCAAATAAACAGTAAATGACATATTATTGCAATTGAAATCGGTATACTCCGCTATTGTTTACTGGATACGTAGTTGGTATTTCTTTGGTAACATCACGGTTCTTAGACATTACTACGGTAGCCTAAATCGACTAACCAATGAACATTAAGGGTGAGATTACGTCACGAGAGTTTACTGTCATTTGAATCGTAATATGATTTTTTTCGAATCCTGAGGAAACCAAGTATTTTAGAAAAATTTAAACGCAGGATGCAAGATTACATTATTACCGAGGGCGGAAAGCCCCTATAAACAAGCAGATTCTATTGAATGAAATATTTGAAATTAAATATCACACCTCTCTTTTATTTTCAGCCCTGTAACTTATTAAAATAAACATTATAGAAGTTTTCAGGGACTTTCAGCCCTCGGTAATAATGTAGTCTTTCATTCTGAGTTTAAATTTTTCAAAAATATTTATTAGTTTTCTCAGGATTCGAAAAAAATGAATACAATTAAAACACATTGGGAATTTTGACATGCGTCAAGGTTTTGCATTAACTCAATGTAAAATTCTGAACTGTTGAATTCCAGCTTCCCTAATAATTATTTTACATCAAAAGACATTAGAAACTATTTGAAGAGGATTGAAATCTGTATTGGAAATAACTGTTAAAATTGGTCTACGTAATTAAACATATTCCAAAATTTTGTAAAAATGTAATACATTTTAGTTTTCAGCCCAAACTTAGGCCACACACAATGCAATAATCTTCACATTTTTGAACTGTCAATATTTTTATTTTATCATCTATTGTTTAAAAACAATACAGTTGATAAGATACCCTCAGTTGCGGAGAAAGGATTAATAATAAAGATTTTTTAATTCAGTCAATGGTGTGAGCACTGTCAGTTAAATAGTAACGTGTGGCCTTACTTTTACACGCATACCTATTGTGGCAAATGTATCATATTTTTCAAAATTTTGGAATGCATTTAAATCGTAGAACAATTTTAACTTTTGATTTGAATACAGATTTTAATTCTCTACAAGTATTATCTCATGACTTTTGATGTAGAATAATTAGGGAAGCAGGAATTCGACAATTCAGAATTTTACATTGAGTTTCCTATGGCCCTTTTTACGATTCACCACCCGGTATAAGATAAAATGTGTACTATTTGTCTTATTATTTCATAATAACACAAATAATACACATATATACACAATAACACACATTCAATGATCGAAAATAATTTAAAAATATGGGAATATAAACTCTTGTGACGTAAGGTCAAAAATATAAGTCTCCCCACCACCGTCGGACAAGACAACCGTAATAAAGTCTAATAACCGTGTGGTAACATCCTTTTAAAATATCGAGGGTATACGAGCAGATTGCACAAGTCAAAAATCACTGTTTTGAGAAAATCAAGTTTTAGTAAAATTTTTAAATATAAATCAAAATTACACAAAAAGTATTACTTTTAGTTTACAGTAAAACCTCCGTTAACCGAAACAATTGGGGGGGGGGGAGACTGTTTCAGATAACAAGAATTTCGGTTAAAAATAACATTGTTTTTTGTATTCTTCTTTTATCAAATGACATAGTATTGGCGAGATATAGCTGCAAAACATTGTTGTCAAAAGAAAACACAAATGAAAATAGAAGATTTCTTAAAAAAAACAAGCTTAAACATGTTCATTTTCCTTAATTTTATTGCTTTTTTTAAATTGACTCTTTATTGACGATATTATTGAAATTGTCAGCCATTTCGGTTAAACGATGTTTCGGTTAAAACGGTTTCGGTTAAGGGAGGTTTTACTGTAATTCTATTACTTGTATACAGAGTTGGGATAAAGTATGGAACCAAGCAAATATCTTTGAAACGAAAAGAACAATATTTATGAAACTTTGCATGCAAGTACAGTGAGCAAAAAGGCATCTGATGCCATATTTTTTGTTACTACTCCACTTCCGGTTTCACCGGAAATACCCCTAACTTATTTAATTTAAATGGGACACCCTATATATTTTTGCGGATTTTAAAAGAACTTGTTATTCTTAATTCATACATACCAAATTTGGTAGAGAAAATTTGTTAAAAAGTGTCTGTAGATAATTTGTATGAAAATCGTAACAAGTTCAACTCCCTGTATAAATAAAAATAAGCACAACAGCAATGGCAATGGTATTGTCAAAATTTTCAAGAATTATTGACATTGCTAATTTTCTTTATATCAAATACAGGGTGAGTCAAGACGCAAGTACATTATTTTCTGAGTAATGTTAAATGGAACACCCTGTATTTTATATCATTATTGAAAAGTAACATTACCGTACTTTAATTTTTATATAACAATCCCTATGTCCAAATTTATTAGTTTTCGAGATATTTTCATTTTTCAGAGCAAATTATTTTAGGTGTCTAAATTTATTTAAATTTTAAGTAAGCCATGACTGAATTGACAATTGACGATTACTGATTATCAAACCGGAAATCAATGTAACAATGTAGCAAATAAATAAATAAAAAATAATTTATTAGTAATACATTTTACAAAAAAAAAACACTACCACAACATGCAACATTTTTGAAACAATTAAAAACTACTTTTTATGTAAATGTAACAATGTAACCAATAAAGAACGAAAAATAATTTATCGGTAATACATTTTGCAAAAAAAAACATGTTTGAAAAAATTAGAAGCTACTTTTAATAAAATATTTTTAATATTTAATTACATAAGGTGTTCAAAATTACCTCCTAACACATTTATGCACACCAAAAACGATCATTGAACGAGCTACTTACTCTACGAAGCATTTGTAAATTAACACATCGAAATACACTTTGTATTCTATTTTTCATCTCATCCCTTGTTGATGAAGGTATTTTATAAACTTCATTGTTAACGTAACCCCAAAAAAATCAGTCCAGTTTATTAAATTTTGGTGATCTGTGTGGCCACGCTACTAGTCCAATGAAAAGTGAAAATATCTCGAAAACTAATAAATTTAGACATAGGGAATGTTATCTAAAAATTAAAGTACGGTAATGCAATTTTTTAATAGTGATATAAAATACAGGGTGTTCCATTTAAATTTACTGAGAAAATAATGTACTTGCGTTTTAACTCACCCTGTATTTGATATAAAGAAAATTAGCAATATCAATCATTCTTGAAAGTTTTGACAATACGTAAAAAATATGGCATTAATAAACCATTGCTGTTTTGCTTATTTTTATGTATACAGGGAGTTGAACTTGTTACGATTTTCATATAAAATTGGCTATAACTTTGTAAATACTGTGTATAACATAACAAACCTTTATATTTTTGTGATGTAGAAGTTAACAGGATTTAGAATTTAAAATAAAATATAGGGTGTTCCATTTAAAAAAACATAAGTTTGGTCTGCCACTATGTTATCGAACACCCTGTAACATTCTAACTAATTTTGTAATGTGAAGCTCAAAGGTGGCTAAAATTTTTGTTTTTAACTTTTATTGCTATCTATTACTATAGCGGATCTATTGAGCTTTACCCCACTAATCAATCACCCTGTAGAGCTTTAAAAACCATTGTGACTGACAAAAATAGTTGTTATTATTCTAATTTTAATAGTTTTTTTAATTAAACCCCAAAATGGTGTAGGACAATCTTTAAACGTCGCTCGGTAGTTTTCTTGAAACTCTGCTTTTTTACTTATGACTCTCTTTGAGCGGAGGGGCGATATTTCCAATGAATTAAACATGTTAGCACCCTTTTCTAATATAAATTATTATAGTTCTTATACCGAATCACCTGTCTAAAATGTTTGTTATTTCACAAACGTAACAATGTTGAATCACATTGGAATCCATTAAGTAACCAAAGAAATTAGTTATTACCTAATCGCCGCTATTATACGACAACAAAAACTTCTGGGCACGTTCTCGTGATTAAGTGTTACAGCTATTTCCTCTCGTTTAGGAGAAACTAGTGCAAATATCAATTAGGATATTTCCTGTCAGTAAAATGTTAAACGGTTTTGCGATTTTCTTGAATGGATTTTTATCTGGGAGTGTAGTTTGGTGATCCGTACGGAATGAGTTTATTTAGACTCGGCCCAGTTACAATTATAGATCCACTCAATGACGTCACAACAGTTAAGTTTTATACTAAAGAATCATAATATGCATTATAGGTTTTACACGTATATAAATATCATTCATGAGTCCTTAGAACCTTTGGAATTTTTAAAGTGACAATGTATCGGTGTTAGCAACGTATGACTAATGTACCAAGGTCGCACGGTAAAAAAAAGAATTTTTGGAATCCACCAAATCGTTCTTTCTGGTCATTCATTGGCCTCTTTTTGGAAGCGATTTTTGCGATTTTCTTGAATGGATAAGTTTGCCTAGTTAAAGAATCATAATGCAGTAACATGAGTCGGTTTTACCCGTATGCATCATTAGCACTAACAAACAGTACCTAGGTCGCATGGTAAAAAAATAAACAACATTTCATCATCATCATTTTTTACTCCATCCAGATTAGGACTTGGTCCCTTCAAAAATCCTCTCCATTCATTCCTATTTTTGTTCATTTTTCAATAAAAAACCACGTTTTTAGACGGTTTTTCCCAAATAACTTTTAAGTAAGTATTTTATCGAAACAAATTCCTTAGCAACAATGTAGCTTATAAAAAAAAACGAAAAAAATGGTCAAATTCCAAACCGAATATTTCAACGTGCAATAACCACTTAAAATGAAGCACTTTTCGGGGAAAACTCATCAAAACTTTTTCAAAGCGTTAAAAAGAAGCTTTATTGTATTAATATCAGTATCCCAAATGAAATTAATCGTTACCGCTTTGCAATTTACTAAGATATTGTTTATACAATCTATAAGTTTCACCGGTTCAAGTATGTCATGTTAAATACAAAATTTGTTGTTGGAAATATTACACCTGAAGAAAACAAATATTAAAAAAATAAATGATGTATAATAAAAAAAAAACAAATTTTCCCAATAGTAGCGTGCTTTTACAATAAAAACATTTTACCGTAACATTCAGATCATCCCTGTCGTCCATTTCCAAAACATTGTTTAAATGTGTCCCAAAATTCATCTTCTATATTTAGGGATTTAATATGCCTTCTTATCGGAAGTAACTTTTTCGCACACATCACATACACATACAAACTAAAAGTAACTGACATAAAAAATAATATGCCAATCATTCGTTGACATTTCATACAAACAGTAGATAATCTTCTTTTCCATTTCCCAATTAGGTATATCTTGTTCAACGGCACAAAACCAAGTACTTTTTGTAAATGACGACTCCGATAAAATAAACTGAAGTTAGATTGGAATAGAATATGTCAATATTTCAAAAAATCAATAAAATTGGTTTTGTGGCTCTTTTAATCGAAGACATTATATTTTTCTTCTTAATATACTTGGATGTTCCATGCTTCTCTGCAGTGATGCGGTGAAGAAATTAGAAGAAGAATTGCATTGGACAATCGGAGCCATAACAAAACTTAAGTATGTACAAAGATTTGGAAATATCGTCGTATAACGCATTAACACCAAAGTACGAATACACTGATATTCTATATTCCTATATACAGTGCGTCCATAAATTAACGCATAAATTTATTATTTCGTAAGCCGGCGACATTAAGGAAAAATACAGAAACAGGTCGGTTTTTATTTTTAAATTACGATTTTTCGGCATATATATCATACTAGTGACATCATCCATCTGGGCGTGATGACGTAATCGATGATTTTTTAAATGAGAATAGGGATCATGTGATAGCTCATTGGAAAGGATATTCAATTATTTGTTCACTTGAGAACATTCACAGTCTATTGAGAACAAAGCTTCCCTTGTTCCCACTCCTTCTCTGAAACCGAATTGTTGGTTTCCCATTGTCTCTTCACATTTCTGCTCGATTCGATTAAGAATTATCTTCAGAAGTAGCTTGAGAGAGTGGCTCATAAGACTAATTAGTCTAAAGTCTGTACATGATGATGTATTAGGTTTCTTTGGGAGTGGAGTAAATGTAGACTCTAACCATATCTGTGGCATCATTCCAATTTCGTATACAGTAAGTAAATCGTTCAGCTGGACATAGGGAACATACATTGTATATATTTAGATACATATACTCCATCTAATTTACTTACCGTTGCACGTCATCCGCGTCATAGCCCGAGACGGCACATGATACCAACACCAAATATTTAGGCAGTAGTTGTGTTCTTTTTTAGAATCACTTTGCCGAGTACACTGGCGTTACAGCCACTAGGCATATTTAATTATATACGCGTAGAAATAATATTTAAAGATTTCTATTAATGTTAACTTAAAGAAATACACAATAATATGTTTCATTTAATTTGTATAAATGGATTATAAAGCGTTTTTATGAATCACATTTGTTCGGAATACACTGTAACTATAACCGAACGAAGGTGATATTTTGGCATAAATTGGTAACATTTATTTGACAGTTGCGGTGATGACACTTCATATTTGTTTATATTCTTTACTATAAGCATTTGTTCCATTATATTTACTGTTTTTATTATGTACTTTAACGTAAGATTATAACTTAATTCTTGTTTTATATTTCTAAAGATTTTATTTATTTACATTGAATATTAATTTGTTTTGCTGTATAATCCACTTACGCAAAAACTGTGTGATGTATTTGATTTAAAATGAATTCCAAGAATTTTTTGTAATTGGGCAACAATCAACAATGCCAACTTAGATCTCTAACGTAAATAATGACGTTCAACGGTAAGTAAATTAGACGGACTGTAAATACATACATTATATTATATTGAGATAATTGTGGCAACTGAGCTCTTTCGATGACAATATGGTTGTTAGCATTAAGGGGCATTAACCTCAAAATTGACAACTCATTTCGACTGACACACATAAACGTCAAAGTATGACAATGTAGTAGCTAAATATTTTTGGCCTAATCGAATGGGAAAACTGTTTAGTTTTAAAATTAGTTTTTAAATAAAATGTATTTTAAAAATTAAAGTAAAATTATTAACTCATTAATCATAAACTTTGTTTTTGATTTATTTATGGACAGCCTTGCTTCAAAACTCGCACGCATTATATTCGTTCTAACAGCTCTATTGCACCAAAAACTCGTTCTTGAACAGAAGCTTCAACTAACACAGGTTAGCGCAGTTGCCACAATTCTCTCATTGTATATTCCCAATGTCCAGCTGAAGGATTTACGTACTGTACATGTGGTTAAAAATGTTTGTTACTTCTGAGACATTGTCGTCATCTAGAAGTTTGAGCCAGTCTGATGGTATTTGGTCAGGGCCTGGAGATTTCCCATTTTTGCTTTGTTTGATGGCTTTCTCTACTTCCGCTTTTAAAATACTAGGACCAGTATTTGTATACTTTGTGGTGTTAAGTGGTGGCCTCGTAACCAGGACGAGCTCTTTATGTAAATCCATTCCTTCCATTCTTCCTTTTTTTTCGTTTAAGTCGAGAATTATTTTACCTTTCGAGTTTCTCATAAAGTGAGGAGTTCTTTTTCTCTGAGTGTAGGTAATTTCTTTAAGTTTTTTGTGTATATTAAACTCGTCATGTTTTCTTTGTAGTTCTTCCATTTCACGACATTTTTGTTCCATCCAGGTCCTTTTTGCTCTCTTAACCTCGTATCTTATTTGTCGATTTATTTCTCTATATCTAATCTCGTCTTTGTTTTTCCAATTTCTTCTTTGTTGAATAAGGTCTAGTATTTTATCGGTCATCCAATCCTTTTTCTTTGTTGGGTCTTTTTCTGGTTTCAAAACTTCGTTTGCTGTGGTGACCATTGACCATGGCTGAATTCATTATATCTAGATTTTGATCGCCATTTTCTTGTTCCGACCTTTTTCTTTGTTGGGTCTTTTTCTGGTTTCAAAACTTCGTTTGCTGTGGTGACCAAGGCTGAATTCATTATATCTAGATTTTGATCGACATTTTCTTGTTCCGACCTTTTTAACTGTTTTTTGATCTCACGATTTATCTTATTTCCGAACTCATCTGCTATTGCGGCATTTCTTAGTAGTCGATTGTTAGGTTTCTTCTGCGTTGTCGGGGCTCTTATTATTTTTAGTTTTAGTTTGAATCCAGCACAAAGCAGATTATGGTTAGTTGCTGCGTCTGCACTTGGGTATGTTTTTGTAGATATAATACTGTTTCTGAACCATCTATTAATGATAATGTAGTCAATTTGATTTCTGAATATCTTTCCCTCTTGATCAGCTGGAGATTTCGAAATATATAGTCGTGTTTTAGGTTGCTGAAACAAAGTATTTGCTATGATGCATTTCTCTTCTTGACAGAACTGTATTAGTATTTGCCCCCTTTCGCTCCTTTCTCCAAGTCCATACTTTCCGGGTATATCTTGTGTGATTTCGGCACCAACTTTTGATTAATTCGTTAGTGTTGGTTTATTCTTAGAGGTTAGGACAAAGTAAGTTTTCCGGAGGACTGTGCAAAAATTACAATGATAAATTAAACTGCTAGTAGATGGGGTGCAAAAGATTTACTAGAAAAAACATCAAGACGTGGTTTTTATTTTCGTTTAATTATAGCTGTCAATTTTTACAATCAATCAATTAAGTCAATTTATAGTTCATTTCCAAACAATATTTTATTTAAAAAGTCGGAATATAGTTGAATAGAAACTGTATCTTTCTTTTGTATGTCCTCCAGAAGCTGTTCGAGTAATGACATAACGGAACAAAAACTTTTGTTGTTTCTGAGAAGTGTGTCTTTGATCTAAAAAAAGTCATTGAACGTTCATTTTTAACAAACTATTTCTAATTCACAACTGTGATAGATTATAATCTTTATAGTATTGCTTATATAATTTCTTTAATAATTCAAACCATTTCATGTATTAACAAACAGTTTGAATCATTAACCGAGAACCAGAACCGTGGAATTGTTACATATTTAATAGCTCGTATAATTGTAACATTCCTCCAAGGACGTATTAAAATGTAAGTCGTTAAAATACAGGGTGTCTCATTCAATTGTAACTAAATTATAATAACAGTGACCCATTTTCCGTTTTTTGTTGATGGGGTTTGTTGATTCTTTCATTCATTCGTTCATGGGGGTTCATTCTTTGGGATAAGAATATATTTTCTTAGAAGTAAAACTTTTAACCAAGTAAGTTAACAATCGAAGTAGTACAGAAAACGACAATAAATATCGTTCCCATACCACCAGATTAACAACAGGTGGAATACTTTCTTTGGTTACACCTCCTGAGATTTTCAAAATTTATAAATCAAACAGGATGCGAGGAAATTAAGATGAGAGAATTTTAAATAATTCAAAACTCATCTGCTCAGCGTGGTAAAAGTTCCAACAAGAAAGATTCCTTAATACTCATACAAAAGAGTAAATGAATAAAAATGTATGAACATTTTCAATTTCTTTGCAACACGAAATTTATTAAAACACTTTTAACCAGAGTATTATGCAGCTGCTGCATTTTCGTCGATATAACTTTTAACCTATGAAATGCCAATAGTGTCAAAATTTCATAACAGTGGAGTAAACTTGCCTGAGGTTGGACCAATTACAAACAAGCATTACGGCGCGGTAAATTTGAATTACTCCTCCTGGTTTAAAAACAGGGTATAGGAGGAGTTAATATCCAACATATATCAGGAGTGCAAACTACAACATGTTTGGTGTTATCTTCTTGTTTTACTTTTTTCTGTTTCGTAATGTTTTATTTACTAGCAATTATTGTAATACATAAAGAAGTGACCCTATTTTTTGCCCGCCCAGCAACATACTTCTTTTAAAATCTAATTTCTTCGATAAACAGATTTTCTTATTAATTAATCGGTAACATAAATCAACTTTCTATATTAATAAAATGCGTTTACAATGTGTATTTGTAAAACAGCATATTTAATTTGATTTAGTGTACTAGATGCCTACCTAGAAAAACCTACTGTTTCCTTCTAGAAAAAGATAATACTGCTATTTATTGCTTTCTATTCATTTAAATTATATATGAGAGAAAGCAACAATCCTTAGGACTCATTGAAGTTGATAACAGTTATTTTAAGAATCAATCCGCCATCAAAATTACCATATGGCGTAAGAGTATTAAAAACGTTTCTTTATTAGACAAATCTGTGTAGTTGCCTGCAAGAAAGACCTTTCGACGCACTTAGTGGAGACGAAGTCAACGCGTGGGAGATATTTTTTTTATAGATACAGTCGAAATAAAAGTATGTGTTTCAAGAACGACTGATTACAGAAAAGGTATGCGTTGGAATGTATTAATATATTATGATTTTAATACTGTTAGTCCAAAGAAATAAGATTTTTCTCGTGACACATCCCCCTCCAGGACGAATCCAAATTTTTTGAGTAGTATGGATATCTATATCAATAACCTATATGTTTCCTGCAGCCGATTTTGATGATATACATAGTTATAAACAAATGAAGATCAAAAAACGGTAAATTTTCGCTTTTTTCGTCTATTACTAAAAAGTGAAGCATTCTAAACAAATTTGAGAAAAAGAAACTCGTAAATCATATAAAAAAAACTTCAATATGGCGTTTGCTGAATATGTCTATTTTTATTTGTTTCTTAGAAAATTGCAAAATAAATCATACATTTTGACATTTTATAAATGTTCATAACTTATGTAAAAATTAAGTTAGAACCTTCTTATTGCAGGGAATGCTGAGACTTCTTGTGCGCAAATTATATTTTAAATTTCAAAACAATTGGCCGAATAGTTTTAAAGTTATTTAATTTGTTTATTACAAATTCATTTTTTTGCAACACTTAAGTCCAAAAATTATGAAGTTACAGTAATACTTCGGACAGTTTATGAAAGAAGAACATTTATACTATTAACTTTAGTTAAAAAAATGACGAAAAGTAATTTTAAACAGTGTAAAATTATTTTGCAAAAACATGTCGATTTTTTGCTTACTTATAAACAATTAGAATAACTTTTAACCGTTACCCGTAGAATAATTATTTTTTAATATTTAGAAAGACTGAATTTTCATACACATTTAGAAAGAAAAACAATTGTCCTAGGACAATTAGGGACGAAGTTAGCCCCTTTTTAATTCACATGTTCTTGCCAAATAATTTTGCAATATTTAAAATTCTTTTTTGTCATTTTTTTTAATTAAATTAATGGTGTAGATCTTCTTCTTTCATAAACTGTCCAAAGTATTACAGTAACTTCATCATTTTCTGACTTATAGTGTTGCAAAAAAAAATGAATTTGGGATAAACAAATTAAATAACTTTTAAACTATTTGACCGATTGCTTTGAAATTTAGGGTATGATTTAAGCACCAGAAGTCTCAGCATTCCGTGTAATAAGAACGTTCTAAGTTTATTTTTACAGAAGTTGTGAATATTTATAAAAACTCAAAATTTATTATTTATTTTGCAATTTTCTAAGCAACCAATAAGGATAGACATATTCAGCGAACGCCATATTGAAGTTTTTTATAAAATTTATGAGTTTCTTACTCTCAAATTTGTTTAAAATGCTTAGCTTTTTGGTAATAGACGAAAAAAACGAAAAGTTACCGTTTTTTGATATTCATTTGTTTATAACTATGTATATCATCAAAATCGGCTGCAGGAAACATATAGGTTATTATTATAGATGTCCATACTACTCAAAAAACTTGGTTTCGGCTTGGAGGGGGTTGTGTCACCAACAGGATATTTTTTTTTTCTCTGAACTATATAGTTAGTTTATTACTAAACTTATTAAAGCGATCAAAGAACTGACCGCAAAATATTGGGAACCCTCTTAAAATGTTAGAATAATATCTGAAAGATGAAGAAACAGTCTATTATATGAGACTTACTAAATTAAATTTGACCCTTAATTTATTTAAATAATTGTAAATCAAAATTAAAAACAAATTTCCAAAAAATATTATTTCCAATATAAATAAGCACTATAAAATATTTTGTTTCGCAGAAAAAGTTGCGCTATGATATCACTATAAATTGATAAAAAAATTGGTTGATAAATATTGCGTTGTGTTGTTTATGAGATATTTAATTTGTCTATAAAAAATTACCATTTTTCAATTGCAAAAACGCGGTTGTTGCCGGTAGGGTATACAAGTTTTTAAGAAGGTCTTATTTGTTTTGCTTTTATGTATATTTTCCATAAATGTATTGACAAATCAACATTTCAATTGAAGACCACTCCAAAATACCGTTTGAAATTGGTGTAATTTGTTTAAAACTTATTTTTTTAATAACATCGCCGGGATTAAACATTTTTATTTTTCGATATTCGTTTTCTTGGTAATTTTTGACATATTCACAAAAGAATAAAAATGTTTTAAAAGCATTTTTCGCTGAGATAGCTTTTCCCAGTTTAAAAATTCATAATTTGTTTATTTGTCGATATTGACATTTAAAAGAACGTGAGTACATCTATTAACCTTAATACTTAACAATGTCATTTACACACATAATAAAAATTGTACAATATTTTGAAAAATGATGATATGAAAATTGGCCCTTGCTTTTTACAGGGCCTGAAAATATTTGCCATTTTTTATGTTGGCAGCCATTGGTACTACTGTCTGCGTTAGTTCCACTGATTTGTTGGCAAATTCTTTGTTTAGCTGTCAATTTATGTATTTTATCGCCTTTGAACACAACACTCTTTTTGTACACAAGTAAATTCGTCCAAGGGTCATAGAGAACAATAATTGAATTAAAACACTCGAAGGCTTTGTGTGTGAACGAGATGAGAAAGGCAATGGGCAAATTCACTGAAAAAGAAGGAGCTACCTTCTTTATTTCCGAAGAAAATAAAACTTTTAATGAGACCAAGTGTCTGGTTACGGTTTCGTGGTTTCTATTGCTTGCAAATCATAAATAGTGTGACCAATTATCCCGAAAAATCCGGGACACGGCCCGAATTACGAAGTCGTGTCCCGGCGTCCCGGACAAGGCTTTCGGGCCATCCGAATTTTCAACTATTTGGTAAAATTCTATTTTGAAATTTTGAATACGTTATTCTTCTAAGAATTCACATCAAATGAGTGTAATAGAGTCAGAGTGTAATACTAATACCAGTATTAGTGGACTTTTTTTCATTTCTATATTTTAATTATCGTCTTCTGAAAAGACAATAATTATATTTTTGATGCGATTAAGCCACAATTGGTTGTAATGATAATTACATTTTTATATTAACCTAAGGTGATATATATTTACATGGAAATCCAAAATCAGTTTATTTTCAAATTTTTGCTTTTTTGAGAACGATTTCCTGATTGGAAATCGAAACGTCAAAAACTAACAAAAATGTAATGATCATTACAGCAAATAATTGTGGCTTAACCCCATCAAAAATATCATCGACAACATAAAAATGTTAAATAATCAATAAAATTATGATATTAAAATTCTACATTTAACAAAATGGCCCGATTTTCATTGAAAAGTCCCGAATTTTAGATATTTTTTTCAGCCTTGTCCCGAATTCGACAGAATTGGAGTTGGTCACACTAATCATAAACCATACGAATGTTAAATTAAAGAAGACTAATTGACGTGGTACTAGGTCTGGTGGCTGAGCTATTGTGCCCTAAGTGCGGGATGTATAATAATATACCATTTTCACTTTATGAATATATTTGAACTTCACAGCGTTCGTTTAAACAATTAAACAACAGTATATATGTAAACAATAACTAAGGTATTATTGCTTCATCGTGACTAATCGATTGATCTGAATGTCTCGTCAATTCTTTGGTTCGTTTATATACAATAAATCATAAGGTCAATACCGGTCAATGCCGAAACATATTTACATTACTATAAACTATACTTATAATATTTTATTCAATGCTAAGGGTTAACGTACTATGTTACATCATCCCCTTTTAGAGAGGAGGGCTTATATCGTCAGATATAAGTCCTCAACTATATTATCACCCTAACTTAACAGAAAACCTATTTTTATCCAAAATATAGCAATAAAATATTTATATTATTCCTTATTCTAATAAATTGGTACCTATTTTATAACCAGATTAAATCTTATTTACAAATTAAATATATTTTAGTCTTTCTTTCACACTAATTCACTTCTTGTATGAATATAGCCTATTCTTATGAACTTCCTTTATTTTTCCCGGTTTTAACTCAATTTTGCAATTTACTTTACCTATCTCTGATATCCTATATGGACCGTTGTACAATGAATCGAATTTGGTGTTCTCTTCGTTTTTAATTAAGACTAAGTCACCTACTTTGAATTCCTGAGGTGATGCTACGATTTGGCTTTGCCCCTGCCTGTTTATTTTTTGTTGTATTAAAATTTTGCGGGCTCTGGTATGCGCCAACTGAAGTTTATACTTAAGCTCATTATAATATGCGTCTATATTGTAGCATGGTTGGATGTTAGAGGTGAGGTTCTCAGGTATATTTGCTGGCCTCCCATATACTAATTCAAAAGGTGTGTACCCATGGTATGAATTGGGGGTGGTGTTGTAACAGTATGTGAACATTCTACACCACTCATCCCAGTCATCCTTACCTTCGTTGATGAAACACCTGACGTACTCGTTAAGTGTGCGATGTAATTTTTCGCAGCTTCCTATCGATTGAGGGTGGTAAGCTACCGAGAAGTTATGTTGGATGTTGAGCATTTTCGTCAAACTCGACATTATTTCGTTTTTGTATTCCGTCCCTTGATCCGTCCTTATTTGTTTCATTAGCACGTACGTGGGTATGAAGTTTTCGAATATACCCCTAGCTATTGTATGCGCCTCCTTGTCCTGCACCGGGATACTTACTGCGTATTTCGTCAGTTCGCAGAGCATTGTTATGCAATACCGATTTCCTTCTCTGCTCCGTGGGAATGGGCCTACCGTGTCAATATACACTATATCCCATGGTTTCTCGGAAGTGTCCGTTACTATGAATTCCTCTGTATGGCCTTTCTTTGGTTTGTTTACTTGACATTTGTGGCAATTCTTGATATACAGTCTTACTTCGTTTTCCATATTTTTCCATTTAAAATTGGCTTTTAGTTTCTTTATTAGTCTATTATTCCCTACATGGCCTCCAAACATCGGGTGGTTATGATAGGTCTCTATTAATTGCTTTTTTTCTTTTTTCTCCCTTATTGTTCTAGGTACTTCGCAAATGCATATTTCTATATTTTTTAATACTTTATTTCCTTTCTCTATAAATTCTGTGATTGTGCAGTTTGTAAAAATAACGTCATTCGTATATATTTTTATTCTTTTGATTCCTCTAGCCTCCGCAAGCTTATTAAGCTTTCCCAACGCTTGACCTAAATCAAAGTTGGTAAAATTGGTAGGCAGTCTTTCGCAAACCCGTATCCTGTTTCTGATCCGTATGTTGATCTCGAGAGAAATACGGTTATCTACAAAAGACAGAAGTGGTAGCTTATGTGCTTCTAAATTATTTAGTACCTTCCTTACAGCTTTTCCCTGACTGTGAGTGTTAATCTTTGCTTGATTCGGGACGGGCTTTCCGCACTCTACCTTAGACCCTGCATTTCTTTTTGCTTGGGCCCTTGTTATTGCCAAGATATGAGTATTATCAATATATAAGTCTTTCAGCTGATCCACGGATATTCTTGAAATACTATCCGCGTAGTTATTATTTCCTGTGATGTAGTGTATGTCAAAGTTGTATTCCTCCAAATCTAGCCTAATTCTTGTAAGTTTAGATGTAGGTTCTGTCATGGAGAAGAGATGGGTCAATGGTTTGTGATCTGTTTTAATAATAAATTTCGGTGCCCCATATAGATAGCATTTAAAATGATTTATGCCCCAATGTATAGCTAACAGTTCTTTCATAATTATAGGCTTATTGATTTCACTTTTCTTGAAGGCACGTGATGCATATGCTATGGGTAGATCTATACCATCATAGTTTTGACTCAGAATTGCTGAACATGCTGTATTAGATGCATCCGTTGTCAAAATAAATTGTTTGTTGAAGTCCGGATATTGAAGTATAGGAGGGTTTGTTAATGCCAGTTTTAGCTTCTGAAAAGAATTTTCGCACTCTGTCGACCATTCAAATTTCACTTTTTTCTTTGCCAATCTATTTAGCGGTATACAAATTTCTGCAAATTTCCTAATAAATCGTCTGTAATAATTACAAAAAGCTACAAATCTTTTTGCTTCATCAGCGTTTGTAGGGGTAGGATAATTCTCAATTACCGAATATTTTGCTTTATCTGGTCGTACGCCGTCTTGAGATAAATCATGCCCTAAGTAAGTAACCTCTTTTCGGAAGAATTGGCATTTTTCAGGATTTAGCTTTAGGTTGAATTTCCGGCATGTTTCGAATACCTTTCTTAAGTTAGTTAAGTGATGATTTTCTGATATGCCTATTACAACTATATCGTCCATATATAGGAATGCTTTTTCGGGTGTCAATCCTGAGAATGCTATCGACATCATTCTTGAAAAGCTATTTGGGCTTATGTTTAACCCAAACGGTAATCTTGTGTACTGAAATGATCCTTTCTCTGTACTGAAGGAGGTGTATTTTCTTGAGGCTTTTTCTAGTGGGATTTGGTGGAAACCTGACATTAGGTCCAGGACTGAAAACCACCTAGATCTTCCTAATTGATCTAGAATTGCATCTATGCGCGGTAACGGGAATTTATCTGTGACTAACTTCTTATTAAGTTGTCTAAAATCAATGCACAATCTCCACGCCTTGCTTCCGTCTATTGATTTTTTAGGTACTAAAACTACTGGACTGTTGTATTCCGACGTTGAAGGTTCTACGATACCTTGCTTTAGCATTTTGTTTACCTGCGCGTTGACTTCCGATGTTTGAAAATGTGGGGTACGATAATTTTTAATATATACTGGGGTAGTATCCTTCACCCGTAGCTTCTGTTCGTAAAAATTATTATGTGTTAATATGTCGTCTTTTAATGCAAAGATGTCTGCAAAATCTTCACACAAGGCTACTAGTTTCTCTTTCGCATACTCAGGAACTTCTAGATTCAGTGATTCCTGCAATATTTTCTTCCTGTTTTCCATAACATTCTCCACCTTATATATGTTGAATAGGTTCAGCTCCAATGTTTTGATGTCATTTGTATTGATAATCGCACTCTCATAGTTTGTATTCAAAATTTTGATATATGGGTTTCTCCTTGAAATGATCGATCTTGCTATGAAAACTCCTTGTATAATTTCCTGTTGTTCTACGACTATATTCTCATTTATACCTTTAAATCCATTGATTAATCTATAAATTTCGCATCTCGGTGGAATTGCTATGTTGTTCTGATTTGTGTTATCAAGAATATTAAGACTAATGTAATAATCATCGTCAGTTTTTACGTGTAGTTTCAGGTTGGAATAGTCTAACATACATTGATATTTGGTTATGAAGTCTCTCCCGATTATTCCATCTGTGGGTATCGGAAAGTCTTTCCTAACTACCTGGAAGCTATGAAGAAAAGTGTTTCCATTTATGTTTAGTAAAGTGTCTACTCTCCCTAACGTTTGTAATTCTCCTTGCGTAACTCCCTTTATTTTGACTATTGAGTTTCTTTGTATTGCTTGGCGTGGGAAATCATCCTCAATTTTTAATAAGGAAATATCTGCTCCTGTATCCAGTATAAATGTGTGTATTTTATTCGATATTTTTGTGTAAATTTCTACAAAGTTAGAGAGTGTTAAGTCAAAGTTGTAAATATAATGGCTACTTTCTTTTGTGAGACGGTTGGGATTGACCCTAACCCTATTTCCATTCAAAACCCCAACTGCGTTTCCTCAGGCGAATTTTCGCTTGTACTCTCGCTTTCGCAAGTTCTAATATTGGCATTATTTGCTCTGTTAAAATTTGATCTACTGTTTCCCCTATTATAATATTCCTGATTTCTCCTATATCTTGGGTCTCCTCTATATCTAGTACCGTTGTTATTTCGCCATTCTCCTTGCTGTCTCTCATAATTGTTTCTATTCCAATTTCTGTCCTGACCTCTACTACTGTTTCCTCTAAAGTTGGTCTTATAGTTCAGCACTCTATTCTGCTGCTCATCTGACGTGTCTATTGACAAAAATTTTGTCAACGCCTCCTGTGGTGTGTCAAACTTCCCTGCTTCCATTATTATCCTTACCCTTTCCGAACTTGCATTTCGCGTCAATGTATTGACTGTTGCTTCTGCCGCGTATTTTCTAACCAGGTCTCCGGGCATTCCTTCCGCTATGTACGCTGTTTTCAGTTGTTCTACCAATTCTTCTATTTCTGTAGCGTATGTTGTCGCGTCCCTATGGGCTTGTTTCTTCCTATTCAGCTTGGCTATTACCAATTTAGGACTATCTCCTTTTATATTTTTCTTTAATGTGTCTATAATTTTTTCGATGGAATCCTCTGTCGTGATTAGACTTCTCGCTTTTCCAATAAGCCTTGATTTTACCAGTGTTATTGCTGTATTTTCGTGCCCTTCTTGTATCGATTTTACGAATTCTAATGCATCCACGAATGCTTGCAACTTCCCGATTTCTCCATCGAATTCTCTGGGCAACACCCTACTCGCTGTAGTTAGAAAGTCGTTCATATTTAAGGCCATGTTTTCCTCAGTTTCGCTGTGGTCCTGTGCTTCCACTATATCTTTTCTTATATGTTGTGTAATCGTCTCGGGAACTATTATCCTTGAGTCTAGAGCTTGGAAAGTTCTGATAACCTTATCCCTGATTTTGCAGAAATAATTGCTACAAATAGTACGCTGAGCGTCGTTAAGGATTCCTTCGTTTTTGCTTACCAGTGCAATGAACTCGTTATATGTAGTGATTAGGTTGCTGATTATGTCCAATCGTACTTCTATATTTTTGGGTATTGCTTTTTTCAATGCTCTTTTACTCTGTTTATCACTTTCTTTTAACAGGCTATCTAATTTATTTTCAAAAGTTTCCCAATTAGCCGACATTTAAAGTAAATCTAATCATTGCTCATTATATTAAAAAAAAATGTTATGTTATATTAAGTTAAATCATTAGTAAAATGTCATGTCAATGAATATTAAAGAATATTATATTTTAGAATCCCTATAAAATAATGTCAATACCTTAAACTCGGTCCATCATGATAATAAAAATTTGAAAATAATAATAAAAGTTCGATAAAGGAAGTATAAAAATAGGATAAATTCTTACCTTGTCTCTTTACACCTGGATTGCTTCTTTGGATTGTCCTCTTAAAGTTTCTCCCCTGTGTCGACTTTGGTTCGTTTCTCTATTGGATTGGTTTTACTTCCCATTTCTAGTTTATAACAACCATTTTCTGCGTACTTTCCTTCGGGTCCAAAAGGCTGGAGCTTAGCATGCTTTTCCAATTAGGCAGATGATCGCCATGACGTGGTACTAGGTCTGGTGGCTGAGCTATTGTGCCCTAAGTGCGGGATGTATAATAATATACCATTTTCACTTTATGAATATATTTGAACTTCACAGCGTTCGTTTAAACAATTAAACAACAGTATATATGTAAACAATAACTAAGGTATTATTGCTTCATCGTGACTAATCGATTGATCTGAATGTCTCGTCAATTCTTTGGTTCGTTTATATACAATAAATCATAAGGTCAATACCGGTCAATGCCGAAACATATTTACATTACTATAAACTATACTTATAATATTTTATTCAATGCTAAGGGTTAACGTACTATGTTACATAATGGAGGTCTATAATTTGCACCTTACTTCCCGCCTATTCAACGTGGCAAAATTCCAACGAAAACATGGTCTCTATACTCAGGAGTAGAACTAATACAAAAAAATTTCGCCGTGAAACGAAAACAAGAGACGTATTATACTTCAGTTCGTTCAGGGACCGCCATAAATACCCTAACTAGTTTCATCCTTATTAGAAATCATCAGAGAGTGTATATGGATATCTCTGAAAAAAAAAATGAAATAAACCGAGCCTGCTAATAACGAATCACGACAAAATACCAAAATAGGGATGCCGTAGCGACATCTGCCTAAAGCAATTCAAAGTTTTATTTCCGAAGAAAATAAAACTTTTAATGGGACCAAATTTCTGATTGCGTCTTCGCGGTTTCTATTGCATGCAAACCATACGAATGTTGAATTAAAGAAGACTATGGAAAGTCTATAATTTGCACCTCACTTCCCGTCTATTCGACGTGGCAAAATTCCAACGAAGACATAGTCTCTATATAATACGTTTCTTGTTTTCGTTTCAGGGCGAAATTCCATTAAAAACCAATTTAAATAAAATAATAAAAATGTATACCATTTTTATTCGGCTGCAATACGAAGGAAAAACAATCTTACTTTTTAATTAGAATAAGGAGTGCAGCCAGTCCCTTTAACTGCAGTTTTCTGCTCTTATTGGAGCGTCATCAGAAGGAACGTAGGCACTGTTCTCCTTAATCCAATCAAACCGCATCGAAAGGTTTTCCCAAATATTGCAGCCAAAGTGATGGTAATGGGTGGCTAGCGCCATCTGGCCGTAAAAATACGAAGCAAGTTTTCAATCCTAATAGCAAATAATTAATATTGAAAAATATCAAAAATCACTAAAAGATTTTTAAATTGAAAACTTACTGGTACATCCCCATGTATACGCCTCCAAGACTTCTACAATTTGCAAGTCATATGGATGCTGCAGTAAAGACGATAGGGAAGGAATTCTAAACCTTACAATTCAAATCCCCCGTCTGCAGCCGGCTAGGAACTGAAAGATGCACCATAGTTACTCTACTGAGTAATACGAAAATAAAATAATACAAATGTATACCATTTTTATTCGGCTGCAATACGAAGGAAAAACAATCTTACTTTTTAATTAGAATAAGGAGTGCAGCCAGTCCCTTTAACTGCAGTTTTCTGCTCTTATTGGAGCGTCATCAGAAGGAACGTAGGCACTGTTCTCCTTAATCCAATCAAACCGCATCGAAAGGTTTTCCCAAATATTGCAGCCAAAGTGATGGTAATGGGTGGCTAGCGCCATCTGGCCGTAAAAATACGAAGCAAGTTTTCAATCCTAATAGCAAATAATTAATATTGAAAAATATCAAAAATCACTAAAAGATTTTTAAATTGAAAACTTACTGGTACATCCCCATGTATACGCCTCCAAGACTTCTACAATTTGCAAGTCATATGGATGCTGCAGTAAAGACGATAGGGAAGGAATTCTAAACCTTGCAATTCAAATCCCCCGTCTGCAGCCGGCTAGGAACTGAAAGATGCACCATAGTTACTCTACTGAGTAATACGAAAATAAAATAATAAAAATGTATACCATTTTTATTCGGCTGCAATACGAAGGAAAAACAATCTTACTTTTTAATTAGAATTGCAGCCGAATAAAAATGGTATACATTTTTATTATTTTATTTTCGTATTACTCAGTAGAGTAACTATGGTGCATCTTTCAGTTCCTAGCCGGCTGCAGACGGGGGATTTGAATTGCAAGGTTTAGAATTCCTTCCCTATCGTCTTTACTGCAGCATCCATATGACTTGCAAATTGTAGAAGTCTTGGAGGCGTATACATGGGGATGTACCAGTAAGTTTTCAATTTAAAAATCTTTTAGTGATTTTTGATATTTTTCAATATTAATTATTTGCTATTAGGATTGAAAACTTGCTTCGTATTTTTACGGCCAGATGGCGCTAGCCACCCATTACCATCACTTTGGCTGCAATATTTGGGAAAATCTTTCGATGCGGTTTGATTGGATTAAGGAGAACAGTGCCTACGTTCCTTCTGATGACGCTCCAATAAGAGCAGAAAACTGCAGTTAAAGGGACTGGCTGCACTCCTTATTCTAATTAAAAAGTAAGATTGTTTTTCCTTCGTATTGCAGCCGAATAAAAATGGTATACATTTTTATTATTTTATTTTCGTATTACTCAGTAGAGTAACTATGGTGCATCTTTCAGTTCCTAGCCGGCTGCAGACGGGGGATTTGAATTGCAAGGTTTAGAATTCCTTCCCTATCGTCTTTACTGCAGCATCCATATGACTTGCAAATTGTAGAAGTCTTGGAGGCGTATACATGGGGATGTACCAGTAAGTTTTCAATTTAAAAATCTTTTAGTGATTTTTGATATTTTTCAATATTAATTATTTGCTATTAGGATTGAAAACTTGCTTCGTATTACCAATTTAAATATTTATTATAGAAAACATCAAAAATAAAAATTTCCACAATTCACACTTCTTAAAATATTCCCCAACATCCTTAGCAGAAGACATTGAAGTCCAGTAGGAATAGAATAGAATAGAAATATGCTTTATTGTCATGAAAAATTTTAACAATTTTATAGACAAAGCTTACAAGAATCATAAATAAGAACAATAACAAATACAATTTACTAAAATGATATAAATCGTCTATATAAATAAAAATAATGAAGAGAAACAAAAAAAAAACAGTAACAATCTATTGCAAAATTTAAAAAAAAATTGCAAATTGCATATTCTACCTTAAGAAATTTAATAAGTTAAGTTAAGCTGCTGCATATGACACTCAAATATAGATTAAGATTATACTTATAAATAAGAATACTGTACTTTCTTAGTTATTGGTTAAGAAACTCTGCTGTTGAATAATATGGTCTTTCAGATAAATAGGCTTTAGTCATTTTACGGAACTTGGGGAAAGATGTTGCAGATTTAAGTTGTAGAGGGAGATGGTTGTAAAGTTTTTTTGCAGAATATAATATAGATTTCTTTACTAACTCACTGGACGGGATCGGTAAATAGATGTCAAAGGTAGAATTTCTGGTGGAATAGTCATGTCTAGGTCTTGCTGGAAAGACATGTAGATGTTTACGAATTAAGCAAACAGTTTCTAAAATATATAAAGAAGGTAGTGTTAGAATCCTGTGATCTTTGAAGTAGCTTCTGCAATGTGTTGTTCTTCTGAGGCCAAACAGATATCTTATTGCTCTTTTTTGTAATTTAAAAATAACATCAGTTTGGGCAGCCGTACCAGAACCCCAAAAAGGGAGACCATATCGAAGATGTGACTCGAACAAAGAAAAATATGTTATTTTGGAAGAGGCTAAATTCATTTCCTTCGAAACAGATCTTATTGCAAAGCAAGCTGAGGATAGTTTCTTGCTTAACACATGAAGGGACCATTTCAGATTCCTATCTAAAAAAATACCAAGAAACTTTACAGAATCAACGATACTGATCTGGCTGTTATGAAGAGGTAAGGGTTGAAGAGCTCCTTTATAGGACAATGCTACTGTTTTATCTACGTTAAAAGAGAGTAAATTTGAATCGGACCAAGATTTTATTGTAAGTAGATCAGAAGTTATAGTAGCATGAAGAGTTGCGATATTTGAGTTGCTCCAAGTGATACTGGTATCATCAGCAAAAAGAAAAACTTTTCCATCGATTTTTAAGCTAGTGATGTCATTAATAAAGATAAGGAAAAGTAGAGGACCCAATACTGAACCTTGTGGTACCCCACATACAACATTTTTGAGACTAGAGTCTGTATCATTTGCTCTAACCAGTTGTTTCCTATTATCCAAGTAAGATTGAAACCAGTTCGAAGAAATACCTCGAATTCCATAGAAATCTAGTTTTTTTATCAAAATGTCGTGATTCACACAATCAAAAGCTTTGGCATAATCACAAAAAACAGTGGCAGTGTGCAGATTATTGTTTAATGCTTGATAAACCTCATGTAGTACTGAAAACATGGCATCTGTGGTACATTTATTATTTAAAAAGCCGAACTGATTTTGTGATAAAATATTGTTATCAACGAGAAAGGACATAAGTCGGGCTTTTATGAGTCTCTCAATAATTTTGGAGAGTACCGGTAGTAATGCAATAGGTCTATAATTGCAGGCATTGGATTTTTCACCACCCTTATGAATAGGAATAATGATGGCCGTCTTTAGGCACTCTGGAAATTTACCTTTCTCAAAAGAATCATTAATTAGAGAGATAAGGACTCCCAACACACTGTCTGGGAGATTTGAGAAAATTTTTATGGATAGTCCATCGGTACTACAGGAAGATTTGCTTTTGATATTATTGATTGTCTGAATCAGTTCAGATTTATCAACCGGTCTTATAAAGAATGAATTCGAGACCTTTCCTGAATTAGGGAGATAGGAAATGGGATCTTGTTGTGACACAATAGTCGATGTTATATTTTTACTCACATTAACAAAGTATTCATTTAGATTTTCTGGGTCTGGAAGGGAAAATGTTTGAGCTGTGTGAGTTTAATTACGAAGATCGTTTATTATGGACCAAGTTTCTTTTGCAACACTTTTAGAGCTTCTCAGACGATTTTGATAGTACAATTTTTTAGCTGATTTTATAAGTTTTAAATAGATTGCCCTGTACTTGGTGATATATTCAGTAACAGAGACGTTGGTAGTAAATTTCTTGATGTACAGTAGTGAACGCATATTTTTGGCTGATATGCGGACACCTTTGGTAGTCCAGGGTTTGTGATGTTTTGGCTTAATTGTGATTAAAGGAAATGCTTTATTAAAGATACAGACAAGCTTATTCAAAAAGTCACTGAAATTATTATCGACGTTCTTAGAAGGAAAGGGCCACTCAGAGGTTAAGCATAAATTTTGGAATTTACGAAAATTCCGAGCGGAAAAAATCCTGCCTAAACGTCGAGTTTTCGAAGAGTGCTTACTAAAGATGTTAAACTTCGTATAAACCGCTTCATGATCAGATAGTCCCGCATTAACAGTTGTAGCGCAGACATCACGGGGTGAGAAGTCTGAGACAATATAATCAATTATGGTAGATGAAGTTTTTGTAATCCTTGTAGGAGAATCAATGTGCATTGTTAGACCATACGATTCAAATATGTTGACTAGGGATATTTGTGTAGCACAAGCAGCAGCATAATTAATGTTAAAGTCCCCGCATAAAATTTTTCTGCTTTTATGGGGCAGGTCATCTAACAAATTAAGCAGGTTCTGAAAAAAAGAAAAAGCAGGAAGACTGAAGAAAGAAACTGTATTTATATTGTC
Source organism: Diabrotica virgifera virgifera (assembly GCF_917563875.1). Lineage (NCBI taxonomy): Eukaryota > Metazoa > Arthropoda > Insecta > Coleoptera > Chrysomelidae > Diabrotica > Diabrotica virgifera. The sequence goes on along the minus strand of NC_065443.1, from coordinate 143,396,064 downwards.
TATTTACCAGCGGCGGCTCGTCACGAGGAGGCAACGGAGGCATTTTATGTGATCTCTGGGACATAATATTTCTATAATTATTATTGATGAAATGTCACTGTTTTGTTTATTTTGAATCACGAGAAACAACAAGCGCTCGTACTAAAAATTATTGCACACTTGTAACTAAACGCATCTGGAACGTATCTATATACCCACCTATACGCTGTGAGCAGCTCCTCATATCCCTACCAAGGGAGGCAGAAACCAGACTCCACTCCGTTGTTTCCTATGCGTCTCGTATAGTTTCCTATGCGTACAATAATACTCGATAGAGAAACGTAATATTATATCGCTTCACGTCATACTACCCAGAAATATAAGGCAAGGGAGGCTAAACCAGAATTAGGCTCCCTTGTGTTTTTACTTATATTCTATAAGGAAGTATAATAGTCCGGGTATTTCTTGGTGTGATTTTATCATTTTTTTTTTAATTAGTGTTTGGTGAATTTTTGTATTTCATATATTTTTATTTGTGTTGTTATTGGCTTGGTAAGGTTATTTTTACAATTTATGTACCGTTGTTTGTTTATATAAAATGGATAAGTTAAACGAAATCAAAATATCTGAAGATATAATTGACTGGCTGCTCAAGAATAATTTTAATACTTTAGTATATTTAATAAAGCTTATATTATTAAAACCTTAGGAAGACCACTGCCAAATTTAACTATTATTAAATCCTCAGGTAATCGTCAAATCGTGAATTTAATATTAATTGGTTTAATAAATGGGACTGGTTAACCGGGTCTAAGAGGGGAAAAGTTTTTTGCTATCCTTGTAAATATCTTATTTTCAACACAAACCGAACATAGAACATGGTCTGAAATAGGATATTCAGATCTAAAAAATTTACCTCGTTCAACTGAATGACATTCCAAATCTAAAGATCACATATTTTCGTCGTGTAAATTAAAACTTTTTGCTAAACAAAATATAGTAACTACTTTAGATACAGCTCAAAAAGAGGCCATAATTACTTACAATAATCAGGTTTTGGAGAATAGGATGAATTTAAATAGGCTTATCGATATAACAATATATTTAGCTTCGCAAGAATTAGCTTTTCCCGGACACGATGAAAGTGATGATTCCATTAATCGCGGCAATTACAAGGAACTTCTATGGTTGTGGGGTAAATATGACACAAAATTCGAAAAATTTCGTTAATTTTAGATTTAATCCTGTTTTTATAAAGTCCTTTTAGTATCGATAATTCTAACAATATTATTATTATTAATTACAAAAGCTATTCTACATCTCAGTTATCAATGCAAGCATGCGGAAGAGGGAGGGTCCCCGTAAGGTGAAATGTAAATAAAAATGGTCAAAAACAAATGGAGCCTCAAATTACATTTTTTGGTGCATTTTTTTGCTAGTGCAAATTTGTCTAGATTTTTTATAGTTAGAGCCTCCCCTATTGTAAAACTCACGAGCCGCCACTGCTATTTACATTGTTCTTGTGTAGTTTATGATTGTTTCTAAATGATGTTATTTATTGCTGTATATGTATACATATTAGTAGGTATGGTTGCCATTTAATAGTGGGAGGGAGATACGTGGAGGAATTGTATCTCTCTCACATTATCGATTTCCTTCCATTTTTAAGACACCCATTAGGTACCAGTGAGGTCTTAGCTACACTAGCAATCCTTAGGTGCCTAAATGTGTGATCTGATCACTTAACACAAGATAAATACTATCTTTACATTAGTTATTTCTAAGGTATTTATTCATATACACGCATACAGTTGCTTCACACCAACGAAGGGAGCCTATTTAGAATCTAGGGCCTTTCTGAACATCATCTAAAGGGTTTAAGTGCAGTTTTGGTAGTTCTGAGATAATCAGCTTCAAAGTTGTTTGAGTTTTATAAATTCTAGAAGTCATTAAATTAAAATAATCGTGTACAATGTACTATAAAATGATAAAGGATATATAACGATATATTATTACTCTTACTATATCCTTCCTTTTTTCAATTAATAAAAAAATGTACTTGAATCGGTACATGGTGTTGATAAATGTTACTGGTAAAACGGTTCAAGTGCAGATGTTAACTACATATTACTAATTATTTTTGTCCTAGCTGTTATCCACAGTGTAACTACAACTGACACGTTGCATAATACTTAATTAGTCTTCAAAATTGGTCACAAATATAATATTTATTTACTTGAAATTAATCCAGTATTAACATGTGTGTTAACAGAATACTAAAAATAGTTTCGTGGTAAAATGGTTCCAGCGCACTTAAACCCGTTTATTACTATTTGTTTTTACAGAATACTAAAAATAGTTTTGTGGTAAAACGGTTTAATTAAGCGCACGGGTAAACCTGTTTACTACCAAAGCAAACTGCAATTGTTTTTAGTGAACTAAATGTAATGTCGATAGATGGCGACTGTAGGGCGAAATATGCTTAAATCGTTTTACGATCAAGTTCTAATACCATTTAAGTATGCGAATCTGTACTTGAAGTAAAATTTTAAAAAAGTGCACTTAAACCCTATTACTTCTAACCCCCTCAATTATGTTTTGTTGTGGTTTATAGCAGCGTTTCCCAAATGGTGGGTCGCGACCCGGTACCGGTCCACGAAAGAAAAATGCCGGGTCGCGTCGTCTCGCCGTCTCACATATTGCATTTTAAGGCCACTCTCTGACTGACGCCACCGCTATCTTTGTGATATTTTTGGCTTCTTGAACAATGTAAATATGACATTACAAGGTAGCAATGTAAATGTATTTAGAGTACAAGAGAAGGTGGAAGCTGCAACAACAAAACTTAATTTGATGTCACGTCACGCGCAAGCAGGAAATTACAAAGCTTTTAAAAAGCTAACAGAACTACAAAAAGAGTATAACGTGAATTCGTTGTAGGATGAGATTTCAGTAGCTTTCAAAGAATAATTCAAATCTGAAGGAATATTCCCCAATCCACAGCAACAAAGTATGGATAAGGAATCCATTTACAATGGACAAAGAATCCGAGACAGTCCTTCCTGATTTAGATGATTACGACTGATAGATTATTAACTGTTTTGTCGCCAGGAGTACCCAGTTTTAACAGGAAAAGCGATAAAATTTCTAATTTCTTTTATTATGACCTATAGGTGTGACGCGGGGTTTTCAATACTGGTTTTCCTCAAAAATAAATACATATAGAAATCGTCTGGAACGACCTGATGATAATATTAATATTTTTCCTCCAAACGTGAATTTTTTAGTTAACTAGAAACAACTGCATACTTTTCATTAATAAATTATTTGATTTTTATTTTGTTTTATTACATTTTTGTTTGAGCTAATGATTCTTTATTAAAATACAGTGATGAGCGCGCTAATTAGTTGTGGATGTGGTGAAGAATTTTCAGAATTTCACGTAAATTTTAATACAACAGATCTAAAACAAATTACAATAACTTGAATGTAAGGAGTAAAAATGTTCGTTCATCGAAGCGTTGGTTTTGTGTGTATTCTCGTCGTTATGTACTTTTTCGTCACCCAGTAACCCTGGCAAATGAACTTGGGTCACTTCGTTCGGCAATCTTCGGTAATACGCACTTGTACAATAATTGGCAGAGTCTAATAAATTTCAAAGTCAATGTACTTAACATATACTCCCCCACCTTGAAACCCCAAAGACCGGGTTTCAATAAAAAGTCTTAAAGAAAAAGTCAAAGATCATATTAATTATAGTTTTCAAACAAAAGTTATTGATCTTGGTTAGGCAGAACACATAATTTCACAACCGGTCGTTTAATCTCACCAGAGTTTGTCTTTATCACAACCGACCGCACAATATTGTCACTTCCGGTGTAAGTTTTTAAAATTCTGCCTAACTGCCACTTCAAGGGAGGAAGTCCATCATCCTTTACTAGAACCATGCGTCCAGGCTGGATCAGCTGTTGGCAATTCTCCTTCCACTTGACCCGCTGCTGAAGATGGGATACATATTCTTTGGACCATCTTGTCCAAAAGTGCTGTAATATCTGTTGCACCCTTTGGAATCTTGAAAGACGATTTTCATTAATGTCCATTAAGTTTTGTTGTGGTATACTCGTCAATGAAGATCCAATTAATAAGTGTGCAGGAGTAAGAGGGTTAGGGTCATTTGGGTCATTAGAAAGAGGATAGAGTGGTCTAGAATTGAGACAAGCCTCTATTTGATATAAAACCGTGGTAAATTCTTCAAATGTTAAAATTGCATTACCTACTACACGTTTCATGTGGTGCTTAACTGATTTAATGTTTGACTCCCATAATCCACCGAAGTGGGGAGCACGTGGAGTAATGAAATGCCATTGAATACCGTCGATTGAGAGGTCTGTAATAATGTGATCAGCATTTGTGTTAAAAAATTGTCTGAGTTCATTATTTGCTCCCACGAAAGTGCTGCCGTTATCTGAAAATATTTCGGAGCATTTACCGCGTCGGGCCGTGAATCGGCGTAATGCCGCTAAGAAGCATTCTGTCGTGAGATCACTGACAACTTCTAAATGTATAGCCTTACTGGCGAAGCAAATGAAGAGAGCAATATAAGCTTTAGAAGTTTTGTAATTACGACCCTTTCTATCTCGTAATAAAACGGGACCAGCATAATCGACACCAGAAACCGTGAAGGGACGTGAAGGGGTAACTCGTGACTCCGGAAGATTGCCCATAAGATACTGTTCGGGTTTATTGTTAAATCTAAAACATCGGACACAATCACGAACAATTTTTCGAACCAAATTGCGCCCTGATATTGGCCAGTAATTTTCTCTTAAGGAAGCAAGAAGTGCTTGAGGACCAATATGTAAAAGTTTCAAATGCTCATGGCGAGCAATGAGTATCGTGAGGTGATCTTTCTGAGGTAGGACTATGGGGTGTTTCTTGTTAAAATCAAATGACGAATGATGTAAACGACCGCCAACGCGTATTAATTTTGTTGTTGTATCAAAGAATGGAGTTAGGCCAAGAAGTTTACTTCTTTTGTCAATTTGGTTGGAATTGGAAAGTGCATCATAATCATATGGAAATGACTGACGTTGTACGAACCTAATTAAGGTTAAAAGGGAATTATTGAGTTCTATTGTGGTCAAGGGACCTGTTATTCGTAAATGTTTATGAATCAACAGATTGTCTTTAAATCTTAAGACATAAGCAAAGACGCGTGTTAGTTTATTTAATGAAGAATATTTGTAGTAAAAGGTAAATTCGTTGTTGATGTGATGAAACACAAGAGTTTTGTTACGCAGTTCAGGTAATTCAGAAGTTATACAAACTTCTTGATGTTTTGTATATTGAGGCCATTCTTCTTGAGGCAAAGTGAGCCAAGAAGGGCCATGAAACCATATGTGGGAATTACTGAGCGAAGAAGGACTTATACCTCGTGACAGTAGATCTGCTGGATTATCATAAGTATTAATATATTTCCAAAATTCAGGGTTGGTCAGTTTATGTATTTGTGAGACTCGATTTGCTATAAAAGTCTTAAGTAAATGGGGAGAGGTGTTTATCCATGAAATAACAATTTTAGAGTCAGTCCAATACGTAATGTTTTTAAAGGAGACATTTACAGATGAAGTGACCTTTTCGACAAGTTCAGAAAGTAGTGATGCCCCACAAAGTTCGAGTCTTGGAATGGTTACAAGTTTCATAGGAGAAACTCGAGTTTTAGCACAATAAAGATTTGAAGTGTAATTTCCAAATGTATCTGTGCAGCATATGTAAATACATGCACCGTAAGCCGCCTCCGAGGCGTCAGAAAACCCATGAAGTTGAACAGAAACTGGGTTAGAAGAAAGTACATGTCTAGGTATTTTTAAAGTGTTTAATTTTGTAAGTTCGAAGTAGTATTTCGACCAAAGTGTGTAAATACTTTCAGGAACAGATTCATCCCAACTTATCTTGAGTTTCCAGAGCTCTTTAAGAATAATTTTCGATATAACTGTTACGGGTGAAAGTAACCCCAAAGGATCAAATATTTGTGCTGTACAGGATAAAATCTGTCTTTTGCTAATCTTTAAGTTAATTGTGGAGATATTTATAGAATATTGTAGGGAATCACAAGACGGATTCCAAAGTAATCCTAGTGTTTTGTTATGTTCGTCAGAACCAAAATGCAAAAAATCAGGATCAGAATGATTTTGTAGAGACGAATCATTGGTAGTCCATTTTCTCAGAGGAAAACCGTAGGAAGATAATAAATATGAAATAGTTTCCTTGATTTCTCGGAGTTCTTCCGATGTGTCACAACCAGTTAATAGATCATCTACATAAAAATCGTGCAAAATTATAGAGGAAATTTTTGGGTATTCGGAAATATGTCGATGAGCAATTTCATGAAGAGACCTCATGGCAAGAAACGCTGCTGATGCAGTACCGTAGGTAACAGTATTCAGTGTATAAGCAGAAATTTCATCATTTTTATTAAATCTCCAAAGGATCTTTTGAAGGTAACGTTGTTCAGGAGTAAGGAAAACCTGACGATACATTTTAGTTATATCTGCACCCAGTACGAATTTATGTTGACGAAATCTAAGTAAAATGTAAAATAAATTATCTTGTAAATGAGGGCCGACATACATGATGTCATTTAATGAATAGCCTGTGGTAGTTTTCGCACTACCATCAAATACAACTCTTAACTTTGTAGTGGTTGAAGTTTCTTTTAAAACGCAGTGATGAGGTAAGAAGAATCCAGAATTATCATTAGTGTCATTTATTAGGGACATGTGACCAAGTTTAATGTACTCACGTATGAAGTCATGATATTCTAATTTCAATTGAATGTTATTTTCAAGTTTTCTCTCTAAGTTTAAAAAACGTTTTTTGGCAGTAGTTAGAGAATCCCCTAAAACTGATGGAGATTCCTTTAGTGGAAGAGTAGTGATAAAACGACCATCACAATGGCGAGAAATATGCTGCTTAAAATGATTTTCACAATAGATGTCTTCTTCGGAAACAAACTTAGTTTTAGGACACTCCTCTAGTTCCCAAAACTTTGTGAGCTGTGAATCTAATTCACTGGTAGAAGAAAAGTAACAATTATGTTGGGGGTGGTGTTGAATATTTGTTGGAATTGGGCCAGAAATTATCCAACCAAGAGTGGTTTTTTGAATGATCGGTAACCCAGGACCAAGTTTGATTTGTCCCACGCTTAAAATATCCCAAAATGTGTCAGCTCCAATAAGAAGGTCTACTGGACCAGGTTTTTCAAAATTCTGGTCAGCTAGAAGTAATTTTGTTGGAATATTGAGCTGGGAACGATTGATCTGTATGTAAGGTAAATTACTTGTTATGTTGGGCAAAATTAGACAAGATATTTTTTTCGAGAAATTGTTAATATCTGATTTAAATGTTAGTGATGTCCGGAAGTTAATATTGTGAGTTAATTGATTAATTCCCGAGATCGAAGTGTTGATTTTTTCCTTTGAAAGTTGTAAAATATCACAAAATTTCTCAGATATAAAGTTGGATTGACTTCCGTTGTCCAAGAGTACTCTGCATTTATGTGAGTTGCCGAACTTGTCAAAAACGTTAACAACAGCAGTTGAGAGTAGAATATACGGTTTAATAGCAGTGTGAACACTTGAGCTTATATGATGTGTTGAAGAGAAGTTAGAGGTAGAAGTAAATTCATTTGACTGCAGCTCAGTGTTTGGAACATTGGAAGGTAATGAAGATTGAGAAGAATTGTTTTCTGTGGAAACTGAATTTGAGGATTGTGAATTCTCGAAGTGTAACAGAGTGTGATGGATCTTTCCACATTTTCTACAACCAGTAGAACGACAATCCTTAGTACGATGGCATGTGCCAAGACAATTAAGGCATAAACGTAGACGTTTTGCATTGTTTAACCTATTAGTAGGATTTAGTTTTAAGAAGTCAGGACAATAATATATTTTATGTTCCTTATTACAAAAGTTGCATTTAAACCTATTCTCTGTATTAGAAACAAAGGCTCTTGTTTCAGACTTATTACCTTTGTAACGTGGTGAATTTTGATCCTGTTTATTATCATTGTAGTTATCTAATAACTCTAAGATACGACATCGTTCTTTTAAAAATTTCAGTAAATCATCTAAAACTGGTAGGTTGTCTTTACAATTTTGTGACTCCCAAGAGCGTCTTGTTGAGTTATCAAATTTTGTTGTTAACAAATAAATAATCAAATCATCCCAGTGTTTAGTGGGGCGTTTTAAAACTTCTAAAGCACGTAAATGTTTTTGTGTATTATCTAGAAGTTGTCTGAGACCTTGATTTGATTCTTTTGTAACTAGTGGTAGGTTAAAGAGAGCTTTAATGTGATTGTTTACAAGTAACTGTTTATTTTCAAATCTTTCGATCAATAAACTCCAAGCAATGTCGTAGTTTGCATCGCAGACTTGCAAAGATTTAATGTGTCGGCAGCTATGCCACGTAATGACAGACGTAAGTAATGAAACTTTTGTACATTGGAAAGTGAAGTATCATCATTAATAATAGAATTAAAACTGTCGCGAAAGAAGAGGAATTGATCAAACGATCCATCAAATGTAGCTAGATTCAATGGAGGTAACTTAATGTTGCTTGTATTTGTAGGCCTAGCTGCTATTGAACCATTGACACTACGTGAATCAGACGTTTCAGTAGGTCGTCTAGATAAAATAAGTTTTTTGATGTCAGATATTATTTTAAAATATCTGTCCTCAAAAGTCTGCCTTTCAATGGCATGTATTGTGTCATAATTTTCCTCGCAGTCAGGATCATCAGTTTCAATAAGCAGCTGAACCTCATTAAAAACATCTAAAAGCTCTTCGGCTTTGGATAATCGCATTTCTAAATCTACGAGGTCGATAACTTCATTATTTTCTACACTTCTAAAATATGTTGTTAAACGTGTAAGAGCACCTTTAGTGGCCATTCTCTTTGTTTTGTTTTGGTCTGACATTTTTGACAATTTGACCAAAATTTATGAGGATGCAAAATAATTAAATATTATGTATGTATGTGGCGTATATTATTATACAGATATAAACAATCAAAATGTGTTTGATGTTTAAAGAAATAAATATTTGATCTTCGATGAATGTAATTAAATAAAAAGAAATGATTTATTCAAGTGCAGAAAACGGAAATAAATGTTTTGTAATTCAATTATTATGTACGTAAGAATTATTATTAACGTTTAGTTACGATCTGTCAGAATAAAATAAAAAATCAGCTAGCACATTCACAATGAATACGAGAGTAGGTAAAACGTCAAATATGTCACTATTCGAAATAAATATATTAATTTAGATTAAAACTCATGTACTTACAATATTTATCAAATAGAGACTGAAAAAATGTGAAATTATAAAAAGGATTCAGTATTCAGTGTTGTAAATAATGTAGCTTCCTGGGGTTGATACAGCGGGTCAAGTACGACGTCGGTTCGTAGAATGTAAAGCTGCTATTTTCTTTTGTAGTTCTGCTGGCACTGTAGATTCGCAGTTCGAAGGACCAATAGTTGTGGATGTGGTGAAGAATTTTCAGAATTTCACGTAAATTTTAATACAACAGATCTAAAACAAATTACAATAACTTGAATGTAAGGAGTAAAAATGTTCGTTCATCGAAGCGTTGGTTTTGTGTGTATTCTCGTCGTTATGTACTTTTTCGTCACCCAGTAACCCTGGCAAATGAACTTGGGTCACTTCGTTCGGCAATCTTCGGTAATACGCACTTGTACAATAATTGGCAGAGTCTAATAAATTTCAAAGTCAATGTACTTAACACTAATAACCGGCAAAATACCGCAAAAGATGGAAAACACATTAAGTTTGTGAGATAAAAAGAAATGAAACTAGTTGAGGTGGAAGATTTAGCGATAGAAACTTAAAATTATACATTATATTTATTGTTTCTCATCTTTAGACGTATCTGACGAGTTTAGCAACTGCCACTGTCACAGTGACAGTTTTAGTTGATATACTAGTCTAATAGTTTCATTTCTTTTTATCTCACAACCTAATGTATTTTCCATCTTTTGCGCTATTTTGCCGGTTATTAGCGCGCTCATCACTGTATATAAAACTGTAATAAATATTTCAATATATGTTTTCTTGTACACACATACCAGGGTATAAAAAAAAATTTGTGGGTCACGAAGGATAAGCACAAAAATAACCGGGCCACAGAAAAATAAGTTTGGGAAACGCTGGTTTATAGCATTTTTTCCGAATTTAAAATTTTATGCAAGTTCCCTATTAAGATCATTTCGTATTTGGATGATTTTTAAAAATATTTTTAGTAAGAGACATTCTGCTATGCTAATTTTTTTTTGTTAAACTAGTTTCAAGGAAAATTCGGATTTCTTTCCACTTTCATTCTACTAGTAAACTACATTAATTTTTTTATGAAAAACCGCTCGATATGGTAACTACATTTCCAATAGTTAATTATTAATAGCATAATAATTAATTGTGTACACAGTCCTTTACTATCACCAATTTCATTAACTATCGAGAGAAATAGCCTATTGACATGATGACACCGTAACATCCTGAAAACAGTTAAAAATATTACTGGTCAAACAGAAAGAGCAAGCTGATCTGACATGAAAATTATACCATAATGTCAATGTCAGAAGTCGAACTCATCGACAGATGGTCAATACAAACATTTGAATCATCTCTCATGAGACTTGTGAGTTGGTTTGACGCACATCTCTAATGGAACAACTGTTTCTTAAATAAAAAATGAAGCTTTTAGTTGAAATATCATAGCATTTTTCTAAATATATTTACAAAATAATAAAGATAACCAAAAAGAGTTTTCTATTATTATGGTTAGTTTTGCTAAAGCAAAATTTCAGTGTTTTTCGGCTTTTAAATTTTTAATTTTAAATTATCTCTATACTGTCTATACAGTGTATGGGCATAAAGATTAAGGCACGCAGAATAATAAATTCTTAACAAAATTAGATTGATATATTACACATTAAAACGGATTTCATTGCGTAATACGCCTTTCTGATCAAATCTAACCTAAGTCTTTCAGACATCGCCTTTACTATGCCCTCCATCTTCCATCCATTTTGTTGCCGGTGGTCCTCGTTTCTCCGTTTCTCTTTGTGATTACAGTCTAATATTTTTTTGGGAATTCTGCTTTCTTACATTCATCTGACGTGCCCGTACCATAGAAGTTGCAGTTGTTATGTCTTCTACTATATTACTTTGTATTCTCATTTGTCTCCTAATATCGTCATTTTTTATGTGTTCTATCGGAGGTCCATTTCAGTACTTAATAGTTTGGTGTTAAACACTTCTCCAAGAAATTAACGCATCATCTTAAAAATGGGCCATTTTTGATGTCTCGAATTTCCTAAACCTGTTGTCCGATTTAAGTATTTTTTTAATATGTTATAGCCTTATTCTTTAACAATATCGCAGTAATAATAGTGTTGCTAAACAGGTAAATGTTCATTGTTTACAGGGTACACCAATCCAACTGTGATTTTAAGTTCGCGTGACCCTGTGGAATCTTCTAGCATTTATAAAATACTGAAATTAAAACCCAACTACCTATATCCTCACATTTACTTAACATTCTGTTTTTTTGGTTCATTCAATTACGTTGGATAATAAAAAAGTTAGGTACCTACTTTATCAACTAGCCTTGTTTTTCGTCAATACAGGGTTCTGTTTCTAATATGTATGGCAAACTTTAAGGGGTAATTCGGCATGAAAAATTATGAGAGTTTGCTTTATAAACGTATGTCCGCAAATGCGTCGTTTCCAAGATACTGGGTGGGGGTTGAAATTTTTCTTACAAACTGACGATTTATTTATTGCTCTAAAACCGGTAAGATGTGCAAATGAAATTTGATGGGTTTTAAGAGATAGTTATTGCGCATTTTTTGATATACAATTAGGAATTTAATATACATTCCATTGGTGCGCATACGGGTAATATGACCCGTATGTGCGCCAATAGTGAACATAAAATTCTTAATTGTATGTAAAAAACTGCACAATAACTACCTCTTAAAACTCACCAAATTTCATTTGCATATCTCAACCGGTTTTAGAGCAATAAATAAATCGCCAGTTTTTAAGAAAAATTTCAACACCCCCTATCTCGGAAACGAAGCATTTGCTGACATACGTTTATGAAGCAAACTGTCATTATTTTTTTCATGTAAAATTAACATCAAAAATAGACTTGTTTCGGGAATTTCTAATAATGTTGTTTATTTACTGTAGTATAGGTACATAACCATGTTGTTAACTGATTAAATTTGTAAGTGCGTTCCAAACAGATTAAAGTTGGGAACCCCTGTTTTAACCAGTAAACCAAGAAATACTGATAAATGGTGATCAATTCGTATCTTTTTAAATCTAAGAATCCTTACAACCTATGAGCACACTTTATTTCAAAGAACGTTGAAGACCGTTATGGTTGAATAGTAATTTTTAAATGAATTTTTTACTTGGCAAAACCAATTATTTCCTTGACAATTGCGTTTAATTTGAGGGAAATATTTACAGTAGTTGTTTTAATGAGAGCTTTATCAGGAAATTCCTCATTTGTTTACTTACATTTCCAAATCGTTATCATTATCAGTTGAAACTAGTTTGCGTCATCTATTACCTGAAACAAAATAGTTGGCGTTAAGAATAATATGAACAATAATTGTAATATCGATAATGTACGCAAACAATTTATACGCTATTAGATCAGGGCGCATCTGTAAAAATATTAGTACATTTGGACGTTGAGAGGTGACTCAAATTTTTTTGCAGAAATTTCTTGAAAATAACTCAAATAATAATATTTGAGTTATCCTCCCTCTCAAAAAGGTCCGGAACATTGTTTAAATAATCAAAATGTCAAAAAATAAAGGAAAAATTCGATTTTTTTCTTCGTTTTTTGATTATAACTTTAAAAGTATTCATTTCCGAGAAAAGTTGTACTGACATAAAAGTTGCGTAATTAAATTTCCTAAAATATAGAATTAGTTGAAAATTTAAAAAATAGTCACCCTTGTTGCAAAATAGCAATAATTGCGAAAAAAACCATACAAAAACAAGTATTCGTATTTTACGTTTTTCAACCATTTATGCTACACTTAGGACCTTCATGTTTCACCCAGAAAAACTTTATGATACAGTAAAACAATACTGTAAATTTCATTAAGATCGGTTCAATAGATTTTGCAAAATAAATTTTTAAATCCAGCTTTCGCAAAAAAATTCATTTTTTCAAAATGTTACAGGACTAAAATAAAGCAGATAGCAAGTTGAAATTTTTTTTGCGTATAGAAGTGTACTGTACCTTTCATTTGCAATTTGCAAAATTAAAATCGATTGACTACCACGGCGTCAGGAATTTTTTAAATAAACATTAATTTTTGGTGCTAAGCGCAGGACAGCGGATAGTTTGCTCTGATTGGGCATTCCAATGACCTTTGATAATGATTGATACATTTTAATTTTTATTACATTTCGATATAAATAAATAAATTTGTTTATTGCAAAATAAAAACACATACTCTATCCTTTGAAATAACACTTTTTTTAGCAAAAACTTTCTTTGTTCATATATTTTAACTTAGAGAATAAAAGTTAATTATTTTTAAACATATGCAATTGTTTAAACAATATTTCACAAACAATAATAAAATTAGTTCGGTTTTTGTGGAATTAAAATATTAAAATACAACAAAATATAGAGTAAGAAAATAATATATTAGATAAAGATCGGAAGAAATTTTTGTGGAAATCAACTTGTGTGAATCTAACACCGCTGCCCTGCGCGTAGCACCAAAAATTAATGTTTATTTAAAAAATTTTACGCCGTGGTAATTAATAGACTTTAATTTTGCAAATTGCAAATGAAAGATACAGTACACTTCTATAAGCAAAAAAATCAACTTGCTGTCTGCTTTATTTTCAGTCCTGCAACATTAAAAAAAATGAATTTTTTTTGCGAAAGCTAGATTGCAAAATTTATTTTGCAAAATCTATTAAACCAATCTTAATGAAATTTACAGTGTTGTTTTAACTATATCATAAAGTTTTTCTGGGAAAAATATGAAGGTCCTAAGTGTAGCATAAATGGTTGAAAAACGTAAAATGCGAATACTTGTTTTTGTATGTTTTTTTTCGCAAATATTGCTATTTTATAACAAGGGTAACTATTTTTTAAATTTTTAACCAATTCTACAGCGTGTCTACTTGAGTTGGAAACATATGGGAAACTTTTTTATTATTAATTTTACGAAAAAAAGTTATTCTTTATAAAAAGTTCTGCATGCCCCAAAACCTAAGATTCAATCATCAGATATCAAATTTTCTGAATATTATACGAGGTATGTCAAAAAATATGAACTTCGTTCAAGAGTAAAGTACCTTTATTTCTCTCAATATCGAAAATGCTTATTCTGAAAAGTTGTTTGGAAATAAAAACTAAGCTCAAATATGCAATTACATGCTTCTAATTGGAAAAAAATATTTTCCAAATTTTTCTCAAATTTATTGATACTAACTTCGTCTTGATTCATTACACATACGATAACTCTTTTATTATTACTTTTACGAAAAAATGGTATTCTTTATAAAAAGCTCTGTAGGTCATAAGGCCGAAGATGCAACCAACAGATATCACATTTTATTAATTTTATACGAGTTATGTCAAAAAATATGAATTTCACTCAAGAGTAAAGTACCTTTATTTTTCACAATATAGAAAACAGTTATTAAAAAAGTTGTTTAGAACTAAAAACTATGTGTCAATATGCAATTACATCCTTCTAATTGAAATACTGTGAAATATAAAGGTGCTATAATATTGAGCGAATTTCATATTTTTTGACACACCTCGTATAAAATTAATAAAAGTTGATATATCATGGTTGTGTCTTAGATTTTAGACCATGCAAAGCTTTTTACGAAGAATAACTTTTTTTCGTAAAATGAATAATAAACGAGTTATCATATTTGTAATAATTAAAAACAATGTTGGTATCCTTAAATTTGAGAAAATTTTTTTTTTCAATAAGAAGCATGTAATTGCATATTTGATCTTAGTTTTTAATTCCAAACAACTTTTTATCATAAGAATTTTCGATATTGAGAGAAATAAAGGTACTTTACCCTTGACCGAAATTCATATTTTTTGACATACCTCGTATAATATTCAGAAAATTTGATATCTGATGATTGAATCTTAGGTTTTGGGGCATGCAGAACTTTTTATAAAGAATAACTTTTTTTCGTAAAATTAATAATAAAAAAGTTTCCCATATGTTTCCAACTCAAGTAGACACGCTGTATATTGTAGGAAATTTAACTACGCAACTTTTATGTTGGTACATCTTTTCTCAGAAATGAATAGTTTTAAAGTTATAATGAAAAAACCAATAAAAAATCGAATTTTGCCTTCATATTTTGACATTTTGATTATTTAAACAATGTTCCGGACCATCTTGAGTGGGAGGATAACTCAAATATTATTATTTGAGTTATTTTCAAGCAATTTCTGCAAAAACAATTGAGTCACCTCTCAACGTCCATCTCAAAACAGATGCGCCCTGGACTATATTGAAATAGGAAGGAATAGGAAAATAATAACATTTAAAGTATCCTACATTCACAAACCCCAATTCCCAGGTTACAACAATTCATTTTTTAAGGATATAATAGTATTCGGTTATATACTACTAACGTGGCTTTGGGATTAAGCTGGGTGGTCTGCTATCTCTAGGGCCTATGTTATACAAGGAAGGTAACAGGGCCAGTGCTACGCTTCAACCGCCTATTATTACCCCTAGTTTTACCCTAAGTACTCATTTTACTCAGATTGAGTCGACCTGGGGCCTGTGGCTTATAGACATTTTTAAACATGTCTAGGTCTATTAGATGCTCTCGCCGGCGGCGCTGGGATTCGATCCCCGATTCCACCTGCGTGGAAGTCAGTCATCCTACCGCCTAAGCTACCCGGTCCATTTTTTATTATTTTTTTGTTAAGTAAAGCTATAATTATTAAGTCAGCGAACAGAAGGCAATTAAGGGTCGTCCAATAAAAACTGAAGGAACAGTGGAAATCCAGGTTGACAAAACGAAAAATTACTAGAATGGTTATTCACTTGTTTTACATAATGATACCAAATACTATTGACTGTAATACATCCAACTCCCACGGAAATGTCCCTCAACTCAAGCCACCCACTGTCGGCTTGAAGTGAAACTACGTTTTGAAAATGTAAAATTTGACGTAAACATTCTAATTTAATTTTATAAATTTTTGAATAACGAGCTAATTTTGCTAAATTAAATTAAAATTAAAATAAAAATAGTTCAAACACTTATACAAAAACAATAATAAAGCAATTTTATAAATGTGTGGTCAGATTGCTCTGGTTATCACTGCACACCACTAGATGGCGCTATATTGTTTGCTTCCTCAAATGTAATGGGAAATGTCGAGTTGTATGTATTACAGTCAATAGTATTTGATGATGCAGATATTGATACATTGACAGGAAGATGACCTGCGGGTCGTTCAAGAAAAAATAAGTCACAATTAAATTCAGTCCTCTATTTGTCTCGCTGGCGTCGTAAAGTTTTGCGGACATATTCCAAGAAAAAGTAATGATAATCTTGAAAAACTTCAAATTTCGTGAAACGTTGGAGGTTGCGCAGGTAGAGGTCGCTCACCTACTCGAGTACTCGATGGATAGATCAAGTGCAGAAACTCATTGGCAAGTAATTTCCTGACTCCATGATGGCAGCCCAGGATGGAAGCCGATGGAAAGGGCCAGGGAGTTGCTGGTATGGTAGGAAATCACGACCCTCAGTACTGAGAAAACCCAGGTTCATTTCCACTGTGGCTTTTTATCGATAAAGGTATTTATTGCTTACAAACCATGTTGCTCAAGATGGTTAATAGTCTAGTTTCTCATTTATTTATTTTTCCATCTCTACCCACCGAAGATTTAGACGTATCTTGTCTGCCTATTTTTGCGTTAAATCGCCTTGGTATATAGTGGGTTGATTTTCTTGCAGGACTTCAGTAACATCCTCATAGAAAAGTTTGAGTTCTTCAACATTAAAAGGGAAATCCCTCTAGTTGGCTGTATACCATAGTAAAAATACTGAAGAAGTAAAAAAGACTTCCTCTTGTAACTGGTATATATAAATTTTTTATTAAAATTTTTTCAAAAAGATCCAAATTGGAATAAAATTACATCACAGAACGAATAAGTCTACTATAATAAGTCTCTTAGTTTTTTTGTCCTTCTTCTTCTTCTTCTTCGTCTAGCCATTCACGTCCACATCTGAACATAAGCCTCTTCAAGTCTTCCTTTCCATTGTTTTTTGTTGTACGCTACTTGTAGCCAATTTTTCCCGGCAGTTCGTTTCAGATCATCTGTCCATCTTATAGGAGGTCTGCCTCTGGGTCTTTTGTGTTCGTATGGTCTCCAGGTTAGAATTGTTCTGTGCCATTTGTTAAGATCGCTCCTAGCTACATGTCCAGCGTATTCCCATTTCAATTTTAGTGATTTTTGTACCACATCGGTGACTTTGGTTTTCTGTCTTATCCATATGTTTGTTTTTCTGTCCTTAAGTGATATGCCAAGCATTGCTCTTTCCATCGCGTGTTGAGTGACTCTGAGTATGTTCATATTCTTTTTTGTGATTGTCCATGTTTGTGCCCCATATGTTAATATCGGAATAATGCATGCATCAAAGACTTTAGATCTAAGATGTAGTTGAATTTGCTGATTTCTGAGTATATAGTTCAGTTTGCCGAATGCTGCCCATGCTAACTTTCTTCTTCTTTTTATTTCTTCCGTTTGAATTTCCCTATTTAGTATTATTTTTTGTCCTAAGTATATATATTCTTCAACTTTTTCTATAACTTTGTTGTTTATTATTGTCATCGTTTCTTCGGAGTGCATGACTTTTGTTTTGTTTAAATTCATTTTCAGTCCTATTTTAGAAGATTCTGTGTGTAGTTCTGAAAGCATGGTTTGCAGTTCTTGTAGGTCAGTAGCTATCAGGATTATGTCATCCGCAAATCGTAGATTACTGAGATAGCGGCCATTGATGTTGATTCCCTTATATTTCCAATTTAGATTTTTAAAAACGTCCTCCAAAACTAAGGTGAACAGTTTGGGTGATAGAGTGTCTCCCTGTTTGACTCCCCTGTTTAATGGTACAGGGTTCGAGTATCCATTTTCATTTAGGTAGTATGTAGCTGTAGCTTGGTTCATAGTTTCTTTTATTAAGTTAATATATCTGCTGTCTATTCTACAATTTTGCATTGCGTTTATTACGGCCGTGTGTTCTATAGTGTCGAAAGCTTTTTCGTAGTCTACAAATGCTATAAAAACTGGAAACTTGTATTCGTTACATTTTTCTATTAATATTTTTGTGGTTAACAGGTGATCGGAAGTTGAATAGCCTTTTCTAAAACCTGCCTGTTCATATGGTTGGTATTCATCTAATTTTCTTGTTAGTCGGGTAGTTATGACTTTGGTGAGTATTTTAAATAGGTGTGACAATAGACTGATGGGCCTGTAGTTTTCTAACTTTCGATTATCACCTTTCTTGTGTAATAAGATTACTTTAGAGTTGTTCCAGCTCTTAGGGACTTTGCCCTGGTGTGAACAACTGTCTATAAGTTACAATTGCAATGAGTTCCTTACCTCCTTTTAATATCATATCTGTAGTAATACTATCTTCTCCTGCAGCTTTATTTCTCTTCATGTTTCCCAATGCTGTAGTTACCTTTTTTGTCCTAGTATGCATTTATAAAGTCTACTTATATTTTTATTATAAAATTGGCAGTTTATTTTTAAACCTCTTCCTTTCTAATAGCTTAGTTATTTAACCACATTCTACAATCTTACTATTTATAAAAATAGACGTGTCACCAATTGCAATGAAATTCAACGTAATTCTATTTTGTAAAGGTGACACTTCTCATGAATGAATTTGTTGATATGTTAAATTGCGATAAAGCAATTACTCATGCATACTTCCCGTGTTTGTAACCGATGTTTACACATTTAATGTATCAAATATACACCAATGACAAATAAAAAGGCTCAACCAGAATAGGAAATTCATGGCATCAAGATACTAAACCTGTATCAGTTTCTTGTAAGTCTTTTGCAGCAGCAAATGGTCTGCATTTCATATTGTTTGCAATGTAGGAATGAACCGAATACCTTCATTTTTTCTGCCTTTTGGGTCTTCTGTTACAATAATAAAGGATAATATCTATATATATAAATCCCGTTCACAGCGTAATACGCCTTTGGGTTCCCGTTCGCCAAGCCTGTCTATTCTGCCAGTCTTCTTCAGATAGATTTCTTGCTGACATTGCTTTTGAGATTCCATGGATCCATGTTGTTGGTGGTCGTCCTCGTTTTCTTTTCTCTGGTGGTACCCATTCTAATATCTTTTTGGGTAGTCTTTCTTCCCCCATACGTCTAACATGTCCGTACCATATTAGTTGTTGTTTTTCGATGTCTTCTATAATTGATCTTTGTACTTTCATTTGTCTCCTGATGTCCTCATTTTTCACATGTTCTAATCTAGACTTTCCCGCTGCTCTCCTCCAAAAATCCATTTCAACTGCCAATAGGTTACCTTTAAGTTTTTGTGATAACTGCCACACTTCTGAGCCATAGACGATTACTGGTTTTAATATGGTATTATATATTCGTTTTTTCGTTTCCGGTCTTATATTTTTTTGCCATAATACTGAATTCAACGCACCTATAACTTGTTTTCCTTTGGTTATTCTGTCTTTTATGGCTTCATCACTTCGTCCTGTCTTTGTCAGTTTTACCCCCAAATATGTACATTGGTCACATTTCTTAATAGTTTCATCTTCTAAGTCGAGGTCATCTGGATTATTTTCTCCTCCTACGCAAAGATATTGTGTTTTTTGGACATTTACTTCGAGGCCCCATTTTTTGTACTCTTCCATTAGTTTTCTAGCCATATACTCCAGGTCTTCTTTGTCTTGGGCAATAACTACCTGGTCATCTGCATAGTGCAACGTATATAACGTTTCATCCCCAATAGATAGCCCCATCCCTTTACACTTCTTCTTCCAGTGCCTGAGTGCTTCATCGATATATATGTTGAACAGTATGGGAGATAAACAACAACCTTGCTTAAGTCCTTTTGTTACCTGAAAACCATTAGACACCTCTTTTCCTATTTTAACTTTTGCTATTGTGTTCTTATAAAGCTCTTTAATAGCATCGATTAGTGTAACGCTGATACTGGTTTTCTCCAATACTTTCCACAACTTCGCAACAGGCACGGTGTCATATGCTTTTGTTAAATCGACTAAGAGTAAATGCACTTCTCGAGATCTCAGTGTTCTTTTCTCAAGTATTTGGGATAAGCAGAAAATACTATCTATTGTGGATCGTCCTGCTCTGAATCCGTTTTGTTCTTCTGACTCAAAAGGGCGGTATTCTTCGCATATGCGTTCTTTTATAATTCTTCCATATAATCTGCTAAGCGTACTCGTAACAGTTATACCCCGATAGTTATTGCAATCTTCCTTATTTCCTTTCTTATGGATAGATGTAATCCATCCTTCTTTCCAACTTTGTGGCACTGGTTCTCCATGCAAGTGCCTATTGAAAAATCAGGATAATATCTTCTTCACTTAAATCATTAGACATTTTTAACGCAATAATAACAATCAATTTTTAATATATATTTAATAAAGTTTAAAATTTAAATACCACATTTAACAACAAAGCTATAATCTAGAGTGACTCGTTTTTATCAATTTTCAGTTGCGTAGTGTGCGATTCGTTGTTGGTAACCAGTTGTTGATTGCAGTGGCGGCTCGTACCACTTTAAGAAGGTAGTGCCACAACTCTGGCAGCCGCCAAAATTTTTAGTGACGGATTCACGATATTGTCAAAAAAAGGTATACTGACAACAAAAACTAAAAAAAAATATGCGCGGATACTTTTATTTTATGTACATATCTTAAGTTTATTGATCTGAGGTGCCAAGCAATTGTCCAACATTGATCAAAACAGTTCCGTAAATTAATTAATAATAAAAACCTCTTAACCTACCACCATCATTTACTGCTGATAGTGCTTGAAAATTGTTATTACGATTTAGTCTCTATTTACCAATTTATAAAAATAATACTATTTCATTATTCACACACATGCACAAATTTTTGTAATGTCACTTTTAAAGTTTACTATATATGAAGTTCATTCTTCTATTTTTTGGTTGCAAAGTTTTCAATGACTTTATAATTAAAATTATCAATACAATTTACAAAATGCTTTTCTGCAGATAACATACCTAAAGCACTAGGTTTCGATGTAAACATCGAAAAACAGCGTTCTGCTTCAGATGTTGATATAGGAATGGTAACTAAAATACTTAAAAGTTTAATAGTTTCTTCAAATGTGCTTTTTAAACCTTCCCTCTACAATAAAACCGATAGCGAAACAGCCCCAGAGGTAGTACTTAATTCGTCTCGCTAATACAGTACCTACTTCTAATTCAGTTTTAAACCGAGTTTTGCTTAAAAATTAAAATTGTCTCCATGGTTCATTAAGAAATGATTCGGAGAACTGATGCTTATAAGCAGAAAACTTCTCCGACATAAATAAATTAGAAGCAACTAAATGTCCGGAGAAGGTAGACCTTTGAAAGATCTGGT
Organism: Diabrotica virgifera virgifera; assembly: GCF_917563875.1. NCBI lineage: Eukaryota > Metazoa > Arthropoda > Insecta > Coleoptera > Chrysomelidae > Diabrotica > Diabrotica virgifera. The sequence goes on along the minus strand of NC_065443.1, from coordinate 143,374,344 downwards.
ACTTTAAATAATATGAACCTTTAAGTCGTTGTCTAATTCGGCGCTAAAATTGACCAGCTCCTTAAATAGGCCTCTATTTTCTGAATTTTCTTTTTCGTCGTGACCTCTTAAAGCTAACTCGAAAGCTCCACAACACCTTATAACATTTGTAGTTTTTTTTCTAGCGAAAAACCACCAAAAAAAATTTTAAAATACTAATCTTTATTGTCAATTAATAAATTAAACTTAATAAATAATCAAAATATTATCAAAATACCCACGATCATGATGCACTAAAAGTTTAAAATACAAAAACTTTTTAACAGAAAATATACATAATAAAAGCGACAAACCAGCACGTAAACAAACTCAAAATAAATAGACCTGGCTTCATACCCTCGTGCCTGGCACAGAGATTCTAATGGCTCCAGTACACGTTGGGCCAACTAGTTGGCCAATGAGTTGGGCCAATAAGTTGGGCCAAGTAAGAACAGTGAATACATGGTGATTACACGTTGGTGGAGTTATCAGTCTGCATTAACCTTTCTTAGTGGATAAACAAAAAACAAACTCTGATTATGGATATGGATGTGGAGACTGTAGCAGCTGCCGCAATTAATTTGTACAATGCGTTCAATGCTTATAGAAAAGTGTACCAAACAAGAGTGATTAAAAAACAATGGCGCAAACGACGGTGCTTTTACACCGAAAAAAGTATTCATATTAAAACACAACCTTAAAATTAATACTTATAAACAGTATCAGTATTGTGAGAAGAGAAAACAAATATTTTAAACTCAACGACAACAACGTGTTCAGTGTTCATAACCAAACAGCTGTTTGGCAGATCGCGCAAGTCCCAAAAATCCTTTGATTTGTGCACCAAATACCGACAAAATTCGGTTTGTAGACCAACGCTGACCGCCAATCGCAAACTCATGCCAAGTGGCCCTGTACACGTTGGCCCAACTTCTTGGCCCAACTGATTGGCCCAACGTGTACTAGCCCCATAATGTTAAGGTATACTAATAGTCCAATATAGCACTTTCTCTGTCACTTACATATAATGCTCGTAAAATCTTTCTCTCTTTACTCGTGCCAGTACTGACTTCGGCTCGAAGGAGATTCTCCTGTCGAATACTCTCCGCTGTCGGCAGGGATTGTATTGCGCCCATAGTTGCCATATTTTATATAATTTATGAAGATCAAAAGAAATACACACAAAAAAATTAAAAAGTTTTATATGTTTATGGATAGTTAGCAAGGTAGTGCCATGGCTCTATGGCACTACCTCACGGGCCGCCACTGGTTGATTGTAGTTTTGGACTAATTTAGTTTCTTTTTAGTAGCTTTTTTGCGGAGGGCCTAATGGTAAACCTCACTATTTATACTCTGGATAGCAACTGAGTTGTTATCTAGACTCGCTATAGAGCATTATTTTTGGTACAAATCACTCCAACTGGTCCAATACTCCACCAAGATTCACTTGCAGTTTCTATATTCATTCTGTAACGATGTCAGGACTCCTAATACATTTTTTTATTTCGCGCTAGCCGTGCTATATTATGTGGGATTAAGTCCTACCTACATACATGGCCTCTCATACATTCGCTCATGGAGCTCAGATTTGCTACTGATATATTATTTCCTGCTTCATGGAGTGCAGTAAAACAATTTTGTTGTTTGTTCACACCACTCACTTGAGCAAGATATAGTCCTCGCACGATTTAATAATTTTTATAAATTCTCTATCTTTCTTGTCTATCTTTCCTTGCCTTGTCTATCTTTTATATACATACATCTTTTGGTGCTACTATAGTATGCGGTCTACCTCGAGGGTGTAATCTACCTAAAGAATTTGCACAAAATAATGAAATGCAAGGAAACTCTTGTAAAAAAATATTTACTCACCAGTAATAAACACTAATTTTTAAATAAAAACTAATTTCTGTAAATCTACCAGGCCATTCTATTTGAAAAGAGGGATTGATATTTACGCGTACTCTGGGAAAATATTAGCCGGCCACAGTCGCCCATCTGTTATGGCGCTAACGGTGTTATTTGTATAATACTAAAGAAACTAAATTTGGCTAAAGTTTATTGTATATTCATAAATAGCAGTAGTCGGATAAATGTTTATTAGTACAATGTTTATTAACAAAAACATACAATTTTAATTACAATCATTGTGGTTTATTCCCAAAAAATATAATACCTATTCAGTGTATGACATGCTACGAGAAAATATGTTTCAGAAATATATTTACGTAATTTTTAAGTTTTAAGGGCGCAGGCGCAAAATTCTGCGCCAATTCGTTTTAAATGCATTAGTTTTTTTCGAAATCTAAGAAAACTAATGAAGTATTTTTGAAAAATTTAAACGCAGAATGAAAGATTGCATTATTACCGAGGGCAGTTTTCTCAGGAGTCGAAAAAATGAGGGCATTTAAAATATATTTGCGCGAAATTTTGCGCCTACGCCCTTAAAGAATATGGTTCCAAATTCGCGCCATTTCATTCTAGTACGTACAAAGTAATGTAAATCTACGTTGCGGATATTTTGCAAAAACAAGATCAACAAAAATGAAACAGCTATCTATCTATCTATGGGTTCACGTGTTGAATTGCATATTTCCTGTACAGTAGAAAGAAAACGCTAGTCATGAACGCAATCAAACAATTGCACACAAATCAAAGAGACAAAGCAGACATTAAACGAGTCGGGTCATGGATCTAATCAACTCCAATTCCAATGTCAATTTCAATTAAAGCTTGTTTTAGAATTAAACTGTTAGTTAAAAACATCGATCAGTATGCTTAGATGACTTTTATTGTCTAATTTTACTACAAAGAAGCTGCTCGTTCTAAAATAGTAGATAGTAGAAGAAAGCAGACTTACTTGAACAGAGAATGTTTTCCCTATAAGTAAGGTAGTTAAAAAATCTTAACTTGGGTAATCCAAATCATTATTCTTCCAGTTTATTTAAACTTGCACTGTATGAAGTTCTTCTGAATAGCAAAGCAAACGACACGATTCGGGTAAAAAGCCATGCATGTATGTATAGTAAGTAATGAAAAAGATTAATCAGTTGGCTAAAGATGGAATCATAAATGGTGAGACCTATTTTATTTTGTCGAGAGATATAATAAACAAGTAATTGGATTTCGTAAGTCCTAGGTTTTCACCCAACCCGACCCGAAATACAACGGGAAGTCTTTTACGGGAATTTTACTCTTCGTGTAACCTTGCGTCGATTGATATACGATTTCACTAATTTTGAGTCATTTTTGCCAAACTTTCAGTCATAACTTTTTAACCGGAAATGATGTCAAACCCGGAACTAAAGATTCAAGCTCGACTTTACAATACGCGTATTTGATATATCACATGTACTATTTCTGCGACTATAATATGCTATTTCCGGTTAGAACTTTTTAACCACAAAAGATATAAAAACCAAAACTATAATATATTTATTCTCATCTTGCTAAGACGCGTCGAATAATATATCACCTATAATATTTCGGCGACTTTAAAACAGTATTTACGGTTGCAACTCTGAAACCGGAAATCCGAGGTCAATTTCTCACCTCTAATAGCATCTTTAAATTATAAACTCTCATTGGACAGGTGGTTTGTCATTCTGTTTTAATGACGTATGAGTTATATTGACTGACAGAGAAGCACGAAACCGGAAGTATATATTTATTTTCGCGTTGCTAAGGCGCGTCGAATAATATATCGCTTGTACTATTTTGGTGACTTTAAAACAGTAATTCTGGTTGCAACTCTAAAACCGGAAGTCCCATGTCAAATTTCTCACCTCTAATACCATCTTTGGATTATAAGCTCTCATTTATTCTACACTTCATTTTCCTGCTATCTGATTTAACAACAGAGGAGTGCGTAGAATTCGCCGGGTGTCACCCACACGGGGGGATCACCAACAGATCCTCATACTGCAGTGTGAATGAGAGTGGACTCAGGAAGGTTGATGACACTGAGCGAAAAGTTTTGGACGTCACAGCGGAACCACATAAAGCGACAAGATCGACGATTAATGTTCATTAGAGACAGATTCAGTAGTACTTAAGCCATCTCAAATGAGAACCCTTCCATGCTCCAAAGGTGGTTGATATACGTACAGTATATCGTCGTATGCGACAGTTTAGCCTTTTTTCTTATCATCCACATTCGTTGCTACTTCTCACAGTTGGACATCGGTGTAACCGTTTCCTCTGGTGTAGAGAAAGAATTCTGTGGGACCGGGAATGGAATCAGGTGGTCTTTAGTGACGAATTCCGCTTCTATCTGCACAATGGTCGGACAAGAGCGAGAAGGCGAAGTGGTGAAAGATGTGATCCACAATTTGATAGAGAGAGGCACGTTCACGACACCGTGGGAGTTATGGTATGGGGTGCTATTGTTTGTGGATGCAGATCACCACTAATTTTCATCAGAGGCAACATAACAGAACATCCCGACGCTATGTTCAGGATGTAGTGGATCCTCATCTTATTCCACACCTGCATGTTGCCAGAGAATCGTTAGCTTTCGTGGATCAACATCATGGATCAAGCATTTACCTTGGCCACCAAGATCGTATGATCTGTCTCCAATTGAACATGTCTGGGACATGATAGGTCATAGTCTCTGGGATTTGCAACACCCTCCACCAACTTGAGCAGCTCTTACGCACGAAGTTGCAGTAGCCTGTGCCTGTAGTCTATATTCAATTTTGTAACATGTTTGTTCAAAGCGTCGCTCCATTTCGTTTACTTCGTTGTACATTTAATATTAAACCTGATCTGTTACATTACAAACTTTGGCATAAAATAATTATTATTACAATAGGTCTTAAAATTCTTTAAATCTTTCGTATAGGGAAGGGAAGTAAAGGGAGTCAAGTTCGTACTAATAATAAATAAAAGATTTTCACATCTAAACAAGCAAAATATGAAGTACGTGCTATGCCTGTGACTAGCATATCAAAACTAAACCAGGAAACGCAATAATTATAATCTGAAGACATGAATTTCTCAGCAATTGTGTAAAAATTAAAGACATTTAAGCCAATTCGCATACCTTGCACACAATAGAGAAAGTTATTGTTTTTATTAAGTAACAGTTACTTCGCAGACGGAATATTAACTATAAATAAGGAGATCTCCTTTCGTTCGTTTTACAAATTGTACCTTATTAAGCAATAAATACCACAGATATGACTAATTCTTGATAAATTGAAAAGAAACTTCTTCGAGAAACAGGATTTAACTATATAGGAAGACAGCGAAAAGCAATAATAATGGCTAAGGAAATATGTGTAATTGAGATGCGTAATAGCATGACAATCTCAACAGTAGGAATCTAAACATATATGATTAAATTTATTAGCTAGATCTTCTTGATGCCTGGTTAAAATAATAGGGAGTATAATGTAATCATTAGTTTTATAAATGTAAACGACTTCTAAGAACGAATAAAATGTTAACAAGCAATTGCACTTCGTAAGTCCTAGATTTTCACCCGACGTGACCAGAAGTGGATATTTGAACTCTTCATGTAACTTTGCGTGGATTGATTTACGATTTCACTAATTTTGAGCAATTTTTGCCAAACTTCCGGTCATAACTTTTAACCGGAAATGACATCAAAACCGGACCCAAATATTTTAGCTCTACTTCTGAATACGCGATGATTGATAGTATATCACATAATATGCACTATTTCTGCAACTATAGCGTGACACTTCCGATTACACCTTTTTAACCGGAAGTGATAGAAAACCCGGAAGTATATATTTATTCTCGTCTTGGTAAGGAGCGTCGCATAATACATCGCTTATACTCTCTTGGCGACTTTAAAACAGTAGTTCCGGTTGCAACTCTAAAATCGGAAGTCCTAGGTCAAATTTTTCACCACTAATACCATCTTTGGGCTACGAGTATAAGCTCTCGTTCGACACCTCATTTATCATTCGATCTGTTTTAATAACGGAGGAGTTATATTCGCGGACAGACATACAGGCATGAAACCGAAAGTTGCGCTTGCAATACGTACTTATTTGTTTGGACTTATTTGTCGTTAACTGTACTGTAAAATTAATAGTGCTCTACTATTAAAACTTTTATAGTAGGGTATTATTTCCGATCATACGAAAATGGACATGGACAGAATACCTTAATGGTCCAAGTTTGAAACAAGTGTGAAAAATATCTTTTTGCTGATGATACCAGTATCACTTGGAGCAACTCAAATATTGCAACTCTTCACGCTACTATAACTTCTGATCTACTCACAATAAAATCCTGGTCCGATTCTAATTTACTCTCTTTTAACGTAGATAAAACAGTACATTATCCTATAAAGGAGCTCTTCAACCCTTACCTCTACATAACAGCCAGATCAGTATCGTTGATTCTGTAAAGTTTCTTGGTATTTTTTTAGATAGCAACCTTAAATGGTCCCTTCATATCGATGTGTTATAACATTAATAACTGGGTGAAAAACAGAAGAGTAGAATGGAACGACCACATAAGCCGAATGACAACAAATAGAGTAGTAAGGACGGCGAGAGACGGTTGACCAATAGGAAGACGATCTGTGGGAAAACCACGAAAAATATGGAATGACAACTTACTGGAGGCACATTGAAAAACAGACAGTTATGTATTCATAAAAAAAAAGAAGAAGATATTGATGTGTTAAGCAAGAAACTATCCTCAGCTTGCTACGCAATAAGATCTGTTTCGAAGGAAATGAATTTAGCCTCTTCCAAAATATCATATTTTTCTTTGTTCGAGTCGTATCTTCGATATGGTCTTCCTTTTTGGGGCTCTGGTACAGCTGCCCAATCCGATGTTATTTTTAAATTACAAAAAAGACCAATACGATATCTGTTTGGCCTCAGAAGAACAACACATTGCAGAAGCTACTTCAAAGATCACAGGATTCTAACATTACCTTCTTTATATATTTTAGAAACTGTTTGCTTAATTCGTAAACATCTACATGTCTTTCCAGAAAGACCTACTCATGAATATTCCACCAGAAATTCTACCTTTTCTACCAAGTTCCGTAAAATGACAAAAGCCTATCTACCTGAAAGACCATAAAATATTATTCAATAGCAGAGTTTTTTAAGCAATAACTAAGAAATTACAGTATTCTTATTTATAAGTAGAATTTTAATCTATATTTGAGTGTCATATGCAGCAGCTTAAGGCCATCGGTACATAATTCGCAAATATTTTACGGCTATCCCTACTTTTTCTGTCTTTACACGGCAAATTGCGTGTAGTAAAATTCACACTGGTATGAATATGTAAACATTACTAGAATGTCATTCTACTTGAAAATGTCATCATTAACTTAAAGAGATGGCTTTTGAATGTTCTTGGATAACTGTTATTTGTATAATTGCAAATTATGAATTCAGTTAATAAATATGATAATTTTTCACTACCTAACTATGTATTCAGTGATTGTAATAATTTATATGTACAACAAAAACTAATACTCAATCGAGAAAAGAGGAAAAGTGTTAAAGTGATTTTTTAATAATATATTGTTACTATGGAACGCTTACAATTTTGAACATCTTTAACAACAAAATACTTGGATCACAGAATATACAGTGATGAGCGCGCTAATAACCGGCAAAATAGCACAAAAGATGGAAAACTCATTAAGTTCTGAGATAAAAAGAAATGAAACTAGTCGAGCTGGGAAACTTAGCGATATTAACTGATAAGTTTACATTATATTGATTGTTTCCTACCTTTAGACGTATCGGACGAGTTTGACAACTGTCACTGTCACAGTGACAGTTGTAGTTGACATACTCCTCTGATACGTGTAAAGGTGGGAAACAATCAATATAATGTAAATTCATAGGTTAATTATATCGCTAACTTTCCCAGCTCGACTAGTTTTATTTCTTTTTATCTCACAACTTAATACGTTTTCCATCTTTTGTGCTATTTTGCCGGTTATTAGCGCGCTCATCACTGTATTATCCTGATGTATTCTCTGCTTGGATCTTCCACAAATAATACACAAAAATAACTTTTTATTAAGTTCACGTCTTAAATCAATTATTTATCAAATACACTATATATCAATATTATTTAATCAACAACTCAAAATATTCCCGATGCCATGTCAAATATTTAAAATTGTCACTGTCTGACTGACAATATGCTGACAATATCCTATTCGACTGAGTGCGTTGTAAACCAAAGATAGATTTGGAAAATATTACCACGGACATTGCGTTCATTTTTTTTCGAATCCTGAAAATACCAATAAATATTTTTGAAAAATTTAAACGCAGAATGAAAGACTAATTTATTACCGAGGGCCTAAAGTCCCTTCGAATAAATAAAAAGTTTATTTTGAATGAGATATTTGAAATTAAAAATCACACTAAATTTTTTCTTAGTTTTTCACCCCTGTAACTTATTAAAATAAACATTATAGAAGTTCGCAGGTACTTTCAGCCCTCGCTAATAACGTAATCTTTCATTCTGCGTTTAAATTTTTCAAAAATACTTAGTAGTTTTCTCAGGATTCAAAAAAAAATTAATCACCATTTGAATAGCATGGCAACCGAAAATACGTACCCATCCTCTTAACTTGACATTAAATTTCTTAAGGTACAGTTGAGTCCCTGAATCTTTACCCGTGCGTCATCATTTAAAGCATACGAAATAAGTCGATGATAAGTCGGAAATTAAAATTTACTAAACGCAACAGCAAGTCACTTACTGTCACTAGATTGTTATTGTTTTGTGTTTCACTTCATTATATTTTATTTATATGTATAGACGATTTATATACTTTTAGTAAATTGTATTTGTTATTGTTTTTATTTATGACTCTTGTAAGCTTTGTCTATAAAATTGTTAAATTTTCCATGACAATAAAGCATATTTCTATTTAGTTCAGAGAAATAAGGAAAAATATAGCCTGTTGGTGATACAACCCCCTCCAGGCTGAAACCAAATTTTTTGAGTAATATGGACATCTATAATAATAACCTACATATTTCCTGCAGCCGATTTTGATGATATACATAGTTATAAACAAATGAAGATCAAAAAACGGTAAATTTTCGCTTTTTTCGTCTATTACTAAGAAAATAGTCATTTTAAACAAATTTGAGAGTAAGAAACTCATAAACGGTATAAAAACCTTCAATATGGCGTTCGCTGAATATGTCTATCCTTATTGGTTGATTAGAAAATTGCAAAATAAATCATAAATTTTGAGTTTTTATAAATATTTATAACTTATGTAAAAATTAACTTAGAACTTTCTTATTACACGGAATGCTGAGACTTATGGTGCTTAATTCATACCCTAAATTTCGAAGAAATTGGTCAAATAGTTAAAAAAATTACAAAAAATAATTATAAATATTGCAAAATTATTTTGCAAAAACATGTGAATTAAAAAAATGGGGGGGCTAACTTTGTCCCTAATTGTCCTAGGACAGTTGTTTTTCTTTCTAAATGTGTATAAAAATTCAGTCTTTCTAAATATGAAAAAATAATTTTTCTACAGGTAACGGTTAAAAAGTTATTCTAATTGTTTATAAGTAAGCAAAAAATCGACATGTTTTTTCAAAATAATTTTACACTGTTTAAAATTATTTTTTGTCATTTATTTTTAATAATGGTAATAGTATAAATGTTCTTCTTTCATAAACTGTCCGAAGTATGATTGTAGCCTCATAATTTTCTGACTTGTAGTGTTGCAAAAAAATGAATTTGGGATAAACAAATTAAATAACTTTTAAACTATTTGACCAATTGCTTTGAAATTTAAAATATAATTTAAGTACAAGAAGTATCAGCATTCCGTGTAATAAGAAGGTTCTAAGTTAATTTTTACATAAGTTATGAATATTTTTAAAAACTCAAAATTTATGATTTATTTTGCAATTTTCTAAGCAACCAATAAGGATGGACATATTCAGCGAACGCCATATTGAAGTTTTTTATACGATTTATGAGTTTCTTACACTCAAATTTGATTAAAGTGCTTAACTTTTTGGCAATAGACGAAAAAAGCGAAAATTTAGCGTTTTTTTATCTTCATTTGTTTATAACTATGTATATCATCAAAATCGGCTGCAGGAAACATATAGGTTAATAATATAGATGTCCATACTACTCAAAAAATTTGGTTTCGGCCTGGAGGGGGATGTGTCACGAGAAAAATCTTATTTCTCTGGACTAATTCTATTCTATCGACATGTGTTTATCAAGACCCCCTCAGTGAAAGTGTATGTTAGAAATCGTTGAAAAAAATATCGTAACACTGGTAGTGTATTGTGTCAGCCCAAGGACTCTCCCGGTCATCCAAGAACATTACTTATCAACAATAATCAAGGATGCGGTCTCGATCAGATCTAAATGCACGTATCCACTATGGTGGCGCTCCGCGCTCCTTCCACTGCGCTCCCGGTCCGTGCAACAGTGCGCGCTTGCAACCGCAATCGCTGGCGGTTTATATGTACAGGAGCGCATGCCGTATCGATTGGAGCAGTTGCAGGGAGCGCAACCCTAGTAGATACGTGCCTTAACAGTCTACAAAACAATGCTAGTAATATCGAAGCGAAGATCGGTGGGATATGCGCATTTTATCAATGAAATTCGATATTTTTAAGACATTCCAGAAGCCGCTACTGATAAAATGTTTTAACAACCCATTAATAATTCCGAAGTACTGGATGGATATTAGTAGAGTTAAAATAATTAAGACGATAATGATTTAATGAGTGAAATTTAAAGTTTTTTCTACTTTAATTACAAAAAAAGCAAGCTCATTATCAGAACTCAATTAAAAATTATTTTGCACATCATATTTGAAACATTTGGTTGAAAAATCTCATTTTTGTTGGCAAAAAAATATATTAATTTGTCTGGACTAAATTACAGTTCTGTTTATCTTAAAAGAGATATGTTACTATCAACATTAACACAGTGTTGCCAAACTGAATTTTGTTATTTTGAGTGTAAATTTTCCCAGCGATCTCCGAGGGTTCAATACGGATATAACCTAAATTAAATATCAGTGAAACATCCACACGTCGATTGTTCAAATCTCTTGGTGGTTATCCTTACCGCATTCAGATTGGACAAAGACTAAACGTTGCAAAGAAACGTGCTAGATAAGTGATGACTGTGAACTAGATTTGATTTAGTACAATAACCCTCTTTTGCAAACGAAGAAATCCTAAACCCATGACAATGTTCTTTTAGTATTTTATTGTTTTAGGGCCCAATTAAGCAAAAATCATATTTAAAATTATTTCCGCCTCCCCTCTCCCACATATGCTTTCCAATGTGTACTGGAAGATACATTGTATAAAAGTATATTGCAAATAAACCAGAAAGTATTAGTGCCTAAACCTTGTGAATAATTAAACTTAAATAACATAATAAGTTGAATAACATAATAAGTGACATAAGTCACTTGAATAGGTTTTCATAAAAAAAATTTATTAGAATACTAACAGTAGGTAAACTGAATGTACCGTTTGTGTTGATGGCTTGAAAAACGCGCACACTCACAGAACAAGAAAATAAATCAACATAACTTAATACTTTGAACCCGTTTAAATCAAAGAAAGATAATTGTATATAGAAAGAACAGCTGATTGTGACAACCAAAGTTTGAATTATTGAAATATCCCGAAATATTTAAAAAATCAATTATAAAGTCATGTATCTTGTTAGATACATTGGGCAAAAGAGGGATAAGAAGCCCAATTCCTTAAGAAGTATATGGTTTTCGGGCAAAAGTCACATTTAAAGCTTGTGTCAAGAGGCAAACAACTCGAGAAGTCAGTCCGTAGTGAACGAGTTACTTTAGGCATGGAATTCTTGATCCTTATTTTGTTGAAGATGAGAACAAGCATCCAGTTACTTTTAACCGAGAGTAATACAGATAGAACACTATTTTACTTTTTGTTAGAGATTTACGATATTTTTGCTACACACGAAAACTGTTCTACATCTAAAATTGAAGTAGAAGCTTTTAAGTCAAGTATACACGGCTTTGGCCACACGGGCGATTTTTTACGGCGCCGTAAGAGCAGTAAGCGCCGTAAAATTACGCGGCACTAAGCACTGTAAAAAGCATGGCCACACGTGGATGTAAATTATGGTGTGTCGCCAATAAAATGAATTCGTCCCTTCGTTTGTGACACGACGCCAAAGATGGGCCGGTTCGATGTTGCTGCGCGATATTTTACAGCTCAGTCTGGCCATCTACTATTCTCACCGTGGAACCCATTTTCGCGTTTATTTTTATGGCTCTTACGGCGCCGTAAAAAATCGCCCGTGTGGCCAAAGCCACGAGTATATAATCCTCAAAAATTCATTTTTGTGACCTGCACCAACATCCTGATTTGTGGCACCAATTGATTTTGTTTTTGTCGTAGTCAGTGCTTACTTCCCGAAATTTTGGCTTAGGTCCTTGCTAAATTAGGTCTTTAGCTACTAAAAAAGTTATGTTTTTTAAGCGACTTTTTGGACAATCGAACTTTTTGTGGCTTACCACCAAACAATTAAAGAGTTATGGCCTAGAAACGGGAGAATGAGACCATGGCCTAATATTTAGTGTTTATTATAAAAGAGCATTATCCTAAATTAAGACTATTTTAAGATGATTGACAAGAATGAATCACATTTTTAAATATTAACAAAATAATATTTATTTGTAAATATGTCAAAAGCCACAATGAATAAATATTTAAAAAATACGCTGTCCTGATTCACTCAATACACACACCTTGGTATTTTTATCTACCATATCCTCTTTAAGCAAAATCGTAGCATATAATACATTCAATGTCATTACAAATTATGAAACGGTAAGATTATACAATGAAACATTAAATAATTAAATAAATTATGATAATTATCAAGCAAAGTAAATAGATTTCTAATAAGTAACTTTTTAATGAAATTACTGATTTTTAAAAGGATAATGTTGTCGACCTACATTTGCTGCACGTTCTTTAAAAACAAAAAAAAATACTGTTTTCTATAGATTTAGAAAATTTATTAATAAATTGAGAGCTCCTGTTCTAGTGCTAATGTCACTTTCTCCAGTATAGTACGTCTCAAATCAGATTGACGTTCCCGTAAGTCTCTATAGTGACGTTTCTTCTATATTCACTTGGCAATACATTCTCATGTTATAAATGATTTTTGAACGAGCCTTCAATATTTTTGATTATTTTAATATTTGGAACAAGGATGCGGTGTTTTCTAGCGCCTATAATTTTATTAGATGAATTGCATCTTACCTGAAGGTTATTTTCTAAAATTTCATTTTAATTGTAGATTTACTATGTTTAAGTGACAGCAGGAAAAACATTGCTTTATGTCTGGAAAGGATTCACAACAAAATACTATTTTCCTGAATCATACACCTAACAAAAACATTTGACAGACTTCAATTCAAAGAATTGTTCCAAAGCATCGAAGGGAGAGATTACGTTTTGCCAGAGAATACGTTAATTGGTCAGAGACTGATTGGGAACGAGTGCTATTTACTGATGAATCCCGATTTTGTTTGTACAATAACGACAGATGTTCTCTGGTTTTGCGACGACCCAACGAACGATATGCTCTAATACTCTAATGTAACTTTTCACTCGCCACATTATTTGGTGAAAGATCTGTTATGGTCTGGGGTGATATTTCTTTGACCGCACATACGGACCTGGTGGTCATAAAAAATGGAACTGTTACAGTTGAAAGGTACATATTGGAGATCCTGGATCAACATGTAGCGAAAATGTCTCCAAAACCTTACGTTGCACAGATAGTCAGAAATTATCTAGAAGAGGTAGAGATTAAACACTATGAGATGACCAGCATGTAGCCCGGGCTTAAATCCGATCGAAAATCTCTGGAATATCCTTGGTAGGCGATTAAGAGCGACACCGATCCAAACAAACAACTTACAGGAAATGGGAGAGAGGCTGATTCAGATTTGGAGAGAACTAGGCCAAAATGAAATACGGCAAGTAATTTTAAGTATGGGCCGATGATGTGAGGTTGTTATACATGGTACGAATGGAGGTGGAAACACTTGTTATTAAGACTTTTTTCATATTTTAGTTTACTTTTCTTAGAATTAACATTATTTTTCTTAGAATTTTCCGTCTTTTCTCTTGTGCTTCAACAAAATGTAGAGTAGATCTGAGAAAGTTTTATTTTTTATTCTTTGCCTGTTTACAAATAAAATTTATTTATTGAAATTGTGCGTTAATTTCTTGGAGAAGTGTATGATTTTCTCCTATTTTCTCCTTTATCGGTCCTATTTCCTACAGAAAACACCTATATGCAGAGATGCAGATTGCATTATTAGGTCTCACTAAAGATTCTTCCTAAAACCTTCTTTCTACGACGGTTGTCACTACCCCCTAATAGATATAATAATATAAACCGTAAGACTAAAAAGAATATAGCATATTATATCATGTCAATAGAATGACAAATATTTTGCTTACAACTTTGGTCCATCACCGGAGGAACTGCAGAGGTTCGGATACAATTAGCGTCTCTTTGCAAAAACAATGACGTCGACTTTGCAAAGCAACAAGACACTTACTCAACACACAGACTACACATTACATTAGGTACCTAACTGGAAAAATCCATACAGTACCATCACCATCACATTAATGCTGTGTTGATTAAAATTATAAACTAAAAAGTTCGTCACAGAACTTTTTTAAGCAAACATGAAACCTAACGAAATTTGACAACAAAATGTTTAAAAATTAACAACTTCTCTTTTAATTTGTTTAAACATCTCGGACAAATCTCATTGTTATCTAAATTCTTCAAGGATGACACAATAAAATTTTCAAAAGGGAATATTTACAGCGACCAAAGATACAGCGAGGTAAATATAAAAAATCATCAAAATTGGTATTTCGCATTTTTTCATAAAATTTGATTTTTGGGCATGTTCCACCAATTCTAGATAAAAATAAACTTCATATTCGGATTCAGCGACCTCGAAAATATAAAGTAGGACCAACATTTGCCATTCACCTATCATGGTCGCTTTTTCGATTTCTAAGCCCCAAATTAGGGGTGTGCCGCTTGCCTATAAAAGGTTGTAAATTGAATGATCGCGTCAATGGGTGGGGGTATGGTTTGAAATCAACATGTCAAGGACATTTTTGTGAATTTTTTCGAAGCTATGGTAGAAATATTTTATTTTTAAATTAAATAAGAATGTTAAGTACAATTCAAAGAATATTTAAAAAAAAAATTCAATCCAAAATATTGAAAAATAAGCCATACATGGACATCATATGTGGACATCAGAACTCGTCACTGGATCATACGAAACAAAAAATTCAAAAAGATTTAATTTGCTTAGGAGTTTCACGAGGTAACAACATTGAGTTTTTTTTATTGTTAATGATTTTTGAATTTTTGGTATCACTCAGAAGTCAAAAATACGAAATTTTGGTAAAAATTTTATGAAAATCAACAGATTTATTATTAAATGAAGTATTTATTATTGATTTATTATTGTTGAACAAAAAATAAGCATAAAACGAAAAATATCTCGACGGTGTTACCTCACGAAACGTCTAAAGAAAAGATATGCAAAATTTCAGGTAGATCGGTCAAGTAGTTTTGCAGTCACAATGTCCACCGCATTTGAAAAAGCAGTTTTGAGAAAAATGACCTTTAAAGTTTTGACAACTGCATCTTCATTAGTTTCTTCATTTCCAATACTAACCTATTTCAACTGATTTTCATGATAAAACAAATGTTGGATATAAACAAACTATTTTTACCGTATTAAAGAAGAAATATAATCAAGCCACATACCAGATGTTTCCATAAAAATAGCGTAGATCCGTTAAACTCTTCATTCTTGTTAAATCGGTTACATTAGATACCAAATACCAACTACTATGATTAGTTCGCGATTAGATTGAAGATCGTATTAGGGAGACATATTGGTGGCATATGATACATTCGATTAGAATAGAAGTAAAACATCTGATATCATGTTTGGGATACTATTAGTTAAAATTATATAGAGTGGACCAAAAGTCTGGAAACTTCTAATTATCTCTTTAATGGATGGTCCAAATTGTACAAAAACAGTAATACACACCTATTTTGCAGTGTGAAGATTTGAAATTTGATGTTTGTAGTGTTGCCAGATTTACTATTTTTCTTCAGATGTATTTGGTTTGGTTTTCTTAAATTAACACCCTGTATATTGTATCTTTATTGAAATCTCCATTTCACTACTAGTTTAATCGTATAGGTACAATACTTTCGATATTATGAAGTCAGGAACATCTTAAAAAGATAAACCAAAAGCCTAAAAACACCCATATACTAAAATCACAATCAAGATGCACTGGAAATAAACAAACCAAGAAACTTGAATGTTACGAGGGGCACTCCTGAATCATGAATTTGGGAATTATAATGTATATAGATTGTAAATCATGATTTGGGAGTGCTCCTTGTAATATTCAACGTGTCTTGGTTTGTTTATTTCTAGTGCATCTTGATTGTGATTTCAGTATAAGTAGCCGTCTCAATAAATTTTTTGATTCAATCTATGTACAACCAAATTTGAACATAATGATATGATCAAAAATTTACTACATTGCTAAATTAATGTCTAGCTAATAAAGCGTTTAAGATGTCTTCTGTTGTTAACTTGACATTTTAACCGATGGTAGAGTTCATTTCTTCATATTAGAGGTGGTCAAAAACACACACTTTACACGAGAAGACTACGCACACCTTTACTCAGAGAGAGAAGCTTTATTCGGTTTTATTCATCGGAAACAGCGCTTAAGAAATGTTATGTTCTAATCGTTGTGGTCTCCCAAAATTCGGCCCAGTTGTCCCAGAAAGCGTTCAAAATCCACAAAATCGTTGTAAATTGAAGTTGCATGAGTTACACGATTTTGCATGAACAAATGCCAATAAGATAGATGTGTTCAAAAACACAAGTGAAATAGGCAGTGACTTGTTCTGAAATAAACTGCAAGGTTTATAATAATTGTGAAAAAGAAACATTCATCAATAGCGAGAATGTTATTTAGCGTGACATATATTTTAGAGAAGAGATTTTGGGAAAACAGTCACAAATGAAGAAGAAAAGAATGCTTCTTCGCCAATCTAATACACCATGTTACAAGTTGATGGCAACTGTGACGGAAGTACCTGAATTTCACTTCTAAATTCACCGCATCTACTGAATTCTTAATAATATTTAGCCCTCGGCAACTGATTATTACACGCTATTACAGACTTCAAGGGAATACACAATGTTATTGTAGAAATTTAGGCATATTTTGATGCCAAAGATAAATAATGGTACAAAAAAGATATTTAATTGTTAGGTTAGGTGGAATTCGTGTATCACTATGTTGATGAGTAAGGTTGAGTTTTTCCTAAAAGTTATTGTTTTATTAGGTAAGCCCACGACTTATTGAGTGAAGTAATATAAAAGCTCTAATTTAAATTTAATACAGTTGAATATTGGTTATTGCAGTGCAATTTACGTTTACTATTTAAAAAAAATAAAATGTATTTAGTTAGTTCTCTTTTCTACTTGGCCGGTTTTATCATTAAGAAAGAATGTCGTTTGCACGTTGCTCGAACAATAAAATCCAAAGTAAATGTAATAATAGCCCATGTTTTATTATTAAGTCAACCTTCAAACTAAACCGATAAAATATAATTTTAGTGACCATTGTTTGATCAGTAAAATTAGAACAAAATTGGCATTTTATGGGAATTTTGTGCATCAATAAACTTCAATCTACGCGACACAAATTAATATATCGATACACTTTCTGTTTAAAAAGTTAATTTTTGCATGAATAAAAATATATTTGCAATTTCTTTTTCTGACAATGCAGGATCAATAAAGAAGTAGGGGTCATTCCATTTCAAATCACTCAATTTTGGAGCAAAAAAAATTTTGGACCTCCGTCCGATTTGTCTGAAAATTGGTATATAGCTTCTGCGGGACGTAAAAATAAGATATTTAAGGTCAAACAATTTTCTTCTTCTTTTTTTCTCAAAATGTTATTTTATGCGATTTTACAGTGATTTGGTGTTTATTTATACAAATTTGCATTTTCTATGGTAAAGTATCAATGGAAAACATAATATTTTAATAGAAGGGACTCAAAAATGTCATTATATGGCATTATAACAAGTTACTTTACCGTTACTTTACATCATAATCGATTTGGCTGAACATTTGCCCACAGATAGACAAAACATAGGACTTTAAGTGGTGAGAAGGATTTGAATTATATTACAATACCAAAAAAGTTACATGCAATATTATAGTCAAAAATATAGGCGTCTACTGTAAGTACAATTAACTCTAAAATATCGACCTCACGACAAAAATTGTTAAAAAGAAATTGTAATAATTGTAAATACGATTTATTTGGAACAATTTCAGTTCCTACCATTTTTATCGAAAAGTTAAAAATGGCGGAGATATTGAGCAAAACAGGTTCTCCTTTAAAATCAAGATGGCGGCGAACGTAACAGAGGAATTCATTCGTGATTTTAAATTTAGGCTACTATTGACTCCCCTAAAGATCAGAAAAATAAAATTTTGGGCAGCTCGGCATTCAAGGTCAAATGCTATCCCGACTGGACTCAAGGTCCCTATACCATAGGTTGTATGGTAACTTTGACATTGACAAATGAAATATTGTCATCGTGACGTCACCCAGACGATCAATTTTACGAATTGTTTGTAAACATAATAGGATACGTGGTTTGGAGGCTATATTTTGTTATTAAATATCGTTAGTGTTTTAATTTGTTGTTATATCTTCAGATATAATGTATCTATAGATATCATTAAGTGTTTTTAGTATAATAACTTAAACCCAAAACTCTTTTACAAGTGTTAAGATACATTTTAATGTGGTTGTAAGTACATACTTACTTACTGGATTTTCTTTCTGCTGTATTGTATAGTAAAGGACATTCTTGTATAGAGACATTACAGTTCTGTAATGTCTCTTGCGGTTCTTCACATCAAGTTTACATCATCTGTGTAGGTTACAATCTGCTTAGACTTATTGAACAATATATCTAATTGTCTATAGATAATAGATCTTTATATGTAATTGTTTCATATAAAATTATAACCAATATTGCAGCCATCTGAAGATCGTTTGAATAAACAATTATAAACTAAATGAATATATAAAATGGGGAAAATTCCCTTTATTGCACTGAAATTGTATTTTTTTATAATTTACTGTTAATGTAAAACTTCACAGGTACCTATTGAATGGAATCATAATGTTTTAATAGTTTTAGATATTATAATCCAGTACCTAACGTAATCAGATGCTCTTATGTTAAACTTAAGGGGAAAACTACTACTTTTGATACATAAATCTTTAGTTGAATCTCTTTTTCACCATGGTTTACATGTTAGGAGGAATTTATAATAATGTACTACATGCATTATCCCCAATTCAAAATTATTATATACCTACTCAAAATCATTTAAAAAGTAAATTGTATTCAACCCATTATTAATATACCTAGGATATTTGTCCCATATATACACAAGAAAGAATCTCCTTCTGCTTTAATTAAGTAGTAATGCTATTCTACTGCATATATTTAATTGCAATTATATTCTATGATTTTTGTAACTCTACAGGTATCTATCACATTTTTTAAAGAATATATGAAATAAATAGTCATTAAAAATCCAAACGTATTTTTTTTAAATATACACGTTTTCAATACATTCCTACTTTCCGAGTTCATTTCAATGAGTGAAGTGAATGAATTTGAATGCAGCATTCTGGGTGACGTCACTCCCGCCATTAGATTCTCGACGCTGATTGGTGGAAAGTTACCATGCAACCTGTCTATTTATGAACCTTGGACTGGACTAATATATATACTTTTGAGTCTGATATTACTGCATATAACTTTTTTGGTATTGTAATATAATTCAGATCCTTCTAACCACTTAAAGTCCTATCTATTGGTTATCTGTGGGCAAATTTTCAGCCAAATCGATGATGATGTATTTTGGGAATGGAGGAAGATGTAAAAAACGATATTTTAACGTTTTTTACACTATAAAATTTGATCAAAAACTTGTTTTGATTCAAAATAACTTGTTATAATGCCATATAATGATATTTTTGAGTCCTTTCTATTAAAATATTATGTTTTTCATTGATGCTTTACGACAGAAAATGCAAATTTGTTTAAATAAACACCAAATCACTGTAAAATCGCATAAAATAACATTTTGAGAAAAAAAAGAAGAAGATTTTTTGACCTTAAATATCTTATTTTTACGTCCCGCAGAAGCTATATACCAATTTTCAGACAAATCGGAGATCCAAAATTTTTTGCCTGAGTGATTTGACATGGAATGTACCGTAGCAATTGGCCACCCAATATAATAGTCCACAGTACATCGTCCTTTTTGGAAGATGATTACAAAAGTCTTAAAAATGGTCTTAAATGCTTCGTTTGAGCGAGTCTACCACTTTCTGAAAAATTTCAGAGTGCAGGTTGGACGCGTTTCCGCGTCCCTCGTCATTAACATATTTACGTTGTCGGACTAACGAAACGCGGATGTAAATTTGTCGGACAAGAGATCGACAATCTTTATTAATTAAATATAAGTACATACATACTTTAAATTGAAAATTAAGAGTTTTGTAATAACAAAATCGTAGAGTCAGACACCCGCAATATGTCACTCTAGCGAGGTAGTTTTGTTATTACAAAACTCTTAATTTTCAATTTAAAGTAGGTACTTATATTTAATTAATAAAAATATTGTCAATCTCTTGTCCGACAAATTTACAGCCGCGTTTCGTTAGTCCGACAACGTAAATATGTTAATGACGCGGGACGCGGAAACGCATCCAACCTACACTCTAAAAGTTTTAATAAAGTGATAGACTATCATTCCGAAGACCCTCCTCGAAAGCATAAAAAAGCTGGGTCTGAATGAACATCTTTATAAGACCATGCAGAAAGCTGTACTACTCGCGACGGCCAGATGCGTACGAAAATTTCTGGGAGATACACCTGCATTCCAAGTCACCTAGGGCTCGATAACACGGAAAGAGTCCCACCAGAGCTCAATCCTTTTGATACCGTAGGTATCTGGGATGAGTCAATTTTCCCCTTAGAGGGAGTGTGAGCCGTATGGCTAAATCTGGAAATAGTAATAATAATAATAACACATTACATATAATAATAATAACACACATTAGAATATTTGCACATGCTAATCTACTGTGCAGCAACAGCAATTGCTAATGTAATGGGCGTTAAGATCAGAACACGACGGGGTACTAACAACGGAAGGACTGGTAACAGAATTGCACCCTGGGAAAAAAGACTGCTCGGAAAGATTGAATTGCTACGTAGGGATATTGGTCAAGTCACAGAATATATACGAGATGTAAGAAGTACAAGAGTCATCAGGAGAGCTGAAGAAATAATACGGAATACTGCAAGACACTCAAGATACGATCCAGAAAACAACACAGCCCAACAGTGCCTGGATACATTAAAACAAAGACTCTCAGTTTATTCAGGACGACTAAGAAGGTACAAAGTGAGTAACAACCGAAAATCCGACAATGCCCTTTTTGAGACTGCTGAGAAGGCGTTCTATCGGAAACTCAATTCCACCGTAGAAAATCTCGATAAGTCTTACCCAAGCCAAGAAGAAATTCATGAGTTTTGGGGAAATCAACTTTCCACACCAGCTGCTCTTAACAACAATGCTGGATGGATAGAAGATACGGCACAGAACTGCCAACACTACACTACTACTCTCTACGAACCCTTCACCACTGAAGAAGTCTCAAATATCATCAAAGAGCTTCATAACTGGAAATCTCCTGGACCAGACGGAGTTCAAAACTTTTGGCTCAAGAAGTTCTCGAGTGCTCATGAATGCTTATCAACACTAATTAATCATGGTATTTCTAATCCGCAGGATATTCCATCATTCCTAACTCAGGGAACCACTTATTTAATACCGAAGGATCAAAATAACACCCAAGATCCAGCAAAATACCGCCCAATTACTTGCCTTCCAACTTTGTATAAATTGGTCACATCCTGTGTAGCCCGGCGTATCTACCAACACTGTGCTCTGAACAATATCATAGAGCCTCAACAGAAAGGATGCGCTAAGGGTTCCATGGGTTGCAAAGAACAACTTATCATCGACTCAGTCATTTCTAATCAAGCATATTCCAAAAAGAGGAATCTATTTACTGCTTTTATTGATTACAAGAAGGCCTTTGATTCAGTGCCGCATGAATGGCTTGTAGATATTTTGAGAATATATAAAGTCGATGATAATATAGTGACCTTTTTACAACATATAATGACAGAGTGGAAAACTAGAATTCACCTTCAAATACCTGGTGAAAGTAACATCGAAACTGAAAATATCGTAATCAGCCGGGGCCTGTTTCAAGGAGATTCGTTGAGTCCTCTGTGGTTCTGTCTAGCTATGAACCCACTATCTCAGCTATTGAACTCCTCAGATGCAGGTTTTAGCATCAAAAATAACAACAATGTGGTGGCGAAGCTTAATCATTTATTGTACATGGATGATTTGAAATTAATGGCTTCCACTCGAAACCAACTCGACGAGATGCTAAAAACTGTAGAAACTTTTTCTAATGATATTAATATGGGTCTAGGACATTTCGCCGTCGCCGTTTCGCCGTCGCCATTTCGCCGTCGTCGCTTCGCCGTCGAGCCATTTCGCCGTCGCCGTTTCGCCGTCGAGCCATTTCGCCGTCGCCATTTCGTTGTTACATAGCATTCGTACTTATAATTTTGGGATGATCATTACTTGTATATAAGTTTTGAATGGTTTTCGAACGATTATATACTATCACTTTTGCATAATGAAGTTTTTTATTTTTGATACAGTAAAAACAATTGAAATTCCTTTTCTCAATATTGTTTATTTCCGGGAATCTGATAATAGTCATATTTATCTATTTAATGATGTATTCTAATTATACTCTTGTTTATTGTCCTTAATTTGTACTGACTGATTTGTACTGAAGTATTTACCCTGATATTTAGTATAAAAAAAGGCTAGTATGTTATCACGTTCTTGCGACATTTAGTATAAAAAAATTAGTATGTTATCACGTTCTTGTAAACTTAACCAATGCCGGGATGGCGACGGCGGCGAACTGGCTCGACGGCGAAACGGCCGACGGCGAAGTGGCTCGACGGCGAAACGGCGACGGCGAAATGGCGACGGCGAAACGGCGACGGCGAAACGTCCCAGTCCGTATTAATATGCACTTCGGACTAGATAAGTGTCGTATTTTAAATATAGTCAGAGGAAAAGTACAGCCCGGAGGATTCGATATGCAAAATGGCCAGAACATCGAGGCCATGGGTGAAAACGATATGTATAAATATCTTGGAGTAAAGCAAGCGAGGAAAATTGACCATAAACAAATGAAAACAGAGATAACTACTGAGTTTATACGAAGGGTAAAACAGCTGCTTCGCTCACACCTTAACAGTAGAAATTTGTATAAGGCACTAAACACCTACGCATGTTCCGCGCTTAGCTACTCATTTGGTATTATTAAGTGGACAAAAACAGATATAGAGGCTCTTCAGCGAAAAGTACGAACACACCTCACAAAGGCACAAAAACACCATCCTAAAAGTGCAGTAGAAAGAACAACATTACCACGGAATCTAGGAGGAAGAGGACTTATGGATATAGGTGAGCAATTAGATAAACAAATTGCTAATTTAAGAACTTATTTTCAGATGCAGGCTGAGACATCTACTCTACATCGCGCTATCTGCGCAGTAGATGACACAACACCGATCAAACTGAGGGAACCAGAAATGCGCATAAACCACCTTACTAAGGACGAAAAAGTGCGCGCCTGGATGGGTAAACCTCTGCACGGGCGACATCCCAATGAGGTCAGCCAAGATTATGTCGACAATATAGCGTCGAACTACTGGTTGACATCAGGAAAGATGTTCCCTGAGACGGAGGGTTCATTACTGGCCATTCAGGATCAGGTTATACCAACCAGAAATTACCTGAAATATATCATCAAAGACCCTCAGATTCAAAACGACAGATGCCGATATGGATGTCAAGCCCAAGAAACCATCCAACATCTTACAGGGGGCTGCCAGGCATTTGCTGCAACTGAATACAAGGAACGGCATGACGCAGTGGGAAAAATCCTTCATCAAGAGATAGCTATCAAGCTGGGACTTCTCCAAACAGACCATCTCCCGTATTATCAATACGTCCCTGAGAGTATGCTTGAGGATGGCAACTACAAGCTATACTGGGACCGCACTGTGCTCACAGACCAAACAGTGGCACATAATAGACCAGATCTCGTACTAGTTAATAAATTAACAAGACAAACAACACTAATTGATGTGGCGATACCTAACAACAATAATCTACGTAGTAAATTTACTGAAAAGATCGCCAAGTACAGAGATCTAGAAATTCAAATACGAAGGCAATGGAGAATGCAAAGTACCCAGACGATACCGATTATTATGTCTACTACTGGAGTCATTCCGAAGACCCTCCTCGAAAGCATAAAAAAGCTGGGTCTGAATGAACATCTTTATAAGACCATGCAGAAAGCTGTACTACTCGCGACGGCCAGATGCGTACGAAAATTTCTGGGAGATACACCTGCATTCCAAGTCACCTAGGGCTCGATAACACGGAAAGAGTCCCACCAGAGCTCAATCCTTTTGATACCGTAGGTATCTGGGATGAGTCAATTTTCCCCTTAGAGGGAGTGTGAGCCGTATGGCT
This sequence comes from Diabrotica virgifera virgifera, assembly GCF_917563875.1. NCBI lineage: Eukaryota > Metazoa > Arthropoda > Insecta > Coleoptera > Chrysomelidae > Diabrotica > Diabrotica virgifera. Next base: position 143,349,452 of record NC_065443.1, on the reverse strand, counting down.
AAATCTGGATAATAATAATAATTCAACTGTTTCAAGTAACTAGTGTCGATGTACACTATCCCAGGGGGACCGATGGCTTAACGTGCTCTCCGAGGCACGGTGAAACTGCTCGTATCATTTTTAGAAATGAAAAATTGATTGTCGTTGGCAGGGCTCGAACCCGTGTGCTCTGGCGTATGAGGCCAGTGGTCATGCCGTTGAGCTACGGCCGTTCACAAGAAAATGCTGGTTCGTTCGGAAAAAAATGCTCTAGTCATTACGTACCTTTACAATACATACATGTATCGATGATTGCATGCAAAATAATATGTACTGTACATGAACTAGGTATGTACTCGTATAAATACCTGAATAAGGAAGTACATAAAGCATATAATTAACATTTCAGGTGACAATGCCATTTCTTATCGGACAAATAAATACTGTAAATGTACCCGCCGAACCATAAAATAATATGCACAAAATTAGCATGGTGTGACGCACGTCTTGGAGATAATGAAGGCAAATTATTGTTTGAAGAGGACAGACATTAAGTTCATAAAAGAACAGTGATGGCTTCATTTCGAACTGTTAAAACGACAACATGTGGCAAATGCTACAATTCTAACGCTTGTTTGCTGTATCATTCAATTACATTATAAAACTGTGTCGGTTTTACAGATGTATTCAAGGGGGATTAATCCTAGGTCAGTATTTGATTTAAGTTAATTGTAAGTAATAAAGTCATAGTTACTTACCAAATGACACATCAAAATAACCGAAAAGTACGTTGGATTTATGAAAACAAACCTCAACAATTATGAAGATCAAGAACATGTGAAATTTTTATTCTTTTAGCTAATGAAGCTGATGATAAATAGTGAGTTCAGAAGTACAGAAAATGATCTTGAGAAATTACTGCAGGATGTCGTTGTTCATTTTTAATTTTTTTTCAAAATAAGATATGTAAAATTTGCTATATATAACAAACTGTCACAGCCAATTTTACGTATCTTAGATAGTTTTGAACCCATATTTTTTTCACTGTAACCATAATTTTTTTCAAAATTATCCATTTTAAATTTTTTGAACTTTTGGATCCTATTACTGATGTTTAAATCAAGTAAATTTGAGTGAAGTTATTTTTATTATAACCCTCTTATTTAATATTCTAGTCTAGAGAGTTCTACAGTTTCATTTTAATGTTTTTTAATTACTTTAAAAAATATATAACAAACTCTTCCAGAAAATTGACCGTTAAATTCTATAATTATATCTTGAATTTTAAAAATAATTTCTCGGTAATAGTGCAGTCGGGTTAGACGAATAACAGGCCTAACCTTGCATTAGGAGCTGCCCCAAATTTTATTTTTCTGATCTTTAGAGGGGGTCAATAGTAGTGTAACCTTAAAATCTCGACTAAATTCCGACGTTGCATTAGCCGCCATCTTGATTTTAAACGAGAACCGCTTGTGCTCAATATCTCCGCCATTTTCAACTTTTCAACAAAAAGTATACCAACCAAAATTGTTCAATATGTTATTTTCTATAATTTTTATTATTATAATTTTTTCGTGCGGTCGATATTTTCCGAGTTATGGCGGAAAATAATGACAGTTGGAGCATAATTATTAAATTTTCTCGTTTATTATTAGTTTTACGACAAAAATGTACCTATACAAAAATAGAGAGAATTAAATTCTACACAATTTTGATCTCCTTCATTTTTTTGCTAAAATTAATATTTAAGGTAGTACGTATGCGTTAATTGTGCGAGAGTAAGACCTGATTGATTTTATAGCAATTGTTTTTGTTCAATATCTACGCCATTTTTAACTAAAATTGTGCCAAATATGATTTCCTACAATTTATTTTTAACAATTTTTTTCAGGCGGTTGATATTTTCCGAGACAAATGGGAAAATAGTAAAAAGTGGTGGGGAGAGCATCTTTATTGAATTGAATCTTGTTTCCGAGATTCCTCAAATTTTATAATTGTATCCTTTAGAGGAGATCAATAGTAGCGTAAATTTAAAATCGCGACTGAATTCCGCGGTTACATTAGCCGCCATATTGATTTTAAAGGAGAACCGTTATGACTTAATATCTCCGCCATTTTCAAATTTTCGACAAAAACGGTACGAAATAAAATTGTTGGAAATGTAATTTCCTACAATTTCTATTGCACAATTTTTTTATCAGATCAATATTTTCCGAGTTAAGGAGGAAAATATTGGAAGCGGAGGGGAAGCATAATTATTGAATTGTCTCATTTATTATTAACTTTTCGACATAATTGTACATAAACAAAAATAAAAAGAATAATATTTTATACAATTTTTGAAACTTACAATGAAACACCAACCAAACTAAGTTAAAGACATAAATAATAACGTAAGTCCACTTCATTTTATTAACTAGCATGTTTTATTGGTTGAATTTGTCTGTCGACATTTACAGTTTCAGGTCAGCTAATATATTTTTATATTCCAATAATTTTTTTAAATTTTGAACCCTGTTGGGGGAATTTCTCCATCCCCCCTCATATACCCGCCACTGGTTTTGTCGAAAAATTGTAGTAAATCGTAATTGCAACTATTTCAGTCGTTACACTTTTTGTCAAAAAGCTGAAAATGGCGGAGATATTAAACAAAAACAATTGCTATAACATCAATCAGGCCTTACCCTCGGATCTTTACCGCATACGTACTACCTTAAATATTGATTTTATCAAAAAAATTAAAGAGATCAAAATTGTACAAAATTGAATCCTCTTCATTTTTGTATAGGTACATGTTTGTTGTTTAAACTAATAATAAACGAGATTATTCAACAATTCAATAATTATGCTCTAACTGTCACTATTTTCCCCCCATAACTCGGGAAAATATCCATCGCAGGAAAAAAAATATAATAAACGAAATTATAGAAAATCGTATTTTCAACAATTTCAGTGTCTACACTTTTTATCGAAAAGTCTAAAATGGCGGAGATATTGAGCAAAAACAGTTCTCAGTTAAAATCAAGATGGCGGTAACGCAACGATGGAATTCAGTCGAGATTTTAAATTTACACTACTATTGACCCCCTCTAAAGATTAGAAAAATAAAATTTGGGGCAGCTCCTAATGCAAGGTCAAATGCTATCCCGACTGGGCTATAAGTACGAAATTATAATCTTCAAACAGTTACAACCATTTACAACTCGGTTTGTATTCGGCTTACCGCGAAATAAAAAAAGCAATGTCTTTGATTTTTTTAAGCTACATTTTATCTATTAACATTTTTTCGATAAAATTAAGTTTTTGGGTTATTCGTGACAAATCAATTAAAAACATAAAAAAAGTGGAATTTTCAATGAGGAATAAGTCTAAAACGATTGATTTATCGAAAAAACGATTTTTTTGCTTAGAATATATTTTTCTAGCGATTCTTGGTTAGGATATTTTCAATATAAAGGTACTAACCCCCAAGTTGGGGTGGATTCCACACCCAAGCCTCCAAGGTAAAAGCAAATTTCGGCATAGGATAGATTTTGAAGAAATCATGCAGCAAAAAATAAGATTGTTTTTTGCATGTGAAAAATTGAACACGGACAACAAAGCAGAAAGTTACTTATTAAAATTTTGGAACATGAAGAACAAAAAAAAAGAAACGGGAAATACAAACGAAAAAATAGAGACTTTTATATTAAAACTGCACATATTGTAAGTAGTTTAAATAAATATAAAGAAACTAAGTAGTATTAAAGAAACAGTCTGTCTTAACAAATGAACAGTTCTTTTGACACGCATCACTTTTCAGAAATCCGTCTCTGTTGGTATCATATACGAAACAATCTAATTAAGGTAATCTTCACCTATCCTAACTGTATCTCTCGAGTTGGGAATTTTATTCAAATATACCACATTTCGCTTGTGAACATTATGACAAAGGTCAGCGCTGTTCAGCTGGTATAACTTGGCATTTTTCTATCATACGTATCCGTTTTGCTTTCGTAGCGAAGATAAATTGCCGTTTTTGTTTCATAAATTCGTAGTGTGTTCTAATTTCGTGACTTAAAGAAATAAAAGCGTGATTTAACCTTTAATAGTAAGGTCTCATCGAACAGAAATGACTTCTATTTATATATAAGATGTTCTATATAATACACCTACATAGTTATTTATATCAAATATTTGGAGAGAAAATAAAATCGATTTTTGACAATTTTTATTATGTATAAATGGTAACAGATGCCACCATCAAGATTCAGTCCAAAATCCACGCTTATACAAATAATATATTTTCAAACTTGACATAAAATATAGACAATGGAAGGTGTCAAACGAGAATATCCATGTTACATTATCAACAGATATAATAAAATAATCACAGAATATTAAAAATTGCTAACCCAAAATGAATAAGGTACCGTAAAATGGGGTGAGATTGATCTCCCGGGGTGACATTGATCATTTGTCGTTGTATCACATATATGTAGATACAACCGGCAACAATGTAAAATTGTTTCTGGGCGTGGCACTATTCATTTCTTGGATCTTGACAATGATCAGTTCACGTCGTTGTTAGTTTGCAATTGGCATTGGGAAGACGTTCTGTGGCTTTGAAATTAACCATAATTTTTGGCCTATTTTTATAGTTTGTGTACTTTTGATGGTAGAGAAAGAACAGAGGTAAGTTCGCTATTTCTAGTGTTATAAAATTATTTTGTATGGTTCTGTAATAATAATTTTAAGTATCTAGCATTTTAACTAACGCCAGCTTTTTTAAGATGGCGGATAATATTGAATGGGGTGACATTGATCAAGTGATCAATCTAACCCCACGTTACGTGTGTTCCAGAAATTAATTTATAATTTTTGTCACAGATTTAAGAATATCAATCACAATGGGAAGAACGTACAAAATACAATTAGGCAGTAGAACGTATGGAAATTTTAATGAAGAACAAGTTAATCAGGAGCTGCACAATGTATTGGAAAATGGATTATCGCTAAGAAAAGCCGCAAAAAAATACAAATTGTCCTACGGAACTTTAAATAACAAGTACCATGGAAGGAAGATTAAGAAAACAGGTGGACAATCTGTATTCACATAATATGAAGAAGAAGTAGCCATTATAGAAGTAGCCATTTTAACGTGTGCAGATTAGGGATATCCTCTAAGTGCAATGGATTTGAGAATGTGCGTCAAAAGTTTTTTGGACAAAACTGGTAGAAGTGTATCTAAATTTAAGGAGAATATTCCTGGAATTGACTGGGTAAATAGCTTGTTGAAGAGACACGGAGATATTGCTGGTAAAAGATTAGCAACTAATATTAAAAAAAGCCGAGCAGAAGTATCTCCGGACCTGATTAAAAAATACTTTGACAATTTACAACAAACGATTGAAAATGTTCTAGTTGAAAATATTTTTAATTACAACGAGTCCAACGTCTCAGATGACCCCGGAAAAAAATTGTGCATCTACCGAAGAGTGTCTACCTATGTCTGTCAGGTAAAAGGAGTTTTAGAAGGAGAAGAGATCGAAGTTCAAGGCCTTAAATCAGTAGAATCGAGGAAGATTTTCAAAATAATTAAAAATGACATATCCACTGTTCCCTTCAAGAAAGTAGTTGCCTTACTACACAGATCCAACACTTAAAACTATTTCTGATAGGATAGAAAAATATCATTTTCGGGGAAATTAATATAAAATAATGTTAAATCAAATTTTCTCTTTTTTTATAAATTGTTCTGAATTACATTTTTAGTTGTTAAAATATGTTTTTTTTTTGTATAAATAAAGAATAGTACAATAAAAATAGTGTGATCATTCTCACCCCGCATGATCAATCTCACCCCTTTGTAAAAATTCGAAAAACTGTCTGACCGAATTAGTCAGGGTTAAGATTGATCATATTCTATTTAAAAGCACTACTATTTCATGCTATAAAATCATCATAATCAATCTCCCCCAGTCACTGGTCTAAGATTGATCACCCTTTTTTTATGAGATAAGTGGATTTTCTTAATAATTAAAAAAAACTAGTGTTAAATCACTACTCTTTAGATATTAATATAACACGTGAAGTGATTAAATATAGAACAGTAACAAAAACGTTTAAAATATAAATAAAATAAAGTTAAAATTGATCAATCTCACCCCATTTCACGGTACCTAATAATGCCAAAAGAAATGTAAGCACCCTAAACAGAAAATAAAGAAAAACATTATTTTGTTACTAATATAAAGGAAATATAATTTATACTAACATAAATTACAAAACGTTTTCCCTCCCCCAAGTATTTTCTACAAAATTAAATTTTTAGTAAAAGATCTAAGGCATCTGTATTATACGTTTTACATGTGTGTTAGGGTCATCATCAAAAATTTCGAATTTTGAGAACGATTTCCAAGGTGGAAACCAAACCATCAAATATAACATATTTTCAATTATATTTGTGGTCTATTCTCATTAAATATAATAGATAATATTTTTTTAAATGATTCATATGGCAGAAATATGCTCAGAATAGCATGGACACAGAAGAAAACGAACACGGAAGTATTGCGAGAAATGAGCAAAGAATACGAAATATAAACAGAATAAAAATAAGAAAATTACAATATTTGGTACACGTAATGAAGGGACAGCGATATGAAATGCTACGACTGATAATACAGGGAAAGATAACTGGTTTAACTGCAGTTCTATAGTACTCTTTAGAGCAGCGATAGATAGAGTAAATATAGTGATGATAATATCCAACCTCCGATTGAGGACAGCACTTAGAAAAGAACATACAGCAAGTAATACCGTATTCGAAAAATCTTGCGTCACTCAATATGTTCTTAAATTATAAGATTCTGTGAACGTTTGAACATATCTATTAGTTTTTACAGTTCCACATTTTTCTATTGACATTAAATCAAAATACATATACTTCGTCCAATTTACTTACCGTTGCACGTCATCCGCGTCATAGCTTGTAACATGACACCAACACGAAATATTTAGGCGGTAGGTGTGTTCTATTTTAGAATCATTGTGATTCATCGGACAACCTTCCATAGAGGTATGAATCCGCCAATGAATACGCAGAAGCTTATAAAGAGTAAGAAGAAGAATAAGAAAATATATGGCATGCAATGTATCAGTTAAAAGTTCTTTGTGTCCCTTGGCATTTAGCGTGGCTATCATACTTTTTTATATTTCCTTTTTTAAACTCGGCGTTGACCATTGAACAGTCGCCATGTTGAAAGGGCCAAAACTTTGTGAATGATATTACTTCAATATTGAAAAACAGGGAGAAGCGTACTTTTAAAGTCTGTAAAATATATTTACACACTTCAAAAGTACGCTTCTCCCTGTTTTTCAGTAGTCATAAATGTGTACAAAAACTATTTCAGTCTTTACATTTACTTTAATATGCCGTTAAAATTATCTTACAAACATACAAACTAGCCAATGTCCGCCATGTTGAACGATTATGTCACTGAAACATCATTTTCTTCTTCTTAGCCTTCTATCGTCCATTTATGGACATAGGCATCTCCCAACTATTTCCATTCTATCTCTATCATGAGCAACATACTACAAATTTGTTCCGGCTATTGTTTTTATGTCATCTACCCATCTCATATTATGTGGTCTTCCTCCTGGTCGTGTACCTTCCATCGTGGTTCGTGGTATTCCAACGTTGGTCTTTTTGTCTTTATAGCAGTGTGGCCTGCGAAGCTCCATTTGAGTGTGGCAATTTTTGTTGTGATATCCTCTTTTGTTTTTGATCTTACCCAGTCCACAGTATATCTTTATACTGTGCCCAGTCGTTCCTCTTGTTATCTGACGGTCGTATAACTAGCATTGCTCTTTTCGTGGCCATTTCTGTTGTGGCTAGTTTATAAAACAAAAACTTATGTAACAGAAATACAAAAACATAGAAATTGTGTAATTATATTTGGGACAAAATTGAGAAGCGCACTATGAAAGTATATTTACGAAGGAAATAGATGTCTTATTAAAGAAACGTCAAAGCCAAAGGTGTAGGCTTTATATATTATACAATAATATATGACTCATATTAAATTCCAGAGTGACATTTTACCTAGACATTATCCAAACCAGAAAAGGTAAATACAATAAGAGATCTAAATTTAAAACAATCCACTCCTCCATCAAACTATCGGTAAGTTACCGAACTATTGGCGGTTACATTATTTCCTAAAGAAATGGGTTTTGAACTTTTGTTTGAATAGATAGTTGCTCGAGAAAAACCATGGTTAATAAACGAAGCGTGACTGCCTTCGGGAAAATGTCAAACAAGAATCTTAAATAACACGGTATTTGCAAGAGGTTGAATTGCAAGCGCCAGTGTCAATAAATGAGAGGTTAATTGCGATATTCCGGATTTTTTTCGACATGATTCTGATTAAATCGTGTTGGATTTGGGTGTGTATTCAGTCTGTTTAACTCGATATTACACAGTACTTTGGTAATGAAAAAAAGATCACTACTACAATTTGTAAAAAAGAAGAGAATAGAATATTAACAGGAAAAAAAAAGAAAGAATACCGAGGAAAAAATTAGTAGTAAGTACGAATCATTAGAAAATAATTTAAAGATTTATATAGTAATATTGCCATATAAATATTATTCTTCTTGACATGCCTATCCGTGACGAATGTTGCCGATCATCATGGCACATCTGCAGCGGGGTGAAAAAACTTCACAGATGTGTTAAATCAGGTTCTGACGTTCTTTAACAGCATGTTTTTCTTCTTCCTGAACCTCGCTTTCCAAATATTTTTCCTTGCCATTTTGCATAAAATGTCATTCGTCGAAAGTCCGAAGTATTCTAACTTTCGAGATTTTTGATGGTGGGTAGTGCCTCTCGGTTCTTCTTCATTCTTATGAGAACTTCCTCATTTGTGACCCGGCCAGTCTACGGGATTTTATGAATTCTACGGTATAGCCGCATTTCAAATCCTTCAAATTTTCTGCAAATCTCTTCGATTAAGGTCCACGATTTAAGACCATCAAAAAAAGGACAGAGAAGACGTAGCATCGCAGCATTCTTACTTTTATGCGAAGAGAGAGGTTGTAGCTCTTGAAGAAGGTCCCCATCCGGTTGAAGGTGGATCTAGCTTTTCTGATGCGCTTTCTTATCTTTTGGTTGTTGGTCCATTCTTCAGTTATTATGGTGCAGAGGCAGTTGTATTGAAAAATAAATATAAAGTGTTTAAAATCATACCTGGCAGAAATAAACATTATTAGCCAAAAAATCAGGAGCGCTTTTATCAAAATTTTCGAGGTGAATTTGAACATGAACTTGAAGAGAATGATGAATTGCACAAATTATGTGCTTTTGGGGACCACGGTTCTACTATCCGCTTTGTGTATTAGTTTTCAGGATGTAGAAAGGTGTAAAATCTGCTACTACTTTAAAATTTTAATATTACTTTAAGGACCTTTTAGAAGCATCCTTTGACCTGACTGGTCACAGTTTTTCAAGCAGATATGTTTATTCTGACGGTTGTATCGAGGCATAAAGTGTGCGCTCGTCGGTCTTAAAACGTATGTCTGTATATCCATTTAGAGTACTAAGAGCTTAACATTCAGATTCAACTTTTCTCTATTTGTCTCGCAAATTCTTTCTCCAATAGTTTTTGGTCATATTACAAGAAGAAGTAATGATAATCTTGCAAGACTTATAATTTAAGTTGCAAGTTGCAGAGGAACTACAGAACGCCAGTGGAAAAACATTCTGGAGTCTATGAGAGCAGCCTATGATAAAAGCCGATGACAAGGGATAGCTGCTCGTATGGTAAAACTCATAAAAAAATCATAACACTTCGTAATGTGGAAACGACTAGAGAGAGAAGCAACCGTCAAGCTACTGGCCTTTGTTGGTCCAGTACAATCAGCTTGACCTTGTTGGAGGGTTGTAGAACAAAGTTGGAGAACTTATAAATAACAAGGAATTCCAATTACTAAATGATGGGTTATATCGTGATTACTATGCAAATGTATGGATACAGCGGTCAAAACTGGCGCAAAAACAGCCGTTTGTTGAGTTATGAGAAGTGGCACCGTCTGACTCAGATTAAGAGCAGAGAAGTGGTGAAAGACAGTGAACTTGATAATATCGAGAAATATTTAATTTCTAAAAACTATACGAACCGTTAACGTGCTTCGGAGGGCACGTAAAGCCGTCAGTCCCGGCTACATAAGTGGTCGTTAAGTCACGTTAGGGGTGCTTGCGCGACTCTAAACTCAAAACTGCCTAAACGTGACAGTTTAGGCAGAAGCTCACACGAAATTTTTACTGGCCAATTACACTAGTCAACAAATAAACAAAAAAAAGTTGCGACTGATGTTAAAATAGCTGTATAGGGGAGTTTAAAGCGTCCTGAATGCGAATTCAAACACCAAAATGTTCCACAACGTATATATTTTGAGTTATCTTCTTCTTAATGTGCCGCGCATTTCTGCGTAGGCGTCCGCCGTATATTGTCTGGTCAGGTGAAATATTAGATTTGGAGTTATAGAATGCATCAAATATGGCTGTTTATTATAAAAATTCTTATATACTATATACACATAAGTTCCGAACTGGAAACAAAGACTATATTAAGTCTTTTGTACACAATTTTGCGCATATCCCAATTTTTCTATAACACTATTTGGATTAATACAAACACACACTAATTTTATCCTGCATAGTAAAAAACAACGAGGATAGCTCCTGGTTACGGTTTCTAAATATTATAAGTTGACCTGGCTAGTAAATTCCATTTAAAAAAAAATCCATTATTGTAATCTAGAACCTAAGGGTTAAGCATGTCCTTTGAACAAGTGAAGGTCTCGAACTAAATCATGTAATTCGGCTTGTAGGATGCAATACGGTGCTTTTTCGTCGCTTTCGGGAAAATAAGAATCATTCTTTTCTGATACATCATCAGGTTCACTTTTTTCACCATACATTTCCAAATCTTTCTCCCAATTAGCCGAGGTCCTGAAACTGGTAAATCTTCTCCATGAAAAACCGGCTTTATTGCTGAGATAATATCTGGATATTCAATTTTATGCTTGCTCTTCCTTGAAAACACAGACACTTTTGTCATGCAGGAGTAACAGTCGTTAAAATGGTTTAGAACTATATAAGTTTAAATGGTTAGGTTTACTGATTAAGGACTACCTTTGGTTTGTTCTTTATTTAAATGTTAATGTGTTACTCGTAGACATTATGTAGATATCCCAGTGTTGCCAAATTATGCATAATTTTTTAGGAAAAACGTTAATTTGATAAGATCACGCCGCGATATATTACAAATGACTGTTTTAAAAAAAAATTAGTAAACTACTCATAACTTAAAAATCATAACTCATTTTTTTGAACAAATCATAACTCAAAAGTCTTACGTGTTAGGAACTTTTTAGCATCATAATCATATTCAGAGAGAAAAATTAAGAAAAAACAGCATTTTGCAGTCGAGTCGCAAATTGGTTGTAAACTAGTGTTATTGTTCAAGCGCCACCTATAGCGGCTGTACTAGGTGTCTAAAGGAACAGGTCTATACCTTTTAGGGCTATGAGAAAAGCAGACGGGAGACATTTATTTAATCTACATTGTAGTTATCATAATATATCTATTAGAAGGAAGACTGGGTGTTCTGAGTTTAGCAGATGTATTGTCTGACCAAATACACTTTGTATTTGTGATGCGCACAGATAAAGGAAACCCTGGAACACGTAAGCGAGACAGGAAACGAATGTACACTCCGTGTGTATATTTTACTTGGCAAGACGTTACCGAAATAAAATTCAGAAAATTTTGAAAAACCGAAGGTCAACACCAGTGCGCATCCAAATCTCAAATACAAAGTGAATTTGGTCAGACTTTACCAGTTTTTGGAAAAGTTGATTCGTCTTAGTACGAAATAGTGTGTAAGAACCGGCTCTGGAACTTTTTGGCTTAAGAGGAAAGGAACATTTTGACGCCTGACAAAATTTTCAATGTATTTTAGATGTAATCATTTTTTTCGAATCCTGAGAAAACTAAAAAGTATTTTTGAAAAATTTAAACGCAGAATGAAAGATTACTTTATTACCGAGGGCCGAAAGTCCCTTAGAATGAATAAAAAGTTTCTTTTGAATGAGATATTTGAAATTAAAAATCACACTACATTTTCTCTTAGTTTTTCACCCCTGTAACTTATTAAAATAAACATTATAGAAGTTTTTAGGGACTTTCGGCCCTCGGTAAGAACGTAATATTTCATTCTGCGTTTCAATTTTTCAAAAATACTAATTAGTTTTCTCAGGATTCGAAAAAAAAATGAATCCCCATTTAAATACCATTGCAGCCGAAAATACGTACCCATCTCCTTAATAATTTCCATGATACTTTAAATAAAATAAAAACAAAATCGTTTGTTTTTATTTCCGATCCACAACCATCTTTATTTTACGTAACGGGTTCTAATCCTCTCCTTTGTAAACGTGTTGTGCCCAATTTTTATTAGTTCTTACTTCTATCCGTATATTTTTTCCCAACAATTTTTTGTTAGTCCAGGTGCAGTCCACCAATCCAATTTATCAAAAATCTACACACACCGGCAAAATTAAAGGAACATCTTAAAAGTGAGACATGTTTGATGTCCGATTTGGGTGATTTTTTAAGTATGTTATAGCCTTATTATTTAAGAGTATCGGTGTGATAATAGTGTTGCTAGACAGGTAAATGTCATTTTATACCGGGTGTAACAATCATCCTGTGTTTTTTCCTTAAAGTTTGGAACACCCTGTGGAATATTCTAGCATATATAAAATGTTGAAATTAAATCTTAATTGTAGCCTTAGGCTTTCTTAACATTCTCTTTTTTAATTCATTGGCTTATGTTGGATAATAAAAAAGTTAGGTACTTTAACAACTAGCAATGTTCTTTATGAATACAAGGTGTTTTTAAATAAGTGCGACAGACTTTAACAGATAATAATTCTGCATGAAAAATTAATGACGGTTTGCTTTATAAACGTATGTCCGCAAATGTTTCGTTTTCGAGATATGGGATGTTGCATTTTTTCTTACAAAATCACGATTTATTTATTGCTCTAAAACCGGTTGAGATATGCAAATGAAATTTGGTAGGTTTTAAGAGGTAGTTATTTCGCATTTTTTGACATACAATGAAGAATTCTATATTCACCATTGGCGTGCTTACGGGATATATCTAAAATGTTGAAACCCGTATGCACGCCAATGGTGAATATAAAATTCTTAGTTGTATGTCAAAAATGCGCAATAACTGCCTCTTAAAACCTACCAAATTTCATTTAAATATCTCAACCGGTTTTAGAGCAATAAATAAATCGTCAGTTTGTAAGAAAAAATTCAACATCCGGTATTTCGGAAACGAAGCATTTGCGGACATATGTTTATAAAGCAAACGGTCATTAATTTTTCATGCAGAATTGACTAAGAAACACCCAGTATTGACTAAGAACATGGCTAGTTGTTAAAGTACCTAACTTTTTTATTATCCAACGTAAGCAAATAAATCAAAAAAGAAAATGTTAAGAAAGCCTAATGCTACAATCGAGTTTTAATTTCAATATTTTATATATGCTAAAATATTCCACAGGGTGTTCCAAATTTTAAGGAAAAAACACACTATGATTGTTGCACCCGGTATAAAATGACGTTTACCTGTCTAGCAACAATATTATTACACCGATATTCTTAAATAATAAGGCTATAACATACTAAAAAAATCACTCAAATCGGACAACTGGTTTAGGAAATTCGAGACATCAAACATGTCCCATTTTTAAGGTGTTCCTTTAATTTTGCCGGTGTTTGTAGATCAATAGAAAAGATATGATGAACACTTTTTTTACAGTTTTTGTCTTTTTAGTTAACATTCCTATTGTTTACTCATTATCTTAACCAAACACAGTCAATCTGCTTTCTAATACTGTACATCTAAAAATCAAGGGCAACGAGATACATTGTAAATACAATGTCAAGGTTGTGAATTCATTATGCAATTATGTTTTCAATGAAATGTTTTCAATATAGATTAAATAATTATTAACATAACAAGAAAATATGTATGGTCAATTTATACAGTTTAATCAATATTATAGATCAGTTTTTAATTAAGAGAATGATAACATTCATTTTCCGTCAAAATAATAAAAAGAAGTTTATAGTCTAGCTATTTATTCAAGCGAAAAATATCGCTGGACGGATGGATAAACACTGTTAAGATACAATGAACAGAATATTTGATTAACAGGTGACGTTCACAGTTAAATCTTATTTAAAAAATGTCTGATATAAAATATTATATCTCGGTCAATAAGAATCGGCTAAGAATCGGTCAATATTTAAATTAAGCGAAAGGGCACACGGGCGATAATTTACATTTGACTAACCAATTGTAGATAAAATAGGGAGTTAGTCAACGAATGCCTCGTCAGGTTTACTGCTCTTACGGCGCCGTAAATTATCGCCCGTGTGGCCTTTCGCTTAAGGGCTTGTCCATATGTGGGCGGTTTGCCAACGTCGACTGCGTGGTTTACCCGTTTTACTTGATCTCACTCTAATGCCGCCTTTGAAGTTTCACCCTAATACCAAGAAAAACAGGGGGAAAACAGGTAAACCGCGACGTCGACGTTGGCAAACCGCCTGCATATGAACAAGTCCTAATCCTCAGGTTACGTTCACTACGGAAACCATCGCATGGTATCCTCGCCTAGAACAGAGTATCCTACTCTTCATATTCGTGAATTCTCGCATATAAAATAATGCATTTATTTTACCTGGCGATCGAAACTATATTATCGATCGCTATGTAAAATAAATGCATTATTTTGAATGCCAGAATTCACGAATATGAAGAGTAGGATATTCTGTTCTAGGCGAGGATACCATGCGATTGTCTCCGAAAGGGTTACAGTACTTCAGAGAGTTTAGATAGGGTAAAATCATTGTGGAGCATCGCACCTCACCAGGCGCATTGCTACGCACATCGCATCCTAAAAAACAAATAATTATTTTGTTAAAAAATGAATAACCATTTTAAATTTTGTTGCAACACGAAACTACAGCCGCATTATTATTTTAGTTCAATCAGAGAGTGCAGCAAGCACCTCTACCGGTTTCGAAACTTATTAGTCTCTCACCAGGACGCACATATGCTGCTCTCTCTGACCCAACTGGGACAAACCCCGGCGTGAAGTCACGGATTGCAACGAACGAAAAGGCAGGGATGCCCTAGCGGCAACTGCTAGCAAAAAACTAAGTTTTCAATCTAATAGCACATAAAACAACATCTAAAAATGTTACTCTACATCCTACCAGATTGAAAACAATATGAACCTTCTCTGGTAACACCTCCGAGGCTTCTACAATTTGCAAGCCATAACGGATGCTGAGACTAAGGAAGATGCGGGAATTTTACAATTTTTGGTAATTATTTTGTTCTTTAAAACGTAGCGAGGTGCCTGGCGAGGTGCAGTGCTCCGTGATGTACACTGCTATTTAAATGCATTAAATTGTTTCTTCATCGGCAATCCGCGATGTGCGTAGCAATGTGTCTGGCGAGGTGCGATGCTCCACTTGTTTTTACGCTTACAATAAGAAGGTAAAAGAAAATGGATGTAGCTTTCATATTGACTGCCGAATACTTCTAGCGTGTATTATCCTACAAGACACTTATGCATACGTTGGTAGTTCTATACAGTACCACGACTGCTCTTAGTTTACTGTATAGATTTTTGATTAGAATAATATCCTTAGGATCTAAGTTGATGTTTCTTATTGCGGGTATAAGTTTACCGGGTTGAACTCGGTCAAACGCTTTTTCAGATAACAAATTATTATTTAAAAAAAGTTGTTTTTAGTTGGTAACCCTCATTGAGAATACGTAAATTCAAGTTAACAATGCTAATAGAATAGAAATAGAAACTAGAAGGTACAAACTCATCACCCCAATAAAACCAGTCAAGTTTATTAAAATAAACCCGGAGAGATTTGCAAACTGATCACTGGCCTACCTACATCCCGTGGCAGGAAAGGACCATGAAAAAGATAGATTTCTTCATTTTCATATTGGCGAAAAAATTTAAATTCAGTTTGGAGTTTTAAGATATTTTTTTTTATTTTTTTTTGTTTTCACATGACGGTGTCATGAAGTAGGCTTTGATCGTTTCTAAAAGCCAGGAAACTGCACTTGGGCATTTTGATGCGTTCAATGGTAATATTGCTAATTACATCTAAGGACACCTCACACCTCTTATGGAAAATATAATGTCACTCAAATGCAATAAAATTTACATGAATCGATTCAGCCCAAAATTACAATCACTTTATTTCATTGCGACAACTCTGAACTTCGATGAATAACTGCGTAAATTGAATTAAATAAATCTAAAATCAAATGGGTAATATATGTAAGTTAAAGAGAGAAAAGAGATTTTATGAATCGTAAGTTCATAAATCTTCCTGGAGATATTAAGGCAGAGGCTTACTGTTATAGATAATAAAGTAGGCATAATTTGGTCAGTCGTAATAAAGTATGTAGTTCCTCTAATCGACTTAGCTAACGCTCGGTTAAGCTGTTTTCAATAGCCACTAGACTAATAGTATTTATGAATGACAGCTTTATCGATATTCAAACATGTGATTTCCATAAACTTAAATTACAATTTACGCCGTTTATCAAAATTAAGAGTTGGCGCAATAATATGAAATGATTGTAATTTCGGGACGAATTTATTCATGTAACTTTTATTGCATTTGAGTGACATTATCTTTTGTGTGCCGTGTCCTTTAAAAATTCCCGCCAATGCTATCACGAACCGTAGAGCTTTGCGCGTGTGGAAAATTAAATATCCTTCGTCTTTTCCTGTTTTTCGGGATATTTTAAATTTACCTAGTGTCCAAATCGTTTATATTTCCAAAAAAAAGTCAAATAACGCTAAAATGGTAACACTTAGACCGAATGTATGCCCAACAAATTAACAAAGTATCCCTAGGATTCAATGAGAAATTGAAAAATGCAATGCAAATCAAATAGCGAAGTCAGGGACTAGTTTCGATATAACCGAAAAGAGCATATTATGCTATTTTGGCACATACTTCTAATAGACAATCAGGCCTATTACGCTAAGCCAATAGGCTCAGCGTAAGACATCCAATAGAAATGTATCAAGTTAAAGTTTAAAGCAATTTGCTTAAAATAATTTCTGAGTATAATAGATTACCACGTAAAAAATAAGTGTAACAGGTAACAGGCAATATTCAGCATTCACTACCAGGGTCTTGGGGCCAAAATGATGGTGATACCTATCTGTGGTGATGAATTTACGGGTCTCCAAAGGATGCCCGTGATCAATTTGTACACGTCCCCTTAATTTCTAGGATAAAAAATTTTATACTTACAGAAATACACTTTTTCTCTTATTGTGAAGTATATTCTATATTACCTGAAACAAGAGAAATATACATTAGAAAACAAAAAAATTATTTTTATTTAGAAAAGTATTTGTTTCTTTATTTCAAACTAAAGAATATAATGTGTTGAAATACGCTTCCATTATCATTCACTTTGAAGATAATGGAAGATTAAGTGTATAGTTACTACGTGCGTCTTTCTAATTGTATTATATCGATTATAGAAAACCATAAACTTGAAGTACATACTGCATAAAGATTTATTAGTATTATTATAACATTGAATGACTACATACATAATTCTAATTTAAACGTGCCAGATTTCATGAGAGGACATGTAGAAAAATATTAGGTAGCCGTAGTTCTCATTCAAAAACAGTTTCAAAAGTGATAGTTTACTAAGTATAGCCCACACGAAAAACAATAAATACCAGTTAAACGAAAACTATAATAAAGACAGATAAAAACGTTTGATTATAATAAAAAGGAACTTGTAAAGATCTATACAAAGGCATATACAAGTTTAAAACCCATTTAGCGCCAAAGGTGCGAAAACGCACCATTTTTTTGTAGATTTTTTTTTTGACAATTCGTTAATTTTTTTTAAATCTTTGTATTTTTTAAGCAACCAGAAGATATAAATGTAACTAAATTTAATTTTGTTTAATTTCCAAACTCATGCTTTCATCACAAAAATATTTTCTAAATGTCCGACATTTTCAATCCTTCGACACAACTTTATTTTTACTGTAGTAATTTTATTGACATAACACTTTTGTGGTCAAATAAATTAAAACATTATTTTTTTAACCTATTTGTACACCAATTGTTATAAAAATACAAAAAAAAAATTTCTGAGTCATCAAATCTCGTGTTTGAAAATAATGGTTCGATAACGAACCATTGGGAATAGTTCAAGGTGATGCACAGGCAGTAATTTGTTGGGATATTTCTTTATTATGTGTAAAACACGTATCCACTATGCTTTTGCTCCGAGCTCCTGCAACTGCTCCACATAGTGGACACGTTTGGCGCTCTCGGATTGTGCAATTGCGCGCACTCTGCCTCGGCGCTCCAATCTGTGGCAGTTTATATGTAAGGGAGCGCATACCGTATCGATTGGAGCAGTTGCAGGGAGCGCGGAGCGCAAGAAGTTCGTGAACATAGTGGATGGTTGGCGCTCTCGGACCATGCAACAGTGTGCGCTCCGCCTCAACGGTCCAATAGGTGTCGGTTTATATGTAGAGGAGCGCATACTGTATCGATTGGAGCAGTTGCAGGGAGCGTGGAGTGCAAGAGGTTCGTGAACATAGTGGATAGTTGGCGCTCCCGGACGGGGCAACAGTGCGACAGTGCCTCGGTGGTCCAATATTACGAACGTAGTGGATACGTACCTTTATAAAGACGGGCATTCTGGTATTCAGTTTTTGTTATAATCTAGGAGGGGGGAGGGGACTACATAAGGGAGGTTGTGTAGTGTTGTAGACAATATGTCAATTTGTCGAATCTATGCAACTGGCACAGTGCAAGATACAGGATTGGAAAGTGTAAACTGGAAATATCTAAAATAATTTCTAAAGAAGATAGAGGGCCGTTCGACTTCGTTTTTGAGAAAGAAGCTGAAGAAGGTGTAGGTAATGTTCTAACCATACTATTTTTTTTATCAAAACTTCCAGGTCCATTTACACTCTAAATATTTTGAGACTTTTCACAAAAAATAAAATTTTGTATTTCAATTTTTATATCTCATTTCCGCCAAAGGTTCGAAAACGAACCATTTTGTTGTTGCGACACCTGCCATTATCAAAGTGTAAAACAATTTTTTTATGTCACAATAAAACACTAAAAAACGTTTGTTTTTCTATACTTCCACAAAATTTATTACAACTATGTTATTACTACAGCTGTTTCGGCAAAGTGCCTTTCTCAAGTGATATATTTTACAATGTGTTTGCCTTTTTAAGTCTTTAACTGAAGATGTTGAGGAGTGGGGAGCTGTTTGTCTCGAGTTGGTCATTCAGAATTATATCTGTATTTTTCAATTTATTAATTTCCATTGATTCTAAAAGTGATAGCTTAAGGCCTTTATTTTGAATATGTAGAATTTGAATTCTACATATTCAAAATAAAGGCCTTAAGCTATCACTTTTAGAATCAATGGAAATTAATAAATTGAAAAATACAGATATAATTCTGAATGACCAACTCGAGACAAACAGCTCCCCACTCCTCAACATCTTCAGTTAAAGACTTAAAAAGGCAAACACATTGTAAAATATATCACTTGAGAAAGGCACTTTGCCGAAACACTGTAGTAATAACATAGTTGTAATAAATTTTGTGGAAGTATAGAAAAACAAACGTTTTTCAGTGTTTTATTGTGAGATAAAATGAACTTCCATCAAGTAACGGTCGAATCCATCAATTTTTTTATGAATGTTTAAGTTTATTTTACTCTAGTTAATCAAATATATTACATATTATTGCAGTATTTCTTTGCTTGGCGGTTAATGGGTTAAATACCTGTGTATTCTGACGACATTGACTTTTTAATCTTTATGGAGAAATAAACTATGTGGAATTAAAAAGAAAAGTATCGTGTTCAGTTGATTTCACAGGCAGCAAATAAGACCTATAAGATCTATAAGAATATAAGATATACACTACACTCAACCAAACTTATATGGAATCACTATGTATTTGAAACCTGCAACTTTTGGAAGCTATAAGTGTAAATATTTTAGTTGAAACGATAAGAAGAAGAGTTGTCGTGCCCAAGGACTATATACCATGAGGAAGTTATGGGATCCCGAGTAAACCAGTCAGCAAAAGATTGATCAGCTAAATTGGTGTCTTCAACACCAAATCTGGAACATTGGAAATTAAAAAAGTGTGCTATTTTCAAACGAAAGTAGGATGTGTAAAATCAGATGATTGACGGATTCGTGTACTTAGAGGGCGAGGAAGACAAACAAGAGCGGAAACTGTCAGATTTGTTGCAATATCACAGTAAGGGTCATGTTCTGGGGAAGAAGAATTATGATCGGTAAAAAAATCCTTTCATTTTCTGAAAATGGTTATTCATTTTTGATTTACATGTTTACTCTGATTGGAGTACGAAGGGAACCATTCTCGTTGGAACTTTACCGCGCTGAGCAGATGGGACGTGAATTATAAATTGTAAAATTTCCTCATCTTCCTTAGTCTCAGCATCCGTTATGGCTTGCAAATTGTAGAAGCCTCGGAGGTGTTACCAGAGAAGGTTCCCATTGTTTTCAGTCTGGTAGGATGTAGAATAACATTTTTGGATGTTGTTTTATGTGCTATTAGATTGAAAACTTAGTTTTTTGTTAGCAGTCGCCGCTAGGGCACCCCTGCCATTTCGTTCGTTGCAATCCGTGACTGCACGCCGGGGTTTGTCCTAGTTGGGTCAGAGAGAGCAGCATATGTGCCTCCTGATGAGAGACTAATAAGTTTCGAAACCGGTAGAGGTGCTTGCTGCACTCTCTGATTGAACTGGAATAATGATGCGGCTGTAGTTTCGTGTTGCAACGAAATTGAAAATGGTTATTCATTTCCCTTTCATTTTCATCCAACTAACTCTAATAGCTCTTAGGTATGTTGATTGGTTCTATAACCTGTTAGTCCAGAAAACCACTGCGCATCCGCTAGGAAAAATATTCTGATTCGGATTTTTTGCACAATCTTACTTAAAAAGGACTCCTTTTAACAAATTTGCATGTTGCCAGGACCAAAAGGTGGTCAAAAAATTTTTAAACGTTTTTTTGTTTTTTTCCTAAAATTATTTTTTTGCATGGAAAAAAGTTTTTTTAGGTTTTTTGGATCATTCCAAACAGAAAAGGTCTTTAGTGACTTTTCTCTAAAAATGATAGTTTTTGACATATAAGCGATTAAAAATAGAAAAATTGCGAAATTGGCCATTTTTAACCCTCAAAAACTATGTGAAAAACTGAAAATTTGAATGTTGCCAAGGTAGGTAGATATTCTTTAAACATTGATTGATGAAATCCCGAAGAGTTTTTTGCAATACAATATTCAAAACTCCTTCGTTTTTTAATTGCTAATCAAGCGTACGCGACACTATTTTCCACCGACAGTATGGTGCAAATGAAAGGAATAAATTCGATATTTCGTAAACCGGAGACTTTAAGGAAAAATCCCGAAACAGGTCGATTTTTATTTTTAAGTTGTGATATTGTGGCATATATGGTATACTAGTGACGTCATCCATCTGGACGTGATGACGTAATCGATGATTTTTTTAAATGAGAATAGGGGTCGCCGGTCGTGTGCTAGCTCATTTGAAAGGTTCTTCAATTCTCTATTCAGTAATATAAACATTTACATAATTATTTATACAGGGTGTCCAAAAAATTTTTATTAAATTAAATTATTTGACAAAAAAAGAAGTAGAAGGACATCCTATATAAATAATTATGTAAATGTTTACATTACTGAATAGAGAATTGAAGAACCTTTCAAATGAGCTACCACAGAACCCCTATTCTCATTTAAAAAAAGCATCAATTACGTCATCACCCCCAGACCGATGACGTCACTAGTATACCATATATGCCACAATATCATAACTTAAAAATAAAAATCGACCTATTTCGGGATTTTTCCCTAAAGTCGCCGGTTTACGAAATAACGAATTTATTCCTTTCATTTGCACCATACTGTCGGTCGGTGGAAAATAGTGTCGCGCACGCTTGATTAGCAATTAAAAAACAAAGGAGTTTTGAATATTGTATTGCAAAAAACTCTTCGGGATTTCATCAATCGATGTTTAAAGAATATCTACCTACCTTGGCAACATTCAAATTTTCACATAGTTTTTGAGGGTTAAAAATGGCCGATTTCGCAATTTTTCTATTTTTAATCGCTTATATGTCAAAAACTAACATTTTTAGAAAAATCACTAAAGACCTTTTCTGTTTGGAATGATCCATAAAACCTAAAAAAACTGTTTCCATGCAAAAAAAATAATTTTAGGAAAAAAACAAAAAAAAACGTTTAAAAAGTTTTTGACCACCTTTTGGCCCTGGCAACATGCAAATTTGTTAAAAGGAGTCCTTTTTGAGTAAGATTGTGCAAAAAAATCCGGATCAGAATATTTTTCCTAGCGGATGCGCAGTGGCTTTCTGGACTATGTAGTTAGACTCCTGAAAGGTGCAATGGAAGAAAAATTAATTTAGGATTAATTCGCTTAAAATAATAAAAAATATCGGATGATTCCATATAAGTTTGGTTGAGTGGTAAGTTCCAATTTCGCTAGTGGCAAAATAACACAACAAAAAATCTCTTTTAGTAACCGATAAAAATAATAGGCCTGGATCCCATGTACCACAAAAAAAAATGATTAATAGCAAGCTGAAAACTTGTTAATTGCTTAACGGTGTCTAGTCGGACAAACTTTGATGTATGGGACCACTGGAACAGGGGAAGTTTTAATTGTGGAACGTATCATCCTGGCAAGTTTATGATTGTGAAAGCTAGCAGGTTGTTTTTAAGTTTATTCAATAGCAAACGTTATATATAGTGTTGCCCAAATGCAAGACCAAGACGAGACAGACAGTCTTGGTCTTGCACCAGTACACCTGGTCTTGGTCTTGGTATTGCGCTCCCGGTCTTGGTCTTGCAGCAAGAGTCTTGCAAGTCTCGCAGTTGCCTATTAGCCTATTGCATATCTTTGAACGACGTGACAGAGATGTACATTAAGCTAGAATACCATAGCCACAGTAAAGACCAGCCAAATTAATAAATATCTAGACCAGCGGTTCTCAATCTGGGGTGCATGTACCACTGGTGGTACATATCATTATTTGTGGTGGTCCACAAAACGCAAAAACAGCTAAAATCAGCACCACAATTATTATTATACTTAATTTGATTACCTAGCTAGATACCTATTTCAGTTAGGTGGTAACAAAAATAATAAAAAGAATTTTACTCACAATCGGTTAGTAATTTATGGATTTCTAACTTTTGAAGTAATCAGGAAGCGACTTATTACTTACTTTACTTTCCCAGCTAGCCGGAAAGTACTTTCCCGGCTAGCATCTGTCACTTTTCTACCTGCAAATGTCAATGTCATTTTTGATTAAAAGATGGTTTAGAAAGAATAGAATCCACTCAACATTTATTTAATTAAGAAACAACAACAACAATAACAAAAAGAAAACTATTTGGAATTATAAATATTAATAGTTACATTGGAATTATGATTACTATTAACGGTTAAAGTAAGACCGTGTTGCTCAAAATTATGAGTTTCAGAAATAGATGATGACGCCGACGTTTCTGGATTTTCTACATGAGACAACATATTATTATTATTTATTATTGGTAGATTGTGAGTATTAGAAATCCATAAACTACTAGCCGATTGTGAGTAAAATAGTATACAAACCTCGCGGGAACTCATTCTAGCCTCGCTTCTGTAGTTTACCTCGGTGCTTCGCACCTCGGTAAACTACCTTGCCGCTCGGCTGAAATAGAGTACTTTCCCGCTAGGTATGTAATATACTATTGTAGTTCTTGACTCAAAAAGATTGAGAATTACTGATCTAGACAACTGATACCGGGTGGAGTTTGAACCCATGATCTAAATGATCCGTGCCTATGTTCTAACTAACTAAAGTTTATTAGAAACTTATGTATTTTATTATCCAATATAAGCGAATGAATAAAAAACATAATGTTAAGAAAATAAATATGAGGTTATCGTTGTAATTTCAGTATTTTATAAATGCTAGAATATTCCACAGAGTGATGCTAGCTCTGTGAAAAAGCACACTTTTATTGGTACACCCGGTGTACAATGACAATAATTGACCTGTCTAGCAACAATAATATTACACCGATACTTATAAAAATAAGACAACATATTAAAAAAAATTACTTAAATCGGACAACAGGCTTAGGAAATTCAAGACATTAACAATGACCCGTTTTTAAGGTGGTGAGTAAATTTTTTGGAGAAGTGTATGTATATCGTTAATTTCGGTATTTTATTTACACTGTTCTTTTGTCTCGATATCATACTTTTAAATATTAGCCGCGCTGTTTCGGCAAATTTTGTGTAACCCAGTGATCTCATAGCATAGGGCAAAGCACATTCAGCAAAAACAATACATAATAGTCTTACTATTCTATATACCGATAAGATTAAATTTGTGGTGTTTAAATTCTTAGAAAACTAATAATGAAAAAAATTAATTACTTATTTAGGTATATTTTTTATCAGCAAGGTGACATATTTTTAAAAAGTTTGGATACGATATTTCATATTACCATCGGCGTCGCAAAGCAAGAATGTTATGTTATGATTAGAAGGCGACTATTCTCATAACCCGGACAACTAATTTCAGAGAAGTCGTCTGCTGGGAAGGAATGTATAAAATATTTTATTTTTACATTGTAATACTGACCTGAGTAGGTGTCAAATGTGTCAAGTGTTCTTTAAATGGATATTTTGACTCGCTATGTATGTTTATGGTATTGTTCGTAGTGAGCATAAGTCCAATTTTCAAAATTTTTGTTACAATTTTTTTTTGTTTCTCATAAAGTATCTAAGAAAATAATAGCCGAACTAATATACTCCCTAACACGACCCTCAGTTCTAACTGCAAGACGCAAGAGTCTCGCAGGCTAAGTCTTGTTCTTGCTCAAGTCTTGCACGGTAAGTCTTGGTCTTGGTCTTGCTAAAATTAGGCGGTCTTGGTCTTGCGAAAACGCAAGAACAAGCCCAAGACACCAAGACCAATTTTGGGCAACACTAGTTATATAATATATGAAAAAATGTTTGTCTCGACAAATATGGTGGGCATTTTAATAAGTGCGACACGTAGAACATGTCAAATGACAGGAATTGTATTGGTAGTAAATAATAGTCTCATTTTTGCATGAGAGGTTAACAAGTCAATTGGAAGTTCTGTCCGACAAAATACATGGGACGTTTTCGTAGTCTGGCGTTCGAAACATGTAACCCGTTACGCAATTAAATCTTCCCCTGTTCCAGTGTTCCCGTACATGAAAGTTTGTCCGACTAGACACTGTAAAGCTATCGAACAAATTTTCAGCTTGCTATTAATAAACTTTTTTCCAGGGCTATAATATAATGCGTATACATTTACATGTATTAGGCAGGCACTTTTCAGTTCCTATAAGGGAATTTATATTAATACATATAACATTGTTAGGAGTACTCTATAAAAATAGTTTGTTATCGGAAGGTAAGTGACAGATCAGTACATACATGTTATTTCTATCTGAGTAATTGCAACTGTCAGATATGTGTCTCCCTCTAAATATCTAATATCTAAATTATTAACGACATATTTTATATACTGTGTGTTATTATTACGTTACATTAGGATGTTCCATTTTCATTGTACATTGTTCCTACCGTTATTCTCCATATTGTATAATGATTCAGATAATAATTATTATTCTTTCTTATTTCTTAGTAAGCATGAAGTTATTACTGACATTTATGTGTCGACTTCAGTCGTTGTTCCGAGGATTTGGGTCACATATCTTCGTTGGAGTCACTTTGATTATTTGTTGATAGTCATTGAAAATGTATTGAGCACCTACTTGCAGCCAACAACTGGTTTCCTAGTCTAGTGGCTGGTTCGACTAGTTTTACGATATTTGTTGGAAATAAATGTCTCCTGATTATAAATAGAATGTTTAGCTTGTACTGAATGTAGAATAATGGTGTGTTAACAGATTCAAAATAAAGTACATAAAATGGAATGTCTATTCGTACAGTTGGCTCGATGGTTTGTACCAACATTATATAAAACATACTAAATAAATAGAGCTAAAGCAACGTCTATTTAAAAATTGCAATCCACCGTATTAGGTACAAGATACGACAGTTGTTCCAACCAAAGGACACAATGTTCCATGAGATACAACAAAGAATGTCAATAATAATAATTGTATTAGGAGTACACTCAACGAAAAAGGTACGTAATATCAATAAAAATGTTAATTCAGACAACAAACGCAATACTTAAAATTTGTCCAATTCTTGGTTTTATTGGAACAACAAAACGATGTTCATCAATTCATTATTTTCGTTAGTTGAGCCAATGTATTACGTTTATTGAATGGATGAACATTCATTATGTATACCATAATATCATTTTATTGGTATTACGAACTCTGTTCACTGAGTCAACGAACACTATTTATTGATATTACGAACTCTGTTCACTGAGTCAACGAACACTATTTATTGAAACAACAACGTCGTGAATTGACCGACGAAGACTATTCGTTGTGTCAATAACAGTGTTATTTCTCCTAACGTATTTCGTTTATTCCTACAATTATTTCTGTTTATTGTTACAATTAATTCCGTTCATTCCCACTATAAATACGGTTTTTCTTACAAGCAATTCTATTCATTCTTACAATCAGTTTCGTTCATCCCTACTATGAACGTATTTTATATTAATAACTACTGAATGGATTAGCCCAATGTATGATATTAATTGATTAATAATAATTTTTTAAATCCCCCTTTTTTCTCCTTAACCTAATGGACTTTACACTGTGTGATTTCTCATATGATTTCACTTATACAGGTGCAGTGGAATAAGTGTTACAGTCCCCCCACCCCCTTATTAACTTATTTATTTTTAGCACATAAGCAAAACGCTCGGACAGGTCGATTTTTAAAATAATCAAAGTATATTATAACATCAATGTTTCGACCTTTACACGATCCCTTTTCAGGTGACAGGCGTAACTTTGATTTTTTTAAATAGTAAAGTACGTCATGTGACATCTCATTTAAAAGCGTTTGGAATAGTGGTTCCAAAAATGTATAACAGTTTAATCCTTTTTGAGAGCGCAGGTGCAAAATTTCGATCGAATTCTTTTTAAACGCATTCATTTTTTTTTGGATTCCTGAGAAAACTAATAAATATTTTTGAAAAATTTAAACGCAGAATAAAAGATTACATTATTACCGAGGTCAGAAAGTCCCTTAGAATAAACAAAAAGTTTCTTTTGAATGGTATATTTGAAATTAAAAATCATACTAAATTTTCTCATTTTCACCCCTGTGACTTATTAAAATATACATTATAGAAGTTCTCAGGGACTTCAGAACCTCGATAATACTGTAATATTTTATTCTGCGTTTAAATTTTCAAAATATCTCACGATAAGAGACACACGAAAACTTCCTTCTACTACGGACTACACTTGGAAACGAAATGAAATTATTATTCGGCACTTCGGTAGAGGTAACAGCATTGTTTAACAAAGAATTCTTTTTTAAACTTTTTTAAACACAGAGAAGCTAGGGGTATCACGATAACGAAAAGCCGTTACATTTTAAATGGTCAAGCAAAACATTTATTGTCTCAACAACTACGATTATTGTCACAATCAACGCATTGATTGTGGGTATTAAACGCAGTAGTAGATTGATTAATGCATTTGTTGCCACAACAATCAGTTTACATCTACACAATAATCATATATATATTAACAACATTTGTACATTGTTTTAATGAAATCTGTACGTTGTCACGATAAACCAAGGTAATTGCTTGTCATGTACGAAATCAAGAGAGTCGCTGCCACAATTAACATTATTTATTTATTAAATATACGAAACTAAGTTATTGGCTGAATAAATTGAGTGTTATTGATTAATGTACTCTAGTTATTTTCACAATTATTATTCAATCATTGTGACAATAACCAAATACATTCGTCAATGTCTAAAAGTTCGTTGGAACAACAAATTAAATTGTTGTTACAACGAAATACTATTCAATAATCACTGTTAATCAATATTACGAACTAAATTTTTTTGAGTGTATACTTAAAGATAAATCGATTTTTAAATAGAGCGCCTAGAGACTTACACTTTTTGCATTGTGTTCAGGATGATGTCAGTAAAAAAGTCTACTATAGAAACATCGATGGAAATGCATGCATTTTAAAGTGCATAAAATGCATCAAAAGTGCATAAACATATCAAATTCAGTATATTAATAAAGGCCAGATTATGTTATTCGGGAGGTTTTCGGGGTCACTGAACACGAAAATGCAATCAGAACCGACCTGCGAAACACCTGGTTTTCAAGGTTACTGCTAACGTACGTATTTGTACATCATCTATAGTTTCGAGGGTTTTTGCCACTTAATTGATGTATACAGATTACTCGGGGATTTTTGGGATCGCTGAACACAAATACGTCATTAGAACTCCGGTGATCCGAACCGAAACTGAACCGAACTGGTGATCAGAGTCACTGCTGAGCTGAGGCATGTCATCTGCTGGAGGTTTTGAGGGTTTTCGGCACTAAATTAATGCAAACAGATTAGTCAGGAGGTTTTTGGGGTTGCTGAACACGAGTATGACATCAGAACCGACCTACGTAAACCAAAAAACCTCGAAAATCCAGAATATGACTTAGATATCAGTCAAGATGACGTGTGTCAGCAGTGACCCTGGGCACCAAGTGCTCCAGGACTAGGTTCTGGTGACGTATTCGTATTCAGTGACCCTAAAAACCCCCGAATAATAAAATATGACCATTAATATACATACTGATTTTGACATGTTTAGCATTTCCACCCATTTTTCTATTAGACTTTTCCTTCTGTCATCCTATAAAGCGCTATATTTCTTTTTGTAACCATAAAAATCATGCTCCATTTCTTTTGAGAAGCGTTCCCAACGCTCCTTTTTAATTATTCTTACAAGTGCATGTGTTTAATTTCTTATTCTCTTCTAATCTATCGTCATACCAGACTTCAGGTAAGCTTTTTCTTTTCCTTGCATTTTTCCTTCACTTCTGTACAGAAAGACGGAATTTTTCGCTTTGAAAGAGACTTGCTTTTGCTTTTGTTTACATTTCTTTCTGAAGGAAGAGGGTGTTGCAATCTGACAAATGTATGGCACAGAACCATCGAAATTAATATGTCTGTGATTTAATTAGCTGCTGCGTTTCAATGCGGGGAAAAGACAAGGATAGAATATTTAGCGGAAAAATAGAGGGAGGGAGGGAGAGAGATGGCACCAACTATTTTTGGAAGAAAAGTAGTAAGACGAAACTACATTGCGCGTCATAGAAAACGGGCACCCTAAAAATGGGTCATTTTTTATGTCGCGTGTCTCCTAAACCTGTTGTCCGATTTAAGTGATTTTTTGAATATTATGTTATAGCCTTATTCTTTGTCAATATCCCTGTAATAATTGTTTTGCTAAACAGGTAAATTTTCATTAAATACCGGGTGTACGAATCAAACTGTGTTTTTTTCTCCAAGATCGCAACACCCTGTGGAATATTCTAGCACTTATAAAATACTGAAATTAAAACCCAACTATAGCCTCAGGTTTTCTTAACATTCTGTTTTTTGATTCATTCTCTTATGTTGGATAATACAAAAGTTATGTACTTTAACAACTAGTCATGATCTTCATCAGTATAAGTTGTTTGTAAATAAGTGCGACAAACTTTAAAGGGCAATTCTGCATGAAAAAACGGTATTGCCAAAAACCGGTTGAGATATGCAAATGAAATTTGGTAGGTTTTAAGAGAGAGTTATTGCGAATGTTTTGACTTGCAATTAAGAATTTTATATTCACTATTGGCGTGCATACCGGTAATATGACCGATCTTATTACCCGTATGCACGCCAATGGTGAATATAAAATTCTTAATATGTCAAAAAATGTGCAACATGCAAATTTCATTTGCATGTCTCAACCGGTTTTAAAGCAATAAATAAATCGTCAGTTTGTAAGAAAAAATTCAACATCCCGTATCTCGGAAACGAAGCATTTGGGGACGTACGATTATAAAGCAAACTGCCATTATTTTTTAATGCAGAATTACCCCTTAAAGTTTGTCGCACTTGTTTAGAAACACCCTGTACTGAAAAAGAACATGGCTAGTTGTTTAAGTACCTAACTTTTGTATTATCCAACATAAGCGAATGAATAAAAAACAGAATGTTGAGAAAACCTGAGGCTATAGTTGGGTTTTAATTTCAGTATTTTATAAATGCTAGGATATTCCACAGGGTGTTGCGAACTTTGAGAAAAAAACACAGTTTGATTCGTACACCCGGTATACAATGAAACTTTACCTGTTTTGCCAAAATATTATTACAGGATATTGACAAAGAAAAAGGCTATAACATATTCAAAAAATCACTTAAATCGGACAAGTTTAGGAGATACGCGACCTCAAAAATTAGCCATTTTTTAGGGTGCCCGTTTTCTATGACGCGCAGTGTATATTTATTTAAATATAAATTAATAACCATATGACGTTTATAACGTTAAAAGCTTTCTGTTTGCCAGTATATTTGGGAAAGTTATCACCGCCTATTTCCACGTAAATAAATTTTAATTACAATTTCTGTGAATCGATAAATATGATTATTATTTTCCACATTTCTGTTAATAACAGAAACAAATAAATGACTAATCACCATCACGTGACAAGACTGAATAGCGGAAAAAAACAAAATTATTTCTTTTCTAACAGCAATCTCAATCTCTATGGACTATAAGAGTTGAAAATGTCCTTACTGAGAACATCGTATGAACCAGCAAGATTATAAATCCAGTCGTTACTTTATTCCCTATAAGGTTGGATGGCGTATTTCATTTCAAAGAGGACGTGTTTAAATAAAAAATATGGAAAAAATGTTTTAAGCTGATGTATATTTATCTGTAGTTGATACAAGTTTATTCATCTGAAAATGACAAACCGGTCCCTCATAATTTTTAATAAAGATGAATTAATAATAAAATATACGGGTTGAAATAAATATTAGTGTATAGGTAGGTAGGGACATAATATATTATCTTTTAAAAACAGTAATAAATAAAAATGGTTTATAGACAGGAGTAAGTAGTTCGAAAAACACAGAGCTACTTCATATGGAATAACAAAAGAAAACACATTATAATATTATAATAGAATAGAAAACAAAAAAAAATATTTTTCCCGTTAACCACTCTTCGACAGCACAGTTTGGCAAAAGCTCGCAGTTTATAGGGTGACTGGACGAAAATGAAACAAAGGCATTATCAGGAACTACAAAATTTTTGAAAAACTGCGACAGACCATTTTTTTATTAAAGGGGGCACATTTTTCCGGTATTTTCGATTATTTTACTTTCACACCTGTATACGGGGATTGGTCATTAAATAACGTCTTCTAAAATCGGACGTAATTAAAAAAATAAGGGTGAAATGGTCGTGTTTGTGACACCATTTCACTGTATCTAATGAAGCTAGTAAAGCATGCAGTGACCGATCCACAGTTTTGCTTTAATATTTTTTATATGATGAACACTATTTTATAAATTAAGTGTAAATCGTCACAATTGGCGTTATTGGTCTAAATAAAACCCCAGGATTTTCCACGAGTTGCATACACAGTAACCGCAAAAATTAAATGTATTATAAGTCTCTGTAGATCCTACTAAGATCTTCCCAGTAAATATGTTACTACTGCCTCCTGAGAAATGCCCATTTTCAATAATCCGATTTGTTATCGATGGAAGGAATTCATTTTTATCCGCTTTCTAATCCAACTTGAAAAATATTCTCAATTTGCATAAATCGTAATCGTAACTAATAATATTGATCAGATTATTAACGGTATCGCTCAAATACCGCACCTTGGCTAATGGCTAACTTTTTGTTTCAAGTATTGACCCTGACTCGGTAACGAATTTAGAATGGAATCATAAATTAAGTTACCTAAGTATGTTTCATATTTTTGCTCCAGTATTATTGCATATTTTACATAAACATAATATATGAGATCGTTATGTAAAGTGTTCTTTCATCGAATCGTAAATTTAGAAATGGTGTGTGATGTAGTTAGAAATGAAGATGTGGGCAAATTTTTGCATTAAAAAAGCATTTTAATGAATACACGATGTAGATTAATTTAGAATTTCAAGGTCATCTAGTTTATTGATTGTTTGTTGTAAAATAATAGTTATTTATGTATCAAGGGCATTAAATAGATGTTTATACCCTAAGGGCGACAAGCCCTCGGTCGCTAGTGATGTTGAAAAAGTATCTATTCGTTACAAAGTAGGTATGGTTTGTTCAACAGTAATTGGTTTGAGTTCAATTAGTGCGGTCGTAAATATTATTAAATTTATCTGACCTGGCCCATTGTTAGACCCACCCGGAGCGATAAGCCACCGAGGTAGACAGAGTTGGTCTTTTGCAATTAACACTGACTAGACGGTACTCCCATAATAAAGCCTAAAATAAATTTTACCTGAAACCGGGCCTTTTATACTATTATCGGTTAATCCGGGCTGTTTATAGTGGTAACTAATTGAACTTAACCATTTACTGTTTAACATACCATACTCGTTACTTACGAATACCGAAAGTAACGATTACTATCCAGATAGGCAAATCGTTACTTTGATTACTCTGATTACTTCGTTACTTCGTACCAATCGTATCAGAGCGAGTAACGGACGGGACCGGTATTTTACGAGTGTTATCGAATACCGTTATAGGTATGAAGCGTTTTAAGGGTGTGAGGGTGAGGAGAAGATAGAAGATGAAACAGAGGGAGGTGTAATGGTATACGCAAAATATGTAATGTATGTCATTAACAAAGATCGAATGCGAGAACTCTATATTTTTATCTAGATCAGTGAAGGTCGTGGTATATCGTACAAAATACCTACCTACTGAGAAATACGATTCTCGATATGATTACCGGTACTCAAATACAAAAGTAACAAAAGTAATCATAGTAATCATAGTAATCAAAGTAACGAATACTGTAAATTAGTGTAAATGATTACTTTATACAAAAGTAACGATTTGTAACGAATACTTGAAAGTAACTATAATCAACATCACTATCGGTCGCCCGAGGGTATAAACATCTAATAATGCACGTGGTGAATACAAAACTTTATGTCATACCGGTTCATTGCATCAATGAAAGTTTTTATTTTATATTAATTAGAAGTAAAATATTGTATCGCAGCAGGTATTTAGTACCGTTGCTAGGAAAGTGATGTTGGTTGGCAATTTGTTATTAACTTAAACAAAGTTTTTCTATGTGACATTGTCAAAAAAGAATGTGTGTGTACTTTGTACGCACGTAAGAAGTTATACTTTTATTATAATATAATGTAACTTCATATTATGATTTCAAAGAAATCAATATATCTACTTTAAACAGTTTTTTTGTATTGTATTTAAATATTAAACTAATTTTAGAAAGAACTAAAAGAATAACAAAAAAATATGACTTTGTCCGGATTTGAACGGGGGACCTCTCGATCCGTAGGCGAATGCTCTACCGATGAGCTACCACCGTTCTGTATGCAGACGATCATTTCTCGGACATAATTACAATCACGGTGACAGATAGATTAATTGAAAATAAACTTTTTCAATAATACTTATTACGAGGAAGACAAATCCACAGATACAAAAATTATAATAAATATGTATATTTACTAAAAACACTAATAATATATTCTTTTCATGCACACCTTATTTGCGCTACATAACTTAAAAGATGTAGTGACTAATACCATACTGTCGGTGTGCGCATGCGCCCAGAAAAATAAAAATTCACCCTCGTTCCTAAAGAAGTATAACTTCAAAAAAAGTCAGAATGTAAGAGAAATTCGATATTTCTGAAGAAATAGTTAACCCTCGTAAGGCGGTGCGGGGTGCAGCTGCACCCCAGACCTCGTTTTTCTCACCTCTCTTTTTTAATAATTTTTTTTGATTTTTGTCCATTTTTGTATTCGTATTAAATTTAATTCTAAACGTATTCCACTCATTACAGCATTTAAAACTCTTTGTGTTTACATGCTTTTTTGAAAAAATGACTTTTGGGTGCAAATGATGAAAACATCGTATCCTGAAGTTGCCCATTGACTATTTGACAATAATTGAGGGCAACATTATGAGCATTTGCTTAATTGAAATAATTAAATTCAATTATTATTTGATTAGGTACTTGTTTTTTATAACTTTGTTATTTTTTATTATCTTGTAAATGGAAGGGAATAAAAATTTGAAATTTTGTAGTTACGTATAACTTTACACACCCTATCAAAATATCGATCAAAATGGCAGTATTGCCATTTAAGAAAATCAACGAAGACGTCATATCTCTAAATTGGGACACCCTGTATACATTATTATTGTATGTCAAAAAGGACAATTTGAAATACTAATCGACGGGTCTGAGCATTTTTCAAAAAAAAAAACGATTAGTATTTGAGATATTGAATTTATTCCAAATTACAGACTCACTCTGTATAATCAAAACTTAATAAAATGTATATTTGAAATGTTTCTTATTATTACTGATAATTTTATTTCTATAAAAATCAAACAATTGTTTTCGCTCTTCACTTCTTTCCGGGGGGTCCGCTCTTCACTTCTTACCTCGGGGCCTGTCCATTCCTCTCGGCGGCCCTGTTTGTCTGTGATGACATAAACTTTGCTATTGTTGTTCAAAATGCAATAATATATACTAAATTTACAATCAAGATGCAGTAGAAATAAACAAACCAAGACACGTTAAATGCTACTAGGAGCACTCCCGAATCATAATTTACAATGTACCTATATACATTGTAAATCCCAAATCATGATTTCCAAAGTTTCATCATCATCATTCAACCCGGATTTATCCACTGCTGGATATAGGTCTCCCTCAGTCTTCTCCATGCATTTCTGTCCTGTGCTGTCTGCATCCAGTCTCTGTCGATCCGTTTTATGTCATCAGATTCTGGTTGGCGGACGACCTCCACTTCGATATGCTTCTTGGCTTGGTCTCCAGTGTATTATTCGCTGTGTCCATCTGTTATCCGACATTCTAGCTATGTGTCCAGCCCAATTCCACTTTAGGATCATAATTCTTTCTATGGCATCCGTCACTCCTGTTCTCCGTCTTATCTCCCTGTTCGTAATTCGATCGCGATGAGAAATGCCTAGCATTGAACGTTCCATGGCTCTTTGGGTAACACAAATTTTATTTCTATAATCTATAATCTTATTTCTAATATCTTTAAAAAAAATCCAAAGTTTATATATTGTAAATTATGATTCGGCAGTGCTCCTGTAGTATAATATTAGCATTATTTAAAGTGTCCTGGTTTGTTTATTTCTACTGCACCATGATTGTAAATTTAGAATAGTGTTACAAAACTGACTTGACTTTTCTATGATCTTTTAGACACTAATG
The DNA here is from genome assembly GCF_917563875.1 of Diabrotica virgifera virgifera. Classification (NCBI taxonomy): domain Eukaryota; kingdom Metazoa; phylum Arthropoda; class Insecta; order Coleoptera; family Chrysomelidae; genus Diabrotica; species Diabrotica virgifera. The sequence continues at coordinate 143,313,752 of NC_065443.1, read as the reverse complement.
TTTAATTTTAGCTGACTTTATTTATTTTCAATAACTTACTTCTAAACAAATGAAAGACACTGAATTTGTATCTTTTATTTTACCAACTACGATATCTAATTTATTTATTACACCAAATCTATGAATTTATCTAATTGCAAATTCAAGATATTGTAAGATGGGGAAGGCAGCGCAAGAGGATGTGGTACAACCATGTAAGACGAATGGATGAGAATAGACTCCCAAAGATTGCCCTAGAAAACAACCCGCCCGGTTCAAGACCGGAAGACCACCTAAAAGATGGAGGGATAGTTGGCAATCTACCTCCCAGGAAATTAACCAGAGGCAGCTTCAGAATTAAACAGATCGAAAGATCTCCAAGAAATAAAAGAAGAAGAAAAAGACAAATTCAAAAAAATATACCTCGCCCGTTACATATCAAAGTACACCGACGGTTTCAAATTCACAACTGAACTCTAATTCCAAAAATGTCTATTTATACAGTCTACTGATTTCCAGAAAAATCGAAAGGTAACTATTATTTACAGAACAATAAAAAAAGGTTTATCGATGGCCTCATAGATACGCCGATTGTAAACAAGTTTCTCTTGTCTCGCCCACAGAAAGGGTCTCAGACAGTTCGCCGCCAGAAGCTTCCGGAATTGACAGGGCCGGCCTGTGACCGTGACAATAGTGATAAAAATAATTTCCATACTTGTAATACCATCAATGAGGAAGTAGAGTCTGACAAAATACCTAAGATAGTCATTAATATTCAGCTGAGCGGAGTACTATTGTCCGAGTTGTGCAATTCCCTAAACAAGGGATCTACCTATTTTATAAAATGATCCTTTGTTTATATAATTTCACAATTAGGGCAATAGCACCCCGCTCATATGAATAGATTAATGACTCTCTTATAATATACCTTGTTAGATTCAATTAAGAAGAGCGGACTTCCAGGATAGGGAACTTTTTAACTATGTAAGAAGTAAGAAGACTGCATACTTAGGGCAGATATTACGAGGAGACCGATATAGTAGAGCAGGGGTCACCAATTAGCGGAACGCGGTCCGCATGCGGACCGCGATTAAATTCAGAATATAGTGTTTTACAATTTTGAACATGTTTGACCATGAAATTGTGTACTATGTTTGGCTCAACTGATAATATGTGCGAAGCCGCCTTTAATTTCAAAAATAAAATTTATTAAAAATCTTTACAGATCTAAGCTAACAGATGAATCTCAACTCTCTAATGAAAATCAGTTGCGCTAAACTCATTCCAGACTTCAAACAGGTTGTACATTTTTTTACATAGGAAACAATTTTTTAAGTAAATTCAAAATTATCTTTTTGCCCCGAAAAATGTATTTTTAGGTATATTGGGCGATTCTAAACAAACAAGGTATCTAGTCATTTTTCTCAAAAGTTGATAGTTTTCGCGCATAATATTTAACAATTAAAAACAACGGTATAAATTGAAATATACCCCGATTACTCATCAAAATCTTGAAAGTTAATGTTTAAACTTCAATTTAGGCACTTAACAACCTCAACAATAATAATTTACACATGAGTTTTCAAGCTTCGAAAATGCTTATTTTCGCATTTTTCAGATTTTAAATCGCTTAAAACTCGAAATCTATCAACTTTTGAGAAAAAAGATCTTTCTTGTGTAAGATGACTCAAAAATGCTAAAAACATATTTTCTGGGGCATAATGTTTTAAATTTGTTAAAAATAGTGTTACAAATTTCTGCCTAAAAAGTTGGCCCGGCACCCTTCTGATTTGTTGAGAGGGATGATATTTTTTAACAAGAATCCGCAAAAAAACCGAATCAGAACAACCGGACACAGGTAGCATTAAGTGCGGACCCCGGAAGTGTTATAGGTTTTCGAAACGGACCCTCCGGGAAACTAATTGGTGACCCCTGTAGTAGAGGATCCGATAATATAAGGTCGATTTGCACTTGCACCGATCTGTTTAATGGATAAAAATTATTGGATAAGTAATTTAGCATGTTAACAATTACAAAAAAAACAAGGGTTGCCCGATCTAATCCTAATCTTGTTCTAACTATGAATTAATTAATAATTAAAAAATTACATTTTTTTATGAATTTAAAAAAAAAACTTTCGACCCGGGCAGATATTATTTCAGATTTTTTGGATCATTCTAAACAAATGTAAATGAATTTTTTTGTAATTTTTCTCTAAAGTTGATCGTTTTCGAGTTATAAACAATTTAAAACTGAAAAGAGAACGAAAGATAACAATTTTCAAGGCTCAAAAACACAAGTAAAAAATATCATTTTTGTAATCATCATGTACATAAATTCAAGTTCAAACCTTTTTCTTTCATGTCTCGATAAGAATTTTAGCCATATTTTATTCTTAAACATATTTTTTTAATTGTTAATGAGTAAATGAGGAACGTTTCTTATGGGGAGACGGGCTTAACAACTAAAAAACAATGTTTCAGAATAAAACAAGCCCAAAAGAACTGATAGAATAAGGTTTGAACTTGAATTTAGGTACTTCGAAATTTCAAAAATGATATTTTATACTTATGTTTTTGAGCCTTGAAAAATCGTCATCTTTCGTTCTTTTTTCAGTTTTAAATTGAAGAGCTCAGGGCTAAAAGGATGAGGTTCCAAAAAAAATGTTTTGAGAAATTAGGTTTTTAAGATTTAAAACTAAATATAAAAATAATTAACAGAAAGGGCACTTCATTTTGGTTACTAATTCATGTAGTAACTTACAGGGAACGTATAGGTTATGTTTATGGGTTATCAATTTACAAATTACTATAAATATAAATTTATTTATCTTTTTATGTCATGAAATCTCAGGCTAAATGGATGAGGGTCCACTAACGTGTCTTTAAATGAAACTAAAAATACAGATAAGGTAGTCTATATTTTCAAAAGTAATATCACACAGATCTGCTCCTGTTGATTACACAAAGCTACAAATACAGTAGAACATTGTTAGTAATGGATACAATGAAAAGCTTTAAGCATGTGGCAGTACGTCAAAATATTAGCACGGAAGTTTACAGAGCAAAATGCTGGATATCGTCGTATTATGCTTTATTTAAAGGAAAAAGTCCACAACATGATGGCAGGTGAAAACAGCCTTCTGCTAGTGCTGTTTGTTTCCTCTTGGGCTAAGTAACAATACTTTCTTAAATGACTTAAATATTTCCTGGTGCTCCCAAGAAATAACTTTAAATAGCGTTGGTTTGGATCTAAAGTTTTCAATAATTTCGTTCCACTCGGAAGGAGTTTCAACCACAGATTGTTGATTGATTAAGCCCATGTTCCTCTCACACTCGAGGTACGAGTGGCCTCTGATTGGAAAAGACATTATTATTTTATTAAGTCTATTAGTATAGTGTACAATGTAGTGAAGCATACGGAAACGGCGTAATTTTTGTTCCAACCTGCGCAGGAATCGCAAAAAATTTTAAGCTCTTTTACTTGCAAGTAAAGGTGATTTAAAAAATCCCAAAGCAAGGAACAATACCTGTGAGCAGCAAACAGCACTAATAGCAGAGACCTCTCTGGTCAGCAATCTGAACTAGGTAGACTATCATCCTTTTAGCCTGCATATGTAACACCTTCATTCTTTTAGCCTAGAATCCATATTTTCCAAAGCTGAAGAGCTTGTATAGCTCCATCTTTTTTGTTTAGTTAGATACCATGCCATATTTTATATGAGATAAAGTATGTACAAGAAATTAGTATTATCTCTATAATGACAAATAATGGACCCTCATCCTTTTAGCTTTGAGCTCTTCAATTGTTTATAACTAGAAAAAGATCAACTTTAGAGAAAAAATACAGAAGACCTTTTTTGTTTAGAATGACCTAAAAAATCTGAAATATCTGCCCAGGTCGAAATTTTTTTTTCAAATTTATAAAAAAATGTAATTTTTTAATTTTTAATTAATTATAGTTAGAACAAGATTAGATCGGGCAACCTTTGTTTTTTGTAATTGTGAATATGCTAAATTACATATCCAATAATTTTTATCCATTAAACATATCGGTGCAAATCGACCTGATATCGTATCTTAGACTAATCCACTTTTCAGCAACTGGTATTCGAAGCAAATATAGAGGCGAAGAAGGGCTAGGACGTAAAAAGATGTCATGGCTGCAGGGCCGTAACTACCATTGGGGCAACCGGGGCAGTGCCCCGGGGCCCCCGGCCAAGGGGGGCCCCGCAGGTGCCCCTTTTTTGAGCGTGCATAGAGTTTAACGAGGAAAATAAAAATTGTATTTTAAAAGCCGATCCCAACGAAATATTTTCCAATGACACAATTTTAAAAAGATCTTACAGGGGCACCCTAGAATAGAACATAAAGTTTGAATTTTTTTACTGGAGAAATTAGTATTTTCGACCAAAATGCAATTGAAACAGAACCCTTAGAAGGGGCCCCTGAGGCCTGAGCTAAGCCGGGGCTCCCGAGAACTTAACATAAAAATTTAAATTAATACTTAGGAAATTAGTTATTTCGGCGTAATAAAACCTAAAATGGCATTGGAAGAGGGGCCCGGGCTAAGCTGGGGCCCCCGAGACCTTTCGTAAAGATATAAATTGTTACTGAGGAAATTAGTTATTTTGGTGAAATAAAAACTAAAATGTAACCGGAATAGCGGCCCCCGGTCCCAGCTACTTTGTCTTAACCAATTTACCCCAGACCACATCTTGGTACGTGAACGGAACCACATGGTACCACATATTGAAAAGAAAGGTAAGGGTACGATGGAATGAGCACATTGGAATCAGCCCTACCAGTACCACAGCATGATAAATCTAACAGCAGTGACGGTATTCTCCTTCGAGAGTGTCACTGCTGAAGGTACCGGATATCGTTTTTTAATATCCTCGTCAAATAGGATTCTGCTCTCATTAGAGCTGTATACAATTACTTCTCGACGGTCTCCTCCTTTTTGACATTTTCCTATCTCCGTCAATTTTCTTCCACTTTTTCCATATCGAATTTTACCGCATTCTTGAAATTTTCTTCCACTTTTTCAATTTTCTGTTTCTCCTCAGCAATCTGATTTACCTATTCCTACATTTTCTCTAAATAAATCTTCATATCTTCATATTTTTCCATTCGGTTTTTGAAGTTTCAAGAAATTGTCTTTTTATTGTTTCATTATATTATCTCATTTTGTTTTACTAGCTGTTCATTTTGTTGTTTTTCTTTTAAATTTTTCAAAGCGAATAAAAAATAAGGTGATTTTAATTTTTTTTTGTGTTGGTCAACTTAAATAGTAATATGTAGGTTCAAGAAACTTTAGTCATAGAATCCATTAAAATGCGTTTTCAAGGGGTTAAATATCAAACATTTTTCCGGACCCCGCCTTCCGCTGGGGGTAAACCCAGACCCCCGGCAGGGGGCCCCCAGATCAACTTTGCACCGGGGCCCCTAACATCGTAGTTACGGCCCTGCATGGCTGCATAATATTCGCCAATGGACAGGAATCCACAGCTATGAAAAATGTATCCACATCTATAAAAAATAAATTATTGAAAAAATTATTTTTTTTTGTATAAATATATTATGTCCTGACAAGATAAGATAACAAGGTTATCACACACAATAGGTGATTCCACACTATTTAAGCAAAAAAATCAACAATAATTGTTCAATCTCATTATCTTTGCGAATAAATCAACACTATTGTATGTACAAAGTAGAAAAAGATAATTATTAGGTACTCAATTGACATTATCAATTGAATTAATAGGAGTAATCTGAACTAGGTTGTTACTCTTCAAAGATTAAAAATAAATCAATATATAAACACTTTTATTTATACTTATCATAAAAAAATTGCGTACCTGATTACAGGCGTACAGTTTATATTTTATTTCTAAAAATACAATGGACATAATTTCTGCAAATGCTCTATAAATATCTGTATAAGGAAGAGTAACAAAAATTGGCTATTATCCCTCTTTAGTACGCAAATCGCAGAATTACAAGATTAAAACGATCAATAGTTTTATTCGAAGTGCTCCTTTCTCCCTTGTCTCTGCCAGTCCAATAATGTACCAATTTATTCTGTTGATTTTTTCTTCAAGATGGAATACTTACAGTGAAGTAAGGTGCATGCACAGTGATGTGTGTGGAATAATAAACAATTGAAAAGGACAAGATAATGGAATAAAGAAGTAAAGGCAGAAATAAAAAGAAAAAAATGACATGGAATACATCGAAACGGGATTAAAAGATAAAGAAGAATAGTACAGAGTACAGGCAGAGAAGTTACTAAAAAAGACAGTCACACAAGCAAAAGCAAAATCATGGAAAGAATTTTGAGAAGAACTACAAGAATGATATGTAACAAATAATAGAAACTTTTGGACGACAATATGGCACATGAAGGGAGGAAAGCGAACGAAAATAAACGCAGTAAGAGATACATCAATACAACTCCAAATAAACCCAGAACAAATAGCTAGGGTACAAATATCATTAGAAACCTAATGCAAAGCAGCATAGATACGGCGGGAAAATTGGTATTAGCATTCATAGACCTAAGAGCAGAATTTGACACGACAGAAAGACAAATTATAGGGGAATGCTTGAGGAAAATAAATAATCAAATACACGGGTAAAAATTAAACCAAGTATTGTACTTACAAAGAGGTAAAAGGAATAGTACAAAGAGGTAAAAGGAATAGTACAAATAACACAGGAGAAAGGTCAGAACAATTTAATTGGAAGGGAGATATTAAACAAGGAGATGGTGTCAGCCCTTTGCTATTCATAATACTAATGAAAAAACTGTTAAGAAAAACTAGAGTAAGAACCAGCCAACTACAGACAATAATAGGACACCATGGATTACAAACGGTAACAATAGAGTCCTTAATGTATGCGGGCGACATAGTACTAACAGCACATTCCGATAATAAAATGCAGAAACACATGGGTAGAGCAAATAGAAGAACTAAAAATGGAAATAAACTAGGAAAAAATAAGATAATGATAATCGCAACGGCAAACAAGATAATGAAATAAGGATAAAATGTAAAACTAAGACTTTTCTTTTAGCTCCTAGATTTTTCGTCTTCTCTGATTGTTCGAACATTGTGTGCGTCGATGTTTAATATGAGCATACGCGAAGTTTTGCCTCCCCCATATTTTATGACTGATTTTTTGCAAGCGGTTTGTTATTTCCCATAATTTTATATCACAAAGTAGGTATAATACGATATGAGTCCTCATTTTCCACATTACGTCAAAGAGGGCTGTATTCATCTTTTAATTTCAGTATTTTTATTAGTTAATAGGTTTCTTTACACCTTCTTAGCTAAAAAGGGAAGGTAATTTGAATCAGTCCTACGTATTTAGACTTTCTATTCAATCAAATCAATCACATATTTATGTAGTTCATGTTTTTAATTGTATTGCACACTGAACTTAATTTAAAAAATATATTGACTAGGTCAAATGCACCAAGAAAGGTCAGTAATGAAGTCTGACTAAAATCATGAATAATATCATTCAATGATTTCATCCTTTCTGTACATTAATCATTAGAACGTTATGAACGGCTTGGTATTTATATACCTCTTGTTAGGAAGGCATTCACACGGAATATGATTTCATTCAGTATGTAAACAAACTAACAGTTTTTAAAGTCTGTTGTTTGCTTTAATAATTAGGTAAAATATACAGGAATTATACCAGAATTTGTAACAGAAAAACAATGTATGCATAATAATCTATTTCAAATGAGAGAGCATTGGCTTTGACTATTGAAGAAAACCTACTTCCGAGTTGAATGCCATTAATTTTGATTAACATATTAAGGGGAGGGTACTTACTTACTTAGTCCTAAGCCTTTCTACCTTTAGGTGTAAGGCTGGTGGAGTTGAGTTTGGCATTGTAGTCTCCATGCTTTCCGATCTTGCGCTAGGTTTCTTGCACTTTCCAATGTCAATCCCTTCTTCTCGACTTCTTTCCTGATTTCATCTACCCACATAACTCTTGGTCTCCCTCTTTTGTTTTTCCCCTGCACTCTCGTTTCGAACACTCGTTTTGTTAGCCTCTCGTTCGACATTCTACACACGTGCCCGAACCATCTAAGTTGTCCTTCTACTATTTTTTCATTGATTGGTTCTAGTTTTAGGTTTTGTCTAATTGTTTCGTTTCGTATTTTGTCTGTCCTTTTTCTGTTTGCTATTTTCCTCAGGAACCTCATTTCCATAGCATTGACTCTGGATTTTTGTCTCCCCGTCAATGTCCATGTCTCGCTGCTATACATGATTGTTGGTCTAACTACTGATTTAACGACTGCCGTTTTTACTTTTTCCGGTATCCCTTTTTTCCCAAAAAATGTTGTTTTCATAGTGTTAAATAAGCTTCCTGTTCGTCCCATTCTCTCGTTTATTTCCATGTCTTGTTTACCATTTGATTCGATTATTACTCCTAGGTATTTAAAATATTCCACTTGCTCTAGTTGTTTCCCGTCTAATTCTATTGCGTGTGTCTTCCTCGTATTTGAAATTATCATTGTTTTTGTTTTCTCTGTATTAATTTTCATATTTATGTTTGATAGTTCTTCTTCTAGGATTTCAAGATTGTTCTGTAAGTCTTCTCTGTTTTCTGCTATCAATACCATGTCGTCTGCAAATAGTAGCTCCGATAGTTGAGTCTGTTTCATTTGCCAGTATCCTAATGTTAGTTTTCTCATTCTTCTCTTGGCTTTCTTTATCGCTTCATCCAGTACCACTGAGAATAGCAGTGGACTCAGCACGCATCCCTGTTTGACGCCTTGACTTGTAGAAAATTCTCTGGATTCCTCGTTATTGGTTCTTACTGTATTTGTATTATTTTTGTACATATCCTTTATTACTTCTATTATGTGTCTGTCGACTCCCCTTTCTGTTAGTGTCTTCCAAACGTCCTTTCTTCGGATTCTGTCAAACGCCTTTTCCAGGTCAATGAAGCACATATGTATCTCTCTATTTTTCTTGATTACCTTCTCACTTACTTGTCTTAATGTGAATATTAGGTCTTGCGTGCTTCTGTCCTTCCTGAATCCACACTGTGTGTCTTCCATAGTTGTTTCTATTTGTGTTTTTATTCTTGTCTCTAGTATTCTTGCTAATACCTTCCCAGGGATACTTGATATGGTGATACCTCGGTAATTATTACAGTTTCTCTTGTCTCCCTTTTTGTGTATTGGTAATATAATGTCTTTTTTCCAGTCCTTTGGTAATTCTGCTCTATTTATGATATCATTCATTAGTTCTTTCATGCTAACCATTCCCTCTGTCCCCATGAATTTTATCATTTCCGGGGTGATATGATCCTTGCCTGGTGCTTTGCCCAGTTTTACTCTTTCTATTGCTTTCTCTAATTCCTCTCTTGTTATGGATTCCACTTGTTGTTCTTCATTCCTTTCTTGTATCTCCCCTATGTTGTCCTTGTCTACATGAGTTAGCTCTTTGAAATGTTCTCTCCATCTTTCCATTATTTGTTTTTCTTCTGTTAGTACGTTTCCATTCTTGTCTTTTATATTCGGCATCGTGTGCTCTTTCTTTTGTCTGAGTTGTTTTAATGCGCCGTAGAAGAGTTTTTGGTTTTCCCTATAATTTTTTGTCATTTTTTGTCCAAATATCTCCCATGACCTTTCCTTTCCTGCTTTCACCGCTATTTTAACCTCTTTCCTTTTTTCTTTATATGCTTCGTAATCTTCCGGGTGTTTTGTGCTTAGGTATCTTTTCCATTTGTCTTTTTTGTTCTTTATTTTCTCTCGTATTTCTTCCGTCCACCATTCTGTTCTCCTCATGTTAGTGTTTGCTATTTTTGCTTTCCCGCAAGTTTCCTCAGCTGCTTTGATTATGCTGGTTTTTAGATATTCCCATTTTTTTTCTATATTTGTATTTTTTGCCCTACCTTTCAAAGTATTATCTAATTTTTCTTGGAATTTCTTCTTATATATTTCCTCTTTTAATTTGTAACTTTTTATTTTTTCATTTACTACCTTTCTTCTCTTTTCTTCTTTTTCCTCTGTTGTTCTCATTCTCATTATTACTAGATGGTGGTCACTGCCAATCTCCGAGCCTCTTTTCACTTTCGTATCCTGTACTCTTTTCCATTTGTTGCTGCTTACCAAAAAGTAATCTATGATTGATTTTTCGTTTCTGCTGTCTTGTACTCTCGTGTATTTGTGTACTTCTTTATGTTTAAATTTTGTATTTGTTATAACTAGTTTATTCTCCATACATATTTCTATTATTCTTTCACCATTTCTGTTTAGCATTTCTTCTCCTTCTTTTCCCATGCACTCCTCTATTCCGCTGTTGTTGTTTCCGACTCTACCGTTTAGATCTCCCATTACAATTATGTTTTCTTCCCCATTATCAATTTGCATTTGGAGCTCCTCAAAAAATTTATCTTTCTCTTCCTTTCTTGCATCTTCATTTACTCCGTAGGCTGTTATTATTGTCCATATTTCTTCGTCCATCAGTTTAATTTTCACCGATAATATTCTCTGGTTAACATATGTTTCTTCTATAACGTGTTGTAGTCTATTCGGTGCAATTATTATCCCGACTCCTTCTTTTGCTCTCTCTTTTGTATCCGCTCCTACCCAAAGTAACCAATATCCTTTGTGTATTTTCTTAAGACCTTTTCCTTTCATCTTCGTTTCTGTTATTCCTAGTATTTCTATTTTTTGTCTTATCATATCTTCTACCAGTTCTTCCTCTTTTCCATTGATGCTTCTCACATTCCATGTTCCCATTTTTATCTCTCCTTTTTTCTGCAATCTAGCTTTCCCCTTTTTCCTATTTTCATCCTTGTTTACCTTTGCATCATCTTTTTCCCTATCGCTTTTCCCATTCATTGCCTTGGTTGTCATTGTTGTGGGTCCGGTCTCATTATTTTCTTTTAGTTTTTTGAAGTCCCTTCCCCGATATTTCTGTGAGTTAGTATAAGTTTCTCTTTATTATGGTCCCATTTCCACTCCTTTCCATTAATCTCCAGTTTCATATATCCTATCTTCGTAGTATTACCTTTGTCTTTTTCTTCTTTTGCCATTTTCCTAATTTTTGCTTGTATTTCCCTTTCCTTTCTTGTTAAATCTGATTCTATATACACCTTTTGTCCCTGTAGATTTTTCAGTTTTCCTTTGTTTTTTAGTACACTCATCTTATCCGTTAGGTTTTCCATTTCTGCTACAAAGATTTGGTCGCCGATCTTCACCGCTCCTCTCAGTCTGACCTCTAATTTCAGATTTCTTCCTATGAAGTGTTCTACTGACTCCTTTACAGGCTTTCCGTCGGTAGCATCTAGTGTTAGGCCTTTTAATACTATATTATTTCTCCGTCTATCTTTTTCCAATTGTTCTATTCTATTGTTTGCCATTTTTAAACCTTCTTCCAATTTTTCGTTTTTTTCTTTCAGCTCCTTAATATATTCCATCGTTTCTTTTTGGTCTTTCCGTATGGTTCTTATTTCTGCCATCATTTCATCATTTTTCCACATAACTTCCCGCATCATTTTTATCATCTCTTCATTTGTGTCGTTGCTTTTATTCGGTGTTCGTCTCGTCAGGTTACTCTTTTCAAAATATAATTTATCTTCTTTATATTTGTTCTTCTTAGATTCTTCGTCGCCACTATCAGATATTTCTTCATTCTTTCTATAGGTTTCCTTTCGGATTGTTCCTGTTCCGCCACTGGCCATTTTAAATTAAATGTTAACCTCAGCACTAATATAAATATTATTATTATACACTTAGAAGTTTATTTTTATTTCGCACAAGAACGCTTTTTAAGTTTAACGATTATCGATAACGATAGGTCTTTTAAAAACCGGTGTTTTTATTGTGATAGGTTTCGAATTCGAAATTACCTTATCGCCAATACACCTGCCACACGACCTCTCGCCTCGCTTGCCAAACTCGAACTCCAAGGGGAGGGTACTTATGGTTTGATAATTTTGAAATTTTCAATTCTTTTATTATTTTAAATAAAAGTACGTAACTTCAAAAAATACTCTCTGAAAATTTCAGATTCATCTGAGCAAAGTTACTAGATATATTATTATAGCATGTTAAATATCAATAAAGAATAAATATGTTGATTTTCACCCTTTTTTACAAAATGATTCGTTATGTTGCCTTCTGAATAATCCCAAAAACTGAAAAATCGTTAAAACTAAAACTCTCGACAGCATTACCTCGAAAAACTCATAAGCTACCTAATGAAATCTTTTAGAATTTATTGTTTCACATTACATATTCCATGACGAGTTCTGATGTCCACCATGGGCTTATTTTTTTTAATATACTAAGCATCAAAATTAATGCACCACCTTAAAAATGGGACTTTTTGATGTCTCGCATTTCCTAAACCTGTTGTCCGATTTTATTGATTTTTTTAATATGTTATAGCTTTATTCTTCAAAAATATCGATGTATTAATATTGTTGCTAACTAAACAGATAAGTGTCATTGCATACCGGGTGTAACAATGATAGTGTGTTTTTTTCTCAAAGTTTGGAACACCCTGTGGAATATTCTAGCGTATATATAATATTGAAATTAAAACTCGACTGTAGCCTTAGGCTTTCTTAACACTCTGCTTTTTGATTTATTCGCTTATGTTGGATAATAAAAAAGTTATGTACTTTAACAACTAGCAACGTTCTTCATCAACACAGGGTGTTTCTAAATAAGTGCGACAAACTATAAGGGGTAATTCTGCATGAAAAAATAATGACCGTTTGCTTCATAAACATACGTCCGCAAATGCTTCGTTTCCGAGATACGGGATGTTGAATTTTTTCTTACAAACTGACGGATTTATTAATTGCTCTAAAACCAGTTGAGATATGCAAATGAAATTTGGTAGGTTTTAAGAGGTAGTTATTGCGCATTTTCTAACATACAATTAAGAATTTTATATTCACCATTGGCGTGCATACGGGTAATATGACCGGGTAATATAATGCTAGTTGTTAAAGTACGTAACTTTTTTATTATCCAACATAAGCGAATGAATAAAAAAGCAGAGTGTTAAGAAAGCCTAAGGCTACAGTCGAGTTTTAATTTCAATATTTTATATACTCTAGACTCTACAATACTCCACAGGGTGTTCCAAACTTTGCGGAAAAAACACACTATCATTATTACATCCGGTATACAATGACACTTACCTGTTTAACAACAATATTATTACATCGATATTCTTGAAGAATAAAGGCTACAACATATTAAAAAAATCATTAAAATCAGACAACATGTTTAGGAAATACGAGACATCAAATTAATATGTCCCATTTTTAAGGGTTTGCGTTAATTTTGATGCTTAGTGTATTTAGCCTGAATTTAGCCTTAAAATGTTAATTTCAAACCATACCCCCCTCTAAGAGGGGGGTATGGTTTCGTTCGTTCGTTTGAAGGAGAAAGAGATTCAAAAGTTTTGTTCCCCGTAGCAGTTCAAACAAAAGTCCAAGTGCTCAATCCACACTGAGTTAACTTAAGACATACATATTGTAAATTAAAGATATAATGAGTTTCAAAATCAGAGAGAAAGATAAGAAGAATGATATGTGATGAATAATATTTCGTCCCCCATTGTAAAAGTTGTTCTTTGAGTGACCCTTTTAAAATGGTACTCAATTCTTAATAATAAATGTCGGATTTCATGTTTCTCTACGGACAAGAGAATTTCATGTTCTCTAGAATGACAGGACCCGACCAAGGCTCATAAAGAAGCTATTAATAAAAGATACGACTCCTGGCTGGAACTGTACGCTTGATGGCTGTGAGTGTGTGGCTCTTCAATTGTGTCTTTAAAGAGATATACTTTCGGTGATAATGAGTCTTCTGCAGTCACGGACTGCATTGGAAAAGCATAAAGTAATGAGAAAAATAAGCGGGATCAGCCCAGAATCATAAAAGGTTTCCTTACTGCACATGCGCCAGCGCCAGTCAAGTGATATGATACCTGTAAGTATACAATGAGGCTATTATTTCATGGAGACTCTTACTTTACTGGTTTATTGATAGGGTCATGGATTTTGCATAAAACCTTTCCAACGGGCACCCCATTTGCCTTCTTCCGATTGGTGATCTGTCTCTTGCCATTCTTACTGTTCTGCTTTGCCATTCTTTCCGTTCCATTTTTCTTCTTTTCGTCCACAGATTTATTTCGCTATTCCAAATCTTATTTCCTCACTTTCTACTCTACATATATAAGCGTTTGGTTTGTTATTTGTCATAAGACTATTATTTGTACTGTCTCTTTAATCTTTCTGTTTTGGCCGTATCCGCCCTTGTTTTCGCTATGTAGGTTCGTCATTATTGGCCATATTACTGATTTATATAAAATCCTATCATTCGTTTTCATTGTAAAATATTTGTTTCGCCATATAGTCCAGGGTAATAAGGTTTTTTCCATGACACTCGAGCAGCCAGGGTACTGAAGCGTTTTTTCGACAGGTAATACCTATAAGAGCAAATTGTAACTATTTCCTGCGTAGGATCTGGCGGCCATTTTTATTTATAAACAATTAAGTGTCAAAAAATGGCATTTTTCCCTTTTTTTTTAAATCAATGGAAAACAGTGAAAGTTATGGTTTTTTTTGTACAAATATCTTTGATATTATGGAAAAAGCTTTAAAATGACATATTACAAAGTTTGATATATTCATTTATTGTTAATATAATTGCGAAAAAAGGTCGGAATTGCAAAAAAAATTAATTTCGCAATATCTATTGTAAAAATTAGTGTACAGCTTTGAAATTTTTGTCATATAAGGGTTCTTTGGTGCTTAATATGTGATAAAAATTTCAAAGCGATTCATTCAATTGTTTAAATTTTATTCAAATTGTTTATCCCAGAAAACATTCTTTTTACAATAACGTAAGTCAGAAAAAAATGACGTTAGAACCATTCCACAGGTGTCAAATGAAAGAGCATGAGCTACATTTTCAACTTGGTTTAAAAAAAGCGAATAAAAAATGCATTTATTAGTAATAAATAATTATGCAAAAGTATCGTAAATCTTTCCTTATAAACTTTTTATTTTGTTATATAAGAAATTATATATATATATATATATATATATATATATATTATTACAATTTTTTATCAATTATGATATAAATAACATTACTTGGTAGTTGTGCACTTAAAACAGGGTAAAAAAGTTAATTTTTTTGGAAAAAGTTATTCAAAAAGTTTATAAGGAAAGATTTACGATACTTTTGCACAATTATTTATTACTAATAAATGCATTTTTATTCGCTTTTTTGAAACCAAGTTAAAAATATAGTTCATGCTCTTCCATTTGACACCTGTGGAATGGTTCTAACGTCATTTTTTTCTGACTTATGTTAGTGCAAAAAAAATGCTCACTGAGATAAACAATTCGAATAAAATTTAAACAATTGAATGAATCGCTTTGAAATTTTTATCACATATTAAGCACCAAAGAACCCTCATTTGACAAAAATTTCAAACCTGTACACTAACTTTTACAGCAGTTATTGCGAAAATAATTTTTTTTGCAATTCCGACCTTTTTTCGCAATTATATTAACAATAAATGAGTATATCAAACTTTGTAATATGTCATTTTAAAACTTTTTCCATAATCTCAAAGATATTTGTACTAAAAAAATCATAAGTTTCACTGTTTTCCATTGATTTGAAGAAAAAAGGGAAAAATGCCATTTTTTGACAGTTAATTGTTTATAAATAAAAATGGCCGCCAGATCCTACGCAGGAAATAGTTACAATTTGTTCCTATAGGTATTATTTGTCGAAAAAACGCTTCAGTACCCTGGCTGCTCGAGTGTCACGAACAGGGTATATTTTTGTCTTATTACCCTGGCCTAATATTCTCTTGTTTAGACATACTACGGCTCTGTTTGTCTTAAACACTTGTTTTTATAGTTTGTACTCTTCCTATTTCCCGTAGCTCGACAATTTGATTCGTAAGTATTGCGTTTTCATCACTTGTAAAATAAAAACAAAAAAGATTACATTCTGGACAAATGGACAAAATTTTAACCTGAGCTGACAGAGCCCAATGGATTTCAAGTCCGTCTTTTTAACCTTTTATGTACCATAGATTGACGTAAAGGCTCATAATACAAAAATATCTAACAGTTTACGAGTAAATGTATTTGTCTAATTTCACAATTTTCAATGTCCAATATAATCCCATATTGTAGCATTGATTTTCAAAAGGATCCATTTTTGTATTGTTTCGAAAAAGCATTCTCAAACTTCTTAAAATTCAATTAACGTTTTCTTGATTTAATGAAATATTAATAATTGGCGAGAGTATTATGTCCACGTGTTGGAACAACATTCACTAAAATTTACGCCGTAAACAACAGTTTGTTAATAACACCGGAATACAAATGAGTTACAAATCGCAAATGGTCACGCAAATGAAATTAAAATATTCAAGAAAGTGAAATATGAAATGAACATATTAACCTCAAAACTCAACCATATATAGGTAAATACAAATCATATTGAACACTTTCAATATTATTTTGAATATTTATGGAGGGCCTACAAAATTTCAGATTTATGATGTGATATAACACGAAAAAAGAAACTAATACAAAAAATACTGGTTAGAAGCAGTAAATTATACCGATGTTGCTAGTGAAAAGCAGCATCAATTAAGAAGCAATAAAAACCTCACAAATGTCCATTTTCAATAAAAAATCTCTAAAGGCTGTATGACACTATGCATTTTCTTGTATCATTTCTAATATCGTTTCTGATATCGTTTCTTGTATACATTTTCTTGTATCATTTCTTGTACGTACATTTGTGCCCTGTATGACACTATGCAAGTTCTTGTATCGAAAACTGTATGAAATTCGGCACGTGATTGGTCGAAATTTTGTTTGTCGCCCTGTCACGTTACATTGGTATGGTAGTACTGCGTCTACAGCTGATTTTAAGGATTTTATAAAATTTATAAACTTTTAAAAACAAATATTTTAATGTTATAATAACTAGAATTTTTACGTTGACTGTTGATTATTTGTGTTTTTTATTTTGTTTTGATATTTGTGCTAAAATATTTGCATTTATAATTATCTTCAGTTTGATCCAAATTGGAACTATTGTATTTTCCTCTATTAAAAAATTATACAATATGAAACCCAAAGTTATTCTAAATATATATGGTTATTAGTAGAACAGTAGTCCATACCAAACGGTATATTAAGTATCAATAAAATATTTATAAATAATACCTACAAAACACAAATAAATTCATCAAGACATAAATCATATGATCTCATTTTCAGCCGCCATTATGACATTTAGAAGTTTTACCAGCAGGTTTTACGTTTTTGCTCTTTGCGCAGAAATTGGCGCAGTTATTGTACAAGAATCTGTGCCTGACACAAATTCTTGTATCGTTTCTGATATCGTTTCTTGTATCTGTGTATGACACTATACATTTTTTTGACATATCAGAAACGATATTAGAAATGATACAAGAAAATGCATAGTGTCATACAGCCTTAAGGCTGTGGTCTCCAATAGACGCTGAAGGCTGCGTACGTCACGTAGCGTCCTAGGAAAATTGTTCATTTTCGTTACCTACTTTTAATAAACTTTGAAGCACAAAAACTATCTTACAACCGAAAATAGTTAAAAAAGAGTAATTCTAAAGCAAATTCAAATTACAGGGTGAATTGAAGTGACCAACGACTTAGCCAGTGGTATCCAATAGACGCCGTAGACTGCGTACAGCGTGTATTGGAGACCATCGGGCATCGACTAATAGTTTTCGATGTATTGAAAAAAAATCGATTTACATTTTGTAACTTCAAAGGGCTGTAACTTTCTTATGAGCACATTTGTACCAATTTGTACTAAGGTAAGTTAGGTTCAATCGAACTATTTTTGGTCCCAGAATATGTAATTTAATTTATAACCTGCCTTTTTGTTATATATGTTGTATATTTAATTTTTATCATATTATGTTTAATAAAAAAATGTAATAAAAAGCTCAGATTTTGTAGAATTCAAAGTTGATCGGATATGTCCTACTAATAGAAATCCAACTGTCATTCATCCAACTCGCATTTTAAAAGACGATACCGTGTCTGTCTTACAGTGCGAGGTCTCCAGGAAGTGTCCAAAATAGAAATGTTTAAAAAAAGTTCACTAACCCTAAAGCTAGTAACTCTTCAAGAGATTATAAAACCATTAAGCTTAAAGGTATGTATTTAGATATATTTGTGTGTATTTGTATGTACTATATCGGTAAAAGTTTGGAGCGCCAAGGAAAACTACATATTATGTACATCCCACACCATGCACTTGAATACCGTCATTGATTACTACGATTTATTGGTTTTAACAAAAGTGTTTTATCAAAGGGACTATGGGCCATTCCACGAACATACGCCTGTTTTGGATTACTTCGACAACGAATATTTTACTGTGCAACATAAGAAGTACGAAAGTAAATGGCGCTAATAATTATTCCAATAAACAACAATGTAATTTGCAATTTACTTTCGTTCTTTTTATTTTGCACAGTAAAATATTCATTGTCGAAGTAATCCAAAACAGGCGTATGTTCGTGGAATAGGGTATATAATATAATATACACATCTGATAAAAATGTCAACTTTATGTGTTTGAACAAGCATTTCTCCTAAATGCAGAATAGAAAAAATTAAAACAATAAAAAGTACTTTTAGGGTAAAAACAGAACAAGTGGGTAGAGGTGGAGGTGTAGTTCGCGGTGGATGCTACTAGTTAAGTCGCGGTCGATCTCGACAGCACATAGCAAGAAGGTCACCTGCGCTGTCAGTCGAGCTAGAACCACTATCAAGTGAAGTAGTTTAATGAAATTTGAATGACAAAAAGACTGTGCTTTTTCGATGTTGTGTTAATCAAGTGATGATAGTGATGAAATGTCAGCTGTAAATAATCAGATCCTCCTTCATATTTCAAAACGTTACTGAATTTAATTACTTTAGAAATTCAAAAATAAACCGAATACAAAAAAGGGATGATATAAAAAGTATCAACTCAGATAGCGCAGGTAATGACAACTTGGCTTCGAACGGACCAATCACAGGGAAGCATCCTTGAATCCTTGTAGGCCGCACAGTAAACATCCATGTAAAACAAACTCATTTTATTTTCAAAAGCATCGATGTAAACCTCCTGGATGGCATCACGCTAAACCTCCACCGCGACTTACCTGCTCTGTTCTCTTCCATTCACTACAATGTGTTTGTTTTACATGGATATCGACATCGATCGCGACCTCCACCTCCACCGCGACACACTTGTGCTGTTCTTACCCTTAGGCTTTATACATATGCGGGCGCTTAACGCCGCGTTTTACCTGATAAACCTAAACGTCGTGTTGCTAGTTGCCAAGGAACAAATGGTATCGTATTGTTATCATTGTATGAATTAACCAACTTGCTAATATTTCTACCGCCAACACTGGTGGTGTACCTCGATACTCGAGGGGACAATCATGGTCCGACCGATTTTATCAAAAAGTAAATATTTATTAATTTCACAGTAACGTGGTGTGCCAAATGAGCTCTCTTTTCTTTTCACTATTATCTATTTACTATTTTTCTTTGACGACGTAAAATGACGAAGAGTATCACTCTACACCAGGGGTTCCCAAACTGGGGGGCGTGAGGACATATCGGGGGGGGGAGGGGGGAGGCGAGACAAGTTGAACATTAAATTAAATTTAGTTATTTTTCTAAAATTCAAAATTAACCGCTTGTTAGACTGTGTCTGGTAATGCAGAGTAAGCAAAAGTTATCTCAAATACCTCTTTTTGACAACACTGTGAAACGCCGCATTGATGATAATATGACCGAAGACATACAAAACCAGGTGGTTGATGCAGTCAAATAATCGCCATTTTTTGCTATTCAGCTAGACGAGAGTACTGACAGCACAATGTTCTCAGTTAATTGATTATGTTCGGTATCTTCAAAACGAAAGAATGAAAGACGAGCTACTCTTTTCTACAGAGTTGGAGACTGGAGACCACGACAAAAGCTATTAATGTTATGAAAGCAGTGTGAGAGGTTTTGGACAAACATGAACTCTCTTTGCAAAAACTGATCAGTTTATGTACAGATGGTGCACCTTCAATGATTGGTTTTCGCACAGGCTATTTGCAATTAGTAATAGAGAAAAATGCTAATGTGATTGGGATACATTGTTTTATACATCGACAAGCCTTGGCAGCAAAAACCCTTCCAAATGAACTTATGTCTGTCTTAAAGTTGTGTATTAAAGTAGTGAAGTACATAAAAAAACAGTGCGTTGAATACTCGACTGTTTAAAACTCTTTGTGAAGATTTAGAAAGTAATCCCAAAACACTGCTACTTCATACAGAAGTACGATGGCTCTCAAAAGGAAACATGTTGGCAAGATTATTTGACCTTTGAAATGAAGTTATCACCTTGGAACATCAAAAGCAAAATGAGCTAAACATGGCCTTCAAAAAACATTGTACCCAAGTAATATTGGCTTATTTGTCAGACATCTTTGACTCGTTGAACAGCCTTAACCTAAAACTGCAGGGTGGAGACTCAAATATAGTAGTTACTCATTGTGATGGAGGCTTTATTACTCAACTTTGGAGGCATGAAATATCAGCAAACCCCTGAAATTATTCAAATGTTTCTAAAGTAGAGCCAATCTTAGAAGAAACATGCTTCAAGGACATTTATGAAGGATCAAGTTTGAAAATCCAAATAAACCATTTGGAGAGCCTAATTGAAGAGTTCCAGAAATACTTCCCAAACACTTGTGACAATTTTATTTACAGAATGTCAATTGATCCATTCCATGTCAACATAGACACCCTGCCTGAATCACTTTAAGAAGATGCTTTGCAAATAAATCCAAATGATTTTTTGCATGATTACTCTGCCAAATAATTTGTTATAATTGACAAACCTTCAATCTTAGTGTATCACGGGAAGCTCTTCATTTATATTTGCCTTTTTCAAGTAACTGTGCGATTTTCAACACTTGTAGCAATTAAAACAAAGTATCGGAATAAACTTGATGTTGCTAGTGACTTGTGCTGTGCACTTACTAAAACTCAGCCACGAATAAGCATACTAGTAAATAAAACGCAAGCACATCCATCTCACTAACCAACCTAATCTATTTTTCTTTTATTAGTAATTTTTGTATTTTATGGAAACTGATATTGTTGTATCTTAATGCATAATAAATAAATGTTTTGTTTTGTTCTTGTTTAGACGCATACAATTTATTGAAAACGGGGGGGGGGCGCGAGAAGCTTTCATTTCAACAAAAGGGGGCGTGGTACAAATAAGTTTGGGAACCCCTGCTCTACACTCTACACTCCATTGGATCACGGCTTTACGTTATTTTTTCAGATAATCCGGGTTCTACTACTGTATTCTATTGTGGTAATAACTAAAAGAAATAATAGCCGGTATTGCCAATACCAATATACCATATAATTTTATTTTACAATATTTTTACTGTTTTCTATAAACCATTAAAACGATTTTAAAACTAACGCCAACGGTATACACAATCCAATGAAAATCCCTAAATTATCTTGAGCAGATTATAAATAAAATTGCTTATTGTTTGATTCCCGTATAAACATCTTCCCAAGACATGAACGCGAATGAACTATTGGGTTCCATAAAAATACATTCGCACGTTTCAAGATACAATTACCAACTTTCAGATAAATTACAGAAGTTCGCATAGTATTTCTGCTATTAAATTACTTCTTACGGATATAAAATAGGAATTTTATATGTTTCAATTTTCAAGGTTGCCATAACAAAGAATGTGATTCCAAGTCCAAGAGATAAATAGATAATTTTTATATTGGATTTGGATTAAACCACATTGGTTGTAACGAAAATTGCATTTTAATCGGTGGGCTGAAAATGTTCGTAGGCTAACATAGAAAGAATTTTTTTTTTGATAATATTTGATTTTATTATTCAATATTGTTACCTTCGACGGCGACACAGCGATTATAGCAGTCATACAACTTTTCAATACCATTTTTATAATAAAATTTTTCTTTGCCCTCAAAATAAGCCTCAGTTTCGGAGATTACCTCCTCATGGGTACTAAATTTCTTTCCAGCGAGCAGTGCCGGTTTATGCACTGGGCGCTTGGGGCGGGCGCCCAGGGGCCCGGGCCCCGGAGGGGCCCGTAGAGACCCGTTCCTTTTCTTAATAAAAAAAGTTTAGTCCGCTAAATAATCTACATATTTTCCAAAATGGAAAAAAAAGACGACGAAATACCTGCGATTTCGAAATGGTCTGATTTTAAGACTGATGACTTTCTAAAAACTGTGAACTTTTAAACCAAAGAGTGATTTTAAACCAAGGGGTGAGAAAATTGTAAAACAATGTACCAAGATGGAGACAAACCTTATTATAGAAGATTAAATAAAAGCAACTTTTATAGAGGAAAACCCAATGAAAGGAAAGAAAATAGAGAGCTTGGCTAATATACGACGCAAATGTTTATTGTTTCCCGTGCAAATTTTTTTCAATTGAAAAAATAGTTAACTGATTTTGGACGGATTCACTGGAAACATTTGAATAGTTTGCTCAAATCTCACGAAGAAAGTAAATTTCATCTGAACTCTATGGTTACATTAAGAAAGTAAATTTTATCCAAACTCTATGGTTACATTAAGAACAAGATCATCATTAATTGGAGTTATAGTTATAGACGCTGGCTTGAAAGAGTAAGTAGAACGCGAAGCTGACTATTGGATAAACTTCATAAGAAGAGTTGTTTTCACTACCAAATTACTTGCTTCTCAAGGATACAATGAGGATTTAACAAGTCGTCATAAAGGAAATTACTTAAGTTGTCTTGTATACTAGGCTAAATTTCACTACTTTTTAGCTGAGCATTTACAACGGAATGCGAATAAATGAAAAAGTTAAATTAGCTATCTGTATCACTAAATTTGCAATGAATTCTTGGAAGTAATGAAATCAAAACTTGTACTCTTTTGACACTTTTGACTCTGTAAATGCTTTAGTTAAAAACTAGGGATCTATCATTCATCAAATCCATTTTTTCCAGTTAAGCAATAACAGAGACGAAAAATTAGCAATTAAAAATGAAGCCAAGACACTGCAGAATAAAATGGATACCTTTGAGACAGTTCTATTCACACTGATTTGGACAAAAAATTTGCAACGAGGTAATGCAACAAGCAAAACGTGAACGTGAAGAAACTGTGGACTTAAGCGTGTCAATTGAAGTAGAATTAATGACATCTATTTTGAGATTTGTTGAAGACGTAAGAAATAATATTTTAAGGGAAGTTGAACTAGAAGCCAAAAATATTTTTTACGAAGACGAGGATATCTCAAACATATTCTATACAACTGACCTTCAAAGAACAAAGAAGAACAAAACATTTTTCGATGAAGCAGGTGAAAGTGAAACAATTCAAGAGGAAAGAAAGATTCGGAATTGAAGTATTTAATGTTATATGCTACAATAATTACTCAAGTTCTTTTAAAGAGAATTAAATGCTACAAAGATGTTACATCAGCTGTTAGATGTTTTTCTACGCTAAATAAAGAAGCAGTCAAGACGTCAATTAATACTTTATGTGTGAAATATAAAAAAGGTATTGATAAAACCAAAGAGAATTTGCATAGTGAAATTACTCATTCTATAACATGCCTATAATATAGTGGACTCACGCAGATGACATTGATCTCGTTGGAGACTCCATATTGTCCACAAAAGACATTTTCAACAAGGTGGAAGGAGCAACAAGCAAAGTAAAGCTGAGGATTATTGAAGAGACGACGAAATATATGTGTATAAATAGATCGACACGAAGAGACAGGATAGGACAAAATGTGACGGTCAACACCTTTAACTTCGAAAGAGCACAACGTTTTAAGTATCTGGGGGCCATAATTACAGCTGACAACAATGTTACTAAAGAAATAAAAGACAGAATCCAATCAGCAAATCGCTGTCTATTCGCACTGGATAAGCTTATAAAATCAAAAAATCTTACAAGAAGTTCCAAGATCAAAATCTATAAATCTATCGTCAGACCTGTACTAACATATGGTTGCGAAACGTGGACCATGACCAAATCAAACGAAGAAAAGCTCAGACGTTTTGAACGAAAAATACTTTTGGACTAAGATGGGCAGGCCACGTGCACAGACTTCATAACGAGAGACTTGCAAGACTGGTATGGGAGGAGATTCCTACTGACAAAAGACCACTCGGACGTCCCAGAATGCGATGGAGAGATAACATCCAAGCAGATCTCCGAAAAATGAATATCCCATTTGACCCTAGGTTGATGGAAGACCAAAGAAATTGGAAGAAAGTTGTACAGTCAGCCAGGACCCACCCAGGGTTGTAGCGCTACGTGATGATGATAGCATGCCAAAAGTTGAATAAATTTATAAAATTTGGTGTCATCCAGGATGTAAGGATTGTAGGCAACATTTCCAAGTATTTTACCTTTACTGCAAGTTTATTTCACGATACCAACTTCTACTGTGTCAGGCGAGCGGTCTTTTTCGGCTTTAAAAAGAATAAAAATATATTTAACGCTAAATTTGGGTCAAGAAAATCTAGGCGCATATCACTATTGTATTATAGGAAATGTTGGAGCAACTAAATTGTGATAGTATTATATGACAGATTACTAATGCCTAGTCAAGAAAAAGTCATCTAATCTTTGTCATATGTATTTTTTTAAATATATTTTTTTGTTTGTCATGCGTTGTTTTGTGTAACTTTCTGTTTTTTTATATATTTTTGAATGTACTTTTTCGAATATTTTTTACATTTACTATTCTTCTTCTTCTTGTTTGGTTTAAAAAAATATTGTATGGATTGATATTGTATGAATGAAAATATTGTAAGTTACAATAAATACATTTATTTTCTTGTTAAAAAAACTGACAACGAATAACAATTAAGGGGGCCCCTAAATATTTAGCGCCCAGAGCCCGAAGTTAGGTTAAACCGGCACTGCCAGCGAGCATTCTCTTGAGGTCAGCGAACAGGTGATAGTCGCTGGGACCCATATCTGGTGCATACGGTGGCTGCAGAAGCAATTCGAAGCCCAATTCATGAAATTTTGCAATCGTTTTTGATCGATGGCAAAATTAGAATTGGTTGTTGTTTTTGATCGATTGTGAGCTCTCGCGGCACCCACTTTGCACAGAGCTTTCGCATACCCAAATATTCATGCACAATATGTCCAACACGTTCCTTTTGATAACTTTAGAGTCTGAGCTATCTCGAACAACTTCACTTTACGGTACTCCAAAATGATTTTGTGGACTTTTTTGATGTTTTCGTCGGGAAGAGCCTTTGTTGCGTTCACTGCGTGCATCGTCGTCGGTGCTCATTTCGCCTAATTTAAACTTATCAAACCATTTCTCAATTATTGATTTTTCCGGTGCAGAGTCCGAATAATGTTTATTAAGCCAAGCTTTGGCTTCAACAGTATTTTTTTTTCGCCAAAAAGCAATGCTTTATTAATACACGAAATTCCTTTTTCATTTTTGTTAAACTAACAAAAGTTCCTTCACTCAAAATGCTATATCTCATAAACTAATAATTCGACAGTGTCAAATTTAAACACGCATCTTTTGAAGGTTAGGGCTGACTAAAAATCATATGGATTTAATATCAGTAGTGCCATCTTTGTGTCAACCTACGAAATTTTCAGCCCACCTGTTATATATTTGCTTGAACGTTTCGACTACCGTATAAACGACAGATTCGACTACCTTTTGACTATTAACAAGAATACACCAACAGTAACGAGTCAATAACAAGTCAGAGATGCATCATCTGCTCTCTGCTGCTCGCTGTATGGCTCAGTAACTGGGAGTGGCTGTGCTCAGAGACGTGGGTGACAAATAAAAGAAACAACAAATGGTGGCAAACAGAACAAATGCAGTGGAAATGTTGTTTTGGAGAAGAAGCTGCAGACTAATACTGTTTAGTGTTGGAATTCAACTATAAATTATTGGAGTCTTTCTTCGTGGGCGGGCTATTCTCGGAACTATTGGGTCGTATACACTCTTACCTAAAATTACATAAAAGTACATATCATGTTACAAGACATGTGAATGGGAGAACTGTATTTTAGTTCTGTGTTTGACATTTAGTCTGTAAGAATATTTCGTAGTAGAAAGAAACACGTATCTTAATTTCTTTGTTTGTATATTATTATAATACGGTTCGGTTAAAATAAATAGTTTGTCTACTATTAGTTGTACCTTTTATTATCTTCTATTTCTAATATTTAGAACACTTCACCAGTTGTTAAATTGACTTGGTGAATGTCTCTCGTTCTTCACATAAGACGGGAACCAGCTTCTGTAGTGGTTGATTACGAAGACTCTGGTTTATCGAGTCGAAGCAAGGTGTAAATCGGTGTTGAAATGAATAAAAAATTGAGATAAATGTTTTATTTTATAACACAAAACACTTTTTACAAACACTGTACAATAATAACGATTAGACACTAATTTTAATACACAACTTTGCTATGTCTTAACGAACCGTGAGTAAACTAGGACCACCATCTGAGTGTCAAACTTAGACATGATAGTGAGAGAATCGAGAATAATTCGAATAATAAACGTATGCTTGTCCAAAGTATGGACGTACGAGAGCAATAATAATAGGTGAGAACTGAGTGTCTGAGAAAGAGAAGGGATTATGCCACAAAATTTTTTTTGAGTAATTAAATGTTTTGTCTTTCTCAACAAACAGCTGACGCTCGAACTGACGGATTTTCAATTGCATTTTAGACAAACAATGGGATATGCCGCACTTACAAGAAGTTCATATTATTGTTCCTTGATGGCAGCACTATGCAGAACGACAAAAAAACCAACATCTCAAGTTGTGTGGCATAGCCCCTTCTCTTACTCAGGCACTCAATTGTGAACTGCTTGACACTCGGGAGACTACATTCTGAGTTGTATTAAACGCGTCTGACTAACTCTGCGATTGGTATCTAACTAAGCTGACTAACTGAGCAGCATCAGAAATCGGCTTCTTTAGACTTTTACCACGAGGGGAAATCAATAATTAATTTTTGGACACTAATGGACAAAATGCAAAATGAACAAATTAGAGAACTAATGAATGTAAAGGAGACAGTAGATGACGAAATAGAAAAACGAAAATTACTCTGGTATGGACATATGCGAAGGATGGATGAAACAAAACTACCGCTGAGAACTTGGAAATGGAAACCACACATACGGAGGAAAAGACGACGCAATAGGTTAGAGTGGAACGGACAAATAAAAACAGCATGGAAAAAAGAGATCTCACTGAAAAACATATATGTGACAAAAAGAAGTGGCAATTGGGATGTATTAAAAGGCAAACATTCTGTGTAAAGCAACAGATAAGTACAATTATTGTAATCTGAAACCGCGAATGTCACTCAGGTAGCAAATCATGGAGAGTGGACTTCAGTTAAACGCGTTGGTGCGAAAAGTAAATATCCATTTAAAATGCAATGTGCACGAAGTCAGTGGTTTTGTAATATTGCCAGGTAAAATCATCGAATAGTTGTTTATTTAGAATATTTTTAATATATTTTTTATAAACATGAATATTACAAGTGTCGTGAAATATAGGACACTAAGTGCACAATCCCGTGAAATAATACACAATGCTTTAAAATTTACGCAGGAGGAATTTTACTGTGAAACATGTAACAAATAAAAAACCAAATAACCAAAGTATATGATCTTCATTTGGCATCTTCATATATTTCTTTCAACTTGTAATTTGAATTTTATATTGTTGCATTTGAAAATAATCTGATTGAAGCATGACTACCAACTATGGTGATAGATAAATAAAAAAAAACTGTGAATGTGAATTGTGAATTCTTTTGTGAAGAAATATAAAATTGAACAATTGAAATTAAAATATAACTTTTTTACTTTATCTTTATTTTTAGTAACAATAAGTTTCCAATGTCACAGTTTTTTTTTATTTATCTATCACCATAGTTGGTATTCATGCTTCAATCAGATTATTTTCAAATGCCACAATATAAAATTCAAATTACAAGTTGAAAGAAATATATGAAGATGCCAAATGAAGATCAAATACTTTGGTTATTTGGTTTTTTATTTGTTACATGTTTCACAGTAAAATTCCTCCTGCGTAAATTTTAAAACATTGTGTATTATTTCACGGGATTGTGCACTTAGTGTCCTATATTTCACGGCACTTGTAATATTCATGTTTATAAAAAATATATTAAAAATATTCTAAATAAACAACTATTCGACGATTTTACCTTGCAATGTTACAAAACCACTGACTTCGTGCACATTGCATTTTAAATGGATGTTTACTTTTCGCACCAACGCGTTTAACTGAAGTCCACTCTCCATGATTTGCTACCTGAGTGACATTCGCGGTTTCAGATGTTCCTGTATAATAATTGTACTTATCTGTTGCTTTATACATAATGTTTACCTATACACTTTCAATGCTGATTTAGTTGAATATAAAAGCAAAAAAAACACTTTCAATGCTGATTTAGGTGAATATAAATGCAAAAGACAATTTTCTTCAAAAACATCGGAAGAAAATGTCTTAGCTGCCAACCAACCATGAATGGAAAGAATGTGGTTCACTCACAACTAACCGTAACTAGGAAAAAAATTGGTAGAGCTAAAATCATAAATATAGTCGGTTCGCTAAACTCACGACACAACTGGCTAGTGATTTTAATTTTGCCAAATTCATGAAATTTCCAAAAAAATGATTACTAAATAGTTAATAATTACTAATTAGTTAGTAATTTTGCCAATTTTGGCAAAATTGTCAAAAATCAAAAAAAAATACCTACTAACATCATTAGCCAGTTGTGTCTGAGTTTAGCGAACCGACTATATCTAGGACTTAGCACCGACTCTAAATTGGTGCAGACCAAGACTCTTCATGGAATATTTGGCCTAACATTCTCACAAATGTTTCTGCTTCAGAAATATGTGTAGGTACCTCACTGTTGACGTTCATTAATGCCCGGTTGCACCAACAGAGCTTAAGCTTAAGTCGAGAATATCAGAAGAATTAATATAATATAATTATAATATATTACTATAAAGGGCCGGTTGTTCGAACGCTAATCAACAATGATCACTATCAAATATTTAATTACTGTCACCAAAACTGTCAATGTCAACTTTTATTGGGTTGCTGAAAACATAATTGATTAAAATTATGAGATTAGTTAATCAATTAACATAACAATTATTAACATAATTGATTAAGTAATTTCATATTATGTTTTCAGCAACCCAAACAAAGTTGACATTGACGGTTGGTGACAGTAATTAAATATTTGATAATGATCATTGTTGATTAGCTTTCGAACAACCGGCCCTAAGAATACCATAATATAAAAAAGAATGTGTGTGTGTACTTTGTACGCACGTAAGAAGTTATACTTCTATTATATGATTTCAACGAAATAAATATACTTAAAAGTTTATTTGTATTTTATTTAATTAATAAACTAATTTTGATATTACCACTTTAAAAAAAATATATTAAAAAAACACCAAAAATTAAAAAAAAAGGATAACAATCGTCCGTGTCAGGATTTGAACCCGGGACCTTCGCGTTATATAGTCGAATGCTCTACCCATCAGGGTTTTGTTTTTACGACTTCTGGGACGTAATTACAAACGACGGTGACAAATAGATCAAGTGAAGTATTAAATATAAAAATGTTTAAAATACTTATTATCTTACTCCCAAGGAAGACAAATCCAAAGACACAAAAATTGTAATAAATGTATTTACTAAAAACACTAATATATTATTTTCAAACCTTAGTGGCACTGATAATACATACATTATAACTTGGATGATTTAGCAACTAACAACATACTGTCAGTGTGCGCATGCGCCAGGGAATGTAAAAATTCACCCTCGTCCCTAAAGAAGTATAACTTCAATCACACATATAATTGATAATAAGGTAAGAATCTAAAATTATGGTGCAACGTAAGTGATACTCAAGGGGGCTCTATCTATAAGTAGAGCTTAGCTAAGCTGGAGCTTAAGATCTGTTGGTGCAACCAGGCATTAATGTTACGCATGGTCTAAACTGATACATGGATACGGAAAAATATTCCACGCTGATAGAAATACAGTCAAACCCGCTTATTAGAATACCTCTTGGAATATCCCGGTTTAAGGAATAGAAATTTGAGGTCCCGAAACGTTTCTACTAGCAACCATTGATCGGTTATTAGAATATTCCCGTTATAGGAATACTTTCGATTGGCACGAAAGCTATTCCAAAAGTGGGTTCGACTGTATAAACATAAACAAACGGCTTAACTCACGATATTCTTTGAGATGCTCTTATTGGAAGACTAAAATAAAAGAAGTGTCTGCAAAGATCTCGGCGGTGGAAATACAGAATGCCACGAATGTATAAAAGAAGTACCGAGCAATAACTCTCAAACATACACGCACAGGAGAAATAATACAACCCATGACATCAAATGGTTATAATATATTATAGATAAAAGATAAATATTTAAAAAACATCTGATGAAATTAAGCGGCAAGATTATTTAAGTGTTTAGAAAATAATTCAGAATCATAATCAGAAATAATAATAAAACTAGCAATTAATCCTACAAAAGAAAGATTCTTGGATAAAGTGGGATCAAGAGCGTAGCTCAAAAGTTTGGTAATATCGACAAGCAGTCGATGTAAATAAGGTTTCCAACAGCAGTTAGAAAAATAAGAATGAATTATAATCGTCGACATTTGGAAATTAATAAAGTACAGGGATATTGCCTAGAATATTAATCAGCAGGAAAAATACCTAAGGTGAAATGTTATCTACATGTATGTTTCAACAATTACTTCACTTTCAGGATCTAGCGGTATTACAACTTTTTTACATTTTGTGTTAATTCTATCATGTGAAACATTTATTTAATTAGAAGCGATTCCTTTTAAGGTAACACCATCCAATTGTGGAATAGTAATTTGTACCTCTGTTCTCACAATTAATAATCTTTTTTATGAAGTTGCATTCTTTTGCTTCAAGGTGCTCCAATTATCGTTATGGTGTATTGTTTCTAGCTTGTAGGTAGCTAGTAATTTATAACGATGATCGTGATGGATAGTTTACCGCTTTGGTGAGTCCATTAACTTACATACATTAGGCAAACGTATGAGTATTTTACCAGATTTTAACACAAAATTTATGCTATTACATATCGTCGATATGAAATTAAACCAGCATATCTCCAAAAATTGAGTTTTCAAGTTCTTGGTGTCAAAAAATTTCTTTTTCCCTTCTTTTTTTATACATATTTTCATTTGTTTTTTTATAAGCTAGAGATTGTAAAGTAAACTTGTATAAATAAATAAATAAAGTCGTATATAAATACGAACCGCTCGTTTTTTTAACTGTAAGTTCGGTACAATACATAGATTATAATAATATGAGCATTATATAGGGTGTTGAGTAGCTTGCGTTCGTGAAAGAATTTTACACACACCCTGGATATCAGGATAACGCTAAATGAGTTGGTGTGGCAGTTGGAGTCTCCTAGCCATTGAAATACAATATAGTCGATTCGCGTTAATTCAAACCTGCGATAATTCGAACCTCTCTATAATTCAAAGTTGACACGAGTTCCCTATAAAATCTCTTTATATTTCGAACTAAATCAATACATTTTTATGCACTTGGTAATTCGAACGAAAAAAATCATTGCTATATAACAAAACGACGCGTTACTTCGAACTCATCAGCGTCCAGCACTCAACAATTCAAAGTTGCAGATAGAAAGATGTGGAAAGATTGTAGTAAGTACAGTTTTCTGTACTTTTTCTTCTGTACTTTCTTTTCTGCACCTGCTTCAAAAAATCCGGTTTCTTAAAAGAAGATCAGGAAAATCTTCCAATGCTTATGGATGATGAAGAACCAGCAATAGAACCATTAGTTGACATCAGCAGTGTGAGTTTTTCTGACTTGTTCAAGTACATGAAGATGTTGCTGTCTCAGGTTCACTAACCGATGGCGAAATTTTATCTGCGACAGATACGAATGAAAAAAGTAACGATGAAGATGAGTACGATACATAAGAACCTTTTTCAGAGGTGTCAGTTAAAGAAGCAAGATCCTCATTCGATACCTTACAAACCTGTCTACAAAACGAAAGTGATGAAAAAGCATTTCAGGCACTTTTTTCTCTAAAAAAAAAATTATTGAGCACTCGGAGCAGCATCAATGTGCTTTGAAGCAAACCAGTATAATACAGTTCTTTCGAAAGATTGATTAATTCACATTATGGATACATACATGTATGACACGAATGTACCTCCAATCCAAACTTTTGTCATCGTTATAGAATAGCAGTTAATAAATAATAATTGATCAACACTTAATAATTCGAAGATTTATTTATTTTCTCTCACAAATTTCGAACCACGTGATATTTCAAACACTCAATAATTCGTAATATTTTAAGAGTCCCTCGAATTTCGAATTAACGAGAGTCGACTGTACATATTTATAGAAAAAATGTGAAGCAAATGTAAAATACAAATGTGAAACCTGGATAACGCTAGAAAAATGCCTATATTTTTTACTTTGAATTTTTTATTCAGTGTATAGAAAACAATTAAAATTCTTAGAATAAAAATAAAAGCATAAAATTATGAATCAAACATAATTTGGGTATTTTTAGGAACATAGGGTCCAAATATCTCCTCGGTGTTCTCCGCAAATTGGCTTCTTGCACTCCTTACAATAGTTGGTGGTCATGCGCCTTTTTTGTCTGGACAGTAGAAACAAGTCTTCCTCATCTTTTTCTGGGTCATATTCGCATCATCTCCTTTAGTTATGTTGAGGATTTCAGCTATGTTTTGGCGAATATTTCGACGTAAACTTGCGAGGTTGTATCTGTTTATCGCCATGACTATGACTGCTATGGGAGCCATAGGATTCAGTTTCCAAATTGTCCTCTTTTACCAGTCACTATCACTATCTTCAAACGGATCTGGATCACTCTCTTCCCCGTTCATAATACGTGCCGCTTCCAGTTGTTTTGCGGACAAAAACTTTGTATTTGACATTCTAATAAGAAAAGCTCAAATATTAAATAGTATATTATGTAATGAGAATGAAAAAACAATTTACCTTAATTTTTTGTTACTACAACACTTAAAATCAAAATATGGTCTTTTTCATGAGCATTTTTCAGTGCGTTCACAAATGATAGAAAAAAAGGTAAGTCCGTGATAATACACATTTATGACATTTATTCTAACATGACATTTTAGTTAAATCTGACGGTTGTCACATTTTATTTGCAATTTGGCATAAAAACAAATCAATTGTGTTTATTGCATTTATAAAATGGTATTTTCTTTGATTTGTATAGTCTTATAAATTGTACAGATTATATTCGTAGATATATTATACCGGGTGTCCACTTATATTTTCCCCCATTTTAACTGCCTATAACTTCTAAACGGCTTAAGATAGAAATATACGGTTTTCGCTGAAATGTTTTATTTTAGTAAAAGTTTTGTCTGAAAGGATTGAATTTTTTATATCGCTTTTGTTTGCGCCATCCCGTATAAAAAGGTAGAAATGTGTGTGTACGCAGCGAGCTGCTACTTGATTGATTGCAGAAATCATTATTATCGACCTGTGTAGGGATCTGCATGGTAGCGTCGCGCGCAGGCGTGATATGGGAATGTAGACCTTAATAATATCCATGAGAGAATGGTATGTACTTGTAACCGCTAAAAATGTAACCAAGTTTGTGCTTAAAATAAATTGTGTTTGCATCCGGATTTTGGTAATAATACACCCTACCAGTGCACCCATCCTTCCGTCGACGAAGTTGTTCAAGGGAACCATCCATTTGACAGTCCACTGCCTCACCATTTGGTCATTCGAAGCCGTATCTTTTGAACGCATCGCCGGCAAGCTTTCGCCATTGTGGAATTCACGTTTGTAAATAGGTGAGTACTTGTCTCAGCTAATGTTATTAAATGATCCGAGTGTTTTATTACCATATCCATAATATCCTTTGCTTGTTGATATCCACTGTAACCGTATTTAATACCCAACCAACCTTTTTTCCAATTTATTTATTTTATTCCCGCCATTTTAATACCAGATTTTGTCCTAGTTCATTCCACCAAAAATTTATTACAGCAATTTTAATATTCCAACAACAATTTTGATAAATGCATAGAAATTCTTGTTTAAGCTCGAGTTGATTCCACCAAAAATTCCTATTTTAATAATTTAATTTTTAATAAAAGTTTCGTAGTATTGCAGTATTATTTTTTGATTTATCTGCAATTATGGCTGAAGCAGAACAAAGTAATGTTAATTTATCCGAATTAAATAATAAAAGAGGTTCTGCCAGAAGGTTTTTCACTATTTTAAGTAATACCATTGAGAAAGATCCACAGAATGTGCATATAATTTTAAATTCAATTAAAAATGCCGAACGAGCTTTAAATTCATTTTTTCTGGCAATTGAGAGTAATTATGTTGAAGAATTTGATAAGGAATACGCTCCTTACTTTGAAAGTCATGCCGAACTAGACAATAAAATTCTTAAAATTAAAGATGGGTATTCTTCATCCTCCCGCGAGACGGGGTATACGGGTTCCGGAATTGGGTTGCCAGTTCTATCCTTGCCTAAATTTTCGGGAAAAATAACCGAGTGGGCTTCCTTTAAATCCAGATTTGACACACTAGTAGATTGTCGCGGTAGTTTGTCCGAGATTGACAAGTTGCAATATTTGCTATCCTCCCTTTCCGATGTCGCGCTAGACGTAGTTCGTGGTTTAGACGTTACTCCTGGTAGTTACAAGATTGCGATGCAGTCTTTGATTGAACGTTTTGACAATGCCAGGGTCACAGTGTACGGTCACGTAAAGGCAATATGTCATATCCCACCTATCCAAAAGGAGTCATATGACGCCATCAGATATTTGTTAGATACTTTAGTTCAAAGCCATAGATCTCTTAAAAATTTAAAGCGCCCAGTAGAGCATTGTGATGATTTTATTATCCAAATTATCCATGAAAAATTTCCTCGTTCAATGCAGAATGAATGGGACGCCACCTTGAAGGGTAATGAGTTTCCTACCTTTGAACAGTTGAGATCCTTTTTAGTGAAAAAATGTCAGCTCCTTGAGACCACTCCAACCCACACTCGTGACAATAGTACTAAAAATTGCAAGTCTTTAGCATGTATAAATTCCGATCCTCCCAGTGGGAAAATTAAATGTGCCGTATGCATGTCTCCTCATTTCACGCGTTTATGTCCTGATTTGTTGAAATTAAATCCAAAAGAAAGAGTTGCTTTAATTATAAGCAAGCGTGTTTGCCTAAATTGTTTTAATGCAGGACATTTTAGTAAAAAGTGCAGAAAGTCAAAATGTACTATATGCAGTGGTCGACATAACACGGTACTGCACGTAGACAGAACTCCGCCGGTTAATTCGAACACGGTTAATTCCAATACGGCCAATAATGATGTGAATAGTACTACACCAACCCCCGTAAGTAATGTTTTATCCAGTCTTGGTGTACCAAATCAAAACATACTCCTCACCACTTGCATAGTCGGGCTAAGGGACCACACCGGTCAAATTCACGCTGCGCGCGGTCTCTTGGATTCCGGTTCACAGGTAAACGTGGTCACTTCCAGATTAGCAAATCGCTTAAACTTATGTCGCCATCCTGCGAAGCTGTCCATACAGGGTGTTGGAGGTAAAGCTGTTACTGCTGCCCAAATCATCAGCGTTGAAGTTTCATCCTTTTCTGAAAATTTCTCTGCCTCCTTGAATTGTTATATATTAGATCACATCACAGATTGTATTCCTGCTAAACCAGTGGATCGCAGTGTATTCAATATTCCCGCTGAAATAAGGCTAGCAGATCCTCAATATAATTTATCCAATGAAATTGACTTATTGATAGGTGCTCAGTTATTTTGGAGATGCCTCAAACAAGATAGACTCGTTATCGACCCAAATTTATTACTTCAAAACAGTGTTTTTGGCTGGTTAATTAATGGTGCTGTGAACACTGAAATTTCCCAATCCCATTCTAAGTGTCACTTACTAAATTTATCTCAAGTAGAGAAATCCATATCCAGATTTTGGGAAATAGAACATTTCGTTAACGTAAGCCCTATCTTAGCCGTTGAAGACAAGATTGCTGAAAGTCATTTTTCCTCACATACTCATCGCGATGATTCCGGTCGGTTTGTAGTTGCGCTGCCCTTTGTCGAATCCCCCGAAAGGTTAGGAGATTCTCTTACTGGTTGTAAGAAGAGATTTCTGAATCTCGAAAACAAATTAGAGCGTAATCCGAGTCTTAAGTTGCACTATGACGAATTTATCCTGGAATATTTAAAACTTGGTCACATGTCCCTTTTATATGACATTTCGTGTGCGAGTGATTCTGGTTATTATATTCCACATCATGCTGTCTTGAAAGACGGTATTGAATCCAAAATCCGAGTTGTTTTTGATGCTTCGTTTAAAACCTCCAATGGTGTCAGTTTAAACGACATATTGTTGAAAGGTCCTGTAATCCAAGATAATCTATTTGTATTATTATTACGTTTTCGTTGCTACAAGTGGGCTGTGACCGTAGACATTCGCAAAATGTATCGACAATTTTTAATAAGAGAAGGCGACCGAGTTTTCCAAAATATTTTATATCGATTTAATACTGACCAACCAATCTCAGTATATCGATTGAATACCGTAACTTATGGTACCAAGCCCGCTTCATTTCTTGCCACAAGGTGCTTAAAGGTCTTGGGTGAATCTGTTCTTCATTCTGACGCTGATCTAGCTAGATTAGTCTGTAATGATTTCTATATGGATGATGCTTTAACCGGCTCTGATTCCGAAGAGGAATTAATCTCTTTGTGTAACCGTTTGGTAAGTTTATTCTCCACAGCTGGTTTAGAATTGAGTAAATGGTGTACCAATTCCACCAAATTTGGTGAAGCCATACCCTCCAGCGATCTAGCTACCGAAAAAATGTTGGATGCGTCGGAAAATGAATTACCGAAAGTCTTGGGGGTATATTGGTCGAATCGTGGTGATCATCTAAAATACCATTGTGACATAAATTCCAGATCTGCTCGTACAAAGCGATGCATGTTGGCCGAAATATCCCGACTGTTTGACCCTCTTGGGTTAATCGGCCCAGTCATTGTTCGTGCCAAGTTATTCATGCAGAAACTTTGGAAATCTAATTACTCATGGGATGAGGTATTGCCTAAAGATTTATTATCCGAATGGTCAGATCTAAGTCTAGATTGGTCTTCAGTAAGTGAAATCACGATCCCTCGATGCATATCTTGTTGCTCCAGTACCTATGATTTAAGGGGGTACTGTGACGCCAGTGAAAAGGCTTACGGTTGCTGCATTTATCTTGTTTCCTGTATCGGTGACGACGTCACTCATAGCCTTATATGCGGCAAATCGCGCGTAGCCCCACTTAAAACTATCTCCGTTCCCCGGTTAGAGCTCTGCGCGGCAGTACTGCTAGCTGACCTCATGAATGTAGTCTCTAACGCCTTACCCTTAAAAATATCGAGAAAACGTTATTTTTCCGACTCATCAGTCACACTTTCTTGGATTCGCTCTTGTCCAAGTCGTTGGAAAACTTTCGTTGCTCATAGAGTAAGCCATATTATTGATTTATCCAACCCAGATGATTGGTTTTTTGTTCCCGGTCGGTTGAATCCAGCAGATCTAATCTCTCGTGGATGCTCGGTTTCGATGTTACAGGATTCCGAAATTTGGTGGAACGGTCCCGATGAATTCCCCGATAATCCCGTCCAGATTCCGCAGGAATTACCTGAACTGCGGGTTCTAACCGTGGCTACCAAGTCAATAGATTCTTCTTTCATCGAGAGAATTTCAAACCTAGAGAAACTCATACGAGTAACTGCCTGGTGCTTAAGATTTTCTCACAACTGTCGTGTTAAACCTCCCCTATTCGGTATACTCTCTGTCCCAGAACTAAGAAGTGCTGAACTTACCTTAGTTAAGTTAGTTCAAGGTTGTGCATTCCAATCCGAAATGGATGACTTAATGAAATCCCGAGATCTACCAAAGAGTTCATCTTTATTATCCCTGAATCCGTTTGTCGACTCTGCGGGTATTTTACGCGTAGGAGGTCGTCTTGCTTTGTCTAATCTGACCGAATTCCAAAAACATCCTATATTGTTACCGAAAGGTCATTTTTCTGAGCTGATTATTCGCAGTGTTCATACTTTGAATGGTCATATCGGTGCTCAAACCACCTTAGCTCTAGTGAGAAACCGTTTTTGGATATTGAACGGGCGTAGTTCTACTCGGAACGTATTAAGAAACTGTATCTCCTGTATCCGTTTTCGTCCTCGTTTCACATATCCTATAATGGGACAATTGCCGCTTGAACGCGTCAGTCTCACCAAACCCTTTACTAATATTGGTATCGACTTCTTTGGTCCCTTTAATGTAAAGGATTATCCTAAATCTAAGCGAATTTATAAAGTTTATGGCTGTGTCTTCGTTTGCTTAAGTACGAAGGCTGTACACTGTGAAGTGGTGGACAGTTTGTCCTCGGACTCGTTTTTAGCGGCCCTCGGAAGGTTTTCCTCTCGACGTGGGTTGCCCTCGTGTATATTCACTGATAATGCGACTAATTTTGTAGGTGCTCGCCGCATTTTGAATGAAGCCTACCGATTCCTATTAGATAATTTAACGCTTTTAAGGTCGGAAGTATCACGACTTCGTATAGACTGGCAGTTCATTCCTCCCCGAGCCCCCCATTTCGGCGGAATTTGGGAAGCCGCCGTAAAGGGCTTTAAAAATATTCTTAACAGAAAAACTGGTACTGCCAATTTGACATTTATGGAATTAACAAATATATTAATAGATGCTGAAGCTATCCTAAACTCCCGACCTTTGTGCTCCCTCTCCTCTGATCCTAATGACCTACAGTATTTGACCCCGGGTCATTTTCTTGCATTCACTGAGTTAAGGTCAGTACCTTGTACAAGCTATAATGAGCCAAAGGAATCGAT
Organism: Diabrotica virgifera virgifera; assembly: GCF_917563875.1. Classification (NCBI taxonomy): domain Eukaryota; kingdom Metazoa; phylum Arthropoda; class Insecta; order Coleoptera; family Chrysomelidae; genus Diabrotica; species Diabrotica virgifera. The sequence goes on along the minus strand of NC_065443.1, from coordinate 143,274,569 downwards.
CACCATTCGTTGGCGCCGAGTTCAAAGGCTGCAACATGAATTGTGGTCAACCTGGAGCAAACATTACCTGACTCAGCTACAAGTTCGTCCTAAATGGCGAACATCCAAAGGCCAACCTGTGGCCGTCGATGATTTAGTCTTGATCCATGAAGACAACGTACCGTCCCGATTATGGCATCTAGGCCGTATTAAAGCTGTCCATCCTGGAAGGGACGGCATAATTCGTGCTGCCACCGTCAAGGACTCCAGTGGCACCTTATTCAAAAGACCTGTGGTGAAGTTAAGTGTTTTGCCTCTTGGCGATAATAAGGTGTAAAGCGTTTCCAAGTGAGGCGCTTATAAAGGACTAATACTTACAAGCGTCTCTGAATGTACTTTTAATGATAATTTAATGTTAATTTTGATTTTTATTCAGGGGTATAAATCTAATTTAATTTTTTCTAATTTTTGGCTAATGTGACAATTTTGCTGTATAATGCCCAAGTTTTTTGTATTTTATTGATATGCGCACATTGTTAGTTACGCTTTGTCTAGTTTTATTTTTTCTGAAAAATGTACGACATATCAACGTGGGGGCCATGTTTGCGCCATCCCGTATAAAAAGGTAGAAATGTGTGTGTACGCAGCGAGCTGCTACTTGATTGATTGCAGAAATCATTATTATCGACCTGTGTAGGGATCTGCATGGTAGCGTCGCGCGCAGGCGTGATATGGGAATGTAGACCTTAATAATATCCATGAGAGAATGGTATGTACTTGTAACCGCTAAAAATGTAACCAAGTTTGTGCTTAAAATAAATTGTGTTTGCATCCGGATTTTGGTAATAATACACCCTACCAGTGCACCCATCCTTCCGTCGACGAAGTTGTTCAAGGGAACCATCCATTTGACAGTCCACTGCCTCACCAGCTTTCAAATACGAAAATAAAAATGGCGGATTTTTGAAAAAAACGTTGTTGACTTTTTTTTAATGGAACACCCAGTATATTTTTTTGTAAATTGAAAGAAACGTCATTCACCTATCCAGCGATATAAAGTTTTTCAAAATCGGTTGTCAAATCACTGAATAATTAATTTTTAAAATGAGAGGTACAATGTGGATATCACATACCTAAATATCATAACGAAGCAAATTGATATTATGTTATGTGATTTCCGTTGTTCAAGGGAACCATCCATTTGACAGTCCACTGCCTCACCATTTGGTCATTCGAAGCCGTATCTTTTGAACGCATCGCCGGCAAGCTTTCGCCATTGTGGAATTCACGTTTGTAAATAGGTGAGTACTTGTCTCAGCTAATGTTATTAAATGATCCGAGTGTTTTATTACCATATCCATAATATCCTTTGCTTGTTGATATCCACTGTAACCGTATTTAATACCCAACCAACCTTTTTTCCAATTTATTTATTTTATTCCCGCCATTTTAATACCAGATTTTGTCCTAGTTCATTCCACCAAAAATTTATTACAGCAATTTTAATATTCCAACAACAATTTTGATAAATGCATAGAAATTCTTGTTTAAGCTCGAGTTGATTCCACCAAAAATTCCTATTTTAATAATTTAATTTTTAATAAAAGTTTCGTAGTATTGCAGTATTATTTTTTGATTTATCTGCAATTATGGCTGAAGCAGAACAAAGTAATGTTAATTTATCCGAATTAAATAATAAAAGAGGTTCTGCCAGAAGGTTTTTCACTATTTTAAGTAATACCATTGAGAAAGATCCACAGAATGTGCATATAATTTTAAATTCAATTAAAAATGCCGAACGAGCTTTAAATTCATTTTTTCTGGCAATTGAGAGTAATTATGTTGAAGAATTTGATAAGGAATACGCTCCTTACTTTGAAAGTCATGCCGAACTAGACAATAAAATTCTTAAAATTAAAGATGGGTATTCTTCATCCTCCCGCGAGACGGGGTATACGGGTTCCGGAATTGGGTTGCCAGTTCTATCCTTGCCTAAATTTTCGGGAAAAATAACCGAGTGGGCTTCCTTTAAATCCAGATTTGACACACTAGTAGATTGTCGCGGTAGTTTGTCCGAGATTGACAAGTTGCAATATTTGCTATCCTCCCTTTCCGATGTCGCGCTAGACGTAGTTCGTGGTTTAGACGTTACTCCTGGTAGTTACAAGATTGCGATGCAGTCTTTGATTGAACGTTTTGACAATGCCAGGGTCACAGTGTACGGTCACGTAAAGGCAATATGTCATATCCCACCTATCCAAAAGGAGTCATATGACGCCATCAGATATTTGTTAGATACTTTAGTTCAAAGCCATAGATCTCTTAAAAATTTAAAGCGCCCAGTAGAGCATTGTGATGATTTTATTATCCAAATTATCCATGAAAAATTTCCTCGTTCAATGCAGAATGAATGGGACGCCACCTTGAAGGGTAATGAGTTTCCTACCTTTGAACAGTTGAGATCCTTTTTAGTGAAAAAATGTCAGCTCCTTGAGACCACTCCAACCCACACTCGTGACAATAGTACTAAAAATTGCAAGTCTTTAGCATGTATAAATTCCGATCCTCCCAGTGGGAAAATTAAATGTGCCGTATGCATGTCTCCTCATTTCACGCGTTTATGTCCTGATTTGTTGAAATTAAATCCAAAAGAAAGAGTTGCTTTAATTATAAGCAAGCGTGTTTGCCTAAATTGTTTTAATGCAGGACATTTTAGTAAAAAGTGCAGAAAGTCAAAATGTACTATATGCAGTGGTCGACATAACACGGTACTGCACGTAGACAGAACTCCGCCGGTTAATTCGAACACGGTTAATTCCAATACGGCCAATAATGATGTGAATAGTACTACACCAACCCCCGTAAGTAATGTTTTATCCAGTCTTGGTGTACCAAATCAAAACATACTCCTCACCACTTGCATAGTCGGGCTAAGGGACCACACCGGTCAAATTCACGCTGCGCGCGGTCTCTTGGATTCCGGTTCACAGGTAAACGTGGTCACTTCCAGATTAGCAAATCGCTTAAACTTATGTCGCCATCCTGCGAAGCTGTCCATACAGGGTGTTGGAGGTAAAGCTGTTACTGCTGCCCAAATCATCAGCGTTGAAGTTTCATCCTTTTCTGAAAATTTCTCTGCCTCCTTGAATTGTTATATATTAGATCACATCACAGATTGTATTCCTGCTAAACCAGTGGATCGCAGTGTATTCAATATTCCCGCTGAAATAAGGCTAGCAGATCCTCAATATAATTTATCCAATGAAATTGACTTATTGATAGGTGCTCAGTTATTTTGGAGATGCCTCAAACAAGATAGACTCGTTATCGACCCAAATTTATTACTTCAAAACAGTGTTTTTGGCTGGTTAATTAATGGTGCTGTGAACACTGAAATTTCCCAATCCCATTCTAAGTGTCACTTACTAAATTTATCTCAAGTAGAGAAATCCATATCCAGATTTTGGGAAATAGAACATTTCGTTAACGTAAGCCCTATCTTAGCCGTTGAAGACAAGATTGCTGAAAGTCATTTTTCCTCACATACTCATCGCGATGATTCCGGTCGGTTTGTAGTTGCGCTGCCCTTTGTCGAATCCCCCGAAAGGTTAGGAGATTCTCTTACTGGTTGTAAGAAGAGATTTCTGAATCTCGAAAACAAATTAGAGCGTAATCCGAGTCTTAAGTTGCACTATGACGAATTTATCCTGGAATATTTAAAACTTGGTCACATGTCCCTTTTATATGACATTTCGTGTGCGAGTGATTCTGGTTATTATATTCCACATCATGCTGTCTTGAAAGACGGTATTGAATCCAAAATCCGAGTTGTTTTTGATGCTTCGTTTAAAACCTCCAATGGTGTCAGTTTAAACGACATATTGTTGAAAGGTCCTGTAATCCAAGATAATCTATTTGTATTATTATTACGTTTTCGTTGCTACAAGTGGGCTGTGACCGTAGACATTCGCAAAATGTATCGACAATTTTTAATAAGAGAAGGCGACCGAGTTTTCCAAAATATTTTATATCGATTTAATACTGACCAACCAATCTCAGTATATCGATTGAATACCGTAACTTATGGTACCAAGCCCGCTTCATTTCTTGCCACAAGGTGCTTAAAGGTCTTGGGTGAATCTGTTCTTCATTCTGACGCTGATCTAGCTAGATTAGTCTGTAATGATTTCTATATGGATGATGCTTTAACCGGCTCTGATTCCGAAGAGGAATTAATCTCTTTGTGTAACCGTTTGGTAAGTTTATTCTCCACAGCTGGTTTAGAATTGAGTAAATGGTGTACCAATTCCACCAAATTTGGTGAAGCCATACCCTCCAGCGATCTAGCTACCGAAAAAATGTTGGATGCGTCGGAAAATGAATTACCGAAAGTCTTGGGGGTATATTGGTCGAATCGTGGTGATCATCTAAAATACCATTGTGACATAAATTCCAGATCTGCTCGTACAAAGCGATGCATGTTGGCCGAAATATCCCGACTGTTTGACCCTCTTGGGTTAATCGGCCCAGTCATTGTTCGTGCCAAGTTATTCATGCAGAAACTTTGGAAATCTAATTACTCATGGGATGAGGTATTGCCTAAAGATTTATTATCCGAATGGTCAGATCTAAGTCTAGATTGGTCTTCAGTAAGTGAAATCACGATCCCTCGATGCATATCTTGTTGCTCCAGTACCTATGATTTAAGGGGGTACTGTGACGCCAGTGAAAAGGCTTACGGTTGCTGCATTTATCTTGTTTCCTGTATCGGTGACGACGTCACTCATAGCCTTATATGCGGCAAATCGCGCGTAGCCCCACTTAAAACTATCTCCGTTCCCCGGTTAGAGCTCTGCGCGGCAGTACTGCTAGCTGACCTCATGAATGTAGTCTCTAACGCCTTACCCTTAAAAATATCGAGAAAACGTTATTTTTCCGACTCATCAGTCACACTTTCTTGGATTCGCTCTTGTCCAAGTCGTTGGAAAACTTTCGTTGCTCATAGAGTAAGCCATATTATTGATTTATCCAACCCAGATGATTGGTTTTTTGTTCCCGGTCGGTTGAATCCAGCAGATCTAATCTCTCGTGGATGCTCGGTTTCGATGTTACAGGATTCCGAAATTTGGTGGAACGGTCCCGATGAATTCCCCGATAATCCCGTCCAGATTCCGCAGGAATTACCTGAACTGCGGGTTCTAACCGTGGCTACCAAGTCAATAGATTCTTCTTTCATCGAGAGAATTTCAAACCTAGAGAAACTCATACGAGTAACTGCCTGGTGCTTAAGATTTTCTCACAACTGTCGTGTTAAACCTCCCCTATTCGGTATACTCTCTGTCCCAGAACTAAGAAGTGCTGAACTTACCTTAGTTAAGTTAGTTCAAGGTTGTGCATTCCAATCCGAAATGGATGACTTAATGAAATCCCGAGATCTACCAAAGAGTTCATCTTTATTATCCCTGAATCCGTTTGTCGACTCTGCGGGTATTTTACGCGTAGGAGGTCGTCTTGCTTTGTCTAATCTGACCGAATTCCAAAAACATCCTATATTGTTACCGAAAGGTCATTTTTCTGAGCTGATTATTCGCAGTGTTCATACTTTGAATGGTCATGTCGGTGCTCAAACCACCTTAGCTCTAGTGAGAAACCGTTTTTGGATATTGAACGGGCGTAGTTCTACTCGGAACGTATTAAGAAACTGTATCTCCTGTATCCGTTTTCGTCCTCGTTTCACATATCCTATAATGGGACAATTGCCGCTTGAACGCGTCAGTCTCACCAAACCCTTTACTAATATTGGTATCGACTTCTTTGGTCCCTTTAATGTAAAGGATTATCCTAAATCTAAGCGAATTTATAAAGTTTATGGCTGTGTCTTCGTTTGCTTAAGTACGAAGGCTGTACACTGTGAAGTGGTGGACAGTTTGTCCTCGGACTCGTTTTTAGCGGCCCTCGGAAGGTTTTCCTCTCGACGTGGGTTGCCCTCGTGTATATTCACTGATAATGCGACTAATTTTGTAGGTGCTCGCCGCATTTTGAATGAAGCCTACCGATTCCTATTAGATAATTTAACGCTTTTAAGGTCGGAAGTATCACGACTTCGTATAGACTGGCAGTTCATTCCTCCCCGAGCCCCCCATTTCGGCGGAATTTGGGAAGCCGCCGTAAAGGGCTTTAAAAATATTCTTAACAGAAAAACTGGTACTGCCAATTTGACATTTATGGAATTAACAAATATATTAATAGATGCTGAAGCTATCCTAAACTCCCGACCTTTGTGCTCCCTCTCCTCTGATCCTAATGACCTACAGTATTTGACCCCGGGTCATTTTCTTGCATTCACTGAGTTAAGGTCAGTACCTTGTACAAGCTATAATGAGCCAAAGGAATCGATCACCATTCGTTGGCGCCGAGTTCAAAGGCTGCAACATGAATTGTGGTCAACCTGGAGCAAACATTACCTGACTCAGCTACAAGTTCGTCCTAAATGGCGAACATCCAAAGGCCAACCTGTGGCCGTCGATGATTTAGTCTTGATCCATGAAGACAACGTACCGTCCCGATTATGGCATCTAGGCCGTATTAAAGCTGTCCATCCTGGAAGGGACGGCATAATTCGTGCTGCCACCGTCAAGGACTCCAGTGGCACCTTATTCAAAAGACCTGTGGTGAAGTTAAGTGTTTTGCCTCTTGGCGATAATAAGGTGTAAAGCGTTTCCAAGTGAGGCGCTTATAAAGGACTAATACTTACAAGCGTCTCTGAATGTACTTTTAATGATAATTTAATGTTAATTTTGATTTTTATTCAGGGGTATAAATCTAATTTAATTTTTTCTAATTTTTGGCTAATGTGACAATTTTGCTGTATAATGCCCAAGTTTTTTGTATTTTATTGATATGCGCACATTGTTAGTTACGCTTTGTCTAGTTTTATTTTTTCTGAAAAATGTACGACATATCAACGTGGGGGCCATGTTTGCGCCATCCCGTATAAAAAGGTAGAAATGTGTGTGTACGCAGCGAGCTGCTACTTGATTGATTGCAGAAATCATTATTATCGACCTGTGTAGGGATCTGCATGGTAGCGTCGCGCGCAGGCGTGATATGGGAATGTAGACCTTAATAATATCCATGAGAGAATGGTATGTACTTGTAACCGCTAAAAATGTAACCAAGTTTGTGCTTAAAATAAATTGTGTTTGCATCCGGATTTTGGTAATAATACACCCTACCAGTGCACCCATCCTTCCGTCGACGAAGTTGTTCAAGGGAACCATCCATTTGACAGTCCACTGCCTCACCAGCTTTCAAATACGAAAATAAAAATGGCGGATTTTTGAAAAAAACGTTGTTGACTTTTTTTTAATGGAACACCCAGTATATTTTTTTGTAAATTGAAAGAAACGTCATTCACCTATCCAGCGATATAAAGTTTTTCAAAATCGGTTGTCAAATCACTGAATAATTAATTTTTAAAATGAGAGGTACAATGTGGATATCACATACCTAAATATCATAACGAAGCAAATTGATATTATGTTATGTGATTTCCACATTGCATCTCTCATTTTAAAAATTAATTGCTCAGTCATTTGACAACCGATTTTAAAAAAATTTATATCGCTGGATAGGTAAATGACCGTTTTTTTTTTTCAAGTTACGAAAAAATATACTGAGTGTTTTAATAAAACAAGTCAACAACGTTTTTTTTAGATCCGCCATTTTTTATTTAAAAGCGATATAAAAAAATGGTCATTTACCTAAAAACTTGAAAAAACGGTCATTTACCTATCCAGCGATATAATTATTTTTAAAATCGGTTGTCAAATGACTGAGCAATTAATTTTTAAAATGAGAGATGGAATGTGGAAATCACATAACATAATATCAATTTGCTTATTATGTTATTTAGGTATGTGATATCCACGTTGCACCTCTCATTTTAAAAATTAATTACTCAGTGATTTGACAACCGATTTTGAAAAACTTTACATCGCTGGATAGGTGAATGAATTTTCTTTCAATTTACAAAAAAATATACTGGGTGTTCCATTAAAAAAAAGTCAACAACGTTTTTTTTTCAAAAATCCGCCATTTTCATTTTCGTATTTAAAAGCGATATAAAAAATTCAATACATTCAGACAAAACTTTTACTAAAATAAAACATTTCAGCGAAAATCGCATATTTCTATCTTGAGCCGTTTAGAAGTTATAGGCAGTTAAAATGGGGGAAAATATAAGTGGACACCCGGTATAATTCGTAAATAAGTTTTTTTCGATTATAGCGCAATCTATTGACAACTAGAATAAATGTTATAAATGTCTGTAATCACAGACGTGCCTTTTTTCTGTCACATATAATTTAATGCGTTAGAAAGAAATCGAAAAACTGTGACGCACTGAAAGATGCTGATGAGAAAAAGAATACAAACAATAATAGCCAGCTGATTTATTATATGACATAAACACGGGACTTTCGTAAAATTTACGAACCAGGTGACGAAAAATGGTCTTAGAATTGGAAATTATAACAACCGTCTGCTACATTATCAAGCTCAATTCTAATAAGGAAGGTTGACGCACTGAAAGATGCTGATGAGAAAAAGAATACAAACAATAATAGCCAGCTGATTTATTATATGACATAAACACGGGACTTTCGTAAAATTTACGAACCAGGTGACGAAAAATGGTCTTAGAATTGGAAATTATAACAACCGTCTGCTACATTATCAAGCTCAATTCTAATAAGGAAGGTACTCAATTTGGGAAATCGTTAAAATAAAAGAGAGTGGAAAAAATGCCCAATGTATTATGAGCGTCGTAAAATTTACGAATGACCCGCCTAGGGTTAAGTATGTATTTTTATTTTCACTTTTAATCATATTATATTTTGATATCTTACTATACATTTTACAGATATATTGATCTTTTTAATGTTGGCTATTTATTTCGTTTGTTTTTGTTTTACAAGCCATTTGTTTCTATTTACTTTTAGTGGCGCCACATTTCTATATATTTATTACTATATAAACTATTATACAATATTTATTACTGTATAAAGCGGTTTTCCTGTTGTGTAGATGCGTTTTGTTATTCTTTGTCGTAATTAACAGAATATAACATCATCAACTAATGAAAGGAGAAGAAGAATGAAACCTTGTTAAAAATGTCTATGTTTATAATTAGATTTATTCATTAATCATCAATAGACTTGCTGCCTTTTAAGCTGTAATAAATCAATTAAGTGCAGCATTATATGCATGTGTCGCCAAATAACTGTCGCAATGAGCTGTTAGATGTCCTTTAAAACTGTACTTCTCACAATACGTTTGGTAGAACTGAAAGTTATTTCAGCTCCGTCGACACCCACGTGCCAACGGAACATATATTCTCAAAGACAAACTAGTTCTCCGATGATCAGTGAGTAGGCCAGTCTAAACAAATACTTCAATAAAAAACATACCTCCAAGCTTTAGGTCTTTAAATTTTAAATCAATTCGAGGAAGTTCCTCAATATTACAAAAAAAAATTGATTAGGTTTCATAATGATAATCTGACAAAAGGTCTTTGATATTCATCAAATTTATGATAACACATCCATCAACAATAAATTAATTAATAATTATTTTTAGTCATTTAGGTGGTTTTGATGATGAAAGGTACCTTTTCCTATTGTGCAGCATTAATAAACTTGAATTAGGTTTTATCAATAATATTGTCGATATGTTGATGAATGTTAGCATCAGGCACTGCTTATCTTTTTCTTCATGTATCATGTCCTTTCAGAACGTTGGTTACCATCATAGCTATCTTGATTTTATTCACTGCCACCCTAAATAGAATGCTTGTATCAACCCCATATAAATTCAACCATGAGGTTCTTCTTCGTCCTGGACTGCGTTTGCCTGCTATTTTCCCTTGCATAACATTTTGTAGCAACCTATATTTGTGACCTCTCATTACATGTCCTAAATACTCCAGCTTTCTCTTATTGATGCTTTTTATAATCTCACCTACTGCCCAGAGTGACTGATGATATGCACGTCATCTTCTGGAATTTCAAGGGATTTCGGTTTTCGGAGGTCGGTGCTGATGGCGTATTCGTGTTCAGCAACCCCAGAACTTCCCGAGTAATCTATTGACATCAATTTAGTGCCGAAACCCTTCGAAACTCCAGAAGATGACCTGCCTCAGTAGTGACCTGCGCACCATGTACTCCGGAGGTCGGTTCTAATGACGTATTCGTATTCAGCGATCCCAGAAACCCTCGAGTAAGCCGTTTGCATCAAGTACGTGCCAAAAACCCTCGAAACTCTAGATGACGTACCCTAGCAGTAACCCTGAACACCAGGTGCTTCGGAGGTCAGTTCTGATTGCACATTCGTGTTCAGTGACCCCAAAAATCTCTTGAATAACAAAATATGCCCCTTAATATATATTGATTTTGACATGTTTATGAACTTTTGGATACATTTTATGTACTTTAAAATGAAATTCTGCATTTCCACCCATTTTTCTATTGTAGACTATTTTTTCCTGACGTCATCCTGAACACAATGCAAAAAGTTGCAAGTCTTCGATTTATTTTTTTTAATGCCCGGGTCTAAGTGAAAGATAATAAGAAATAGAGTAGTTTTTTTTTAACCTTCGGATGGCCAAGCGGATTATTGAAAAACAGAGATATAGACAGACGAGACTTACGAATTATCATCAATCTGTATTGGAATCAAAAGGCCAATATAAAGATAGACGAACAAGAGTCCGAGAATATTGATATAAAGAGAGGGGTAAGACAGGGTTGTGTACTGTCGCCGCTACTGTTTAACGTGTACAGTGAAGCCATATTTCAGGAAGCGATAGCGGAACTAAGTGATGGAATCTCTATAAACGGAAAAACAGTAAATAACATAAGATTCGCTGATGACACCGTTATAATGGCAGACACCCTTGAGTCGCTACAACAATTGTTAAATAGAATTAACGATTATTGCATTCGATATGGACTCAAAATAAACAAGAAAAAAACTAAATTTATGATTGTCTCAAAAACACAACATGGAAATGAAAGGTTAATACTAGAGCAAACCCAAATAGAAAAAGTAAAGACATACAAATATCTGGGAACCTGGGTTGATGACAAAAATGACCAAAGCAAAGAAATTAAAGTCCGAATTGAAACTGCAAGGCAAGCATTTATAAAAATGAAGACACTGCTTACAAACAAAGACCTTCAGTTGCCTCTCAGATTGAGGGCTCTAAGATGCTACATATTTTCTATATTACTATACGGAATGGAAACTTGGACATTGAAAAGGCAACATATAAGAAAAATAGTAGCGTTCGAAATGTGGTGTTACAGAAGAATGTTGAAAATTCAGTGGGTTCAAAGGATTACCAATGTTGAAGTGCTACGACGTTTAAATAAGGAGTTAGAAATTATGAACAGTATAAAAACAAGAAAACTAGAATATTTGGGTCACATTACCAGAGGAGAGAAATATGAGCTGCTGAGAGTTATTATGCAAGGAAGGATCCAAGGAAAAAGATGCATCTCCTGGCTGAGGAACCTTAGAGAATGGTTTAACTGTAGCTCATTACAACTGTTCAGAGCAGTAGCCAACAAAGTGACCATAGCCATTATGATATCCAACCTCCGCTAGGAGATGGAACTTTAAGAAGAAGAAGACCAAGCGGGGGAAATTGTGACCGGCAGCGTATGTTTTTCTTTACTAAATTCAAAAGTATTTTCAATTTTTAACTCATTATTTTTTTATTTGACTTTAATATCATTCCAGATATCCTCATATTTTGAAATACAAAAAATTCCCAATATTTTACGAATAAAAAATATATTCTGAAGTTGATGTTTAGTAAAATAGCGTCTATTATGTGTAATTCCAAGTAGTTTTACGCTAATGACGTCGACTTTGCAAAGTAACAAGACACTTACTCAACATACACACGACACATGACACTAATACTCATGTTGTGACTGGCTGAATGACATAAGGTCCATGCCATAAAAAAAAATTTTAAAAAAAACTTAATTTTTTTGTTAATTGTCATTTTTGACATTTTTAACCTGGGATCATTTCCCCCCCCCTTGGTCATCCGTGTAACAAAAAAAGGTTGGTCATCGGAAGGTTAAGCAATTTTTCTATTAAAGTTTTTATGACAAAATTATTTTATCAGTTGTCATACAGAATTCCAGAAGTGATTTTAGTGCATTTTTAAGATAACAGATAAGGTGTACATATTGGAGGAGGATTAGTTTTTCTGAGCCACAACCGGGACACTTTCAACAATCTTCATCTTTCAACATTTAAAAGGCAGTAAGTAAGTAGTCCGTTCAAATTCAGTGTCACTCCACAGGTTGTCAATGTAAATTGTCATGGAGCTACCCACGTCTAAAATTTGGGCACGGTACTCAAAGAAGAAGAAGCAGGTGGAGAGTACTCGTTTAAGTACTCGTTTAAGTGTTCAAGTGTTGTGAAACAAAGATCAAGAGACGCTTGTAGTCATTGTATTTTTGCCTCGGAGAACAAAAGAAATATATAAAAATGGGCACAGCGATCTATTAACGGAGATACGTTTTGAAGAAAATAATTGGTAAAGGGACGAGAACTATCTTAAACTTCTCAGATTAGAGACCCCGCTTGTTCTTAAACAAGTTACCAGAGCAAGATACGTCGGAAACTTTGTATATTAGGGTGGTGCGAAAAAAGTCAAGTTGATAATTCCGTATCGCTATAGTGCGGAAAAGTTGCGATTGGTAATTACAACAAAAACAAAAAAAGAATTATTCAAATCGGGCTTTATCTTCCGATCCCGCAACAGGCCTAAAGATTATGAAAAAAAATGAAATTTTATCTTTTTTCAAAAATTTTTTATTTGTCCTTCGTGTGCGTTTTATTTATCTCTATAGTAAAATTTATTTACAGTTTGCATGGTAGAGTAATAAAAAAATAGATTTACGCATTTAATGAATATCTTCCGATCCCGCAAGGTCAATCAAAATCTATAAAAATTTGAAATTTTTATAGATTTTGATAAATTAAAAAACATTTGGTTATCTCATTTTTCTGTTACATCGTGAAGCTCTTCGCTTGTTTAGATATTGTATGACAATATTTAAACAACCCAGAACTCAAAACGAGGAGGTGGTTTCAGTTCTAGCTACACACGCACCCCTCTCTCCAACCAACCAATGAGTGTGTGTTTTTTACATTATTTACATATGTACATTTATTTTTCATCTGTTTGTGTCCAGCTCTTAAACATCAACTTTGTATTGTGATTTCTTAGTAAAATCTGGCAGCATGGACCTTGATTTAAATGTTTTCCTTATGAATCCATCTGTTGATTGGGGCCCACATACATTGGCATTAGACGATGCTTCCGTGGGCAACTTTAGACACCGTTCGTCAGGTTGCATGTGGCAGGGATAGTTTTGTACATTCCAGTCTGTCATGTCTCCCGATGTAATGCAAGAAGTTTTATCTTCATTTAAAACTCTTGGAAGAACTGGTGGAGAAGATAGTTTTGTAACATTCCAGTCTATTATTTCAGTGTAGTCCTGTGCTTGAAAATTTAAAGCAGGAGGGATGAAATTTCTAATACTTTTGCCCTTGACTTAAGTCTGTCCGGCTTTTAACACTCTCCTTGTCCCTAGCTCTCTAATGTGTTTCCTTTCTCCCTACTACTCGAAATTTTGAAGCACAGGACTAAACTAAAATGATAGATTGGAATGTTGCAAAACTATCTTCTCCACCACTTCCTCGAAGAGTTTCAAATGAAGATATAACTCCTTGTATTACATCGGGCGACATGTCAGACTGGAATGTACAAAACTATCCCTGCCACAAGCCAGCTGATGAGCGGTGTCTAAAGTTGGCCACGAAAGCATCGTCTAATGGTAATGTATGTGGCCCTCAATCAAGAGATAGATGCATCAGGACAACACTTAAATCAAGGTCCATGCCGCCAGATTTTACCAAGAAATCACAATGCAAAGTTGGTGTTTGAGAGCTGGACACAAACAGATGAAAAAGAAACGTACATATGTAAATAATGTAAAAAACACACACTCATTGGTAGGTTGGAGAAATGGGTTCGTGTGGAGCTTGAAGTGCAACCACCCCCTCGTTTTGAGATCTGGGTTGTTCAAATATTGTCATGCAATAACTAAACAAGCAAAGAACTTCACAATGTAACAAAAAAATGAGATAACTAAATGTTTTTTAATTTTTCAAAATCATCAAAAATTTCAAATTTTTATAGATTTTGATTGACCTTGCGGGATCGGAGAATATCCGTAAAATGCGTAAAACAATTTTTTTTAGTATTGAACCATGCAAAGTGTGAATAAATTTTACTATAGCGATAAATAAAACGTACTCGAAGGATAAATAAAAATTTTTGAAAAAAAGGTAAAATTTTATTTTTTTCATAATCTTTAGGTTCGTTGCGGGATCGGAAGATAAAGTCCGATTTGAATAATTCTTGTTTTGTTTTTCTTGTAATTACGAATCGCAACTTTTCCGCACTATAGCGATACGGAATTATCAACTTGACTTTTTTCGCACCACCCTATTGTATATGACTATAATCAGACCTCTATAAACACCTGAACATCTGCTGAAGATGCTGACGATGAAATTATTATAGTTGATACACAAAATGATACTAAAATATGCTTGAAGAATTAAATCTAGGAAGCGACATCTACATCGATCTACAACTCAATTTCGTTCCATTTACATAAACTATTCATTAATATTTAAACAGTTAACACTTTATTACTAAAAAAATTTGAAAATATTAAGATACTTTTTATAAATTCAATCAAATTCACAATTAACTTTTTTTATACCGAAATTAATCTCAGGCACCTCAACAAACTATTTTAACTTATCCAAAAAAAACACGTTTTTTACCAATGATGCTAGATTTTTTCCTTAACTACCGTTGGTCGTTGACGGAGCTTTACCAAGTCTGATTAACAGTAAACATACATAAAATTTCTTAGTAATTGTTTACACAGGCATTACTAAACACGATATTTTGGGATGGCCTCACATATGCTTCACAGTTGGAGGTACAGTGAGGGAAAATTAACGATCTTAAGAATCACCGTATATCTTAAGAGATTGTGAACTTGGAAAATAAAAAAAGGAACTGTATCACAAATTCAAGGTCACAGCCTATCAAAACACAAACAAATTGTGATATAAAATTAACTGAGACCTATAGAATCAAAACCTGCTAGATCCATTTTTTTGAAATTTTTCAGGAGACTAAAAAAACATTAAAAATGAAAATATCACAAAAAGTATCCGGCATTTCTTAATCAAAGTGGCATTAATAAAGGTCATAAAAAGGCACACGAATTTGGTATAGTCATTTTTCTACATGCCCCTTACATCTTTAGATATTGGTACTTTTATTTTGGATTTAGCAGATTTTGATTCTGAAGTCCACATAATATTGCTCATTTTCAACTGCTTTTAGGCGCAATTAATGCACTAAAAGTAGGTAGTGAACCATTTTGATAGGAAAACATACAAAATGTACAACAAAAAGAAGTATTTTATTGTTCATAAAACTATGGACATAGCAGGGTTTGATTCTACGTTAACATTTCAGTGGTATTTAGAAGAGGATTTAGAAAGTTTTGAGCTGAAACCGTATGCCTGTAGATTAATAGATACTTGAACTTTGAAACTGTGTAAAAAAAGGGAAAACGAAATATTTTGGATTTAGCAAATTTTGGATTTGATTCTGATGGGCTCAATTGTGTAAAATTGAAATTTTACATTCGCTACAATCACCTACAATACAGTATGTCCACGGATGGGGTGCCCAAGAGGAAAAACTTTTTTATTTTCAATTTTAGCGAAAAATGTCATTCTTGATAAAAAGTTTTGCTGGTTCTTAAACCCCTTAAAACGAAGTAAAATTTAAGTTTTTCAAAACCCTTTCAAAATTTTTAGCTAATTTTATGCAAATCCCTATAAATTTTTGTACTAAGTTCGAAGTCGTAGCAATAATCTAGTGTTGTTAAACTACAATGTAGCTTAGTAGCTGTCAACTCCGATAAATAATTTGCGAATTGTCATTCTTGTTCGACAAGACAATGTTAAGCATCCAACAAAGAATTTATCTTGTAAATATTAAAGACTAGAAACAAGCAATCATTAATGCCGTCAGAGGAATCACCCAGACATGCTAATAAAGGCTTATAAAGAATTTAAAAATAGGATAGATGGATGTTTTGAAGTTGGTGGAGGCTACGTCGAATAGTTGTTTTATTTACTGTTAGTATTCCTATTTTCCTTTGTTATTGTTCACATTATCTTGTTCACAAGATAAATTCATTGTAGAAAAAAAAATGACAATTCGCAAATTATTTATCGGAGTTGACAGTTACTAAGTTACATTATAGCTTAACAACACTAAATTATATATTGTTACGATTTCGAACTTAGTGCAAAAATTTATAGGTACAGTAGAACCCCGCAAATCCGAACTAATTGGGGGGACAGCCTGTTCGGATTCCGAAAAGTTCGGATTATCCGAAAGTTAGCCTAAGAAGCTAACGAAGATGATTTTTAAAAGATTTGGACTGCCACCGATCCCTTTATGAAACTTTATCCGCACGTTTATGCCTCCAATATTCTAAAGCTGAAAAATATTTAGATTACTGAAATATTAAATCGCTAACGCCAGTAGTTTTGTTTCGTCACGGGACATGGGAATTCGACCATGTAAATGATTCATTTAACCCGGCACCTGCCACGTGGGGTGCTACCAGCACCCCATAACACATTTTTATCAAATATTTGGTATTTCAAGTTTGGTAACCAAGCTGTGCGTCATAGTAGCTTTCTATAATATTATATGTGTTAGTGTTTGAAGTGGTTATTTAGTGTCATTCTGAACTTATAGCTGTAAAGTCGAATTGGGGTGTCATTATCTGGCACTTTAAGTTTTAATTTTTTTTGTATTTTTGATAAACAGATCAAATTTACATTTTTTATTGAAATAACTGATTTAAATTATTAATATAGACTCTATACTCACTAAATCTTAATTTTTTTAGATATTTTACTTGACTTCATTTATTATGGCTTGGTACTTGCTAATTTGCTTATAACACCTTTTTCATTTTATTTTTTAACTTTTGTAACATATTAGTATCTAATAAGTTAATAAAACATGTTTATTTATATTCTTGTGTTACACAACACATTATTCTGTTTTTTAAACAAGTAGATCACAGAAAATTTTTAAGGGGTGCTGTGAGCACCCCACGTGGCAGTTGGCGCCTTGCAAAGCCACGTGGCAGGTGCTGGGTTAATTTGTAATCTGGATATTGATTACACTATGTTTCTCATGTTTCTTATCTTTTTCAATGTTTTCGTTCATAGTATACCATAGGAAATGTGTATTATGCACATTCCTTTATTGTTGTGTTTAGTCTAACTCGACACTTTTATTCACCCATTAGTGTTGCAGTGTTTATTACTGTAGCATCTTACGTAATTACTTTCTCACATAATAAACATGTTTTTAAATTTTTATTTTGAATTTTTAAAAAATTTTTCACTTTCCGTTGGTTCGGATTTGCCGAAAGTTCGGATTTGCGGGGTTCTACTGTATTTACATAGAATTGGCTGCAAAATTAAGCAGGTTTGGAAAAACATGAAATTTCATCGTTTTATCGGGTTTTACAATAAGCAAAACTTTTTATCAAGAATGACATTTTTCGCTAAAATTGAAAATAAAAAAGTTTATCCTCTTGGCACCCCAACCGTGGACACACTGTATATTATTATAGGAGAAGGTTGAATGCTCGAATTCTAGAATATATGAAATTTATGGAAATAAAAGGCAGATATCGAGCACCTAGTTTATTAAATTGCCCAAGTATGCTTTCGCTCCTAAAGCATAACCAAGGGCGTTTCGTCAAATCAGGAAAATATCCTAGTAGAACGTCGTTGAGCTGACATGGGAGCCCGGTGTAGCCTGGACCCCAGAAATGTCGAAGACCAGGTTCTTATGGACGTTGTTCCTATGATAGGGGTCATACAATGGATCCGCCGTGGGAGGTCTAAGTGTCTTAAGAGCTCACAAGTGGTGAAGCTTAAGAAGTAGCTTCTATTGAGGCAGATACGTTTGAGAATGAATAATTTCAGCGAATTTCCATTCTCTATAATTCACGATCACTTTAATATATCTAATCTATAGTTACTTCTTCTTCTTCTTTAAGTGCCGTCTCCCAATCGGAGAATGGATATCATCATCACTATCTTTACTCTATCTACCGCTGCTCTGAAGAGTTCTATGGAACTGCATTTAAACCAGTTCCTTAAATTCTTTAACCATGACACTCTCCTTCTTCCTATACTCTTTCCTCCTTTTATTTTTCCCTGTATTATCAGTCTTAGCATTTCATATCGCGGTCCCACTGTTACGTGTTCCAGATATTGTAACTTTCTTATTTTTATTGTGTTTATTATTTCGTATTATGTGCTCATTTGTCGCAATACTTCCGTGTTCGTTTTCTTCTGTGTCCATGCTATTCTAAACGTCCTTCTGTAACACCACATTTCAAATTACTGTAGCTTATGTATGTGTTCTTGCTTCAGTCCAACTTTCAAGAACATATTACAGTATCGAAAAAACGCAGCGTCTGTTGTTTGTTGCAGAGAATTGTTTTCATTTTTACAAACGCATTTCTTGCTATTTCTATCCTGGCCCTTATTTCTATTGTTTAATCATTATTGTCTGAAATCCAGGTTCCCAGAATTCCCAGGGATTTCATCTACCATTTTATTAACAGAATAATCTAATACAATTAATATGTTAACGTAATATGAAAAAGTTCTGGATTCAAAAATATCCAGAAGAGAACATATCAGAAATGAAGACATTAAAAATCGAATGGGAATAGAAGGAACGATAATAAAAGATATAGAGAGAAGACAACTGATCTGGTATGGACACGTAAACAGAATGAATGACGAGAGACTTCCAAAACAATGTCTGGAATGGCAATCTCCTGAACATCGGAAGCGAGGGAGACCGAAAGTTAATTGGACCACCGGCATCCGGAAAGCGATGAGCGCGCGAGACCTCAGGGATGACCTGTGGCAAAATAGGAAGGAATGGAAATTGGGAATCGGACAACGCCGCAAGACGTTCTAAACTCTAAACCGACCATATACAGTAGAGCGTCGATTATCCGAACTAATTGGGGGACAGGGGTGTTCGGTAAATCGATTTTTTCAGATAATCGAACTGTATTGATATAGCAATACTATTTATCCATAATGTTGTTCTGAAGCTATTTTCTTGTGGCATTTTTATAATCAAGTATATTCAAATGGGAAATAAGCCACAATTTTACCTAAAAATGATTTTATTAACGTTTCGACGCCCAAGTCGGGTGTCGTTGTCAAAATACAAAATAATATTAAGTAAACAAAAATGTTGTTGTTTAGTAAAACATTCTTCAATAATTTATTTAATCTGACTCATTTATATCGGCAATTCAGACATGTATTATACATTTTAAAGTAGACGACTTTAAAAATGATATTGCCAATATTGATGAGTTGCGTTCCTGGGACGACTTTACTAAAAGATAGTTCATACGATTACATGAAATCAATCCCAACTCAAGAATAGCCGCCACAAAAAATCATAGCATGTGATCGATGTCGGGATAGTATCACGAGGTTTTTCCTGGTTTTCCCTCGTGATTTACTATGGAATCTCTAACGCGAGAATTTCAGTACCACCGTTGCATTTGGTTGTCTTTTTAAAGACAGATCACATGCTATGATTTTTTGGCGGCTATTCTTGAGTTGGGATTGATTTCATGTAATCGAATGAACTATCTTTTAGTAAAGTCGTCCCAGGAACGCAACTCATCAATATTGGCAATATCATTTTTAAAGTCGTCTACTTTAAAATGTATAATACATGTCTGAATTGCCGATATAAATGAGTCAGATTAAATAAATTATTAGAAGAATTTTTTACTAAGCAACAACATTTTTGTTTATTTAATATTATTTTGTATTTTGACAACGACACCCGACTTGGGCGTCGAAACGTTAATAAAATCATTTTTAGGTAAAATTGTGGCTTATTTCCCATTTGAATATATTTGATTATTTATCCATAGGCGAATGAAAGCCTTATTTACATACATTTTTACACACGTACATATTATATATCTTTAGTGACAAATAGGATAGAAATTAAACAAACAAGTGCTGTCTGTATTTGCAACAAAATGAAGATTTTTTCAATTTTCTTTCGACAAAGCAATCCTACCCGCTTACGAACGGCCGAGTTACGTGTTTTTTAACCATGTGTCTTTGGCATCACAAACTATAGGTAACAAAGCTAAAACTCCCTGGAATCTAGGTAGGTGAAATAGGTTCTTCCCGGGATCTTTTTTGAGTAAACCGCTTATATACAGCATCATCTAATCCGTGTTTAAGGCAAATTTTATCGCATTACGATTTGTGGATCCGTCAGAAGAATTAAGCCGGAACATAAAGTTACTTATGTCCGTCGTTTTGTTTTTTTATCCGTCTTACCAGCCCACCAACTTTGTATTTATTGGATAAATTGGTTGCAGATTCACCTCCCTCTAACCGTTTGTTAATCTCGTGTTTATTTTTCATAGGAAGGACAATACGCTTACATTTAGGAATTCTCAATCGAGTTTTTACACGACAAGTCGGGAGTTCGGATAAGCGGTTGTTCGGTTGATCGACGTTCGGATAATCGACGCTCTACTGTATATAAATATATATAATATGAAAAAGTTCTGAAAAGTTCAAATGAATTGAATAACAGCTTTCCGCCATTTTAATGCTTTCACTTTTCTGGAGTGAATGAAGTGTGTAATAAATAAATATACACACTGTATATTTTTATTTATCGATTAGAAGTCAATAAAAAATCACAGCAGAAAGGTTTCCATTCGACGTAGTTCACTGTCCAGATTAATAAAAGTATTATAGGTACAACTAATTGAATTACTACAGCTTCTGCCACTGTTTATTTATAATAATCCTGCATAGCACATTCTACACAATATTTATTTAGGCCAAGCGCTTTTAGCGACTTATATTTAGAACAAAAATACGAGTTTGAATTTTTGCAACCCGCCTAAAAATATATCGTCGACGATGTAATATCGTGATCTTTTAGAATAGGAGTGGGACCACAATAATAATTCTGGCATTTTCAAGGCTTCACAGTTAAAATTTCTGCTACTGAAATACAAAAATATTTGAATAGAAATAAGTAACAAACCGATTTAAGTAAATTAAAAAGTTCTAGAAAAAATGTGGAAGTTTATATTTTTTTTCTATATAACTTCCTCTGCACGTCACCACTGAAAGAACCGCGTGATGGGAAATATTATATGTATAAACACTTTATGAGGTTTATAATATAAGAGAGTTAATGAAGTGTTCGTTGGTCGTAACTTTTTGTCCGACTATTAATAACATTAGTATTGAATAGGTTTACATCACTAATCTATGAATCTGAGAGAAGTTTCATTTGAAGGTCAAACTAGAATCTCAATTATTTTGCTTGGAGTAATTCTATTATCTGTCTTTATAGTAAGGAGGGCGAATAAAGTCCCACAGCATATATGCCACAATCCAGAATATTGACCCGTTTTGCATCCTCCCGTAGAGTTGTCGTTCTTAGCTCCTTATCTATGCTGCCATTTCCAGGAAGGTGGACAAGTCACCAGGGGACATTTCCCTTATGTGGGAGAGTGTAAGCCAGGATTCGCTGAACGCGTATTCTCGTATTGACGATAACTCCGGAGGACATGACATGCTCTACAGTTTCGTCGTCTCGTTCACACTTGCTGTATAGGTGTGTCTACCAGACACAGTGTGTGGTGGTGTTTGCTTAGTTGACAAAAACCAGTTAAAAAATCAACTGTCAAGCGTAGATTTTTCCTGGTCATTCTCAAGTACTTCTTTGATGATGACTTTCCAAGGTTCCTTAGTGTTACTTTAGCAAGTCTACATCCTTGCCCTTCTTCCCATCTTAAAACACAACAGCAGAATATACAACAGTATTTTAACAGCATTGCTCTTCAAACTAATGAGATCTTTAATTCTTGTTCAATATAGCAGGTAGAAAAGAAGATCAATTTCATTTGCATATTTTTTGAACGAAACACAATGCGAAACACAATACGTATCGAATCACAATGCGAAGCATGGACGAAGAAGTTATCAAATGACAGAACAGAATCACCTTTAGTAAAACCTGATAATATCAATTCATATAAACAGTTACTGAAAAGGTCCAAAAACACTACAACTAACCAATAAAAATTATTTTATGGGACCATAACCAGAATACTACATGGATTAGGTTAAAACAATAATTGTTCAAATAAATCCGTTCGAACATTTAAAACTATTCAAAAATTCTTATAATTTATCAGTAGAAGTTTAACTCACATAAGTGCCTAACAGTCTGCAGGTTTCAAAAGACTCCCAAACACCAAGCATTCGTCTCATCAGAGCAAATTAAGACGTTGACCAAGCAACATCTCTGGTGGCAGTTTTCAAAAATCGGTCAAGGATTTTACTGTAATACACTGTACTTTTACTCCACGTGCTCTCCAATATGCCAAAGAGTGTCCCGCTTTTGTAGGTTCAGAGCAACTTTAGTGCCCTTTTTATGTAAACCATCAGAAAGTCTTGAGAAGTTCAGGATTGCCACACCCTCACACCTCTACAGTCAGGATATACGTAATAGTGACTTAGATGGACAATATTGCACACAGACGTTTGAAAGACTTATAGTATGATCTATTTATGATATACAGTAAACTCCCTCTATAACGAAAACTGAAATGACTAATCACCTCGTTATAAGCGGATCTCGTTATATCAGACAACAATAATATTAAAATGTTTTGATGCCTCTTACGTAGCTTATTAGGTGTCGATGGTCGACCTGAACAATGGGACTTCGTACCATAGTAAATTGTAAATTTCCTACAATATGTATTCAATATCGGTCGATAGATAAACAGAAAGAAGTTTATTGCAGGCGGTGGAGTTTATTACACCACTGACCTCGATAATAACACATATGTTGGGCATTTCTATATACAGGCAATTAGGTTTATTTATTTATAGCCATTACTTCGCTAAAACAGGAGAAACATATTCTTCGATTTCATTTTTCTTCGTTATAACCAAATATGCCTCGTTATAGAGGTGTTATAGTTCAATAGGAATTTCATTGGACATCTAGCGTACCTCGTTATAAGGAAAACCTCGTAATATCCGTGTTCGTTATAGAAAGAGTCCACTGTAATTTGTTTGAACTGTTTGTATTTTCCCTCTTTAATAAATTCTTAGTACCTTTGGATAGATTTTTAGAGATTACAGATAAGAGTTCTTATATTTGTGACCAGCCACCTATGTTATACACTCTCTCTCATTTTAGGACATTCTTGATGTCTGTTCTAGTAATTTTATCTTTTTTTACAACATAGGATTTTTTACAACAATCTATAGTAGTGGAGGAAAGTATGCTATATTTGCAGTTACTCGAGCGTTATTAGGACCGATTAGGTTGTGAAGAGAAGGTCCTAAAACCAAAAAAAGTTAAGCAAAGTTTTCCATAAAGTGGGAGACTTTCCATTTTTTAATTTATTTTTTCATTTCCAACAATCGTTTTTTTCCGATTATAGAACCACCTGAATTCGAAAAAATGTCTCGAATAAAAGTTGCTTATTTTTACGTAAATAATCAAAATATGCAATAAAAATTGGGGCTCGTATTTAAGATTTTAAAGTCCGTGGGGGGTCGTGTTTGGTGCCATTTGATAGATTTTTCAAAAATATTGAATACGTGTATTTGCAGGTTTTCGATCTCTCATGATCTCTCTTTGATGCTCATTTCGCGAAATATCGTGGGGTTCGTATTTAAAATTTTAAATTTACCCCCCACCCCTCTACGTGGGGGGTCGTGTTTGGTATCATTCGATAGATGTTTGAAATTATTGAACACGTATTTTTTAGTATTTCGATCTGACGTTCATTTCGCGAAATATTCGCTTTTTTTGTGAAACTTTGTGACTCACCCATTTCCTTACGCCCCGCTCAAATCATCAGATTTTTGAAATATACACTCTTGCATGTGCTTAACTTACCTTATCTTAATCTGACGATTTAGAGTTTTTCTAAGGATAGATTTTCTTTTCGGACCTTCCTTAACGAACTCCCCTGTATAAAGAGCCAATATATGGTAGGGGTACACTTGCAGGGTACAAGGTTTCTGTTCATGTAATAATCTGACTCGCTCGAGTAACTGCAAAAATCCCTTCTTGGGCTATCCTACCACTACGCGTAAAAAGAGAAATATACACAAGGACTTTCGTTTGTATGCTGTTTTTTTTTTGTGTGACTCAATGTGAACTTTGACTTTGTTGTGAACGACTGGGCTATTTATTATGTCTCAAAAAATTATGCATGAAATCGATAATCTTTTTGCAGCCCATGCTGCTTTTTTTGTTATAGTATGCCTTAATCTAAGAAGTTTCTACTATGTATTAAGTGTACTAGCTAGAAGATGTCTATTTCTTGTTCAGGTGCAATGTTTCTTACAGCTTTTATCGTTCACAAAACCTGTCAATTATTGTATTCTTGTAACAGTATATTTAGTATGTTCTTGACTCTATCTTGAAAAGTATATTTAGTTTTTAGAAATTTTCGTTTTTCTTACTTAATTTTCTGTTATTATTACTCAAATTATATTGCTTTCAATACATTGTTTGATTTATGAATGTAAATCATTCAAAACTTTATGGAGTGCGCATATGTAAGCACATCAGTTGATTCGATTTTGATCAGAGTCGGCTAAACTTTGATTTCAATTATGTTTAAAACAAGCTGCATGTAACATTGAACAATTTTTCTTTAGAGCATACTCTATTTTCATGGTATTTGACTAAAACTCAAATCCCAATTACCCAAACTATTTGTTTAGGAAAAAAGTTGGCAACTATTGTGTTTTTCTTGTCTACACGAAGGATGCGCTAATATCGCTGACAGTGAAATTACAACTGTTCTTTCACATTTTTATATTTTTAACTTTATTAAAAGTGACATGCAACTAATGTAGCATAAAAAAATTGGCAGGCACTTGAGAATGTCGTCGACAGTGTTGTAAAACACTAAGTAGAATAAAATGTAATTTATAAGTAGGTTTCAATATTTTTTTTGTTTAGAATTTTAGTTGAATTGGTGTAAACAACGGAAATCATTGATAAAAATTTATTTTATATGAAATTCATAGTTTGTTGATTCTAGATCTGTTGATCTTTAGTTACTATCTATAGTCCATTTAGGGAGGCTTCCCTCAGGGTCAGCAAGCCACATAGTTGGGAGTACTGCGTTGCCATGTTATTAATTTGTCTCGTTACTTTTCAATATTAGCCCCGTTCTTTCAGCAAATTTTGTTTAACCGAATGATCTCCTCGCACACTCAGCAGAAACGATTATTGGTCTTAGGACGATAAGATTTGTGGTATTATACATAAAATATCATTTAGATTTCTACTAACTAATAAGGAGAAAAATTTAATTGAGTGGGTGTCCTTAACAGTAGGTATGCTAACCTTATTATATTTTT
This sequence comes from Diabrotica virgifera virgifera, assembly GCF_917563875.1. NCBI lineage: Eukaryota > Metazoa > Arthropoda > Insecta > Coleoptera > Chrysomelidae > Diabrotica > Diabrotica virgifera. The sequence goes on along the minus strand of NC_065443.1, from coordinate 143,248,877 downwards.
TATCAGCTAAGGTGACATGTTTTTAACAAGTTTCGATACCATGTTACTGTCGGCATCGCGACACAAGAAGATTATTTTATGATTAGAGGGCAGCTATTCTCAAAATCTAGACAATTACTTTCAGAGCGAAGAAGACGTCTGCTGGGAAAGAATGTACAAAATATTTTATTTTTATATTGTATTTATGACCTCTGATTACATCTCAAATGTGTCAAGTGTTCTTTCATTCGATAATTTGTTTTACTATGTACGTTTACGGCATTGTTCGTAATGCGTATAAGTTCAATTTTTCAAATTTTTGTTACATATTTTTTTGCATCTCAGAGTCTCTAAGCTCTAAGGCTACGGCTCCACGGGCTGGAAATTGACGCTAGCAGTAGCCGCAAAACGAACTTAAGGTTCCGCAGAACGGAATAGGAATAGCCGAACTGTACCGACTACAGGACTTGTGCGTAGTCGGTTCAGTTCGGCTATTCCTATTCCGTTCTGCGGAACCTTAAGTTCGTTTTGCGGCTACTGCTAGCGTCGATTTCCAGCCCGTGGAGCCGTAGCCTAAGCAATACCCGAACTACTATGTATACTCCCGAAAACGACACTCGGTCCTAACTACAAGACGCAAGAGTGGAAGAGTCTCGCAGGTTTAGGTTTAGTCTTGTTCTTGCTCAAATCTTGCACGGTCAGTCTCGGTCTTGGTCTTGCAAAAATTAGGCGGTCTTGGTCTTGCGAAAACGCAAGAACAAGACAAAGACCAAGACCGATTTTGGGCAACACTACTAAGAACGTTCTGTGAGGTCTTTTTTTAATAAATATACCTTTATATTATAACAATAAAACACTGAAAACGTTTGTTTTCTATACTTCCACAAAATTTATTACAACTACTTATGTGACTACAGCTGTTTCGGTAAAGTGCATTTCTCAAGTGATTTATTTTACAAGGTGTTTGCATTTTAAAGTCTTTAACTGAAGAGGTTTAGGAGTGGGGAGCTGTTTGTCTCAAGTTGGTCATTCAGAATTATATCTGTGTTTTCAATTTATTAATTTCCATAGATTCTAATAAAGATAGCCTTTATTTTGAATATGAAGAATTTGAAACGGTTCTGCCAGTTTGACCGATGTAAGTTCTCGGACAGTCAAACATCGGTCAAACTGGCACAACTTTTGACAAACGGATAGCAGAACACAAAAGGGCTTTCAACAATAAAAAACAGACATTTCTACATACGCATTTCAGATTCTAGATCATAATCAATCTTTTAACGAACAGTTTCAAATTCTTCATATTCAAAATAAAGGCCTTAAGCTATCTTTATTAGAATCTATAGAAATTAATAAAAAAAATTTTATTATCCTCCTTTATTGACAATCAGATATAAAACAAACATCTATAAGACAATTTGTTGGTCTTACATTAAATTAAATTATTGTAAATGTGGTGACGTGGAGAGGTAAACATCCAGCGATGTTTCCTCAGTTACCTCTTAGGTCGGAGGGCCAGCTTCTTCTGAGTCTTCTATTGTGGACAGGTTGCAGTAGTGGATGAAGTAGTGGATTAGGATGGTCTTCTAGTTTGTTGTGGTGTTTTCTGTTGTTTTCTCGGATGACTTCGGTTACATATGGAATTTTTAGATCTGTGTGTAGAGTTTGGTTTGATACACACCATGGTGCATTAACTATTGCTCGAAGTATCTTGGATTGCGCTCTCTGGATAATCACAGTATTGGATTTGCTAGCACAGCCCCACAGTTCAATGCCATAAGTCCAGATTGGCTTTATCACTGCTTTATATATTAGCAATTTGTTTTCTATTGAAAGGTGGGATTTTCTTCCAATGAGCCAGTAAAGTTCTTTGGTTTTTAGGTCAAGTTGCATTCTTTTCTTTGTCATATGGTGTTTCCAGTTGAGTTTATTGTCAAAGTGTAGCCCTAGATATTTGACTTGATTACTTTGTGGTATTTTTATTTGACTGATGGTTACTGGTGGGCAGGTTCCAGTCCGGAGAGTGAATATTATATGGGATGATTTTGTTTAGAACTTCCACTTCTTTCAGCCATATTTCAAGTGAGTTTAGATGCTCTTGGAGATTTTGTGTTGCTGCAATAGGATCGTCATGCTTGGCAAAAATAGCAGTGTCGTCTGCAAATTGTTGATATCTGCAATAGATATTGTCGTCTGCAATAGATGGTTGTTTTATCATTTGTAGGCAAGTCATATGTATATAATATGTACAATAATGGCCTTAGTATGCTCCCTTGTGGTACGCCAGAGTGAATAGGCTTGTATTCCGAGACTTCTTCATTAACTTTTACTTTAAACTGCCGTTCGTATAGGTAGGCTTTCAGTAGGTTGTAGTAACTTGCTGGGAGAATTCTTTTTATTTTGCATAACAAGCCTGGATGCCAGACTTTGTCAAAAGCCTGACTGATGTCTATAAAGGCTGCTGTGCAGTACTGCTGATTTTCAAGTGACTGGTTGATGGCGTTGACAAATTAATAAATTGAAAAACACAGGTATAATTCTGAATTACCAACTTGAGACAAACAGCTCCCCACTCCTAAATATTTTTAGTTAAAGACTTTAAAATGCAAACACATAGTAAAATAAATCACTTGATAAAGGCACTTTGCCGAAACAGCTGTAGTCATATAGTTTTTTAAATCTAAACGGGAACTGGTGTATGTTTTCAAAGGTGTATCACTGGTGTATCAAATCTATTTTTTCTCATACCAAAGATAAAATTGGAAAAACATCAAAAAGTGGTATATACAAATTGTCCTGTGGAGACTGCCCTGTTACTTATGTGGGGAGAACTATGCGACCTTTGGAAACACGCATCAAAGAACATTTGTCTAAGATTGACAAATCTAGTTTTGGCAATCACTTACATGCTTCTAAACATAACTTCAGTCCCCAAAGAGATAGTAGGATTCTACATAGTATACCCATTAACAACTATACAAAAATGAATTTATTAGAAGACTTAGAAATTAGCAAGGAATTAAAAAGAAATCCTCAAAATTGTGTTAACACCCAGGTTCAATTAAATTGTAAATTTGATCCAATCTTTAAGAAGTTTCTTTAATACTGTTATATTCAGCATGCCCAACAATTGCTCTAGTTTTTTGAACATTACTTTATAACATATTTGAATTTTCTTTCATTGATTACAATAAGTAAATATTTTCGATTTGCCTTTTAATAATAATATTGTTTTCAAACAGTTTTGGAACTCTGAGCTTGTCCAACGGTGCTTCTCCTTGGTTTTCATATCTCACTTCTATATTTGGTCAGAACTGACTGGTTGTTTGGTTTTTTAATAATTAATAATACTTTGATAACTTGATTATTTTCACATTTAACTTTACTTTAAACTTAACAATTGTCATTTAAATTTAACTTCAGTTTTCATATTAATTTCATTAATTAGTAACCTACATATGACAACTTAGTCATTTTCAAAAAATTTTAAATAATTTTAAAAACACAGATGTCGCTAGGAACTATTGTTTCCGTCAGCAGCCTGTCGTTTTTGAATATTGTCAGTAACAGCTGTTTGTAAGAATGGTAGCCATTTTATAAAAAACACATTAAATGTAATTTTTAAACATTTAAGGGTTTTTACCCTAACCAGTGGTTATATCCCTGGGTTTATTTTAAACTAAAGAATGTGTTTGTTCGAAGTTTTCTCTTCTTTTGAGGTTTTTACACCTATAAGACGTAAGTTTCACTTTATAATTTTTTATGAATAAGATTTTTCAACTTAGTCTTTTTATAGGATAGCTCTGATGATGGCATAATATGCTGAAAGTACTTAGCTGATTTAATAAATTATTTACACACTATCAGTCTTTTGAAAACATACACCAGTTCCCGTTTAGATTTATATAGAAGTGTGTACAAATCAAACAGTCTTTTTCTATTCTAGTCTTTTTCTATTCTATTTATATAGTTTTTTAATACATTTTGAAAAAGTATCGAAAACCAACGTTTTCAGTGTTTTATTGTAAGATAAAATGAACTTCCATCAAGTAACGGTAGAATCCATCAAATATACCTTTTATAAAGGATTCTTAATAATTTTTTGTGATTTATGGTATACACAGCCACTACAGGATTAATACAAATAAAAAATCCATCGTCATCAAACGAATTTGAAAAGAACAATATCAAATGACACAATTTTTTTTAAAAGAAACTTAAACAATGTTACAATATTGAATAAATACTTTTCATGAATCATACTTTGGAAAAAATATTTTACCAAACTACCAACGTGTGTGCATAATGACATTCCAGTGGTATTTTAATGGCACCACAATGTAAGGCATTGAGGTCAAGTGCAAAAATACCGAATGCCACATTTTTGTTTTAAAAATTAAAGATGCTCCATTTAATAACTCGGTCTGTCCGTTTTATAGGTCAGTGTGTAAATTAAAACTTATAATCCGAGATCTTGGCGGACTAGAAATAAACCTGTTTTTACATATCTATAGGAATTTTAACTTTTCCGACGATTCAAAATGAAATTTAAAACCTAAAATAAATCAGGCACTCAAGCTTCGGATTAAAAGATTGTGTGTTGGTGAGAAATAACGGAAGGAGTATGATATTTAAAACCAGTCAGTGATCAGTGTATGTATTATTATAATCTAAAAAACATGAAAGTAATAATATCTAAGCTAATCCTTAATCTGATCATGAAAAAATTAATATATGTAATGGGAAAACCGAATCCTGATAAAATATGATTTTTAAAAATTGCCTAAGATTACGGAAAAGCTAAAACTACTGATAAGTTAATCCAAGAAACTTAGCGGGTGTTTAATAATAAAGAATAATGTTCAAGGGGAATATTGAGAATAAAATTAATGCATATTAAAAGAAGTGCAAGAAGTATTTACAAGTTTTTACCTATACATACAGTGAGTCAATTTGAAAAGTTGCCACTCTCTATAATTCGGTCCCTACAGAAAATCTAAAAATATGCAAAAACACCTCAAACTTTTTTGTGAGGGGGACATTTTGTAGACCAGTTTTCAACTAAATTATATCAACCCTCTAGCGAGGGCGGACCCAACCCCCAAAATATTTAATAGAAAGGGGGTTAAGTGACACCTCATTCTAATAGTCGTTCAACTACCTTTTAAAAAATACCACATGCATTAAATTTTTTTCACTACTTTTGGAAAAATCAAGTAAAAGCGTACAGTCCAGTCAGGATAGCATTTGACCTTGCATGCCGACCTGCCCAAAATTTTATTTTTCTAATATGTCAATAGTAGTGTAAATTTAAAATCGCGACTGAATTCCGACGTTACCTTAGCCGCCACCTAGATTTTAAAGGAAAACCAAGATGGCGGTTTTTGCTCAATATCTCCATCATTTTCAACTTTTCGAGAAAAATCAGTCCTCACACTTTTTGTTTAAATGACGGCTAACGTAACGGCGGAATTCAGTAGCGATTTTAAATTTACACTAATATTTTAAATTTACAATACTGTTGCCCCCCCCCCCGAAATATTTAAAAAATAAAATTTTGAGCAGCTCGGCATGCAAGGTCAAATGCTATTCCGACTGGACTGTACGCTTTTACTTGATTTTTCCAAAAGTAGTGAAATAGTATATTGTACAACAACTGAGAAATATGTCATTTTCTCACGTGTTGTACACTGTACTTTTTCTATGGATGCGTTTTTGTCAAGAGTTCAAACTTCAACATTAAATAATTTAGGTGCTTTTACGTATATTATATGCATAATTTGAAATAAAATGCATTACATATATGTAGGTAAATAGATATTTAATATTCTTAAAATTCATATACTTTATTTATTTAAAATTATAATTAACAGATATTTTTGAATAATTCTGAAAGGTAATTCCTGGTAATGTTTGAAGATTAATTGTGTTTGTATTGTGCATGTTACACAAAAAATAAATCACTTATACGCTGTGAGCTCGTACGTAGAGGGGATATTTACAAATTCGCGAACGCTAGTAGTGACAAGTTTGTAAACGTTTACCGGAAAGGGCCTAGCCGGGTAAGATGGTGAAAAGTGCCCCCAACCCAATCTAAATTCCATATAGGCTACTTTTTAGCACATATAGAGGAACTAACTTTCTGAAATTTTTAGCCCCCTAGGTGGTCACGTGACCCCCCTAGAGCCTAATTAGGCTTTTTATGTTATTATTTTTTATCTCAGCCGCATTAAGAGCTAGCCAAAACTTTATTTAAAAAAGTTGTAAGTTTTAAAAAGATCTATATGAAATTTTTTTTTTATTTTTTTTGGCGGGAAATTCGAATTTTTAGAACAATTTTAAACTTTTAAATAAATCTGAAAAAAAAACTAAGACACTCGTTTTTACGAAAATTAATTATAATGTGTATTTTTGCACAATCTTTCACCCTGATTTTTTTCAGATTTTTAAAATTGGTGAAACGTACCTTTAAAAATAAAAAACCGCATTTTTTCGGTTTTTTTTTCGTTTTCTTGATACAATTTTATACATATTTTTCAAAAAATTTAACACCGTCACTAGAATAGGTAAAAAACTGAAAAATAATTGGGATTTGCTTCATAAAAATTTTTTGTAACGCCATCCATTTTCAAGATACAGGGCGTTGAAGAAAACAAAATTTTACATATTTTTTACGATTTTGCCGAAACTACTGGCAACATTGTAATAAAACTTGGCGGGTTTTAAGAGGTAGTTATTGTGCATGTTTTGACATACAACTAAGGATTTAATATTCATCACTGGCGCGCATAGGGGTAATGGTCTGAACTTTTCAAAGAAAAAAAGATAGTACGCCACTGACATATTTCAAATTAACAATCATTTTTGAATTCCTCGTTCAATTTGCAATAAAAAATCTATCTTCTCATTTTTTCATACGACGCGCTGTTTTGCTGCAAAAAATAAAATATCTTAACGCTTCCAAAGTATTCGAATTAATTTTGATAATGGATGTATGGAGTTTATTATGTATGTAGATGTAGAAACTACTAGAAGTTCGAATACTTTGTAAGGGTTAAGATCTTTTATTTTTTGAATAAAAATGGCGCGTCGTATGAAAAAATAAGAAGATACATTTTTTGTCACAAATTGAACGAGAAATTAAAAAACGATTGTTAATTTGAAATATGTCAGTGGCGTACTATCTTTATTCTTTAAAAAGTTCAGACCATTACCCCTATGCGAGCCAATGATGAATATCAAATCATTAATTGTATGTCAAAATATGCACAATAACCAGCTCTTAAATCCCGCCAAGTTTTATTACAATGTTGCCAGTAGTTTCAGCAAAATCGTAAAAAATGTGTAAAATTATGTTTTCTTCAACGCCCTGTATTTTGAAAATGGATGGCTTTACAAAAAATTTTTATAAAGCAAACCCCAATTATTTTTCAGTTTTTTACCTATTCTAGTGACAGTGTTACCTTTTTTGAAAAATATGTATAAAATTGTTTCAAAATACGAAAAAAAAACTGAAAAAATGCGGTTTTTTATTTTTAAAGGTACGTTTCACCAATTTTAAAAGTCTGAAAAAATTCAGGGTGAAAGATTGTGCAAAAATACACATTATAATTAATTTTCGTAAAAACGAGTGTCTTAGTTTTTTTTTCAGACTCATTTAAAAGTTTAAAATTGTTCTAAAAATTCGAATTTCCCGCCAAAAAATTTAAGAAAAATTTTTTCTTATAGATATTTTTGGAACTTACAACTTTTTTTAATAAAGTTTTTGGCTAGCTCTTGATGCGCCTGAGATAAAAAATAAAAACATAAAAAGCCTAATTAGGCTCTAGGGGGGTCACGTGACCACCTAGGGGGCTAAAAATTTCAGAAAGTGAGTTCCTCTATATATGCTAAAAATTGGCCTATATGGAATTTAAATCGAGCTGGGGGCACTTTTCACCATCTTACCCGGCTAGGCCCTTTGACATAAATGTCAAAGTGATTAATTTAAAATTAAAATTAAAAACATTAATTATAAACAATATTAGTTGGTCAAAGCTGTGGTATATATTTTTACCTTAAATATACTTACGATTTAAATACTGAATTTAAGTTTTTTTAATGTTCCGTAATATCTAATTATAAATAATCTATTATAATCTTAGCGCCATCTACACGATTATTGTCAAAGTATCCGAAGTAAGAAATTGATATTTTATCAATAGAACGTCAAAATGATTAGAAAAATCTTAAAAAAATCGATTACAATTTAATTACTTTTTTGCGCTGTAAATATTAAGCGATAACAATTAAATAATAAATTTAAAAATTACCGGTAAAAGTTGAATTAGTAACCGCTAGGAGCGACACCAGCGAAGCTCAGAGCGTATAGGCTATTAATTATGTATTTTAGAAAGGAACTAGAACGTTAACAGGGTTTTATTGTTTCATATAGTCAATGGACCTCTATATTTGAAAAAACCACGAAGTGCTACCATTTAAATGGGTGCGTTTTTGAGAAATGGGTGAATTATTCCCTAGACACAGGGCGAATTAGAGTGAGTTATATGCACATTTAGTGAAAATACGTCTATAGGAAAATTGTTCCAGGTTAAATTTACTATCGAAATATCACATTTTAAAGTCAAAACATGTTTTTTTTTTAAACTATATCCAAAAGAAAAGCAAGAAAAAAACATGAAAGATAGCAATTTTGTGTTTTCCCCATAACTTTTTTCCACGGGGATATAGGTATAGGCATTGCTTCACAGAAAAAAAAAACTTACATCCTTCCTCTTTAAAATGGCGTTTGGTAGAAGTCCCTGTGATTTACAATTTCCAAAATATGATTTTTCAAATTTCGCCACTCACAGCGATTTTGGGATATTTTCCTTGTTACTTCGCGAACATTGTTCTGTAACTTTTTTTCTACGCATTTCTAGTTATACGCAATGGTACTTTTAGTAGAAAGGAAGTCAATTACCTTTAAAATGTTCTATCGTAAAAGGTCGTGTGGCTATATTTAAGGAAGATATGGTTTTTAAAAATTTTATACATTTTTTTTTTATTTTTGATTTGATTTTGATTTTTGATATATTTTACGATTATTTTTAAATTTCTCATTATAACTTTTTTTATTGTATATTTGGGTATATACATTGTGTAATAAAAAGGAAATCTCATTTTCTTTACTTTAAAATGGTCTAGGACTATTTTTAAACAAGATATGTGCTTTTTCAAAGTGTGACATATACACATGCAATAGTTGAAACCATATGGAAAACTTTTCTAGTATTAATTTTATGAAAAAAAGTTATTCTTTATAAAATGTTCTGCCTAGTCTGAAACCTAAAATGAAATCATCAGATATAAAATTTTATTAATAGTGTACGACGTTTGTTAAAAAATATGAATTTGCTCAAGAGTAAAGTACCTTTATATTTCACAATATCGAAAAGTGTTATTAAGAATAATTATTTGGAATTAAAAGTTATATTATAATATGCAATTATATTCTTCTAATTGAAAAAAAAAATTTAAAATTTTTTCAAATTACGGATACTCTTGGATATCCTACGGCTATCTTGTTTAAAAATATGTAGTCCTAAATTTTTTTGGAATACACCATTTTAAAGTAAAGAAAATATGCTCTTTTCTGTTATACAATGTATATCCCCAAATGTATAAGAAAAAAAGTCATAATGAGAAATTTAAAAAATAATCATAAAAAATATCAAAAATCATTAAAAGTATAAAACCTTGAAAAAGCAGAACTTGCTTCAAAATAGTCAAGCAACCTTATACAATAGACCATTTTAAAGGTAATTGACTCCTCTTTCTAATAAATGTACCATTGCATTTACCTAGAAATGCGTAACAAAAAGTTGCAGAACAATGTTTGCGAAATAATGGGGAAAATGGCCCAAAAATGCTGTGAGCGGCGAATTTTTAAAATCCTATTTCGGAAAATATAAATCCTAGAGACTTCTACTAAACCTCATTTTAAAGAGAAAGAATGTAAGTTATTTTTTGCTGAAGCAATGTCTATACCTATATCCCCGTGGAAAAAAGTTATGGGGCAAAAAACAAAATTGCCTTCTTTCGTGTTGTTTTTTGGCTTTTCTTTTGAATGTATTTTTGTAAATTAAAATATTTTTGACTTTAAAATGTAAGTAATATTTCGATAGTAAATTTAACCCTGAACAATTTTCCTGTAGACATCTTTGTACCAAAAGTGCATAGCACTCACCCTAATTCACCCTATGCCTAGGGACTAAATCACCCCTTTCTCAAAAACGCACCCGTTTAAATGGTAGCACTCGCGGTTTTTTCAAATTTAGAGGTCCATTGACTATATGAGACAATAAAATCCCGTTAACGTTTTAGTTTCTTTTAGCTCTCTTATTTTGAACATAATCAATAGCTTATTAGTATTAGAATAAACATTCACTTGTTTGTTTACACAAAATAATATCGTTGTTTAATGGCGCCCAACTAGAATGCCATTTAGAGGGCGGGGGGAGGTTTTATGAAAAATAACACTGTAAATTTAAATTTACGATTAAAAATTGCACATTTGAACTTACAAGTTGACGTGCCCCAGCTTTTTTTATAGTTTTCTAAAATAAGGAAACAAACAGTTTTATTCTATATAAGTGGTTTCCACTGTTTAAGTTCAAAATTTCAGATTTTAAAAATATAAAAATATACAGGGTGTTCCATTAAAAACAAAGCTTATGGACTATGCTAGGCTTTCGTGAATCACCCTATACATTTAAATTTATATTTAAAAAACAAATTTATATACATATAAAAATCGACGGGTCTCAGCATTTTAGGTCAAAATGCGTCAGAAACAGATTAAAACTCTATCAGAAAATGACTGTTAATATTATGTCTTGTGTAAAAGTAATTGGGAAGCAGGTGCATGTACCCAGTAAGTAACAATTTTGCTGTATTTTATATGTGACTAACACTTTTGCTACATCTTGCAGTATAAATAGAACGTTTAAAGTAATTAAATATGAAAAGTGTTTACTGGTTGTTTACCAGAGCTTCAAATTTGTGGCTAAATTAATTGACTTGGCAAAGAGCATGTCACAACTTATCGTTACTCAGGCGTGAGATGCCAAGTTTTTTCTTGTGAGGATAATACTTCAGTAATTCGGCATTAAGATGAAACATGGTTGTATGTTAAAACCAACATGATTATGCCAGGAAGAGGAACATGAGAGCTCACGGAAAAGTGGGACTTATCTCAGGAGATAATAATTTATGAACAAGCAACAGATATTAACCAACAGAGAACTAAGAATTCTCTTAACAACGTGGTTTTTACTTTGCTATATCTTCAGCACAGGGTTGGCAGGTTTAAACCAACATGCTTAAAACCTTGGTCTAAACCAACTGGTTTTTTTCTTAAAAAAACCAGTTAGTTTAAATCTGGTTTTTTATTTTTATTTTTATTTTTTTACTCAGCCTCCAAACTGGTGTTTTTATTTGAAGTTTTTACTACAGCTGCCGCAAATGCAGAAAATTAAGATATATAATTTCTATTTTTTTACTTCTGAACTTATGGTATTTTGATTATTTCATTCATAGGAGATTCTTACCAATAGAAAGCTACAGAAATAAAAATTAAACTGATAATTTTTGATAATATCCCGTCGGCAAGTATATTAGTATTTATTTAATTTAATTGTACTAATTTGTACTTACATAAATAAATTGCAATAAAATTTTGGTTTTGAACAGTTTTATTCATGAAATAATCGCAGCAAATTGCACTCGATCTCTAAAATTATTATCGAATTTTTGCCCTCGTGACACTTTGACATAATTTCAGTCCCCTTCGGGTCGTGAAATAAAAACTGTCAAAGTGTCACTCGGGAAAAATTCGATAATTTTAGAGCTCTTGTGCAATTACTACTGAATATTATAACGTTTGATGATGTTTTTTTATATTAATTTTTTGTGTGTGTAAATAAAAATAAAAGTTGTCTTAATCATTTTTTTCATTGTTTATTAGTTAATTTTATAAAATAATTTATTCATTTTTAAAGTTTTTAGACTTATTATACTTTGATCAAAAAAACCTGGTTTAAACCAAATAAACCTGGTTTAAAGCAAAAAACCTGGTTTTATTGGTTTTTTAGAAGCCAACCCTGCTTTAGCATTCTGTTATATGGAATGGAAGCATGGACTCTCGCTGAAACAATGTGAAAAATCATTGAGGTTTTCGAGATGTGGGCGTACCGCTGAATGTTGAGGATATTGTGGATGGACAGAATGCCGAATGAGGCAGTTTGACCGCACTAAAGAGGTTCTGAACACCGTAAAAAGCAGAAAATGGGATTACTTTGACTACGTAGTGAGTAATACTAAATACGAATTATTACATGTAATTATTCAGGGATAAATAGAAGGGAAACGTGGTCCTGGAGGACGCAGAACATCCTGGTTCAAAACCTTCGGCAAGAGTACGAAATCAGCACCACGACACTATTTAGGTCACCTGTGGCCAAAGTAAAAATCATGCGACTGGTCGCCAATGTTCTTGGAGGACAGAGCGCTTGAAGAAAAAAAAACCTTTGTGTTATTGAGAGGCTGTAGCCTGCTGAGACCCGGTCGTATACGAGATTTCCGGTCTAAACACCGTTTTATAATGTTCTGGGATTTACTTCTGTTAATTAATACTCATTTCTCCAAACATCATGTTCGATTTAGTTATTTGCTGTTTTACATGCTATATTATTCCACTTTGCTGTCACTAGATAATTTTATTCCTAGAGATAGTCCACCATCATAACTTGTTTAATTATTTCATTTATTTAATTGTGAATTTGGACAGAATATGGTCTTTGAGATCATCAGTTTTTGTTAATTTTTTTATTGAAATTATCATGTTATCGTAAGTGGTTGAGTAAAATTTCTGCAGCATCCTCTAGAGTAGAGGACATTCCTCACTTTCTGATTTAATTATTGGACCTCACGATGATTATGTTTCGACGAATTGTTAACAACAAACGCCATTTTTAAGTCACATCTGATTATATGTAATTGCTTCAAAGTCTAACCTGACCAAAGACGAGTTTCAATTGAACAAGCGTATATTTAAAAATATGTATGAAAAACGATTTAGAAACAGAATAATTATTATGATATCTAAACCTTTTGATGCACAATGTGGATCAAGAAGGTATATGATGTGTCTCACACATTTAATTCTGAGAAATAATTTGGGGACTATCTGACGATTATAAATTTAAGATATTCTGTTGATATGCCAACTAGGACCCATCTATACAGAATACGGAAATTGTTGGATGATGTGCTTAATGTCTTATACATGATACGATACACGATAGCATGATACTTAATAAACACAAGAAAAATTAAGGTTAGGATTTAATATTACAATTTTACATTGTTTAAAAGCTTCTTTGCGATCTTCAAATTTGCTACTGAATGAAAATAGAAAGCAAAAAATGATGAATGGGAAATGCGACTTCCTTGGTAGAAAAAGGTTTGAATATCTTATTTTTTGTAAGAAACTGTTCACTTTCTAATGCATTTCATGTTACTAATAAAGCTATTACTGTTATTGGTAAAAACAGCACGAAACCGTCAAAGTGTCAAAGTAAGTACATATTTTTGACTACAGATCTACTTACTATTGGATCAACCGTAGAGTAAACTTGGATTATAATTTGGAGAATATCTTACCTGAAAAACAAAAAAATATTGTTAAAATGCAGAATTTTTTTAGAGTTAAAAATAAATAAGTATTTTTGGTCGATGTCATTTGGTTATTTTTCTTTTGAATGGCCTGTTTAGGGAAACTACAGTGGGAGAGATAAAAGCAGACATTTACGCAAATTCCTCACTTCAAACAGCGCCATCTAATCTAGATGACAGAAATGACGCCACCAAGACGTCTTTGAACTACTTAGAGCCCACTGAAATATTTGACAATACACATGTATCTTCCAAAAATAATTTTACGAAAGACAGGCATTTAGGCTCTTGGGTGCATATGTCTTTCCTAAAATGAATTACAGAACTTTGTTTCTGGAACATAAAGCTAAGCCAAGTGAAAAAAAAACAACAATTAGATAGGAAATGCATGCACACTAACATCTTAATAGTTCATATAGGCTACCTCAATTTGAGTAGTGTTTTAACTTATGTGATTTTTACAAGTTAAAAGACAACCGCTTCACATTGAACTATGTTACCAAAATACCTCATTACTCATGACTGTTACTAGGGAGGTGGGCAGCCTAAGCATTGAAATGTAGATGTGAAAAACAACAACAAGATAATGCTATCTTCCTCATCACAACTCGTGGGTGCGTTAAGGTAGAGTGGGATATACATGCCACGTCTCTTGAAACCTACTTAAGTTAATGCTAACCGATGGGTCAGTTCATCTTTGAGCCTATCTAGGTTCAGATATTTAATTGACCCAGACCCAACGTTTGAAAGAATTAAAATAGGTTTTTTTGGATGATACTCTTACGTGTATTGGTTTTTGGACCGCATTATGAGTATCCCAACATACCATTAATCTCAATGCCTAACAGAGCACTTAGGGAAAGGGCCGATTGAAACTAACTCAACAATTCACTTGATTTAACACTACTACATGTCGGTCTATAACGTTGTCCGGTTGTTCCATAGATCCTCTTCTATACTTCTTTCTCTCAGCTCTTTGTCTATTCCTTCGCTCCAACTTGTTCTCGGTCTACCTCGTTTTCTCTTTCCTGTTGGTTCTCATTTTAGTACATATTTACTTTGGCATTCGTTGTTCATCCATTCTTTGTATAGGTTCTATGTATAATATCCAAACCAGATAAGTTGTTATGTTGATAAGTCATCCGTAATTGTTCGTTTGATTCCTATTATTTCTCTAATGCGTTTGTTGGCAATCCTTTCTCTTTAAGATCTTCCTGCTGCTCTTCCCAAAAATCCATTTCCGTTGTTCTCAGAGTTGCCAGTGATCTTTTTTTCAGTGGCTATACCTCTCAGTTGTATTGAGTGATACTTTTCACTTTATTTACATATATTTATTAAATGTACATAGACATTAATGATACGCAATTTGGGTTTCGCAAAGGTCTCTTTTTTCACTTAACATACTTACACAAAGGTGCCTGGACGTCAATCGAGATATATAATATGCGTGTTTTATTGACTATAATACAGCATTCGACAAAGTTCGACATGAACAATTAATGCATGTCCTGGAATCAAAGAAGCTTGACTCAGGCAATGACCTCAGGATTATATCGAATTTATACTATAAGCAACGAGCAAAAGTACGTGTTAACGACCAGCTGTCAGAGGAAATTGAAATCAGACGTGGAGTGAGACAGGGATGCGTGTTGTCGCCAATTCTTTTTAATGCCTACTCGGAAGAGATCTTGAAAAAAGCTCTTGAGGGTGAAACAGCTGGAATAAAGGTAAATGGAGTTGCCATTAACAACATCAGATATGCGGATGACACTGTCATCTTAGCTGAAAATATTGGGGATCTTCAGAGGCTGGTGACCAGAATAGCAGAGTTTGGACAAGAATACGGGCTAACAATGAATGTCAAGAAGACAAAGTTTATGAGAATATCGAAAACTCAAAGAAATAACGAAAATCTCTTCATAAACGGAGCCAATATCGAACGAGTCAACCAATATGCATACCTTGGAACAATGATCAACTCCACAGGAGATTTCTTACAGGAAATCAAAATCAGAATAGAAAAGGCTAGAGCAAATTTTAACAAAATGAGAAAAGTGCTCTTCGCAAGAGATTTGAAGTTGGAGCTAAGAGTTAGGTTGGCTAGGTGCTACGTTTTCTCGACTTTGTTTTATGGAATGGAAGCTTGGACCTTGAATGCTGCATCAATGAAAAAACTAGAATCATTCGAGCTGTGAGTGTACAGAAAATATCGTGGACAGAACACGTCACAAACAAATAGGTTCTGAGAAAGATGAATAAAGAAATGGAAATCCTAAATACCATCAAAACAAGAAAATTGGAATATCTCGGACATATTACACGTGGAGAGAGATACAGCTTGCTCCAATTGATTATGCAGGGAAACATTCAAGGAAAGAGAAGCATAGGAAGACGCGGAATATCGTGGCTGCGCAACCTGAAAGAGTGGTACGGATGTACATCAAATGAACTTTTCAGAGCAGCCGTCTCTAAAATACGAATAGCTATGATGATTGCCGACCTCCGCCGCAGAGATGGCACTTAAAGAAGAAGATTAAATGTGGAGATGGGCTAGACATATTTTATTTCAACGAACAATAGAATCACAACAATATAAAAGATCATGAGTAAATAAATAAATCCAGAATTTAGGAATATTATGTACGTGGAATAATAATATATTAATAATTTATAATATTATTTTAGAATATTGTGTACGTGGTCATTTTTGGAAATTCCAGAACTGGTTCATTGGTGGGTTATTTACAAATTTTACGTATGTAATTAAATGGATATTTAAAAGTGCTTAAACAAAAATCAATTAAAAACTATTTACAGTATCCATTAGACAGATTATTTCAAAAATTACAGCGTTCGAAGCGTAATTAAAAATAGAATTTTTCTTAAAAGTTTTAAAAATGTTAAAACTAAAACTACAAGTACCAAATTAGGGTTAAACGTGACCTCTCCACAATATGCTCATTTTATGGTAGGGGAGCCCAAGCGGGGATTTTTGCAGTTACTCGAGCACGTCAGATTATCATATGGAGAGAAACCTGGTACCCTGCAGATGTACCTCTACCATATATTAGCTCTTAACACAGGGGAGTTCGTTAAGGGGGGCCCGAAAAAAAAAATCTATCCTTAAAAATACATACACGAAAGTGTCAGATTAAGATAAGGTAAGTTAAGGACATGCAAAACAGTATATATTTCAAAAATCTGACGATTTGAGCGGGGCGTAAGAAAATGGACGAGTTAAAAAGTTTCACAAAAAAAAGCGAATAATTCGCGAAATGAAAGATCGAAAAACTAAAAAATATGTTTTCAATATTTTTCAAAAATCTATCGAATGATACCAAACATGACCCCCCACGGAGACGGGTGGGGGGGGGGGGTGGTAAATTTAAAATACAAACCCCGAATACACTTAATCAATATTTTTGAAAAATCTATCGAATGGTACCAAACACGACCCCCCACGGAAGTGGGGTGGGGGGTTACTTCCCCAAGTTTTTATTCCAGATTTGGATTCTTTGCGTAAAAATAAGCAACTTTTATTCGAAACATTTTTTCAAATTATGGATAGATGGCGCTATAATCTAAAAAAAACGATTGTTGTAAATGGAAAATTAAATTAAAAATGGAAAGTCCCTACTAAAATGGAAAACTTTACTAACTTTTTTTGGTTTTAGAACCTACTCTTCACAACCCAATAGGTTCCCAAAGCGCTCGAGTGACTGCACATTTAGCATACTTCGCTCCCCTACTATTATTATATAGTTACTTAACTTTTTTTGGTTTTAGAACCTACTCTTCACAACCCAATAGGTTCCCAAAGCGCTCGAGTGACTGCACATTTAGCATACTTCGCTCCCCTACTATTATTATATAGTCCCCTACGGTGTGTTTATTCTAGTTTATCCCTTTAAAGCTTTACCTAAATGCTGCCAGGATTTCCAATACAGTGTTATTGTGAAATTATTCTAAATAATTCAGAATACCGTTATGACTATCCATAAATTGTCGTTCTAGGTGCCCACCTAGCATAACAACTAACGGCACTTTTATCCATTTAAATACGCTTCTATAAAAGACCTACTTCTCCAATTTTATTTAATTTTCTGTTGTGCAGACGAAATCAACGTATCAATGTAAGATACGTCTGTTTGCGAGACCTCTGTTAAGGGTAAGAAGGGAAAGACATTTTTTGTACCTTTTGCCATTCAATATATTTTTATCTTTTGTTTCTTCGCCTACATATTTAACTGTTTATTTTCTCATCTAATTAGGGTCCAAAATTATCCCGTTAGAATTTCCAGTTTATCCCATCCTAGTCAAAGTTTCTCCTTAATTAGAGGCGACCTTTATCCTGATATGAAGTCATAAATCCAATCGCAATCGTGGATAAAACCACAATCCGAGGTATTTTTATTACACAGACTACTTTAATTAGATTTTTTGGATAGTTCTATATTATTGTGTAGAGATAATCTACAAGCTTGTTCAATTGAAACATATCTTTGGTCAGGTTAACCTTGGAAACAATTGTGATCACCCAACTGACGTTCTGAAATGTTACAGTACAAAGATTCTAAAGGTACCGGTGGGGGATGGCGTCTATGCGCAGTATTATAGTCGGTGTATGAAAGAGAAAAAGTAACTATTCGAAATAATGAAATAGCAAATTCATTCTAAAGGTGCCGGTGGGGGATAGCGTCTATGCGCAGTATTATAGTTGGTGTATGAACGAGAAAGTATTCGAAATAATGAATTTGCTATTTCATTATTTCGAATACTTTCTCTCTCACACCGACTATAATACTGCGCATAGACGCCATCCCCCACCGACACCTTTAGAATCTTTGTACTGTAGTTATGTTTGTACACATCACACTGATTAGTTCCTATCATTTATTTATTTAAATATTTATAATAATTTATAATTTATTCCTATCATTTATATATTTGACTTGACTTCTATTTTAAGTATAGTGACTTCAAAATGGCATTTGTTGTTAACAATCCGTCCAAATATAATTAGCGTGCGGCCATCCCAATTTCAACCTTTTGCAGACAAGACAATGTTAACATGTTTTTCAACCATGAAGGACCCTTGCTCATTGAGTTTTCGGAACCCGTGTTGAGCTGGCCCCCCCCACTTGCAAAAATTAAAAAACAAATAGCCCTGATTTATGAGCTATTTATGAGCTCTTGTATTCCGCAAACTAAAAATTTTGAGCTCGTTCCACTGAGCAGGAATTTAATACCCTAGTGGGGGGGGCTGAGTCAGCCCCCCCCCCACTACTTAAAAATAGGAATATTGAATCGGTTTTTGCGGCAGAATTACGAGCTATTTATGAGCTCTTGAAATTATATAGTTTCGATTTTTGAGCTCATCCCCTTCACCCCCAAACAACCCTTTAATTGATTTAACTTAAGAGAAAGATGCTGAGAAAACTTAAAATATATCGTATTGCGGATATAATTCCTATAGCTTATATACTCTAAGAATAAACTATTAAATCAAGGGCATTTCGATTATTGAGCTACAACCCCTTCGCAAGAAAACCACCCTATCTTCCCGGCTTAAGAGAAAGTTGTACTTAAAATGCGTTAAACTAATTATTTGGCGACTACATATCATTTAATAATTTATAAGCTTCCAAATTACGCGCATTTAGATCAGTAAATTGCAATTTATTTTGTATAGTGCAGTCACTGAAGGTAAAAATCAACGATTACCTTCAATTTCGGTGAACCTTCATCGATTTTCACGAAAATTGGTCAGTGGTTAGAGGATACGTCAAGAAACAAAGGTGACATGGTACCACCTTGCGCCTTTACCCTGAGGGTGGATACCGCCCCTTCTCGGGGGTGAAAATTATTTTATAAAAAATAACTGCACAAATCAAAAAAAGAACAAATTAAAAGCAAAATTTATTATATAAAGTTAATAAAATAAGTCAATACTTTTTAAGTTATTAAAGATCAAAGATTTTAATTATTTGTGAAAAAATGCATGTTTTGAAGAGGTTTTTTGTAAATCACTGAAAAACTGTAAGTTTTTACAAAAAAGTTAATAGTAGTTTAATTCGTATAGCTTATATTCTAAGAATAAACTCTTAAATCACGCACCTTTCGATTATATAGCTACAACCCCTTCGCAAGAAAACGACCCCATTTTCCCGGCTTAAGAGAGTTGTTCTTAAAATAATTTACCGAAATCGAAGGTAATAGTTGATTTTTACCTTCAGTGACTGCACTATAGAAAGAAAATGGCAATTCAATCATTGACATGCGTATATTTTGCAAGCTAATAAATTATTAAACGATATGTAGTCGCCAAATAATCAATTTAAATTATTTTAAGAACAACTCTCTCTTAAGCCGGGAAAATGGGGTCGTTTTCTTGCGAAGGGGTTGTAGCTAAATATATAATCGAAAGGTGCGTGATTTAAGAGTTTATTCTTAGAATATAAGCTATACGAATTAAACTACTATTAACTTTTTTAAGAACAACTCTCTCTTAAGCCGGGAAAATGGGGTCGTTTTCTTGCGAAGGGGTTGTAGCTATATAATCGAAAGGTGCGTGATTTAAGAGTTTATTCTTAGAATATAAGCTATACGAATTAAACTACTATTAACTTTTTTGTAAAAACTTACATTTTTTCAGTGATTTACAAAAAACCTCTTCAAAACATGCATTTTTTCACAAATAAGTAATTAAAATCTTTGATCTTTAATAACTTAAAAAGTATTGACTTATTTTATTAACTTTATATAATAAATTTTGCTTTTAATTTGTTCTTTTATTGATTTGTGCAGTTATTTTTTATAAAATAATTTTCACCCCGAGAAGGGGCGGTATCCACCCTCAGGGTAAAGGCGCAAGGTGGTACCATGTCACCTTTGTTTCTTGACGTATCCTCTAACCACTGACCAATTTTCGTGAAAATCGATGAAGGTTCACCGAACTTGAAGGTAATCGTTGATTTTTACCTTCAGTGACTGCACTATACAAAATAAATTGCAATTTACTGATCTAAATGCGCGTAATTTGGAAGCTTATAAATTATTAAATGATATGTAGTCGCCAAATAATTAGTTTAACGCATTTTAAGTACAACTTTCTCTTAAGCCGGGAAGATAGGGTGGTTTTCTTGCGAAGGGGTTGTAGCTCAATAATCGAAATGCCCTTGATTTAATAGTTTATTCTTAGAGTATATAAGCTATAGGAATTATATCCGCAATACGATATATTTTAAGTTTTCTCAGCATCTTTCTCTTAAGTTAAATCAATTAAAGGGTTGTTTGGGGGTGAAGGGGATGAGCTCAAAAATCGAAACTATATAATTTCAAGAGCTCATAAATAGCTCGTAATTCTGCCGCAAAAACCGATTCAATATTCCTATTTTTAAGTAGTGGGGGGGCTGACTCAGCCCCCCCCACTAGGGTATTAAATTCCTGCTCAGTGGAACGAGCTCAAAATTTTTAGTTTGCGGAATATGAGAGCTCATAAATAGCTCATAAATCAGGGCTATTTGTTTTTTAATTTTTGCAAGTGGGGGGGGGGGCAGCTCAACACGGGTGTTTTCGGAACCTAGAGTGATTAACGAAAACCTTTATGGGGAAACTTAAAACAAGGTTTATCAAGCAATATGACCAAAACGTTCACAAAACCTTATCATTCTTCTGCATGACAATGCTACAATCTACAACGAAAGAAATAGGGGATATTAAGGCACGTATCCATTACGTTGGTACTCTTTGTAGCTGGTCCACACAGTGGATACGTTGGTGCTCCCGCTCGGCGCTCACCCTCGGCAATCCAATCGCTGGCGGTTGATATGTAGAGGAGCGCTTGGCGCATGCCAATCCATTAGATCAGTTACACGGAGCACCAACGTAATGGATAGATACGTACCTTTAGTTAGAGTATCCACGTTATAGTTCCGATTTATCGCTCTACGATTTTCACATCTTTGGGCCACTGAAACTGGCGTTAAACATAATCGTCTTTAGATGGACGAAGAAATATAAAATGCCGTTAAATAATTCCCATTGTTATTCAATATGGTGATGAATCAAATAATTCACGAAGTAAGAAAACGACATGGATACTACATGGAAGCGCATAAAATTACGATACTATGCTATGCCGATGATGCAGTACTAACTGCTGATAACGAGGATGACCTACAAAGGCAGGTCCGCACTTTCAATATCACAGCAAATAAACTGAATATGAGAATATCAGTACAAAAAACTAAATGTATAGTGATAAGTAAAGAGCCGCGTAGATGCAAGTTAGAAGTAGACGGCAAAATTGTAGAACAAGCAGGGGAGCAGGAGGCTAGTTGTAACAATTTTCATATAATCAAATATATCTTGACAGCGATTTTCTTAATTATCATTAATTAAACACTAAAAGCTAGTTTAACTCTTTCTGAATAAAATTGAACTGAAGAAAAGTTAAAAAGACTGGTATTTTTTAATCAACTAGGATTTTACCAAAAAAAGTGCATTGTACAACTTACCCCGCGCTTGGGGCTAGTTGTAACACCTAATGGGGCAGGTTGTAACAGTAGGAATATTCGAATTTTTTGGTATATTTCGAAGAAAATGCCAACGTTGGTCCTGTTGAAAGATGTTGCTCGACTGAATAACGTGGCTTTCGGTGTTCTTAAATATAATTGTAGATGTCTACGCATGAAATTTTGGACCCAATCTGGACCAACTGGATAATTTTGATACCAAGAAGAAGGAAGTTGCTTAGCACTGAGTTTCACGGCACATTGGTAAGCCAGTTTTCGCATCTTCATTGGAATCAGTCCAAAATATATTTTGACGCACTTAAGAAATTTAGTAAAATTCAGCGCAAGTTGTAACATGTTACAACAAGCCCCA
The DNA here is from genome assembly GCF_917563875.1 of Diabrotica virgifera virgifera. Classification (NCBI taxonomy): domain Eukaryota; kingdom Metazoa; phylum Arthropoda; class Insecta; order Coleoptera; family Chrysomelidae; genus Diabrotica; species Diabrotica virgifera. The sequence continues at coordinate 143,226,293 of NC_065443.1, read as the reverse complement.
ACGTTTTGTTACAATAAACCCCGTAGCACACTTTTGTATATTTATTAAAATAACTGTAAAAATAACTTCCTAATCTTAAAATTGGTAAGCAACATCAAAGTATAACTAAATTTAGAAAAGAATTTAACACCGAAAGTTTCATTTCCGTTTAAAACAACAGCGATAACCAAAATTTTATGAGTGTCAAATTTTATATTACCTCATCCAAATGAGCACGTGCACAAGACTATTATTTGCAACTATCGGAGGATGACTGGCTAAACGGTCTCATTTGCAGGGCGATAAGAGAATAAGATTGAGTCAGCTAAATTAGATAAAAACGTTCAAATAACCTATGAAAAAGCCGTGTTACTACTTACCCTGTTACAACTAGCCCCTTGTTCCCCTAATAAAATTCAATTACCTAGGAGTAGAGATCACCAGTGACAGGAATATAAGAACAGAGACCACAACACAAGCAACAAAAGCGGCAAGAGTAAGTGGTTGCCTCCGAGAAACCATATGGAGAAACAAATATCTGCATGACCACGGAAAGCAAAATAAAAGTATACAAGACAACAGTAAGACCTATCCTAACATATGCAGCGGGGACAAGGATCGATACAAGAAAGACGAAACAACAAATCAACAATATCGAAATGAAGGTATTAAGATCAATAGCGGGCATATCATTAAGAGACAGACAAAGCAACGGAAGTATACGAGAACGATGCAAGATTCAAAATATTAACAGGTGGATAAAAACAAGAAAGAAAAACTGGAACGAACATGTAAACCGAATGGAACCAGATAGATTAGCGAACATCTGTAAAAACAACAAGCCGTATAGCAGAAGACCCGTTGGAAGGCCGCTGAAAAGGTGGAAAGACAATGTACAGTCAACAACAACTGAAACAGAATAAGAGGCAGACAAACAGGAGTAATCCTAGTCACACGAAGAAGAAGTTAAATAATTCTTCGACCTACAGCCACAAAAATTATTTAAACAGGATATGCATCAGTTGGTGGAACAATGGAATATGTGCCTTAAATACAGTAGTAATTATTTGTAGAAATGCCTACACATAACTTTTTTCTGGATCAAAGATGCGTTTCAATTGAACAGCCTAGTAATATTATACACAATGTAGATATTGATATAAAGTGTATAATACAATGTAGATATAAAGTTTAAAAAATTTTATTCCTGTTTCTTGTACATTAAGATATTTTTTAAACTTTAGTGATCTATGTTACTTCGATAGTTTTCCGAACACCGAAGATCGAATCCAAAAATTTCGATCAATAGGCAATTAATGTTCCAACAATTTAATCCAGCTGAAAAGTAAATTTATTTACGAATATAAATTTTAAAAATTGTAAACAAAGAGAAATTGTTCAAGCACACCGGTCTAAAATCAAGCATTTACCAAAAACAAATTCAAACCCACTCACTCAGGGCATTCACTTCCAGCGCGCTACACGAAAATATGTATTTGCATTTTTAATCGTGGATATGCAATTATGTAAATAGTGTCATGTCAACGAATACTTTCAAGGTTAAACTCAAATTTGCCAACAGGAGGTGCGGGACACGGTGCTTCAACACAACAGACCCCTTCGGCAAGAGGGGTGTCCCACCATCATATTGTGACCAGAATGTGTGGGAGACCCTTTTATTATATTAGTGCGACATTGACACTGCACCGCCCGTATGTACAATTTAGTTTAGAAAGGGTGGAAAGTATCTGGCGGGTGTATACAATATAAATCCACAAATTTGTGTACAGGTTTAGTTAATAGAGTTACGATATTAGTGTGAAATACGAGGTTGGTAAAAGAAGTACCCAGGCTAAAAAACCAAAACAAAATTAAATATGTATCTCTATTTATCCTATATGTATTTATTACTTTGGCTCACTTTACAGGTCAATGTTCAATAGATTCGATAATCTGGATTTAATTGGTATGGCTAATCTTTTATCATCTTGCCCTTTTTACAATCGCCCTGATGTAATCCTACTTTCAAGTGAAAACCGGTCTCTGTCGGTCTAGCACTCGTTTTGTCCTAACAGTAGCTGTTACTCCATCGTACATATATTATGTTACCGTTAAAACCCGATTTCAGTTAAACCCGAATTTACTAGGAAAAACACCAGTTTTAACTAAGCGCTATAGACAATTCTAGTTTTAACTAATCAAAACTAGATTTGACTGCTAAATTCAGTTAAAACTAGAAATCGCGAACGGATTTCATTTAGAGTAGTTTATATGCGATTCTCTTGTGATTGCATATCGATCAAATCTACCTGACAGCGACTATTCATTTCTGAATGCAATATAGGTTTGGACACAAGACCTCTCCTCGTTTTTATATTTTTACTCTTCTTCCGTTGGCAGGTTTCACACATTGGTATAAAAGTATTGATCATATCAATAAAAAGTTATATTTGCCTATTTCCTGGCTGTTTCAGTCTTCAACCTATCAAGATTTCCATGTAAAATAGCAACATGGGCACAATTCAATTATGCCAAAAATATTTTCGACAGGTACATAATATTTGATAGGGTTCAATTTTAGAAACTAACTTTTTTATTTCGCCAACTTCAACAATTCTAAATCATCTTAGTCTTCAATTTTGTAATGGTGTTTTCTTGGCAGACAGTTCCGCATCTTTTACTTCGACCATTAATTTATTAATATATGCTTTTGATCATATCGTAGTGACTTTCTTTCTTTTATGTCTCTTCCATTTGTAAAATCATTTCCAAAACACGTTCTTTTCACGTTCTTATATCTCTGCTCTCAATCTGATCTTCGATATTATTACTAATGGTGAATAATACACAGTGGTGTAATATAACCAATAAAAACGATGCAAAACAATCAACAGTTTCACACACTACTTTGCTACCGACCGGCCGCCTTCGTCATTAACACTACCCCGAACAAGCCGTAATCGTAATACATACTTGTCTCTTGCAACAATTTTAACTGGTATTCGCCAGTAATTCCAAAAAAGCTACTTTGAACTAGTATAAATTACTCTAAATGAAATCCGTTCGGGATTTCTAGTTTTAACTGAATGTAGCAGTCAAATCTAGTTTTGACTAGTTAAAACTAGAATTGTCTAAAGCGCATAGTTTAAACTAGTTTTTCCTAGTAAATTCGGGTTTTAACTGAAATCGAGTTTTAACGGTAACATATACATATAGAAGTCCCGTCAATTGGGGACGGCACTAATTTGCATATTACTGCACTTGTATAAAAGCCAAATTTGAAGTTTCTTCCTAAACCTGTAACGATCGGATGAACAAGAGGTCATGAAAGCTGAACCAGAAGGATCCGGAAGATATTATCCTTAGATGGAATAAGGATTGACCGAAAGTGGAAAGGTCTAATCGCTTACATTGGCGATACGAAGACCACATTGCTCAGTCGGAAGAGATGTGGACGTGATTCTTTGGATTGGGCTGATGTTGTCATAAAAGATGTTAAATGGATAAATAATGATATGTGAATAGGGCTAATGAAACGACAATAGACAAAAGATGGATATATACCAGTTAACTGATGGTTTGACACATGGGCTCAAAGAAAACGAGACTACTGAATACATAACATACAACAGAAAGATGGGCGCCAGGAAATTTTGACCAATTAAATTTACAAAGCAACAATTAATGAAATAGACATAATACAACAACAGAAAAATTAGCAACAGTGCTACGACAGGCAAATATTCCAGTCTTGAGCTGTAAATAGATAATTAAATAAAATACGACATCGTACACTTTAATAAATCATTAAATATTTGTGCTGTTATCCTTAGCCTCCCTGTATCAGGGTTAGGAATTCTTTTCCGAATGCGTTGTTATAAAGTATGTATCATATAAATGCTATAATCAGATTTAGATCTGATCTGGGCTTTATGCTGGCCAGTATAACTTTTAAATTGAATCTCATCAAGGTAAGTGTTCACTATGCTAGCGACACGAAGACGTGCATGTCATATCCAATATGGCTTTCAAACGGCAAAACATGATCTTAAATGTTTTCAATGTACACATCAATTGATATTCGCCTAATCACCTCAACGTGTTCAGTATGTCCTTTTAAAGCAATACCGCTCCGTAGCACTATGCCGCCACCACCAAAACTAACCCTCTGTATGAGGTTACAACTGACATACTGTTCGCCAAATCTTGTGTAGACGAAGTTTTATCCATAATATGATGAACGCTATACCAGATGTAACCTCATACAGAATGTTAACTTTGGTGGTGGCGGAATAGTGCTATGGAGTGGTATTTATTGGAAAGGAGATACCGAACTTGTGGAGGTGATTGGTTGAATGACAGCTAATAAGTACATTAAAACCATTTTAGAAAATCATGGTCATATTGGATAACAAATTAGTGTTAATGCACCATGACGCAGGTCTTCATCTCGGTAGAATAGTGATTCTACCACCTTGATGAGATTCAATCTAAAAATTATATTGGCCATCGTACAACCAATATCAAATTTAACTCCGATTATACCATCTATACCAATAACCAGTAAAAGATAACCTAGCAAATTTACAGTATTTGATGGAAAACATAAACACTCATACCAATAAGGATGGTCTAAAACTGAACATCAAAAAGACTAAATTCATGATTGTAACAAAGAAGCTATACACCAATGTGAATTTAACCATAAATAATCAGCCAGTTGAAAGAGTTACGTCCTACAAATATTTAGGGGTTTGCTTCACTGATACTAATGACCAGACAAGAGAAATCAAGAGGCGAATTCAGATAGCGAGACAATCGTTACTCAAAATGAAAAAGTTCCTATGCAGCCGGGACATAAATATAAACTTAAGAACGAGAATGTTAAGGTGCTATGTTTTCTCCGTACTTCTGTACGGCATGGAAGCTTGGACACTGAAAAAGACAAACATCAAAAACATTGAGGCATTCGAGATGTGGTGTTACAGGAGAATGTGAAAAAGACCATGGACAGAAAGAGTAACAAATCAAGATGTTTTGCTGAAGATGGGGAAGTCATAAAAACCATACAAACGAAAAAACTGGAGTATCTAGGCCACATAAGGAGAGGAGAAAAGTACTCTCTGCTAAGACTTATAATCCAAGGAAAAATCTCGGGAAAGAGAAATGTGGGACGTAGGAGGATTTCCTGGTTGCCAAATTTAAGGGAGTGGTATGGGTGCAGTTCAATACAGTTGTTCAGAGCTGCAGCCAACAAAGTTAAGATTGCTGTGATGGTAGCCAACCTCCGATAGGAGACGGTACTGCAAAAAGAAGATACCATTTATATATGATACTTTAAAACATCACATTCGGGAAAGAAATCCCATTTCTGTGACACTGGGGGCAGCACAAAAATAAACGTTAATTTCAAAATATGCAATATTTTTGTCCGTGGGGTATATTTCTTTCGCTCCCTCTGGCATGTTTATAAGCTTCTGTTTTAGCGTTGTTTACCACCCCTTTTGCATCCTTTTTGGCGACCTTGTAGTTTTGATGGTTTGTATTAGACCTATCGTCTTACCACTATTTATAGTTTCCTCTTTTCTTTTATTTTTTCTTGCACTTCATTATTTGACCACCACTAGACCTCCTTACTCGTATATTTCTTTTTTGGGCAATTTCGAAATTCAAAATTATTGTAGCATCTTTAATAGTGTTATACATATCCCCAAGTTGTACTAGCACTCCTTTTCATGTTCTCATCCATAGTTTCTATTATTTTTATCCTAAATTCACCTTCTTTAATATCTCCTTTTAACATCCACATCTCATGTTTTGTAGTCTTTTTCGTCAGTTATTTTCAATATTTTGGTTTCGTTTCGCTTCTTACTTCAATGTCCAGCAAAAGCAATTATCATTTACAGACTTTGTATTACCTTACTTTCACATTGATCTTCTTTTCTTATGACAAAAATATAATTTACTTGAAAATTATTTTGAACTTTATGTTGAACAACGTACACAATAATTAGGTACATATTTCAACTAACAGACTAAAATTGTTATTGTTAATGTGTGTTATACTATGAGTTATACTTTTATAATTCTTGAAACCTTTACTTTAAGTCATGAGTCATTTTTCCTTTGTCAGTTTACTGATATTCCAAGAAAGCTTGTTTTATTTCAAACGTCTAAATTCTAAAGCTAATCCTAACGTTTTCATTTGTTTTGTTAAATGTTCAAGAATCTCTTCCTACAAGTCTTTGATTAAAGTCAATTCTTTTATAGTGCACAATGTAATGGCAATTCAACTATTTCTTATTTTTAAATCTAAGAAATTGTAATGGATACTTAGAATAGAGTACTTATCTGGTTTGACTTGAGTCTTGTTGACAACAGCAGCAAAGCGGAACATACCGACTTCATTAGTGATTAAAGAGCCTCATTAAATCTAGAGGTTAAAATCCAGAGATACATTAAGCAGAAACGATAGACAAATAAGAACTTTTAACTAGTTGGATCTATACAAAACGAATTCTATAAGTTATATTTTACGAAAATCATTCGTTATCCAATGTTCCTTTTAAAGAGATAGTCAATAAAAACAAATGTGTATTTATAAAAAGTTAGGGTTACCTTAAAAACCAAAATTGAAATAAAAAACTGTTCGAATAATTATTATTCCAACATTTAAAACTATTATAAAATATTTTTAATTTCGCACAAAGGGTCTAGCCCAGTGATACTCAACCTACGGCCCGCGGGCCGCATGAGGCCCTCCAGCGTTTTTATGCGGCCCGAAGGCTAACTAAAGGGCCCTGTGATCAAATTATTTGTCAAATTTCACTTGTTTTTCAAATTATTTGATAGTGTGCCGATGTGTTTGAGGCGTGAGGAAAACAATTGAATGCCTTTAATTTCAAATTATAGTGAAATTTTTAAGAAGTCCATTAAAAAGCAATGTATTATTACTTTTAGTAATAAATTATTAAAGTTATTGAACAAATACTTATTTTCAAAATAATCAATACTTATTTACTACATTGCAACGACCCACAAATAATTGTGACCTTCAAACAACACCCTGTGTATTAAAATTTTCAAAATTCGTCTACACACTTGAAAAGGGCACAAAAAGCTAAGTTGAATAGCTTTAGAACAGATAATTTAATGACATTAATTTTGAAATTATATCGAAATTTTTCTTTTGAAAGTTCGAGTTCTTAAAAATTTCGACATGATTTCAAAATTAAAATCATTGAACTGTCTGCGCAAAAAATGGAAGCCCCATTAAAGCTCTTTCAAATAATGTGCAAACTGGTTTTGAAAATTTCAATATACAGGATGCTGATTCAAGGTCACAATGGATTTATAATTTTGTTTACTCCGGACCTGGATTTTTTTGTGATTAGTAATTGAATGATTTGGGTTCTAAATGTGACATATGTGTATCAAATATCAAAAAAATATACAATGTGGTTCTAAAGTAATGGGCAAAATCGATAAAACACCCTGTAACTCGGTTATAAAGTCGGTGGAGCAATAAATTTAGTATGTCTAGGACCGCCTCATTTACCTCTATTCACCATTCAAGCACGTGGCAATAGCTACTATGTGGCCCAGGAAAGAAAAATGTTGAGTATCGCTGGTCTAGCCGGTAGTGAAAAATGTCCGCAGCGCTATTCCAAAAATAAAAACACCCTTTGATCTAGGGGTTTTGTTCTATACTCGTAAAGTCGTAACCTCAAAAAAAAATTAAAAATGAGTATCGTTATTTGTCGATATCTTTGGTTTGAATCAGCATAAAAACTTCTTTTTTCTTTCATTTTGTATTGTAGTTTTTATTGCCTATAGCGAAATATTAAAATTTTAGCGCGGAATTCAATTTTTTTGCTTGTTTTCAATGTTTTATGCTTAAAATAAAGCACTGATGGTAACCGATAAAACTAAACTTTATCAGGATTACTTCGCATTCCACACTTCAAAACACAACAGAAATGAAGCATATTATCGGTTATTCCAGTAAAAATGTTAAATTAATCCTTGTACAAAACAAAATTACATACAAATAAATGCAACTAAAATGATCTAAAACACATTAAGAACTGATAGAATAACATTTATGTTTCCCTCCCAGTCGCCATATTGACATAATCTTGACAGCATGTTGGAATGGTCTATTAATTGAAACGTACGTCGATGTGTAATATCATTGATACGTACTGTCAATGTAATAATTAGGAAATGGCTATTATCGGTGGACGTATTTTATAAAGTTATATTGTACATTTATATTTTACTATGTTATAATATATTTAACACAACATAATTTTATAAAATAAACACAATACATATAAGTTATAAATTCCAATATCGTCGCCTCAAAGTAACAGTAGGATATGTAAAAAAATGACTTTTGTGATATTCATGTCAAGTGATTCGAAATAAACCCTTCTGTTGAGTGTAAGACTAACATAAATAAAAAGTGAAATACTTTTTTCATAATATTACACATCCTTGTGTAGCTTAATTTCTTTTAGCCCAAATTCTATAATGCAACACAGAGACAACTTACATATACCATTATATTTTGTCGTTTACCCATTTTGGTCATCAATATTAATGCAACACTAAGTTATCTTACGCACATATCCTGCTGTTGCCATGTAGTTATTGCTGAGTTGCGATTATGTTTTTGTTTGTATTATCCAGGTTGTGGTCACAATTTTATCTTCAGTTTCAGTACTTAATCTTAAACAATAGTTCTATTACAATGATGTTAAAAGGTGTATGTTAAGAGTAAAAATGAATAATTCAGCCAATTTAAATTGTAAAAATTATGGGTATCTAGAAGAAGTCAGTACATATTTAGTTTATTTAGCGAACAAAAATAATACCTACTGATTCTGAGTCGTTATCTGGAATTTATGAAGCAAAGGAAAAGGTAAGTTAAATTCATGATAAATTCCCCTTTGGAAATTTAGGTCTGAATAAGAAAATGCAATAAGTTTTTACTTTCACAACTTTCAGCATCCGCTATTACCAAAACTGATTCTGATGATTTTTTCATTTTATTTTGTTTACTATCTTGTCAAATTTTTAAATTTTTGAAAAACAATTTTTTCATGTTATAATTTATGTAATAACATGTTTGAACCACAAAATTGTTTTGTTTTTTGTATTGAAATGTGTAAAATTTTAAACAAAACTTTAGTGCAATATAAGTTTATATAACGAAAATTTACGGATATCGTTAAAAAACATTATCTTTGAGGGCAACAGTAGGACAACTAATTTTTTTCCAATTATTTTTCACTCTTTTACGAATTAATATAAATTGTTACGTGACGCATGCAAAGTTAGGTACTCAAACAAAATTCCATGTAAATCGATTCAAATATAAAAAAGTTATTAATTACTCTGAAGTTTCGTAAAATTTTCAATTACGTTTTTTTCGAAACTACATTATTTTACATATCCTACTGTTGCTTTGAGGCGACGATATAGGGCTTTTCATCGATTGTCATTTGTTTCGAGCTTCTGTCATGTGTCACATAATATTAATATATCTACGTCATACGTCTTTGGTTTGTATCATTGGTTATATCAATAACGTATGACGTAGATATATTAATATTATGTGACACATGACAGAAGCTCGAAACAAATGACTGTGAATGAAAAGCCCTATATACAAAAAATGCGCTAATGTCACTGTCATTGAAAATAATAAACGTCAAACTCAAAGTAAACAACGTGTCAAAGACTTTGTTCTTATTGTTTATCCTTGTTTAACTTATTGTTGTTTCTATGGACAGGCGGCTTAATTTTGCGATGCTAGTTTCTGTAAGTAAATAAGAGACCTAGTATAAAAAGTAATTCGTGAATCATTTCATGCATTGGCAAAGATAGAGTGGAAGAACTATATTTTGGCATGGAGGATGAAGGAGAAAAAGGACACTGAGCTAGATTATATGTTTAGGGCCCCTAACTGAGCTAGATTACACCCTTAGTCGTTAGGGCACCCGTAGCCCTTATGCCAAAATTTTTAAAAATAGAACCAATACTTCTCTATCGATTCGTAAAATGGCATAAGGTAGAAAATCGTCGCAGCACATGACATTTTCTTTACAAAAGAAAATTCAATTTTTACGCAGATATCTTTAGGAAACCCTACAGTTTTCACATAGTTTATATTTTATCGCCAACCGTCACTACACTAAAGTCATCCCCCCCCCCCCCCCATTCATTATTGTACTCATTTGCGGCAGTAAGGAACACTTTATTGCACTGAAAGAAGAATTTTACTTTATCTGCCGTGATTATAAATTATTCGAGATTGGATGTACAAGTAAGTGGTCGATGGCAGTAATCGATTATTTATTTGAGTAGACTTTGAGATTTATTTACTTTAATTATTAAATATTGTGTACAAAATTTACGTTATTGTTAATTAAATTTATGCCAAAAAGTGAAATTCTGTAGTATTTTGTAGTTATATTCATACAAAATAAGTCAAAACTTTAAAGATTTAGTAATTAGGTACCTATTCAATATTGATAACTATCGATTAAACATCGAAACCGGCCATCATGCAAAAGTCATCTGTCATTACTGTCATGCGAAATGTTTATTTCGTCTGGAATTAAAAAATTCTTAAATTGTAAGTAAGTGTTAATCTTTTTAATGATTGGCGATAAAATTTTGTATGCATCACATCAACTTTTATCGAACTCGTCTGTTACTCGCCTCGCTCACTTCGCTCCCTCTGCTCGTAATATCAGACTCGTTCGATAAAAAGTCACTTTACTGACTTGGTACATAAATAATACTAAATAATAATAATAGTCCAGGGTAATAAGGTTTTTTCCATGACACTTGAACAGCCAGGGTACTGAAGCGTTTTTTCGACAGGTAATACCTATAAGAGCAAATTGTAACTATTTCCTGTGTAGGATCTGGCGGCCATTTTTATTTATAAACAATTAAGTTTCAAAAAATGGCATTTTTCACTTTTTTTTCAAATCAATGGAAAACAGGGAATAGTATATTACATACCTAGCGGGAAAGTACTCTATTTCAGCCGAGCGGCAAGGTAGTTTACCGAGGTGCGAAGCACCGAGGTAAACTACAGACGCGAGGCTAGAATGAGTTCCCGCGAGGTTTGTATACTATTTTACTCTATATGTGATAAGTAAATTCATTACATGGACAAATAAAAATTGCTAATATGTTGTCTCATGTAGAAAATCCAGAAACGTCGGCGTCATCATCTATTTCTGAAACTCATAATTTTGAGCAACACGGTCTTACTTTAACCGTTAATATTAATCATAATTCCAATGTAACTATTAATATTTATAATTCCAAATAGTTTTCTTTTTGTTATTGTTGTTGTTGTTTCTTAATTAAATAAATGTTGAGTGGATTCTATTCTTTCTAAACCATCTTTTAATCAAAAGTGACATTGACATTTGCAGGTAGAAAAGTGACAGATGCTAGCCGGGAAAGTACTTTCCCGGCTAGCTGGGAAAGTAAAGTAATAAGTCGCTTCCTGATTACTTCAAAGGTTAGAAATCCAAAAATTACTAACTGATCGTGAGTAAACATGGTTTTTTTAGTACAAATATCTTCGAGATTATTGAAAAAGCTTTAAAATGACGTATTACAAAGTTTGATATACTCATTTATTGTTAATATAATTGCGAAAAAAGGTCGGAATTGCAAAAAAAATGATTTTCGCAATAACTGTTGTAAAAATTAGTGTACAGCTTTGAAATTTTTGTCAAATAAGGGTTCTTTGGTGCTTAATATGTGATAAAAATTTGAAAGCGATTCATTGAATTGTTTAAATTTTATTCAAATTGTTTATCCCAGAGAGCATTTTTTGCAATAACAAAGTCAGAAGAAAATGACGTTAGAACCATTCCATATGTGTCAAATGAAAGAGCATGAGCTATATTTTCAACTTGGTTTAAAAAAAGTGAATAAAAAATGCATTTATTAGTAATAAATAATTATGCAAAAGTATCGTAAATCTTTCCTTATAAACTTTTTATTTTTTTATATAAGAAATTATACATATTTATTACAATTTTTTATCAATTATGATATAGATAACATTACTTGGTAGTTGTGCACTTAACAGGGTAAAAAAGTTAATTTTTTTGGAAAAAGTAATTCAAAAAGTTTATAAAGAAAAATTGACGATACTTTTGCATAATTATTTATTATTGAGAAAATATTTTTTTTTTGCAATTCCGATCTTTTTTCGCAATTATATTAACAATAAATGAGTATATCAAACTTTGTAATACGTCATTTTAAAGCTTTTTTCATAATCTCGAAGATATTTGTACTAAAAAAATCATAAGTTTCACGGTTTTCCGTTGATTTGAAATAAAGGGGAAAATGCCATTTTTTGACAGTTAATTGTTTATAAATAAAAATGGCCGCCAGATCCTACGCAGGAAATAGTTATAATTTGTTCCTATAGGTATTACCTGTCGAAAAAACGCTTCAGTACTCTGGCTGCTGAAGTGTCACGAACAGGGTATATTTTTGTCTTATTACCCTGGCCTATAACTATTACACTCAATAGTACATCTCTCAACTGAACTTCTATTGAAATCCGATGGTGTAAATATAAAAATGCTAAAAAACAGTTTCAGAACTTCATCTTAGTGAAATCAAAGAGTAGGGTCACATAAGTAAAATCAGGATATTACATATTTGCTGTCAGAAAATCATTGCTCTAGCGACTAAAATGAGTGATAAACATGAGATACTTTGATTTACTTGGGTACATCTCACAAGGATTTGATGAATTGCTGAATTTTTAAATAACGGGTTATACTTAGTGTGACCAACTAGCCCGAAAAATCCGGGACATGGCCAGAATTACGAAGTCGTGTCCCGGCGTCCCGGATAAGGCTTCCGAGCCATCCGAATTTTCAACGTTTCGGTAAAATAATTTAAAATTTTGAATACATCGTTCTTCTAAGAATTCACATCAAATTGAATTGGTGGTACGAAAAAAGTCGACAATTTCTAGACTATTATACTAATTAATACCTAGTGTGACCAACTCCAATTCAGTCGAATTCGGGACAAGGCTGAAAATACCCGAAATCCGGGACTTTTCAATGAAAATCGGGCCATTTCTTTAATATAGAACTTTAATATTGGCATTTTGTTTATTATTTAACATTTTTATGTTGACAATGATATTTTGGATGAGATTCAGCCACAACTGGTTGTAATGATAATTAAATTTTTGTTAGTTTTTGTCGGTTTGACTTCCAATCTGAAAATTGTTCTCAAAAAAAGGAAAAAATTAGAAAATCAACTGATGTTGGATTTCCATGTAAATATAACCGTAGGTTAATATAAAAATGTAATTATCATTACAACCAATGGTGGCTTACTAATCCCATCAAAAATATAATTGTCAAACATGCCAAAAGAAAACCGCTTCAGAACATTTTTATGTTGATTACTTCTTACTATAATTGTAGCTTGTTTGTTAAAATCATAATATTTGTCTTGCGATGAAATATAATACCACTATATAAAATGTAAGCATTTTGGATGTGGTATTAGCATAATTACTGTCTAGAAATTGTCGACTTTTTCGTCCCACCAATTCAATTGGATGTGAATTCTTAGAAAAATGACGTATTAAAAATTTCAAAATAGAATTTTACCAAAAACGTTTTAAATTCGGATGGCCCGGAAGCCTTGTCCGGGACGCCGGGGCACGACTTCGTAATTCGGGCCATGTCCCGGATTTTTCGGGCTAGTTGGTCACACTACTAATACCACATCCAAAACGCATGCATTTTATATCGTCGTATAGTTCTACGAAAACTCAAACTCTTGACTTTTTCCGGTTTCTGTATTTTAATTATCGTCTTCTGAAGAGACGATTTAAAAACATGAATATCAAATAATGATAAATCCAACATTAGTTGATTTTCTAATTTTTCGTTTTTTTGAGAACGATTTCCGGAGTGGAAGTCGAAACGTCAAAAACTAACAAAAATGTAATCATCATTACCATTACAACCCATTCCATCAAAAAAAATTTGTCAACATAAAAATGTTAAATAATCAATAAAATGATGATATTATAGTTTTATATTTAAAAAAATGGCCCGATTTTCATTGAAAAGTCCCGGATTTTTGGTAGTTTTTTCAGTCTTGTCCCGAATTCGAGTAAACTGGAGTTGGTCACACTACTTATACTCCTAAGAACGTTTTCAAATCAAACACAGAACCTAAATCAACCTTTAAAATAATGCAGATATTATAACAAGATATTGAGAATTTCCTATAGGTATAATTAGAGAAGAATGGATAAATAGGAATAGGAAAAGAAAAAATACAGTTCTACAAATCGCCGATGTTTACAGTTAGACGTACAATCGTCAAGTGAAACCATTTTTGGTCAGGGCGTCCAGAAATTCGACGCCTTGTGGTTTTTGTCTCTCTCACTCTCGCTGAAATTTTATGAAAACTTCCGACGCGCAGCTGCCGCTTCTAGCAGATACACATCTACAACTCGACTCACTTTTCAAATCTTAGCGGAGTTGCCGGCTTTCTATTGTCATCAAACGATCTGCGATCTTCGGAAAATGGGGAATCTAGATCGTGAGAATAGATTTATTATGTATCATAGTTTTATAAATAGTTGTTTCGGACAAGTTAAAATATTTAGGTGGGAAATGTGTAGATTTATAGTGGATGTAAGTCAACTGTGGATTTTTTAGGTCGATGATCATCAGAATAATGTAGGAAAGTATTTTTATATGATTCTGCTGACAAAGTAATGAGCATTGATACGTCGCAAAAAAAGAATCCTTGTAATGTAAATTTTTATTGGGCAGATGGGAAAGTAGCTCAAGGCAAAACATCATTATCCCCTTTGCCTCCGCCCCTATTCGGGGTATGTTTTTCTTTAATATGTCCAGCTGAAATACAGCTTGGCTCTTTGAGGTAATAAATATTTTGGGCGAAATGAGTACTGAGTACAATAAGTGAAAGCACCTCGTGTGATTTGAGCAATTTTGTTTTGTGTTAACTCAAACTTGTTTATATTCAGTTTGCAAAAGATTATGCAAATATTGTTGTTCTAGCACTTTAAATATTCAGATCTCCAGTCAGGTTGCCGGGTTAAACTGCCACGAAGACTGCATGAGACACGACCTCATTACATCCGCGATTCCTGCACAAGCGCGACTTTGCACTTTTGTACTGTTATTGCCCTTTGCTACATTGTTTTGTTACAACAACCTAGCGCAGCATTATGTAGTATTTATAGGTCTGATAACTGTTATACAACCAATAGATCATTTTAAGTTTTAGACGCCATGTGTCGTCTTAGTTGGCAAGCATAAGTTGGCCGCCTTTGAATTTTGGTGTTACAGAAGAATCCTACGAATATCATGGATTCAAAGAATGTCGAACGTGGAAGTAACTAGAAGGATAGGAAATCAACCGGAAATAATACTAACTATCAAAAGACGAAAACTTGAGTACTTGGGACATGTGATGAGAGGGCAAAAATACTCATTATTACAACTTATTATGCAAGGCAAAATCCGAGGAAAGCGAAATGTGGGAAGACGAAGAACATCCTGGCTTAAGAACTTACGGGAATGGTTCGAATGCAGTAGTGCAGAGATATTTAGAGCGGCAGTCAACAGGGTCCGCATTGCCATGATGATTTCCAACCTTCGATAGAAGATGGAACTTAAAGAAGAAGAAGTCGTCTTAGTACCTACTGCATATCCAAACCACATTAATTTTTTCCATTTTGTGAGTTAAACAAATGATGTTCTATTAGAATTTACTGGAAGTTTCTTTCTAACGCAGGTTTCTTTCTAACTGGAATGACGCAAATTCTGAATGAACAAAATGCTTTGCCTCTTTGAAGCTTTGTTAAAATATCATCCAACCACTATTGACTACAGCAGAATTGATAAGACTCCTCGTTGAGGACATCGTTCTGCTGCTATTAGTGGTGGTCGACTGGTTTAATCAATTTGATGATGAAAGGTACCTGTTCCTATTGTCTATTTCTTCTTCCTCCTCTTTATAAGCAATTCTGCTTGTTCATTGGAGGATAGATACCTCTATGGAAGGTTGTCACTCCATCTTTTGCGCGGTTGACCGATACTTCTACCGATTGGTGATTTTTCTCTTGCTATTTTGACTACACGGTTCTCCCCTATTCTGCTTATGTGATTATTCCATTCTTTTTTCTGTTAAGTGTCTATTCGTTTATACTGTGTACATTACATTTTCTTCTAGTGTCTTCACTCTTTCGATATCTCAGCGTATTTCCTACAATTCTTCTCAGTACTCTCATCTCTGGCGTTTCCAGTAGTTGTTGTGTTGTAGCTGTGTTGGGCCTTGTTTCTGATTCATATGTCATTATTGGTCTTAGACTAGCTTTATAAATTCTTGACTTCATCTCAGTGTTAATATATCGGTTTCGTCCTATACCTATTATTATTAAGGCATCCTACAAGTCTATTTAAAAAAAAGTTTGTAACATCTACCCCGGGTTCCCCCTAAAACTCCCCATAAGAATCATAAAAAATGGCAATAATCGCCCAATTTTTATTTATTTAACAGCTATATAGAAACTGACTTCATTTGCGACAAAATTCAAAAATTTGATACGAAAGCTGCCCTTTTCACCTTTAAAAAGCATTTTGATTTTTGTCGATAGAACACTCTAATCAAAAGATATCGAATTTTTACTGTCGAGTTGATACACATCGAATTTAAAAAAATTAGATTTCGAGTGTGCAGATGACGTTCCAAATCGCCGGTCGCTTCAAGCGTTGTGTTAGAGACAATGGTACATTCTACACAAAAAGTACTAATAAACATTTTTGGTCAAAATTATCTCAGCAACATTTCTTATTTGAAACATTTTTTTCTACGGCATGCAGATTATTGCTAAATCGATGTTTTTCGTCCTCCACCCCCTTCGAGGGTTTTCGGCGGAAGCCCGGGAGTAGGAGTGGCAAAAATTTTTGCATCTTTTTGGGGGTCCCAAATTTAACATTCTAAGCAAAATTCAGCTTGCTCGTATGATTTTTAGACCTCAAATAAATATCTAACTATTAGACTAATCTGGCTAAGGTATTTTGCTTTTACAAGATTTTGAAATGAGTTTAATTCGTTGAATAATTTTAACATTTGTTTTTAATACATATTTCAGCCCTTAGAAATAGTTTCTCAGACTTTTGATGTAAAATAATTAGGGAAGCAGGAATTCAACAATTTAGAATTTCCCCATGAGTTTCCTATAGCCCGTTTGACGATTCACCACCCGTCACCTGGTATATAATATTACGAATTACCCCCAGAGGGTTTTAGCGAAAAATAGCCTAAAAAATAAACGTCTTCAAAACCGCCTTTCTAAAACTCTGTAATATGATATAAATTTACCGGATGCTAGTATCACCGGCCCTTGAGACTGAGGGGTGTAACATCCCTTAGGTCTGTCTAGTTAACATTTTTTGCCTTTGTTCTGTCTAAAACTTGGTTACCTGCTAATAATTCCACCCTAATTATATTCCGCATTCCATTTTCAGCAGATCGTCTGCTTACACAGATAACCGATGTTTATTGTTGTCGCTCCTCTGTGCCAGTCGACATCCGTAGTAACTTTGATGAGAGTTTATCTATTGCATAATAAATGATTTTTGGGTCTAATTAACTTCCATGTCGTGTGCGTACTCGTGAAATAGCTTTATACATAATAATTTCTATCATGGAATGGCAAAATAGAACAACGAAGTAACTTCGGTTAATGCATTATTGAAGACCAACGCTGACTTTACTTTCGATTTTAGTTTGCAGAGCTCGAGCATGAAATTATTTGAACTTCAATAAAATCGTTACTTTTTAAATTATTTACTTCATTGGAAAGATATTAACGACTGTTTTAAAATAATTTAGAAACTATTATGTACGTGTAGGTAAATACTATTAATAGTTATTTATGATATAAGTGTTAAAAGTACACGTTTAAGGCACGCATGTGAAAGTTTTCAATTCATATGAGTGCCTTTGAAATGTACTTTTTAACACGCATATCATACAATATTTTTTCTACAAACGTAATTACAGGACAATATCTACAAAAACTTTTACTTGAACTTGACTGACATTACATTTTTATATTTTTTTGACATTACATCAAAATGGCCTATACGGTCAATACGAACTGCAGTGCCTTAAAAATTTTAAAGCACTAGTGCCTTAAAGTAGCATTTTTAACGCTCGTATGGAGTGCTAAAAATTGCATTTTTAACATGGTTGTAGAAAAAAAATATAAAATTAAAGATTTCATTTTAAGTAGCACTGACAGTAACAGCAATTTAGAAAATCTGTTTTTTTTTCTAAATATCTAGCCGGCATATTTTTAACTATTTGAAAGAATTTTGAAATGTACATAACAACTACAAATATTTTACCAATTTACTGATTTTCTTGTTAGTTTCAAAGATGTAATTAAAAGCTGCCTCATCTTTTATACTCAAATAATCGTTTCTAGAACTGTACTGAAACCTTTCACTAAATATTTCATTTATTAGTAAATATGTTATAGTCAAAGGCCGAAGGTTTTGACTAGGCTGACGGTCTTGGTCAAAGCCCGAAATAAATTACAGTTTCGGCCGTTGACTAGTCAAACCTAGGAGAAAGTTGGTCAGGCATAGGTCGAAATTTAATTTTTTTTTATGAAATCGGGGTTTGACTAGATCAGCTATTAAAATGTCGTAATTTGTTAAATTAGGTTTAATAAAACGTCATTTTTTTAATTTTAATGTTTATTATTTTTATATTGTCGTAATTAATATAAAAAAAAATAGTGTTTATTCTCACATGTTGAGGCATTATGGCATTTCGAGTTGCACAATACGTTAGACCTTCTACACTTACATGTTTTTTAAGACCATTTCTTATTGCAGTAGCATTTTATAAAACCTTGTCCTCCAAATTGAGAATCTTTTGTACTAATTTCTCTTAGAGACAGCTTAACGTCTGGAACAACTCCGAAATTAAGAAATTCTCTTTGCATTCTTTTATTTGATTTCTTGAAAAAAGTGTGTTTATTGTTCCGTATTTCGTACCAACTCTATTAGGTTTATATAAACCGTCAATTGTTTTATCTTGTATGATACCCAAAATATTTCGAGCATCTCCTTTGGTTCCATCAAAGCTTTTTTTCACTTAATTGTTTCATAGAATTAGCCTGGACATGAAGACCTGCAATCGCCTTTCCTTTATTTATTTTAATCTTTTCTGTCTGTGCACAACGCATACATGTGACTTTTCTTTCAAAACCTCCATAGTATGCACCAAGTGTGCTGTTAGCGCACACAACATGTACCACCTGATTACAAAGTATGCGCGTATGTGCGCCAGACCTCTCTTTTTGGCAAATACAACAAACTACATCTAAAGAAGTAATCTGAATTGTTTGACAATTTTCTTCCTCTCCTAGTGACGACGGTCCAAGGGCTTCGTTAGTATTATGGTGATCCTTGAATCTTCGTTGGAGCTTCGTTAGTTCTTTCTCCGATTGCATAATTTGTAATCAGGTGATACATGTTGTGTGCGCTGACAGCACACTTGGTGCATACGCATACTATGAAGGCTTTGAAAGAAAAGTTACATGCATGCGTTGTGCACAAACAGAAAAGATTAAAATAAATTCCGATTTCGATCGGAAAAATTGTAACAATACCCATCCCCAGCTTTGATAGAGCCAAAGGAGATGCTCGAAATATTTTGGGTATCATACAAGAAAAAAAACAACCGACGGTTTATATAGAGTTAGTACGAAATATGGAACAATCAACACACTTTTTTCAAGAAATCAAATAAGAAAATGCAAAGGAGAATTTTCTTAATTTCGAAAATGTTGTATTTTATGTTTGTATAGCTCCTCTCCTGTATTTTACTATCGAGAGCTCTTTTCGGAAACCTTTCGGTCTCCATTCTCACTACATGACTAGCCAATCGAAGTTTCTGAAGTTTAACGAATTCTAAGATCGGAGTCTCTTTGAACAGTTATACTCCAGGCTGTGGGTGAAAAATAGGT
Source organism: Diabrotica virgifera virgifera (assembly GCF_917563875.1). Lineage (NCBI taxonomy): Eukaryota > Metazoa > Arthropoda > Insecta > Coleoptera > Chrysomelidae > Diabrotica > Diabrotica virgifera. The sequence goes on along the minus strand of NC_065443.1, from coordinate 143,206,204 downwards.
CGATTTCAGGATATAATTCAGGAATTTTTGAAACCTATCAGGTGTTGTAAAGGACGATGCCAGGAATAACTTCTACTAAAATGTGACCAAAAATATTGTGAGCTTTTTTTGTTATTGCGATTTTCATTTGTTAAATTTGCAATTTTTAAAGATTTTTAATTTTGCAGCTTAGGATATTGATTCTAGGGAAAAACTTTTTAATAGAAAGTTGTAGTAAATTAAAAAACCTACAATTTGAGCTATGGTAAGTTTAATTTCGTTTATTGGTTATTGCAACACAGCCTGCGAAAGGTCCAAAATGGCCGTTTTTTACAATTGCGTTATTTATTGTACAAATAATTTTTTTTCATTTTTTAAAGCTTTAAAATGAAGATCTTTCAATTTCAAACATAAAAAAAAATTATAAGGCCGGATTAACGAATTTGTTGCTTAGATATTATAAATTGTTTATCCCAAGAGGTCAAATGTCGAAGGCTATAACTTTTTGAAAAAAAAAATCGTAGAGAGTTGGTTAAACATCCAATCTCCTTCTAAAGAGTTATATTTTCATATTCTGATGTAAATAGATGCGTAAAACATTTTTAAACTTCTAATTTTTGGGTTTGAAAATAAGGGGGCAAATTTCGTTATAAACATTTAGAGCTGAAGCGGACCTGTACATCCTATGAGTTTTTAACTTACAGATTATTGTTGCTAAAAAGGAAACGAAGATTTATAAAAAAATAAAAAATTTCTACGATTAACTGAAGCCGAGCTAAATGTTGGGCTTGAAAATAAGGGGGCAATATTCGTTATAAACATTTAGAGCTGAAGCGGCCCTGTACATCCTATGAGTTTCTAACTTACAGATTATTGTTGCTGAAGACGAAACGAAGATTTATAAAAAAATAAAAATTTTCTACAACCAACTGAAGCCAAAATAATTGTTTCTTTTTTCTTAAACCGTAGTGCCTTTATTTACAACAATTAAGAAATTATTTTTCAAACATAAATTCAAAACTCTGGTCCTCCAAGCTTGGGGGTTGAGGCAATGGGCTTGCTCCTCATTCCTCGGAAAAAGTATATTGCAAAAAACCCGAAAGTAAAGCCTCGGAAAAAGGACGGACATTCTGGAAAACGAAATTGGCAACGAAAACGGATATTGAATGTTGGAACGTGGAATATACAGGGTATTAAAGGAAAGACTGCAGAAGTTCAGCAAGAAAGTTTAAAAATGAACATGGACATTCTAGTGTTAACTGAGACCAAGAAGAAAGGACAAGGAGTAGACGATGTAGGAGAATATGTACACATATATAGTGGAGTCAGAAAGGATGAACGTGCCAAAAGAGGAGTATCTATACTCATTCATAAGAAGTATAAAAATCATATAACAAGTTGGCAAGCAATAAACGATAGAATAATAACAGCGAATTTGACCGTAAAGGGGCGTCGTTTATCAATTGTAGGGGTATACGGACCGACTGATGATGCTAAAGTGGAAGAGAAAGAACAATATATCGCAACCTTAGAAGACACCATAATAGAAATCGGTAAAAGTCGGGAGCTCTTAGTTTTAGGAGATATGAATGCACGAGTGGGCAAAAAAATAGGAAGTAATGTCATTGGAAGGTATGGAGAAGAAATCTTAAATAATAATGGGGAGCGGTTAATAGAACTTTGTACGCCAAATGAACTAAAAGTCATGAACGGATTCTTCAAACACAAAGAAAGATATACATACTTACACGTGGATTCAAACAACACGCAATTTGAAATCGATTATTGATTATCTAATTGTGGCCCAAAAAACTAAACTGAGAATCCTTGATGTTAGAGCATACAGAGGAGCAGAAACTGGAAGTGATCATTACTTGATAAAATCCAAAATAATACTGCCTTCATGGGCCCAACAGAAACAGGGTGTCTCAGACTCAGGGAATGGACAGAAAATTGAAGCGGTTCGATATAATCTAGAAAGTTTAGAGCACCACAGTACAAAAATGCTATACAGAAGCCGACTAGATAATATATTGGATGAAGGAACACTGACACAAAACATAGAAAACGTACACCAACACATTATTTCAAGTATACACCAAGCCGCCAAGGAGGCGCTAGGTATAAAAGAAAATAGAATACATAAAGGTAATAGCTGGTGGAACGAACATCTACAAACACAAAAAGAAAATAAACAACAACTATACCAAAAATGGTTAAACACTGGCCCGATAGAAGACAAGGAAAAATACAGAAACGCCCTCAAAAAATTTAAACAGGACGTATGGCAGATAAAAAATGATTCATGGGAAAAGAAATGTAATGAGTTGGAAACATATATAGGTGGTAGGAGAAGTAGAGAATCGTGGAGGTTTATCAAAACATTGAGATCAGATACAACAGAAAATGTAAGGCTTGACAACATAACAACAAATACATGGGAACAGCATTATAAATCCTTGCTGACTGAAGACCGCCCACAATACATACAAGAAGAATCAAGCCCAGTAATAGTAGAAGGTGAAGAAATAACAATAACAACAGAAATGGTACAGAAAGCTATCTCACAATTAAAAAATGGTCGGGCACCTGGCCCTGACAATGTTTCCGCAGAACTAATAAAATCAGGTTCAAAGAAATTAATCCGAATGATCACAGAATTCCTTCACAGAATTATTAACGGAGAACAAGTTCCAAAAAGCTGGAAAGAGGGCTAGATCTCTTCAATACACAAAAAGGGAAGTAAAAGTGATGTCAACAATTATAGGGGAATAAATGTAACAAGCACAATGAGCCGTTTATATGGCAGAATATTGAAAACCATTATTTGCGAAGAATATCAACCCTATGAATCCGAAGAACAGTGTGGTTTCAGGGCCGGCCGATCTACGATTGATAATATATTCTGTCTAACACAGGTTATGGAAAAAAGACTAGAACGTGGACAAGACACACATATACTTTTTGTCGACCTAACGAAAGCATATGACACAGTGCCCGTGAAAAAATTGTGGAAGGTTTTGGACAATACACACATATCTGCAACTGTCATCAAAGCCATACAATGCCTCTATAAAGATTCTATGTCAAGGGTAAAGAGAGGTAACCATCTGTCATCTAGCTTCCAAGTAACAAAAGGCCTTAAACAAGGGTGCTGCTTATCTCCCATTCTTTTCAATATATATACCGACGGTGCTCTCAGACTTTGGAAGCAGAAATGCAGTGGTATGGGTACACCAATCGGAGACATAACATTATACAATTTGAATTATGCAGACGACCAGGTGGTAGTTGCCCAAGATAAGGAAGACTTAGAATATATGACCAGAAAATTGATGGAAGAATACAGGAAATGGGGTTTAGAGGTAAACATAAGGAAAACACAATATCTACACATCGGTAACCAAATACAACAGGAGGACCTAGATCTTGACGGAAGTGACTACATCAGGGGTTGTACAGAGTATATATATCTAGGGATTAAATTAACAAATAGTGGAAGAACGGAACCCAGTATAGATGATAGAGTGACGAAGGCTAGAAAGGTTACTAGAACCCTAAACCCTGTCTTATGGCAACATAACATAAATTTAAATACAAAAATGAGGATGTACGACGCTATTCTGAAACCAATTTTAACGTATGGCTCCGAAGTGTGGCAAATGACAAAAAAATCCGAAAATAAGCTGCTTACTACTGAAATGGATTTTTTTAGAAGATCTGCCAGAATATCGAGATGGGACCATGTTCGAAATGAACAGATCAGAGAAAAAGTAGGTAAGCAGAAAACAATAGTGGACGAGGTACAACGAAACCAACTTACTTGGTATGGACACGTCCAACGAATGGGAGATGAAAGATTACCAAAAATTACAATGAGATGGATACCGCCAGAAAAACGGAAAAGAGGAAGGCCACCGACCTCCTGGAAACAAGGAATTACAAAATCCATGTCAGAAAGAAATCTTCAAGAAAATGACTGGCTAGATCGACAGGCTTGGCGATTGGGTACCGGAAGGCGTAGAACGCTATAGAACCGGTTATATATGTAAAGAAATTATTTTACAGTCATTGACTAAAGAAAGACTTATATTATCTTAAATTAAAAATAATTATAAAATATAGTTACATTTAATTATTAAAAATTATTTTTAAAATCGGTGCTTTTGCGAGCGTCCGAATTTTGCAAATCGCCCGGCTCGCTTCAAATCCGCGCGCTCGGAAAATGTTTACGTAAGTTGTATTAAATTTTGACCGAAAACAATTTAATAATATTACCATTATAATACAGTATATTTACCACTGTATTTGTTTTTCTTGATAAACTTTTATATGTGAAATCTCATTTCTGAAGAAATAATATTACAAAAATGATACATACATATATATGAAATATATAACTATATTTTTAATTTTTTCATTGTTATATAAATATAATAATAATAATGTTACTTCTTATTATACAATATAAAACTTTTTCTTCTTGTAGTGACTATCCGTTTTGGATGTTGGCGACCATCATGGCAATCTGTACTTGCATACTAAATCGGTACTGCTGCTCTAAAAAGATTTGTAGTTGTTGTGTTGAACGACGTACGTAAATTTTCTAGCAAGGTAATCCTTCGCCTTCCTGGTTCTCAGTTTCCAAATGGGGTTTGCCAAATTGCCATGATGGTCGCCAACATCCAAAACGGATAGTCACTACAAGAAGAAAAAGTTTTATATTGTATAATAAGAAGTAACATTATTATTATTATATTTATATAACAATGCAAAAATTAAAAATATAGTTATATGTATCATTTTTGTTATATTATTTCTTCAGAAATGAGATTTCACATATAAAAGTTTATCAAGAAAAACAAATACAGTGGTAAATACACTGAATATTATAATGGTAATATTAATATTAAATTGTTTTCGGTCAAAATTTAATACAAGTTACGTAAAAATTTTCCGAGCGTGCGGATTTGAAGCGAGCCGGGCGATTTGCAAAATTCGGCCGCTCGCAAAAGCACCGATTTTAAAAATAATTTTTAATAATTAAATGTAATTATAGTTTATAATAATTTTTATTTTAGGATAATATAAGTAAGTCTTTCTTTAGTCAATGACTGTAAAATAATTTCTTAATTGTTATAAATAAAGGCACTACGATTTAAGAAAAAATAAACAATTATCTCGGCTTCAGTTGGTTGTAAATTTTTTTATAAATCTTCGTTTCGTCTTTAGCAACAATAATCTGTAATTTAGAAACTCATAGGATGTACAGGGCCGCTTCAGCTCTAAATGTTTATAACGAAATTTGCCCCCTTATTTTCAAACCCAACATTTATCTCGGCTTCAGCTGGTCGTAGAATTTTTTTTTATATAAATCTTCGTTTCCTCTTCAGCAACAATAATCTGTAAGTTAAAAACTCATAGGATGTACTGGGCCGCTTCAGCTCTAAATGTTTATAACGAAATTTGCCCCCTTATTTTCAAACCCAAAAATTAGAGGTTTAAAAATGTTTTATGCATTTATTTACATCAGAATATGAAAATATATGTCTTTAGAAGGAGATTGGATGTTACAACAACTCTCTACGATTTTTCTTCAAAAAGTTATAGCCTTTGACATTTGACCTCTTGGGATAAACAATTTATAATATCTAAGCAACAAATTCGTTAATCCGGCCTTGCAATTTTTTTTATGTTTGGAATTGAAAGATCTTCATTTTAAAGCTTAAAAAAATATAAAAAAATTATTTGTACAATAAATAACGCAATTGTAAAAAACGGCCATTTTGGACCTTTCGCATGCTGTTTTGCAATAACCAATAAACGAAATTAAACTTACCATAGCTCAAATTGTAGGTTTTTAAATTTACTACAACTTTCTATTAAAAAGATTTTTTTTAAAATCAATATCCTAAGCTGCAGAATTAAAAAACCTTAAAAATTGCAAATTTAACAAATGAAAATCGCAATTAAAAAAAAGCTCACAATATTTTTGGTCACATTTCAGTAGAAGTTATTCCTGGCATCGTCCTTTACAACACCTGATAGGTTTCAAAAATTCCTGAATTATATCACGTTTTTTCACCTACAGCCTGGGGTATTAGTATAGTTCATGATTGTACATGGATCTCCATACTAAAATATCTTCCTTAGGACTTTGTGCTTTCTTTGCGTTTTTTGATCGCCCATGTCGACGCATCCATAACATACTATTGGTCTGATAATAGTTTTGTATAGAGTTGCACAAGTTTGACTTGAATGTTTAAAATTGACTTGAGTTTGATTTCATTTCAAGTCAAACTCAACTCAAGTCAAACAAATAATTTATGTCAAGTCAAACTGGTCAACCGTACAGGTTTGAAAATTCAAACTGTTTGTCAAACTAGTTTGAAAGAGTTTGAAAAATAATTTATTTAGTAGATATACTTTTTTGTCGAGATAGACATGTTGGTTGCCAATTAAAATAAGAAAATTAATAATACAATGAGTGCCATATAAAAGTAACTAGATATAAAAGTAACTGCTGGCAAGTTTCGTTTTATCGATATCACTTTTTTATATTCTTCTTTGAGTATTACTAGATTAAAGCAAAGAATTCGTTAGATGGTTTTTTATCATACCAAGTGTAATTTAATCTACTTTAACAAAAATTTCTGAAGGAACAACAAAAAAATTATATTTTTCGATAGGGTAGGTTTACCAACACCATCAAATTCACAAAAAAAAATAGAGCAGGTTTAATGAATTTTTTGCGACTTTGCAATGTCGTTTTGAAGAATTAGTTCACTATTTGTCATTTTATAACGCTGTTCTTTATTTTTGCATAATACAAGTATGCACTTTGCAATTTTCATTGTTTTGAAATCACTTGCCGCAGAATCAAAGAAATCAGTATATTTATTTTTGTTAATTAATTCTGATTCGACTACAGTTTTTTCTCTTAAGTTTTGCAGCGGGTATACCTTTAAAATCAGACTCAATTTGTTTTGATACTTATTCTGAGCCGAAAAATATTCAGGTTCAGATATTATCTCACAAAGCACACAATTAAAAACGAACGTAATAAACAAGCCAAGCATAGACTTCTAAATATGAACTACAAACTAATTGCCGGAGTAGCGGAGTACAGATTCAGATCTATCCAAATAAGTCAAAACAAAAAGAATTGGAAATAAACACGTTGCGCAATATGATATTCAAACTTCACTTCAAACTGTTTGAAGAAGTTTGATTTCAAGACAGAGGCGTAGCTACCGCCGTATCAGCCGTATTAATTATACACATGCAGGGGCCCCAACGCGGCATGTCGAAACAAAATTCCATTAAAAAAATTGAACAAAATATTCTGCAATTATTTCACTATTAAAACGCTTTGAAACAGTGTACGTATATTGTTGGGATATCGACATTTTCGTGTAATGGATTCTTTATTATAAACTATATTTATGTAATGTACAGGTACCTATCTATTTTCGACCTCTCGCAGTTCTATCACAACAGAGGTTTTTGTTTTCAAGCTACTTCTTATTGTCTATTTACCGTTGGCTGTGTGAGACATTGGGTGGAATGCATAAAACGTAGTACCTGCTAATACTTCAGGTACGTACTACATTTTTGAAGAATTTGCTACACTTACAAAGCATGTGCTTTCCTCCGTAGCATCTGCTACTATTTACCAGATATATAGAAGGATGTCCTACGCTTTTGAAGTATTTACTAGTTTAGTAGAATTTGCTTCAGTTTAGGTGAAGTTGGTGGATGAACGACTTCGGCGTAGGTGTTTTTTGTTAAAAAATGGCAGCATTTATGAATGTTTGTCGTAGAAAAATCTACAAACCAGGAAGAAGATACAATGACGATATTTACCGTAAAATATTTAGGTAATTATCATGAATCGTGCAGGTTTTTTCATACAGTGCGCTGGAATAAGGGTTACCCCCCATATTAAATCATTTATTTTTCTAGGTTTTTTTTCGATTATTTCATTAAAGGCAGCAGTTAGTTTATTCAATGCAGATTCTTTTTCATTTTTAATTTTTGGGATCATTCTTTTATCAAATAAAATTTGATAATTTTCAAAAAGATTAACAAACAATCTTTGTTCATTTTTGTCCTCGCCTAACTGTTTTGTCACTTCGGAATCTGAACCACTCATTTTTATTTGCAATTCACTTATTCTAATAATAATTAGGTGCGTAAAAATGTAAATTCACAAAACACAAAAGCACGTGGAAAACTAGTTCTAATACGATTGGTGTGATGTGTGATGCGCACAACGGCACTACGGCTGGTGCTACGTTTAGTAGTAGATCCTTTAGGTCAGTAGCAGGTACTTCGGTTGTGTAGTACGGCCTTCTCAACAAAGCACCTACTTTTATGTAAAATAAAATGCTACAAATTAGATACTATTTGCTGAAGCAATAGCATCTACTACATTTTATGCATTCCACCCATTGCATTGTATAATTTATAATGCGAAATTGCAATATTTGTAATCGCTTTACCTTTGATAATTTGAAACATTGAAACACTGTGTATTGTTTGCGTATATTTTCGTGTAATCTGTTCTTTATTTATAAATTGTATTTAGGTATATCTATTTGTCGGTTGCTCGCCGTTAAAAAAGAGAGCTTCTTTGTTTCCGCTCCTTTGCAATGTCTATTCACCCTTGCTTGAAAAAACTGAATCTGTTTTAAAACAATGAGTCTTCATTCAAATATGTTTTTTGACTTTGGATTATTAGAGTTTATTAGATGTGATTGGAGTGTTGGATTAATAATTGGAAATAATTTAACTGTAGATTCCTGGGCTCAAAATATGTATTAAGATTTAACCCAAATCACCTAGTCTGAAAATGCTTCTTACAGAAGCTAAAGCTCTTTGAAAAAAGCGTCTTGTAATTAGTTTTTTTAAATACCTCCAGAAGGCTTCTATTTAGAGAAACCAAAACTGGTACACCTACGTATCTTCCCTTTTTATATTTAACTTTTAAGCCTTTTTGACACTGGATTATTAAATTGTGAGGCATTCTAGTAATAAAAGGTACTCTTGCTTTAAGTAGGTAGGATACACCGGAAAACTGGTACGTTTATTCCAGAGATGAATCGATTTCATCAATTACGAATTTCTTCTTCTTCTTCTTTGAGTGCCTCTCCTATCGGAGATTGGATATCATTAGGGCGATTCTAATTTTATTTACTGCTGTTTTGAACAATTCGTTAGTGGTACAGCCAAACCACTCTCTCAAATTTCTCATCCAGGACATTCTTCTACGGCCTGGATTTCTTCGTCCTTGGATTTTTCCTTGCATTCTATTTTGTAGGAATGTGTCCTTTTGTCCCCTCATCAGGTGGCCTAAGTATTCAAGTTTTCTCTTTTTTATATTCAGTAGAACTTCTGGCTCGTTATTTATTCTGCGTATTACTTCTTCATTTGTAATTTTATCCACCCAACTTATTCTTAGTATACGGCGGTAGCACCACATCTCAAAGCTTTCAAGATTTTTAATATTCCTCTGTTTAAGAGTCCATGACTCAACACCGTAGAGCAAAGTACTGAATACATAGCATTTTAACATTCTAGTTCGTAGATGAATACTAATATCACGATTACAAAATAATTTTTTCATTTTTATAAAAGTAGACCTGGCAATTTCAATACGTCTTTTTATCTCGTGATTTTGGTCACCTGTTTCATTGATAAGGGTTCCCAAGTATTTGTATTCGTTTACTTTTTCAAGTTGGGTACCGTTTATTGTGATACTAGTGTCATTTATTGGATTCTTACTGAAAGTCATATATTTGGTTTTCTTGACGTTCATTCTTATGCCGTAGTTATTACATATCTCATTCATACTTTCAACTAGATGTTGTAGATCTTGCGCTGTTCTTGCCATTATCACAGTATCGTCAGCATATCGAATGTTATTGATAACTTCTCCATTGACTATTATCCCTTCGTTTGCATATGAGAGAGCTTCTTGGCATATTTGTTCGCTGTAGATATTAAACAAGAGCGGTGACAATATACAACCCTGTCGTACCCCTCTACGTATTTCTATTTCGTCCGATGTTTGGTCTTCTATTTTTATATTAGCTCGCTGATTCCAGTACAGATTTAATATTATTTGTATGTCTCTGGTGTCAATGTTCTTACTCTCCAGGATTTCTTTGAGTTTACTGTGGCGAACTTTGTCAAAGGCCTTTTCAAAGTCTATAAAGCAGGCGTGTACCTCTTGGTTAACATCTAGGCATCTGTGTTAGAACGTTCAAGGCAAAGAGAGCATCCCTTGTACCTAATCCTTTTCTGAATCCCATCTGTGTATCGTTAATATCGATGTCTAGTTTTTGATAGATTCGGTTGTGGATGACTCTAAGAAATATTTTAAGCAGGTGACTCATCAAGGAGATTGTTCGATGATCTGAACATTGCATTGCCTTAGTTTTCTTCGGTATGGTGACAAACGTAGACAGCAACCATTCTTGCGGTATTATACCAGTACTGTATATTGTATTGAATATATGTGTTACAGTTCAAGTTGATTCTCAGTTAGAGTTGACTCCAACTAGTTGGAGTCAACTCCAACTGAAACGAGCAGTAAATGTTGATTTTAAAAAATTAAATCAACTTTTACTAGTTGGAGTTGACTCTTTCTGGATCGATTCAGTAAATGTTGATTATACGAGAATCTCAAGTGCATTTTTGATGAGTGTGCGTTTCTTTGTTTTGACCGTTTCAACTACTTATTAGTATAGTCTGTAGCGTCGCCCCCGTTAGGTAAATTATTCTGATTCGATTTTTTGTACAAACTTACTCAAAGAAATACATCCGTATAACAATCCTTATAACAAATACACAGGGTGTCACGCGGTACCGCGGTCGAAAAATTGTTTAACCAATTTTTGTTAACCAAATTCACAAAAATAATTTTTATCTACTCTATCTCATATTATGTAAAATGTAAAGGTTTTATTGTGTGAAAATTGTAAATATAGATAGCAGTACATAAAGAGTTTAAAGTGTGTCTGAAGTAACAATGTATTTTAAATGGGTTTTACTTTTTCGCAATGTGTTTTAACACACTTCCATATAATTAAACATCCTTAACTTTCGCCTTCGGGAGGAAATCAGACACGCCCTTGCTTTGCAACTGAAATGCTCACAAAACAGCGACCACGGAAGCAAAGATGGATGACAGAGGAAATATTGGATTTAATGGATGAAAGAAGAAAATGCAAACAGCACAAAGCAATGTACAAAGCATTAAATAGAACCATTAAACAAAAAATAAAAATTGCAAAAGAAAAATGGATAACAGAACAATGTGAAGAAATCGAAAACTTGTATAAAAAACATGATGACTTCCATCTGTATAAGAAACTCAAAGAATTCACAGGCACGACATACTCACAAGGACCAAATAATCTAATCAACGCAGAAGGCAAACTGATTTCAAGCCATGAAGAACAAATAAACATGTGGGAAGACTATATAAAGGAACTCTTCTATGACATCAGAGAACCTCCTACATTAAATACCGAAAACGACGAAGGTCTTCCAATACTGAAGTCCGAACTGGAATATGCTCTACGTCAACTAAAAAACAACAAATCTGTAGGAAAAGATGAAATACCAGCTGAGCTATTGAAGTTAATCAACGAGGAAAACTTAGACTTTCTTCTTGGACTATTTAATAACGTTTACAATACAGGGACTATCCCTAAAATATGGCTTGGATCAGTCTTCATACCACTGCCTAAAAAGAAGAACGCCAAATTATGCCAGGACTTTCGCCTTATAAGTATATTAAATAATATTCTGAAGCTTTTCTTGCGTATCATACAGAAGAGAATATATTATAAAAAAATGTGATGAGGTCACCGGTCAAGAACAATTTGGCTTCAGGAAAGGTATGGGGACACGAGAAGCAATACTCTGTCTTCAAACTCTGGCACAAAGATACAAAGATCAGCAAGCAGACCTTTTTATCTGTTTCATAGATTTTGAGAAATCGTTCGATAGGGTGAAGCACAAGACCTTGATAGAAAGATTGAACGACATCGGAGTCGACAAAAGAGATTCTAAAATTATAGAGGCTATTTATTGGAATCAGACAGCAATCATAAAGACCAATGGTAATACGTCAAGGCCAATTGAAATACAACGAGGTGTTAGACAGGGTTGTGTGCTATCACCCATACTTTTAACGTCTACTCTGAGGTAATATTTGCGGACTCTTTATCGCACCCTTCAGAAGGAATCAGGATAAACGGTCAGAAAGTAAATAACATCCGCTATGCAGATGACACAGTATTAATGACTGATTCGGACCATAGTCTGCAGATACTGTTGGATAGGGTTACTGAGAGTTGTGAAAAATGGGAATGAAGATCAATACTGCGAAAACCAAAGTTATAAGAATATCAAGGAACAAAAATTTACCTCTTCCAATGAATATGTGAAACACCAACAGCTTGAATACGTAAGCCAGTACAAATATCTTGGTTGCTGGTTCAACAATCAACTTGATTATAAACAAGAAGTCAAGAGCGAGAATAGAGGTAGCCCGTCAGGGGTTTATCAAAATGAAAAGCTTATTTTGTAACAGTAGCATTAATATCAGCCTTAGATGTCGTTTTCTGCATTGCTATGTGTGGTCAATACTTTTGTATGGAACGGAGGCCTAGACACAACACAACACTGATGAACAAGTTGGACGCCTTTGAACTCTGGCTTTATAGAAGAGACTTGAAAATACCTTGGGCAACCCACACCACCAACGAATATGTTCTGAGGAGAATAGGTACAGATAGGGAACAGCTAAAAATCATTAAAGTCAGAAAAGTTAGCTACCTGGGACACATAATGAGAAACGAAAAGTACCGCCTCACGCAACTGATCATCCAGGGTAGGATTGAAGGAAAACGGGGTCCCGGTAGGCGCCAGATTTCATGGATTAGAAATATCAGAGACTGGACCGGCCTTGATTCAACATCTTTGTTTAGAGCCGCATTGGACAGAGACAGATTTGCCAGTGTAGTCGCTAACCTCCACTAAAGGAGAAAGCATCACAAGAAGAAGAACTTTCGCCTTGTCATGGTGATGACATGTGAGCAATAAATTACAAAAAAAGTTTTGACACTTTTGTGGTTTGACAGAAGTTTGAATTTTTAAATGTCAAAATGGTGCAATGATGCATCTCATTCGCACTCACATTTATAGCTGCGTCAATACGCTCCTAGCGCTCATTGTTAATAATTAAAAATATGTAACCGCTTAGTAATAAAATAATAACAAAAATTTCTTCAGTATCTTGTAAGGGGGTCGTTAAAATTTTATTTGGTGACTTTCGGACTTTCATAATAATAATTTTTAACTGAGTTATTAAGCCTTGAAAATGGTCATTTTCGTATTTTGCAAATTTTAAATCGCGTATAACTCGAGAACAATACATTTTACAGAAAAATCACAAACCTTTTGCTCCGAATGACCCAAATGATGTAAAGAAAATTGTCGTAAATGAATTTTTTTTGTGAGTTTGTTTAAAAAAATTGTTTAAACAATTTTTCGACCACAGTACCATCTGACATCCTGTGGATATTTTAAAAGGACGTCTTTTTGAGTAAGTTTGTGCAAAAAAATCGAACTGGAATAATTTACCTAACGGGGGCGACGATACAGCCTAGACTAATTTGAATATATTCAGTAACATTTAATTTCTAGAATCGGCTGTTTGTGTGAATCAGAATCAACTTTTACTAAATGACATTGGGAAGAGTATACTTTTCCTAGTTGGAGTCTACTTTTACTAGTAAATGTTGAATATAAATCTTCATTTTATATTTATAATCAACTTTTACTGAAACCAGCCGTTAGAGTTGACTCCAACTAGTTGGAGTCAACTCCTTTACTCCGTCAACTGGATTATCAACTTGAACTGTAACATATGCAATATTATGGTTACGGATTTATCATTCAAAAGCTTCAGCAGTTCTGTAGGGATTTCATCAGGTCCGTTTGCTTTTCCATTTTTAGCGTTTCTTATTGCGTATTCTACTTCTTCTTTCAATATGTCTGGCCCAGTTGCATTGATTATCTGAGTCAAGTTGTTTCTATCGTCTTCAAATAATTCATTCAGGTATTCTGTCCATCTTTTTATTTTATTCTCTAGATCTACAATAAGATTTCCATCTTTGTCTTTAAGTTTACCTATTTGGCATTTCTTTATGCTTCCTGTTATCTCTTTTACTTTTTTGTGCATATTGAACGCATCGTACTTTTTCTCATAAGTTTCCATTTCTTCACACTGTTCTTTAATCCACGCCTCTTTGGCTTCTTTTATTCTCTTTTTTATGTGTTTGTTTATTTCTTTGTATTTGTCTAAGTAATTCTTCATCTTTCTTCTTTGTTCCATCAAGTCTAGTATGTCCTGTGTCATCCACCCCTTGTTCTTTGTTGTCGTTTTTGTCAGATGTTTCTTTCCTGCTGTTTGTATAGCTGTATTTATGTACTTTAATTTTTGGTTAACGTTATCTGTATCGTTAATTTGTTGTTGCACTGAACTGAGGTTTCCATTTATTTCTTCTCCTGTTTCTTGTCGTATATTTTTGTTTCTAAGTTTATCTAAATCTAGTGTCTTTCTGTGTGGTCTGCTAATCTTTTTTGGTCTCGCCTCTATCGCAGTAACTACCGGGTTATGATCTAAGCCTATATCAGCTCCTGGGTACGTATTAGTACCGGGTGGCCAACTAAGAACGGCCGTCGGCTATATCTCAGAAACGGATTATGTCAGAGCTTCGGGATAAAAAATTTTATGACAAAAGTGACCTCGAGAAAAGCCTGGAAATTATTTTTAGAATTGTAGGTCTACCGCTAGATGGCGCAATTTAAACAGAAAAATTTAAAAAGGAAAATTTGACAAAATTTTACCAATTAACAGGCATTCAAAATACGATCATCTTATTCTTCATAAAATTATGCGTATATTTTGTAATACAAGTTTTGGTCAATCTTTTAAAATAAGAGGTAGGGGAGAGTGGGAACCTTGTTACGGAAAAGTGCTTGTAAGTCCGGTTCTGCTTAACCGATCTTTACAAATTTGGTCTTGTTGTAAACAGCTCTTTACTGGCAATGTAGGAGTTATAATGTCGAAGCAACCTAATATGTTTGGTACCTGCTAGAGGGCGCTATTTAATTTTTATTTTAAATCTAGTTTTCCTTGAAAAATATTAAATAGAAACATACCGTTTTATTATCAGATTATAAAAGAAGAATAAATTAGCAATAAAATACCGAAAACAGCATGTCGATATCTTCTTCCAATCCGGAGATATCTTAAAAAACGTGTTAAATGGGAGAAACTTTTATGCATATTCTAATTTCGACTTATTATGTTACTATATTATTAGGTAAGTAGGTATATTGTACCACCATTTATCTTATGAATCAAGGACTGATGAAAAGTATTAGGAAACTATTACCTAAGTCGATTAATCAGTAACAGTCAAATTATTACACTTCAGTAATAAGTATAAAATAAATTGCCCTTTACATACCTACAAGCAAGGCTATGATTAACAAATGAATATCGCTTCTAATGTCAAAACTTTTAATGGCGTTGTAATTGTGTCTATTGTTTATGTTGTTACCTTTTTAATTAATTACATTCGTTAATATAAATATAAAAATATGATTATTACAAATGAAGAAGCTTTTGACATGTTGGCAGTTTATTTTGAATGTATGAGAAATGCCACTGTTGCTGCTAGAGTATATGCACAGCAGTATCCCAACAGACGACATCACGGTAGACGAGTTTTTATTCGAATCGCACAACGTTTACGTACGACAGGAAGTGTGCATTTACCTTTGCATCGAAGACGTCGTATAGGTCGCACTGAGGAAAATGTAATAAACGTTTTAGCGTTTATAAATGTAAACCCCCATTTAAGCACAAGAGCTATCGCCAGAAGTTTGGGAATAAGTCGAACCACTGTCCAAAATATTTTAAGAGACCACAGGTAACTTTAGTAAATCATATTCGTTTACTTTATTCGCAATTAGAATACGCCATAATTTTTATAGTTCATCCAATATTTGAATGATAGTTTGTAAATATTTATATTTTCCACATTTTGCAAAATTTTAATTATCTCAAAATTTACTATTTTAGATTGCATCCATATCACCTTGTCCTACACCAACATTTAAATGCTGAAGATTTCGATACCAGGCTGGATTATTGTAACTGGCTACTAAATATGATAGACGACAACCCCGAATTACTTTCAAGTATTATGTGGTCAGATGAGGCTACATTTCGTAGTGATGGCCATGTAAATCGCCATAATATGCATTACTGGTCTGAAACGAATCCCCATTGGATGCAGGAGGTTCGGCATCAGGGTCGTTGGTCTGTTAATGTATGGTGCGGTATTCTAGGTGGACAAATAATTGGACCATATTTTTTTAATGAAAATTTGAATGGAGAAAATTATTTAGATTTTCTAATGAACCAATTGCCACTACTTTTAGAAGACGTACCATTAGCAACTCGTCGAGACATGATTTTTCAGCATGATGGGTGCCCAGCACATTACTATAGAGGTGTTCGGAATTTCTTAGACCAAACCTATCCTGATAGGTGGATAGGACGTGGAAGCCTATTTGCTTGGCCAGCAAGGTCCCCCGACCTAACGTGTTTGGATTTTTATTTGTGGGGAAGAATAAAAGAGATAGTTTTTATTAATAGACCTACGACAAGGGATAATATGATTCAAAGAATACGAGATGCAATACAAAGCATCCCAGTAGCAGAAATTGAAGCTTCCGTTTTATCCACTCGTCGGAGACTTTTGTCTTGTATTGCAAATGATGGACAACATTTTGAGCACCTTGGGCGCCATTAGTCTTAGTTTTTTCTCAGTAATTACTATTTTGGAATTTACTTAGGTACTTAGTTTGTGTATTATTGGTAGTAGGTAAGTATAAATTTTAATTTATGTAGTTAAAAGCCAATTGTATCTGAGCATTTTTTTTTATAATTTATGATTTACAATGTATTGTTATTGTAAATTAATGTAATTTGTAAGACCTATGCAATTATTAGTTAAGTTAGTGGGTTTATAACTACTGTTAAGTTAAGCATAAAAGTTTCTCCCATTTAACACGTTTTTTAAGATATCTCCGGATTGGAAGAAGATATCGACATGCTGTTTTCGGTATTTTATTGCTAATTTATTCTTCTTTTATAATCTGATAATAAAACGGTATGTTTCTATTTAATATTTTTCAAGGAAAACTAGATTTAAAATAAAAATTAAATAGCGCCCTCTAGCAGGTACCAAACATATTAGGTTGCTTCGACATTATAACTCCTACATTGCCAGTAAAGAGCTGTTTACAACAAGACCAAATTTGTAAAGATCGGTTAAGCAGAACCGGACTTACAAGCACTTTTCCGTAACAAGGTTCCCACTCTCCCCTACCTCTTATTTTAAAAGATTGACCAAAACTTGTATTACAAAATATACGCATAATTTTATGAAGAATAAGATGATCGTATTTTGAATGCCTGTTAATTGGTAAAATTTTGTCAAATTTTCCTTTTTAAATTTTTCTGTTTAAATTGCGCCATCTAGCGGTAGACCTACAATTCTAAAAATAATTTCCAGGCTTTTCTCGAGGTCACTTTTGTCATAAAATTTTTTATCCCGAAGCTCTGACATAATCCGTTTCTGAGATATAGCCGACGGCCGTTCTTAGTTGGCCACCCGGTACATTTAACAGCATTACGATACCTCCTTGCTATCAGAATGTAGTCTATTTGATTTCTCACTATTTTTTCTTTGGTATGTTGTGGAGATGTCCATGTATATAATCGCCGAGGAGGTAATTTGAAAAGGGTGTTTGTTATTACGAAGTCTTCGCTCTGGCAAAATTGAATCAATCGATCTCCTCTGTCGTTTCTGTTTCCAAGTCCATAGTTTCCTACATGTTCTCCTACCTTACCTTGACGGACCTTGGCATTAAGATCGCCCATTATTATGTTAATGTGTTGCTTTTTTATTGCTTTCGGCATTTCTTCTAAGTCGTTGTAGAATTGTTCTATTTCATCGTCATCTTTATCTGCTGTTGGTGCATAGACTTGAATTAGATTTATTAAGTTATGTCTTTCTTTAATTTGTATTAATATTAAGCGTTCTGAGTCAGGAGTACAGGTAATCAAAGAATTTTTCCATTTCTTTGAAATGATGATTCCAACTCCGTACCGATGGGTGTTGTTGTCGATTCCGGAGTAATAAAATACGCCATCATTTCGTGTTGAACATTTCCCAGATCCTGGCCATTGTGTATCGCTGATTCCTAAAACATCGATGTTTAGTCTATTCATTTCTTGTTCAACATTATCCAGTTTTCCTGCAGAGAACAAACTTCTCACATTCCACGTTGCAACTGTTAAAGTTGTTGGTTTCTGCATTTTTGTACAAGGATTTTGCAGGTTTACGACCGAGTGAGCCTTGTAGTCTTGTGCTTTTCTCTCTCTGCCGGATCTTGGTATCCGATTCCCATGATCAGTAGAGTTTCCACTATTTTTGGTGTACACCCTAATGACTTAACTAGGGGTACTCTATGAGTCTTTAATGCAGTGGTTCCCCGTTGCCTTCTGCATCCTTCCACCGTTGACCATCCTTGGTTCATCCGCCTTCGAGACCGATTTCTCGATCTCGGGACAAAAGAGTGCCCTTCCACATACTAGCTCATCCGCCCGAAGCCGTTGGCCAGTAAGTGGTGGGATTGCTTATACCGGCAATCATTCGGTAGATTTCATACGAATTTCTAGTACCGGTCATATGCATCCGTTTTGAGTAGGTCAACGGTTATATTATCGCATTATTTTTTGTGTCTTTAATTTTGAAACATTTTTGACACTAGATTATTAAATTATGAGGTATTCTAGTACTAACAGTTACTCTAGCTTTAGGTCGGTAAAATACAGTGTTTTTTTTTTAATTTTTTTTTAAATTTTGATTAAATTCAAAAAACGAAAAAATTTCAAATCGATTTTTGTAGAAAACGGTGTATCCTACCGACTTAAAGTAAGAGTAACTTTTAATACTAAAATACCACACAATTTAATAATCCAGTGTCAAAAATGCTTAAAAGTTAGAGACAAAAAGAGAACGCACATGACCGGTAATAGAAATTCGCAATTTATGAAATAGATTTATCTTTGGAAGATAAATATCTAGCCGTACCAGTTTTAGTTTTTCTAAATAGATGTGTTCTAGAGGTTTTCCATAAAAAACTAATTAAAAGACACCATCTTCAAAGAGCTCCAGCTCCCTTAGGAAGCCTTTTCGGAGTATGTATGTGATTTGGGTTAAACCGTAATATTTTGAGCCCAGGAATCTACAGTTAAAATATTTCCTATTATTAATGAAACACCCTGTACTGTTTTGTTTTATTTCATTATCTTTTATTTTGTAATAAATTGACGATTTGTGTAATTTCAGTAAACTGTATTTGTTGTTGTTTTTTTCCTACTCTTTGTACCTACGCTTTGTCTATAAAATTGTAAAATTTTCAGTGACAATAAAGTATATTTCTATTTTATTATATACACGCGTTTTTGCTGCTTTTGTTGAACATTTTTTTAGCGCAGTCGTGGAAAAGGGCCCCGCGATAAACGTTGATAGGGGGCCCTGTGGGGCTAGCTACGCCACTGTTTCAAGACAAACCTTATACCGCAATCAAGTGAAGTCAAACTTTTTTACAAAAAAAGTTTGGTTTTCAAGTCACGTCAAGTTTGTTGAATAAAACTAATTTGACTTGATGCATCTATAGTTTTGTACAACCTGGTTTTCGATCTCCAGTGTATGTTTTTAGAGCAGTGAACACATGGGCGAGTGAAATATAAGCTTTGTTTCCCTTTACTATTCTCCTTTGAATTTCTGGTTCCTCTATTCCATCCGTGTTTAGTGAAACTCACAAATATGAGTGCGTCTTTGTCCCCTAGCTCTTGCCTGTGTTAGCTTTATTGTCTTTTGAATATTTATTTCTAGCCCGGATTGCATAGGCGGCAATCTGTATTGATTTATTTGTAAGAGCTCTTCCTATATTCAACTGTCTTATCGCATATTCGAGAGGCAGGTTGAATAGTGTCAGTACCTGCCAGTCTACTTGCTATAATCCTTTGACTATTGAGACTTAGTGGGCTCATTCCAAAGCTTGTTTATGAGCATGCATTTGACATATTAGGTGTTCGCCACCTAATTTATATAGTTCAAAAAGGAAGATGTCAATACCCGGAGCCTTATTTCTTTGGGCTCGTATTGCTTGTTTTACCTCTTCCATCGTCAGGTGTTCTCTATTTTCTTTACCTCTTCTATCTCAATGTGATGCGTGTCCTTTGCTTGTGTCATTTGCTTGTGTTCCTAATAGAGTTTGGAAATAAGTTTTCCAGGCTGATTTCATTTCTTTTGGGTCGCTGGTTACCTGCTCTTCTTGTTTTCTGCATAGATATGTTCGGGGTTTGTATCCTTCTCTTATATTGCGTAGATATTTATGCGCTTCTGTTATATAGTTGCTTTGAAGATTTTCTTCCATTTTCTGTATATTTTCGTATTTTCTTCTCTCTGTTCGGCATAGTTTATCGTCCATCCACCTTTTATCGTCGTATTCGAATTCGATTGCTCTTCTTTCTCTGGCTCTTCTTTCCATTATATTTCTTTTGTTCTTTTTGATATCTTTTCTGTATGGTCTCTTTACACTCATCATTGAACCATTCTCTTTTTATTTACTTCTTTTTGTCGATTATGTTTCTTGCTGCGTCAATTACTTTTGTTTTGATTTCTTTCTAATATTCTGTTGCACCTAGACTGCCTGTATTTGTGTTATTTCTGTCTAATAGTTCTGTTTGATGTCATGTTATCTCAGTTTTTGTATATCTATTTGTTCTGTTTGTTTATGTTTGTACCTCTTTTCTCTGAATGCTCTGAGCTTTTATGTAATCTGGCTGTTGGTTAATTTGATTGGACATATTTTCACAGAATTCTAGTCTTCGGTCGGGGTCATCATCTGAAAGTTGGTGCTCAATTTTTAATTTCTATTGATGAAATTTGCTTTTAGCTAACACTCGGTGTACTGTCTCTTTGACTGATTCCACACATAGACGCAACCTGGGCTGTAGAAAAGGTAGGGCACTACCATTTCTGCAATTATGTCAATTTTTTGACATCACTAACTGTTGATCGACAAGATCGTTTGGCATCTTGAACACCACCTCTTTCTTCAAACTTTAAAGAAGCTCTCTCCAATAAGTCCTCGACATAGAACAATCGGGCTACATCTGATTAAATACATGTCCTGATGCATGAAAACTGTTTCTTCATTCACCAATCATTAAGACAGCTGCACTTTGTCGGCTACAGTACGTACCATTCTGCCTATGTAAACATTTAAACGTCTCGTTAACTTTCCTGTAAGGGGGTAAATTTTGACCCCTATGTATGTTTTATTTAATAAATTCAGAAATAGTTTCAATTTTAAACTCATTTTTTTTTTACTTTAATATCATTCTAGAGACCCTCATCTTTTGTAATAAAAAAATCCCTATATTTTACGAAAAAAAAATATTTTCTGAATTTGGGGTCAAAGACGAACTCCCTTGGCCTTCCATGTTCCAATTTTATAGTAAGTAAATACCGTCTATTATGTGGATATGTTAGTAAGAAACATTCCAATATTGAAAAAAATTGTTTGTTAAACCTGTGGCGACGTACATTAGTGTATATTTTAAAATTTCTTTAGTTCTACGTTCAGAATGATGATTCCTGTTTTTGTTCAGTTGTAAATAAAATATGTTTTACTAATGTTTATTTATGATTTATTGATACAATACTAACATTAAAATTATGAATAAATTATTTTATTTCTTAAAACAACTTAATGTTTTTGTCAATTGTCATTTTTGACTGACGGTCATTTTGGCCCCCGTTGGTCATTTTATAACAAAAAAAGGTTGGGTCATCGGAAGATTAAACAATAAATAAACTAAATATTCAAGGTAAACGCAACTTTTGCAAAATAAAATAATTTAAGAGACGAATCAAAAATTGTGAGTAGGTATTACCTAATAGGTCTCTTAATTTATTTCATTTCATTATGGACATACATATGCAATGCAACCCATTCAACTTTTGCAAAAACTTGAAGTAGCGAAGTAAAAACAACTGAAGAATAGAAAAACGTTTTTTGACAAATAACCAGAGGCGGACGTTAAAATCTTTATTAATTAAATGCGATACTATAATTTTAGTCTTTATGTTCAATACTTTTTAACCTTCCGATGACCAACCTTTTTTTGTTACAAGGATGACCAACGGGGGTCAAAAATGACCCCCAGTCAAAAATGACAATTTTGACAAAAAAAATTAAGTTGTTTTAAGAAATAAAATAATGTGTTCGTAATTTTAATGTTAGTATTGTACCAATAAATGATAAATAAACATTATGTAAAAACATATTTTAATTACAACTGAAGACGGATACGTAAGAGACCGACATATCCGAGAATCAATTTGGCTTTATGCAGGGCAGATCAACAACAGACGCAATTTTCATTATAAGGCAGTTAATGGAAAAATACAGGAGTAAAGAAACAAACGCTCATATGGTATTCATTGATCTTGAGAAAGCATGATAGAGTTCCTCGAGAGATTCTGTGGTGGGCACTCAATAAGAAAGGAGTCCCTGGTGCATATGTAAAATTTGTGAGGGATATGTATGAGGGAGTAACGACTAGTGTTAGGACAGGTGTGGGAGAGACTGATAAATTTCATGTGAAAGTAGGATTGCACCAAGGCTCGGTGCTTAGTCCGTATTTATTCTCATTAGTTTTGGACCAGATAACAGCGAAACTACAGGGTAACATTCCATGGTGCTTAATGTATGCTGATGATGTCGTGTTAGCAGGAAATAGTGAAAGAGACTTAGAACAAAAACTGGAACAGTGGACACAAGCTCTGGAGGAAAAAGGTTTAAAACTTAGTAGGACAAAGACAGAGTATTTGGAATGTTCATTTAAAGATGGAGTTACTACAAATAAAATGGTATCTTTGGATGGTGAACTGATTGTAAAAAGCAATAGTTTTAACTGTAAAGGGGATTAATATTGATATGACCCAGGATAGAATTGTGTGGAGAAATGCAATTAGGGAAGCCGACCCCGCATAGGGATAAGGCAAAGAGAATGATGATTAGAATGATATTAAAGTCAAATAAAAAAATAATGAGTTTAAAATTTAAGATATTTCCGAATTTATTAAATAAAAACGTACATTGGGGTCAAAACTTATCCCCCTTGGTCATCCGAAGGTTAAACGAGATATCACTTGCCATAAGGTCCCATTTAAGTCTCTGTAACGTCATAGATCACCCATATTAAGCTGCACCCCCCACCATGGCGAATAAAGTTCGGACTAGGCAAAAAATTTAGTGCTATTTATGTGCTAATTAGTTGCTCTATTCCGAATTTTGTTGCTCAAACCGTTTACCAGGAAATCGCGTTGAAAGTGGGGGGGTGCAGGTTAATGTAAAGCTGCACCCACCCACACCGAAAAAAGCTCAAACTTCTTGATTGTTTTTGGTGATAAATTTAGTGCTATTTATGTGCTAATTAGTTGCTCTATTCCGAATTTTGTTGCTCAAACCGTTTACCAGGAAATCGCGTTGAAAGTGGGGGGGTGCAGGTTAATGTAAAGCTGCACCCACCCACACCGAAAAAAGCTCAAACTTCTTGATTTTTTTGGTGATAAATTTAGTGCTATTTATGTGCTAATTAGTTGCTCTATTCCGAATTTTGTTGCTCAAACCGTTTACCAGGAAATCGCGTTGAAAGTGGGGGGGTGCAGGTTAATGTAAAGCTGCACCCACCCACACCGAAAAAAGCTCAAACTTCTTGATTTTTTTTGGTGATAAATTTAGTGCTATTTATGTGCTAATTAGTTGCTCTATTCCGAATTTTGTTGCTCAAACCGTTTACCAGGAAATCGCGTTGAAAATGGGGGGGGTGCAGGTTAATGTAAAGCTGCACCCACCCACACCGAAAAAAGCTCAAACTTCTTGATTTTTTTGGTGATAAATTTAGTGCTATTTATGTGCTAATTAGTTGCTCTATTCCGAATTTTGTTGCTCAAACCGTTTACCAGGAAATCGCGTTGAAAGTGGGGGGGTGCAGGTTAATGTAAAGCTGCACCCACCCACACCGAAAAAAGCTCAAACTTCTTGATTTTTTTTGGTGATAAATTTAGTGCTATTTATGTGCTAATTAGTTGCTCTATTCCGAATTTTGTTGCTCAAACCGTTGACCAGGAAATCGCGTTCAAATTGGGGGGTCCAGCTTAATGGCAAGCTGCACCCACACCGAAAAGAGTTCATACTTATTGATTTTTTTTGGTGATAAATTTAGTGCTATTTATGTGCTAATTAGTTGCTCTAATCCGAATTTTGTTGCTCAAACCGTTGACCAGGAAATCGCGTTGAAATTGGGGGGTGCAGTTTAATGGCCATCCTGACCCACCCACACCGAAACAAACTCAAATTTCTTGATTTTTTTGGTGAAAAATTTAGTGCTATTTATGTGCTAATTAATTGCTCTATTCCGAATTTTGTTGCTCAAACCGTTGACTAGGAAATCGCGTCGAAAATGGGGGGGGGGGTGCAAGTTAATGGCAAGCCTGCATCCACCCACACCGAAACAAGCTCAAACTTCTTGATTTTTTTGGTGAAAAATTTAGTGCTATTTATGTGCTAATTAGTTGCACTAGTCTAAATTTTGTTGCTCAAACCGTTGACCAGGAAATCGCGTTCAAAGTGGGGCGGTGCCAGCTTCTCATTAGACGCACAACGAAACACTTGTATGTTCACTAAAACAATGAGAAATAAAATCAGACAGAAGTATAGTTTGATGGTACGTGTTCCCTAAATTATTTTAGTACCAAATAATATGTACGAGTAACTTATTTATTTAACATAGAACAGAGACACATATGTATAGCGCGGAGCCAGGTCGGGTGGGATTAACTAATGCATTTGCAAGTTCTACGGTTAGCAACAAAATCGGATACCGATATATTTCGATAGTACGTATCATTATCATCATCATACAGCCCTTTTCGTTCACCGCTGAACATAGGCCTCCCTCATTTTTGTCCATTGTGCTCTATTTTGAGCACTTTGCATCCAATTTCTTGACATTTTCTTGAGTTCATCAGTCCAACGAGTAGATGGTCTTCCTCTACTTCTTTTGTCTAATCTCGGCCTTTACTCTTCGTCCACTCCCCATCACTGATTCGGGCGACGTGTCCGGCCAAGTTCCATTTCAGGGTGGCAATTCGGGAAATTACATCGGTAACTCTTGTTCTTCGCCTTAAGTCTTCATTTCTAACTCGGTCACGAAGCGACATACTCAGCATTGACCTTTCCATTTTCCTCTGGGCTATTTGCAGCATTTTAGAAGCTGTGGCTGTCAATGTCAAAGTTTCGGCACTATAAGGTCATCATAGGCAACACAAATTGGTCAAATGTTTTACGTTTTAGAGAAATTGGTATGTCGCTTTTAAATAGGTCTTTGAGTTTTCCATAGGCTACCTATGGTAGGTTTAGTCTTCTTCGTAGTTTGCATATTTGTTTGTCTCTTGTGATCTTTATTTCGTGTCCAAGGTATATGTATTTTTCCACTAGCTCTACTTCGTTTTCTGCAATATTGATATTTCCGCTAGGTACTAGGTTTGTCATGAATTTTGTTTTGGAGATGTTTATTTTGAGACACCTACACTGGCGTACACTAACTAAAGTTCATGTAGCATGGTACATATCTTCTTGAGGTTGTCAGAGAACAAAACTATGTCGTCTGCGAATTTCAAATTTGTTAATCTTCTACCGTCAATATTCAGGCCTCGCTCTTCCCAGTTAAGTTATTTACAAGCATATTCTAGTACTGCGGTAAAGAGTTTAGGCGATAAGTTATCGTCCTGTCGGACTCCTCTGCCGATTGGGATATGGTCCGTGTTTTTATGTAGTTTCACCGACATAGTTGCGTTCTTTTATGTATTGTAAATTAACCTTGTGTATCGGTAGTCAATGCGGCACGCTTGTAGTACTTCCAGAATTTTGTCACATTCTACCGTGTCAAAGGCTTTATGGAAATCTACAAAAGCCAAAACGAGTGGTCGATTGTATTCGATAGTCTTTTCTATTACCGTTTTAATGCTCTGTGGGTGATCATTTGTTCCAAATTGGCTGGTAGAAATCAAGTTTTTTCTCAAGACGATTCGTTACTATTCTTGTAAGGAGTTTGTATAAGTGACTAAGAAGACTTATAGGTCTGTAATTTTCTAATTCATGGGGATCTCCTTTTTTGTACAATAGAATTACTTGAGCATTATGCCATTTGTCGGGTATATTGCTATCTAAAAGGCACATATTAAAAAGGTCTTTTATTTTCTTAAGAAGACAAGTGCCTCCGATGTTTATTGCATCAGTAATTACACAATCTTCGCCTGGAGATTTTTTATTCTTATCTTTTCTTAGGGCTAGTTTACAATCTAGAAATATATGTTCCAGGGCAAAAAAGGTGGTCTTTTGTATTTGTTTAAAAAAATTGTTTAAACAATTTCTGCCCAAAAATTCCGCCATATATCCTTCTTCTCCTTCTTAAAGTGCCTATCCGTTTCGGATGTTGGCGATCATCATGGCTATCTTGACTTTGTTTACCGCAACGCGGAACAGTTCAGTGGTAGTGGTGTTATACCACTTTCGTAAATTTTGAAGCCAGGAAATGCGTCTTCTTCCCGGCCCTCTTTTACCATTTACCTTCCCTTGGAGAATCAGTTGGAGAAGGCCGTAACGTTCTTGATTTCTCATTACATGTCCTAGATATTCTAATTTTTTTGTTTTGATGGTTATGAGAATTTCACAGTCTTTCCCCATTCTACGCAGCACTTTTACATTATTAATTCGTTCAACCCAGGATATACGTAAGATGCGCCTATAACACCACATTTCGAAAGCTTCGATCCGATTCATAGATGCAACAGTTAGTGTCCACCTTCCATTCCGTAGAGCAGAACTGTGAATATGTAGCTTTTCAACAGACGGTATTTTATTTTTAATGATATGTCTCGACTGTTGAAAATTGGTCTCATTCTAAAGTATGCTGCTTTCGCTTTTATTATTCGCTGTTTAATTTCTGTCGAGTGGTCCCATTGGCTATTTAAATTCGTACCCAGATATGTATATTGCTCAACTCTTTCGATATTCTGTTGGTTGACTGTAAGTTGAGCGTTTAATATTGGTTTTTTACTAATTGTCATAAATTTGGTCTTCTTCTGTTGCTGACTTCTGTTATACGATTTGTTAATATCTGTAAATCATTCAGATTATCGTCGAAAACTATGGTGTCATCTGCATATCTAATGTTATTCAACCATTCACCATTTATTAATACTCCCTTCGCACAACCGTCTAAAGCTTTAGTCCTGTCGCCAGGGGGGGTACAACGGCCTCCTGTATTCAGATGGACTTACCCAAGTTTTTTTTATGTATTTTGACTTGTAGAACACGAATTTTTTGGGTAACAGTTGATCCGGATGTCGATAAGATTGTTATAAACCAAGAAGTTGAGGAATCACATAACAGCGATTTCTCGCAAAACAAAACATTTTTTTTGTATTTTTTGGGCCATTCTTACCAAAAAATGATCCTACAAATTTTTTCGTAGGATGCATAGTTTTCGAGATAAACGCGGTTGAACTTTCAAAAAATCGAAAAATTACAATTTTTGAACCCGAATAACTTTGGATTATAAAATAAAATAGCAATTCTGTTTACCGCATTTGAAAGTTCAAGTCAAATTATATCGGTTTTAATTATTTGTATTGCTAAAAATTTATTATTTTATTGTTAAAACAAAGCTATAAACACCTAGTGCTTGAGTGATGTTTTCAATGATTTCTCATTTAAAATCGAACGAGTAGATAGAGGAGGTAAAAGTGCAAGCGGGGCTATTTCTACGTAGCATGCGTTAAAATGCATGTATTAGGCACGGGAAACACTATGTGTGTTTATAGATTTTTTTAGCAATCAAAAAATAAATTTTTAGCAATCAAAAAATAAATTTTTAGCAATGCAAATATTCAAAACGGATATAATTTTACTCAAACTTTTAAAGGCGGTAAGCAGAATTACTATTTTATTTTTTATTCAAAGGTTATTCGGGTTCAAAAATTGCAATTTTTCGATTTTTTGAAAGTTCAACCGCATTTATCTCGAAAACTATGCATCATACGAAAAAACTTGCAGGAACATTTTTTGGTAAGAATGGCCCAAAAAATACAAAAAAATGTTTTGTTTTGCGAGAAATCGCTGTTATGTGATTCCTCAACTTCTTGGTTTATAACAATCTTATCGACATCCGGATCAACTGTTACCCAAAAAATTCGTGTTCTACGGGCCAAAATACATAAAAAAAACTTGGCTAAGTCCATCTGAATTAAGAAGGCCGTTGTACCCCCCCTGGCGACAGGACTACTTCTTTAAATATCCATTCAGAGTAAATATTGAATAGTAGTGGAGATAAAATACAGCCCTGTCGTACTCCTCGTTCTATTGCAATTTTATCAGTTAACTGGTCTTCTATTTTGATTTCTGCCGTTTGATTGTAATATTTGTTTCTGATAATCGATACCCTTCAGATTTGTTTAAAGGGGACATTTTTTAATAGGAATCCCCAAAGAAACCGAATCAGAAATGTTTTCAGACTCACCATATGGACTATATGGAACGGTCTCACCATATGGACTATATACATACTTCCACATTTTGTAATAAACATACAAACTTTCACCAAGTAACCATCATGTTGATGTAAGATACGAATACGAGTGTGAATTATAAATTTCTAAAAAAAATACAAAATCTTTGTGGCTTGTGAATGTTTTAAAAATAAAACAATTGAATATTAGTCTTAAAGGTGGTGTTGAAGCGGCTGAAGTTTCATTCTTCGGTGAGGTATCTTACAGTCTGACCAGATTCACTTTGTATTTGAGATTTGGATGCGCATTGTTGTTGACTTTCGGATTTTCCAAATTTTGTGATTTTTATTTTGATAACATCTCGTCAAGTAAAATACCTGCACCGTACCAAAATAAAATTCAGAAAATGTGGAAAACCCGAACGCCAAACATTAGTGCACATCCAAAATCTCAAATACACACTGAATCTGGCCCGACTGTACACTGGTGAGTGTTTTATAGAAATCACTAATATAGTTTTAAAAATTTTTATTACAAAATCTAATACAATATTTTACATTTATTAATTATTATATTAACAGAAATAAAATACATTTTGATACAGCACAAATTATTTGCGGTAAAACTCAAGCAAATCTATTAAATTTTTTCTACAATCACTTGATAAAGAAGAGTTTTTCGCTTGTCAATGGCAACGAAAAGTTAACGTTTACTGAGTACCGTCACTTTATAGCGCTAGCGCGTTAAAGTTTGATTACCGCGCGTCGTCCGTAGCAACCGTACAACCATACAATACTCGTACAATTTGAAAATTCAAATTGAATAGTTATTTATGTATTAAGAACGAAAAGTGATACATTATTCCTTGAGAGTAAGAGTTACCACTCGACCGTAGCGGAGAGCGGTAATTACTCGAAAGAAATAATGTCACTTTGCGCTTGTAATACATACAACATTTTTTCTACAATCACTTAATAAAATGAAACTATTTTTAAATCACTAACTTTATTGTAACTATTTTATATCTGTCGTTATAATGTCATAACATTAACTTTTATATCTTTCAGTTTGAATGTTCAATGTGATTGTATTGTATGGTTGTACGGTTGCTACGGACGACGAGCGTAAAATCAAACTACGCGCTAGAGCAGCGTTTCCCAAATGGTGGGTCGCGACCCGGTACCGGGCCACGAAAGCAAAATGCCGGGTCGCCTCGCCGTTTCACATGAACATCTTCTTTTAGACTGCGAAGTGCGTTGACTATCAAAAGGGAATGTTTAAAGAAAACTTTTTTTGAATTAATTGAATAATTCAAGGAAGAAATTTCAATATTCTTAGAACAACATCCACCAACGGCTAGGGATGCAATATTTCAATTTAAAGACAGTTTTCATGATGCCAATCGGTTAATCAAGGTAGCGTATATTTGTTATATTTTTGACTTCTTCAAGAATTTAAATATGACATTACAAGGTAGCAATGTAGTACAAGAGAAGCTGGAAGCTGCAATAAAGTTTGCAAGTTTGCCATACTTATTTAAAAACACCCTGTATCGATGAAAAATAAGGCGAGTTGTTAAATTATTACCTAACTTTTTTACTATCCAACATAAGCGAATGAATCGAAAAACAGAATGTTAAGAACACATGAGGCTATAGTTGGGTTTTAATTTCAGTATTTTATAAATGCAAGAATATTCCACAGGGTGTGGTGACTTTGAGAAAAAATTACTTTTTGATTGGTACACTACCTGTCTAGCAACAATATTATTAAACGAAAATGTTCAAAAATATATCGAAAACAGCTTTAGGAAATATGAGACATAAAAAATGACCAATTTTTAAGGTGATACGTTAATTTATTTTGGAGAAATGTAGATATACATAAATACAATAAAGATAAAGACAGATTATACGAACATACATAATAATATACCCGAACAATACATACTGTTTCAAATATTCAAAGATAAAGCGATTACAAAAATTGCAATTCGGCATTCTTCAATATACATTATACAATAACTCACACACAGCCAACGGAATTGACAATGAGAGATACCTTGAAAACAATAAAGCTCTGTTGTTATGGGGCAGAGAATAGATAATAGGTAAATATGATTTATATAGGTATATATAAAGAATCCACTACACCAAAATGTTGATATCCAAACAACATACACTGTTTCAAAGCGTTTTAATAGTGAAATACCTGTAGAATATTTAGTTCAATCTTTGCAAATGGAATTTTGTTTCGACATGTCGCGATGGGACCCTTGAATGTCGGGGGCCCCTTGAATGTCGGGGGCCCCGTATAATTGATACGGCTGATACGACGGTAGCTACGCCCCTGGCGTTAAGTAACAATGTATTTTAAATGGGATTTACTTTTTCGCACTGTTTGTAACTTTCGAGTTGTCATGGTGACAATCCTTAATTTTCGCGTTGTCATGGTGATGACAATATGAGCAATGAATTATAACAAGAGTTTTGACAGCTTTGTGGTGTGAAAGTAGTTGTAATTTTTAAATTTCAAAGTTCTAAAAATTGTAGAATAGAAGAGTTACAGCTTTTTTTATTTATTTATCGTAGATAAAATATTGTATAAAACTGTGCGTGAAGTACTTTTTGCGAACTCGCTCCGTTGTCGCTCGTACTCTAAAAATCGCGTGCGATCGCAAAAAGCATACTTCACGAACTGTTTCATTAATAACTATTTTAGCACTCCATTGGAGC
The DNA here is from genome assembly GCF_917563875.1 of Diabrotica virgifera virgifera. Taxonomy (NCBI): domain Eukaryota; kingdom Metazoa; phylum Arthropoda; class Insecta; order Coleoptera; family Chrysomelidae; genus Diabrotica; species Diabrotica virgifera. Next base: position 143,174,676 of record NC_065443.1, on the reverse strand, counting down.
GTTAAAAATGCTACTTTATAGCACTAGTGCTTTAAAATTTTTAAGGCACTGCAGTTAAAAGTGAATTGTCAAATTGTGAAAAGTCAAAATATTTATATTTCATTTACTAACATTAATATTCATAGTAAAACTTGCACAATTTGAAAACGGTGGTTTAAAAGGTTTTTTAAAATTTAATTTAAACTCTATTATTGCATTTTTAACACGTTTGTAGAAAAAACAAGTTTATATAACGGTATAATATTTTCGCTAAGAATTTTTAGATATTCCCCTCGAGTGTAGACAACCAGTTCTATCTTTTACGGGTGATAGGTTTCATGGTTTCAGCAATTAACAAAAATATTGTATTTTATATATTTATAACGTTTGTAGAAAAAATATTGTATGATATACGTGTTAAAAAGTACATTTTTAAGGCACTCATGTGAATTTCAGAATTCGCTTCGCTCATTCCGACTAAATATATTCTTTATATGCAAAAAATTTGAATGAATTTTGAATTAATTCGTTTTCAAGTAAGTACATTTATCAGCAATAGTCGTAACGTAAGTGTTGTAAACCATAGTTTTATTACTAATTAGCTAATTAGCACATAAATGACACTAAATTCTTCACCAAAAAAATCAAGCAGTTTGAGCTTTTTTCGGTTTGGGTGGGTGCAGCTTGCCATTAACCTGCACCCCCCACTTTCAACGCGATTTCTTGGTCAACGGTTTGAGCAACAAAATTCGGATTAGAGCAACTAATTAGCACATAAATAACACTAAATTTATCACCACAAAAAAATCAATAAGATTGAACTTTTTTCGGTGTGGGTGGGTGCAGCTTGCCATTAAGCTGGACGCCCCCATTTTGACCGAGATTTCCTGGTCAACGGTTTGAGCAACAAAATTCGGAATAGAGCAACTAATTAGCACATAAACAGCACTAAATTTTGCATCAAAAAATCAAGAAATTTGAGCTTTTTTCGGTGTGAGTGTGTGCCGCTTGCCATTAAGCTGGACCCCCCACTTTGAACGCGATTTCCTGGTCAACGGTTTGAGCAACAAAATTCGGAATAGAGCAACTAATTAGCACATGAATAGCACTAAATTTATCATAAGAAAAAATCAAGAAATTTGAGCTTTTTTCGGTGTGGGTGGGTGCAGCTTGCCATTAACCTGCACCCCCCCTCACTTTCAATGCGATTTCCTGGTAAATGGTTTGAGCAACAAATTTAGGAATAGAGCAACTAATTAGCACATAAATAGCACTAAATTTATCACCAAAAAAATCAAGAAGTTTGAGCTTTCTTCGGTGTGAGTGAGTGCAGCTTGCCATTAACTTGCACCCCCCCACTTTCAACGCGATTTCTTGGTCAACGGTTTGAGCAACAAAATTCGAATTAGAGCAACTAATTAGCACATAAATAGCACTAAATCACTAAATTTTTCACCAAAAAAACCAAGAAGTTTGAGCTTTTTTCGGTGTGAGTGGGTGCAGTTTGCCATTAAGCTGGACACCCCAGTTTGAACGCGATATTCTGGTAAACGGTTTGAGCAACAAAATTCGAAATAGAGCAAGTAATTAGCACATAAATAGCACTAAATTTTTCACCAAAAAAATCAAGAAGTTTGAGCTTTTTTCGGTGTGGGTGGGTGCAACTTGCCATTAACTTGCACCGCCCCAATTTCAACGCGATTTCTTGGTCAACGGTTTGAGCAACAAAATTTGGATTGTAGCAACTAATTAGCACATAAATAGCACTAAATTTATCACCAAAAAAAATCAATAAGTTTGAACTTTTTTCGGTGTGAGCGGGTGCAGCTTGCCATTAAGCTGGACCCCCCCACTTTGAACGCGATTTCCTGGTCAACTGTTTCAGCAACAAAATTCGGAATAGAGCAACTAATTAGCACATAAATAGCACTAAATTTTCACCAAAAAAATCAAGAAGTTTGAGATTTTTTCGGTGTGGGTAGGTGCAACTTGCCATTAACTTGCACCCTCCAATTTCAACGCGATTTCTTGGTCAACGGTTTGAGCAACAAAATTCGGATTAGAGCAACTAATTAGCATATAAATAGCACTAAATTTATCACCAAAAAAATCAATAAGTTTGAAGTTTTTTCGGTGTGGGTGGGTGCAGTTTGCCATTAAGCTTGACCCCCCCAATTTGAACGCGATTTCCTGGTAAGCGGTTTGAGCAACAAAATTCGGAATAGAGCAACTAATTAGCACATAAATAGCACTAAATTTTCACCAAAAAAATCAAGAAGTTTGAGCTTTTTTCGGTGTGGGTGGGTGCAACTTGCCATTAACTTGCACCCTCCACTTTCAACGCGATTTCTTGGTCAACGGTTTGAGCAACAAAATTCGGATTAGAGCAACTAATTAGCATATAAATAGCACTAAATTTATCACCAAAAAAATCAATAAGTTTGAAGTTTTTTCGGTGTGGGTGGGTGCAGTTTGCCATTAAGCTTGACCCCCCCAATTTGAACGCGATTTCCTGGTAAGCGGTTTGAGCAACAAAATTCGGAATAGAGCAACTAATTAGCACATAAATAGCACTAAATTTTCACTAAAAAAATCAAGAAGTTTGAGCTTTTTTCGGTGTGGGTGGGTGCAACTTGCCATTAACTTGCACCCTCCACTTTCAACGCGATTTCTTGGTCAACGGTTTGAGCAACAAAATTCGGATTAGAGCAACTAATTAGCACATAAATAGCACTAAATTTATCACCAAAAAAAATCAAGAAGTTTGAGCTTTTTTCGTTGTGGGTGGGTGCAGCTTGCCATTAACCTGCACCCCCCCACTTTCAATGCGATTTCCTGGTAAACGGTTTGAGCAACAAAATTCAGAATAGAGCAACTAATTAGCACATAAATAGCACTAAATTTATCACCAAAAAAATCAAGAAGTTTGAGCTTTTTTCGGTGAGGGTGGGTGCAGCTTTCCATTAACCTGCACCCCCCCATTTTCAACGCGATTTCCTGGTAAACGGTTTGAGCAACAAAATTCGGAATAGAGCAACTAATTAGCACATAAATAGCACTAAATTTATCACCAAAAAAAATCAAGAAGTTTGAGCTTTTTTCGGTGTGGGTGGGTGCAGCTTTACATTAACCTGCACCCCCCCACTTTCAACGCGATTTCCTGGTAAACGGTTTGAGCAACAAAATTCGGAATAGAGCAACTAATTAGCACATAAATAGCACTAAATTTATCACCAAAAAAATCAAGAAGTTTGAGCTTTTTTCGGTGTGGGTGGGTGCAGCTTTACATTAACCTGCACCCCCCCACTTTCAACGCGATTTCCTGGTAAACGGTTTGAGCAACAAAATTCGGAATAGAGCAACTAATTAGCACATAAATAGCACTAAATTTTTTGCCTAGTCCGAACTTTATTCGCGATGGTGGGGGGTGCAGCTTAATATGGGTTCATAGATCACTATCACGTCGCTTGTTATGACAAGTTAAGAAGGTTACGTCCGTTTATTTATTTCCTCCCTAAAAATTTGACCTAAATAAAAAATATAACCGTTCAAGGTACAAGGGGGGAGGTGACTTTCGGCTAGCACTGTATGTTTTTGTTTTTATACAATAGGCGCTGGTGGACGGAATTCGTTGTAGAGAATTTCCATACATTAACCAATAACCTTGGAACCACCGAAAAATCTACTTCCTAATCAATTCCGTGCCTCGCCCGTTTATTGTAATTACCTGGCAATTGTTTAAATGTTTGCAGATAAAATTATCGACTGAACAAAAGTATCAAACGAGCAGCTGTTATTTGATAGGTTACCGTGGTCAATCACCTTGGCATTTTGCAATGTATGCTGTTACACATTGCAACAAAAATACCTACATTGTTCATGAAATGCATCTATTTTGAAGTTTCTGATTATGACTTAAATTAGAAATTAGATTCATTATTTTTTATAATAATTGGATTACTTCAAATAACTAGCTACTGTTTACTATTTTAGAAAAAGAAAATCAGAATGCTTTTTCCATAAGATGCATATATGAACAAACAAAACAGCACAGAAGAACAACAGGTATATAACTATTAAAAATTCAGGACCACTATTTCATTAGAGAAAACAAAAGGGTATCGTCACGTCAAGCAATCTGCTAAAATTATGCACCATTGGCAGATATTTTAAATACCACTTTGAACCAGTCGTAGCGTAGATTTCAAGTATCTGCCATGTGGTGTTAAAGTAAAATACGTCTTTTGCATTGCGTTGCAAACTAGCAAACAATGCAGACATTTATATATTACCTAAATTGTATTTATATACCTAAAGTAATGTTTAAATAATTAAAGTGCTTATTGAAGATGTTGAAAATAGCCGAAATCTAAGCAATAATAAAGTGTCTTATTTATATCAGACCGACAAATCCAGGAATTAAAAAATGTTCTATTTAAACATTTACTCAGTAGCCCTAAAGTTGCATAGCTGCAAATTTATTAGAAGGCAGACGAACTGCACATTCTGCCTTGAAATTATCATTAAACATACAAATTTACAAATCAACGATACGCCATCTTGCCAATAATAACGCAATGGCGAAAATTTGACAGGTATGCAAATTAATCGTTTATGGCACATCGACCGAATTTATCCGTTCATGTTTTTTCGGACACAGACAGCGCAACACTTTAATAACTATAGTTGGTCGAAAAACGAGCAATATTGACTGCAAAAAATACAGATTCCGATGATCTTAATGTGACCACATAATATAATGTTCTTCCAAGAAAGTTGTTTTCGTTCAAAGCAAATGATAACCAGGATGACTTACTTAACTATCCCACAGTCTTTTCATTCATTGGAATTGCCTGGACCCCCACCTCACAATTTACTATTAAGAGTAATTTATCAGTAGTAATTGCACAAAAGCTCTAAAATTATTGAATTTTTCCCGAGTGACACTTTGACAGTTTTAATTTCACGACCCGAAGGGGAGTGAAATTATGTCAAAGTGTCACGAGGGCAAAAATTCTATATTAATTTTAGAGATCGAGTGCAATTTGTTGCGATTATTTCATAAATAAAACTGTTCAAAACCAAAATTTTATTGTAATTTATTTATGTAAGTACAAATTAGTACAATTAAACACACAATTATTATAATTATTTGACGGTTGACAGTCATCACTTTTATAATTTTTAAAACATTAATTGTCATTAATGTCACTGAATGTATTTTTTCGTAGCAACGAAGGGCATCAGACGTAATATACTTGACGACGGGACATTATCAAAAATTATCGGGTATAATATCACAAGACAGTGAGAATAAATTGAAAATAATGCGACAGTTTTTCGAAAATTTGTTGTCTGGCAATATACACGAGATCCCGCAGGGCTCGAGTGGCTATTGCCCAATGACAACAAATTTGAGTAAAAATTAAGCATTATTTTCTTAAAAATAATAAATGATGGTTTTACTTGTTTTCGATTCAGAGGGTTGCACACCAGCTAGACAGGCACTGTTTCTACCCTTTCAGGCGTCATCAGTAGCTTTCGATAGTGTGTCCACCTCTGAACCGAAAAACAGCTCCACCATCATTTTAAAGGGAATCTGAAAAATAATTCAAATTTCCCATCAGACGCGATACAGCGACATCTATAACAAATTGAAGAATCTCAGATGCAGAATCCACCAATTTAATAAATTAAAATGGTAGATAGTATTTTAAAACTGAGATTTTTCGTGTTTGAAAGTTCTTACTGGTACATCCTTAATCTGCGACTTTTTCAATTAATAAGACAGCAGACGACGAATATAGAAAACGAAAGGGAAACGATCACATTTCGCTTTCATTCGTCTAGGAAAAACGGACAGCAGAGGAACTTTCAGTACTCAAATCCGAGTAAAGGAAATAAAAATAATAAATGATGGTTTCGCTTGTTTTCGATTCAGAGGGTTGCACACCAGCTAGACAGGCACTGTTTCTACCCTTTCAGGCGTCATCAGTAGCTTTCGATAGTGTGTCCACCTCTGAACCGAAAAACAGCTCCACCATCATTTTAAAGGGAATCTGAAAAATAATTCAAATTTCCCATCAGACGCGATACAGCGACATCTATACCATCATTTATTATTTTTATTTCCTTTACTCGGATTTGAGTACTGAAAGTTCCTCTGCTGTCCGTTTTTCCTAGACGAATGAAAGCGAAATGTGATCGTTTCCCTTTCGTTTTCTATATTCGTCGTCTGCTGTCTTATTAATTGAAAAAGTCGCAGATTAAGGATGTACCAGTAAGAACTTTCAAACACGAAAAATCTCAGTTTTAAAATACTATCTACCATTTTAATTTATTAAATTGGTGGATTCTGCATCTGAGATTCTTCAATTCATTATTTTCTTATTTATTCTTACTGTCATGTCGTGTGATATTCGTAAGATTATTTTTTAATACGTATATTATGGATATTTTCTTAAATTTGACAGTTGTCAAAACTAGGAAACTGGTTGCCATTAAACAGAAACAATCTACTTAAAAAAATTCTATCGGTAATTTTCTACAGTAGATAATTCTCAGTATAATTTTAATCTGACTGGACAGAATTAAACACGTGACCAAATATCTTACTATACGGTTGGAAGTTAAAATCATTAAAAAATAATCAGTTTAATTTTTATTTCTGTAGCTTTCTATTGGTCAGAATCTCCTATGAATGAAATAATCAGTTATCATTACACTACGTAAGATTAATCAACCTCGACTGTGCAATGGAACGAGACTGACTGTGAAAAAGCTAATGAATAATGTTATTGAGGCAACGATCATCAAGGAAAAATACAAAGAAGAAGATGTCTTGATCCCGCGTATACCGATGATTTCAACAGACTTACCGTCTGATTTTAAACGTATAACAACTCTAACGTCTACAAATTCCCGAGTGTTTGGCTTAATTATTGCAATGACAATAAACAAATCATAATGATAGGGGAGGCCAAGTGGGAATTTTTGCAGTTACTCGAACGTGTCAGATTATCATATGTGGAGAAACCTTGTACCCTGTAAATGTACCCCTACCATATATTGGATCTTAATCACAAACCATACATACTTATAGACGTTTCACGTAAATTGTCAAGGTCAAGACAGCAAATTAGTTACCATTCCAATCCAGAGATGTCGCTGTCAGTCAATTCTCTTGTCATATTTAACAACTGACAGTTGACAATTAAATTAATTTATTATTTACTTTTTATTTTACAGTTTGTGGCTTAATTATTTTATTATAGTGGTGTTACGTTTTTAATTAGATTTAATCACAATTTTAATAAGTGTATTAACCTCCTCTCCATTTTTATGAGTAGAATTTTTAGTTTACATTGATCATCCCGTGTTGTGTTTCTCCACATTAAAAAAACAATATAATAGATCCTGAAACATATTATTATTCCAATAGACAAGTGTGTCATCAACATTTCGGACCTATACATTTTTGGAAGTTTGTAAAATATTATAAGGTAATATTTATCTAAACAGTCATCCTGTGTACAAGACTCTTTCAAAAATTTTCATTCAACTCCATACACATCAGTTCTTTCACCTGACACATAGCAGTAGGGTTTATCATTTTGAAAACAAATTGGAATATTTGAAGTTTTCAGTAAAATATGGAATAAAACATTGAATTGTCTTTCTGTTGTTTTAATTTCCTGCGAAATTTCATCAAAAATCCCGCAAAATTTATAATTTGAAATTCTCACGTAACTAAAATTTGTCAATTTAGTTCCCATTCCAATCAAGAGATGGCGTTAATTCGATCCGAAAGATTAACATGGTCGTGAAACGTCTATAAGTATGTATGGTTTGTGATCTTAATACAGGGGAATTCGTTAAGGGGGGTCCGAAAAAAAAATCTATCTGTAGAAAAACTCGAAATCGTCAGATTAAGATAAGGTAAGTTAAATACATGCAGAACAGTGTATATTTCAAAAATCTGATGGTTTGAGCGGAGCGTAAGGAAATGAATGATTCACAAGTAACAAAATTTTCACAAGGAAAATGCGAATATTTCGAGAAATGATGATGAGAATGATACCAAACACGATTTTGGCATCAATGTATCATTCAATTAGTATGTTGAAAATCAATAGTGACTCATTGTTTCCTCGCAATCCAATTGGTCTAATAGACATGTCATTCGTTCATTTATTGTATTTATGAAACACTTGGCTAAGGATATAGCTATGCACTATTGTTAGATTTTTTTGCATCAGTTGTTTTTGTCCACGTATAAATTTGGATTTTAACCGTCCTGTGATTACATTATCTTTGTTTATAAAGGCTGTTTTATTAATATGTGTAAATATTTTACTGTACAATTTTATTAACGCCAAAATGTGACGATTTAACTGAAATCACAACATACAAAATATTAAGATATACAGTAGAGCGTCGATAATCCGAACTAATTGGTACAGGGGTAGTTCGGATTATCAAATTGTTCGGATTATCGAACATATGTTCAAAATACATACAAAGATCATAAACATAGTACATGTACATATGTATGATACGTTTTAGTTACAAGGAATAAAACACCTGCATAATAAACAAATATATTGTATGTATTTCTGCATAAACAAAACAAAAATCCGCGGTCATATTTTGCCCATATTGTCATATTAAATCCAAAAATTCGGTCCGCGATCATATTTTTTAATTTTATAATTTTTTTTGCGTTCGGATTAGCGATCGTTCGGATTACTAGGGTTCGGATTATCGACGCTCTACTTTTAAAGACGTACTTTTATTGTACATACGTCCGTAATATAAATGTATGTCCGTAGATTCTTCGTTTGCCGATATACGTTCTGTTACGGTATGTTCTTCTTCTTCTTATTCTTTTTTTTTGGTGTATGTCCTTGACAATTTGCCCAATTACGTTATGTTCTTTAATTTGATATATCATATGCAGTACTTGGTTATGCCAGCTTCTTTAAAATTATTATTTGTGTCACGGACCAAATACACCCACCGGCACAAAATTCCGCCACCCAAAATTTTTATTAAGTTTGACAATTTATAACTTTATTATTTGTACTCCGATTTTCAAGATTCTTGCATCAGTTTGTAGGTACATATATGTTTTGATGTCGTTTGTTATTATTCCGGTAATAAAAATTTTTTGATTAGATGGCATTATACGGAGCTGAACAGAAGCGTTGTATTTCCTCCCAACTTTAAAAAATTCTGTGGAAAAATTTGAGGGCTGATTTTGTTACATAGGTACTTTTGTATTATCCTGGAGATTTCCCTACGATTTTGTTTTTTTGAATTATCCGAATATCTCTTTTCTTGTAAGATGTGTACAATTTTGTGTAAACAAAAACATTGATTGACTCATAAACATAAATATCTTAAATATAGGTTGTATTGATAAGATTAGAATGGCCCGCATGCACCGCAGATCTTAATCCTATTAAGAATTTATGGGATGAATTAAAAAATAGCTATTCGCCGTCATCCTAGGCCTCCAGAAAATTTAGTACAGATATGGCCCTGGTAGAGGAATATTGGGCTATTCCCCAGGCAAGGATAACACATCTTTATTCGATACCAAACAGACTGCGGGCAGTCGTTGCAGCAAGAGATGGATATACCCGCTATTGAATTGTTTTGTTGTTAATTTTAGTGTGTTTGATATTTTTAATTAAATAAACCTTTAAAGCAGTGTTTTTATTTACAGCTCTTACAAGAAACGAGATATTCGGATAATTCAAAAAACAAAATCTTAGGGACAACTCCAGGATAATACAAAAGGAGTATTTAACAAAATCAGCCCTCCAATTTTCCAACAAAATTTTTTAAAGTTAGGACAAAATACAACGCTTTCATTCACCCCCGTATAATGCCATCTAAGCAAAAAAATTTTGTTACCGGAATAATAACAAACGATATCAATACATGTACCTACAAACTGATGCAAGAATCTTGAAAATCGGAGTACAAATAATAAAGTTAAAAATTGTCAAACTTAATCAACAATTTTGGGTGGCGGAATTTTGTGCCGGTTAGTGTATTATCAATAGTTTATATCCATTTTTAAAAATTGTAGAAATAGGTACCTATGTAAAGGCCAATTATTTAATTTCAGCAATTCAAAATCAAATAAATGAAATCAAATCAAAGTACATTTTTCTGATCACCAAATTAACAAGCAGACTGAAGCAGATAGTACATATTTTTAAAAGTATAATTATCTAGGATCAAGGCGCACACAGTCAAGTGGCATGGCAAATTAAAAACTAATTTATCTACGCTTAAAATACAAGTAAGGCCAAAAACGCCAGAAGGCAAATAAAAAGGTAAGAAAATAAGACGACAAAAAGAAATGTTTCGATTTATAAGAATATAAAATGAACAACTAATAGAAACGGGAACATAAACCTTAAAAAATTGTCTCCTCTATCTTAAAATAGATCATCCATTCATACTTTCACATAAAGCCGCCCACGTGATAAAATATTTAAAAAAATGTAAATTGCCTAATAAATGTAAAAAGACATTTGATACAGCGCTAAGCATCTGCTTTACACTGTCAGAAAAATATGACAAAAGCAGGAAACTAAATGATACAACTAGAACTAATAGCATATATAGGTATAGTGCCTTTCAAGATATTTTAGAAAACCATATCTTAATCATATTACAAAGTCATTTGTATTATACTAGTCGAGGAAATGAAGCTGGAAAATGGCAAAACCTCGCAATTTTTTCGTCCAGCATCGATTTGTACAAAAATTTGGGATTAGGCTCATTTCACCCTCTAGTTTATTTTCTATATTGAGCCGTTGTACGCTTTTGGTTTTTTAAGGGTGAAAACCACCCCTAATTGTAAAAAATTACAAAATAACATTTTAAACTTAAATATTGTCAATATTTGCTTCTTATTAGTTACATAATTATTGTTTTATGCTTTAAGATATAATATCATAATATTTCAACCCTCAAAACCACCCTTGTTGGAGCTATATATAAAAAGTTTACTTATCTTAAAAGAATAATTTCGGCTTGCCATCAATTTACATAAAAGTTTAGGGTTAGGATCATCTTACCCCGTACTTCATATTATATATCAAGCTCAAGGGCGTTGATTATTTTTAGGGGTGTAAACTATCCCTTATTGTCAAAAATATATAAAAACATTGTAAACTTTAATATGGGTAAAATTTGGTTTTAACTGGTTAAATAATGATTGTTTTGTGCTTTAGGATATAATATCATAATATTTTAACCCTTAAAAACCACCCTTAATAACATTTCAATTTTTATAAGCAGATAATTTAATAGATAGATCTATACAGAAAAAAAGTAGTATTAAAGAATTACAAAAACATTTATTTACACAAAAATACGAATTTACAAATATGTAAAAGTACACTTACAAATAGTTTTTTAGTCATAATCCAGTATACGAACCGGTTCTGTGGTATTATATAAATTGAAAATGCTCTATAAGAGGACTATTCGAATTTTTCGAAAAAAAAAATTAGTTTTATAAACATAGCTCCTTTCATTTTTGGCGATAAAAAGTTTTTTCAATAATGGTTTTGTAGGATTTTTTAAGAGTTATAAGACTATGTAAATTAAATTCAGCAAGATCCCTTAATTTTTAATTGAGGTGGGTTTAAAGGGCTCGAATAAGGGGGTGTTTGCTCGTAAATAGATGTTGTAAACAGCTATATCTCGCTAACTATTCACTGTAATGAAAATCTATTCATAAGGAAATTTTAGTTATTAAAAAAGCTACAATTTAGTAGTTTATCATTTTTTCGTATCTCCAGTATTTTCGGAGATATTTTGAAGAAAATGATAAAAAATGCGAAATTGCAAAAAACCAATTTTTCTTTAAACTCCAATTTTTCTAAAATTAGGCCTTTTAAATAGGTCAAACTTCTTGGGTGTATTGAAAATACAAATATAAAAGGAATTACAGAAAGGCAAAGACCAATTTTTAATTACGAGGGTAGTTAGGGGGTTGTTTTCACTGTTTTTTTTTTCGTAGAGGAAAACAAGTACATACCGACTTTTTTTTGATCATAACTTGCTCAATTTTTATGCTAGAAACTTTTTATTATTTTTTTTTGACAGATCTTATTGTATGCTTGAAAAAACATCATCTAAGTTTTCCTGGAAAAATGCAAAGTTTTCCCGTTATTTGGCTTTGATTATTTTAAATTATGCATTTGACGAAAAAAGCTAACCTTTACCATGCCGTATCTCGGTTTGTATTGGTCGTAAAAATATTATAGAAAAACAGTTCGGTTTGTGTTACTAAAAGATACAATTTTGATATTTACAGTTTTTTTGACTAAATGCATATTTTTCGAGTTATTCTCAAAAACCCCTCTAAAAAAGTCGATTTTTCCGTCTAAAAACTGTTACTTTCAACCACGAATAACTCGAACAATATTGGTTTTACGAAGAAAATGTAAAAACATTTTTTTCTTAGAATTACTCTTTACATCGATTTACATGGTTAAAATGTAATAAAAATTCCCACCACCCCCGAGATGGGGTGGCAACCACCCCCAAGGTTTTAGCGTACAACACAACGGCATGATATAGAAAATGATCCTTGGACTATTCCCTATCTTCTGTGAAAATTTCAAGTAAATCCATGCTGGACGAAAAAATTGTAAGCAAAAAAGCTTCATTTCCTCGACTATACTGAATAGCAGGTATGATAATTAAAAGCACAATAGATTAAAATTTATTAATTCCTACCTGGGACGAAAACTGAACCACACCATTGAAATAAAAATGACTTTGTAATAAGTTTAACATTAAGGTGTTCTAAAATATTTTGATAGGCGCTATATCTATAATTGGACCAGGAATTTTTTTAAACACCCTCTTAAAGAGCAAAATTATTAAAAATTATATTATGTACTGACAATCATTTCTAACTGAAAAATATGAAAACGGCTCATTTTACTAGTTTTCAAACGGTCCATGAATGCGTACTAAAAATACCCAATGAATTCCCAAATTCTAAAATAAAAACTGAAAGTTTAAATTTAAATTTGAGTTGTATTAGGACAGTCACGTATCACATTCACTCGTGTTATCATTAGCCCGAACGTGGCAACGTTGTAAATTTTATATAAAACTGCAATTAAATCTTAATGCTAATGAGTCAAAATAATTATCTTAATAACTTGTTATTTATTTGATAACACCGCACTACAGAGATTAAGCAGGATAATCAGTAGTCTTATTATTAAGATTATCACATTTTTATGTGAGAAATGAATGAGTGAATAATAAAAAGTTCCCAAAACTGGAATGTTCTGTTTTTGATAACAAAAACTAGTCTTTTTTAAATAAATTACTATGTAGGAATAGTCTTTAAACATTATTATCGACAATATTTCTTTTATTATGAAACAGATTTCAGAGATTCCTGCCAAGCTGAGCCAAAAATAGTTTGGACGATATAATGTTACATACTCTCAAGGTTTCAAGCAAAACGGTTAATGAAACTTCATAAATATAGAGCAGGCCTATGGCCTACGCAATGAAGCACTTAATTATTGAATGAAGGGTTGACTGTATCATTCCCGGAAGTTATTATGAGGTTGTTTCGAGGTTAGGTTCCTGTGACATTCACAACAGTTGTTTACTAATCATGGCTAACGGGACAATATGTTTTATCACTTTATAGTTCTCACAGTAAATCTAATAACACGGTAGTAGATTATAGTAAGATGTTTCCTACCTTTTTTTGTTGTTTTTCCCAAGCTGGATCGAGAAGTCCTTCTCGTTCCCACTCTTCCTCTTGTTCCATGTAGCCATCGTAGGCTGCCTGATCGACGTTATTGTATCCGTCGGTCATCATGATTGCAAAAAATGCTTGCTATGCTAAAAGATTCGTTTATAAAAAATTCGTTCGACAGATGTAAAAAACCGCCGTGCTGAAAGCACACGACCTCACGCGCACTCTTCCCCACTTTGGCCCGAGCCCGACTGTAAACTGTATTCTCTCTCTAGCAGTTGTCTGAGGCTTGAGGCTTTCGGTGTGTAGCCACGTTGCCAAATCAAAAAATAAAAAAAGTAAAACTACATATTAAAAATACGCTAATCAAGTAGGATATTTCCATGTTACTTTCTTTTAAATTTCTCAAAACAGATTTATTTATTTTACTAGATATTTTATTCATAATCATTCGATCGATAGTCATACTCTTATTTAAAAACTTGAATGGAATAGGTATTACAATAATTATTATTACCAGTATTTTTTCATTTTCTTATAAATTGTATTTTTGAATGTAAATAATGGACGCCTAGGAGATTTTGTTTTCACCCATTTTTGAAAAAATGTGAAAACGTTGAATTATCCACGTCCGTCTGTCCGTAAACACAACTCCTCCGTCATTATACCAGGTAGAATGAAAAATAATGTGTCGAATAAAAGCTTATACTTAACTATAGGATGGTACTTAAGGTGAGAAATTTGACATAGGACTTTTGGAAATACAACCGGAAGTACTGTTTTAAAGTACAAGTAGCGGAATAGTATAAGCGATATATTATTTGACGCGCCTTACCAAGACAAGTACAATCCGACAAGCTAGAGGTGGCGCGTGACCTTGAGCGAAAATACACAGCGACAAATGCAGAATACAAGAAGGTCAGCCGCCAGCTCTCGCTTGTCGCATTGTACAAATATATACTTCCGGTTTCATGAGTCCGTCTGTCTGCGAATATAACTCCTCCGTTATATTAATACAACAAGCTGAAAATGCGAGCATTATCATAACGAAAACTTTGTTTATTTACGTATTTTCATAATATGGAAAATTGCTATTATGAAAAGTTGTTTAGAATTAAAAATTATGTTTTATTGTGCAATTATATCATTCTAATTTAAATGTGAACTATAAAGGTACTTTACTCTTGATCGAAATTCATATTTTTTATATACCTCGTATAAAATTAATAAAATTTTTAGATCGTGAAAAGCTTTTTATGAAGAATAACTTTTCTTCGTCAAATTAAAAATAAAAGAGTTATAAATGAAAATGTTGTTGGTATCCATAATTTGAGAAAAATCTTCAAATTTTTTTTCCGTTAGAAGGATGTAATTACACATAATCAGACCAAAATTTTTTATTCCAAACAACATTTTATATAGTCGCTTCGCTAAACTCATACACAACTGGCTAGTGATTTTAGTCAGTAATTTTAGCAATTTGGCAAAAAAAATAATTACTAAATAGTTATCTAATAATTACTAAATAATTAGTAATCCTGCCAATTTTGGCAAAATTGGCAAAAAACAAAAATATTACCTACTAAAATCACTAGGCTAGCCAGTTGTGTCTGAGTTTAGCGAACCGACTATAATAACAATTTTCATTTCATAACAAATGGAACAGTCCATTTATCATTAGGTACTCCCATTGAAGATGAGGCCGTATACTCGTATAAACCTTTTTAAATTGTTAATAAAGTATTGCTTTCAAAATATACTCAAATTGTATTTTTGAACATCGTTTTTATTTTATATAATAATTAAATCCACTATCAAATGTCATTGATATTTTATTAATATTTACTTTATTTAAAATTTAGTTTGACATTTACGAAGTGTCAAACTCAAATAAGTAATGTAAATAACCTATGCTTTGCTTAACAAATTCAGATTAAACAAGCTGAAAATGCGAGCATTATCATAACGAAAACTTTATTTATTTACGTATTTTAATTCATAATATGGAAAATTGCTATTATGAAAAGTAGTTTAGAAATAATAATTATGTATTAATGTGCAATTATATCATTCTAATTTAAATGTTATGAACTATAAAGGCAGCTCACTCTTGATCGAAATTCATATTTTTTATATACCTCGTATAAAATTAATAAAATTTTACATATGATGGTTGCATCATAAATCTTAGAACATGAAGAGCTTTTTATGAAGAATAACTTTTCTTCGTCAAATTAAAAATAAAAGAGTTATAAATGAAAATGTTGCTGGTATCCATAATTTGAGAAAAATCTTCAAATATTTTTTTCCATTAGAAAGATGTAATTGCACATATCAGACCATAATTGTTTATACCAAACAATATTCTTTCATATACTGTCGGTTCGCTAAACTCGGACACAACTGGTTAGTGATTTTAGTCAATAATTTTGCCAATTTGGCAAAAAAATAATTACTAATTAGTTAATAATTACTAAATAATTAGTAATTTTGTCAATTTTGCCAAAATTCGCAAAAACAAAAAAATTACCTACTAAAATCACTAGCCAGTTGTGTCGAGTTTAGCGAACCGACTATATTTTAATTTCATAGCAAATGGAACAGTCCATTTATCATAAAGGGGAGGCCGCATACTCGTATAAACCTTTTTGAAGCTGTTAATAAATTATTGCTTTTAAAATTTACTCAAATTGTATTTTTGAACAACTTATTTATTTTATATAATAATTAAATTCACTATCAAATGTCATTAATGTTTTATTAATACCTAATTTAAAATTTAGTTTGACATTCACGAATTGTCAAACTCAAATGTAAATAACCTATTATGCTTTGCTTAACAAATCGAGATTAAAAAACTAGCCTACTTAATAGCAACGATTTCAGCTGGACGTGTAGTGTGTCGGAAGAAAATAACCCGATTGTGACGTCACATTTTACACTTTGGGGTCGGTTATCTCGAAGACGGTTAGAAATATCGAAATGCCGTTTTCAGATTTGGATTCAGAAGAAAAACTGCATAAGAATCCATCGATAAATCTGATCTGAGTATTGCAGGAGCGGCAACGCAATAACACACAGACTTTTGCGAATTTATAAACGAAAAAAATGTTTTCGTAGAAAACTAGCCTACTTACTAGCAACGATTTCAGCCGACGTTTAGTGTGTGACGTCACATTTTAGACTTTGAGGTCGATTATCTCGAAGACGGTTAGAGATATCGAAATGCCGTTTTCAGATTTGGATTCAGAAGACAAAACTACATAAGAATCCATCAATAAATCTGCTCTAAGTGTTGCAGGAACGGCAACGCAATAACACACAGACATTGCGAATTTATAAACGAAAAGCTTTCGTTGATAATACAGATAGAATAACAAATAAGGTGTCGAATGACAGCTTATAACGTATTCAATCAGAATCAGAATCAGAACTTTGCTTTATTGTCATGGAGAATTTTACAATGTTATAGACAAAGCTTACAAAGAGCCATGAATAAAACAATAACAATCTATTGCAAAATTAAAAAAAAAATGCAAATTGCATAATCTACCTTAATTAGTTTAATAAGTAAAGTAAGCTGCTACATATGACACTCAAATACCTATAGATTACATTTCTACTCATACATAAGAATACTCTAATTTCTTAGTTTATTAGTGGTTAAGATGAGAAATTTTATCAAGATGAGAAATTTTACCTCGGACTTCCGGTTTTAGAATTGCAACCGGAAGTACCATTTTAAAGTCAACGAAATAGTATAAGCGATATATTATTCGACGTGCCTTAGCAAGATGTACACGTGCGAGAACAAATGTACACTTTTTTGTTTAAACAGATGACCGAAAGTTTAGTAAAAATGACTCAAAATTAGTGAAATCGGATATCAATCGACGCAAAGTTACACGAAGAGTTCAAATATCGACTTCCGGTTCTACTTTCGACTTTCGGTTACTTTGGGTAAAAACATAGGACTTATGAATGAAGCCTAATTACGTGTTTCAACGCTAATTTGAGAATATTGAATTATTTTACTTGACATCTATAAAGTTAACATATGTAGGTAGTTGCAAAAGTTATGCACCACCTAAAATTATGCTCATTTTCCGGCATATACTAGTTCGCTCCGGCGCGCGGTCAAATTTTAATGCCTTACAGAAAAAGGTCACAGGTAAATTCGCTCCGGCTATATTATATTTCTAACCTCCTTGAAGAGGCGAAAAATCCTAAACGCGGTCGTCATAACGAGTCTTGCCTTGTCTTACTCCGTGAAAGTGACAACCAATAGTACATTATTTCACGGTTTTTGCTCTAAATTTTAAAGAACCGCTTGGATTGACATGAAATTTGGAATACGTATAGCTTACATGTCAAAGAAAAAAAGTGATATTGTGCCGATGTGTGCTTTTGCCCCGGGGGTGACTTTCACCCCCTTTTGGGGGTGAAAAAATACATGTCCAAAATAAGTCCGGATATGGGTAAACTGATTAATTTTAAGTGACTTTTGTTATATAGAGCTTTTTCGCCAAGTCAACACTTTTCGAGTTATTTTCGAGTGAATATGTTCATTTTTGAACAAAAATAACCACATTTTTAGACGGTTCTTCGCAAATAACTCAAAAAGTAAGTATTTTGTCAAAAAAAATGTTCTTAGCAAAAATGTAGCCTATAAAAAAGTAAAAAAAAATGGTGTACGCGTTAGGTCTCTGGATCTCGTAGAACCAGGGTTATAGCCAATGATAAATAGATTCGTATTCACCAAATTTCAAATAGAATATTTCGACGTGAAATATCCAAAAAATTAAGCACTTTTTGGGAAAAACCCATTATAACTTTAAAGTGTTTAAAAAAAGCTTTATTTCTGTTTTCACAAAAAGTTTCTAGCATTAAACTTAATTAAGTTACGCTTAAATAAAGTTGGTTCCTTTTGTTTTAGCAAAAAAAAATCGGGAAGACCACCCCCTAATTAGCAACTAAAATGAAATTAATCGTTACCGCTCTATAAATTATTTTACTTACGTTGTGTTTATATGATCTGTAAGTTTCATTGATTCAGAGTGCTTATTTTTTAAAAAATTTGGTTTCAAAGTAAAATTTTTAAAAGTTTTAATTTTGAAAAATATGCTTTTTTTCAAAATAACTTAAAAATTGTTAGAGATACCAAAAATCTCGAAAAACAAAAAAAGTAAGCATTGCTTTTCTGAATCTCATGTATTTTTTTGTTTTTCTGTTAGACAAAAATTGATTAAGCTTTGGTGTTTCTAAATTTGCGTACATTCGTGATCAGCGACTCGTTCAACCCCTTTTAACTACAGCCCTTTCAATAATAAGGACTTTAAACCGATGAAACTTAGATCATATAAACAATACATACAAGAGTCAAGAAACTTGTGAAGTCGTAACGATTATGTTCATTTAAGATACTAATTAGGGGGTGATTTTCTCGATTTTTTTACCAAAACAAAAAGGGACTAACTTTATTTTGAGCGTAACTTCGTTACTTTTGACGCCAGAAATTTTTTTTATAAAACAAAAATGAAGCTTTCTTTAAACACTTTAAATAAGTTGTAATGAGTTTTCCCAGAAAGGTGCTTCATTTTTGGTTATTTCACGTTAAAATATTCCATTTGGAATTTGACGGATATGAACCTATTTTTCATTAGCTATAACTCTGCTTCTACTACGTATAAAGACGTGATATATACAGCATTTTTTTAAATTTTTTACAGGCTATATTTTTGCTATGAATGTTTTTTCGACAAAATACTTACTATTTCAGTTATTTGCGAAAAACCGTCTAAAAGCGCGGTTATTTTGTTGAAAAAATGAACATATTCACTGCCAAATAACTCGAAAAGTATTGACTTAGTGAAAAAACTCTATAGAACAAAAGTTACTTAAAATTAGCCAGGTTATCAATTTCCTGACTTACTTTGGACGAATATTTTTTCACCCCCAAAAGGGGGTGAAAACCACCCCCAGGGCAAAAGCACATATCGGCACAATATCACTTTTTTTCTTTGACTTGTTAGCTATGTGCATGCCAAATTTCATGTCAGGGTTTTGCAATATTTTACCGTTAAAGAACGGACTACAATCAAAAATAACAATTTTTATTAAAAAGATGATCTGGTACAAAAATTTGATGCTGTTTATTGTGTATCCAACTTAATATTTTTAAATAAATTAGAAGCAATTTATGTTTATAGAACTTTTAAATAGTGCACAATTTTTTAGCTAAGTATTTATAGTTCATGGACTCGAAAATGGATACTTGTGTTGTGCCATTGTCATTCGTTTGCTTTCAAATAAGCAAATAAAGATAATATGTGACTACCACAAATTGTTTAAAGACGGAGTGTCAAAAATTGAACCTAATCCCAAGATAGTGACAATCATGGTGTAAAAAATTCTAAAAGTTGGACTTTCCTAGATCCATTAGACGTAGGTGAGTGTTTTGCTTCAGACTTTAGTGAGATATTACCAACACAACACCAAGCCGTACAATAATTTACTGACTATGTACTTAGTGGAAAAGGAAAACAGTTCATTACTCGAGCGTACAACCATTGCCGGTGAAAGTTTCCATTATAAATTTAATTCATTATTTTACAATAGGCACCCTAATATATTTCAATTTTTAAAAGTTTTAAAAGATATTCAAATTGACACATAAAAAGACGAAGTTCTGTGAAAAAGTGTACCGAAAAGTACTTTAAGAGCGTCAAAAATTTGTTGATTACAAAATAGCGCAATTAAAGCAAAATTAGTAGATTTGATTTTGTCAAATGTATTTCATTTGGATTTATAGCAAAATCAACGCCTTATTTCAATTTTGCAAAGGTGGAGGAATATCATGGATGTTTTTTCACTTGCATTGCTTTGTCGTGTACATTTTCGAATTAGCACAAATTATTTCAGTAATTTTTAAAAATATAATTAATATCATATATATGTAGATAACAAAATTCCTAAACCAGATGAAAATTTCTTAATCAATATAATTACTAATATTTTTCAAATTATTGACAAAAATTAAGTGACTATAATCTAAAAAATCCTCTATCTCGTGTGTAAATATATGTAACAACTAATATTTTATACAAGGTGTCCCAAAAGTAGCGGAACGGTCGAATATTTCGCGAACTAAACATCGGATTGAAAAACTAAGAAATACGTTTTCAATCATTTTCAAAAATCTATCTACTGACACCAAACATCAACCCCCACTACACCCCCTGGAGGTGGGGTGGGGG
Organism: Diabrotica virgifera virgifera; assembly: GCF_917563875.1. Lineage (NCBI taxonomy): Eukaryota > Metazoa > Arthropoda > Insecta > Coleoptera > Chrysomelidae > Diabrotica > Diabrotica virgifera. The sequence continues at coordinate 143,153,679 of NC_065443.1, read as the reverse complement.
GTAACTTTAAAATCTCAAATGGAAACCCCTAGTTTTTCTTGCAGATTTGGATTCGTTACGTAAAAGTAAGCAACTTTTATTCAAGACATTTTTTCGAACTGTGGATAGATGGCGCTATAATTGGGGAAAGCGATTTATCCTGATACCACAGGTAAATTATAGAAACGGTCTAATATCTCGAGAAATACACTTCTAAATGAGAAACCAAAAAAAATTTTCTAATACTTTTCGAAAACCTATCGAATAACACCAAACATGACCCTCCAACCCACCCCCTGGAGGAGGGGGGAGGGGGGTAACTTTAAAATCTTAAATAGTTTCCACTTTTTATTACAGATTCGGATTCGTCATGAAAAACTAAACAACATTTATTCAAAACATTTTTCAGAATTGTTGATAGATGACGCTTTAATTGGAAAAATACGATTTATTAGCGCCATCTATCAGCAATTTTAAAAAATGTTTCGAATAAATGTTGCTTAATTTTTCATAACAAATTCGAATCTGCAATAAAAAATGGGGGTTGCTATTTAAGATTTTAAAGTTACCCCCCTCCCCACCTCCGGGGGGTGGGTTGGAGGGTCATGTTTGGTGTTAATCGATAGGTTTTCGAAAAATATTAAAAACCTGTTTTTTGGTTTCTCATTTGGAAGTGTATTTCTCGAGATATTAGACCGTTTCTATAATTTACCTATGGTATCAGGATAAATCGTTTTCCCAATTATAGCGCCATCTATCCACAGTTCGAAAAAATGTCTTGAATAAAAGTTGCTTACTTTCACGTAACGAATCCAAATCTGCAAGAAAAACTGGGGGTTTCTATTTGAGATTTTAAAGTTACCCCCCACCCCACCTCCAGGGGGTGTAGTGGAGGTTGGCGTTTGGTGTCATTGGATAGATTTTTGAAAATTATTGGATACATATTTTTCAGTTTTTCGATTCTATGTTTATTTCGCGAAATATTCGACCGTTCCGCTACTTTTGGGACACCCTATAATATGTTCTGCATAAAATACAAAAATCGCAGTACCATTTTCGCCAGTATTAATTTTCCTAGAACTTAATCTGCTTAACCACGGGAGCGAACTAGTATACGGTTTTCGGAGTGAACTAGTACATAATTAAAAGGGTTTTGTGACCTCGGGAGCGAACTAGTGTGTTTCGTCATTTTCATAGTTGATTTTTTTATGAACAGATTAACGGATTCCGCTAATTTTTTTATTATTATTTTAGATTTTTCTTTGATATTTAAACACTTGGGGAACGGTTTACTCAAACTTATTTTTTGTACTTATACCGGGCGGAGAAAAGAAATGTTTTCTTATGTTAAATTTAAGACAACCTGTAGTAGGCTATTGATTATATTCAAAATAAGATAGCTAAAGGGAACTACAACGTTAACGGAATTTTATTATTTCATATGGTCAAAGGACATCTATATATGAAAAAACCGCGGAGTGCTACCATTTAAAGGGGTGCGTTTTTGAGAAATGGGTGAATTAGTCCCTGGGCACAGGTTACATTAGGGTGAGTTCTATGCACTTTTGGTACAAACATACCTACATAAAAATTGTTCCTGGTTAAATTTCCTATCTAAATATCACTTTTTAAAGTCAATGATACTTTTTTTTACAAAAATATATTCAAAAGAAGAAGCACAAAGAAACCCAAAAGAAAGAAATTTTCTTTTTTGTCCCATAACTTTTGTCCACGAGCATATAGGTATAGACATTGCTTTACAGAAAAAAAACCTACATATTTCTTCTTTAAAATTCTGTTTAATAGAGGTAATTAGGATTTATAGTTTTCGAAATATGATTTTTCAAAATTCGCCACTCACAGCAATTTTGGGCAATTTTCCTTGTTATTTCGCAAATATTGTTCTGTAACTTTTTTCTACGTAACTTTAGGTATGTGCAATGGTAAACGTAATAGGAATAGAAATCAATTACCTTTAAAATGGACTGCTGTATGACGTTGTACGACTTTTTTTTAAAGAGATTATGATTTTTCAAAGTTTTATACATTTAAACGATTTTTTATAATATAATATAAAAAAAATAATATTATTATATAATATATTATATATAATATAATATTATATTATATATTATATTATATAATAAAAAAGCTTATTTTGTTTACTTTAAAATGGTGTATTACAAAAAATTCTAGGATTATTTTTTAAATTTCTCATTATAACTTTTTTTTTCTTGTACATGAATATACTATATATTGCTCAATAAAGAGGGCTTACATTCTGTTCTTTAAAATGGTGTACCATCTATATTTAAATATTGGAAACCGAGTGATTCTTTGATATTTTTTTACTTGAATTATTTAAAATTATTTCTTTTAAAAAAATTACATAAACATTAGTCTTAGAAAACATCACTTTAGTTAAAATTATTTAAACGTTGAAATTTAAAAAATTTTCAAAACCAAAGTCCATCTGCTCGTTAGCATTAGCTTCAATATCTTCCTCTAACACCTCAGTTATCTTAGAGTTGCCACAATTAGTACCCATGTACATGCACCCTTTGCAGAATATTGAACAACTAATTCCTATCTTCCTACAACCGCAGATTTTTGTACATCCTTTGGTACATTTACATGCTATTTTTTCAAGCAAAGCTTGTGGTGCAGGAGCTTTGACAGTAAATATTGGAATTAATCCATATTTTGAAGTTTGCCCGGCCGAGTCAAGTGGATCCAAAGTATTACCTATAAAAAATAAGATTCAATCATAAATCAAAAATCGTTGAAAGTACTTATTACATTTTGAAAAAGCATATCTTATTAAAAAAAATCCTAGAATTTTTTATAATATACCATTTTAAAGTATACCATAAACAGAATAAGCTTTCTTTTTTATTATATAATATATACCTAAATGTAGAAAAAAAAGTTAGAATGGGAAATTTAAAAAATAATCGTAAAAAATATAAAAACTCCTTAAAAGTATAAAATCTTGAAAAAGATAACCTCTTTAAAAGAAGTCGTACAACATTATACAGCAGAACATTTTAAAGGTAATTGATTTCTATTTCTCTTACATGTACCATTGCATATGCCTAAAGTTGCGTAGAAAAAAGTTACAGAACAATATTTGCGAAATAACAAGGAAAATTGCCCAAAATTGCTGTGAGTGGCGAATTTTGAAAAATCATATTTCGAAAACTGTAAATCCTAATGACCTCTACTAAACATCATTTTAAAGAGAAAATATGTAAGTTTTTTTTCTGTGAAGCAATGTCTATACCTATATCCCCGTGGACAAAAGTTATGAGACAAAAAACAAAATTTCTTTCTTTTGGGTTTCTTTGAATATATTTTTGTAAAAAAACGTATCTTTGACTTTAAAAAGTTATATTTAGATAGGAAATTTAACCAGAAAGAATTTTTATCTAGACGTGTTCGTACCAAAAGTGCATAGAACTCACCCTAATGTAACCTGTGCCCAGGGACTAATTCACCCATTTCTCAAAAACGCACCCCTTTAAATGGTAGCATTCCGCGGTTTTTTCATATATAGAGATTCATTGACCATATGAAATAATAAAACCCCGTTAACGTTGTAGTTCCTTTCTATAGTACATAATCAATAGCCTATAGGGAGGATATGGTACAAGTGTGAGTTTGTGAGTATACATCGTAATCGTATTGTAGTTGTAGTCTTATATTTTGTGAATTTTTTGTTTTTTGAATGTCCCTGATATCTTTCGGAACAAAAAAATTTACAGTTTTATTCTTTAACATGTGTTTTAACTGAAACATGGAACAAACGTTTGAGATACTCAGTAGTGTTGTGTTGTAGTCTCATATTTTGTGAACATTTTATTTTTTAATTTCTCTGATATCTTTAATAACAACGAAACTAGACGGTTTTACTCTTCAATATGTATTTTAACTGACGACATACGATACGTGAGAAGGCCATGTCTTATCATACACCAAGATTAAATTATTTCCTATCTATAGTGCAAAAGGAACAAAGTGTTCAAATAAAGAAAATATGTGCAATGTACCTCTCGCTATTTAAAGAGCCTCCACGTATACACCAAATTCGTACTTACTCTCAAGGAAATTCCGCCCAAACCATCACAGAGCCACCATTAAACAATCTCATCTCTCTTATGTTGCGCTGTGAATACCGCTCACTTGGTCGACAAATAACTCTTAAGATGCCCACCAGAATTGTTAACGTTATTTGCCTTTCTGTTTTTAAAGTTTTGTTAACCGATTAACGCCCAGCGTACCTGCACGGGTACGGAAAATATAATTTTCTGCTGACGCCATCTATGGCTGAAAATCTCAATATCTGGGACACAAGACGCTTCTGCATAGTTTTATCTTTTATACGGTGTAACAGCTTACTGTTTTTTCGCGTGGTTTTAAGATACAGCACTTTGAAAAAGCCATTGCAGTTGTGATTTGAGGTTAAATTGTGGTACGTAAACATTTTTATCAATAACGTTCTCTATTCATGAATTTATTTTGTTGCATGCCTGAAATTTGTTTTATTATATGTGTAGGGATATTGAGTGAATATAATTTTATCACATATTTGTTTTAATTTTGAGATTAACCAACCTAAACTTCTTTGTACCTGCTTGGGTACATTGGGCAAAAGGGTATACAATATAATACATTTTTTAGGTCTGAAATTCTATGATGATTCTTCCTGAAATAACCATGTCTGCATTTTATGGAAAAAGGTATCAAACGCTTGCAGCAGCTGTAAATGATATTGAAAGTGTAGAGATTACCAATAGTGCTGAAATAGATCTGGTATTAATTCCACCAAATGTTGACTACCAAACGGATGAGAAGGAGTTTGATGAAGATGATTTGATAACAACCCAAATGCCTAACGATGTTCCTGGAGAACTTGAAGTTATTTTTGACGAGTCCGAAGATGAGGATGATCCTAACTACGATGATTTTGATAATAGAGATGACCCGGATGAAACAGATGATGACATTCCATTGTCTAAACGAATAAAGTCATCAAAGAGGGAACTGACAGCTAACAAACTTCCAAAAAAAACTTATTGAAGAAGCCCGGAGATCCCAAATGGTGTCGTAAAACAGTGAATACGAGCCTGAATGGTACCAATGGAAGCTATAAACGAATGGAAAAGGTAAAAGCTGAGCTTGCAGAACTAACTACATTACAAGTTTTTAAAAAGTTATTTGATTATGAAGTTATAAATCATATTGTAGAGCAAACCAATCTGTACGCAACAGCCTCCAATAATCATCATTTTATAATTACAAAAGATGAGATCAAACTTTTTGTTGGAATTCTTCTTTTTACCGGGTACCATAAATTACCCCGTGAAAGGATGTATTGGAATTTGGATGAAGATCTGAATGTTCCATTTATTTCCAACGCAATGAGCAGAAATAGGTTTACAGAAATTAAAAAGTATATACATTTGGCAGACAATATAATACTAAACTCGACAAAATTGATAAAATATCTAAACTACGACCGCTTATGGATTTACTGAATGCTAAGTTTCAACAAAGGGGCATTTTTCATAAAAATTTATCCATCGATGAGGCAATGGTCAAATACTTTGGCCACCATTCGGCGAAGCAATTCATCAAATCAAAGCCCGTACGTTTTGGCTACAGGGATTGGATGTTGTGCAGTTCTACTGGCTACTGTTATGCTTTTGATACGTACTGCGGAGCTAAGTCTTCAGCTAACGAAGAACAGATGAAACCGAAAAAGTCTAAACTGCCTCTAGGATCACAAGTTGTTTTAGACCTCCTGAGTATTATTACAGTTTCAACTGATCACATAACATTTTTCGATAACTGTTTTGCGAGTTATGAACTTTTAGTGACATTGAAACAAAAAAGTATCAGACTACGGGCACTGTTCGTGATAATCGTATCAAAAAATGTCCTCTTATACACGGCAAAGAGATGAAGAGAAAAGATCGTGGATATTATGATCATTACTACGATGAAGAAAGTGCTATATTATTTGTAAGATGGAACGACAACAGTGCTGTAACCATGGGTACCAATTACGTTACCATAGAGCCCCTTGCACAAGTGAAGCGTTGGTGTGCAAAACAAAAAGAAAAAGTAGCAGTGACACAACCTCAGTTATTCAAATCCTACAATTTATCAATGGGGGTTGTGGATTTACTCGATCAAGGGGTAAATAATTACAGAATCGGCATACATGGAAAAAATGGTGGTGGGTACTCTTTACCCATATGATAAATGTGACAGTTGTCAATGCGTGGAAACTAAATAGGATTACAAATGAAAATGACAAAATAGATTTGCTACTATTTCAAAGAAATATTGCCCGCCATTACTACAGAGCTTTCAACAAAGCCATACAAAGACGATCCACATGTATCAAACCATTTGGTTCGCTGCCAAAGAGTATACTGGATACTCCTAATGGCAATTTTCCTAAAAGAACCACGAACCCTCGAAGATGTCGCCAATGCCACATGAGAGTTAGATGGATGTGTGAAAAATGCAATGTAACTCTTTGCACTGAGCAGAGAGAGTGTTTCAAAATATTTCACTCATAATTAATTATGTGTTTTTTATGTATATGCATGTATTTTTAATAACTTGGTCTGTATGCATTTTTATGTTCATAATTTCTACTGGTTATATGTATATAATTATATTTTATATATTTTATACTGATTGTCCCAGTGTACCTGCTTGGGTACACCATTTTTTTTTCAAAAACCAAATTAAAAAAATGTACAAAATATTTTTTTATTTAATTATGATCGTAATTAGAAGCAACTCCTAAAGAATTTAGGTATTTTTAGTTTCCCTTTTGGCGGTGGGCATTAATGGGTTAACTGTTTTTTTTATTGTTAATTTAGTTTTGTTTCATAGTTAAAACACATCATGTTACAGAATACGACCGTCTATTTTCTTTGTTTCTAAAGATATCAATAACATTAAAACACCAAAATATTCACAAAACAGAGTACAATACGATTTTGATGTATTATACCTTGTCGTCCCTAGAGGGTGTGTCAAACTTAACATAAGAAAAACAATTCTTTTCTTCCACCCGGTATAAATTCAAAAAATAAGTTTAAGTAAACGTTTACCCAAATGTCTAAATAACAAAGAAAACTCTGAAATAATAAAAAAAATAGCGAAATCCGTATCTGTTCACGAAAAAATCAACTATGAAAATGAGCATAGTCCATTGAAATGTTACATTTTTTAGGCCATGGCTTGCATTTGTTAGAGGAGCCAATTTTATTTTTTTAATGTGTAGGAGGGGTCAGTAGAAGCTTAAGTTCAAGTTTTTGGGGTCGCCACCCTTGTCCCCCGGCCGCCATCTTGGAAAAAGGGGTGCAAAGGGCTTTCGCGCTGTATCTCGTAAACTAGCAACCCTACAGAAAATTTAGTTACACGTAAAATGTAGCAACTTAAATTTTCTATTACTTTTTATCGTCAAGCGACCAACAAAGAAGTTATAAACAAAAATAAGAGAAAATTTTGTAACAAGTTTCCTTTTGGAGGTTATAACTTTTTTTTTATTCATTTCACAATAAAATAACATATTAGCAATTTTGTAGAGGACTTTTCAGCGAACAATTTCCACTAGAAAGTTGTTTAATTTTATTTATTTATCTAGGTTTTACAGCACTCAAAACTTCAACAGATTCTCGAATGCTCATAGGAATACAATAAAAAAAAAATTAAAGCACTCATGGGAGTGCCGACAGAAGTGAAAACTTCTTATAGTATATAAATTACGAGCTCAATTCTTTTTCCCCATCCAAAAAGAAGTGCTATACCTATATTATATACGCGTTTCGTACGTTCTATGCTACTTATGTATACGTACACATGATGCTATAAATATGAAGATAATATATTGCGCATCCTGAAGGGAGGGGGAGTCGTGACGCAACTGGAGACCGGCACGTTCGTAATGGTTCGTAACATCTGATTAGATTGAATCTTTCGCAGTTGTAAGATAAGTGTATTTTATATTTTAGAGAAGCTGACCCTGCATAGGGATAAAGGCAAAGAGAATGATGATTCTATTTCCTTTTACACTGTATACCCCGTCATAATCATAATAAAATTCTTTCTGTTGGTATTAAATATTTTATCTTTGTAAAAATGAGATGTCTTTTATAAACAAATAACACAAAAAAGTCGTTTAATACTATTTCGCTAATTGAATAATTTCATGACAAAATGCATACAAATCCCATTTAACTTTAACAAGAATTCAAATTCAAATTGGTCTCCAGTTATGTCATCATGCGCGAACTTGGACGTATTTGGGATACGGGAACATACTATCTGGTTATTTTTAGTATCATGTACATACACATAATATATATAAGTACGAAATTTAGTTCGGCAAACGGTCGCAAACTCGATACTTTTTCCCTATCTAAAAAGTGCCTAAAAAGTGCACATCGTCCCTAAAGAAGTTTTCACTTCAAAAATTTATTTCGTCGAAGCAATGACGGTCGCTAATTTAATAATTTCCCCATCTAAAAAGTGCACAACGTCCCTACAAAAGTTTCGCTTCAAAAATTTATTTAGTCGAAGCAATGACGTTCACGATGACGGTCGCTAATTCAATACTTTTTCTTTATCTAAAAATGGCACAACGTCCCTAAAGAAGTTTTAACTTAAAAAATTTATTTCGTTGAAGCAATGACGGTCGCTAATTTAATACTTTTTCCCCATCGAAAAATGCAAAACGCCTCTAAAGAAGTTTTCACTTCAAAAATTTATTTTGCCGAAGCGATGACGGTCGCTAATTCAATACTTTTTCCCCATCTAAAAAGGGCACAACGTCCCTAAAGAAGTTTTCACTTCAAAAATTTATTTTCGTCGAAGCAATGACGGTCGCGATGACGGTCGCTAATTCAATACTTTTTTCCCATCTAAAAAGGGCAAAACGTCGCTAAAGAAGTTTTCACTTCAAAAATTTATTTTCGTCGAAGCAATGACGGTCGCGATAACGGTCGCTAATTCAATACTTTTTCCCCATCTAAAAAGGGCAAAACGTCCCTAAAGAAGTTTTCACTTCAAAACATTATTTTGTCGAAGCAATGACGGTAGCGATGACGGTCGCTAATTCAATACTTTTTCCCTGTCTAAAAAGGGCATAACGTCCCTAAAGAAGTTTTCACTTCAAAAATTTATTTTCGTCGAAGCAATTACGGTCGCTAATTCAATACTGTTTCCCCATCTAAAAAGCGCACAATGCACCAAAGACGTTTTCAGTTCAAAAATTATTTCGTCGAAGCAATGACGGTCGCGATGACGTCAATACGGTCAATACTTTGTCTCCATTTAAAAAGGGCACAACGTTTCTACAGAAGTTTTCACTTCAAAAATTTGTTTCGCCGAAGCGATGACTGTCGCTAATTCAACACTTTTCCCCCATCTAAAAAGTGCACAACGTCCCTAAAGAAGTTTTCACTTCAAAAATTTATTTCGTCGAAGCAATGACGGTCGCTAATTCAATAATTTTTCCCCATCTAAAAAGTGCTGAACGTCCCTAAAGAAGTTTTCACTTCAATAATATTACTATTATTATACGTACATTATAATAATATACGTACACAATTTATTTCGTCGAAGTGATGACGGTCGCGATGACTGTCGCAAAATCAATCCTTTTTCCCATTCCAAAATAGATTTTACATTTATTTTAAATTTAAATACTCCTACACAATATATATATATATATATATATATATATATATATATATATATATATATATATATTGTTAAGATATGTAAAATTTGAATTAATATGGTTTCGATCTTAATATTTTAGAAAAGTTAAAACATATAATAAAAATATACCAAAATTCATTTCGAAGAAATGAAAGTCAATTATCTTTGGATGGCCGTAGGTAAACAAAATTTAAATAGGGATTAAGTATTTTCTTTGTACAGTTAGTATGATAAGGAAGTGGTTATGTGTTTGGACAATGAGACCGGGTTAGGGAACAATTGTATTTAGAAATTTAAATGAATGTAATCTCCTTAAAAACCGATTGGCATGTAATTAGTTTTAGGAAATTTCTAATGGTAGGAAAAGTTGGTGTTGAATCTGACATTGACAATTTGGAATTTAATTCTTTGGAATCGTTGTCAGTGGACTTTCATAATTTTTTACATAATTTAATTTTACGGTAGAATAATTTTTTCAACGTTACTGTTTAGTGCTGGCCTTTAAACGAATGTGATTCTAGACGATAGTTGTTAAATGATCGTCAAGTCGAATAGTGGTGATCTCTGAGAGTCTCCTGAAGTAGTAAGGCAGATAAATGAATAGCTGTGAGTTTGTTGAAATAAGTGTCCTGACGGAGGCTCATCACGTAAAGCATTGTAAGTTATATTGTTCTACTTATATTCCAAGAGTCACCGTTGCATGCCGGAACGAGAAATAGATTCAGTTTATTGAGAGGAGAAAAGGCTAGCATTGTTTTTTGAAAGATACGTGCATCTGTAGGGGGTCATTGATGACAATAGGCTTGCAATAGTTTGTTGCGAGATTGCTGACTACATAGGGGGCTGCTAAGAGTAAATTGTAGGCGACCAGAGACAAGAATTTGGACAACTCATCATCCGAGAGACAGTTTTATTTTTTTTTGTAGAATTATTCATAACGCAAATTTCAATAAGTACTTTAGATAGTGGTAGGAGTATTTCAATAATCAGAATAGGAGATATTATTTTTAGAGGATATTTTGAGGGTGAATTTATTTCAATAGATGTTTTTGTACCATATATGTGTTTTATTCCGTTAGTCTTTGACCTTATTTATCATATGTAAAGCAAAGGAGATATTGAAGCACGAGAATATAAAACCCTGAGATTAGAGCATTAAATAGTGTGATTAAATCATAAGTGCATCATTAAAATTAAATTTAATTAATTAATTAATTATCTAATCAATTGCTTTGAGCACACCGATCTTTGAATATCACATTAATATATATATACAATATACATACACATAATAAATATACGTACAAAATTTATTTCGCCGAAGAGATGACGGTCGCGATGGCCGTCGCGAAATAAATCTTTTTTCCCCATTCAAAAATAGGTTTTACATTTATTTTAAATTTAAATACTTCTATACAATTTATGTATACATCCACATAATATAGATATGTACAAAATTTATTTCGCCGAAGAGATTACGGTCGCGATGACGGTCGCGAAATAAATCTTTTTTCCCCATCCTAAAATAGGGTTTACATTTATTTTAAATTTAAATACTTCTATACAATTTATACATACATACACACAATATACGCGTATATGTACAAAATTTATTTCGCCGAAGCGATGACGGTCGCGATGATGGTCGCGAAATCAATCCTTTTTCCCATCCTAAAATAAGTTTTACATTTATTTTAAATTTAAATACCTCTACACAATTTATATACATACACATAATATATTGCATGAGCGATGACGGTCGCAATGACGGTCGCGATGAAGGTCGCGATGACGGTCGCGAATTCAATGCTTTTTCCCCTATCCAAAAATCGCACAACCTCCCTAAAGAAGTTTTCACTTCAAAAAACGTTATGCTTACTTTTCTGTGTATATATTTTTTTATTTATACAATTTATTATGATTTTAACATTCCTATATTATTATTAAACTATTTTTGACCTTTCTCCTCACTACAAAACTTAGAACCCTAAGCATATAGAAAAGGCCCAAGTGGTTGTTTGAGGACAAATTCGCCGACCCAAAAGAAGAATGACGCAACCGCAAAATGCAAATTTCTTTGCATTTTGCATTTGAGAACAAAAGAAAACCATTTTTAAATATTTAAAATAGGGATTAAATGAAGAGTAATCGTCCAGAAGCATCGGTATGGCGTTTTTTTGACAACGATGGCTTTTTTTATCGATATTAGTTCGAACTTCATTATCTTAATTTAATCCCCCATTTTCAAACCTATCTACAGTTGCGTCATTATGCATCTGAAACTATGTCTAACATAGCGCGTATTTCAATAACGACGCAACTACCCTATAGTGGCTCAGCACATTGTTACAGACTGTCGTTTTTGTATCATATGTATATAGTGTTTTAGAAGTTATTTACGCAATAAACAGGAATTGACAAAATTTGCAGTTACGTCATTCTTCTTCCGTGCCGGACTGAATATCTGCATGCTTACTGCTATTACTGTTATTATTATAATTTATCCTAGGTGACACAGCAGTCGGTTCCCCCTTACTTAACGTATTCTTACAGTTGTGCTACCTATTTTGCCACGTTCAGTCGTATTAAAAATATTGTGAAAAGTATTTTGAGTTTTATAGATAATACTATTGAAAGTCTTGTGAGTAAAATTTATATTTTTTGATTAGATAAGCGTTTTGACTTTTTTTGTAAGCGTGCATCATGAGTCGTGGTTATTTCATTTGCAAGAAACCTCTGGGGAAAATTATTTGTCAGCGGGAAAGTCGAGTCATCTTTACTCAGTGTTGTTGGCGAACGTTTTTTCGTCTCTTTATATGGCGGAGATAAAAACGATTCTCTGGAAACCCAGAGAGACAAACGATTCACTAAAACAGTGACAAAAAATGCATTTAATCTCTTCTTACTTCTTCCAACACAAGATGCAGCCCGTTTCCACAAACTCCGAGTGTATCACCAGATTCAGTCATGGCTCGGTAAACATTGTTATCCAGAAGATTGGGGCTGAAAATATCATGGAAAATTTTGAATACCAATCCAAACTTCCCCAAATCCCCTTATATATACCAATCCAAACTTCTCCTTCCAAAATCCCTCGAGCTTATTAAATTCATCTTTTGCAAATGCAATGGAAACTGGAAGTGCGTGTGGTTGTCGAAAAGCAGACCTCAAATGTTCAGCAGTGTGCCTCCATTATGGTGGTGACAGCTGCAGCAACATCGTGGACATATCAACATTAATTATTGAAGAAAATGAATTGGAAGATGAATTACCGACAATGACGCCAACGCTAATTCTCATTATACCACAAAAGTTCACACCACAGAGTACCACACAGTACTACAAAAGTACCACAGCCTGGGTCATCGAAAAAAATGAAAAAATAATAACTATGATAGATCCCTTTCAACATATAATAATAAATAATATTATTTTGTCTAGAAATTGTCTGTGGATTAGCCTATTGGGAATACCACACAAAAAACGCGTCTCCAAACTCTACCTCATAGGTGGCGGGGAAAAGGGTCAAAATAGCTAATAATAGTATAGGAAAGTTAAAATCATAATAAATAAATATATAAATAGAAAAGTAGCCTATCCTAACGTTTTGTTTTTATTGTATTCATATGAGCATTCGAGAATCTGGTTAAGTTTGGAGAGATGTAAATCCTAGATGAATAAATAAAATTAAACAACTTTATAGTGGAAATTGTTCGTTGCAAAGTCCTCTATAAAATTGCTATGATGTTATTTTATTCTGAAATGAACAGAAAAAAGTTATAACCGCCAAAAGGAAACTTGTTACAAACTTTTCTCTTATTTTTGTTTATAACTTCTTTGTTGGTCGCTTGACGATAAAAAGTAATAGAAAATTTAAGTTGCTACATTTTACGTGCTACATTTTACGTGAAATTTTCTGTAGGGTTGCTAGTTTACGAGATACAGCGCGAAAGCCCTTTGCACCCCTTTTTCCAAGATGGCGGCCGGGGGACAAGGGTGGCGACCCCAAAAACTTGAACTTAAGCTTCTACTGACCCCTCCTACACATTAAAAAAATAAAATTGGCTCCTCTAACAAATGCAAGCCATGGCCTAAAAAATGTAACATTTCAATGGACTATGCTCATTTTCATAGTTGATTTTTTCGTGAACAGATTAACGGATTTCGCTATTTTTTTATTATTTCAGAGTTTTCTTTGTTATTTAGACATTTGGGTAAACGTTTAGTTTACTTAAACTTATTTTTTGAATTTATACCTGGTGGAAGAAAAGAATTGTTTTTCTTATGTTAAGTTTGACACACCCTCTAGGGACGACAAGGTATAATACATCAAAATCGTATTGTACTCTGTTTTGTGAATATTTTGGTGTTTGAATGTTATTGATATCTTTAGAAACAAAGAAAATAGACGGTCGTATTCTGTAACATGATGTGTTTTAACTATGAAACAAAACTAAATTAACAATAAAAAAAACAGTTAACCCATTAATGCCCACCGCCAAAAGGGAAACTAAAAATACCTAAATTCTTTAGGAGTTGCTTCTAATTACGATCATAATTAAATAAAAAAATATTTTGTACATTTTTTTAAATTTGGTTTTTGAAAAAAAAAAATGGTGTATCCAAGCAGGTACACTGGGACAATCAGTATAAAATATATAAAATATAATTATATACATATAACCAGTAGAAATTATGAACATAAAAATGCATACAGACCAAGTTATTAAAAATACATGCATATACATAAAAAACACATAATTAATTATGAGTGAAATATTTTGAAACACTTACAAAATTTTCTCTTATTTTGGTTTATATAACTTTTTTGTTGGTCGCTTGACGATAAAAAGTAATAGATATAAAATTTAATTTGCTACATTTTATGTCTAATTAAATTTTCTGTAGGGTTGCTAGTTTACGAGATACAGCGCGAAAGCCATTTGCACCCCTTTTTCCAAGATGACGGTCAAGGGGGACAAGGGTGGCGACCCCATAAACTTGACACATTAAAAAAATACAATAGACTCCTCTAAGAAATGTAACCCTAAGTGTAAAATTTCAATGGACTAATAATTTTAGGTGATGCATAACTTTTGAAACTACATTTGTATTATTTCACGAAAAGACACCTAGTCAAAAAGTGATGAAAAAAATACTTCTTCTTCTTCCTCTTTATAAGCAATTCTGCTTGTTCATTGTCGGATTGATGCCTCTATGGAAGGTTGCTACTTCATGTTTTGAACGGTTGTCCGATGCTTCTTCTGCCGATTATATCTCTTGTTTCTTGCTATTTTGACCACACAGGTTTCCCCAATTTGCTCATGTGGTTATTCCCTTATTTTTTTTTATTTAGTGTCCATTCCAACTTTCTTGTTTAGTGTCCAACGTAAATTCCAAATTTCAACAGGGCACAGAAATAAAGGCGGGAATAGAACCAGCTAATAGAGCAACATTTAACAAAATGAAGGAGCTCCTCATAAGCAAAGATTTGTCACTTCCCCTAAAAGTACGTCTAGTTAAATGGTACATTTGTCCGATCTTACTATATAGTGTAGAGGCCTAAACGCTGACAGAGACGTTTATAAAAAACTAGAAGCATTCGAAATGTGGGTGAACCGACGCATCCTTCGTATATCCTAGACTCAAACATGTCACTACAACATTGAGGTAATTTACAGAATCGGAAAAGATAAAGAAAAGGTGAGCACAATAATTGAATCGCTTATTGTATAAAGGGAATAAGTCCACTTCCGTACGAAATTAAAGTGAGATATACATTTTGTTAAACCAACGTCGACGGATCAACCGTACGCGAAATATCGCACGATAAAATTTTTATTGAGCGTATAAGGCCTATTTCATACTTTACGACTTTGGTCGTCACAACAAACGGTCGTACGACCGTTTGTCGTGCTCATCGGACTTTCACACTTTACGACAGTATTCATCTTATTGTCGTAGAAAGCACAGGGCGTAGAATGAATCGGGCAAAAATTTTGGCTTTATGGTTAATTTATCGCCGTAACAAAAAAACAGAGACGTAATCGCCTACATTGGGTGCATCCAATCAATGGAAGAAGAGAAGAAGTAGGTTTATATCATGCACTTTTTGGAGATTTAACAAATGACCAAAATAAATTTTTTTAATTATTTCCGCATGTCAGTGACATAGAGTTTCCTCGCCCTTTTCGGGCGAGTTTCGAATCTTTTGGGATCCTTTTCTCCTTCCATGCATCTTTGCATATTGTCTACAGCCAGTCTATCCCTTTCTCTCCTAAAGATTTGATTATTTCTGGTGGAATTTCATCCTCCCCTGGAGCCTGGAGCTTTACCTATCTTTAATTTTCGTATCGCTTTTACCAGTTCTTCTCTTGAAATCTCTCTTAATTGTTCCCCCATGTGATTTGTTTTTCTCAGCCTTTCTTGCGCTGTACTTCCAAATTTTTCTTCATACAAGTTATCAAAATACAAAACATTAAATTACATAAATGTTGTTTTTGTTCGCCCTGATCATTTTTTGTAATCCCAGCTTATTAAATTAAATGCTTGCTTTAAGGATTGTTGTACCATTTTTGTTGTCCCAGTCCAGTAGCAATATATAATATATATATATATATATATATATATATATATATATATATATATATATATATATATATATATAACATATGTTGTATAAAAAATATATAGAGTCCTTTTCAAAGGCATTTTTCAATGCGTCACAAATGATAGAAAAGTCCGTGATAATACACATTTATAACATTTATTTTAACATGACATTTTGTTAAATCTGATAGTTGTCACATTTTATTTGCAATTTGGCATCAAAAAATATATAATATATATATATATATATATATATATATATATATATATAAAAACATGAGATGTAGATCCTTGAAACACACTCAGTGATCAAAGGATCCAAGGTTAATGGTTTGACGACCACTCGTACGAAATCAAACAGATGAAATAGAGAATGTGGAAAAATCCCCTTACGAATGTAATTGGAATGTGTCTAAAGATATTCAACCTCTCATCTTTATTGATAAGCCCAGAGAGGTTGAAGAGGGCGAAACACATTTCTAAGAACTGGTGTTTGGATCTTTGATTCTATTCGAAAAAATTTTTCCCAACCCGAAATGGTGGATGTGTGAATTGTTCGTAAGGGGATTTTTCCACATTCTCTATTTCATCTGTTTTATATATATATATATATATATATATATATATATATATATATATATATATATATATATATATATATATATATATATATATATATATATATATATATATATATATATATATATATATATATATATAAACAAGGTTGAAATATTGGGGTAGCAGCAATCTCAAAGAAAACTCTTTATAATAATTCCAAGCTTTCGATAATGTTTATTATCATCTTCAGGAAAATTATTTGAGGATGTAGAGCCTAGTTGTTAAATACTGACATAACAATGAAATTTTGTCTTGGTAAATAGTAAATAATATAAATTAAAGTAAAAACTATATAAAAACTTATAAAAATCTGAGTATAAAGCGATAAAAGCTAAAATATTTTACTATTAAAAAATTATGTATGTCTAATTGGCATTTTACAAAATGTCTAACTAATGTTAGACATTTTGTAAAATGCCAATTAGACATACATAATTTTTTAAAAAATATTTTAGCTTTTATCGCTTTATACTCAGATTTTTATAAGTTTTTATATAGTTTTTACTTTAATTTATATTATTTACTATTTACCAAGACAAAATTTCATTGTTATGTCAGTATTTAACAACTAGGCTCTACATCCTCAAATAATTTTCCTACCAATATTTCAACCTTGTTTCCTAACTGTTCAGCAAAGATTATATACCTGTTATATATATATATATATATATATATATATATATATATATATATATATATATATATATATATATATATATATATATCATAAAGGAGTACGACCGTCAATTCCAATATAACAAAGGAGCACTCGTAAGTGTAGGGTTTTATCGGTCAAGTGGGTGAAAAAAGAGACAAAGAATTCAGCTACTTCATCTATTTATTGAAGACGTTTCGTCTACTGCTCAGTAGACATCATCAGTTCATCTTAAAAAGACATGTAGCAAACGATAAGATGTACATAGTAAAAAAACCTTATCCATGAACCAACGTAATGTAAAAGTATATAACATTTAAGTGTATAGTTAATATTTAAAAAACTTTAGTACAGCCAAAGACAAGACCATGTGGTAACAGTCATATATAAAAAAAACAAGTGAAAAAAAGCCGGCTTGCTTTTTTTGAAGTCAAGAATGAACCAAGAAAAAACCAGATTCACTTCCAAAAACTTAGTAGTATTTAAGCATACTTCATTTTAACTTTAGGTAACATCATTTAATGAGTAGAATGCTAATATGCAACTTTAAAAATTTAAGGTCAAATAGTTACCAGCAGGTCATCCTAGCCCAACCGACACACCTTTTTTTTTTTTTTCTTTTTTTTTTTTTTTATAAATTTTGTTCTCCTGCACTCTAGAAGGAAAGTTCTTCTTGCTTCAGCTGTAGCTAGTTTTTCGGTCAAATTGGTCCATCTCTTGAGCTTTTTCACTGGTAGTTCCCCATGGATGCGCCTGGTATTAGCGTAAAAACCCTCTGTAACAGAAGACATCATAAAGGAGTACGACCGTCAATTCCAATATAACAAAGGAGCACTCGTAAGTGTAGGGTTTTATCGGTCAAGTGGGTGAAAAAAGAGACAAAGAATTCAGCTACTTCATCTATTTATTGAAGACGTTTCGTCTACTGCTCAGTAGACATCATCAGTTCATCTTAAAAAGACATGTAGCAAACGATAAGATGTACATAGTAAAAAAACCTTATCCATGAACCAACGTAATGTAAAAGTATATAACATTTAAGTGTATAGTTAATATTTAAAAAACTTTAGTACAGCCAAAGACAAGACCATGTGGTAACAGTCATATATAAAAAAAACAAGTGAAAAAAAGCCGGCTTGCTTTTTTTGAAGTCAAGAATGAACCAAGAAAAAACCAGATTCACTTCCAAAAACTTAGTAGTATTTAAGCATACTTCATTTTAACTTTAGGTAACATCATTTAATGAGTAGAATGCTAATATGCAACTTTAAAAATTTAAGGTCAAATAGTTACCAGCAGGTCATCCTAGCCCAACCGACACACTGGGTTGGGCAAGGGTGTGTCGGTTGGGCTAGGATGACCTGCTGGTAACTATTTGACCTTAAATTTTTAAAGTTGCATATTAGCATTCTACTCATTAAATGATGTTACCTAAAGTTAAAATGAAGTATGCTTAAATACTACTAAGTTTTTGGAAGTGAATCTGGTTTTTTCTTGGTTCATTCTTGACTTCAAAAAAAGCAAGCCGGCTTTTTTTCACTTGTTTTTTTTATATATGACTGTTACCACATGGTCTTGTCTTTGGCTGTACTAAAGTTTTTTAAATATTAACTATACACTTAAATGTTATATACTTTTACATTACGTTGGTTCATGGATAAGGTTTTTTTACTATGTACATCTTATCGTTTGCTACATGTCTTTTTAAGATGAACTGATGATGTCTACTGAGCAGTAGACGAAACGTCTTCAATAAATAGATGAAGTAGCTGAATTCTTTGTCTCTTTTTTCACCCACTTGACCGATAAAACCCTACACTTACGAGTGCTCCTTTGTTATATATATATATATATATATATATATATATATATATATATATATATATATATATATATATATAAGTAGTGGGGTTCCTACGGTCTCCTCCGCATCCCACATTTCGCTCGCCATCGTTTTCTATCCACCCATTCGTTTTCGTCAATAGCTCTATCTGCCATAGACTGTTCTATGCCTTTCTTCCATGTTTCTGTAGGCCTTCCTCTTCTTCTTCTATTTATGGGTGTGTAATTTAATGCTCTTTTTGGCCATCTTTCCTCTGACATTCTCATAACATGACCATACCATAGCAATTTCTTTGTTTCTATATGGTCAACCGTGGAATATAAACTCTTTGTCCGTCGTCTTATTTCCTCATTTGATACATGTTCTAATCTAGATACTCTGCATGCTCTACGTAAGTAATCCATTTCCGCTACTTCTATATTTTTTCTTTCCTTTCCTGTGAGTTGCCAACACTCTGCTCCATAAGTTATAATAGGTTCCACAATTGTTTTGTAGATTGTTAATTTTGTGTTCAGCTTCACCTTGTTAGACCATAGTAGACCATTTAAAATACGAGTTGCTTTCCTTCCTTGCTGTATCCTATGCTGTATGTCTCTTTTTTGTAGTTCCTTCTTCTGATATTATGCTTCCTAAATATCTATATTCCTTACATTTCCTTATATTTCTTAACTCTAATTCCGGATCTTCGGTTTCCTCTCCTATTCTCAAATATTCCGTTTTCTCCATGTTCATACATAGGCCCCATTTTTCATATTCGATCTGTAACTTTCTTAGCATATAATCCATATCATGTTCATCGTTGGCAAGAATTACTTGGTCATCAGCAAAAAACAAAGTTGTTAAGCAGTTTTCTTCAATCATTATTCCCATCCCAGCAACTGTTTTCCTCCATTGCTCCAGAGCTTTCTGGATGTATATTTTAAATAGTGTTGGCGATAAGCAGCACCCTTGCCTTAAACCTTTTGTAACAGGGAATAGTTTCGACATAGATTTTCCCTGTTTAATACAACTTTTCGGATTTTGATACATATTTTGAATTGCTCGCACATATGCTTCGCTTATGCCTATCGTGGTCAAAATTTCAAAGAGTTTCTTTAAAGGCACCGTGTCGTAGGCTTTTTCCAGATCAATAAATGTTAGGTGAGTAGACAGATTCCTTGCTCTTCTTTTCTCTATTATTTGTTGCATCACGAATATGTTATCTGCGCACGATCTACCGGCGCGAAAACCACTTTGTTCTTCCATGTCCTGAATTTCTAATTCCACCCTTTTCTTTAATACTCGGCCATACAACCTCCCCATTGCACTGGTTATACTTATACCTCTGTAGTTTTTGCACAACGTTTTGTCTCCTTTTTTGTAAATCGAGCTAATGTATGCACAATTCCAGTCTTCTGGTATTTTTTCTCCCTGTAACATGCATTTGTTGAAGAGATCCGTCATTATTTCGTGCAGTATGTCTGGTCCATATTTTATCAGTTCGATGGGGATATTTCCAGGTCCTGATGCTTTCCCATTTTTTGATTCTAATAAGGCTTCTTTTATTTCTTTTGTAGTTATTCTTCTAACTTGTTCATTTACATTCGTCTGCATGTCCATTTCATTTACCACAAATTCGGGTCTAGTTTCTTTCAGTAGTATCTTATAGTAATCTTCCCATTCTTTGGTACTTATTAAATTTAAATTACTCTGCCCTTTATTTTGTTTTCTGATATTTTTTTTTATCGTTTTCCATGCTTCAGCTACTTTGGATCCGCCTATGTATCTTTCCACCTCTTCGCACTTTCTTTCCCATGTGTCATTTTTACTCCTTATTACTTCTCTTTTCACTTCTCTGTTCAGTTGTGCGTATACTCTTTGATCTTGTAAGTCCTGTGTCTGTAGCCATTTTTGGTACGCTGTCTTCTTGTTGTCTACTAAACCTTTTAGTTTCTCTGACCACCATTCTGGATTTTGTTTATCATCTTTTTCCAAATACCCTAACGCTTCCTTTGCTGCTGCGTGTATGCTTTCTTTTATTTGCTGGTACAACTTTTTGGTGTTATGGGTGTTACTTTCTATAAATCTTAAGCTTAATCTTGAGCCTAGAGCTTTCTCTTTGGATTATGTAGTCAATTATTGACCGTAGTTTTTTTGTAGGTTGCGTCCATGTGAATTTGTGGATATTTTTGTGTGAGAAGAACCCATTAATTATTTTTAGCGATCGGAATTGGCAAAAATCTCTCAGACGAGTACCGTTTTCGTTCAGTGTTTCTTCGCCATACCTCCCCACTACAGAGTGATTCTGCTCTCTTCCTACTCTCCCATTTGCGTCTCCTAAAATGTACAATTCATTGTCATTTTTAATAGCATTTACTACATCGGATAGTTTATTGTAGAAATTGTCCTTTGTTTGTTTATCTGCATCTTCATTGGGAGCGTAGATTCCGATTATTGTTATGCTGTGACAGTTTTTCTCTATCTCTAATGTGATTATTTGCTCATCCACTTCTTCCCATTTTTTAATGTGTTTTCTATAGTCTTTCTTAATTGCTATAGATACTCCCCTTTTGGCTCTGCAGTCTTTAGGTACACCACTATAAAGATGAATGTAGTTCCCCGTCTCTTCATTTCCTTTCCCCTTTTTCTTCGTTTCCGTGAGCACACAGATATCAATATTTTGTTTCTCCAGCTCTGAAAAAACTTCTGTCTGTTTAGTTCGTATCCCTTGTATATTCCAGGTTGCCATTTTCCATGTCCGTTTTCGTAGCAATTTTCGTCGTCGATTTGATCCATCCGGATTCCGAGGCGTTAAGTCGAAATTTTTAGCATATGTAACTTTTTACAAATGACAAGTTGCTAGCCCGTCGATTTAACCTTCTGACTAGAAGGGACAGAATTTTCTGTCGGGGTTTATTCCCTTAGCCGAAGTGTTCCAGTTATTTAAAGGCGCCAGAAGCTCGCCTTTCACCCTCTCCCGTTTGCTACACCCCACACATCCATTGTGCACACAAAAATATAAAATGGTATTTTCTTTGATTTGTATAGTCTTATAAATTGTACAGATTATATTCGTAGATATATTATATAATTCATAAATAACTTTTTTCGATTATAGCGCCATCTATCGACAACTAGAATAAATGTTATAAATGTCTGTAATCACAGACGTGCCTTTTCTCTGTCACATAAAATTTAATGCGTTAGAGAGAAATCAAAAAACTATGACGCACTGAAAGATTGATGCCCATGAGAAAAAGATTACTTATTTTGTTAATAAATACAATTTAATTAGTGAACAATAACTATTATTGTTATTGGGCTCAATTTTCATCTTTCAATATTTAAAAGATCTGTCTAATGTTTATGTCTATGGACACTAAACTGTGCAATAAAAGAATCTTTAAATTATTAACAACGAATTTTAGATATTCTCGATGAAACATTTATGATTTAATTTTTATAATAGGTTCATTGATAATAATGCATTTTATAATAGGGCCTATTCCTCGGCACTTTGACAAAGTCCTCACAAAGTCTATTGAAATTTTTGTCTTCACAATAAAATAATATCGACCAGATGCTTACCTATGTATTGTATCTATGTAGGTAAAAATTCCTCATCTATATTGTTTACCATTATGTACGTGCCACTGGATTCGCTGGTACTACACGACTAACTGTCGTTAAGTATGAAAGCACTAATTTATGCCCGTGGTTCACTGATAGCACGGCACGACACGACCGTCGTCCATTGCAGTGACATTAGACGACAGCCGAAGAGCAACGGCACGACAGTTAGTCGTGGTCGTCCTGTGTGAAAGGCTCCGTATATTGCTGTATTGGGCTAATGGAATGTACGACAAACTGTCGTTACGACCCTTTGTCGTGACGACCGAAGTCGTAAAGTATGAAATAGGCCTAAAGGGAACTAGTCCGGAACTGATTACCTTTATACAATAATTCTTCTGGCGCCCCCATCGTTTGTGGCAATTTGTCGTTTATTGTACTACTTCGGTTAGCTTACGTTAGTTAGTCTTAAGATGTATTTTAGGTCTTGTTTGTAATAATAAACCTTTTTTTTCTAAACAAATTATGAAGCAGCACTATTTCGTCTTTTATTCATTGATTGTATAAAGTTATCAAGTCCCAGCTTTTAAAAACGACTTTTTGACCTTAATCGTTTTCAAAGCGAAGTTTGCTGTATCACATGTCACTCTACTAGTCTCCTTCAACGTTTTATCTGTAGAACAAAATTTGATAGATCATCAAGTTTCTAATCTATAGTTTTTCAAAGTTTTTCAAAATAATAGTTTTTTTTCGTTTTTCTTAAAACTAAGTATTGTGGACTTATACCCTTTATACAATAAGGGCTTCAATTATTAAACAAAGAAAATTTGAATCTCTATCCGTTCCGGATGTTGGCGATCAGCATGGCTATGTATCCTTTGTTGTCGATGTGTATGGTTGTCGATGTATTGAACCACTTTCTCAGGTTTTGAAGCCAAGATATTCTTGTTCTCCCGGGTCCTCTCTTTCCAAATACCTTACTCTGAAGAATGAGTTGCAGCAAGCCATATCTCTGTTCATTCCTCATAACATGGCCAAGATACTTTAGTTTGCGCTCTTTGATGGTAAATCTCTCATTCCTTGCCCATTCTACGTAGGACCTCAACATTAGTCACACGATTCACCCGCGAAATTCTTAAAATGCGTCTGTAACACCACATCTCGAATGCCTCGAGTTTTCTTAAAGAAGCTTTAGAAAGTGTCCAGGCCTCTACTCAAAATAATAACATAGAAAATTCCACACCTGTAATTTTGAACCAATCAAAATACGTTATTTTGACAGATCACCATGGCAACGGAGGTATTTTATCGGAAATTTTTTGCTCGTGGGGTATCCAACAGCGAATTATAGTGGAAATTTTTTGACGTTTACAATAACAGAACATTTTTGACAGACTGGTTTTTATTTGTTTACATAATTTAGTTTTGATTCATTTTCTATCACTTGTAGTTACTCAAAACTTATGTAAAATTGAAGAATATACTATTTTCTATCTTGAAATGGTATTCCCATGCAACTACAATGAGTAGAAATTACGAATTTGAAAGCCTAAATAATTGCTGACAAAGCTATGGCGCGCTATTAATCTGTTCATGCAGCTTTGGATTTTCAAATGCAAATTTGGTGTGGAATTTTCTTACCGAATACCACGCGAAGTCAAATTAATATCCGGAATTTTTTTTTTGATCATGAATATTTTTAGAAAATTTCCGGAAATAATTTGACCTCTAGTGGTATTACTAGTGAAAATACATAGCATCTGATGATAGAGATTTTGGTAGCAAGTAGGAAATCGTGACTTCTGAAAAGAGACTTCATCATTATGAATGCTGATCTCGCTTTTTTTATGCGTTGTTTTATTTCGATTGAGTGGTCCCATTGGCTATTTATGTTGGTACCTAGGTATGTGTAGCTGTCGACCCTGTCAATTGGTTGTTGGTTAACCAAAAGCTGTGTATTTAATATTTCGCGCTTACTGACTGCCATGTACTTTATTTTATTCGTATCGAGATCAAGTCCGTGTTCTCTACTTATATCTGATATGCGCGACATTATTCTTTGTAAACCATCTAGACTCTAGACTATCTGCAAAAACTATTGCGTCGTCGGCATATCTAGTGTTATTTACACGCACTCCGTTGACTAATACGCCTTCCTGTAGTTCTCCCGGCGCTTGCTCGAACATATATTCAGAGTATATATTAAACAACACCGGAGACAGAATGCATCCTTGCCTCATTCCTCAATCTATGGAGACTGCCTTTGTCAATTGGTCATTCACTTTCATATCGGCAGTTTGGTTGTAATATGAATTAGGTATATAAAGTATGATTCTGAAGTCTCTATCATCTAATCCCGCTTCTTTCAAGATGTTTATGAGTTTTTCATGTTGTATGATATAGCAATTGATTAATTATCCAGGAAAATAGACAGTAAGTGCGGGCCAGGCAGAAGAAGACATTGTAGCTCCAAAATTTGGGGTCGAACTATTCAGAAGTGCCGTAGGCCGTAAGTAAGATCAGAATTGCCATGTTAATAGCCAACGTTCGAAACGGACAGGGCACTTGAAGAAAAAGAAGAAATGTTCATTCGTTTATACACTGTATCACTCACTCATCTCTTGGTTGTTGGCCATTCTTCATTTATTATGGTACCGAGGTAGTTGTAGTGCAGCACTTTTTCTACAGGGGTTTGGTTGATGTAGATTTGACCTTCTGTTATCTTTTTCTTGTTAATGATCATAAGCTTTGCCTTCTTTACGTTTATATTGAGTCCATATTATTGACTGTAATACGTGATTTTGTTCATAAGGACTTGTACGTCTTCTAGGTTGTCCGCAAATACAATGATGTCATCTGCATACCTGATGTTGTTTAGCCAGTACCCGTTTAGTAGAATACCTTTTTCAGTCTCGTCCAATAAATATTGTACTGATTTACGCGGTTGACTTTACTATTTCTGATTTAATTTATGTTCTTTTAGGCACTAATGTTTAATCTTAATTGACTTTATTTATTTTTAATAACTATGTAATATCTAAAATTATAAATGCGACAATTATAGCACTATTTCTCTTATATCATATGCCAGTAAAATAATGCTACATACACTCGCGATCATAAAAAGCGGGTCACTCGATGAGTTATTCAAGTTAGATGTCTCGAATTTTCTAAATCTGTTGTCCGATTTGAGTGATTTTTTAGTATGTTATAGCCTTATTCTTTAGCAATATCGCTATAATAATATTGTTGCTAGACCGGTAAATTGTCATTGTATACCGGGTGTAACAATCATACTGTGTTTATTCCTAAAAGTTCGGAACACCCTGTGGAATGTTTTAGCATAGATAAAATATTGAAATTAAAACTAAATTGTAGCCTTAGGCTCTCTTAACATTTTCTTTTTTGATTTATTTGTTTATGTTGGATAATAAAAAAAGTTAAGCACGTTAATAACTAGCCATGTTCTTCATCAATACAGGGTGTTTCTAAATAAGTGCGACAAACTTTAAGGGGTAATTCTGTATGAAAAAATAATGACAGTTTGCTTTATAAACATATGTCCGCAAATGCTTCGTTTCCGAGATATGGGATGTTAAAATTTTCCTTACAAACTGACGATTTATTTATTGCTCTAAAACGCAAATGAAATTTGGTAGGTTTTAAGAGGCAGTTATTGTGGATTTTTTTACATACAATTAATAATTCTATATTCACCATTGGCGTACATACGGGTATAAACATTTTAGATACATCCCGAATGCACGCCAATGGTGAATTTAAAATTCTTAATTGTATGTCAAAAAATGCGCCATAACTACCTCTTAACATCTACCAAATTTCATTTGCATATCTCAACCGGTTTTAGAGCAATAAATAAATCGTCAGTTTGTAAGAAAAAATTCAACATCCTGTATCTCTAAACCGAAGAATATACAGTCATACGTTTATAAAGCAAACGGTCATTATTTTTTCATGCAGAATTGCCCCTTAAAGTTTGTCGCACTTATTTAGAAACACCCTGTATTGATGAAAAACATGGTTAGTTGTTAAGGTGCCTAACTTTTTTATTATCCAACATAAACAAATACATCAAAAAAGAAAATGTTAAGAAAGCCTAAGGCTACAATCGAGTTTTAATTTCAATATTTTATCTATGCTAAAACATTCCACGGGATGTTTCGAACTTTGAGGAATAAACACAGTATGATTGTTACACCGGGTATACAATGATAATTTACCTGTCTAGCAACAATATTATTATGGCGATATTGTTAAAGAATAAGGCTATAACATACTAAAAAAATCACTCAAATCGGACAGCAGGTTTAGAAAATTCGAGAAATCTAACTTGAATAACTCATCGAGTGACCCGCTTTTTATGATCGCGAGTGGTAGAGGTACTCGAGAACACCTGTTGAATATGAGACAGATAATCGAAAAATTTAGGGAATTCAATATTCCACTGTACATATGCTTTATAGATTATCGTAAGGCGTTCGACAGGGTCAAGTGGAGACACTTATGGCGAATACTAAAAGAAGTAGGCGTACCCCAACACCTTATTTCGCTTATAACTGAACTATACGAACACACTACTGGATCAGTTAAAGTGCTTGACACACTTTCAAACGAATTTCATCCAGAACGGGGTGTCAGACAGAGACGTATACTATCTCCACAATTGTTCAATATACAGGGTGTAACAAAAATACAGGTCATAAATTTATTCACATATTCTGGGACCAAAAATAGTTCGATTAAACCTAACTTACCTTAGTACAAGTACAAATGTGCACATAAATAAAGTTACAGCCCTTTGAAGTTACAAAATGAAAATGGATTTTTCCCAATATATCGAAAACTATTACAGCTTTCTTATTGAAAATGGACATGTGGCATTATCATGGCAGTAGTATCTTAAGAAAAAATTAAAGTGGAATTTGGAAACCCCTCAAAAATTTTATGGGGGTTCTGATCCCTTAAACCCCCCCAAACTTTTGTGTACGTTCCAATTTAATTATTATTATAGTATCATTAGTTAAACACAATGTTTTAAAAACTTTTTTGCCTCTTATTACTTTTTCGAAAAGTCAGTGTTTATCGAGATATTTTGAATATTTGTCAAATCCACCACATATTTGTATATGGTTAAGTACGATTATGGACACTTGGTAATAATATGAAAGTTTATTTATGATTTACATTTTTAGGTATATTTTGAACCATATTAAAAAAGAAGCCACATCTCGATAAAAGGTGCCTTATCTAAAAAATACAAAGAGACAAAAAAGTTTTAAAAAGACTGTGTTTAACTAATGGTACCGCAGTAATAGTTTAATTGGAACGTACACAAACATTCGGGGGGTTTAAAGGCACAAAACCCCCATAAATTTTGTATGTAAACGTATTAAAAAAGAAGCCGCATCTCGATAAAAACTGCCTTATAGAAAAAATACTAAGAGACAAAAAAGTTTTGAACATATTTAATTTAACTAATGGTACCACAATAATAAATTAATTGGCACGTACACAAAATTTTGGGGGGGGTTTAAGGGAACAAAACCCCATAAAATTTTTAGGGGGTGCACAAATTTCACTATAATTTTTCGTTAAGATGTTTCTGCCATAAGAATGCCACATGCCTACTTTCAATCAAAAATCTCTAATACTTTTCGATATATTCGAGAAAATCGATTTTCATTTTGTAACTTCAAAGGGCTGTAACTTTTTTTATGTGCATATTTGTACTAAGGTAAGTTAGGTTAATTCGAACTATTTTTGGTCCCAGAATATGTACTTTAATTTATGACCTGTATTTTTGTTACACCCTGTATATGGAGAGTATATTATGAGAAGAGCACTTGAAGGATGGGAAAAAGGCATCCCAATAAATGGTCATAAAATAAACAACCTACGTTTCGCAGTTGACGTTTCTTGCAAATAGTCAAGCGGAGTTGATTGATCTTATACGACTGGTTGAAAACGAAAGTCAAATATTTGGTGTGCAATTAAACATATCAAAGACAAAGACCATGATAGTGGATAGACTACATAACAATAATCGACACATAACCACAATTGATCGGTTTGCGGTTGTGAGCTCATACTTATATCTGGGATCATTAATCACAAACACAGGGTCACTACAGGAAGAAATAAAACGTAGAGGTGATCTAGCAAAAATCGCTACTGCAAAATGACCACAATATGGAAGGACTGTCAAATTTCAAGAGCGTTAAAGATGAGGTTGATCAACTGCTTAATACTCCCAATACTGACCTACGGATGTGAATCTTGGACCCTGAGAAATTCGGAAAGAAGAAAGATAGACGCCACTGAAATGTTCTGTTGGAGACGAATGCTACGAATTCCTTGGACCGACCATAGAACAAATAATTCAATTTTAAGAGAGCTAAAAGTTAGCCAACGACTCTCCAGTAAAGTCCATCTCCAACAATTACAATACTTTGGACATGTTATCCGAGCAAACACAGAAAACATGGAAAGGCTCATTATATAAGGAAAGGTGGAAGGCCGAAGATAACGGGGAAGATTCCCAACAAGATGGATCGATCAAATTACTGGAATATACAAAAGACTTATGCATGAGTTAAAAGAAATAACCAGAGGCAGAGATCTTTGGAGACGGACAATACACGACATCACGTCGACCACTACACTCCCTCCGGGGGGTCAGGATTGAAGAGAGAGATCTAAACAAATGAAAAAGACTGAATTTATTATTAAATAAATAAAGACTTACTGTATAAATCCTCTATTTCACAACCACTTAACATTTAACTACAATACTAATAAAACAAATAACTAAAGACTCACAGATAATTTATTTTTTAACAGTTTATTTGATCCCGTACAAGAATCGTAAATACACTGAAAAAATCATTCACAATTCTTGCCTTAAATACCAAATACAATGTTCTCGATTATTCATGAAACAAACAGCCTTAAAATTATTTACATAATAAAGGTAAATTCAATTATCCAGAATAAAAATATTTACATAACAACGTTAAAAGAACTTACTAGTATTTTCGACAAAACCCATAAATCAAACAACATAATTAATATTCTTAGGTAAACAAAAAAAGGTTGTTGACATGTCATAAATAACTTAGCGGCGACGTTTTCGAAGGGCTAACCGGTGCGCGTAACATTGATCCCTCCTTAAGAGAAGGTTCCTCCTGGAACCTTGTCGGGACTCTAACTGGATGCTGGTATCTGCAACTGGACTCTCTTTTACAACTCCCAGTTGTATAAAAGTGGCAGGGGACGGTCTTCGCTCCGCACCAATAACTATGCGGATTGCAACAGATTAACACCTGGACCTCGGTGTCTTTAAAAATTTCTTCCACCATATTGCGGACAACTTTCCAGTCTAATTGGCGGCATTCTAACTTTGGCATGACTAACTTTTGCACGTCGTACTCCAACACGTGCTCTCTCAATTGGAATAATGCATCCCATACATATTGGTAGGTAGGTTGGTCATGGACAGTGTCTTTTGTTACCAGATAGAATAGGTCACGTGATGCATCTTGGAGTTTCAATGCTTTGCCAGGAGCCGGCAGTTGGCACTGAAGACTGAAGTTCTGCAACTCGACCAAACTTCCTTCGAAAGGCGGATGCCAACCCTCGTGCGTCTCGGATACTGGCCGGGATGGTATGGGCCAGTGAATAGTCATCGGGAAGTGCGAGGAGATCTCGCTTTTCTTCAATGGTAACACCATGTCTCGCTTTACCGGTACCTCCATAGCCCCCATGAACTCCTCAAACGTGAGGTCAGGTATTTCTCGGACTTGGTTTACTTCCACTTCTTTATCTGCGTTGTGGTCTCCCTCGTACGGCGCCAACCGGTTATGGTAGACTATCATCGGCTTTCCCCTAGAAATCTTGCTTATTCGGTAGATAATGTTATTAATTTTCTTCACAATGAGGTACGGGCCGCAACTTGGGAGAACAACCTGTTCGCTTCTTTGGATTATAAAACCAGACTTTGCAGTTCTCCTTGAAACATCCCTTCTCGGCTTGGGTATCGTACCGTTTCTTCATTCGGTCGCTAGCAATCTGAAGATGGGAACGGACCAACTTATGTGTATCATCCATTCTTCTTCGCAATTCATTCACATAATCCTCACCAGCCACATCTTCTCCAGGTCGACATCCAAACTCTAGATCACAGGGTAGACGCATATCTCGTCCAAATACGACTTTTGCTGGTGTTTGGCCCGTTGATTCATTAACAGCAGATCGATAGGTCATTGCGAAGAACGGAAGGTACTGGTCCCAGTCTCGCTGATGATTGGACACCATCTTTGTCAAATACTTGCCGACTGTCTTATTCATACGCTCCACCATTCCATCCGATTGCGGGTGATAGGCCGTGGTTCTTGTCTTCTTCATGCCTAGTCTATCACAGATTCCGTGAAATAGATCGCTCTCAAAATTCCTTCCTTGATCACTATAGATCTCCAGAGGCACTCCAAATCGGCTGATACAGTCTTTGATTAGCACATCTGCAATAGTGGCGGCCTTCTGGTCTGGAATTGCGTAGATCTCAACCCATTTCGTGAAGTAACCCATTACGACCAACATGTACTTGCATCCATTTCACTTTCTGAAAATGGCCCGGCAATATCCAAAGCTATTCTTTCAAACGGACTTCCAACATTGTACTATCTCATAGGAGCCTTTCTTTTTCGCTAAGGTCCGTTACTTGTAGCACAGGTAGTACATTTCTTGCACCAGTCCTTTATGTCGTCGGAACTATTCATCCAATAAAATCGTTCCCGAATTCTCTGAAGGGTTTTCTTTACACCAAAATGCCCTCCTGATGGACTGTCGTGTAACTGACGAAGTACTCCTACTATTCTGATCTTTGGGATCACCAACTGTGTTCTCCTTGCTGAACAATCATCATTTTCCAGTACTCGTTACAGCAAGCTATCTTCCAAGATAAGGGAGTCCCACTGGGCCCAATACGTCTTAACTACTGATCCCAGAATCTAGATTTGATATTTCTTGCCAAGATGGTCGACGATTTTCCTCCTTCCATTTTTAATCTTCTGTAAAACCGAATCTTTCTCTTGTTCTTCCCTGATGTTAGTAGATGTCCACTCGTCGTTGACTACTGTTGTTCTTAGTACTGCTGCTTCCTTTAATTCTGTTTTGTTGCAGTGGGAACACTCCGCTTGGGCATGGTCTTCTAGAAAGAGAATCAGCGTTCCTGTGGCCAAGTTCGGCCCGATGCTCGATCTTGAAATCGTATTCTTGAAGTCGTTCAATCCATCTGGCTCTCTGACCCTCTGGATTCTTAAACTGCATTAACCATTTAAGGGCGGCATGGTCGGTTCGGATTAGAAACTTCCTTCCATAGAGGTATTGAAAGAAGTGTTCTACTGATTTCACTACTGCTAGAAGTTCTCTTCTCGTGACGAAATAATTTCGTTCAGATTTTGAAAGCCCTTTACTAAAATATCCAAGGACTCGTTCCTGTCCTCCTTGACTCTGAGACAGCACTCCTCCAATTCCCACATTACTTGCATCCGTATCTAAGATGAACTCTCCTTCTGCTAGTGGATACCCTAGTATTGGCGCTGTGATTAAATGCCTCTTCAATGTATCAAAGGCCATTTGGCAGTCTCCATCCCACCAGTAATCCCTTGTTTCTTCTGTAAGTCGCGTTAATGGCTTAGCGATATCTGCAAACTTCTTAATGAACCTCCAATAGTAAGTACATAGTGCCAGAATACTTCCCACTTGATGTTTGTCAGTTAGTTCAAGCCATTCCTTAATGGAATCGATTTTTCCTTTATCCACGGCCACTTCTTCTTTGCTGACTATATGACCTAAATAATTGGCTTTAATTTGAAATAGCTGGCAGTTCTTGGGGTTTAACATTAGCTGGGCAGCATTAAGTCGATTAAAAACGTCTTCTAAATTCTTCAGATGGTCTTCAAACGTCTCTCCCAAAATGATTATGTCGTCTAAATACACCAGGCACGTTTTCCAAGATAACCTTCTTAACACATTTTCCATAAGCCTCTCAAATGTTGCAGCAGCATTACAGAGTCCAAACGGCATAACGTTGAATTCCGATAATCCAGATCCTGTAGTGAAATCCGCCTTCTCCTTATCCACTGGATCCATTTCTACCTGCCAATATCCAGACTTCAAGTCCAACGTAGAAAACAATTTACTTCCAGCCAATGTGTCCAACGTGTCGTCGATCCGAGGCAGAGGATAACTATCTTTCTTGGTAACATTATTCAACAAACGGTAGTCCACACAGAATCTCGTAGTTCCGTTTTTCTTCTGGACCAGGACCACCGGAGAGACCCATGGCCTCGTAGAAGGTTTTATCATCCCGTCTTGCTTCATTTCTTGAACAATCCTTTCAGCTTCCTCTCTCTTCGCCTGTGGTAATAGTCGAGATGTTTGATGAATTGGTCCAGCGTTTCCAGTGTCAATTTTATGTTTGACCACGATAGTTCTTCCTGTCTTTCCTCCTTTCGGTACGAATATGTCACGATACCGCAGAAGAAATTCCCTTAATTTTTTTTCTCCACTTGATTTAGAGGCTGGCCTGCAACTGCAACCATTTGGTCGAACTTGTCGTTGGAATTATCTGATATTGTCGTCTGACGGATTATGGATGTCACGGGTACACAAGTTCATACTTTTGTCTCCTTCTTGGTGGTCACTGGGTAGTCATTAATCAGTTTTACGGGAATTTCTGTAGCAGAAGTAACTAACTCCTTTCCAATTATGATTCCTCGGCCAACCTCCTCGTCGTGGTTCCATGGCTCCATAATAACAGGTGTTCCTTCTTCTACAATTCCCTGTAGCCGCGCTACGATGATCGTTTCACTCCTCGCAGGCACAACTGTATCTTCTTTAATGGCTGCTACTGCTAGCACAGTGTTGTCATTATGTGGATGAAGAAATACCTCCTCGTTGCCAACTTTGATTAGTCTATTCTTAAAATCCAATTGAAATCCATGCAAATTCATTACGTCTATTCCTAATATAACATCTTCTTCGATACCAGCAACTATGACAGTATGGACAAACTTTTCTGCTCCAATTCCTAACTGTACCTGGATTTCTCCGTGGGTGTTGGCATTTTCACTTGTGGCACTCCGCAGTCGCAACCTCGTTGGTAAGAGTTTCTTGCGGCTGTTTATAACTGACGGTCGTATAATGGTCCTGGTCGCTCCGGTATCCACCAACAATGTATAATTTTTACCATTTATTTTTCCATCTACATATACACTATCTTCACGACATTTCAAAGAAACTATTGGTATTAGATGGTCTTTAGAGAAGTTCTAAGTTGAAGCTGACCCCCTAGGGTCTGTCCGTTCTCTTATTTCTTGCTGGTGAGTTTCTTGATTTGCGTTCTTACTTAAACTCCGTGCGTGTCCCTTTTCGCCACAACTACAGCAATTCATGGTCTTCGTTTTCTTCGATGTGATTCCTTTCACCATATTAACAATCTGGTCCAGTTTGTCTTCATCCTCTTCTTCTTTCACAGTTTGAACATTACTATACCCACCAGAGGCCTGCGTAGCTGATTCGAACTCGAGGGCCGCGGACTTATGACGACCACGACCAGCGTCTTATGACGAGCTAATCGCAGTGTTCTCTGCATTTCAAAATCACGAAGACCATCAATAAATGTTTGAACAGCCAACATTTCCATCATGTTTTCGGGAGCTGTTGGATAAGCAAATCTTACTAAACTGGCAATATCTAGCTGAAATTCCTGAAGAGCTTCATCTTTCTTTTGTCTTCGATTTTTAAGCCGTGCCTGATAGACATACTCCAAATATTCGTAACCATATCGCATCTTTAGTCTCTTCATAAGCTGCTTAAAATTATTCGTTTCCTCTACTGCTATGGTCTCAAGTACATCCAAAGCCTCTCCTCGAAGAGCAATAACAAGGTTTATAGCTTTGTCTTTTTCAGACCATCCGTTCGCTCTTGCACCTGTTTCTAACTGTTTCATATAACTGTTCCAGGAAGACTTTCCGTCAAAAGTTGAAATTTTGACTTTAGCAGAACTTACACTCCCTTCAGTTATCGGCCGTGGCTCCACTTTGTATTTGGGCTCATCGTCTTCTATTTATTTTTCCACCTCTTTGATCTTTACTTCAAAAGCAAAGACTTTTGAATCGTTTGATACGTTTTTTATCGACGATACTAGTCCAGAAACTTTGGTCACATAGGAGGAAATTGATGAAATCAAAGCAGCATGCTTGTCCCCAAACAAGTAGGTTTCTGGATCATGTCCCTCTTCTTTTAGGGCGTCCTTCAGACGTTAGACTAAATCAGCCTTCTTTCCAGTAGAGTTCAGGTCCCTTTCTTCCAACTCAAGCCTCAAATCTCCAATTGTTAGCTTACACAAAGAAGACATGATAACACACTTTATTTAATGCGAATTTATGTTTATTTATTTGAAATATTCCACTTCGACACCATTTGTACTGATTTACGTGGTTGACTTGACTATTTCTGATTTAATTTATGTTCTTTTAGTCACTAATGTTTAATCTTAATTGACATTATTTATTTTTAATAACTTATATCTAAACAAATGGAAAACGCTGAATTTATTATTAAATAAATAAAGACTTACTGTATAAATTCTCTATTTCACAACCACTTAACATTTAACTACAATATGTAATAATAAAACAAATAACTAAAGACTCACACGTAATTTATTTTTTAACAATTTGTTGATCGCGTACAAGAATCGTAAACACACTGAAAACATCATTCACAATCCTTTCCTTAAATACCAAATACAATGTTCTCGATTATTTATGAAACAAACAGCCTTAAAATTATTTACATAATACAGGTAAGGGTCAAACCAGACGGGCCACTCTGCAGCGCTGCTCTGTGGATCCACAAAGCAGCTTCCGATGATTGGCCGTGGGTTTTTATATGAAGTGGACGTTGCACTCCAGACGAACGACTGTGGCCAGCCACAGTCGCCGAGTCTCACTGCTAGTGGCGTCCAGTAGCGGCAAAACCCATTCAGACGGACCACTTTTATACTACCTGCCACAAATATATAAACACAAACTAAAGAAAAGGTATAAAATAATAACTTCAATAAGTTCCCTTAATTTTCCTAACTAGTAGGTTAATTGGGTTGAATTCATCTGTCTGTGGTATAAGTTTCATGTCAGCTAATGCTATACCTCGTTTTTAAACTAGGAGGAGTAATTCGAATTTACCGCGTTGTAATGCTTGTTTGTAATTGAATTGGTGAGATCAGAAAGGGCATGAGTCATTTGGTAGACCTTTCTAGAAAATTGAGAAAAACTGTTCCGATCAAGCAAACCTTATTTATATATTGCAACTACAATATATTGTTGTGATCTTATTTTTGAAATCTGATGCTGTTCTCAGATGTAATTTATTTTAATTAATTAATTAATGATTATCTCATTAACCAAACAGATCAAATACCAATATAGTGTCAATCTCAGGGCTTAATTATAATATCAATTACTTACTTTCGTGGCTTCAAAATATTTCTTAGTGGATTCCTAATCGGGATAGATAAAAGAGAGTAAAATAATACACACATATGAATTTCAATTAGAAATTATAAAATCGTTTATTTTATCTAAATGGCATTCAATACTTAATATTTCTTATATCTTATCTTTCTATCTTTATTTAATATAACATTTACAAACATGGGAATCTTATTTCTTTTTGTCTCCAAAGTTATTTTATTTAAAATGAACTATTATGATTTATCAGTGATAAATTGATTTAGGTTTGATGAAAAATTTTTAATAATGATTGTGTGCCTCAATTTTTAATGTGGTATTTAATACATAAACCATACATTCATGTCATAACAAAATAGACTGACCTTTACTGATGATTTGACAATGTCTTCACACAAAACACGTTTCCTCCTATCTTGGGTTGCGATCAAACGACTCGTACCAGCTTCCCAGTAAAGCCTCTGCTCCTTTCTGAAAACTACGCCTCGTACAGCTCTCGTTCCTGCCTTCTCCTGATGCCGTGTTCTACCTTTTTCAAACACTTCAACAAAACCGGGATACTCTAGACTCAAGGAGTTATATACTATCTCGACTCGGCCTAACACTCGTTCCACAATATCTTACTTTTTAATTTTCACAAAAAAACAAACTAACTATACCGGCGTTTTACTTTTTTGTACACACCTCTCGAAAACTGGCCTTCGCCTTTCGATCGCCAAAAACATTCTGCCACACATCTCTCATCCATACTCCTACTTCCAAATTTCCCCTTCCAGCATTCAAAAAAAAAATCAACCAATCCAAAGCAACTTTCAATTATCCGTATTCATCAATACAAACTTTTCCTCTTTCTAAATATGTCTTAATGGATTTCAAGAAAAAATATTATTCCCCATTTCAATTTTACTTTCTACATTAATACAACATTTACAAATTTAATGACCTATTATCTAATTCACTAGAGTATTAGTTAGCGGTGGTTAATGACAAATCCTTCCGCGAACACTTTCTTTGTACACATCACTCTAATTGTTTATTTGAGTCGTATTGTTCCCGAGTTCGTAAACACTTCTCCGAATCACTCTCTTAAAATCTACCTATACATAATTTGTTTTATACAGGGTGTTCCAAATTTACATGCCCGTGGTCGAGAAAAATGAAAACCTTTATTTTAATTTGACTTTAATTTATAATTATAAACTTTTATTTCTTGTATCAATTAGGAATATAACAATATGTACATACCATAGATATATTTTTGTTGCAATAAATAAGATTTTTTTTGATCGGAACAGTATTTCTCAATTTTCTAGAAAGGTCTACCAAATGACTCATGCCCTTTCTGATCTCAACGATTCAATTGATCTAACCACAGACAAGTTTACTCCACTAAATTATGAAATTTTGATACTACTATTGACATTTATGAAATTTTGAGACTATTGGCATTTAAAATTCATCTATTAATCAAATAATATCGGCGATCTTTTGTGTTTGCTGCGTTATTTCTTTAATTGTAAGATTTTTAGTCTGCATTTATATAAAAAACAGTAGTTTTTGGAACTCCTTAGCCACATATAATGATTATGAATTACCGTCGAAGACCAACATGATCAATCGGAAAAGATGAACTTCGTGATGTTTCTAGGGATTTTTTATAATGATTTTAACCTCCAATCGTGTAGTAAGAATTTTCATGTGTTTAATTCTGTCCAATCGGATTATTATTATACCGGGAATATTCTACCTAGATTATTATACTGGAAATATTTTTAGATACATTGTTTCGGTTTAATTACAACGAGTTTCTTAGTTTTGACAACTGTAAATTTAAGAATATGAACCATAATAAACTGTTCTGAACCAATTTACTTCTGAATCTAATGTCAAATTGTTATAAGGACAACACAAATCGGCAACTTTAAGCGCTCGAGTGTACTTCGGGAAGATTATTTTTCATGAATAAAACTGTATTTATAAATAAGTTTAACTAATATTTTACTAATATCTACTAAATACTGAAACAGAGACAAAATGGTTATAATAAAGACAGAAATAGGTAAATGTCAAAAAGAAATTCTTACACCAACCAGATACAAAAAGAAAATGAATGACGGAGGAAATCTTAGATTTAATGGAAGAAAGACGTCAGCATAAAAACAAAGATAATCAGATGTACAAAAATGTGGATAAATAAATAAAATCCAAAATTAAGCAGGCTAAAGAACAATGGTTAAAAGAACAATGCGCAGAAATAGAAGAACACCAGAGAAGACATAATAATTTTAACACACATAAAAAAATTAAGTAATTAACTCAGAACAACAGAAAAATAAAACCGGGAATACTAAAAGATACAGATGGGAAACTTGTGTTGAGTACTAACGAAAAATTAAAGACATGGACAGAATACATAACAGAGGCGGCTCGTGATAGTATAAGGTGGTGAGGCACACTACACCTGAGGAATTTTATTATTACTGTTAGCTTCTTTTTAATGGTCAGAAGGTCGATTTTGTGACGTCAGAACGCTAGGACGAATCTATGACCAATAATCCTGGACAAAAAATCCTCACAAATTATCCCTGGACAAGAAATTCCCAGACAAATAATCCCCAGACAAATAATCCGCGGACAAAAAATCCCCACAAAAATCCCCGGACAAATAATCCCCAGACAAAAAATCCCCACACAAATCCCAGACAAATAATCTACAAAAATTTTTTATTCAGAATATCCCCACAAAGAATTCCGGACAAAAAATCCTCAAGGAATATTTGCTGTCGATTAGTTCTCTAAAACTTTTCCAGTGAATGTGATCGACTCAAATGTTTTCAGCCTCAGTGCATAGAGTTATTTTGAATTCCAATTCCATATTGAAAACTTCAAATTTTACATAACAAAAGAGTGTGCGTTTTTTCAAAAATCGTGGAAGATATGGGGAATGCGCTAAGGCTGTGGGAATCATGTTGCAATATTATTCGCTTAAATCTGTTGCTCACTCTGATTTGAATAAGTATGTTCAAAAAATTTTTACAAAAAAAACACAACCACAGCATACAACATTTTTGAAACACTGAAAAACTACTTTTTTTTGTAAATGTAACAAATAAATAAAGAAAAATAATTTATTATGTAGTTATATATTTTACAAAAAAACACAAACACAAAATACAACATTTTTGAAACACTTAAAAACTACTTTTGTATGTAAACGTCCGATGTGGAAGTGGAGACGTTAATAAAATCATTTTTTAAGTTAAATTGTATAATCTTATTTCTAATTTAGAATAATAAATTACATAAATGCCACAAAGAAAAAATAGCTTCAGAACAATATATTAGGTGATGATGAACAATGATTTAAAATGAACACTGTTTTAAATACATATCCATAAACGTCTAAATAATAATCCATTCGTATATACCGTGTGTACATAGAAAGCTATGATCTGCAATCGACTTGTGCTTGTACTAGTCGGTTCAGTTCGGCTATTGCCATTCCGTTCGGCGGAGCCTGAAGCCATTCGGCTATTCCTATTCCGTTCCGCGGAGCCTGAGGCCAGCCTCAAGGATGGATAAATTTTGTTCCTAGAATCGGTGGCGTATTTTTCAAATTTTGCCGGTTTTACTGTTGGCGTTGTCCTATACTGTTGCAGATGGTGTGAGGCTAGCTTCAACTGTAATGATTTCAGAAAGTTGGAATGGCACGTGGAAGACGGATATATAAGAAGATAAAGAGTCAGGGCCGTACCGATTTTAATTTTTTTCATAAAAATAAAGGTAGGTAGTTAGGAAATTTCAATAAGCTAAATTATATTTAAAAAACTGATTATAAAACAACGAAATAACGTAAATAGTTGATTTGATTGGTATACTGGTGAGGCACTGCCTCACCTGCCTCATAGGACAAGCCGCCACTGATACATAAATGAATTGTTCAAAGACAATAAAACAGAGCTGATGGAAGTCG
The DNA here is from genome assembly GCF_917563875.1 of Diabrotica virgifera virgifera. Lineage (NCBI taxonomy): Eukaryota > Metazoa > Arthropoda > Insecta > Coleoptera > Chrysomelidae > Diabrotica > Diabrotica virgifera. Next base: position 143,113,147 of record NC_065443.1, on the reverse strand, counting down.
AAGTAGAAGATGATACGGTTTTAAAGATATTAAAACAAGAAATTAAATCGGCATTAAAAAACAGCAAAAATGGTAAAGCAATAGATCCAGACCAAATCCCAGTAGAAAGCCTAAAATGCATAGATGATGAAAACTTAATGCATATAGTGAAGCCATTTTTGAAGAAGCATTGCTATCTGAAAGTGAAGGAATAATAATTAACGGAAGATCTATTAACAACATAAGATATGCAGATGACACGGTGATTATGGCAAGCTCTGCTGAACAACTCCAACTACTACTAAACAAAACAAACAATTTCTGCGAAGAATATGGACTAAAAATGAATATAAAAAAGATCAAATAAATGATAATAACTAAGAAAACAAACATACAAACAAGGATACATTTGGGAAATGTACCGATAGAAAGGGTTGATAAATACAAATACCTAGGAACCTGGATTTCTGAGAAAAATGATCAAACAACAGAAATAAGGACCAGGATAGAAATAGCAAGAAATGCGTTTGTAAAAATAAAAACAGTTCTCTGATTCTCTGCAACAAAGACCTTAGCTTAGAACTGAGAGTAAGAGCTTTGAGATGCTACGTGTTCTCGATACTACAATATGGACTTGAAAGCTGGTCATTAAAGCAAGAACACATAAATAAGCTACAGTCATTTGAAATGTGGTGTTACAGAAGGATGCTTAGAATAGCATGAACACAGAAGAAAACGAACACGGAAGTATTGCGAGAAATGGGTAAAGAATGCGAAATAATAAACACAATAAAAATAAGAAAGTTACAATATCTGGGACACGTAATGAGAGGACCGCGATATGAAATGCTAAGACTGATAATACAGGGAAAGATAAGAGGCGTAAGGAGTATAGGAAGAAGGGGAGTGTCATGGTTAAAGAATTTAAGGGACTGGTTTAAATGCAGTTCTATAGAACTCTTTAGAGCAGCGGTAGATAGAGTAAAGATAGTGATGATGATATCCAACCTCCGATTAGGAGACGGCACTTGAAGAAGAAGAACTAAATATTTACTAAACTGTGCTGTTCACTTTGACAAGTTGAAAAATGTGTGTCACATCTATCTATTTTCTGTTAGAATTGTGTTACAATAATTATTCAATTGTTAACAGCTCTTGTTGTATTCCCGTCATCGTTTGCCAAACCTCTCTGTCCAAGGCATCGTCTTCTTGTAAATTGTGGTCGTACATCGATCTCCTGACGCTCTCATTTCACGACTTTCGCGGTCTACAAAGCTTTCTTCTTCCTGGTGGTATCCACTAAAATATTTGTTTAGCCAACGTTCTTCAAGCACTCTTAATAAGTGTCCAAACCATTTCAATGATCTTCTTTCTATTCTATCTACTACCGTTTCCTCATCGTTCATTACTTGTTGTTACTCATTGTTCTTACTTCCTCTCTATTGTTCCTTTCTGATCTTGAAATTTTTGCACTTCTTCTTATATTCTACGGCTAGTAGCCTTCGTTTCAGATCTGCGTTGAGAGTCCATACTTCCGAGCCATAACACAATACCGACTCCACTAGTACTCTGCCCATCCTTTTCTTGTTTTTATTAGAAATATTTTTATCCCACCAAAATGAATTCAAGCTTCCCCCAATCCGGTCTTGTCAAACAATGCTCCCAGGTATTTAAATGTTTCCACCTGATTAATGTTAACGTCATCATTGACAATGACTTGAAACCGAGCCTCGCTGTTTACTACCAAATATTCTGTTTTTGTTAGACTCACTTGCAGTCATTAACTGAAATACCCATTCCGCCACATCTCTTCTTCCAGCTTCTAAGGGCTGCCTCAACTTACAAATTAAACAAAAGAAGAGACATACTACAACCCTGCCTAAGGCCCTTTGTGGCATTAATGGAGTGCGACAATATTTCTTCCTTTCTAACTTGTACTGTATTATTCCTGTACATTTCCATGATAATCTGCAAAACGTGGTTGTCAATATTCACGTCTTTCAAGGCTTTCCACGGCTTTGTTCTAGTAACGGTATCATATGCCTTTTCTAAGTCAAAAAACAAAATATAAACATAAACGTCTAATAAATTTTAATCGACGAATTCATTGATTTATTTGTTGTTGGTGAAACCGGACCTAAGGAATATAATTAAATCATTAATTTCTCCAAAACATTTGCTGGTGCGTTGACAATTTTCCTCACATTATTAAAAATCTGCGTGTTTGCAGTAATTTGTTGCGTTTGGCATCAATGGTGCAATCGCTAACGCTCGCTGCACGCTGATAACTTGAACCCCGGTATGCCTAGTAACGGCCGGTGTAAATGGGTAGCGGCAAATCTATTTTCAGTTGCGGTAGTTCGGGAGTAGGTATACACGGGGAGTAGAAAAAGTATCGAGAAAACTTTTGTGGGTGTAGGTAGACAGTAGCGTAACTTTTTTTTTAAACTGCCACGCGAGTAATCCTATTATGGGAAAACAAAATTTATTTAAATATATCTAAACTTTTTCTCAGAGGCTTCTTTCAGTCACAGTTTTTTGATTTCTTTCTAACGCTTTAAGTTGGAAGTGACAAAAAAAGCATTTATAACATTTATTCTACTTATTGATAGATGGCGCTATAATAAAAAAATAATTTACTTATTATCTCTATACGGCTATACAGATCAAAGAACATATCTTTTTATAAATGCAATAAACACGATTGATTTGTGTTTATACCAAATTGCAAATATAAGGATTATACTGCAATACATTCTTTACATTCTTAAAATCATATATGACGTCAAAATTAATGATATACTGAAAGACTAAGAAGAACTTTAGATTTTAGTCGTATAGATATGTAATAGGTAAATCATTTTTTTCCGATAGATAGCGCCCAGAGATAGCGCCATCTATCAACAACTAGAATAAATGTTATAAATGTATAATCACGGTGATACGTTTTTTTCTGTCACTTGTGACGCACTGAAAAAAGCATCTGAGAAGCACAATACCAGAAAATCTCTAAAAATTCACAAGGAAAAAGTTTTTCTGTGGTTGGCTGTATACCATGTAATACAAAAAAAAACAGTAAAATCCTATATAAAAGGTATATTTAAAAACCCTCAAAAGGGCCACATCAAAATCGCAGCATAACTAGTTTTCGACTGGTTTACCAGTCATCATCAGTGCTTACGTGCAATGTACATGCTAACCACCAAGATAGTATTTAACAAAAATATTTAACATATTTAACATATTTTTGTTAAATACTATCTTGGTGGTTAGCATGTACATTGCACGTAAGCACTGATGATGACTGGTAAACCAGTCGAAAACTAGTTATGCTGCGATTTTGATATGGCCCTTTTGAGGGTTTTTAAATATACCTTTTATACAAGAAAATCTATCTTTAGCTTAGATGTTAAAGACAGTTATGTCGCAAGGGCACGATTTGTCCATCTTGGTATTAGTACATCTTAAACATTTTATTTAGCGCAAAGGACATAAAACGATAGTTAATAAATTGAATTAAAATAAAGTGAATTAAAAGACAATTTATGTTTTATTTCGATTCAGAGGCAGGGCACAATCCACAGACAGCTGTTTCTGTATAGAACTTCATCAGCGTAGATGCTTGCCCGCCTCTGAATCAAAACGAAACGAGATTGTCTTTTTAAGGGGAATTTCAAACTTATATTGAAATCCACCATTAGAACGCTGCCGCGACATCTACACTGTGGGTCAAAATTAACCGCCCACCTTAAAAATGGGTCATTTTTGATGTCTCGTATTTCCTAATCCTGTTGTCCGATTTAAGTGATTTTTTAATATGTATAACAATAATATGTATAACAATAATATGTTTGTCTATGTATAACAATATCGCTGTAATAATATTGTTGCTAAACAGGTAAATTTTCCTTGTATACCGGGTGTACGAATCAACCTGTGTTTTTTTTCTTAAAGTTCGTATCACCCTGTGGAATATTCTAGTACATATAAAATACTGAAATTAAAACCCAACTATAGCCACATCTTTTCTCAACGTTCTGTTTTTTGATTCAGTCGCTTATGTTGGACCATAAAAAAGGTACTTTAACAACTATCCATGTTTTTCGTCAATACAGGGTGTTTTTAATGGTATGGTAAATTTTAAGGGGTAATAGAGAACTTGCATAAAAATTATATTCCAGAATTATTACTGGTAAAAGTCGTTCATTATTGTACTCATTTGCCCTCATTTGCGGCAGTAAAGTAACACTTTATTGTACTGAAAGAAGAATTTCACTTTACCTGCCGCGATTAATCGAGATTGAATGTAAGTGGTCCATAAAATTTTGTATGCACCACGTCAGTAAAGACTCTTTATCGAACTCGTCTGTTATTCGCCTCGCTCGCTATGCTCGCTCTGCTCATAATATCAGACTCGTTCGATAAAGAGTAAAACCTTAGCACAAAATACAAATATTTAACCTAAAACACTTAAATAAAATGTGGTTCCTTACTGAGTTACAGGGTGTTTTATCTAAAAATTTAAAAACTATTTTTGCTCAGCATTTTAATACTGTTCGACGTATCCTTTCCATACTTGGCAGGAAGTATATGTACTGTACAAACTACTAAATTATGTTAAACAAACGTTTCTGGCTATTACCAGAGGCGTACGACGGGGGAAAGTGAATGGTTGACTCTTTCTATTGGCGGAATTGCTATTTTAGTTCAATTTTTGGATTCTCCAATACTTTCTATGAAAATAATATATGTACTCTTAATTCGTAACGATAAAGTCATTAATTAATTAATGTATTGTGTCGTTTCATTTTTAATTTCAAATATCTCGAAAACTAATCATTTTATCGTTACGAATGAAGAGTTTATTATTTACATAAAAAGTATACAACATTTACATTTACATTTACATAAAAAGTTATGCAACAAGATATCTTCAATATATCGTCAGTTTTTTTTCGGCTGTTCCGATGATACTATTAAGGTTCAAGTTGAAGACTCAAATTCATCCGAGATAAAATTGGGATTACAAAGGCTATCTGAAAACATCAGCGAAATATCTAATCAGATAAGTAATCTTTCCAGCAAACTACCTGCTGTACAAACTGAAAAAGAGGTACCTAAAAAAAAGATAGTGTATGTCACTTCAAGCACCCAAACTGAAGGCCCTCAACATTTCCAAACCTGTCCAGAAAGAAAGTCAAAAGTTTCAGAAGATAAGTGTCATTTTGTTGTTATCAGTAACTTAACCGCAGCATACACCCCTATACAAATAGTACACTACATTAAAGAGAGGCTAGGTATCAAGGATTATATTAGATGTTACGCTCTCCCTAAAGACGCCAACACAGCAACTGGTTCCTCATTCAAAATAGGCATAAAATCCAAACCATCTATCGACTTATTATTTAATAAGGAAATTTGGCCACCTGGTGTCAACATTAAATGGTCTATAGAATCACCACACTCTGAACCAAAGACTTCATCTGAAGAAAATATGAATCCGAAGTACATCAGAAGCCAAGTTAGCTTGGAAAACCCAATTACCATTCCAAGCAACAACAAAAATGAAGTTGAAGACACCAATATATTTACAGACAAGCAGGCCATCACAATTTGCAAATCTCAAGAGCCTTTCCGTTCCCATATCAATTTTGTTAAGAAAGATACTTTGGAACCATCCATAAATTTGGATCCTTTAACACCACCAAGAGTTAGACTAACTAATAACTCGAACAGTCGATATCTTCTTGCAAGATTAAGGGAACCAGACATCTTAAAGGCAATTAAACTACATCTTGCTTTTCTTCACGATCAGCCTGCTTCTGTATTTTATGACGGATATACCAACACCAGCGTGAAACTCTTTTTGGCTTCCGAAGGATTACCTACTAAGACTGAAGAACTACGAAAAGTTCTTCTAGAATTTAACCATGCCTATGGAATTGGTCCAGCTGAAGTGGAAGCTGATCTTGCCGCTTATAGGTCCTATCTAACTTCGGAACGAATTATACACCTACAAAAGTCAAGGGAATGTCACCGAAGTTATTATTCCACTGGCTCTCCAAAGCGAAATTTTTAAACAACACGACGTGTTCTGAGGGACTAGAAACCTCAAATTATTTTAGTGATGACAACTTTGGCATGGTTCTGATTAATATTCGTTCTATAAGAAATAAAACTGATGAATTATTTTTGTTTCTGGAGGAATTAGGATTTCCTCCGATAGTTGCGGTTACAGAGCACTGGCTTGAAGTTAACGAGCCTTTTTTTGTAGAAAAATATACCGCAATTGCCAGGTATGATCGTCCAAGTTCAGCTCATGGAGGCACCCTGATTCTCTCTAGAAATAATGATTTTTCTCTGGTAACAAAATATGACTTTTTGTTAAGTGAATCCTTCTTTGAGTTTTCCTTAGTTTATAATAAAAATCTTAATCTTTACATTATTTGCATTTATAGATCACCTGATTCTACCGTGGAACTATTTTTTCAGAACCTGCTAAATTTGTTAGATGACCTGCCTCATAAAAGCAGAAAAATTCTATGCGGTGATTTTAACATTAATTATGCTGCTGCTAGTGCTAACCAAGTGTCCCTGGCAAACATATTTGAATCGTATGGTCTCTCAATGCACGTTGATTCTCCTACAAGGATTACAAAAACTACATCTACCATAATCGATTATATTGTCTCAGATTTCTCACCCCTTGATGTCTGCTCTACAGTTATTAATGCGGGATTATCTGATCATGAAGCAGTGTATACGAAGTTTAACATCTTCAGCAAACCCTCCTTAAAAACCCGACGTTTAGGTAGGATTTTTTCCGCCCGGAAATTTCGTAAATTACAAAATTTATGCTTAACTTCTGAGTGGCAATTTCCTTCTATAGATGTGGACTATAATTTCAGTGTTTTTCTAGATAAGCTTCTCCACATCTTCAATAAGGCATTTCCTTTAATTCCTATTAAGCCAAAACATCGGAAACCTTGGGTTACGAAAGGTATTCGCATATCAGCTAAGAATATGCGTTCACTACTATACATCAAGAAATTTACTACCAATGTTGCTGTCACTGAATATATCATGAAGTACAGGACAACATATCTAAAACTTGTCAGGTCAGCTAAAAAAGCCTATTATCAAAATCGTCTGGGAAGCTCTAAAAGTGTTGCAAAAGAGACTTGGTCTATAATAAACGATCTTCGAAATAAAACTCACACAGCTCAATCATTTTCCCTTCCAAATCCTGAAAGTCTAAACGACTACTTCGTTAATGTGAGTAAAAATATAACATCAACAATTTTGCCGCAACAAGATCCTATTTCCTATCTTCCTAATTCAAGACAGGTCTCGAATTCATTCTTTTTACGACCAGTCGATAACTCTGAACTTATCCAAACAATCAATTGTATCAAAAGCAAATCATCCTGTAGTACTGATGGACTATCTATAAAAATTTTCTCTAATCTCACAGAAAATGTGTTGGAAATCCTCCTCTCACTAATTAATGATTCCTTCGAAAAAGGTAAATTTCCAGAGTGCCTAAAGACAGCCATTATTATTCCTCTTCATAAGGGTGGCGAAAAATCTGATGCCTGCAACTATAGACCTATTGCCTTACTACCGGTACTCTCCAAAATTATTGAGAGACTCATTAAAACTCGACTTATGTCCTTTATCGTTGATAATAACATTTTATCACAAAATCAGTTCGGCTTTTTAACAAATAAATGTACCACTGATGCCATGTTTTCTGTACTACATGAGGTTTACCAAGCACTAAACAATAATCTTTATACTGCCACTGTTTTCTGCGACTATGCCAAAGCTTTTGATTGTGTAAATCACGACATCTTGATTACAAAACTAAATTTCTATGGAATTCGAGGTATTTCTTTGAATTGGTTCCAATCCTACTTGAATAATCGGAAACAACTAGTTAGAGCAAATGATACTGACTCTAGTCTCAAAAACATCGTCTGTGGAGTACCACAAGGTTCAGTATTGGGTCCTATACTGTTCCTTATCTTTATAAATGACATTACTAATTTAAAAATCAATGGGAAAATTTTTCTTTTTGCTGATGATACCAGTATCACTTGGAGCAACTCAACTATTGCATCTCTTCATGAAACTATAACTTCGGATCTACTGACGATAAAGACCTGGTCTGACTCTAATTTACTCTCTTTTAACGTAAATAAAACAGTAGCATTATCCTATAAAGGAGCTCTTCAACCTTTGCCACTTCATAACAGCCAGATCAGTACCGTTGATTCTGTAAAATTTCTTGGTATTTTTTTAGACAGCAACCTCAAATGGTCCCTTCATATCGATTCGTTAAGTAAGAAACTCGCCTCAGCTTGCTATGCAATACGATCTGTCTCAAGGGAACTCAATTTAGCATCCTCTAAAATAACATATTTTTCGTTGTTCGAGTCTCATCTTCGATATGGTCTTCCTTTTTGGGGTTCTAGTACAGCTGCTCAATTTGATGTCATTTTTAGATTGCAAAAAAGAGCAATAAGATATTTGTTTGGCCTCAGAAGATCTACACATTGCAGAAGTTACTTCAGAGATCACGAAATTTTAACACTTCCATCTTTATATATTCTAGAAACGGTTTGTTTAATTCGTAAACACCTTCATGTCTTTCCATCAAGGCCCAATCATCTTTACTCCACCAGAAATTCAATCTTTGATATTTATTTACCGATTCCATCCACTGAGTTAGTAAAGAAATCTATATTATATTCCGCAAAGAAACTGTAGGTACAATCATCTTCCGTTACAACTTAAATCTGCAACATCTTTCCCTAAGTTCCGAAAAATGACAAAAGCCTATCTATCCAAAAGACCATATTATTCAATAGAAGAATTTCTTAATGAATAACTAAGAAAATTGGGTTCCATGCGCAGTAGCATAAACTTGTCAGTTCCTTATGTTGTACCTATTTTATTTTATTTGTTGTATGTTCAATTTGCAATTTATATATGTATTGCAATAAATTCTTTTTGTCTTGGCTTTTATATCTTATACTGTACATTGTTGACGATTTATCTAATTTTAGTAAATTGTAGTTGTTATTTGTTATTTATATTATGTTTTTCTTTTGACTGTATGTAAGCTTTGTCCATAAAATTGTAAAAATTTTCAGTGGCAATAAAGCATATTTCTATTCTATTCTATTCTATTCTATAGGAAATTCAAAAAATTACACTAAAATAGCAATTTCGTCAGTGGCGTTGAATTTGGGAAGGGTCAACCAGCCACTATCCCTGTCGTACGCCTCTGGTAGTAGCTAGAAACCTTTATTTGTCTTAATTTAGTCGGGTGTACAGTACCTACACTTACTGCCAAGTACGATAAGGATACGCCAAATAGTTTTAAAGTATTGGGGTAAATACAAATAATTTTTAAATTTTAATCATATGAATCATATCATAAATTAATCAAAATAACTGTGCCGTTTCATATTTAACTTCAAATATCTCGAAAATTAATGACTTTATCGTTACCAATAAAGAGTAAATTATTTACGTAGAAAGTATTGGAGAATCTAAAAATTGCACTAAAAAGCAATTCCTCCAGTGGCGTAGAATTTGAGAAGGGCCAACCATTCACTATCCCCTGTCGTACGCCTCTGGTAGTAGCTAGAAACGTTTGTTTATCATAATTTAGTAAGGTGTATAGAAGTCGAACTTTTTGCCAAGTATGAAAAGGATACGTCGAACAGTTTTAAATTGCTGAGCAAAAATAGTTTTTAAATTTTTAGATAAAACACCCTGTAACTCAGTAAGGAACCACATTTTATTTAAGTGTTTTAGGTTAAATCTTCGTATTTTGTGCTAAGGTTTCTCCAGTTACTATATGGACAATTATTAATGAAACACCCTGTATATTGTGGCGTAATTGTCTTTTTACCCGGTTGACTCTACTATTTTATTTATTTATATCTTTAGGCACTAAGTTTAATTGAAATAAAGGAAGACTTACTTATATTATTTTATTTACATCACCTATTTATTTTAATAATTACAAATAACACCAACTAACACATCTAATTTATTTACAAACTCAAATTTATGATTTAATTAACTAAACATAATAATTCCGATAACTAATAAATACATTTCATATCTTCGATTCGAATACAATAAATTACGCGACGCGCTTCGATGAATGAATGACTGGCCTGTGCTCGAATCTCGGTTCTATATATACTTCGGCAGCGGTCGTCTCGAATTCCATGGTCGAGGCTCGTAACGCCGAGAAGCTTCGGGAAGAAATAGGCCAATTCGTGAGCGGACTAAATAGTGTCACATTGCCCCCTCCTTAAAAGATGGTTCCTCCTGGAACCTTGTCGGGACTGGAACTGGATGCTGGTATCTGCAACTGGACCCTCTTTTACAACTCCCAGTTGTATAAAAGTGACAGGGGACGGTCTTCTCTCCGCACCAGTAACTATGCGGATTGCAACAGACTAACACCTGGACCTCGGTGTCTTGGAAAATTTCTTCTACCATATTTCGGATAATTCTCCAGTCTAATTGGCTGCATTCTAACTTTGGCATGGCTAACTTTTGCACGTCGGACTCCAACACGTGCTCTCTCAATTGAATTAATGCATCCCATACATCTTGGTAGGTAGGTTGGTCATGGATAGTGTCTTTTGTTAACAGATGGAATAGGTAACGTGATGCATCTTGGAGTTTCAATGCTTTGCCAGGAGCTGGCAGTTGGCATTTAAGTTCTGCAACTCGACCAAACTTCCTTCGAAAGGCGGATGCCAACCCTCGTGCGTCTTTGATACTGGCCGGGATGGTATGGGCCAGTGAATAGTTATCGGGAAGTGCGAGTAGATCTCGCTTTTCTTCATTGGTAACACCATGTCTCGCTTTACCGGTACCTCCATAGGCCCCCATGAACTCCTCGAACGTGAGATCAGGTATTTCTCGAACTTGGTTTACTTCCACTTCTTCATCTATGTCGTGGTCTACCTCGTACGGCGCCAACCGGTTATGGTGGACTATCATCGGCTTTCCCCTAGGAATCTTGCTTATTCGGTAGATAACGTCATTAATTTTCTTGACAATGAGATACGGACCTTCCCAGAACTGCTGCAACTTGGGAGAACGACCTGTTCGCTTCTTTGGATTATAAAGCCAGACTTTGTCGTTCTCCTTGAAACATCCCCTCTCGGCTTGGGTATCGTATCGTTTCTTCATTCGGTCGCTAGCGATCTGAAGATTAGAACAGACCAACTCATGTATATCGTCCATTCTTCTTCGTAATTCATTCACGTAATCCTCACCAGCAACATCTTCTCCAGGTCGACATCCAAACTCTAGATCACAGGGTAGACGCATCTCACGTCCAAGTAGGACTTTTGCTGGTGTTTGGCCAGTTGATTCATTAACAGCAGATCTATAGGCCATTGCGAAGAATGGAAGGTACTGGTCCCAGTCTCGTTGATGATTGGACACCATCTTTGTCAAATACTTGCCGACTGTCCTATTCATACGCTCCACCATTCCATCCGATTGCGGGTGATAGGCCGTAGTTCTTGTCTTCTTCATGCCTAGTCTATCACAAATTCCCTGAAATATATCGCTCTCAAAGTTCCTTCCTTGGTCACTATGGATCTCCAGAGGCACTCCGAATCGGCTGATGCAGTCTTTGATTAACACATCTGCAATAGTGGCGGCCTTCTGGTCTGGAATTGCGTAGATCTCAACCCATTTCGTGAAGTAATCCATTACCACCAACATGTATTTGCATCCATTGTCACTTTCTGGAAATGGCCCGGCAATATCCAAAGCTATTCTTTCAAACGGACTTCCAACATTGTACTGTCTCATAGGAGCCTTCCTTTTCCGGTAGGGTCCGTTACTTGTAGCACAGGTAGTACATTTCTTACACCAGTCCTTCACATCGTCGGAACTATTCATCCAATAAAATCGTTCCCGAATTTTCTGAAGGGTCTTCTTTACACCAAAATGCCCTCCTGATGGACTGTCGTGTAACTGACGAAGTACTTCGGCTACTCTGCTTTTTGGAATCACCAACTGTTTTCTCCTCACTGAACCATCATCATTTTCTATTACTCGTTTAAGCAAGCTGTCTTCCAAGATAAATGAGTCCCACTGGGCCCAATACGTCTTAACTACTGAGCTTAGGCTTGATATTTCTTGCCAAGATGGTCGACGATTTTCTTCTTTCCATTTTAGAATCTTCTGTAAAACTGGATCTTTTTCTTGTTCTTCCTTGATCTGGGTAGGCGTCCACTCGTCGTTGACCACTGTTGTTCTTAGTACTGCTGCTTCCTTCGACTCTGTTTTGTTGCAATGGGAACATTCTGCTGGACACGGTCTTCTAGATAGAGAATAAGCGTTTCTGTGGCTAACTCCGGCCCGATGCTCGATCTTGAAATCATATTCTTGAAGTCGTTCAATCCATCTGGCTATCTGACCCTCTGGATTCTTAAACTGCATTAACCATTTAAGGGCGGCATGGTCGGTTCGGATTAGAAACTTCCTTCCGTAGAGGTATTGATAGAAGTGTTCCACTGATTTTACTACTGCTAGAAGTTCTCTTCTTGTGACGCAATAATTTCGTTCAGGTTTTGAAAGCACTTTACTAAAATATCCAAGGACTCGTTCCTGTCCTCCTTGGATCTGCGACAGCACTACTCCAATTCCCACATTACTTGCATCCGTATCTAAGATGAACTCTCCTTCTGGCAGTGGATACCCTAATATTGGCGCTGTAATTAAATGCCTCTTCAAAGTTTCAAAGGCCGTTTGGCAGTCTCCATCCCAGCAATAATCCCTTGCTTCCTCTGTAAGTCGCGTTAATGGCTTAGCAATATCTGCAAACTTCTTAATGAATCTCCGGTAGTATGTACATAGTCCCAGAAAACTTCTCACTTGATGTTTATCAGTTGGTTCAGGCCATTCCTTAATGGAATCGATTTTTCCTTTATCCACGGCCACTCCTTCTTTGCTGACTATATGACCTAAATAATTGACTTTACTTTGAAATAACTGGCATTTCTTGGGATTTAACATTAACTGGGCAGCTTTAAGTCGATTAAAAACGTCTTCTAAATTCTTCAGGTGGTCTTCAAACGTCTCTCCCAAAACGATTATGTCGTCTAAATACACCAGGCACGTTTTCCAAGATAACCCTCTCAACACATTTTCCATAAGCCTCTCAAATGTCGCAGGAGCATTACAGAGTCCAAACGGCATAACGTTGAATTCCCATAATCCAGATCCTGTCGTAAAGGCCGTCTTCTCTTTGTCCACTAGATCCATTTCTACCTGCCAATATCCAGACTTCAAGTCCAACGTAGAAAACAATTTACTTCCAGCCAATGTGTCCAACGTGTCGTCGATCCGAGGCAGAGGATAACTATCTTTCTTGGTAACATTGTTCAACAAACGGTAGTCCACACAGAACCTCGTAGTTCCATCTTTCTTCTTGACCAGGACCACCGGAGAGACCCATGGGCTCGTAGAAGTTTCTATCACCCCGTCTTTCTTCATTTCTTGAACAATCCTTTCAGCTTCCTCTCTCTTCGCCTGTGGTAATCGTCGAGCTGATTGACGAATTGGCCTAGCGGTACCAGTGTCAATTTTATGTTTGACAACTGTCGTTCTTCCTGTCTTTCCTCCTTTCGGTACGAATATGTCACGATATTACCTAAGAAATTCCCTTAATTTCCTTTTTTACATTTGATTTAGAGATTGGCCTGCAACTGCAACCATTTGGTCGAACTTATCGTTGGAATTATCTGATGTTGTCGTCTGACGGATTATGGACGTCACGGGTACACAAGTTCCTACTTTTGTCTCCTTCTTGATGGTCACTGGGTAGTCATTAACATTAATCAATCTCACGGGAATTTCTTTAGCAGAAGTAACCAATTCCTTTCCAATTATGATTCCTCGGCCAACCTCCTCGTCGTGGTTCCATGGCTCCATCATAACAGGCGTTCCTTCTTCTACAGTTCCCTGTAGCCGCGCTACGATGATCGTTTCACTCCTCGCAGGCACAACTGTATCTTCTTTAATGGCTGCTAGCACAGTTCTGTCATCATGTGGATGAAGAAATACCTCCTCGTTGCCAACTTTGATTACCCTGTTCTTAAAATCCAATTGAAATCCATGCAAATTCATTACGTCCATTCCTAATATAACATCTTCTTCGATGTCTGCAACTATGACAGTATGGACGAACTTTTCTGCTCCAATCCCTAATTGTATCTGGATTTCTCCGTGGATGTTGGCATTTTCACCTGTGGCAGTCCGCAGTCGCAACCTCGTTGGTAAGAGTTTCTTACGGCTGTTTATAACTGACGGTCGTATAATGGTCCTGGTCGCTCCGGTATCCACCAACAATGTATACTTTTTACCATTTATTTCTCCATCTACATATACACTATCTTCACGACATTTCAAAGAAGCTATTAGTGTGAGAGGGTCTTTGGAAAAGTTGCGGGTCGAAGCTGCCCCCCTAAGGCCGACCCGTTCTAGTTTTCCTGCTGGTGAGTCTCTTGACTGTTGTTGTACCTAGGGTACTTACATGAACTCCGTACGTGTCCCATTTCACCACAATTCCAGCACCTTATGGTCTTTGTTTTCTTGTATGAAATGCCCTTTATCATATTGACAATCTGGTCCAGTTTATCTTCATCCTCTTCCTCTTTCACAGTCCTAACTTTACTGTACCCGCCAGAGGCCTGGGTAGCTGATTCGTATTCGAGGGCGGCAGACAAGACATCGACCAGCGTCTTGTGACGAGCTAATCGCAGTGTTCTTTGCATTTCATGATCACGAAGGCCATCAATGAATGTTTGAACAGCCAACTTTTCCATCATGTCTTCGGGAGCTGTTGGATATGCATATCGTACCAACCTGGCAATATCGACCTCGTATTCTTGAAGGGCTTCATCTTTCTTTTGTCTTCGATTTTTAAACTGCGACTGATAGACATGCTCTAAATGTTCGTGCCTGTATCGCATATTCAGTCTCTTTTTAAGCTGCTCGAAGTCATCTGTCTCCTCTACGGCTATGGTCTGGAGGACATCCAAAGCGTCGCCTCGAAGAGCAATAGTGAGGTTTACAGCTTTTTCTTTTTCGGACCATCCGTTCGCTCTGGCCGCCGATTCGAACTGTTTCATGTAGTTGTTCCATGATGACTTTCCGTCGAAATTTGGCACCTTAACACGAGCAAGACTCACACTCCCTTCAACTATCGACTGTGGCTCCAATTTGTATTTGGTTTCATCATTTTTAATGTCTGTTAAGATGGGTTCCATACCTTTGTCTACTTTTTCCGTTTCCTGCATTTTCTTTTCTATTTCCTTGATCTTTTCTTCAAAAATAGATTTTATGGACGATATCTTGTCGTCAAAATCCGAAGTGACTTTAGAGATTTCGTTAGTCATCTTGTTTTCAAGGGATGAAATATCACCCGAAACTTTCGAAACTTTGTTCTCTAACGATATAATGTCTGTAGAAACTTTCAAAACATCCGAGGAAACTTGGGAGATTTCACTAGAAACTTTGTTCTCTAACGACGTAATGTCTGTCGAAACTTGGGAGATTTCACTAGAAACTTTGCTCTCTAACGATGTAATGTATGTCGAAACTTTGTTCTCTAGCGATGTAATGTCTGTCGATACTTTGTTCTCTAGCGATGTAATGTCTGTCGAAACTTGGGAGATTTCACTAGAAACTTTGCTCTCTAACGATGTAATGTCTGTCGAAACCTTCGAAATCGACGAGATCACAGCAGCATGCTTGTCTTCAAACAAATAGGTTTCTGGATCTTTACCCTCTTCCTGAAGAGCGTTCTTTAGACGTTCGACCAGATCAGCCTTTTTCCCAGTAGAACTCAGATCCCTTTCTTCCAATTCAAGTCTCAGGTCTGCAATTTTTAGCTTACACAAGGTAGACATGATCACACACTTTATTTATTACGATTTATATTTTATTTATTTTTAAAGGTTCCACACTCTATTTAAACCGAAAATTTACGTTGAATTTATTTATTTCAAGTATCCTCACTTCTGCACCATTTGTGGCGTAATTGTCTTTTTACGCGGTTGACTCTACTATTTTATTTATTTATATCTTTAGGCACTAAGTTTAATTTAAATAAAGGAAGACTTACTTATATTATTTTATTTACATCACTTATTTATTTTAATAATTACAAATAACACCAACTAACACATCTAATTTATTTACAAACTCAAATTTATGATTTAATTAACTAAACATAATAATTCCGATAACTAATAAATACATTTCATATCTTCGATTCGAATACAATAAATTACGCGACGCGCTTCGATGAATGAATGACTGGTCTGTGCTCGAATCTCGGTTTTATATATACTTCGGCAGCGGTCGTCTCGAATTCCATGGTCGAGGCTCGTAACGCCGAGAAGCTTCGGGAAGAAATAGGCCAATTCGTGAGCGGACTAAATAGTGTCACAATATTCTGTTTACATCTGTGGTTAAAGTGTAAACAGATTAATATATAACCTGCAAGACAATTATTATACTTAATTATCGAATAGAAATTAAATTATGGATGTAACAACTGTTTTATTTTACAATTTTATTCTTAATAAACATTTTATAATTATCAATTAACCAATAAAGATTTAGCACCTCAGCAAGATACGTCCAATGAAGTAGGTACGTTGGAAATCTGTGACTGCATAAATATAACGTCAAATGTGACATTATTTTATAATAATTATTTAAAATAGTTTAAATTCAAACAAATTAAGGCAGTGCATTAATTTTTTAACTGATTTCTGTGTAATTTGTTTAGGTATAAGGAATTTAAATTGATTGGTAATAATTAAATACAGTTTAAAATTTATAATAATTTATTATTATAATAAATCTTCGTTTGGAAATTGTGATTTTTATTTTTGGCAAAAACTGTGTTTGTAGAAAAAGTATAGTGTGTAACACGTGCAGAAAGGTAATTTCTCACTCGCTTGCGCTCGTACCGCAACTTTTCAAACTCGTGAGAAATTAGTACTTTTCTGCACTTGTTGCACAATATACTATTTTGATCTTGAGGTACACGAATAAATAGCATTCAGGGCGTTTTATAAGTGGTGTTGGAACACATTATGGCAACGATACAATATTTGTAATATTGAAACAATCTTCCAGTGTTGTCAGTTCGTTGTTCTCTTATCCTGGAACGAGTATGACGTCACATAGCGTGCCGAGTTTTTCGTGTTGGATAGCTGGCGATCACAACTTTAAATGTTCATGGTAAATTAAATATTGCGATTTGAGGGTTGACATTTGGTATGTGTTGTTTCTATGTGTTGTTTCTATATGTAGACAAATATAATAAATAAATAAAAAAATGTCCCGCATGAAAAACTAATGTCACTTCGCTTTATAAACTTATGTCCGCCAATGCCTCGTTTCCGAAATAGGGTGTGTTGAAATTTTTCTGACAAACTAACGATTTATTTATTGCTTTAAAGCCGGTTGAGACATGCAAATGATATTTGGTGGGTTTTAAGACGTAGGTATTGCACATTTTTTGACATACAATTAAGAATTTAATATTCACTATTGGCGTGCATACGGGTAATATGACGGTTCATATGCGCCCGTAAACGCGCCAATGCGAATATTAAATTCTTAATTGTATGTCAAAAAATGTGCAATAACTACGTCTTAAAACCCACCAAATATCATTTGCATATCTCAACCGGTTTTAAAGCAATAAATAAATCGTTAGTTTGTCAGAAAAATTTCAACACACCCTATCTCGGAAACGAGGCATTGGCGGACATAAGTTTATAAAGCGAAGTGTCATTAGTAGCCAGGGCCGTCTTAACCCGGGGGTGCAAGGGGTGCGAGGCACCCGGGCGCCAAGTCCAAGGGGCGCAAGCCGAACATTTGCTAAGCTCAAAATTGCGCTTTTTGTCCTTAAAAAACCTAAAAATAACAAAAACATACAAGTGCGCTTTCGGTATTTTTTACAAAGGCTATTAATCTTACTACACCTACAATACGCAAATGTAATACGAAACCCATTTAGTTTATTCCGACAATAATTTCAAAAAGGTGACGCGTAGGTACACTATTTTGACCAATATTGAATGTCGAGTAACAATGAATCACCATCTTGTAAAAATTATCAGTGTATCCGATTCTGCTGATAAAAGTATAATTGCCGTTGGGGAGCTATGTATGTATCCCACTTTTAGCGACGTCTTTTATAATAGTAAAATATAAATGCTGATCTTCTAAAACCTAATTTTCTTTATTACGTTTGCGACAAGAAAGACGTTTATTTTACGTTTTTAGAAAGACGTGAGAGAAGGGTAGCCACTTAATTTCTGAAAAAAAATATGTACCTAGATCTAAAAAAAGCCTTGGTAGAAAGTCATACAGTAGACTCTGTCTATTCAGCAGCAGTTGAACGCGAAAGAAAAAGGTGGACGGCGGTTTTAGAAAGAATTATCGAAATAATAACATTTTTAGCACGACAAAATTTACCATTAAGAGGAACCAGTCAAAGGTTCCATGAATAGGATAACTTTTTAAAATTAATAGAATGTATTTGATAATACGCTATCAGAACACATTACACGAATTGTTGTCCAATCTCCCTTTTTTCTGGAAATCTAATGAACTTTCTTATTTTAAATGGAACAACCTGTATATTTTTTGCGTTTTGAAGTCGTTAAGAAATACTGATGATTTTTTATGTTATATTCCTTATACCTCAATGCCATAATTTCGGAGTTATTGCGACATTTATTAAAAAAAAATTTAAAGAAATTATAGACATCAATTTTTTCGGCCCGGTTAGACATTTTCTAGGTTCTTTGGATCATTGGGAATAAAAAAAGGTTTTTGTAATTTTTCTCTAAAGTTAATCGTTTCCGAGTTATAAACAATTTAAAACTGAAAAAAATTGAAAAATGACGATTTTAAAGGTTCAAAAACACAAGTAAAAAGAATAATTTTTAAAATTACGAAGTATCAAAATTCAAGCTCAAACCTTCTTCTATCAGCTCCCTATAAGAATTGTTGGCACGTTTTATTATAAAACATTGTTTTTTATTGTTAATGAAACTCATAAGAGAGGACGGGCGATCGGGCTGCATTAACAACTAAAAAACAATATTTTAGAATGAAATAAGACCAAATCACTTATCGGTAGCTGATACAATAAAGTTTGAGTTTGAATTTAGGCACTTTGTAGTTTCAAAAATAATATTTTTTACTTAAGTTTTTGAACCTAGAAAATCAGCTATTTTCGATTTTTTTTTCAGTTTTAAATTGTTTAGAGAAAAATTATAAAAGACCTTTTTTTATTCCCAATGATCCAAAAAACCTAAAAAATGGCTAACCGGGCCGAAAAAATTGATTTTTAAATTTCCTTTAAAATTGTTTTTAATAAATGTCATAATAATTCCGAAATTGTGGCATTTAGGTATAGAAAACATAACATGAAAATTTCTTAGATACCTACTTAAAAACGCAAAAATATATAGAGTGTTCTATTTAAAATAAGAAAGTTCATTAGATTACCAGAGAAACGGAAGATTTGACAACAATGTAATTACCACTATAATATCGGCCGCATTAGAAGACCCTGGCTCACAAAAAGCTATAAAAATCGTTTTAGCGGTTTCCGAGAAATTACCGTGTCTCTATACTCTCTCGCTACCCTGTATAATCTTCTGACAAAAGGGGGCGCAAAGATGAGTCTTGCACCCCGGCGCCGTGTATGCTTAAGACGGCCCTGTTAGTAGCACGCCAATGCGAATATTAAATTCTTAATTGTATGTCAAAAAATGTGCAATAACTACGTCTTAAAACCCATCAAATATCATTTGCATATCTCAACCGGTTTTAAAGCAATAAATGAAGCGCCAGTTTGTCAGAAAAATTTCAACACCCCCTACCTCGGTAACGAAGCATTTGCGAACATACGTCTATAAAGCAAACTGTCATTATTTCTTTATGCAGAATTACCCCTTAAAGTTTGCCATACGTATTTAAAAACACCCTGGATTGATGAAAAATATGGCTAGATGTTAAAGTACCTAACTTTTTATGGTCCAACATAAGCGAATGAATCAAAAAACAGAATGTTGAGAAAACATGAGGCTATGTTGGGTTTTAATTTCAGTATTTTATTAATGCTAGAATATTCCACAGGGTGATGTGAACTTTGACAAAAAAAATCACAGTTTGATTCGCACACCCGGTATACAATGAAAGTTTACCTGTTTAGCAACAATATTATTACAGCGGTATTGCTAAAGAATAAGGCTACATCATATTAAAAAAATCACTTAAATCCGACAACAGGTTTAGCAAATACGAAACGTCAAAAATGACCCATTTTTAAGGTGGGCGGTTAATTTTGGCCCAGAGTCTATTAAAGAAAATAGGAAAGTCCCAGATACAGAATCCATTATTAAATATATACAAAATTAGGAAATATATAACCTGATGAATTTATAAACAGAAACAGCTGTCTGTAGATTGTGCATATTGCCTCTGAATCGAAAGGAAACATAAATTGTTTTTTAATTCACTTCTATCTTTACTCAGATTGTGAGTACTAAGAACCTTTTTTCGTACCTTTTCCTAAACGAATAAAAGCGGAATGTGATTGCATATTGTAGAATCCTTTCCATTTTCTATATTCGTTGTCTCTATGCCTCGTAAATTATGAAAGGCAGAGATTTAGGATGTTAACAGAAAGAGGTTCTAATAAGGAAACCTACAACTATTCTTAAAACCATAGTCAAAATTTTAAAAACTTTGCATTATCTTATCAGGTTATATTCATTTTAGGTAAACACTGATGATGATTGGTCATCCAATCGAAAACTAGTTCTGTGATGTAGCCCGTTTTAGGGATTTTTAAAAATATACCTTTTCTAAAGGATTTTAGTCGTTTTTTGTAATATATGGTATACAGCCAACTACAGGAAAATATTTCCTTGTGGATTTTCTAATAAGGAAAGTTTCAGATTGAAATTAGTGTCTATTATATTATATTTAATAATGGATTGTGTATCTGGGACTTTCCAATTTTTGTTTAATTAATAAATTGTTTTCGTTTGTCGCAACCAGAGTAGATAACAGCTTTGTACGATGCTACTTAAGATCATGATAGTGGATAGACTACATAACAATCATCCACAGTGGGATCGAACCAAAACAAAATCCCACAGCCAGTATTCATTACTTTCGGTCCTCGGTGCAAGGCAGAGACTTACAGACCAGGAGTATCAAAAAATATTCTATCGGGCCCCAGCGATTGCTTTCGCTTGTGTTTTAATAATTAGTGGATAGTTAAAATCATAAAATATCTCCTAAAAAGGGATAGTTCCCTGGGTTGGCTGTATACCATATAGTTAAAAAAAAACCGAAGAAAAACAACTTCTATGTAATAGGTATATTAAAAAATTCTAAAAAATCCCAATGGATTGTCTAAAATGTGTTCAGAACGAACGTTTTCGGACCTATCAATCCATCATCAGTGAACTTGAAATAGAATAAGTAATCCCACTATTAAAATTGACAAGATGGTTGAAATTTTGAATGTTAAAAAATTGTGGTTATGATTACTTACTCATAAACTTGCCAACTAGCTCCAGAACCAAACAATGGTTGTAATTATAATTCAATCTATAGTCTAAGGCCTAAGGTATTGAAATTGAGTAGAAGATAACCTCTGGGAACATGGTGAAACCCTAAGCGAAAACTTTAACAACCATCTTGGGCCACGAATGTCTGCAAGTGTCAAAAGTTCATAAGGAAATACTTGAAGTGACACTGACGGTACAGGAATAAAGTAGTCGATTTTTAAAAGTTATAACAAAATGGTTATGATCAAAATAATGATATGATAAAAATTTTTATATCTGAAAATGTCTATCATTTAAATCTATTGTAATTAAAAAGAAAGAGACAAATTTTGTTTTACAAAAATTTTAGAATTTAAAAGCCTTAATTATCTGTTGACAACAAATTGACTATAAAATTAAACTGATCAAATTTGATGACATCTTTAGCATATGCAGCTATTTGTTTGCTCGGGTTTAAACGTTCCCTCGGATGTCAAATTTACATATTCCTGCATGTAAAATGAGATTAAACAACAGCGCTGAGAGGACGTCTCCTTATCTTACACCGTTATTGATCTCAAAGTAATCTTCTTCTTCTTATGGTGCCGTCTATAGTGCGTTGGCGCGAATTATCTTAAGGTTAGACTTCTGTCTTTTGCGGCATGCAAAAGTTCGCCAGGGTTAGTAATGCCTGTCCAGATCTTTATACTTCGCAGTCACGACATTTGTTTGCGACTTACTCCTCTCTTGCCGTCAATCTTTCCTTTGATATTTAGTTGAGGGATCGCTTATTTTTCCCCTCTCAGGATATGGGCGATATGGCCCAGGTATCCAATTTGTCGGGCCTTGATCAAGTTGAGCAATTCTCTCTCAATATTTGCTCTATTAAGACTTCCTCGTTTCTCACCCTATCTGCTCATGGTATGCGGAACATTCGTCGTAAGGTCCACATTTCGAAGGCCTCCAACTTATTAATGGAATATATTTTCAACGTCCATGTCTCCATGACGTATAACAATATAGACCATACATAACACTTAACCATTCTGTAACGGAGATTGAAGGAAGGATTGCGGTTACAAAGCAGCTGGTTAAATTAGTTAGCTATGTAGCTGGTCAGTTATTAGTTGTCATATTTTGTATTAAGTATTATTACAGCCACTTTGGTGTCAGTGAGCAGTGGCGTAACAAACTCCGTCGCCCCCTCCCCCGCAAAATTGGAAATGGGGCCCCCTTTAAAGAATTACTAAATGCGACAAGTGTAACAAATACCTATATGTGTTACAGCCCAGTAAATCAACGTAAAATATGGCGATACCGTGTAATTTTCAGTGTCACCACCGAAGTGGTCAACTCAAGACCTTTTGAGTTATTTATGAGTGAAAATGTTTATTGTTAAACAAAAAAACCACGTTCAAAGAGTAAGTATTCGACCGAAAAGAATATTGTTAGCAAAAATGTATCTAGCTTATAAAAAAAATGAAACAAAAATGAAGTCTATCGACTCAGTAAAAGAAAACCTGTAGCTCATGAAAAGTTTTTCTTATTCGTCGAATTCCAAATCGAATATTTCAACGTGAAATAACCAAAAAATGATATACTGTTCAGGGAAACTCATTAGAACTTATTTAAAGTGTTTAAAAGATTTATTTTTTACAAAAGTAGCATCAAAACTAAGCCAGTTACGCTCAAATTACAGTTAATCCCATTTTATGGTAAAAAATTGTGAAAATCTGCACCTATTTACACACTTAGCACCCTAAATGAAACTAATCATTATCGCCTTACAAATTACCTAACTTTTTTATACGACCTGTAAGTTTCACCGGTTCAAAGTGCTTATTTTTAAAATGGTTCTAGTTGAAGGGCTTGAACGAGTCACTAATCACGAGTATATGTAAATTTTAAACAGCCATGTCTTAACCAATTTTTGTCTTACAGAAAAACAAAACTCGTATAGTTTTGGTGCTAGAAACTTTTATAAAAAATAAAAATAAAGCTTTTTTTTGAAAAATTTAAAAAAAGTTTTAAGAGTTTTTCCCGAAAATTGCTTAATTTTTTGTTATTTCAGGTTGAAATTTTCGATTTGTAATTGGACAAATAAGAATAATTTTTCATGAGCTTCAACTGTGCTTTTACTGTGTTCAAGATTTCATGAATAAGTACACCATTTTCTGTATCTTATAAGCTACATTTTTGCTACAAATATTTTTTCGATATCTAATATACAGGGTGTAACAAAAATACAGGTCATAAATTAAATCACATATTCTGGGACCAAAGATAGTTCGAATGAACCTAACTTACCTTAGTACAAATATGCACATAAAAAAGTTATAGCCCTTTGAAGCCACAAAATGAAAATCGATTTTTTCGAATATATCGAAAACTATTAGAGATTTTTTATTGAAAATAGATATGTGGCATTCTACGGCAGGAACATCTTAAAGAAAAATTATAGTGAAATTTGTGCTCCCCATAAAAATTTTATGGGGGTTTTGTTCCCTTAAACCCCCCCAAACTTTTCTGTACGTTCCAATTAAATTATTATTGTGGTACCATTAGTTAAATTCAATATTTTTAAAACTTTTTGGTTCTTAGTATTTTTTCGATAAGGCAGTTTTTATCGAGTTGCGGCTTCTTTTTTAATATGTTTACATAAAAATTTTATGGGGGTTTTGTTCCTTTAAACCCCCCAAATGTTTGTGTACGCTCCAATTAAACTATTACTGCGATACCATTAGTTAAACAAAATATTTTTAAAACTTTTTTGCCTCTTTGTATTTTTTCGAGAAGGCAACTTTTATTGAGATATGGCTTCTTTTTTAATACGGTTCAAAATATACCTAAAAATGTAAATCATACATAAATTTTCATATTTTTACCAAGTCTCCATAATCGTACTTAACCATATACATATATGTGGTGGATTTGACAAATATTCAAAATATCTCGATAAAAACTGAATTTTCGAAAAAGTACTAAGAGCCAAAAAAGTTTTAAAAATATTGTGTTTAAGTAATGGTACTACAATAACAATTTAATTGGAACGTACACAAAAGTTTGGGGAGTTTAAAAGAACTAAACCCCCATAAAATTTTTATAGGGTGTCCAAATTTCACTATAATTTTTTCTTAAGATGCTACTGTCATAAAAGTGCCATATGTCCATTTTCAATAAAAAAATCTTTAATAGTTTTCGATATATTGGAAAAAATCGATTTTCATTTTGTAACTTCAAAGGGTTGTAACTTTTTTTATATGCACATTTGTACTAAGGTAAGTTAGGTTCAATCAAACTATTTTTGGTCCCAGAATATGTGATTAAATTTATGACCTGTATTTTCGTTACATCCTGTATTTAATTAGATAAATACTTATTTTTGAGTTATTTGCGAAAAACTCGTCTGAAAACGTGTTTTTGTTGAAAAATAAACATTTTCACTCGGAAATCACTTGAAAAGTATTAGCATAGTAAAGAAATTCTATAGAAGAACTTGAAAAGTTGCTTATATGTAATTAGTCAATTTATACTTTCCGGACTTATTTTAAACGTATGTTTTTCACCCCAACGAGAGGTGTCACCCCCGAAGTAAAAGTAACCAACGGCATAAATCCAACTTTGAAGTGGAAGTGGAGTGTAACTAGAACCATTGATTATAAATATTCCACGTTTTATCTGAAGTAAAATCGGAATTCCAAAATAGAGATTACAATCGCGTTAAAATTATTTGTTAAAATGCTGAATACTACCCTTATATCGTTGTCTATTACGCCAGCCAAGCGACTCAAATTTATTTTTCAAACTTGGCAAAAATTTCAATAAATGTCGCCACCGTCCAGCCAGTTATTACTTAGACTTGAGGGGCAGAGAGGTGTAAGTGGGCGGAGTTTAACACTGAATTCGGTTTTACCTAAAGGTGAGGTATCTATGTAGTTATTAATCAATGCTAGAACCTAAATCCAAATTGTCAAGCAAATACGTCCGTCGGGACGCTGATAATTTCACTCCAAAACTGTCATTTACTGAGCTATTGGTGTATTCATGCATTGTTTATGACGACTTACATTTTTGATCTTTATTGGTATAGAATAAAATAGAACAAAAATTACTAAATGATTACATTGGTATTATTCTATGAGATGAACAACTTTCTTCGTACACTATCTACTATCTGCGAATATATCTACAATTTTATTAATTCGGATGGACAACTTCATTTTCAATACTGCACTGCTTAAAAAACGTATGTATGCAAATAATATAATAACACATTTTTACATATATTAGACAACAAGATACTTACTTACTTTCCGTGTCCGGAACACCAACAACTTTAAATTCTGTATTTCCAATGGTTGGCCACATAGATGGCCCTGTCATTTGCTATAATTAAGTCTTGTTCTGTGCAGGTCTCTCTCATCTCTGTGCATGATAGTAGATGTCGGCTGGTCTGAACCGCGCCACAGTCGCAGGTATCGTCCTCCTGGTATCCCCATTTTTTCAGGTTACTAGCACAACGTGAAACGCCGGTTCTTAGTCTGTTTAGCGCTTTCCAAGTCGGATACGGTAAATTGTGTCCAGCAGCCATTTCCTCCGAGGGAGGAAAATGTGTCGCAGTAGTTGACGCTTGCCATAGGTGTATTCGGCGCGTCTCTGGCGCTTCGGGGATGGATCTTGATGTTTTCAGGAAGCTTTTCCGAGATCTTAGTCTGCTTGGCTGAGTTTGGTGGTCATATAAGGGGTGTCTTCGGTCCGTCTCCTGCTTTTTCCGTTCTACCTCTGACGTGACCTTTCTCCTGATTGGTGGTGGAGCAATTCCAGCAATGGGGTATACCTCTTCGATAGGTGTCGGTTTCAGGCAACCCGATATTATACGGACCGTTTCATTTAGAGCCACGTCGACGTTCTTTGCGTGAGCAGAGTTTGCCCATACTGGTGCTCCAAACTCCGCGGCCGAAAAACATAATGCCAAGGCAGAAGTGCGGAGAGTGTGTGGTTGTGCTCCCCATTTTGTATTAGTTAGCTTGCGGATGATATTATTTCTGGCACTTACTTTCTTCTTAACATCTTGACAGTGGTATCGGTAAGACAGAGTTCTATCCAGACGGACGCCAAGGTATTTTGGCGTCTTGTTGTGTTCCAGTATCTGACCACGCCATTCCACCTCCAGCGACCTTCGGGCATGCTTGTTTCTCAGGTGGAAAGCACATACCTGGGTTTTTGTGGGATTGGGTTTCAGATGGTTTTTATCATAGTATAGAGCTAAGTCTCCCAGGGCATCTGTCAGCTTCACTTCGACTTCATTGAAGGTTCTTCCCTGAGCTGCCACCGCTGTATCATCAGCGTAAATAAATTGCCTTGTTTGTTGGTGTATGGGTTGGTCGTTGGTGTATATGTTGTATAGAAACGGCGCGAGGACACTTCCCTGTGGTAGCCCATTTTTTTGGTCCCTCCACCGACTGTTCTTGGACTGGAGCGTTACGTAGAAGCGTCTATTCTGGAGGAGACATTTCACTAACCTTGTTAGTCGGAAGTCCTTTGTAGTTTCGTAGAGTTTTGCGAGTAGCCGTTGATGGTTAACTGTATCATAGGCGGCAGTTAGGTCTATGAACGCTACTCCTGTTATTTCCTTCCGTTCAAAACCATCTTCAATATGTTGGGTGAGATTAAGAATTTGACTGCAGCAGCACTTTCCGGGTCTGAATCCTGCTTGTTCTGGAATAATTTTAGTCTCCACATATTCTGCGATCCGGTTCAGTATCATTCTTTCAAAGGCCTTGAAAAGGTGGCACAAGAGAGATACAGGTCTAAAACTCTTTGTATCCGCCGGATCCTTCCCTGGTTTTAAGAGGGCTACCACTCTAGCTTTTCTCCAGATTTTGGGGATTTGTAATGTACGGATGCAGCAATTCATCATTTTTACGAGCCACTCTACGGTTTTTAGTCCAAAGTTCTTTATTTGCTCTGTTCGTATGTCGTCCAGGCCAGCCGCTTTATTATCTTTCATTTGATGGATCGCGCCTCTCATCTCCTCTAGACAAAAAGAGGTACCTAGAACATCTCTTTCTTCGTCGATATTCCGTTGAGCTCTCACCTTGTTCTTTCTTGATGTCGTCTTACCGTTCATTAGAAGATGATGGGCTATCTGATCGGGTGTGACTTCTGTCATGTTGACTGCCGGAGCAGCGGGATCGTTGCCAAGATTCCGAATCAGCTTCCAGGCACGTCTGCTGTTTTGTTTCATGTCCAGACTCGTGACCAGCTTGCACCACCTTTCCGTTCTGTTGGCGGATATCGCATGTAACATTTCCTCCCCAGCCTGTATTGTCGTTTCCGAGAAAGGGTCTTCTTCATATAGCTGTTCGTATCTTTTAAGTAGGGGTTTAGATTCTTCATTGAGCCCCGCTATGTACTCAGTTCGACAACCTCTAGGGATAAATTTCCGTGATACTTGCTTTACGATTTCTACAAATTTATCGTATGAATCAGGGCAAGGTTCTAGCTGGGAAACTTCTTGATCCAATGTTTCAGAGAATTTTTCCCATTTTGCTTTAGTAAAGTTGAACCTTCTCTTGAAAGGAACAATTTCGTATCTGATTGCCGCGTTGGAAAGACAAATTATTGGTCTGTGCTGTGTCTTTGGGAGAGCGCTTCCAACGATTTTTGTCACCTGGTCTCCAATTCTGTCGCTGACAAATATATTGTCTGGGTTGTAACCTCTGCGCCATCTTCCGCTGTTGAACGACGCAGGCTGCTTTGGATCGTGAATAAGTTTTAGGTTCATGCTTTCAGCCCATTTTTCTAGTTCTTCGCCATTGGAATCTGTTTCGTTGTAACCCCACGCGACACTGTGACAGTTGAAGTCACCCAGTACGAATTTGATTTGCTGTGATTGAAAGTTATTCGGTTCCTCAAAAGCAAAGTCAGCGTTTGGTGGTTTGTACATTGACGTTACTGTACAGGAGTTTATCTCCACTGTGAGGATCTCGATGTCATTTTGATCTGTTAGAGATGTGGATGCTACGTCGATATCTGGTCTGACGAAGACTGCGCTACCATATTGGTCGTGTGGTCTCTCCAGTATGAGCTTCATACCCCGAATCCTTGGTCTGCGGCTTGCAGTACCTCTATGGGTTTCTTGAACCAGTAGAACATCGACACCATGTTCTCTGCACATATTAGACAATAGGTCTTCTTTATCTGCTGATAGTCCTTCAATATTAATTGAGGTCGTCATCAAAAATGGCCTTGATAAAGACCGTTTTGATTTTGATTGCATCTGTGTTGTTGGTGCACCGGTGTTGAAAGGATTAGCCGACATTACTCGTTTCCAGGGGACGCCCGATTGTATTCACAAGTGATCACAATCTACGTGGAGGCTCCTTTCATGTCCCCCTTGGAGACAACAAGATGGGCCCCCCGTAAGCTTCATGCTGCGGGGCTTCTGTTACGCCTCTGGATAATTGTATCGAAATACTAAACGTAGGTAAAGATTAAAGAGAAAACCCATTTCTAGATTTAGAAAAATTGTTCTAAAATTCGGCAAATTGCAATTCTCAAATCTTTCAATAGTCACGTACAAAGCATTATAATAATTTATTGTCGTTACCATAAAATTTCGGTAGGCCGGAAAGGATTAAGTTTCTAGATATTATGAGATGATTCACTTGGCAAATACGTCTATTTAGAAATTTACGTTTTTAATTTTAAACACACAACGTAAAATAATATAACAATAACAGATTTTTACATAATATCAGATCACAAGATGGGGCCCCTAAGCGATTGGGGCCCCCGCAAGCTTCACGCTGCGGGGGCCTCTGTTACGCCCCTGTCCGTGAGAGTAAGCGGTACCAATCTGCCCATCGCACCATAACCATATGCTTTTAAATATTTTTCCCGGTTGTAGTGTCAAATATTTGTTTGAACTCAATAATGTGAATGTTTATGTCGATGTTCTATTCGTGGCTCTATTCTAACATTTACTTCAACATGTGTATGTGATCAGCAGTAGATCGGTTTGGCTGCAATCCGCACTGGTGCTTAGTCCGTCACCAATGATCTCTTCCGTTAGGGCATCAGTTTATTATGTAAGCGAGAAGAAAACACTTTGTATGCTTTTTAGCATAATTAGGTACTCTATAGTTGAAGTTTTCTTGCTTAGGAGTTTAGGAGAAAGAGGGGGTAATCGCTTCCACGATATCAAGGCCTTCAAATAAAGAGATTAGACTTACTAAGAAAACCTTTAATAAAAATAGTTTAATTACTATGAATAGAGAATGGTTTGTTTTTAAACCAGGAGGAGTAAACTAAAAAGACAGAATTCACACCCAAGAAAGTCACTAGAAAAATCATTAGATACATCTTCTTTTTTGGTTGATCATATCGGCCTTCGACGGTAATCCATACATATTATATTATATTAATACGTCGCTAAAGAGTTCTAAAAACACCGTTTTTTATATAAAAATAGACTAAAAATCTAAAAATTAAAGGAATAACGCAGAAAACACAAAAATCGCCGATATAACTTAATTAACCTATGAAATGCCAGTTGTGTCAAAATTTCATAAAAGTCATTAAGTGTCAAAATTTCATAACAGTGGAGTATACTTGCCTGAGGTTGGACCAATAGTTACAAACAAGCATTACGGCGCAGTAAATTTGAATTACTCATCTTGGTTTAAAAACAGACCATTTTATTGAGCATGCTTTAAATGAACAGGTATGTTAAATGAAGTAAAACATCGACATTTTTATGACGATTTGGAGGGTATCGAAAAAACACATTTTTATGAATAGTAGTAAATATTTTAATATAATGAAATATAATGAATGAGTAGTTTCAACGTAGTAAAACAACGTTGAAAGTTGCTCGTTATCTATCTTATTAAAATACTAAAATACGAAAAGTCGAGGTACCTAAGTAAATAAACAACTTTATTGCTAAAATATTTTATATTTTTCCCATGAATAAAATTTTAGGATAAAATATTCCGACGTAAAAAACGTTACCGCTGGCTGGAATATTTTTTTATTGAAAGAAAATGTCGCATAACCACTGATTATTAACAACTGAATGATCAATAAATGTTACCGTTTAAAATTGATACATAATATTTACAGATTTAGGTAGATATAGTTTTTCTACATGGAGCATTTTGCCTAGAAGCTGGAAGAGGTTGCTGGGTAGACCATACTTATCTATAAATATTTGGTATTTAAAAAAGTATAAATATAGTTCTCTTGTTCTATCTGGTTTTATCACCAACCCTAGCGGAAATACAAATAGAAAATCCTCTGGCCTTCATTGCCTACGGCTACGGCACTGCTTACATCTTACATTGCTTTAACATATGTTCAACTCGACCAGATATTATCTATTAGGTTTAAATGTATTTATCCTATACTGAGTACAGCCAAGAAAAGGTTATCCCTCCTTCATCGTCTTTTCCACTAAACCTACATCCCCAACATACAAGGTAAAGGTGTAATAATTATACCATGCCCAGACCTGCATGGCAGTTGTGTGTGTAAATTGAACTGTCTCAAACGGTCGACAGGGTAAACCAGGCCGCATTCCCTTTCATTTTAGGCCATATACTTGTACAGAGAGCGCTGCAGGTATGAACAGATTACTTCTCCCGTACTCATGGGATCAATGTGGAACCATGTACCGACCTATAAAATATAACCCCACCCAGGTGATTCGAATGAGGATATAACTAACTCTAATACTTCCACTGAAGCTGTTTGGCAGATACCGAAAGAAAACAAACCCACGACATCGGGTTATAAAAATACTGAAAACATGACTTCTTTGAAAGATACCAAAAGGCTTGAGGTTTATCGGCCAAAAATATTTGGTGCACAGAGGATGATTCCGTAATTAAAAAAACGGGAATTAACACATCAAAGTTCAAATTACCCAAATAAGGCTCTAGGGAATGCAGAAATCGCACGTGCTGTTAAGCGGACTATTTCTGATAAGAGCATTCCAGAGGAGAAATTAACAAAGAAGAGCAGAGATGCCGGTGCCTCTTCTAAGGGATTCGGAGGAAAATACAAAGCTGCTCTTATTGGGATAAAGACGGCAATCATTCTCAAAGAATACTTAGACAAATCTGTGCCTGAGAATGATGTTGGGGCAATAAAAATTCCCTAACTAAACTTATCCAGAGACTAAAAATAAGGATCTGAAAGGTGCTGGTGCGGGTGCCATTGGCACGAATTGGAAAACAAAATCCTGGACTCAGGATCAATCGTGGGTTAATTACTTGCTTAAACGAGTACCGAAAAATGATGGTCCCAGTTCTGAGAAAAAAAACGCAGTTGATGATTCCAAAGAGCAGAATAGCCGAAGTACGTCGTCAGTTACACGACAGTCCAACAGGAGGTCATTTCGGCGTAAAGAAAACCTTATGGTTCCGACGATGTAAAGTACTGGTGTAAAAAATGAAAAAAAAAAACTTACTACTTCTGCTGTCAGTAACGCACATTACCGAAAGAGAAAGGCTCCTATGAAAATACAATGTTGAAAGTCCGTTTGAAAGAACAGCTTTGGACATTGCCGGCCTATTTCCAGAGAGTGAAAATGGTGATAAATATGCATCGCATCGCATATATTAAAACTAAGTATTGGGACAACCTAGCTTTGCCCATCTTTTAAATAAAAGCTTTCTTCCAAATCGTGTCGTAGGCTTTTTCGATGTCGAGGATGGTCATTCCTATTTTCTTTTTAATCGTATTTTTGCGTCAGACTAACCTTGCTGGAGAGGTGGAATTAGCAGTTTCTTACTTTTCTGAATCCGAATTGGTCTTCTCGGATGATCAATGTGTGTGTGTGTGTGTGTGTGTGTGTGTGTGTGTGTGTGTGTGTGTGTGTGTGTGGGTGTGTGTGTGTGTGTGTGTGTGTGTGTGTGTGTGTGTGTGTGTGTGTGTGTGTGTGTGTGTGTGTGTGTGTGTGTGTGTGTGTGTGTGTGTGTGTGTGTGTGTGTGTGTGTGTGTGTGTGTGTGTGTGTGTGTGTGTGTGTGTGTGTGTGTGTGTGTGTGTGTGTGTGTGTGTGTGTGTGTGTGTGTGTGTGTGTGTGTGTGTGTGTGTGTGTGTGTGTGTGTGTGTGTGTGTGTGTGTGTGTGTGTGTGTGTGTGTGTGTGTGTGTGTGTGTGTGTGTGTGTGTGTGTGTGTGTGTGTGTGTGTGTGTGTGTGTGTGTGTGTGTGTGTGTGTGTGTGTGTGTGTGTGTGTGTGTGTGTGTGTGTGTGTGTGTGTGTGTGTGTGTGTGTGTGTGTGTGTGTGTGTGTGTGTGTGTGTGTGTGTGTGTGTGTGTGTGTGTGTGTGTGTGTGTGTGTGTGTGTGTGTGTGTGTGTGTGTGTGTGTGTGTGTGTGTGTGTGTGTGTGTGTGTGTGTGTGTGTGTGTGTGTGTGTGTGTGTGTGTGTGTGTGTGTGTGTGTGTGTGTGTGTGTGTGTGTGTGTGTGTGTGTGATGAGAGTGGATGTCATTAGAGCATGTCTATTTGCCACAGAATTTTTTAATTTAAAATTGGTTGTATTTTCTAGGTATAATTACTTTTTCATATATCTATTTTAGCTTCTAAGATAAATTTAATTAAAATATCGTAAATTCCTTTGTCTTGTTGTGCTAATAGAGTAGTGATACTAATCGGTAGCCTTATAACATAAGTTTTTTTAGTTCTTGATAAAGCGTATCTGTATATGCAGTATATTTTTGACACTCTAGGAAAATATGATTTATATTGGCTACAGGATTTTCCGGACAATGGGTACAATGCGGAGAGTCAAAGATACCTATCCGAAACAAATGGGCTGGAAAACGTCCATGATTCAATTTTAAACGCGATAATATAGACGAATGTCGCCTATTATAATTCCAAGTGTTAATGTGTGGAATAATTTTTGGTAATACTGGGTGAATTTTAAAATAATGACTTTCAGAATTGGATGAAGATATTCTGTAATGAGCCTTCCATGTATCCCTAACATCTTGCTTATACAAATTAATAATATCTAATGAGTTATAAATATTTAAGCTCAATTCTGAATTCAATGCCTTTTTGGCTGCAAGATCAACGGCTTCATTTCCAGATATCCCTGAGTGACCCCTTACCCAAACTAGTGTAACTCCTGTACCACGCTCTTGCAATTTAAATATACTATTTCTTATAGATAATATAAGATTATTTTTATAGTGTTTTATTGGGGAACTATTAATTGCCTGCAAAACTGAAAGAGAGTCACTTACAATTATCACAGATGAAGTTACATTAGCATCGCACCAATCTTGAGCTTTCCATATGGCTATCGCTTCTGCACTAAGAACTGTTAAATAATGTGGAACTTTAAATTCCTCAACATGATTGGTGTCTGAAACGAGAAATGCACAGCCCGTTTTATTTTTATTTTTTTATCCATCCGTATATATGACTGTTTTATTTTCTCCTAGATTACCAAGTACAGATTTGAACATTAATTTTGTGAGATTTGAATTATCCGGATAGTTTGGTATGATAATGGTTGGTTTAAGTATTAAAGCTTCAAAGTTTGTTTCGTACAATGGATAGTTGTTTAGGGTATATATGAGTTTTTTATGCTTTTCTGTATAAATAAAAGCATCACCAAGTGGAGGAGAATTTTTAATTCTCCAATGTTTGTTTATAAAACTCTGAACTGCTACATCTGTGATTTTCTTGACCATAAATGTACTAAACGTCCTGTATTTTATAATTTGTTTGTTCGCTAAATATTGTCTACGAAAACACAAGGGCGGTTCTTGTGCTTCAGCAAGAATTGCATTATTTGGTGAGGAGACCATAGTTCCTAGACATATTTTTATTGCTTTATACTGTATTCTGTCTAAAATTAATAAATTTGACTTACTAGTTGAGGCGTAAAGTGTACATCCATAATCCAGTATTGATCGAATGTAGGACTTATAAAATGTAAGGGATATATTAGGGTCATTCCATTTCAAATCACTCAATTTCGGAGCAAAAAAAATTTTGGACCCCCGATTTGTCTGAAAATTGGTATATAGCTTCTGCGGGACGTACAAATAAGATATTTAAGGTCAAAAAATCTTCTTCATCTTTTTTTCTCAAAATGTTATTTTATGCGATTTTACAGTGATTTGGTGTTTATTTATACAAATTTGCATTTTCTATCGTAAAGTGTCAATGAAAAACATATTTTAATAGAAAGGACTCAAAAATGTCATTATATGGCATTATAACAAGTTACTTTGATTCAAAACAAGCTTTTGATCAAATTTTATAGTGTAGAAAACGTTAAAATACCGTTTTTTACATTTTTCTCCATTCCCAAAATACATCATAATCGATTTGGCTGAAAATTTGCCCACAGATAGACAAAACATAGGACTTTAAGTGGTGAGAAGGATTTGAATTATATTACAATACCAAAAAAGTTACATGCAATATTATAGTCAAAAATATAGGCGTCTACTGTAAGTAAAATTAACTCGAAAATATCGACCTCACGACAAAAATTGTTAAAAAGAAATTGTAATAATTGTAAATACGATTTATTTGGAACAATTTCAGTTCCTACCATTTTTGTCGAAAAGTTAAAAATGGCGGAGATATTAGCCAAACAGGTTCTCCTTTAAAATCAAGATGGCGGCTAACGTAACGGAGGAATTCATTCGTGATTTTAAATTTAGGCTACTATTGACTCCCTTAAAGATCAGAAAAATAAAATTTTGGGCAGCTCGGCATTCAAGGTCAAATGCTATCCCGACTGGACTAATATATACTTTTGAGTCTGATATTACTGCATGTAACTTTTTTGGTATTGTAATATAATTCAAATCCTTCTAACCACTTAAAGTTCTATCTTTTGGATATCTGTGGGCAAATTTTCAGCCAAATCGATGATGGTGTATTTTGGGAATGGAGGAGAATGTAAAAAACGGTATTTTAACGTTTTTTACACTATAAAATTTGATCAAAAACTTGTTTTGATTCAAAATAACTTGTTATAATGCCATATAATGACATTTTTGAGTCCTTTCTATTAAAATATTATGTTTTTCATTGATACTTTACGACAGAAAATGCAAATTTGTTTAAATAAACACCAAATCACTGTAAAATCGCATAAAATCACATTTTGAGAAAAAAAGGAGAAGAAGATTTTTGACCTTAAATATCTTATTTTTATGTCTCGCAGAAGCTATATACCAATTTTCAGACAAATCGGAGATCCAAAATTTTTTGCCTGAGTGATTTGACATGGAATGTGAATGTACCATTAACATCTGCACCAAATTTATATTTGGAAACTACGCGCAGAAGGTTAAGCCCTTTTTCACATTTCTGCTTTACGTGTTTTATGTGACTCGTCCATAAAAGCTTATTATACGCTCTGAGCTTCGCTGGTGTCGCTCCTGGCGGATTACTAATTCAACTTTCACCGGTAATTTTTAAATTTATTTAATTGTTATATTTACAACGCTAAAAAGTAATTAAATTGTAACAGATTTTTTTAAGATTTTGCTAATCATTTTGACGTTCTATTGATGAAATATTAATTTCTTACTTCGGATACTTTTACAATTATCGTGTAGATGGCGCTAAGATTAACAGATTAATTTATAATTACATATTACGGAACATTAAAAAAACGTAAATTCAGTATTTAAAACGTAAGTATATTTAAGGTAAAAATATATACCATAGCTTTGACCAACTAATATTTTTTATAATTAATGTTTTTAATTTTAATTTTAAATTAATCACTTTGACATTTATGTCAAATTTCCGGTAAACGTTTACAGACTTGCCACTACTGGCGCTCGCGAATTTATAAATATCGCCTCTACGTACGAGCTCACAGCGTATATGCTTATTATCAATATGGACACCTAGATATTTATATTCTGTCACTATGGGAATAGTAATATCACCTATGGTACAAAAATCAGAGGTTTTTAGTCTGTGTGTCTAGTAAGACACATTACCGCTGTCTTGTCCTGTGAAAAACTAAAACCATTGTTTATATAGGGAGATCCCTATATAAACAATGCTAAAACTCATATTATTAACCCAATCACGCATGCAGTAGAAAATATGCTTTAAGTCTCTAATACATTGTTCATATGAATCTTGGATGGTATAAAATCAAATATCGTCCGCGTATTGGATAATTTTTATAGTGTCATCCATCAAACCATGCAGTTCAGCTGTGTATACATTAAATAAAAGTGGTCAATATAGATCCCTACGTTAACCCGTTACATACCGTTCTTGGTCCGTGGAGTACATTTTTGTGATCACGAATATATATTTTCCTGTTTAAAAACAAGTTTATTATATTAGTTGCTACCCATTTGCTGATACCCATTCCACACAATTTTGATTTTAAGATACTCAAATCAACCACATCGTACGCACCTTTTAAGTCGACAAATAAACATAACATGTATTTATTTTGAGAAAAACATATTTGTGCATCAGTAACCAAATGAGTCAATGCATCAATAGTACTATGACCTCTACCAAATCCGTACTGTGCAATGGGTAGAAGAGAATTGCTTTCAATAAAATATTCTAGTTGAAATTTAATCATTCGTTCAAATGTTTTAGTAAGACACGACATATGTGATATAGGTCGAAATGATGACGGTAATTTTGGATCTTTATGGATATGGCTTTTGTATTAGACATATGAGACAATGTTTTTAAGACTCTCAGCATAATCTTGTTTCAACCACCAGTTATTGAAAACTTTTAAAATGATTTGTTTTGCTGAGTCTAGAAGATTGTGTAAAATTTTATATGTAAAGCCGTCCAAACCAGGAGCCGTGTTCTTGGTTTGTTTTAGTGCCAAAGAAAGCTCTGAAAAGGTGAAAGCTTCAGAAGTACTATCAAAAGTAGACCGAAAATGAAAATTATTTCGATCTTCCACGTTGATATTGGAGACTTAGGGCGGGGCAAGCTGATTCAAAACATCCTCAATTAAATCGTCATTTAATGGGGGTCTCTTTTGATGGTGATATTTGTTTCTAATTGATTTTATATAATTCCAAATTTTAGAAAGTGGAGTAGATCTATTAAGTTCATTAATAAAATTCACCCAGCTATTTCTTTGTTTTAATTTGAAAATGCGTTTAGCCTTTGCAGAAATATTTTGGTAGACCAAGTAATTGGGAAAATTTCCTTGTCTTTTAAAAACCTTAAGGGCTTGGGAACGAGCTTCTACTATTTTTGAACACTCTTCGTCCCACCAGTAGGGCCTTGGCGAAGAAGGAAGAAATGGTTCTTTAACAGGCATTGATTTAGAAGATGCTGAAGATATAACGTCAAATAAATGTTCTGTCAGTTGACAGTTATCTAGATCATTGAAAGAAAAGTTAATATTGATTTCATTTTCAATAAGTGCTTGGAAAACTGACCAATCAGCCCGAGAGTCTTTCCATTTGGATGCAGGATTTATTTCGAAAGATGTAGGGGAAATCTGGAGTTCAAATTTTATAGGATAGTGGTCAGAACCTAGTGTATCTTCTCGTACGGACCAATTTATCAAATCCGCCAAGAAAGGAGAGACAATAGTTAAATCGACTGCAGAGTGGTTGCCATTTGGATTTACCCTAGTGGGTGATCCATCATTTAAGGTAACTATGTAGTTCCAAAATATCTATAACTTCTATTAAAACCTTTCCACCACGATCTTCCGGGATAGGACTCCACCTGTAATGGTGTACATTAAAATCACCACAAAAAATGTACGAGAAATATTAAACTGTTGAAATAAATTTAACCAATCCTTCTTTGTCACAACTATATCAGAGGGTTTGTATATTGAAACAAAAGAAATATTTATATCCGGAATAAATACTGCACATACTTCAATGCCGTTTTCAAAATTTTGGACTATTACACATTCTTGATAGTTTATGGTTTGTAAAATAAAAATTCCAACGCCTCCATAACCATTATCTCGACATTTTTTATAGAAATTGTACCCTTTTATATAAAAATTACTATTAGACTTTAGCCAAGTTTCGGAAACAATGATTATGTCAACGTGGTTTGTATTAAGGTAATTTAATAAACTACCTTTGTTAGTTGTTATTGATCTACTGTTCCACTGTAAAATAACTAACTGACTTCTATATATTTGTTTGTTGGCCATTAAAAGAACTTATTAATAAAAATGTTTTTCACTTGAATCAGATTCACTATATGTATCCATAATATCAGTCGGAACGTTTGAAACGAAGGCATTCTCTACAAAATCCCTGATGTTGGATTCCGTAAGAGTATTAGGTGAAAATTGAGAATTTTTTTGAAACTTATTTATAAAAGATTATAGTTTTTTCTTTATAATCCATAAACTCTTCTCTGTAGGGGTTAGGAATAATGGGTTTAGATTTTTGTCTAGGTTTATTTGATTTTTTAGGTGGCATAATATCAGCTGTAGGAGAGGTTGGATGTGATCGCTTAATTGATTTTGTAATATTTGGTTTAGCCATTGATTTTGGTTTTTTAATAGTAAAAGTAGATGAGCTATTACCTGAAGTGTTTGGTAGGGACGGAAAATTATTATCATTACTTAATATTTAAAATCTATTATTAGTAGTTACTTTTGCATATGATGAGTTGTTATATATGTGTTCTGCTTCTTTAAAAAATATATTTTCTATTTGTTTTGTATATACAGGACAGACACGTGATACTGAAGGATGGCTGGTACTATTACAATAGATGCACATGTTTTCTTCTTTACATTCCTCTTCCGTATGACTGGTATCTGTACACCTTCGGCATCTCTCATTTTTTGATTTGCATTGCTTGTCTGTGTGGCCGTAACGCAAACATTTGAAACACTGTACAACGGGTTGCACATACGGTTCAACGCGGAAGTTGCATAAATTTATTTGTACACATTGAGGAATTTCATTCCCTAAAAATTCAATAATGATCATTTGTCTATCAATTAAGCACGCATTTCCATCAGAGTCGATAATCCGCCTTTTCATACGCTGAACACCCACTACCTGTCTGTTTGATTTGATCGCAGTTAATAAATATTCTTCGGAAAAGAAAGTATCTACCATTTTGGCCACCCACTTTTTATGTGTGTAGAATTTAGGAATAAATGCTATTAAATCATTTTTAAGTATAACATCGTGATTAACTAATGAATTTGCTATTTCTAATGAATTGAAAATAACTTTAACTCTATTAATTCCAACGGGTTCAATGTCAATTACATTATTTTTTAATAGCTCATCAACAAGAAGAAAATGGCCAATCTTAATGGGGAATAACCTTCCTAGGTTCAAATTTTTATGCTGCACGAACACAAAAAAGGGCCCTTTATCGCCTGGTCTATATTTATTAGTAAAATCGATTTGTACATACCTGTTATCCGTATTATCAGTTTCACTGTTTTTTTGGTCGGGCGGCTTATCGGCCGCCCTTTTTTCGGACATTACTACTTACTAATTAATAATTATTTTGAACTAAATCCTAACAAAATCTAAATTTATATTGTCTCTTTTTATAAATCACTTCCGCAATAATAAATGCACAAAAATCGAATACGACTGGTCACTTTGCCTAACGAATTCGAACTGATGTGGGTGATCATTCATTATTCTTTCAGCTTGATTAATTAGTCTTCTGTAAATGTAAAATGTAAATATATGCAGTAAAGCAAATAAGCATGAGCGAATATGTTGGAATGATAGACAATATAATACAGATACAGATGTTGCTAGTAGGTACAAGCAAAAGATTGGCAAAATAAATAATATAAGTCCATTTTCCTCAAGGTTTCTGAGTTTACCTACGGTAGAGACATATTTCCAAGCGTAAGTAACATGGACATAGTTAGTTATGTTATATAGCATTTTTATAGGACGTTTTATAGCATTTAACCCTTGTTTTTGTCTCTTAAATGATAACTTATTTAATTGTTTTATGCTTAAAATGTAGCACTGATGGTAACCGATAAAATTGAACTTTATCATGAATAGGTACTTTGCATTCCGCACTTCAATACACAACAGAAGTCAGAAATGAGGCATCTATCTTTTTAAGTTAATTCTTCCAGTAAAACCTTATACCATTATTTATATAGGGATAGTTGGTCAGCCCAATAGAAAAATTTGTTTGAATCAAATTAAGACAGTCACCAGATGTCCCCACAATTTCTGTCAGATTCGCAACGTCAAAATGCATAAACACCAAGTTGGATACGATTCCATTCATAACACCCCAACTCGCATACATATTAAGAAAAATAAATATATGTGGAAGAATATATTTAGAAATTGAATTGATGATGTCATGCTATTATATGTATAATGTATAGTAGCATGACATATCATTAATTCAATTTCTGAATATACTCTTCTATATATTTATTTTTCTTAATATGTATGCGAGTTGGGGTGTTATGAATAGGATCGTATCCAACTTGTTGTCTATGCATTTTGACGTTGCGACCCTGACAGAAATTGTGGGGACATCTGGTGACTGTCTCAATTTAAATCAAGCAAATGTTTCTATTGGGCTGACCAACTATCTCCAATAAACAATGCTTAAGGCTGTATGACACTGCATTTTCTTGTATCATTTCTAATATCGTTTCTGATATCGCTTCTTGTATACATTTTCTTGTATCATTTCTTGTACGCACATTTGTGCCCTGTATGACATTTGCCCTATGCAAGTTCTTGTATCGAAAATTGTATGAAATTTGGCACGGGATTGGTCGAAATTTTGTTTGTCACCCTGTGTCACGTTATGGTAGTTTGCATCTACAGCTACAGCTGATTTTAAAGATTTTATAAACTTTTAATTAACATTTTAATGTTAACCAGAATTTTACGTTGATTGTTTGAGTTTGATTATTATTTGTGTTTTTATTTTGTTTTGATATTTGTGCTAAAATATTTGCATTAGAATTATCTTCAGTTTGGTCCAAATTAGGAACTATTAATATTTTCGTCTATTAAAAAATTATGCACCATGAAACCTAAATTTATAGTTTGAACTTTACTAGGAGCTAAATATATGTTTATTAGTAGAACAGTAGTCCATACCAAACGGTATATTAAGTATCAATAAAAGATTTATAAATAATACCTACAAAAACACAAATAAATTCATCAATACATGATCCCATTTTCATTTCAGCCGCCATTATGAGTAAGTAATTATGACATTTTAGATGTTTTACCAGCAGGTTTTACGTTTTTGCTCTTTGCGCAGAAATTGGCGCAGTTCTTGTACAAGAATCTGTGTCTGACTCAAATTCTTGTATCGTTTCTGATATCGTTTCTTGTATCTGTGTATAGAGCTTTTCATTCACAGTCATTTGTTTCGAGCTTCTGTCATATGACGTATAATCCGTGTATATTAATATTAACCACAGATTATACAACATATGACAGAAGCTCGAAACAAATGACAATCGATGAAAAGCCCTATAAAGGCCGCGTCTCACCATCAAATAATTTGATCAAACCGTTTGAGCAAACTTGACGTACTTGAGGAAGTACGTCAAAGTGACGTCACAGTTGCAGTTTTTTTGAAATTCTAAAAATCTGTGCTCTCACTATCAGTCTAGTTTGATCAAATTTTTTGTATTGAGTTGTCTAACTTGTTTGTACTTTATTTAAAATTAAAATTTTTCATTATTATCCACAATGAACACTCAGGATGTGACGTCACTAACTGTCACTTTCAGTTTGCTCAAACCAGTTTGATCAAATTATTTGATGGTGGGACGCGGTCTTGACACTATGCATTTTTTTGACATATCAGAAACGATATTAGAAATGATACAAGAAAATGTATAGTGTCATACAGCCATTATACAAAACAAAATTACACAGAAACGTAACACGTAACTAAAATGATCTTAACACAGAAATAACAGAATAAAACATTTATGTTTCAGTCCCAGCCACAAACCATACATACTCATAGACGTTTCACGTAAATTGTCAAGGTCAAGACAGCAAATTAGTTACCATTCCAATCCAGAGATGTCGCTGTCAGTCAATTCTCTTGTTCATATTTAACAACTGACAGTTGACAATTAAATTAATTTGTTATTTACTTTCTATTTTACAGTTTGTGGCTTAAATATTTTATTATAGTGGTGTTACGTTTTTAATTAGATTTAATCACAATTTTGATCATTCTATTAACCTCCTCTCCGTTTTTGTGAGTAGAATTTTTAGTTTACATTGATCATCCCGTGTTGTGTTTCTCCACATTTAAAAAACAACATAATAGATCCTGAAACAGTTTATTCCAATAGACAAGTGTGTCATCAACATTTCGAGCCTATATATTTGGCCTTTGGAAGTTTGTAAAAGATTAAAAGGTTTTATCTAAACAATCATCCTACAAGATTATTTCAAAGATTTTCATTCAACTCAATATTACACATCAGTGCTTTCACGTGACACATGGCAGTAGGCTGCAGTAGTGTTTATACCATTTTGAAAACAAATTGGAACATTTGAAGTTTTCAGTAAACCATTGAATAAAACATTGAATTGTCTTTCTGTTGTTTTAATTTCCTGCGAAATTTCATCAAAAATCCCGCAAAATTTATAATTTGAAATTCCTACATAACTAAAATTTGTCAATTTAGTTCCCATTCCAATCAAGAGATGGCGTTAATTCGATCCGAAAGATTAACATGGTCGTGAAACGTCTATGAGTATGTATGGTTTGTGGTCCCAGCCACCACATTGATTTAATTTTGACAGCATGTTGAAATGCCCTATTAGCAATGGCTGAATATTCCCCAGCATAACAGTTTAAGGCATCTTCTTCTCTTTTAAATTTTGAGAAATTCATAACCTCAATTTTTTTAAACTTATTTCCTGTTGTTTGCTTGTTGTTAGTTATGATTAATTTATATCTTTCTAATGGTGAAATATTACTATATAATATTAATGATTGGTTAGTACTACGAAAAGATTATCGTATTATCGGAGAAACTGTAGGAAACGCAGTAAATGTGCCTTCTTTACCTATAAAAATTATTCCAGAAGAAGCTTGTTTACTGGTATCCAGAAACGTTGTAACTATATCAGAATGTCCCAAGGAAATTGTTAAAACCGAAGAAGATCAGTGCAAGATAGAAAAATATGAATCAACATTGTTGGAGTCACAAATTATCAACTATAAAGAAACTCGAAAACAGCAAATTGAGCAAATAGTTGATCAGGTTATAGTTAAACATAATGATAAACGAAGCAGAGAAGAAATTATAAATGAAAAATTGGCACAGTCACCTCCAATAACAAAAAGTAATATGATATGGCCTATACAGCTATCTGCCTCCACTAGTATGGATGAAAATGTAAAACTTCTAAAGGCAGAAAATATTTTAATGTTAACCACTTTGTTAAAACGATCTGTTTATGCTGATCTATGGAATAGAGGTTACTATGTTACACAGGGACATAAATTTGGTGGAGACTTTTTAGTATATTTGGGTGACCCAGTATGTCATCATGCAATTTTTATAGTAAAATGTATCAATAATATGAAAGATCTTTTTCCACTGGAATTAATTTCTTTGGGGAGATTGGGAACATCTGTGAAGAAAAGGGCAGTATTGGCATCTATGGAAAATGATAAAATTTCTTATATTACAATGAGTTGGATAGATGAGGAACTCTCAACTGTACAGGATATAAATGAGGATGATTAATTACTTGAAATAATTAAATCTTTATAGGAAGGCTTGTGACTAATAAATCCAAATAGAAACTAAACTTACCATTCATGGAAAACATGTTCTTAAAGAAGACTATTATCGATATTAAGTCGCAATGACTTAATCCATAGTCGGCCACTCATGGATTTCGGATGAACTAGCTTCGAGGGGGTTTTCAATGTCAAACACTGAGTGCATATTCATTTGAAACAACTAGGTAATATTCATTATTTATTTTTACATATTTTAAATTAATTATTGGGTAATATAAAATTATTACCATGGAATCTTCTTTCAATAAAAGTTGGCGTCAATGTTGTATATAAAATTTGTAAAAATGAATAATAAATATTACCTACTTGTTTCAAATGCTTGTGCGTTCAGCGTTTGACATTAACAACCCCCTTGAAGTTAGTTCAGCTGAAATCCACGATAATCGCATCGCTAATAGATAGGCATTGAATACAAGAAGTGGGAA
Organism: Diabrotica virgifera virgifera; assembly: GCF_917563875.1. NCBI lineage: Eukaryota > Metazoa > Arthropoda > Insecta > Coleoptera > Chrysomelidae > Diabrotica > Diabrotica virgifera. Next base: position 143,068,302 of record NC_065443.1, on the reverse strand, counting down.
AAAAACATTGTCTCTAGCAACAATAATAAACTGAAAGATTGTAGTTATTGTTTTTCTATGAATATTTATTCTATGTTGTTGACATTTTATTGATTTTCATGTATAATAAAAATTTTAACGCCTGAAGTTTTTTTTAATCCTTCACCAGAAAGGTCTTGTCAAAGTTTCTGAAACCTATCTCTATCAGCTGATGCACGAAATAATTCTTTACCGTGGAACCACACCATTGTCTAATATTAGGCAATCATGAAAGTTTCTTTCAACCCATCCAACTCTTTCCCTTGTATTATAAGGCGAAGTAGATGGTATTTAGGTCCTCTAATTATGTGGCTGAAGTATTCTGTTTTTCTCCTCTTTATGATGTTTATGAGCAGACAGTCTGAATTCATCATATGGAGAACATCTTCATTGGAAGTATGTGAAATCCACTATATCCTTAGAATTCGTCAATAACACCACACTTCGAATGCTTGTAATTTATTTAGCATTTTGGTGTTTAACGTTCATGTCTCACAACCATACAATAATATAGACCACATGTAACATTATAGGACCTTTTTTCCAACTTCCATTCGCTTTGTCTTTGAAATTTTGATTTTTTGGCCTTTCTGATAACTTGCTTCACTGAATAGATTTACTAACTGGAGATCTTGTAAATCTTCTGCAAGAATGGCTGTGTTGTCAGCGTATCTGGTATTGTTGATTACTTCTCCACCCAGTCTTACTCCCTCTTGTCTGTCGTCCAAAGCCTCACTAAAGATTTCTTCAGAGTACTGATTAAAAACACTGGGTGACAAAACATAACTCTGTCATACTCCACATTTGATGGGTAGTTTTTCAGTATGACTATCTCCAACTTTGATAGAGGCTACGTGGTTGCAATATTAGTATTTTAGCAGTCTTATATTGTAGTGTTCAAGTCCTGCTGGCCTCAGGCAATTGAAAAGTGTATCGTGTTGCACTCTGTTGAATGCCTTCTTGAAGTTGATGAAACAAACATACAATAGTATGTTTTATGAAAGAATGTTAACGTTCTTTCTGAACTAACAACTTTTTTGTAAAAGAACGTGCATACAAAATAGTGCCTTTGTAGTTCCTAGACCATCTCTAAATTCAAATTGCTTATTATCCATTCTACTTTCACAGAGAAGGAATACTCAGCTTTGTAAAAGTAGGTTTCTTAAGTGCGTGACTTATCAAACTGATTAGTCTAAAATCGCGGCATTTGGTGGGCCTGCTTTTCTTTGGTAATGTTATAAATTATAAACAATGAGTCCAACCAATCATCTGGTATTTTTCCTTCGCCGTAAATTTTGTTAAAGAAAGTGGTTAAGTAGGTAATGTTTTCCTCATCCAAAAGTTTTAAGTATCTGAGCAAGGATTTGATCTGGTTCAGGTGCATTATTGTTTTTGGCTTGCTGTATTGCTTTGTCACTACTGTTTGTTATTAAACTGTAGTCACTACGGTTTGTTATTAATCCTGTGGTATCAAGAAATTACCAAGTTAATGTTGTACTTTCATATGGGTGAGGTATGACAGGCCTCACTCGTCTGCTGGAAACTTAAATGATATACCTTACTTTTATTTATTTCATACTCTATGTCTTGCTGCTGTTTCGCAGCAAATAGCTAAAGTCGTTAAAGCTAAATTAGATTACGTTGTAGGCAAAAGAACTTCCTTGTTCTCTGTCAGGAATAGCTAACCCAGCAAATTTCGTACTGCCTAATAATTAATAAATGTTTCTGTCAAATTATTAGTCAAATCAAATTAAATTCTATTAACTTTTTTATGTTAAGATTAAATTAAGTAAGTTTAATAAAAGTTAGAAAATAATCTAATTACTTGGTAAAATGTAACCATTAGTTGAATGAGTTGCACTAGCACTCTTGCCGATAATTTTCATTGAAGGGCCTTATATATTATATACTGTATTTTTTGTTGTGTTGCCAGGTGCGAGAATTAACAATGTGGATGGTTTGCCTACACGTCAACATTCTACCATTCTGGGTAGTTTTTAATCAATGATTCTAGGAGAGAAACAATTATTTTCTATATTCAGTGCACAAACATTCAATTTTGTTCTGAAGCTATTTTATTGTGGTACCTTAATGCAATTTACTATTTTTATTGGGAATAAGTCACAATTTTACTTTAGAAGTTGATTTGACGTTTCGAATTAACTTTCATGCTAATTAAAAAAATTGTTTTATTCCATTTTATAGTTCTATACATCTAAAAAGCACCTTTCTATGGCTTTTCTAATATTTGTATCCAGGGCCGTCTTAACCCGGGGGTGCGAGGGACCCGGGCACCAAGTCCAAGGGGCGCAAGCCGAACACTTGCTAAGCTCAAATTTGCGCTTTTGTCCTTAAAAAAACCACAAATAACATAAAACATACAAGTGCACTTTTCGTATTTTTACAAAGGCTATTAATGCTTATGCTTACTACACCTTACCATATATGCAAATGAAATCTGAAACCCATTTAGATTATTCCGACAATAATGTCAAAAAGGTCGCGGTGTGCAAGTACTTGGAAGGGATACGTGAAACGATCGTGCGCGAATAGCGGAGAAATATTGCAACTTTCTTAAATAATTCATATTGTCAATTGAAATTGTCAAATTGACGTACATTTCATATCTACTGTCATTGAAGGAGAAAAATTATATGTTGCTCCATAATATTGATATGATATGCAATTATTATATAAAGGTAAATTTAACTAATTATATTTTGCTTGCAGTACTGCATTTTAATAACGAATTTTATTTATTACATACAATTGTTTACGTTTTCATCAGATAACCTGAATCTTATTTTTTCTTCTTATTATTTTTTTGGGCTATGGCCTTGACAATTATCCAGCAACCAGGACTAACGTAATTGGTCAATACAATTAATAGTGCGAATAAAAGTGCAGAGCGTAGAAATAGGTGTCGCTTTGCGCAACTTGCACGGTCCCAATACTATTTTGACCAATATTGAATGTCCAGTGACAATGAATCAACATCTTGTAAAAATTATCAGTGTTTCCGATTCTGCTGACAAAAGTATAATTGCCGTTTGGGGAGCTATGTATGTAGAAGAAGCTTAGGGAGTATTTTAAAAGCGACGCATTATTAATATATTGGGTATTTTTTAAAGGTGGCGCTATAATCTTTTGTAGTAGGAAAATATAAATGCTGATTTTCAAAAACCTAATTTTCTTCATTACGTTTGCGACAAGAAAGACGTTCATTGCGTTTTTACAAAGACACGAGAAAAGTTGTAGTTACTTAATTTCTGTAAAAAATATGTAGATCTAAAAAAAAAAAGACTTACTAGAAAGTCATACGTTAGACTCTATCAATTCAGCAGCAGTTGAACGCGAAAGAAAAAGTTGGACGGCGGATTTAGAAAGAATTATCGAAATAATACATTTTTAGCACGACAAAATTTACCATTAAGGGGAAAATCACAAAATGTCTCCTGTTAAAATGTTCAATGTGTTTTAAATGTACATATTCATTTTTTTCGAATCCTGAGAAAAGTGATAAGTATTTTTGAAAGAATGAAAGATTACTCTTTTACCGAGGGCCGAGAGTCCGTTAGAATAAATAAAATGTTTCTTTTCAATGAAATATTTGCACTTAAAAATCACACTAAATTTTCTCTTTTATTTTCATCCCTGTAACTTATTAAAATAAACATTATAGAAGTTTTCAGGGACTTTCGGCCTTCAGTATGCAATCTTTCATTTTGCGTTTAAATTTTTCAAAAACAATTAGTTTTCTCAGGATTCAAAAAAATGCATACATTTTAAACACATTGAACATTATAACAGGGGACATTTTGCGCCTATGTCCTTAAGAGGAACCAATCAAAGGTTGTGTGAATCGGATAACGGTAACTTCTTAAATAATAGAATGTATGTATTTCTAATTTTGATAATACGCTATCCGAACACATTGCATGAATTCAAAGTGTTCAGGCATCGTATGCCTTATTATGTTGGACATAATATTCAAAATTAATTATTGATAAGTCTAATTTGTGAAAAAATTCGATGCACAATTGTTGATCTTTTAAAACAACTTAAATGTTATTCTATAATTTTAGATTGCACACTTATATTTCACACAAGGAATAACTTACTATTGTTGTTAGGTTCGTTTATCTCAATTCTTCAACAAAGCTTGCCAAAGTTAGAGAGAATTTTCTAGGTTTTTTACCGGTTACTGATACTACCGGAGAAGGATTATCAAATTATTTGTTAGAATTTTTGAAACTATTGAATATTGATTTAGATGATTTTACGAGGCCAAGGGTATGATAATGGGGCAAATATGGGAGGAAAAATGTTGGCCATTATCGTCCACGTCCCCGAAAAGGACATTTCAATAACGAGGCTGCAGACAAAGGTCCGTGAACTTAGCCCGAAAAAGTCGGGAAAAAAAATGTGATCGATGCCATTCGATTGTCCATTGATTGTCCACGTCCGTCCACCATTTTATTTCGTTAGTCCACCCATCAATTCTTTTTTATAAACAAAAATTTTTTTTCGGGCTAACTTCACAAATCCACAAATTTTCGAAAATTTAAAAAAACTTGCTATATTGTTTATCCATCGTTTGTCCATGTTTGTCCACCACATAATTTTTTTTGTCCACCCTCTGATATTTTTAAAATAATTCTTTTTATATATACAGTGGAACCTCGATAACTCTGATTAATCGGGACCGCGACCAATCCGGGTTATCGAAAATCCGAGATAGCCGGAGAATATGGTAAAAATTAATAAAATACGGTATACTTACAGATAAACTCCGTTAGAATTGAAATAACATGAAATATATTTATAAATATGCACATTACCTACTCATTAAAATTACTAAAAAAAACACCAAACCCAAACGTAAGCAAATGGAAGCGAACAATACAAGACACACAATACTAAAGACCATTGTTTATAAAAGAATTTTTTAAATAGTCTTTCCTAAACAATGCTGAAAGTTTGAAATAAAAAGGAATAGATACTACAGACAGGTGGCTGTTGTTTCTGCGGCGTGTGCTATGAGTCATTTTTAATATCGTATAGTTCAAATTACACACATAAGTACACATTATCTCTCAAATATTATATTACATACATTTTTATTGTTGAAAGGTTTGTCTGATAATTAACTATTTTGATTGGAAATAAGCCACAATTAAATTGAAAAATACAAAATATTGAAAATCAAAATGTTTATCTGATGAAAATCGGTCCGGGTTAGCCGGATTTCCGGGTTATCGGGGGCCGACTTATCGGGGTTCCACTGTAATATATTGCTTACGGATAATAGGACAGTACCGCCGAAAAAGTACTTTAGACATTAGAATGAATGTTTATGCGGGAGCAGAACCCACATAACAATTTCATGTTCTTAGTAGATTCATAGAACATACTTTTCAGAAAAAGTATATACTTAGAATATGCGTAATTACCATTGCGAATGTGCAGAGCATATACTGAGTATACACTACATTACAGTACTTAAACGTCCTATGTATATACTTAGAATGTACTACCGCACTTCTTTTCAGTATATACCAAGAACATACTTTTTAGAAGATTCTAAGGAGGTGCTATAAACCTTCTATTTATATACTTAGAATGTATTATCGCACATATTTTAGTATATGGGAAGAATATTCCAAGGAAGTGCTATATACCTTCTAGTTATATACTTAGAATGTACTATCGCACATATTTTTAGTATATGGGAAGAATATTCCAAGGAAGTGCTATATACCTTCTATGTATATACTTAGAATGTACTATCGCACATATTTTTAGTATATGGGAAGAATATTCCAAGGATCTGCTGTATTTCTCAGAAGTATGTTTTCAACATCACCCAATCTCATCCTATAGGTTCTACCAAAGAATACTAACACACCCACAGGGTGTGTTAGTATTCTTTGGTTCTACTAATATATTATATTTACATATTCTAATTGCATATGAGAATGTAGTTATTACATTCTACAATATTACGTAAAAAGTAAGTATAAAATATATAAACTTTAGTTAGTTATATAGGTACCTATGTATAATAAATATTATATGGGTAAGTAGCCTATATATAAAATATAAGTAATATATTTAGTTATTATGTGCACATCAAAATAAAAATGCTGCTTATATAATTATATAATAGCCAAATATATTATAATATGTATGTAAATTACTAAAATTTATAGGTATCTATATACATTATACATACTTTTACTTACTAGGTATTTAGGAAATATTGAAGTACCAATATGAATTTATTATTTTCAAACTGCTTTTTATGTTCTTAAAAATGTTTTAGTCCTTGTAGCTAGAAATACTTGGTCCTACCTAACAGCGTAGACATAAATGCATAACTGTACTGGAAACTATTTTCATATTTTGCTCTTTTGTTACCTACCCCCTTCCCTTGTGCAGGTATAAAATGCAATGCAAGGGTCAGAATGACAATGAATGGCCGTTTCCGGATTCCCGAAAATTATTTTACTTATGGTATAAACTCAAATCAAAATGGTATATTCATTTCAACTGAAAACGAAACGAGAATTTCTCATTTTTCTTCACAATAGAATTAAGTTTTAAACTTTTTACCATACAATTAAAACGGTTTAAAAAAAATGAATTAGATAGTTCAGTAGTACCTACTAAAATACATAAATTTTTTATTCTTAACGCGAAGTTGATAATCTATAGGCTCACATTATTCTTCTTCCTATAGGTACGTACGTAAATACAGTATATTATTTTTTAGATATTTTAAAAGTATATACAAGTAGGTATGTGTTAAGTATATACTTTTGCATATACTTACGCATATACTAAGAATATTCGATTAAGGTATATTCTAAGAATAAACTTTTACGAACATTCCGAGATACTACGTACCCGAATGTGCTCAGTATATTCGGTGCAAGAATATTCTTTTGAGGCACATGCAAAGAACATGAAATTTAGTATGTTTTTTATGGTACATGCTATGCTTGTACTACGCATATACTAAAAAGGATATACTTCGACGAATGTTGGTAGGATATGCTTAGAACATGATGCGAACATCATTGTTATGTGGGAATCTCAACTACTCATTTTTCTACACCCTCGCAGCGTTTGTCCAACCCCTTAATGTGCAAAACAACCCCCTTGAAGACTTTAATTTATTTTTTTTTAATTCTCAACTCGGGCCAAATTCATGTCCGCTTAAAAACGCATTTAAACGTTATTTCAGGTTCAGAATCACAACTACCCGTTCGTCCACTCCTTCGCAGCGTTTGTCCAACACCTTAAAGTGCGAAACGACCCCCCTGAAGATTGCAATTATTTTTTTTTAATTCCCAATTCGGGCCAACTTCACGTCCGCTTAAATGCGTATTTAAACGTTAATTCGGGGACAGAATCCCAACTACACGTTTGTCCACCCCTTCGCAGCGTTTGTCCAACCCCTTAAAGTGCAAAACGACCCCCCACAGATTGTAATTATTTTTTTTTATTTCTCAATACGGGCTAACTTCACGTCCGCTTAAAAACACATTTACATGTTATTTCAGGTTCAGAAACCCAACTATCCGTTTGTCCACTCCTTCGCAGCGTTTGTCCAACCCCTTAAAGTGCGAAACCAACCCCCTGTTATTTGTAATTATTTTTTTATTTTTTAATTCGGGCTCACTTCACGTCCGCTTAAATGCGTGTTTAAACGTTAATTCGGAACCAGAATCCCAACTATCCGTTTGTCCACCCCTTCGCAACGTTTGTCCAACCCCTTCCCACATAACAATGATGTTCGCATCATGTTCTAAGCATATACTACCAACATTCGTCGGAGTATATTCTTTTTAGTATATGTGTAGTACAAGCATATCATCTACCTTAAAAAACGTTCTAAATTTCATGTTCTTTGCATATACTTCAAAGTATATTCTCGTACCGAATATACTAAGTATATTCGTGTACGTAGGATCTCGGAATATTCGTAAAAGTTTATTCTTAGAATATACCTTTATCGAATATTCTTAACACATACTTATAAGTACATTCTTAACACATACTTATAAGTAGATACTTTTAAAATATCTTAAAAATAATTTGTATGTATAGGAAGTATAATATTAGCCTTATAGATTATCAACTTCGTTCTTTTTTAGAATACATAATTAATAAAATTTATGTATGTAGGTAGTATTGGACGAATTTCATTTCAAAATTGTTGTAGGGTTAAAAAGTTAAAACATTAATTGTATTAACGTTTACATAGATACTATTAAAAATTCGTTTTCATAATTGAAATGACTTTACCATTTCGAGTTTATCATGAATCATTAGTTTTTTTACATCCTTGGAATTTGAATTTAGGTACATTCAGTTCAATAGGCCATTTCGCAGAACCAAAACGTGCCAAACTGCACAACCAAAGCAACCAAACGCTTTGGCGTTGCCAACTGTCGAGTAAGCTTTTTCCGTCAACTTACCTTAAAAATTCCCACTTTTATAAAAAAAAAACTTCCCTCCTGTTTACAAAATCTGAGAAGATATGTTGAATTATTTTCAAATATTTTGATTTTTTCTTAATATTTTACAATTTGGACTGGAACAATAATTCCCTTTTGAGTTAACTTTTTCCCTTTATCACCTTTTATGTTGAAAATTCCCGCAAAAAGGGAAATTTCTCTCCGTTTGGCAACACTGACCACCGATTTTGTTATTCCACAATACATTCATAACCCCCCCCTCCCCGCATCATATTCTGACCATTTCTATTCTTACCTGAATGGATCAGGGATAGGAAAAAACCGTAAAATATGAAAAAGAAAACAGGCATTTATTTGTATCATCTATGGATCTATGCATAGAAGAGTGGATCTATGCCACAGATCACTTAACTCTCTTTAGATGTTTCACGCAGCATAGGGATTACGTACATTCGATACGCATCGTATCCGCCATGTTTTCCCGTAAGGCGCTATGGGAAAACATGGCGGATACGATGCGTATCGAGTGTACGTAATCCGGGCCCTGGTATCTCAAGGTCATACTAAACTAAATGTCATTTTTAGTAATGATACGTTTTTTGAGATGTCGCCATGCACCTGGAGTGAAGATTTCTTCTATATCACTGAGTCTGAGTGTCATTATAATTTGTCAATTGTCATCATTGTCAGTGTCAGTATAAGTCAGTATGCCTTTATCTTTTATGTCAGTAAAAATGTTTATCTGATTGTTGGCAATAATAAAAAATCCTGATTTAGATAAAATGGATTCAAATACAGTTTTTGAAACAAAACGAATGTGATTTGAAGATCCCTAGGAAGATCAAATTCCTAGCTTACATTTGCATGGTGAGTTCAACAAGTATTTGTTATTAGAGAACAAGTAACACAGTTAGTGGTGTAGGGAAGCAAACGAATGTTAACACCAACACCAAGTAAGTAACCCCTACAGAAAATATATAATTAATACAAATTATTTTACGTGAAATGAATATGGTTATTATCAAATCAATTATATTAATTTTTTTGTTTTAGTTTAAAGTCCTCAACAAGTAGAGATGCACACATGTTTAAATCATTTGAGATACCCTTTTGTAGAAGTATTTGGAAGATAACTATTAATAATTTCATTTGTAAAGATACGATTTGTAAAAAAGTATATTATACAAAGTGGTTTTGCTGGTATTAAATAAATAAATAAAAATACGTTGTCATGTCTTATTTTTTCCCAAATGGTATTTTGTATATTTGAAATTAAAAATAATTTGCATATTTTAAAACCAAATTATTTTTTTTTCAACTATACAAATATTTTAACCTAACATTTTCTTCCCACCAAAATTACATTTTGAAATTCCCGCTTGAAATTAGTTCCGATACAAACGGCATGGAGCGCTGTTTTTCATATTTAACCAAAGCGTTATCGTGAAACATCTAGAGGAGGTAGGTGATCTGTGATCTATGCAGTGTTAAGGATGAAGGCGAATGATGTAGTACTAGGACTAAAGAACATACATAATCTGTTTATTTTGTTTGCGGTGCTTCAAAATACATATAATCTATTTTGATAACTCAATATTACTTAAATAGGTAAGTACATATAGTATTATATAAATTTTAGTTACTTATTATGCATAGTTTAGTTTAGCTAAATATTATATAATGATTTATATAAATAACTAAAATTTATAAATATGTACTTACTTTTTAAGTAATATTGTAGAATGTAGGTACTAACTACATTCTCATTTGCAATTAAAATATGTAAATAGATATTTGGTAGAACCAATAGAACCTAAGATGAGATTAGGTGATGCAGAAAACATACTTCTAAGCAATATAGCACTTGATAGCACTTTCTTAGAATATTCTTAAAAATATAATATTCTTCCCATACAAAGATGTGCGGTAGTACGTTCTTAGTATATAAATAGAAGGTTTATAGCACTTCCTTGGAATATTCTAAAAAGTACCTTCTTGGTATAAACTAAAAAGATGTGCGGTAGTATGTTCTAAGTATACACATAGAAGGTTTATAGCACGTCCTTGGAATGTTCTAAAAAGAACATTTTTGGTATATACTGAAAAGAAGTGCGGTAGTACATTCTAAGTATATACATAGAACGTTTAAGTACTGTAATGTAGTATATACTCAGTATCTGCTCTGCACATTCGCAATGGTAATTACGCACATTCTCAGTATATACTTTTTCTGAAAAGTATGTTCTATGAATCTACTAAGAACATGAAATTGTTATGTGGGTTAAAGTGCGAAACCAACCCACTGTTATTTGTAATTAATTTTTTTTATTTTTTAATTCGGGCTAACTTCGCGTCCGCTTAAATGCGTGTTTAAACTTTAATTGGGGAACAGAATCCCAACTACCCGTTTGTCCACCCCTTCGAAACGTTTGTCCAAACCCTTAAAGTGCGAAACCACCCTCCTGCAGATTGTAATTATTTTTTTATTTCTTAATTCGGGCTAACTTCACGTCCGCTTGAATGCGTATTTTAACGTTAATTCGGGGACAAAATTCCAACTACACGTTTGTCCACCCCTTCACAGCGTGTGCCCAACCGCTTAAAGTGCGAAACGACCCCCCTGGAGATTGGAATTATGTTTTTATTTCTTAATTCGGGCTAACTTCACGTTCTCTTAAATGGGTATTTAAACGTTAATTAGGGGGCAGAATCCCAACTACACGTTTGTCCACCCCTTCACAGCGTTTGTACAACCCCTTAAAGTGCGAAACGACCCCCATGGAGATTGTAAATATTTTTTTATTTCTTTATTCGGACTAACTTCACGTCCGTTTAAACGGGTATTTTAACATTATTTCGGGTGCAGAATCACAAATACCCGTTTGTCCACCCCTTCGCAGCGTTTGTCCAACCCCTTAAAGTGCGAAACAACCCCCCTGTTAATTGTAATTATTTTTTTATTTCTTAATTCGGGCTAACTTCACGTTCTCTTAGATGGGTATTTAAACGTTAATTCGGGAGCAGAATCCCAACTACACGTTTGTCCACCCCTTCGCAGCGTTTGTCCAACCCCTTAAAGTGCGAAACAACCTTCCTGTTAATTGTAATTATTTTTTTATTTCTTAATTCGGGCTAACTTCACGTTCTCTTAAATGGGTATGTAAACGTTAATTCGTAGGCAGAATCCCAACTACACGTTTGTCCACCCCTTCACAGCGTTTGTCCAACCCCTTAAAGTGCGAAACAACCTTCCTGTTAATTGTAATTTTTTTTTATTTCTTAACTCGGGCTAACTTCACGTTCTCTTAAATGGGTATTTAAATGGTTATTCGGGGGCAGAATCCCAACTACACGTCTGTCCACCCCTTCTGAGCCTTTGTCCGACCCCTTAAAGTGCGAAACAACCCCCCTGTTAATTGTAATTATTTTTTTTATATCTTAATTCGGGCTAACTTCACGTTCTCTTAAATGGGTATTTAAATGTTAATTTGGGGGCAGAATCCCAACTACCCGTTTGTCCACCCCTTCACAGCGTTTGTCCAACCCCTTAAAGTGCGAAACGACCCCCATGGAGATTGTAAATATTTTTTTATTTCTTTATTCGGGCTAACTTCACATCCGTTTAAACGGGTATTTTAACATTAAATTCGGGTGCAGAATCATAACTACACGTTTGTCCACCCCTTCACAGCGTTTGTCCAACCCCTTAAAGTGCGAAAGAACCCCCCTGTTAATTGTAATTATTTTTTTATTTCTTAATTCGGGCTAACTTCACGTTCTCTTAAATGGGTATTTAAACGTTAATTCGGGGGCAGAATCCCAACTACACGTTTGTCCGCCCCTTCACAGCGTTTGTCCAACCCCTTAAAGTGCGAAACGACCCCCATGGAGATTGTAAATATTTTTTTATTTCTTTATTCGGGCTAAGTTCACGTCCGTTTAAACGGGTATTTTAACATTAAATCGGGTGCAGAATCACAACTACCCGTTTGTCCACCCCTTCGCAACGTTTGTCCAACCCCTTAAACTGCGAAACGACCCCCCGCAGATTGTAATTATTTTTTTTATTTCTCAATTCGGGCTAACTTCACGTCCGTTTAAAAACACATTTACATGTTATTTCAGGTTCAGAATCTCAACTATCCGTTTGTCCACTCCTTCGCAGCGTTTGTCCAACCCCTTAAAGTGCGAAACGAACCCCCGCAGATTGTAATTATTTTTTTTTATTTCTCAATACTGGCTAACTTCTCGTCCGCTTAAATGTGTATTTAAACAATAATTCGGGGGCAGAATCCCAACTACCCGTTTGGCCAGCACTTCACAGCGTTTGTCTAACCTCTTACGGCCGGTTTCACAAAGTAAAGTTAAGAGATAACCAGAGGTCACCCCAATATATTGTAATGGGGGAACCTCTGGTTATCTCTTAGTCACAAGTTAACTTGACTTTGTGAAACCGGCCGTTAAAGTGCGAAATCATTTTTTTTTGGCTTATAAAACGTGTATTATACATTTTAAGGAAAAATAGTTCAAATAATAATATTGTTGATTATAAAAACTTCTTTACTTTTTAAGTAAAGTTGTTTCGCACATTAAGGGGTTGGACAAACGCTGCGAAGGGGTGGACAAACGGGTAGTTGTGATTCTGCACCCGAATTAATGTTAAAATCAGAGAACAAGGACCACAGAGAAACGACACAACCGCACTAAAAACGTGTACCGTTTTTGAAGACGCATGCGCGAACCTGGTTGCTTTAAGTATCACCAGCATGCTAATTCTGTCCCTCCTGGTTGTTTTACGATAGTCCGTAGGCGTTTATGGTAAATACTCGACTTAAAAGTTTGTTTGAGCATTTATATAATTATAATAGTTAAAATGTCTGGTTACTCGTATGTGTTTCACGGATGTTCATCTGCGACAGGAAGAGAAATAAGTTTATTTAGATTTCGTAAGGATAATAACAGGTAATTGTTATTGCTTTGTAATTTTTACATAAGTATTAGTTATTACGTATCTAATAGTCTTAATTTGACTTGATTAAATATTATTGATAATAAATCATGACGAAAGTGATTCATTTTCTTGAATTTAATTACCCCTACGTAATGCATAAAAAACTAAACTTCGCTCTGCCAAGCAAGGGATATTTCAAATTAAAAATATTAAATTTCGTGTCAGACGCAAGTCTACGAAGGGTCAGCCAGGTCAAAAATTCAACAGATGTTTTCCGTATGTTATCGCACTCCAAGATATCCTATTTTTACGAAATAAAAAAATATAAAGAGTTCTATACACGAGAATTTCTGATTTAAACGACAAAAACAAAGTACGATTCAAACAAAAATTGTTGGAAACATAATTGGGCCGATAATTGAGAAAATCTTAAAATTATAGCAGAACAAGACTTCAAAATTGCAAAAACACGGTTGCAAATAAACAAACTTACATTCAATAATGAAAAAACTAAATACTTATCTACCTTTTGCAGTGCAGTATACAAAAATTGTCTGCCAACTTTTAATTATTTAAATATAAATAACAAAGGTTACCTATATATATGGATCGGAGTGTAGTGTTGTTTTCTGAATAGTTTGTTTTTTTTGAATGTACCTAATATTTTTAGAAACAAAGAAAGTAGACGGTTTTGTAGTTTAACATGTCTTTTGTGGATGCAAAGGTACAAAGGTGGATACATCGATATTATATTGTAGTCTTGTGTTTTATTTCACAACGTATTATGTTTTCCGTCTTTTGCGTTATTTTTTAGGATATTAGCGCACTCATCACCGTATATTATAGAATAGCTTTCCGTGCGTGACAAGCTTTAGGTTCTTGACGTTCGGCAATATTTGTACTGCTTAGAGCCAATTTAAAATATTTACAGAGATAAAATTCCGCTTAAAGAAACATTGTCAAATTATGAAACATGAAGAGAATTAAATGTAAAATGTCTTCATACTTTTGCTCCAAAGATATATCAGAGAAGGTATACGTTTCCAAGACAATAACAATATTGACATTCGATTTCAACATAAAGTTTTTTTATCGATCACGAACATTTGTCACTCAAAGAGAATTGGAACTTTCAGAGTTTGTGACATTTCCGTGGAAGTTACAATGGCTGTGTTATTTTTCGATAACCCATATTAAAAAATATAATTTATTAGGAAATACCCCGACGAACAAATTATATCTTGTATCAGCCCAAGCCAAAAACAATCAGTGAATGTCACACCTACCGTAGGAAATAGGTATATTTTATTATTGGTCTTTCAATGCCAAAATCAGGATAAACAAAAAGCTATTTATATTTATGGTTCCAATCAATATGATTTTCACCATTACTTTGCATTGTGCGATATATTTGCAACCTTTTGTAAATCAAAAATGATTCCATTATTATAAAGAATGCCAACAAAAGTCGGCCCTGCACGCAACTTTTTTTTCGGAGCAATATTTTATATTTATTGAAAGTCAACATAAATGCTTAATTTTATTTACGAATTTATATGTATTGTGTGACATGCCCACTGACTATTGGTACGCTGGTTGTTCAGGTTGCTTTCAAGGTCATTGGCGGCGTGCTCACGAAGGATCAAAGGCGTGTCGCTTCTCTGTGGTCCTTGTTCTCTGGTTAAAATACCCATTTAAGAGAACGTGAAGTTAGCCCGAATTAAGAAATAAAATAACTTTTAAATGCGTTTTTAAGCGGACGTAAATTTGGCCCGGGTTGAGAATTAATAAAAATAAATTAAAGTCTTCAAGGGGGTTGTTTTGCACATTAAGGGGTTGGTCAAACGCTGCGAGGGTGTAGACAAATGGGTATTATAGTTGAGATTCTGCTCCCGCATAAACATTCATTTTAATGTCTAAAGTACTTACTTTTTCGGCGGTACTGTCCTATTATCCGTAAGCAATATATTATATATATATAAAAAAAAATTATTTTAAAAATATCAGAGGGTGGACCAAAAAATTATGTTGTGGACAAACATGGACAAACAATATAGCAAGAGTTTTTTAAAATTTTCGAAAATTTAGCGGGTTAGCCCGAAAAAAAATTTTTGTTTATAAAAAAGAATTGATGGGTGGACTAACGAAATAAAATGGTGGACAAACGTGGACAATCAATGGACAATCGAATGGCATCGATCACATTGTTTTCCCGTCTTTTTCGGGCTAAGTTCACGGACCTTGCAGACAAGCCTCTTTAAGACGCAAGAATTTTTTTTTTAAGTTTACTTCTATTATTATGTATTGGACATTGCCATTATTGCCATAATTATAATTTTTCTTTCGTGGAGAATATATTGAGTTCGAGAAACTCCGAAGACAATTTAAAAAAACACAATGTTTAAATTTACAAAAAAAACTAGCGCATGGAAATAGATCTGATATAGATGGTGAATATCTATCTATTCCATGAGTTAGAATTTTTACCAATATTTTTTATTAATATAGACACAACTCCACTCGATATTTTAAGTTATATAATATATTCTAATAATTTACTCTCCGTTTTTCCAAATCTTTCTATTTAACACTTCCAGTAACAATAGCTGCAGGAGAAAGGTCTTTAAACTTAAATTGATCAAAAATTATCGGCCCTCAACAATGGAACATAAGACAGATTAACAAACCTGGCTTTAATAAGTATAGAAAAGTAAGTAAAAATAGATATCACGGAAGCAATAAAAACTTTTGCCAACTTAAAAGCTAGAAAAGTTGACTTTGATATATGTACTTTAAAAAGTATGCTTTAGTGTTATAAGATTGATCTTTTTTGAATATTAACACAATGTTTTTTAATATATAAATAAAGAAAGCAAACATAATTTTAGTATTAATTTTAGCGTACCCATCATCTATTATATAATTTTCTGAGAAAAGAGGGCGCAAAGATGAGTCTTGCACGCCGGCGCCTTATATGCATAAGACGGCCCTGTTTGTATCCTATTCGGCCCTTCCTCATTTTGTTTCATCGCGCACTTGTACAAACTTTAGAAATGGTGCATATATTTCTGTTATATGGTTCTTCTCAGAGGCTTTTTTCAGTGTGACGCAACTGACAGAAAAAAAGGCACGTCCGTGATATACAGTGAGTACGTAAAGGTTGGAATAAATTAATTTTCTCGAGAATGGACGATTTTGGAAAAAAATCCCGAAATAGGTCAATTTTTATTTTTAAATTACGACTTTTTGGCATTATATCATACTAGTAACGTCACCCATTTGGGCGTGATGACGTCATCGATGATTTTTTTAAATGAAAATAGGGGTCGTGTGATGGATCATTTGAAAGGTAACTCAATTCTCTATTCAGTAGTATTCTTTTTCTCATGATCATCTTTCAGTGAGTCACAGTTTTTCGATTTCTTTCTAGCGCATTAAATTGTATGTGACAGAAAAAAACGCACGTCGGTGATTACATTCCATCGGTGACATTTATAACATTTATTCTAGTTGTCGATATAGATGGCGCCATAATAAAAAAATATTTTTTTTTTAATTAGATAATAATAATATTACAAATATAATCTGTATAATTTATAAGACTATACAAATCAAAGAAAATACCATTTTATAAATGCAAGAAACACATTTGATTTGTTTTTATTCCAAATTGAAAATAAAATGTGACAACTGTCAGATTTAACTAAAATGTCATGTTACTTACCCTTTTTCCTATCATTTGTTACGCACCGAAAAATGCTCATGAAAAGGACAATATAAACATTAACATAATTAATTGTACAGGGTGTCGAAAAAAATTTTTTTTTGAATTAAATTTATTGACATAAAAATAAGAATATATGTGTAATTTATTTAATTCAAAATACATTTTACTGCTCTCAGAAAACAGAAAAAAATAATTATTGCTTTTCGCTTAAATTAAATACTCAAATTGTCAAGAGGCAGGTGGGTGGCTGCTTTAATATTGAGTTAGCAGAAAAAGAGTATTTTTTATTTGTTAAATAAATATTTTTTCCTGTTTTCTGATAGAAGTAAAATGTATTTTGAATTAAATAAATTACACAGATTCGTCTTTTTATGTCAATAAATTTAATTAAAAAAAAAACATTTTTGGACACCCTTTATAAATAATTATATTAATGTTTATATTACTGAATAGAGAATTGAATTACCTTTTAAATAAGCTATATGACACGACCCCTATTCTAATTTAAAAAAATATCGATGACGTCATCACGCCCAAATGGGTGACGTCACTAGTATAATATATATACCAAAAAGTCGTAATTTAAAAATAAAAATCGACCTGTTTCGGGATTTTCTTCTAAAATTGTCCATTCTCGAGAAAATTAATTTATTCCAACCTTTACGTGCTCACTGTATACACATGTATAACAGTTATTCCAATTGTTATTACATATCTATACGACTATAATTTAAAGTTCTTCTCAGTCTTTCAGTGTGTCATTAATGATGTAATATATGATTTTAATAATGTAGAGAATCATATCATAGCATGAAATTTTAATTAAAACTGACAGTTGTCAGAATCGTCATTTGATATAAAAACAAAGCAATTGTGTTTATTTCATTTATAAAAAGGTACGTTCTTTGATTTGTATAGTTTTATAAATTGTGCAGATTTTAGTCGTATAGATAATACATAAATAATTTTTTGTTCGATTATAGCGCCATTTATCAACAACTACAATAAATGTTATAAATGATTTTAATCAGGGACGTACCACTTTTTCTGTCAATTCCAACTTAAGTCCATGAGTACATAATTCGCAAATATTTTACGGCTATCCCTACTTTTCCTGTCTTTACACGGCAAATTATGTGTAGTAAAATTCACACTGGTATGGAAACATTACTAGAATGTCATTCTACGTGACAATGTCAATATTAACTTTAAAGAGATGGCTTTTGAATGTTCTTGGATAACTCTTATTTGTATAATTGCAAATGATTAATTCAGTTAATAAATGTGATAATTTTCTTACTATGTATCCAGTGATTGTAATAATTTATATGTACAACAAAAACTAATACTCAATCGAGAAAAGAGGAAAAGTGTTAAAGTGATTTTTTAATAATATATTGTTATGTTGTTACTACGGAAGGCTTACAATTATTTTGAACATCTTTAACAACAAAATACTTGGATCACAGAATATAATCCTGATGTATTCTCCGCTTGGATCTTCCATAAATAACAAACAATAAATTTCTTTTTGTTAAGTTTACGTCTTAAATCAATTATTTATCAATAGTTATTTTCCTAACTAGTGCGGAAAGACACTTTCCGCATGAGTTAGGAACAATATTTTTTCTACGGCCGTATGTTTGGAAAAAAGTCACAACAAATAGAGTTATATCAATTTTTATTTACTAGTAAATACAACAAAATATTTGTGGAAAAAGAAGAACGTAATATTAAAGCTTCGTAATATTAAAGATAAATGAGCAATTCGCAGCATTCTGCAAATTTATAACGGATGCAAGCTGATCCTTGAATTGGCCCTGTGTATTCTCCCTCGACCTGTGCTCGCTGTGATCACTCGACGTAGATGTAGATGGTTCTAAAGAATCGATACTTAAAATTTTGTTACACACATCTCTTTTTTGCTTTTCAGAGTCTTCTAGGCAACCTTCGGCTACAGAAGTTGTTTTCCAACCTCCTAGACGTTTTATATTTGTAATCGTTTCTCCAGAATCGGCTAGGAAGATTGCTGATGAGCGTCTGTAGCTGTGTCCTGTGTAACGTTCAGGATTGGGTAGATGCAAAAAGGCTGCAATTTCGGAGGGGATTTTTCCAAATGTATTAATTCCTACACATTGCACTGTACATTTTCCTTTTTGAAATTTTATAAACAAACGCCGATGAGTTGTGGTTGAAGGTCGTAAACTGACGTATTCTCTGTATAGCTTTAAAAACATTCCATTGTTTATTTCTTCTGAGACAACAAATGATCTCGCAGAGTTGTTTTTCGAGTGCGTAATTTTGACGATTATTAGATTCCTTTTGTCTTGCAATATCGTCGAGAGTGATTTTCGTAAGTTCGGCTCTACGACAAGCCCCAGATAAACCAAAAATGGTAACTACTTTTATCATAAGATATATCTCGTTTGGTGCGTCTAACATAAATTTGGCTAGATCTTCTTTACTAAAAAATTTTGCTTTTTGTGTTCGAAAACCAATATTTTGTTTTTTCAAAAAAGTTGTTAGTTTATAAAACTTACTTATATCAATATGTGCTTTATTTTCATTAAACTTTTAATCATGGAATAGCGTGACCAAATGTGTTTGATTTAAGCACTTTGCTCAATTCTAAAAAGTATGCCAAAAATACTTCCTCTTTATAGCTCCTTACTTTCATGGATTCGCACCAGTTCACAAAATGGACAAATTGTTTTTGATACCTCTCTTTGGATTTGGCAGGCAACAAATTTAAATTTGCTTCCGCGGCGGCTATCAAGACAGCTTCCGGGATCTCTTCGTCCGATGAATCCATGTAAGTTTTTAAAAATTGCAGCGAAAACACACAAATGCATACGTTTGACAAGGTTGTCAAAATCAAACTTTCAATAAAATTGGTTACTATGACGACGATATTCAAAACCATTGTGATTGTCCACTGATTTGACTTATGAATATTATGTCAAAATAATTCTATTTCAAAGAATTTTCGCGTTAATTTCATTAAAACATGAACACAATAAGATAAATTTGAAATAAATTAGTAAATAATATCTAAATATTAGTTTATTGCATCAGTATCGATTTAGCATTCGAAGCGAACAGTTCGTTTTTGCGTGTGTGATCGGTGAAAATTAGTTTTGGTGAGTCGGTAATTAATAAAATGGAAGTTAATACCATTGGCAAAGGACATCCACCCGATCGGGGAGGGACGATAAATATTAATAATATGGAACTGGATCAGGAGGAAAAACAAACACAAATAAGTCAAAATGCAAGTTCACAGGTACAAAAGGTAGCAAAAACACAATCAAATAACTTTTTTCCAGTTTATCAGGTAAGCGATAACAATAATTCTAATGAAAACCAGTTGCTAATTAAACCTATTAAAAATAAATATACACAAGGAGACCAAGGACCGTATTTTGTCTATTTACAAAACCGAAACGGGCACATTGGCCGTCTACATCGAATCGCCACCGCGCGTCTTGTGCTTTCTGCAGAACCTACGGTAAGAGATAATATAGTTCACATCAGCGTTATTGGTAGAAATAAAGTTAGAATTGAATGTAATTCATATAAAAGCGCAAATATTTTAATTGATAGTAAAAATTTATTAGAAAAAGATTATGACATATACATTCCTAATTTTATGGTACAAAAAAGTGGAGTAATTAAAGGGGTCGATAAAGGTATCTCAGAAAACGAATTAAAGGACATTATTGTTTGTAAATATGGTAATTTTAAGGTATTAAGTGTAAAAAGAATGAAAAGAAAATCAAACAACGAGCTGATAGAGACGGGTACGATAGTGGTGACTTTTAGAGGACAAATGATACCAAAAGAAGTTATCATTGAGAGAATGATATATCAAGTCGAAACCTATATACCGAGAGTAATACAATGCCTAAATTGTTTAAGGTATGGCCACGTCACTGGTCAATGTAGAGGGAAAAAAAGATGCGGACAATGTGGACAGGAGCATGAATCTGAAGCATGTGAGTTAACAGAGCCTACTTGTTTATTCTGTTTTGGAAAACACTCAGCACTGGACCGAGCAAAATGTCCTGAGTTTGAGAAACAAAAGGCTATCAAATATCTTATGGTAAACGAAAATATGGCATTTGAAGAAGCAAAATTAAAATACAGTAATAGTTATACCTCAGCCTTAAAAACATCAAATGCAGGAAATAGATATACAATAACAACAAAAAGGAAATGGAGCGAAGCCACTCAAAATAAATCGGTTTACCCATATTCGGAAGAACATGAAAATATTTTAAACAATCCTAGCACCTCTGCGTACCCGCCTCTACCAATTCCTAAGAATATTCCAATGTATCACAAACAGGTAACACAAAATAACCAAACAACAAACAAAAACCTTAGTGAAAATATATTAACAATTTTTAAAAATATATTAGGTAAAAAACTTTTGCCGACAGAAAATAAACAAATTATGGAAGAATTTAAAGATAGTCTAGAAAAAATTTTAAATGGATCTAACAAGTAAAAAAATCTTACAGTGGAATTCACGATCGATAATACACAATAAGGGACATTTCGAAAAATATATATTTGAAAATAAATTTTTGGCTATATTATTGAGTGAAACTTGGTTGAAACCAAACACAAACATAAATTTTTCTCGATATAATATATTTCGCGAAGATAGACCGCAAGGTTTTGGAGGGGTCGCAATATTATTAAATAAAAACATAAATTTTCAGAATAACTTAGATTTTTATAAAATAAATAATGTAATGTGTGTTGCAGTACAAGTCATTTTAAATCAAAATATTTTAAATCTATATTCTCTATATGCAAAACCTAAACTAGGTATATCGAAAAATGAGTGGGTCAGGTTCTTTAATAGTTTAAACAAACCATTTTTAGTGGGGGGAGACTTCAATTGCCATAATAAAATATGGGGATGTGATGAAACTGATCGCGAAGGGATAAATCTTTTTGAAGCTATGGAAGAATGTGGACTTAATTTCTTAAATGACGGTTCGGAAACATTAATTCGGAGGTCCATGAATAAAAATAAGTCAGCTATAGATCTAACAATTTGCTCAGGAGATATCTATTATAAATGCTCTTGGCACACAGAAAATATGAGTCTGGGTTCAGACCATTATCCAGTAGTTATCGAATTTGCACATGATAGTAATGTAAATACCTGTTTTGATAATGATGATATAATTAGAAATAGAATTAAATGGGATATTAAAAAAGCGGATTGGACAGTTTTCTCTTACTTGTTAAGCAATAAACAAAAAGACAATATAGGACAAAATACAGAACAAGAATATCAAATGTTTTATGATTCTATAAATGATGCTAGTAAAATTAGCATTCCAGAGAAGAGAAAAGTGACCAATGCAAAATTTAATAAACCATGGTGGAATAATGAATGTAGGGAGGCTATTAGACTACAAAAAGAGGCCTTTTTACAATTTAAAAGAATATCTAATCACGAAAATTACTTAAAATATCAGCAAGCAGAAGCATATAAAAAAAGAATTATTTTAAATAGTAAAAGAGCCTCATGGAAAAATGTATGTAATAGTTTGAACAAAAATACACCGATAGGTAAAATATGGAGTGAGATTAGAAAATTAAAAAACGCCTATAATCCACCTAAAAATCCAATAGTTGAAAATGAATGGATCGAACTATTCTTTAACAAAATTGCCAGACCTTGGGTCCTAGAGGAAGAAATTACATGTACAACGAACAGTACAATCACTGAAGACAGTAAATTTCTAACAGAATTATTTAATTTGGAAGAGCTTAAAAATTGCTTAAAAAACAATAACAACTCAGCTCCAGGAAAGGACAGTATTCACTATAGTATGCTATATAATTTGCCTATCCAAAGAAAAATACAACTACTAAATATAATAAACCGCATATGGACAAGCATGGAAGTTCCAAACTCATGGAAAGAATATATTATAGTCCCAATTCTCAAGCAATACAAACCCGCAAATTGTCCTGATTCATACAGAGGCATTTCGCTATCGTCATGTATCTTGAAAACATTGGAGAGAATGATTAAACAAAGATTAGAATTTTGGCTGGAGAAAAATTCTCGACTCTCTCCAACACAATTTGGATTCCGAAAATCATGTTCAACAATGGAAAACTTATCACACTTGGTATTAGATGTTTACAACTCATTTTCTACTAATAAGTCAGTTGTAGCTACATTTATAGACGTCGAAAATGCATATGACAATGTTAATCTGGTAAGCCTGTATCACCAAATGAAGAAAATAGGAATCCCAGATATACTATGCTGGAGAATTTATAAACTTTACAGTAATAGAATCTTGTATGTCCAAATTGGGAATAAACTATTAGGTCCCAGAATATCAAACATTGGGATACCTCAAGGAAGTATTCTAAGCCCAATATTATATGCTATTTATACTTCGGATATAGGTAAAAGCATATCAAATAGTACCCAAGGTAAAATATTACAGTTTGCAGATGACATATGTATTTACGTAGACCAAAACGAGATAGAAAAGGGCTGCAAAATAATAAATAAAGTATACAGTTGTTTACTTGAAGACTTGTATCACTTAAATTTAACAATATCTTTAAATAAAACACAAATTTGCATATTCTCCAGAAAGCAAAAACTTCCCGAACTAGTAAAAATACAAAACGTCCAGTTCAAAGTTCAACCTAAAATTAAGTATTTGGGGATGATATTAGATAGAAAACTGAGCTGGAAAGACCATATTGAATACATTGTGACAAGAGCTGAAAAAGGTTATAATGCATTACGAGCAGTAAGTCACATAACTTGGGGAGCAGATGCCAATATTTCATTAATAATGTACAGATCATACATAAGATCTATTTTAGATTATGGATGCATATTTTATAATCAGGCAGCCAAAACTCATCTTAAAAAAGTAGACGTGTTATCAAATAAATGCCTTCGATTATCTATCGGAGCTCTCATAAGCACCCCATTGTCAAATTTAAGTATAGAGTGTAATGAACCACCACTATACCTAAGAAGAAAAACTCTATGCGAAAAGTTTATACTTAAAAGTATTGCTAAAGAGAGTTTAATAGGGGATAAGTGTCAAAAACTTTTTATACATGACCTAACGAGTGAATACTGGAAGAAAAAACCTTCTTTACTACTTGCTGAAACATATAACAGCTTGCGCCAATTTAAAAATAAATTATACACATCAAAAATATCACCCACATTTCAAATATATCTAAATAGCACTCCTAATATACAGCCAATTTACATGAAAGATTATTCGAACTTTCCAGCGAATTTAAGGAACTCTATGTTTAATGCAGATATAGAAACACTATGCCCACAGTATTACCAAATTTATACAGATGCCTCAAAGATTAACTCTAAAGTTGCTGCTGCCATATGGGACCCTAAAACACAGTACAAAGAAGGAATAGGACTGGATGAAGATACCACGGTATTTACAGGCGAACTAATAGCAATATTGAAAGCAATGCAATACATAGCCACGATCAACAATAACAACAATAGATTCGTAATACTGTCAGATAGCAAAAGTGCTCTAAGTAAATTGGAAAAGTGGACAGGACATAACAATCATATTATTATAGAAATAATAAAAAACTTTATCGAACTCAAAGCCAAAGGCAAAGAAATATCTTTCTGCTGGATAAAAGCTCATTGCAATTTAAAACACAATGAAATTGTAGACAAACTAGCAAAGAGTGCTACAGAACTAGAAACTAACTGTGAATATAAGCTAACACTAAATGACGCATATGCTTATATTAATAACAACAAAATGAATAACTGGAAAGAATGGTATACCAACTCCAAAAAGGGACTGTATTATAAAAGTATTCAAACAGATATTCCATCTAAAGGCTGGTTTAGTGATTATCAAGGCAACAAGGTCCTGGTATCATATATATGTAGACTTAGGTTTGGTCACTCCTTAGTTCCAGAACATAAATATAAAATAGGATTGTCTGACACAAACTGTTGTGAATGTGGAGAATTAGGATCCGCAGAACATATGATATTAGATTGCAAACTAAAAGAAAAAGAAGTAGAACATTTTATAAATCAAATTCATACTAAACAACACATAAGAAAACCTTTTAGTTTACAAACACTGATTGCTACAAAAGATAAAAGTATCTACGAGATCCTAATTAAACACATTAATAATATAAAACTAAAATTGTGAAATTATATATATAAGTTACCTTTGTTTACCCCATTTGTTGACCCTCCTTTCCGTGGTCTGGTCTTGTTTGATTTTGCTCTGAAAGACCCCTGAGCACTTATGTATCCCAGTTAATAATCCTTAGGTTAGGAAAAAAAGAAAAAAAAACACATAATAAATAAATAAAAAAAAAAATAAAAAAAAATATATAAATAAATTACAAAAAAAAAATAAATTAAAATAATTAAAAAAAAAAGGAAAAAAAAAGAAAAAAAAAATAATAAAAAAAAAATAAAAAAAAAAAAAAATATGTGTGTATATATATATAAAATAAAAAAAAATGAAAGAAGCTATCATTAAAATAATAAGTACTTATATTTGTAAATCATTATTATCAAATAGGTCATTCATATTCAAAAATATAATGAGAGTATAACAGATATCTCATAAGATTTTAGTTAGTAAACAAATTTGGTTCGGCTAATGGATTAAGTCCACAGTCAAGAAATCCGATAGCACACATAGTTTATTGCATATATTATAATATATTATAATGCCATATTACAAGGTATTCTCCTTTCCCGCACTAGTGGAAAATTTACTTTCCCGCACTAGTGCGGGAAAGTGCCACTTTCGGAAACAAAATGCGTGCGGGAAAGTGGCTGTTTAGACACGTCCGTAGAAAAATACATTATCAATATTATTTAACCAACAACTCAAAATATTCCCGGTGCCATGTCAAATATTTAAAACTGTCAGTGTCATCATATTCTATTTGACTCAGTGCGTTGTATGACAAAGATAGCGAATGTTCGATTTGGAAAATATCACCACGGACATGGTGTCCATTTTTTTCGAATCCTGAAGAAACTAATAAATGTTTTTAAAAAATTTAAACGCAGAATGAAAGACTAAATCATTATCGAGGGCCGAAAGTCCCTTAGAATAAATAAAAAGTTTCTTTTGAATGAGATATTTGAAATTAAAAATCACACTACATTTTCTCTTAGTTTTTCACCCCTGTAACTTATTGAAATAAACATTATAGAAGTTTTCAGGGACTTTCGGCCCTCGACAATAACGTAATCTTTCATTCTACGTTTAAATTTTTCAAAAATACTTATTAGCTTTCTCAGGATTCGAAAAAAATGAATCCCCATTTGAATAGCATTGCAGCCGAAAATACGTACCCATCCTCTTAATGCGTTAGAAAGAAATCAAAAAACTGTGACGCACTGAAACATGCCCATGAGAAAGAAGGAGATTACCCCTAATATATTTGTCCAGGACAGCCACACCGTTGAATATTTTGGAAAGTACTTGGAAAATTTCTAAAACCAGATTAGACTAGGACTAGAGTATCTTTTGCCTTATTGCTCATTCTAATATTATTCTTATGTATATATTTTCAATCATTTTATGTCTTTCGTTGATCAATTCATTTAAGAAACCGTAATAATCTTCTTCTTTTGGCATCATAACCCCGGATGGATCTTTGCCTGTCTGGCCACGTCCTTCCATTCAGGTCTCTCTTGTTTCTTTCTTCTACATTGTCTTATATTCATAGTTTTCAGGTCTCCTTCCACGTCATCCAAACAACCCGTTCTAGATCTTCCTTTTTATTGTCTTCCTATAATTTTCTTTGTTGATGTTGTATTTTTTTGTCTCTGGACATGAGCAAGCCAAGACTCTCCGACTTGTAACAAATCTTACTTTATCGGGTCCCTCATTTGATTCATTAATCTCGTGGTTTCTTCTGATTCTCCATGTGTCGACTTTTTGTTTAATACTTTCGATGTCATCAATCTTTTATTAGCATGGTATGTACGATTCCCATTGGAAATACGTGCAATTATTTCGCTACTTACTAAATAGTCTAAGAGCTGGGAGCGGATTTTGTGCGTGATAAGTAATATGGAAAAACTATACGGGGATATGTTGAATTAGTTGTGTACATGACTTTCACCAACGGCCGGAAACCAGAGTTGGGGCCGAGGGTAGTTATAAGGGGTCAAAATCGCGGATTTTATTATTTTTTTTATGACGCTCACGATCGAGATAGTGCACCAAAATTTGGGAATAAGTAGGTCATGACGTACCTAAGTAAAATCTCTAGGGGCTCAACGCTGCGTGGCCGACAAAGGGGTGGGGGTAGGGGTGAATATAAAAAATATAAGGGGTTTTTTGCGACGTTCGTGATTGAGATAGTGCACAAAAATTTGGGTATAAGTAGACCATGACATAAATAATTAAAATCCCCAGAGCCGGAAACCAGAGTGCGCCAAAATTTGGGAATAAGTAGGTCATGACGTAACTAAGTAAAATCTCCAGGAGTGGAACGCTGCGTGGCCGACAAAGGGGTGGGGCAGGGGTGAATATAAAAAAATGTAAGGGGTTTTTTGCGACGTTCGTGACTGAGATAGTGCACCAAAATTTGGGAATAAGTAGACCATGACATAAGTAAGTAATATTCCCAGAGGCGGAAACCAGAGTGGCGGACGAGGGTAGTTATAAGGGGTAACAGTCGCGGTTTTTATTATTTTTTATTGTGGCGCTCATGATGGAGATAGTGCACCAAAATTTGGGATTAAGTAGGTTATGACGTAACTAAGTAAAATCTTCAGGGGCGAAACGCTGCTTGGGGTACAAAGGGGTGGTAGGCAGGGGTGAGTATAAAAATATATGGGGGTTTTTTTGCCGTTCGTGATCGAGATAGTGCACCAAAATTTGGGAATAAGTAGATCATGACATTACTAAGTAATATCTCCAGAGGCGGAACGCTGCGTGGGAGACAAATGTTGTACCGGGTCACAAAAAAAATAATACACACTTTTGTGTGTACTATTTACTTTGACCCCTTAAAACTACCCTCATCCTCAACTCTGGTTTCCGGCTCTGGGGATTTTACTTAGCTAAGTCATGGTCTACTTATTCCCAAATTTTGGTGCACATCACAATCTAGCACGTCGCAAAAAACCCCATATATTTTTTATATTCACACCTACCCCCACCCCTTTATCGGCCACGCAGCGTTCCACCCCTGGAGATTGTATCTAGTTACCTCATGACCTACTTATTCCCAAATTTTGGTGCACTATCTCGATCATGAGCGTCAAAAAAAAAATAATAAAAACGGCGATTTTGACCCCTTATAACTACCCTCATGCCAACTCTGGTTTCCGGCTCTGAGGATTTTACTTAGTTATGTCATGGTCTACTTATTCCCAAATTTTGGTACACTCTCTCAATCACGAACGTCGCAAAAAAACCCCTTATATTTTTTGTATACACCCCTGCCCCACCCCTTGGTCGGCCACGCCTGGTGATTTTACTTAGTTACGTTATGACCTACTTATTCCCAAATTTTGGTGCACTCTCTCGATCATGAGCGTCACAAAAAAAATAATAAAAACGGCGACTTTGACCCCTTATAACTACCCTCACCCCCAACTCTGGTTTCCGGCTCTGGGGATTTTACTTAGTAATGTCATGGTCTACTTATTCCCAATCCAATATCTCTCACGAACGTCGCAAAAAACCCTTTATATTTTTTATATTCACCCCTACCCCCACCCCTTTGTCGGCCACGCAGCGTTCCGCCCCTAGAGATTTTACTTAGTTATGTCATGACCTACTTATTCCCAAATTTTGGTGCACTATCTCGATCATGAGCGTCATAAAAAAAATTATAAAATCCGCGACTTTGACCCCTTATAACTACCCTCCGCCCCAACTCTGGTTTCCGGTAGTTGGTAAAAGTCATGTACACAACTAATTCAACATATCCCCGTATAGTTTTTACATATTACTTATCACGCACAACATCCGCTTCTATCTCTCCGACTAAAATTATTTTGATTAATTTATGGGCCCAGATATATGAAGGCATCCACGCGTTCGATGGTATAGTTGTCTATTGTAATATTATTTTCAAGGTCAGATGGCCTTTTAACGCTCATGTAATCTCTTTCTCATAGACACTTTTCAGTGCATCATAGTTTTTCGATTTCTTTCTAACGTATTAAGTTGGAAGTGACAGAAAAAAACGTACTTCCTTGATTATATTTATTCTAGCTGTTGATCGATGGCGCTATAATCGAAAAAAAATGATATACGAATTATATATATGACTATAACTTGCACAATTTATAAGACTATACATATCAAAGAAAATACCATTTTATAAATGTAATAAACACAATTGATTTGTTTTTATACCAAATTGCAAATAAAAGAGTTATACTGCAATACCCTTTTCATACTTGGCTGATTACGATTCTGACAACTGTCACTGTCAGATTTAACTAAAATGTCATGTTATAAATGTGTATTATCACGGACTTACCTTTTTTCTCTCACTTGTGACGCACTGAAAAATGCCTGTGAAAAGGACCATACCTGACTTTTGTTTAGCTTATTTTAAGTCCTTTTTTTCGTGCCTCAGGATCAATTTCCTTGAACACTTAGCCGTTGCTTGCTCCTACTAATGATAGCTATGCAGTCTTTTGTACTGATTAGGTATTAACTCTTGCAGGACCAACCTTTTATTAGAAACAGCGAGGACCAAGTGGGGTCAATAAATGTCCACACATAAATTAATCAAAAACGTGCTTCTTAATTTAAACTAATTTAAAAATAACACAAATAAAAAAATTATTCCTAGACGATAATGGAACAGTTGTTAAAAGATAATAATTTATAAAAAGGAATGAATCCCTCTCATTGGCTGTATACCATAATAAAAATTACCAAAGAAGTAAAAATCTTCCCTTGTAGATGGTATATAATTTATTTAAAATTTTCTAAAATAGATCCAAGTTGGACTTAAAGTGGGTACATCACTAGTACAATACAAACGTTTTCGGACTAATCAGTCCATCATCAGGTTTTTTTTTGTGTTTTATTGGCACTGGTTTTCACAACCAACTGGCCAGTCAATTTCATAATTGTTTTTTAGACTATAACTTATCACTAACTCAGGGGAGTAATGTGTAGTGTGTGTGTTGAGTAAGTGTCTTGTTACTCATCATCAGGTTAAAGCCTAAAATAAGTAAACCACTGTATAAAAATGACAAAGTTGAAATTTTGACTGTTAAAAAGTTAGGAAAAATTAAAACATGTGGTTACTTACTCCAGATCCAAAGTAGTTGAAGTGGTAAGGTCATTCGACCTACTCCTGTAGCTAGTTTCAACTACTTTGGATCTGGAGTAAGTACCCACATGTTTTAATTTTTCCTTAACTTTTTAACAGTCAAAATTTCAACTTTGTCATTTTTATACAGTGGTTTACTTATTTTAGGCCTTAACCTGATGATGGACTGATTAGTCCGAAAACGTTTGTATTGTACTAGTGATGTACCCACTTTAAGTCCAACTTGGATCTATTTTAGAAAATTTTAAATAAATTATATACCATCTACAAGGGAAGATTTTTACTTCTTTAGTAATAATAATTTATAATTGTCCCGGAGTCTTTGGGTTCAGTGGAATTGGCATCATCGTAGGATACCGAAACATTTGACTTCTTGCTGTGATTAGCAACTACATATTTCTGGCATTTTGAACAAATTATGGTTGTTTTGGCCCACTTATTTGTCTTTTTTTTTAGATATTGCTAATTTGTAACATTAATGGTATCGCCCCTTTCCATTTTGGGATGGTGTTGAAGGTATTCAAGGGGGATTATTTACAGTCCACTGTCAAGTTTTTATAAAAGTATGAGGAAATGAATTAAATTATAGAAATGCTAATTATGGCATCTAATAGGAAAGTAGTACGCCAACAACTAATAATTATTTGATATTTTTAGGAACAAAGGTATTTAGAAAATCGGATGTAATGCAATGTTGTGGATACTTTTTAACCCCTTGGTCCTTCTAGGGTTAATATGACCGTTACATTGGTTTTCCTAATGACTGCCCCAAGAACCAGGTTGATAGTGCGTCTCCTAGTCTCACTCCCAAATTGATGTCAAATAGGAGTCAGTTCTCCATCTATTCTAACTGTAGCTTTATCTTACTCTGATATCTTTGTTAGGTATACCTAGATTACGAATATCTTTTAGCATTTTGTTTCTTTTCACACTATCAAAAGATTGTTTAAAGTTTATACATATTATATAGTCCTCTGTTGTATTTAGATTATTTTTCCTGAATCGTTCTTAGTATGTATAATATATTATCAAAGAATATAAACGTTAATAGAAGGGTACTGTCCTGTAACGTTTCAGCATAGGATATTGTGCACCTACTGAGTAGGTGCATGTGGCCTGAAAATGACTACGGTATTTTCAAGGGACAAATAAACGTGACCATCTGTTCCATTCAAACTCTTCTTCTAGGAGAGTATATATTCTTTGATATTATATTGCCTGTGGTGCCTCTATTTTGTCTGAATCCGTTTTGATAATCACCGATTACATTATCGGAGTATTCTAACAAACTAACATAAATAATACCAGAAAGAATTTTGTATACTACATTTAGCAATCTAATTGGCCTATATTTCTGGCATTCCCTCTTATCTCTTTTCTTATATATTGGCTGTATAAGGCATTCCTCCGGCATTTGCTCCCTGGTTCATATTCATATTCTGTAATCATCGTCACTTTAAAATATAATAGTAGAGGATCCGATATAAGGTCAAACTCCACTGATCTGTTTAATGAATAAAAATAATTTGATATGTAATTTAGTATATGGATGCGAAACCTGGCAACAGAATAAACGAACAGAACAGAAGTTGCTCGCACTGGAAATGGACTTATGGCGAAGATCGGCCTGCATCTCTAGGGTCTCACACATAACAAATGAACGATGACAAGATATTATGAATAGGAAAACAAACATAATAGAAGAAATCCAAGAAAAACAACTTTGTTGGTATGGCCACAAAGAATGTAGGAATATCGACTCCCAAAGTTGATAATGGAATGACAATCCCCGGAAAAAAGAAAAAGAGGACCGAAAACTAACTGGATAAGTGGAACCCAGAAAGTAATGTCTGAGAGAGATCTATGACCCCCGAAAGAAAAAAAATTTAATGTCGTTAAAAAAAAAATTTAGTTGTTGTATTTGTCCCATGCTAACTCAACATTTCTACTAAATCAAAGAAGAAAAAGAAGATTGTGTATTGATAGACAGTTGCCCCTAGCGTGAAATTTTTTATCTTGTCATGTTTGTCCCACACCAACCAAAATTGCCAGTTAACTAAAGAAGAAGAAGATGAAGAAGAAGCAAATTGTACAATGTACTAACTCCAAATTGTAAGCGAATAAGGGATTTTTCCCTTATTCCGCGACGATGAGCTGGCCAAATACCCAAGTAGGTGGAGGCCAATAAACTGAAGAAGAAGAAGAAGAGATCTACGACCAGGAGATTGGACAGAATTGGAGAATAGGAACCGGAAGGCGCAGGATGCTATAAACCTGACGATAAAGATGACGATTTTCAAGGCTCAAAACATAAGTAAAAAATATCATTTTTGTAATTACGAAGTACCCAAATTAAAGTTCAAACACTATTCTATCAATTCTTGATAAGTATTTTGGACTTATTTTATTTTAAAATATTGTTTCTTAGTTGTTAATGCAGCCCGATCGCCCGTCTTTCCATATTAAGGAAATCATTAACAATTAAAAAAAAAACTATTTAGAATAAAACATGGCAAAAATTCTTATCGAGACCTAATATTGTTTTAACTTGAATTTAGGTACTTGATGATTACAAAAATAATATTTTTACTTGCCTTTTTGAAAATCGTCATTTTTCGTTTGTTTAGTGTTAACTGCCTGGACCGATTTTTTTAATCTATAAAAAAGTCATTTTTTAATTATTATTAATTATTGTAGTAAAGAAAAGAGAGACGTTCTCACAAACAATTTATTTTACAACTGACGATCGGTTTCGCTGTCTACACTTTGCACAGCATCTTCAGGCCCCGGTTAAAGTAAAATTAAATGTTTCCGGTATAAGGGAAGAATATAGTAGTAGTATTTAATATCATACGTTTTCTCTGCACATTGCTAAAGGGAGGGTTGGTAGAGGGATAGATTTAAATGTAATATATTAACAAAACATTGGCAGGATATTGAGGGGATTAGTAAGAAAACACGACATTAAACTGAGAAACGAAAAATTGTTAGTTATATATAAAGTGATGTTATTTTTAATTAATTGTGTAGATTTTATTTATATAGGATTATTAGATGTTGTTCAGGATGTTCAAGAACTTATAGATGTAAAAATTGGGTGTGCAATTTTTTAGACAAGATTGGTCGGATATGCAATAGTTGTGATCTGATTGTAATCTGATCATGCAATAGTTGTGATCTGATCACAACTATTGCATATCCGACTAATCTTGTCTAAAAAATTGCGCACCCAATTTTTACATCTATAAGTTCTTGAACATCCTGAACAACCTCTAATAATCTTATATAAATAAAATCTAAACAATTAATTAAAAATACCATCACTTTATATATAACTAACAATTTTTCGTTTCTCAGTTTAATGTCGTGTTTTCTTACTAATCCCCTCAAGATCCTGCCAATGTTTTGTTAATATATTACATTCAAATCTATCCCTCTACCAACCCTCTCTTTAGCAAAGTGCAAAGAAAAAGTATGATATTGAATACTACTACTATATTCTTCCCTTATACCGGAAACATTTAATTTTACTTTAACCGGGACCTGAAGATGCTGTGCAAAGTGTAGACAGCGAAACCGGTCGTCAGTTGTAAAATAAATTGTTTGTGAGAACGTCTCTCTTTTCTTTACTACAATAATATGGACTCACACATGCAACTCATTTATTATTTATTATTAATTAATTATACCCAGAACAAAATTATATCGGGCACCCCTTGTTTTTTTATAATATTGTTAACATACTAAATTACATATCAAATAATTTTTATCAATTTAACTATCGGTGCAGTTCGACCTTATATCGTATCTTAGACTATAAAAAATTAATATTGGCACTAATCTTTAGATCCGGTTATAGGGGCTAACGAAAAAAAAACTAACAAGCGGACTTGATATTTTGATAAAATGCTCGTCATTGGTAATAAATAATAAAACTGCAAATATTTTCAAATGAATGTACTAAATATATGACTTTACAGTTTAATAAATTATAAATAATAGAAACATCTTAACCTACTGGTAACAATAAATGCGCAAATAAAAACATGTTTCTCTCAAATATGGTTTTATCACAGTAATACAATTTTTAAAATAATACTTACTACCAACGAAACTGAATCCACTCTGTTTTGAAGCATAATCGGTTTATAAAAGCTCTTGCTTCTAGAAGTAATTGACTATGTAATCAAAGTACGAAATAGTTGCCAGTGTCATCACTTGCAATTAAAACCAATTTTTTCAGAGCAGTCTAAAATATTCAGATGTATAAGTTAATCTGTCCCTATAGGAGATAACACAATAAACAAGAACCGTTGGTTGCCAGTTATCTACAAAGATCTAAATGCAACATATGATATGCATATTTGGGGATTTAAAAAACATTATCTATTTAAAGGGAAATACCAACAATAAGCAAAATAGATATTTTATCAAAAATGCCTCTTTGAGTATTAAAGAGGAGGAACATGAATTTTCGATAGTTACACATAAATTTTAAAAAATTGCTACATATACTGGTGGTGATACTGGTTTGTAGATGGCCACCTAAATGTGTTTCTATCGCGTAGGACTGCAGATTATTACAGGAGCAGTTTTAAATTTCAGATTTCTTTCAGATTTTTTTGAAAAATGGTTTTAGTTTAAGTTGTTACTCATGGAACCAGTATCGGTCATCAGTCATAATTATGGATACAGCGATAGTGAACAAACAGAAAAATGACCTATTTTCGCGTGTCTAAAAGCTGAAATAATAGTTTGGCTACATAAAAAAATAGAATGTGATAAGTTAACGCTTAAACTGCAACTACTGCATATTGTATGAGTGTATAAATCCAGATATATTAAATACGTCACAGATGGAGCTATACATGCAAATGGTACAATTATTTTGCAGCTGCACTCATGTCATTGCGAATTAAACGCGATAGAACTCATGAACACAAATAAAAAATTCAGTGGCCCTTTTTGTTTCTCCTGACTATATTTGACATTTTTTGATAAAGTATTAATTTATCGAGCTAACTTTGTACAGAATTACCGTGTAATATAGTGAATTACAAGTAAATTTCTTAAAATGTTTATAACTTATTCTCCTGATATTGGTATGTCATTAGTTGACTATCTGTAAAAATATAACCACAACAGTAGTAGCTGTTATATTTGTAAATGTTCTTTTGTGTATATCGTCACTTGTTATAAAATAAAAATTTAACCAAAATTCTACTGTCAAGTGGTAACATTTAAATTGGATTAATGTTTATAAAAACTGTCCATACTAGTGATTGTAGTCTTTACTGCAAACTGTTACTGGAAACCCCTATCTGCCACTTAAGAACCTGTACCCCCTATAAACTAGGGATGACGCCTCTGGCGACTATTTCGTATTTTGATTTTAGTGTATAACACAGATGAGCAACGTCAACTATTGAATAAAAGTTAACTCGTTTTACGGTATTTTTTGTTGTAGACGTACTGTTAAAATGTGTTTCTTATTATCGCACGATATTCAGATCTAAAATATTTTTGAGTTAATAAATCTCTTTTCATTTGCGCATTTCATTTAATAATTATATAAAAATATATGAATCAAAATAATACAGATTTTAGAAGATACACTGCACACTATTTCCAATTTTTCTTATTAAACCACATAAATCGTGAAAAAATCTTAAAATTATGAGCATTGAAAATATTGTTAAACTATTAATTTGTTACAATTTCCCTAATCGAGGAAGAAGAATTATGAAATGTCAGAGATCTAACCTCATGTATTTGCTAATCAGTTCAAGAATTATATACCGGGTGGTGAATTGGAAAACGGGCCGTAGGAAACTCAATGTAAAATTCTAAACTGTTTAATTCCTGCTTCCCTAATTATTTTACATCAAAAGATATTAGAAACTATTTGTAGAGGATTGAAATCAGTATTGAAAACAACTGTTAAAATCGTTCTACAAATTAAACATATTCCAAAATTTTGTAAAAATGTAATACATTTTTCAGTTTTTCAGTCCAAAATTAGGCCACACACAGTGCACTAATGTATTACAAGTTATTATTTTCACATTTTTGAACCGTCAATATTCTTGTTTTATCATTTACTCATTTATTGTTTAAAAACAATACAGTTGATAAGATACCCTCAGTTGCGGAGAAAGTATTAATAATAAAGATGTTTTATTCAGTCAATGGTGTGAGCACTGTCAGTTAAATAGTAACGTGTGGCCTAACTTTTACACACATATCTACTGTGGCAAATGTATTATATTTTTTAAAATTTTGGAATGCGTTTAAATCGTAGAACAATTTTAAATTTTGATTTTAATACAGATTTCAATCAATCTACAAATATTCTCTCATGACTTTTTTGATGTAAAATAATTAGAGAAGCAGGAATTCAACAGTTTAGAATTTTACATTGAGTTTCCTATGGCCCGTTTTACGATTCACCACCCGGTATACTGATTTTTCTTTGGTATTCATTTCAAAGTTGTGTACTATTCTCGTTAGTTCTACGGTGTTTTATTTTGTAATAAGCGGTATTGCACAATTATGGATTAGTCTGACTTCACCGTTCAATATCAAAGAAAATACTTTTGCTAATTCCTCTAGAATTATTATATTTATTTGAGTTACCCATTCAGGATGTCTATCATAGGTACATCTGCAATTCGCCATATTTTGAGCACTACTCCAGTAGATCTCATAGATTAATTTCTAAAAAAACACATCTAAATAAGTATATTTTTAAATCAAATAAGTTATTCACGATTGCAACAATCTCGTGTTTTGCTCTTTATCAACTTCTTTTGTGGTCTCCAGTTAAACCGTTTTTCTGACTGCTTTATTTTTTAGTCTGTCTTTCTTTTTTGCGTATTTTTGATTTTAGTAAGGGGTCAAACCCATTCTTTAATTGAAATTTCGCTCTTTCTGATATAATTGTTTCACCTTTTTCAACATAACCATTTAATAACTTTGTAAATGAACCCCTCATAATCCACATTTTCCGCTCAAGTCTACGAACTCCTGTTCATTGCAATCTATTGATAAATTTGAAACATATTATGTTTTAAAAAACTCTTAACATGAAGTAAAAACCACTTCTATGTAATAGGTATATTTATTAAACATTTTAAAAAATCTCAATGGATTGAATAAAATATGTCCAATTCAGAACGTTTTCGGACCCATCCGTCCATCATCAGTGAATTCAAATACTTGCTAAATAGCCCCAGAACCAAACAATGGTTGAAATTATAATTCAATCTACATTATGTTGAAGTAATATTGATCAGGCTAAACGCCGATGTTAAAAAATATAACCTCCGGGAACATGGTGAAACTCTATCAAGAGACTTAATCAACCATCTTAGGCCAACGTTGACTACCAAGTGTCAAAGGTTTGTCTTTGACAAACACTTTGACATAAACAAACCTTTGACACTTGACTGTCACAAACTTTTG
The DNA here is from genome assembly GCF_917563875.1 of Diabrotica virgifera virgifera. NCBI lineage: Eukaryota > Metazoa > Arthropoda > Insecta > Coleoptera > Chrysomelidae > Diabrotica > Diabrotica virgifera. The sequence continues at coordinate 143,030,303 of NC_065443.1, read as the reverse complement.
ACACTTGTAGTCAACATTGGCCTAAGATGGTTGATTAAGTTTCTTGATAGAGTTTCACCATGTTCCCGGAGGTTATATCTTTTAACATCGGCGTTTAGCCTGTTCAATATTACTACAACATAATGTAGATTGAATTATGATTTCAACCATTGTTTGGTTCTGGGGCTATTTAGCAAGTATTTGAATTCACTGATGACGGACTGATAGGTCCGAAAACGTTCTGAATTGAACATATTTTATTCAATCCATTGGGATTTTTTAAAATTTTTAATAAATATACCTATTACATAGAAGTGGTTTTTACTTCATAGTTTTTTAACTATATGGTATACAGCCAACCTAGGGAACTACCCCCTTTTTAGTTGATATTATGTTTTGTGATTTGTTAATTTATGATACTCTTAATCTTTTTAGTCTTTTCTTCTATCTTTACTGATATAATATCTGATATCTGGACATAAAATCTTCATCTACTTTAGGAAATCCGGCAATTTTATTTATGCTTCTAACTTCTTGTAGTTAAAGTTCACACAGTTTGGTGTGTTGAGTAATGACTTGTTTCCACAAAAACAGCTCATATGGTACGAACATGTACAATGAATGGTAAACAATAGACTTCTACTAGGAATGTGCTGCTAGGACTGCCACTATTTAATATTGTTTTAAAGCTGATTTCTTGTAACTTTTTAATATTACAATATTTACTATCTTTAATGGAAATTAACCACAATTTCAGCTGAAAATGTTTAATGTGATGTTTCGATTTCCATTTCGGAAAAATTATCAAAATTTGGAACTTAAAAGTAGAAACGAAAATAAACGTCAAAATCTCAATCTCTCAATCAATAAAACGAGAAAACCTCAAAATAAACGTATTTTCTACTGAAATTGTGGATAGTTTCCATTTAAGATAGCAAATATTGCCATTATTTTTAAGTAAACTTGTATAGTTTGTACTATAACTGGTATAGTTCTGCAGTGCACCTTTTTATTTCTGTTAACGATATTCTTGTTTTATCTCTACCTTTTACACAAATACAATACAATTTATCCAAACAATTATTCATTAATAAGAACTGAAGCAGTTAGTTTCTGTTAGAAGATCTAAGATATAGATAATACAAGAAATTTGTGCGAATACTAACGTCCTCAAAACATTAGCGTGAATAATAAATAAATAGACTAAATTTAAAGCAAATAAAATCAGTACATAGGAAATATAACTTTTATTTTTAATAATGTTAACGTTTAATCTTTGAGTAATTTCTGAATCACAGACAGAATGAAGTTTAAAATACTGCTAAAGTCAAAAGAAGCTTTTCTCATTGCATTAAATACTAGAGTGATTCAAACAGCCACGAATTTGACAGATTTTAACAAATATCGAATCTATATATTTTGATTAACAGTTCAAAATTATCAGCTATACGGTTTGTTTATGTTTCAGTTGCAAATTCAAACAGTTTGATTTTCTTGTAATAAAATCGTTTGTTGGCTGTCATCGATTTTAGGATATATCTTCAACTAATAATGGGCGATAATAAATATTAACTTATACAAAAATTTATGGGTCTCATTTTATACAAAAATTGTTACTAGGAAATCGAAAATTCTTATCACCGGAAGTAAATGTCATGAAGCAATACGACTATTAATTAATGTAAATGTAGACTTCTTTCATATTTGTTGAATAGTTTAAAGATGAGACAACATTTGGACGGAATTCTGTAGAAAGGAACCAAACCACAAATATGTACTTTTCCTATTAACAGTCTCATAGGTTGTAAAATACCCGTAGATACTTGTGCAAAAAAGAACCAAGCCACATAAGATAATATACCGTCCTCTATGAGCGAAAGAACCAACCAACATTATCGTTGCAGCATGACAGCATTCTGCAGAAAAGATCCATGTGGGTTGGTTTCTTTATGCAAATTCACTTAAGTTATTTTGCAGAAGGGAACCAAGCTACAAAAGTGGATTTTCTTAAAACAACTGTTTTCTTGAATTCACGGGACTTCCAGAACAAATTATTAAATCCCAGTAATTTTATATTAACATTTTCTTAGATTATACGCCTGATTTTGTAACTCAATAATGGAAAATAAATGTTTGTTAACTTTGAATTCACTAAGTTGTTTGTCAGAAGGAAACAAAGCCACAAAAGTGGATTTTTTTAAACAACTGTTTTCTTGAATTCACGGGGCTTCCAGAACAAATTATTAAATCCCAGTAATTTCTGAAGTTATACTTCTTTAGGCACGAGGGTGAATTTTTACATTCCCCGGCGCACGCGCACTCCGACAGTATAGTATTAGTCGCTACATCTTTATGTAGCGCAAATAAGGTGTGCGTGAAAAGAATATATTATTGAAGTTATTCTTCTTTAGGCGTGATTGAAAGTAAAATTTTTCATAAATCTGCGCGCATGCGCACAGAGACAGTATGTAGTTGGTTTTTAATCTTTCAAGACAGTATCTGTATCAGCGCAAATAAGTCATTAAAAGAATATATTAGTGTTTTTAGCAAATGTATTATTTATTATAATTTTTGTGTCTTTGAATTTCTCTTCTTCTGTAGTAATATAATAAAATATGTAGGTATAACATTTTTATCACGATACGACTCAATCTATTTGTCACCGTGTTATGTAATTATATCCGAAACTTACGTGTCAATTACAGGAGACTCGGTGGTCTAGTTGTTGAGCGTTCGGTCAGAGATCGAAAGGTCCCGGGTTCCAATCCTGGACGATTCATTTTTTTTTATTTTTGGTTGTTTTAATAAAAAATTTTTGAAAGTGGTAGATAAGACAGTTAGTTTAATATTTAAATAGAATACAAATAACCTGTTAAGTATATTTACTTCGTTAAAATTATATAATAGAAGAATAACTTCTTATGTGCGTACAAAGTACACACACATTCTTTTTTAGTGTTTTTAGCAAATATATTTATTATAATTTTTGTGTCTTTGGATTTGTCTTCCTCGGGAATAAGATATTTTATAATAATAGTAAGTATATTTAAGTATTTTTGTATACCTACTTCACGTGGTCTATTAAATTTGTCAGTATGTATGAGAAATCTTCTAACCTGTCAAAGCAAAGGGAGTATAGCTCAGTGGTAGAGCGTGTGAACGGAGATCGAGAGGTCCCCGGTTCGAATCCGTGTGTTTTCTAATTTTTTTTTTTATTTTTGGTATTGTTTTAATAAAATAACCTGTTGAAAGTATATTTATTTCGTTGATATCATATACTAGAAGTATAACTTCTTACGTGCGTACAAAGTACACACACATTCTTTTTTATATTATACGCCTGATTATGTAACTCAATAATGGAAAATAAATATTTGTTAACTTTGAATTCACCTAGGTTATTTTGCGAAAGGGAACCAAGCCACAAAAGTGAATTTTTTTTAAAACAACAACTATTTTCTTGAATCAAACAGTATGTGTGAAATCAAATCTAATGCATATATTCACGATTTTAATGTTAAACCATGATTATTTTTAATAGAAAATTTAAAATTTTATCGTAAAGTTTTTGGCTAATATCTCAGTTTTAACAAAGTGTGGTTTGGATCCTTTCTGCAGAATCCCGTCCATTTAGATTCAGGGTTCGTGAAAATAGCTATAAGTGATGTCCACAGAACGAAATATTTGAGTTTAGCAGTGTTGTCATGTCCTTATAAGGTATATGTTGTACGCTTTAAATATACAGAGAAAGCTTTGAAAAGTACATTTTTATTATATCATTTTATGGATTCTGCTTTTTTAAATTTATATAAAACATGAACGAATAAACATTTGTTGTTTCTTTTCAGTTGATTATGTTTTGCAGTTAATTATTAGAATTGTTTTGTTATGCCATTTGCCCTGATAGATTAGTGGATAGATTTGGCAATAGAGTCCGAACGTTTGAATTTTCGGTTGCCAGATTGCCACAGCTGTTCAGCAGGTATCAATTTTATGACCATTTCTTTATTATTTTGAAATTAATTTTTTTCGAGATACAAAGTGAAAAACATTAAGGACTGTGTAAGAAAGAGGAAAGCAGAATGACAACAAATAAAGTACTAAAGAAGGCGAGAGATGGTTTCCTAATAGGGACGAAGATCAGTTTGAACCCACGAAAACGATGGAATGACAATTTACAGGAGGCATAATAAAAAACAGAAAGATTTATGTCTACAAAAAATGAAGAAGATTTATGGAATCTAATTTCTTGTTTCTATTTTTTTCTCTGACTAAAAACTAGCCGATAAATAAACTGTCGTAGAATTTGCGGTTGAACATTTGGCACTCTCAAAAAGAATTTTTTTAAAATCATTACAAATTGTGGCTGTTTTTTTTTCTGTTTCTTTAGAAAAAAATTAATATAAAAAATTTCCATAATTTAATATAAAAAAGTGAGCCCATAAAACGAATCCAATCATATAAAATAAAGAACATATATCTACATTCGAGAAATAAATTTATTGGAGTAATTACTGTAGAATCTACTATTAAGGTAGTTTTTGTATATTCTGCTATCCGACTACTATCTGATAAAATTTGAATACCTGTTTATCAATGACAACGAATGTAAGAAAATAAATCATTAAATGATATCTCCAAGCATACATACATCAAGATTGCACTTAATGAAAGCTGAAATGATGGAAAATGAGAGGATTCCCAAAAAGTGTGTAAAATCCAATCTCGACGAAAGAAAGCTGAGCGGTCCACGAAGAGGATAAAGACTTTGGCCTGAGGATAAGAAGATAAGTGACGCTGGACAGGAAAGTTTGGAAATTGAGATGTGGAAAACGCTTAATTTCTATATGCAATATACGGTCAGGATAAGTAGGGTAGCTGGAAAGAAGAGAATATAAAACAGCAAAAGAAATTAAGTAATACAGGTTTGTTCCAACACATAATTTTTGTACGGTCCAGAAATCGTCACGAAACTGCTTGTAACGTTTTTATGCGCATGTTCATCATTTGTATTATACTGTCCGGTGACGGTAATTGGAAAACCGATCCTATAGTGCGCAGGTCAGTCCAACTAGTACTTGCATTTATCCGTGTACTGAAATGATCGTCACGAAACTGTCACTGGAAGATCACAATTTTTGTTGGAACAGTCGGAAGGACGATGCGATGAACGATCATCTGTTTGTTGGAACGTATTTTGATTACTGGGCAGGAGCATGATCGTTACATGACGGTTTTTTGTTGTGTTGGAAGAAATGTACAGAAAAATGTTTCATTGCAGAGATTGCATTGAAAGATTCCGAAAGTACTGGTGGTTTATGACACATATAAGCGATCGCAACAATATGTAACAAGCAGAAAATATTGATTGTGTTTTATGAACTCACTTAAAACACACATAAATTGTATATACAACAATTTTCATAGTCTGTTGTTAAATTGCATTAAAATCAATTACAAACTAATTAAAATTCTAACAATGCTTTTTATGACATGTTCTACAATAAATTCAAGGTTTGAGCAAAACACAAGTCTTATTAATGGAATATGAATATTGATATTTTATTTGAAGATATTAAATTTTTATTATCATTAAGGATAATAATAATAATTTTTAATTATGAACTTAAACGGACCAAAGAGTGTCCATTTAATGTCTCAATCCTTTTATTAGTGATGCTACATGGAACAATTAGCAATTATAAATTAATTTAGATGAATTGATCAAGTAACTAATTGGATGAAAGTGTTCCCAAAAGAAATATTTCAGCTGTATGTATTATAGTTGATAGCATCAATAGTGCTAAGCATTGTGACATTATAGTTTTTTTTGCGAAGCTTTTCTTTTGAAGCGCATGCTTTATATCCAAATAGGTGGTGTTCTCTGCAAAACACTATAAAATGCTATGCTTCTGTCGATACTAAAGGTTAGATGCACGAATATAATTTATCAACAATTATTCCATGGCCAGCAACTTCACCAGATTTTAGTGACATTGAAAACATCAATTTGTAGAAAAAATTTAAGAGAGCCTGTACACCTCGACACATAAAGGTATAAGAGGTTTTCGATTATGTATGTATGTATGTATGAAAACATATGGAGAGAAACAAAAATTGAAGTGGAATGGCAACGCTACCACTAATAGATATAATTATATTAGTCCAGGGCGGATCTGTTTTGAGATGGACGTTGAGAGGTGACTCAAATTTTTTTGCAAAAATTGCTTGAAAATAAATCAAATAATAATATTTGAGTTATCCTCCCTCTCAAAAAGGTCCGGAACATTGTTTAAATAATCACAATGTCAAGAATTGGAGGAAAAATTCGACTTTTTCCTTCGTTTTTTGATTATAACTTTAAAAGTATTCATTTCCGAGAAAAGTTGTACTGACATAAAAGTTGCGTAATTCAATTTACTACAACATAGAATTGGTTAAAACTTTAAAAAATAGTCACCCTAGTTGCAAAATAGCAATAATTGCGAAAAAACCATACAAAAACAAGTATTCGCATTTTACGTTTTTCAATCATTTATGCTACACTTAGGACTAGCGTTACCAGGTGTCCCGATTTGCGCGGGACGTCCCGATTTTCAGGGGTCTGGGGACGCGTACCGATTTGTACCTAATCGGGACACTAAATGTCCCGATTTTCACCCACGAAAACCAATTTCAGGAGGACTTGCAGTGAATTTTATAACTATGTTATAAAAACAAGGCACTCCTAAAAGCGGCAAAATCGAATGAAAAATATAATTTTAATAAAAAATAAATAATGAACGGGAAATACGGCGATACCGTCTAATATAGTTAATATAGATAATTCTAGTTCTATAGAATTTTACTTAGTTAATACTTTTCGAGTTATTTACGATTGAAAATGTTTATTTTTTGACAGAAAAATCACGTTTTCAGGCGATTTTCACAAATAACTCAAAAAGTAAGTATTTGATCGCAAAAAAAAATATTCTTAGCAATAGTGTAGCATGATATAAAAAAATTAAAAAATTGTGAACTCGTAAAGTCTATAGACCCAACAAAAGCAAAGTTGTAGCTCATGAAAAATATGTTCTTATTCATCAAATTCCAAATCAAATATTTCAACGTGAAATAACCAAGAAATGAAGCATTTTTCGGGAAAAACCAATTAAAACTTTTTTAATAAAGCTTTATTTTTATGTTTTATAAAAGTTTCTAGCATCAAAACTAAGCGAGTTATGGTCAAAATCAAGTTGACTCCTTTTTTTTTGGTAAAAAAATCGTGAAAATCTCCCCCTACTTAGCACCCCAAATGAAATTAATCGTTACTGCTTTACAAACAATTTACTTTACTGAAGTATTTTTTACATGATTGAAAGGCCCGAACGAGTCACTAATCACAAGTGTATGCAAAATATGAACAGCCATATTTTAACCAATTTTTGTCTTACAGAAAAACAAAATGAATCTATCATATTTATAAAAGCAAAACCTACCTACTTTTTACTCATTGAGATTTTTAGTATCCCTAATACTTTTTAAGTTATTTTGAAAAAAAGGCATTTTCCAATATTTTTGGAAAATTTGTTTTTACTATAAAACCAATTTTTTTCAAAACTAAGCACTCCCAACCGCTAAACCTTACAGATCGTATAAACAATACACATATAAAATAAATGGTAAAGCGGTAACGATTCATTTTATTTACGGTGCTAAATAGGGGGAGATTTTCACGATTTTCTTTACCAAAAAAAGGGGCCAACTTTATTTTGAGCGTAACTCGCTTAGTTTTAATGCTAGAGACTTTTATATAAAACAAAATTAAAGATTTTTTAAACACTTTAAAAAATTTTAATAGGTTTTGCCCGAAAATTGCTTAATTTTTTGATTATTTCAAAATGAAAAATTCGATTTGGAATTTGACGAATAAGAACGAATTTTTGATGAGCTACAACTTTGCTTTTACTGGTTTTATCGACTATCTGCAAATACAATTTTTTTGCTTTTTTACATTTTTGCTAAGAATATTTTTTTCGATAAAATTACTCAAAAAGTATTAACTTAGTTTAAAAATTATATAGAACAAAAGTTTTTTAGAATTAGTCAGTTGATCCATTTTGGGACTTATTTAAACGCGCGTTTTTTCACCCCAAGAAGGGGTGAATGCCACCCCCCAAGTAAAAGCAACCAACGGTACAAGTTCAACTTTGAAGTAGACAGTAAGTATGTAGAACCAAAAACCAGATTTTCATTAAATTCGGAGTTGACTCTGAAAATTACACTCCAACTGCCAAAACGGTCATTTACTGGGCTATTATTGTTTATTTGTCCCGATCTACAACCCTAAATCCCGATTTGTTTTTGCCTATGTACCGATTAAAAACATATGGGACCTGGCAACACTACTTAGGACCTTCATATTTCACCAAGAAAAACTTTATGATACAGTAAAACAATACTGTAAATTTCATTAAGATCGGTTCAATTGATTTTGCAAAATAAATTTTGCAATACAGCTTTCGCAAAAAGATTCATTTCTTCAAAATGTTACAGGACTGAAAATAAAGCAGATAGCAAGTTGAATTTTTTTTTGCTTATAGAAGTGTACTGTACCTTTCATTTGCAATTTTCAAAATTAAAATCGATTAATTACCACTGCGTCAGAAAATTTTTGAAATAAACAATAATTTTTGGTGCTACGCGCAGGACAGCGGTCTTCGATTCACACAGGTTGATTTCCACCAAAATTTCTTCCAATCTTTATCTAATATATTATTTTCTTACTCTATATTTTGTTGTATTTTAATTTTTTAATTCCAAAAAAATCAAACTAATTTTATTATTGTTTGTGAAATATTGTTTAAACAATTGCATATGTTTAAAAATAATAAACTTTTATTATTTAAGTTAAAATATATGAACAAAGAAAGTTTTTGCTAATAAAAGTGTTATTTCAAAGGATAGAGTATGTGTTTTTATTTTGCAATAAACAAATTTATTTATTTATATCGAAATGTCATAAAAATTAAAATGTATCAATCATTATCAAAGGTCATTGGAATGCCCAATAATAGCAACCTATCCGCTGTCCTGCGCGTAGCACCAATAATTAATGTTTATTTAAAAAAATTCCTGACGCCGTGGTGTTAAGCGATTTTAATTTTGCAAAATTGCAAATGAAAGGTACAGTGCACTTCTATATGCAAAAAAATTTTCAACTTGCTATCTGCTTTATTTTCAGTCCTGTAACATTTTGAAAAAATGAATTTTTTTACGAAAGCTGGATTGCAAAATTTATTTTGCAAAATCTATTGAACCGATCTTAATGAAATTTACAGTATTGTTTTACTGTATTATAAAATTTTTCAGGGTGAAATATGAAGGTCCTAAGTGTAGCATAAATGGTTGAAAAACGTAAAATGCGAATACTTGTTTTTGTATGTTTTTTTCACAATTATTGCTATTTTGCAACAAGGGTGACTATTTCTTAAATTTTTAACCAATTCTATATTGTAGGAAATTTAATTACGTAACTTTTATGTTAGTACAACTTTTCTCGGAAATGAATACTTTTAAAGTTATAATCAAAAAACCAAGAAAAAAATCGAATTTTTCCTTAATTTTTTGACATTTTGATTATTTAAACAATGTTCCGGACCTTTTTAAGAGGGAGTATAACTCAAATATTATTATTTGATTTATTTTCAAGCAATTTCTGCAAAAAAATTTGAGTCACCTCTCAACGTCCAAATGTACCAATATTTTTACAGATGCGCCCTGGTCTATATTGTATTCAAGTAATAAAAATGTATCCAGGTAAATTATAATTGTGATTACAGCTTGCTAAATTGATATGATTGCAAAAACTAAAGAAAAATCAAAATATCAAGAAACTCTGAAAAGACGAAAACCGAGTTATGCTGAAAAATATATAAAAGTTTATTTTATTAAAGATTTTTTTGAACTTTTGATAAAGCATGGAATACAAAAACTTAACACGATGACGCAAATATATAAATATTGAGAAATAGGCGAATAATGTGATGGGAAACCTAAATTTAGTGCATTTTTGATTAAATACTTTGAATATATTAAAATCATTGTATATACAAATAGTGTGTTTGGATTTGTTAGAAAAAGCTAATTTTTTTTCAACTTTTATAACCTTAGTTTTATTAGGTTTCAACAATTCAAAACATACAAATCAATAAATATATTAAAATAGCTCCTGACTGTAAGACCAATGGGAACTTTTTCCAATGGGAGCTACCAATTTTTTACGTAGTAGTTTTTTAATGTCGAAATGTGCGATTAGGAACGTTAGATTTTACTGTACAAAAATTTATTTGTCAAAACTAATCACATATTGTGCTGAGCAACAATCCAAATGAGCTAAGTGAGGAAATGAATTTATCCATTAATGATGAGAGAACATGTGACAAATAAAAATGTCTATACACTAATGATGTCTTGTCTACAACTTTCTGTACTGTGTGAAATAACACAAGAATGTGTACTGTAACGAGTGTTAACAAACTAGTAGAGACAAAATTATTCAAGCTGTGACAAACTGACGTAAGACAATAAAACCAGATGACTTGACAGAATTTTTCAGTAACAACACACATGTTTTTGATTATAAAAAGTATATAACTTCCAAGATTTCAGTTATTTATAACAAACATATCCTGTACAATTACAGCTTTCTACAACTTCTGAGCTTCCAGCTCATTTACCTTTATTTTAAACATGAAATCTCAGAAATACAAAAAATGGCTGTGCCATTTACTGTCAGATTATTTTTACAACAAAGCGCATTCACAGTAGGCGTATAAAAACTATTCGAACACATATTATAAATTTCACAGACAAATAAACCTGATCTGGCAGTGTCTATGCTTTTTTATACATACTAATTTGTTATTTATTAAATCATTTAGTTTTTATATTTGTCTTCTAGAGTAGAAGGTACAAAGAGATAAGAAGAAGCTTTATTTGATTGGAATCATTAAATTTTGTTTTAAAACCTATCAACAATATCACTAGCAAGATATAACGAGTAATTGATTCTTTATCCCAACACCTCATGAGTCTTACAGCCAGGACCAAGATACAAGAATGAAATTACAAACAATGTTACTTGGTTTCGTTTGGAACTTCAGTCGTATTATCACCAATTTTATTCAGTACACCTTCAAACGTATCTAACGCAGATGCTAAAGATAGTTTTAGTCCCTTGCTAACAGGTAGCAGGGGAAATTCTGGATTGAGAGGATTCTCGTTACGGCAGTAACCGCGCAGGCGTTCGCATAATTTGTGACCGCTTTCGGAAAAATGTGCAATGATTTCTCGCTTAAACATTTCGGGAGGTGATTGCAACATCTCTTTCATGGATTGGATTAGTTTTAAGATCACCAATTCGTTGTAGGTTCGGGAATTTTCGTATCCTAAAATTAAAGTTATATAAAGTTATTCTGGGTATCTCAAGATACGTTCCTTCTAGTGGTGGGGTATGAGAGGGAAAGAGATAGAGAGAGATTGTATATTGAAATTCTTTAATATTGCCTAAAATTTTATAAAAAAAACTTCAATAAGTTGTTTAATATGTATTCATAAATACCAGATAATTATGAAGTTATTCTGGGTATCTCAAGATAGTGGTGAGATATGAGAGAGAAAGAGTGTGAGAGAGAAAGAGTGTGAGAGAGAGAGAGAGAGAGAGAGAGAGAGAGAGAGAGAGAGAGAGATTGTATATGCCGGAAAAGTTAATATTGCTTAATTTAATTAATTAAATTAAATTTAATTAAATTTAATTGCTTAAGTTAATATGATTCGGATGACCAAGGGGGGTAATTTGGACCCCAGCGTATGTTTTTCTTTGATAAATTCAAAAGTATTTTCAATTTTTAACTCATTATTTTTTTATTTGACTTTAATATCATCCTAGATATCCTCATATTTTGAAATAAAAAAAAATCCCTATATTTACGAATAAAAAATATATTCTGAAGTTGATGTTTAGTAAAATACCGTCTATTATGTGGAATTCCAAATCGTTTTACACTTCTCGTTATCAAAATCTATTTTTAGACTCTGGTGCTTGTTATGTACGAATCATGACATTCCTGTCTGCTGCAGTTAGTCATTATTATTATTTCCTGGCGTATATTATTTTAGTTTCTTAGCATTTTGTGTACATATAAGATATGGCCCACAAATATCTTACTGAGGCTGAGTTACAGGAAATTGTTACTGCTAGCGATTTTTATGATGATATAGAAGATGAAATAGTATCAGAAAACGAGGACGTATTGTTAGATGAAGATTTAAATGCTGAAAACATTCATTCCAGGTCATTTTTGACCTGGGGTAATTTTTTACCCCTCTTGGTCATCCGTATAACAAAAAAAGGTTGGTCATCGGAAGGTTAAACAAAAGTGGGAGATACACTCTTTTACACTTAGAACATCGGTGTTTGTACTCCGCGTTTCGATTACAGAATATGCTGCAACAGGATGGGAAGCAACAGCATATACTAGAAATATAGATGTAGCTATCATTAGTGAATGCCTCTCACAGCCATCACTAAGCTCTACCCTATCGTTGGAATTTCATCACCTGATATTAGAAGAGCGGTTACTACAAATGAAAGCTGGAGAAAGAAACTAACACTGCCCTTGCATCTCCATGATGAGCAGCACATAGCGCGACGACTTAAATTAAGGAACATCTTTCTGGGCAGAAGCTACAAGATCCACCAGAAAAACTAAGTCTTAGAAAATGGAACTAAACTATAAGAGCGATGCTGGAGGCAATCCAAACTACATAGGCCACTAACGTAAATAAATAATATAATTTGTATACATGGGCAATCATTTTAACATTCATTTTCATTGTGTGTATTTGCTGCTGGGCATAATACGACCAGCAGTAGCGTATGGAAGCGAAACATGGACGCTAACAAAAAGAGAAGTAAATAAATTGCTGATGTGGGAACGTAAAATCCTTCGAATGATATATGGCCCTTGCAGAGACAGCGTGACAAACGAATGGAGGCGCAGATACAATAACGAGTTAGAGTCTCTATTCGGAAAGGAAAATCTAGTCAGATATATAAAGGCCAATAGACTCATATGGGCAGGGTAACGACAATCGCCTTATAAACAATGTCTTCTGAGAACGACCAGATGGAAGAAGGTCTGTAGGACGGCCTAGAAAAAGGTGGAAAGATACAGTCAAAGAAGATCTGGAGAAAATGGGAGTGAGACAATGGGAATTAGTGGCATAGGATCGACAAATATGGAAGGCAATAGTAAACGCGGCAAAGACTCACGAAGAGTTGTAACGCCATTGATGATGATGATGTGTGTATTTGCTACTGCATCACTTACCTTGTTGTGTATCTGTTTGCTTCTCATACCCTGCTTCATTATAGTATGGTTCTGACACCAATATCAAACCTTGAATAGACACTATTAACTGCAATAGCGTACTATTAGGTCCCCAAACTTCAGTACCTTTACCCATCCAAGTACCTAATAGAGAAACGCATACTTTTCCTTCCACGTATAAATTCGGATTCAGCCTCTCTGAGCTGTAACTGATATAGTGCACTAACGGAGGTGATCGAGGGTAATCTGTGCTGAGCTGTATGTCAAAAAGGAAGAGACCATCTTCGTACGGGGTTTTATCAGGACCTCTAATCATCACAGAAAGGAGATCTATCCTATTACCATACGAACGTACCCATACACCTGCAGGAAGCGAGTCCTTAAGAAGCTTGTATTCTTTTTGAATGGATTTAAGAAACCTAAAATATACATAGGACAGATACATTAGCTTTAAGCAAAATAAAACTTTTTGCAGTAGTAATGCAGATAAATGTTTTGGTCAAATTTATTTTCCAAAAATCCGATGAGGACAAATTGAATTATTAAAATATTGTTTTTTATTGTGTTATTTCTTTTTTGCAAACAGTAAAGCATTGGTCTCGATTTTTTGTAAACTAAAGCGAATGGATGCGTTCGGACGACCACAACGGCTGACTGTCAGCACAAAGCAGCTTAGTGGTTGTATCCAGCGCTAATAGGGAAAGCTTAGTAAATCTCTCAGCGGCTGACTTCCAGTGGTGTCGTCTGACAGCTATCGCTTACTCAGCTGTCCAGCCGCTGTGGTCGTCCGAACGCACCCAATATGTCAAATAATTGTTTTTAAACAAAATCGGGGTTTCCTCCTAAAGATGTATATATTGCAACTACACTTGCGAGCAAAAAATCGGCTCAAAAGAAAATTAAGTCAACGGTTGAAAGGTAAATGGTTGTAACCCACAAATCACCTTGTTTTCAGGAAGTAGAAAAAACGCTCCATTTAAGTAATTTTATGAGGAATTAACCTAATAATTTTTTTCATTAATTTGTAGATCAATAATTCATCTATAAATAAATGAAAAAAATTATTAGGTTAATTTCTCATAAAATTACTTAAATGGAGCGTTCTTTGTACTTCCTGAAAAAAGTTGATTTGTGGGTTACAATCTTTTATCTTTCAACCGTCGAAGTTTTATTTTTGACTAAGCCTAAGCTGTTTGGCAAGTGTCTATCCACATAATGTAAAATTAGAAATAATATATTGTGAACAGAAGTCATCTTTATTACAATAACACCCATGTAAAGTTAGTAACTAAAGAACATAACAAATATAACTTAATACGGCATGTGAGAAAACATGTTAGGAATGAAAGTCATTGTGTAATGAATATAAAAGTAAGTTAACTTAAAAAAATCAAAATTAGTACCGAGTATTTCCTCCTCTACGTTGTATTACATTTTCCATGGGATCTCTTAAGGACCTTATTAAGTTTCTGACTGATTCTTGAGGATTCGCTTCCCAGGCTTCATCTAATGCAGTTTTTAGCTCCGTCACTGTCGATAGTGCTGGATTACGGACCTGAACGCTGCGTTTAAACTCATCCCTCGAGGGATTCATATTCAGACTCAATGGAGGCCAGTCCTTTGTTGTTATATTGGTGTTGGCCAGGTAATCTTTCGTTATCCGCGCTGCGTGACATCGAACGTTATTACGCATTAGCATGAAGCCATCGCCTATGAAGCCCGCGTAAGAACAACATTGTCTTGGAGAAATCCGTAATGTAACGATCGGCTGTCAAACCCCCTCCGAGACCAGCACCGGACGTGAATACAAGCTCCGTTTTTTCCTTCTAAAGATATACCACCCCACAATATACACGAACCACCTCCATAGTTCACTCTTTCGACACTGCATCACTGGACAAATCGTTCTTCAGGCCATCGATAGACGCGTCGTCTTCTATAATTGCTATACGAGCACATTCGACTCTCACCAGAGAATAAAACTGCTCCACTGGCCGAGGTCGAAATTGTTTCTGACGTGCGTTCAATTTGGGCCCTGTGTTAGCTCTTCTGGGTGTCAAACTGGCATCCTAAAGTCTTTTTCTAACTATCCATTGAGTGAAATTGACACCTCGTACATTCCTCAAGGATTGTTGAAGCTTAACTCCCGTCGCGTGCCGATTCCACAAGGCACTAGGGACAATGAATCGATCGTCCCTCTCTGTTGTTACACGTCGCCGACCTGAACCTGGTCGTCGACTGTAACTACGAGCCTCCTAGTAGCAACGGTAAGCCCTCGAGACTGCAGACTGCGTCATAAATAGGCGATGGGCGACAGTCTTCTGACTGTAGCTCTTTCGTAATAACGTAATTACCTGGCCGCCTTCACTGGTGAGGTATCCATTTGTAAAATATTCACTTATAAGTACAGCACTTCGAAGTGTACATACATGTCTACGTTTGACGCCCGCCGGCAAATTAAAAGAGGTCTACATTGCGTAGAACATGCCCGTGACAATGTTTGCTGGTTTCTCTATGCCAGGGGTTTCCAACAGGCGGCCTACGGGCCACAAGCGGCTAGCGAAGCATATTTTTGCGGCCCGCAAGAGTATTTTCAAAACTAGACGTTTAAGCTTTGAGAAAACAGGATACATGAACTCTTTTTATGACACATAGTTTTAGACATTAAATATTGTGTTCATTATTTTACTATGGCATAATAATAGTCCAAGAGGCAGCGCTGAAAAATCTCTCTGAATTTACTAAAGCTAGTTTTTTCACAGTTGATTACTGTGATTGTGAAGAGAAACATACTGCGGTCGGTCAAGCTAAACGTAGAACAGGGGTTACTGCTTTCAAAGTTGCTTTCCTGCAAAGGAAATGCAATACAATTACTAAAGCTGAAAATCAGTATACACATTCTAAATTGAATATAAATAAAAGTTATTATAGTCAGTCAGCTGTATGACGGGACAGAGCCGGTCGGTCGGCCCCAGTGAATGTACAGGGTTATTCACTATATTTTGAATCCCCCTGTAAACTGCTTTATTTACAGAATTAGAAAAAAATGTAAAATACGGAAGTTATTCGATTTTTAAATTATGATTTTTTGACATATATAATACTAGTGACGTCATCCATTTGGCCGTAGTGACGTAATCGACTATTTTTTAAATGGGAATGGGGCTCGAGTGCTAGCTCATTTGAAAGGTTATTCAATTCCCTATTCAGTAATATAAACATTTTAACATGATTAATTATATAGGGTGTCCAAAAAATTTTTTTTAAATTAAATTAATTGACACAAAAAGAAGAACGTATGTAATTTATTTAATTCAAACTACATTCTACTGCTGTCAGAAAACAGAAATAAATGTTTATATTAAACAAATAAACATTACTTTTCACTTAAATTCAATGTTCAAGCTGCCACCCATCTGCCTCTGGGCAGTTTGAACATTGAATTTAAGCAAAAATCAATATTTATTTGTGCAATAAACCTTTATTTCTATTTTTTAAAAGCAGTAAAATGTATTTTAAATTAAATAAATTACATACATTTTTCAATTAATGTCAATTAATTTAATTAATTAGTGTCAATTAATTTAATTTAAGTTTTTTGTGGACACCCTGTATAATTAATCATGTTAATGTTTATATTACTGAATAGGGAATTGAATAACCTTTCAAATAAGATAGCACTCCACCCCTATTACCATTAAAAAAAAGGCGATTACGTCATCACGCCCAAATGGATGACGTCACTAGTACGATATATATGTCAAAAAATCGTAATTTAAAAATCGAATAACTTTTGTATTTTACATTTTTTTCTAATTCTGCAAATAAAGCAGTTTCCAGGGGGTCAAAATATAGTGAATAACCTTGTACATTCACTGGGGCCGACCGACCGGCTCTGTCTCGGACCGACTATAATAACTTTTATTTATACATATTCTATTTAGAATGTGTAAATTGATTGCATTACCTTCGTAGTAAAGCAACTTTGATAACCTATCAGTAACCCCTGTTCTACGTTTCGCTTGACCGACCGCAGTATGTTTCTCTACACAATCGCAGTAATCAACTGTGAAAAAACTAGATTTAGTAAATTCAGAGAGATTTTTCGGCGCTGCCTCTCCGTCTATAAGCACGAAGATAATAAAGATATAATGATTTGTTTTGTTTACAGAAACCTAATAGCCTATAAAGTCCGGCCCGCACCCAGACCAAAAGTTTCTAGTTTGGCGCTCAATGCCCTGTAAGTTGGAAACCCCTGCTCTATGCCATACAGAAGTACGCAAATTTTACAATTATTTTTTGGAAGCTCTATAATAGAGAATATTTTTTTGCATTAACTGTTTTAATAATTCAAAGCAACACAAAACATAAAATTACTAAGCACAAACTCAAATTCATCGAGTGAGTCGATTTTTTTACTCGTAAGTGTATTTACGCGATCCTAAATTTTTGCTCTACTGCCTAATAACTTACCTCTGAAGATCTGTAGGTTCAAACTTGGTTCCATAATAGTGATGCGTAACCGGCGCATCATCAATAAGTGTATAAGGCTCATTATCTCCGGATGTCCTTGTCAAAAACTTCGATTTCAAGGGACTTAACGATGAAAACGAGTCGTCGGGAGTTGTGGGCACACTCGGTAAAGGTGTGGAGCTGGACGGCGTCGCCACATTTTCGGAAGCTTTCGTTAATACGGTGAATGCTTGACTACCACCGATACGACTTATTATTTCGGCATAAGCTAAATCCATTCGTACTTTGAGCATCGAAAGAAGTTCTACGCAAAGATTGTCTTGTGTCGCTGATGAAGAAATTTCTGTGCTGTCTGGTGTTAGTGGAGTTGAAGGTGCTAAAACATTTTACACCATCTCTTTTATTTAAACACATAGAGACTGTTTGGTGTAATAGTAATATTCTATTATACAAAGCAGGAGACAAGGCCAATTTAGAGAATTACAGACCGATTAGCCTCCTCAGCCATTTATTAAGTTATTTACGCGAATAATAGTTAAGAGAATGGAAAGAAAGTTAGAGACTTATCAACCAAGAGAACAGGCAGGATTCCGAAAAAGTTACGGAACAAATGACCATCTACAAAGTATAAAAACACTAATAGAGAAAGTAGTGGAATACAATAAACCTCTAGTTCTGGTTTTTATCGATTTTCACAAATCATTTGATACAGTTGAGCTTAGTAAAATATTACAGGCGCTTAAAGAATGCAGGCTAGATTATAGGTATACAAAATTATTATACAAAATATACTTACAGGCAACAACCACTGTGTTAGACAAGGAGACCCAATGTCACCTAAACTTTTTAATACGGTCTTAGAACATGCTTTCAAGAGTTTGGATTGGATGACAAAGGGAATAAAAATAGATGGAGAATACCTAAACAACTTACGTTTCGCCGATGATATAGTCTTAGTAGCTGAGGATCTAGGTATGGCAAGAGAGATGGTACAGGAACTCGTTGAGGCTACAGAAAATGTAGGTTTAAATATAAACATCTCGAAAACAAAAATAATGACAAATTTGGTACCCAACCAGAACATCAGTATTGGTAGGAAAGAAATAGAACTCGTAGAATACCTGGGACATGAAATTACGATTGGCAGAGATAATATGACCAAGTAATATGACCCGTATGCACGCCAATGGTGAATATAAAATTCTTAATTGTACGTCAAAAAATGCGTAATAACTACCTCTTAAAACCTACTAAATTTCATTTGCATATCTCAACCGGTTTTAGAGCAATAAATAAATCGTCAGTTTGTAAGAAAAAATTCAACATCCCGTATCTCGGAAACGAAGCATTTGCGGACATACGTTTATCAAGCAAACGGTCATTATTTTTTAATGCAGAATTACCCCTTAAAGTTTGTCGCACTTATTTAGAAACACCCTGTATTGATGAAGCAAGTTGCTAGTTGTTAAAGTACCTAACTTTTTTATTATCCAACATAAGCGAATGAATCAAAAAGCAAAATGTTAAGATAGCCTAAGGTTATAATTGAGTTGTAATTTCAATATTCTATATACGCTAGAATATTCCACAGGGTGTTCCAAACTTTGAGGAAAAAACACACTATCATTGTTACACCCGGTATACAATGACACTTATCTGTTTAGCAACAATATTATTACATCGATATTCTTGAAGAATAAATCTATAATATATTTAAAAAATCACTAAAATCGGACTACAGGTTTAGGAAATATGAGACAATAAAAATGTCCCATTTTTAAGATGGTGCGTTAATTTTGGCGCTGAGTGTATATTTTTTTTAACTGGAAAATAAATAATGACTACGCTCAATAGTTGAACAGTTTAGTCTTTCTTCATTTATTAAACGCTTTTCTTTAGTTTAATCGTTTGCGTCAAATCTTTAGACGTTAATTTGACTGCCTTTTAAATATAGTAATGAAACACAGACTTACTCACAATCATTTAATTATACTTTGACGACCGGTTTCGATCTCTACAATATACAGATCATCTTCAGGTCGGCGTTACAAGTAGTTAAATGCTACAATAAGAGAAAACTTGTGTTAGACCAGTGTCTGATTGAAGAGATGTTAATAGAAAGCCAAATTTAAAAAAATTTTTATAAAATTTTTTGACATAAAGGTTTGCAACTGTTGACATTTCAGAATATTGGTATATACAAAGTCAAACCTATGAGTAAAAATGCTCATAGTCATGTATGTGCAAATGGGTGCATACAGTTTGAATTTGTTGAAATTAAAATTTTTAACCATTAAAAAACAAAATAAACATAAACTGACTTAAATATGCTTCCAAATTCAAAGTAGTAATAATAAAAGAGATAGTAATATTGTTCTAATCTACTTACATGCCGTTACAAGGATTGCGTTGCAACTTAGTTGTTGTCATATTAGTACGTCCAAATTATGCTAATTGGTTTGTTGGGATAGTGATAGGGTAAACAGACATGTTACGTAGGTTAAAACACAGTAAGATTTCGAATTTGGAATGGATCCTGAAGGAAGATGCGTATGTGAAACGGGTGATGTTTTGTTAGAATGGAGAAAGACAATGCTCCAGGAGTTGCGTATTAATTGTAGCAAAGTATGAAATGTTATTCTAGGCTCTTGTACAAATGTGATGGTCTTAGCTCGTAGATGTTATACGATGCGGGCAGAGGTCAAAGCATAGGAAATGACAAATAGGAAAATGTTGTCATAAATTAATCTAATTTAAGATATGTTGTTCTCAGTAAGTTAACTGAGGGATGTCATAAGTATAATAATATCATAATATTATGAAGTAGTAAGTGCCATACACTGTGAAACTATGAAGTGTATAGAAATTAAAGGAAAGCTAGTTAGTTAAATGAAAAAATATTAATATCAAAACATCGGTTAAGAAACTTTAAATTGAAAAATTGAAAAAGGTAAGAAATTGATAAAATTAGTAATTAGTAAAAAAGTAAGAAATTTTATCAATTTCTTACCTTTTTCAATTTTTCAATTTAAAGTTTCTTAACCGATGTTTTGATATTAATATTTTTTCATTTAACTAACTAGCTTTCCTTTAATTTCTATACACTTCATAGTTTCACAGTGTATGGCACTTACTACTTCATAATATTATGATATTATTATACTTATGACATCCCTCAGTTAACTTACTGAGAACAACATATCTTAAATTAGATTAATTTATGACAACATTTTCCTATTTGTCATTTCCTATGCTTTGACCTCTGCCCGCATCGTATAACATCTACGAGCTAAGACCATCACATTTGTACAAGAGCCTAGAATAACATTTCATACTTTGCTACAATTAATACGCAACTCCTGGAGCATTGTCTTTCTCCATTCTAACAAAACATCACCCGTTTCACATACGCATCTTCCTTCAGGATCCATTCCAAATTCGAAATCTTACTGTGTTTTAACCTACGTAACATGTCTGTTTACCCTATCACTATCCCAACAAACCAATTAGCATAATTTGGACGTACTAATATGACAACAACTAAGTTGCAACGCAATCCTTGTAACGGCATGTAAGTAGATTAGAACAATATTACTATCTCTTTTATTATTACTACTTTGAATTTGGAAGCATATTTAAGTCAGTTTATGTTTATTTTGTTTTTTAATGGTTAAAAATTTTAATTTCAACAAATTCAAACTGTATGCACCCATTTGCACATACATGACTATGAGCATTTTTACTCATAGGTTTGACTTTGTATATACCAATATTCTGAAATGTCAACAGTTGCAAACCTTTATGTCAAAAAATTTTATAAAAATTTTTTTAAATTTGGCTTTCTATTAACATCTCTTCAATCAGACACTGGTCTAACACAAGTTTTCTCTTATTGTAGCATTTAACTACTTGTAACGCCGACCTGAAGATGATCTGTATATTGTAGAGATCGAAACCGGTCGTCAAAGTATAATTAAATGATTGTGAGTAAGTCTGTGTTTCATTACTATATTTAATATGGACTCACATATGCAACCCATTCAATATTTGACTGCCTTTTATTCAATGTAAAAGCATGAAAATTTGCAGACATATATGCATTCGCGGGAACAATACACGAATAGTCAATACAATTTTTTTATGTTTATTGTTTAAATAAAAAAAACCATTTTAATGGAAAATGCTTAAATTGTCTTGTTTTTTTTTACAATGTAGAAACTTGAAACTTTTACAGATTGTAGCTAATTATATGAAATATACATAATTTCACTTTTTACGTCAATTGTTTACGTTATGCTTCATAAATAAACAATAAAGTTTCAAATTTTTTGGCGATTCCAACTACTTTTCATGTTTGTGCATCATGTTTATAAACATCCTAAGCGGCAACGATTTTGAACGCTCATTATCGTTGTTTATATAAACATCGGCGCTTATTCGTGTCAAATTTCAATACGATACGAAACAAAACTTCAAACAAAATTCGAATTCAAAAAATTCGTGTTTTTAACGTAGTCTTAGAAAAACCACCGGTGGAGACATTTCGTGCTACAATTAACATTAGAATTCGTTATTCGCCAGAAATTAACAGGGTCTACACCGTGCAATAGTAAAGCATTAGAAGAGATGGAAGACTGCGAAAACTGTAATAGGTGTAAATAGTGATTTTGATTTAGGAAATGTATGAAGAAATTACAGAAAATGTACAATATATGCATCAAATGTTGAAATAAATGCAAAAAATGTGTCTATCATACAGGGTGAGTCATGAGGAACTGTACATACTCCTACCTCGTATAGAGGCTCCTATGGGGAATAACAAATGACCATTAAAAAGTGTCTGCTCCCATTGTTTAATAATATACAGGGCGAGTTTCGCATTTTGACAGAAATTTGTATTCGTCATAATTTTTGAACGGTCAGATCGATGTGTCTCTTATTTTGGTCAATCGTTACACTATTGCCACCTAATCAACTGATTTATTCAAACTAGAAAAAATCAGGTCCGGCTTTAAAAAAATTAGTTCGTTTGGGTCTTAGAAAAAATTTTACCCTGTATAAGCTTTTTGAAAACTCTAATATGAATTTTACAAATTAGACAAATTGGCAATTAAAATAACATATTTATTTTTTTCCGCACACGATTGCTTAATTTTTTATAAAAAAAAAATCAAATTTGATTATGAATTAAAAGTTTGGTAAAGTGAACCATAGATTTAACAAAATTAACTTTTATTACCAAAATTACTTTTTTTTAACAAATATTTAATTTATTTTACCACCAATCAACTGATTTATTCAAACAAGAAAAAAATTAGGCCCGGATTTAAAAAATAAGTTCGTTTTGGTCTTAGAAAAAATTTCACCCTGTATACGCTTTTTGAAAACTCTAATATGATTTTTACAAATTAGACAAATAGGTAATTAAAATGGCATATTTATTTTTTTCCCCACACGATTACATAATTTTTTATAAAAAAAATCAAATTTGACTATGAATAATTAAAAGTTTGGTAAAGTGAACCATAGATTTAAAAAAAATAACTTTTATTACAAAAATGAATTTTTTTTGAACAAATATTTAATTTATGTTATCACCCAATCAACTGATTTATTCAAACTAGAAAAAAATCAGGCCCGGATTTAAAAAATTAGTTTGTTTGGGTCTTAGAAAAAATTTCACCTTGTATACGTTTTGTGAAAACTCTAATATGAATTTTACAAATAAGACAAATAGGCAATTAAAATGGCATATTTATTTTTCCCCACATGATTACTTACTTTTTTTTATTAAAAAATCAAATTTGACTATGCATAAAAAGTTTGGCAAAGTTTTTGCATAGATTTAAAAAAATTAACTTTTTTTACAAAAATTAATTTACAAAAACAACGTTTTTCTTAAAATTAAAAGTTTTACCTTTTTTTCTATAACACGTCTAGATCTAAAACTTCTCATAACACTTCTTTTGGACTCTATAATTTAACATAGACGTGATCAAATTGATAAATTTTAAATTTTTCCACCTAATTTTTGCGATTTAGAAGTTTGCAACTTTTACAAGAAGAAGACTGAAAGTCTACAACAATTTTCATAGTCTTCACAATGGTAAGACGTATGTGCTGTAAAAATTTAAAAAAAAAAAATATTAAAATGGAACAGAGTTGTAGCGAGTTAAACCGTGAGTTCATTTTTTTTTCATTTTTAGGTTAAAATTCCGATTTTGACAAATTTGATTTTTTAATAAAAAATTAAGTAATCGTGTGGGGAAAAAAATAAATATGCCATTTTAATTGCCTATTTGTCTTATTTGTAAAACTCATATTAGAGTTTTCAAAAAGCGTATACAGGGTGAAATTTTTTCTAAGACCAAAACGAACTAATTTTTTAAATCCGGACCTGATTTTTCTCTAGTTTGAATAAATCAGTTGATTCGATGGTAACATAAATTACTTATTTGTGCAAAAAAAATTAATTTTTGTAATAAAAGTTATTTTTTTTTAAATCTATGGTTCACTTTACCAAACTTTTAATTTATGTAGATAAGGACACACCCTTAAACTTGATAAAAATAATAAACTTAAAGATAAAACCCATAACTAAATTAAAATTCATGGTGACGTTTCAATTATCACTTTAATCATCGTCAGAATAATAAGCTTCTTGAGCGGATGCTTTTAAATAATTTTAAAGGAACAAACATAATTAATGAAAACGTAAAAAATGACATTGACAATCATTGGGTTAAGTTAATAATTTCAAACACGCCATGTCTTGTTGCGTGTTTAAGGGTGGCTTCAAAAGAAATATGGATAATGCCTCCTTGATGCTGAGTTCGGTTGGAGAACTTGCATGACCAATGATTGAGAAGTCCTTACGACTAATAGGGTGGTTAGAATCAGTCATATGTTGGAATACTGCTGAATTTGGAACTGTTCTTGATCGTCTTCCTAAGTGAGGAGTGATACCTAAGTGTTCGCAATATCTGACATTAAAGTGACGTCGAGTCTTCCCGACGTACGTAGCTGCACAGCTACTACATTTGATTCATGATTCCTAGTGATCTCGCATCTAACATTATATACCAATTCAAATGTAGTAGCTGTGCAGCTACGTACGTCGGGAAGACTCGACGTCACTTTAATGTCAGATGTTGCGAACACTTAGGTATCACTCCTCACTTAGGAAGACGATCAAGAACAGTTCCAAATTCAGCAGTATTCCAACATATGACTGATTCTAACCACCCTATTAGTCGTAAGGACTTCTCAATCATTGGTCATGCAAGTTCTCCAACAGAACTCAGCATCAAGGAGGCATTATCCATATTTCTTTTGAAGCCACCCTTAAACACGCAACAAGACATGGCGTGTTTGAAATTATTAACTTAACCCAATGATTGTCAATGTCATTTTTTACGTTTTCATTAATTATGTTTGTTCCTTTAAAATTATTTAAAAGCATCCGCTCAAGAAGCTTATTATTCTGACGATGATTAAAGTAATAATTGAAACGTCTCCATGAATTTTAATTTAGTTATGGGTTTTATCTTTAAGTTTATTATTTTTATAAACTTTTAATTCATAGTGAAATTTGATTTTTTTATAAAAAATTATGTAATCGTGTGCGGAAAAAAATAAATATGCCATTTTATTTGTCTATTTGTCTAATTTGTAAAATTTATATTAGAGTTTTCAAAAAGCGTATACAGGGTGAAATTTTTTCTAAGACCCAAACGAACTAATTTTTTTAAAGCCGGACCTGATTTTTTTCTAGTTTGAATAAATTAGTTGATTAGGTGGTAACAGTGTAACGATTGGTCAAAATAAAAGACACATCGATCTGACCGTTCAAAAATTATGACGAATACAAATTTCTGTCAAAATGCGAAACTCGCCCTGTATATTATTAAACAATGGGTGCAGACACTTTTTAATGGTCATTTGTTATCCCCCATATACGAGGTAGGAGTATGTACAGTTCCTTATGACTCACCCTGTATACATCCTTTTGTAAGCATGACGATATATTTTAATGTTTAAAAAGTGTAAGACTAAAAAGTAAAAAATAAAAAAATATAAAAAATTTTTTTTAAGAA
This sequence comes from Diabrotica virgifera virgifera, assembly GCF_917563875.1. Lineage (NCBI taxonomy): Eukaryota > Metazoa > Arthropoda > Insecta > Coleoptera > Chrysomelidae > Diabrotica > Diabrotica virgifera. The sequence goes on along the minus strand of NC_065443.1, from coordinate 143,004,382 downwards.
ACGCTTTTCTATAGTTACGAGTGACTAAAATTAAAAATATTATAAATAACAAAAATCATCTAAAAAGCAAAAAATAAAAAAAATTCAAACTCAAAGGATTATTCGAAAAAAACAGTTAGACAGATTAAATATACAAAAATCTCACACATTCGTTAAAAATTGAAAAAATTTAACACATTCGTTAAAGAAAAGCGTGGGGCGCGAAAAGTAAAAAAGTATCGATCCTCAAACCGTTTATTCGATGAAGACGTGCCCCACGCTTTTCTTTAACGAATGTGTTAGATTTTTTCAATTTTGTAACGAATGTGTGAGATTTTTGTATACTTTATCTGTCTAACAGTTTTTTCGAATAATCCTTCGAGTAACAATTTTTTTTATGTTTTGCTTCTTAGATGATTTTTTTTATAATATTTTTAACTTTAGTCACTCGTAACTACAGAAAAGCGTTTCTTAAAATTTTTTTTTCATATTTTTTTATTTTATTTTTAAAATTATCTTGAGATCAAATACGGTAGCAACACCCTGTATGAATACCTAAGAGATCTATTTAATAGATGTATGAATGGCGAAGTCATACCAAAAGAATGGCAATTGTCTGTAATTTCTACAATACACAAGAAAGGCAGTAAAAATATATACGATAATTACCGGGGAATATCTGTCACAAGCACCATCAGCAGAGTTTACGGAAAAATTATCAAAAATAAAATAGAAGAAGAATACAAGGACTTAGAGGCCGAAGAGCAAGCCGGTTTCCGCGCTGGCAGATCCACCCCTGACCACCTATATTGTGTAACACAGTTAATAGACAAACAAATAGCCTACAATCAAGAACTGCATTTAGTGTACATAGACTTAAAAAAAACATACGATACTGTACCACAAAGTAAACTTTGGGAAGCCCTCGAAAAAACTAACATCAGTCTGAACCTCATTAAAGCTGTAAAAAATCTATACCAACATAATATAGCAAAAGTTAAGCTAGGCAAGGAAATCTCGTCAGGATTTGAAGTGAATAAGGGTCTTAAACAGGGCTGCTGTCTATCGCCGACACTATTTAAAATATATTTAGAGCAAGTTTTGAAATCCTGGAAAAGGAAATGTAAGAATATGGGTATACCGCTAAATGATGATAACATGCTATACACTCTATGTTTTGCGGATGATCAGATTCTTATGGCCCAGGATTATCACGATATTGAACATATGACCCGAAAAATCATAGAAGAGTACCGGAACTGGGGTTTAGAAGTGAATACCAAGAAAACGGAATATATGTGCGTTGGAGGTATACAGCAGGATCTAGCGTTGGAAAATGAAATAACTATTAATCACTGTCAGGAATATAAATACTTGGGTCTTACAATTACACAAGATGGAACGTTGGACAAGAATATCCAAGAAAGGTGCACACAAGGAAGGAAAGCTATCGCATTATTGAACAAAATCCTATGGGACCAAAGTATCTCCAAAGAAAATAAACGTAACATCTATAACAGCATTGTTAAGAGCATTATAACATACAGCAGCGAAGTTTGGCCACTTAAAGAAAAATCCGAAAATATGCTCAGAACAACTGAAATGGACTTCTGGAGAAGATCTGCTGGTATATCAAGAATACAAAAAATCAGAAATACAAGAATATTGGAGATAATGGATGTAAAGCATACAATAATGGACGATATAAAAACAAAGCAACTAAGATGGTTTGGCCACGTACAACGTATGGAAGAAGACAGATTACCCAAGCAAGTGCTACGATGGGCACCAAAAGGACGGCGGAAGAGAGGAAGACCTAGGAAAAGCTGGATAGAAGGAATCCATAGGGAAATCGGAGAAAGAGGCTTGAACGAAGACATGTGCTACGATCGAGAGCAATGGCGATTGGGAATCGGAAGACGTCGTAGAACGTTATAAACCGATTATATATATATATATATATATATATATATATATATATATATATATATATATATATATATATATATATATATATATATATATCTTGAGATGAAAGTCATTCATTTGCAGCACGCAGTGTAACTTTGTTCGAAGCACAGTTCGAAGTTACAATTAATTTCCAGGAAAGGGATAAGGCGGAAGACCAGTAGTAACAGCACACACGTGGATGTATTCAAGGGCAGATCACTGATGCGTTTATGATAACGCAAGGACTGAAACAAGGCGACGGACTGGCTCCAACGCTTTTTAATCTTGTTCCTGAATATGTAATTAGACGGTTGACGGTGAGCGGAAATAACATACTTACAAACAAATCTACCCAATGAGCAGCATAAGCAGACGATATAAACATAATGAGCAGCACAATGAATGCGGTGGAAGAAAACTACGTTGAGTTCAAACAGAGTGCAGAAGCTGTAGGGCTAGCAATAACTACAAATAAAACAAAACTACTCATACAAACTAGATCAAATAGGCCGGCGCAACAACAACGCTTTATACAGTTGAGTCCGCGAGTCTTTACCCGTGCGTCATTAATACCTGGCGAGATAAAACACATACTTTTTATTTAGCATCATTCTCTTCCACGCATGAAATTAATGACAAACGAGCTGCCGCCTGTTATTAAGTAAAGACACATGTTATTTTTATGAACGATTTAGACTCAGTGCATTGAAAAGAGATAGGTACAAAGAAAGACGATTGGGGATGTCTTCACACATTGTAAGTACAATTTCTGACGTTTTGGTTTGTTTACTTTTGTGGCTGTCAGTTTGTTGAATTTTTTGCTGTTATTTTGTCGAATTTTTGCATTTTGAAGTTTTTTATAGTGTACAAACAGTTGTTTTCACAACTAATTTTATATTGGAGTTAGAAATTTTGTAATAAGTTTACGTTATTTTACGATAAATTTTGACAACATACAAAACTAACCTCATTGTTGACACAGTTGAATGTTTGTGTTTAAGGTTCCGTCAAAGTGAATAAAATAATAAAAAGAAAATATGTTATCGAATTTTTTTATAAATTGTTTATTTATTTATTAATCAATGATAATAAAATAATTTATTAAGCTACTTCAAATGTAGCTGTAATTATGCACCAAAATTTTAAAGCAAAACTTAAATTTGACATTCTATTTATTTGATAACGTCAAATTTTATACTATAACCCGTGATCGGAATAATATCCACGTGCCGTTGCGTTTAGTAAATTTCCGACTTATTTCGTATGCTTTAAATGACGACGCACGGGTAAAGACTCGCGGACTCAACTGTAGACGATATAGAACACGTGAATAGATTCACGTACTTAGAATAGAATAAAGAAGAACCGGAAATAAATACAAGGTTAGGCAAATAAAGCCTATTTCCCGATGGGCCACATATTCAAATCGCGAGACATACACCGGAAAACAAAACTCCGGGTCTATAAGACAAAGACAATAATCAGGTCCATAGTAAATTATGGGTGTGAAACATGGGTTTTGACACAGAAATCTGCCGATGCCTTAGACGTGTTTGAAAGAAAAATATTACGGAAGATACTGGGCCCAATAAGTGAAAATAACAACTGGCGAATTCGGTATAATAAAGAAATATACGAACAATATAGCGAACTAACACTAGCAGAATATACACTAAACTGCAGAGATTACGGTGGACCAAGGAATTTAGTGGAATTTAATGCAAGGAAAAAGACCTGTTGGAAGACCAAAAAAGAGATGGGAAGACGAAGTAGACCAAGATGCCAAAAACCTCCTAAAAACGCGTTCATGGAAAAGAATAGCAGTAAATCGAAATGATTGGTTTGGGCTGTAGTGCCATTCGATGGATGGATAAAGACCAACAGGAAGACCTCCAACCAGTGACGGCCCGTGAGGTAGTGCCATAGAGCCATGGCACTACCTTGCTAACTATGCAGAAACATATTTTTTATCTTCAAAATCTTTTAACGACTATTAATTTTCTTGTGTGTATTTCTTTTTATCTTCATAAATTATATAAAATCTGGCAACTATGGCGTAATACAATCCCTGCCACTTACAGCGGAAATTATTCGAAAAGAGAATCTTGTGCCAAAATAGGTACTGGCACGGCTGAAAAGAGAAAGATGTTACGACCATTCTATGTAAGTGACAGAGAAAGAACTATACTGGACTATTAGTATACCTTTCAATGAGAATCTTTGTGCCGGGCACAAGGGTACTGGCTTGTCGCTTTTATTATATCTGTTTTCTGTTAAAAAGATTTTGCATTTATAATTAAACTTTTAGTGCATCATATTCGTGGGTGTAGTACATATACATAATATTTTGATTATTTCTTAAGTTATTATTTCTTAAGGTATTAATTGACAATGAATCAGATTAGTATCTTAAAAACTTTTTTGGTGGTTTTTCGTTAGAAAAAAAAAACACAAATTTTATAAGGTTTTGTGGAGCTTTCGAGCTAACTTTAAGAAGTCACGACGAAAAAGAAAATTCAGAAAATAGAGGCATATTTAAGGAGCTGGTCAATTTTAGCGCTGAATTAGATAACGACTTAAAGGTTCATATTCAAAGTTCCAGGTCTTTCAAAGGTCTACCTTCTCCGGACATTTAGTTGCTTCTAATTTATTTATGTCGGAGAAGTTTTCTGCTTATAAGCATCAGTTCCCCGAATCAATTCTTAATGAAACATGGAGACAATTTTAATTTTTAAAGAAAACTCGGTTTAAAACTGAATTAGAAGTACTGTATTAGCGAGACGAATTAAGTACTACCTCTGGGTCTGTTCCACTATCAGTTTTATTAAATGAGGAAGGTTTAAAAGGACATTTGAAGAAACTATTAAACTTTTAAGTATTTTAGTTACCATTCCTATATCAACATCTGAAGCAGAACGTTGTTTTCGATGTTAAAACGAATTAAAACATTCCTTAGAAATACAATGAAAGAAGAACGACTTAGTGCTTTAGGTATGCTATCTGCAGAAAAGCATTTTGTAAATGGTATTGATAATTTTAATAATAAAGTCATTAAAAACTTTGCAACCAAAAAGAAAAATGTACTTCATAACTTTAAAAGTGATATTACACAACTTTGTACATGTGTGTAATTAAAGAAATAGTATTATTTTTATAATTTTGTAAATAGAGACTAAATCGTAATAACAAACTTCAAGTATTACCAGCAGCAAAATACTGGTGTTAAGTTGAGAGTTTTTTTATTATTAATTAATTTACGGAACTGTTTTGATAAATTTTTGACAATTTCTTGGCACCTCAAATAACATACATAAGGTAAAAGTATCCGCGCCTATTTTTTTTTAATTTTTGTTATACCTTTTTTGACAATATCGTGAACCCGTCACTAAAAATTTTGGCGGCTGTCCGAATTCTGGCAGAACCTTCTTAAAGTGTTACGAGCCGCCACTGCCTCCAACATGATGGGCAGACCAAATGAAGACTCCGGTGAGAAAATCCCTACATGAAGCCTTCTCTCTGACACAGGATCTTAGCCAATAGAGACAGCAAGTTAACAATATTTAGAGTGTCACGACGACACGATAAGGGCTAGAGGAATGAGGAGGATTTTAACACATTTATGTAAAAAATTTCAAATTAGTATGATATAGCTACGTCATAGCTACGCAATCTCAAGGAGTGGCTTAATTGCTCGTCTAACCTATTTTTAGGGCAGCTATAAACATAATACAAATCGTCATGATGATCGCCAATCTTCGAAAGAAGACGACTCCTTAAGAAGACGAAGTCAGTGAAAGAAGGCTTAGTATTAAAACAATTAGGCGAGGAAATAAAGCACTAAAATCACCTAAACCTCAAACATTTGTAAAGTAAGAAGGATCGTTATGACCCTTTTGCATTCGATTCGGGAGAGCTTCAGGAAAATTCTTAAACACACGGGCATGAGGAACAAATGAGAATTGCATTGTTGTAGGCGGAAAATGCACTTTCCAAAGTGCATCTCAGTGTTCAAAAAAAAAAATAAACAACTAGGAAAATAATCATGGAAATTAGTTCAATTTTCATACTCGGGTGTTTTTGAGGTCGCTGAACAGGAATATTGGATCGGCGAAGCTGTAAGAGGTACCTGGTGCCCGGTATCCGGGTATGCACCGTTAGTATGATAAAATTGATCCAAATAATGGCATAACCCAGACATCCAAAGTGAAAGTTATCCTCCAACACCAAATTGTTCTATATGGTCCACATAATGTTCAGAAAAAAGTCACACTATTTTGAGCGTCCGGTTGGGGGGGGGGGGAGAAGTCGGTAAATTCGTAGTTTTTTAGGTTTTTCGTCAAAATTTCTAAAATGAACCACCTTCTATTCGCGGTGTGCAAGTACTTGGAAGGGAAACGAGAAACGACCGTGCGCGAGTCGCGGAGAAATATTGCAACTATCTTAAATAATTCATATTGTCAATTGAAATTGTCAAATTGACGTATATTTCATACCTTCTGTCATTGAAGCAGAAAAATTATATATTGCTCCACAATATTAATATGATATGCAATTATTATATAAAGGTAAATTTAATTAATTGTATTTTGCTTGCAGTACTGCATTTTAATAACTAATTTTATTTACTACATACAATTGTTTACGTTTGCATAACATAACCTGCATCTTAGTTTTTCTTCTTATAATTTTTTTTGGACTATGGCCTTGACAATTATCCAGCAACCAGGACTAATATAATTGGCCAATATAATTAAAAGTGCGAATAAAATTACAGAGAGTAGAAATAGAGGTCGCTTTGCCGAACTTGCACGGTCCCAATACAAAAATATTCTACATTAAATTTGAAATAAAAAAGGTCCTATGCATAATTCTTCTAAAATGAACGGTTCCAAAGTTACGGAGGTAGTATAGTGTAATTGGTCCAAAAAAACGCATAACCCAGACATCCAAAGTAAAAGTGTTCAGTAAAAAGTTACATCATTTTGAGCGTCCGGTTTGGGGGGAGGGGGGGGGGAGATGGGAGAGAAGTCGGTAAATTACAGTTCATAAAAAAAACAATAAGTTTTTTTACGTTTTTCGTCAACAGTTCTAAAACTATGCTTTAGCGTAAACAATGTTCTATACAAAAATGTTTTACATAAAATTTAAAACAAAAAAGGTTCTATACATAATTGTTATAAAATCAACGGTTCCAGAGTTACGGAGGGTGAAAAGTGGAGGTTTTCGATACTTTTTATATTATTTGGACAATTGATGATGATTTTGGGTGGTGAGGTTGACGTTTCTTCAAGGGCTTATGACTTACATACCATCGGCCACTGAAATAGCAAATTTTATTTACAAAAAATTTCTTTCATCAGTAATAATATTATAAATTGCCCAAAAAATATAAAAAGTATCGAAAACCTCCACTTTTCCCCCTCCGTAACTCTGGAACCGTTGATTTTATAACAATTATGTATTGGACCTTTTTTGTTTTAAATTTTATGTAGAAAATCTGAGTATAGAACATAATTTACGTTAAAGCATAGTTTTAGAAATATTGACGAAAAACGTAAAACAACTACTAATTTACCGACTTCTCCCCCATCTCCCCCCAAACCGGACGCTCAAATTGGTGTTGGAGGAAAACTTTTACTTTGGATGCCTGGGTTAGGCCTTTTTTGGACCAATTATAATATACATCACCGTAACTTTGGAACCGTTCATTTTAGAAGGATTATGCATAGGGCCTTTTTTATTTCAAAATTTTATGTAGAATATTTTTGTATAGAAGGTTGTTCATGCTAAACTGCATAGTTTTAGAAATATTGACGAAAAACGTAAAAAACTACGAATTTACCAATTTCTCTCCCCTCTCCCCCCCCCCCAAACCCGACACTCAAAATGGTATGACTTTTTTCTGAACATTATGTGGACCATATAGAACAATTTGGTGTTGAAGGATAACTTTCACTTTGGATGTCTGGGTTTGGGTCTAGTTATACCATACTACGTCGTCTCTTTCAGTTTTATGGAAATTAATTATGAAAATCGTTGAAACTTCTTATCCCGAAGTTGTGAATTTTTATTTTTTTAACACTTTGAGATGCACTTTGTAAAATTCATTTTCCGTCTACAACAATGAAATTTTCATTTGTTCCTCATGCCAAGTGTTCAAGAATTTTCCTGAAACTCTCCCGAATCGAATGCAAAAGGTTTCATAACGATCCATCTTACTTTAAAAAAGTTAGAGTTCTAATGCTTTATTTTCTCGTCTAAATTATTACAAATCTAAATGTTTAATTCGAAATTATAAACAAAAAAGCTTACCAGTTGAGTCTTTGCACTCTTTCTTTTCAATTTGTGCATTTATTTTATTTTCTAATTTGATCATTTTGTTAATATTTTCTTTTTCAGCAACTTTAATTTTCGCGATGGACGGACAGAAGTTGTCACAAGAAAATAGTCTCCCTCTCAATTCTACGCCGAGAGATTTCGCTTTTTCTTTGGCTTGTAGCAGTAGCACTTGAAAGTGCTTACTTTTTAGACTAAAATACGAGGTACCCAAAAGCTTATCCAAATAACTCGAGTTTTCGTATATCAACAGCAGATCTTTGACGAACTAAAAATAAAAAAAATTGTTACATGAAGTTAAAAGGAATATTCACCTACAGTTATAGCAAAATAATTATCAGTACAATCGTGAGAATACTGGGAAGAATTACAGTAAATATACTAAGCGATGATTAAGAAATGATGACACCAGGATAAAATAAACAACTACAAGGAATAAATGACATTTAATAAAACAGTCGCGATTTTAAATTTATACTACTATTTACCTCACCTAAATGTTAGAATTATAAAATTTGGAGCATCTCAAAAACAAGATTGACTTTGGCAAAAAAATTAAACAGATCAAAATTGTATAAAATTTAAATCTCTCCATTTTTGTACAAATTTACGTGCATAGAAATCGGCCCAATTAAAATTTTGGTAATTTTTTATGTCTCATATTTCCTAAACCTGTTGGCCGATTTAAGTGATTTTTTGAATATGTTATAACCTGATACATTAGCAATACCACTGTAATAATATTGTTGCTAAACAGGTAAATTTTCATTGTATACCGGGTGTACCAATCAAACCGTGTTTTTTTCTTTCAAAGTTCGCATCACCCTGTGGAATATTCTAACATTTATAAAATACTGAAATTAAAACCCAACTATAGCCTTAACATTCTGTTGTTTGATTCATTCGTTTATGTTGGTTAATAAAAAAGTTAGGCACTTTAACAACTAGACAAGTTCTTTATCAATACACGGTGTTTCTAAATAAGTGCGACAAACTTCAAGGGATAATTCTGCATGAAAAAATAATGACAGTTGGCTTTATAAACGTATGTCCGCAAATGTTTCGTTTCCGAGGTACGTGATGTTGAATTTTTTCTTACAAACTGACGATTTATTTTATTGCTTTAAAACCGGGTGAGATATGCCAATGAAATTTGGTGGGTTTTAAGACGTAGGTATTGGACATTTTTTGACATACAATTAAGAATTTAATATTCACCATTAGCGGGCATACGTGTAATATGACCGATCATATTACCGGTATGTACGCTAATGGTGAATATAAAATTAACAATTTTATGTCAAAAAATCCGCAATAACTATCTCTTAAAACGTTGTTCTGAAGCTGTTTTCTTGTGGCATTTTTATAATAAATTACTTTTAATGGGAAATAAGCCACAATTTTACCAAAAAATGATCTTATTAACGTTTCGAAGCCCAAATCTGGTTTAGTTGTCAAAATATTATTTTGTATTTTGACAACGAAACCCGATTTGGCTTCGAAACGTTAATAAAATCATTTTTTTGGTAAAATTGTGGCTTATTTCCCATTAAAAGTAATTTATCTCTTAAAACCTACCAAATTTCATTTGCATATCTTAACTGGTTTTAAAGCAATCAATAAATCGTCAGTTTGTAAGAAAAAATTCAACATCCCGTGTCTCGGAAACGAAACATTTACGGACATACGTTTATAAAGCTAACTGCCATTATTTTTTCATGCAGAATTATCCCTTAAAGTTTGTCGCACTTATTTAGAAACACCGTGTATTGATAAAGAACTTGTCTAGTTGTTAAAGTGCCTAGCTTTTTTATTAACCAACATAAACGAATGAATCAAACAGAATGTTAAGAAAACCTGAGGCTATACTTGGGTGTTAATTTCAGTATTTTATAAATGCTAGAATATTCAGCAGGGTGATGCGAACTTTGAGAAAAAAACACAGTTTGATTGGTACACCCGGTATACAATGAAAATTTACCTGTTTAGCAACAATATTATTACAGTGGTATTGTTAAATAATCAGGCTATAACATGTTCAAAAAATCACTTAAATCGACCAACAGGTTTAGGAAATATGAGACATCAAAAATGACCAAATTTTTAAGTGGGCCGATTTCTATGCACGTAAGTTTAGGTACATTTTTGTCGTAAAACTAATACTAAACGAGATAGTCCAATAATAATTATTATGCTCTAATTGTCACTATTTTGCTATTTTCCCCCAACTCAACAAAAAAAATTGTAAAAAAGAAATTATAGAAAATCGCATTTTTAACAATTTCAGTCCTCACACTTTTTGTGGAAAAGTTGAAAATGGTGGATATTGAGCAAAAAACGGTTCTCCTTTAAAATCAAGACGGCGGCTAACGCAACGGCGGAATTCAGTCGCGATTTTAAATTTACTCTACTACTGACCTCCCTAAAGATTGGAGAAATAAAATTCTGGGCAGATCGCCATGCAAGGCCAAATGTTATCCCGACTGGACTATCAAGATAATAACTCCACTTTTTTATCGTATTATTCGTATACACATATCAAGGTAAATAGCTCACTTCGAGCTCCGCCACATACAGGGAGGGATCGGTTTTCTGTGCTTTCCCGATCTCATCGCACAATTATACCTTTCCATAGGAAGGTTACAGCCACAGCTGCATTCATTCATTCAACCTCACCGTGTTCATTCATAAACTTTAATATTATTAACTTCAGTAAAATCGTAAATTCAATTAATTTTTTTTTATTATTTTTTAGCATGAAAAATTCTGAAAAGGACCATTTCATCACAAGCGCTTTCTCCTCTTACCTACTCAGAAAAATGCTCATCCAGATAAAAATCCATCCCGGAAGAAACATCGATATTACCAGTGAGCCACAACGACAAAGTGGCACCAAAGAAACGACATAATGCAAAGACTCCTCAATACATTGGAACATGGAAGCATCAATCAGCCACAGAAGCATAAATCAAACTACTTTGTTGTTGTGAATTAAAATATTTGGAATTTACATTAATTTGTGATTAATTTTGTTTTTAATTATTAAAAACATATTAAATAAAACAATGCAACTTGACTACAGTTTAAAAACTACTTACTACAAAAGTTTCCAATATAGTATGTTGTTTGAAGGCATCTTTTAAATAAATTATCCTATTTCTAACAAAATCTAACCGAGCCGCCAAGTTTTGCAAGACTGTTTCGTCTGTCAAATCACCAGCATACGATTCTATACTTTCTGTTTCCCAAGAAACACAAGCTGCATCTTCTTCAGAAGTTTCTTCATCCGAAAAGTCGTAGTCCGTTGTTTCTGGAATCAGTTCTATATCTTGCGGCCAACAATTTTCCTCTTTACCATCTAACCATTGCACTTTTACATAGCCCTAGAAAGTTAGCGATTGATTTAAAACAGTTTAAAACAGCTTGAAAATTAAAATTAAGCAAAAAGAAATGTTTATTTATCAAAAAACATTTTTTTATGTTTTGTGACAGCAGTAGAATGTATTTTGAATTAAATAAATTACATACATTCTTCTTTTTGTGTCAATTAATTTAATTTAAAATTTTTTTTCTTGGACACCCTGTATAAATAATTATGTTAATGTTTATATTACTGAATAGAAAATTGAATAACCTTTCAAATGAGCTAGCACACAACCCCCATTGCCTATACAAAAATAAGGGGAGGGGAAGTGGAAGGGAGGGGGTTGACACATGACGGATATATGTACCGTAAAAATGTGCCCCTTTAGATCACAAATCGACCTGTTTCGTCATTTCCATAAAATCTAATAAATACTGCGAAATATCGAGGTGGACTGGTTTCTTTGGCCCACTCTGTATAGTTCAACTTGCCTTAGAGGCCCATGTCCTAAAATTTCTTTCTCTACTTTCTTTATTTCATGGTCGCCGTTCTCTAGTTTCTTATCCCCATTTCGTGTAAATCTTCTTTATACCTTGTCTCCTTAACTCTCCTGAAGATTTTTCTAAACAGACTCCCAGGAGCGTCATTTGACAGGGTCAGGGGGGGGGGGCATTTGCCTGACCCCTGACCCTGAAAATGACTAAAATTTACAAAAAATACATCAATTTTATTACTATAGTATTGTTTAATGTATTGTATATATAATGCTTGCACCCCCCAACCCCAATTAAAATTACAAATGACATGACGCCCCTGCAGACTCCACTCCTAGATATTCAAGTGCTTTGTGGTATAATGTAACTCATTAATAAAATCCAATCAATTTTGTTTGCTTGAAGTTATAATGTACACTATAATGATTTTTACCTCTATACAACTGTCTAAAACTTTTCCCATTTTTTCATCTTGAGCAGGTTTGGACTTAACTATACTACGTGGACGGAACACAAATTTTGAATGTTTGACCAAATCGTAAACACTCATTTCAGTTATTGCTAATTCAGTGGGTTTCTTTTCGTTTTCCGAGTAAGTAAACCATTTAATCTGAAAAAAATAAAAAAAAAACATTAATTCGAATGATACATTATTATGATAAATCCATAAGTAGTATGATTCTAAATTTACTCTAAACACTACAGAACTTGAAAATTGCTTAAAGATTTCTTTAGAGAGCGCAGTTAGCAAAAAAATCGACTCTAGTCGATTAAGAATCCGAGGTATGTACCAAATATATCCGACCTTCATTTATACCTTCGCGTCACAAGTTTTCAGTGCTCTTGGGAGTCAAATATTGATAGATCGCAGTTTGGTTTTCGGAAAGCACTTGGAACTAGACAGGCAGTTTTAGCTCTCCAGTTGTTATACAGCGGTGTAGAGACGTTAATAAGAGCAAGGACACACCAGGCGGCGCGCATCGAGTCGACGTCACTCGACGTCGAGGCAGCTTAAAACACATGGCGCGGTGTAACAGCGGCAGCTATGCTACGATTTAAAGTATTTCTATTTCGTTGTTGCCAAATTTAGTCGCGTGTTGGCTGCTGTACGATACGATGTCTGAAAGTTATGAAGATTTGTCTTTTGTAATAAATGCAAGTTTAGTTTACCTTAGATTAAAGAAAAAAAGAAACGCAGATATTGGATACATCCCATCATAAAGGAACGATATTATAAGGGATTTTTTTATACATTATATAACGAAATTAATATAATAAAGGCCCAGAGAAGTGTTTTAATTTTACAAGAATGTCTAAAAAATCTTTTCAGGAGTTATTAGTAATTATTAAGGAGCCGTGTTCAAGAAATACACCGTTATGAGGGAAAGCATATCACCTAAGAAAAACTATTTATAACGCTAAGAGGCTGTCCATTCTATGGTACGCCACTGAGCAAATACAGGTGTTAAATTGATGCCCCTCTATTATACCCCATTTATTGGGAAATAGTGATGTTTCACAAATTAATATTAACAAAAAATTATTCAAATTAAAGCCAAAGTACGTATCGAGAAAGTCGAAAACCAGAATATACAAAACCGTAATAAGAGCAACAGTCACCTACGGATGTGAGACATGGGTGCTAAATAAAACAGAAGAAGAAATGATAGAGAGTTGAGAACGGAACATGCTGAGCGCTATTTTCAGGGAAAAGAATACAGATACAGAAGACGGCTGGCATAGAAGCACCAATCAAGAATTAAGGATGATTTACAAGGAACCAAGTGTAACAAGATACACAAAGGCACAAAGAATCAGGTGGGCAGGTCATGTCGAGGGAATGGATAAGGAAAGAATGCCAAAGATGGTACTGCTAAGAAGACCAGTTGGGACTAGAAGACGAGGTAGACCAAGAAAAAGACTGCCAGAAAGTTTCAGGAATATAATAGTATCGATGGAAATTACACACTGGAAAGAGAAGGCGAAAAACAGGATATTTTGGAGATAGGTGGAGAACCATAGTTCAGCAAACTTTTACATACCTAGACATCAAATAAAATTATATATAATTTATTAGTATAAACTGTATTATGTAAAATTGTAAATACAAGGCCTGTAGAGCATAATAAATAAAATAATAAATAACGCAAGACAACTGTTTATTATCTTTATTTTTATGGAGTGAATAATTTTATTTTTATTAAAGTCAATCCTTCTGACAAATAACTCAAGTCAAGTCAAACTGGTCAATGGTTACAGATTTGAAAATTCTTTTTGAATGTTTGTGAAATTAGTTTCAAAGAGTTTGAAAAATAATTTATTTAGTAGATTACTATTTTTCCAGATAGAAATGTACCTAATTAAGTTGCCCTTCAAGCCCATATAAAAATAATTTGATATGGGAGTAAAAACTTCAAGTCAAAATATAGTTCAAGTCTGTAATTTCCATCATTAAACAAGCTTTGGCAACACTCACAACAAAATTCGCTAGAAAACAGCTCAAACGTCTGTGTTGTACCACGATACACGCATTTATGATATGCCGCCGAAGTCGTAAAACCGCTTGGGCGACATATGGTTTCTAGGATGGGTCGCGCGAACGCCGCTGCAACGAAAATTTTAAGAGCGCCTGGTGTGTGTCACTGCATCAAAGTATAGTAAGGGATGCGTCGCTTTCGACATCTCAGCGGGGGTTCAGTCGACGTAAGCCGCCCCGTCTGTGTTAGCGCTAAAGATGTGCATTTGTGCTTTGTGGATTTTAGAAAAGCATTTGACAATGTAAATCATGAACAATTAATAGCTATTCTGCGAAATATAGGTATTGACGACAAGAATATTCGGATTATGGCAAACCTATACTGGGGTCATACAGCAAGAGCAAAAATTGGCAATAAACTTATCTCCACTCCTATTCAATATTTATTCCGAGGAAATATTTAAAATATGTATGGAAAATGCAAATGAAGGCATAAAAATAAATGGTGAGTTAACAAACAATATAAGATAAATTATAACAGGCAATGGATAGGGTTAATTTAGTTACTGAGGAATACGGCCTGGGGCTCTATTCTCAAGTTCACTTGACATAACTTTCATTCGACGTATCGACGGCGGAAAAGCAGGAACTCGTAAGTGGCAAGATGATGATTTTACAGGAGACCAAGAAAACCTAATTATTTTTCATTTAGGGCATATCTTATTATGTTTAGTAGTACCGTTTTCTGTTATTTAAAGCCTTCCGGAAATTTTCCCAGCTTTACATTTGTCGATACACTTATTCAAAACGAAAACCGAAGTAACTCATTTTATACAAATTTTTCAGTTACGAGGTCCTGCCTTGCCGCCGTCGATATCTCGATTTTCGGCGCTTGCAATCGATATTGCTATTTTCGAAATTCCTTGATCGACATATTATGTCGAATGATAAGCATCGAGTGGTGGTGACCCACTCGACATTTTCTCGACATCGAAATATTGCGCGTGACATCTTCATGTCATCGAACATAAACAATAATAATTAACAGCTGTATTTAAGGTTGACGTAAAACGGAATTGTTTATTTTTTTGCTTTTTGAAGGATTTTGTAATAAATATGGCCAATTTTGATGAATTAGCTAGGTATGTTAGCGGCGATCGAAGTGGAAGAAGAGGCAGAAATTGCCGTTGATCAACCTCCACGTCAGTTTTATCATAGACTAAAAATTAAAGGAATAACGCAGAAAATACAAAAATCGCTGATATAAATTAATTAATCTATGAAATGTCAATAGAGTCAAAATTTTATAAATGTCATTAGTGTCAAAATTTTATAACAGTGGAGTAAACTTGCCTGAGGTTGGACCAATTACAAACAAGCTTTACGGCGCGGGAAATTTGAATTACTCCTCTTGGTTTAAAAACAGACTATAAATGCTTTCGATTTAAGCGATTTAAGCCAAAATACATATTCCTGTAGGTTTATATTGTACTTTTAGGTTTTAATTGCATTAAGATTCTTCGTCAGCTGCAGATATCGAGTTAATACTGGCTGCAATCTATATACATACATATGTAAGCCAATCATCTGTATCACGAAGTATTTTCATAAACATAAATAAAATTTTCGTCATTAAGCAATTTTATCAGTTGTTAAAAAAAAGGAATCTACGACGTTCATGCCATCAATCGAGATGTGAAAAATATTGTCGAGAGGCGCTTGAGAATACAATTTTCGAACGATAGAGCACTTGCGTGCGACATTTTTGTTCGACATTTGCCACGTTCGATATATCTCGAACTCGAATGAGCCTGACTGAAGACCCCTGAGCCTCCACTTCAAGAAGACAAAATTGCTGATTTCCCTAAATTCCCTAAAATTCTCTGAATTCCCCTACAATTACGTCTAGTTAAATGATACATTTTTCCGATCTTACTATATGGTGTGGAAGCCTGGACGCTGACAGAGAAGCTCATGAAAAAACGTGGGTGTACCGACGCATTTTGTATATCCTGAACGGAACGTATCACCAACATAGAGGTAATCCACAGAATCGGAAAAGAGAAAGAAATCGTGAGCACAATTAAACAAAGAAAACTTGAATATCTACATATTGAGACACGATAAGTACCGTCTACTGCAACTGATTATCCCGGGGAAAATAGAAAGTACCGAGTGCCTGGCAGGATAAGACACTCGTGGCTCCAAAATCTGCGGAAATGGTTCGGGCTCACATCGGTCGAACTATTGAGACGTGCCATAAGCAAGATCAGAATTGCCATGTTAATAGCCAACGTTCGCAATGGAGAGGACACTTCAAGAAGACGAGGTTTTTAGGTATCGTGATGAACGTCGGATGCAGCCATGCTTGAAGTACAGTATAATACGAGTAGAGTCCTTTTCATGAGCATTTTTCAGTGCGTCACAAACATAGAAAAAAAGGTAAGTCCGTGATAATACACATTTATGACATTTATTCTAACATGAAATTTTAGTTAAATCTGACAGTTGTCACATTTTATTTGCAATTGGCCATAAAAACAAATCAATTGTGTTTATTGCATTTATAAAATGGTATTGTCCTTTTCATGAGCATTTTTCAGTGCGTAACAAATGATAGGAAAAAGGGTAAGTCCGTGATAATACACATTTATGACATTTATTCTAACATGACATTTTAGTTAAATCTGACAGTTGCCACATTTTATTTTCAATTTGGAATAAAAACAAATCAAATGTGTTTCTTGCATTTATAAAATGGTATTTTCTTTGATTTGTATATAAATTATACAGATTATATTTGTAATATTATTATCTAATTAAAAAAAAATATTTTTTTATTATGGCCCATCTATCGACAACTAGAATAACTAGAATAAATGTTGTAAATGTCTGTAATCGCGGACGTGCCTTTTTTTCTATCACATACAATTTAATACGTTAGAAAGAAATCGAAAAACTGTGAGGCACTGAAAGATGATCATGAGAAAAAGAATAAATTACTTTTAATGGGAAATAAGCCACAATTTTACCAAAAAATTATTTTATTAACGTTTCGAAGCCCAAATCTGGGTTTCGTTGTCAAAATACAAAATACTACTAAAATAAACAAAAATGTTGTTGCTAAGTAAAAAAATTCTTCTAATAATTTATTTAATCTGACTCATTTATATTGGCGTAGAAGACTTTAAAATGATATCGCCAATATTTATGAGATGCGTTCCTGGGACGACTTTACTAAAAGATAGTTCATTCGATTACATGAAATCAATATTTTAGTAAAGTCGTCCTAGGAACGCAACTCATAAATATTGGCGATATCATTTTAAAGTCTTCTACTTCAAAATGTATAATATACGTCTGAATTGCCAATATAAATGAGTCAGATTAAATAAATTATTAGAAGAATTTTTTTACTTAGCAACAACATTTTTGTTTATTTTAGTAGTATTTTGTATTTTGACAACGAAACCCGATTTATGCTTCGAAAAGTTAATAAAATAATTTTTTGGTAAAATTGTGGCTTATTTCCCATTAAAAGTAATTTATTATAAAAATGCCACAAGAAAATAGCTTCAGAACAACATTATAAAATGGTATTTTCTTTTATTTGTATAGTCTTATAAATTGTACTGATTATATTCGTAGATATATTATAAAATTCGTAAATAATTTTTTCTTCGATTATAGCGCCATCTATCGACAATTATAGTTGATTTTTTAACCAAGAAGAGTAAACTAAAAAGACAGATTCACACCCAAGAAAGTTACTAGAAAAGTCACCAAATTCATCTTCTATTTTCGTTGATCATATCAGCTTTCGATGATAATCCATTCATATTATATTATACTAACACATCGCTAAAGAGTTCTAAAAACACCTGTTTTTATATAAAAGTAGACTACAAACCTAAAAATTAAAGGAATAATGCAGAAAACACAAAAAATCGCCGATATACTTAATTAACCTATAAAATGACAGAAGTGCCAAAATTTTATAAATGTCATTAGTGTCAAAATTTAATAACAGTGGAGTAAACTTGCCTGCGGTTGAACCAATTAGAAACAAGCATTACGGCGCGGTAAATTTGAATCACTCCTCTTAGTTAAAAAACAAACAATAGAATAACTAGAATAAATGTTATAAATGTCTGTAATCACAGACGTGCCTTTTTTTTGTCACATATAATTTAATGCGTTAGAAAGAAATCGAAAAACTGTGACGCACTGAAAAATGCTCACGAAAAGGACTTTACTGTATAATACTGTAGTTATGGATTTATCGTTAATAAGTTTTATAAGATAAGATACGACAAGAGATAATATATTTTTTTATAAGATAAGAATTACTTACACTGGCAGTTCTTTCCAAATAATTGACGCTTTGGACAACACCGTACTTATCACTTTCTATCTTACTATCATTTATGACCCATTCCCCCGGGAAAAATTCATGATCATCCAAGGAAATAGAGTAATAAAGATGAGTAGAAGGTATATCCTTTTCTTCGGTACCATCTTGCCACACTACACTTACTTTTGATTCTACACATATCACCTAAAATAATCAAATTGTAATAATTATCATGTAAAAAAATATTTAAAAATAATTTTTATTTTATTATGTATTGATAATTTTATTTTGGATTTTTTCAAAAAAAACTTATCCAGCTCGTTAAGATATGTGTAAATTGATGTAGATCCAGAGTACGGATAGGTAACAAACTTTCAGAATCGTTTGAAATGAGCAGTGGCCTAAAACACGGAGACGCGCTCAGAGCAAGGAGAGGTGCTCACCTCTCCTTTTTAATATAATCCTGGTAGACCAGGGCGCATCTGTAAAAATATTAGTACATTTGGACGTTGAGAGGCGACTCAAATTTTTTTGCAGAAATTGCTTGAAAATAACTCAAATAATAATATTTGAGTTATCATCCCTCTCAAAATGGTCCGGAACATTATTTAAATAATCAAAATGTCAAAAAATTAAGGAAAAATTCGATTTTTCTCTTCGTTTTTTGATTATAACTTTAAAAGTATTCATTTCCGAGAAAAGTTGTACTGACATAAAAGTTGCATAATTAAATTTCCTACAATATAGAACAGGTTAAAAATTTTAAAAATAGTCACCCTTGTTGCAAAATAGCAATACTTGCGAAAAAACAATACAAAAACAAGTATCGCATTTTACGTTTTTCAACCATTATTGCTACACTTATTACCTTCATATTTCACCCAGAAAAACCTTATGATACAGTATAACAATACTGTAAATTTCATAAGATCGGTTCAATAGATTTTGCAAAATAAATTTTGCAATCCAGCTTTCGCAAAAAAAATTCTTTTTTCAAAATGTTACAGGACTGAAAATAAAGCAGATAGCAAGTTGAAATTTTTTTTGCGTCTAGAAGTGTACTGTACCTTTCATTTGCAATTTGCAAAATTAAAATCGATTAACTACCACGGCGTCAGGAATTTTTTTAAATAAACATTAATTATTGGTGCTACGCGCAGGACAGCGGATAGTTTGCTCTGATTGGGACTTCCAATGACCTTTGATAATGATTGATACATTTTAATTTTTATTACATTTCGATATAAATAAATAAATTTGTTTATTGCAAAATAAAAACACATACTCTATCCTTTGAAATAACACTTTTTTTAGCAAAAACTTTCTTTGTTCATATATTTTAACTTAGAGAATAAAAGTTTATTATTTTTAAACATATGCAATTGTTTAAACAATATTTCACAAACAATAATAAAATTAGTTTGATTTTTGTGGAATCAAAATATTAAAATACAACAAAATATAGAGTAAGAAAATAATATATTAGATGAAGATTGGACGAAATTTTGGTGGAAATCAACTTGTGTGAATCGAACACCGCTGTCCTGCGCGTAGCACCAAAAACTAATGTTTATTTAAAAAATTTCCTGACGCCGTGGTAATTAATCGATTTTAATTTTGCAAATTGCAAATGAAAGGTACAGTACACTTCTATAAGCAAAAAAAATTCAACTTGCTATCTGCTTTATTTTCAGTCCTGCAACATTTAAAAAAAAATGAATTTTTTTTTGTGAAAGCTGGATTGCAAAATCTATTATAAACCGTTCTTAATGAAATTTACAGTGTTGTTTTACTATATCATAAAGTTTTCTGGGTAAAATATGAAGGTCCTAAGTGTAGCATAAATGGCTGAAAAACGTAAAATGCGAATACTTGTTTTTGTATGTTTTTTTTTCGCAATTATTGCTACTTTGGAACAAGGGTGACTACTTTTTAACATTTTAACTAATTGTATATTGTAGGAAATTTAATAACGCAACTTTTATATCAGTACAACCTTTCTCAGAAATGAATAGTTTTAAAGTTATAATCAAAAAACCAATAAAAAATCGAATTTTTCCTTCATGTTTTGACATTTTGATTATTTAAACAATGTTCCGGACCATTCTGAGTGGGAGGATATCTCAAATATTATTATATGAGCTATTTTCAAGCAATTTCTGCAAAAAAATTTGAGTCACCTATCAACGTCCATCTCAAAACAGATGCGCCCTGGACTATGGAGAAAGTAGTAAGAACAGAACAAATTAAAACAGAACTACTGAGGGTAAATGGGCCAAAATTACTACTACCATACGCGGATGACATTGATATTGTGGGAAACAAAGTCACCAATCTGAAGGAGACTTTCAATAAATTACACTTAGAGGCAAAAAAAACTTGTCTACGGGTATCAAGAGAAAACCAAATATATGTCCATTGACGATATAGAATAGGGCGAAATGTTACAATAGACCCATATAACTTCCAAAGAGTAAACAATCTTCAAACAAACTTCCAAAGAACATCGGCATCAGACGCTTACCTCAACAGCTAAACTATTTCCAGGTACTAAATCTCTTGGTTTTGGGGGATAATGTTTCTTCTTAGGTTTAGAATTGTGACTAATCTGTGACACGTCGGCATCCTCGGATTCTTCAGACTCTTCGGTCCACCATTCTTCTTCATCATTGTTAGTAATTACGTCTTCGCTTTGAGAATACACTAATGCAGAGCGGCTAAGTTTTGATAATCTAGAGCTGAAAGAATATTAAATACAAATTAAAAATGATTGTTTGGACTTATATGTAAATACAGTAACGTATCTACGAAATTATTCTCACATTTTTGAATTACAGCTAACAATGTGCCTCACTTTGGGTAGTTCAGGTCTATAAACTAATGACAACTTTTTTGTCCAGTCTTTTTTCTTTAGAAGAATATCACTACTGGAAAGTTTCAATAATCTACGGTCTGTCAATTCCAGAAATGTATCACTGGCACGCTCCAGAACCTTTAAGCTGCAAAAATATTTATCTTTGAATATAAAAAAAGGTAATTGCCAAAAAATCAACGTATGTATTATTGTGTTTCAATTTATCAATAAAAAAAGATAGAATAAAATTTTTTATTTTTTTATATAACGCGGGCACATAAATTTGATACACCCTGTATATTGATTTGTAAATATTTATTAGAAGTTAGCTTTCACATAGTAGGTTTCTCCTTGATGAGCTTTTCCCTGAAGACTTAAAGACATTTGTAAATAAAAGTGAAGTGAAAGTTATTTAGGATTTAGGATTTAGGATTTAGCCGAAACAGCTGTAGTCACTTAGTTATAATAAATTTTGTGGAGGTATAGAAAACAAACGTTTTCAGTGTTTTATTGTTAGATTATTTAGGATTATTATTTTAAACCGATTGTTTATTACGGGAAAGGTAGAAGCCATAGGTAATTAGTTCTTAGAAAATTAAGGTAAAGAAAGTTTGGAATTTTAATCTCTTTTTGTTTAACCCCGAGTAAATTTTGTAGAACTTCCCGAAAGTAATTATTATGATGGTAGGAATATTTGGTTTTTTCCTTAAAGTTTGGAACACCCTGTGGAATATTCTAGCATATATAAAATATTGAAATTAAAACTCAATTAAAACTTTATTAACATTTTTTTTACAACAACTAGCGATGCTTTTCATCCATAAATGATCATTTTCTGCTTAGAATAAACAATGAAAGATTAACAATTTAATGGATGTCAAATTGTTAACAGTCAAAAAGTGTCTGGTTTGTTGTGAAAATTAGTAGATTTAATATTTAAAGTTTCAATTAAGTCCGTAATTTTTTTGTTGTTTGGTGAAAATGGAACGAGCTACAAGGAATTTGACCCGCGGTGAGTGTGTTCAAGCAGTGATCTTACATAGCGAACTACCATGCTATCGGCGCCTTATATTGGTAACAATTTTTTTCTAATGCACGATAACGCAAGATCTCACGTTCACGAACTGTAACCGAATATTTATAACAGGTAAATCTTCCGACTTTGAATTGGACATCGCACAGTCCAGATCTTAATCGGATCAAACATTTGTGGGATATAATTGGCAGAAGAACCTTATAAGAAGTGTTCCCAACTTTAAGAAAAAAACACAGTATGGTTGTTACACCCGGTATAAAATGACATTTACCTGTCTAGCACCAATATTATAACATCGATTTTCTTAAATAATAAGGCTAGAACATACTAAAAAATCACTCAAATCGGACAACAGGTTTAGAAAATTCGAGGTATCTAACGTGTACAATTCAGCGAGTGAGTCGATTTTTTTGCTCTCAAGTGTAGATGTTAAGTAAATGAAAAGTCACGATTTAGCGAAATTTTTTTTATTGTGGAAAGTAAATAAAAAAACCACAAGGGCAATGTTTTTGGACAAGTAGGTCAATTGACATGGGAAGGGACCGTTCAAGTATTACGTAACGCAGGTTGGGGGGGGGGGGGGGTCAAAAATCTTCAAAAATTGCGTGACACAATAGTTAAACTCCCATACGAGTGCGTTACATAGGGGGGGGGGGGGGTTAAGAAAGAAGAAAAGAGAGAGATTTAATTCTCGCCTATTTTTTTATGTACTCACTTTTTGATATCAGCCCGACCTATTTCTGACAAATGCGAATATCCATGCGTGTTGTTGTACCAAGCAATCTCAATTAAGACATCTTCAACACTTTGTACTGTAAATCTTTGTCTGCTTTGAATATTTCTTTTCATCGTTTTCGACTTCTTTATCCAATTTGCTTGTTCAAAATTATTTGGTACACATATCTACGAAAATTATATACATATAAATATTTTATATCAATAACTCATTTCACATTTCAAATAAATCATAAATCACTATCCCTGGGTTTAAACTAGGAGGAGTAAGCTCAAAAGACATATTCACACCCAATAATGTCACTAAAAAAATCACTATCACCAATAAGGCCTAATATAAGACATAGAAAAGAGCCGTTTGAGAAATACAGATTTAATTCTTATTGGACAAACAGATACTGGGAGGTATTTGCTACTTAATCTAAAGGAAAGTTAGATAGATAGGACGTATGAAAGGTAGTAATAAATTATTTCTTGAGGTAGTATTACCACTATAACTTCCATCTTAACTCACTTAATATACTTTAGGCCAGGGGTCACCAATTAGTTTTTCTGAGGGTCCGTTTCGAAAACCTATGACACTTCCGGGGTCCGGATTTATGCTGCCTGTGTCTGGTTGTTGATTCGGTTTCTTTGTGGATTCTTGTTAAAAAATATCCCCTATAAACAAATCAGAAGGGTGCCGGGCGAAATTTTTGGGCAGAAATTATTAAATATATTTTTTAAAAAATTCAAAACATCACCTTTTTTGCCCGCGAAAATATGTTTTTAGCATTTTTGGGTCATCTTAAATAAAAAAGATCTGTCATTTTATTAAAACTTAAGAGTTTTTAAGCATCGCAAATGCATATTTTCTCATTTTTCAGATTTTAAATCGCTTATAACTCGAAAACTATCAACTTTTCAGAAATATGACAAGAGTCCTTGTTGTTTATAATTACCCAAGAAAAATAAAAAATACATTTTTCGAGACAAAAAAGTAATTTTGAATTTGCCTAAAAAATTGTTTCACCCGGCACCCTTCTGATTTGTTTAAAGGGGACATTTTTGAACAGGAATCCGCAAAGAAATCGAGTCAGAAACATTTTTCATACGAAAGTGGCCTAACACATGAACTAATATGGAAAGGAAAACTAATAATATCTGATTGTTTTTTGGTTACTGTATAGGGGAGAGTTGGACAAAACGGGATAACATTCTTGTTTATTTTTATTACGGAAACAATGTTAAAGAAATTATATTATTATTTTTTGTATGTATAACATTTATTGAAGCACACAAAAAACATATTTTTAGCTATTTTTAATGACTGGAAAATAGTAAAAAAATATTTATTAAAGTCCTTCACATCCCGTTTTAGCATACTACGGTTGGATAAAACGGGATAGGTTCACAATATTTAATTTATAACATCACATAATTTAATTTATTTAATTACATAAAATTATCTAAAAAGTATTTAAGTAGATATAAGACTGCAAAGCAAAATTTACCTTTGAAAAATCAATATCTTCAGTAGTCAGAAACTTAAAAATAGGCCTTTTTTATGTTTTATTGCAAAATGGGAAATAAGACCTTTTATTTAGGACTAGGTACGTATATCAGAACAAAAGTCACATAAAAATATGTTGTTCTTTTCTGCAGTATGAGAACACGCTTTATCGCTATTTATAAAATGAATAGGCCAACAAATAAATAGGTGGATAAAACGGGACATAAAAAACTGTATTCCATTTTATCCAACTTATAAGTGTCACATTTTGTCCAACTCAGACATTTTTCAAAACAAAAATGGCTCTCCTGCCTAAACGTGAAAGTAAAATTAGATATACTACACATGAGAATATTCGTTAATGAGTGCTTAATTAAATGTAATAGTCACCGGAATTATATGTTTAGATATGTAGGCAATATAATGTAGAAATAAGCGCACTTAAAAGTACAAAGTACCAAAAAAATAGAGTCAAACAATTCTAAACACAACAACTTTTCATCAAATAATGACATCGAGGTAAAACGAACTGAGAATGTTAAAATGACGACTGAGAACAAGTTTTCGTCGTTGTCCGATTGATAGCAGCACTAGTTGGGTCTCTAGGCTAGGTATCCCGTTTTATCCGACTATCCCGTTTTATCCAACTCTCCCCTGCTACAATAAATAAAATATAAATTCATTGTGTATTGTTTTGATGTTATTATCAGTATATTTTGAAAACAGCAGTATTGTAAATTGTTACTGAGAATATTTTAAAAATTAGGAATTTATATTTTGAATGCTAATGAAGTTTCTAGACATCTTCAATTTTGTAGAAAGGAAACGGAGGAATTTAAAATAAGTAATCATAGTACAAAATGCTAATTAACATGTTATCTTTTCTACATTAGTTTCAATGCAAGGTGTTTGTTGCAAACTTATTAAATCTGAAAATTATTTTAATTAAATGCACATCTGAAAAGTACTCCTACTTAACATATAGTACAGAGGAAATGAATATAAAAAATGCACATGACAATTTTATATTTCAGCTTACTTAATTTCAAAATTATTGATTAGTTAGTATAACAATAAGATGGAAAACTCTTTACAAAATTAAATTATCAGAGAGAAAAATGACATTTTTTTATGTACAACCTGTCTGAAGTTTGGAGTGAATTTAGTACAACTGAGTCTCATTAGGGAGTTGAGATATTCATCTGTTAAGTGAGATCTCTACCGATTTTTAATAAAGTTCATTCTTGATAAATCGGCTTCGCACACATAAGTTGAGCCAAACATAGTAAGTACACAATTTCATGGCCAAACATTTTCAAAATTGCCAAACACTAGGCATATTCTGAATTTATTGACGGTCCGCACAAAACTAGCTTACGGTCCAGATGCGGACCGCGGTCCGCTAATTGGTGACCCTTGCTTTAGGCTATCACGTACAGGTAAACTGCCCTGAATATATTTAGATACTTTGAAGTTTTAACCCAAACACTCACACTATCTTCTTCTTGATGTGCCTATCCGTGGGCACATCATTGTGCCTATTTTTCTTGCTAATGATTATAAGCTTTGTCTTCTTTACGTTTATATTGAGTCCATATTGTTGACTGTAATACGTGATTTTCTTCATGAGGACTTGTAGGTCTTCTAGGTTGTCCGCAAATACTAAGGTGTCATCTGCATACCTGATGTTATTTAGCCGGTACTCGTTTAGTAGAATACCTTTTTCAGTTTCGTGCAAAGCGTCAATAAATATTCTTTCAAAGTAAAGATTGTAGGGGGGACAAAATGCAGCCTTGCCTCACTCCAAGCATGATTTTCACATATTCGGTGTGTTCACAGTCAACTCTGAGATTTGCGGTGTGATTCCAGTAAAGGTTTCTAATTATTTTCAGATCTTGGTTGTATATTCCTGCTTCTTTTAGTATTTGCATAATCTTGGCGGGCTGTACTCGATCAAACGCTTTCTCGTAAGCAACCAGACATGCGTATATCGCTGGTACATGTGATTAATGTGATTCCTAATACATTTCCAGTGAAAATAATAACTTTTTGATAAGTGTTGGCGATACAATTCTTTTTTATATGAGTGTCCGCGAAGATTATAACTCATGAAATATTTATAATGAAAAGATGTAGTTCATATTAGATGCCGACGAAAACAATTATTTCCCTTTCTGTTTCTGTTTCGGACGACGAAAACAATTATTTCTGAGAACTTTTAAGTAATTATAATTTTCGTGGACCCACAGACAGAAATGATGTTTTTTGCTGATACTCCTTATAAATTAAATTTTTTCGCTAACACTTTATTAGGGATTATAATTTTCATAATCATATAATCGAAAATAATATTTTTCGCGGCGTTCATTGAAAGTTCTACTCTTAACGGCATTTTTCGGAATTATACTTTTCGTAGGCGGCGGCGATATGTCGTATGCGTATACTCCCAGTATATTTATCGAAATTTATTATTTCTTCAAAAAATATGATCACCTCCAGTTCGTTAAATCAATAAGACCAGGCAAAGCTGTTGTCGGTGCACCCACTGTAAACGATATTAAGGGGGGGATGGTTTGAAATCAGCATATCAAGCACATTTTTGTGAATTTTTTTCGAAGCTATGGTAGAATTATTTTATTTTTAAATTAAATACACACAGTGCTGTTTTTGTAACAATATAGGTTCCGATGGGCCTGGTGAGTGTTCATAAGAGGGTCCGTATCCGGGAAAATTTTTTTAAATTTAGCCTCAATAAGGTCTTTTAAAGCTATTTGGGAGCAAAAATTCAGGAATTTGTCTATAATTTTGTTGTTTTTTCTTATTGTTTGTTCCAAGAGGTACGGGTACGGCGTACCGTCACAAAAACAGCACTGGCGTATAAAATACACATATTAAGTACAATTCAAAGAATATTTAAAAAAAAATTCAATCCAAAATATTAAAAATAAGCCATTGGTGACAAATTTTGACAGGCAGCTCAAAAAAAATGGATTTTGCGGTGGACATCAGAACGCGTCACTGGATCATACGAAACAAAAAATTCAAAAAGATTTGATTAGCCTATGAGTTTCACGAGGTAACAACGTCAAGTTTTTTTTTATTTTTAATGATTTTTTAATTTTTGGTATCACTTAGAAGTCAAAAATACGAAATTTTTGGTAAAAATTTTGTGAAAATCAACATATTTATTATTGTTGAACAAAAAATAAGCATAAAACGAAAAATATCTCGACGTTGTTACCTCATGAAATCGGTCAAGTAGATCAGTCAAGTAGTCAAAATGCGTTTAAAGTTTTGACAACTGCATCTTCATCTTCTTATTTGTCTGCCAGATCACAAAGTAATGCACATCGGAATGTGTTTTTTGAATCGCGGAGTAATCTACAAAAGAGAAGGCGAACAGTGGTTTAACGTTTCTCACTACGCTCAAGCGTGCTGGCGCGAAGCCGCGGCAAAGCGAGTCGAAGGTAGGGTAATTTTACTCCGATCAATCTGAAATTTTCAGAGAGTATTCTTGAAAGTATGCATTTTTATTTGAAATAATAAAAAAACCATATTTCAAACCATACCCCCCCCCTTAAAGCTTTAAAATACTCCAAGGATGGTATTTTTTTTAAGCTTCGTCACACCGAAGATTGGCAAAATCTTACCAGTACGGCTTAATATATGTAATGTTCTGCATATTAGTTCTGTCGCCCTTCCCCAACTACATACAAATAGACTTAAAATTAAAAAAGAAAAGTTTCAGCACCTCCAGCAATTAAAATTATCCATGGAACGTGATTATCACGATTTTTATGACAAGCTACCCCACCAATCGTAAAAAAATGTTAATTTACTACTTTTACTGAATTTTCTACTCACTTTTATATTAAAATAAACCTGTTTTTGTAAGAGTTATTATTAGTTTTATTG
The DNA here is from genome assembly GCF_917563875.1 of Diabrotica virgifera virgifera. Taxonomy (NCBI): domain Eukaryota; kingdom Metazoa; phylum Arthropoda; class Insecta; order Coleoptera; family Chrysomelidae; genus Diabrotica; species Diabrotica virgifera. The sequence continues at coordinate 142,975,397 of NC_065443.1, read as the reverse complement.
CTTTAAATAAAGACGTATCTCCAAATTATAGACAAATTTTACTAAGAAAAATACCTAACTCCTTTATTTTGTTTTTAATGACTTAATATAATTAAAATTCAAAGTGAATTCTCCCGCTCTACATTATTTTTGATAAAAACTTTATACTAGATTCATTTATTCTTTAATATTTGTCGTGTAATTAACATAAAATAGTTTTTAGAGTTTCCTGAAAAGTTTTACCGATAGGAGTTAAGCAGTTTGCGAACTAAGCCGACGATATATCCCTTTGTCCAATATACTTACCAGTTCTTGGCCAGGATAATATGCATCAAAAGATATCCTGTTTCTTTTTGACAGCCAGTAATCATCCATGTCATGATTAATACTAGTTAAAACTTCTACTACAGATCCACATTTCGATTGCATAGCTATCGCTTGTTCCACAGTCTGAAAGAAAATATCTGATATACTAAAAACTTTTAAACCCCACAGACAAAGCAATCTAAAGATCTTAATTTATAAATATTTAACCTTTTAAAAATCATTTAAAAAACTTACTTCAATTCTGCCAAATTTACTACCCAAACAAACAGCATCATCAACATCAAAAGGTCTCACACCATGCAATCTATCACTAGATACATGTTCAATAACTTTATCTGTACCAACAATCTGTACAGTAGCTACTTGTTTAGTTTCTTTGCAATATCCTCTTTGAGTTTCTTTTCCCTTTTCTAACCTTCGGACAATATCTCCAGGTATGATACTTCTGTTTACCAAACGAACTTTACTCTGCCTCCAGACCTAAAAAATTATTTGAATATTTTATTTGTAATGATTACAAAGCTGGATAGAGTACTTATACTAAACTACCTAGTAATACATAGTACTAAAACATATACCTTGTTTTTAAACTAGGAGGAGCAATTCAAATTAACCGCGTCGTAATGCTTTTTTGTAATTGGTCCAACTTCAGGCAAGTTTACTCCACTATTATGAAATTTTGACACTATTGAAATTTATGAAATTTTGATACTATGGGCATTTCATAGGTTAAAGTATATAGGTGATTTTTTGTTTTCTGCGTTATTCCTTTAATTTTTAATTATTTCTAGTCTACTTTTATATAAAAAACCAGTTGTTTTTAGAACTGTTCCGATGGTAGGTTACGGAATCGATTAAAAATAAGTGTAAACAATGAACAGTAATATATTTATTTATTTTGGGTAACAAGCGTGCTTCGTTTATTATCTCGTAAGGGTTTTTAGCGAGGGTGTGTCTGAATCGTTCGCCCGCTGTGAAGAGACTGCAGACCACAACACTCTATTCTGTCATGATTAGCGTTACCAGGTGTCCCGATTTGCGCGGGACGTCCCGATTTTAAGGGGTCTGGCGACGCTTACCGATTTGTACCTGATCGGGACACTAAATGTCCCGATTTTCACCCACGAAAACCAATTTCAGGAGGACTTACAGTGAATTTTATAACAATGCACTCCTAAATGTTATAAAAACAAGGCACTCCTAAAAGCGGCAAAATTGAATGAAAAATATAATTTTAATAAAAAAGAAATAATTTACTTAATCTACGATTTTTTTTTGTAATTTCGTCTGATTATTATTATTATGTAGGATTAAATACAGATTATAAAAACACCTTGTAGCCCAGTAAATGAACGGAAACGATAATACCGTGTAATTTTCAGGATAAACTCCGAATTGTATGAAAATTTGGACGGCTTGTACCATTGGTTGCTTTTACTCGAGGGATGGCAGTCACCCCTAGTAGGGGGTGAAAAACCGCGCGTTTAAAATAAGTCCGGAGATGGATAAATTGGCTAATTCTAAGGAATTTTAGTTCTATAGAATTTTAACTTGTTAATACTTTTCGAGTTATTTACGATTGAAAACGTTTATTTTTCGACAAAAAATCACGTCTTCAGGCGATTTTCACAAATAACTCAAAAATTAAGTATTTGATCGAAAAAAATATTCTTAGCAAAAATGTAGCATAATGTAAAAAAAAGAAAAAATTTGTGAAATCGTAAAGACTATAGACCCAGCCAAAGCAAAGTTGTGGCTCATGAAAAATACGTTGTTATTCGTCAAATTCCAAATCAAATGTTTCAACGTGAAATAACCAAGAAATAAAGCACTTTTCGGGAAAAACCAATTGAAACTTTTTTAATAAAGCTTTAGGTATTATGTTTATAAAAAAGTTTCTAGCATCAAAACTAAGCGAGTTATGCTCAAAATCAAGTTGACTTCTTTTTTTGGTAAAAAAAACTCGTGAAAATTTCTCCCTGCTTAGCACCCCAAATGAAATTAATCGTTACCGCTTTACAAACAATTTATTTTACTTATGTATTTTTTACATGATTGAAAAGGCCTGAACGAGTCAATAATCACGAGTGTATGCAAAATATGGACAGCCATATTTTAACCAATTTTTGTCTTACCGAAAAACAAAATGAATCTATCATATTTATAAAAGCAAAACCTACCTACTTTTTACTCCTTGAGATTTTTAGTATTCCTAATACTTTTATTTTCCAATATTTTATGAATTTTTTTTATTATAAAACCAATTTTGTTTAAAACTGAGCACCCCCAACCTGTAAAACTTACAGATCGTATAAACAATACACATAATATAAATGGTAAAGCGGTAACGATTAACTTTATTTACGGTGCTAAATAGTGGGAGATTTCCCGATTTTTTTTACCAAAAAAGGGGTCAACTTTATTTTGAGCGTAACTCTATTAGTTTTAATGCTAGAGGCTTTTATATTATAAAACAAAATTAAAGATTTTTTTAAACACTTTAAAAAATTTTAATAGGTTTTGCTCGAAAATTGCTTAATTTTTTGGTTATTTCAAGTTGAAAAATTCGATTTGGAATTTGACGAATAAGAACGTATTTTTGATGAGCTATAACTTTGCATTTACTGGTTTTATAGGCTTTCTGTCCTTAAATTACTCGAAAAGTATTGACTTAGATTAAAAATTGTATAGAAAAAAAGTTTTTTATAGTTAGTCAGTTGATCAATTTTGGGACTTACTTTAAACGAGCGTTTTTTACCCCCGAAAAGGGGTAACTGTAACTGCCACCACCCAAGTAAAAGCAACCAACGGTACAAGTTCAACTTTGAAGTAGACAGTAAGTAGAACCAACCCAAAACCAGATTTTCATGCAATTATGAGTTGACTGAAAATTACACTCCAAAACGGTCATTTACTGGGCTATTGTTGTTTACTTGTCCCGATCTACAACCCTAAATCCCGATTTGTTTTTGCTTATGTACCGATTAAAAACAAATCGGACCTGGCAACACTAGTCATGATGCTTGCGGTGTTACACTATAGCTAGAAAGGCAATAAATTACTAATATCTGCGTTTTAAAAGTTGAGAACCTTTCTGTATTTTAAGAAGTTGACATAAGGTCTGATAAGGTAATTAATTTATGGGGAATTCAGTTTGTTAAACTGAACACACCAAAAACATATTATTATGGTTAAGGATACATTTGGTTTCGTAAAACGTCTTAGCATCTGGTTTGTATATTAAATGTGAATTTATATGACCGTTTTGAGAAAAGTTATAGTAAGTTTTAAAAGATATATTGCATTTAAAGTTGGATATGCCAGAGGTCCATAATATAGTTATGCAGAATTACAAAATCTTCTGAGACTTGCATCTCTGGCAAACCGTAGATTGTCAGCAGACTTAATTTTTTTGTTTAAAGTTATATCCGAAATTGTTGGTTCAGAAGAACTGTTATCCCTGTTTAGATTTCGTGTGCCTTTAAGAGTTACAAGGAACAACGTTTTGTTTGCCCCTAATAGTCATATTAAGCAACTACGGATACCATGCTCCATTGCCACGGCTCATGAGATTGGGTAATTTTTATAATCTAGTTGTAACAGGAGTTTCTTTAGCGAAATTTCATAGACAGGTAGACAATCTACTATTTGATTGTTTTTTGTGGTTTTTTCTTTTCTGTTATTGCTCATGAATCAATATATACACTAAGCACCAAAATTAACGCACCACCTTAAAAATGGGACATTTTTGATGTCTTGTATTTCCTAAACCTGTTGTCCGATTTTAGTGATTTTTTTTTAATGTGTTATAGCTTTATTCTTCAAGAATATCGATGTAATAATATTGTTGCTAAACAGGTAAGTGTCATTGTATACCGGGTGTAACAATGATAGTGTGTTTTTTCCTCAAAGTTTGGAACACAATGTGGAATATTCTGGCGTATATAAAATATTGAAATTAAAACTCAACTGTAGCCTTATGCTTTCTTAACATTATGCTTTTGATTCATTAGCTTTTGTTGGATAATAAAAAAGTTAGGTATTTAACAACTAGCCATGTTCTTCATCAATACAGGGTGTTTCTAAATAAGTGCGACAAACTTTAAGGGGTAATTGTGCATAAAAAAGAATGACCATTTGCATTATAAACATATGTCCGCAAATGCTTTGTTTCCGAGATACGGGATGTTGAATTTTTTCTTACAAACTGACGATTTATTTAATGCTCTAAAACCGGATGAGATATGCAAATGAAATTTGGTAGGTGTTAAGAGGTAGTGATTGCGAATTTATTGGCATACAACTAAGAATTTTATATTCACCATTGGCGTGCATACGGGTCATATTACCCGGTCATATTACCCGTATGCACGCCAATGGTGAATAGAAAATTCTTAATTGTATGCCAAAAAATGCGCAATAACTACCTCTTAAAACCTATCAAATTTCATTTGCATATCGCAACCGGTTTTAGAGCAATAAATAAATCGTCAGTTTGTAAGAAAAAATTCAACATCCCGTATCTAGGAAACGAAGCATTTGCTGACATATGTTTATAAAGCAAACGGTCATTAATTTTTCATGCAGAATTACTCCTTAAAGTTTGTCGCACTTATTTAGAAACACCCTGTATTGATGAAGAACGTTGCTAGTTGTTAAAGTACCTAACTTTTTTATTATCCAACATAAGCTAATGAATCAAAAAGCATAATGTTAGGAAAGCATAAGGCTACAGTTGAGTTTTAATTTCAATATTTTATATACCCCAGAATATTCCACAGAGTGTTCCAAACTTTGAGGAAAAAACACACTATCATTGTTACACCCGGTATACAATGACACTTATCTGTTTAGCAGCAATATTATTACATCGGTATTCTTAAAGAATAAAGCTATAACATATTAAAAAAGTCACTAAAATCGGACAACAGGTTTAGGAAATACATAGCTCTAAAGTCGAATTGGGGTGTCATCATCTGGCAGTTTAAATTTTAAATTTTTTTGTGTTGTTGATAAACAGGTCAGATTTCCTTTTTTTATTGTAATAACTGATTTAAATTATTAATATGGTTTCTATACTCAATAAATATTAATTTTTTAGATATTTTACTTCACTTCATTTATTATGGACTTATGAACGAATAATAATTTTATATGTAGTTACGTGGCTAAAGGTTCTGAACCAAGGCCAGAATAATAAAAAAAAATGATTATGGGTTGGTACTTGCTAATTTGCTTATAACACCTTTTTAATTTTAGTTTTTAACTTTTATAATATATTAGTAGCTAATAAGTTAATAAAACAAGTTTTTTATATTCTTGTCTAACTCAACACATTATTTTGTTTATAAACAAGTAGATCACAGAAAATTTTTAAGGGGTGCTGTGAGCACCCCACGTGGCAATTGACGTCTTGCAAAGCCACGTGGCAGGTGCCAGGTTAAGTAGGTACATTTATTTAAGTAGGTTAAATATTTTATTATTCTACTTTTACTTTTATTTGTCTAATTTTTAAAACTTTTGACATTTGTAAATATCAAATATTTCTATATGTTCCAATTTAACTATTTTTGTATGTCCTATTTCAGTATTTTATGTATGATTGTACCTAAAAAAATAGTTTTACTGTTTAATAAATAAATAACTAAATAGCAAAAATAATTTATAATCGAACATTAGAGAGATTAAATTAAAACTATTTTAGAAAGGAAAGGCAATCTACAATTTTAGGATTCATATGCATTTAAGTTTATTTGATATACTATAGTTATTACGCATATGAATCCTAAAATTGTAGATCGTATTTCACAGTTTTAATTTAAGCTCTCTAATGTTCAATTACAAATTCTTTTTGATAAAATCGACATCACCGCGCTAAAAACTCTCATAAGGACTGCATTGTCTAAGTTCCTTATACTGTAAAGTCAAGGTGGGACGGACTATAGTAATAGACATAGTGGCAATAGGTTTGTTCTAGCAAACAGTCAAACTAGTCAGAAACCGTCAGCAAACAGTTGGTCAGTGAGAGAACATAATACAGTCACCAGTGTTATCCCCTCTACTCGTGCTGGTCCACTATTCACTGATGGTTTCAAACCGTTTGAAACTGATGCTAGAACAAACCTAATATGACTATGACTGGTACTGTTTTACCTAATAATACAAAAAGTGGTAGTCATATAAACAGACTCAATGGTCATAACATGCCCAAAATGTGGTTGAGTTTTGGAGTATCCCAAGGATTTAACCTTTGAGGGGAAGATGTTTGATATAATGTAAGCGTTCCATGACTGTGACATGACATGAAATTGATGGACTACACATCTGGCTGTCAGAAACAAGTGCAGACACCATTATAGAACTATGTATCTGATGATAAGTAAATAAAGATGTAAACATCCAATCTATCTTTTACTGTCCATTGAATGTATAGTTAAAACAAACCCTGCTTGAAATACCTAGTGTTGATATACACTAGCAAAGGGGGACTGATAGCTTAACGTACCCTCCGAAGCACAGTGAACAGGTCGTATCATTTTTAGAAATAAATATGTTATTGTTGGTGCCGAGATTCATACTCGGAACTTGGATTCAAAGCCAGTATCTTGCAGCTGAGCTATAGCTGTTCACAGCAATACTACTAGGGTCAAATGATTCAAGAAAAAATTATTATCAACCGACTTAAGGGATAATTATTAGCAGTTTCTATAAATGATATAAAAATAGCAACTGAAATTGGTATCACAGACCGACTCAATATCATAAGAATCGAAAAGTTGTTGTCTCTCATCTCTCTCATACAATTAAAATAAGCTTAAAGAATATTACAAATTATACATATTTATTATTCAAGAATCAATAAAGGCATTTAAACCAGCTAAATTGTCTGTAGGTTTCACAGAAAAACTGTTTGTTTTTAACTTATTTTTTGTGCTACCACATCAGAAACTGGTGTATCTAGCAAGGCCAAGTATTTAATACTTTTGTACTCTTCAAACTAAGAGTCCTATATCCAAGGAAAAGCTCTTAATATCAGCTTAATCATAGTTAGCTGGTTTCAATTAACTTTTAGAATGGCATCAATTAAAATGATGTCACAAAAATTAAAGTACCTAATCTTTGTACAAACCTGTTCTCTAGAGCTATTATTCCACAATACTCTAATTTGTCCCTTTTGCAGGGCATGGTATTCATCTACATCAGAACAGGCTTCATAACTATCAACAACAACTCCAAAAATTATTCTTTTATGCTTATCAAATCTATAAACAACATCATTTGTATAGAATTCTTTAACTTTTTCAATATTTGAATTGGACATTGTTTCATACAATACTGTTCTTTTTCTTGAGCAGAATAAAATTTTAATATATTTCTAATTGGTTTTATATATTTTTTATTACATTTCTTCAATAGCGCATGACAGGCCGCTGACATTTAGTATAAACGATAGAAAACTCATAAACAAAAAATGTAAAAAATCAGGAATGTTTTGATTCTACTTAGCATGTCGGTAACCGTTGGATGTTGGTGTTAAAATTATTTAGCTATCTGACTTCTAATTTAGGATATGATTCTTATTAAAAGTTAAATTGTTACTATAAATAGTAGAAAATTATAAAACACAATTTAGACAATTTAATTAAATGATTATTTATTTTGTAGAAATTTTAACGAGATCGTAATTCTAGACAGAATTAAATTTAGCACTTAGTATTTTTGACATCTCGTGTTAGAGGAACAACATAACAGACACGTGTAATATTGGTTACCTGATAAAAATTTGGTAAACTTAATTTCAGAGTTTCAAAAGGGTACCACCACTATTTTAAAACTTTGAAGTTTATAGAGATTATAAAATAGTAAATAGAGGATTATGATATTTTATTTCTGATATTTGTTAGCCTGGTATGTTTAATTGTTAATTATGAACAATTTTTGTTATATACCTACCTTACTTGTTCTTTGTCACTATATCCGGGAAATCTTGTAATACATTTTAAACATACAGTGGAACCCCGATAAGTCGGCCCCCGATAACCCGGAAATCCGGCTAACCCGGACCGATTTTCATCAGACAAAACAAACATTTTTTCACTTTGACTGAGCTTTTTACCAAGAAAAAAACAATAGTGTATACCACTGTATGTAATTTAGATGTACTCTGCATATGTATTTCATGTTTTTGCAATTATAATGTGTATTTTCCTATTAAAAATATTTATTTTACTAATTTTTATCATATTCTCCGACTAACCCGGATTTTCGATAACCCGGATCGGCCGCGGTCCCGATTAATCTGACTTATCGAGGTTTCACTGTACTTCCAGACTACCTAAACACCTGAAATTTTCAGAATAGCTCAGAATCGATAAAAAATGCAATATTCAACAGCTTTTATGTGGATGCATTGAGTTTTATTTTGAAATTTATATAAGCCATTGTAAAGCCAAATGTAAATAATGCAATGACATTTAGATCCCCTTGTAAAGTAGAGGGTAGTGAGTAGTAGAGCATTCGATTGCAGATCGAGAGGTCCCCGGTTCGAGCCCGGGTGTTTCCTATTGTTTCCCTTAAAATTGTGTGTAAAATATTTTTTTTGCTTTATATGAGTTTAAAGTCGATTACAAAATTCTTTTATGACATAGGAATTGAAACAACAAAATAGTTCATTTTATATTGTGTCCTATAAATAATAAAAACGTGGTATTATATAAATTTCTTTTTTTATAAAAGTGTAATTATTTTATGGTAGGCAGTGGCGCACCTAGAATTTTGTTCTGGGGGGGGTTGCTTGGGCACAGACATTTTTTTGTATTGTTTGTGAAAGACAAGTTACATTTTCCTACTATTCTCCATATATTTTTATATGCCCTGGGAGGGGTTTTAACCCTCCAAGACCACCCCCTGGGTGCGCCACTGCTGGTAGGTACTAATTGTTAATCGAAATAATATTTCTTGAAAGAAACATTTTAACTCCCAATAGATCTGATATAAATGATAAATGTTTCCAGTAATCTGCTAATGTATGAAATAATAGAAGATGTGGAATCGCTACAATTAGGATACAAACTCGGTCACAGTAGAATCAGTATAGTGTGCTATGCGGATGATGCAGCCCTGATTGCAGAGGACGAGGATGACCTACAAAGACAACTTTATCGATTCTACCTAGCATGTCGACGACTCAACATGAACATATCCACGCAGAAAACAAAATGCACCATTGCGAAAGATCCTATTAGATGCAAACTCGTGGTAGAGGGGAAACCCATAGAACAACTAAACCAGTTCAAATATCTAGGTGTAGACTTATCAAGTTATCATGACCCAGCCAGAGACCTAAGAGGACAAATAAACAAGGACGCAGTCATGTTCGGATGCTTGAGAGATGTGGCCTGGAATAATCCATATATGTATGAGAATGGACAGCAAAGTTAGAATTCATAAAACTTGCATCAGACTTTTTATGACCTATGGCATTGAATCAAGAGAAGACACCAATAAAACCAAAAGCATGCTACAGACAGCCAAAATTAAGACACTAAGAGCAGAGCAGTAGCAGGGAAGACAAGAAGGGATAGAATAAGAAACATCATCTGGAAACAATGTGGCATGCAGGATGTAGTAAGATGGGGTAGGCAAAGACGAAGAAAATGGTTCAGTCATGTAAAAAGAATGGAGGGACACCGACTACCAAGAATTGCGCTAAAAGGAAAACCAGCTGGCAAGCGTCCACCGCAGGGTCGGACTGGCTCATCAAAAAGGCGCCAACCTAATATCAGAACAAAAGCGCCTGACACTCCCCCCTCCTAAAAATTTTATATCAAACTTTTTTGTAATCCTAATACATGTACAGTAAATCAATATTGCTTGTAAAGTTTTAAGTTATATATAAACTTACTAAGTTGTCACAAAAATAGAGCTTCAGTTTCCCAGTAGGTACATAGGTATCCCTTTTAATCCGTTACACTCTTTGGTGCTCTCTGGAGACTCAAAACAAATTTTTAAAAAGTGTGGGTGATTTTTCAACTACAGCTACATAATAATATACTACTATTGGTACATAATAAACTGTATTCAACAAAATATACGTAACTGGAAAAATACCCCAAAGCTGGTTAAAGTCGACCTTCGTAACTTTACCCAAAAAAGTAAATGCCAAAACATGTGAAGACTACAAAACAATTAGCCTAATGAGCCACTTACTCAAAACGTTTCTGAAGGTGATACACGGCAGAATATATAAAAAATGCGAAGAATAAATAGCATGGACGCAGTTTGGATTCCGCGATGCCTTAGGTACCCGAGAGGCTCTATTCGCTGTCCAAGTGCTTAAGCAAAGATGCAGGGATGTTGACTGTGACATGTATATTTGTTTTATCGACTACAAAAGGCGTTTGATAGAGTAAAACATGATAAATTCATAAACATCTTGAAAGAAGCGGGATTAGATGATAGAGATTTGAGAATCATATATAATTTGTATTACAACCAAACTGCCAATATTAAAGTGGATGATCAATTGACAGAGGCAGTCTCCATAGATAGAGGAGTGATGCAAGGATGCATCCTGTCCCCGGTGCTGTTTAATATATACTCTGAATGTATCTTCGAGCAAGCGCTGGGAGAACTACAGGAAGGCGTATTAGTCAACGGAGTGCATCTGAACAACATTAGATATGCCGACGACGCTGTAGTTTTTGCAGACAGTCTAGATCAGTAATACTCAATCTGTGGCCCTCTAGCGTTTCTTATGCGGCCCGAAGGCTAACTCAAGGGCGCTGCGATCAACTTAGTTGTCAAATTTTACGTGTTTTATCTAATTATTTGATAGTGTGCCGATGTGTTTGAGGCGTGTTTGGGAGTGAGGCATACAATTTAATGACTTTAATTTTAAATTACATAAATTGAAACTTTTCAGAACTCTGGTTAAACAGCAAGGTATTATTAACTTTTAATTATTAATTAACAAAGTTGATGAACAAATACCTACTCATTTTAAAAATAATCAATACTTATTTACTACATTGCAACGACCCATTTAGTAATCACAAGTAAAATTCAGGTCCGGATTAAAAGAGCATAAAAACTAAATTTAATTTCTCGCTTCAATTTTTTGCGCAGACAATTTAATGATATTAATTTTGAAATAATTATATCGAAATTTTTGTTTTGAAAGTAGAGTTCTTAAAAATGTCGACATAATTTCAAAATTAAAGTCATTGAATTGTCTGCGCAAAAAATGGAAGCTCCATTCAAGCACTTTTCAAATGTGCAAACAGGTTTTGAAAATTTCAATATACAGGATGTTGTTTCAAAATTTTGTTTAATCCGGACCTGGATTTTTCTTGTGATTAGTAGTTGGGTGGTTTGTGTTCTAAATATGTACCAAATATCAAAAAAATATACTAGGTGGTTCTAAAGTTATGGGTCTAGAAAGAAATGGGCAAAATCGATAAAACACCCTGTAACTCGGTTATAAAGTCGGTGGAGCAATAGATTTAGTATGTCTAGAACGGTCTCATTTACCTCTATTCACCATTCAAGTATTTCCGTTTCTCAATGAAACACCCAGTATACTACTTCATCTTGATTGCGGCCCGCAAGCCGTGGCAATAGCTACTATGTGGCCCAGGAAAGAAAAAGGTTGAGTATCACTGGTCTAGATGGTTTGCAAAGAATAATGTCGCGCATATCAGATATAAGTAGAGAATACGGACTTGATCTCAATACGAAAAAAACAAAGTATATGGTAGTCAGTAAGCGCGAAATATTAAATACACAGCTTTTGGTTAACCAACAACTAATTGACAGGGTCGACAGCTACACATATCTTGGTACCAACATAAACAGCCAGTGGGACCACTCAAGTGAAATAAAACAACGCATAGGAAAAGCGAGATCAGCGTTTATAATGATGAAGTCTCTTTTCAGAAGCCACGATTTACCTCTTGCTACCAAAATCTCTATCATCAGATGCTATGTATTTTTTACGTTATTATACGGAGTAGAGGCCTGGACACTTTTCGAGGCTTCTTTGAGAAAACTCGAGGCATTCGAGATGTGGTGTTACAGGCGCATTTTGAGAATTTCGTGGGTGGATCGTGTGACTAATGTTGAGGTTCTACGTAGAATAGGCAAGGAATGCGAGATTATTAACACAATCAAAGAGCGCAAACTAGAATATCTTGGCCATGTTATGAGGAATGAACAGAGATATGGCTTGTTGCAACTCATTCTTCAAGGCAAGGTATTTGGAAAGAGAGGACCAGGGAGAAGAAGAAAATCTTGGCATCAAAACCTGAGAAAGTGGTTTAATACATCGACAACCGGACTATTCAGAATAGCAGCAAGCAAAGTTAGGATAGCCATGCTGATCGCAAACACCCGAAACGGATAGGCACCTTAAGAAGAAGAAGATCGGTTTACAGAGTTCTCCGAATCCTAACCGTAATTCTTCTCTGTTTAACCATAGACCTAAAGGGATTTCTGTTTCCTCTAGTTCTTTTTAAATTCCCTCCTTCCAGCTTCTTCTCGGCCTTCCTCTTTTCCTTCTCCCTTGTAGTGTCCACGCCAAAATCTGTTTAGGGATCCTGTCATCTGATATTTTCTGTACATGGCCGAATGGCCGTACCATATTAGTTGTTTCGTTTTTATGTCATCAACTATTGTATGTGTGACTTCCATCATTTCTCGTATTCTCTCATTTGGTATCCGATCTCTTCTTGGTTTGCCTGCTGCTCTTCTCCAGAAGTCCATTTCTGATACTATTAGTAACATTTTCTCTGTTCTTTGTTTCAATGGCCAACCTTCACTGCCGTAGGTGATTTCACTTTTAAGTATGGTATTGCATATGAGCTATTTGTTCGCTTTACTATGACTATGGGACAGAGCTAGAAGTACAGATATACGACGGATATGCAAGGTGGAGAACATTAATAACTGAGTAAAAACAGAAGAGTAGAATGGAATGATTACATAAGTAAGCCGAATGACAACAAATAGCAGTCAGAGTCATGTTTATACAAAAAGAAGAAGAAGAAGAACATTAAAATTAACAACCGAAGTGATAACAAACAAAATAAATGAAACTAGTTATAACAATAGCAGAAGAACAAGGTTTTAGGTCGGAAAAATCATGCACCGATGTTATATTTATAATGAGGCAAGATCAAGAGAAACCATTAGAATAGAATACAACAAACCGGCACGTTTATGTTTCGTGGACCTTAAGAAAATATTTGACAGGGTAAAATTAAACTACATTATCCATATAATGTATGCGAGAGAGGTAGGTACCTCTAGGAATGATAATTAAAACGATCGAAAATATATATCAGAACAACACAATAACAGTAAAAGTAGAAAAAGAACTATCTGAGCCAATTGAAGCTAGCAATGGGATAATACAGGGGGATTTCCTGTATTTTTCTCTATTGTTCAACCTGATCATTGATGAAATATTAAAGAAGTAAGAACTAAAAAAGGACACTTACCAAATACCAAATGGGAGAAAAACAACTTAAAATAATCTGCTATGCAGACGATGCAATACTAATCTCTCAAAGTGAAGATGATATGGAGAAATAAAAATTACTGAAAAGAAATGAAAGACAGAATTTACAAAACAGTCTTCAGACCAATAATTTCATACCTGGCAGAACACGAACTGACACAGAGAGGACAAAAAGAAGGCTAGAAACAGCAGAGATGAGAACCCTTCGTAAAATCTATGGTAAGAGACTATGGGGCAGAGCTAGAAGTACATATATACGAAGAAGATGCAAGGTGGATAACATTAATAACTGGGTTAGAAAAAAGAGAACAATGGAACAAAATAATAAGCCGAATTACAACAAATAGAGTAGTAAGGACGTCGAGATACGGTTCCCCAATAGGAAGACTATCAGTGGGAAGACCACTAGAGCGATGGAACGACAACTTACAGTCTGTTACAAGAGACAGTCATGTCTACACAAAACGAAGAAGAATTATGCAGCTCGCTAATCTAAGCTTTTTATATGATCATTTCATTCATTTGTCTGATCTACATATCGCAATATGCGATGCTTTGATTGATGGTGCTCCAAAAAATTTTAGGAAATTTTTATAGAGAATTTTCCTGCACTATAAAATAAAATTTGAACTGTTATGAGAAAATATTTTATCAGCATTATCCTTATCTGGAATAGGTTCCTCTTAATAAAAAAAACCATGGGAAAGTAGCCTATTTTAGCCGAAATAATGACTTATCAACAATACTTTCAACATTATCACCAACAACATATTGTTGGACGTAATATATTGACATAATCAATTAGAAACGAAATTTAACCAAAAACTAAATATACCTACGCATTTTAGTTATTAAATTACCAGATCCGCATTTAGGTTTTTTAATAGTCAACTCTAGTATGTCTTTCCTATCATCAAACTGCATGCAAGAATTTTACTGCTACTAACATAGCAAGTTCAGATAGCAAAACTGCATAAAATATCCGAGCTTATAAGTCTATGCTAAGGGTCTGTATCTAACTTTATACAATTAAAAGATAACTAAAGGGTCAAAACAGTGAGATGGGCGGCTCCGACTCTGTTTGTATATGTATCTATAGAATATGTTACAAGAATAAAAAACCGCTAAACGCCGTAAAAATGAGTGGCGCATACAATATTCCAGCTACAAAGATCTGATATGAATATTACGTGGGGCGAAAATGTATTTTCATTTTGATGCAAAACAAAATTCTAGTTTTGTTTTAAAATATTTTTCGATAATATTTGCTCAATTTAAAGTAAAACGCGCCGCAAAAGAGTAACTTTGATACAGTTTGAATTTTGAAACTCTTTTGTGGCGCGTTTACTTCAAATTTAGCAAATATTATGGAAAAATCTTTTAAAATAAACCTAGAATTTTGTTTTGCATCAAAATGAAAATACATTTTCGCGCCACGTAATATTCATATCAGATCTTTTGTAGCTGGAATATTGTATGCGCCACTCATTTTTATGGCGTTTGGCGGTTTTTTATTCTTGTATCAACAGTTTTTCAAAGTTATTTATAAATTTGTATGAAGTTGAATGCAATGTTTCTCGATTACACGTTAAGCTTTATAAATGGTAGCCTTTATCGCATTACCTCCCAAATGATCTAGTGTCCATCGAATGTACACTAGATTTTTTTTCTATTCGAAATAGATTGAAAAAAATATTGGGATGGCCGGTAAATGAACTCGGATTGCCCATTGCCAGATCAAATTAGCGTTGTAACCACTACAACTACATAAACTACTGAAACGTATTGACAAGTAGTCTCTGATGCATTTAAGGTCAAGTATGATAACTGAAGCTATTACAGGAATTATTGAGCTTGAAAAACCGTTTTTCGCATAGATAATAGATTTGATCATACTTATGAAGCCTATAACTTAAAAATTCGAATTTTCCCGGATATGAGGTATACCTACATCGTAAAGATTTGTCTAGAGTCCTTCTACAAACGCTCAGTTATTGGCCCAATTCGTAGGTTGAAATTTTGAGTAATTGTCGAAAAACCAACATTTTCAAAGTTTAGTTTTTCAGTTTTTCGACTATACTGAGCTGTGTGTATACTGATCCTGACGGCTTACACACCATTTGAAAGCTTAACTCAACACTATTAATTTGGTGTATTTGCGGTTCTCCTGTCTCTTCTTGAACCAAAGATAATATATACCACCAAAAAATATGCCGTTTTGTACCTACCAAGTCCTATAGCTGGCTTATGGGTGGTCAAAAGTCACTAACAATACACGGCCCCCGGTGACGGTGATGAATCGGCCCTGACCCCCTCTTCAAACACAGAAAACAAAATTCAGACTAACATGCAGCTACTCTCAAATGGAAATATGCAGGACACAACAGCAGACAAAGAGACCGAAGATGGAATGAAGCGATCTTCATTCCAGGAGGAGACCTTGGCTTGGGACTACAAACGAGGAAGGGGCAGACCACAGACGAGATGGTCATATCTAAAAAGATACGCAGGGAATAGATGGACAGGATTAGCATTGAACCGAGAACAGTGGAGAAATAAGGGGAGGCCTACGTTCAACTTTGGACAAATGAAGGGCAATAGATAGATAGAACTTAACCTTGTATAATCACATTATCAGCCTTCACTTTTTTAATTATTTGGTATTACGTAATAAAGCTTAAGATTCAGATTGATTTACACTAAATATCAATTAACTTTTCATTATAAAAGAAAACATTACAAAAATAGAAACAAATTAAAAAAAAAACTGAATATTCGCATTCGCATCCGCATTCGCGAATATCGGTAGCAGATATTCGCATTCGCATTCGTATTCGCGAATGTTCAAAAAATGACATTCGTTACTTCACTATTACATACATACATACATATCCACAAACATTTTTCCTTTTTTAAATAGAAATTGAGTCATATTTCTGAGCTCGGTAACTTTTGAATGGTATAACCGATTTTCAAAATTAGACATGCGTTGGAAAGGTAATGATCAGTACAGTACTATTAGAAGCCACAAAAGTCGGACTTAAATTTTCGAAGTTTTTAGGTGTTTTGGGGACGAGAACGAAAAACAGACCCTGAATAGGAAGCCGTAAAATCCACACCCTTGGACCAAAATGGATGGTTGATATATGAATGGGTAACTTTAAAATGTGAGTTGGCCCAATTTTCAATTCAGTCAGATTTAGAAAATCGAAAATTTCGTGTATAATGTCGCGTGTAGGGGGGTGTGGGTGTGCTCCATTGGCGAGAACTACCGTTCTCTGGTAATAATAAAATTGTTTTAAAACCCAAAAAAATTGTTTAATAAGGCCAAGAGGCTAAGCAGATTGTGATGTACGCAGACGATGTAAACTTGATGGGACGAACCGCAAGAGACATCACAGAACTTTATGTGGAGATTAAAAAAATGCGAGAGAAATATGGCTAGGCGTTAAAGTAGATAAAACTAAAGCCCTAATACAAGCAAGGAAACAACAAAACTTCCACAATTTGACAATATATGACACTAATATTGAAGTAGAAAAGCAGCTCACATACCTAGGAGTACATAGAACTGTGGATGGCAGCAAGGAGAAAGAAATATGGAAATCGAGGGGTTCGAGCGAAAACCCGATAACTAACAAAACCATTGTTTAGAGATAATCGCGAATCGCGATTAAAGATTTTAGGAAGTTTGAAGAAGATTTAAATCGTCATAGGAAGTTTTATCAAATATTTGTTATAGCCAAATGGCAGAGAATTTAATATTTAGTTAAAATAATTAATTTTAAGTTTAATTTATAAAAACGTATTTACAAAAAAATAAATAAAACGTGATATTTATTGGGTTTACCTCGTTGAATCAGTATAACATTTGATTTTATTGGTTTTTATTTTTAATTTTTTTAATTATAAAATAAAAGTTAACTGTTTATTATTCCAACAAAAAAAATTAATATGCATTCTTTTTAGAAAATTAAAAGGTAAAATGTGTCTTCGTCCGATTCTTCTCCCATCATTACTTCTGGAATTCGATTTACGATATAATTACCGGTTCTTAAATTTGTTATTCATGCATGCTTCTCTTCTGGAAAAATATTTTCTTGGCACTACTTTATCAAATCCCTTTTCTTTGTTTCACTTATTGGAAGGGTACTTTTATATAACTTTGATAAATTGCCCGGAGTTGGTAAGTCTATGGTTGCTTTTTGGGATGAAATTTGTTTTTGCCTTTTGGGGCGTAGAGTAGGAGTTTTTTTAATTCAAACCAATATCTTCTGATATTTTTATTAAACTGGTTACCACTTTCCGCTATTGTCTTCTTTAGAATATCATCCAGTAGAATCACTGTTGGCTACAGCATTCATTATATCATCTGAGAATATACACAGCGTTTTTGTAAAAAACTTTTGACATACTGGAATTCATTCATGGTAAACTGGTGGAAAGAAACATTTCTTACTAAATGTTCGTTCCTTTCTTTGGGAAGTTTTAGGGACAAATCTAGTCCTAATTAGTTTAACAGTTATATTGTATAAAATAAAAAATTTTCTAGACTAGACTACTATTACTAGACTCCAGTAATTTCTACAGAGTTTCAATAGTCTTCAGACAACTTTTCAGTAAACTTTTTACTACAATTGATTTGCTGTGGTATCTTGGAAGCTCTGAGTTTGTTTTTCATTATAAATATGGGCCCCATTCGAAACGTCTGTTTTCGTAATATTTAATTTCCAATTTACGCCATCTTTTATTGGTTTTTCGCAGGAAAAAAGTGTGCTGAAATTTAATAAACTATCATAGTCCAACATTCTTTATTGGATTTTCGCATAAATATATTTTGTCAAAATGAACAATTTTGTAATCTTCATCTCCGATAAAATTAATTATAAGTTTTTAACTTAGAAACATTTCTAATAAAATTAGTAACTTTACACAGGAAAAAGAAGATAAATGATCAGATTATTATATTATAAATATGTTTACAACAAAGTATTTTTATCAGTAAAGTTATATATCGGGTTGGTGTTATTTAAAAATATGAGTTAACGGTTTTTATCATGTTTGGTTTTTATTAGTTATTGTGCTTAAAAATGTTAATATCAAATAATAACATTTACCAGTGGTAGGAGACGTGATTTTACAACAGCAGAAATAAAAATACCGGATTTCATAATTTTGGTATTTATCGGGTTTTCGCTCGAACCCCTCGCGGACAGCTTTATAACAAAGCATACTTCTCTCTGTCGCAGGTATTTGGATCCAAAACATCCATATATAGGGAAGTAAAGTTTAAAGTATATAAAACTATCATACAACCAATAGCAACATGTGGCGTAAAAACATGGATAATTACAGAAAAGACAATAAAACTTGTCAATACTTTTGAAAGAAAGATATTGAGAAGGACATCGTGACCCATCTATGACCTTGGTATGTGAAGAATAAGGTTCAAGCACGAGTTGTATCATATTGCACATTACAAAGAATGCTCTATTAACAAAAAAAAAAAAGAATGTGTGTGTTCCTTGTACGCACGTAAGAAGTTATTATACTTCTATTATTTGATTTCAACGAAATTCATATAGGAAAAAAGACTAAGTTTTCACTCTGATGGCATATAAAACAACATAATTCTATTCTACACCCCACCAGAATGAAAACAATGGGAACCTTCTCTGGTTACACCTCCGAGGCTTCTACAATTTGCAAGCCATACTGAAGCTGAGACTAAGGAAGATGAGGGAATTCTACAATTTGCAATTCACGTCATATCTGCTCAGCGCGATAAAGTTCCAACGAGAATGGTTCCCTTCATACTCCACACAGAGTAAATGTAAATCAAAAATTGTAATCAAAAATGTAATTCAATTTCGTTGCAAAACGAAAACACAGCCGAACCATATTCTAGTCCCATCAGAGAGTGCCGCAAGCACCCCTACCGGTTTCGAAACTTATTAGTCTCTCATCAGGAGGCACATATGCTGCTCTCCCTGATCCAACCAAAACAAAACCCAGCGTGCAGTCCCGGATTGCAACGAACGAAATGGCATAGATGCCCTAGCGGCAACTGCTAGCAAAAAGACTAAGTTTTCACTCTGATGGCATATAAAACAACATAATGCTATTCTACACCCCACCAGAATGAAAACAATGGGAACCTTCTCTGGTTACACCTCCGAGGCTTCTACAATTTGCAAGCCATACGGATGCTGAGACTAAGGAAGATGAGGGAATTCTACAATTTGCAATTCACGTCCCATCTGCTCAGTGCGGTAAAGTTCCAACGAGAATGGTTCCCTTCATACTCCACACAGAGTAAATGTAAATCAAAAATGAATAACCATTTTCAATTTCGTTGCAAAACGAAAACACAGCCGAACCATATTCTAGTCCAATCAGAGAGTGCCGCAAGCACCCCTACCGGTTTCGAAACTTATTAGTCTCTCATCAGGAGGCACATATGCTGCTCTCCCTGATCCAACCAAAACAAAACACAGCGTGCAGTCCCGGATTGCAACGAACGAAATGGCATAGATGCCCTAGTGGCAACTGCTAGCAAAAAGACTAAGTTTTCACTCTGATGGCATATAAAACAACATAATGCTATTCTACACCCCACCAGAATGAAAACAATGGGAACCTTCTCTGGTTACACCTCCGAGGCTTCTACAATTTGCAAGCCATACGGAAGCTGAGACTAAGGAAGATGATGGAATTCTACAATTTGCAATTCACGTCCCATCTGCTCAGCGCGGTAAAGTTCCAACGAGAATGGTTCCCTTCATACTCCACACAGAGTAAATGTAAATCAAAAATGAATAACCATTTTCAATTTCGTTGCAAAACGAAAACACAGCCGAACCATATTCTAGTCCAATCAGAGAGTGCCGCAAGCACCCCTACCGGTTTCGAAACTTATTAGTCTCTCATCAGGAGGCACATATGCTGCTCTCCCGGATCCAACCAAAACAAAACCCA
The DNA here is from genome assembly GCF_917563875.1 of Diabrotica virgifera virgifera. Classification (NCBI taxonomy): domain Eukaryota; kingdom Metazoa; phylum Arthropoda; class Insecta; order Coleoptera; family Chrysomelidae; genus Diabrotica; species Diabrotica virgifera. The sequence continues at coordinate 142,954,594 of NC_065443.1, read as the reverse complement.
GCGTGCAGTCCCGGATTGCAACGAACGAAATGGCATAGATGCCCTAGCGGCAACTGCTAGCAAAAAGACTAAGTTTTCACTCTGATGGCATATAAAACAACATAATGCTATTCTACACCCCACCAGAATGAAAACAATGGGAACCTTCTCTGGTTACACCTCCGAGGCTTCTACAATTTGCAAGCCATACGGATGCTGAGACTAAGGAAGATGAGGGAATTCTACAATTTGCAATTCACGTCCCATCTGCTCAGCGCGGTAAAGTTCCAACGAGAATGGTTCCCTTCATACTCCACACAGAGTAAATGTAAATCAAAAATGAATAACCATTTTCAATTTCGTTGCAAAACGAAAACACAGCCGAACCATATTCATATGCCGTAAGCACAGAGGGTGCTTGCGGCACTCTCTGATTGGACTAGAATATGGTTCGGCTGTGTTTTCGTTTTGCAACGAAATTGAAAATGGTTACTCATTTTTGATTTACATTTACTCTGTGTGGAGTATGAAGGGAACCATTCTCGTTGGAACTTTACCGCGCTGAGCAGATGGGACGTGAATTGCAAATTGTAGAATTCCCTCATCTTCCTTAGTCTCAGCATCCGTATGGCTTGCAAATTGTAGAAGCCTCGGAGGTGTAACCAGAGAAGGTTCCCATTGTTTTCATTCTGGTGGGGTGTAGAATAGCATTATGTTGTTTTATATGCCATCAGAGTGAAAACTTAGTATTTTTGCTAGCAGTTGCCACTAGGGCATCTACGCCATTTCGTTCGTTGTAATCCGGGACTGCACGCTGGGTTTTGTTTTGGTTGGATCAGGGAGAGCAGCATATGTGCCTCCTGATGAGAGACTAATAAGTTTCGAAACCGGTAGGGATGCTTGCGGCACTCTCTGATTGGACTAGAATATGGTTCGGCTGTGTTTTCGTTTTGCAACGAAATTGAAAATGGTTATTCATTTTTGAAATTCATATACTTTAAGCAGTTAATTTATATTTTATTTAAATATTAAACTAATTTTAATACTTACTACTCTTCAAAAATTTTTATTAAAATAGTACCAAAAATTAAAAAAATAGAAGAATAAAACACACACAAACACATTGAAAAATGCCACAAATGATTTCTGAACAATAATTGTCGGAAATTTTTTTAACTAAATACGTATTTTCTGAAAAAAAAATTATATAATAAATATACTTACAATCATAAAATGTATAAAAAAAACAAAAAAATAAAAGTTTCTATTGGGGTTCGAACCCGCTTATGTTTGCGCAGTTAGTATTGGAATTCATTCATCTTACACTTCTACCCACGGAGACACCTGCATCATGTGGAAGATCGACGAACTAAACGGTTTAAACTTTTGACAGTTCTGAATTTAACCAAATTATTTTGATTTTTGTAGAATATTGAAATATTGAAATATTAAAATACAACAAAACATAGAGTAAGAAAACAATATATTAGGTGAATATTGACAGAAATTTTGATGGTAATCAAATTATGTAAATCAAAACATTACGACATGCTATTTTGATAGGTTCATTTTAAATTTTCCAAATAGGTAGGTACCTATGTAATTTTATTAGGATACTGAAACATTTACAATTATTACGTACCTGTCGCTTTAAAAACTATTTAAAAAGTCACTGCAATTATAAACTTGCTTTTTTCTGTGCCATCACAACAATAAAAACTAATATACACAACATTTGTTGATCCATAATCTCCAACAATTATTGACAGATGATTTTAACACCCAATACGATCCCGTATAACGTTTGAGCGACTACATATTATACTGTCATATATAACGATAATTGACTAATATACTGTCGGTGTGCGCATGCGCCAGGGAATGTAAAAATTCACCCTCGTGCCTAAAGAAGTATAACTTCAATTAGTCAAAAATACAAAGAATGCGCTGGGCAGGTCACCTTATAAGAATGGATAATGACAGAATACCTAGTAGGAAGACAGTCCTACCATAGTACCACGATGTCGGCCAGTAGGAAGAAAAAGAATGAGGTGGATAGACGAAGTGAGTACCGATACTAAAGAGTGATTGAGGGGGGTGGGTAACTAGAGGAGAGCAGCCAGGGACAGAGATACTTGGAGGCGGATGCTGGGGGGGGGGGGGGGTCAGGGCTCGACTTGGGCTGTAGTACCATAGGAGAGAAAGAATAAGTAATGCAATTGTCAAGAATGTCTACGAGGATCTACAAAGTCTAGTATCCAGGACCGGAGTGGCTGCTAAAAAGGCGCCAACCCAAACTCAAAAAAAGGCGCCAACATAAACTCGAAACAAAGGCTCCAGATCCTCCTCTTAAGCTTTTTACATCAAATTTTTTTGAAATCATAACGTTTCTTCCTCTTTATAAGCAATTCTGCTTGTATTGTTCGTTGTCTTTTTTTTTTGGCGGTCGTCCGATACTTCCGCCGATTGGTGAATTATCTGTTAATATTCTAACCACACGGTTCTCCCCCATTCTGCTTATGTGGACGTTTCATTCATTTTTTTTAATGTCCATTCGTTTATGCACTTTACGTTACGTTTCCTTTTAATGTCTTTACTCCTCTTTCGATTTCAGCGTACAGTGGAACCTCGATAACTCGGATTAATCGGGACCGCGGCCGATCCGGGTTATCGAAAATCCGGGTTAGCCGGAGAATATGGTAAAAATTAATCAAATACGGTATACTTACAGCTAAACTCCGTTAGAATTGAAATAATATGAAATATATATAAATAAGCACAGTACCTACACATCTAAATTACTAAAAACGGAAGCGAACAATATACAACAATATATAACAATATACTACACACAATACAGTCACAATCGATGTTATGTTATTTAAGAACAGTGAAAACTAAAGATCATTGTTTGAAAAAATTTTTTTTAAATAGTCTTTTAGTCTTTTTAAACAATGCTGTTTGAAATATATAAAGGAATACTACAGACAGGTGTCTGTTGTTTCTGCCGGCGCGGCGTGTGCCATGAGTCATTTTTACTATCGTATAGTTCAAATTACACAAATACACATTATCCTTCAAATATTATATTACATACATACATTTTTATTATTGAAATGTTTATCTGATAATTTTAACTATGTATTTTGATGGGAAATAACCCACAATTAAATTAAAAAATAATTTTATTAACATTTCGACGCCCAAATCGGGTGTCGTTGTCAAAATACAAAATACTGAAAATCAACATGTTTATCTGATGAAAATCGGTCCGGTTAAGCCGGACTTCCGGGTTATCGGGGGCCGACTTATCGGGGTTCCACTGTATTTCTTGTAATTCTCCTCAGTACTCTGCTCTCCGCCGTTTTCAGTAGTCTTTGTTTAGTGGCTGTGTCGGGTCTTGTTTCTTATGCATATAATATGTATGCCATTATTGGTCTTACACTGGCGTTATAAATTGTTGACTTCATCTGAGTGTTAATATGTCGCTTTCGCAATATAGTGTTATTAAGGCATTGCGCCAGAAGATGTAGAAATACAGGTCCATTATACTCTAGTGATTTCTCAGTAATTTACTTTATGATGAAAATTACATCTGTACTGTAGTACATGATATTCCAATACGAAAACCCTGTTCTTTTTCTGCTAAACTAAGTAGTTAACAAGTTTATAAGTATGTACCTCTGTAGTTTTCTGGCTGTTTTTATCTCCTTTATTCTTTATTTTATTGTATTTTATTGTGTTTTATAATTTTTTTCATTAATTTTGTTAGTTATTGTTCTTTCACTGCTACTCCACTACAGTGGCGTAACAAACTCCGTCGGGGCCCCCGCAGAATTGGAAATGGGGCATGGGGCCCCCTTTAAACAATTACTAAATACGACTTATGTCGTGGTTAGTAATTTCACCCCCTATTGGGGGTGAAAAAATATATGTCAAAAATAAGTCCTGAAATGGATAAACTGAGTAATTTTAAGAAACTTTTGTTCTATAGAGCTTTTTCGCCCAGTCAACACTTTTCGAGTTATTTGCGAGTAAATATGTTCATTTTTCAACAAAATAACCACGTTTTTAGACGGTTTTTCGCAAATAATTCAAAAAGTAAGTATTTTACCGAAAAAAAAAACGTTCCTAGAAAAAATATAGCATGTGAAAAATTTATAAAAATGGTGTATGGTTCATTCCACCAACATACGACTGTTTTGGATTATCGCGACAACGAATATTTCAGTGTGCAACATAAGAAGTACGAAAATAAATGGCTCTAATAATTATTCCAATAAAGAGCAATGTAATTTGCAATTTATTTTCGTTCTTCATATTTTGCACAATAAAATATTTGCTGTCGAAATAATCCAACACAGTCGTATATTCGTGGAATAAGGTATATCCATAAGGTCTCTAGACATAGTAGAAGCACAGTTATAGCTACTGAAAAATAGGTTTATATTCACCAAATTCCAAACAGAATATTTCAACGTGAAATATACAAAAAATAAAGCGCTTTATGGAGAAAACTCTTTCCAAATTTTTTAAAGTGTTTAAAAAAAGCTTTATTTCTATTTTTAAAAAGAGTTTCTAGCATCAAATGTAAGCAAGTTACGCTCAAAATAATTTTTTGTTTTGGCAAAATAAAATCGGAAAGATCATCCCCAAATTAGCAACTTAAATGAAATTAATCGTTACCGCTTCACAAGTTACTATACAATGTATACTTATGTTGTGTTTATATGATGTGTAAGTTTCACCGATTCAAAGCGGTTATTTTTGAAAAAATTTGGTTTCAAAGTAGAATTTTTAAAATTTTTAATTTTGAAAAAAATGCTCTTTTTCAAAATAATTGAAAATTATTAGAGATAGGTACCAAAAATCTCAAACAATAAAAAATGTCGGCTTCCCATCTTCATAATAAATTGGAAAATAATCTAAAACTTGTACATACTTCTAAATAGGTCAAAACGGCAAACAGATGTATGTTCTAAAAAAACTTTTTGATAATGTGTAAAAAAAGTTTTATCAGCTAAGTACTTTCAACATATACAGGGTGATCAACTTCTGTGACAAAGTCCAATATATCTGCTATTATACAATATATGAAAAAAAGTTGTTAATAAAAGTTATAGACACCTTTAATGTACACATTTTAAAATTAGTGAGAAATATACAGGGTCCTTCATAACATGGTGCCAAACCAAAGTTACGTTTTTTTAAATAGAACACCCTGTATTTTATTCAAAATCTGGTTTCTCTACATTTTTCTGATTCAAGAGATATAACACTTGTCTAGGGTTATACTGAGTGTTTCAAAGTTACGAGCACTTTTATTAAAAAATCATACTGATTTGATCGCCGTGTATGTTTCTAACGGTGTAATGTAAACTTATTTTTTCACTGCTTTTGACTGTCAATATTAAATTAGTTTTGCAACAATATACAATTTTTTTATAACTACACAAATTGTATACAGGGTAAGTCAAAATGTAAATACAAGATTTTCTTCATAATTTTAAATGGAACACCCTGTATTTTATATTATTATCGAAAAGTTCTATCACTATACTTGCATATCTTTTAAATATTCCCTATACCTAAAGTTATTAGTTTTCGAGATATTTTAGTTTTATTGTTGACAACAACATGTATTACTTAGTGGTATGTTATTAATAACAATACTTTAATTTATTAAAATTGATTAAGAAAACTAAATTAAATAAAAAAATGTTTAACGTACTTCTTACATTATAAAAGGTGTTCAAAGTGACCTCCTATAACGTCTACATAATAAGCCTGGAGACGAGTTTCGAAAGACCTACTGACGTTTGTAAGCATTTGTTGTGTGACACTTTGAAAGGCGTTTTGAATCCTTATTTTCATATCGTCAACTGTTGTAGGTGTCCTATACACTACGTCTTTAATATAACCCCAGAAAAAGAAGTCAACTTCGTTTACTTCAGGTGATCTGGGTGGCCAGTGAACTGGCCCATCTCTTCCTATTCATCTTTCAGGAAATAGTTCATCGAGTTCACCGTTGACAAGTGCGTTGTGGTGAGCAGGGGCTACGTCGTGAAGCTACCACATATGTTGGCGGATGTTTAATGGTACATTTTCAAGTAGAATAGGTAAATAATTCACTAGAGAATTTAAATAAACCTCACCATTTACCGATTCCTCAATTAAAAAAGGACCTATAACGTAATTGCCTATGATTCCACCCCAAACATTTAAGAACCATCTCGTTTGACTATGTGTCTGAGCACAGTACGGATTGGTTGTGGAATAATAATGAAAATTGTGTCTGTTTACACTACCATTTTTGTGGAATGTTGCCTCGTCTCCAAAAAAAGAACAAACTCAAAAAGATCTTTCTGTATAACTATTTGTTGTTGTGACTATTGACAAAATTGCACTCTTCGTTCGAAATCATCCCCAACAAGTTTCTGATGTAATTGTATATGATGTGGGTGCATGTTGTTTTTCTTGAGTATGTTTTGGATAGGTCCATAACTTATATCTTGCTCTCTTGTAATATTTCGAATACTTGTATGAGGATTTTCTGTAACAGGGAGTAAAACATTTAATTCATTTTCATCCGTAATAATGGTTTTTGTTTTTTCCTTTGCTTCATATAAAACAGAACCAGTACGATTAAACCTGTCTAATAAGTTGTCAAATGCTCTCTTATTTGGTTGTCGACGCTGTGGATACCGTGCCTTGTAAATGCTTGTGGCAACTAATGAGTTTTTGAAACACTATCCTAAAATCCATATCATGTCTGTCATTTCTTCACGATTAAAATTCATTGTTAGGTAACAATAATTATAACAATATGGCAAACAATTATAATCGATAACAAAAATAAAAACTTACAGATAATTAAAAGTAGTCATATGACATCTGACAGTTCTTGTGTCAATTATTTCAAAGCCACCTTAAACAAGAACTTGCAGCAATTTATAGTTCCCATTTCTTCACGGAAAATTGATATCATTTTGTTAGTAAATATAAAATTGCCGTTATTGTATAGAATTTACCATAAACTTGGAGAAAAAATGAAATGCAGTATAATTTTAATTATCATTAACAAACTCATTGGAGATTTCTAATATTAAGGGTAATTAATTTACTGTAATAAACGTATCTATGAGTTAACAGTTATCAACAATAAAACTAAAATAACTCGAAAACTAATAACTTTAGGTATAGGGAATATTTAAAAGATATGCAAGTATAATGAAAGAACTTTTCGATAGTAATATAAAATACAGGGTGTTCCATTTAAAAATATGAAGAAAATCTTTTATTTGCATTTTGATTTACCCTGTATACAATTTGTATAGTGATAAAAAAATTGTACGTTGTTGCAAAACTACTTTAATATTGACAGTCAAAAACAGTAAAAAAATAAGTTTACATTATACCGTTAGAATCATACAGAGCGATCAAATCAGTATGATTTTTTGATAAAAGTGCTCATAACTTTGAAACACTCAGTATAACCCTAGGCAAGTGTTATATCTTTTTAATCAGAAAAATGTAGAGAAATCAGATTTTGAATAAAATACAGGGTGTTCTATTTAAAAAAACATAACTTTGGTTTGACACCGTGTTATGGAGGACCCTGTATATTTCTCACTAATTTTAAAATGTGTACATTAAAGGTGTCTATAACTTTTATTAACAACTTTTTTTCATATATTTTATAATAACAGATATATTGGATTTTGTCACAGAAGTTGATCACCCTGTATAACGTGCCATCATCAGAGCTTCCTAAAAGGACACTTAAGACAAGATATTTTTATAAAAAAAAAAAGATTGAAAAACTTACGTCCTCTTATAAAACCTTCATAGAAGAGCAATTGCTAAACGACACAATAAAAAACATGGATACAGGGCAAAGCCACAGATATCGGGTATAACAACCGATATCGTTTATAACACAGATATCGGGTATAACAACCTGTTGTTATACCCGATATCTGTGGCTTTTGCCCAGTATCCATGTTTTTTATTGTGTCGTTTAGCAATTGCTCTTCTATGAAGGTTTTATAAGAGGACGTAAGTTTTTCAATCTTTTTTTTTATAAAAAAATCTTAAATGTTCTTTTAGGAAGCTCTGATGATGGCATGTTATGTGTTGAAAGTACTTAGCTGATAATAAAACTTTTTTTACACACTATCAAAAATTTTTTTTGAGATCATACACCTGTTCCTGTTTGCCGTTTTGATCTTCATAATAGACTGGAATATTGCAAAACTATCTTCTCCACCACTTCCTCGAAGAGTTTCAAATGAAGATATAATTTCTTGCATTACATGGGCGACATGCCAGACTGGAATGTAGAAAACTATCCCTGCCATACGCAATCTGACAAACGGTGTCTAAAGTTACAAAGTTAGTCACGAAAGCATCGTCTAATACCAATGTAGGTATGTGGACCCCAACCAAGAGATGGACAAGAGATCAGGACAACACTTAAATCAAGGGCCATGCTGCCAAGATTTTACCAAGAAATCACAATACAAAGTTGGTGTTTAAGAGCTGGACTCAAACAGATGAAAAAGAAATATACATATGTAAATAATGTAAAAAACGCACACTCATTGGTTGGTTGGAGAGAAGGGTGCGTGTGGAGCTAGAAGTGCAACCACCCCCTCGTTTTGAGTTCTGGGTTGTTTAAATATTGTCATACAATATTTAAACAAGCTAAGAGCTTCACAACGTAACAGAAAAATGAGATAACTAAATGTTTTTTAATTTATCAAAATCAAAAATTTCAAATTTGTATAGATTTTGATTGACATTGCGGGATCGGAAGATATTCGTTAAGTGCGTAATAGCTATTTGTATAACAAGGGAGGAAAGTGCTACTTTCCTCCCGAGACTGAAGTTTACTGCCAGACGCGTAGCGGAGGGCAGTAATCATTCAAGAGAGGAAAAGGCACTTTACTCCCATATACATATGATTTTTCCACCTTCCTCAAATAACAAGTATCTTTTTCATTTTTAAATAATTTATTTATGTAACTAACTAACAAAATTTATTAGAGCACTAAAACTAACAAGTAGGTACAGTATAACTGTCCACTGTCAAATTATTAATGTAAACATTGTTAAATTAAAATAACAATTTACTGTTTTTACCATTCTGCTTAATAAAGTGTGCTCTATAAATAAACGTTAAAATGTATAGATATTCACATAATAGATAATATAATTTATTGTATAGGGCGTCAATAAGTTATTTCATTAATACGTCACTTTTACTTTTCCTCCCTAGGGTGGAAAAGTACTTTTACTCCCTAGGGAGGAAAAGTACGACTTTGCTCCCTACAATCAGGTCAGGAAAAGTATACTTTCGTTAGAGGTAGGTGAAAAAAGTATTTTTTTATTACGCAACCATGCAAACTGTAAATAAATTTTACTATAGCGATAAATAAAACGTACACGAAGGATGAATAAAAATTTTTGAAAAAAAGGTAAAATTTCATTTTTTTTCATAATCTTTAGATCCGTTGCGGGATCGGAAGATAAAGTCCGATTTGATTGTTTTTTTGTTTTTCTTGTAATTACCAATCGCAACTTTTCCGCATTATAGCGACACGGAATTATCAACTTGACTTTGTTCACACCACCCTAATGTTTAGGCACTTTTGGGTGCATTTTATGCACTTTAAAATGCAATTATGCATTTCCACCCATTTTTCTATAGTAGACTTTTTTCCTGACATCATCCTGAACACAATGCAAAAATTTGCAAGCCTCTAGGTGCTGTATTTCAAAATCGATTTATTCGGGTGTTTTTAGTGCTAAATGCCTTTGGTCTATTAACATTTAGGCCAGGAACCGAAGCTTTTCACCTCGCAATTTTTACAGAATGGATCGATTTGCTTGAAAATTTGAGAATAAGTAGTGGATAGTCCAAGGATCAAAATCTATATGATTCCGAAAGGCGCTTTTACCATGGGGGTGGTTGCCACTCCATATTGGGGGTGAAAATTTTGTATTATATTTTGACCTCAAAAGTTGATAAAACATTCATTCTAAGCAAAAAATGTCCTATACATTTTTTTGATAAAATTAATAGTTTTGGATTTATTCGTTATCGAAAGTGTTAGTTTGGTATAGAAAAATCAATGTTTTTCGATATACTTACTCATTTACGATTCACTCAATTTTTGCCGCAGACAAAATTTTTTCAAACTAAGTTCTTGGGAATTAAATAACCTACAATTTTATGTTTAAACATTTTTTCTATTCTCTGATGCTAATCTTTCTATTCTGAAGAAAATCGCCTTTTTTACCAAACTACAAAAATTCGTTATTCGCTTTTAACTTCAGTTTTTTAAAAACTAATCATTCTAAGCCAGCCAAACTTCTAGAGTCTATTAATAATACATAAATAAATAAGATTGAATAAGGGCAACGACTAAAAACACCGCTAACTTACATTATTATGCTTCCAATTGGATTTCTCCCTTTTTTTTTTTCAAAAAAATATATTTATTTTTTAACCGTGTCCCTTTTTGAGTCTCGGTGAATTCGTAACTATTTTAATCCCCCATCCTAATTACAGGCCAACTCGTAACTCTGGCGCGCAGGTAATTCTTCGATAACCCACTAACTACCGGTGAATTAGTAACTTTCATTTTTAAGTAATGTTGATAATTTAATACCGGTATTCCAGGTATCTACCTATAAAAATTACTCTCTTTGAAGGTGGTGTAAAAGGTATTCATCATTTATGTATTGTCTCTTGGAAGAGTTACTAGAGAAAATCCAAATAAATTTTGTGAAAATGACTGAAATTCTTGTAACAGATAACAGATTTCGTAATAAGTGCACGTGGGTGTAAGTTATTGGTGGTAAATAATTTTAAATTTCAATTAAAGAAAGTGCTAAAAAGTGGAAAACATTTAAGGTACTATTCTGCATCTGGTTGCAAGGCAACCTGTTATACCGACGGAATCATACGGCAAAATCATCGATTGCGTCATCACGCCCAGATGGATGACGTCACTAGTATGATATATATACCAAAAAATTAGAATTTAAAAATAAAAATCGACCTATTTCAGGATTTATCTCCAGAGACGCCCATTCTTGAGAAAATGAATTTATTCCAACTCAAACGTCCTCACTGTATTTGTTTATAAGCCAAAAAATTGTTTATAACTTTAAAACAGTGCTGAGGCCGCTTAGATAATCCGATTTTAATTCTATAAAGTGTATTAGATAGGTAGAGAGCCTCTTTATATGTAAAAAAATTAGCAAACTTCTAAATGGTCTACTTTCTGTTCAGAAAGTTTTTAAAAAATTTGAACTTTTTTAAAAACATTTAAATTGCAAAATTATTATGTAAAATCTGTCAGGTCGATTTTAATAAAATTTGGTGGACGATTTAAGTATGTTATAAGGATTTTCTATGCAAATTACGAAGATTCTAAGTGCACCTTAAGTTGTTGAAAAGCACTGAATAAAAAGAGGCTTATTTTGTCCCCTTATTTTGTATTTATTGCTATTTTGCAGAAAGGGTAATAATTTAAGACATTTTTAACTAGTCGTATATCATAAAAAATTCAATTATCTTTATTTTAGTTCCCTACGACTTTGCTCCAAAATGAATCGTTTTAAAGTTATAAGCAAAGAATATAGAAAAAAATTAAAGTTTTTCGAAATTTTTAAATATTTTAATTTTTTTATTAATGTTCCGGGCATATTTGAGAAGGAGCATAAGTCAATTATTATTATTGAAGTTGTCACCTAACTTTATCTTCAAAAATCCGAATGCCACCTCGCACATCCACAAATAGACGTTTTTTTACAGATCCGCCCTGGTCTATACATATAATATTGTTTCAATCAAAAGAGATTTCAATTTTTGTTATTTTTTTATAGGTACATATAATACACAACATGTTTTTAAGCAAACCAAGAACCATTCGCTTACATAATAATATGCTATATGCCCCGTGTTGGCTTAATCCGTTACTGTTCAAATTTATTTCTTACCTTTTAACCTAACAACTACCTGGGGTATTAGAATTAAACAATGGTTTCGAATTCACCTGTATAAAGTTGCGAGTTGGTCAGGTAGTAGAAAAGTTACGAATTGGCCGGTGTACATTTTGATTTAAAAAAGTTTGTCATTAAGAGTTACGAGTTGGCGCGTGTCCACTTTTTTATTTTTTATCTTCGAAAGTTTGGTAAAAAATAATTTTGTAGGTTTTTACAAGATCTATAAGTCTATTAGTATTAAATCTTTTTAAAATCCTCAGTCGCAAAAACAGGTGACTTTGAAAGGGTTGGTAAAGGTGGTTTTTGCATGTTATTACAAGTTTTAATTGTCAATGGCTCACTCAATTTTTACCGTAGAAAAAGTTTTTGCAAACCAGGTTCTTGGAAATTAAATAAGCTACAATTTCATATTTAAACATTTTTTCGTATCTCTGATGCTAATCTTGCTATTCTAAAGAAAAAGCCATTTTTTTCCAAAATTCAATAATTCATGGGGTGGCAACCACCCCCATAATAAAACCGCCTTTTGGCATGATATAGATTTTAATCCTTGGACTATCCACTACGTATTCTCAGATTTTCAAGCAAATCGACCCATTCTGTAAAAATTGCGAGGTTTTTTCCTATTTTAAGCTTCATTACTTAGACTAATTACAATGTTATTAATTGTAATGTAGGTACGTTATTTTTAACTTATCAGGCGCTCCACAAAATCGAAAACGAAAAAACCACTTTCTTAGAAATAACGTGTTTATTTTTAAGAACATTTCACTATCTTAATCCTAATTGTTAACGATAGCCATGTGCCCAAATTTCAAACAAATGTTTATGATTACGTTAAGATTCCCAGAGTGTGTCTACGTAATTGTGGGGAAGCTTATCGTTCCTATCAGCACCAATGACATTTTTAGATGTTACAAAACCAAAGAAAAGAAAGCAAAATAGCTGATAGCAAATAGAAAGTTCATTATCATAACAATAGTATTATTTTTTATAGTGTGATAGAAAATAGAGCTAGAGGTTTAAAATTGATACATATCTAAAACTAGTAATAGAAAGTTAAGTATAATGTAGTGAAAATAGCTTCTGTAAATTCTGTATAATGACGTTTATAATTCTTAAACAGAACTTGTTATAGGTATGTTGAAGCAACTACTTATTCTCTTCTTCTTCTTTCTGTGTAGATTTTTGTGTCTGATTTTTCAACGTACCTCCAGTAAGTTGTCATTCCATCGTTTTCGTGGTATTCCCACTGATCGTCTTCTTTTTGGGGAACCGCCTCTCGCTGTCCATACTATTCTATTTGCTGTAAGACGGCTTATGTGGTCGTGCCATTCTACTCTTCTATTTCTTATCTAGTCCTTGATTTTCTCCACTTTGCATCTCCATCATATATCTGTACTTTTAGCTCTGTTCAATAGGGGTCTAGAAAAGTTGGTCGAGAACAGTTCGTCGACGGAAAATTAGTCGACAACATTTGGTCGACAAACAGTTGGTCGAATGCACAATTCATCGAATGTATAGGGTGGCCGGAAAGTCCCTTTACATTAATAATCATAATGTTTCAACATCTAGCCAATATTTATTTGCGTTTCGGCGCATGCGCATCTTCAAGGGCACCTGTTTGGTCACACAGACAGACAACAATAGATGCGATTGAAACATGACGGCGGCCACAAGAGAGTCTACAATTGAAGCGTGTCAATTACTGCTTCAACACTTTCCGAGAGCATGTGACAAACAAAATGTTCTGTTCCCCGACAAGTTTGCGATTTCTCGAAATCAAAATGTTTATTTCTGGGCAAATGACAACCTTCATTTCTTTGAGGAAGTGAAAAAACCCCGCCTCATGTTATGGCATGGGCTGGAATTATTTCAACTTATCTGTTTGGGCCACATTTTTTTGAACGCCCCATAACTTATCACACTTATTTATCTGCAGATAATCAAAGAAAGGTTATTATTGCAATTGACAGTTCCGGGCACTGCTGCTGACACTATTTCTTTTCAGCAAGATGGCGCCTCATCCCATTTTCCTCTCGTTGTTCACAAACGCCTGAATGAAATCTTCCCGAACCAATGGATTGGACTTGGTTCTTCAATTTCTCGGCCTCCAAGACGTCCATATTTGAAAGCGCCGGACAATTCACTGTGGAGAATTTCATTAAAGAGAACGTTGGAAATGCAGATATGTTTCGAATGAGGACTTGCGAAACGGGGTGCGCTCAGCTTTTACGTCAGTAACTCCGGACATGCTGAGATGGATGAGCATACGAACATGGCGTCGTACCAAGTTGTGTTGCGGCAATGCAGGTATTCACACCCATCTTTTAGATAAATAAATAATTAATAAATAACTTACAAACAAAATTGTGTTATTATTTTTTCCGTCTGTTGTATGTATAAAAAAAAATAATTCATTAGTGTAAAGGGACTTTGCGGCCACCCTATACAATTCTTCGACGAACATTTGTTCGAATGGATTTTTCGTCGACAAACTGTTATTTATCTTTAGGATAAAGAGATTAATGGTGACAAACGACGGATTATAGGTTTTTGTTTTGTTAACTGGAATATTGTATTATACATATCTGAATTTTTTTTGGGGGTTTTGTTAATTTTTTTTCTAAATCTTAATTCTTTTTAAATTTAATGAAAAAATTGCCTGCGGTGGGAGAGTAGACAGCAAATATAAACCGATATTTTAATTAGTTATGTTGTACCGTTCTTCTTTTTGGTGTCGGCGCACTTGCGAACGAAGCATTTCCGAACAAGTCAAATTTGCGGGCACTTGTGGACTGTGCTAAATAAATTTAGTTTGCTAAATAAATTTTTAGGGAATCGAGGCATTTCCGTACAATGTTTGCGACTGCAATAATCAGTCAATATCAATAAAAAAGTAAAGAAATCGTGAGAATAAACTTCCCTTCACACTTTATCCAAGGCTTAGGGCTGGCAATCTATAAAATAATTTTTTTTGATATAGTACAAAGAAACTATATATATATATATATATATATATATATATATATATATATATATATATATATAATAAAAATTTTTTTTTGGGGAATGCAGTCAATAAATTTTTGAGCTATTCAGCTATTCAATATATATATATATATATATATATATATATATATATATATATATATATATATTCTATAACACTATAAAACAGTGTTGAAATTATCGGGAAATGCGGTCTGTGGCTTAGATTGAAACTACATTTAATTCTATTGAATTCGATATTTCGATGAGTATTTATTAATTTTTCATCTTCATCAGGAACAAACTACAAAATTAACTAACAGTTAGGTACAAACATAATATTACAATGATATAACTTACGAATTGTTGTAGGTATGTTATATAAAGCAATTTAACTTAAAGCTATGCATGTCGTTTCACGAGAACGTCGAGGGCGGCACTGAATCAGGTATCTTTTCTCACATGTGTTAAGGGCCAAAAGTTCCAATATCGAGCCATCTGTTTAATATTCTGCTATTTTTAGAATTTTAAAACATTGCAGTAAATTTCGCTTAATCTACTTGTGTCTGATTTATAATTAATTGAACGTTTATTACTGTTTATGTGGTACATCTCGAGGAACAATCTTTTCTTATAATTGCTTTCTGAATCTAGGATCTTGATATCTGACAAATTAAATTGGTGTCCTGTTGTTATGGAATGGTGTGCTGCTGCACAAGTATTTTTGTGTGTTTTGCAATCACTTTTGTGCTGCGTTATTCTTTGTTTCAACCATTGCGATGTTTGTCCTATATACTGCCCATCACATTCGAGACAAGAAAGTTGATAGATGATATGACTCTGATTTAGAAGCGGTGTCTGGTCTTTAAGCTTCGAGAATAAGCTATAGTTGGATATGCTATTGTATTTCGCTATTTTGATTTTCGGAATTCCGTTCAGCAGCTTGATTATATTGTTGGTTAAGCCATTTATGAAGGGCAACTTTTTGTAAATCACGGGATCTGATGGTCTGTTGTCACGTTGCCCGTCGTATAAGTCTGAGTTATATATCAGTTGCTTAAGAATTTTACTTGGATAGCCGTTGTTCAAGAATATGTTATAGAGTATTTTTAAATTCTTTTGTGTGAACAGGTCATTGCTGATGTGTAAAATTCTGTTTTTCATTGCCACAACAGTGTTGTGTTTTTGGCTTTTAGAGTGCTGAGAGAAATAATTTATATATCTTCCAGAGTCAGTTGGTTTCTGATACCAATCCCAAATTATCTTGTTCTCTGTGGTTCTTATCACCTTAGTGTCTAAAAAGGGCACACTTTGTTCTTTCTCCTCCTCAACGGTAAATTGTAGGTGTTTGTTAAATCCATTGAAGAGGTCCAGTGTAGTTTGAATAGAGTCCTCGGGGATCGCACTTATCACATCATCCACATATTTGTATATGAACGGTAACTTGAACGGTAGTCGTGGAATTACTATATCAAATAGATGATCTAAAACTATGGTGGCTAGAATGGGGCTGATAGGAGAGCCCATGGGAGTGCCAAAAATCTGTGAGTAAAAAGTTCCCCCGAAAGAAAAGTAAACATTGGAAAAAAATAAAATCGATTAGTTTGAAGAAGTTATTCTTACTTAGTGTGGTGTTGGGTTCAATTAAGTGCCAATTTTGCTCTAAAATTTCAATGATCAAGTTGAGAGGAATATTCGTGAAAAGCGATACCGCATCTAAGGATATAAGTACATAGGTTTGAGGAATTGTAACATTCTTAATTAGTTCTACAAACGTAAATGTATCTTTCACATTATAATTAGTTTGATATTCAAAAGTGGCAGTTAGAATGTTTGCCAAGTATTTCGAGATGTTGTATGTGGTGGAGTTGATTGAGCTGATGATAGGGCGAAGAGGAACATTGCTTTTGTGAATTTTTGGTAGACAGTAAAACTTTGGAAACATCGAGTTGTAGATCATTAGTTGGTTTGCAGCATTAGCGTCTATCTCACCTATGGATTTCAGGTTCTTAATAATATTGTTGTATTTGGTTTGTATTTTCACCGTTGGATCAGTGTTTAATTTGGTGTACGTGGAAAAATCCTGTAGCATTATCTCAGTTTTATCCATATATTCTGATTTATCCATGGCAACCGTACACCCACCTTTGTCTGATTGCAAAATGTATAGATCTGGATTTGATTTCAAAAACTTGCGTGTTTCAAACTTGTTTGATTTCAAAAACACGCAAGTTTTTGAAATCAAATCCAGATCTATACATTTTGCAATCAGACAAAGGTGGGTGTACGGTTGCCATGGATAAATCAGAATATATGGATAAAACTGAGATAATGCTACAGGATTCTTCCACGTACACCAAATTAAACACTGATCCAACGGTGAAAATACAAACCAAATACAACAATATTATTAAGAACCTGAAATCCATAGGTGAGATAGACGCTAATGCTGCAAAACAACTAATGATCTACAACTCGATGTTTCCAAAGTTATACTGTCTACCAAAAATTCACAAAAGCAATGTTCCTCTTCGCCCTATCATCAGCTCAATCAACTCCACCACATACAACATCTCGAAATACTTGGCAAACATTCTAACTGCCACTTTTGAATATCAAACTAATTATAATGTGAAAGATACATTTACGTTTGTAGAACTAATTAAGAATGTTACAATTCCTCAAACCTATGTACTTATATCCTTAGATGCGGTATCGCTTTTCACGAATATTCCTCTCAACTTGATCATTGAAATTTTAGAGCAAAATTGGCACTTAATTGAACCCAACACCACACTAAGTAAGAATAACTTCTTCAAACTAATCGATTTTATTTTTTCCAATGTTTACTTTTCTTTCGGGGGAACTTTTTACTCACAGATTTTTGGCACTCCCATGGGCTCTCCTATCAGCCCCATTCTAGCCACCATAGTTTTAGATCATCTATTTGATATAGTAATTCCACGACTACCGTTCAAGTTACCGTTCATATACAAATATGTGGATGATGTGATAAGTGCGATCCCCGAGGACTCTATTCAAACTACACTGGACCTCTTCAATGGATTTAACAAACACCTACAATTTACCGTTGAGGAGGAGAAAGAACAAAGTGTGCCCTTTTTAGACACTAAGGTGATAAGAACCACAGAGAACAAGATAATTTTGGATTGGTATCAGAAACCAACTGACTCTGGAAGATATATAAATTATTTCTCTCAGCACTCTAAAAGCCAAAAACACAACACTGTTGTGGCAATGAAAAACAGAATTTTACACATCAGCAATGACCTGTTCACACAAAAGAATTTAAAAATACTCTATAACATATTCTTGAACAACGGCTATCCAAGTAAAATTCTTAAGCAACTGATATATAACTCAGACTTATACGACGGGCAACGTGACAACAGACCATCAGATCCCGTGATTTACAAAAAGTTGCCCTTCATAAATGGCTTAACCAACAATATAATCAAGCTGCTGAACGGAATTCCGAAAATCAAAATAGCGAAATACAATAGCATATCCAACTATAGCTTATTCTCGAAGCTTAAAGACCAGACACCGCTTCTAAATCAGAGTCATATCATCTATCAACTTTCTTGTCTCGAATGTGATGGGCAGTATATAGGACAAACATCGCAATGGTTGAAACAAAGAATAACGCAGCACAAAAGTGATTGCAAAACACACAAAAATACTTGTGCAGCAGCACACCATTCCATAACAACAGGACACCAATTTAATTTGTCAGATATCAAGATCCTAGATTCAGAAAGCAATTATAAGAAAAGATTGTTCCTCGAGATGTACCACATAAACAGTAATAAACGTTCAATTAATTATAAATCAGACACAAGTAGATTAAGCGAAATTTACTGCAATGTTTTAAAATTCTAAAAATAGCAGAATATTAAACAGATGGCTCGATATTGGAACTTTTGGCCCTTAACACATGTGAGAAAAGATACCTGATTCAGTGCCGCCCTCGACGTTCTCGTGAAACGACATGCATAGCTTTAAGTTAAATTGCTTTATATAACATACCTACAACAATTCGTAAGTTATATCATTGTAATATTATGTTTGTACCTAACTGTTAGTTAATTTTGTAGTTTGTTCCTGATGAAGATGAAAAATTAATAAATACTCATCGAAATATCGAATTCAATAGAATTAAATGTAGTTTGAATCTAAGCCACAGACCGCATTTCCCGATAATTTCAACACTGTTTTATAGTGTTATAGAATATACTTGCACGGTCGATAAATACATCGGATTTCGAATCCAGTTCTATATATATATATATATATATATATATATATATATATATATATATATATATATATATATATATATATATATATACAGTGCTGTTTTTGTGACGGTACGCGCCGGTACGCCGTACCGGCACCTTTTGGGACAAAAAATAAAAAACAA
Source organism: Diabrotica virgifera virgifera (assembly GCF_917563875.1). Lineage (NCBI taxonomy): Eukaryota > Metazoa > Arthropoda > Insecta > Coleoptera > Chrysomelidae > Diabrotica > Diabrotica virgifera. The sequence continues at coordinate 142,935,162 of NC_065443.1, read as the reverse complement.
CCAAATTATAAACAAATTCCTGTATTTCTTCCTTGCTCCTAAATAGCTTTAAAACGCCCTTATTGAGGCTAAATTTAAAAAGTTTTCCCGGGGGCAGACTCCCTTTATGAACCCTCCCCAGTCCCCCCGAAACATTGCGTACAAAAACAGCACTGTATATATATATATATATATATATATATATATATATATATATATATATATATATATATATTGTTATGATCTGCTTCTTATTAATTTTATATTAATTATTATTTATTTGATTAATTATTTAATTGTCGCAAATCATACATAAAAATGAATAAAAAATCTCAGGGTGCCTTTTTATACTATTAAAAAAAAATCCAAATTATCTCACGTTATACTTATCTTCTCTCGTGGGTTCAGTATCTCTTAGTTGATCCTAATCGGGATAAAATAGGGGAAAGAAATAAAGCAAAATATTAAAATAAAAATACAGAATTGTCTTTTATTTATCAAAATCAATACTCTAAAATCTATCAAATCTAAAAACCTGTGGACACAGATGTCCGAATGAAACTTTTACCACTTAAATTTATTATAGTCAAAAAAAAAACAATTTATCGGTTTGTTCCTGATGACTTTGGTAAAACAAACTAAACAAAAACAAATTTATGTATTCGCAAGATTAGCTATACTTCCTATTTACTTTTAGAAATATTGGAATTTTAATTCATATGCTTTTTACTCAAAATTTTAGTTTCCGAACATAAAAATATCTTTCATATAAGTTGACTGACCTTTTGCTTCAATCACTCTGATGTCTTCTCGTGACCCAAAACAGCTCTCCCTCGTTGACTATGTCAAAGGCTACTCATCAAAGCCCTCTCCGTTCTCCAGCTTCAAAACTATCAGCATACCAGCACCAATTCTCCAACAAGCCGGGCCTCTTTTGACACGTACTCGATTCAAACAAAACTCCAATAATTCTCTGCTCTCCTTCTCACAATAATACAGAATCAAAGAGGTATTTCGTCTCAATTTGATCTGTCTCTCGTTCCACTTTTCAACACTATTCTCCACTATCAAACAGCCACTGGTACTTGCTAACTATCTATCCACGAAAACGTCGAACTGCTCTTCAGCGATGCCAAAAACATAATTACTTCTTTTTCAAACTCTCTCAATCATTCAAACTACCTTTCCCCTTCCAACTTGCCAAGAATCAGAAACAATCTTTCCCATTCGACAAACAAACAGTCATTTTCAAAATTATTCCGACCATCCTAATTACTTTCGGGGAAACTCTACAACATTTACTCGTGTTGAACAAAGATATTAAAACTCCAAACTTTCTTTTTAAACCACTTTCCCAGAAAGTGATAATTACATCTACCTGTGGATTCTATAGTTCTCGTAATAAACAATCTATTTCCATTTTAAATCTAAATACATCGTCCTTTTCACTTTAATTATTCACAAAAGTCTTTAATGGTTCATCGGAAAGCTCATTAAAAAGAGAAATCCACTTACATCCAAACTAAATTCTAATAAATATTTACAGCTCAATATACAGGGTGTATCAAATTTATGTGCCCGCGTTATTTAAAAAAAATTTAATTTAATTTTTATTTTGCCTTTGATAAAATTGAAAACACAATAACATCCCCGCCTTGTTTTGAGATAAAATCAGTATTAATAAGTGCAACAAAAATATGATTTTCTCTCGACAACAACACTTTTCTATTGTGTCAAAATATTTGGTCCCACCTGAAAAACAATTGCTTTCTTTTTCCCAGTGTCTCTACTTAGATGGGATAGGATAAGTTTTCGATCGAAAATTTCCTAAGTCTTTAGTCTCAAATGAATTTTCATACTTTTTGGCTACTCTGTTTTCTTCATTTATTAAATTTTCACATTCCCTCCATATTTCACGCAGTTCCTTCACCTTTTCTTCTCCACATATCAATTCTCTTTCTTTTTCCTCCGATTCTCTACACATGTTTATTGTGTATTCTGTCTTCTCCACTTTTGCATATTTCCTTTTTAAATACCGCAGTCTCAATTGTATCTTTTCCGCCTTCTTTTTCTATTCTGATCTCTTCTTCTTCTGGGCTCATCTCATCTTTTGAGGAATCCCAAGCTTCATTTTCCTGTGTCAATCTTTTTTCTTCCTTTTCTTTTTCTGGGCTCATCTCTTTTTTCGAGGAATCCCAATCTTCATTTTCTTTTGTCAATCTTCTTTCTTCTTTTTCTTCTTCTGGGCTCATCTCTTTTTTCGAGGAATCCCAATCTTCATTTTCTTTTATCAATCTTCTTTCTTCTTTTTCTTCTTCTGTACTCATCTCTTTTTTCGAGGAATTCCAATCGTCAATTTCCTTTGTCACTTTTTTTTCTTCTTTTTCTTCTTCTGGGCTCATCTCCTTTTTCGAGGAATCCCAGGCGTCATTTTTTTTATTTATCTTCTGTTGCTTTCTCCTCTGTCCTTGCTTCATTGCCAAATTCATTTCCACCGTTTGTTTTTTGTCTGCATTATCCTGTTTCCGTTTCTCATGTTCCTTGTCCATTTCCAGAATGTTAGGTTCTTCTTCTTTTCCATCTGTGATTTTCATCGTGTTATTTTTGAAATCTATCACCACATATTTTTCTGACAATTCATCCACTCCTACGATCATATCATGCATCATGTTTGGCATTATAACACATTGTAGTGCATAAAGTTTCTTCCCCAATCGAACCTTTATTCGTATTCCTTCATTTATTGTTGCCAAAGTCCGTTTATTTGCGCCCACTAAATTTACCCTGGGAATTTTGTAAATCAAATTCGTCAAATCAACCTCTTCTATTAATTTCCTGTTAATCAAAGTAATTTCTGACCCAGTATCAATCATAATTTTAATCGGTTTCTCATTGATAAAACCATCTACAAATTTTAAATTATATCCACTTCCTTTATCATTATTTCCTGCTAATTTAGTAAATTCCTTCGGGTGACAAAAAATTCCTGTTTGTTCTTTTGTTTTTAGTGAGCGCCTTCGTGAAAAAACAATTGCTGTTCTTCTTCGCTTCTTCTTTCATCGCTTTGTCTCTCATCCTCATATTCGCCTATTTGCGTATTGTTTACCGCTCTTCTATATTCTCTCGGTCTGTTGGACCCGTATCGGTTTCCACGATTTTCCTGTTCATTCCTTCTATTATCATTTCTGTCCTTCTATCTCGTTTTTCATTGTTGTCAAACATCCTTTTATTTCCTTTTCATACTTTTCTATGCGTTCCTCTATTTTCTTATTGTTCTCTTCTATTGCTTGTTTTGTTTCCTCCTGATTTTCTTGCATTTTATCCATTGCTTGTTTTGTTTCTCTTTGATTGTCATCCAGTTTTTGTGACTGGAGTTGCATCAGTTGTAATAGTTTATCTATTCCTGATAATTCCTGTTGTTCTGATGCCATGATTGTTGTTTCGAAAATGTCTTCTTGTTCTATATGTTCTTCTTGTTCAAAATGTTCTTCTTGTTTTTTGTTTTCTTTGCTTTTGCTTCTGGTTGTTATCGACATGTAGTTAAAATTTTATCCCCGCCTAATATGAAATTCGAAAATACCTTGTATGCTGTCGAAACGAAAATTTTTCTCTCCCCAAATATAATCAATTTATCCCACAAATTTTTAAATATTTCAAAATTCAAATCAATCAAAAATAAAATAAATATGTAAAATTGTACCTAGATAAAAAAATTAAGTCAAACAAATATTTCAAAAATTTTAAATATATCAAACTTTTTCCGACGGGCAAATAAATTCTCCTTCACCTGTTTTTCCGTTTCCTATTCCCTTCAAATTCACAACCAGAGATACTCTAATGTCCTACGTTGGTTCGCCATGTTGTTATGATCTGCTTCTTATTAATTTTATATTAATTATTATTTATTTGATTAATTATTTAATTGTCGCAAATCATACATAAAAATGAATAAAAAATCTCAGGGTGCCTTTTTATACTATTAAAAAAAATCCAAATTATCTCACGTTATACTTATCTTCTCTCGTGGGTTCAGTATCTCTTAGTTGATCCTAATCGGGATAAAATAGGGGAAAGAAATAAAGCAAAATATTAAAATAAAAATACAGAATTGTCTTTTATTTATCAAAATCAATATTCTAAAATCTATCAAATCTAAAAACCTGTGGACACAGATGTCCGAATGAAATTTTTACCACTTAAATTTATTATAGTTAAAAAAAACAATTTATCGGTTTGTTCCCGATGACTTTGGTAAAACAAACTAAACAAAAACAAATTTATGTATTCGCAAGATTAGCTATACTTCCTATTTACTTTTAGAAATATTGGAATTTTAATTCATATGCTTTTTACTCAAAATTTTAGTTTCCGAACATAAAAATATCTTTCATATAAGTTGACTGACCTTTTGCTTCAATCACTCTGATGTCTTCTCGTGACCCAAAAACAGCTCTCCCTCGTTGACTATGTCAAAGGCTACTCATCAAAGCCCTCTCCGTTCTCCAGCTTCAAAACTATCAGCATACCAGCACCAATTCTCCAACAAGCCGGGCCTCTTTTGACACGTACTCGATTCAAACAAAACTCCAAAAATTCTCTGCTCTCCTTCTCACAATAATACAGAATCAACGAGGTATTTCGTCTCAATTTGATCTGTCTCTCGTTCCACTTTTCAACACTATTCTCCACTATCAAACAGCCACTGGTACTTGCTAACTATCTATCCACGAAAACGTCGAACTGCTCTTCAGCGATGCCAAAAACATAATGACTTCTTTTTCAAACTCTCTCAATCATTCAAACTACCTTTCCCCTTCCAACTTGCCAAGAATCAGAAACAATCTTTTCCATTTTTCAAAATTATTCCGACCATCCTAATTACTTTTGGGGGAAGCTCTACAACATTTACTCGTGTTGAACAAAGATATTTAAACTCCAAACTTTCTTTTTAAACCACTTTCCCAGAAAGTGATAATTACATCTACCTGTGGATTCTATAGTTCTCGTAATAAACAATCTATTTTCATTTTAAATCTAAATACATCGTCCTTTTCACTTTAATTATTCACAAAAGTCGTTAATGGTTCATCGGAAAGCTCATTAAAAAGAGAAATCCACTTACATCCAAACTAAATTCTAATAAATATTTACAGCTCAATATACAGGGTGTATCAAATTTATGTGCCCGCGTTATTTAAAAACAATTTAATTTAATTTTTATTTTGCCTTTGATTGATAAAATTGAAAACACAATAATATATATATATATATATATATATATATATATATATATATATATTGATGTGATCTTTATTATTGATATGAGATAATATTCTTATATGTTACTTAATTTAATCAATGTATTAATACTAATCTAATTAATTAACCAGATCACATATCAATATGTTTTCAATCTCAGGGCGAATTATAAATTAATTACTTACTTCCGTGGCTTCTAAATATTTCTTAATGGTTCCTAATCGGGATAGAAAAGAAAAGAGTAAAAAAAATACACATATGGGTTACAATTATAATCAAAATATTTTTTATTTTATTTAAAAAGGCAATCAATGCTCAATATTTGCTATTTCTTATTATTCTTAAACATAACATTTACAAATGGGAATCTTATTTCCTTTTGGTTTTCAATTGAAAGTTTTTATTAACATTTAACTATTAGGAGTTATTAGGAACAACTCTATTTAAGTTTGATGAAGCTTTTCTGATATTATTGATTATGTTATTCAATTTTTTATGTTGAATTTAATACGAAAACCCATACATTCATGTCCAAACAAATGAGACTGACCTTTTCCTGGTGAACTGAAAATGTCCTCACACAAGACCCGTTTCCTGCTATCCTTGGCTGCGCTCAAACCTCGTCCTGGCTTCCAGTAATGTTCTCCTTTGAAAAACTAGCTCGAATAGCTCTCGTTCTTGCTTTTGTCGTGATGCTGTGTTCTACCTTTTTCGAAACTGCTATCAGCTACCGGGACACTCTTGGCTCAAGGAGGTTCTTTTACTCTCGACCTGGCCTACTTCTCGTTCCACGATAGATACTCCACACTCACGGAACTACCGGCTTTCTCACTCTCCGTACACTACCGTCTACTACTCGACTTCACTTCTCGACAGCTCAAAACATTCTGATCTCTATTTGTCATTCATTCCCCTACTTTCTAAATATCCCTTCCAGATTCACAAATCAAAATTCCACCACCAACTCTCATTCGCAGTATTCCTCAAAACCAATTTTTAAACTTTCTAAATATGCTTAATGGATTTCAAAGAAAATAGTTAATTCCCATTCTAAAATTACTTTCTACTATCTACAAATTTTAATGACCTATTCTCTATTTCCACTTAGTCTTATTTAGCATCGGCTAATGATCGATCCTTCCGCGAACAACGATAATGACCTATTAACGATTTCACTTGAGTCTTATTTAATCACTTCTTAAAATTAAATATAACAATTTGTTGTATACAGGTTGTTCTAAATTTATATGCCCGTGGTTGAGAAAATTGAAAATATTTTATATTAAATTGAATTTTGTCTATAATTATCAAATTTTAATTTTCATATCAAATAGAAATATAACAATATATATATAAATATATATATATATATATATATATATATATATATATATATATATATATATATATATTTATTTATATATACAGTATGTCCCTGTAAGTTGTATCCATATGGAAAACTTTTTTATTATTAATTTTACGAAAAAAAGTTATTCTTTATAAAAAGCTCTGCATGGTCCAAAACCTAAGATTTAACCATCAAATATCAAATTTTTTGAATATTATACGAGGTATGTCAAAAAGTTTGAATTTCACTCAAGAGTAAAGTAGCTTTATTTTTGGTAATATTGGAAATTGCTATTATGAAAAGTTGTTTAGAATTAAAAACTATATTCTAATATGCAATTACATCCTTCTAATTAAAAAAAATTTTTTTTTTGAAAAATTATGGATAACTATCATTATTTTTTCAGTTATTTCAATTCTGATAACTCTTTTATGATTAATTTTACGAAAAAAAGTGATTCTTAATAAAAAATTCTGGATGGTCTAAAACTTAAAATACAACCATCTTATATCAAATTTTATCAATTTTATACGAGGTATGTCAAAAAAGATAAATTTAGATCAAAAGTAAAGTACCTTTATAGTTCAGAATATTTCAATTAGAAGGATGTAATTACATACTGAAACATAGTTTTTAATTCTAAATAACTTTTCATAACAACAATTTTCGATATTGTGAAAAATAAACGTATTTTACTCTTGAGCGAAATTCATATTTTTTGACATACCTCGTACAAAATTGATAAAATTTGACATAAGATGGTTGTATTTTAGAGTTTAGACCATGAAGAACTTTTTATTAAGAATCACTTTTTTTCGTAAAATGAATAATAAAAGAGTTGTCTGAATAAAAATAACTGAAAATAATGTTGTTATCCATAATTTTTCAAAAAAAAAAATTTTCAATTAGATGGATGTAATTGCATACTAGAATACAGTTTTTAATTCCAAACAACTTTTCATAATAGCAATTTTCAATATTTTGAAAAATAAAGCTACTTTACTCTTAAGTGAAATTCAAACTTTTTGACATACCTCGTATAATATTTAAAAAATTTGATATTTGATGGTTAAATCTTAGGTTTTGGACCATGCAGAGCTTTTTATAAATAATAAGTTTTTTTCGTAAAATTAATAATAAAAAAGTTTTCCATATGGATACAACTTACAGGGACATACTGTATATATATATATATATATATATATATATATATATATATATATATATATATATATATATATATATATATATATATTGTTGTGATCTTGATTATTAATATGAGATAATATTTTTATATGTCATTTAATTTAATCAATGCATTAATAATACTCTAATTAATTTACCAAATCACACATCAATATGTTTTCAATCTCAGGGCTTTTTATAAAATTAATTACTTACATACGTGGCTTCTAAGTATTTCTTAATGGTTCCTAATCGGGATAGGAAAGAAAAGAGTAAAATAATAACACATATGGGTTACAATTGTAATCAAAATATTGTTTATTTTATTTAAATGGCAATCACTGCTTAATATTTGCTATATCTTATTATTCTTAAACATAACATTTACACATGGGAATCTTATTTCCTTTTGATTTCCAAATTGAAAGTTTTTATTAACATTTAACTATTATGATTTATCAGCAACAATTCTATTTAAGTTTGATGAAGCTTTTCTGATATTATTGATTATGTTTCTTCAATTTTAAATGTGGTATTTACTACAAAAAACCCATACATTCATGTCCAAACAAATGAGACTGACCTTTTTCTGGTGCACTGAGAATGTCTTCACACAAGACCCGTTTCCTGCTATCCTTGGCTGCAATCAAAACCTCGTCCTGGCTTCCAGTAATGTTCTCCTCTGAAACTAACTCGTATAGCTCTCGTTTCCTGCTTCTGTCGTGATGCTGTGTTCTACCTTTTTCGAAACTGCAATCAGCTACCGGGAACTCTTGGCTCAAGGAGGTTCTTTTACTCTCAAACTGGCCTACCTCTCGTTCTACGATAGATACTCCACACTCACGGAACTACACCGGCTTTCTCACTCTCCGTACACTACCGTCTACTACTCGACTTCACTTCTCGACAGCTCAAAACATTCTGCTCTCTATTTGTCATTCATTCCCCTACTTCTCTATATCCCTTCCAGATTCACAAATCAAAATTCCACCACCAACTCTCATTCGCAGTATTCCTCAAAACCAATTTTTAAACTTTCTAAATATGCTTAATGGATTTCAAAGAAAATAGTTAATTCCCATTCTAAAATTACTTTCTACTATATACAAATTTTAATGACCTATTCTCTATTTCCACTTAGTCTTATTTAGCATCGGCTAATGATCGATCCTTCCGCGAACAAACATAATTACCTATTATCGATTTCACTTGAGTCTTATTTAATCACTTCTTAAAATTAAATATAACAATTTGTTGTATACAGGTTGTTCTAAATTTATATGCCCGTGGTTGAGAAAATTGAAAATATTTTATATTAAATTGAATTTTGTCTATAATTATCAAATTTTAATTTTCATATCAAATAGAAATATAACAAATCCCCGCCTTGTATTCGACAAAATTTATCTGCATTTTTAAATAAATTTTCTCGAGGCAAAACCAACTCCCTGTATATTTCCTTACTTTAATCTACGTCTTATATCCTAACTTACTATCTACTTCATGTAATTCTGTCTTTTATTCGTGATATTTGTATACATCGTGAATATTATAAATTCCTCGGATCTTTTCCGAGTTCCTATGCCTCAACTCATAACTATTTATCCCATTTTCATTATTCACGATATACGGGCCTTCGAAAACAGGCATCAACTTTGCGCAAATGCCCCCAGGAAGATTTGATACTCGTAATGCCCTCACGAGTACTTTTTCACCCTTTTGGAAAGTCACTGGTCTTCTTTTTCTATTTTGTTCCTGTCTTTGGATATATTTTTCGTTGCTTCGCCGTAATCTTCTCTGTACGGTTTCAATCACCTGGTGATATTCCTTTGGCTCTTGGTCTTCCCATGGCCTTATCGGCAGTACACCCTTCATGATGTATTCTGGGGTCTCTTTTGTTACTGTGCTCGGAATTGTATTTAGATACCTTTCTATTTCCGCCATTTTCCTGTCCCAGTGGCGATGTTGACCATCTGTTGCAATGCGGAGAAATTTCGTCACTTCCTGTATGAATCGTTCCGAAGGATTACTCTGTGGATGCCTGATGCTGACAAAATTTGTCTCTATTCCTCGTTCTCGAAGTTGTCCCTTGAAACGATCATTTCGGAAATACGTTGCATTGTCCAGTAGAATCTTTTTTGGTGTTCCTACTATGGCTATAAAATTGTCGATTTTTCTTAATATTTCTTCCCCCTTTGTGGTGCGGCAACTATATAATTTTACGTATTTTGAAAACACATCCACCATTACCAGAATATGTTTGTTCCTTTTAGTGGTCATAATTAGATCGCTTAACATATCTATTGCTACAATGTCTAGTTTGTTTCGGGCTTCAATATTTTTGGCAACATTTTCGTTTTTGAAATTCCGACTCTTATATTTTTGACATACATCGCACTTCTGGGTAATTTCCTTTGCAATGCGGTAATCCTCTCGGCTTATGTAATTTTCCCTAAAAACGAGCCAAACTCTTCTGCTACCGATATGCCCATTGTCCTCATGTAATTTCTTTATTATCTTTTCGGCCAATGTCTGTGTCACTAAATATAGTTCCTTTCCGTCTATTCTCTTAAAATATATGTTATTTTCTGCTTCCGCTCTCTATTTTCGTTTTCCCTTCTGGGATTAAAATCTCGTCTTGTATAGTCCCTCCTATTTTGATTTCTATCTCTGTAATCTTGTGTTTCTCGGGGCCTGTAATCTTCTCGCGACTTTCTTGATTTTCTTTCTCTTAGACGTGATTCTCTTATTTGTAGGAATTGGCATAAACTATCTATGTCTTTGTAGTTTTGCAATGTGATATGGTCTTCCAGCGTTTCCTCGAAATGTCTTGCAATCAGTTCGACTAATTGTTCCGATGAGTAATTATATTGTAAATGTTTTGCATTATTGTAAATTTGCAAAGCATATGTCCTTTCTGATACACCCATCCTATCATTGTATTTCCCATTTTGCAATTCCTTGTTAATTTCCAATTGTTGGACTTTTCCCCAGAAATAATTCAAAAATTTTTGTTCAAATTGTTGCCAATTGCCGAATTCTTCTTCTTTACTATCGAACCATAGGCTTGCTTCATATTTGAGATGGTTTCTAATAGTTTCTTTTGCTGTTTCGAAATTTCCGATGTGTTGTATTTTCTTTTTCAGGCTATTTATGAACGGCACTGGGTGTAATCTTCTTATATCCCCGCCAAACCTTATCTTCACGTCATCTGTGCTATGTATAACCATTTCTCTTCTTTCTCCGACATTCTGTTGCGTCCTGTTTTCGGTGACTTGTTTTTCTATTTCTGTGATTCTTTTTTCCACTTCTTCTCTGTCTACTTGAATAGCATTTTCCAACTTGTTTTCCAAACTTTCCATTTCTTTTTTCTGGCAATTCGTTAACTCCTTCATTTTTATTTCTTGTTCTTGCATGTGATCTTTAATTTTCATTTCATACTTTTCTATGCGTTCCTCCATTTTCTTGTTGTTCTCTTCTATTGCTTGTTTCATTTTTTGTTGTGTTTCATCCATTTTTTGATCCAATTTTTGTTGTGTTTCATCCATTTTTTGTTCCACTTTATCCATTTCTTTGATGTTTCATCCATTTTTTTATCCAATTTTTGTTGTGTTTCATCCATTTTTTGATCCACTTTATCCATTTTCTTTGATGTTTCTTCCTGATTTTTATCCATTGTCCTTTTTGCTTCATCCATTTTTTGTGACTGGAGTTGCATCAGTTGTAATAGTTTATCTATTCCTGCTAATTCTTGCTGTTCTGATGCCATGATTGTCGTGTCTAAAATATCTTCTTGGTCTGAATGTTCTTTTTGTTTTTTGTTGTCTTTGCTTTGGCTTCTTGTCACAGACATTTGTTTTCAAGAAGTACTGTCCCCGCCAAATATGAAATTTTACTAGTATGTTACCAAGACGACTTTTTCTCACCCAAATATTATAAATTGTCAATAAATATATCAAATGTAAATATCGTAAAAATAAAATATTAAATCAGTCATGTAAAATTTGTACCTAAAGAGATCTAAAATTTTATGTTATCAAATGTAAGTATCTCACTTTTTACCACAGGCATATAAATTTTCAAATACCGGCTTTACTCTTTCTATCCTTCAAATTTGCCACTAGAAATACTTTCAAAATGCTTTCCACGTTGGACGACAGTTGTTGTGATCTTGATTATTGATATGAGATAATATTTTTATATGTCATTTAATTTAATCAATGCATTAATAATACTCTAATTAATTTACCAAATCACACATCAATATGTTTTCAATCTCAGGGCTTTTTATAAAATTAATTACTTACATACGTGGCTTCTAAGTATTTCTTAATGGTTCCTAATCGGGATAGGAAAGAAAAGAGTAAAATAATAACACATATGGGTTACAATTGTAATCAAAATATTGTTTATTTTATTTAAATGGCAATCACTGCTTAATATTTGCTATATCTTATTATTCTTAAACATAACATTTACACATGGGAATCTTATTTCCTTTTGATTTCCAAATTGAAAGTTTTTATTAACATTTAACTATTATGATTTATCAGCAACAATTCTATTTAAGTTTGATGAAGCTTTTCTGATATTATTGATTATGTTTCTTCAATTTTAAATGTGGTATTTACTACAAAAAACCCATACATTCATGTCCAAACAAATGAGACTGACCTTTTTCTGGTGCACTGAGAATGTCTTCACACAAGACCCGTTTCCTGCTATCCTTGGCTGCAATCAAAACCTCGTCCTGGCTTCCAGTAATGTTCTCCTCTGAAACTAACTCGTATAGCTCTCGTTTCCTGCTTCTGTAGTGATGCTGTGTTCTACCTTTTTCGAAACTGCAATCAGCTACCGGGAACTCTTGGCTCAAGGAGGTTCTTTTACTCTCAAACTGGCCTACCTCTCGTTCTACGATAGATACTCCACACTCACGGAACTACACCGGCTTTCTCACTCTCCGTACACTACCGTCTACTACTCGACTTCACTTCTCGACAGCTCAAAACATTCTGCTCTCTATTTGTCATTCATTCCCCTACTTCTCTATATCCCTTCCAGATTCACAAATCAAAATTCCACCACCAACTCTCATTCGCAGTATTCCTCAAAACCAATTTTTAAACTTTCTAAATATGCTTAATGGATTTCAAAGAAAATAGTTAATTCCCATTCTAAAATTACTTTCTACTATATACAAATTTTAATGACCTATTCTCTATTTCCACTTAGTCTTATTTAGCATCGGCTAATGATCGATCCTTCCGCGAACAAACATAATTACCTATTATCGATTTCACTTGAGTCTTATTTAATCACTTCTTAAAATTAAATATAACAATTTGTTGTATACAGGTTGTTCTAAATTTATATGCCCGTGGTTGAGAAAATTGAAAATATTTTATATTAAATTGAATTTTGTCTATAATTATCAAATTTTAATTTTCATATCAAATAGAAATATAACAATATATATATATATATATATATATAATCGGTTTAAAACGTCCTCCGACGTCTTCCGATGCCCAATCTCCATGCATCTCTATCTTCCCAAAGGCCTTCTTCTAAACCTCTCTCTCGGATCTCTCTGTCTATTCCTTCTCTCCAGCTCTTTCTGGGTCGGCCTCTTTTTCTCTTTCCATGTGGTGACCAATCTAGAATCTGTTTTGACAGACGGTGTTCTGGCATTCTTTGCACATGTCCATACCACTTTAGTTGTTGTACTCTTATATCTTCGACAATCGTATGTGTGACTCCCATAATCTCTCGTATACGTTCGTTATTAATTCTTTCGAGTTTTGATTTTCCTGCGGCACGTCTCCAGTAGTCCATCTCCGTGGCTTGTAGTATTCTTTCAGTAGTTGTCTTTAACTGCCACACGTCACTTCCATACATTACTATGCTCTTTATAATAGTGTTGTATATTCGATGTTTATTTTTTTGGATATATGTTGATCCCAAATAATAATTATTTATTTATTTATATATTATATATATTATATATATTATTTATATTATTATTTATTATATTATTATTTGTTATTTGGGACAAAGAAACTAACTTTATACAGGGTGTAACAAAAATATAGGTCATAAATTAAATCACATATTCTGGGACCAAAAATAGTTCGAATGAACCTAACTTACCTTAGTACAAATATGCACATAAAAAAGTTATAGCCCTTTGAAGTTACAAAATGAAAATCGATTTTTTCGAATATATCGAAAATTATTATAAATTATTTATTGAAAATATATATGTGGCGTTCTTATGGTAGGAGCACCGTAAAGAAAAATTATAGTGAAATTTGTGCTCCCCATAAAAATTTTATGGGGGTTTTGTTCCCTTAAACCCCCCAAACTTTTCTGTACGTTCCAATTAAATTATTATTGTGGTACCATTAGTTAAATTCAGTATTTTTAAAACTTTTTTGGCTCTTAGTATTTTTTCGATAAGGCAGTTTTTATCCAGTTGCGGCTTCTTTTTTAATATGTTTACATAAAAATTTTATGGGGGTTTTATTCCTTTAAACCCCCCAAATGTTTGTGTACGCTCCAATTAAACTATTACTGCGATACCATTAGTTAAACACAATGTTTTTAAAACTTTTTTGCCTCTTTGTATTTTTTCCAGAAGGCACCTTTTATCGAGATATGGCTTCTTTTTTAATACGGTTCAGAATATACCTAAAAATGTAAATCATACATAAATTTTAATATTATTACCAAGTCTCCAAAATCGTACTTAACCATATACAAATATGTGGTGGATTTGACAAATATTCGAAATATCTCGATTAAAACTGACTTTTCGAAAAAGTACTAAGAGCCAAAAAAGTTTTAAAAATATTGTGTTTAAGTAATGGTACTACAATAATAATTTAATTGGAACGTACACAAAAGTTTGGGGGGGTTTAAAGGAACTAAACCCCCATAAAATTTTTATAGGGTGTCCAAATTTCACTATAATTTTTTCTTAAGATGCTACTGTCATAAGAATGCCATATGTCCATTTTCAATAAAAAATCTTTAATAGTTTTCGATATATTGGAAAAAATCGATTTTCCTTTTGTAACTTCAAAGGGTTGTAACTTTTTTTATATGCACATTTGTACTAAGGTAAGTTAGGTTCATTCAAACTATTTTTGGTCCCAGAATATGCGATTAAATTTATGACCTGTATTTTCGTTACACCCTGTATATTGGCGTGTTTCCGCCATGTATCATTCTTTTTGGGTCTTTGTCGACGAAAAATTCATTAGATCAAATGTTCGTCGACGAATTGTACATTCGATGAAGTGTGCATTCGACCAACTGCTTGTCGACCAAATGTTGTCGACTAATTTTCCGTCGACGAAGTGTTCTCGACCAACTTTCCGACACCGGTTCCATAGTATCTTACCATCGATTTATCGAAGGGTTTTCATCTCTGCTGTTTCTAGCATTATTTTTGTCTTCTATGTGTCAGGTCATGTTTCTGCCGCGAATGTCATTATCGGTCTACTGACTGTTTTGTAAATTCTGCCTTTCATTTCTCTTCGATATTTTTATTCCTTCATATTGTTTTATTCGAAGTTAAGTCCTATAGACCTATCAGTCTACTTTAAGTGATATCAAAAGGTTTTTGAAAAAGTACTGCTAGACAGATTACAGCAAATCCTTGTGGAACAGCAGCTAATACCCAACCACCAGTTTGGATTTATACAAAGCATGCTACCACTGAGTCTGCAATTCCATAAAAAAAGTCTTAGAAGAGAAGAAATACTGTTCTGCAGCCTTTTTGGATGTCTCGCAGGCTTTTGATAAAGTATGGAACACTGGCCTGCTACACAAAATAAGACAAGTCCTTTCAACTACCTTCTAATCTTCAATCCTATCTCTCCGACCGCCATTTTCTTGTAAAAGTAAAAGATCAGTGCACCAACTTATATCCAATCAAAGCTGAAGTACCTCAGGGTAGTGTCCTTGGACAAGTTCTCTACCTACTTTACACAGCAGATCTTCCTACTAGGCAAAACATCATCACAGTTACATATGTAGATAACACAGCAATCATTGCAGCTCACTCAAACCTGTACATCGACTCGCAACTGCTCCAGGACAAATCTTGATAAAATAAAGATCTGGTTACAAACACGGCGAATTAAAGTAAGCGAAATAAGTCAGTATATATAACTTTCACTAATCGAGAATATACGTGCCCAACCATCTCATTAAATAATCTAGTACATAATACAACAAAGGGATGATTTAAAATACCTAGGTATGCATTTGGACCGCAGATTAACGTGGAAGAAACACATATTCACGAAAAGAAAACAGTTTAGTCAGAAACTCAGTAAAATGTACCGGCTGCTGAGCTTGTACAATAAAACCACAAGTCAGTCATTAAGCCAACATGGAGTTATGGTATCCAACTGTGGGGATCAGCGTCGAGATCCAATATCGACATCCTGGATAGATTTCAACCGAAGACCTTCCGCATTATCACAAATGCACCGTGGTACATGCCCAACGAATACATTAATCGCGATCTTCAAATGAAGACTGTCAAAGAAGAAATTGCCAGTTATTCCCAAAAATACGACAGACGACTGCAAAACCACCCCAACAGGCTAGCGAAGAACCTTATGAGGCCCCAGGCAACAGAAGGCTAAAGCGCCACACTCCAAGCGATCTACCAACAAGACATTAAATTTTCAAAAATTTTTTAATAAATTATTATGATAGACATTTATTAGTCACAAATGATTTTGTTACTAAAATTATAATTTCATAGGTTATTGTCAGTGAACAGTCTCCTGCAAGTCTTTTATAATTTAATTAAACAATTTACTTATTGTAATCATTATTACAGATTGTAAATAAATGGGAGGTTAAGAAAATATTGTTTAGGTATGATTAGTTATTGTACCACTGTACCACTAACGAATTGTTCAAAACAGCAGTAAATAAAATTAGAATCGCCCTAATGATATCCAATCTCCGATAGGAGAGGCACTCAAAGAAGAAGAAATTATTTAAACTCCATCACTACTTGTTCTATTATCTGACCCTTCAGTTCTAATTTACATCTTATCTTAGTGTATTTGCTGTTATAACCACGCATTTTGTGTTTTTTGGGGAAATTAACATATTAAATTTTTTGGCGGTTATATTAAATTGGTGCAGCAAATGTTATAAATCATCTTCACAGAGATTCGTATTTATTTATAATTTTATTTAAGCCCTCATGGACATTCTAACCCATATTTTCCTTAAATAAATTTTCGTTCAGTTGTCTTTGAATCGTTTCCTTAACTTTCTCGTCTTGTAGTTGGGTCGTGTACTTGAAGTAGCGGGTAGACACTCTTACGATCCCGGTAAAGACAGGTCTGCTTCAGAGATGCGCCCCTGCCCTGCCTACGCGAGCTCGTCTTTCTCTCCCAATCCTCTTCCGGTAGAGAAGCGGATCCTAATCCCTAAATCCTACCCACCAACCCAAACCTACCCAAATCCTTCCCTCCTCAACCGGCACTGGACCAGCGTAAGGAGATAACGGTCCAAACCTTCAAGTCAATGGATAGCACAAAAAAGAAAAGGCCCCCAGTCCCCAGCACTTCCCAAAGTCTCGATCACAGCAGTGATCAAACAACTGACGGAAGAGGGGGGTGCCTAGAATCCCTGGGCAGGACCCGGCTGCCACAAGATGACCATTTAGCTAGCTATGCTCTTACAATATTTGAACACTGACGGACGACAATAGATTCCCAAAAATAGAAAATGAACTAAAGGATATGAAATTGGATATCCTGGGTTTATGCGATATAAATATACCAGAAGGAAAAGTGATGAGTACATAATACTAAAAAATGGCACACATTTTATGCATAAAGGTGGCGAATACACTCGAGTGGCATTCTTGGTAAAACAAAGCCTCACACAGTGTATCGAAGAATTCAAGCCCATATCAGACATAGTAGCATATCTCATCATCAGAATTAATAAAAGAACCACTCTGAAAGTGATCCAAGTATACGCTCCAACCAAAAGCCACGATGAGGAAGAAGTAGAAATATTTCATGATGAAATAAGAAAAGCCATAGGAACAAATAAAGCAAATTACGAAATACTATTAGGAGATTAATGCTAAATTGGGCAAAAAAGAAGAAGATTATGAACATTTAATTGGTAATTATGGCTACGGGAAAAGAAACGATAGAGGAGAAATGCTTCTCAATTTCATGAATGAACATAACATATATTCAATGAACTCCTTTTCAATAAGAAACCAAGCAGAAAATGGACATGGATGAGCCCCAATAAAAAGACAAAGAATGAAATAGATTATATCTTAACCAGAAACAGAAACCTAGTAAAAGACGTATCGATATTAAATCAGTTTGACCTAGGAAGCGACCATAGTCTAATAAGAACAAAACTAATAATAAACAAAAAACTAGAAAGAAAAAGAATACATGAAAAAAGATACAAATGGACATCTGAAGAAATAAAAAATAGTGAATTTAATAAAAAGATGCATTAAATCAAGTTAACATGCAGCAGATAAACTCCAATGATATTGATGATTTAAATAACCTTATAACCGAAACAGTCAACAAAAGCATTCTGCAACTGAAAAACCCAAAAACAACACACAATGAATTAGACAAAGAAATATTACAACAAAAATAAAAAAAAGAAAAATGAAAGACCTTAAAGAAATCAAACAAAAAGGGAACCGAAGAATATAGAGAACTTAATAGGCAGATAAGAAAAGGAATCAGAAAACAAAACAGAAAAGAAGAAGAAAAATTAATAACAAAAACTATTGAAAAAAATAAGAGTATGAAATGCCTCAGACCGACACTAGGACGACGTCAGATAATATCATTAATGGGAAAAGACGAAAATGAAATCACAAGTAGAGAAAGCATACTGAAACGAATAGAACAATTTTACGCGAAACTCTACAGAACACATCAACAAGACGATGAAATGAGACCAGCACGGAAATTAATAAAAAATGTTGGATCGGAAATATGTAATGTAAAAAGTAACAATTTCAGAAGTAACTACCCCATTAGAAAACATGAAGAGAAATAAAGCTGCAGGAGCAGATAGGATTACCACAGATATGATATTAGAAGGAGGTAAGGAACTAATTGCAATTGTAACTAAGCTTATAGACAGTTGTTTACACCAAGTTAAAGTCCCTAAGAGCTGGAACAACTCTAAAGTAATCTTATTACACAAGAAAGGTGATAATCGAAAGTTGGAAAACTACAGGCCCATCAGTCTACTGTCACAACTGTTTAAAATACTTACCAAAGTCATAACTACCCAACTAACAAGGAAATTTGATGAATACTTACCAACCATATGAACAGACAAGTTTTATTAGAAAAGGCTATTCAACTTCCAATCACCTGTTAACCACAAAAATATTAATAGAAAAATGTAACGAATACAAGTTTCCAGTTTTTATAGCATTTGTAGACTACGAAAAAGCTTTCGACACCATAGAACACACGGTCGTAATAAACGGTATGCAAAATTGTAGAATAGATAGCAGATATATTAACTTAATAAAAGAAACTATGAACCAAGCTACAGCTACATACTACCTAAATGAAAATGAATATACGAACCCTGTACCATTAAGGAGGGGAGTCAAACAGGGAGACACCCTATCACCCAAACTGTTCACTTTAATTTTAGAGGACCTTTTTAAGAACCTAAATTGCAAATATAAGTGAATGAACATGAATGGGCGCTACCTCAGTAATCTACGATTTGTGGATGACATAATCCTGATAGCTACTGACCTATGTACAAGAACTGCAAAATAGGACTGAAAATAAATTTAAACAAAACAAAAGTCATGCACTCCGAAGAAACCGTGACAATAATAAACCACAAAGTTATAGAACAAGTTGAAGAATATACTTTATACTTGGACAAAAAATAATACTAAACAGGGAAATTCAAACGGAAGAAATAAAAAGAAGAAGAAAGTTAGCATGGGCAGCATTCGGCAAACTAAACTATATACTCAGAAAGTTTTTTGATGCATGCATTATTCCGATATTAACATATGGGGCACAAACATGGACAATCACAAAAAAGATTATGAATACTCAGAAAAACCAAAGTCGCCGATGTGGTACAAATATCATTAAAATTGAAATGAACAGATGATCTGAAACGGACTGCCGGGAAAAATTGGCTACAAGTAACGTACAACAAAAAACAATGGAAAGGAAGACTTGAAGAGGCATATGTTCAGGCATTTGAATGGCTAGACGAAGAAGAAGAAGAAGTTGGGTCGTATCAATATTTTGCAAGACTTCTTTTTGATCACCTTTTTAATTTTAATTGGATTACAGCTACTATCTACTATGCGATTGAGATCTGACTTAAATTCAGCTGGATAAGTTTTAGTTGATTTGATGCAGTCTCTAAATCGATTTTTATTACAATGAAGTCGATTTGGTTCCTAATAATTTTATTCTCTGATTCTGCGTTAGACTTCCAGTTGTAGAGTCTTCTCGGTGGTAATATTTGAAGGGAGTATTAGATATCATGAAATCGTGTCTTAGCAGAACTGGACAAGTCTATCTCCACGTTCATTTCATTTGGGTAAGAGACTTAATGGGAGTTCAACTATACGTAAAAAGGTCAAAGTGGCAAGAAAGTGGGTGTATAAATTTATATGTGTACCAAATACTAAAATCTTAACCTTTATCTTTTGTTGATCTGGTCTGTGTATCCAGGACATACTTAAACATCCATCAGAACTTTGCTGACTTTTATCTAGATCATACGACTCTTGTGGGAGTTTAATGAAAGGACAATATTGGTATTACAGATACATCACAATTAAATACCAGACAGAAGTATTGTCTTGCTTGATATCAGAAAAATAAGAAGAGGATGTATTTACTAAAGTAATTAGTTGCAAATAGTTTCATATATTTTATTTGATTTATTGTCCTATGTCTATGTTACCATGTTCATTAAAGTTCGTTCTAGTAATGTAACGAATATTCGTATTCGCATTCGCGAATATTCGCATATTTTTGCATATTGGCATCCGCATTCGCATTCGCTAAGTTTGTGCGAATATTTTGCGAATATGAATAACAGAAAAAAAATAATTTGAAGTTAATATTTGGTTAATAAAATCAAAATCTAATCACTTCTCGTCTTTTTTTTTATAAAGAAAAGGTAACTTAACACATTCACGGACACGCTTCACATGTGGACACGTCTTCATATGGAATAGGTAAATGACTTCATATGCAGTCGTGTCCGTGAATGTGTTAACCTCAATAATCACATTATCATCCTTCACTTTTTTCTTATTTGGTATTATGTATGTAATAAAGCTTTTAATTTTAAATACATGTATTTGGAAAATATAATAACAGACGATGGAAAAACGGATACATGTCAATAATAGTTAAATGAAGAAGGCTACTAACGTGTATTAAGTATTACTCATTAAATAATACAAATGTTGCGAAATCAGAAATAGATAACAAAACTAAACTCAAAGTAAGTATATAACAGCATAGTTAATCCGATAATGACATAATATGGAAGATCGAAAACTAACAATTGAACTGGCTTGGAACAAAACTTTTGCAAATGGAGCAAAATAGGCTAACAAAGAAAGTACATTAAGCCAAAATTGGTAACAAAAAAGGGAAGGCCGAGGAAGACATGGATGGACCAAATCCATAATATAGGTGAAAAGAGAGACATGACTATATAAAGCCGATGCCGCACTGCAGGATGCTAGATGGTGGCTTGGAGGGTGGATTTTAAAGGTGGATGGTGGAGGGTCGCTGCATCCTGGACGCAGTGAAAGAGTGAAATGAAGTCAGAAGTCAGTATCCAACTGACTGCTGAGGAATCGTTTGTTACGTTACATTTGGTTTGTTTTTTAGCATATCGTCATATTAGAGGTAAAACTCACTCATATCAGTAAACTTTTCAGAAAGTTTAGAAAAATCGACTTAAAGGCAAACATTGTTTTTTAAATTTACTTGACTTGAATATTGGATTTTTTAAACGCAACTGCAAAGAATAAACAAAACAGATATTTTAAACCATGTTTCCTCACATAGTGGGTCTGCTGGGTCCCAAATTGCCCTTCTTTTATACACAGCACTTATTACGCTTTCCTCCATAGCGAGGCTACCCGGATGGATTATCAAACACGACTGATAATATGGGTGGATAGACGCCTGGCGGACCACCGGATGGTTAGATGGTAGTGGGAGGCGACTGCGGCTACTGTCGTTGTATTATTCGTGATATAAGTAGCTGGATGGTCGCCAGGCAGGCATCTACCAATTTCGAAGTAGCAGTTATGAGTAAAGTTCGGTGCCGACCACCGAACAAGTAACACGCGTGCGAGCGGAGCGGAGCAGCAGCAGGGAAGAGAAGCCAACGAGAAGTGGGGATAGCTCGGCTGTGGACTTTTTAGTCCAATCTTGAATGTAAGCAAGATAGCAGTTGAGCGTTTTTCACTCTCTCTGAGGCGAGAAGACGACGAGGAGCCAACGGTGGAAGAAGTTGTACGACTAGCAGGAATTTTCATTCCATCACGAATGTAAGCGTGATAGCGAAATCGTGCACTTCTAAGCCTTAGGCAAGAAGGAGAGGCAAAGGCCGATCGACTGGATGTGGTGAAACTTAGTGAATTTGATTTTATTGGATTCTCTGAGACGCCACAGCTAGAGATCGGTTAGCAGAAGAAGCAGAGCGGGCTCGACGGGAGTCCGCTACGGGATTTTTACTGTGCCTCCGTAAGGGTAGACACTGCAAGGTGTAGTTCTATGGAATCTACATCGGGCAGCCCCCCCCCCTATGGCCACTCCGCCAACACATGAAGATCCACGCAAAGTGGATCTTAGACTTTTACAGGAACAACAAACCGATGAAAGCGAAGAGGAATCCGAAGAAGATACCGAGATGAAATACGAGGAAATGGAAAGCGAGGCAGACAGACAAAACCAGATAGAGGAAGCCCTCCGACGGTCAAAAGAGATGCAACTAAGATGTGCACAGCTTCATCAAGATATTGAAAAAGCAAAGGCAGAGCGATTAATGGAAGACTTGAGATGGACAAAAGACCAGCTTGCGAAGCAAGTGAAGGAAAAGGACGAAGAAATAGCCCGACAAAAGACCGAAAGAGCGGAACTACAAGAATCAATGAGAAGGACGAAAGACCAGCTAGCGAAGAAAATGAAGGAAAAGGACGAAGAAATAGCCCGACAAAAGACCGAAAGAGCGGAACTACAAGAATCAATGATGAAGATGAAGAGCCAGATGAACGAACTGACCAAAGAGCTACGAGAAGCCCAGAAAAACCTGATGCTAGAACGCCAACAACAGGCAAAGCCCATACCGAAGGTAGAAAATAACCCAGCGACCGATAAGCCACCGCCGATTAAAAAACCAAGGGTAAAAGAAGACTTCCCACCACTGTCACCACGATTAAGCACAGATGGTGAGACGCCTGCCTTGGGGCGATCTGACGATTCAGAGACAGAGGACATGGTAACAAACGAAGATACCACCGTGCTGCCCGAACAACAGGCAACACCTCACACACAGCCGCCTGTAATTAAATTACAGAGCGTGAATGAGACAGGGGCTATCCTCACCATAGCCCAAAGACTAAAAGTCTATACGACTAACAAAATCTCCAGGAGCGGTAAAGAAACACTCATTCAGGCGAAAAACCTAGAAGATTACAAGAAAATGGTGAGGGTAATAGAAGAATACGCAAAGGCACACAAGGACAAAAGGCTACAATGGGTAGCCTTCCCAGTAGACGAGGATAAAAAACCCAAAGTGGTTTTAAAAGGATTGCCCTCAAATACCACCGAGGAGGAAATCCAAGAAGAGATGGAAGCAAGACACCAAATAGTCTGCCAAGCAGCCAAGAATATGACCACAAGAGTCGGTCCCAAAAGGCAGTTACCGATGTTCGTACTGACTCTGAATCGTGGGGACGTAGAAAAGGCTAAGCTGATCACCAATCTGTGTCACATGAAGATAGAGGTAGTAGACCTAAGAAAAGCGACAGAGCCAACGCAGTGCTTCAACTGCCAAGGCTTCCACCATGCGCAGAACGCGTGTCACAAACACCCCAAATGCGTGAAATGCGGAGAAGACCACCACACGAAGACCTGTAAAAGACCCAGGGAAACAAAGGCAACCTGCGCAAACTGCAAAGGAAGTCACCCCGCAAGCTACAGAGGATGCCCGAGAAGTCCAACCTGGTATAGACCACCACAACAGAGGCCACAACAACAGATCCACAGACGACAACAGGCAAACGGAGTCTCCTATGCCAAAGTCACGCAGGGCGAAAACCAACAAGCCACCACAGCGATCCTCCCAGACGAAGAATACCTGGTCAAACTAGTCACCAACATAGTGACCAAGGTAGTCCAGGAAACCATCCAAGATACCAGACAGATGATCAGGTAAAACCACAATACAATTAAAAAAATCATAAAAAAGGCGTAAGCCACCAAAAAAATCACACAAAATAAAAAAAAAAACCAACATAAAATTAGAGCGTCAAGCCATTGGACGGAGCCCATTAGGACTCGGTACAATGGCTTGGAGCCCAAGCAAGCAATTTTAGTTCCCGCGGATAAGTAATAAGAGGATAAAAGGCTTAGAGCGCTTAACGCTGGCCTAGTTTTGCATTCGATTAGGGTACCACATTGGAATCCTATTACCCAGGGTTCCATTGTGAAGAGCATTTGGCTGATAGTTGTGCCCCTATCGCGCATAAGCGTGCTATAGGGGGGAAAGGGATGGCCTGGGGCATTGGAGCGAGGTGGGGTGGTCCCTGTATTTATACTCGGGCCAAAACACCTCGCCCCAATGAATTGTTACACCCGAATGTCCTTTTTTTTTCGAAAGGGTGAACATCTCCCATAGGTCGGGTTGAATCAAATTGCTTGCTTGCTTGGCAGGCATCTACCATCCACCATCCTACCAAACTTCCTGCAGTGCGGCATCGGCCTAAGAGATACATATGAACAAACTGGCTACCCATAGAAGTGCGTGGAAGAAATGGTTAAGAAGCGGAGCGGAACCATATATCCGACGCACTGAAGGGCACAAAGGATTATGAGAAAGAAGAAGTAATAAAATAAAGCGTAAGATTCGGATTGATTTACACTAAATATCTATTAACTTCTTATTATAAAATTTAGAAAACATTGCAAAATAGAAACAAATTAAAAAAACTGAATGTTCGTATTAGCATCCGCATTCGCGAATGTCGGTAGCAGATATTCGCATTCGTATTCGCGAATGTTCAAAAAATGACATTCGTTACATCACTAGTTCGTTCTGTTAAAACTAAAATAAAAATATAATCAAAATAATTACTTCTCGTATACTTGTGCATTGTTGGAAATCCATGAAAATATTACGACTGAAAACAATAACGAAATAAAATTGCGCCCGTATAAAATGCCCATAACATTTAACATTGTACATTTATAGCGCAACAAAAGTACCTACAAAACAGATCGAATGTCAATGGAGAAAGCATTAAAAAGTGTATAGAAAAGCATAAAAGGTAATGATGAATAGTAGAATATGCGGTCGAGGCATGTAACCAACAAGAATCAACGACAATAAGCTCGTAAACGTGGTCGACACTTCAACCGCAGGGTTTAGTGCCGAAACATCGCCTGCTCTGCTTTGCTAATAAAAATCTGTCCACAAAACCTACCACTAATTATTATTTAAACTCCATTACTCAAGACCGCGACAACTCGGTTTGATACGATGATACGAATTTATTTATAAGGTACCTATTTGTTGTTGATTCACCCGCAATAATTTCCACTTTGTCCGAAGATTGATGACACATCACACATCATATGCATAACAAACGTATAGGAATATTGTAAGCTAAGTTAGAATTAGAAATAATATGCTTTATTAAGACAAAACTTACAAAAAGTCGGAAAAGAACAACAACAATTAATTACAATTTACTGAAAATACATAAACCGCCAATATTACAAAATAAAAGATAATGAAATACACCCATCAAAATGATCTAGGGGACACCTACACACACCCAAACTTATATGGAATCATCTGATATTTCTTACTATTTCGTGCGAATTTAAAAAAAACCGAACACACGAAGCCAAACAATATTTATTTTAAAGCAATTTAATAACAAATACATAACAATTAAATAAAACAAAAAAGTAGAGGAACTGGTCCGAATATGGGCTATGTATTTTATATGGGCCACCACACTATCTATGAAACAAGTAGTGCTATCTGTTAGAAAATGCCCAAATATACTAGAAGGCCCCTTTCTTGTCATATATTTACAGATTCCTCGACCAGTACATATTTTGTTGTTACACAGTGTAGACCCTTTGATTTTGACTTTTGAAAAAAATTTTTTGGGTAAGTTTATATTACGTAATATTTGTGTTTATTGACATTCTTTCGGAATTGATATATTATGCTTGTGTGGCAGAAAAAGGAAGGAAAATGGTTTTAATGTAGGTTAGGAACAAAAAATAATTACAAAATCATAAGCTAATATTTTTCTTGAACGTGAAAATTTTGATTTTCACGTTCAAAATACTTGAACGTATTTTCTTGTGTGACGTAAATATAGGCTAGGGGCCCATATTCAGACCGCTCGCATAAATCTAGCAGAACTATTGGAAAAGGCATTATTTATGAAATGCCAGGCGGCAGAGATAACAGATAGCTCAGAATGGTTTTAAAGTAACTGAAATAGGGCCAATAAATATAACCATTTTTTCTGATGCTGATTTCAGTACTGAGAAACTGAAATCTGAGAAAACTTGTAATTTGACTGAAATTTATTTGGAAGAATTGACAAGCGACCTTGCAAAAACGATTTCTTCAGAAAATATAACAGTTCGTTCAGAAGTTATTACATAGATATACAATAATTATTAATATTATTTATAATTTAAACATATTAAAGTCAGATTTTGGTATTAGTTTTGTGAAGGTAAATTAAATGTAAGACCAAATACTTACGATGTCGGGATAGTATCACGAGGTTTTTTCCTGGTTTTCCCTCGTGATTCACTATGGAATCTCTAACGCGAGAAATTTACTGTCATCGTATCATTTGGTTGTCTTTTTAAAGACAGATCACATGCTATGATTTTTTTTACGACGGATATTTTTGAGTTGGGATTGATTTCATGTAATCGAATGAACTATCTTTTAGTAAAGTCGTCCCAGGAACGCAACTTATAAATATTGGCGTTATCATTTTAAAGTCTTCTACTTTAAAATGTATAATATACGTCTGAATTGCCAATATAAATGAGTCAAATTAAATAAATTATTAGAAGAATTTTTTTACTTAGCAACAACATTTTTGTTTATTTTAATAGTATTTTGTATTTTGACAACGAAACCCGATTTGGGCTTCGAAACGTTAATAAATTCATTTTTTAGTAAAATTGTGGCTAATTTCCCATATAAAATACTTAATTATAAAAATGCCACAAGGAGATAGCTTCAGAACAACATTGAAATACATGGTGATTCCATATAAGTTTGGGTGTGTATATGTTACCGGCCAAACCCGATTTCAGGTTACCGTCTTAGGATAAACTAGTATGGCCTAGGCCAAACTAGTTTATCCTATCGCGCGTAGGCCAAACTAGTTTATCCTAGGCCAAACTAGTTTATCCTGATATAAATAAACACACTTCAGGCCAAACTAGTTTATCCTGATATAAAGAAGCACACTTCATTCAGGCCAAACTAATTTATCCTGATATAATAAAGTTTCACACTTCAGGATAAACTAATACGGCCTTTTTCTTCTTCTTCTTGTAGTGCCTATCCGTTTCGGATGTTGGCGACCATCATGGCAATCTCTACTTTTCACACTGCTGCTCTGAAAAGACTTGTAGTGGTTGTGTTGAACCACGTACGTAGATTTTCCTAGGTCTTTTTTAGATGCGTCTGTAAATACGATATGATGATTTTTAAAATAATTTTCTATGTCTGAATTAAACGTAATATTTCTCGCGCGCAAAACGAGCGCAAAACGCGCGTATAACGCTCGCATACGGCGCGATTTTTTTTAACCGATTTTTCATAAATAACTCAAAAACTAATAAGTTTTTACAAAAAAGTTATTATTACCAAAATTGAAGCTAATAAAAAATGAAATAAACTCCTTACTGGAAAAACCTTTTAACGTTAACTTTAAGTGAGTTATAGGTTATAGGTAATTGAATGTATATATTTTTTTGGCCAGTACCCAAATCTAAGTATTCAAGCTTAACAAACGGGAAACTGGTGCATTTTAGAACATAAACTCATTAAACATTTCTCAAAGTGTTTAGAAATATCTATCAAATGAGCCCCCGTAGAAGTTCATAGCATTAAAATTTATGCTTCAAAACTTTTTCAAAATTCATGTTCTAAAAATTTTTCCAAAAAATTCTATTGTTTTTTCTTAAACAACTCCGTTAATTTTTAGGATATCAGGTTCACGTAAAAACCATTTGAAAGTTAATTTCAAGGGCTATTAAACCAAGTTGAACTTTTAAACCTCCTACTTTTCTAAAACTAAAATGTTAAATGACCCCGGTTACATGATACTCGCAGCAAAATTTTGGCTTTAAACGTTTCTATAAACCAATCTATAAACGTTTCTATATATAAACGTCCAATTTACTTACCGTTGCACGTCATCCGCGTCATAGCTTGTAACATGATACCAATACGAAATATTTAGGCGGTAGGTGTGTTCTTTTTTAGAATCATAATGATCCTAAAAAGAACACACCTACCGCCTAAATATTTCGTGTTTGTATCATGTTACAAGCTATGACGCGGATAACGTACAACGGTAAGTAAATTGGACGAAGTATACAGGGTGTCCCGGAAAATAGTGCGTTCCTTGAAGGTATAGGTAGAAGGCACCATGTAGAACAAAAAACTCTTATAACATTTTTTTCTAAATGCAACCGTTTGACCAAAAAATTAAAATGTATTTTGGTATGTAACTTTAAATCTGACAACTATGTGCGGTACGCAAATTTAAGCATAGACAGTCCCATGTAAATAAATAGAAGATACTAAGATACATAGTAAACAGATAGTTTTAAAGAATCCTGTTTAGTGTTTAGTGTCAATGCGAAAATGTTTTCGAATAGTGAGTGTATTACCTATTATGTTATTACCTATGAATGGTGTTTGTGAAAGGTTACTTGAAACATCTATTCGGTATAATAATTATTTTCAAGTAAGTACAACTTAGTTATTTCAGTTCACAAGTAAACAAATTACTGAGACATTATCTGGTGTATTTAAGTTCCACTGTAAACTATTAAAACTATGTAATTCAGTTAAAGCCCTCAGCAGTACTCAGCATTCAACCCATTTAAACCTTACTAAATACATAATACTAGTTTAGTTAAAAGACGTGTTTTTATGTTAAAAGATGTGTAATTCGTTTAAAATTATGCAATAGGTATTTCAATACATTTCAAAAGAAAATAATTTTAGTAAACAAATCGTAAATACATAAGTATTACCTACTATTAGGTTGGATTATTTTAAATACTGTTAATCACAATCACAAACGAGTTTTTATTATGTTATTATTCCGTAGTGCGTTCGATGTTGCCAGTTTATTAAAATTTCCAAACATTAAAATACAGGTATATGGAAAACAATGTTAACTTTTTTTTGGAAACGGCTAACTTTAGAAAAAAATGGTATAGGACTTTTTTGTTCCAAATTGTGTATTCTCTCCATACCTTAAAGGAACGCACTATTTTCCGGGACACCCTGTATATCGTTTATTTTTTACTCTAAAAAAATAGTAAAAAGGTAAAATATTTGATACAGAAAAAACTAAAGTTTGGTTATAATATCATTTTTTAGGTATGTTGAGTATTTTTGGAGTTATTATCCAAAGAAAATGAAAACTACGATAATTTTAAAAATTCTGATTTTTTAATTATACCTTTTTTATACCTACTGCACTATACAAAATTTAACAGAACTTCAATATGCGTTTTTGTCTATAAGATAAGAAGTAGGTAATATTTCTTTAGTGGTACTTGATTTGCGATGCCTATGTGGATTTTTATTTAGTTTTGCAATTGAGACATTATTTAAATGGCGAAATGCAGTGGCGTGCTATCGGGATGCTTAGACCTGGCAGAAGTCAAAGAGACGTTGTTGAGGTCCTCCACACCAACAGTAATGTCATTAATTGTTTGTGATTAAGGTTTCATGAAACTGGTGACGTTGCTGAACGTCATAGAGGCCGCATTAGAATAACCAACCAGATTAAAGACCGTTTTTTTAGGTTTAGGTTGCAAGCTTTGCGAGATCTCACTATATCCGCATCACAATTATAAATGTGGCTGCAAGAGACCCATCAATTAGGTGTTTGTAAGTTGCCAAACTATTTAGAAGTAAACTGCATGAAGTAGGTTTAAATGCTGGTAGACCTGTGAGAGCGCCTGTGTTATCCAGAGGAACTCGCGCTCATCGACTTCAGTGGGCAAAAGAACACGCAAATTGGGTTAGACGTGAGTGGGCCTCTACTTTGTTTACAGATGAGTCCCGATTTGGATTTGCACCAGATACGAGAAGGACTAGAATTTGGAGACGATCCGACAATGCTGAACGATTGATCATCGTGCAAGAGGTTTAGAGACAGCAAGACGGCTGTATAATGGTATGAGGTGGCATCACTCTTGGTGGAAGAACCAATTTGGTTTGTCTGGAACGGTTTCTAAATGCAACAGACTATCGCGATATTATTCTACGAACCTATTGTTTTATCATTTGCATAACAAAATGTTTCCCAATTTCAATTAATGCACGACAATGCGCGTCCACATACTGCCAGGGTCTTGCAAACATTCCTTGAAGATAATGAAATTAAGGTTTTATTATGGCCTGCACAATCGCCAGATTTAAACCCAATTGAAAATGTATGGGACATATTGGGTAGAAGCATTTTACAATAAAATATTGCGTTCAATACAAGACAACAACTGTTTGAGGGCCTTTCAATGGAGTGGAGCAGAATACTGCAGCAAGACACTGACCATCTGATCGTGAGTTAGCCTAACAGATGTAAGGCAGTTATCAATAACCGTGGAGGTCATACGCTAACACTAACTTAACCTAAAGACTACTTTGTTGGCAGTTGAGGGACAACAAATTAGTTTTTTATTTTCTTATGTTACCATTTTTTGACTTATGGAGTTCTCTCTTATTTTTTTTAAGAGTTATTACGATAATTCTAAGAAAAAATATATATTTTATTTACGATTTTCTAAAAAACCAATTTCTAAAACATATAAGAGGGAAGCGTTAAAATTCGGTGGTTTTTGAAGTAGTTTCTGTAATGTGTTGTTCTTCTGAGGCCAAACAGATAGGTACTGTATTGCTTTTTTTTGTAATTTAAAAATAACATCAGATTAGGCCCCAAAAAAGAAAGACCATATCGAAGAGAAACTCGAAAGAAAAGTATGTTATTTTTAAAGATGCTAAATTGATTTCCTTCCATGCAGATCTTATTGTAGATATAACAAGCTGAGGCTAGTTTCTTGCTTAACAAATCTATATGAAGGGACTATTTAAGGTTATATAATATATATTATCGGTTTACAACGTTCTCCGCCTTCCGATACACGTTCGCCATTTCTCTCTGTTCGCACATCGACCTTCTTGCAGACCTCTTTCATCCATGGCTTTGTTTATTTCTGCCTGCCAAATTTTCCTCGGTCTACCTCTTCTTCTACCTTGCGGTTTCCAATTTTGTACTTGTTTGTGACTCTGTCTTCATGCATTCTTTGTACGTGACCAAACCATCGTAGTTGTATTTCGTTGATTTCGTCATTTATTGTATGTGTTACCTTCATTATTTCTCGTATCCGTTCATTAGTGACATGTTCTTTTCTTGATCTTCCTGCAGCTCTTCTCCAGAAATTCATTATTTCTAACATTCGTTTTGATTTTTTCCTTCATAGGCCATACTTCGCAGCTTATAATGCTTTTCACTACGGCGTTATAGATCTTTTTCTTGTTTTGGTTGTTTATCTGCTTTTCCCAGAGTACTGAGTTTAGGAGCGTAATTGCTTTCCTGCGCTGAGTATTTCATTTTTTAATGGCTACGTCCAGTGTTCCATCATTCGTGATTTTCATACCCAGCTATTTATATTCGTTACATTTGGTTTTTCCTATATTGATCTCTAGTCCCCTATTTAAGGTTGCTGTCTATAAAATGACCAAGAAATTTTACAGAATCCACGGTACTGATCTGGCTCTTATTAAGAAGCAATGGTTGAAGATCTCCTTTATAGGATAATGCTACTGTCTTATCCACGTTAAAAGAGAGTAAATTAGAGTCGGACCAGGTTTTTGTTATAAGTAGATCAGAAGCTATAGTTGCATGAAAAGTTGCAATATTAGAGTTGCTCTAAGTGATACTGGTATCATCAGCAAAAAAAATATTCCATCGATTTTTAAATTAGTGATGGAATTTTTAAAGGAAAGGAAAAGTAGAGGACCCAATTCTAAACCTGGACCCAATTCTAAACCTTGTTGTACCCTACATAAAATGTTTTTGTGACTAGAGGCAGTATTACTTGATCTAACCATTCTAACCAGTAGTTTCTAATGCTCCAAGTAAAATTGGAACCAGTTCAAAGAAATACCTCGAATTCTGTAAAAATTTACGTTTTTTTTTTATTAAAATGTGATATTATGTACACAATCAAAAGCTTTGGCATAGTCACAAAAACAATGGCGGTGTAAAGAATATTGTTTAGTGCTTAGTAAACGTCATGTAGCACAGAAAACATGGCATCAGTGGTACATTTATTATTTAAAAAGCCGAACTGATTTTGTGATAAAATGTTGTTTTCAACGAAAAGAGTCTCTCAATAATTTTGGAGAGTCAGGTCTATAGTTGCAGGCATTGGATTTTTCACCACCCTTATGAAGAAGAATAATAATGACTGTCTTTAGATACTCTGGAAATTTATCTATATCAAAGGAGTCATTAATTGGTGAGACCAGGACTTCCAAGACATTATCTGGGAGATTTGAGAAAATTTTTATGGACAGTCCTTCAGTACCTACTACTGGAAGATTTGCTCCAGCAGCAGTACTACAGAAATAATCTTTATATTTCTTAAAATTGTTGAGAATTATCTTCTGGAAAAATAATCTAACTGATTTGATAATAATACTTCTTTTTAATGTTTTTTTTAAGTAAGTTACTCCCAAATTTTTAACTTTTTACGAAAACAACGTTTTTTCGATTCCAAATTTCCCAAAACAAACTAAGTTTAAATATGTAAATATAAGTTTGTACTAAGAAAGTCAAATCTTGAATTATATTGGTATTAATAAGAGAATTTCATAAATGCGATTTACAAGTTATATTATTACATAGATAATGCTTGTGAAATAACAAAAGAAGAAATAGAAACAAATAACAAAAGCAATCTCATGAGCTTTGCTCGCAATGTTGGTAATTTTTCAGTAGTTCTTTTCTTTTTGCAAGTCTCCTGACTTGAAGTGAATATCAGTGAAATAGTCAAACGTAATTTTTAATTCGTTATTTGTATTTCTCATCTAAAAATAATCCTAATTTAATTCTTAATTCTACATAGTGTTATACATTTTTCTTAAAACGTATGTTACCTATCTATTTTTTTCAGGAAGCACAAAAAAGAACTAACAATTATAATCGATAATTGATAAACAATGATATTCTTTACAAAAAAAAGCAAGTTGAGGGGACAAACTAACTGCATATTTAGCGGAAAAGATGAAAAAAAAAATGGATGAAAATGTGGAGGCCAACCACGGGCGCCCATATAAAAATTTTTAGTGGGGGCAGACGTGAAAATGTTGCACATTACATTTTGTATATATAGGATAACCATATATAATTTATGGCACCGGAAAAGCTAGGGGGGGGACGGCCCCCCTGCCCATGGGTATGGGCGCCCATGAGGCCAACCGATACAGGACGATGTAGATAAAGTAAGAATAGGTGCTGTTAACTTGAGAATGTATCACTATCGGAGCAACGCAATCAGTTTGTAGCATTACTGAGAAGACCATGAAATCCCAGAACAAATGATATTTTAAACATTACCTATTTGAATTTATTTTGTTCTCAATTGGCTGTCTGTGATTAGATTCATCATCGGTAACATAATTTTATGTAAGTCTTGGCTGTTCTAAGATCTTTCATCATTCCGATCTCTTATGGGCTTTACTATTCCAATTGGTGATTTTCAAGGATTTTAGATTTTGTTCTATCTACCCCATATATCTAAGTATGGATATTCCTTTTGGTTTTCTTCCCATTGGTGCCTACTTTATGATTTTATTAGGGGCTACATCTTCCCGCATCCGTCCTACGTGTGAGCCATCTACAAGTCTTCCAATTTTTATAAGGTGGTGATATCTGGTTTTTTATATGTCTTGCACAATATTCAAAGTTTTATCGTCTTCATCATAAGTTGTTTTCTTGCACTTCCTTGTACACGTGTCTTAAAAATTTCTTCTTGTTATTTTATCAAATCTAGAGTGTTTGATAATAGAGCGAGTCATTGGAAACAACAGAGGTTTAAAATGTCTAAGATCCGCACTGAGTATTCAAAAAATCATCAAAATTAAAGACGCCAATAATAAGGAAGAGAAGGACAAATATAAAATAACAAAAATAGTCGACGACTTCTACAAAACCTTGTACAGCTCGCAAAGCCAGCCTAATGAATCAACAAAGGAGAACGTCAAAAGAAAAATAAAAAAACGTGGGATCTACAAACGTAGGAAGTACTACCAAATGTAAAGGGATTCGAAATAGCTTTAAAAGAACTAAAAAATAATAAAGCTCCAGGACACGACGGTATAATTGCCGAGCTCTTGAAAACAAGCAAAACAGTAACAATCCCTAAATCCCTATACTAACAGAGGTATTCAATAAATGTCTCCATAATAACAAGATCCCTAAGACTGGAACGAAAGTCTAGTAATACTTTTACACAAAAAAGGGGACAAATGTGACCTATATAATTATAGACCTATATCGTTGCTCAGTCAAGTATACAAACTATTTATGAGAATTATTAACAACCGGTTAACCTACAAAATGGACAATTACCAACCAGTGGAACAGGCTGGCTTCCGCAAAGGATAAAGTACATCAGACCATCTGCTGACAATGAGAACATTGATAGATAGAGAAGGCAAATGAATACCAACTACCCGTATTTCTTGCCTTCGTAGACTATGAAAAGGCGTTTGATAGTATCGAGATATGGGCCATAGAACAAGCTATTAATAATTGTAGAATAGATTCGAGATGCAGACAACTAATACATAATATATATGAAAATGCAACTATGATAGTACAACTAGATGAAAATACAAATCCCATCCCCATTAAGAGAGGCGTGAGACAAGGAGACGTAATATCGTCAAAGCTTTTCAACCTAGCCCTAGGCCTAGGAAAGTCTTCAAAACGACAAATTGGTCAACCTATGGCATTAAAATTAATGACCAGAAGCTAAACCACCTCAGATTCGCTGACGACATTGTGATTATAGCGAGCTCATTTGAGGAACTGCAAATTATGATGGAGGTACTCGCAGGCAGCTCCCAATACGTCGGCCTGAAAATGAACATAAGAAAAACAAAAATAATGACAAACACAGATGACCCCAGGCCCCAGACGTATTACTATAAATGGCAGTGAAATAAAAAAAGTCCAGGAATATATCTACCTAGGCCAAATCCTGAAACTTGACAAAGAGAACCAAAGTGCGGAAATTACTAGGAAAGCATGGGCAGGATTTGGAAAACTTAGTTGGATATTCTCGAGGAGCAAAGTGTTCAACCAGTGCATCCTTCCTATCATGACATATGGATGTCAAACCTGGACCCTAACTAAGGCAAATATGAATAAACTACCCACAACAGAAAGAGCAATGGAAAGAGCAATGTTAGGTATACGACTGTCAGATAAAAAGAGGAACGACTGGGTAAGATCAAAAGCAAAAGTCGAGGACATAACAACAAAAGTTGCCAAATTTAAATGGAGCTTCGCAGGCCACACTGCTAGACAAAAAGACCAATGTTGAAATGCAACAATACAACATTGGAGACCTTAACAAAATAAACGACCGAGAGGAAGACCACTGATGAGGTGGGTTGATGATATTAAAAGAGTAGGCGGTACAAATTGGAAATATGTTGCTCAAGATAGAGTCCGATGGAAGGAGTTGGGAGAGGTCTATGTTCAAACGTGGACGACAGGGCCGGTTTAAGGGTTTTGAGCGCCCCGGGCAAAACAAAATTTGGTGCCCCTTTATACAAGAATATACAGAAAAAATGGCAAGAAATCTAAATTACATAATAAAGAACTGTGTAAAAATGTATTTATTTACAAAATAATACAAAAGTTATTTACGTGCAAGTAATGCAACAATAAGGAAAGGTGGAAGGCCGAAGATCACGAGAAAGATCCCCAACAAGATGGATCGATCATATTACAGGAATATGCAAAAGACCTATGCATGAGTTAAAAGAAATGACCAGAGACAGAGATCTTTGGAGACGGACAATACACGACATCACGTCGACCACTACACTCCCTCCCGTGGGTCAGGATTGAAGAGAGAGAGAATGCAACATACATAATATAAAACAGCATAACGACCACATTTTGTCGGCGTACTGTGAAAAATCCGTTAGTCCAAAATATTCAATTTTAGGATTTTAGGCTTTTGATGGCATCTGTTAGCATTATCCAAAGGCTATGTACAGCTCTGTTTTCTTTTACTTCTAATATACTTTGCTAGATTTTGCCAAAATTGTGAAAAGAAAATTTGCGTAAGTCTGTTAATGTTGACAACCATGTAATCTGCACAAGTTCGCTTTTGTTAGTGAGTAAATTGTTCAAAATTGCTGCTTTTTTGCTGTTTATAAAATAATTTTTTTGCAAACGGGTGAGTACCTACAGGTTAGATTGACACAATATATTGTTTGATGATTAAATAAATTGATTATGTACTAAAAACGTCAATTTAAATTATTTTAAGGGAGTTGTACAATTTTCACGTTATATTTTTATGCATACACGTGGAGTTATAGTTATGAACAGTTGGTTCTTTGCCTTTCTTGTAAAATCAGGTATTTTGGACTTGCATTTTTTATAGTAAGATATTTAGTAAGATATTTATATTAGTATTTTTATAGTAAGATTTGCGTTTTGTATAAAGATCGATTCAGTATCTACATCTACGTACCTACTACTTAATTGAGCTAACTCTCTCGCTACTACCAAGCTTTTTCAAAACCATTGAAACGATAAGTTTCAAGATATTTAGAACAAGATTGTAATAAACTATCAGCATCATTTAAATTCATTGAGTAGACCTGTAGGCCTTTATGTTAATGTTGGACATGTAAATTAACGTCATATTTACTAACAAGTTCAACCCACCACCTTATTACATTATTTTTAGTGAAAAATTTATCGGATCAACCACGAATTTAGTTCAAATTACTCTTGTTCTCGTCCACGAAAAAAAAAATACGTACCTATTCAAACTTTTTTTATGCATATTTCACTTTAAAGCAGATATAATGTGTGTGTATTATACTTCAAGTATTGTTAGTTAATAATGCAAAGTTTACAAAAACTATTTAACCATCACGGCGTATAACAGGCGCCAGTATCTAGTAGGTATCACTGACTTAACTATTCATAATTTGATTTAAAAATTTGATCGTCTATGCCCTATGCTATGTTTTGAGTAGATGGTTGTAATACGTGATATTCCTTACAAATTATTTAACGAAAGACTTTTAGAAATTAAAAAGCATTTGTCTGCAACAATGTTGTGTGATAAAAGCCATAAAAATCGTAGATTTCATTGTTTTTATAGTAAATTTTTGTTTTTGTCTGTTAATATTTTTTGAGGTACCTATTATGAATTCTGACTGTACAAATAGTTCTCTTATAAATAATGTAACAATTATTAAATCAATGTCTCATTAAAAATGATCAATTTTAATTTACAAAATCTAAAAAAATAATTAATGAAAAAAATATTTTATTTCTATATCGGCGCCCCTCAAAATTTGGCGCCGCGGGCGGACGCCCGGCTTGCCCGCCCCTTTATCCGGCGCTGGTGGACGATAGAATGCTAAGAAGAAGAAGAAGAAGAGTGTTTGACAAGTCCGCTGTATGTTTTATTTGCGATGTATATTCTCCTTTTGATCTCTTCATTAATAGTATTCTCTGAAGTTACTAACTAACCTAGATATGTAAACAATTTTATGTTCTCGAAGTTTTTGTTACCTACAGTTATTTATACTCTGGGGTTACCTCAGTGCCTTTGACCTACTCTCGTTAATATCTTCTATTTAGGCTTCATTGACTTTAGGCCGCTGTTTTCTGCCGCTTTTTCTAATAGATTAAATGCTTCTACCATTATATCTTCCGCTTCTAGCTTTGATATCAAAGTCGTCAGCAAATGTTTGTATTTGTACAGTTTTTGTTTTTATTGTTCCCCTGGATTTAACTGTTGATTCTCTTGATTTTTTCTAGAGTGATGTTAATGTTAAATAAGCTGCGTCTCCTTAGTGTAGTTCTTTTAGTAAAGATTGTCTCTTTCATTTTGGATTCTGATTTTGATCGGGATCTTTCATAATTGTAATCAGGTGCATTGGTATCTTAAACTATTTTAGTGTTTGGAATGAGAATTTTCGATTGATATTTTCATATGCCCTCTCAAAATCAATGAACAGTTGGTGCGTGTCATATCAAATTAGAAATTAGATTAAATTAGCAAAAGATTAAAAACAATTTATATTTTAGAAATGACATTAATTTTACTTCGTGTATAAAAACGTATCAGCATATTTAAAAATACCTACTTATAAAAGAAAACAATTCGATATCGAATAATTCCTTCTTCCGGTTCTTAAGATCCGATCCATTCTCAGGAAGTACTACGTTTCACAATGCAGGAAAAAGAATATTATTATCAATGTAACGAATGATAAAGTTAACGCTAGGTACAATTCAAGATTAAATAAGATACAGGATTAATTAATTTTAACCACGTTTCAGAAAAAACCACCAAAAATCCCCAACCAAAAACGGATAACAGATAAACAATCCGGTGTAGATAATTTAAAATTGATGCACGCAAAACGGATTAGAATTGATTGATAAGAATAATTCATTTTTGTATTAATTATTTTATTTTGTTAAATAGACAGCATGATTTTGTTTCGAACCAGAGGTGTTCATGTAGCCCCACTGAAGACCTCTGGAGAGACCGAAACCGACGTATGGGAATGGTGCATGATCATCTCTGAACCTAAATTAAACATAAAAACTGTCTAATTTTTCATTTTACTCATATTTTGAGTACACGGAATCAACTTTCGTTGAAATTTTTTCCTAGACGATTGGACGGAATGTGACTGCATATTCCTGAGTCCCTTTCGTCTCTTTTATTCGTCATCTCCTTGCCTTATAAATTTGTAAAAGACAGAGATTAAAGGTGTTACCAGAAAGTGGTTCCACGAGAATTTTCAGTAGTAATTACACGAGAGCTCAAAAAATTATCGATTTATATCCCGAGTGACACTTTGACAGTTTTAATATGTCAAAGTGTCACTAGGAACAAATCGATAATCCGAGCTCGAGAGTAATTCTGTAAGATTATTTCGTGAATAAAACTGTCTTTTTAAATCATTTTAACTAATATTTTATTGATATCTTCGGATAATTTACTAAACCTGTTTCTTGTTATTCTCTGTGACAAGCTTTTTTTTTTCTTTCTGATTCTGGCCTTGGTTTAGAACTAGAACCTTTAGCCACGTAATTGTATAACTTATCACTAACTCAGGTGTAATGTGTAGTGTGTGTGTTGAGTAAGTGTCTTGTTACTTTGGGACAAGTTGTAAAACATTAATTGTGATTATTGTCACTGAATGTATTTTTGCGTAGCAACGAAGGGCATCTGAGGTAAAATTCTTGACCAGTGGCGTAACAAACTCCGTCGGGACCCCACCCCCGCAGAATTCTAAATGAAATTTTTAAAAAATTACTAAATGCGGCTGTGTAACAAAAACGTACCTATATGTGTTAGTGTATTCATGCACTGTTTATAACAACTTACCTTTTTGATCTTTATTGGTACATATAGAATAAAATAGAACAAAATTTAAGAGCGTAGGGGTAAAATTTCGTGCCAATGCTTTTTAAATGCATTCATTTTTTTCAAATCCTGAGAAAACTAGTAAGCATTTTTCGTTGGGAAAAATATTCCCATGAGATTTTTTTGCATAATCAAATTCGTGAGACACCCCAGAATAAGGTTCAAGAAGTCGCCCACGCGAAAAGTAGGCCAATTTTTTTTAACAATTTTTTTTAATCAAATTGCAAAAATCACTGTTTTTGGCCCGAACAAATTTTTTTTTAGGTTTTTTGGACCATTCTGGACAAAAAAGGTCTGTTATATTTTTTCTCTAAAGTTGATCGTTTTCAAGTTATAAGTAATTTAAAATTTGAAAAACGC
Source organism: Diabrotica virgifera virgifera (assembly GCF_917563875.1). Classification (NCBI taxonomy): domain Eukaryota; kingdom Metazoa; phylum Arthropoda; class Insecta; order Coleoptera; family Chrysomelidae; genus Diabrotica; species Diabrotica virgifera. The sequence goes on along the minus strand of NC_065443.1, from coordinate 142,894,740 downwards.
GAAAATGGCCATTTTCAGGGCTTAATAACTCGGTTAAAAGTTAATATTATGAAAGTCAGAAAGTGACTTAATCGAAGTTTAAAGCCTGCCCTAAAAGATCCTGAAGAAATTTTTGTCATTATTTTATTACTAAGCTGTTATTTTTAAGTAATATTAATGAGCGCCATGCACGTGTTAGACAGCCGTAAATGTTAAGTGCGAGAGAGATGCCATTCCGGCAGTCCACTTGTGCATCTTACTCGCACTCACATTTACAGCCGCGTCAATACGATCTAACCGCTCATTGTTATTAATTAAAAATAACAGCTAAGTAATAAATTAATGACACATATTTCTTCAGGACCATGTAGCTGGAGCTTTAAACTTTGATTTAGTTACTTTCTAACTTTCATAATATTAACTTTTAACCGAGTTATTAAGCCTTGAAAATGGCAATTTTTGCGTTTTTCAAATTTTAAATTGCTTATAACTCGAAAACGATTAACTTTAGAGAAAAAATATAACATACCTTTTGTGTGCAGAATGGTCCAAAAAACCTAAAAAAATTTGTCCGGGCCAAAAGTATTGATTTTTGCAAATTGATTAAAAAAATTTAAAAAAAAAATTGGCCCACTTTTCGCGTGGGCCACTTCTTGAACCTTATTCTGGGGTGGGGGTGTCTCACGAATGTGATTATGCAACAAAATCTCATGGGAATATTTTTCCCAACGAACCCGCCGTTTTCGCCTTGTTTAGAATGAAAGATTACATTATTACCGAGGGCCGAAAGTCCCTGAAAAGTTACAGGTGTGAAGAAAAAAAAAAGGAATATTTAGTATGATTTTTAATTTCAAATATCTCATTCAAAAGAAACTTTTTGTTTATTCTAAGGAACTTTCAACCTTCGGTAATAATGTAATCTTTCATTCTGCGTTTAAACTTTTCAAAATTATTTATTAGTTTTCTCAGGATTCGAAAAAATGCATGCATTTAAAAGGCATCAGTCCGAAATTTTGCGCCTACACTCTTTAAATGATTACATTATTACATAGTATTATTCTATGAGATGAACAATTTTCTTCGTGCACGACTATCAGCAAATATATCCACAATTTTATTAATATCAATTATTCTTCATTTTCAACTTCTTAAATGAAGGGCAACTTCATTTTCAAATACTTATAGAGCGCTAGAGAAGATAACCGTGCTTCTAACATTGTACTACGAAGATATGGTTTTATTAACTTAAGTTTAGAAAAATATCTCTCTGAACTAGCGATCGTGACGGGTAAAGTTGAAAACAAGATGTACGCATGACACACTTCTGGTATGCAAGCACTAGTTCAATGAAAATCTATAATAATAATTTTGGCTGCATCATAAATAGAGCTCGCCGATTCCATTTATGTCCTTAATGATTTTCTGACAAATTGCAGTTGCTCCAAAAACTCATTACTTAAACTGACGACTGACGGGTACGCAGCAACTAATTTACTGGCTTCTGCAAAAACTTCTGGATCCGATTTGAAAAGATATATCCACTTCTAGGATCTAAGACTTTAAAATCGTTGTTCACTTTGTACATACTCATAAATCCAGCTTGAATTTGTTCAATGACTACATCGAGATTTAAGAAAAATACGCCTACTCTATATATATAATATAATAAGAAATTTTCTTCAGGATTTGAGATGCGTTGATCGTGTAATAATTCATCAAAATGCTTCTTAACTCTACCAAACTTTTGATTTTAAAAGTACAAAGAAAGCCACAATTAGTAGCAAAATCTTTGGATTCTTATAAAAATGACGTATAATTTTTCCTAAAGATTTGATAAAAATTCTTTACAGTTATGTAAAAGTACTACTTTAGTTTGTAAAATTGATGGGAAAGCAAATTCAAACTATTCCATTTTACGTTTTAAATTATTAGCTGTCATTCTCCACTCACGATTTGTGGTACCTAGTTAATATTATTTTAGACAGTGTTTTTAAAATTGACATATAGTTCTGCTTTAACACCAAGCTCAGTTTGAAATCTGGATGACCACCTAGTCACCGATAGCGTTTTAGAGGAAGCGATTTTGGTTGGAAGTTTTTCTACATTGTTTGCTAAATCGAATCGAGGGAAGTTTTTGAAGATATCCAGGCACTGCTTAAAAACGTTGCGAACGCATGCGTAAAATAATATATCAATAACACATTTTCACATAATATTAGACAAGATGGGACCCCTGATATATCGCCCCCCCCCCCCCCCCCGCAAGATTCATGTTGCCGGGGCCTCTGTTACGCCCCTGTACTTAACGACGGGAAATTATTGCTGTAATTTTCATTCTTGTGGGTTTCTATTGGTCAGAATCTCTATGAATGAAATAATCAGTAGTAATTACCCGAGAGCTCAAAAATTATCGATTTGTATCCCGAGTGACACTTTAGACCAGGGTTTCCCAACCTTTTTTGGACCATGCCCCCCTTAGCCTTTCTAAAATTCCGATGCACACCTCCTATGTAATATATATAATTTTTAATATTAAAAAATTGAATTTTTCAAAGATTTTTCTATATAAATTTAATATTTTACTTTGGTGAGATTCTTATATGTACCTACTTGATGCTTTCTGCACAGAGATTTTATATTAGGTTCCAATTTAGTTAGCTTCAGTCTCAAGTTGTGTTATATCCAGCTGATATCTTTTTTTTTACCAGAAAATTATTTATAGGGCTGAATTTACATTCAGCTAAATTTGAAGATAGAAATGGTAGCAATAGTTTTCTTGCACATTTGGTTGGATTTGGATATTTGATTTCTGTTTCCTCGCAAAGCCATGCCATCATTCATTTTTTATTAAATAAATTTTTACCTGACTCATTATTTTGCAATTCTGCTAGTTCTTCTTGATACTGCACATTTGATATATCAATTTGTTTTAAATCAGAAAATCTTTCTTTTAAATCAGGCGGTAGAATATTCAGATGGTTGACAATAACCAATAAAGCGATATCAGTTACTTCACATTTATGAAGTTAATGACACTGTTCAAACGTTTTCAAAGGGTATTAAATAGTTCCACAAATCTTTTCAAGCATCTTAGGTAACCATTTTACTCCAGTATGAAGTAAAAGTCTCACGAGGTCTTTATTTTGTTCTTCACAAAATAGCTTGAAGAGTCGCTGACATTTGGTATTAGTTTTAATAGCATTAAGACACTTTATTACTGAATGCAGTACTTCATTTAGAACAGGCGAGATGTTTTTAGCTACCAAGTTTTCCCTATGGACAACACAATGCACAATAATCATTTCTGGATGCGCATCTTTCATTAATTTTACGCAGCCATTTTTCTTGACCATCATATTAGGAGCACCATCTGCAGCATAAGATTTTATATTTTTTATTGGTATGTACCTATATCATTGACGTCAAGAAGCTTTTTAGCTTATTATATTATATCTTTGGAGGTGGTGGTGCTTTCTAATCATTGACAGAACAACGATTTTTCAACAAACTACTCTTTATCAGTATATCTTTCGTAAGTTATCAATACTGCCTCAGCCTCACTGTCTCTCAAAGTTAATTCATTCAATTTCACTAACAAATTTCTTATTTTCAGCTTTTCTACAAGTTGTTTTTCAATATCTTCACTCTTTTGTCTATTCTTCTGCTAACAGTATTGTTACTGAGTTACAAAGATTTTACATATTTGTCATGTTTTTCAAGAACCATTAAGAAATGCTGATATTGATGGTGTTATTAAATTGTCCCCTATAGTATAATTTTTTTTCTAAGCGAGTAATAAAGATATTTGATAACTATCTCAAGAACACGATTATTAGTTGAAGTAGAAGCAGTAAACAGAGACTTTAATGTTGATCTCTTTTCAAAATTCTAAGTTTACTTGACGCCGAGAAACATCCAGTTGATATTTTAATTTAGCGAAATACAGTGGAACCCCGACAAGTCGGCCCCCGACAACCCGGAAGTCCGGCTAACCTGGACCGATTTTCATCAGACAACATTTCAACAATAAAAATGTATGTAATATAATATTTGAGAGATAATGTGTATTTGTGTAATTTGAACTATACGATAGTAAAAATGGCACACGGCGGCAGAGCTACGTTCATTGGCTCGAATTATCGGAAACAACAGGCACCTGTAGTATTCCCTTATTTTTATTTCAAACTGTATTAGAACTGTATCGAGAAATCGGTCTCGAAGGCGGATGAACCCTACAGAATGGTCAACGGTATAAGGATGCAGAAGGCAACGGGAAACCACTGCATTAAAGACTCATGGAGTATCCCTAGAAATCGTCATGGCTCACAGAAATGACAATCAACAACCTACTAATCATGGTTCTCGGATGCCAAGATTCGGCAGGGGAAGAAATAACAGTAACGACAGGGCTTCCCAGGCCGTTAGTCAGCGAAATCCCTGTTCACTAAATATATACAAATCCACCTACAAAATCGCTACATGGAATGTAAGAAGTATGTATGAACCTGGGAAACTGAAGAATATACAGCAAGAGATGATGCGACTAGATATCGATATATTAGGAATAAGCGATACAAGATGGGTCAGCTCTGGCGAACTCAATACAGACAATGGACGAATCTATTACTCTGGAAGCAGCGACACCTAACACAGATATGGAGTTGCTATGATCCTCAGCGAAAAAGTAACGAGATCAGTAACAGGCTTCGTTCCGATGTCCGAAAGAATAATAATGTTGCAGTTATTGACAACCCATGGAAAAATGAACCTAATTCAGATTTATGCGCCAACTGCTGACAAAAATGAAGAAGAAATAGAAAACTTTTATAGCGAACTCCAGAAAACATTACATCTCACAGCATCTAGAGACATAACAGTGATCATGGGTGATTTCAACGCAAAAATTGGCGAAGGAAAATGCTACCCTAATGTAGGATCATATGGGCTTGGCGAACGAAACGACAGAGGAGATCGCCTAATAGAATTTTGCCAGGAGCATAATGTTATAGCCGCAAATACATTCTTTAAATTACCTAAGCGACGCCTGTATACATGGAAATCACCAGCTGACAAAGAGCACAAAATTGTCAGAAATCAAATTGACTACATCCTAATAAAGCACAGATATCGAAACTCAATTCAGGCAATAAAGGCATATCCAGGAGCAGACGTATCCTCTGATCACAGTCTTCTTATTGCTAGGTTTCAACTTCAACTAAAAAAGACGCAAAAAAGCCGCAACAACAATAAACTTAACATACAGAAACTAAAGTCAGAAGAAACAAAAGAAAATCTGAAACACGAAATCAACACAAATCTAGACAGAAATCCAGGAAATAATTGCAACGTAGAACAGCAGTGGCAATTCTTCAAAACCTCCATATTAGAACCAAGTAAGAAAGTACTTACTACAACCAAATGTAAGAAAGAAGAATGGATGACGGAGGAAATTCTAGAGTTGATGAATGAAAGAAGAAAAAACAAAACCACTAATAAGACCCGCTATAAACAGCTTCAAAACCAAATAAGAAGAAAAATTAGGGAGGCTAAAGAAACCTACTTCTCTGAAAAATGTAAAGAAATAGAAGAACTGCAAAACACATATGACAACTTCAACCTACATAAAAAAGTCAAAGAACTAGCCGGAGTAGGAAATAGAAGAAACTCAAATATATTGCTCGACAAAAATGGAAATATTATAATGGAGACAAAACAAAAACTACGACGATGGAAAGAGTATATCGAGGAACTATTTCATGACCAGAGAGAAGCTAGTACATCCGTAGATAGCCAAACGGGAGATGTAGGCCCAGAGATAACCAAAGCAGAGGTTAGTCAGGCAATAAACTCTATGAAAACCAATAAATCTGCTGGTCCAGATGAATTGCCTAGCGAGTTGATAAAGTTGGTCAACGAGAAAAACCTGGACATAATAGTAGAACTGTTCAACGCTATCTATACTACAGGAATCATCCCTAGAGAAATGTTGACATCAGCCTTTGTGTGTTTGCCAAAGAAGGTGAATGCAAAAGCATGCAGTGACTACCGAACCATAAGCTTAATGTCACATACCTTGAAAATTCTATTGAAAATTATCCACGCCAGAATACACTCTAAACTGGAGCTGGATATTAGTGACACTCAATATGGGTTCCGCAATGGCATGGGTACCAGAGAGGCATTATTCTCCTTCAACGTGCTGACACAGAGATGTTTGGATGTTAACCATCCTCTTTACGTCTGTTTTATAGACTACAATAAGGCGTTTGATAAAGTAAAACATGATCGACTCATGGAAATCCTAAAAAATAAAAATCTAGATGAAAGAGATTTAAGACTAATAACACACCTCTATTACAATCAGCGAGCAATAGTAAGAATTGAAAAAGAAACATCTGAAGAAATGGAAATAAAGAGAGGAGTCAGGCAAGGCTGCATACTATCACCTCTATTATTTAACGCTTATTCTGAAGAGGTAATGCGAGAAACTCTGGAAGATGAAACAGTCGGCATAAGAGTAAATGGAGTCTTAGTTAACAACATCAGATATGCAGATGATACAGTAATAATAGCCGATAGTTTACAAGACCTGCAAAGACTCATGAGTAAAATAGTAAGATGTAGTAGCGAGTACGGACTCTCTCTCAATATCAGAAAGACGAAGTTTATGAAAATTAGTAAAAACAACCATAATACTAACGAAATCTTGATAGTAGAGGGCCAGCAGATCGAAAGAGTCAAAAAGTACACTTACCTAGGAACACTTATAACAGAAAATAATGACTACACTGCAGAAATAAAAGTCAGAATCGAAAAAGCACGTTCTAATTTTATAAAAATGAAAAAGGTCCTATGTAGCAAAGATTTAACATTAGCTCTTAAAGTACGCCTAACAAAATGTTACGTCTACAGTGTTCTATACTATGGAGTGGAATCATGGACGTTAAATGTAGAGACAATGAGACGACTTAACGCCTTTGAAATGTGGACCTATAGAAAAATTATGAGGGTTTCCTGGGTAGATAGAGTTACAAACAATGAAGTACTGAGAAGAATAGGTAAAGAAAAAGAAGTTGAACTTACAATTAAAGAAAAGAAGCTACAGTATCTCGGACATGTGATGCGGGGCGAGAAGTATGGCATCCTACGACTCATAATGCAGGGAAAGATAGATGGCAGAAGAAGCATCGGAAGAAGACGAATTTCATGGTTGAAGAACCTGAGAGAGTGGTTTGGATGCAGCTCGAAACAACTATTTAGAGCTACTGCCTCAAAAATTAAAATAGCTATGATGATTGCCAACCTCCGTAGCGGAGATGGCACCTGAAGAAGAAGAAGAAAAAAGACTAAAAGATTATTTAAAAAATTCTTTCTTAGTCTCCACTGTTATTAAATAAGATAACATCGTTCCGATTGTGACCGTATTGTGTGTAAAACAGTCGTATTTCAATTATAACGGAGTTTATCTGTAAGTATACCGTATTTTATTAATTTTTACCATATTCTCCGGCTAACCCGGATTTACGATAACCCGGATCAGCCTTGGTCCCGATTAATCCGAGTTATCGAGGTTCCACTGTACCTAATAATTATTTACGGCAATTATTTAAGAATTTGCTTTCTTCGTTAAATTTGGTACCGAAACCTAGCATTAAATTGAAATGACCAGTGGCGAAAGGGTTAAACTCGTGTCGAGTCCATTTTCGAATTGCCCCCTTAACAATCAAATTGCCCCCCCGTGGGGCGTGGGCCCCACGTTGGGAAACGCTGCTTTAGACAGTTTTTGACTCCCCTTCGGCTCGTGAAATTATGGGTCTAGGACGTTTCATCGCCGCCAGTTCATCGCCGCCGTTTCGATGCCGCCAGTTCATCGCCGGCCGATTCATCGCCGGCCGTTTCGATGCCGCCGGTTCATCGCCAGTCAGTTAATCGCTAACTAATATATTTCCGAATTTTCGACAGTTACATTTATTATTTATTTTTAGTATTAATTAGGAATTCTAGGAAATGCGAGATATGACCATTCCCGTTGCCATACTTAATCTTTTAATAGACTTTTAAACTTTTATAATATAAAATATAATTTAACACTACAAATTTAATACTGTTTAGTATCAAATTTAGGGGAAGTAGAAATAGAACAGTAAATTAATATAATAATATTTTTTATCTATTTATTTGTTATAAGTTTTGAACTGAATTTAACGTCGTGTCGTGTCATCTCCCATAATACAAGATCAACTGACTAACTGGCGATTAAACGGCCGGCGATGAAATGGACTGGCGATGAACCGGCGGCATCGAAACGGCGGCGATGAACCGGCGGCGATGAAACGTCCCATTCCGTGAAATTATGTCAAATTGTCACAAGGTCAAAACAAATCGATAATTTAAGAGCTCGAGAGTAATTCGGTAAAATTGTTTCATGAATAAAGCTATCTTTTTAAATCATTTTAACTAATATTATATTGATATCTTCGCCTGAATATTTACTAAACCCGTTTCTTGGTGTTCTCTGTGACAAGTTGTAAAACATTAATTGTAATTAATGTCACTGAATGTAATTTTGCGTAGCAACGAAGGGCATCTGACGTAAAATACTTGACGACGGGAAATTATCAAAAATTATCGGGTATAATATCACAAGAGAGTGAGAATAAATTGAAAATAATGCGACAGTTTTTCGAAAATTTGTTGTCTGGCAATAGACACAAGAGCCTGCAGGGCTAGAGTGGCTATTGCCCAATGACAACAAATTTGAGTAAAAATGAAGCATTATTTTCTTATTTATTCTTACTGTCGTGTGATATTCGTAAGACTATTTTTTAATACGTATATTATGGATATTTTCCTAAATGTGACAGTTGTCAAAACTAGGAAACTGGTTGTCATTAAACAGAAACAATCTACTTAAAAAAATTCTATCGGTAATTTTCTACAGTAGATAATTCTCAATATAATTTTAATCTGATTGGACAGAATTAAGCACGTGATCAAATATCTTACTATACGATTGGAAGTCAAAATCTATGGAGACCTGTAAGAAGGAGTGGAAACGCAATGCATCGTTTGTGGGCTAACTTTTCAACCTCTAATTCAACTTTCAGCAATCGCCGCTAGAGGCGCAAGTGTTCGAATAGGTGCTACAAATACATTAGCTCTTATGGACTTATTTATTATTTAACTCATTTTATTATTGTTTTTAGCGTAATTAGACATTAATTTATTGGTGGATTGTAGCTGAATATGTTTTATGCCAAAAATAAATTATTTTAACCTTATAACATATCGATGTGTGGTAAAAAGTGTATTCTTTTTATACCATTGTAGATGGAGATGTTTTTTTTTTTTTTTTTTATTGTTAGATCGAACCGGGTGGCCATGGGGCCCATACTGCAGCCTGAGTAGGCTTATTGCACACACCGTTCGGTCTCGGGTTAACCATCATTGGGTTTTTGTCCCCAATGGGTTCGGGATTACTTAACTTGAAGTTAAGTCGTCTGTTACCTATAAGAGGTCCATTCTCCCAGCTAGCAGGACAAGACCCTTTATTAGGTTCTTTACCTGACTTCTGACACTTAGGTTCGAGTTTTCGACCCCGTATTGCAGTCGCCATCGGGTTTGGGCTGGACAGTCAAATATGACATGCGAGGCAGTTTCATCTGCCTCCCCACATCTCCTGCAAACAGGGTCTCCGTGAAAGATCCCCATGTTGTGCAGGTGTTTTCTTAGAGTGCAGTGTCCGGTTAGTAAGCCAGTTACCGCCCTAAGCTTTTTCCTTCCGAGTCGTAGGGCCTCGTCGGTTAACGAGGGGTTTGGCCGCCCCATCATTAACTTGCTGTGCCGCTGTCCCGAAATATCGTTCCAGTGTCGGGTGTGCTGCGCAAGGATCCATTTAGCAACAGCTCCTTTGACAGCCGATTTGGTCACCCCTAGGCCAGGCTCAGGCCCAGTAAGGGGGACAGCCGAACCCTCTCTCGCAAGTGAGTCGGCTCTTTCGTTTCCTTCAACCCCCGTATGTCCCGGCACCCACCCGAGTTCCACTCGGTTTCGGTAGGCCAGGGTTTCCAGGTGTTGTCGGCATTCCAGCACAAGCTTAGAGTTAATTCTCCAGCTGGCAATGGCCTTAAGTGCTGCCTGACTGTCCGAGAGAATACGTATGGTCCTATTCTCAAGGCCCATTCGAATATTCTCTACGACGCAAGTCGTGATAGCAGCCACCTCCGCCTGGAATATAGTGGTGTACCGCCCAAGAGGCATAGATATGCACACCTCGGGTTCTACACCATACACTCCAGCTCCAGAGCGCCCGCCCATCACTGAACCGTCCGTGAACCATGTTACCTCACTCTGCGGTCTTTTATCCCCCTCCACCGGGGGTTTTAACCCCAGCTTGAAGGGAGGATCAAATTTGTGAGTGACCGGACTCCAGTCACTCACCATATCCAGGATGGGGTCACGAATGTGCCCCACAATCCTGGTGTGCCCGTATGACCTTTGCCTCCAGCCACCATTTAACTGCAGCCTGTAGGCCCCTAGCCTCGCCTCGGCCATCACCAGAAGGTGCAGGGGAGGGAGTCCCATGAGTACCTCCATGGCTGCCGTCGGGGTACTTTTCATTACCCCGGTAACACAAAGTAGTGCTAGCCTCTGAACTTTCCCAAGTTCTTTGGCTGCACAACTTTGGTTCATTTTTTTGTCCACCACACAGCACTAGCATATGTGAGGGAGGGCCTCACTATAGCAGTATAAATCCACTTAGTGATTCCCGGGCTTAAGCCCCAAGTTTTGCCAATTGCCCTACGAGCAATCATGAGGGTTTTCTTGCCCTTGGCAACGGTCGCTGCTAGTTGCGCATTCCAGGTTAGCTTGGTATCAAGCATAAGGCCCAGGTAGCGCACCTCTGTAGCCAGATTGAGTTGCACACCCATGAGTTTGGGGGGCGTGAGGCCCTCCAATTTCCTCCTGTGTGTGAACGGTATAGTAACCGTTTTTGAGGGGTTAACACTTAAGCTGACCCTCTCGCACCAGCTTTCTACCACTTTTATAGCCCGGAGCGTTAGCTCCGAAACTACGTGTGGAATCTTCCCCCGGATTAAAATACAGATATCATCTGCATAACCCTGGGTGTAGAATCCCAAGTTATTCAGTTCTACCAGAAGTTCGTCTACCACTAGGTTCCATAGCAGCGGGGATATTACTCCCCCCTGCGCTGTTCCCCTTGTAGCAGTGACCCTCATGGTTTCCCCAAATAGTGAAGCCTGTGCCTGTCGGCCATGCAGTGTGGAGCTAATCCACCTGCGACAGGTTTCATCTATGCCATGCCTCTCCGCCGCTTTAAGCATGGCATCATACGTGGTGTTGTTAAACGCTCCCTCGATATCGAGGAAGGTACCAAGCGCCACTTCTTTGTGTTCAATCGTCTCCTCTATCCTAGACACCAAATGGTGCAAGGCTGAGTCGCACGATCTGCCCACCCGGTAAGCATGTTGATTGCAGTGCAGTGGCCTTTCTTTGAGAAAGGTTTGCCGCACATGCATCCCCATCAATTTCTCTAGTGCTTTTAAAATAAAGGACGAGAGAGTAATAGGTCTATATGCCTTGGGGTCTAGAGGATTCTTGCCCGGCTTAGGTATAAAGACCACCCTGGCCAGTTTCCAGTCACGTGGGACATACCCAAATGCCACGCTCGCCCGGAAAATCCTGCACATGAGCGGTCCAATAATGTCCCACCCCTGTTGCAGTAATACAGGATATATCCCGTCTGGTCCGGGGGATTTATAGGGTAAAAATGAGTGTATGGCCCATTCCACCCTAGCGTATGTGACAGCCTTTTTTGCCGTTTCCCAGCTAGCTCTAGAGGTTCTGTTTTCCAGTCCCTCCTGACCCAGCCGAGCATCCGGCTCATTGGTTACCACCGAGTCAGGGAGATGTGTCTGGAGCATAAGCTCCAGTGTCTCCTTGCCATCTGCTGTAAAGCCACCCCCGGGGGCCTTGAGGGTCCCCAGTGGGTTAGCCGGCTGTTTGGAGAGTATCCGTTGGAGTTTAGCAGCAGCGGGAGCAGTGGCCATCTCCTCACATTGCTTTCTCCAATCTTTTCTCCTAGCCTTTCTCACAGCTTTGTTAAACTCGGTCAGAGCCCGGGCATATCGGGCCCAGTCATCTGTTCTCTTCGCCTCTTTAAAGAGGCGCCGAGTCTTTTTCCGCAATTTGCCCAGTTCACGAGTCCACCACCTGTTCTTGGTAGCGGGGCGGCTGGTCAGCGGACAGTTCATCTGATAGGAGGTTAAGATGGCCTCCTGCAGAGCCTTCGAGACGTGTTCCAGCATTGGGGGGCTCTTAATCTCAGTGGCCAGTTGCCCGACCCTAAGACGAAGCTCCTCCCCATAGCTGTCCCAGTCTGTTTTACGCGGATCACGGTAAGTGGTAACCTCCCTCTCCGAGCCCAAAAACTCCGTTACCACGTATCTATGGTCCGAGAAACTTGGTTCCTCAGACACATACCACCGTGCCACGTTATTGGTTACTAGGGGAGATGCTAAAGTAATATCAATTACCTCTCTCCTCCTACTGGTAACAAAGGTAGGTTCTTTGCCCTGATTTAGAATAACTAGCCCAGATGAGCCAATAAATTCCAACAGGTGCTCCCCTCTTTTGTTCGTATCAGTGCTGCCCCACACCTCGTTATGAGAGTTAGAGTCAGCTCCTATCAGCATTTGCAGGTGCTTCCGCCCACAGTGGCTGATTAATTTATCCAACTCCACAGATGGAGGTGGATCGGGTGAATCATATGGTAGGTAAACAGAGGCCAGTACTAGCTCCCTTGTTCCACCCAACAAGTGATGTTTTACCATTATTGTAGCTATGTCTTGCGAACACAGCTCATTTAATGTAAGTGCTTTGAGATCGGAACGCACAACAATGCACGCCCGGATTCTCTCTGCACTATGGTCTGCGATGATTGTTCCCCGGCAGTTAGCTAGGCCCGCAACCCGGCCACAGACAAGCCATGGTTCCTGTATTAGGGCCACGTCAACCGCACTAGTACTGAACCACCGACAGAACGCAGCGGAGGCTGCCCTACTATGCTGTAGGTTGATTTGCACCACCCTCAGCATTTGCAGGTTTTGCCCCCCCTTCCTTAAGCACGACGAAGGTGACTTTGTGTAGTCCGAAGCTGACACGCAGCCCCCTCTTACGCAGCATCACCAAGTCGGCTTCTGGTATTTCGCAGAATAAGAGGATGCTCTTGGCCTCCCTCTTTTCTGCAAACAATCTCCACGAGTCGGTTTTGAGGCCTGGGTTAAGGTGGCCCAGAATCCTAAAAATCGACTCGTGGTCTTCTACGTCCATGTAGGCCGTGGGGATCAGAACCGAAACTCGGGGGCGGTTAAGGACTTCCTTCACGCTGCCAGCGCGAAGTTGTCCAATCCCCTCGAGTTCAAGGCTCCTCACCGTGTCCACAAGCCACTTGGATGTCTTTTCAGAGCAGCAGGTGACAGCCCCATCCCTCTGACTTGCTCCGTCAAATTGGCGATCAGGATCCGGGTCCGCCGCAAAGACCGCCCGGTTGATCGCTTTGAGGACCGTTGCCCCTTGCTCCTCGGTCAGCAGTTGCTCAGGGAAGCCCCTTAAGACAACCGCCATCCTTAGAGTGGAAACCGCCTTGCTATAGCTCGGCCCGGTCCCATCTGCAGGAGGGGGAGTGACGGCATCTCCCGCCGCCCCCTTCTTCTTCTTCCCGCGGGGTGGTTTGCTTTCCGCCGAAGGCGGGTTGCTGCCAGATTCCCGTGGTCTCTTAGTGGCCGGTGTTCTCTTTGAGGCGGGTGTAGCCTTGGCTTTCCCATCCTCCTGAGCCTTACCGTCCACGGATTTACCTGCCCCTCCACTGCTGCCCCCAGCAGGTATAGGCATGGCCTTGCCCGCACTGGTTGAGGCGACGGCAGGGGGTTTGGTTTTATCAGCCCGCTTTTTCCGAGGTTTTATGGGTAGCCCCATCTCCCTCGCCTTTTCACGGGCTATTCTGCGCTTTCCAGCACCAGACATGTGCTTCCTCTTGAGGTTTAGGGCCTCAAGTAAGGGCAACACCGTGTCAGTTCCATTGCCGGGGGCGTGGCTTTCACCTTCCCCCAGTTCTGAATACTGCTTTTTTCCTTCCTGGCTCTTCAGGGGGGTGTGACTTTCGCCTACCCCTCCATCCGAACCAGTCGGGTTTGGGTTCATCTGGTTTGTTTTCTCCATACGAATTCCCACGAGTAGCTAGGGAACAAAGGTCCGCTACGGCCGAGCCCCGCATGACGCAGTAAGGGGTTCATACAATGGGGTGCCCCCTGGTGCCCCAAGGTCCCGTTCGAGACGCCATTCCCCGGCGCCATTCAGCCATCGGCACGATGCTACACCTTGGCTTGGGGACTGATTGCGATGCCCAATTTCTCGAGCACATGGCGGGCGATGGGGTCGTCACATCCCTACGCCGCAGATGGAGATGTGACATCAAAATTAAATTTGTCATTACTTTAATATGTAGGACAGCTTATTTTGAAGCGGAAATATTTTGTCACATTATCTAACTGCCACATTTATATACCAATGGTATTTCAACCGCAAATTAATTTGTTAATATCTTTGTAACTGATATCAAAAAGTTTGTTACTTGAAAAAATTTAACTTAACTGTAGGTAATTGTTTTTAAAAAGTTTAAAAAGTTATTTAAATAATTTGAAGTTTATTGATCAATTTTTTTTAATTATTCTTTTTATCAAAATTTAAAAGCTTACCTATCAGATGTTTAAATTTAGTTAATAAAAATATATGTCTATAAACTACGCAGACGATAGTCTGACTTTTATAAAATTAATGTTAATTTTTGTGAAATATTTTGTCTCAAAAATGCATTGTTTCGACAGAAAAACTTTCAAGATCGTCCTACTATTATCACTATAATTTTCAGGTTAAAATAAAAACCAATAATAGGCACAAATTTTATTTACACCGAAGGAAATAACATACAAACGAATAGGTTTAATCCACGAACGTTATAAATAACATAAAGACAAATCTTTATAAAAAGTCTTTATTAACTTCGTTAAGTTCCCTTTTGAATTTTTTATCGGAACGATAACTCGATATAAATCCCGGTACGAAGCAAGTTCTTTTAGTGTAAGCTTTCTTGGCACTCATATTTAAATAATATTAACCACCAAAACCAATAATCTTATATTAACTACGAATAATTAATTATTTTCGAAATTTTCACATTCACTCCAATGCAAAAGTAGCATCTATTTCTACGCCACCGCCGCCCTAGCGAGAAACCAAGCAAACAGGCAAAATTGTGTACAAAAATTTCAAGGTCGTCCTATCTCGATTCCTCTCCTCTGTGTAGGTCTCCATATCAAAATCATTAAAAAATAATCGCTGTAATTTTTATTTCTGTAGCTCTCTATTGGTCAGAATCTCTATGAATGAAAAAATGAGATTTATTGTTTACATGTGGGACTTCTCCTCATTTCTTTAATAGATGTCGCTACAGCATGCGATACGCGAATTATTTTAAAAATTCTGCTTAAATAGACAGCTTGGTTTCGTTTCGATTCAGAGGTGGTCATGTAGCCCCACTGAAGAGGTCTGGAGAAACCGAAACGGACGTGTAGGGATGGTGGATCATCTCTGAACCTAAATGAAACATAAACTGTCTAATTTTTCATTTTACTCATATTTTGAGTACACGGAATCAACTTTCGCTGGAATTTTTTCTTAGACGGATAGACGGAATCTGACTGCATTTTGTTGTCTCTTTCGTCTCCTTTATTCGTCATCTCCTTGCCGTACAAATTTATAAATGGCAGAGATTAAGGATTTTACCAGAAAGTGGTTCCACGAGAATTTTCAGATTTCTTGTTTACATGTGGGACTTCTCATTTCTTTAATAGATGTCGCTACAACGTCCGATACGCGAATTATTTTAAAAATTCTGCTTAAATATACAGCTTGGTTTCGCTTCGATTCAGAGGTGTTCTTGTAGCCCCACTGAAGACAAATGGAGAGACCGAAACGGACGTATGGGGATGGTGGATCATCTCTGAATCTAAATGAGACATAAACTGTCTAATTTTTCATTTTCCTCATATTTTAGGTATACGGAATCAACTTTCGTTGAAATTTTTTCCTAGATGAATACACGGAATGTGACTGCATATTCCTGAGTCCCTTTCGTCTCTTTTATTTGTCATCTCCCTGCCTTATAAATTTGTAAAAGGCAGAGATTAAGGGTGTTACCAGAAAGTGGTTCCACGAGAATTTTCAGTAGCAATTACACGAGAGCTCTAAGATTATCGATTTGTATCCCGAGTGACACTTTGACAGTTTTAATTATGTCAAAGTGTCACAAGGGCAAAACAAATGGATAATCCGAGCTCGAGAGTAATTCTGTAAGCTTATTTCATGAATAAAACTGTCTTTTTAATCATTTTAACTAATATTTTATTGATATCTTCGTCTGATAATTTGCTAAACCTGTTTCTTGTTATTTTTTGTGACAAGTTGTAAAACATGAATTGCCATTAATGTCACTAAAGTGCATCTCAAAGTGTTTACAAAATAAAAATTCACAACTTGGAAAATAATCAAGAAAATGGGTTTAATTTTCATATTCGGAGGCTTTTGAGGTCGCTAAACAGGAACATAGGGTCGGCGAAGCTGTATAAGAGGTACCTGGTGCCAGGAATCTACGTCATATCTAGGAGTTTTATAGAAATTCGTTATTGAAAATAATTTATTATCTCGGGGTTTTAAGATCGCTGAACAAGAATATTGCAACGAAGATGGTGTACGAGATACCTGGTGCCCTGTATCAACGTCGTCTCTGGGAATTGTATGAAAATTCGTAATAAAATTTGTTGTAACTTGTTATTCCGGCGTTTTTAAGGTAACTAAGAGTTTTAATCATATACTCGAGGTTCTGACATCTCTATATCTAAAAAAAATATTATTAATAGTGAAAAAAAAATCGAATTATATTTTTTTCATAATTTTCGCTCTGAACTAAAATAACTTACTGTTATTGTTACTCACCGTTGAATTTTATAACGAATTTATATAAAACTCCAGAAGACGAAGTAGAGTCCGGGCACCAGGTAACTCATATTAATACAGCACTTCCATGCAATATTTATTGCAAAACTCCAGGAGATAATATAGATACTGGGCACCAGGTAGGTACCTCGTACAGCATCGTCGAAGCAATATTCGGCGATATATAGTTTCAATGATTTTCATAACGAATTTCCATAAAACACCAGGAGACGACGTGCCTACTGGGATACCGAGCACCAGGTACCTCTTACAGCTTCGTCGAACCCATATTCCTGTTTAGCGACCTCAAAACCCATGAGTATAAAAATATAAGTCATTTCCGTGATTATTTTCTGAGTTGTGAATTTTTACTTTTTGATACTTTAAGAAGAACCCTTTCGCTGCGTAAAGCGCACATGCGCGCCCTCCTATTTCTTTGTAAAATGCGTATGGCGCACATGAGCGGCCTATGTATATGGTGATTTCCATATACATTTAAAATTGACTCAGTTTCAGGAGATCAAGGAAACTTTGTCCGCATTTTATTAAAGGTCACTTCTATTCATAGGTGGCGTCGCGGCTCGGTGAATCATGTGGTTAGGTTTGCAGAGCTATTCATAGGTGGCGTCGCAGATCAGTTACTCACATAGTTAGGTTTTCAAAGGTGTTGTCGTTTCAAACGGTTTAGTGTGATTATAAGTTTAATTACTTGTATAATAATGGCTGATTTAAATAAAGCTGGACCTTCAGGCGTAAAAAGACGTAAGACCGTGAAAGTGAGAAATGAAAAAAATCTGAGTGTTGAGGAATTGATGCAGTTTTTATATAATTCAGACTCAGATGAAGATTATGAAGACTCTGATGTAGATAACTGTAAGTAAATAAATGTAATAATAAACTTGTGGTCTAAAATTAATATTTTTAGTTGAAATTGAAAATGTTTCGGAAGACTCTTCTGGAAGTGATACTGAGGATGATGTACTACAGAACGAGTTAAATAATACCGTTGCAGATAATCCTGACGTACAGATTACAGACAATGAATGGACCGAAACAACTAGCGGTATGAAACAAATTCCATTTACAAAAAGAAGTGGATTGTTAGTCGATAGTCCTGGTGATAGTGCGTACGATTGGTTTAGGCTGTTGTTTGACGATGAACTTTTAAATATGATTGTCTTACAAACTAACAGTTATGCAGTTGAAGTTCTTTCTACCAGCAAAGGATGTGACCGTTCAAGGATTTCCCTATGGAAGGAATTAACAATATCGGAATTGCTAATATTTATTGGATTAACCTTCCATACAGGAACAATCCAATTGCCTAGCATACAAGACTACTGGAAGAAAAATAGATTATTTTCGACTTGTTTTTCTACATGAGTAGAGAGAGACCGCTATTTGCTTATAATGCGATGCCTTCATTTTGCCGAAAATGTAAAAGAAAATGAACCAGTTCCAGTAGATCGACTATATAAGGTAAGACCCTTGCTAGATCATTTTAATAACAAAATGAAGACGGAATACTATCCAGGAAAGTATTTATCTCTAGACGAATCTATGATCTTGTGGAAAGGAAAACTGGTATTCAAGCAATATCTCCCTAAGAAACGACATAAGTATGGAGTAAAGCTTTATATGCTGACAGAAGCCGATTCAACAATTTTGGATATCCATATATATGCTGGTGCAGGTGATGCAACTGCTGGTAAGTCTCATACAGAAAGAGTGGTGCTACACCTAATGCGTAATTTTTTCGACCATGGACATTCGCTTCATATGGACAACTATTACAATAGTTAAAACTGGGCCAAATTACTACTGGATAAAAATAGTTTTTGTACAGGCACTCTGAGAAAAGATAGGAAAGGCTGTCCAAAAAACGTCGTAGACGCAAAGTTAAAAAAAGGCCAGACCAAAAGTATGTACCTCAACAACGTAATGGTTGGAAAATGGCGAGACAAAAGAGATATCATTTACATTTCAACTGAATATAAAAATGAGATGGTAACCGTAAGAAATAGACGAGGGGATGAGAAAATTAAACCACTGCCAATCATTCAATATAATAAATATATGGGCGGAGTAGATCTTCAAGACCAAATGTCTTCTTATTATCCGCCGACACGCAAAACTTTACGTTGGTACAAAAAAATTGGCATACATCTGTTTCAGCTATATTTGCAAAATGCTCATAGATTGTATAATAAGTACCACGGAAATAACAAAATGTCATATTATAAGTTTCGATTGTCAATACTTGAAAAGTTATTACCAGAAAAATGTCAAGGAACAGCAGTTGTAACGGCAGAAGTAGCAGTTACTTCGGGTGTAAACCACACACCTTCAAAAATTGAGTTACATAATGAACGTGGTAAAACTCTTAGAAAAAAATGTCGGACATGCAATAAAAATAAGATACGTAAGGATACTATTTATCATTGTCAAGAATGTCCCGATAAACCTGGCCTCTGCTTAGGCAAATGTTTCAGAGAATATCATGTATCAATATAGAAAGACATTAGGAAAAAATTAATATTTTGTATACTTTTATTTTACATTATATGTTATTTGTTTATTTTACATCATGTTTGAATGAATAAAATTTTAGTTTAGATCAAAAAAGTCGATTTAATTTACTAAATACAAAAATTTGTATCAAGCGCACAAGTGCGTCCTCCGCATTTTTAAAAGAAATTCCTTGAAAACTGCGTACAGCGCACATGTGCGTCTTGCAAAAATTCAGAAGAAAAATTATAATAATCCGTTTTAACATATGTACAAAAAACAATTGTTGAAAAAATATCGCATTTAGTGTTAAAAAACTACTGCCGCACTGGTCAGCGATATGTATTTATTTGACGCAGGAAGCACTTTGGAAAATACATTTTATCTAGGTACTCTATGTCATATTATGTGTAAGTTTTTAGTCTGTGAAAACTGTCATTAATAGATAGCACTGCGTGAAGTGTGCGCACTACAAAAAAGTTATAGTATAGTATAGTATATGGCTTAACACCCCATGTGGGGTTTCGCCGCTTTCGCTTTCTAGATCCATTTTACGGGGTGGATCAGTCCCCATGATCATTGTATTTGTTCATTAATATGTCTCCATTTCTTCCCGTCTATTGCCCTCTCTTTCCATTTTGTAATTCCGGCTGCTCTTAGGTCCTCTTCTACTTCAGTTAACCATTTCGATCTGGGTCGACCACGTCTCCTTTATCCTCCTGGTTGCCACAATATCATAGCTTTTGATACTGATTCTGGTCCTTGTCTCCGTATGTGACCTAGCCATTTGGTTCTTTGTACTTTTATTTTCTTTACTATATCTTCACCATTTAATTCTTCTAAAATTTCTTTATTCGTTCTTCTTGTATAGTCTTGTTCTTCTATTCTCACTGGACCCAGTATTGTCCTTATTATCTTTCGTTCATTTATCCTTAATTTCTCTTCTTCTTTTTTTGTCATAGTCATGGTTTCTGCTGCATACATCATTATTGGTCTTATTATTGTTTTATATACCTATATATTCATTTTTGTTTGTTTGGTCAATATTTTACTCTTTAGTAGTTTTCTATTTGCTGGTATACCCGGTTTGTCGCAGTTATTCTTTCTTCGATCTCCGTTTTTCTTTCCCCTTTGTTATTTATCATAACGCCCAGGTATTTAAATTTCTGTACTTCCTCGAATTTTTTATTTCCTATCCTTATCTCTCTGTTTTGTTCTGCTTTTCCGAGTCTCATTAATTTTGTTTTCTTTTCATTAATTCTTAGTCCCATCTTCTTTCCCTCTTCTTCTATCTCCATTAATAATTTTTTCATGATTTTTCGTGTTTTTGTTACTATCGCTGTATCATCTGATTGGGCGATTAGTTGGTAACCTGATGCTCTTAGGTTTCCCTTGTGGATCTTTCTTAACACAAAATCTACTGTCAGGTTAAATAGTGTTGCTGACAGTGAGTCACCTTGTCTCACTCCTTTATTTATTTCGAATTCTTCTGTTTCCCCTTTTTGTGTTAGGATACTTATTTTTGATTTATTCGTAGACATTTTTATTAGGTTTCTTAGTTTTTTACTTACTCCTTGATATTTTAGGGCTTTCATTATTTCCTTCCTCTTTATTGAGTCAAAGGCTTGTTCAAAGTCTATAAATAATATTTCTATTTCATGTTGATGTTCGTGTGCTTTTTCCATGATTTGTTTAATGGTATGGGTATGTATTGCATTTGTTGTTGATCTGCATTTTACGAAACCGCATTGATATTGTCCTATGATATTTTTTGTTTCATCTGTTAACCTTTTTTGTATTATTGACGATAATATTTTATAGGCAACGTTTAATAGTGTAATACCTCTGTAGTTCTTACACTCAAGCTGGTCGCCTTTTTTATGGATGTTATAATCTGTCCAATTTCCCTCTCGTTCGGCATTGTCTCCTCTTTCCATATTTTCTTAATCAATTCATGTATTTTTTCATGCAATATGTCCCCTCCGTATTTTATTAGTTCTAGATTTATTCCGTCCTTCCCAGGTGCCTTTCAATTATTCCCTTTCATTATAATGTTAATGTTACTTCTTCCAATGTTGGTTCCTGTGTGTTCGTTTCTTCTTCGTCCTCGTCTTCTATTTCATCATTTATAACTGGTTCAATTAGTAATTCTTTAAAGTGACTTGTCCATATTTCTTTATACTCTTTCTCTTCCTCTACAATTTTACCTTGTTTGTTTTTTATTCCTTTTAATTTACCTTTGAATGTTCTATTGTTTTCTTTTATTTTATTATAGAATTTTTTTGAATTTCTGTTATATTTTTCGTTCTCTATTTCCTGAATCTTTAGATCTATCCATTGTCGTTTTTGTTTTCTGTTAATTTTTTTGCCCTCATTTCTCAGTAGTTCGTAGTTTTCTCTGTCTTCTGCCGTGTTCGTTCTTATCCATTTTAATCTCGCTTCCACTTTTTTTTCCATAATTTTTTGACATTCGATGTTGTACCATTCTTTTTTCTTCTCCTTCTTCTTTTTGCCAATTGTTTTTTCTGCTGCTTCCTGTATGGCGTCTTTTATGCAGCTCCACTCCCGTTTCACATCAACACATTCTTGATTGTCATCCATTATTAGATATTTTTCCAGTTTTTCCTGATATCTCCTTCTTACTTGCTCTTCTTTTAGTTCTTCAGTGTCCCATTTCGTTTGTTTGCTTTTATTTTTACTCCTGCATGTTTTTTGTTTTATTTTTGCTGTTACCATGAAATGATCTGAGTCAGCACAGGCTCCTCTGTAGGATCTTACGTCCTTAATTGAAGATTGTCTCCGCCTGTTTATCAAAATACGGTCTATCTGAGATTTAGTTTGCTGATTTGGTGATATCCATGTTATTTTGTGTTTGTCAGGATGCGGGAACTTTGTACTGCTTATGACCATGTCTGTTCTTGTTGCTAGGTTGCATAATCGTTGTCCATTGTCATTTGTCCTTTCATGTATTGTGTATCTTCCTGCTACAATTTCTGTGTATTGTTCTTTTCCTATTTGTGCATTGCAGTCTCCCAGTAGGTACCATGATCGTGTCTTCTTTGGGTATCTTTTCTATTTCTTCATCTATATTATCGTACCATTTTTCTTTTTCTTCTCTGTTCGCATTTTCTGTAGGCGCATAGGCGTTTGTGGTTTGAAAGAAGTTAGAATTTTTAAATGTCAAAGTTCTAAAAATTGTAGAATAGAAATGAATTCCAGTGACGAAGAGTTACAGTTTTTGAAGTTATTCTTCTTTAGGCGCGATGCGATTGAGAGTAAAATTTCATAAATCTGAGCGCATGCGCACACAGACAGTAATAGTTCGTTGCTAATCGATAGGTATGTATGTATCTGTATCAGCGCAAATAAGTCATTAAAATAATATATTAGTGTTTTTAGTAAATGTATTATTTATTATAATTTTTGGATTTATCTTTCTCTGTAGTAAGTAGTAAGATAATAAAATATTAAGTAGGTGTAACATTTTTATATGTCTATTTGTCACCGTGTTGTGTTATTATATCCGAAACTTACGTGTCATTTAAAGAAGCTCTGGTGGCGTAGTTGGTAGAGCGTTGGGTCAGTGATTGGAAGGTCGCACCGGTCGCGGGTTCCAATCCTGGACGATTCATATATTTTTTAATTTTTGGTTTTAATAAAAATTTTTTGAAAGTGGTAGATAAGAAAGTTAGTTTAATATTTAAATAAAATACAAATAACCTGTTAAGTATATTTACTTTGTTGAAATTATATAATAGAAGAATAACTTCTTACGTGCGTACAAAGTACACACACATTCTTTTTTTATTTGCTTATCGTAGATAAAATATTGTATGAAACTGTGCGTGAAGTACTTTTTGCGAACTTACGCTATCGCTCGTGCTATAAACATCGCGTGCGTTCGCAAAAAGCATACTTCACGAACTGTTTCATAAATAACTATTCTGTTTACAACAATACAATTTTTATTTGTATCTCACGCCAAGCATTCAAGAATTTTCCTAATGCTCTCTCGAATCGAACGCAAAAGGTTTCATAACGTAATGCTTTATATCCTCACCTACAGAAAAATGTAACTTGTTTTTCACAAACAATACAAAAAAAATTCGGTGTCCAAGCCAACCCCTCCCAGAGGAAAATGCTCGGTGCGCCACTGTTTTTAAGGGTTGAAAAATAATGATATACCTACCTATTAAAAATTGCATTCCCATATAATAATATGATAAAAAAATCTTTATTTAATAGAGTTAAACAGGATTAAGTGATTAAGATTTATCTACTTAAAATTAAAGCATAAATCTTTTAGTTTTGAATTTTTGGCATAAAAGGGTAGTTTTCCCTCCTTAAAAACAAGAACCACACTTGTTAATCTTATAACTTTTAAAGAAGGCAATATAACTCCGTTTTTCTATTAACTTTTTTTACGTTTTTGGTATCTATATTTTATGTGAAAATTATTTGATGTATCAATAAATATGTCTTAAGAAACTTTCCTGGGATCCATAGAGAAGTAATTGATGGGAAACTGTCGAGAATACAATAATTTTTGGTTTAACACCTCCTCTATCAAAATATTGGTTCTTATCTTTATTATTTACAAAATAATAGAGTTGACAGTAAGCCAGTACCTCGGCATATCCAAGATCGAGATCCCGCCCAAAACCCGCCTTCTTCCGGAAAGTATACTTCGCGTTAAGTTGAAAATCCTTTCTCACACCACTAAAAACAATAGTGAGCCTTATTCCCTCTGTCTATACGAGTGGAAACCTGTCTCCACAGTCGCGCGTGCGTTTCTCTTTCTTTGTTTAAATGTTTGTATGATTTACACATCACAGTCTATCGAAAGTCGTTGCTAACCGCAGTTTAATCTACACTTCCATTCGGTTTGCGTTCAAGCGCGAGTTTTTCACGACCGACGGTTGGGTAGTGCGGTTTAAATTCAGTGCGCAAATAAGGGCTAACTAGCGCATCATGCTGCCTTCCAAACCTCGTGCACTTTTCGAATAGGTCGCGCCAGGACGTCTCGTTGCACCTTTTTACGGTAATTGTTTAAATTTTTTTCTTGCTACTACGTATTTACCAGTGATTCATCAATGAACAACATGTGAAAGTCAGGCGATGCATGCTGTCAGTGTTTGAACCGGAAAGGTTTGAAATTTTTTAAGAATTTGCTTACATTTCGTCGCTTCCACGAATTTGTGGTGGGTTTGACATTTGGCATTGAGAATCTGGGTAATGTGACGTAATAATATTTTTGGTGGAGGACGATCCATTCATAGAACTTTTTTAACTGGGACTCGCTGTATATTTTCCAAGAAATTCTAATAACTGCTGTTACGTTTGGAAAGTCCGCTAGTTTGATATGCACGTTCTAGACCTTAGTCAACGAATGTAAATAGTTTTTAATAATGGGTTTTTGCATTTCTAGAAAAACTACAAAATTTTTGGTATCTAGATATCAGTTAAACGATATTGGAAACCTGTTTATTCTTAATAGCCCAATAAATGACCCTTTTTGGAGTGTAATTTCCAGGGGCAACTCCGAATTGCATGAAAATTTGGATTTAGGTTCTACTTACCCTCCACTTCAAAGTTGAATTTGTGCCGTTGGTTGCTTTTACTTGGGGGTGACATTTACCCCTTCTCGGGGGGTGAAAAACGCGTGTTTAAAATAAGCCCGGAAATGGATAAATTGACTTATTTTGAGCACCTTTTGTTCTAAGTATAAAGTTTTTACGAAGTCAATACTTTTCGAGTTATTCGCGATTTAAAATGTTGATATTTCGACAAAAAACTACGTTTTCAGACCGTTTTTCCCAAATAACTCAAAAAGTAAATATTTTATCGAAAAAAATATTTTTAACAAAAGTGTAGCCTATAAAAAAACGAAAAAAATGGTGTACCAGTAAAGTCTACAAATTGAGTAGAAGCAAAGTTGTAGCTCATGAAAAATACGTTCTTATTCGTCTAATTCCAAATCGAATAATTCAACGCGAAATCACTCGAAGAAAGAAGCGTTTTTCGGGAAAACCTTATTAACATTTTTAAAGTATCGAAAAAAAGCTTATTATTTGTTTTTTACAAAAGTTTACAGCATCAAAAATGAAGAGTTACACAGAAAAAAAAAGTTGGCCCCTTTTTTTGTTAAAACAATCGTGAATACCTCCCTCTATGTAGCACCCTAAATGAAATTAATCGTTTGGCTTTACCATCTATTTTAACTGTATGTGTATTGTTTATATTATGATCTGTAAGTTTGATTGGTTTGAAGTGTTTATTTCTGAGAACATTTGGTTTTATAGTAAAAAAAAATTTCTAAAAATTTTTGAAAATTTTACTTTTTCAAAATAACTTAAAAGGTATTAGTGATAATAAAAATCTTAAAGAGTAAAAAAATGTAGGTTTTGCTATTATAAACAAGCTAGTTTCATTTTGTTTCCCCGTAAGAAAATTGGTTAAGATATGACTGTTCAAAATTTGCATACACTGGTGATTACTGACCCATTCAAGCTTTCTCAATTATAGCCCTTTCAACAATAAACACTTTAAACCGATGATACTGACAGATCATATAAAAAATAGATAGGTAAGTAAATTGTTTGTAAAGCGGTAGCGATTAATTTCATTTGGGGAGCTAAACACGGCGAGATTTTCATGATTTTTTACAAAAAAAAAGAGGGCCAACTTTATTTTGAGCGTAACTCGCTTATTTCTAATGCTAAAACTTTTGTTAACAATTAAAACAAATATTTTTATAAACACTTTAAAAAAGTTTAAATGGGGTTTTCCCGAAAAATGCTTAATTTTTCGACGGTTTCACCTTGAAATATTCGATTTGGAATTACACGAATAAGAACGTATTTTTCATGAGCTACAACTTTGTTTTTATTTGATTGATAGACTTTACTGATACACCATTTTTTTTGGGTTTTTTATAAGCTACACTTTTGCTAAGGATATTTTTTTCGATAAAATATTTACTTTTTGAGTTATTTGCGAAAACCCGTCTGAAAACGTAGTTTTTTTGTCGAAAAATCAACATTTTCAATGGCAAATAACTCGAAAAGTATTGACTTAAGTAAAAAACTCTATAGAACAAAAGTTGCTTAAAATCTGTCAATTTATCCATTTTCGGTCTTATCTTGAACGTATGTTTTTTCACCCCCGAAAAGGGGTGACTGTCACCCCCCAAGTAAAAGCAACCAACGGCACAATTTCAACTTTGAAGTGGAGGGTAAGTAGAACCTAAATCCAAATTTTCATGCAGTTCAGAGTTGCCCCTGAAAATTACACGGTATCGCTGAATTTCCCGTTCATTTACTGGGCTATAAATAGTAGGTAGATTTAGTGTACATTTAAGGATTTAGTTTAAATTTATACAGTAATTTCCAAACTAATTTTTCAACTAACAACAGCGGTTTTGGTGACAACGCATTTTTCTCAAGTTATTTCAATAATTTCAACAAGTAATACATACAATATTTCAACAGTGTAAAAGTTTACACTGCGAGGCGTAAGTTAGGGATATAGAAAATTATGCTCATTTTCTTAGTTAATTTTTTCGTGAAGAGATTAACCGATTCCGTTAATTTTTTTTAATATTTTAGATTTTTCTTTAGTATTTACATAGTTGTGCAAAGGTTTATTAAAACTTCATGTTTGTATGTAGGGGAGACCGGGGCAAAACGGGATACTTAAGAAAGAAAACTTCATAGAAAAAAAAAACTAAACTGTTTATTAAAAAATGGCAAAGTCAGACAGGAACACTTGCTATTAAAGTTCATACAACTTACTTTATTTATAATCTGAATTACTTAGTTATTTGGTTATAAAGAACTTAACTAATCAGTCCGAAATTCCCATTTTGCCCCGGTTACGGGGCAATATGGGAATGTATTTTAGTCAGGCTAGCAGAGTTCACAAATATGAGCACCTTCTTCTTCATCCTTAACACCTACTTAGGAATTATGAGCCCATCCATGGCAGACACTACACACTACCCACCCTTCAGTTGACTGCAAATTAATAAATTATCCACAGTAGATACAACAACAATCTTTCTCATCTTCTTCTGATGAGTCACTGTCCATCTCGTTTTCTTCTTTAGTTTTCTTTGATCTTTTTTATTAGTTTCAGTTTTAGTTAGGTTATTTTTACAAAGTTTAAATGCTGTAAAGTAGTGGCAATATAGGATGGGATAGTCCCGTCTTGCCCCGACCGCTTTGCCCCAACAAACATCATTTCAAATAAAATTAGTAATTTCTAATGTAAAAGATATAAAACGGTTCACAGCACACATTATTAAAATTCAGTAACATCTATCATATTGGAATGAAAAACGTGATACAACTTGCTTACCCACCTTATAACATTCCTATAAATATCACTAAATTTTTTAACAAAACAAAAGAAAGCGGATTTTATGTCTGTAAGTAAAGAAGCACACTACCTAAGTGAGTCAAACCAAGGTTTTTCGAATGGCGCTATTGCCGATATTATGACTATCTACTATAAGTTATGCACACCGATGCATTTCCCATTCTGCCCCGAGCCTCGTTTTTCCCTGGTTTCCCCTATACCGTGTGGCAGAAAAGAAATGTTTTCTTATGTTATATTTAAAACTCCCTGTAGGGAGAACGAGGTACAATAAATGTGAATATACATCGGTATCGTATCGTATTATATCTTGTGAACATTTCGTTTTTTGAATGTGCCTGATATCTTTAGAAACAAAGAAAATAGACGGTTTTGTAGTTTAAGATGTGTTTTAACCGAAACAAAAGTTTAAGATACCCTGTAGCGTGAAGGTACAAAGGTGGGTATACATCGATAATATTATGTTGTACTCTCATATTTTGTGAACATTTTAATTTTTTTTTTAATTTTTCTGATATCTTTAATAACAAAAAAACTAGACAGTTTTACTCTTTGATATGTGTTTTAACAGACGACATGCGATACATGAAAAAAATCTGTGTAATGTACCTCTCGATATTTAAAGAGCCTTCACGTAGACACCAAATCCTAACTTACTCTCAAGAAATTTCCACCCCAAAACACCACAGAGCCTCCGTTAAACAATTTTGTCTCTCTTATGTTGCTCAGTGTATACCGCTCACCTGGTCGACAAATAACTCTTGTAGGTGTCGATAAGAACTGTTTACGTTATGTGCTTTTCTGTTTTTAAAGTTTCGTTAACTGTTATTTTTTATTGTTAATTTAGTTTTGTTCAGTTAAAACACATGTTAAAGAGTAAAACCACTTATGTACTTATTTTCTTTGTGTCTAAAGATATCTGGGACCTTCAAAAAGAAAAATGTTCACATAACATAAGGCTATAATACGATTCTGATGCACACATTTTTGTACCTCGTCCTCCCTACAAGCTGTCTTAAACTTAATATAAGAAAAACATTTCTTTTCTTTCACCCGGTATAAACAAAAAAAAGTTTGAGTAAACCTTTGCACATCTGTGTAAATACTATTGACTATTGAAAAATCTAAAATAATAAAAAAATAGCAGAATCCGTGAAAAAATCAACTATGAGCATAATTTTCTATAAGTATCCCTAACTTTTGACCAGCAGTGTATTTTTTTGGTAGAGTGTGACAACATGCCAACTGTTTCTTTATTCATCTAAGTAGGCATCTACTTTACCTTCATTCTTCAAAGAAAGAAGAAATCTTCTTCTTCTTCTTAACGTGTCCTATCAAGTCCCCTTGACGTTGGCGATTAACATGGAGAAACTGTCTCTGTCTCAAGCTATTCTAAATAGGTGTTCTGCTTTCTTTATTCCTGTCCACTCCCGGATATTCTTCAACCAAGACGCCTGCTTTCTACCAATTCCTCTGCGTCCTTCGATTTTACCCATCATAATAAGTTGAAGAATATTATACCGGTCTCCCCTTACTACGTGTCCAAAATAGGCCATCTTTCTATATTTGATGTTATTAAGCAGCTCGCGGGTAGCATTTGCTCTCTTAAGGACTGCCACATTTGTCAGCATAGCCGTCCATGGTATTTTCAGTATACGTCTGTGCAGCCACATTTCAAATGCCTCCAAACGGTTAATGGTGGATATTTTTAATGTCCATGCTTCGACACCATACAAAAGGACTGACCAAATGTAGCATTTAATCATGCGCTTTCGAAGTTGAAGTTGCAAGGTATCATTATAGAAGAATGACCTCATTTTTAAAAATGTCGTGCGGGCTATCTCGATTCTACATTTCATCTCTTTATCTGGATCTAGTTAT
Source organism: Diabrotica virgifera virgifera (assembly GCF_917563875.1). Classification (NCBI taxonomy): domain Eukaryota; kingdom Metazoa; phylum Arthropoda; class Insecta; order Coleoptera; family Chrysomelidae; genus Diabrotica; species Diabrotica virgifera. Next base: position 142,864,923 of record NC_065443.1, on the reverse strand, counting down.
TCAGTAATATGGCAACCAAGATATTTAAAACTGGTTACTCTTTGAATTATATGACCATCAGCATATAACCGTGAATCTTGATGGGCCAAACGGCTAAATACCATGTATTTTGTTTTTGAACAGTTTATATTTAGGCCAAACTCTCTTCCCACTGTGTCAATGGCGTTTAAAAGGTATTGTAATCCATTCATATTATCGCTTAAAATAACTGTATCGTCTGCATATCTGATTGTATTTATCAGAATTCCATTAACTTTCACACCCCATTCCAAATTATGCAGCGCTTCCTTAAATATTCTATCTGAATATAAATTGAATAACAGTGGGGACAGTGTACAACCCTCTCTGACACCTCTTTGTATTTTGCATATTTCTGTTGATTTTCCATTTATGCAAGCTGTCGCTGTTTGACGCCAGTATAATTTTTATATGATTCGTACATCTTGACTATCAACTCCTTTATCCTTTAATATTTTAATTAATTTGTGATGTACTCGATCAAAGGCTTTCTCATAGTCAACAAATACAGCAAAGACGTCTTTCCTTTAATCTCGGCATTTCTGCAATAACACATTTAGTGCAAAGAGTGCGTCCCTGGTTCCCAGTCCATTTCTGAAGCCAAATTGTGTTTCATCCTGGTCTTCTTCACATTTATCTCTGATTCTACTGTGGATGATACGTAGAAAGATTTTCAAAGTGTGGCTCATAAGGCTTATCATTCTATAATCGCTATACTGTTTTTCGGACGTTGTTTTTGGGTAGGGTTATGAATTCGGACTTTAACCAATCTTGAGGGATATCACCAGTCGAATAAACATCATTGAAAAGTTTGACTAGTATTCCAATGTTTTCCTCATTTATGAGCTTTAACATTTCTGTAGGTATGTTGTCGGGACCAACGGATTTCTTGTTTTTTTGCCAATTTTATAGCATGTAGTATTTCTGATTTTAATATTTTTGGTCCTTCACCTTCATCTAAATCTAAAGTCTCCAGTTCTTCGGGTCTATCATCATTATACAGTTCATTTATATAATTATACCAGGTAGTTCGAATTTCGTGTTCGTCTATTATAATTTTTCCCGACGAATCGGTTATGTTATAGTATGTGGAGTTTTCTTATGATAAAGACCAGCTACTTCTCTACCTTTTTTAAACATATTAAACGTATCATGTTTTTCATTCAACTTTTCTAATTCCTTGCATTTATCCTCCATCCATTTTTCTTTAGCTATCTTTATTTTTTGTTTAATTAGTTTCTGTTTTTTCTTTGTATTCTGTTTTGTTATCTTTCAGTTTTCTTCTCTGCTCCATCAATTCCAGGAGTTCATCAGTCATCCATTGTTGTTTTTTGTAAGATTGTTGTAAGATCTTTAAACGTGTTCCATATTTCTGTATTGTTTTCATTTGTTGAAATCTTTAGCTGATTATTCAGGTCATTTTCTATTAGCGTTTTGTTGGATGCTGATATATGTAATTTTGGTGTTTTGGGCTTTCTTCGACTTTTTTGAGCTTCACTTGGATGTCAGCTATTAGAGGGTTATGGTCTGAACCGATATCTGCACCAGGATATGTCGTTGATCTCTTGACACCATTCTTAAATCTCTTGTTTACTAGAATATAATCTATCTGATTTCTAATTATATGAAGTGAGTTATCTCCTGGTCCCTTCCATGTATATAATCTTCTTTTGTGTAATTTAAACCATGTATTTGCGATTATCATGTCATGTTCTTGGCAGAACTGGTATAATCTATCGCCTCTTTCATTGCTCTCCCGTAGTCCATATTCGCCTATCAGGTCCTTGACCAATTTTCGCGTTAAAATCTCAAATAAAGAAGAAATATTGTAAGTAAATGAATTGTAGGTACAAGGAGACAACATCAGTATTATTATCATCCAGCTTCTCGCGTCCACTGCAGGACATAAGTCTCCTTCATACGTCTCCAGGTAATTCTATCTTGTATCTTGCGCAACTTGCGTCCAGTTATGGAGTCCACATGCTATTCTCCGTATGTCGTCTGTCCATCGCATCGGTGGTCTTCCCCGGCTTCTCTTAATTTCATGGGGTCTCCATTTCAACAATCTATTAGTTCACCTATCATCGCTGAGCCGTGCTAGACGTCCTCCAAATCTCCATTTTATGTGCCGTATTTTTTCTATGGTGTCTTCTATTCTCGTTCTATGAATCTCTTCTGCGCTGCACTATCGTAGTCAGCGTCTATCTTCGTTATTATGGTATGTAGGTACTTTTCATATTTGGTACAAAACTTCTACCATTATGCTGGTGTTATGGGTAGTTCAAGGTGTTCGTAACATTCATCCATTCACTGACTATTCAAATACTTTCAGTCTATTCATACAGCTGACTTTTAGTGTCTTCGCTTTATCTCCATACATAGGCGTAGATTATACGTATTACTTCATATTATTTATAAACGATACGATTTATAAACGTCATGGGTCTTGAGAGTGATTTTAATATAGGATTTAGATTTTTGAACCTTTGCGATTGATATACAGTAGACTCTCTCTATAACGAACGCAAGTATTACGAGGTTTCGCTTATAACGAGGTACACTAGATGTCCCATGAAATTCCTATCGAAATATAACACCTCTATAACGAGGCATATTTGGCTATACGAGGAAAAATTAAATCGAAGAATATGATGTTTCTTTTTACCTGTTTTTGGCGTGGTGATGGCTATAAATACCCCAACTGCGTGTATACAGAAATTCTCAACATCTGTGTGTTTACCGAGACCAGTGCTGTAATAAATTCCACCGCCTGTAATAAACTTCTTCCTCTCTATTTATCTATCGACCGATATTAAATTTTACAATTTACGATGGCCAAGTTTCATTGTTGAAGTCGTTCATCGACACCTAATAAACTATGTAAGAGGCTATTCAAATTTACAATAATATTTGGGTCTAAATTACATGGTTCAGAAAATGTTTTACCTAGTACTTGATCTACTTCAGAAAGAACCGGGTAATCACTGTTTTTTCCATGCTTGCTTTAAATTTTTGTAAAATCTCCTTTCCAATATTACCTTTCACGTTTGATTGCAATGATTCAAATTCTTTGGAATCTTGAAAATATCAAGATATCACTGTGATAAAAAAAAGAACAAATAAAGCCAAACGGACGATATTGTTTGAGAAAAAAAAATGTTAAGCGACCTTTCGGTAATAACTATTGAATGATTGAATTTTTAAGATCCTATTTTTTCATCATCAGAAATTACAAAAATGCCATGAAAAAAATACATCGATATATTGCGAACCAGACTTTTATTGCCACGTATTAAAAAATATTATAATTTTTAAAATTTTTATTTGTACCACCCTGTAAATATTTAAAATAAAATAAAACGTGTTCAGGGATTCAATTTTACAACCAAAGTTATTTCTAAATGGACCGTCAATATAATTTTTTTACCTTAACCCTTATTTAAGGGCCGCTTAAGCGGGCCATTCATGATCTGATTTGTAGTACCTCTAGTGGTACGACAAGAGAGAGAGAGTGACACTACTTTGTGGTCCCTCTAGTCGTACTACCAGACCATTCACGCCCCAACATTTTATCTTTCTAGCCGCCAACAAAGGTCTTACCTTTCAGCCACCTGTTTTCACGTTGGTGTACACTAAAAAATGTATCGAGTAAAATCTATGCAAAATATAATTCGGAGGATTTGTGTTTTTAAAAATTGGGTACATGAGTTGAGGTTTCATAATTAAGCATGCTATGGGATGATATGAACTAATTAATTTTTACGACTATTGTAATTTTTACGACTTTTTAAGATGGAGGGTAGTTATATTCTATTTTAGTAAACTAAACTAGAGCTGGGATTTGCATTTAAAAATGAACAAAAGTCGTTTTTTCCTCCTAAAATATTTCATTGTTAAGCTCCAAATCAGGCAAATCTTGAAATTTGCGGTGATTTATACTTCGCCTCATTGTCCTCTGACATCTTTATAAACACATCACCAAATAAATAATTTAACGATGGTAAAGTATAAGCCCGGTTACAGATAAATGAGAAATTTAAAGAGATATACCAATTGGTTACAAGTGGTATACCAGAGGGTGGTGTAAAATTTTCCATCCTAAGAGGGTATACCGAACAAAATATCCATGTGCTTAGATCAAATGACATCTGTTTTAATAGTTCCTTTTTAATATTTTGCCTTGTTACAGGATAGTATTCAGAAAAACGCAAAAATAAGTACTGTAAAATATAATTTCATTAGGTACAATTATAAATAATATATTATATTTAAATAATTATAACTGTTGTTAGGTCTATTTAATCAAAATAATGCTTTTATTTTAATCACAATAATGTTTTTATTTACGCTGCTGCTAAAAGTTGCCGATGTAAGCTCCTTTTTATACCTATCAATGACTCCTCTTACTCGATTGTCGGGTTCTTGTCACAGCTCTGCTGTGCTAAAGGTTTTTACATTTCCACGAAATTCTGAACGACCGATAACAATACTGATAACGCAACAATTGGCAAATGTTGGAGTAATGACAATGTAAAGTGCAAAGTTAATGTACCAGCTTCCAGGGGCAAACGAATATGCATTTTACATTGTGGAGGGGAAGATGGTTGGGTAACCGAACCGATGGCTTACTATTAAATGCAAAAGACATTAAAGACAGCTGTTTGGACTATCATCAAGATATTACGGGTGAACTTTTCGAATCGTGGCTTAAAAATAACTTATTACCAGATTTAGCAGACAACAGTGTTATTGTTTTAGATAATGCATCATATCATTCTAGACAACTTAAAAAAATTCCGAATAAATATTGTAGAAAGGATGAATTGCAAGATTTTTTATTATCACAAGATTTATATTTTGAAGATTGGTACACTAAAGACCAATTAGTAGAGGTACTTAATACAAAATTATTTGTAAAGGAATATATTATTGATGATGCAGCAAGTAAAAATGGACATACAACTTTAAGACTACCACCATATTACTGAGTTTTAAATCCAATAGAGTTGTTATGGTCTCAACTGAAATATAATGTGAGACAAAAAAAAAATGTAAGTCCAAAATGTTATAACAATGTCGTGAAACTGATAGATTCTGAATTTAAAAATATCACAGGATAACTGGAAGAAAGCAATAGAGCACGTAAAAAATATCGAAAAAATATATCTTAAAAAAATTCCTGTTCTAAATATAATTATTATCAATGTGGAGAACAGTGATTCAGAGGAAGAAAGTGACAAAGTGTAATACCAAAACAACTTTCTCTCAATACTGAGCTTACCCGGAATATTTTCTTACATAATCAGGATGTAGGGATTATCGACATATGTTCATCCCCAAACTACTGCTTCAATCTTTTAAGAAACACGTGGCCTTATTATGAACACCTCACTTATTGTTGCAATATCTATATCTTTGAAAATCAGTTCTTAAGAGAAAATAAAAATGTAAGTAAGTATTGACTAGATAGTTTTAATTTTTGCTTCAAGGTTTTATAAATTATTTAAATATATATTTTTTATCTTTAACTACCTACCGTTCGCTCAATTATTAATTAGTTTTTGTATACAAACCAAATATTGTTTGAACATTTTATAGAAAATGCATTGCAGAAATATTATTAAAGTAGTTTAAACTTACACAAAATCATCAAGACACAAAATTAAGCTTAGTTTATAACAATTCAAATTTATAGAATCAAATTCTTATAAAATATACCATATTATGTTTCATGTAGGTCGGTACTATCCTGTTCTTTACCGGTCATAATTTTACCTTTACCCTTTTTTCTCAAATAAAAAACAAAATGTTCACAAAACATAAGACTACAAACATAAGAAAAACATTACTTTTCTTCCACCCGGTATAAGTACAAAAAAGAAGTTTAATTAAATATTTGCACAACTGTGTAAATACTAAAGAAATATCTAAGATAATAAAAAGAAACATTAGCGAAATCCGTTAATCCGTTCACGAAAAAATCAACTATGAAAATGAGCATACATTTTCTACATCCTTAACTTATGACTCTCAGTGTAGTGGAAATTTTTAATCCAACATCCAACATCGGCATTCACGCTCTAACTTTCTTTGTAATACCGCTAGTAGTACCACTAGTGGTACTACTAGTAGTACTACAACCCATTCACGGTCTGATTTTAGATCCAACATATCACTCTCTCTCTCTTGTCGTACCACTAGAGGTACTACAAATCAGATCATGAATGGCCCGCATTATAAAAATATTGGTATTTCCAAACTGTTTGATGATTTATTACATGAATAGGTATCTAGAGTTTGTACAACCAGAATTTCATGTTATATGCACTTTATACATATTTTTATAAAATTATGAAAAATATGACATTTTTCCATTTCTTATGCATGTTGCATAAGTATTTGGCTAAGCCTAATAATAACCATCGTTTATTATCATATTTTTCAAATTTGCGTTTGATTTTCTTTAACATTAATTAATTAAAATTAAAAAAAAATTTATATATAGTCCAGGAACCAAAGCTTTTCACCTCACAATTTTTACAGAATGGATCAATTTGCTTGAAAATTTGAGAATAAGTAATGGATAGTCCATGGACCAAAATCTATATGATGCTGACAGGCGCTTTTACCATGGGGGTGGTTGCCACCTCATCTCGGGGTGGAAACTTTTTATTATATTTTGACCGCAAAAGTTAATAAAAACATTCATTCTAAACAAAAAATCTTTTATACATTTTTTTGATAAAATTAATAGTTTTTGATTTATTCGGTATCGAAAGTGTTAGTTTTATATCTAAAAAATCTATGATTTTCTATGGTATACTCATTTACGATTCACTCAATTTTTGTCGTAGAACAAATTTTATCCAGCCAGATTCTTGGGAATTAAATTACCTACAATTTCATAATTAAACATTTTTTCGTATCTCTGATGCTAATCTTTCTATTCTGAAGAAAATGGCATTTTTTACCAAATTGCAATCATTCGTTATTCGCTTTAAACTTCAGTTTTTTTAAAACTAATCATTCTGAGCCAGTCAAGCTTCTAGAATATAATAATAATACATAAATAAAGAAGAATAAATAAGGCCACTGACTAAAAAAACCGCTCACTTACATTATTATGCTTCCAATTGGATTTCTCCTGTTTTTTTTTTCAAAAAAATATATTGAATTTTTAACCGTAACTTTTTTATTTTGTATCTTAGAAAGTTTGATAAAAAAGAATATTGTAGGTTTTTACAATGTCTATAAGCCTATTAATATTAAATCTTTTTAAAATCGTCAATCGCAAAAAGAGGTGACTTTGAAAGGGTTGATAAAGGTGGTTCTTGCGTGTTATTACAAGTTTTAATTGTCAATAGCTCACTCAATTTTTGCCGTAAAAAAATTTTTGCAAACCAAGTTCTTGGAAATTAAATGAGCTACAATTTCATATTTAGATACTTTTTGGTATCTTTGATGCTAATCTTTCTATTCTGAAGAAAAAGGCATTTTTTACCAAACTACAAAAACTCGTTATTCGCTTTTAACTCAATTTTTTTTAAAACTAATCATTCTAAGCCGATCAAACTTTTAGAACCTATTAACAATACATAAATCAAGAAAATCAAATCAGGTCAATGACAAATTTTAATTAGGGTGGTGATTAGGGGGTTGTTTACGATCACTTTTTTGCTGAAAAAATAGGCACTGACATTCTTTTCATTATAAGTCACTTAATTTTTTTAGCTAGAGATTTTTTTAATTTCTGGAGACACATATTCCTCAATATTTTAAATTAGTTTCAACAAGTTATCCTCGAAAAATGTATAGTTTTCCCGTCCTTTGACTTTGAAGCTACAATATTTAGCATTTGACGAAGAAGAGCCAACATATTATAATACAGTATAGCTCGATTACTATTGGTCTTATTAGAAAATAAAAAACCCGGTTTTGTTTTTTTTTTCAAAAGGTACATTTTTGTAAAGTAACGTTGTTTTGATAAAACCACAACTTTTTGAGTTATTAGCAGAAAACTGATTAAAAACATTGATTTTTTCTATATAAAACTAACACTTTCGATAGCGAATAAATCGAAAACTATTAATTTTATCAAAAAAATGTATACAACGTTTTTTGCTTATAATGAATGTTTTTACCAACTCTTGCGGTCAAAATATAATAAACATTTCCACCCCCGAGATGGGGTGGCAACCACCCCCATGGTAAAAGCGCCTTTCGGCATCTTATAGATTTTGATCCTTGGACTATCCACTACTTATTCTCAAATTTTCAAGCAAATCGATCCATTCTGTAAAAATTGCGAGGTTTTGTCCTATTTTAAGCTTCATTACTTGAACTCGTACAGATTTGTGTTGTTCTGAAGTTATAGATTTATATACAGATTTATATAGAAAGAACTATAATTACTATATAATAAGAAATACTAGAACACAATAAGTTTATATCTGTATTCTCCAGAGGAACGTGTGAAGGCTCATTAATATTTGCAGAAGAAGTACTAGGTCTCATAATATTATCATTATCAATATTAGGATCGTTCATTGTTTTATCTGATCTGGGCGTAAAATAATCCTCAATTCTACGTCTTTTCATTTTTAAATAATGAATTAAGTAATTTTACAGATTTCTCAATAGTTATTGTTAAATTGCTATCACTAAATCACTATCTTATTTGTATTCACTAACGTAATCAGAGCTAATGCAACAACAATATTCACTTTGATATTTACTGCAGCGCAACCATCGTCGAATTGTCAGAAAAATGTGCCTAAAATACTGGACTGGGAATAATTTACCTGAATGTTCAATATATCTGCAGAACATCTGTGACATCTTTGGGAGATTAGATTTTAAACTTAATAGATATTCCACGAATATACGACTGTTTTGGATTATCTCGACAACGAATATTTTACTGTGCAAAATATGAAAAACGAAAGTAAATTGAAAATTACATTGTTGCTTATTTGGAATAATTTATTAGAGTCATTTACTTTTGTATTTCTTATGTAGCATACTAAAATATTTGTTGTCGCGGTAATCCAAAACAGTATTTGAGAGCTCTCGATTTTTCTATTTTTTTAGGATTATTCGATTGATATTTATTTTCGTTTATCCGCCGTTTAGGATTTATCCGCCACTGTGTAGTGGAACCAAACAAGAATTGATCTGGTTGGGATTTAATGTTGACGAAACACAAGAAAACTTGTAGAAAAAAGAAGAATATTCGATTTCGAGACCGTGAAATTATACAAGAAGAGGCAAGCGTGAGAAATGCTCCAACTTATTTAAATAACGTGACTCTTGCAAATATCACCTGATTTTCAAGCCTCTAACGGTTCTTATAGATTTTCCAGAGACTCCCTTGTCTTTTACATTTGCACATTAGCATTATTAATTTACTGTTTTATAAACATCTTTCTAACAATAAAAACCCAAAAACTAAACATAGACTACAAATGAAACAATATAAAGTTTAAACAAATGTATAAATTTGCGGTTGAATACAAATTCAATAAATGATCACAACCTGTAGGATTTCCACGAAAACTCTTATGCCATCGACTTGTGAATATGATTTATTGGCTTTTCCGTCATTAAATAAACTATAAAAACTTGTGATGGTTATTAGTTCTTCGTCTTCAATCTACTTCCACTGCTTTTGGTTACTTTGTTATTTCCTCCAAAATACCCCTTTTTTACTTATTTTTTTAAATTATACGGACATAAAACTAACTCTTTTGTTAGACCTTCTTCATTTTATTATTTTTTATACATCTGAAAACAATATTCAGTTAAATGATTGTTGCTTGTACTGGTTAAGCTATAACTAGTAAGCTTTCATCATCATTAGTGCTACAGTCCTAAAGTAGAGCTCCGATCTTTCCAAAGCTTCTTGGTAGTATTTCGCACAAATTTTTCTATCATCCATACTATTTTTCATTAAGGTCTGGAATAAATAGATGTCTACTTACCAGGACTTTGATAGAAAAATTCGACTAAGAGGGCTGTTCTTTTGTGATTGTGCTGGATATCCTGCCCATACCAGTCTTAACATATGTTACAGTTCAAGTTGATTCTCAGTTAGAGTCGACTCCAACTAGTTGGAGTCAACTCCAACTGAAACGAGCAGTAAAAGTTGATTTTAAAAATTTAAATCAACTTGTACTAGTTGGAGTTGACTCTTCCTGGATCGATTCAGTAAATGTTGATTATACGAGAATCTCAAGTGCATTTTTGATGAGTGTGCGTTTCTTTGTCTTGACCGTTTTAACTACTTATTAGTAGAGTCTGTAACGTCGTCCCCGTTAGGTTAATTATTCTGATTCGATTTTTTGCACAAACTTACTCAAAGAAATACATCCTTATAACAAATAAACAGGGTGTCACGCGGTACCGTGGTCGAAAAAATTTTTAACCAATTTTTGTTAAATTCACAAAAATAATTTTTATCTACTTTATCTCATATTATGTAAGTAAAGGTTTTATTGTGTGAAAATTGTAAATATAGATAGCAGTACATGAAGGGCTTAAAGTGTGTCTGAAGTAACAATGTATTTTAAATGGCTTTTAATTTTTCGCACTGTTTTTTAGCACACTTTCATATAATTAAACATCCTTAACTTTCGCCTTCCGGAGGAAATCAGACTCGCCCTTGCAACGGCAACTGAAATGCTCCCAAAACAGCGACCACGGAAGCAAAGATGGATGACAGAGGAAATATTGGATTTAATGGATAAAAGAAGAAAATTCAAACAGCACAAAGCAATGTACAAAGCATTAAATAGAACCATTAAACAAAAAATAAAAATTGCAAAAGAAAAATGGATAACAGAACAAAAGAAATCGAAAACTTATATAAAAAAAAACATGATGACTTCCATCTGTATAAGAAACTCAGAAATTCACAAGCACGACATATTCAAAAGGACTAAATAATCTAATCAACGCAGAAGGCAAAGTGATTTCAAGCCCTGAAGAACAAATAAACATGTGGGAAGACTAACGACGAAGGTCTTCCAATACTGAAGTCCGAACTGAAATATGCTCTACGTCAACTAAAAAACAACAAATCTGTAGAAAAAGATGAAAAACCAGCTGAGCTGTTGAAGTTAATCAACGAGAAAACTTAGACCTTCTTCTTGGACTATTTAATAATGTTTACAATACAGGGACTATCCCTAAAATATGGCTTGAATCAGTCTTCATACCACTACCTAAAAAGAAGAATGCCAAATTATGCCAGGACTTCCGCCTTATAAGTCTATTACATAACATTCTAAAACTTTTCTTGCGTATCATACAGAACAGAATATACAGTAGAGTCTCGGTTATCCGCCCTTCATTTATCCGCCGTTCCGTTTTATCCGCCGCTCCATTTAAGTAATAATTTTTTTTTCAAATTTATATAACTTTGAAAATATTAAAGAATGAGTAAAAATGTTTTAAGATGAGATAAAATAAGCTGAGCATTCCGAGCAACAAGAAGAAAGAGCTGTCGATATTATGCTGCTACAAGATGGCGAGTATTGGCAGCAACAAAACGAGATACATCAGCAAGGCAGATGAAAATCGCTAGTTTTTTTCGTTCATCCTAAATCATTCTATCTACAATGTCCAATGTCAGTCAAAATTAAACTAATTCTCTTCTTCTTCTTCTTGTACCACTCCTATCGGAGACTGGAAATCATCAAGGGCTCAACTTGTGTTTCATTTAACGCTCCCTATTATCCGCCATTTTTGCTTATTCGCCCTTCCGTCGGCCTGTTTATGGCGGATAACCGAGATTCTACTGTATTATAAAAAATGTGATGAGGTCACCGGTCAAGAACAATTTGGCTTCAGGAAAGGTATGGGGACACGAAAAGCAATATTCTGTCTTCAAACTCTGGCACAAAGATAAGCAAGCAGACCTTTTTATCTGTTTCATAGATTTTGAAAAAGCGTTCGATAGGGTGACGCACAAGACCTTGATAGAAAGATTGAACAACATCGGAGTCGACAAAAGAGATTCTAAAATTATAGAGGCTATTTATTGGAATCAGGCAGCAATCGTAAAGACCAATGGTAATACGTCAAGGCCAATTGAAATACAACGAGGTGTTGGACAGGGTTGTGTGCTATCACCCATACTTTTAACGTCTACTCTTAGGTAATATTTGCGAACTCTTTATCGCACTCTTCAGAAGGAATCAGGATAAACGGTCAGAGAGTAAATAACATCCGCTATGCAGATGACACAGTATTAATGACTGATTCGGACCATAGTCTGCAGATACTGGTGGATAGGGATACTGAGAGTTGTGAAAAAATGGGGATGAAGATCAATACTGCGAAAACCAAAGTTATAAAAATATCAAGGAACAAAAATTTACCTCTTCCAATAAATATGTGAAACACCAACAGCTTGAATACGTAAGCCAGTACAAATATCTTGGTTGCTGGTTCAACAATCAACTTGATTATAAACAAGAAGTCAAGAGCGAAAATACAGGTAGTCCGACAGGGGTTTATCAAAATGAAAAGCTTATTTTGTAACAGTAGCATTAATATCAGCCTTAGATGTCGTTTTCTGCATTACTATGTGTGGCCAATACTTTTGTATGGAATGGAGGCCTGGACAGAACACAATACTGATGAACAAGTTGGACGCCTTTGAACTCTGGCTTTATAGAAGTGACTTGAAAATAACTTGAACAACCCACACCACTAACGAATATGTTCTGAGGAGAATAGATACAGGTAGGGAACTGCTAAAAATCATTAAAGTCAGAAAAGTTAGCTACCTGGGACACATAATGAGAAACGAAAAGTACCGCCTCACGCAACTGATCATCCAGGGTAAGAATGAAGGAAAACGGGGTCCCGGTAGGCGCCAGATTTCATGGCTTAGAAATATCAGAGACTGGACCGGCCTTGATTCAACATCTTTGTTTAGAGCCGCATTGGACAGAGACAGATTTGCCAGTGTAGTCGCTAATCTCCACTAAAGGAGAAAGCACCACAAGGAGAAGAACTTTCGCCTTGTCATGGTGATGACATGTGAGCAATAAATTACAAAAAATGTGTTTTTGTGGTTTGACAGAAGTTTGAATTTTTAAATGTCAAAATGGTGCAATGGTGCATCTCACTCGCACTCACATTGATAGCTACGTCAATACGCTCCTAGCGCTCATTGTTAATAATTAAAAATAACCGCTTAGTAATAAAATAATAACAAAAAGTTCTTCAGTATCTTGTAGGGGGTCGCTAAAATTTTATTTGGTGACTTTCGGACTTTCTCGTGACTTTCGGTGACTTTCTCGTCACTTTCGGTGACTAATATAATTTTTAACTGAGTTATTAAGCCTTGAAAATGGTCATTTTCGTATTTTGAAATAAATATAACAATAAACAAGTATGAGGTCTTTTGACCTTGCTCCGAATGACCCAAATAATGTAAAGAAAATTGTCCTAAATGAATTTTTTTTGTGAGTTTGTTTAAAAAAGTTGTTTAAACAATTTTTCTACCACAGTACCATCTGACACCCTGTGGATTCGTTATAAGGACCTCTTTTTGAGTAAGTTTGTGCAAAAAAATCGAACTGGAATAATTTACCTATCGGAGGCGACGATACAGCCTAGAATATAAATATCACAATTTGAACATAATTATTTCCAGTAACATTTAATTTCTAGGATGATGACGTCATCTACGTTTTTTTAAATGAGAATAGGGGTCATGTGATAGCTCATTTGAAAGGTAATTCAATTTTCTATTCAGTAATATAAACATTAACATTATTATTTATACAGGGTGTCCAAAAAATATTTTTTTTGAATTAAATTTTTTGACAAAAAGAAGAATGTGTGTAATTTATTTAACTCATAATACATTTTACTCCTATCAGAAAACCGGAAATAATGTGTATTTGACAAATAAAAATATTGTTTTTTGCTTAAATTCAGTATTAAAGCAGCCACCCACCTTCCTCTTGACAGCTTGAACATTTAATTTAAGCGAAAAGCAATGATTATTTTTCAAATAAACATTTTATGAGAGCAGTAAAATGTATTTTGAATTAAATAAATTACATACTTGCATTCTTCTTTTTATGTCAGTAAATTTAATCAAAAAAATAAAAAAAAATGGGCACCCTGTATAAAAAATTATGTTATTAGTTTTATTATTGAATAGAGAATTGAATTACCTTTCAAATGAGCTATCACAAGACCCCTATTCCCATTTAAAAAAATCATCGGTGACGTCATCACGCCCAGATAGGTGACGTCACTACTATGGTATATATGCCAAAAAGTCGTAATTTAAAAATAAAAATTGACCTGTTTCGGGATTTCTTTCTAAAATCGTCCATTCTCGAGAAAATGAATTTATTCCAACCTTTACGTGCTCACTGTATATTATGAAAGTCAGAAACTAAAAAAAATCAAAGATTAAAGCTACCTCTATAAGATCCTGAAGAAATTTTTGTCATTATTTCATTAATAAGATATTATTTCTAATTATCAACAATGAGCGCTAAGCGCGTATTGAGGTGGCCGTCAATGTGAGTGCGAGTGAGATTCACCATTGGACGGCCCAAATGGTGCATCTCTTTAACACTCACCATTGACGGCCGCCTAATACGCACTTAGCGCTCATTGTTAATAATTAAAGATAAAGCTTAGTAATAAAATAGTGACAAAAATTTCTGCTGAATCTTGTACAGGGGGCTATAAACTTTGATTTGGTCACTTTCTGACTTTCATAATAATGGATTTTAACCGAGTTATTAAGCCTTGAAAATGGCTATTTTTGCATTTTTCAAATTTTAAATCGCGTATAACTCGACAACAATCAATTTTAGAGAAAAATCACAAAATACCTTTTTTTGCTCAGAATAACTCAAATGATCTAAAAAAAATTGTTCGAAGTGAAAAAATTATTTTTGTGAATTTGTCTAAAAAAAATTGTTTAAACAATTTATCGATCAAGGTACTGCCTGGCACCCAGTAGATTTGTTATAAGGACCTCTTTTTGAGTAAGTTTGTGCAAAAAATTCGAATCGGAGTAATTTCACTAACGGGGACGACGATACAGTCTAGACTAATTTGAACATATTCAGTAACATTAATTTAATTTCTAGAATCGGCTGTTTGTGTGAATCAGAATCAACTTTTACTAAATGGCATTGGGAAGAGTATACTTTTCCTAGTTGGAGTCTACTTTTACTAGTAAATGTTGAATATAAATCTTCATTTTATATTTATAATCAACTTTTACTGAAACCAGCCGTTAGAGTCGACTCCAACTAGTTGGAGTCAACTCCAACTGGATAATCAACTTGAACTGTAACATATATACCATACACCTAGTCGTTTTCGCGTGATATCTGTTTGCATTTATTATATTATAGTTGTATCTTTTTAAGAAACAGGTGTTCATCTATTTTGGAGCTGGTCCACGTTTTGGATCTGTCTGTTAGCAGTGGTAAAATTTTTAGCGATTTCTTTATTAATTATGGGTTTGCTGGTTTAGGTTTCTACTTTTAAGTTATCTACTTAGTTTAAAGGAGGTATGTACCTACTAGTTTTTAGCTAGTATTATCATGTCTCTTATTGCTTCTGTGATACAGTTCTTATTGGTCATAAGTCTAATCAATTTGTCTACTGCGTCAAAGCGGCTGTTGTCGGTAAAGTTGGAATCAGTATTTCTTTCTACTCTACATATATATGTTATAGTCAAAGTCCGAATTTCAGGCACTCCTAGGTTTGACTAGGCAATCCTCAGGTCTGACTGACGGTCTTAGTCAAAGCCCGAAATAAATTACAGTTTCGGCCTTTGACTAGTCAAACCTAGGAGAGACTAAGTTGGTCAGGCAAAGGTCGAAATTTAATTTTATGATATCGGGGTTTGACTAGTCAAACCCCGATCAGCTATTAAAATGTCGTAATTTGTTAGATTAGGTTTAATAAAACGTGCTTTTTTGATTCTAATGTTTATTATTTTTGTATTGTCGTATTAAAATACTAAAATTAGAGTTTGTTCTCACATGTTGAGGCATTATGGCATTTAGAGTTGCACAATGCGTTAGACCTTTTCTTATTGCCAAAGAGAATTTCTTATTGCATTAACATTTTATAAATCCTTGTCCTCCAAATTTAGAATATTTTGTACTAATTTCTCTTAGATACAGCTTAACGTCTGGAACATCTTCGAAATTAGGAAAATTCTCTTTGCACTCTCTGATTTGATTTCTTGAAAAAAGTGTGTTTATTGTTCCGTATTTCGAACCAACTCTATATAAACCGTCAATTATTTTATCTTGTATGATACTCAAAATATTTCAAGCATCTCCTTTGGCTCTTTGGGAAACTTTTTTTTAACTTAATTGTTTCATAACATTAGCCGGGGACACCTTTAATCGCCTTTCCTTTATTAATTTTAATCTTTTCTGTCTGTGCACAACGCATGCATGTAACTTTTCTTTTAAAACCTTCATAGTATGCACCAAGTGTCACGGGCGGATCCAGGACCGATTTTCGGGAGGGGCCATGAACTTTTTTTGGGGAGGGAGACCGGAGCTACGGGGGTAATTTTAAAAAATTAGGGTTACAATGGTGAGTTTTAAGGCACTTTTCACACTTTTACCGTGTGTGAGAAGTGCCTTAAACCTCAAACCTCACCATTCCTGCCATCATAGTACCGATTCCTACACATTTCTTTGGATTCAAGTACAGTTTTTCACTGATTATCATAAGCGTCAATGAACTTGACAAAGTCTTCACGAATGTTTATTGTGTATATATATATCAAATTTAGAGAAAGCTGTTCCACGTAGGATATGTCGGTCGTTTCGTCAAATATGACAGAGTAATAATTTTCACTTTGAACCTGATCCATTATTTGTTCAATTATTTCTTCGTCACAACATGTTATTAATTGATTTTCACTGGTGCTACTAATGTATGTTGCTCAGGAAGATCATAGGCGTAACCAGGGGGGTTTTGGGGGTTGTAACCCCCCCATTGGGATGGACTTTGTAACCTTCCAGTAGTTGTAACCCCCCCTTTCTAGTAGTTGTAACCCCCCCTTAGGATCATCCTGGTTACGCCTATGAGGAAGATGCTGTAAATATATGTTATTAAAGAGTCTTTTCTCCTGACGCGATTTTAAACCTTAACAATTCCCCTCATTGCTAGGTCCAGCATCTTCGCCCAGATGCTGGACGATGCATTATCACGATGGTCTCTTAGAGGAATATTTTGTCGACCTATAACATGAAAACTATATAGGCCCTACTATTGGTCGTAGTCTTTCTTTATTTTTTTGTATCTGTTTGGACCTCTG
This sequence comes from Diabrotica virgifera virgifera, assembly GCF_917563875.1. Classification (NCBI taxonomy): domain Eukaryota; kingdom Metazoa; phylum Arthropoda; class Insecta; order Coleoptera; family Chrysomelidae; genus Diabrotica; species Diabrotica virgifera. Next base: position 142,847,570 of record NC_065443.1, on the reverse strand, counting down.
AGAGTCTGTCTGGTTAATGACTGGCTTTTGAGGCGATAACTTTGTAGAAAATCCAGCTCAACCTGAACGCACTCCTTCTGGTATGAGGTTTTTCATGGGTTTGTTTTGTATGGCTCTGTCTTTGCTCATGAGTTTGGCAAAATATGTTAAAGGTTTCGTGACAAGGCTTTGGGCTGTCATCCCTTTATTGTGAGCATATTTTTCATTAGAAAAATAAAACGCAATACTTGTAAAACAATTCCTTTTGACTGTGCAAAAATACCAACCAACTCCTTTGTTCTAAGTGCTAGTGACCCAAGTAATTCTTCATATATTTTTTTATTCTTTGTGTGTATAGAATATGGAAATTGATACGATTTTGATGGCTGTTAAGGTCGTTCTAACAATTGGCACTTTGTAAAATTATCAACATTTTGATTTATAAAACATCCTATGTCATTCTTGAAGCTTTCGTTACTGCCTTTGTTCAATTCTAGTCCAGAAAATATACTTATCCCCTGTTTTGTACATCACATTTCTATACTAGTGATGTTGATTATAATTACTTTCGAGTATTCGTTACAAATCGTTACTTTTGTATAGAGTAATCATTTACAGTATTCATTATTTTGATTACTATTATTACTTTTGCTACTTTTGTATTTGAGTACCGGTAATCATATCTAGAATCGTATTTCTCAGTAGGTAGCTATTTTGTATAGGTATTCCGATATAACAACGACCTTCACCGATCTGTTTAAGGGATAAAAATGATTTGATTACTATGATTACTTTTGTATTTGAGTACCGGTAATCATATCGAGAATCGTATTTCTCACTAGGTAGGTATTTTGTATGGGTATTACGATATAACAACGACTTTCACCGATCTGTTTAAGGGATAAAAATGATTTGATTACTATGATTACTTTTGTTACTTTTGTATTTGAGAACCGGTAATCATATCGAGAATCGTATTTCTCAGTAGGTATGTTTGTATAGGTATTCCGATATAACAACGACCTTCACCAATCTGTTTAAGGGATAAAAATGATTTGATTACTATGATTACTTTTGTTACTTTTGCATTTGAGTACCGGTAATCATATGGAGAATCGTATTTCTCAGTAGGTAGGTATTTTGTATAGGTATTCCGATATATTAACGACCTTCACTAAGTACGAAGTAATCAGAGTAATCAAAGTAATCAAAGTAGATACAATAGTCGTTACTCGCTCTGTTACGATTGGTACGAAGTAATCAGAATAATCAAAGTAGATTTAATAGTCGTTACTCGCTCTGTTACAATTGGTACGAAGTAACGAAGTAATCAGAGTATCAAAGTAGTTACAATAGTCGTTAATAGCTCTGATACGATTGGTACGAGGTAACGAAGTAATCAGAGTAATTAAAGTAACGATTTGCTTCTCTGTATAGTAATCGTTACTGTAACGAATAGTTACTTTTTTAACATCACTAGTCTATACAAAAAGAAGAAGATCTATTGTATTGCGAGCTACGCTGATATCATTTTACATTAATTTACTATTTACTCGCGAAAATCTCTCCATGGAAACCGTTGTTGAGGATACAGGAATTTTCATGAATTTATTGTGCAACACTGCAGTATGTAGTAGTATTGTGCAAAACAACAAAAGCAATGTAACATTTCCGATATACTGTTGTCGAGGTAACATTTTCCTAATTTCGTCCTTAAAATTAAATTATAACTATAGGCAAATATCTAATGGCAGTCAATTTTTGTTTCGTGATACATTTTTATCTGAAGACGTTTACAATGTTTTTTGTATCAAAAATATTAAAAAAACTGCATAGTCATTGTAAGAGTAAACACAACAGATGCTTTAAAAAAACCTCCAGTGTTAAATACAGAGTGGTTTGCCAAAACCGCATACCGCATGTTCAGTTTCATGGTGCCCTCGGCCACTGGAGATATTTTAATTCTAGTGTACAAGTCAATGAACATGTTTTAAATAATTTAGAACTTTACACTAATATCGTTGTATTTTTCCAAATTGATGGTTATGAATCAGCCATTGATATATTGAGAATAGAAAATTAGGTGTGAATGGAGGGCAGCCCGATATTTTTCATGAATCACTTTAGTAGAATATACCGCAATGTTTACTAAACGTGTGTTATATAAGTGGACATATTCTTTATATTAATTCCACCAAATATATAATATAATAATACATAGTTCTAATACAGTGATAAGCGCGCTAATAACCGGTCGAGGACACCATGCATCTTATACGTACATGCGTTATACGTAGTGTGACCAACTCCAATTCAGTCGGATTCGGGACAAGGCTGATAAAAAATACCTAAAATCCGGGACTTTTCAATGAAAAACGGGCCATTTTTTTTAAATATAGAACATATCATTTTATTGATTATTTCACATTTTTTGTCGACAATAATATTTTTGATGGAATTTAGCCACCATTGGTTGTAATAATTACATTTTTGTTAGTTTTTGACATTTCGACTTCCAATCCGGAAATCGTTCTCAAAAAACGGAAAAATTAGAAAATCAAATGATGTTGGATTTCCATGTATTTTCCTCGGACAGCTGATTCATGTGTATATATGAAGTGATATTGCTTTTGAATCGTCTTTTCAGAAGACGATATTAAAAATACAGGAACGCAAAAATCCACAGTTAGAGTTTTTGTAGAGCTTTAATGCATGCGTTTTGGATGTGGTATTACGGTATTAGTATTAGGTACACTCTAGATATTGTAGACTTTTTTTCCTCCCATCAATTCAATTTGATGTGAATTAACAGAAGAATAACATATTCAAAATTTTAAAATAGAATTTTACCAAAACGTTGAAAATTCGGATGGCCCGGAAGCCTTGTCCGGGACGCTGGGACACGACTTCGTAATTCGGGCCATGTACCGGATTTTTCGGACTAGTTGGTCACACACTAGTTATACGTAAAAGCGATTGACATTAATTAGAATAAAGAATTATAGATATTATTTGTACAGTAAACAAGAACAAAGAAAAATTTCTCTAATAAGTAATGCTGTCTAGCTTCTCACTGTAACATAATGAAAAGTGCCGATAATGAAAAGTCATATTCTAAAAAGTTTTGGCAGTACTCTGACGTCAGAAATCTTGACTGATGCAATGGTGTTTTTGTAGTAAAAAGGGTATATAGGACATACATAGGACACCTTCGAATGATGCCAAAACGTTGAAATTCCACAAATTTCACTCTCTCTCTCTCTCTCTCTCTCTCTCTCTCTCTCTCTCTCTCTCTCTCTCTCTCTCCTCTCTCTTTCTATACTGCCTTGCATCCTTATCGGGTATTGGGTGCTCTTGTGTTTCTTAGCCAAAAATGAAACATGGCTGATTGGCTGGATCAGCGTAGAAATTCCACATTACTGAAATAATAATCTAATGCCTGGTTGCACCAACAGATCTTAAACTCCAGTTTAGCTAAGCTCTACTTATAGATAGGGCCTCCTTGAGTATCACTTACGTTGCACCATAATTTTCGATTCTTACCTTATTATCAATTATATCTATTAATACATTATATTATCCTTATTAGAATATAATATTATAATTAGATCATATTAATTCTTATCGTATTCTCGTCTTAAGCTTAAGATCTGTTGGTGCAACCGGGATTAATATCTTAATAATACGTCTTTAATGCTTGGTTGCACCAAGCATTAGTCTTAGATCAATTTCCAGCTTACCACAATGGTTTGCCACGTGAATTGCGTCTTAAACTTCGTTTCAATTAAGACGCGCTTAGATAAGAATTGAAAATTATGGTGCAACATAAGTGAAACTTAAAGCCACCCTATCTATAAGCTGGGGCTTAAGATTTGCTGGTGCAACCAGGCGTAAATGTGATTAATATTGCTATAACCTAAGATAAAAATGTAAATCGGAAATTATATTCCGGGAGAAAATAAAGTAAAAGTTGCTTATGACTCATGACTGATACAAGGACTTAAGCCATTCAATCAGTTTTTTTACTTACAGTATAAAATAAAAATCTATACAAATGGATAAGTCAGGCAAGCTGTAACGGCAACATTCGTTGGTGGAATAATATACCATCATTGATGGGGCTTAGAGGGATTCCCTACAAACGACCTTATATGGTTAACTGGATATAATATATTATGCAATGCAATTTATTCAAATATCTAAAAATATCTAGCAATAATTATTAATAGGTAAACTACAGGAAAGATATGATCTTATAATAACCTGTCTACAGGCAGCGTCACCATTTCTTATGTTCCTGATATTTTTAATAATTTCAGGAAATAAGATTCACAAGGACAGACAATTTTATTAAATAAAGCGAAATTTATATATTTATATACTTAGATATTATATGAAAACCTGCTGGTTAAATGTGTAAAATATTTGGGGTCACGTGGGATGTATTTTTTTGTTCGAGTCTCGTTCCGCTGCAAACATTGCGGTATTTTTAACTATATCTAAAGACTCCAGTCTGAACTAAATGTGTACTTTAGATAAAACGAGTATATTAATAAATATAAATTAATAGGTGGCAGAAACGTAGCACTGGTTATTTTTTCTGCGTCCGGGCCGCGATTTCCCTCTATCTTTCTTTGTATATACAAATTTATCTTAATTGACTTATTAGGAAATACGAATTTCACTATTTTTTGGGTATAGAAGTCAAACTGAGGCCTTAAAGTATACTGTTATCCAATATTGAAGCTTTCGGAAACGTTTATTTCCTTTCTCAAGAATTTCTACAATGCAATAAGATAAAATTTAGAACATATGTATGAAAGAACAAAAAATATTAATGAGTAACTTACCAGAATTTATATTATAAAAGAATGTTGATTACAATACATAATATTAAAAATATCATTACTAAAACGGCTGTTTAACATTTCAAAAAACATAAAAACAATAAATTCTTCAGAAAACATTTAAAAAAGACTAAAAAATTGCTTAATTTTGAAGTTTTGATCTAATTTTGATTGACTTTTTAAAATTTATTTATAAATCCTAAATACATGGCTGACAAAGGTACTCACCGGAGGGACCGCAGACGTTCGGATACAATTAGCGTCTCTTTGCAAAGACAATGACGTCGACTTTGCAAAGTAACAAGACACTTACTCAACATACACACTACACATGACACTAATACTCATGTTGTGACTGGCTGAATGACATAAAGTCTATGCTGTTAAAAAAAATGGCTGACAAAGATTAAATGTAACTATGGTTATAGCGTTGATTGTTAAATTATAGAGGGGTATTTAGTATTTATCAATCAACGGTTATAGTGTATGGGTGGCTACAAGAAATTGAGAAACAATTTTATAACAAAAATAAGGAAATGTTTAAAAGCAAAAAAAGTTAATTTTAAATATTGGTAATATTAATTAATTTTGTTAACATTTAATGCCAAATTAAAAAGTGTAGGAGATTAGAAAAAATCCTTATGATATGATATAACTATGACTATTTTTCAAAAGAAAGAATGTAATTATAAATTTTTCTAAGATTGTCAATTTCAGATTTTTTGTTCATTGTGTTTGAACCTATGCTGATATGAACCATCTCAAGAAAAGTACGCTTATGTAGCATTTTTTATTTTTATACCAATTTCCTTGGATAATTACATGCAGCATTTCATATTTTGGATTTCTCATCACGTGGACAAAGTACTTTAGTTTTCTTCTTTTTATGATATTCAGTACTTCTCTTTCTTTGTTTAGCCGCTGAATTACCGCTTGATTTGTTACTCTGTTCATCCACAATATTTTCAATATTATGCGGTAAGCCCACATTTCAAAAGCCTTAATCCTTTTGCACATTGTTTCCGTGAGGGTCCATGCTTTCATTCCATAGAGTAAAATGCTGAACACATAGCAGCGTAATAAGCGTATTCTTAGTGCAATTTTAGCTTCCTGTTGTTTAGTACCTGTTGAATTTTTATAAATGATGTTCTCGCTTGCTATATTCTGCATTTCATTTCCTGTGGTAAGTCCCATTTTTCATTCACCCAGCAGCCTAAATATTTGTATGCTTGTGTAAGTACTCTCTGCACCATGTCTCCAGTTATTCTAATATCTGCTAAGTTATTAGCTATATTTTTGTTCTATTTTAGCGGTAAAAAACAGATAACCTATTGCTTCTTTTGCATAACATAAATTTTTATGGAAATTTACGATTAAGCCCATTTTACACCTTACTCCTTAAAAGTTATACGTGTCCGGTTTGCTCTTTTTTCGCTTAGGGGTGAAAACTATATTGTTAAACTAAACATACAAACAACAAATAATCGTATAGTCCATGTGGTGAGACCGCTCCCATCTGGAAAAAATTCTGATTCGATTTCTTTGCGGATTCCTAGTCAAAAATGTCCCCTTTAAACAAAGGTGAAGGATGCCGGGCAAAATTTTTGGGCAGAAATTGTTTAAACAATTTTTTTAAACAAATACAAAAAATCACCTATTTTTGCTATCAAAAATATTTTTTTAGGTTTTGTGGGCCATTCTAAAGGTATCTTGTCATTTTTTTCCAAAGTTTTCGAGTTACAGGCGATTTAAAAGCTGAATAATGCGAAAATAAGCATTTTCGAGATTTAAAAACTTATATTTAAATTAGGATTTTTGAGGTTGCCATGCCATCATCATCATTGGCTCGACAGCCCTTTCTGGGTCTTGGCCTGTTCCAGGATTCTTCTCCACTCTGATCTGTTTCGTGCTTTTTTTCTCCAGTTTTTTATTTTTAAGGTTTTTATATCATTTTCTATTTGTTCTAAATATCTCAGCTTCGGTCTTCCTCTTGTTCTTTTTCCTACTGGCATCTGTTTGAATATTTTGTTTGGTATTTCGCCCTCTTCCATTCTTTGTACATGTCCCATCCAACGCAGCCGTCCTATTTTAATGAATGTTATGATATCCGGATCCTGGTATATTTCGTATAGCTCAAAGTTGTACTTTCTTCGCCAAATTCCATTTTCTTTTGTGCCCTTATATATGTGTCGCAAGATTTTTCTTTCAAAGGTGGCTAGCAATGTTTCCTCTCTTTTAGTGAGTGTCCAGGTTTCTGAGCCGTATATGAGTACCGGTCTTATTAAGGTTTTGTATATTTGGCATTTTGTTTTCCTTGCGACGTTGTCTGATCTTAGTTGCCGAATTAAGCCATGGTAACTTTTATTGGCAATAAATATTCGCCTCTTCACTTCCTCTGCTACGTTATTATCAGATGTGACTAGGGATCCCAAGTATGTACAGTTTTTTACCCCCTCAATGTTGCATTCTCCTATTGTTATATTTTGTGGCTGCCTTATTTCTGTGTTTTTACTTACCTGCATATATTTTGTTTGGTTCTGGTTGATTTTAAGGCCACTATTTTGTGCAGCTTGTTCTATTTGATTGAATGCCTCTATCATTTCTCTTCTTGATCTTGCGATTATGTCAACATCATCTGCAAATGCTAGTATTTGCACGCTTTTATTAATTATTGTTCCTCGAGTATTGACTGTTGTGTCCCTCATTATTTTCTCGAGTACGATGTTGAACAAGATGCATGATAGAGCGTCTCCCTGGCGTAGTCCCTTTTTCACATCTATTGTTTCCGTTAGTTCGTTTTGTATCCGGATTTTACTTTCTACTTTTAGAGATTCTTTTATCAGTTCTATTAGTTGTGTTGGTATATTAAATTCTTTCATTGCTTTTATTAAGAATTCTCGGTTTATGTTGTCATATGCGCTTTCGAAGTCTATGAAGAGATGATGTGTGTCGATGTTATGTTCACTTGTTTTTTTCGAGGATCTGTCGCAGAACAAATATCTGGTCTATTGTTGACGTCTGTCTACAGAAGCCACTTTGGTACCTACCAACTATTTTTTCAGCGTGTGGTCTAAGTCTTTCATAAATGACGTTGGACATTATTTTGTATGCTGCATTCAGCAGCGTGATTCCACGGTAGTTTCCACATTCTAACTGATTCCCTTTTTTATGTAATGGTACAATAATACCACTATTCCACTCCGCTGGTAGCTGTTTATTTGACCATATCTTTGTTATCAATTCATGTATTGTTTTTTGTAGTGCGTCTCCTCCTTCCTTCAGTAATTCCGATGCTACTTGATCCGATCCCGGTGATTTATTGTTCTTTAATTTGTCTACTGCTGTTCTAATCTCGGCTATTGTTGGTGGACTTTTTGTCTGTTGTCTGCTTGGTGTAATGTTATATCAGGGTTCGTCTCACTCCCATCTCCTTCAAGCTTTTCCGTGAAATGTTCTGTCCATCTTCTTAGTATCTCTTGCTGTTCTGTCAATATATTTCCTTCCTTATCTCTACACATCGTCGTTCTCGGTTTGAAGTCTTTTCTGCTTTTGTTCAGTTTCTGATAAAATTTTCTTGTCTCTGTCGATCTACTTAGTTCTTGCAGTTCTTGAAGTTCTTTGTTCATATATTCTCTCTTTTTTCTTCGGTGAGTTTTCTTTTCTTCTTTGCCTAGTTGTTTATATTCTTCCTCTGCTTGTCGGGTTCTGTGCCCCTGTTTCATCAGTAAATATGCTCTGTTTTTTATGTCTGTTATAATCTGACATTCTTCGTCAAACCAGTCATTCGTTCTTGTTCTTCTTTCTTTACCTTCTATGCCTAATACTTCTTTAGCTGTCTCTTTTATGATTTCTCTGCACTCTTCCCACTCCTTATTTGGGTTTTCATGTTTTGGTCTGTTTTCTAGTTTGATGCTTATCTTTTCTTTATACTCTTTATTTTTGTTTGTTTCTTTCAGTCCTTCTACCTTGTATCGTTCATGTTTAGAGCCTCTTTCCTTTTTGATGTTTGAAATTCTAGCCCTTACTCTACTTTCGACCAGGTAGTGATCAGAATCCGCATTTGCCCCTCTTCTGGTGCGGACGTTTATTATATTCAATTGGTGTCTCGAGTCTACAATAACATGATCTATCATATTTACTGTCAGTCCATCTGGGGACTTCCAGGTACCTTTGTGTATATCTTTGCGAGCGAAGTATGTGCTAGCAATCACCATGTTAAGTGATCTTGCTAGGTTTATTAACCTATTGCCATTGTCATTTGATTGCTCATGGAGACTGTGCCTACCTATTGTGGGTTGGAATTGCTGTTGTCGTCCAACTTTGGCGTTTAGGTCTCCATAGATTATTTTTATATCATTTTTTGGGCATGACTGATATGCGGACTCTAGTTTATCATAAAACTGTGTATTTGAAGAGTTAAAGGACGTTTCTTTAACTACAGTCTAATTAATGCGCATGCCCCGACAGAAGAAAAAGAAGATGAAATTAAAGAAGAGTTTTATGATGAACTAGGTTGCCATGTGATTAAATTAAAATTTAGACATTCATTTTCAAGATTCTGAAGAGAGATCGGGTCTACCTTCAACTTGTACCTTGGTTTTTAGATTGTTAATTATGCGTGTCCATCCGATTTTTTTGCCGGTGCGCCGCGCTCTTTTTCAATAATCTCCTATTTTCCTCCGAAGAACATTTTTTGCAAATGGAAGCACATGGAAGCAATGCTTCCCTTGCTTCCATGGACCGTACGCCCCTGTATACATTGTAAATTATGATTCGGGAGTGCTCCTAGTAGTATTTAACGTGTCTTGGTTTGTTTATTTCTACTGCATCTTGATTGTAAATTTAATATAAGTAGTTGTGGTAATTATTATTTCATTATTATTTATGTTTTACTGTATTTATAAAATGAGCTGGACTTCATATGTATGAATTTGGTGTTTTTTTCATCTAAATCGAATTGCTCGATTTCTATATCGGGTTTATTAGCTATTGGGTTATAGCACCGGGATATATCTATATTTTGTGGATCTGTAGTAAATCGTAGGAGTGTTAATCTGTTTGTGTATAGTATGAAGTTCATAACTGTATACTGAACTTTCGAACTCCTATGAACGATAAAGCCTAATTCCATTTGGATGGGTTGGTAAATCGTTACCTGAATACTACGTTATGATTGATAATATATTTTCCTGATTTTACATACATATACATTCCCGCATAGATTCCTGCTATGAGCATACTCCTGACGTTCCATGTTCCGATCTTAGTAGTTTTAAGGTCGCCGCAGATTATCATGCACTCATCGTTTCCAGCACGTAGCGTAGTCTCCGAAAAACCTGATTTTACAAAGAGGTGTCTGATACGATACGTTCCGGACAGTGTGAGTTGTTCATATTTAAAACCATTAAAATCAATAAACTAAACGCTACGTGCTGGAAACGATGCGTGCGTGATAATCTGCCACGACCTTTACACGTTTATACTTTCGGGTCTTTCATCGTGGAGATTCTTCACATCTTTGCATCTAATGACCATGTATGGTCCGCCACAGAATAGCACTCCACCAGAGCCGGATTTAAGACAGTGTGAGCCCCTGGGCACAATTGGTGTGAGGCCATACCTCCTACCATTAAAAAAAATGTTGTTATAACAATGGTGTACAGCCAACTACAGGGTTTTCCCTTTTAGAAATAAAAAAAAATGTTGATCTACATACTTTTATAAATATATTTTTAAATAATAAAAAATACAAGTGCTGTATCTTGTTACACTAAAATATTAAAAATAAACACAGTAAAATGTATGGTTAAAGACCGGGTACTTTTCGAGATTTTTTAATTAAAATTCCTTGATTATGTCGGACATGTCTTGTTGCTTTAAGACATCGTGTTTAATGCTCATTATAGAGAGATGATTCAAACGCTATTGGGTCATCATAGACCGAAGTCGATTTTCAATTAACTTAAATTTTGAGGATGATCTCTCTACACTGCAGTTAGTGAGCATCAGAACTAAATATAAACGAAGTGCCACCAGTGGTGTCATGGTGCCGGAACGCCGTTCCGGCACTGGTTAAGATAAGAAAAAGAAATAAATAGAGAATTTAGATTTTTTAAACAAAAATTAGCAGTGCGTTCCGGCACTGCTAATTTTGCCATAACACCACTGAGTGCCACCACAGCGTTTGAAAATGCATCATTCAAATTATTTTCTTTTAACAGTCGGTATATTTGAAGTTCTTTACTTATATTATGATGATGATGATGATGAGCCAATTTCCTCTAAATAAATTGTACCAGTTCGACACCTAGGTTTTCATCTAAATCATTTCTATAAATGTCAGTAAGCCTCAGTGAGTTAAATTTTCCAAATAATGTAAAACTCCAAAATTGGAATGAATGGATTCATATGCAGAAAGCCTCTGACTCAAAGAGGAAATGAAGTGAACTATAATGGCGATAAAAATTTTTAGTCCTAAGCTTCTCTGATATTGTCATTTCAGTCTCTGAAATATTCCTTAAAAGAATATAAATTCTGTAAGTGATCTAAGTGATCTAAGTGCCTCTTCTCCTGAGTGAAGGTCAATATTTGGATCTTGGAGAATACGACTTGTGCTGTTTGTCCTCTATAAGATTTCATTCCAAAATTTTGCAAATATTCCTGTTTCAGTAAACACATTCGGTTATACAAACCATTCGCATTGTTACGAGGTTTAAATTGTTTCTCATTATTAAATTTAGTTTTTCAGTTTTTTGGCGATACTGAGACGTGTGTATGTCTGATCCTGACGGCTTAGACACCATTTGAAAGCTTAACTCAACACTATTGATTTGGTGTATCTGCGGTTCTTCTGTCTCTTCTTGAACCGAAGATATATACCCCCAAAAAATATTCCGTTTTGTACTTACCAAGTCCTATAGCTGGCTTATGGGTGGTCAAAAGTCACAAACTACACCGGTTCTGAATCGGCTCTGACCCCCTCTTCAAACACAGAAAAAAAAAATTCAGATCGGTTTAACTTTTCCAGCCACATACATACATATATATCCACAAACATTTCCCCTTTTTAAATAGAAATTGAGTCATGTTTCTGAACTCGGTAACTTTTTTAATGGTATAACCAATTTTCAAAATTAGACATGCGTTGGAAAGGTAATGATCAGTACTATTAGAAGTCGCAAAGGTCGGACTTAAATTTTCGAAGTTTTTGGGAGTTTCGGGGACGAGAACGAAAAACAGGCTCTAAATAGGCATAGGCGTAACCAGGATGATCGTAAGGGGGGTTACAACTACCTGAAAGGGGGGGTTACAACTACTGGAAGGCCTCTGAGGGCTATGGTGTTAAGCGTATAGAGCTTAAAGTACATCCCAATGGGGGGGGGGGTTATAACCCCCAAAACCGCCCCTGGTTACGCCTATGTAAATAGGAAGGGCCGTAAAATCCACACCCTTGGACCAAAATGGATGGTTGATATATGAATGGGTGAGTCTTTTCCTGAACTTTAAGATGGGATTTGGTACAATTTTCAAAGCAAGTCATTTGCATCGCTACGAATTTCAAATTGTTGCTCATTGTCTTGTAAAACTTTGGATAGTGCTCCTTTAATCTGATTATAACCTTTAACTAGTGCTTTTGCACTAGATGATAATCTAGTAGTATTTACTTTTAGAAACAATAATATTTCTGCCACGGTCGGCGTTGCTCTCACGTAAAGACGCAGCTTTTAAACATCCGATTAAGAAGTTGTATCTATATGCAGAGGAAGTGAAAATAGAGGAATTTCCAAGAAATCGAACAATGCTCAGCAGGACAACACTCAGCTGCAGCTTTTGCAACTAAATTTAGAGAGTGTGCCGCAAACACCATTGTAACGTGTGATCCAAAATTATTGTCACCATAGGTGGCTCTGAACGACAAATATAGCTATACAGTGCATGTCTATTCTTAATTCAGATATATTTACCAGTTTACGTCAACTTTGCAGTGTACGTCAACTTCAAGAAAAGTTAGGTTATGAAGAGATGTTGGTTGTTTGATTTTATTTATTATTGTTACTTATAATTTTGTTAATTCTTTTTATTTTTGATTAAAGTTCTGTGTTAAAGATTTTGACTGATTTTTTATGTTTTATAATGTTAATCAAAATTAATTGATAAGCCAATGATATAAATTGAGATTAAAAGAGGACATACGTAATTTTTTGCACGGCTAGCTTTGATCCCAATAATTTTGGATCGCTCGTTATTTTCCACTCATAACTGACGCGTTGTCGTAGGACTCTCCCGTGTAGTTTTTTCAAATCGATATCAACTTCCTGTAAGATGTCATTAGAGAATTAAATGTATTTTTTGCTTTATGACCGTGATTTGGCAAACATATGAGAAACCTTTCAACAGGAGTGAAATCTTCCATGTAACGAAATATCACAGTTAATTAATTGACAAAATTCAATGTGCTGATTTTTTAAAGTTTGGTGCTTTGTGGGGCCCCCAGAATGTGGGGGCCCCGGGCAGCTTCCCAGCCTGCCCGCCCTTAAATCCGGCCCTGCACTCCACAGCTAGTAGTTACAATACTTTACTAAATATATTAATACGATACGCTTCCATTGGACAATAAGAATAAAGTTTTATCATTTACCTAATTTTGTACTAAAACGTTTCAGATGAATATTTTGCATTAATGATCTTTCTTTTTCTGTTTCAGATCCGTTACAAGTTTAAATTACTCACTTCTTCAGTATTAAGAATCACAATTACACATCAGGTGATGCATCTACCAGTTTCAGTGCAAACTTGCAACGTTTCCGAAGAAGCGTGGCCAAAGTCCAGTATGGGAGAACCTCCATCAGTTTACCAAAACCCCGATCTGTACTGGTTCGAACACAAAATCCACGAGATCCAGGCAGAACATTCCGGTGAACTGGTGAGAACCGGTAGTCCGTATATTTTGTGCACGCAGTTGCCGAACCATTGGCGGTCGAACAAAACTTTGCCGATGGCATTCAAAGTGGTGGCTGTGGGGGATATCGGGGATGGAACTATCGTTACGGTTCGGGCAGGAAATGATGAGAACTGTTGTGCTGAACTCAGGAACTGTACAGCGGTTATGAAGAATCAAGTCGCTAAATTTAACGATTTGAGATTTGTCGGTCGCAGCGGAAGGGGTGAGTAATTGCTTTTTTAACCCTTTTTATGCGTTATCTCCTTGATAATGATGATGATGGTGGTGATGTTTCTCATGGAAACTAGTCCATTTGCCACAGATTTTTGCATGTTTATATTATCATATTTTAAGTTACATTAATTATGGTGTATTTACGAATTGAAACTGTTGCAAATCTAAATTATATATCCGGAAGCGTATAGATAGATGATTACATACGAGTTCAAATATTGATTTCTGATTGAGTGACAGGAGATGGGTTATGTTTACTGTATCTCGTCCTTGTAAAATTCTCGTCCGAACTGTGACGGGCATTTTGTATTTATAATGTATTAGGTATATAGTACCCAAAAAATCCATTTCCAACCTGGCTGCTCAAGTGTCCCGACAAAAACCTTATTTCTCTGGACTAGAAATCTTGTTTTCTTTGTACACTTCCACCCTTTATTTTGCCTTTAAGGATCATTTTTTGTCGTATTCTATATTGATTTCACCTCACTATATGTCCCAGATAAGACATTTTCCGGTATTTAACAGTCTTTAAATATTTAACTTTTTTTAAATAGTTCATGACTTTTATGGCGGTTTGCATTTTGCTCCAGTTCTTGACACACGTTATTTATATGGTTGTTTTTATCTCTGATGCACATACATTGTTATTTTCCTGCTTAGCTCCGCTATTTTTTGAGCGTTGTTTCCTGTTTATGTGGTATGTTGTAGCATAACTTACTTCTTCACTGCCATAAAAATCTAAACACTTATTTGGTTTAGGTTGATTCCATTTCCATTTCAAATCACTCAATTTTGGGTCAAACAAACTTTTGGATCTCCGATTTGTCTGAAAATTGGTATCTGTGGGATGTAAACATAAAATATTTAAGATCAAATTTTCTTCTTCTTCTTCTTCTTCTTCTTCTTCTTCTTCTTCTTCTTCTTCTTCTTCTTCTTCTTCTTCTTCTTCTTCTTCTTCTTCTTCTTCTTCTTCTTCTTCTTCTTCTTCTTCTTCTTCTTCTTCTTCTTCTTCTTCTTCTTCTTCTTCTTCTTCTTCTTCTTCTTCTTCTTCTTCTTCTTCTTCTTCTTCTTCTTCTTCTTCTTCTTCTTCTTCTTCTTCTTCTTCTTCTTCTTCTTCTTCTTCTTCTTCTTCTTCTTCTTCTTCTTCTTCTTCTTCTTCTTCTTCTTCTTCTTCTTCTTCTTCTTCTTCTTCTTCTTCTTCTTCTTCTTCTTCTTCTTCTTCTTCTTCTTCTTCTTCTTCTTCTTCTTCTTCTTCTTCTTCTTCTTCTTCTTCTTCTTCTCTTTTTTTCTCAAAATGTTATTTTAACCGATTTTACAGTGATTTGGTATTTATTTAAACAAATTTGCACTTTCTATCGTAAAGTATCAACAGAAAATATAATATTTTAATAGAAGGGACACAAAAATGTCATTATATGACATTACAACAAGTTATTTTAATTCAAAATAAGTTCTTGATCAAATTTTATAGTGTAGAAAACGTTAAAATACGTTTTTACATTTTCCTCCATTCCCAAAATACATCATAATCGATTTGGCTGAAAATTTGCACACATATAGCCAAAACATAGGACTTTAAGTGGTTAGAAGGATTTGAATTATATTACAATACCAAAAAAGTTACATGCAATACCATAGTCAAAAATATAAGCGTCTACTGTAAGTACAATTAATTCGGAAAATATCGACCTCACGACAAAAATTGTTAAAAAGAAATTGTAATAATAATTGTAAAAACGATTTATTTGGAACAATTTCAGTTTCTACCATTTTTGTCGAAAAGTTAAAAATGGCGGAGTTATTGAGCAAAAACAGTTCTTCTTTAAAATCAAGATGGCGGCTAACGTAACGGAGGAATTCATTCGCGATTTTAAATTTAGGCTACTATTGACCCCTAAAGATTAGACAAATAAAATTTTGGTCAGCTCGGCATGCAAAGTCAAATGATATCCCGACTGGACTAATATACTTTTGAGTCTGATATTATTGCATGTAACTTTTTTGGTATTGTAATATAATTCAAATCCTTCTAACCACTTAAAGTTCTATGTTTTGGCCTTAGATTAACGAAACGATTTCGTTAAACTAAGGTTTTGGCTATCTGTGGGCAAATTTTCAGCCAAATCGATTATGATGTATTTTGGGAATGGAGGAAAATGTAAAAAAACGGTATTTTAACGTTTTCTACACTAAAAAATTTGATCAAAAACTTGTTTTTAATCAAAATAACTTGTTATAATGCCATATGACATTTTTAAGTCCCTTCTATTAAAATATTATGTTTTCCATTGATACATTACGATAGAAAATGCAAATTTGTCCACAAAATAGATTAGTCCACCAACTGGTAAATAGCTTTAATGATCAACAATATTACCCATTGACTATTTTCTTCTTTTTCATGTGCTGTGATCGATTATCGAGAGTTGGCTAGCAAATTGGCTATAGTAATTTTGTTGACGGCAGCTCGGAAAAGGCATGCAGAGGATCTGTTAAACCATTCTCTCAGGTTTCTCAGCCATGACGTTCTTCTTCGACCTGACTCTTTTCTTCCGACTACCTTGCCTTCTACTATTAAATGGAGTATATTATATATCTCTGGGTGTCGCAAAACATGACCAAAATATTCAAGTTTGCGATTTTTAACTGTTCTGACGACTTCCGTAACTTCTCCCATCCGATGCTAAACAACTTCGTTACGAAGTCTATCGACCCAACTTATTTGTAGGATTCTCCGAGACACTCAGATCTCAAAGGCTTCCAGTTTCTTGAGAAGTGTATCCGTTAAAGTCCAACCTTCGACACCATACAAAAGAGTAGAGAACACATAACATCTCACTAATCTAATTTTCAGACTAAAAGTAATATTGTTTCCACATAACAGTTTTTCCATCTTAAAGAATGCAGCCCTGGCCTTTTCTATACGTATTCTAGTTTCTTTGCTCATGTCCCAGTTCTCATTTAGATTACAACCATTGAATATATATGTAAAAAAGTCAAAAATCGTTTATTATCGAATAAGGAATTAAAAACTCTTGAAAATTGAGTTCTAGTAGCAATCTCTTTTCGTTTAAAAGAATAATTAAAAAGCTTATCACCTCACAGTGGTTGAACAGAAAGGTGGATAAATTTTTAAGAAGATGTAATAAATAAAATCGACCTGTTTGAGGATTTCTCTTAAAACATAAAATAGTAAAGCCAAAAATAACTGGTCCTATTACTAATTAATGGACTGCGCTTGCGCTGTATAATTTTTCTATATTTTAATAATAGTTTTTAGGAAAACCGAAAATTTGAATAAAGTTTTCATTTTATCTAATTAGGGGAGTGCATTTAGATTTTCACTTCGGAAAAAATCAAACAAGATACTTAGAACTTTTTGTAATTTCATTAAGAAATGTTTTATAAACAACATATCAAAAAGTTCTACTCGAGAAGTGGGTGCTTCATTTTTTATTAAACAAATGAACTACGAAGTTTGATGTTTTTTTTAAATAACTCCGAAAATATAAAGTTTAGAACAAAACTGACTTAACCATTGAAAAATTCAGAAAATTTTACAAAAAAAACCTTACATAAATAATTTTCTAAAATTAAATCTGTATCTTCTATAATTTTTTATTTATAACGCTAAAGCCACCCTTCTCACAATCATTGGCGCACTGTAAACTAGCGTACGGCGAAGTGCACGGTTGAGTTATTTTAATGTAATTCTTTAACTAATGGATCAAATGAAATTTTACAAATTGAACCTAAAAGAAGAATAATTAAGCTATCTTATGATTATAATAAAAAGAAATAAAATGTATGGGCATAAGTACGGTGGGGGCGGAAAATACATGAATTACATGAATTTTGTTTAAAAATGATTTAAAAATGTGTAACTAATACAATTTTTCTTATAAAACCCTTAATTTTGCACAACTTACCTTTCAAGCATCGTACTGAATGCTGTTTCATTAAAAAAAAAGTAAAAGTGATAATAAAATAGTTATCATAATAATTGTAATAAAATGATGATAAATATCCGTAATTTGAGAAAAAATTGAAAAAAAATTTCGATTAGAATAATGTAATTGTACATTTAAACATAGTTTTTAATTTCAAACAACTTTTCATAATAGCATTTTTTTATATTCTGAAATCTAAAGGTACTCTACTCTTTAACAAAATTCATATTTTTGACATAACTCGTATTAAATTGATAAAATTTGATATCTGATGGTTGAGGTTTAGATTTTTGACTATCCAGAGCATTTTATGAAGAATAACTTTTTTTCGTAAAATTGATAATAAAAAAGTTTTCCATGTGGTTCCTAGCTACGCAGACATACTGTATAAGAGCTTCTGTATAAGAATTTTCAGATTGCAATGCCATATTCGGATTCAGTATAATCATAAACAAAATAGAAACATATTTTGTTTACAGGAACAGAAGCATCAAAGTAAAATGATGAATTTAACGATATTTTTAAAATTAATAATACAAAACAATTGTTATTGTTTAAACAATTAATAAACAATTAGCGGCCAAATCCGCGAGTAGAACTTTTTACTTTAAGATGTGTATAAACTAACAAAAAAAGTTTTAGAAAAATATAAGCTTGTTTGAATTTTTCCGAAACAATGCATGCTTTCGTTCTAATTGCACTCCCCTAAATTATTTGGCAGCATTTTCACAAGAGCCTGTAAAACTAAAATAACATAATTGTGCTTAGAAACATCAAAACGGGTTAATCTTTCTTCAAAACTCAACAGTAAGTAAAAATACGTAATTAACAAACAGGAGCTTGAAATTAGTAACATATTTGATGCTTTTTTTTTTCATAATTTGATGAAATTGTCGAAAAAAAACTGAGCTAACCAACTCTTTCAAAAATTTAATGAAATGAAATTACTCACGCAAGGGGGTCAAAGAATTCTTAATCTTTATTCCATGCCCACCACGCATCACTAAGGAATATTCGTTTGGCGAATGCCACATGTGACTCCAATTATTGTAATTTTTCTTCATGGATGCGGTAAAATACGAGTACGACATAATATCTACAAATATTGGGCATGTCGCGTGCCATGTGCGGTAAGACAACTGCAACTCAATTTTTAATGAAGATCTGTCTTGAATTTTGTTACTTCTTAGTCGATAATTCATGCTATGATAAATATACAGGGTCTCAAAAGCTATTCATCATCCAAAATTTTCGCTATTATTAACTCTTTTCAGAAACTATGATTGATTACCAAATTAGCAGAACATGAGATAACTTTGAAAAAAGAAGAGCAATAAATTTTTTCTTGGAACATTAAATTTGCATTTAATTCGGAGAATACTTTGGCATTCAATTATAAATGATTCATCAAATTTTTGAACTACTGTTTTGCTAGCTTGATTATCAAGTTAGCAGAACATGCGATAACTTTTAAAAAAGAAGAGCAATACATTTTTTCTTAGAACATTAAATTTGCATTTAATTCAGATAATACTTTGGCATTCAATTGTAAATGATTAATCAATTTTTGAACTACTGTTCTGCTAGCTTGCTTATCAAGTTAGCAGAACATGCGATAACTTTTAAAGAAGAAGAGCAATAAATTTTTTCTTGGAACATTAAATTTGCATTTAATTCAGAGAATACTCTGGCATTCAATTATAAATGATTTATCAAATTTTTGAACTACTGTTCTGCTAGCTTGATTATCAAGTTATCAGAACATGCGATAACTTTTAAAGAGGAAGAGCAATACATTTTTTCTTGGAACATTAAATTTGCATTTAATTCAGAGAATATTTTGGCATTCAATTCTAAATGATTCATCAAATTTTTGAACTACTGTTTTGCTAGCTTGATTATCAAGTTAGCAGAACATGCGATAACTTTTAAAAAAGAAGAGCAATACATTTTTTCTTAGAACATTAAATTTGCATTTAATTCAGATAATACTTTGGCATTCAATTGTAAATGATTAATCAATTTTTGAACTACTGTTCTGCTAGCTTGCTTATCAAGTTAGCAGAACATGCGATAACTTTTAAAGAAGAAGAGCAATAAATTTTTTCTTGGAACATTAAATTTGCATTTAATTCAGAGAATACTCTGGCATTCAATTATAAATGATTTATCAAATTTTTGAACTACTGTTCTGCTAGCTTGATTATCAAGTTATCAGAACATGCGATAACTTTTAAAGAGGAAGAGCAATACATTTTTTCTTGGAACATTAAATTTGCATTTAATTCAGAGAATATTTTGGCATTCAATTATAAATGATTTATCAAATTTTTGAACTACTGTTCTGCTAGCTTGATTATCAAGTTAGCAGAACATGCGATAACTTTTAAAGAAGAAGAGCAATACATTTTTCCTTGGAACATTAAATTTGCATTTAATTCAGAGAATACTTTGGCATTCAATTATAAATGATTTATCAAATTTTTGAACTACTGTTGTGCTAGCTTGATTATCAAGTTAGCAGAACATGCGTCAACTTTTAAAGAAGAAGAGCAATAATTTTTTTCTTGGAACATTAAATTTGCATTTAATTTACACTTAATTATGGTATAAGAATAAATGTGTTCTGCTGACTTGCACGTCTCGTTTGGTCTCGCCAAACACGAATTTACCGGCTATCACTATTTAAACAGATTCTGATCTCGCATGAAAATCGTACAAAATTCCAAAACTGTTGAGGGAGCTGTATGTGTTCTTGAGCCTACTGGACGCGGTGCAAAACATGTCTAGGCTGTAGCTGAGGAACTCTTATTGGGTGACTACCCCTCAAAATTTACTTTAAAATTCTTCTTCTTATTGTAGCCAATAACGATATTCCGACTCCTGTAGCATGCCTGAAGTCTCTTTGGAGGGCTGGTACAGATATAGAAGAATAAAACTATCAATAATTATTTTGTTGCTGTGAATAGTTCTGTATACAGGGTGTTTCATTAATAATTGTCCATATGGTAACTGGAGAAACCTTAGCACAAAATAGAAAATACGAAGATTTAAGCTAAAACACTTAAATAAAATGTGGTTCTTTACTGAGTTACAGGGTGTTTTATCTACAACTAATTTTGCTCAGCATTTTAAAACTATTCGACGTATCCTTTTCAGACTTGGCAGGAAGTATAGGTACTGTACCAACTACTAAATTATGTTAAACAAACGTTTCTGGCTATTAACAGAGGCGAACGATGGGGGAAAGTAAATGGTTGACCCTTTCCAAATTCTACGCCACTGGCGAAATTGCTATTTTAGTTCAATTTTTGGATTCTCCAATAATTTCTATGAAAATAATATACTCTTCATTCGTAACGA
Organism: Diabrotica virgifera virgifera; assembly: GCF_917563875.1. NCBI lineage: Eukaryota > Metazoa > Arthropoda > Insecta > Coleoptera > Chrysomelidae > Diabrotica > Diabrotica virgifera. The sequence goes on along the minus strand of NC_065443.1, from coordinate 142,826,256 downwards.
TAAAGTCATTAATTTTCGAGATTTTTGAAGTTAAAAATGAAACGAGACGGTTATTTTGATTAATGTATTGTTTCGCTTCATTTTTAATTTCAAATATCTCGGAAACTTATCATTTTATCGTTACGAATGAAAATATATTATTTACATAAAAAGTATTGCAAAATCAAAAAATTACACTAAAATAGCAATTTCGTCAGTGGCGTAGAATTTGGGAAGGGTCAACCTGCCACTATCCCCTGTCGTACGCCTCTGGTAGTAGCTAGAAACGTTTATTTATCTTAATGTAGTAGGGTGTACAATAAGAAAGTATTGGAGAATCTAAAAATGGAACTAAAATAGTAATTCCTCCAGTGGCGTAGAATTTGAGATGTGTCAACCATTCACCATCCCCTGTCGCACGACTCTGGTAGTAACTAGAAACGTTTGTTTATCATAATTTAGTAGGGTGTCTAGTAGTCGCACTTTCTGCCAAGTATGAAAAGAATACGTCGAATAGTTCTAAAATGCTGAGCAAAAATAGTTTTTAAATTTTTAGATAAAACACCCTGTAACTCAGTACGGAACCACATTTTATTTAAGTGTTTTAGGTTAAATCTTCGTATTTTGTGCTAAGGTTTTTCCAGTTACTGTATGGACAATTATTAATGACACACCCTGTATAGATAGATCGTTGTAATATTCTGCCATAAAAACTGCTATAATGTAATTCCAAATCGAGTGTACCGTGTACCTAGTTCTTTTTTTTTTTAGATATTTTTCTCCTGTTTTAATATCCATTTCTCCGATGAATGCAGCTTTTTCATGCACAGGAATGTAAATTGCCACAATTACCGCCATTGATCTAATTTAAATCGGAGAATTATCTACGAGGTGCATACACAGTAAAAGCAATAATTAAATATTATATTAGCTTCCTTGATTCGATATAATATTATTAGCGAAGAACATTCAATGTGTGGACAGAATGATGCTCCTCCTCATTATGCTTTAATTGGTCGTCAGAATAGGTCTGGATCCAGCGTACCAAAAAAAAGTTGATTAATAGCAAGCTGAAAATTTGTAAATAGCTTAACGGTGTCTAGTCGGACAAACTTTGATGAACGGGAACACTGGAACAGAGGAAGTTTTAATTGTGGAACGTAATTTTAATTGTGGAACGGGTCATCCTGACAAGTTTATGATTATGAAATCTAGCAGGTTGTTTTTAAGTTCATTCAATAACGAACTTTAATATAATATATGAAAAAAATATGTTGGGCATTTTAATAAGTCCGACACGTAGAACATGTCAAATGAGAGGAATTATATTGGTGGCACAGTACATAGCAGTCTGATTTTTGCTTGAGAGTTTAATGAAAGAGTACAATTGGAAGTTCTGTCCGACAAAATACATGGGACGTTTTCGTAGTCTGACGTTCGAAACCTGTAACCTGTTCCACAATTAAAACTTCCCCTTTTCCAGTGTTCCCGTACATCAAAGTTTGTCCGACTAGACACTGTTAAGGTATTAACAAATTTTCAGCTTGATATTAATAAACTTTTTTTGGTACGCAGGATCCAGGCCTAGAACCAATGTTCTCTAATGCAGTGGGTTACGGTCACCAGACTGGCCGTCATTTGTTCGAAAAAGTTTAGAACAAAATCTTTATGATTTGTATGGTAAACTAGATAATAAGCTAGCATCATTTAGATTTTGAAATATAATTTTTAACAAAATATTAGGCAGACATGAAAATTTAAAGATTGTTGCAGAGATAATTTTTTTTATTTAGCTAAATAAATCGACAACTAATGGCCATTGGCATGGTATAGTAGATTTTGCAATCAGATACCAAGTGTAGTGTGAAGTGTGTGTGTTGAGTGAATGTCTTGTTACTTTGAAAAGTCGACTTCATTGTCTTTACAAAGACAATGAAGACGCAAAGAGACGCTAATTGTATACGAACGTCTGCGGTCTCTCCGGTGAGTACCGATCCCACAAGGATAGAAACTATTTTCACATATTAATTAAAAGTAAGTGGAAAAATGTTTTGTAGTGAGTGGTGAAGTGTTGAATTAAAAAAAGTGTCACAGCGGGTAATGTAGACTAGCGCGAAACCTCATACTATGTTTTCTGTATTTTTAAAATTTAAATAATATTTTTAGAATTGAATACTTCTTCTTCTTCTACGGCACTACAGCCCAAATTGAGCCTTGGCCTCCTTTATTTTTTGCCTCCACCCTTGCCTGTCTGTGGCTGCTCTTCTCCATACACGGACTCCTAAAAGGGCTTGTGCGTCGCTGTTTACTGTGTCTTCCCAGCGCTTTCGTGGCTTCCCAACCGGTCTCTTTCCTTGCATTCTAGCATTCAGTGCTCGTTTTGGTAGCCTATCCTCTCCCATTCTTATCACATGTCCGGCCCATTGCAATCTTTGTAATCTAATGAAGTCTGACAGGGACGTTTCCTTATAAAGTTGATAAAGCTCGTTGTTGTATCGACTTCTGAAGATTCCGTTTTCCCTCACAGGTCCTAGTATTCTCCTAAGTACTCTCCTAAGAATTGAATACAATAATTTTATTATTTAGGGCCGGCGTAGCTCAGGCGGTAGTAGGTATGCTTGGCTCAAGTGCTGGTAGGCCGGGGTTGAAATCCCACCGCCGCGCGCCGGCAAGAACAACTAGACATTTTTAAAAATGTCTATAGGCAGGCCCCAGGTCTATTCGGCCTGAATAAAATGAGTACCTTGGTGAAACCAGGGGTAATAATAGGCGGTTGAAGCGTAGCACTGGCCCTGTTACCTTCCTTGTATACCGTAGGCCCTAGATACATATAGCAGACTACCCTGCTATAATGCCAAAGCCACGTCAGCGGTATAAAACGGGAGAAAGATTTACCCATACGGCTCACACTCCCTCTAGGGGGAAAATTGACTCATCCCAGATACCTACGGTATCAAAAGGATTGAGCTCTGGTGACTTGGTATGCTGGTAAGCCCTAGGTGACTTGGTATGCTGGAGTATCTCCCAGAAATTTTCGTACACATCTGGCCGTCGCGACTAGTACAGCTTTCTGCATGGTCTTATAAATGTGTTCATTTAGACCCAACTTTTTTATGTGTTCGAGGAGGTTCTTCGGAATGACTCCAGTAGTAGACATAATAATAGGTATAGTCTGGGTACTTTGCATTCTCCATTGTCTTCGTATTTGAATTTCCAGATCTCGATACTTGGCGATCTTTTCAGTAAATTTAGTACGTAGACTATTGTTGTTAGGTATCGCCACATCAATTAGTGTTGTTTGTCTTGTTAATTTATTAACTAGGACGAGATCTGGTCTATTGTATGCCACTGTTTGATATGTGAGTACAGTGCGGTCCCAGTATAGCTTGTAGTTTTCATTCTCAAGCATACTCTGAGGGACGTATTGATAATATGGGAGATGGTCCGTCTGAAGAAGTCTCAGCTTGATAACTATCTCCTGATGAAGAATCTTTCCTACTGAGTCATGCCGTTCCTTGTATTCAGTTGCAGCAAATGCCTGACAGCCCCCTGTAAGATGTTGGATGGTTTCTTGGGTTCGACATCAATATCGGCATTTGTAATTTTTAGTTGGTATAACCTGATCCTGAATGGCTAGTAATGAACCTTCCGTTTCACGGAACATCTTTCAAACGGGAGACTTTTATTATATTTATTATTTTTTTAATTAATTCCCCGACACTTTTAGCTGGCTAGCTGGCATTCGATCTGCCCAAAACCTAAATTATATAAAGGAGAGTTCTGACGGGTACTCGAAGTCCTTCAAAATATGGGTGCTACTATAGTATGCGGTCTACCTCGAGGGTGCGATCTACATGAAGGATTTGCACAAAATAATGAAATGCAAGAGAAAAATCGTTGTATAAAAGTTATAGAATTTTTTTTTATTTACAAGTAATACATACGGAGTAATACATACAAAAATTTGGAGCAAAATAAATGTATTGGGCCATTTTATTTGAAAAGATGGGTTGATATTTGCGCATATTCTGTATGCGCAAATATATAATAGTAGTAATATAAAGGTTTATTAGTAATTAGCAATAAACATTTCGCCTACAAAGGGGCCCTTCATTATTGTGTGCAAACCCTTCTGAAAGAAAAGTATGGTGATTAGCCGCACATGTATATTGTACTCGTATACAGCACCGACAAAAATAATCTTTACAATGTGAATTAAACGTATAAGTCAAAAGAATTATAATTTTAATTTTACAAATTAATACTTTGTCTTATCAATTTACTATTTTAGTTGGGAATAAGCCACAAAGTTACTAAAATAGCAAATTGATATGGCAAGTTAAATTATTATTAGGTATTAAGTATTAATTTGTAAAGTTAAAATAATAATTCTTATGATTTATGCGTTTTATTCACTTTGTAAAGATGTTTTTTTCGGTATTGTAATATAATACAGCTTATATATCGCATCCCTCGGAATACCGCAAGCTATAGTAGAGACGCGACGGTAGACCGCATACTATAGTAGCTCCAAAAATTGTACCGATACATATTGGATAAATCTTCTTACATTTACTGCACCAAAAACCATGGTTTAATTTTGTAGCTGCCTTTTTGATGACTGCACATAAACATCGACAATTTTGAATTTTACATTTAAATTGTTCTTTAATTAATCCAACATTTTGTAAACATTAAATAAATCCTTCTTCTTCTTTAAGTTCCATCTTCTATCGAAGGTTGGAAATCATCATGGCAATGCGGACCATGTTGACTACCGCTCTAAACAGCTCTGCACTACTGCATTGGAACCATTCCCGTTTCCCGTAAGTTCTTAAGCCAGGATGTTCTTCGTCTTCCCACAATTCGCTTTCCTCGGCCAATAAATCCGCATCATTTTTTTTTGTATTTGTTATATCAATAATAGTAAACACTGCCATTTTGTCAGAATAAAAGCAAAACATAAATGAAACTGATTTTAAACTGTTGTTTCACATTGTGAAAAAGTTGTACATTACATCATTTAAAATGTTTCAACGAGAAAAATTGGTAACCTTGCACAGACGGTGTCATAATTCAAGGCAAATGTCATACTAAAGACAGCAAAATATTAATTACTTAACAAAATTAATTATTTTCATGAATATCAACCACTATTTCATTATAATCCAGCATTCTAATAAGGATTATTATATTTGTTTATAATATGTTGTATGATGGACTCCCCTTGTCTAGTAAATTGACTCCTCCTACTATTTCGTGTCATGACGATCTGCTCTGTATTTTACTATAGAGAAAGTATAAAAGCTTCGCTTCAATGACAAAACATAGTCAGTCCTCTTTTAGTCAAAATCGACGGGTTGAGATTTTCAAAAATTTTGACTCAGTTTTTTCAGAAGGGCTCTGTTTTGATTTCGCTTCTTCTTTTTCTTGATGTATATTCTAAAATTAAAACATTCGTCTCTACCCGTGACGAATGTTGGCGATCATCATGACAATTTTAATCTTATCTGCAGCAGCGGGAAAAAGCTGCACATATGTGTTGAACCAGGTTCTGTGATTCTTTAACCAGGATGTTCTTCTTCTTTCTGGAGTTCGCTTTTCAAATATTTTTCCTTCCAGGATAGCTTACAAGAAGGTATATCTGGATTTATTTTACATAATATGTTCGAAGTATTGTTTTCGGGATTTGATGGTGGTCAGTACCTCTCGCTTTTTCTTCTTTCTTCTGATGACCTCCTCATTTGTCACTTGGTCAGTCCACGGGATTTTAAGTACTCTCCAACCCTAATAACACCAAACATTCAATGTACGTTCCTAGAATGTACACACAGGACATTGAAAACATTCCTGGAATGTCCTCAAAAGCACAAGAACGTCCCCTTAATGTCCCAGGAAAGTCCTGTGTCAGCATTTTAAATATTCCTTGATTGTCTTGTTTTAGAACATTCCATGAATGTCTACGACTTTGGACATTCACAGTATATTTTTTTGACATTCCCTGGATATAGTCGCTGATGTGACATAATACCTCCGATTTGTTTTTTCATGAGTTTTGTAACAGAGACTAAAAACTTTTTTTACAGTCACCCCCTGTTTTCATATGATATTTTCTGACATGTTTTGTAGTAAATTCAACTATCTATTTACTACAAACCATGTCAAAATTTACATGTAAAAACAGGAGATTACCCTAAAAATGGTTTTTCGTCTCCTACAAAATTCATGAAAAAGCAGATAAGAGCTATTGTCACATCACCGACGATATATCAGAAGTATATGTGGCCATACCAAATAATACATCCTTGATAAATATAAACATTTTTATTGCACAAAATCTTGTCATATATTTTTTTCCATAATCATCACTACGATGATGATTCATTGTATTGAATTGTACTTACAATTACAATCTGGTCATAACTGACCAATGAGCAATTTTAATTTAACCTACATTACTACTGTTCCTTAAAATGAAGAGCTTACCCCATAGCGTCTCTTATCTAATCTAACAAGATCGTGCACCATTCTAACATACACAGGCACACAAGCACTATGCTCTGCTTTTCACTATCACCTATCACTCAAACGAGTTCAAAAGGCTTTGTCCTCTTCAATCTTCTAGTTTGCCCAGTAGTATCGAGGAGCTGGATTTTCTCAATATTCTTGTACTTATGAAGTTGTTGCTCGTGACTTCCTGCCATCTTCTTGATGCTTATATCCAGATTCCATTTCTAGGTCCTTATGGAGATCACTGTTTGTCACATACCAAGGAGCATCTACAATATTTCTCAGTATTTTGTTCTGGAATCTTTGTATAATTTTTATATTATTTGGTCTAGTACACCCCCATAGTGGGCATCCATAAGTGCCCATCTAGTACCCCCCATAGTGGGCATACAGGTCTTAATATTTGTTTATAAAGTAATAACTTATTATGCATCCACAATGTGGAGTTTCTTCCAACACTAGCCAATACATACACTTTTTATATCTTTCTTTTGCCTTTCATAGCCACAACGCTATACGTTTCCTTCCTGGATTTTTTGTAGACCACGTTCAGCTGATTCTAAAAAAATTAAAATGAATGGTAATTTTTCTATTCTTTACAATTAAAAATAAAAAAAATAGGTACTATTTACAGGTAATAATATGCAAAAATAATTCGTTTCACAAAGAAGAAAGAAAATTGAAAATGGATTTTATAATACTTACTTAATTGTTTAAACAAAAGAGATCCAGCCAGAGCAAAACTAACAGACAGAACAGCAAAAAAGCCACTAATTTCTATTTTCCATCGAATCTGAAATTTTTAGGTTATCATGAAATGTGATGACCACGCGACCCTACATAGATATACGCGCGGCAAATTTGAGAATGAACGCAAATTGAATAGGAAGTGGCCTCTCTTAAAATATTGGACATTGGTAGTATGTTCATAGAATGGCTTGTGGTAACATTCCACCAATAATTTAATCAGCTGTTCACCTAATGTTTCTTGAATATCCAAGACATTCAAACATTAATAGAACTCTGATAGTACATTCCTGGAATGTTTTGTGTTGTTAGGGAATATAGCCACATCTCAATGATTTCGTTTGGACACCCTATATTCTTATGTACATGTAATACCTAAGGAAAGTACCTACCTTCTTTATATATTTTGAAAACTGTTTGTTAAAACAGTAGACATCTACATGTCTTTCCAGCAGGGCCTAGTCATGACTTTTTCACAAGCAATTCTACCTTTGACGTCTATTTACCGATCCCGTTTAAAAAGATCAGCACAGTTAAAACTTCTAGCTGAGCCTTGAATCGTTGCTGGAGCCGTTCGGACTGCTGTGTGTAGTGAAACACCAATTTTCAATGATACGAATTTATACCCTATTCCACGAACATACGCCTGTGTTGGATTATTTCGACAAGAATATTTTATTGTGCAAAATATGAAGAACGTAAATAAATTGCAAATTACATTGCTGCTTATTGGAATAATAATTATTAGAGCCATTTACTTTCGTACTTATGTTGCACACTGAAATATTCGTTGTCGCGATAATCCAAAACAGGCGTATCTTGGTGGAATGAACCATATTTAACCTGACACTCTGACCCGGGAGAAATACAAACTTATGTTAACAGTTACAACGTATGAAAGCTGTATTGTTTTATAGATAATAATTTTGGATCAAATTAGACACGCGACCTCCTATTGTTTTTAACAAACAACAGTTGATCTATTTTTAATAGATCAATTATAACAAAATGAAGTCAATTTGATGTAGGGGTGTTAATTATATTGTTTAATTACGGAAATATGAATTGTGAATATTTGAGTTTAAACACCCGTCCACTGAGTCAGTAAACAAATCTATATTATATTCTACAAAAAAACTATAAAACCATCTCCATCTACAACTTATATGCAGGTATACGGATTATGCAATTTGCAATTTTTTTTAAATGTTGCAATATATTGTTATTGTTTTTTGTTTTACTGCATTATTTTTTATTTACAGTGGAACCACGTTTACATTTACAGTTTATTAATAGGGACCACGGCCAATCCGGGTTATCGAAAATCCGGGTTAGCCGGAGAATATGATAAAAATTAATAAAATACGGTATACTTACAGATAAACTCCGTTATAATTGAAATACGACTGTACTACACACAATACGGTCACAATCGGAACGATGTTCAGTCTTTTTTAAACAATGCTAAGACTGTTTGAAATAAACAAAGTAATAATACAGGTGCCTGTTGTTTCCGATAATCCGAGACAATGCTCTGCCGCCGTGTGCCATGAGTCATTTTTACTATCGTATAAGTAGTTCAAATTACACAAATACCCATTATCTCTCGAATATTATATTACATACATTTTATTGTTGAAATGTTTGTCAGATGAAAATCAGTCCGGGTTAGCCGGAGTTCCGGGTTATCTAAGGCCGACTTATCGGGGTTCCACTGTATATTGACGATTTATATCTATAATTTTAGTAAATTGTGTTTGTAATTGTTTTATTTATGACTCTTTGTAAGCTTTGTCTATAAAATTGTAAAATTTTCCCTGAAAATAAAGCATATATTTATGTTCTAAAGAAGAATGGGTGGTATAGAAAATATTATTACTGGTTTAGTTATAAACTCCAAACTGTGATTTCCTGCTATTTCTATAAATAAATGGTATTTACCATTTAATTTATTTAAAGTGTATAAATGGAGTAAAAAATATGTAAAGTATATTCACCTTTCGTAAACTGGAAAAAATATCCAAATAAATAAAGACCTGCACATTTTTCGTTTAAAATGTTTTCTTTGTACGCCAAGGTACTTCATTATCAACAAACTTGCTGATAGGCCTGTATTGTTGTGTTATTTTTCAGTTTAAAGTTATTTTTATAAACATTCAGTTGTTATTCCCGATTTAAAAATGTTGGAAATTGTGGAATTGTACGTAAAATCCAGCCACATCCGGAGGTTGCTGGTAAACTGGTTTTTTCGAATTACCACAAAAGTTTGATAAATTTTAAATTTATGAGATATGAATTCATTTACAAAGATATCATATTTAGATGGCAAAATTGTTATCGAAAGAATATTATAATCCTTCGATGTGACGGGAAGTTGACAAATAGAAATACTTATGACCTAATAGGAGACATGATATTGTTAAGAATTTTATTATATAGGTACCTACAAAGAATTTCATTTTTATGAAATGTAGACCTTCTTTTAATTTGAGGAACCTTCTAAACTTAGAGCTAAAGATTCTAGCCTTAGCCGGTTAAGTTAAGATAGTGAAAAATGCTTCCAGTGATATTCCAGAAATAAAAATACTAGATTGTTATACAACACAAAGTATTCGACCACAAAAGTTTTTAAAATTTTTAAAAATTTGAATTTTTGCCAAAAATTTTGGAAAAAATATTATGCTACATAGGCAATAAAAAATCCTACACAACGAAAGAAAAAAGAATTTTCTATAATGATCAGAACCGAAGATATCGCCAAAAAACGAAAAAGCACGTTTTAATTTTTTGGGGGTTATGGGTGGGGCTAGCGGTCTAAAATATATTTTGGCCGAATACTCTTTAATTTAGAACAACATGGTATTTTTATTTTTGGAATATCGCTGGGAGCATTTTTCACTTGCTTAACCGGCTAGACCATTTGAGGACATTAGTTATAGGCCAGGGTAATAAGACAAAAATATACCCTGTTCATGACACTTCAGCAGCCAGGATACTGAAGCGTTTTTTCGACAGGTAATACCCATAGGAACAAATTATAACTATTTCCTGCGTAGGATCTGGCGGTCATTTTTATTTATAAACAATTGACTGTCAAAAAATGGCATTTCCCCCTTTTTTTCAAATCACCGGAAAACAGTGAAACAGTGATTTTTAGTACAAATATCTTCGAGATTATGGAAAAAACTTTAAAATGACGTATTACAAAGTTTGATATACTCATTTATTGTTAATTTAATTGCGAAAAAAGGTCGGAAATACAAAAAAAATATTTTCTCAATAACTGTGGTAAAAATTAGTGTACAGCTTTGAAATTTTTGTCAAATGAGGGTTCTTTGGTGCTTAATATGTGATAAAAGTTTCAAAGCGATTCATTCAATTGTATAAATTTTATTTAAATTGTTTATCCCAGAGAGCATTTTTTTGCAATAACATGTCATAAAAAAATAGACATTAGAACCTTTCCACAGGTATCAAATGAAAAAGCACGAGCTACATTTTCAACATGGTTTAAAAAAGTGAATAAAAAATGCATTTATTAGTAATAAGTGATTATGCAAAAGTATCGTCAATTCTTCTTTATAAACTTTTTGAATAACTTTTTCACAAATATCAAGTAAGGTTATCTTTATCATAATTGATAAAAAATTGTAATAAATAATATGTATAATTTCTTATATAACAAAATAAAAAGTTTATAAGGAAACATTTACGATACTTTTGCATAATTATTTATTACTAATAAATGCATTTTTTATTCACTTTTTTTAAACCAAGCTTTTAAATCATGCTCTTTCATTTGACACCTGTGGAATGGTTCTAAAGTCATTTTCTTCTGACTTATGTTATTGCAAAAAAAATGCTCTCTGGGATAAACAATTTGAATAAAATTTAAACAATTGAAGGAATCGCTTTAAAATTTTTATCAAATATTAAGCACCAAAGATTAGCATTATTTGCATTATTTGACAACAATTTCAAAGCTTTACACTAATTTTTACAACAGTTATTGCGAAAATATTTTTTTTTTGCAATTCCGACCTTTTTCGCAATTAATATGAACAATAAATGAGTATATCAAACTTTGTAATACGTCATTTTAAAGCTTTTTCCATAATCTCGAAGATATTTGTACTAAAAAAACCATAAGTTTCCCTGTTTTCCATTGATTTGAAAAAAAAAGTGAAAAATGTCTTTTTTGACACTTAATTGTATATAAATAAAAGTGGCCGCCAGATCCTACGCAGGAACTAGTTACAATTTGCTCTTATGGGTATTACCTGCCGAAAAAACGCTTCAGTACCCTGGCTGTTCAAGTGTCTTGGAAAAAACCTTATTACCCTGTACTATTAATGAATTTATTAATTTTTCATTTGTGCGAGTTCGTTCTCAACTCTTTGTTTGTATCCGATTTCTATATTTCCGTTTTATCCAACTTTTTTTTCTTTTGTTGTTTGCCATATAACCTTATTTGCCATAACCTTATTTGCCATTTGGTATTTTGGGGGTTGAAACAACATAATCCATGAAGATACTTACATGATACATGTTGAATTCAAAACAATTTTTCAAACTCTCACTAAATGATATAAAATATAAACGATTGTGAGTTAACACAATTAAAAACTGCTCATATCACAAGACTTGTCGCCACTTATCCTATTGATGGGTCAAAAATACATGAAGTAACAGAAACAGGCATCCTCAAACTAGACTATCATTCGAAAATTACCCTAAAGTATTTTAAGAGGAAATATATTTTTGTGATCAAAGTGCTTGTAATAAATATTTATTATCTGTGACATAAATACAAGTCTATAAACCATTAATATCAATGTATTTAAAAGGCACAGTGCTTTTTAAATGGATTAATTTTTTTCGAATAATGAGAAAACTAATAAATATTTTTGCTGAATGACGCAGAATGAAAGATTACATTATTACCGAGGGCCGAAAGTCCCTGGCAACTTAAGTTCCTTAAGCTAACTTCTTATTAGACAGGTCATAAAGAAACTGCTTGTAATAATATTTCTAATAGTATATATTACTAAGGAATTAGTACTTGTTTTATCAGACAGGAACTATTCTGGGCTATCCAAAACATCAGTTTTTATCCCAAATTAGATTGCACTATACAAACAATAGGGAACCAATGTTGTTGAAAGGGAACAATAATTGGGAAAATATTTGAGTCAGCATAAATGGGGAGTTTCTGAACAACTTGAGGTTTGCAGACGATATCGCCCTTATTGCAGACCGGGTTGATCTTGCCTACCGACTTCTTTAAGACCTTCAGAGCCCTTGTACACGAGTTGGCTTTAAAATTAACTTTTCAAACACATTATATGATCAACCTTGTACTGACCAAAAACATCTCAACTATAGCACTCAAATTGAACAAGTCTATATCTATAAACAGACAATTGAAGAAGTGTTAAACTATAGATACTCGTGATATGAAAATTATATCTAATTTATATTGGAATGAAACTGCCAAGGTAAGAGTTGACAAACAGAACACCGAACATCCAAAATAACAAAATACAGAAAGGAGTCCGTCAGGGTTGGGTGCTGTCCCCACTACTCTTCAATGTCTACAGTGAAGCGGTATTTCAAGAAGCGCTTTCAGATTCAATAGAATTTTTATATATCAATGGAGTTTTGAACAACTTACGTTTTGCAGACGATACAGTAATAATGACGGATATAACAACAATAATTTACAGAACGTTGTCGAACGATTTAATGAACGCTGTCATGAGTACGGACTGAAGATGAATTTAAAGAAAACTAAATGCATGATCATGAATAAATCAGCACACGCAAACATCCAATTGACTATTGAAAATACTGTAACTGATAGTGTTGATAACTACAAATACGTAGGAACAGGGATAACATCAAATGTAGACCAAACCAAAGAAATTAAGACACGTATTGATTTAGCACGTGCATCATTCGTTAAACTTAAAAAGTTTCTTTGTTGTCGGGATATATGGTTAGAACTAAAATATCACGGATTCAAAGAATGCCAAACTCGGAAGTAACTAGAAGAATAGGAAATAGGGCGGAAATAATATTGACTATCAAAAGACGAAAACTTGAGTACTTAGGGCATGTGATGAGAGGGCAAAAATACTCAGTATTACAACTTATTATGCGAGGCAAAATTCGAGGAAAGCGAAAGGTGGGAAGACGAAGAATATCCTGGCTTAAGAACTTAAGGCAATGGTTCGAATGCAGTAGTGCAGAGCTATTTAGAGCGGCAGTCAACATTGTCCGCATTGCCATGATGATTTCCAACCTTCGATAGAAGATGGAACTTAAAGAAGAAGATACCTATAAATATCTGGGCTACGAGATAAAATTAGGACGAGACAATCAAACAAAGTGTTAAACGGGAAATTAGGACTAACATGGACAGCTTACGACAAACTGAGGGAAGTTCTTTAGATCAGATAATCCCATGTTATTTAAAAGGAAGGCCTTTGATCAGTGTGTACTCCCAGTTCTAACGTATGGAGCCAGATGTGTAACCAGGATGTTCCTAAGGGGGGGGCTACAACCACTTGATGGTCTCTGGGGGGTATGGAATAGTAATGGTGTTAAGCGTATGGAGCTCAAAGTACATCCAAATGGGGGGTTATAACCCCCAAAACCCCCACTGGTTGTTACGCCTATGTATGAAGCAGAAACATTAGCCTGATTATATTATTCATTTAAAGTCCGGATTATAAGCATTTTGCTTTTTTTTTATTATAATTAGGATTTTTAGTAAAAATGCTTATTTTAAAGGTATGTTGCTTATCTTTGTTTATTTTACTTTTTATGATAAACTATAGTTTAATTTCATGTAGTACTTCCTGTCTTAAGCAAAATTCAAAAAAGTATACAGAGCTATAAAATTCTAATAATTCAATAAACCATAAGAATTTTAATACCTGTCCATGCAATAAACTAATATTTGTCTGCGGACAGTCCAAATTTATTATATTGTTGTAAAATCACATTTCTAGATGTTGAAAGAACTTTTTCTACGTATAAATATATGTATACAGATAGAAGACATATCTTTTTACAAGAAAATTTTGAAAAACATATTAATTGTTTTTATGCTAATGGCCATGAATAAAAAATATATTAATATGATTTAATTATTTTTCGATTTTTTTGCTATATTATAGTTTAACATTTTTGTAATTTTTTATTTAGGTATTGTTAATAATACAATAATTAAAAATAAATGTAATTTAATGTTAATGTCCTTTATTCATATTTGTATCATTATATCCATGTTAATTTAAAGGTTTTTTTTCATGAACCTTGCTTATTTTATAAAAACTTTTTCTTATTTTTGCGACATTTCTTGCTTATATAAGTGCTTATTTTGACCTTTCTTTCATTCTCATAATCCGGACTTTATTCATTAGTTATCTAAAAGAAAGACTATTTAACATAGCTCTTATTATTTTTTCAGTGCTTAATAATGTGATTCGCTATTTTTCTTTTTTTTTTTCGTTTGGAGATTTTTATTTATCTTTCGATAATAATTTCGTTGTTGAGAGCATACAAGTTTGTTAATCGATATTAAAGTAAAGAGAACTAGAACACCAAATTAAGTAGGCATTTACAGTGAGTCCGGGAATTGGGTTCCAAATGTCATCGTTGTCATTTAGACTCACAATGTTGTAATGATTGTTCCAATCATTCGGAGCTAGGGATGAATACAACGAGATTTGATGAAACAATCGACAACAATAAAACGTGCGGTGGTTAGCAATATCATTTCTCCGTATACGCAATGTGTGTATTTGTCGTGTTTAAAATAAATTGAAAGTGCATTGGTAAATGGTCGATTGTTTAAGGGTGTTCGTGTTCGATGATATTTAACGCTTAGATATCTAATTTACATAATTTAAATTTCTTTTCTCCACAATCATCAATTAAAAGTTTAATTGGACCTAATTTTAAGTTAAACTTAAGACTTAAGATAATTATTATTTTTCTCCAATATACTAATGTGATATTCAAAGATCGGTGTGCTCAAAGCAATTGATTAGATAATTAATTAATTAATTAAATTTAATTTTAATGATGCACTTATGATTTAATCACACTATTTAATGCTCTAATCTCAGGGTTTTATATTCTCGTGCTTCAATATCTCCTTTGCTTTACATATGATAAATAAGGTCAAAGACTAACGGAATAAAACACATATATGGTACAAAAACATCTATTGAAATAAATTCACCCTCAAAATATCCTCTAAAAATAATATCTCCTATTCTGATTATTGAAATACTCCTACCACTATCTAAAGTACTTATTGAAATTTGCTTTATGAATAATTCTACAAAAAAAAATAAAACTGTCTCTCGGATGATGAGTTGTCCAAATTCTTGTCTCTGGTCGCCTACAATTTACTCTTAGCAGCCCCCTATGTAGTCAGCAATCTCGCAACAAACTATTGCAAGCCTATTGTCATCAATGACCCCCTTCAGATGCACGTATCTTTCAAAAAACAATGCTAGCCTTTTCTCCTCTCAATAAACTGAATCTATTTCTCGTTCCGGCATGCAACGGTGACTCTTGGAATATAAGTAGAAAAATATAACTTACAATGCTTTACGTGATGAGCCTCCGTCAGGACACTTATTTCAACAAACTCACAGCTATTCGTTTATCTGCCTTACTACTTCAGGAGACTCTCAGAGATCACCACTATTCGACTTGACGATCATTTAACAACTATCATCTAGAATCCCATTCGTTTAAAGGCCAGCACTAAACAGTAACGTTGAAAAATTTATTCTACCGTAAAATTAAATTATGTAAAAAATTATGAAAGTCCACTGACAACGATTCCCCTGAATTCAAATTCCAAATTGTCAATGTCAGATTCAAAACCAACTTTTCCTACCATTCTAAATTTCCTAAAACTAATTACATGCCAATCGGTTTTTAAGGAGATTACATTCATTTAAATTTCTAAATACAATTGTTCCCTAACCCGGTCTCATTGTCCAAACACATAACCACTTCCTTATCATACTAACTGTACAAAGAAAATACTTAATCCCTATTTAAATTTTGTTTACCTACGGCCATCCAAAGATAATTGACTTTCATTTCTTCGAAATGAATTTTGGTATATTTTTATTATATGTTTTAACTTTTCTAAAATATTAAGATCGAAACCATATTAATTCAAATTTTACATATCTTAACAACTCCCCGCCATTTGATTTGCCGAAAAACTCTGTTATTTATTTAAATGACACAAGTTTTTTTTTAGGATCAAATTATTCCATTATGTTACCAAACTCTACTCATGATACTTATAAATGTCGTGAATGTTAAAAATACCCCGTATCTTGCCTGTCTCTATATGCGCTAATTCATAACTATTTACCCCATTTTCCGTATTGACCCTATATGGACCTTCAAATACCGGCATCAATTTAGCACAAATACCATTTTGTAAATTGGACACCCTTAGTGCCCTCACTAAAACTTTATCCCCTTTCTGGAATGTAACCGGCCTTCTTCTTCGGGTCCTCTCTTGCCTTTGGAGATATTTCTCTCCACTTCGTCTCAATCTTCGTTGAACCACCTCGATCACTTCTTCGTATTGTCTGGGGGCGGTGTCTTCCCACGGTCTCGTAGGCATTGTTCCTTTCATTACATATAAAGGCGTCTCCTTGGTAACCGTATTTGATGCACAGTTCAAATACGTCTCTATTTCAAACACTTTTCTGTCCCAATGTCGATGATGTTCTTCCGCAGCAATTCTTAGAAATTTTGTGACTTCTTGTATAAAACGCTCTGATGGGTTGCTCTGTGGATGTCGGATGCTTACAAATTTTGTATTTATGCCTCTCTCTCTTAATTCCCCTTTAAAACGGTCGTTCCTAAAGTATGTTGCATTGTCCAACAAAATATTGTCTGGTCTTCCCACTGTTTCGATAAAATCGTCTATCTTCCGAAGTATTTCAGCTCCTTTCGTGGTTCTACATGGGTACAGTTTTAAATACTTTGAAAAAACATCCACCATAACTAATATGTGTTTATTCCTCTGTGTTGTTGTTATTAAATCGCTCAACATATCAATGGCGACAATATCCAGTTTCTTCCGAGCTATGACGTTTTTTGTGATGTTTTCGTTTTTGAAATTCTTACTTTTACACTTTTGGCATGTCTCGCAATTTCGAGTCATCTCTTTGGCTATTGTATAGTCCTTTCGACAAATGTAGTTCTCCCTGAACATAAGCCACACCTTCCTGCTTCCAATGTGTCCGTTGTCACAATGTAATTTTGCTAAAACTTCTTTTGCCATCTGTTCCTTGATTACATATAGTTCTCTACCATCGACCCTCTTAAAATATAAGTTATCCTCTTGTTCGACCCTTTGCTTTTCTCTTTCATCCAGTTGTTCCTGATTTTCCCTGATCTGAGCCAAAGAAAATAAGCCTGCTTCTTCTCTCATTATGTTCATGCCAACGTGGAGAGTTTTGTGGTCCTCTTTGCGGAATTGTTCATCTCTCGTCAACGCATCAGCCAAGATATTGTCAGTTCCTTTGATATATTTAAATTCAAAATCATACTCTTGAAGTAAAAGAATGCCCCTATGAATTCTATTATTTACCAGCCTATTTTTCATTATATGTATCAAAGCTGCATGGTCTGTTTCAATGGTGAATTTTGCCCCTAGTAGGTAAAACCGTAATTTATTTACACAAAATAACACACTGGCGAACTCTAGTTCAGTAACGCTGTACTTTCTCTCATATGTTTTGGTTACACGGGAGACAAAACAGATTGGCACCTCTACATCGTCTTGGATCTGTGATAACACCCCTGCGAATTTTGTTATGGAAGCATCGGTCCGGAGAATGAAAGGTTGATCATATCTTGGGTGGTGTACTCTTACAGCTGTGGAGAAAGCTCCTTTTAAATTTTTGAAAGCCATTTCTTGTTCCGTTCCCCATTTCCACCTAACATTTTTCTTAAGTAATGCTATCAACGGTATTTCTTTTGTGCTTATGTCTGGTATTAGTTTTTTGAAATAGTTTACCATTCCCAAAAATCCCCGCAATGTTTTTAAATTGGTTGGCCTAGCGTAGTTATTTATAATTTCGATTCTATCTTCTGCAAGACTAATCCCTTTTGTGTCTAATTTGAATCCTAAATACAGTATTTCCTTTTGGAAAAACTGACACTTTTTAATATTTAATTTCAATCCCGCTTGATCCAGTTCTTCTAGCACAGTGTGAATATGTCGTAGCTGGCTTGTTATATCTGGTGAGAAAATTAATAAATCATCTATGTAATGTACAACAAATTCTCCATGCCTATTTAAGATTGTGTTCAATGCGCGAACCAAAGCAGCGCATGCACTCTGTAGGCCAAATGGTACCACCCTAAATCGGTATACCACTCCGTCGATCGAAAAAGCGGTATAATTTCGACATTTCTCTGCCAAAGGTATTAACCAAAAACTATGTTTCAAATCGATTTTGGAAAAAATGTGTGACCCTGTGATTCGTCCAAATATGGCTTCGATGTTCAAAGGCGCTTCGTATTGCGCGATTGTGTGTGAATTAATGTTTCTTGCATCTAAACATAATCGCAAATCACCACTCGATTTTTTAACGCATACTATCGGGTTGATATATGGAGAGTCACATCTTTCTATCACCTTGTCTTCGATCATTTTATCAATTTCCTGTCCTACGCTTTGCCTGTATTTATACGGGATTGGATATGTCTTGGATTTAAAATTTTCTAAGTTTTTAACTTTAAAAGAATGTTCATAATTTTTAGCCACTCGGCTTTCTTCATTAATCAAATCTCCATAATTTTCTAGAATCTTCTCTACTTCCTTTTCCATGTTTTCTCCACATTTTAATTTTCTTTCATCCTCATTTTGTTCGCATGTATTCACTGTCCATAATATTTCTTCATAAAATTCTGGATTCTCGTCCATTATTGCCATTTCTTCTCTGTCCTCATCCTTTATTTCTTCTTCTGTTTTTTTTTATCTTCAATTTCCATTTGGTATCCCGAGCACCATGTTTCTACTGCTTTCATTTCTCTTATGAGAACTTCCTTTTCTTCCTGCTTCCTTTCTGTTTTATCGTCAATTGCCGACAATTCTTCCGTACCTTCGATTTCCTGTCTTTCTCTTGTATCCACCTTGTTTTCGTTCTTTCTTTTTGAACTCTTCTTCTTTTTCTTCCTTCTTTTTTTTTTCTGGTTGATTTTTTTCTTGTACTTTCTGTTTTTCCTCTACAGTCATATTGATTTCTTTATGTTTTTCCTGTTCATTTATCTTTTCAACAATTATTTTCCTATCTATTTCCATTTCTTCTTCTATGTTGTCTGGTTCTGCTCTGATTTCCAGTTTATTCTCCGAAAAATTTATGGTGATATGTTTTTCACTCAATTCATCAATTCCCGCTATCATATCATGGTTTAAATCTTCGATCACCACACATTGCATAATATAGTATTTGTCTCCCACTCTGATCCGCACTCCCAAACCTTCATTTACTGTCGTCAATTTTTTGTTGTTTGCACCCACTAAAGCAACCCTAGGAATTTTATACACAAATCTGTCCAAATTTAATTCTTTTACTAGTTTCTTATTGATTAACGATATCTCCGATCCAGAATCAATCAAAATTTTAATCGCTTTATGTTTTATAAATGCATCTAAGAATATTAAATTTGAATTAGAACTTTGTCTTTCATTTCCCGCCAACTGTATAAACTCTCTCGGATGACAAAATATACCGGAGAGTTGTTTATGTTTGTTCGTATTCCTAGTCGGAGGATTTTGTGCATCTCTGTTTCTGTTGTGATTTTCATATGTTCTATTTTTTGCGTGATTCCTGTTATCATAATTTTGTTGTCTATTGTAATTTTGGTATTCTCTCGGCCTATCTTCGTTTGTTGATTGGGCATGTCGGTTTCTCTGGTCATAATTTGATTGATACCTTCTTGCCGGTCCATTATATTGTTCATGTTGTCTTCTGTTTCGCATTTCTCTTCTTTTTGCTTCCCTTACTTGAAGGAATTGGCACAAACTATCAATATCTTGATAGTTTCTCAAAATCACGTGGTCCTCCAACGTTTCTTCGAAATGTCTGCTTATCATTTCTACCAGTTGTTCGGTAGAGTATTTGTAGTCTAGATATTTGGAATTGTTATATATCTGCAAAGCATATCTTTCTTCCGATATTCCCATTTTCTCGTGATATCTTCCATTCTGTAGCTCTTGGTTGATTTCCCTCTGTTTAACTTTCCCCCAGAAATAGTTGAGAAATTTATTTTCGAAATCTGTCCAATTTTCAAACCCATCTTCTTTACTTTCATACCATAACGCTGCTCCTTCTTTCAGATGGTTTCTAATTGTTTCTTTGCAGTCGTCAAAATATCTAATATGTTGCAATTTGGTTTTCAAATTTTTAACAAATGGTACTGGGTGTGTTTTTCTAATATCCCCTCCAAATTGTATTTTCGCGTCGCTTGTACCAAGGATAATCATTTCCCTTCTTTCTCCACAATTCTGTTGATTCTTGAGTTCCGCAATTTGTTTTTCGTTTTGCTTAAATTTTTCTTCTATTTCTCGCCTGTCTTCTTGTATTGCATTTTCAAATTTGCTTTCTAACTGTTCTAATTCCATCTTCTGCACAGTCTTAATATCCTTCATTTTAGTTTCTATTTCTTCTCGTTGCATCTTCAGTTTCCTTTCTGTTTCTTCTCTAACTTTTTCTAAACAGGCTTTCACTTCATTTTCATATTTTTCCAAACGCTTTTCCAATTTGCCATCATTCTCTTCCAATTTCTGTTCTATTCTCTGTGATATTTCTCTTTGTGTTTCTTCCATTTTTTGTTGTGTTATTTCCATGGCTCGTTTTGCTTCCTGTTGATTTTTCTCTATTTTTTGTTGTGTTTCTTCCATGGCTCGTTTTGATTCCTGTTGATTTTCTTGCATTGTCCTTTTTGTTTCCTGTTGATTTCTATCCATTTGTTGTGATTGGAGTTGCATCAGTTGCAATAGTTTCTCTATTCCTGTTAATTCCTGTTCTTTTCTCTCCATAATCGTTGTATCTCCTTCATTACCCAATCCTTCTTCAACAATTTTTTCCTCTTCTCTGTTATTCTCTCTGCTTTCTTGCATTTTGCTTTGCCTCCTTGTGGTCGACATGTTGTTTCTTTTTGTTACTGTTTTCTTTGTCCCCGCCAAAATGTGAAATTTTACAACACTCTATAAGTTGCAGAACACGACAAATAT
Source organism: Diabrotica virgifera virgifera (assembly GCF_917563875.1). NCBI lineage: Eukaryota > Metazoa > Arthropoda > Insecta > Coleoptera > Chrysomelidae > Diabrotica > Diabrotica virgifera. The sequence goes on along the minus strand of NC_065443.1, from coordinate 142,804,718 downwards.
TTCTCCCCAAATTTAATAAATTTTCGCCACAAATATCAAATATGCAATCAGTAAATTTCAAAATAAATATCAAATGTACGATTGGTAAAAATATTAAATAATTCAATAGCAGTAAATATCAACTACCTACGATCAATCCATAAATCAAAAATATTTTTACACCTGGAAAAATTGTCAAATTATCTCTGGATCACCTGTAGTTATTCCTTATCTCTTTCCCTACCATCAAATGCAAAGCTGCGATATTTTTTAAGCCCCACGTTCTGGGCTCCAGTTAATGTGATATTCAAAGATCGGTGTGCTCAAAGCAATTGATTAGATAATTAATTAATTAATTAAATTTAATTTTAATGATGCACTTATGATTTAATCACACTATTTAATGCTCTAATCTCAGGGTTTTATATTCTCGTGCTTCAATATCTCCTTTGCTTTACATATGATAAATAAGGTCAAAGACTAACGGAATAAAACACATATATGGTACAAAAACATCTATTGAAATAAATTCACCCTCAAAATATCCTCTAAAAATAATATCTCCTATTCTGATTATTGAAATACTCCTACCACTATCTAAAGTACTTATTGAAATTTGCGTTATGAATAATTCTACAAAAAAAAATAAAACTGTCTCTCGGATGATGAGTTGTCCAAATTCTTGTCTCTGGTCGCCTACAATTTACTCTTAGCAGCCCCCTATGTAGTCAGCAATCTCGCAACAAACTATTGCAAGCCTATTGTCATCAATGACCCCCTTCAGATGCACGTATCTTTCAAAAAACAATGCTAGCCTTTTCTCCTCTCAATAAACTGAATCTATTTCTCGTTCCGGCATGCAACGGTGACTCTTGGAATATAAGTAGAAAAATATAACTTACAATGCTTTACGTGATGAGCCTCCGTCAGGACACTTATTTCAACAAACTCACAGCTATTCGTTTATCTGCCTTAGTACTTCAGGAGACTCTCAGAGATCACCACTATTCGACTTGACGATCATTTAACAACTATCATCTAGAATCCCATTCGTTTAAAGGCCAGCACTAAACAGTAACGTTGAAAAATTTATTCTACCGTAAAATTAAATTATGTAAAAAATTATGAAAGTCCACTGACAACGATTCCCCTGAATTCAAATTCCAAATTGTCAATGTCAGATTCAAAACCAACTTTTCCTACCATTCTAAATTTCCTAAAACTAATTACATGCCAATCGGTTTTTAAGGAGATTACATTCATTTAAATTTCTAAATACAATTGTTCCCTAACCCGGTCTCATTGTCCAAACACATAACCACTTCCTTATCATACTAACTGTACAAAGAAAATACTTAATCCCTATTTAAATTTTGTTTACCTACGGCCATCCAAGGATAATTGACTTTCATTTCTTCGAAATGAATTTTGGTATATTTTTATTATATGTTTTAACTTTTCTAAAATATTAAGATCGAAACCATATTAATTCAAATTTTACATATCTTAACAATACATATTTATTATTTAATGAATTATTGTGTCATACTATACATAGTACGATTTACCACAATGAACCTTTATAATTGCTTTTTAATGTCTATAATTAACTGTAACAAACAATTAACAGTAAAATAATAACAACAAATATCCAGTAATACATAACAATTTGTAATAAAAACATTTTCTTTCATGAAATAAGTCCAACATACTTATCAAGAACTGATAGAACTTTTTTATTTAGAATGCTCCAAAAATGTGAGATAATATCTGCCCAGGTCGTAATTTTTTTTTAATTTATAAAAAAGGCATTTTTTAATTATTATTAATTAATTATAGTCAGAACAAAATTAGATCGGCACCCCTTTTTTATAATTGTTAACATAGGTATCCAATATATATCCAATAATTTTTATCCATTAAACACTAATGGCTGGTTTCACCAACGACAAATAGTAGTTTATTCTATGATTAAGGTTATTCGACCAATAAACTGACATTTCTCCATTTTACTAACATCAAATAAGACTTATTTTATTTATTTATCAAAAAATACTTACTCTTCTGGTACACTTTTATGGTCTGGTAAAAATACTTCGTCTGGTACAATTTTGCCAAGAAAAAGAATTTGTAGTAATGAACACAATGTTCAGATTACCAAACCGTAGATTGTACACGTGGACATCACCAAGAGATAATGCAGACAATCGTCAGGAATCAAATCGATTATATACTAATCAGAAGCCGGTTTAAAAACTCCATCACGTCTACAAAAACCTATCCAGGCACTGATATAGAATCGGATCACAATCCGGTGGTGGCTGTAGTAAATATAAGGTTCAAGAAACTACAGAAAAATGCAGCCAAACAAAACATAGACGTTAGGCAACTGAAAGACGCAACTATACTGGAAAGGACAAGAGAACAGGTAAACAACAATCTTAGAAACCTCGCTGCAAAAAATAGGAACACAGACAATGTAGAGGACAAATGGATGGAGATAGAAAAGGCCCTTATGACAGCTGGTGAAGGCTCCTTAGCTCCAAGCAAAATTAAGAAAAAGGAATGGATGACAAACGAAATTTTGGACCTCATGGAGGAAAGGCGAAGAAATAAAAACAACAAGACAAAATACAAAGAAGTGAACAGTGAGATTAAAAGAAAAATTAGAGAAGCCAAAGAGAAGTGGGTTCTGGAAAACTGCAAGGAAATAGAAGAATATGAAAGAAAGTACGATAGCTTTAACATGCATAAAAAGATCAAGGAAATAACAGGTAAAAAAGTGAAACAAGCATCCATCGTAAAAGACAAAAAAGGTAAAATAATTACAGATTTAAATGAAAAACTGGCAAGATGGACAGAATACATTGAAGAACTTTTTGCAGACGAAAGACCAGGAATAGCAGTGGCAGAACCTGTAGACGACACAACAGGGCCTGAAATCCTAAAAAGCGAGATAGAATATGCTATAAGGAACACTAAAGGGGGTAAAGCTGCAGGACCAGATGAAATTCCTGTAGAATTGTTGAAACTTATAGACGACGACACACTTGAAATAATGGTGAACCTCTTTAACACAATTTATAGAACAGGCATCATACCAAAGAAATGGCTCTCCTCTACTTTTGTCACAATCCCGAAGGCGAATAACGCCAGAGAGTGTTCAGACCACAGAACTATAGCATTGATGAGCCACACACTGAAAGTATTTTTAAAAATAATTCACAAAATAATATTTAATAAACTAGAAGAGGACATAAGCGCCACACAGTTTGGATTCAGAAGTGGACTGGGAACACGGGAAGCTTTGTTTGGTCTGAGTGTGTTAATGCAAAGATGTTTGGATGTAAACCAAGACCTCTACGTAGGTTTTATAGATTTTGAGAAGGCCTTCGATAAAGTCAGACACCAAAAGCTGTATGAAATCCTAAGAAGCAAAAACATCGACAGTCGCGACATTAATATTATATCCAGGTTGTATTGGGGACAAACAGCAAAAATCAAGGTTGATAATGAATTAACCGAAGAAATTGACATTCGTCGAGGTGTGCGTCAGGGTTGTGTGCTTTCTCCACTACTATTCAGTATATATAGCGAAACAATATGTCAGGAAGCACTCCTAGAGCAAAATATTGGTATGAACATTAACGGAGAGTTAATTAACAATATACGATACGCTGATGACACGCTAATAGCAGCAGATAACCTAGCAAATTTACAGTATTTGATGGAAAACATAAACACTCATACCAATAAATATGGTCTAAAACTGAACATCAAAAAGACTAAATTCATGATTGTAACGAAGAAACTAAACACCAGTGTGAATTTAACAATAAATAATCAGCAGCCAGTTGAAAGAGTTACGTCCTACAAATATTTAGGGGTTGGCTTCACTGATACTAATGACCAGACAAGAGAAATCAAGAGGCGAATAGAGATAGCGAGACAATCGTTTGTCAAAATGAAAAAGTCCTATGCAGCCGGGACATAAATATAAACTTAAGAACAAGAATGTTGAGGTGCTATGTTTTCTCCGTTCTGCTGTACGGCATGGAAGCTTGGACGCTGAAAAAGATAAACATCAAAAACATTGAGGCATTCGAGATGTGGTGTTACCGGAGAATGTGGAAAATACCAAGGATAGAAAGAGTAACAAATCAAGATGTTCTGCTGAAGATGGGGAAGGAATGCGAAGTCATAAAAACCATACAAACGAAAAAACTGGAATATCTAGGCCACATAATGAGAGGAGAAAAGTACTCTCTGCTAAGACTCATCATCCAAGGAAAAATCTCGGGAAAGAGAAATGTGGGACGTAGGAGGATTCCCTGGTTGCGAAATTTAAAAGAGTGGAATGGGTGCAGTTCAATACAGTTGTTCAGAGCTGCAGCCAACAAAGTTAAGATTGCTGTGATGGTAGCCAACCTCCGATAGGAGACGGTACTGCAAGAAGAAGAAGACTTACTCTTCGAGTAAATTGGCAAGTTAATATGGCTGTAAATATTTAGAAGAAAATAAATTCGCCAGTTTAACTTTAAATTATCAAAATTATATTGAAAGAAAATATAAACTTAAACGTCTAATAAATTTTATTCGACGAATAATTATTCATTAATTTATTTGTTGTTGGTGAAACCGGACCTTAGACCTTTGTTGACTTCAAATTCGTCCGGTGAGAAACCTCTCCATACTACATGATTTCGTGTGCTATTCGGAGTCATTCTTACATCAGTTTTGCGACAGTTCAAGGAGGGCTAAGGAGCTCAGTGCTTCATACATTTTATTCCTTCTTATCTTATCATACGCTTGTTTAAAATCTATAACCACCGCATGCGGGGATACCTCATGTTCATAGACTGGATTTCCTTTAGTTTAAAAATCTGATCTGCCACTGATCTATTAACCCTAAAACCGGCCTGAATATTCACTTACTTTATCTTCAGTCAGCAAATCTGTTAAGTCTCTTTCTTAGCATCCTGGCTAATACCTTGTTTACAAGTAGTATTCATACATTTCTTAGTGAACACAAAATAAGTTGTCGAATGGAAAATGAATTATTTGCATACCTTGAAAGTTATTTGCGATGTATCTGTTAAAGTAGGAATAAACCGTTCATGAAGCAAAATGTTTAACTCGGGAGCAGTCGCGCCATAAGAAAAAATCTCACATTTTATCCTTTTCCGTGATAACTTGATGAAAAATTTTTCAACATTGCTTTACACTCGTAAGTGCCTCGAGGAAGATCGTAGTAATGCGTAGAGATTTTTTTTAATTTTTTTTTTAAATTTTTCTTTTTAATTTTTTTTATTTTTTTTGTAACCCTACACCATTGTATGGTAGAAAGGATATGATTATATATATATATTTTTTTTTTGTGTAATTTATGGCTTTGGTCAGAATAGGTGTGGATCCCGCGTATGAAAAAAAAGTTGATTAATAGCAAGCTGAAAATTTGTTAATAGCTTAATGGTCTCTAGTCGGACAAACTTTGATATATGGGAACACTGGAACAGGGGAAGGTTTAATTGTGGAACAGGTTAAAAATTTGGAACGGTCAGACCACGAAAACGGCACATGTATTTTGTCCGACAGAACAGACTTAAACTCTCCGAACAGAGATTAAACTCTCATGCAAAAATCAGACTGCTATTTATCACCAAATGGGCGTTTTAATGAGTGGAACATGTAGAATATGTCAAATGACAGGAATTATGATAGGTGATAAATAGCAGTCTGATTTTTGCATGAGAGTTTAATCTTTTTTCGGAGAGTTTAAGTCTATTCTGTCGGACAAAATAAATGTGCCGTTTTCGTGGTCTGACCGTTCCAAATTTTTAACCTGTTCCACAATTAAAACTGCCCCTGTTCCAGTGTTCCCATATATCAAAGTTTATCCGACTAGACACCCTTAAGCTATTAACAAATTTTCAGCTTCTGCTATTAATCAACTTTTTTTCATACGCGGGATCCAGACCTAGAACTAATTAGCTTTAAAATTGTTAGAAATAGATATTTTTAACATAACAAGTAAATAAAAATGCTATAAAATATAAATTTTATTTAAATTCGTATTTAAATCTATATTGTGAGGTTTTTCCTCTACGCGTGACTACTTACTTTACAGAAGTGAGCGCGACTGCTCTCGTGTTAAGAAAGGTTTAAAATGATCTGACGTGTGAAGATAATATATTTTGTTGATAATTAATATGGAGTAATTAGAAAAAATTCGTTGGTACGGTCTATATTTTTAACAAAAAGACAGCCTGACATTGCTCAAAATTAGCGTATTCTTTTATCCGTTTTCAAAATTCCTTGTTCAGAAGTCTATTTAGAATGAACCTTAAATCTTTATTGAAGTTATATTTCTTTGGCGGGCAATCCTGCCTTGGTCTAGATATTCTTGCGACTGTGTCGTGTCGGCATACTTTGAAAGGAATTTAAACAGCAATACTAAAAAAATTAAGCACATCTAAACGTTGTCACATTACGAAAGCACAAAACAATAACGTTTTAATAACATATTAAAAAACCGTAAACGTCAAATAAAGCTTTGCATTTTATAACCTGTCAACACATGTCATTCTTAGAGATAGCAATTATTTTCAAAACAAAATTGATTCTGACGTGAAGATTTACGAGTAGATGAAAGATTTGTAGGCTTTATATGACCATTTTATGGCCAGGGTTCGGTACATTAGGTGTTATGCAACACTTTCTTCAATGTTATACTTTCAAAGCATTTACTTTATATAAATCATTCATTTGACGGTGAAATGTTCACTTCGGTTTTGCATGTAACGAAAGCCGTAGAAACACACCAACCCATTAATTTAGTTTTGCCCGAACTAATTTAAATGGGAAACGATATTAAATGAAGTGTTGAACGTTTCAAGTTCAGTAAATATGTAATTGACTTAAATAAAATAAAGGAAAAATAAAATGATTAAAATCAATGGGCAATCCTTTGGCTAATTTTTTATTCATGTGTGTCCGATGTGTTTTTGTTTTGAAGCAAGATTTCTTGTGACGTATATAATTGATCAACGGCATTAACTGGCATCAACGCACGTGCAAACATCAGAATTAGGACACTACTTCTGAAGAGCTACAAATACGAAGAGGAGTAAGGCAGGGCTGAATTTTATCCCCACTAATATTTAACATCTATTCTGAGTTCGTTTTCAGTACCTACACTGTTGGACAATGTTCAATGGGGTATCAAAATGAATGGCGTCAATAATAATAATTTAAGATACGCTGATGACACGGTGTTAATTGCAAGCAATTACGAAGAACTTCAACATCAGGTTAATAGGAAAATCTTTGACGCGAAGGCTTCTTCTTCCTAATGAAAACAATTGCCTTTTATAGCTTTTTTCAACGTGACCCAAATATATGGAAACCGCAAGGTGATACATCGGAACTACATAGGGTGGATGCTCTGAATATTTTCGTCTTTTTGCTTTATGAAGCTTGTTCAAAGTTTCATTATACAAGTTTGCATTGTATGCACTCTATGTTCTGAAAACTCCATGAGCAAGACTCCTTCATGGTACATAGAAAAAAATGTTAACGTGACCTTGTCTGCAGAGGATTAAACTTTAACCGTTGGTGTCGGAGAATTTGCGTGTTTCCATTGCATTAAGGACAGCTTACTGGATGATTCAAAATATTTACACCAAGTTTGGTCGCCAACAATTATGGACGAAAGAAAGTATTTACAGTTTTTCCCTGTATTCTGTGAGATGTTGCAAAGATAAACTCATTCGCAAGGTTTTTTGTCCTCTGACAAAAGGCGAGGATTCCATTGCGCATAAACTTTGCTGCAACCCAGTTTGTTTATAATCCTATGTTCAGAACCTATGCTGACACAAACATATCCTGAAATTGCTGCGATTGAAATAATTAGAATTCGACCAGTACTCAATGCACCTGGTCTCCCCTCTTCCACTGTTAAATTTTCGACACAATATAAATTTTCGTTGACAGTTGTATACGAAAAACATGCGTTTCGATATACATACTATGTACTTGCATTGGCGTATGGATTTGCAATTCTTGCAAACGTTTAGCACACAAAAATTAAATGACCCCACGCTGATTACATTTGGACGAATTGTTTTAAGTCACAAATGGCAGTCGATTACGACTAATAAGGACTGATCAGTGTGACGTTTACAAACATAACTAACAACGCGCAACGTCAGTTGAATGATTACAATTGTTTCCAAGATTAACCTGACCAAAATGGACAAGGCAAGACAAGTGGCCAATTGTACAAGCATATAAGTATTTAAAAGTAAACAGTAGCGATCAACAGGTATCAACAAAATATAACTTCGGGAGATAGTATCATAAACTTTGGCAACAGTGGTAATCTTTGACATTATCTAAGATTAATATTTTGACAATATGATAGTCGCGCTAAATGGAAGAAATAGAAAACGATTTTATTAGTAATAAATAGATATTTTTAAAAATAAACTAAAATGGGTGGAAATTTTATGTTAAGATAGGTGTTTAGAAAGGTATTTGCATGAAATATCTAATAATAAAACAATAATAAATAATCATTTTCTGTTGTGAAGCGAAACAAATTTCGATTTTCGCATAATTTTGGCACGGTTTTTAATGCACTTTTTCTTGGAAGGTTTCACTTTATTTTTCGTTTGATTTACTTTTTCCATTTTGTTAAACTATTAATAATATTTTTAGAATAAAAATTCCTCCTAAAACTTTATATACTCGCATTAGAATTCGAAATTTTTTTACGTAAAATATACTTACCTACCTATATATAACTAAAACTCACAATTAACAAACAATCTATTCTTTCAAAGAGGCCAACAACTTATACAACAACAACAAATATATAATAAATTAACTATCAATAAACACTACTTTCCTATGAAACAACAAAAACGAATTCTTAAATTAACACACTACTGCACTGAACAGATATCGATAAAGATGACAGAACAGATTAGAGAAAATCTGACGCAGGTTTGTCAAAATGACAGTGATAATTTCTCTATGCTGCCTAATTAGTTATTTTTAGTTATAATATGTTCGATTTCTTGTTAGAAATAAAAAATTTTAGTAGTTCCAAGATTACACAAAATCTAGGCATGGGATAAAAAAATTTATTTGAAGAAAGTTTTTTTTTTCTTCTTAATGGCGGTACAGGCTCCTTTTTTCAATATTTTATTTAGTTATAGAGTAATTTCCACGTACTAACATATTTCTGATATTGAGCTCTGTACCGCCATTCTTTATTATATTACGAATATGTGTGCCAAATATATCGACAAAATATTCAAAATTAGAGCCGCAATCTTGGAACGCGTTTGTTGCTACCTGTTGATCGCTACTGTAGCCTCTTAAGAAAAGTAAATAAAAAAAAATACATTTTTGATTTGTATAAAATGTTTAATTCGGATCAGACTGCGTTCTCATAACCATTAATAAGCTTAGTTTAGTGAAACCTTGCATATTTTCTCTTTTTTTGGAACATAATCATTTTAGGAATTCTTGTATATTTTTTTTTTACTTTTCAGGGAAATCGTTCTCTATTACGATTACAATTTCATCAAGTCCACCCCAAGTGGCAACTTACAACAAAGCCATAAAAGTTACCGTAGATGGACCCAGAGAACCTCGCTCAAAAACAAGTAAGTATATCTTTATCATGTAAGATCTGTTATTAGGAAGACTTTTACCATACCATCAACACTCTAGGTTTAGAACTCACCCAGACTGTAATCTCATGCAACGGGTGAATTGCCGACAAGTTTCAAAAATGTTCTGTAATTTTTGGCCAGGAAACCCCATACTAAACGGTACTCCTTTGTCATAATTTGTTTAAATACAGTCCACATTATTATAATTAAATGTTACCTCAACGCAAATTTAAAAGAAGATAACGATTATGAGGGATTATTGATTGAGACCAACACATTTCGAGAAACAAGTTTGTCTCTTGTGAAATTAGTACTAGTCATTTGTTAACAAAGTAGTGCTCCGCTTTCTATTACGTGTGACACTTCCAAGATATGTGGATAAAATCTTCTACATTTTTAATCTGGATGTTGTTAATACTAAATAGTTTGTCGTTTCTCATAATTTTTTATTCTCTTGGATTTGGTTTTATTCATATTGTATTTTAAACCCATTTTATTGGTTTGATTGGAAAGTGTTTCCAATTGGTCAGCCACATCTTAAACCCTTGTCCTGATAGGCAGATATCGTTAGCGTATACTAGATCGCTTAGGTGTGTTGTTAACGTCCACTGTGCCCCTCTCGTGTCGGAGTATAGTTTGGAGAGAACATCTTCTTCTTCTTTACGTGCCATCTCCGCGACGAAGGTTGGCAATCATCATTGCTATTCTCACTTTTGATACTACAGACTGAAAGAGTTCAGTTGAGCTGCATCCAACCATTCTCTGAGATTTCTCAGCCTACATTCTCTGACATTTTTCTCCTACCTATGCTGCGCCTTCCTTGAATCTTTCCCTGCATAATTAATTTTAGGAGTTCATATCTGTCACCACGTGTTATATGGCCCAAGTATTGAAGTTTTCTTATTTTGATGGAATCCAGTATCTCCCTGCTGTTCTGTATTCTCCTTAGTACTTCCTCATTGGTTATTCTGTCTGTCCAGGAGATTCTCAGCATTCTTCGATACGTCCACATCTCAAATGCTTCCAATCTATTGAGGCATTGTTTATTGAGAGTCCATGTCTCCACACCATACAAAAGAACAAAAAATACATAACATTTATGTTATGTTATGTTATGTTATGTTATGTTATGGAGAGAACATAGTTTACAGCTATGTTAAAAAGAAACGGAGAAAACAGCCCTATCTGACTCCAGTTAGTACGTTAAATTCGTCACTGTTGATCCCATTGTGTGTCACGCTGCATTTCGCCTCAGTATACAGTGATTTTTTAATAAAAATTATTTTTTGCAGGATGTTTCTTAGATCTAAAATTTTCCGTATAGAAGTCTGAGATAACGTGTCAAAGGCTCGTGGTGGCACGCTCGAAATTGACAAAAGTTATGTATAGGGGTGTGTTCCATTTAACCAAGTGTTTCATTATTACTCTCACAGTATTAATGTGGTCTATGCAGCAGGATTTTGGACTAAAACCTGCTTGATTAGCTCTAAATTGAACTTTGTTAATCTTTTCAGTATGATGGTCGTGAAAATTTTATTTATGGCGGTAAGCAAGATTATTTCTCTCCAATTTTTGCACAATGTGAGGTGTGTTTTTTTGGAAGCTTAATAATGTTACCTTTTTCCAACCCGCTGAAATGCGGTTTGTTTTCCATACCTCTCGGATTACGGGAAGCAAAAGTTCAGCAGCTAGATGCGGATCAATTTTTAGTATTCCGTCAGCAATGTTATCCATTCCCGGGGACTTGTTGTTTCTCAAAGATTTGATAGCTATTATTACTTACATTTAGTAAGTTTAGTAAGTAATTAACCCGTCTTGGATCTTATAATGTTTAAACAGTTGTGCCCATTTTTTGTCAGTCGTCTATTATAGTAATTTGGTCAAGCTCGCTAGTTCTGTAGTGTTATGCAGCTGTTTCTGCTTGTTTTGCAAGTTCTTTTCATTTTCAAAAATAATATTTTGTCGACAAATAATTTAGTATTCTTGAAGTTGACTTAATTCTTGATTGTTGTGAATCATTTTACGCTTTCCCCTGTTCAGGACTAAAAATGAATAATTCAGTGCGACGTATTTTATTAACCGATTATGTAAATATTTTACTCATTTAGTTGTAAATAATATATTTATTTAATTTTTTCAAAATAATGAAAATTGCTCGCGCACCGACCGACATGACACTAAATCAAAAACAAATGAAATATTTCATTGAATTAACCACTTTAAAATGTTAATCAACGTTTGTGTCGAGGATCACGGGCTTAATACCCCCAAGGATTCTAAACTGCAGTCGAAACTTCTCTGAAGTAAATAAAACCTTAGGATTATCCTTGACAGGAAGTTAACATGGAACTCTCACTTAGATAGTAGAGCTAAAAGTATCTACATATTTTATATTGCCTGTGAACAGTGTCGGCGAACGGTCGGACGCACTTGGGACCTTCGCCCATGGTGGTCTCCTGGATCTACACTACTGTGATTAGAACAAACTAAACCATATTCAGTGGATGGCTTGCCTAAATGTAACAGGTGCCATGAAAACAACACCAACTGCTGCAATGGAGTTACTCATTGGCATCACCCCTTCAGACATATATATCAAAGAGTTGGCGCTCATGCTGATGATGCAATTGCGCTCAGCGGGTGTAAACATATATGTAGGAATGCGACAATTGAGATGCCGTTCCTCGAGGGGTGAGCTGGAGGCACTACCCCTGCTACATACAGGCCATGGAGGCAACTCAATTGAACCTACGTTTGTCTTCGACAAACCCTACAAAATCGAAACAAGACATGGGGAGTCAAATGTGTCAAATGCATATTGCATCTACACCGATGGCTCCAAAATGGAAGAAGGCCCAAGATGCGGGATATACTCCAGATCACTGAACCTTAGTATAAAATGGGGTATGGTAAAAGTGCTAGCGTAGTTCAGACTGATCTGGCAGGTATCTCCTTAGCCGGAAAAGAGATAACCCGGAAAGGTATAGCCGGTAAAACCATAATAATCTGCACAGACAGCAGACAAGCGCTACTAACTCTGAATAGACCATGTGTAATGGAGTGTAATGGGTCACTAGCCTACGCTTAGGATGATAAAAACATCATCCTGAGGTAGGTTAAAGGACACAACGGAAATAAAGGCAACCGCATTGCTGACCAGCTAGCTAGGAAGGCAGCAGGCCTAAGAATCTTAGGATCTGGTGATCTTTTTGGAGGATCTGGTGATCTTTTTGGCTGGTCAACTGCAACAATCGCGGAAATTGCCAAATGTCACTCCCACACGCAAACCGTGAAAAGATAGGAAGAAGGGTCAGGATGTAGACTTGCCAAAGTAACACTAAGGAACCTTGGGAAGTCAGCATCAGAAGAGTACTTGGAATGACCAGGAAAAACCTACGCCTGACAGTTGGATTTTTTAACTGGCCTTTGCCAACTAAGCAAACACCTCCACACACTGGGGCTAGTAGACACACCTCTGCGTAGAAAGTGTGAACGAGATGACGAAACTGTCGAGCGTGTCCTATGTGAATGTCCGGAGTTATCGTCAATACGAGAGTATGCGTTCGGAGAGCCTTGTCCCCTGGCGATTTGTCCGCCTTCCTGGAAATGGCAGGATGGACAATGAGCTAAGGACGACAACCCCCTGGGACAATTGTGGCCTAAGTGCTGTGGGACTTGACTCGCCCTCCCTACTTTACAGATACAGATTCTTGAAATTGATTTAATTCTTGATTGCTGTGAATCATTTTACGCTTTCCCCCGTGCATGACTAAAAATGAATAATTCAGTGCGATGTATTTTATTAACCGATTATTTAAATATTTTACCCATTTAGTTGTAAATAATATATTTGTTTAATTTTTGCAAAATAATGAAAATTGTTCGCCGTTGCACCGACCGACATGACACTAAATCAAAAACAAATGAATTATTTCTCTGAATTAGCCACTTTAAAATTTTAATTAACGTTTGTGGCGAAGTCCATAAATCGAATGACAATATATACGGGATTTATTAAATTTAATTTAATTGAGATATTCATAACATTAATAACGCAAAATGTAAATATTTTTTCGTTTTGATCGCCATCAGGACATACCGCAACGAATCAAATTTATTTTGCGGTCGATGCTCTATTTTCATGTCAAATATTGAAAACTCATACGGGGACAAAATATGCTGGAAGATACATAAAATAGGAACATACACTACTAAAAATTAAATTACTGTAAAACTTGTCAATAATGGCCATTAAAAATGATAGAATTATTGGCCGTTATATAAAGATGGTCGCTATTGTCAGGTTTTGCAGTCACAAATACATAAAAGGTATTTGGAACTTAGTTTATTTTATTGATTAAAGCAAATATAATGTTGTTCTGAAGCTATTTCTTTGTGGCATTTTTATCACTTGGGCGTCGAAACGTTAATAAAATCATTTTTTTGATAAAATTGTGGCCTATTTCCCATTGAAAATAGTTGATTACCAAATATATAATGCTATACATAAACGCAAACTACTAAAACTAAACTACGAGGCATAAGTTACGGATATAACTAAACTTTTGTCTCATCATCTTCGGCCTCTCTCGATCCACTGATGAACGTAGGCCTCCCCTGTTTGTCTCCAAAGTGTTCTATCTTGTGCTTTCTGTATCCAGTTTTTTGTTGTCTTTTGTAAGTCGTCTTGCCATCGTGTTGGTGGTCTTCCTTTGCTACGTTTATCGGCTCTGGGTCTCCACTCAACTAGTTTGCGAGTCCATCTTCCGTCCTTCATTCTGACAACGTGTCGAGCTTATTTCCATTTTAAGTTACAGCTTCTTTCAATGACGTCTATGACTTTGGTCTTAGCTCGTAGATCTTCGTTTTTAATCCTGTCTCGCAGAGTGGCCATTATGATTGATCGCTCCATTTTTCTCTGCACTACTCTTAGTTTGTGTGCGTTTTTCTTTGTGATCGATAATGTTTCTGCACCATAGGTCATCACCGGTAGCACGCATTGGTCGAAAACTTTTTTCTTCATATTAGTTGGAATGTCACTCTTAAAAACGTTCCTAAGAGCTCCGTATGCTGCCCATCCTTGTATTATTCTTCTGGATACTTCGGTTGTTTGATTGTCCTTACCTATCTTAATTTCGTGATCTAGATATATATTTGTCTACCAGTTCTATTTGTTCATTTTATATTTCAAGGTGTTTACTTGGTACTAAGTTCGTCGTATATTTTGTTTTTGTTATATTCATTTTTAAGCCTATTTTATAACAGGCTGTACTAAGTTCTTCCAACCTTTTCTTTATTTGTCCCAAATCGTCTGCAATCAGGACTATATCGTCCGCGTAGCTTAGGTGGTGTAGCATCTCTCCGTCCACATTTATTCCTTTTTCACCCCATTCAAGGGTTTTGATCGCTTTTTCTAGAGCCGATATGAAAAGTTTAGGTGACAACGTATCACCTTGTCGGATTCCTCTTTGAATTTTTATTTGGTTGCTGTTAGCGTGTAGTTGTATCGAGCTTGTCGCATTTTTATAAGATATTACATATTAGCCTCGAATATCGGCTATCAATGCGGCTCTCGTTTGGTGCTTCTATAACACTGTCGAGTTCTACTGAATCAAATGCTTTGTGGAAATCTACGAATTTTAAAACTAAATTTTGTTTTATTGTTTGGAGGTGATCGTTGGTCCAAAGTTTGCTCTGAATCCAGCTTATTCTCTACTTTGATGTAGGTCTAATTTCTTATCTAAACTCGTGGTGATTATTCTCGTGAAAAGTTTATAAAGATGGTTTAACAGACTGATTGGTCGGTAATTTTAAAGACCAGTTTTTTCTCCTTTTTTGCGCAGAAGAATTGTTTTGGCTCTATTCCATTCAGATGGTATGAATTTCTCTGTCTAACATAGATTAAAGAGATCTTTTATTTTTCTCATTAGAGGTTCACCGCCATTCTTAACAGCCTCGATCACTATTCCATCGTCTCCTGGTGATTTATTGGATTTCATTTTATTCATCGCTTGTCTAATTTTACTGAGAGTTATTTCTGGCATGAGTTCAGAGCCTTGATTTAATATTTATTTGCTTATTGCATCTTTTAGCTGTGTGTGGTTGATCCGTCTGCTTTTATAAAGTTCTCCATAGAAGTCTTCTACTATTGTTAAAAGCTCCTCTCTATTTGTTGTTATTTCGCCCTTTTTGTTTTTTAATTTGATGATCTGACTTTTTCCATTATTTAGTTTTCTTCGCAGACTTTTTAGGCCTTTATTAATTTCTATGGTTTGTTCGATTTTTAGTGTATTATACTTTCTAAGTATTTTCTTATTGCTTTCTTGACTTCTCTGTTTTTTCTTTTTTCTTCTCCATTTGGATCATTTCTTTCTGTAATAAATTTATTACATAAATTTTGTCTCGCAAAGTGTTATTTCTAGACTTCTGCCTAGATTTCGGAACACCGGAAATGTTGCTGAACAACAAAGAACAGATCGGTCTAGAATTACCACGGCTCTAGATCACCGATTTGTTACAGTAACTGCGCGAAGGGAGCCTTTTTACTGCACAAAAACTGTCACAAAGCCTTCAAGATGCCACTGGTATCCTTGTTTCCACTCGAACTATTCGAAGACGTCGGAAAACATTTGGTTTGATATCTAGGCGTCCTTTGAGTTGACATGTGTACCAATGACATTACGAAATCAATGTCAAAAATTAGATTGGGCTAGAGCACATTTCAATTGGAGAAATGAGTGGAGAGACAATATTGAGCATATTATTATTCAGTTCCATGCATCCATTGGGGACCAGTATTGGTATCTCGACTGCTCGCCCACATAAATCTGCAGTTGTCAAATAAATTAGAGATTTGCGTGTAATTCCTCATTTGGCATTACCTCCGCGTTTTCCACACCTCAATCCCATTATATAGAGAAGACTTACAGATCGCGTATCACCTCCGCAGAACCTTCAGACACGATTGGAACCGCCGGATATACGATCTTGTCGAACGACACCGCAGTGCCGTGAGTGGCCGGCAGAAAGACATATTTTAATATTTTCTAATGGAACTTCGGAATGTGATGTGGCATTATTCACAAAGAGAAGCACATTTCTATTTTGTTTTTTTTTTCATTTTATTGTCAAATTTGTGCAGCCATCTTGTCATAATCTCCGTTATTAACTATTTTTAATGGGAAATAATCCACAATTTTACTAAAAAAATGATTTTGTTAACGTTTTGACGTCCAAATCGGATGCCGTTGTCAAAATACAAAAAATATTATCTAATATTAAACAAAAATGTTGTTGCTTAGTAAAAAATTCTTCTAATAATTTATTTAATCTGACTCATTTATATCGGCCATTCAGACATATATTATACATTTTAAAGTAGAAGACTTTAAAATGACTTTACTGAAAGATAGTTCATTCGATTACATGAAATCAACCCCAACTCAAGAATATCCGTCACAAAAAAACCATAGCATGTGATCTGTCTTTAAAAAATATTCTTCTTCTTCTTCAAGTGCCGTCTCCTAATCGGAGGTTGGATATCATCATCACTATCTTTACTCTATCCACCGCTGCTCTAAAGAGTTCTATAGAACTGCATCTAAACCAGTCCCTTAAATTCTTTAACCATGACACTCTCCTTCTTCCTATACTCCTTCCGCCTCTTATCTTTCCCTGTATTATCAGTCTTAGCATTTCATATCGCGGTCCCCTCATTACGTGTCCCAGATATTGTAACTTTCTTATTTTTATTGTGTTTATTATTTCGCATTCTTTACCCATTTCTCGCAGTACTTCCGTGTTCGTTTTCCTCTGTGTCCATGCTATTCTAAGCATTCTTCTGTAATACCACATTTCAAATGACTGTAGCTTATTTATGTGTTCTTGCTTTAATGTCCAGCTTTCAAGTCCATATTGTAGTATCGAGACCACGTAGCATCTCAAAGCTCTTGCTCTCAGTTCTAAGCTAAGGTCTTTATTGCAGAGAACTGTTTTCATTTTTACAAACGCATTTCTTGCTATTTCTATCCTGGTCCTTATTTCTGTTGTTTGATCATTTTTCTCTGAAATCCAGGTTCCTAGGTATTTGTATTTATCAACCCTTTCTATCGGTACATTTCCCAAATGTATGCTTGTTTGTATGTTTGTTTTCTTAGTTATTATCATGTATTTGGTCTTTTTTATATTCATTTTTAGTCCATATTCTTTACAGAAATTGTTTGTTTTGTTCAGTAGTAGTTGGAGTTGTTCAGCAGAGCTTGCTATAATCACGGTGTCATCTGCATATCTTATGTTGTTAATAGATCTTCCGTTAATTATTATTCCTTCACTTTGAGATAGCAATGCTTCTTCAAAAATGGCTTCACTATATGCATTAAAGAGTAATGGAGACATAATACATCCCTGCCGAACTCCTCTCCTGATTTCAATTTCTGGACTGGGTTCGTTATCTATTACAATTTGTGCTCTTTGATTCCAGTAAAGGTTTGTTATTATTCGTAAGTCCCTTTTGTCTATGTTTTTTGTCTTTAGAATTTGGACTAATTTTTCATGTCTTACTTTGTCAAAAGCCTTCTCAAAATCAACGTAACAAACATGCACATCCACATTTATGTCCATGCATCTTTGAGCTAACACATTAAAAGCAAATAACGCCTCTCTGGTTCCTAGTCCGTTTCTGAACCCAAACTGACTATCATCTATTCCTTCTTCTAGTTTTTTGTTTATACGACCATGTATTATTTTCAAGAATAATTTGAGAATGTGACTTATTAATGATATTGTTCTGTATTCACTGCAATCTTTAGCGTTTGTATTTTTAGGGATAGCACAAAAGGTTGAGAGTAACCATTGTTTTGGTATGTTTCCTGTTTTGTACACTGTGTTAAACAAGTCTACGATAATGTCTAAGGTTTCATCATTTATACATTTTAAGCTTTCTACTGGGATTTGGTCTGGACCTACTGCTTTACCATTTTTGCTGTTTTTTAATGCCGATTTAATTTCTTCTTTTAATATCTTCAAAACCGTATCATCTTCTACTTCGACTTCCATCTGCTCTGTTCTATTGTCTTTGAACAATTCATTTATGTATTCTGTCCATCTCTTTAATTTTTCGTTAGTACTCAACACAAGTTTCCCATCTGTATCTTTTAGTATTCCCGGCTTTCTTTTTCTGTTGATCTGCGTTAATTCCTTAATTTTTTTATGTGTGTTAAAATTATCATGTCTTTTCTGGTGTTCTTCTATTTCTGCGCATTGTTCTTTTAACCACTGTTCTTTAGCCTGTTTAATTTTGGATTTTATTTGTTTATCCACATTTTTGTACATCTGATTATCTTTGTTTTTATGCTGACGTCTTTCTTCCATTAAATCTAAGATTTCCTCCGTCATCCATTGTTTCTTTTTGTATCTGGTTGGTGTAAGAATTTCTTTTTGACATTTATCTATTTCTGTCTTTATTAATAACCATTTTGTCTCTGTTTCAGTATTTTGTTGGATTTGTTCTTTAACATTCATTAAACGGTTATTAATTTCATCTGTCAGGCGTTGTTTTATGAGTGGGTTTCTTAGTTTACTTGTGTCGATTTTTACATCTGTTGTTCTGCGTTTTATTATTTTCATTTTGAGCCTAATTTTGGTCACTACTGGATTGTGATCTGATCCTATGTCGGCACCTGGATAGGTTTTTGAAGATATAATTGCGTTCTTGTATCTTTGTCTAATCAATACATAATCTATTTGGTTTCTTACAATTCTCCCTTCTTGATCTGCTGGTGACTTACAGGTATATAGTCTTCTCTTTGGCATTTTAAACAATGTATTAGTTATGACAAAATTATTGTTTTGGCAAAATTCGATAAGCCTGTCACCTCTTTCGTTTCTGTTGCCCAGACCATATCCTCCTGTACATTCTTCTACTTTTTCGTCTCCAACCTTTGCGTTAAAATCTCCCGTTATAATTGTAACATCCTGCGTTTTAATGGATTTTAAAATATTGTCTAGGTCTTCGTAGAAAGTTTCAATATCGCTCTCTGGTTTGACCGCAAAATATTGGCAACCCATAAATATTGACAATATAATTTTAAAGTTTTCTACTTTAAAATGTTAAATAAATGTCTGAATTGTCGATATAAATGAGTCGTATTAAATAAATTATTAGAAGAATTTTTTACTAAGCAACAACATTTTTGTTTAATATTAATATTTTTTGTATTTTGAGAACGACATCCGATTTGGACGTCGAAACGTTAATAAAATAATTTTTTTAGTGAAATTGTGGCTGGCTTATTTCTCATTAAAAATAGTTAATTGCAAAAATGCCACAAGAAAATAGCTTCAGAACAACAATAATTTCTGTTGCTATGTAAGCCTTATTGTTAGAAACCTATTCTAAGGGCCGGTTGTTCGAACGGTAATCAAAAATGATCATTATCAAATATTTAATTACTGTCACCAACTGTCAATGTCAACTTTGTTTGGGTTGCTGAAAACATAATTATGAATTACAATTATGAAATTAGTTAATCAATTATGTTAATAATTGTTATGTTAATTGATTAACTAATCTCATAATTATAATCAATTATGTTTTCAGCAACCTAATCAAAGTTGACATTGACAGTTGGGACAGTAATTAAATATTTGATAGTGATCATTGTTGATTAGCGTTCGAACAACCGGCCCTAAGAGTAATTTGTCAATATGACGATTACCCTTAAAACAGTGGAGATTTTTACATTTTCCAATTACTACTGGATCTTCTTTCCAACCGTCCAAATATGCACATAACAAAATAGCCAAACGTTGTTTTGCTGCCTTCTTTCCTGCACATTTTTCATTTTTTAAAACAAAAATTTTAAAGCACGAAAATCCTTTTTCGTGTGCATTAAATATACATCTCATGGAGAATAATTCCTTAATATCAATTGAACCTTAATTTTCCAGTCCTCTATGTCGTCCAAATTAACCTCTGCAGACTCACCACAAATTGATTTAAAGGTGACTATGACGCTTGCAGAAACTTTCCAACCATCCATTTGATGCTGCAAAATTTTCCATCTTCAGACTGCTTGCTGCTTCGAGTCCTTTTTCTTTAAGTACCGGCCCAGATATTGACATCTGGAATTCTGGAATCGCTTTATTGTAGACGACTTGATCCACTGCCAATCCTTCTAACTTCGGAAACTTTTCTTTTTGCTCCAAGTTAACACCTTCCTCAACATTCTTTTTAACTCCTTCTTCTTCTTCTTCTTCTTCTTCTTCTTCTTCTTCTTCTTCTTCTTCTTCTTCTTCTTCTTATTCTTCTTCTTCTTGTTCCTTCTTGTATCTAGGCGTTAAAGCCTATTTCTTCTTCAATATTAGCCTCCTAAATTGTTTCCGGACGAAGAAGTATCCTCTGCCATTCTACTAATGTATTCATTCCACTCCTGTTTCCGTTTTGTCACCTATCCATTGATGTCTTCTACATTGCATGATCTTCTTATGTTTTTGCTTCTCTCCCTATCCAACAGACTTTTCCCTGATATTCTTCGAAGTATTTTCATCTCTGTTGTTTCTAGTAGTCATCTTGTTTTAGATGTGTCAGGTCTTGCCTCCGCAGTGTATGTCAATATAGGTCTACTTGCTGCTTTTTTGTCTTGTCTTAGGTGTTTGTTCTTCCAAACTGTGCCATTAAGAGATACGGCCGCTTTACTTGTTTTTCGCACTTCCTCTTCAACATCTAAATAAATGGTTATATATATTCCCAGAAATCTAAATCTTGCTTCTTCTTCTTCTTCTTATTCTTCTTCTTTAAGTACCGTGCCCAAATTTTAGGTGTGGGTAGCTTCCATGACAATTTGCCGATATCGTTCTCGATCGTAATAGTTGATTTGCTGATAAGCCAGTCCATTGACGAAGGTTTCGGAGCCATGAATATTTCTTCCTACCAATTCCTCTTTTCCGTCGATTTTTCCATTGAGTATTAATTGCAGCATACTGTATCTGCTACCTCTCATTATATCCCCGAGATATTCAAGTTTTCTCTTTTTTATCATCTTGATTAAGTCACCTTCGCCTTGACCTACTTTGTTTAAGACTTCTCTGTTTGAAATGCGTTGAACCTGAACCCAAGATATTCTGAGCATTCTACGAAATGACCACATCTCGAAGGCTTCTAACTTGTTCATCATGTTAACCTTCATGATCCAGGTTTCACATCCATACAGTAATACAGGATACACATCACATTTTAGGAACTTGATTCTTAGTTGTAAATTCAGCTGAGAGTTGCTCAGAACAGATCTAAGTTTCATAAATGCTCTTCTTGCAATTTCTATACGAGTTTTAATTTCTTCTTCCGGATTTAGTGTCTCGTTTATCCAACATCCTAGGTATTTAAAATGGTTAACTTTTGTTAATGGTTCATTATTGAGAATTAGTGGCATAGGGTCGACGTCTTGTTTGCTAACCACAAGTAACTTTGTCTTTGTTGTCTTGCTTCCTGCTTTATTATTTTCCCATCAATTTAGTTTTTACATCGTAGTGGGTATTTAGATGTTGTCATACATTTGGTTTTTTCTGCTGATATTATCATAACTTTTTTTAACTCACTTTTACTTTTTATAATATCTTTAATTTTGAGTTTTTCAAACTCCACATTTTTCGGCCAACTTTTGTCTTTTTGCGACAAACGTTTCCTCTTTTGCGACATTTTATTATAACAACTTAAGAACCTTTCGAACACGGAAAAAAATTTTAAACTAACTAAATATTATCAGAAAGACCTACCCTAATGATGCAGGTTTTATTTCATTTCTTTTTAAGTGGATAGCATACGCAAAAGATTTGGATATATTCATCAACAAATAGACAAAAATATTTTAGCCGGTATTAACAGGTAAACTTCTAAGATATGAGCTTTAAAAATTTGAGAATATTTAGAGCGGTTTTGGAAATTTTGAAATTGGCTGTTAGTTAGTAGATACCGCTAGTTTCAACAGTAATACTCGTGGCCGCTTTTGACAGGTGGCCGTTGATACAGGTTTGACTTTATTTCTTTGTTAGATCTTTCGCAAAAATATAGATACTTATCTCGTGTTTTGATCTTCTCAAAGTTATAAAAATGTAAAAATAAAATTATATCTCGATATAATCCAAAGTCTGAAATAAATGGTTTATCAATCTATCGACAAAAAGTTCCTCAGAAAAGTAATAATTAAGCTAATAAATTTATTCAATACATCTATTAGACTTATAATTTTAGATTATTATATATTAGACTTATATTATTAAGTACTTCCCAAGATTCTAAAAAGGTATCGGAAATAACTATGATAGCGAAATCTGGGAAACCGTCAAATGAGAGGCCGTCATATTGGCCAATATCGGTATTACCAATTATTTCAAAGTTGTTTGAAAAACTATTAAAAAGACTAAAACCTATAATAGAACAAAAATGTTGTTCTGAAGCTATTTCCTTGTGGCATCTTATGCAATTTACTATTTTATTTAGGAATAAGCCACAATTTAAGTTTGAAATTAAATTTATTTGACGTTTCGACTTCACTTCCGATATCGTTATCAAAATACATATTTTATACATATTTTATATCTCTGTGTACCATTTGGGCCTATTTCTTCATCTGCTGTTACAGTACACCTACTATATACCAGAGTACTAAACATATACCAGTACGATATACCAGTACATATTTAGCTGTTGATAACGATGATGATGATACTAAAGCAAAAGAAAAATTGCAAGGAACGCTCAACGAGGTTTATGCATTGATTAAGAAGTGGCGTATCAAACTTAATGAGACCAAATCAATACACGTATACTTTACCTACAAAATAAAAATAAACAAAACACCAATTGTATTACATTGCACTGTTGTTCTGAAGCTATTTTCTTGTGGCATTTTTGCAATTAACTATTTTTAATGGGAAATAAGCCACAATTTTACTAAAAAAATGATTTTATTAACGTTTCGACGTCCAATTCGGATGCCGTTGTCAAAATACAAAAAAATATTAATATTAAACAAAAATGTTGCTGCTTAGTAAAGAATTCTTCCAATAATTTATTTAATCTGACTCATTTATATCGGCAATTCAGACATATTATATACATTTTAAAGTAGAAGACTTTAAAATGATATTGCCAATATTTATGAGTTGCGTTCCTGGGAGTGTAGTAAAGTTCCCAAGATATTTCTGCAAAAATAAGGTTTGACTCACTATAACCAACCCTAAACAAATTCGTATCGTTTTTTTTTTTAATTAAAAAAATTGGAAGTTCTGATAGACTAACCAACCATTATTATTGCCAAATTTACATAGATGAATTATTCTGATTTCGCATTTTTTGTTTCAACAATTCTGTTGAAAAATATCAAATTTCTCATTGTTCTTCTATTTTTAAAGTCGAGGCTGTTGCTATACAGAAAGCACTAACTTGGTGCGTCTCTAAATTATTGTGAGAACATTGTAATAATCTCAGACTCTCAGGAGTCCCAGGCAATATTTTACAAGCTACACACACCCAAAGTTATATGAAATCACCATGTATTTCAAAGTAATATTTATTTCTTTTGAAAAAACTAGTTATTGTTGCGAAGAATAAAGGTTTTCATTGAAAATAAACAAATATATAAGACAATCGGATAGTACAGCTGGGTACGGTATAGGTTATTTGCTTGAGTTGCAAATTGAACGAAAATATATAAACTGACTTTTGCGTCCAAAAACAAAAAATGCCTGATATGGGGTTATAGAACTTACAACGAGGAAAGATTATTGGTCTTGTGGAGAAAGTAATGTTCTCAGAGGGACATAGCTGTAGAGGTAGACGTAATACCAAAACCAATGCTAGGTAACAGGAACTAGGAAAGCTCAAAAATAAAGCAAGGGAAAGTCGCCAGAAGTAATAACGGCTCTCCAAGATCGTTTAGTTGTCCAATCAGCTGGAAGACACCCAACCATTTCTCACCTGCAGCTCCAAAGGCAGCTTTTGGAAGCTACATGTGTAACTGTTTCAGTTGATACGATAAGAAGAAGAGTTCGCACCAAGAAGTATACAGTAGGAGACAGTTATGGGTTCCCGAGTTATCCAGGCAGCAAAAGATTGATCGCCTAAATTGGTGTCTTCACCACCAAAACTGGAACATTGGGAATTGACAAAATGTGCTATTTTCAAAAAGAGTCAGGATTTGTGTAAAATCAGATGACCCATGTA
This sequence comes from Diabrotica virgifera virgifera, assembly GCF_917563875.1. Classification (NCBI taxonomy): domain Eukaryota; kingdom Metazoa; phylum Arthropoda; class Insecta; order Coleoptera; family Chrysomelidae; genus Diabrotica; species Diabrotica virgifera. The sequence goes on along the minus strand of NC_065443.1, from coordinate 142,779,836 downwards.
ATCGTGTACTTAAAGGTCGAGGAAGACAAGCAAGAACAAAAAACTGTCAGATCTGTTCACAAATATACAAGGGGAAGTGTAATGTTCTGGAGAGGAATTGTGATCCGTAAAAAAACTCCTTTAATTTTCATCCAATTAACTTTAACTGCTCACAGGTATGTTGATAACCTGTAGTCAGACTCTGGAGAGGTGCAACAGGAGAAAATTTAATTTTATTTCATGATAATGGACCTCTACATACCATTAGAGTGACTACAGCCATCATTGAAACAGAAGGTTACCCTTGTTTGGAGTGGCCTGCTTGCTCACCCGAGCTTAATCCTATAGAGTATTTGTGGGATATGCTTAAAAGAAAAATTAGAGCTCGCCGGGATAATCCCCAAAACACCGCACGGCTAGTACAAGCTGCTCTTAAAGGATGGAGCGACCTACCACAACAAAATGTTGATAATTTGATTAGGAGCGTGCCCACGCAAACTGAAGCTTGCATAAGGACTAGAGATAATAACACTGACTACCATAAAACACAAAAAAAAATAAAAAAAATTTAAACATTACCCGTTTTACATTGAAATTTTGTATGCTATTGACTTTAAAACAACTACTTCCAATAATTGAAAGTTTTAATATTTGTTTGTTAAATACTTTATTGTTTTATTTAATTGTTATGTATTTGTTATTAAATTGCTTTAAAATAAATATTGTTTGACTTCGCGTGTTTGTTTTTTTAAATTCGCACGAAATAGTAAGAAATATCAGATGATTCCATATAAGTCAGGGTGTGTGTATTTGTAGCCATCCATTGGATAATTTCCAAAACTGCATTATCCTTGATATCAAAAAATTATTACATGAACTAAAATTCACAAAAAAAACAGTTACTCTACTCTGGGTTAAAGGACACAGTAGAGTAATTGGAAACAAAATAGTGGAAAATGGCAAAAAATACATCTCACATAATCAGAAATTACAAACATTTTAGATTACAAACGTTACAAACATTAAAGGGATTCAGAAGACATCAAGAAACCATTACATTTCTATTCATCCATTATTACCAAACAATATTTCTCATTTTTTAATAAAACTATATTATAATAAAGTACATTCCACGTCCACGTTGATAACTTGACTCGGCTAAAACTTAAACATGGACTTTTTACACAGCATCTTCATAGTATGTACAATTTTCAGCTTGCTATTAATAAACTTTTTTTTGATACGCGTGATCCTGGCTTACAAGTTTATAAACGATTTTATAATTCAACATTAGCGAGCGGAAAACGCGTTCCAAGATTTCGACTTTAATTTTGAATATTTTGTCGAGACATTTGGCACACACATTCGTACAGAGCCCTATTTGAGAAATATGTTAGTATGTGAAAATTACTCTATAATTAAATAAAATATTGCAAAAACAAGCCTGTACCGCCATTAGAAGAACAAAAAAAATTTTTTTTTCAAATAAACTTTTTTTATCCCATGGTTAGATTTTGTGTCACATTGGAGCTACTAAAAATCGATTATCTATAACAAGAAATCGCACTTGACTGACTTGGCAACATTTAGCGCACCTATGAGTATAATAATTATTGTTTTTGATAGTATAATGATAATGTCACTGTCACTGTCGTACTGCCGACGCACTGTTTGCCGCACTGTTGAAAGTTCCCAGAACTTCGAAAAACAAAAATATTGATGACGCGCTAGTGTTGCCTCTTAAGATAAAAATTTAAACACTATCTAAATAAAAACGCATTTTTTATAATCTTGTAGTATCATTGTAATGAAAAATATAGTGAAATGTCTTTTTATAGAATCTTTTCGAGTATTTTATAAATTTAGGCAATTTTATGTCATTTTGTAAGTTATTACGATTTTATAAATATTTTACAATAGTTCGACTAACAATACGTTTACTTTTACCAATGAAATACCGTTTTGTGTAGAAAAAATGGTGCATGCATATGTCGATATAATTAGACACATGTTTTTTTCCTTTCTCAGTTCAATGATTGATATTTTTTGGAATAAATAGTCAATAAGCGAGACTACAATGAGAATACATTTGAATGAAAATTCGCCTTATTGAACAGTTGATTTAGGGTTAGGGTGTATTTACACCCCGGAGTAAAATATATTTTTTCAATTGGTATAATTTTCTGCACGCAACTATCTTGTATTGGGTTCGATTTTTTTTCGTTTGTAGGTGTATTAGTGTAAGGTTTTAAATTACTTTAGGATTTGGGAAACTATGATAAAAGGACTATGTGAGTACCTACCTATTTTTTAATAGTAAATTCTGCTTAGTACTATCTTCTTTTTCTTCTTCTTCTTCTTCTTCTTCTTCTTCTTCTTCTTCTTCTTCTTCTTCTTCTTCTTTTTCTTCCTCTTTATAAGTAATTCTGCTTGTTCATTGGCGCATTGATATCCCTATAGAAGGTGGTCACTCCATCTTTTGCGCTGTCGTCGGATACTTCTTCTACCGATTGGTGATTTATCTCTTCATCTTCTACTTTTATTTTTATTGTGTTATTCTAGTACATATTTTTGATAGTTTTAATTATTTGTAGGGGTATCTCTCCTGCGTAGAATAAATGAATAACGTCCTTTAATTTAACCTCATCCTCATCCTGACTAATGCCTTCTTAAAGTCCACGAAACACACAAGGAACAACCGAGCAATTTATAGCATATTATGTGTTACAAGTATTGTGGTTTATCATTTTTTCTGTGTTTTACATTAAAAAAAATCATATTCCAAATAAAGGTGATTTTTGTCACCGATATTTTTTGTTCTTTTTAATATTATACGAAAAACCGAATTCAATATTATTTTCCTTTATTCAAGACTCTTTTTATCTATTAGGGCTATTTTGAAAGTTTTCTTGCTATAATGACATCACTTATTCAGTTGGAAGTACATATGTCGAAGAAATGAATTCAAATGTGTAATGTGTGTCTTATTTAACACTTGTCAAACATGTCAAAAACATAGAAACACTTAAGTATCACATTACTTTTGGTAAAATTGTATACCACTTGTCGCTTATATGCATAATAATATATCCTCAGGGACAGCGGCTTTTAATATCATCATTTCGCAATTATCACCACTAACAATCCCATTGAGATAACGTCATTTTCCATAACTAACATTATCATCCTGTGTACCTATTTACGGAAGTTATTAAGCCCTCCATGCATCATTTCCTCCCTCCGATCACCCCTTCCCTCACCGGAGCGCCCCATTAATACTAAATTATTTGTAGAATTTTCCGTTTACTGATGGCTCGACATCTGTTAATGATTTGTCCTAATTAACTCACACCACAACACCTATAGTGGAGGTTGTAGACTGCCATGGCTTGGCACTATTCACCGAGACTGGTCCCCTTGCCCCTGCATATTGTATTTAGCCCTTCGCTGCATTACATTACATTACACATCACTTCTGTTATAATATATTATGTGATAATACTTTGATGGTTTGCTTTTAATCACCATTAAGTACGTGGAACAGACAAATTAGTTTTAAGCCGTATACGTGACAGTAGTGTAGTTCTAACTTATTTTGATTACATTGAAAAAGTTTAAAACAGTTTGAAAATTAAAAATAATACGTTTTACAATAGGTTAAAAAATAATAACGACAAAAATAAAAATTAAAAAACGACTATTTTATGTTATTTATCCTTTTACATTATATTATACTATTATCTACTTTTTATATTACATACTTATCTCCTGACTGTCTTTTGCTTGTATGTCTGTTCTCTTTCTCCTCTTCTTCAAAAATATATGATTTTTTTATTTTGTCATTAACCTCATTATATGGACGTCATACATATTATAGTCCATTTACTCACAGTTTTTGCTCCAAATTTTGCAGAACCGCTTGGATTGACATACAATTTGGTATACACATAGCTAACACGTCAAAGAAAAAAAGTTATATTGTGCCGATATGTGCTTTTGCCCTGGAGGTGAGTATCATCCCTTCTCGTGGAGATATACGTTCAAAATAAGTTCGAAAGTGGATGGGCTGACTACTTCTTAGCAACTTTTGTTCTATAGCGTTTTTTTTTCACTAAGTCAATACTTTTCGAATTATTTGCGAGTGAATATGTTCATTTTTCAAAAAAAACATTAGCATTAGATGTTTAAACATAAAAAAATTATTAGAAGTTTTTTCGCAAATAACTTAAAAAAAGTAAGCATTTTATCGAAAAAACAATTCTTATCAAAAATATAGCTTATAAAAAATTGGGAAAAATGGGGCAAGCATGAAGCCTCTAGAACTAGTATACGCAGGGTTGTAGCTAATAAAAAGTAGGTTCATATTTGTCAAATTCCAAATCGAATATTTCAACGTGAAGTAATAAAAAAAAGGAAGCACTTTTTGGGGAAAACTCCTTACAATATTTTACTTAAAGTGTTAAAAAAAATCTTTATTTTTGTTTATTAAAATATTTCTAGCATTAAAAGTAGCATTAAAAGCAAGTTACGCTCAAACGAAAGATGGCCCCTTTTCTTTTGGTAAAAAAAGTCAGGAAAATCACTCCCTAATTAGCATCTTAAATGAAATTAATCAGTACCGTTTCACAAGTTGCTTTACTTATGTTTTATTTATATGATCTGTAAGTTTCATCGGTTCAAAGTGCCTATTTTGAAAAAAAAATTTAAAGTAAAATTATTTAATTTTTAGTTATGAACAAATGTTGTTTTTTCAAAATAACTTAAAATTTATTAGTGATATCAAAAATCTCAAAGAGTAAAAAAATGTAGGTTTTGCTTTATGAATATTTTGATTTTTTTACGACAGCCCTTTCAAAAATAAGCACTTTGAACCGATAAAACTCACAGATCTTATAAAATCTACATAAACGAGTAAAGGAACTTGTAAAGCAGTAACGATTAATTTCACTTATTAGGAGGTGATTTTCACGATTTTTTTACCAAAAAAAGGGATCAACTTTATTTTGGGCATAACTGGCTTACTTTTGATGCGAGAAACTTTTTAAAAAACAAAAATAAATAATTTAAAAAGGTGAAATGAGTTTTCCCTAAACAATGCTTAATTTTTAGTATTTTCACGTTGAAATATTTGATTTTCAATTTGACGAATATGACCCTATGTTTCATTAGCTACAACTCTGTCTAGAGACCTCATAATATATAGATACACTATTTTTTGCACTTTCTTATAATGTATATCTTTGCTAAGAATATTTTTTTCGATAAAATGTTTACTTTTTGAGTTATTTGCGACAAACCGTCTAAAATCCTTTTTTTTGTTGAAACATGGACATATTCACTCACAAATAACTCGAAAAGTATTAAACTTAGTGAAAAAACGCTATAGAATGAAAGTTGCTTAGAATTTAGTCAGTTTATCCATTTTTGGGCTTATTTTGAACGTATATTTTTTCACCCCCAAAATGGGATGAAACTCACCCCCATCGCAAAAGCACACATCTGCACAATATCCCTTTTTTCTTTGACATGTTAGCTATGCGTATGCCAAATTTGATGTCAGTCCAACGGTTTTTGAAATTTGGAGGTATTACAATATTTTACCGTGAGTAAATGGACTATTATTATTAAAACATTAGAAACATTAAAAACACTACATATTATAATCCATAAAAATTGTACAATACCATTATAATCCTAAAATAAAAAAAAACGAATTTTACATAAAATCTGTGACGTATAAAATAAATCAGTTAATTAACATAGTCAACGAGTTTATTCTTAAAAATAAAGACTCGTTCAAATCACCCCTGTTGAGCTGCCCCACCCCCACTATTTATGAGCTTTCATATTCCGCAAATTAAAAATTTTGAGCTCGTTACACTGAACAGGAATTTAATATTTTAGTGGGGGGCTGAGTCGCCCCCCCCTACTTAAAAATAGGGATATTGAAACCACCAATTTTAGATGAAATGATTTCATCTAAAATTGGTGGAGGAAGTAGTCAAACCAATGGGCGCCGTAAATTATCGCGCCGTAAAAAATCGCCCGTGTGGCCAAAGCCTTAGTGTGTGCAGATCCCGATTTTTTTAAGAAACGTATGGATTTCTGACGAAAGTCACATTCACCTCAACGATTCATGGCATCCCTCACCTTCATGGCATTATGGTAGAATTGTTGGATTATGTTAGTGTAGCAATGGTCTATTCGACATTCTGCCAATCTGTAAAGTAGCATGTAAAATGTGCTTTCGTGATTTAGCATCTCTAAATAACGATGTAGTCGATTTTCCGTAACATGGTCTAAGATTTTTCAGGTATCATGTTCTTCTTCTACCAGGATCACGTTTACCCTGGATCTTTCTGTGAATGATCAAATGCAAAAGTTCATATTTTCATCAATTGCAGTTTGGAAATTAGTGTATGTTCGATTAACAAGCTGTTTAAGGGTTCCCGAAATATGTTTGGAGTCATTTGAAGACCTGTAAATTTTATCTTATTTCTATTGTCTTTTTGTTAAAGTTACATTGCCTATTCTATCCTCAAAACATCTCAAACATAGTTTACCTTTCAACATTTATCATACCGGGTGTCCACTTATATTTTCCCCCATTTTAACTGCCTTTAACTTCTAAACTGCTCAAGATAAAAATATGCAGTTTTCGCTGAAATGTTTTATTTTAGTAAAAGTTTTGTCTGAATGGATTGAATTTTTTATATCGCTTTCAAATACGAAAAAAAGGCGGATTTTTGAAAAAAACGTTGTTGACTTTTTTTTAATGGAACACCCACTAAACATTTTTAATTCTCGTTTTAAAAATTAACTGTTCACTCATTTGACAACCGATTTTAAAAAAATTTATATCGCTGGATAGGTAAATTACCGTTTTTTTTTCAAGTTACAAAAAAATATAATGGGTGTTTTAATAAAAAAATCAACAACGTTTTTTTTCCAAAAATCCGCCATTTTTTATTTAAAAGCGATATAAAAAGTGGTCATTTACCTAAAATCTTGAGAAACCGATCATTTACCTATCCAGCGATATAAGTTTTTTAAAATCGGTTGTCAAATGAGTGAGCAATTAATTTTTAAAATGAGAGATGCAATGTGGAAGTCACATAACATAATATCAATTTGCTTAGTTATGTTATTTAGGTATGTGATATCCACGTTGCACCTCTCATTTTAAAAATTAATTACTCAGTGATTTGACAAACGATTTTGAAAAACTTTATATCGCTGGATAGGTGAATTGCCTTTCTTTCAATTTACAAAAAAATATACTGGGTGTTCCATTAAAAAAAAGTCAACAACGTTTTTTTCAAAAATCCGCCAAAAAATTAAATCCATTCAGACAAAACTTTTACTGAAATAAAACATTTTAGCGGAAACCGCATATTTCTATCTTGAGCCGTTTAGAAGTTATAGGCAGTTAAAATGGGGGAAAATATAAGTGGACACCCGGTATTTTTCGTGGGTGTCCTATTGACGTTCTATAATTTGATCATTTTTTGTTCTCTATAATAATTTTCTTTCCTCTATTTGTTGTCTTTTGTTGATTTTATTCTCTTCTAGTTTATTGACTAATACTTAATAATTAATAAGTAATTGAAAATGTAGTTTCATAAATTGTTTACCTGCCAATAAGATTTTCATTTTAAAGGTACAAAAGTGCAAAGGTCTGTTAATTGTCGTATAAATAATTGTAGGTATTTCTAAAAACTTGGACCTCAGAACAAGTTCTCAATTTAATGTTTGGTTAACCGTCCAACTGAGCGATAAATATTCTTGCGAACCTCAAGTTTTATGACAAAATATTGACATATTTTATCGATTGACGCAAGACTTATGTAAAGGGTACGTTTGTAGTAGCTATAGATCAGAACAATTTTAATACAACTGGTTAAAAAGTTAAAATTTCAAAATACTGAAAACTTTTCTCAGTACTCAAGACTGTTCAAAAAATGAAAATGATAAATATTGATACCTTCTTGTCTCAGTTTTGTACAAGAATTTATAAACGTAATATGACCTTGACATAGGTACTATAATAAATTACTGGCCTTTTGGCTTCAATGCCACTACTACTTTACCACAAGTACTCAAGTACTACTAGTCTAGAAATTCACAGAAAAAGGTCCCATTTAACAAAGCAGTCTGATGTTCACGTTCACAATACGCGATACTCTCACTATTTACGAACAAATCGCTCTAGATTGCGTCTTTCAGATAAAAATTGTCTTAATTATAACTACTACAATATTTTACCAAAAGATATTAAACAGCTAAGCTGTAACAGTTTCAAAAAAGTAATAAAAAGGTATCTGTTGAAACATTGCTTTTATTGCTCGGAAGAATATATGACTCATTGCAGAACATCTACTGAAATGCTTACCGTGACACAAAATATTTTTTGTTAATCTATATTCTTGTTTGTGATACATATTTATAAGTTGTGTTTTATATTTCTGTTTTATATACCTTGTGATTTTATATACCTTGTAATTTTTATATTCCTTATTTTGACTTTGTAATTTTGACTTGCTACAAACAATTTTTTTTTGTAAAGTAGTTAAATAAATCTATCTATCTATCTATGTCTAAGAGCTAGTGAACCCTCCGACTAACGGTCGTCCTGTAAGGCTAGAAATTTTTTTAGTGATAATTCATAGCACACCAAGGCTAAAAACCATGACCTGGCAGGCATCAGCGGTGCACGTGTATCTACCAGGTGAATCGAAAAGTGCAAATTTGGGGGGTAAAATAAATTTTTTCCTGTAAGGTTTAAATTTAAGTATGTGTTTGAGTAAGTCATTTAAAAGAAATGTGTACAATAACAGGCGATTCTAAAGAGCATAAGACCTTGCCAGGCGAGGGGAAAGATAAGGGTTTTTCCTAAAATTATTCTTTTTGCATCGAACAAATTTTTTTAGGGTTTTTGAATCATTCCAAACAGAAAAGGTATTTAGTGATTTTTCTCTTAAATTAATAGTTTTTGTTATATAAGCGATTGAAAATTGCGAAATCGGCCATTTTTAACCCTAAATCGGACATTTATCTAAAAATTTCAAAGTTGCCAAGGTAGGTAGATATTCTATAAACATTGATTGATGAAATCTCAAAGAGTTTTTTGCAATACAATATCGGAAACGCCTTTGTTTTTTAATTGCTAATCAAGCGGGCGCGACACCGTAGTATAAGTGAGGACGTTCGAGTTGGCATAAATTCATTATCTCGAGAATGGGCAAATTTCAAGAGAAATCCTCAGACAGGTCGATTTTTATTTTTAAATTAGGACTTTTTGGCATATATATAATACTAGTGACTTCATCCATCTGAGCGTGATGACGTAATCGATAATTTTTTTAAATGAGAGTAGGGCTTCTGTGATAGCTCATTTGAAAGGTTATTTAATTCTCTATTTACTAATATAAACATAAACATAATTATTTATACAGGGTGTACAAAAAAATTTTTTTTATTAAATTAACTTTGATTAAATTTGACAAATAGAAGAAAAATTTTTTTGTACACCATGTATAAATAATTATGTTAATGTTTATATTACTGAATAGAGAATTAAATAACCTTTCAAATGAGCTACCAAACAACCCCTACTCTTATTTAAAAAAATCATCGATTACGTCATCACGCCCAAATGGATGACGTCACTAGTATTATATATATGCCAAAAAGTTCTAATTCAAAAATAAAAATCGACCTGTCTGAGCATTTCTCTTGAAATATGCCCATTCTCGAGATAATGAATTTATACAAATTCAAACGTCCTCACTTATACTACAGTGTCGCGCCCGCTTGATTAGCAATTAAAAAAACAAAGGGGTTTTCGATATTTTATAGCAAAAAACTCTTCGGGATTTCATCAATCAATGTATAAAGAATATCCACGTACCTTGGCAACATTGAAATTTTTAGATAAATGTCCGATTTAGATTTAGGGTTAAAACTGGCCGATTTCGCAATTTTCAAAATTTTCAATTGCTTATATAACAAAAACTATTAACTTAAGAGAAAAATCACTAAAGACGTTTTTTGTTTGGAATGATTAAAAAAACCTAAAAAAATTTGTTCGATGCAAAAAGAATAATTTTAGGAAAAACCCCTAATCTTTCCCCTCGCCTAGCAAGGTCTTATGCTCTTCAGAATCGCCTGTCATTGTACACATTTCTTCTAAATGACTTACTCAAACACAGACTTAAATTTAAACCTTACACGAGAAAGTTTATTTTACCCCCTTTTGCACTTTTCGATTCACCTGGTAGATACACGTGCACCGCTGATGCCTGCCAGGTCATTGTTTTTAGCCTTGGTGTGCTATGAATTATCACTAGAAAAATTTCTAGCCTTCACAGGACGACCGTTAGTCGGAGGGTTCACTAGCTCTTAGACTATACCACCTATTAACTGTTTTATTAAAACTTTTAATTTATAGCTGAATTTTGATTTTGTGTTATTAAAAATTGATAAAATAAATATTTGTGTGATGGAAAAATAAATACGCCACTTTTGTTGTGATGTGTCTACATTATGAAAACCATAAACTGGGTGAAATATTTTTATGAACGAAACGAACTAATTTTTTAAGACCAGCCCTGATTTTTTTAGTTTTAATATAATATGGGTTAATTCTAATTATAATTATCAGTGCTTTTTGGCACTTCTACAGCCGGCTCTGGACCGAACTAGATGATCCTCTTCGGGCAAGTTCAACAGCTCTTCACCATTTATAATATAACAGAAGTCACCATTTATAATTCTGCTATGTCCTGTTCTAAATAATATGTTGCTAAGGTTTTCTCTCTCGCTCAGGAAGAGCACTTTTTGCTGCACCTTTGGTGACCATAGCACTGATGCATATAAAATTGTTGCACTCAAGTGTGCAATTAAATTTCCTATGGGATAAAATAATCAGGTCTTCGTCATAGCTCATAACATGGTGTCTGTCGTTAACGAGTCTAGCTATTAGTTCATCTATGATCAGATTCCACAAGAGAGGAGTTATGAGTACGCCTGCCGACAGCTCTTGGCTACTTGTGCTGAGACTGAGACTGTAATCCCCAGTAACTTTGCGTATAGGTATATCATACATCATACGGTTCCTCAGCATACAATCTATCCGTCTACAGCTTATTTTATCTATTCCTTTTAGATGAATTTGTCTTGGGATTTCACCCAACATCACCTCTTGGTTTTTTTAACGTACTCTTTGTACAAGATATTGCATTGCCGTTTTCGTAGAGAAACCTGCTCTACGCGTATACGCATACTGTCGCCGATGTATCGAAGTTTTAACAAATTCATCATCCCCAACGAACAGTTCTTCTACAAGTAGCAGAATCTTCAGTACTAATAACATGAGACTTGTCAGCCTTAGGGACTTAGCTTTTGCCTATCCGATTTTGACAGGTTTAAGTATAAAAACTAACCTTATGAGAACCTCTATGCATCAACTAGGATGAGAACTTTTCCAGCCAGTCTGCCCTGCGCGGATTACTAATCAGTATATTATTAGTTTTTCTATGGATGCTATGCAATGATGCAATACAATGTGTAGCTCTCACCACTTACAACGTTCAAAACGAAACATTTCTCACGCAGTGAAAAAAGCCGGCCGTTGCCGGTATTCTATTAACATGATCGCTGTTTCCATGGTAACATGCACAATACAAACACAATTACTTTTCTCAAACAAAATGTGTTGAAGCAAAACTTACCAAGAGTTAAACTTACCAAGTTATTAAGAACATTAAATACCTACATACAGTATGGTGCAAATGAAAGGAATAAATTCGTTATTTCGTAAACCGGCGACTTTAAAGAAAAATCCCGAAACAGGTCGATTTTTGTTTTGAAATTATGATATTTTGTCATATATGGTGTACTAGTGACGTCATCCATCTAGGCGTGATAACATAATCGATGATTTTTTTTTAAATAGGAATAGGGGTCGTGTGTTAGATTATTTGAAAGGTTGTTCAATTCTCTATTCAGTAATATAAACATTTACATAATTATTTATACAGGGTGTCCAAAAACAATTTTTAAATTAAATTATTTGACAAAAAGAAGAAGAATGTATGTAATTTATTTAATCCAAAATACATTTTACTGCTGTCACAAATCAGAAAATAATGTTTGTTTCACAAATAAACATTGCTTTTCGCTTAAATTAAATGTTCAAACTTCCAAGAGGCAGGTATAGTATTTTTACTACAAAAACGTTATTACGTAGGTCAAAATTTTTGACGTAAGAGAACTGTCAAAACATTAGAATGTGACTTTTCATTATTGCCATGTTTATAATACACATGGCAATAATGAAAAGTCACATTCTAATGTTTTGACAGTTCTCTTACGTCAAAAATTTTGACCTACGTAATAATGTTTTTGTAGTAAAAATACTATAGCTGGCTGGAGCTGGCTTGAACATTGAATTTACGAAAAGCAATGTTTATTTTTGAAATAAACATTTTTTTCTGTTTTAGGGTAACAGTAAAATGTATTTTGAATTGAATAAATTACATACATTTTTCTTTCTTTTTGGCATATAATTTAATTTAAAAAATTTTTTTGGACACCTTGTGTAAATAATTATGTAAATGTTTATATTACTAAATAGAGAATTTAATAGCCTTTCAAATGAGCTAGCTCACGACCTCTTTTCCCATTTAAAAAAATAACTGATTATGTCATCACGCCCAGATGGATGACGTCACCAATATGACATATATCCCAAAATATCATAATTTCAAAATAAAAATCGTCCTGTTTCGGGATTTTTGCTTAAAGTCGCCGTTTTACGAAATACCGAATTTATTCCTTTCATTTGCACCATACTGTATATTATGTGTATATGTATTTTATTTTAATTTAGGCATATAATATACCTAAAAGCACCTAAAGTATTTAATTTTGAAGTTTGAACTCTTGACAAAAACGCACCCATAGAAAAAGTACAGTGTACAACACGTGAGAAATATGACATATTCCTCCCTCGCTTGATTTGCTCTCAACAAACTTCTGCGCTCGTGAGAAATATGTCTTCTTTCTCACTTGTTGTACAATATACTATTTTCTATGGATGCTACACAATATGCAACTTCTCTCACTACTTACATACATTCAAAACGAACAATTTCTTAGGCAGTGAGAAAAGTCGGCCATTGCAGTGAGAAATATTTTTTCTCACGGGTTCACCGCCGGTTTACATACATATGATCGCCATTTCCATGGTAACATGCACAATACAAACACAATTATTTTTGTCAAACAAAATGTTAAACAACTTATCAAAACTTATCAAAAATTACCTTTTAAGACTGTTCAACTGTCAATTATAATTTTAAATAAATAAAGTATATAAATATTAAGAATATTAAATACCTATGTGTATATATGTATTTTATTTCAATTTAGGCATATAATATACCTAAAAGCACCTAAATTATTTAATTTTGAAGTTTGAATTCTTGACAAAAACGCATCCATAGAAAAAGTACAGTGTACAACACGAGAGAAAATGACATATTTCTCTCTCGCTTGATTTGCGCCACTCGCCTCGTACCTCGGCTCGTGCCAACAAACTTCTGCGCTCGTGAGAAATATGTCTTTTTTCTCTCTTGTTGTACAATATACTATTTTCTATGGATGCTATACAATGTGCCACTTTTCTCACTACTTAAATACATTAAAAATGAAACATTTCTCACGCAGTGAGAAAAGTCGGCCATCAGGGCCGTGCCGTACATCTTGTCAATATGATGCAAGTCTTCGAAATGCCGCCCCTTAAATATTATTGGAACTTAACTTTTATTTTTATTAAATTAAACTACACAAAATAAACGAAAACTTTTATTTTAAAAACCAAACATACTTTAAATTTAAATGGAATATATGTATTAATGTCCGACTGGTATATTATTTGACTAATAATGACATGATTTTGAAGACAGTTAAGTATGATTTAATACCCTAGGGCGTTATTTTTCAAAATAACGGGTATTAAATTTAAATAACTAGTTAAATACTGTCAAGTTGACTAATAACAACCTAAGTAAAACTATGGTTACCACAATCACGTTACGACTATTTCTGGTAAATGTACTTATTTGAAAACTAATTAATTCAAAATTCATTTAAATTTTTTGCATATAAAGAATAATAAGTTGGACATTAAACGTTGAAGGCACCACGGGTATTATAGATAATAACGCTTTCGGTCAACGTATATCCCTCGGGCCGAAGGCCCTCGGTATATACACCATTGACCTCAAGCGTTATTTTCAGTAGTAATTGCACAAGAGCTCTAAAATTCTATATTAATTTTAGAGATCGAGTGCAACTTGTTGCGATTATTTCATGAATAAAACTGTTCAAAACCAAAATTTTATTGTAATTTATTTATGTAAGTACAAATTAGTACAATTCAACAAACATTTGTTATAAATATTAATTTGACGGTTGAAAGTCATCACTTTTATAATTTTTAAAACATTAATTGTCACTAATATCACTGAATGTATTTTTTCGTAGCAACGAAGGGAATCTGACGTAATATACTTGACGACGGGAAATTATCAAAAATTATCGATTTAATTTAGATTTCTGTAGCTTTCTACTGGTCAGAATCTCCTATGAATGAAATAATCCTTATAATACCATTGGCACCTTAATAACTATAACATTACATTACATTTACAAAAATTATAATTTTACCCTTCTGACTTTAATTTTGGCAAACTCGTCAATTAGGTTGGTGTAGTCTAGTGGGGATAGATAAATGTAGCAGCTAGTGAAAACTCTATTTAACTCTATATAATTGAAAAACCTGCTAAATTTTTTAGTTTTGTTTGTCTTATGGAGCTTTGTAAATAGTTTTTAATAATTTTTAATTTTGAAAAAGTTCTTTTCACACTAACTACAGAGACAGGGAGAGTTAATAACATTCTTAGTGATAAAACTACATTGGGGTATAAAGAAATTAGGTCATTTTGGCAGAAATAGTTCAAAACCTCTAAAGGTTTCATGGAGTATGGTATTTGGGAAATATCACGCAATTCTTCTAGAAGATCAGTTGCCTGTATATGAGATTCATTTTCTATTGAAAGTATTGAATGAAAATTCATACAATATTTGTCTAATGTTTTATCATCTATTTCCCTCAAATTAAAAATATCATATATAAAAATTTAAAAATTTTATTATGAGTTTCTAGTAGCGAAAATAGATCAATCAACGAATTAAGGGCATAGGCGCAAAATTTGCTTGCAATGCTAAATGCATTAATTTTTTTCGAATCCTGAAAAAAATAATAAATATTTTTGAAAAATTGATAGAACGCAGATTGAAAGATTCATTATTACCGAGGCCGAAAGTCCCTTGAATAAACAAAAGGTTTCTTTTGAATAAATTATTTAAAATTAAAAATTACACCTAATATTCTCTTTTTTTTTCACCCCTGTAACTTAAAATAAACATTATGGAGGTTTTCAGAGACTTTCGGCCGTCGGTAATAATGTAATATTTTATGCTGTATTTAAAATTTTCAAAAATACTAATTAGTTTTATCAGGATTCGAAAAAATGAATGCATTTAAAAAGCATTACAAGCAAATTTTGCGCCTAGCCACTTAACGGCAATGTCTAAAATATAGAGCTTTATTTTAAATTTAGCTTCATCTGTTAAGAGCTCGTCCACCGATTTTTTGTAATCAAATAAACGCTTTTTTCTCCTGGCTCGAATTTCATTTTCAGCTGGAAATTCGGAACTTATATCAAGATATTCTGCAATTTCATTAAATTTCCATCTGGTCATCAGCTATATTATCTGTAACTTTTCATTTTTTCTATAGTTTCTGACAGCATTTTTACACAATTTTACTTTGTTTTACACAATTTTTTTTTTGATTTTACTGATTATGCCGCCCCCTTCTGATGCCGCCTGATGCGATTGCCTCGCCGCATCATAGCACGGCACGGCCCTGTCGGCCATTGCAGTGAGAAAAGTCGGCCTTTGCCATTTTTTCATACACTTGATCGCCGTTTCCATGGACACATGCACAATACAAACACAATTATTTTTGTCAAACAAAATGTGTTGAAGCAAAACTTACCAAGAATTTCCTTTTAAAACTGTTCAAATATAACTGTAAATTATAATCTTAGATAAATAAAGTATATAAATATTAAGAATATTAAATACACATATACATATGAATATCAAATACACATATACCTATTATGGATCTCGCGGTAGGTCTGGATCCCGCGTACCAAAAAAAGTTGATTAATAGCAAGCTGAAAATTTGTTAATAGCTTAAGGGTGTCTAGTCGGACAAACTTTGATATATTGGAACACTGCAACAGGGGAAGTTTTAATTGTGCAACAGGTTAAAAATTTGGAACGTCAGACTACGAAAACGTCTGATGTATTTTGTCCGACAGAACTTCCAATTGATTTGTTACCCTTTCATTAAACTCTCATGCAAAAATCAGACTGCTATAACTAACCAACATTATTCCTGTCATTTGACATGTTCTTCGTGTTCCACTCTTTAAAATGCCCAGTTGGTGATAGACACCACTCTGATTTTTGCATGAGAGTTTAATGAAAGGGTAACAAATCTGTTGGATGTCCTGTCCGACAAAATACATCTGACGTTTTCGTAGTCTGACGTTCCAAATTTTTAACCTGTTCCACCATTAAAACTTCCCCTGTTCCAGTGTTCCCATATATTAAAGTTTGTCCGACTAGACACCGTTAAGCTGTGACAGTAAGTGACTTGCTGTTGCGTTTAGTAAATTTCAAATTCCGACTTATCATCGACTTATTTCGCATGTTTTAAATGATGACGCACGAGTAAAGATTCAGGAACTCAACTGTATGTTAGGATACTTTAACTAGTGTTAAAAGATAGTTTTCCGCTGTTACCAGAGGCGTGCTATAGGGATATATACTTAATTTTCCCCCTTTTTCGCTTCACAATCTACGCCACTGTCGTAATAATCATTTCAGCGTGCGTTTTTGATTCTTCGTTTCTTTTTACGTAAATATCATTCTTGTGTCTCAATGATATATAGTAAGTAGTTTTCAAGTTATTTGCATTTAAAGGTAATGGATTCAATAAGATTATGTATTTTCAACACATTTTATTGATCTTATTGAATCCATTAGCTTTAAACGCAAATAACTTGAAAACTACTTACTCTATCGCATTGAGACAAATGTATGATATTTCCGTAAAAAGAAACACATAATCAAAGAAACATGCTGAAATGGTTATTAGGACAGTGGCGTAGATTGTGAAGGGGAAAATGTGGGGAAATTGCAGTATAGTTCCCTACAGCACTTCGCTGGTAACAGCGGAAAACTATCTTTTAACACTAGTTAAAGTATCCTAATATGTGTAAACTATTTGTCAAGTTGGAACAAAAATTATTGGAAGGTGTTAAAACAATGGGCTAAAATCATTTTAGAATATTTGTAATAGAACACTCTGTATCTCGGTAAAGAGGAATGTTTTAATTAAGTGTTTTAGGTTAGACAATTCTTAATGAAACACCCTGTATATATTATATAATATATATAATTAAAGAACTGCTGAGGATGGGATTACTGAGATTATGTACATAATACGACTGCTTTTTGCGTTACCGAGAAATACGTACTTTACAGATGATTTATTACCGCCGAAAATGAAATAGGCTTATTTGCATTTTGCAAATCGAACAGGAGTCGAATAGGATAGGATGTTTCAGAATTACGTTTAGTTTTGGAGCACTCTTGCATCAGGAGATAATAATGAGCTTTGGTCAAGCACCAGGCCCAGTGTGCTACACTAGTTCTATCGAGGCAAATGGGGTAATTACTTACAGAATAATGAGCCAGTAATTGCAGCAATAGCAGATTTGTAAATTGCTAATCTGACGCATTTGTCAGTGATTGGTTTCTATATGCGTGTCTATGTGTGCAACTGAAATTCTACTGTATTTCAGTTACATTTCAAATGTAATCCTGGAATAAGACATTGGGGAAACTTTACGGGACCATGTGCATTCTATTAAATTTAATTTGTATTTTATTAAATCAAGAGTAATAATGTATTTGTATTTCTTTTGAACTATTTTATCCTTTTTCATTTTAATTTTGAGTTTAATTTTTTCTTGTGGTTCTCGTTCTTCATTCTATTCTTTTCGTTCTTGTTGTAGATATTGGTAGTCAATTTTTAAGTTCGGCAATACCTGAAAGAAATTTTTGATGCCTAGATATTTAAATGTTCTCCATGGCTTGTTCTATTATCTCATCCTCCTGCTCTAATTTACATCTTATTAGATTTGCTGTTTCATGAATTTGGTCTTTTTTTTTTTTGATAAATTAACATGTTAAATATTCTAGCGGTACGTTGTTCATCTTCACTTTGAGAGATTAGTATTGCGTCGCCTGCATAGCAAATTATTTTAAGTTGTTTTTCTCCCATTTGGTGTGATTTTTTAGTTATAGTATTTTTACTACAAAAACGTTATTACGTAGGTCGAAATTTTTGACGTAAGAGAACTGTCAAAACATTAGAATGTGACTTTTCATTATTGTCATGTTTATAAAAACATGGCAATAATGAAAAGTCACATTCTAATGTTTTGACAGTTCTCTTACGTCAAAAATTTTGACCTACGTAATAACGTTTTTGTAGTAAAAATACTATATTACTTTTTTCCATTATTTCATCAAAATTGTATATAGAATAATTTATTGAAAGGCACAATAGTTGGATAATTTCTTTTTCAAATTTGTCTACATATTTCGAATTAAAAATAGGGTAAGGAAAGGTATATTGGTGATACAACTAATTTGGTGATAATTTTTAATCAGATTACCACGCAGTTCCCTATGCAAGCACATTCATGACACAGCGCTATTAAGTTGTTACGAGTGTAAGCAGGACAAACATATTACGATTTCGCAATCCGCGCACCCGCTTTTAGTAAACAGACTGTTTTGACCGTTGCGTTGTGCGACAGTCGACAATGAAGCAATTTCTTATTGAATGTGAGAGACGGTTACATATTTATTGGAATAATTGTTGGTTA
Source organism: Diabrotica virgifera virgifera (assembly GCF_917563875.1). Classification (NCBI taxonomy): domain Eukaryota; kingdom Metazoa; phylum Arthropoda; class Insecta; order Coleoptera; family Chrysomelidae; genus Diabrotica; species Diabrotica virgifera. The sequence goes on along the minus strand of NC_065443.1, from coordinate 142,760,754 downwards.
CTTTATAAAACTTTATAAAACCATTCAATAAACTAATTATCAATAAAAAAGCTGCATTGAATTCGTGATTTAGCCAAGGTAAGTTAACCAGAGAAGGTTCCCATTGTTTTCATTCTGGTGGGATATGTTATATGCCATTAGAGTGAAAACTTAGTCTTTTGCTAGCAGTTGCCGCTAGGGCATCTATGCCATTTCGTTCGTTGCAATTCGGGACTGCACGCTGGGGTTTGTTTTGGTTGGATCAGGGAGAGCAGCATATGTGCCTCCTGATGAGAGACTAATAAGTTTCGAAACCGGTAGAGGTGCTTGCAGCACTCTCTGATTGGACTGGAATATGGTTCGGCTGTATTTTCGTTTTGCAACGAAATTGAAAATGGTTATTCATTTTTAAGTTAAATTCCTTAAATTGCGGTTGTTTCGCCAAATTTTCTAACCACTATCACTAATATACCTTACCGTGTCACCAACTTACCTAACATAAGTTTGTATGTCAATTTGACATTTACTATCATTATTATTCATTTTTTGTTAAATGAACTCTGCTAAACATCTACTTCAAATAATAAGTAACATAATAAAGCAAAACTTTCTTGCTTAGTTGTCAAATTCCTATACTTATTATTAGTATTTTTCATTTTTATCACCGACATACCTTTCCTTACCCTACAAGACCAACACATCCCCTAATTAAAAGATTCAGCCACCACTACGTTTGTTAAAATACCATCCTCTGCTAAACTTTCCGGTGTTTAGACTCTGGTCCATAGAGGGATAATACCATAACACATTACTGACGACAACTTTGATCAAGTAGCATGATCCTGAAAATACCTGAACCTTCCATAAAATAATTAGTTTGTACATAACTGATAGAACTATTTGTATTAAAATTGCGTATTATTTATCCGATCTATTCACTCTAGAAGCGAGATCATACATATAATATTATTATACTCGATACTATACTATAGACGTGCATTTTACATCGCATTTTCTCTCGCATACCACATATACACTTATTTTTGCTGATGACAGGACGTTTTTTGTGATAGGCCAGATTTGTTGATAAAAGGGTTGCTGGTGTGAGCACATATTCATGTTTGTTTGATCTTTTATTAAATTGGGCGTCCGGTTTCGCTGTTTACAAATTATACAACTTCTTCAGGCTCACAAGAAACTAAGGCTAAATAGCATAACAATGTGTGTAAATAACAGTGAAAAGTGTATATAACGATGCAAACAACCAGTTATTAAAGTAGTGCAGAGGACTTAAATAATAGTCAGCTGATTTAATGCTAATTATTTAGGTAACAAAAGGTTTTAAATCTGATTTTAAAGTAAAATTTTAAGTGTTAACCAGCTCCACTCTGATGTTGACTGTATGAGTTATTTTTGTAAAAAGATGAAGTGAAAAAAACGCGAAAGGAGAATACTTACATATAAGTACAAATTTTTATATTGCTTCATTGAACATTGGTGGTAAATGTTACTTATTAGTAAAGTAAATTGGTGTATAAACCCCTGACTTCCAGTCACTTTTTATTTTAACATTTAAAAACTTATATTAAAACATTAAGACATGTAAGTATTCTCTCTTTCACGTTTTTTTCACTTTATCTTTTTACAAAAATAACTCACACAGTCAACATCAGAATAAAACTGGTTAACACTTAAAGCGTCTTAAAGTTTAACTTTAAAATATAGTTTAAAACATACTTATTTTTACCCAAATAATTAGCGTTACATCACCTGACTATTATTTAAATCCTCTGCACTACTTTATTAACTGTTTGTTTGTATCGTTATATACACTTTTCACTGTTATTTACACACTTCTTCTTCTTCTTCTTTAGGTACCGTGTCTGTATTCAGACGTTGGCCGTCATCATGTTTACAATTTCCTGAAACCTCTCTCTATCGGCTGCTGTTCGCGAAATAATTCTTCTACTGTGCAGCCACACCATTGTCTATGTGTCTAATATTACGCAGCCATGTATTTACACACACTATATGCTTTTTAGTTTAGCGTTAGTTTCTTGTGGTCCTGAAGATACTGTATATAATTTATAAACAGTAAAACCGGTCACCCAATCATTTTGAATTTAATAAAATCTATTAACGGATTGTAGAGGACTTATTTCCCTAACATTCATGGGAGTAGTTCTTAACACAATAAAAGCTACAAACGGTATTCGCCTAACGTCTTTTAAAATAAACTCGATTTTTAATTATTATTATAGCAACTAATAAGAATGCTCAGTGGGAATGCTAATATTAGCAACACACTCGACAGGATAACACAAAGAGGTAGACTCCTTAGGCTCTGCTTGCAAGTTTTACTGTCTTTACACTTTACTCAAACTTATACGACAGAACAAGGTTTTGACTATAGAGAAGAAAATTCCATGTAAAGTCAAAATAAAAGTAAGATACTGCCCATCAGTCCAAAACTTATCCAACCTATCCATAATCTCTCGTATAACACACAAGATGACAACTCCTAATATTGAAAGTAAGTACATATAGGTACGATCAACTAACTGAACGTTCCATCGATTAGATATGATTATTTTTCTTCTGAGATTATTTTTATTCTGTAGAAATTAAAAATTAGTGTCGTATAAGTAGAATATAACCAGAGGTTTAATACATTTTTAACTTTGTAGACAGGTTTTAATGTGTCTTTAATTTTACATAATATGAATAGGGCCTGCAACATTCACCAGAAGGCCCTACGGAATTTTGTCATTCTGTAGTGGAGAATTCACCAATATATGATGAGTTTTGTAAAGCTAACACTTGTTTTAGTCAGTACACGGGTTAATAATATATGAGACTACTAATTGAACCAATTGATGTTTTATAGATTTGTAATTTCTGTCCTACGTGTTTCCTGTTAACAAATTACCCGACAAATATAAATAAATTATCTAAAATGGTGATTTATGGTGCTAAAACGACTTTTGAATGAATTCGGATTTTGATACCACCCAAATTACACCGGTAATAATAAATACATTTATTATTTTGTGTGTACAATAATTTCGCACAATTATCAAGCCAATTTAGCTTTGTTTCTCCAGAATAAAACACGGTAAAAATCAAAATCAAATCAAATATTTATTCGATCTTTATTTGTCTCTCTAAAAAGAAAAACGCAAGAGAATGCGGCGATTACCGCATCATTAGCTTGATGCTCCATGTGCTAAAGTTGATACTGAAAGTCATTCATAACCTGGACATAGGCATTAATGTATTTGGTTTTTGCAAAGGCATAGGAACGCGTAAAGCTAGTTTTTCACCTAATATCCTAATACAAAGGTGCCTAGACGTCAATCAAGATATATATGCGTGTTTTATTGATTATAATAAAGCATTCGACAAAGTACGACATGAACTATTATTGCATGCCCTGAAATCAAAAAAGATAGACTACAATGACCTCAGGATTATATCAAATTTATACTAGATATAGGCAAACGAGCAAAAGTGCGTATTAACGAACAGCTGTCAAAGAAACTTGAGATCAGCCGTGGGGTGAGACAGGGATGCGGGTTGTCGAAAATTCTTTTTAATGCCTACTCGGAAGAGATCTTAAGCTCTTGAGGCTAAAACAGCTGAAATAAAGGTAACTAGAGTTCCCATTAATAACATTAGATATGCTGATGACACTGTTACCTTAGCCGAAAATATTGAGGATCTTCAGAGGCTGGTGACCAGAATACTGTAGTATGGACAAGAATACTGTCTAACAATGAATATCAAGAAGACAAAATTTATGAGAATATCGAAAACTCTAACAATTAACGAGAATCTTTTCATTCACGGAACCAATGTTGAACGAGTAGAGCAATATGCATATCTTGGAACAAACTTCACAAATTATTATTTTCAGGATATTAAAATCAGAATACAAAAGGCTATCTGCACAAGAAATTTGCAGTTGGAGCTAAGAATTGGGTTGGCTAGATGCTACAGTGCTGAAGCTAGAACAAATAATCCCGGACAAATATTTCCCGGACAAAAAATCCCCACAAAAAATCCGGGACAAATAATCCCCACAAATTTTTTTGGACAAAATATCCCCACAAAAAATCCCCAAGAAATATTTGCTGTCAAATAGTTCTTAAAAAGTTTTCCTGAAATTTTAACAAGTTTCTAATTCCAATTCCATGATGAAAACTTTAAATTAAGCATGACAAAAAAATGTGAGTTTTATCAAAAATCCTGGAAAAAAGGGAGAATGAGCTAAGGCCCCGTTTTCATGACAGGCACTTAACGCGCGATTGCAACTACATACATTTTACTTGAGATCGCTCACATGCCAACGCGCGTCATAATGACCTAAAACACGCGTATCAAAATGCGCGTTAAGTGCCTGTCATGAAAATGGGGCCTCAGCTCATTCCCCATATCTTCCACGATTTGTGAAAAAACTCACACTCTATCGTCATGTAAAATTTGAATTGTTCAGCATGGAATTGGAATTCGAAATTTATTAAAATTTCGGGAAAACTTTTAGAGAAATAGCAGCAAATATTTCTTGAGGATTTTTTTGTCCGGGATTTTTTGTGGGGATATTTTGTCCAAAAAAAATTGTGGGGATTATTTGTCCGGGATTTTGTGTGGGGATTTTTGTCCGGGGGTTATTTGTCCGGGGGTTATTTGTCCGGGGAGTTTTTGTCCCTGGTTTTTTTGTCCAGGGATAATTTGTGGGAATTTTTTGTCCGGGATTATTTGTCCGGACCTCACAGTGCTACGTTTTCTCGATTTTGATGTATGAAATAAAAGCTTGGACGTTGAATGCGGCATCAATCAAAAACTGGAATCATTTGAGCTGTGGTTGTACAGAAGAATTCTGAAAATATCGTGGGCAGTCTCAACAGTCTAACACGTCTCAAACAAAGATGTCCTAAAATGGATGAATAAAGATATGGAAATCTTTAATATCACCAAAACAAGAAAATTTGAATATCTCTGACATACTACGTGTGGAGAGAGATTGCTCCACTTAATTATGCAGAGAAATTCAAGGAAAAATAAGCCTAGAAGAAGAGGGAGAAAAGAACAAAGAATGGTACGGATGTACATCAAATGAAGTTTTCAGCGCAGCCCGGTGAAAAGATCGTCAACTTTTATGCTGACGGGTCAAAAGGTAGTAAGTGGATTGTATATAATAAGAGGATTTACTACCATCAGAATGTCAACAGCTCCTCGGAAATAGTCGTACACTATTTGAAGCAGCAATCGATTTTTGTGATCAGGTTGGTCACAGCTTGGAACTGAAAACAAACTAACTTTGCTATGGATGTCAGGGCTTAAAGGAATTGTCAACATTCATATTGCCGATAGTCTTGTTAATGAAGAATCTAGTTCTGTTATCAGACAATAGTCATTCTTTGCTGTATCAAAAACCCGCCTAGTGGGAGATGCCGGGAAATGAGAAACTAACTTAGTGTAGACTGTGGAAAAATGTTTAAGTCAAACATCATTATTCTTGGAGCTTCAAAAGACTGAACTCTGAAGAGATTAGAAGTTCATCATCAACTCATAACCAGAGAAGTTCACTTAAACCAAACCGATGGAAGGATGCAAAAGCATTTCTCTGATTAAAATAACTCTTTTAACCATACCCCATAAATGATCGATGTGATTTATTTCAAGTAAACTTTCTTAAATTGTGTGGCTTTTTATCTCCCTGCTAGATCATATTTTCACCCTTCTTATGCGGTAGGTAATTGACTGGTTGATCATAAAAATAAAATAACGTAATAATGAAGTTATAGACCTATACTAATGTGCCTTCATTCAAGCAGGGATGAATTACATCCACATTTTGTATCTAATTATAAATCCATCTGCTTAATATGGCGATATTTTTAAAGTTAAATAGTGTAACAATGTAACTAAAAGTTTTTCAGACCTTTCAACGTAGATAGTTTCAACTACATGTACAGTAGGTGCACTGGATATTTCACACTGAGGATGCTCAGTCATGACCGAAAACGTTTTGTGATATTCCGTAATCCATTTGGATAATTTAAAAAAGAATTTATAAACTTACATACCAACATACAACAGAAGTCTTTACTTCATTATTACGTTGTTTTAACGATAGTATACAGATAGAAACCATATATTTCCCTTTTAAATTTTAAAAATAAAATGTTAACCAATTTAATTTTGTAGCGAATAAGCAAATGGTTCATATTAATAATTAATACACTAATTAGTTGTACGGATCTCATTGCACATCAAGGAAGAAGCCTGTCCACTTAACCATCGAGTAGATTTATCAAAAGTATAATCACCCTAAAAGTATAATATGGATTTTCCTCTAAATCTTAACTACACGGACTCGGTAGTACGAGTAAGTAGTCGTATCTTAAACAAATAATAAAAAATGTATGAAACTCAAATTTACTATGCTCTCATGTTAATTCCATTCATAATCCATGTAATTCAAGTTTTTCGTTTCCATTACCAGTGCCTGCAACTTCTTCCCATCTGAATCAATAAAAATGTCTATTAGTCTGAACAAAAAAATAATTAAAGCTAAGTTCGAAAGAAATTTTGTCAGGATCGGCTCAAGCAGATGTGAGATCAATCTATATGTTACATGTAAATTTGGTATAGGTATTTGGACACTGTCAGCTTTCTAGCAACAAAATTTACAAACGTAAATTAGTTAATTTTTTTTGATTTTTTGACAGTTTTTTCCTTGGTTATGAAGTAGTCGTTGATTTATCCTGTGACGATTTTAAATAATGTAATATCTACGTGTATGTATATCTAAAAATGAATATAAAAAGACCAAATACATCATAATAATTAAGAAAACAATGTTTGGGAAATGTACCGATAGAAAGGGTTGATGAATATAAATATCTAGGAACCTGGATTTCAGAAAATAATGATCAAACAAGAGAAGTAAGGGCCAGGATAGAAATAGCAAGAAATGCGTTTGTAAAAATGAAAACAATTCTCAGCAACAAATAAAATTAGAACTGAGAGTAAGAGCTTTGACACGCTACGTGATTTCGATACTGCAATATGGACTTGGAAGCTGGACATTGAAGCAAGAACACGTAAATAAGCTACAGTCATTTAAAAACATGATGTTATAGAAGGATAAGGAAAAAACACAATAATAATAAGAAAGTAAGAGGAGGCAGCGATATGAAATTCTAAGACTGATAGTACATGGGAAGATAAGAGAAGGAAGGCGCATAGGAACAAGGAGAGTAGCATGGTTGAAGAATTTAAGGGGTGTCGGCCGGTATGCGCTCGACCGTTTTGCGCTCTTACCTGAAATCGGCCGGTTTGCGCTCTAACACTTTCTTAATGGAGATGTATAGCTAATTATTTTCTTATGTCAACCGTTTTGCGCTCTCTTGTAATCGACGTTTAATTTTATTCTACCATAACGATCAGGTAACGGTTAGGCTAGTAAAATTAGTTTTAAAAAATCATAAAACTATAAAAAAATGGATATAGTCTAGATGATGTGCACAGCAATTGGACGGTGGAAACACAAAAGAAAAGCCCTAAATACCCGAAAGTTAAGTTAGGACCGAAGGGTTGGGTCTTCCTCCTTCCCTTCTTAGAAGGGCTTTCTAAGTTCTTTCTGACTCAACTTTCACATTTCTGACATTTCACTTTCTGACATTTAAGAAAATTAAAATATATTTATCTTCTCTCTCTTCAGTCTTGGTGGTCTCTCTGGAGGGAGTTTAGAGTACTACTGTCACATCTAGTGTAATTTGTACTGTCTCATATAAATTTTGTTGTAAAGAACGACCAATAGTCGACCAAACGTAGTCTTATTTTATCTTATCTTAACATAGAGGCTGGTGACCAGAATAGCGGGGAATTGACTAGAATACGTCTAACAATGAACGTCAAGAAGACAAAATTTATGAGAATATCGAAAAATCAACGAAACAACGAGAGTATTTTCATAAACGGAACCAATGTAGATCGAGTACACCAATATGCATATCTTGGAACAATGATCAACTTTACAAAATGATTACTTCCAGAAAATCAAAATCAGAAGAAAATTTTTTAATACAATGAGAAGAGTACTTTGCACAAGAGATTTGTTGGAGCTAAGAGTTAGGTTGGCTAGCTTCTATGTTTTCTCGACCTTTTTTATGAAATGGAAACTTCTCTTCTGGACTTTTTTATGGAATCTACATGAAATGAACTTTTCAGAGCAGCCGTGTCTGAATAGCTATAGTGGTTACCGAAACAAGTCTTATTTTGATTAGCTTTGAGGATTTTTGAGCATATTTCTCCTACCGTTGTACGAAGTTGTACGTTAACGGCAAGAACCATGTCACATCTAGATTCTTTAAAGTATCAGATCATCGAGTGTTGGAAAGTATGAGTAAATATAAGGAACTATTAATAACAGCTAAGCGAAGAAAATCAGCTTATTTTGGTGATATCTTTAGAGACGATAAGTATGGTTTTCTGCAGATGATCGTTGAAGGAAAGCTCGAAGAAATATGAGGCTTCCGACGAAAGAAGTTCACTTCGCTGCGAAAATTATGCCAACGGTGCGACACCAAGGATGCCAGCACAATAATTATTCGATTAGCACAAGACAGGGAAGACTTCGAGTTGATTGTCGTCAACCTCAGATGAGAAGGGGCACATAAAGAAAAAGAAAAGCATACTTCGTCTGGCCCCACACTTAGACCCTTAAAGACAACTAAAGAGAGCATGTGGTCGGTCTTTGCTAATACAATAACCCTTTATTAGACGGCTATTTACCGTTAATTTTCCAAAAAACAAACAACAAAAAATTATAGAAATGGTAATATCGAAGAATTATGTTAAGATATGGAAAACAGCGACTTATTATATACAATAATATCTAAGTAAATACACCCACTATCTAACTAAATCCACTAGAGACACCCAGTATCTCATCGTTTTATGCTAATGTCATAACAGTAATATTCCATCTATATTTAAAATAGAAGAAAAAAATATTAGCATTTTGTGGAATTGTTTTTCCCCTCTGACACTTCAAATTTACAAATGTAATTGTAATGTATATCGTTGGCAATATTCAAATAATTATCTAGAATGATGCAGATAAATTTTCAATTGCATTAATTAGTTTGAATAAAGGTAATAGTTTAATTATTTATATAAATTATTTGATTTTCTAATTAATAAAATAATATTTGCAATTCACCATCTCATTTATGAGATATAAATATTGTTAATTTGTAAGGTATATCTAAATTAATTATTTTATGATTTTGGCTTTTAGTCACAGTTTACATAAAGTGTCGACTGAATATCTATAAATAAGTATCTATAAATAGGTTATCCATATTCATCAATCATTGATCACGGTTTTTATATCTTTACAAGCTTTTTCCAATATGTATAAAGTTTTTAAAGAAGCTAGATAACCCTTAGTTTATACCAAAGTCAGCCAGCGTGTTTGTTTCTGATTACTTTGCTGCGGCACAAATATGTTGTCAAACTATGCACGAGTATAGTGAAGGACAAGTTGAAGGCAGCATTATAAAAAGCTTCAGATTAGGAATATTATTAAATTTATTCTTCTTGGAGTGTTGTATCTGCCTGCATGTACAGTGCGACCATAAAGTAACGCATAAATTCATTATTTCGTAAACCGGCGTATTAAGGAAAAATCCCGAAACAGGTCGATTTTTATTTTTAAATTCCGATTTTTGGCAATATATTATACTAGTGACGTCATCCATCTGGGCAGGATGACGTAACCGATGTTTTTTTTTAAATGAGAATAGGGGTCATGTGATAGCTCATTTGAAAGGGTATTCAATTCTCTATTCAATAATATAAACATTAACATATTTTTTATACAAGGTGTTCAAAAAAACATTTTTTAATTAGAATAATTGAGACAAAAAGAAGAATGTATTTAATTTATTTAATTCAAAATACGTTTTACTGTTGTCAGAAAACAGGAAAAAAAATGTTTATTTGACAAATAAATATTGCTTTTCGCTTAAATTCAATGTTGAAGCTGCCATCCACTTGTCTCTTGGCAGTTTGAACATTTTGTTTAAACGAAAATCAATGTTTATTTTGTCAAATAAAATTTTTTTCTTTTTACTGACAGTAGTAAAATGCATTTTGAATTAAAATAAATTACATATATTCTTCTTTTTGTCTCACTTATTTTATTTAAAAAAATGTTTTTTAAACACCCTGTATAAATAATTATGTTAATGTTTATATTATTGGATAGAGAATTTAATACCCTTTCAAATGAGCTATCACATGACCCCTGTTCCCATTTAAAAAAATCGATTACGTCATCACGCCCAGATGGATGACGTCACTAGTATGATATATATGCTAAAGAATCGTAATTTAAAAATAAAAATCGACGTGTTTCGGGATTTTTCCTTAAAGTCGCCGGTTTACGAAATAACGAATTTATGCGTTACTTTATGGACGCACTGTATATGACATATGACTTTCAATGTCGTATTCTTCTTCCTCTTCTGGTAGCACTACAACCCGGGCTGGGTCTTGGCTGAGTGCACAACTCACTTCCATCTCGAACGGTCGTCCATGATAGTTGGGTCAGTGGGTAGACCCATTGTTCTTACATCTGACCATATATTGTCTCTCCATTACATTCGTGGGCATCCTAAGGGCCTTCTTCCTGTGGGGGCTTCCTCCCAGATCAGTTTGGCAAGGCGGATATTAGGAAGTCTATGGACATGGCCAGCTCATCTTAGACGCTGAGATTTAATTTCTTGGACTACGTTGCTCGCCCTATACGTCTACTTTATCTCAGCATTTGTTCTCAATCGGTATTGGTTGCTATTAGGGTCATGATAACGTCCAAAGATCCTTCTGAGGATTTTCCTCTCAAAGCACCTAAGTTTTCTTTCAATTGCTTTAGTCAGAGTCCACGTCTCACACCCATACATGAGCACCTGTCTAAACACTGTTTTATATATTCTGATCCAATGTCATATTGATGATCATCATCTTTCTTTGCGAATATTCCTATCGTTTTGAACAATATTTCTAGGGCGTTGTCCATAGTAAATCATTAACTAAAACAAGCTGTCCTTTTCTGAATGCAATATTCTTTAGCCCATTAACGCCCAATATTCTTCTAGAGCACCACAATTTGAAAGCGTGGTTGCTGTGATGGTCCCATTTTATGCTCCGTAGAGTAGAGAGGAGAATACATATACATAACATAAGAAAAAATCCCGAAACAGGTCGATTTTTATTTTTAAATTATGATATTTTGGCATAATATGTCATACTAGTGACGTCATCCCTCTGGGCGTGATGACGTAATGGATGATTTTTTAGATGAGAATAGGCTTCATGTGCTAGCTTATTTGAAAGGTTATTCAATTATCTATTCAGTAATATAAACATTTACATAATTATTTATACAAGGTGTCCAAAAAAATTTTTTTAAAATAAATTATTTGACAAAAAAAGAAGAATGTATGTAATTAATTTAATTAAAAATACATTTTACTGCTGTCAAAAATCAGACAACAATGTTTTTATCACAAATAAACATTGCTTTTCGCTTAAATTAAATCGAATATTGAATTTAATTGACAACCAATATTTATTTCTGAAATAAACATTTTTTTCTATTTTCGGGCAACAGTAAAAAGTATTTTGAGTTAAATAAATTACATACACTCTTCTTTTTTCTCAAATAATTTGATTAAAAATTTTTTTTTGGACACCCTGCACAAATAATTATGTAAATGTTTATATTACTGAATGGATAATTGAATTACCTTTTAAATGAGCTAGTTCTCGATCCCTATTCCCATTAAAAAAAATCATCGATTACGTCATCACGCCCAGATGGATGACGTTACTAGTATGACATATATGCCAAAATATCATAATTTAAAAATAAAAATCGACCTGTTTCGGGATTTTTTCTTAAAGTCGCCGGTTTACGAAATAACGAATTTATTCCTCTCATTTGCACCATACTGTATAGATAGTATAATATTCAAAATATTCGAATAGAGAAGTACATGCAAAACATACACAGACAAGCAACACAACACAATTATTTTTAAAACCTTTTTTATATACTTGGCTTGGTTGGTGTCACGGGCTCCGCAAATTTTGTAATCCATTTTAAAAATAGTTCTAGACTATCTAGACACCTGAAATTTTCAGGGTAGCTTAGAACTAGCTAACAATACAATATTTAACTGCTATTATACAGGGTGATTAATTATTAGTGGGGTGAAGCTCCGTAGATCCGTTATAGTAATATATAGCGATAAAACTTAATATTAACAAAAATTGTAGTGAACTTTGAGATTCACATTACAAAATTAGTTAGAATGTTACAGGGTGTTCGATAACATAGTGGCAGACCAAACTTATGTTTTTTTAAAATGGAACACCCTATATTTTATTATATATTCGATATCTTCGTAACTATTCGATTACAAAAATATAAAGGTTTGGTATGTTATACGGGGTATTTACAAAGTTATAACCAATTTTATATGAAAATCGTAACAAGTTTAACCACCTGTATAAATAAAAGCAAGCACAATGTCAATGGTTTATTGACGGCATATTTTTTTATTTATTGTCAACATTTTCGTAAATGTTTGCTTTGCTAATTTTCTTTATATTGAATACAGGGTGAGGTAAAACGCAAGTACATTATTTTCTCAGTAATTTTAAATAGAACACCCTGTATTTTATATCATTATCGAAAAGTACCATTACCCTACTATAATTTTTGTATAACATTCCCTATGTGTAGATTTATTAGTTTTCGAGATATTTTCATTTTTCAGAGCTAAATTATTAATAATTACGGGTCTAAATCTTTCCAAATTTTAAGTAAGCCATGATGAATAATTGTCTAAAACTTACAATTTACGATTACTGATTATTATCAATCTGTAATCAAAGTTGGCTACAATTTTTGTTATTAACTTTTATTACTATCTATTACTTATCTTTTATCTTGATAACGGATCTACAAAGCTTTACTGACCAATCACACTGAATGGATAAATCGATTTTTTTTTAATTTCAAACTATTTTAAAAATGAGACTAATGCAATGATGTTTTAAAGTACGTCAATAAATCGATATCTACAAATTGATGATGCCTCAGTGGCATTAGACTGCAGATCGAGAGGTCCCCAGTTGGAACCTGGCTGTTGCGTATCTTTTTTTAATTGTTTTAATAAATAATTAAAACTTTATATACTTAAAATTATATATACTATTTGAAAAAACAGTGGTATTTAAAAAAATACTATTTTATACTAGTGTAATTTTGGAATCATAATTATAAATAACAGTTAATACACCTACTAAAAATTCATATTTTATAAGTTAATTATTCTTTCTAAATATGTTGTGTCCTACAAATATGTACATGTACAATAACAAAACCGTGATATTATAAAAAGTACTAGGTATTTCTACTCTATGTCATATTATGTATAAGTTTTTAGTTTGTGAAAACTGTCATTATAGATAACAGTGCGTGAAGGATTTAAAGTGTGCGTGAAGTAACAATGTATTTTAAATGGGATTTACTTTTTCGCACTGTTTTTAACTTTCGCGTTGTCATGGTGACAATCCTTAACTTTCGCGTTGTAATGGTGATGACAATATGAGCAATGAATTACAACAAAAGTTTTGACAGTTTTGTGGTTTGAAAGTAGTTAGAATTTTTAAATGTAAAAGTTCTAAAAATTGTAGAATAGAAATAAATTCCAGTGACGAAGAGTTACAGCTTTTTTATTTGTTTATCGTAGATAAAATATTGTATGAAATTGTGCGTGAAGTACTTTTTGCGAACTTACGCGATTTATATTATTTATATTTTACAAAATCGCGTGCGATTCACAAAAAGCATACTTCACTTCAAAATCTAAAAATCGCGTGCGTTCACAAAAAGTATACTTCACGAAGTGTTTCATAAATAACTATTTTTATTAGAGTGTAATTTTTGGAATTTTAAGCATTTTATCGTTAAATCCTTTATCGTTAAATTATTTCATATTCTTTCCTATAAATAATAAAAAGGTTTTATTATAAAAAAGTTCTTTTTTATAAAAGTGTAATTGTTTAATATAGCGCTTTTTAACAAAGCTGTGAATAGTTTAGGATATATGGTGTCTCCTTGCCTAATACCCCTCTCCAAGGGAAATGTATTTGTGTCGCTATATAGGCCTGGATCACGCGTACCAAAAAAAGTTGATTAATAGCAAGCTGAAAATTTGTTAATAGCTTAACGGTATCTAGTCGGAAAAACTTTGATGAAGGGGAACACTGGAACAGAGGAAGTTTTAATTGTGGAACAGGTTACAGGTTTCGAACGTCAGACTACGAAAACGTCCCATGTATTTTGTCGCACAGAGCTTTCAATTGATTTGTTACCCTTTCATTAAACTCTCATATAAAAATCAGACTGCTATTTATTACCAACATAATTCCTGTCATTTGAAATGTTCTACGTGTCGGACTTATTAAAACGCCCAATATATTTGTCGGACAAAATTTTTTTCATATATTATATAAAGTTTGATATTGAATAAACTTAAAAACAACCGGCTAGTTTTCACAATCATAAACTTGTCAGAATGACACGTTACACAATTAAAATCACTTCTAAACCTTCTAAATCTTCTCCTGCTCCAGCGTTCCCATATATCAAAGTTTGTCCAACTAGACACCGTTAAGCTATTAACAAATTTTCAGCTTGCTATTAATCAAATTTTTTTTGGTACGCGGGATCCAGGCCTAACAGTACATTCTCACTGAAGCTGTTGAGCTATTATACCTATATTCCGAAAAGAGTGGTGTACATATGATCAATACTGCACTCTGTAAGAGCTCTTAACACGGAGGTATGCTGCAATGAGTCAAACGCTTTCTCAAAAATCTACAAATATTAATGTCAGTGGTTTGTTTGCTATGGCTAACTTTCTCTATTAAGGTTTTTATTACTGGTATGTGGTCATTCGTTATAAAATTAATATTTTCTTCTAATACAGTTCTTTACTAGCAGACTATAAACACTACTGTAGCTTCTGAAATATTCCCTCATAATATTCGCAAACTTCGCATCTGCTTCTTGCGAATCTCGCGTTCCAACTATGTATTTCACGTGTAGGTAAGTATGAATAAGCAAAGAGCGGTTTTCACCTACACATTGAAACCGGCCCTGACAATTGAAGAAAAAAGCATAGAAGGCTCGAACCAATTGATATCACAGGTAATTTGTGAACACTTGTAAATTGGATTTCAGTGTTCGTGATCCGAGTTGGGCTTTGATTATAACAGATCAGGATCAGGAGCGGGTATGTATTCTATTACCGATTACTGATTAGTGATTATTTACGAAGAAGAAAGAAGGCTACAGTGGCGTAGCCTATTATATAATTTATTCAAATGATATGATTTCTTTAACATTCAGACTGGGAAAGAAAATATTCTCCCAAGTTGTTTTGCAATTATTTTTATCGCAAGTTATAATGACAAACATTGTCATCAGTTGAACCATTTTAATCAGTTGAAAAAAAAAATTGGAAACACTACAACGAAACACGATGACAACACGATGACAAATTCTTCAACTTATCAAAAATAGCACATTCACAGACTTACATTCAGATCACAAGCATACATTAGTGATGTAACGAATGTCATTTTTTGAACATTCGCGAATACGAATGCGAATGCGAATATCTGCCACCGACAATCGCGAATACGGATGCGAATGCAAATGTCCAGTTTTTTAAAATTTGTTTTTATTTTTGTAATGTTTCGTAAATTTATAATGAAAAGTTAATTGATATTTAGTGTAAATCAATCTGAATCTTAAGCTTTATTACATAATACCAAATAATAAAAAAAGTGAAGGCTGATAATGTGATTATACAAGGTTAAGTTCTATCTATTTATTGCCCTTCATTTGTCCAAAGTTGAACGTAGGCCTCCCCCTTAGTTTTCCACTCTTCTCGGTTCAGTGCTGATGCTGTCGATTTGGTCCATGCGTATCTTTTTAGGTCATCCGACCATCTCGTCTGTGGTCAGCCCCTTCCTCTTTTGTAGTCCATTGAGTTATCGCTTCATTCCATCTTCCGTCTCTTTGTCTGCTGTTGTGTCCTGCATATTTCCATTTGAGGGTAACTGCATGTTCGAGGTTAAGTTACCTTTTCTTAATAAAAAAGATGAGAAGTAAATAGATTTTGATTTTATTAACCTAATATTATCTTAAAATTATTTTTTTCTGGTTTTCATATTCGCAAAACATTCGCACAAATTTCGCGAATGCGATTGCGAATATGCAAAAACATACGAATATTCGTTACATCACTAGCATACATACATAGGTCCACAGACAGTTTATATAACTTGTCCTTAAGAGGAATGTGCATTCTAACCCCCCCATAACTTCTGACGTTGACACAATCCTTGTCTTTGTGTCATTTATTTTTTTTATTATAGGTTATTCACTACATGCAATCAATAAACAAAAAATTATAAGCATGTTAGTTGTTTGTTCAAAGGGGTGTGTAAGTATAAATTTGGATTTGTTATCCAATGATAACAAAGACTCCACTAGCCTCTTAAATGATTGAACTGTGCCCTGAAAGGGTAAGTAGTTCACTGCACTGCACTGCACGACACTTCACTTCACTGCTGCTTAGAACCTATGTGGTAGCTCCAGTGGTTTGTGCCTCCTGTGTCATTGATGGAATCTGCTTATATTAGAATACTAATAAAGCCAGTATTAACATATGGATCAGAAACGTTGATATTTACACAAAATGAACAAGAACTGTTTAACCATTGCCAAATAAAAATTCTAAAAAAACATGGAGAAATAAAAGAGTATGAATTGTGGTACAGATATGAAATTGACTAAAGTAGCATGCCTTTGATGGATAGGACATCCAACGGAGCGAAAAGAGTTAAAGACACGACAGTTAAAAAAATTTTAGGGGGTGTGGGACTATAAACCAAAGGAATACCAAAACTTCGGTAAATAGACAATAGAGGATGGCATAAAATATATAGGAGTTATCTAACAATAAAACACTGAAAAGTTTTATTTTCAATACTTCCACAAAATTTATTATAACTAGGTATAACACTACAGCTGTTACGACAGAGTGCCTTTCTCAAGTGATTTATGCAGATGAAGAATTTGAAACTTTTTATAAAAATAATTATGATCTAGAAGGTAAAGTGCGTATGTAGAATATGTTTTTATATTGTTGAAAGCCCTTTTGTGGTCCTATGTGTCAACAATAGAAAAACATTCTACATACCTACGAACTTCACCTTCTAGATCATGATCATTCGTTTAATGAACAGTTTCAAATTATTCATATTTAAAATAAACGCCTTAAGCTATCTTTATTAGAATTCATGGAAATTAATAAATTGAAAAATACAGATATAATTCTGAATGACCAACTTGAGACAAAGAGGTCCCCACTCCTCAACCTCTTCAGTTAAAGACTTAAAAAGGCAAACACATAGTAAAATAAATCACTTAAGAAAAGCACTCCACCGAAACAGCTGTAGTGACATAGTCATAATAAATTTTGTGGAAGTAGTGAAATCAAAAGTTTTCAGTGTTCTATTGTTAGATAAAATGAACTTCCATCAAGTAACGGTCGAATCCATCAATTGTGTCGGAGTTAAATTATGGAGCACAGTTTGAAGAGAAATGGGAAATGAAGGATTATTTGAAAGAAGACATTGGTTCCTAATGAACTATAACTGATGATGAAGACGCTGGTGTGTCTATAAGTACAATCACAATCAAACTATTTAAATGTCTATTCCGAATCAGACACATGTCCATAATGACTGGTATGTAAAAGAGTCTATTAGTCTCCTATGTTTGTCAGTATTTTAGTTCCTTTGAAAACCTTTTTTTATTTAAATTTTTCGGTTTTTCGGTTTTTGAGTCCATCTGTGAAGTTTTTTTAGTTAAGATTTTTAAAATTTGAGTTGAAAGTAGTCATATCATGACAGTCAAAAATAATAATACCACAGATATATTACACTTAGATAAGAGAAACATAATAAATATTTTATATAAATATTTAAAAAATAAGTGAAAAAGAATTTCATCGTTCCCCGTTAGAGGTCAGTCTAACCATATTCCGGTGTAAATATTTTAATATTTGCACCATCTTATCGTTTCATTGTGGTTCAAATCAGTCTTCTTACTAAGCCTCGTTGAAAAGGAATAGACTCCGAAACATCAAGTGTCAGAGTATGGCAAGAGACTCGAATTGAATCAAAATGAATCGATTATTTTAATTTAAAAAATACTTACACACATTCTCTATTTCTTTTAGAAGATAGTGTCCAAAATGAGTCTTTGTTTTAACACATATGACAATATGTTATGTATGTAGGAATAGATAATTTTATACGAATTAAATAAATTTATTAGAGTGTGGTAAATTCTAGTTATTTTTATTTTCCCATAAAATAAAGTTTACATTTAGTGCTAATTTACCGTTTCGTGTTCTTGCTTTGCCTCCTCAATATCTTTTTTACTAGTAGTCTTGTCATTTATCCTTGGCCAAAATGTTTCTAAAGATCGTCCTTTTTTATAATCTAAAATCTTTCTCTCCCTGTCTCGTATTTCTTCGTATTTTGTGGAAAAGTTTGACCCATAATTTTAAAAATGTTTTATCATGTTTTCTATAATATTATCCACTTATCTCACTTCTGAGATCCATTTATATTGTTTACTTTTAAGTTTATTGTGCAATATTTAAAATTTACGCCTTCGAGATTTTATCACTATTTAGTTTTGTAATTATCCTGATTTGTGAAGAATAACTGCCAACATGGAGTGTATATGTGTACTGATTAAATATACTTCTTTTAAAATATTATGTCGGTGCGCAAGCGCAAGCTAATGTTTATTCTGAAGATGATAATTAGTCCTGTCGCCAGGGGGGGTACAACGGCCTCGTTAATTCAGATGGACTTACCCAAATTTTTTTTATGTATTTTGACCCGTAGAACACGAATTTTTTGGGTAACAGTTGATCCGGATGTCGATAAGATTGTTATAGACCAAGAACTTGAGGAATCAAATAACAGCGATTTTTGGCAAAACAAAACAATATTTTGTATTTTTTGGGTCATTTTAAGCAAAAAATATTTCTACAAGTTTTTTAGTAGGATGCACAGTTTTCGAGATAAACGCGGTTGAACTTTCAAAAAATCGAAAAACTGCAATTTTTAAACCCGAATAACTTTTGATTAAAAAATAAAATAGCAATTCTGCTTAGCGCCTTTGAAAGTTCAAGTCAAATTATGTCGGTTTTGATTATTTGCATTGCTAAAAATTTATTGTGTTATTGCTAAACAAAGCTACAAACAACTAGTGCGTGAGTGATGTTTCTATGATTTCTCATTTAAAATCGAACGAGTAGGTAGAATAGGTACTAGTGCAATCAAGACTATTTCTACGTTATATGCGTTAAAACGCATGTAAAAGCACGGGAAACCCTACGTGTTTATAGCTTTGTTAAACAATAAAAAAATAAATTTTTACCAATGCAAATAATCAAAACCGATATAATTTGACTTAAACTTTCAAATGCGGTAAGCAGACTTGCTATTTTATTTTTTAATCAAAAGTTATTCGGGTTCAAAAATTGCAATTTTTCGATTTTTTTAAAGTTCAACCGCGTTTATCTCGAAAACTGTGCATCCTACGAAAAAACTTGTAGAAATATTTTTTACTTAAAATGGCCCAAAAAATACAAAATATTGTTTTGTTTTGCCAAAAATCGCTGTTATTTGATTCCTCAAGTTCTTGGTCTATAACAATCTTATCGACATCCGGATCAACTGTTACCCAAAAAATTCGTGTTCTACGGGTCAAAATACATAAAAAAAACTTGAGTAAGTCCATCTGAATTAACGAGGCCGTTGTACCCCCCCTGGCGACAGGACTAAATAGGCACCACTGACTTCAGCATGTGTAAGTTCACGCGCATTTCAATATAAAACTAATTGTGCGCATTTTTCTGTTAACATTCAAATTATGTATGTAAATATGATCGCTCAATATCTCAGCTGATATTAACAAATATTGCCATTTTGATCAATAATTCCTTACTCCTAATTTCCCTCCTTAAGATACGCCATTGACATGTAAGGAAGCTGAAGAATCGGAGACTATCCAGCTAGCCAGTGATTATGTAGCGGCTTTTATGGCTAATTTACTAACCTCCTTGTTGCTACCGTATATTTTGGTTTCTTCTATTATTTATTTTGTTGATGATTTTTTTATTCCATATTTGAAAAACTTATTAAAGAGAGGAAATCGTAAAAACAATAGATTGTGGATCTAATATGCATTCTGAAATTATTTATAGTCGTAATTATATTTTTTGATAATTAATATATACGGAGGTTTCTGATCGGTAATTTCATTGTACAGTTAAACTAATATGAAAGTTTTGACAATTTGTTTATTATTTTTAATATAAAATTTTATATTTTTTTTTTGCGAAGATTTCAGCATTAGTTTTCGTTGTATGTTTGACTAAAAAAGTAATCATTTCTGAACAAGCCATGAATAATGATAGACAGTTTAAAAATGTGCATTATGACATGTCGAGTCGTATTTTTTGTAACTCATTTTTTTCAACAAAAACTTGATATACATTATATACAGAGTATATTATCAGGTAGAAGTTGCCGATATCATCTTTTTTATTTTAAATCATCCAATCATCCTATATATCATCCAATTTTTGAATTCTTCAGAATATTCTAGACATATTTCGTGTCAAATATTCAATACATGTTTCTAACTCTTTCAAAAATGTTAGGTACCTATGTATTTTCAGATTTATTGTTAAAATTATCATTCAATAAAGAAAATTTTTTGATTATCGAAATTTGAAAATAGTTAAGTATTATGTATAACTTTTTAGTTTGTGAAAACTGTCATTATAGATAGTAGTGCGTGAAGGGTTTAAAGTGTGCGTAAAGTAACAATGTATTTGATATAAGATTTACTTTTCGCACAGTTTTTTGGCTTCTATTTTTCGTTTTTCGTACGAAAAATAGAAGCTACTGAGATGGACGCCCTAAGAAGAGCAAGTAGGACATCGAGATTGGACCGGGTTAGAAATGAGGAAGTAAAGCGAAGAATGAATTTACAGGAAACGGTTGTAGAATGCATTGAGAAGAAACAATTAACGTGGTACGGACATGTTCGGAGAATGGGGGAGGAAAGACTGCCAAAGAAAATTATAAAATGGATACCTACAGAAAACAGAAAAAGAGGAAGGCCAAGAACGACATGGATACAGGGAGTAAGACGATCAATGAGTGTACGAGGATTAGAAGATGAAAACTGCAATGATAGAAGATATTGGCAACAAGGCATCGGACAACGTCGGAGGACGTTTTGAACCCGAATTTATATATATACTGTTTTTTGGCACACTTTCATATAATCAAATATCCTCAACTTTCGTGTTGTCATGGTGATGACATAATGAGCAATAAATTACAACAAAAGTTTGGACAGTTTTGTGGTTTGAAAGAAGTTAGAATTTTTAAATGTCAAAGTTCTAAAAATTTCAGTGACGAAGAGTTACAGTTTTTTTACTTGTTTATCGTTAAAATATTGTATGAAACTGTGCGTGAAGTACTTTTTGCGAACTTACGCGATGTATAGCACTCGCTCCGCTGTCTCTCGTGCTCTAAATATCGCGTGCGTTCGCAAAATGCATGCTTCACGAACTGTTTCATAAATAACTATTATGAAACAGTTCGTGAAGTATGCTTTTTTCGCACGCACGCGAAGTTTAGAGCACGGGCGGCTCAAGTATAAAAGGAGCGAGGAATAAAATGACAACACTATAATGTTATAAGTTTCTCATGATTTACATGATGTACTCTAATAGAATTGGTTATTTCTGACGTTTTGTCTACATTTCCAGAAGGCATCAAAGGCGTTGCGGTAATGATTGTAATCATATGGGCAGTGAAATCTACACTCTTTGATAATGTCAACCCTATTAATTTTTCTCACCATATATACAGGGTATAAAAAAAGGTAGGTCATAAGTTAAATCATATTCTGGGACGAAAAATAGTTCGATTGAACCTAAGTAATGTGCACATAACAAAAAATTTACAGTCCTTTGAAGTTACAAAATGAGAATTAATTTTTTCCAATATATTGAAAACTGTTAGAGATATTATATTGAAAATTTACATGTGGCTTTCTTACGGCAAGAACATCTTAAAAAAATAACAGTGACATTTGTGCACCCCATAAAAATTGTATGGGGTTTTGTTCCCTTAAACACCTCAAAAGTTTGTTATTGTGGTGCCATTAAATATTTTTAAAACTTTTTGCCGCTTACTACTTTTTCAATAAGCCAGTTTTTATTGAGATTCGGCTTCTTTTTAAAAATGTTTCTAAATTTCTTAGTAAATAACAAAATGTAAATTGTAAATAAATTTTCATATTATTAACAGGTCTCCTTACTTAACCATTTACAAATATATATGGCGGTTTTTACAACTGTTCAAAATGAACTCCATTTTCTTGAATACACATTCGGCATCGGTTCAATAAGGAAAATTGAATATTAAATCATCAGGCTTCTGACTAAATCGATTTGCAGCTTCCATGATTCTATTCCTCAGTTGTTGTTCGTTCACAATTATTGCTATGGAATATACGTCCCCTTTCATAAAACCCCAGAAGCAAAGTTATTTGGGTTAAGATCTGCACCTCTGGTTGGCGAAGACATAGGCGCATCAGGGCCCCTTTCAATCCAACGTCCAAGATACTGACCCAAAAGACATTCTCTGATTTCATTATGGTAATAACATACTTGTATATGGTAACCACATATTTTTCCTGACTGCGAGATTGACCTCGTCTAAGCATTCTGGTACATCTAACAACATCTAAATATCCACTACGATGTAAAATCGAAATTGATGGGAAAATAATAAAGCAGGAATCAAGGTTTTGATATCTGGGAATAAATATAACTAGTTACGGATATGTTGAAGAAGAAGTACGACTACAAATCTTAAAAACAAGTAAAGCGGCAGGATGTCTTAATGACAGAATCTGAAAGAGCAAACACCTAAGACAAGATACAAAAGCAAGAATCTATAAAGCAGCAATTAGACCTACATTGATAGACACTGCGGAGACAAGACCTTATATATCTAAAACGTGACGACTACTAAAAACAACAGGGATGAAAATACTTCGACGAATATCAGGGAAAAGTCTATTGAATAGGGAGAGAAGCGAAAACATAAGAAGAGCATGCAATGTAAAAGACATAAATGGATGGGCGACAAAATGGAAACAGTAGTGGAACGAACACATTAGTAGAATGGCAGAGATTTGCTTCCAAAATCTCCTCTTCGTTTGTATCTATTTTTTGTCGACCATTACTACCAACAAATTGCGGTCGCAATGAGCCCGTCTCTCGTACTCGTAAACGAAGATCAAAGGAAAGAAATATTCGTCTGCCAGGTATATTTCGTACAGGATATTGTCCGCAAAAAGCTGCTGCACTATTTACTTGGCATTCACCTGTGATTACCAAATTACCAATAATTATCTAAAACCCTAATTTAACCAGCTTAGAATTAAATGCATTTGAAAACGTGCAGAAAACGTGTACGCCATTGTAATAGAAAAATTAGTTTTTATTAATAATCTTAAATGCACAATCATTGGAATATTTATTATCGATAATAATAATATTATGTCTTGTTGATGCTACTGTTTAATACATAGTATCCCTAACAACAATAAGTGTTATACAGCCAACTACAGAATTTTTGAGTCATAATAAAAAAGAAGCATCATCTCGATAACTGGTTTATAATAAGAGGTAAAAAAGTTTTAAAAACATTGTGTTTAACTAATGGTGCCACAACAATAATTTAATTGGAACGTACTCAAACATTTGACGGGGTTTAAGGGAACAAAACTCCCATAAAGTTTTTATGTGGTGCACAAATTTCATTGCTATTTTTGTAACGGTGTTGCTACCATAAGAATGCTTTATCTCCATTTTTAATATAAAATCTCATAACAGTTTTCGATATATTGGAAAACATTGATTTTCATGTTGTAACTTCAAAGAGCTGTAACTTTTTTTATGTGTACATTGGTACTGAGGTAAGTTAGGTTCAATCGGACTTTTTTGCCCTAGAATATATATAGTTTAATTTATGAGCTACCTTTTTGTTTCACCTGTATAATTACCAAAGATCATATTATTTTAAGATAATGTTTTTACTATTTAAAGTCTTTTTCAATCTACATCCTAA
Source organism: Diabrotica virgifera virgifera (assembly GCF_917563875.1). Taxonomy (NCBI): domain Eukaryota; kingdom Metazoa; phylum Arthropoda; class Insecta; order Coleoptera; family Chrysomelidae; genus Diabrotica; species Diabrotica virgifera. Next base: position 142,736,370 of record NC_065443.1, on the reverse strand, counting down.
AAGCTGACTTGTATGAGTATTTGAACCTAAAAATATCACGAGAAGAAGATATATTCGAAAATATAAACAATATCCAATATTTTACGTCGTAGTGATAATTACTTCCTGTGAAAACAACAAAATCTGTGATTACTTTTAATAATTAATTGTGTATTGTATACATACAAACACAGGTTAAGAGCCTTGTTTCTATTTAGATTTTACTGCCAAAAGTACAAAGCACTAAAGTCTCTCCTAAAACTACTGGAATTGGTTATAACGGCCTAATGTGCAAATATATTATCCAATAACATAATATCTTCATTTTTACGTAGTTTTGTTTACTACTTACAATTATCAATACAAATTATATTCTTACAACTAATTGTTAATTGTTTTCAAGTGAAACGTCGCACATATTTTGAGAATAAATTATATTGAAAGATATTTTATAGCTGTATTTAGCTTTGTATAAATTATACATATATATGTACAAAAAAAAATTAACTCGAGGAAGACGAAAAGCCCGAGTAGTTTACTACATTTAAACAACTAAAATATTTGAAATAAAAATAACAAACAATATTTTAAATCCAAGACTTTTCGTTAAGAAACTGCTTTTTGGCTGCCTCCCGTATCTCTGGCTTTTACAATATATAAGCACAGAGACGACGAATATAAAAGAAAACAAATAAAGGACACTGGCCACGTATTTACCTTCTTTTCGTCTAGGAAAAGGACCGAAAGACAGTTTCAGGTACTCAAATCTGAGTAAATATGAAAAAGGTAAAGGCAGATTTTGTTTTTATTTGATTCAGAGTTGGACCACCATCTCCAGATAGTTATTTCTGCATCTATGCGTCTTCAGTGGAGCTATGCAGTCACAACTCTAAACCAAATATCAACAAATCAACACCCTGCCTATTTAAGGGAAATCATCGCGATGCAATGATTCCACCTTTGAGACGCAAAAACAACGACATCTCTCGTAATAAGAGGAAGACAAAAAGCCCTAGATACAAAGTTTACTACATTTAAACAATTAAAATAATTGAAATAAAAATAATAAACAATATTCTAAATCCAAGACTTTTCGTTAAGAAACTGCTTTCTGGCTGCATCCCGTATCTCTGGCTTTTACAATATATAAGCGCAGAGACGACGAATAAAGAAGAAAGCAAATAAAGGACACTGGCCACGTATTTACCTTCTTTTCGTCTAGGAAAAGGACCGAAAGACAGTTTCAGGTACTCAAATCTGGGTAAATATGAAAAGGGTAAAGGCAGTTTTTGTTTTTATTTGATTCAGAGTTGGACCACCATATTCAGATAGCTATTTCTGCATCTATGCGTCTTTAGTGGAGCTATGAAGTGGAGCTATGCAAGATATTAACTATTTAAAAAGAAAAACCGATAATTTAAAATCTCTGTTTGATTCAATAATTCAAAAACGTTTATTAATATATTATGTAGATATTTTCCACGATATATGGTGTTTATTACCAAATGAAGAAGGTTTTTTTTGTATACACTTTTTTTTTTGTAATACACTATCACCCACCGTTTGGGTAGTAAGCATAATTTCGTTCAAATTGCGTCCAAACCTGATTGTCACAAAGGAGATGATGAAAAAAGTAGCAAAAACAGAAATATCCATCAAAAGACAACAAACGAAATGGTTTGATCAGCAACAAAACAAAAGTGATCGACCTCTCAAAACTAAGCAAATGGAAATTCGCTGGACCTACTACATAGACATTAGCAGTTTTACTTCTTTACTGGATCAACAAATAAGAGGCAAGAAGCGTATAGGGTATCTCAGAACTTCCTTTTTCTTCTTTGACTAACGTGCCCAAATTTTAGGCGTAGGTAGCTTCCATGACCATTTTCCGATATCATTCTCGATATTGCGCGGCAAGTAACAATCAGCACTTCCAAACAAACGCATCATCAGGAAGTACGGCAACAGTTTTGCGACAAGTCATTAATTATACAGAAGGACACACTTTTCTGGTATTTTCGATTATTTTACATCCACCCCTAAGCCAGGGTAATAATCACCACAAAATGTTTTATCGCTAATATGGGACAAATAAGACATCGTTTGAAATCTCTTTAAATTTTTGAATTCGGTCCAGTAGGTACCTACTTTAGTTGATTTAAAAAAAAATACATTTACAAATTAGTATTTTTAGACGGTTACTTATTTCTTAGTTGACCAAACGATGAAACTGAAGTTCGTACAATGATACAACTTTCGATTCGAAACTTTTTTCCGCATTCCGGAGCAGGTATGGAGTGATTCGTGATAATTCGTTGACGCAAATTTTTTAAAGATACGGGTGGTTTTTTATAAATTTTACTTTTTAAGTGCTCCCATAAAAAATTCCAGGAGAAACAAATCTGGTGACCGAGGAGGCCATTCGATGCTGCCTCCCCCCCCCCCAAACCAATGCCGTGGATTTTGGTATAAATATTAACCAACAGGTAAAACATAATGCGGAGCACCGCCTTGTTGAAAAATAGAATGATATTCATCATATAGGGCTTTTCATTCACAGTCATTTGTTTCGAGCTTCTGTCATGTGTCACATAATATTAATATATCTACGTCATACGTTATTGGTATATAACAATGTACAAACCAAAGACGTACGGCGTAGATATATGAATATTATGTGACGCATGACAGAAGCTCGAAACAAATGACAATCGATGAAAAGCCCTATTGGTGGCCATTTTCAATAATATCAGTTAAGACATAATTAATCACGTCGAATGATCTCACCAGTCTATGACCGGAAACTAGTATTTCCATACAATACATTAACTTTGGTGGTTGCTGTGGATGAACCTGTGTTTTAATCACAGCAATAACGGCAATTGCAACGATTTACAGTCCATTTATAAAAAAAATGCATTCTTCAGAGAAAAAATATTAAAGCGAAACTTATTTCACAAAACTGCAAACGGCGGTCATAATCATTCTCATTAAGTACCAACAGCTGCGTGTCTCGTAATGGAATCTAGCTCAACATATCCTAATATTGTAACTTCACTAGGTTTCTTAACTACAGGATCTTCGGTTTCTTGTTTTTCATTACATAAAATCTCAGCTTCCTGAATTCTCCAAAACATACTTTCTTCTGTATTTACCTTGAGGTCGTTCATTGAATTGCTGAATTGTCGTATTGGCACAATTATTGATCATAAAATAAAACGGAACCACATCTACCCTTTTCGGAATGGAATAAGTCATGGTAATAAATTTTCATAGGGTCCAGATAGCTCAGGCTGTAGGATGCCTGACATCCACGCAGGTAGGCCGGGGATCGAATTCCAGGACCGGCGAGGACATACAAACGAAAGAGAGGGAGACCACAGATAGATGGGTAGATGACCTGAAACACCAAGCCGGCTCAAAATGGATGCACATGGCTCAGGATAGAGAAAGATGGAAGAGCGAAGGGGAGGCCTATGTCCAATATTGGATGTCGCAAGGCTGATAGATAGATAGGCCAAAGGTCGACTCAGCCTGAATAAAATGAGTACCTTGGCTAAAACAAGTGGTAATAATAGGCGGTTGAATTGGCCCTGTTATCTTCCTTGTATACCGTAGGCCTTAGAGATAGCAAATTACCCTGCTATAATACCAAAGATGCGTTAGCGGTATGAAACGGGAGACTATTAGGGGAGCAGGGGGCTAGTTGTAACAATTTTTATAAAATCAAATATATCTTGACAGCTATTTTCCCAATTACTAAATAAACACTAAACGTTGGTTTAACTCTTTCTCAATAAAATTGAACTGAAGAAAAGTTAAAAAGAGTGGTATTTTTTAATCAACTAGCATTTTACCAAAAAAAGTGCATTGTTACAACTTACCCCGCGCTTGGGGCTAGTTGTAACATCTATTGGGGCAGGTTGTAACATTACGAAAATTCGATTTTTTTGGAATATTTGGAAGAAAATACCAACGTTGGTCCTGTTGAAAGATGTTGCTCGACTTAATAACGTGGCTTCCGGTGTTCTTAAATATAAATGTAGATTTCTACGCATTCTAAGCAAAGAAGTTGCTTAGCACTGAGTTTCACAGCACATTGGTAAGGCAGTTTTCGCATCTTCATGGGAATTAGTCCAAAATATATTTCGGTGCAGTTCAGAATATACGAAGCCATTTTACTTTCTTCTTCGGCTGTAAAAACTATCCCTGGTTTAGTACAGCCCACTTGTAGACTCTTAATGTTTTTCTTTTTTTCTATATCGGTATCAAGATACAGGACACAGTCCGTGCTGTTTTACTTGCTTGCTTTATGCTACATTGATTATCTAAAATTTCCGCTGAACCTAACTTGTAGACTTCACTTTCTGGGTTTGAGTTGCCCTTGGTTATGGTATATCGGGGCAGGGTCCACTTGTGAGCCCTTCAGACACTTAGACCTCCTAAGTTGCCTTGAGTTGCCCTTTCTGATTTTCTTTTATGTTGTATCATTCTGGACTATTACTAAACTAAATAATACGTTTTTATGTTGTAGTGTAGATCATACATTTAGTAAGATTCAGCGCAATTTGTAACATGTTACAACAATCCCCAACGTTTTGTTACAACATGCCCCGTAGCACACTTTTGTATATTTATTAAAATAACTGTAAAAATATCTTGCTAATCGTAAAATCGTTAAGCAGCATCAAAGTATAACTAAATTTAGAAAAGAAATGAACACTGAAAGTTTCATTTCCGTTTAAAACAATAGCGATAACAAAAATTTTATGAGAGTCAAATTTTAAATTACCTCATCCAAATGAAGCACGTGCACAAAATTACTATTTGCAACTATCGGAGGATGACTGGCTAGACGGTGTCTTTTGTAGGGCGATAAGAGAATAAGATTGAGTCAGCTAAATTAGTTTAAAACGGTTAAATAACCTATGAAAAAGCTGTGTTACTACTTACCCCTGTTACAAGCCCCTTGTTCCCCTATTATTTATACATTTTCAAAGATTACAAATTAATGCTTACAAATAATATTCATAAGAGGATCATCTAATGTTCTTTATGTGTTTATAGAATCTCATTTACTTAGTGTGACAAAAATAAATCAAAAGCTGTCCGAAGAAAGAAATTAAAATCTCAACCATCTGCGTACTAATTCAACTAAACACAAGCAGGTAAACACAGTTTAAATTTTAAGTCTTTTTAAATAAATAAAATATAGCACTGGATCTAATTTAAAAAGTTTAAAAACTAATATACAGGGAATTTCAAGGGTTTCAAAACGATATTTTATTTGATCCCCATTGCCATTAAAAAGTGTTAGGGGTGATTCCCCCTTGGGTGAAAATAATAGTCGAAATATAGGAAAAATGTGTCCCATTTATTCAAAAATTGACGTGACGAGGGTTTTTTCAAAAATGTTGTCGTAGTTCCTGATAATGCTTCTGTTTAGTTTTCGTTTGGCCACTCTATATATACCTATAGTTAATCTACTATACACTCATTTAGTGCTTCTAATAATTTTCGTTGTTTCTACTTGTAGTACTTGTTATATTTTCACAGTTGTTCAACGATGATTGTCTTCGCCTCGTTTTTATTTTTAGACAGTTTTTCCCTGTTCATATTTTATTCATACAGTATATGATGTGTCTAATAATAGTTTGTATTAATGTACTAAGAAATTATCAAAAGGGGAAAACCCGAAACCTTGGGAAACAAAAAAACTTAACACATTTGTTCAGGTGAACTTTTCCGTTCTGTGTTTTCATTTATATGCCTGCATTTTAAACGACGTATTTTTGACGAAAGTGTAACAGGTCAACAACATAATTTTCTTTAGACATAGCGAGATATGTGAAACATGACATTTTCAACATCATTTAATATTCTTGTTAAATACTTGAGCTGCAATATCTTGCACCTGCTAATATTTTCAATATTTGTTTTTGATATAAATTTTATGTAATAATTATTATCGTTTAATTTCTGGTAAAGGAGTGTTTTATTGACAATAATAACATGTTATTTTTGCATCTTTTAACATACCTACATGCAAATTAATTTATTTAAAAATCTCTGTAATGTCACATAAAAACCCACCTTTGGACAGGCACAAATTCTTGTTTCCTCCAGTCCCCTTTCTCTCTGCTGAGCAATTTGCAACCAGTTTGGTCTATCAAACAAACTTGGATGCAAATGTCTTAGCATGTCGACTAAGATAAAAAATTAATTTCTATAGAAAATCAAGCAGATAGAAGACTCGGAGGTAGCATCCATACTATCTTAGACGAGCCAGGCAAGTCAAAGATAAACAAACTGGAGTAATGGACAGGTTGCAGATAGCTGCTTGAAATTTTAGAATATTGATAGATGACTTAAAAAATGACTTAGCAAATGTGCAATAAATTAGGCTATGTAAATATTTGCAGTAGCGTAAATGCTAGAATCGGATATATTCCACAAGTAGTGGGAACAAAAGCAGAACAACACTTACATCAGAACCGACATGAATGGAGGTACTTCGCTACATAGAGCAAATTAAAAATCACAAACACGTTCTTTAGACATTAATATACAAATGAAGTATAACAAAATGAAAAAACCGTGTATTGATTTATACACTTAATAGAGGAAAGTCACCAATTAATGGAATACCATTTTGTTTTGGGGATATAAAAAATACCTTTATAGAAATGAAAACAGTTTAATGTTATGACAAATCAGTCATCCCTTTTTATGTAGTAAATAATTAAAAGCCTTCTATTAAATATCTTAATTAACAAAAAAAAAATCGAACAAAAAAAATCAAAATCCCAAATGAGTATCCAAATATGGAATAGGTACCCACTATAAAATATAAGCATAAACCAACATATAAATAACAAACATAGACATAAACATCTGAGATCAAATAAATTTAAATAAGAAAATTGTGAAAAATGAAACAAGTAGCTTAATCCAATTGCAGACATCACAGATCCATTAACAGATTCTGGACCAGCACAATCATAATGAGCCCACACATTATGCACTTAATCCAGTTTTTCCACTGTTATCCGTGGAAAAAGTATTTGGCAAAACATATATTCAGCATCGGTAGAGCCAGGAGATTCTTGACTCAACAACGGCTTGGGCTCACTGTTTACATCAAACTGCATAAGGCCCTGTTCCTCAGAGTCTTCTTCTTCTTTAGAATCAGTCTTATTTTTCGTTGTTCGTTTGTTTCTCTTCGCAGTTTTCTTTTTATTCTTTGTCTTGGCTAATTTATTTTCTTTTTCTTGTCTCTTCAAATTTTGATTTACTAAATCATTCAATCATTGTAGGGTTAAGACTACGAAAGCTTTTCTTTCACAACAACCCAGTTATGGAATATTCCATAATTAGGCACCAACGACTGTCCATATTTATTAGGGGAGAAAAGTATGCTAAATTCACTCGAGCGTTATGGGGACCTATTGGGTTGTGAAAAGTAGGTCCTAAAACCAAAAAAAGTTAAATAAAGTTTTCCAGTTTAGTGGGGACTTTCCATTTTTAATTTAATTTTCCATTTCCAACAATCGTTTTTTCAGATTATACCACCATCTATTCACAATTCAATAAAATGTCTCGAATAAAAGTTATTTATTTTTACGTAAGAAATCCAAATCTGCAATAAAAAATGGGGGCTCCCATTTAAGATTTTAAAGTAACCCCCCACCCCACTTCCGTGGGGGGTCAATTTTGGTGCCATTTGATATATTTTTCAAATATATTGAATAAGTGTATTTTTCAGTTTTTCGATCTGATGTTCATTTCGCGATATACCGCGGGATTCGAATTTAAAATTTAAAATTTACCCCTACCCCTCTCCGTGGAAAGTCGTGTTTGGTATCATTCGATAGATTTTTAAAAAATATTGAGTACGTATTTTTTAGTTTTTCGATCTGTCATTCATTTCGCGAAATATTCGCTTTTTTCTTGTGAAACTTTGGGACTCGCCCATTTCCTTACGCTCCGCTCAAATCGTCAGAAATTTGGAATATACACTGTTTTGCATGTACTTAACTTACCTTATCTTAATCTGACGATTTCGAGTTTTTATAAGGATAGATTTTTTTTCGGCCTCCCCTTAAGAACTCCCCTGCATTAAGAGCCAATACATATATGGTAGAGGCAAATTTTCAGGGTACAAGGTTTCTCTACATGTAATAATCTGGCGCGCTCGAGTAACTGCAAAAATCCCCGCTTGGGCTCCCCTACCATTAGTTCAAACTAGTAACATTTTTTCAAGTCGTAATGTTTTAATTACAGAAAATTATAAAATACTGAAAAAAGGTACTATCGATATACTCAATAGCATAACGAGTCTGTATGCATGCATAATAACCAATAATACTCGTTGAATATACACCTTTGAAATTTTCTTCGAGACGATAAAACAAAACGCGCCTGCCAGACACGTATCTTTCGCGCATCTGGCACAGATGTGTGAATGCGATAATAAAGAGAGTGACTGAAATAGAAGTTGGTCTTGTAGTGCGTTTCCAACTTATATTTTCGGAGAAGTCAAGATATTCCATATTAGGGAACTATTCCATATTTGGTTACTTTCCTCTAACATGTAAAATGTAATGAAAATGATTTAATCTATCTTATTAGAGATTCTCGATCAACGTCTGCACTAAAAGCATCTTTGAGAGAATTGATAAATATGTATACAGAAAAAAAGGACATTAATGAAATAATGACTATGAAAAGTAATAAATAGCCAACTATGATTGAATTACTTAAGGAATCTAATGAAGTTAATTTGTTAGAGTCAAGAAAACTCAGTCGGCTTTCAGTTTAAGAATATGTTAAAATGTGAAATGTCTTATTCTTGAAGCACTCTCTATTGGGATATCAGATTTTTGTGATTGCAAGAATATACGTTTACATTTACTTAAAAAACAGAATCAACAGTATGATATTCATCGATAAACTGAGCAACCTCTCCTATATTTCCTTTTTGATGGCGCCTATTTGAACTTCGCGATTTGACTTCACGGAGAAAGACTTATCGAAACATGTGTAGAATACAACTTAAAGATATGGAGTGGTTTATTAAACATAAAGACATCCAAAAATATACCTGGCACAGCCAACAAGGAGACTAAGAAAATAATAGACTATCTAATAGGCAGAATAAAAACAAAAATTAAGACACCAGGTTGAAGACACCAGGGTATACAGAAAAGCCAAATGTGGCTGTAATCATCATCTACTAAAAGCAAAAATTTATTTACCATACTACAGAGTTGCCGATACGTAAAATATCCCTGAAACCCAAGATATCCAGTACAAACTGCCAAAGAGAAAACTACAGCTCCTGGAAGATCCTTCCATAACCTTTCTGTACCAGTTAGAGCTGCGCTAGAAGCTAAGCCAAATTGACGACACCAACCAAAGATATTACATAAAAACATAGTGAAAGATCATCGCAAAAGGCATATGAAAGCTTAGGAGGGAGAGAAAAAGGCAACAGCCCAAAAAAGAATACTGTAGGAATAATTCCATAGCACAGCTAACAGAGTACAGGAAAAATTATACAAAAAAGTGTAAAACCATTGCGAAAAAAAAACAAAAACAGTTTAAAAGCACTCGAAATGGATTTTTGGGGTCGAAGTTGCGGATTAACTAAATTGGACAAAGTCACCAATGAAAAAATAAGAGTGAAATCTGACGTGATATAGATATAATAGATACCTACCATAGAAGTAAGACTCGCGATCATTAAGCTCAAATATAATAAAGCACCAGGTCCAGATATGATAACAGCAGAAATGCTGAAAGTCACAGAAGAAACTGGCGTAAAATTACTTCATCTACTCTGTAACCAAATATGGCATTCTAAGCAATGGCCTGAAGACTGGACAAAATCTACAATAACAACAATTCTTAAAAAAGGCAGCTTCCATAAATGCGACAATTATAGAACTATTTCTCTTATATCACATGCCAGTAAAATAATACTACATATAATCAATGAGAGACTAAAAACATTCCTTCAAAGAGAAATTCCACAAGAGCAAACTGCATTTACCAGAGGTAGAGGTACTCGAGAACACCTGTTGAATATAAGACAGATAATCGAAAAATCTAGGGAATTCAATATTCCACTGTACATATGCTTTATAGATTATCGTAAGGCGTTCGACAGGGTCAAGTGGAGACACTTATGGCGAATACTGAAAGAAGTAGGCGTACCCCAACACCTTATTTCTCTTATAACTGAACTATACGAACACACTACCGGATCAGTTAAAGTGCTTGACACACTTTCAAACGAATTTCATCCAGAACGGGGTGTCAGACAGGGATGTATACTATCTCCACAATTATTCAATATATATGGAGAGCATATTATGAAAAGAGCATTTGAAGGATGGGAAAAAGGCATCTCAATAAATGGGCATAAAATAAACAACCTACGTTTCGCAGATGACACAGCCCTCCTTGCAAATAGTCAAGCAGAGCTGATTGATCTTATACGACTGGTTGAAAACGAAAGTCAAATATTTGGTCTGCAATTAAACATATCAAAGACAAAGATCATGATAGTGGATAGACTACATAACAATCATCCACACATAACCACAATAATTGATCGGTTTGAGGTTGTGAACTCATACTTATATCTGGGATCATTAATCACAAACACAGGGTCACTACAAAAAGAAATAAAACGTAGATGTGATCTAGCAAAAGTCGCCACAGCAAAAATGACCACAATATGGAAGGATTGTCAAATTTCAAGAGCGTTAAAGATGAGGTTGATCAACTGCTTAATATTCCCAATACTGACCTACGGATGTGAATCTTGGACCCTGAGAAATTCGGAAAGAAGAAAGATAGACGCCACTGAAATGTTCTGTTGGAGACGAATGCTACGAATTCCTTGGACCGGCCATAGAACAAATAATTCAATTTTAAGAGAGCTGAAAGTTAGCCAACGACTCTCCAGTAAAGTCCATCTCCAACAATTAAAATACTTTGGACATGTTATGAGAGCAAATACAGAAAACATGGAAAGACTCATTATACAAGGAAAGCTGGAAGGCCGAAGATCGCGAGGAAGATGCCCAACAAAATGGATCGATCAAATTGCGGGAATATGCAAAAGACCTATGCATGAGTTAAAAGAAATCACCAGAGACAAAGATCTTTGGAGACGGACAATACACGACATCACGTCGACCACTACACTCCTTCCGGGGGGTCAGGATTGAAGAGAGAGATAGAAGTAAAAATTCTGAAGTGATATGGCCACTTAGGTCGAATGCCATCAGATAGATGGCCTTTAAAAATATGAAATGGGAGCAAGTTCATCGAAGGAAAAGAGGAATACCGAGACCTAATTGGAAAAAAGCAGTGGAAGATGCCATGAGAACTAGAAACTTCCAAAGTGATAATGCCAGAAGGTATGTCGGTTCGCTAAACTCAGACATAACTGGCTAGTGATTTTAGTAGATAATTTTTTTTGTTTTTGGCCAATTTTGCCAAAATTGGCAAAATTACTAACTATTTAGTAATTATTAACTATTTAGTAGTTATTTTTTTTTTGCCAATTTTACCAAATTGGCAAAATTACTCACTAAAATCACTAGCCAATTGTGTCTGAGTTTAGCGAACCGACTATACCTTGTCTTTGAAAATATGAAATGGGAGCCAAACTGATAATTGAACAGATAGGAAAAGGTGGAGGCTAGGAAGTGAGAAACGCTGAATTGTGTAGACCCACTCGCATGAAAGGAAGAAGATTTATTTACAAACTATTAAGTATAAACTTATGATATGAAGACTAGGTATCCACATAATTAACGGCAATCACAATCTGAAGAAGGAATCTTACTCTAAAGAAGGAATCTTACTCCACTATAATATGTCAGCACATCTAGCTATGGTCATTTTTTTAGAATTGAGCACGCTATGGATGTGTATAGTTTTTGATGATAATGTTCTGTATGATTCTTACAAGAGTTGGTTGTCTCAAAATCATTTGATATTAGGAGTTAGAAGCCAGTAGGGTCAGGCTTCTGGATTTTACTCTGTTCCTCTCCAAATTGGGGATATCTTAATGTATAGGAATGGTATAGGTAATAAGAAAGAATAGGTATTAATATTTTTATGGTTTCTTACGAATATCCTTCCTTTGGATATCATGTGGGGCTATTCTTGATAGAATGGCATGATAATGTCTGGCGAATAGCTAGATGACATGGTTATTTTTGAATATCCGAGGAAACGAGTAAAAACCTTCTGATATAAGTATATTTTGACATGTTTCTGGATTGTAGTTAATTTGTGGTTATAATATTAAAAATTGCCTAATTGTTTAATTAATGTTAAGCTTAATTTATTTATATAGCGCATTTTTACTCCGAAAATGCGTCAAACTCGTTATGTACCACCTATACAATCAACTATCTATTAAACTGTTGCAAATGTACTAACCATAAGCTCATTGGGCAATAAATAATTAAATTTTTATATCGATCTGCTATTAAATCTGGAAAATTTGTAATATGCTATTCGCGTAAAATCCGCGTTTGTTCATTTTGTTTGTTTCCATTACAATTCGTTACCGATCTTTTCCACAATTTAGTATAATGTTGGATTAAAAATTAAATATTGATACAATTATTGGATAAATCTAACGAAAATTTATCATTTGTGATATTATTAAATTTAAAACAAAATAACACTGGTGGTGGAATGTAATTTATAAATAATACAGGAAATCGATGGTCGGCCTGAAAAGATACAACAAATAGGTAGATATACAATGTGAGGCTGTTTGTTGGTATTAATATACTAGTTAGGTAAGTCAGAGTTTTTGTGATTATTATTATTTGTGAAGATTATTTCAGGAAATAACGTTTTGAAATGTAAGATTTTAGTGGTTTTAACCATTAATTTTAAATTCCATGTGATACAACTTCACAATAGTTTTATCGAAAAGACACGTAAGACACGTTTTAAGACTTTTAGAAGAACATTTGGGATATGTACCTATAGAGTTAAAAAATAAACATTCCTGGAAACCTGGATTTCAGAAAATAATAACCGAACAAGACAAATGAGAGCCATGATAGACATGGCAAGAAATATGTTTGTAAAAATGAAAACAATTTTCTTCAACAAAGACCTTAGAGTAAAACTTACAGTAAGAGCTCTAATATGTTACGTGTTTTCGATACTGAAATATGGACTTGAACACTAGACCGTTAAGCAAGAACACATAAATCATCTACAATCATTTGAAATGAACAAGAAGAAAACAAACACAGAAGTATTGCGAGCGATGGGCAACGAACACAAAATTATAAACACAATAAAAATAAGAAAGTTACAATATCTGGAGCAGCGATACGAAATGCTAAGATAGATAATACAGGAAAGAGTAGGAAGGAATCTGGGACGAAAACCTCGTAATACCTCGTGTAAAATTGATAAAATGTGATATCAAATAACATATGTATATATAATAATATTTAAATAATATTTTTTTCCGAAAATCGGTCAGGATTATACACATTTTTGACAACATTTTTGAAAGAAAAGTCCGATAATTCCTTATATTTAGCCGTTGCCTGGAAACGAAAAATAACTGTACGGACATGTTATTTCCTTACTGTAAGGAATTTTTTTTTCCTTACAGCAGATTCACAACAACTTTATTAAAGAACAACTTTATTTTCAAAATAGGTATATTTGTATCTAGGGATTTTCGTTGTTTTCCTCGTATTGCGAGAGATGTCGCTAGATTGCGTCTCAAAAGGTGGAATCATTGTATCGCGATGGTTTCCCTTAAATAGTCAAGGTTGTTAATATTCGCTTCAGAGTTGTGACTGCATAGCTTCACTGAAGATGCATGGGATTCTGAAATAGCTATATGGAAATGGTGGTTCAACTCTGAATCGAATAAAAACAAAAACTGCCTTTATTATTTTTCATCTTTACTCAGATTTGAGTATTTAGAAACTGTCTTTCGGTCCTTTTCCTAGACGGAGAGAAGGTAAATGCGTGGCCAAAGTGTCGTCTATTTGCTTTCTCCTATTTTCGTCGTCTCTTGTGCTTATATATTTTAAAAGCCAGAGATACAGGATGCAGCCAGAAAGCAGTTTATTAACGAAAAGTTTTGGATTTAAAATATTGTTTATTATATTTTTATTTCAAATATTCTAATTGTTTAAAAAGTAGTAAACTTTGTATCTAGGGCTTTTCGTTGTTTTCCTCGTATTGCGAGAGATGTCGCTAGATTGCGTCTCAAAAGGTGGAATCATTGTATCGCAATGGTTTTCCTTAAATAGGCAGGGTTGTTAATATTCGCTTCAGAGTTGTGACTGCATAGCTTCACTGAAGATGCATGGGATGCTGAAATAGCTATATGGAGATGGTGGTCCAACTCTGAATCGAATAAAAACAAAAACTGCCTTTATCATTAGTTATATTTTTCTCTGGATTTTGTTGGCAATAAATCTAATGAATCACTAATCCTTAATGATTCACTACTTCCATCAGTTCTGGAGGGGTATCAGGAATCGAACACTCATCATCACTAGAGCTTCACGATACGATACAATATCGATACTGTTTAAGTATTGAGTATTGTATTGGTTATGCCAATGAAGTATCGTGTCGAGTATCGATATCGGCAATACTTTCTTATAAAAATATCGTATTGATATTGATTTCGATACGATATCGATACAACACTCGATAAAATATCGACATAAAAAGGATTATACATCTGAGCTGTGTAGGCCCTTTATGCCCACTTTTGCATGCTTGGCAAGTAGACATTATTCTTAAAATATTACGAATATGGCTTATAACTTATATGTATATTCTTATAAAGATTGAATATGGCTTTGAAAAAGTCGACAAATACCTACTAATTCTGTATTATATTGTTTAAAAACTACTTTTGAAAGTATAGGGAAATCCCCGGAGATTCGGAATAAATCGCAATTCAGTATTAATTTGTTAAAAATTATTTTTGAGTCATCACTTACTTCCATAATATTGCCACAAATGCCACATGATATAAACAGTGTAATCATAACAGACATTTACTCACTCTCAAGAATTTCAAGTTCACGAGCTCAAGTGTAAAATATTATAACAGCTGATGCTTGGGTTGAAGATCACTTATACTTTTATGTAATAAATAATTATGATCTAAATTCCTATTCCACAAAATATAATCAAACAGCTGTGGCGCTTTATTTTTTTTTCTCGATATCGATATTTTCAGTAATATCGAGGCAAGCGTATCGACAATACAAGAGTATTGTATTGATTTCAGATAATGAGTATCGTATCGACATTAATATTGCTAAAGTATGTACTGTATCGGTATCGTATTGGTTTTCGATACGATATCAATACAATATCGATATTTTTATCGAATATTGTAAAACTCTAATTATAACTCATGATTAAATTAGGTAATTTTGCTTTTTAAAATGATTACAATCACAGAAAATACGAGAAAACACCAAAAATACTGCAAAAAATAAGCAGATGCGTCAAATTCGACAATTCAATATTTTTGTTTCTATAGTAGTTACAAAACCTGTATTTGGTGGCATCACGAATATTTGAGTCAAAGCAATAATATGTATATTTTGTAAAGAAATGCTGAAGGGTTGGGACTTGATAGCTCCTTATAGTCCTTATTTAAATTACTACGACTGCATCTGCTAACAATATATGTACTTTATTTACTGGTATTCGAACTGCGGATATATCCATAAACAAATGGTAGCGACCTAGGCCAACGGCCTGTCGCAATCACGGTTACATTATAATACTAACAGCCGGTTTCCGAAACGTTATTCAAATCTCTGATCATCTAATCGGCTATCAGATTTGATCAACTGTTAACCAGTGATGGGTTTCTAGAACGCCAATTATTGTAAAATTGCATGATCATAGATCATGTAATCGATGATCTGACATACGATTTGGTAGCGATACTGTCACAATTGGCTGTTATCCTTCAAAATTTCAATTATATTAACCTCTAAATCCAAACTTGTATCGTTAGGTTCTAAAGGTGCATTCTCTCTTACGTACTGTCACTTTTGTTTGGAGCAAGAATTGAACGAGAGCATTTTAAAAATGAGGCTAGGTATTGTGACGAAAGTTGGAGATATAAAACAGTTTATTTATAATCTATAATATTTTATAATCTTCTTTTTATTTTTGGTTTATATATTTACTTTTTATATTTATTTTTAATTTATTTACCGGCTGTTTTATTGTCTTCAAAGTTAGCTGCTATAATTTCTCACACGTTTTCCCTCTTATTTACATCGCTATAATCATTATGTTCTGCTTTTTAGAGCTCTGGCCTCTCAAAAAATAGCTCCATGAGTCTAGCATCCTTGTTACCTTACATTTTTAAAAGAAAAAAAATATAAATTGTATAATCAAATATAAAAAATATCCGATATATCCATGTTCTGCAAGTTAAATAAATATTTTAAATTATTTCTTCCATAAAAAAATCTTATTTTTATTGAATAATATGATTTATATCATTTATATATTATGTGTTATTTGACAACTTTTTCCAGGAATTTGTTAATTACAGAAATTAAAAAACTAAAAAAACTCTTAACAGCCCGTTAATCGACGCATAGTCGCAGATTAGGTAACAGTCCATTTTTACCGCCGTTTGACAAGCGAAACTGGTTAATCGACCTTTAGCAGACTCAAAACACTCATGATCGGCTGTTAACTAACGATTAATCTTTTGTCAGATGATCGACTGTGGTTAAAACTAGTTTGTTTGACGTTTCTGACGCATTTAATCTATTGTTAATCGTCGATTACATAATTTTTGAGATGATCATCCTTTCGCAAACCGGGCGTTACTATTGTACAATAATCTATATCACCAGGGTTATTGTTTATACACTCTTTTAAATAACAACATGCATGACTATTCAATGTTACTCGGGGTTACTGAATCCAAGAATTAATAATACCTGGATTGTTGGCTTTGATGAGGTTTAAACATACTTTATACAGAGTGTCCTAATATTACTACATTTTAACATGTTTATTTTAATATAATAATTTAAATGTTCGATTTTCGAAAAAATAGTATGCATACCTTGTAGGAAAAGCCACATTTGTATTGCCTATTGTCTCGGCTTGCGCTTCGACGGAAATCTTTACAGCTTCCGGGAATGCTAACCTTTTCCTACTAAGTACACAATGTTAATATTATATAAATATGTATACCATAACATATTATTTTTGTTAAAAGCGTATTGTCATAAGTCATAATTTATATACTTGTAAATAAAAATAATGAAGACAGTATGAATGACACACGAAATTATAGTTATAATAGAAAAGAGACCGCATTAAAAATTAAAACGCACCCAATAAATAAATAAAAACAACAAATAATAACTAAAGAAAAATGTCTAAGAGAAATTATGAAGAAAATGAAAGATTGGAGGGAAAACAAGATACAATTTATAGTAAAATCTTCATAAAAAAAATAAAATCTGAAGGGAAGATGTAACACCATGTAATTTAACAATAGTATACATGGAAGATAGATAATATCATGGACACTTCAATAAACCATCTTGGGTTGAGACGAACCTTTGAACCAAACGACATCTTCAATAAAATAACCATACAAAAGAAGTTATAAAACACTCAGTTATCCAGTTCAGTTCATTCAAGATCAGGACAAGTACATTTTGCTCTTCATCATTATTTCAAGACCCAACTCTTCATCCGGTTTTTATTAAAAATTCAACTTGAAATTTTAAAATAAACTCAAGTTTATTTTAAAATCTTAAATTAGCGCTAGATAATAAATAAAAAACATAATTTTGTTTCATAAGTTTAGTTTCATGTTGGAATGATTCATTCCGCGTTCTACTCATAGTAAAAATATGGTAAGCAGATGAATGTACATATTAAGAATAAGATATCATGTATGATATCATATCAACAACGTTTTTAAAATATACACAACATACTGTTATGAAGTCTGTTTACCACCAGGAAAGCCAAATAATTAAAAAATAAATAAGGAAATTGTATAAGTAGTGAGGTGCAAAATTATAGAATAAATTCATTTTTTCGAAAATATGCGACTTTGTAGAGTTTGGCGATAATTTATATGAGTACACAAACATTTTTATGCTTATCAGGACAAAAATCAGTTGAGGGCTGTAGTAATAAAAATAACAAATATGTGGAAAATTTGACTTCATAGAAACCAAATAAAGTTTATAATATCCAGAACATGAAAGTTCACATACTATCCCAAATTATATACCTTTAGAGAGAGAAAGAGTGTGAGTGAGAGAGAGAGAGAAAGAGAGAGAGAGAGAGAGAGATAGAGAGAGAGCGATTGAGAGAGGGAGAGGGAGAGGGAGAGGTAGAGGGGGGAAAAGAGGTTTCTTTTCTTTTTATTTCTTCTGAGGAGTTTCCCTTTATATTGGGCTATCATATTAAGGTTTTTAAACCGATTATTTTCTGCAGTTTAAATAAACAAAAACGTAATAATAGGTTAAGGTCGCATATCTACCTTATTTCTCCCTTTCTTTTATTTTCCTTTTTCTTATTTTTAAATATGACCCTTATGATTTTGATTTGACCTGTTTTTCTATTATCAACTAATTCTGTGTATATGCTACGGGTAAAGTTATGTAAACGGGTAATCCAAAGATTACCCGTTTACATAACTTTACCATTATTTATCCTTTACATAAGTCCGAAGTATCCGCCAGGTTTTGGTAAAATCTTCTTCTTCTTGCAGTACCGTCTCCTATCGGAGGTTGGCTACCTTTTGTGTTCCTTATAGCATATTCTATCTCGCTTTTTAGGATTTCAGGCCCTGTTGTGTCGTCTGTGGGTTCTGCCACTGCTATTTCTGGTCTTTCGCCTGCAAAAAGTTCTTCAATGTATTCTGTCCATCTTGCCAGTTTTTCATTTAAATCTGTAATTATTTTACCTTTTTTGTCCTTTACGATGGATGCTTGTTTCACTTTTTTACCTGTTATTTCCTTGATCTTTTTTATGCATGTTAAAGCTATCGTACTTTCTTTCATATTAAAACATTAAAAGGGTAAACCCTGTAGTTGGCTGTATACCTTTGTTAAGACAACGTAGAATGAAGTAAACACTTCTGTTGTATATAGGTATATTATAAATTTATTAAAAAATTTTTAAAATTCATCCACAAGGGAGTGGTTGTACAAAACGTTTTCGGTCAAACTGACCATCCTCAGTGTAAACGTCCAGTGTACAAGTAATTGAAACTAGCCACTTGAATAGGTGTAAAACCTCAAAATAACATTATTGCTACATTATGAGCTGTATAGTAATCGACAATAAGTCGATGTCTTAAGATTAAAAATGTATCACATGTGGATGTATGTCATCCTTGCTCGGAATTAGCACAAGGTTGTGATCAGGTGAGAGGTTAACAACCAACTCAGTTGGTTGTTAACCTCTCACCTGATCACAACCTTGTGCTAATTCCGAGCAAGGATGACATACATCCACATGTGATACATTTTTAATCTTAAGACATCGACTTATTGTCGATTACTATACAGCTCATAATGTAGCAATAATGTTATTTTGAGGTTTTACACCTATTCAAGTGGCTAGTTTCAATTACTTGTACACTGGACGTTTACACTGAGGATGGTCAGTTTGACCGAAAACGTTTTGTACAACCACTCCCTTGTGGATGAATTTTAAAAATTTTTTAATAAATTTATAATATACCTATATACAACAGAAGTGTTTACTTCATTCTACGTTTTCTTTCATATTCTTCTATTTCCTTGCAGTTTTCCAGAACCCACTTCTCTTTGGCTTCTCTAATTTTTAGCTTAATCTCACGGTTCACTTCTTTGTATTTTGGTTGTTGGTTTTATTTCTTCGCCTTTCCTCCATGAGGTACAAAATTTCGTTTGTCATCCATTCCTTTTTCTTAATTTTGCTTGGAGCTAAGGAGCCACCAGCTGTCATAAGGGCCTTTTCTATCTCCATTCATTTGTCCTCTACATTGCCTGTGTTCCTATTTTTTGCAGCGAGGTTTCGAAGATTGTTGTTTACCTGTTCTCTTGTCCTTTCCAGTATAGTTGCGTCTTTCAGTTGCTTAACGTCTATCTTTTGTTTAGCTGCATTTTCTGTAGTTTCTTGAATCTTATATTTACTACAGCCACCACCGGATTGTGATCCGATTCTATATCAGTGCCTGGATAGGTTTTTGTAGACGTGATGGAGTTTTTAAACTGGTTTCTGATTAGTATATAATCGATTTGATTCCTGACGATGTTGTCTGCATTATCCCTTGGTGATGTCCACGTGTACAATCTACGGTTTGGTAATCTGAACATTGTATTCATTACTACAAATTCTTTTTCTTGGCAAAATTGTACGAGACGTTCACCTCGGTCGCTTCGTTGTCCAAGTCAAAATTCACCAGTGCATCCGTCAGTTTTCACCTTACCAACTTTAGCGTTGAAATCGCCCATGATTACGGTGACTTCTTCTTTTTTGGTCGATTTTAGAATGTATTCTAGTTGCTTGTAGAATTCTTCTATTTCCTCATCCTCTTTCTCTGCTGTCGGTGCATAGACTTGAATAATATTAATTTTTCCTTTGTTCGACTTTAGTTGGATTGCTATGATTCGTTCTGAATATGGGGTAAAACTTAGTACCGATTTGTTGACTTCCCTTTCGACCATTATTCCGACGCCATAACGGTGGTTTGTATCATCAGTTCCCGAATAGTAGAACATGCCGTTTCTAGTTGGACATTTGCCGGATCCTTTCCACTGTACGTCGCTGATACCGAGTATTTTCACATGTAGTCTTTCCATTTCTGTTGTTACATTTATTAATTTCCCGGCTGCATACAAGCTTCTTGCATTCCAAGTAGCTATTCTCATAACTTTATTTTTAAGTTTCACAACTTCGTTCGCCACTGTTTCCCGCGGAGATCCGATTGGGGAACATTTTACTCCGGAATATTTCGTTTTGAACATTGCCATTAATGGGCTTTTACAAGGGAATCCATTTGGATATTTAATGCAGTGGTTTCCCGTTGCCTTCTGCATCCTGATGCCTGCCTTCTGCATCCTGATGCCTGCCTTCTGCATCCTGATGCCGTTGACCACTGTCTCGGTTCCTCCGCCTTCGAGACCGATTTCTTAGTCTCAGGACAACAGAGTGCTCTGCCATTTACCAGCTCATCCGCCTGAAGCCGTTGGCCGGTAGATGGGGGATTACTTATACCGGTAATCGCTCGGTTACTAGAGGGTGTAGTAGAAGGAAATATGACCCGTCTGCTTTCGGAAACCTAATCGCCATTCGGGGTCAGAAGAAACAAGAGTTAGCCAAGAGAGGCTGATAGGAAAGATTAAAGACATTTTACTCAAGACAAGTTGAAAAAGAGTAAAATGTGAAGGCCCTTATGATGCGCCAGGTGCGCTTCATAAGCGTAGAGTATTGATACACTTTGTGTTCCCGCTCATACCTCGGGGTGTTGACTACAGACTGTATGGCTCGTCCAGCATGCCATAGCATGGAGGATGGGGTACAAGCCATTTTTACAATGTAGATACTCCAACTCCATGGCCTGACCAACCGATATACATGCAAATGTAAAGCTGCTGGGAATATTTGTAACTCCAAATGCCACAGCAGCTTGTCTTATTTTAACAAATAGATTATAATTTTTATTTCTGCAGTATAATTTATAGTTTTACTTTCCTTACTTTTGAAAAATGCGTTTTTTTCTTAAATTAAGATATCTTTCAAACAGTTACGGTCTTGTCAATACTAGTATACCCAATTAAGCATTTAACCACAAGGCAGCAGCTAGAATGTGTTTTACCCGTGCAAAGACCGAGATTTGAACTATTTAAATTATATTTCGGACTTACTATTGGATATTACCGATACCTCGGGGGTACTTCGTACTTTACACGGGTAGATATTTTCAATGTCAATGTCTCCATGCCGTAGAACAATATAGACCATACATTGCACTTAACAGTTGTGTAACGGAGATTGATGGAAAGATTGCGGCTACAAAGTGACGTTTTAAATCTTGCTTGTTCGGTACGGAATTTTATTTCTTGTTGAGGATGTTTTTTCTAGTACCCACTATTGTTCTTGTTCTCCGATGCATCCGTATTTCGACTTGTCTTCTGTACACTTATTTAATCCCAGTTATTGTATTTCTTCTTCAGTTTCGTTGTCATATAATTAATTCAAGTCATCATAACCTTGAGCGACCACAACTTGGTCATTTGTAGAATATAAGCTTTATTATAGGGTTATGTATTATAAGTTTTTTATATTGAGATATATCTTAAAGAAGGTTGGGCTTAATGGTCCAAGAGCTGTGAGACATTTTTGAGTAGGTATTTTAGGCAACCTGAAAATTTTTCAGGTGACTCTTCCATGATAGCCTAATACAAAAATGCCGGTCTGGCTGGAGGGTAGCGGTTATTTTCCCCAAAAATCCCCCTAAAGTTAAACAAAAGGGTAAAAATTGTTATTACAAAAAATATCATTGACGTGACTTTAAAGAAAATTTAAATATTCAAATATAAAGAAAATAAACAGGCCATGCGATTTGAGGGCGATTTTAACTCTGCAAGATACTGTCATGGGCGCCCCAGGATTATTTTCAGGGGATGCATCTGAACTTCAGAAGATTTCATCTGAATCTGTACATACTATTAAAAAGTATAAAATATACAACTATACATGCATAGCTATGTACATTCCTTCCGGACAGGGAGGTGCAATTGTTATTTTGACAGGGTATTTTTTAATATTAAAAACAAATATTCTAAAAAAGACAGGTTTTTTTTGGTGAAATTTTCCAACTGCCAGGTGATCAAACAAATTACGCGTGCATATAAATGAAAAGCGCTATAGTAGCGCAAAAGCAGTGTGATAAAGATCGTATACCGATAGCTGTTTGCGTCCTCCGTTGTAGCTGAGCGATTCCGTTTGCTAGAGAAAAATCACGTGACCTGGCGATATCCATGTTGTTGTTTCTCGAAACGTTAGAGTAATTATTATATATTATAGTTTTTTAAGTAACTTTTTCTTAATTAAAGAAAAATAATACGGGCATACAATAGATTTTGCACATATGATAGAAAAAGACAAATTTATTATTATAAATATATAGGTAGAAAAGTATAAAACTATAAACTAAATTAATTATGTGTCCGAATCTTGTACTTCTTCTTCAAACTTCTCATCTGAGCTTAAATATTCATTCTCTTCTTCTTCGTCAGACTCAGATTCCTCTTCTACATGATGTGTAAATAGTTGTAATATGTATTTAGAATTAATAAAAAGTTAATTAGTTGAGTTGCTACGTATTCTCCGTCCTTTTATACGGAGTCGAAGCCTGGACAATCACGGGTGCATCTGAAGAAAGACTTGCCGTTGTTGAGATGTGGAGTTATCGAATAATGTTAAATATATCATGGACACACGTAAAAAACACGGAAACATTAAGAAAGGTGAAAAAGGCAAAAGAAATACTCAACACTATGAAGGAAAGAAGCATCAGCTACTTTGGTCATATACTAAGAAATAAAAACCTGATGTGATTGGTTATATGAGGAAAAGTATTAAGCATTGGTTACATAAGTAGGAATACGTAGCAACTCAATCAATTAATCACTAATTAATTTTTCATTAATTCTAAATACATATTACAACTATTTACAGATCATGTAGAAGAGGAATCTGAGTCTCGA
Organism: Diabrotica virgifera virgifera; assembly: GCF_917563875.1. Taxonomy (NCBI): domain Eukaryota; kingdom Metazoa; phylum Arthropoda; class Insecta; order Coleoptera; family Chrysomelidae; genus Diabrotica; species Diabrotica virgifera. The sequence goes on along the minus strand of NC_065443.1, from coordinate 142,712,587 downwards.
GGGGAGTCTGACGAAGAAGAAGAGAATGAACATTTAAGCTCAGATGAGGAGTTTGAAGAAGAAGTACAAGATTCGGACACAGAATTAATTTAGTTTATAGTTTTATACTTTTCTACCTATATATTTATAATAATAAATTTGTCTTTTTCTATCATATTTGCAAAATCTATTGTATAGTACGTATTATTTTCCTTTAATTAAGAAAAATTACATAAAAAAACTATATAATAATTACTCTAACGTTTCGAGGAACAACAACATGGATATCGCCAGGTCACGTGATTTTCTCGAGCGAACGGTCTCGCTCAGCTACAACAGAGGCAAAGAGCTATCGGTATACGCTCTTTCTCACACTGCTGCTTATACCACCTATAGCGGTTTCATTTATATGCACGCGTAATTTATTTGGTCACTTGGCAATTGGATAATTTCACCAAAAAACCTGTCTTTTTAGAATATTTATTTTTATAATTAAAAAATAACCTGTCAAAATAACAATTGCACCTCCCTGTCCGGAAGGAATGTACATAGCAATGCATGTATAGTTGTATATTTTATACTCGTTAATAGTATGTACAGATTCAGATGAAATCTTCTGAAGTTCAGATGCACCTCCTGAAAATAATCCTGGGGCGCCCATGAAAATATCTTGCAGAGTTAAAATCGCCCTCAAATCGCCTGGTCTGTTTATTTTCTTTATATTTGAATATTTAAATTTACTTTCAAGTTATATCAATGATATTTTTTGTAATAACAATTTTTACCCTTTTTTTTAATTTGGGGGGGATTTTTGGGGAAAATAACCGCTACCCTCCAGCCAGACCGGCATTTTTGTATTAGGTTATCATAGAAGAGTCACCTGAAAAATTTTCAGGTTGCCTAAAATACCTACTCAAAAATGTCTCACAGCTCTTATACCATAAAGGAATGGCATCCATGATTTAATCCATTCGTTAAATATTATATTTCAGGTATTAGTTGGTTACTAATTTTAAATGTTGTTGTTTCTTCTTTGTACATATTCTTAACGTCCTTACTCAGTTTGGTGTCTTATCAGTTCTGAGGCCTGCCAAAATTTTATCAAAAGCACATTGTAAATACTCTTTTGGGCGATTTGCAGACGTTAATAGCTTTCATTTTGAACGAAACCCGGGAAGACCACCCACAAGATGGACTGATGACATAAAGAGGATTTGTACCAACTGAATTGCAGCAGCGCAAGATAGATCTAAATGGAATCGTTTTTCGAGGAGGCCTATGTTCAGCAGTGGACGACTATGGGCTGCTGATGATGAATAGCTTGCATTTTGTTTTCTTCAGTTAATCTCTACCCCACATAGGAAATATTTTTTTAAAGATCAATAAGACATAAACTTTGTTTTCTTACACGAATGTATATCAAAATATTTCGATTTACTATTTACGAAAGTCAGATTTATTCTTCTGCATTAGTTCAGTTAACCCACATTAGTTCAGTATTTAAATTTCTTTTTTTATTTCAGGTGTACAACATCAGTCTTATAGAACAGTAGGTTTAGGACAGAGACCATTTTTGGAAACCACATCGTTTTCACATTTAAGGGATCTGGAAATGTACAAAAATAAAAGTGTTCGCCTGGCACAGACTGCAGATGGGTCGCTGAATTCTTATAAACAGGAATCCTCAGGTTAGAGACTTTTCTAGATTCTTTGTCCTTTTCTTAATATTTATGCTTAGGAGACTAAGCTCAAACAATTTATATCCAATGTTGTGGCTAGGAAATAAGCTGTTTCAAATTCCAACAGGATGACGTCATTTGAACTTTTATTATAAATCGTGTTCTCTTATCCTGTTATTCATTTTAAGTAGGAATACTCAGGAGCGTTGAGTATAGAATCAACTATCCCAACTAGGTGTATTTAAATAATTGGTTCTATTACATCTCGTAACACGAGAGTTCGTAATCTGACAAATGGTAACGGACAATTCGTAACGGCGTCAGTTCGTAACGGCACAACTTCGTAACGGAGACAGTTCGTAACTATACATATTCGTAATAGTACCATTCGTAACGTAAACATTGAATTTTTTAGCAAATTTAGTATTACTGACTTTATACAAAAATGCATTTTGCATATATATTCCTATACTAATATTAATGGTACTTTTTTTAAGATCACTTTCCAACTAGGTATTCAATTGTGTGAGTAACAAAAATAAACAAAGACCAACATTCGCTGATGCGCAATTAAAATTCAATCTTCTTCTTAACGTGCCCTATCAAGTCCCCTTGACGTTGGCGATTAACATGGCGAAACTGTCTCTGTCTCGAGCTATTCTAAATAGGTGTTCTGCTTTCTTTATTCCTGTCCACTCCCGGATATTCTTCAACCAAGAGGCCTGCTTTCTACCAATTCCTCTGCGTCCTTCGATTTTACCCATCATAATAAGTTAAAGAATATTATACCGGTCTCCCCTTACTACGTGTCCAAAATAGGCCATCTTTCTATATTTGATGTTATGTTATCAAGCAGCTCGCGGGTAGCATTTGCTCTCTTAAGGATTGCCACATTTGTCAGCATAGCCGTCCATGGTATTTTCAGTATACGTCTGTGCAGCCACATTTCAAAGGCCTCCAAACGGTTAATGGTGGATATTTTGAATGTCCATGTTTCGACACCATACAAGAGGACTGACCAAATGTAGCATTTAATCATGCGCTTTCGAAGTTGAAGTTGCAAGGTATCATTACAGAAGAATGATCTCATTTTTAAAAATGTCGTGCGGGCTATCTCGATTCTACATTTTATCTCTTTATCTGGATCTAATTGTTCAGTAATATGGCAACCAAGATATTTAAAACTGGGTACTCTTTGAATTATATGACCATCAACATATAACCGTGAATCTTGATGGGCCAAACGGCTAAATACCATGTATTTTAGTGTTGCCCAAAATCGGTCTTGGTCTTGCAGTCTTGGTCTTGTTCTTGCGTTTTCGCAAGACCAAGACCAAGACCAAGACCGCCTAATTTTAGCAAGACCAAGACCAAGACTTACCGTGCAAGACTTGAGCAAGAACAAGACTAAGCCTGCGAGACTCTTGCGTCTTGCAGTTAGGGTCGTTTTAGGGAGTATATAAGTTCGGCTATATTCTTAGATACTCTATCAGAAACAAAAAAAATTGTATTAAAAATTTTGAAAATTGGACTTATGCGCATTTTTTAGTCATAGATTCTTTCTCAGCAGCAGTGGCGTAGCTAGCCCCACAGGGGCCCCGTATCAAAGATTTTCGCGGGGCCCTTTTCAAGAACTGATATAAGGTAGTGCTAGAAAATGTTCGATGGAACACCGTACTTATGTGAATGTGTACTCTTTTGTATGGTGTCTAAGGTTAGACTTTAACGGATACCCTTCTCAAAAACCTGGAAGCCTTTGAAACCTGTGTATCGGAGGATCCTACGAATAAGTTGGGTGGATAGAGTTCGTAACGAAGTTGTTATACATTGGAGGGGAAAAATTACGGGAAGTCATCAGAACAGTAAAAACTCGCAAACTTGAATATTTTTTTGGCCATGCTATGAGGTGATATGTGCTATCCGGATTATACTACGGGATGGAAGCGTGGACACTGAAGAAAATTGACGTGAGAAGACCGGAGACATTCGAGATGTGGGTGTACCGAAGAGTGCTAAAGATCTCATGGGTAAATAGAATAACCAACGTAGAGGTAATGAGACAGACGTATGCATAAGGAAAGAGAAGTACTTCTAACAATTAAGAGAAGAAAACTGAGATATATGGGACATGTGATGAGAGGAGATAAATATCTAATACTCCACTTCATTATGTAAGTAAAATCCAGGAAAAAGATTTATAGGAAGCTGATAGCTGGTTTAAGAGGAAACAGTAGCGATCAACAGGTAGCGAAAACGCGTTCCAAGATTACGGCTGTAATTTTGAATATTTTTTCGAGATATTTGGCACACTTATTCGTAATATAATAAAGAATGGCGGTATAGAGCCCAATTTGAAAAATATATTAATATGTGGAAATTACTCTGTAATTAAATACAATATTTTTACAAACTACTAAAATTTTTTATTTCATTAGTAGTTCCAAAATGACACAAAATCTAGGCATCTGATAAAAAAGTTTATTTGAAGAAAGTGTATTTTTTTGTTCTTCTTAGTGGCGGTACAGGCTCGTTTTTTTTAATATTGCATTTAATTACAGAGTAATTTCCACATATTAATATATTTTTCAAATTGGGCTCTGTACCACCATTCTTTATTATATTACAAATACGTGTGCCAAATATCTCGAAAAAATATTCAAAATTACAGCCGCAATCTTGGAACGCGTTTTGGCTACCTGTTGATCGTTACTGTATCACCTTAACTCATGGCTGAAGAATCTTAGGGCATAGTTTGGATGTATTAACAACGAATTATTTAGAGCCGCACTCTCAAAAGTAAAAATCGCTTTGATAATTGCCAACCTTCGAAGCGGAGACGGCACCTAGAGAAGAATGCGCCACCCAGAGAATTATAATATACTCCATTTAATAATAAAAGGCAAAGGAGACGGAAGAAAAGGGTCAGGTCGAAGAAAGACGCCATGGCTTAGAAACTTAAGAGAGTGGTTTGAGAAACTCCAGCTTCCATTTTCCGAGCTGCCGCCAACAAAATTACTATAGCCAATTTGATAGCCAACACTCGATAATCGAGCACGGCACATGAAGAAGACATGTGTGAATGATTTTATTCCACTTTAAAATTCCTGAAATTCAGTTACTCGTCAGTACCAACTAACCAGCATCTAAAAGAATTACTAAGAAGTGTTGTCACCATTTATTCACTAAGGCTTAAAGAATTATCAAAAGAAGTAAAATAAATTTATAATGTTTAAATTTAGTACAAATAGATTGTACTTTTATTTACACGTGTTCAACAAATATTCTGTACAAAATTCTGTAAAAAAAATTTTAACACCTCTTTTGCATAACGGCATAACTTTTTAATACGCATTTAATGACGGCTTCTAAAAAATTTCAAATTTCTATCAAAGAATATCAAGGACCTTGGCCACCCCTGTTACAGACGACAATTAGATAAGAATTAATTATTGTTTCATTAGTAGATAGAGATCTAGATCTAGTACTTACCATTGCAATCTAAATCACTTTGAGAATCTGGTTGATGAAAAAATGAAGAAATTTTGGGTATTATCTTCTTCAAAACTTCTTCCTTTTTTTGTTTAATTTTTCTTTTCATCGCTCCACTCAGCTACACTCTTTTTATTTCACTAATTTTTTTCACTTCACAATATTAGAATTTAAAATTTAAACTTTCTGAATCGACTGCACAAATTGAACCTAATAAACCTAATAAACTCTAATAAACCAAACTCAAAAAATAGATTTGAAAACAGATTCAGTTTTTTCAACAACACTTGTTATATAAGCCAAGGGTGACTGGACAATGAAAAAATGGGCTAAGGCTAAACAATAAATAGATTAAGTACACGCAAATATACCCAAAACAATACATATACACACTGTTCCAAATCGTCAAGGATTAAGCGATAACAAAAATTGCAATTTGGCCATTTTACAGTATGTCACCCAGTGGTGTCATGGCAAAATTAGCAGTGCGGGAACGCAGTGCCGGAACGCATTGCTATTTTTGTTTACAAAACCTAAATTCTCTATTATTTTTTTTCTTTTCTTAACCAGTGTGGGAACGGCGTTCCCACGCGTTCCCACACCATGACACCACTGATGTCACCGCCAACGGTAAATGAACCATGAAAAGTACCTAACTTGAAAACAAAAATAAAGCTTCTTTGTTGTTATGGAATAAGGCGGCAAATGGATATACAATATACATATTATGATTTACAATACAATATTATAGATAAAGACTCCATTATACGAAAAGTTCGACATCCAAACAATACACTGTTTCAAAGCGTTTTATTAGGGAAATTGTAGAATATTTTGTTCAATTTTTTCAATGGAAGTTTTGTTTCGACATGCAGCGCCAAGGTCCGGTATAATATGCCGGATATCGTGTAGACATAATACCGAAATATGATTTTAACGATATAGGTACACTTCTCCAAGAAATTAACGCACCACCCATCTTTATTTATACGTCCATGGCACCACCTTAAAAATAGGTCATTTTTAATGTCTCAAATTTCCTAAACCTGTTGTTATTTAAATTTAAGTGATTTTTTTTAATATTTGGTCTTATTCTATTCTTTATAAATATCGCAGTAATAATAGATATTGTTGCTAGACAGGTCAATTTTGTCAGTGTATACCGGGTGTACCAATCAAACTGTGTTTTTTCTCACTCTGTGGAATATTCTAGCATTATGCTAACTTATTATTCTAGCATGCAATAATAGCATACTGAAATTAAAGCCCAACTAAAGCCTCATATTTTCTTAACATTACGTTTTTTTATTCATTCACTTATATTGGATAATAAAATAGTTATGTACTTTTTTAACTATCCATGTTTTTCATCAATACAGAATGTTTTTAAATATAGTCTGTTCGCTAAACTCAGACGCAACTTTCTAGATATTTTAGTCGGTAATTTTGAAAATTTTAGTAAAATTAACAAAAAATAATTACTAAATAGTTAATAATTACTAAATAGTTAGTAATTTTGCAAATTTTTTCAAAATTGGCAAAAAACAAAAAAATTATCGACTAAAATATCTAGCCAGTTGCGTCTGAGTTTAGCGAACCGACATAAGTATGGCAAACTTTAATGGGTAATTCTGCACGAAAAACTAATGACAGTTTACTTCATAAACGTTTACTTTATAAATGCTTTGTTTACCAAATAGGGAGGGGTTGAAATTTTTCTTACAAACTGACGATTTATTTATTGCTCTAAAATCGGCTGAAATACGCAAATAAAATTTTGTGGGTTTTAAGAGGTAGTTTTAACTTTAGTTAGTTAGAACATAACAGCGATCACTTTAGATCGTGGGTTCAAACCCCACCCGGTGTCAGTTGTTTAGATATTTATTAATTTGGCTAGTCTTTACTATGGCTATGATATTCAAGCTTAAAATGTACCTCTCTGTTACGTTGTTCTAAGATATGCAATAGGCTAATGGGCAACTGCGAGACTTGCAAGACTCTTGCTGCAAGACCAAGACCAAGACCAAGACTGGGAGCGCAATACCAAGACCAAGACCAAGACCAGGTGTACTGCCGCAAGACCAAGACCAAGACTGTCTAAGTCTCGTCTTGGTCTTGCATTTGGGCAACACTAATGTATTTTGTTTTTGAACAGTTTATATTTAGGCCAAACTCTCTTCCCACTGTGTCAATGGCATTTAAAAGGTGTTGTAATCCATTTATATCATTACTTAAAATAACTGTATCGGTATCGTCTGCATATCTGATTGTATTTATCAGAATTCCATTAACTTTCACACCCCATTCCAAATTATGCAGCGCTTCCTTAAATATTCTATCTGAATATAAATTGAATAACAGTGGGGACAGTATACAACCCTGTCTGACACCTCTTTGTATTTTGCATATTTCTGTTGATTTTCCATTTATGCAAGCTGTCGCTGTTTGACGCCAGTATAATTTTTCTATGATTCGTACATCTTGACTATCAACTCCTTTATTCCTTAATATTTTAATTAATTTGTGATGTTGTACTCGATCAAAGGCCTTCTCATAATCAATAAATACAGCAAAGACGTCTTTCCTTTGATCTCGGCATTTCTCCAATAACACATTTAGTGCAAAGAGTGCGTCCCGGGTTCCCAGTCCATTTCTGAAGCCAAATTGTGTTTCATCCTGGTCTTCTTCACATTTATCTCTGATTCTACTGTGAATGATACGTAGAAAGATTTTCAAAGTGTGGCTCATAAGGCTTATCATTCTATAATCGCTACAGTTTTTTGGACGTTGTTTTTTTGGTAGGGTTATGAATTCGGACTTTAAGCAATCTTCAGGGATATCACCAGTCGAATAAACATAATTGAAAAGTTTGACTAGTATTCCAATGTTTTCCTCATTTATGAGCTTTAACATTTCTGTAGGTATGTTGTCGGGATCAACACGGCTTTCTTGTTTTTTCCAATTTTATAGCATGTAGTATTTCTGATTTCAGTATTTCTGGTCCTTCACCTCATCTAAAGTCTCCAGTTCTTCGGGTCTATCATCATTATACAGTTCATTTATATAATTATACCAGGTAGTTCGAATTTCGTGTTCGTCTATTATCATTTTTCCCGACGAATCGGTTATGGTATGTGTAGTTTTCTTATGATAAAGACCAGCTACTTCTCTAACTTTTTTAAACATATTAAACGTATCATGTTTTTCATTCAACTTTTCTAATTCCTTGCATTTATCCTCCATCCATTTTTCTTTAGCTACCTTTATCTTTTGTTTAATTAGTTTCTGTTTTTCTTTGTATTCTGTTTTATCTTTCAGTTTTCTTCTCTGCTCCATCAATAATTCCAGGATTTCATCAGTCATCCATTGTTGTTTTTTGTGCCTCTGCATCGTTGTTGTATATTTAAAATTCAATACTATTTCAATTCATTCAATACATTACTAATTCAATAATATTAAAATTCAATACGGTGTCAAAATAGTTTTGGTTTAAAACTTACCTAATTGTCAATTTGTGACATATGCCTTCATAGCAACCTTGATTTTAATGATTAACTTATTTCGGACATCTAGGAGTAAAATGAAAATTAGAATTATTTCTTTATGTTCTGCTGCATGCTGCTTTAAGATATCTGTAAATAGTAAAGTACACAAAATAAATACCCGTTTTTCCACTAGAATTTCAAATCTCCAAAACTATTAAGTATAGGCGTAGGAAATAAACTGCGAGGCACAAGTTGGGGATATAGAAAATCATGTTCATTTTCATAGTTAATTATTTGTTCGTGAACAGATTAACGGATTCCGCTAATTTTTTTTATTACTTTTGCTTTGTCTTTAGTATTAACACAGTTGTGTAAAGGTTACTCAAACTTATTTTTTGTACTTATACCGGGTGGAATAAAAGAAATGTTTTTCTTATGTTAAGTTTGAGACACTGTGTAGGAAGGACGGTATGAGGTAAAAATGTGAGTATACATCGGAATCGTATTGTAGTCTTATGTTTTGTGAACATTTTGTTTTTTGAATGCCCTGGTATCTTTAGATACAAAGAAAATAGGCGGTTTTACTCTTTAACGGTTTTTTAAGTGAAACAAAACTAAATTAACAATAAAAAAAATAACAGTTAACAAAACTTTAAACACAGGAAGTCACATAACGTTAACAATTCTGATTGACACCTTAAGAGTTATTTGTCGACTAAGTGAGCGGTATGTACAGCGCAACATAAGAGAGACGAGATTGTTTAATGGAGTCTTTGTGATGTTTTGGAGTGGAATTTCCTTGAGAGTAAATACGGATTTGGAGTCTACGTGGAGGCTCTTTAAATAGTGAGAGGTACATTACACAGATTTTTTTTCTTTGAATACTCTAAACCACTATATATAGAAAAATAATTTTATCTTAGTGGTATGATAAGACATGACCTCCTCACGTATCGCATGCTGTCAATTATAACACATATTAAGGGGTAAAACCGTCTCGTTTCTTTCATACTAAAGATATCAGAGAAATTTAAAAAATAAAATGTTCACAAAATATAAGATTACAGCATAATATCGATGTATTTCGAATATTACGAAGTACCTAAATTCAAGTTTAAACCTTATTCTATCAGTTCTTGATAAGTATTTTGGAGTTATTTTATTTTAAAATATTGTTTTTTTAGTTGTTAATGCAGCTCGATCGCCCGTCTTTCCATAAGGAACTTTCCTGATTAACAATTAAAAAAATATATATTTTATAATAAAACATGGCAAAAATTATTATCGGTACCTTATAAAAGAAGGTTTAAATTTGAAGTTAGGTACTTGATAGTTACAAAGATAATATTTTTGGATACTCGCGAACTCGTAACTTTTAATGACAAAAATTTTCAAATCAAAATGTACACCGGCCAATTCGTAGCTTTTCTATTACCTGACCTGCCAACTCCAAACTTTCTTCAGGTGAATTCGAAACCATTGATTAAATCTAATACCTTAAATCTAAACCGAATGTTTCTTGGTTTGCTTAAAAACATTATATTTGTAATGTATCTATAAAAAATAGCAAAAATTGAAATATCTCAATAAAATAATTGAAACAATATTATAGTGTTTCATTAACACGTGTTATAAATATTATTTCCATCAAATTATAGCCCTACACGAGCTTGGTTTTATCAAGTAATTGTAAATTAAATATTTAGATGTTTAACAATGATACGTTATTTAAATCCATCTGATAATTTAAAAGCAAAGAGATTTTCCATATGTTTATTTCAAGTCTAAAGGATTATACCTTTATTTAGTTACGAATTCACCGGTAGTTGATTGGTTACCGAAAAATTACCTGAAGGCAAGAGTTGCCAATTGGCCTGTAATTAGGATGGGGGATTAAAATAGTTACGAATTCACCGGGACCCATATTTTTTACTTGTGTTTTTAAGCCTTTAAGATCGTCATATTTGGTTCTTTTTTCACTGATAAATTGTATATAACTCGAAAACGATCAACTCAAGAGAAAAATTACAAAAGACTTTTTTTGTTTAGAAGAATCCAAAAAATCTGAAATAATATCTGCGCGGGTCTACTTCTTTTAAGTAGAAAAAAGTCATTTTTTAATTATTATTAATGATAGTCAGAACAAAATTAGATCGGGTTTTCTATAATTGTTAACATACTAAATTACATATCAAATAATTTTTATCAGTTAAACAGATCTGTACAGATCGACCCTATATCGAATCCTCTACTAAATCACACACTTTTTCCAGTGAGCTAACATAAAGGATCTCTTTTACCTCTAACCCGCTTAAACAATGTATCCGTTTCATCGTTGGTATCTATATCTTACATACTTGATTGATTTCAGACTGCAATTTTTTCGGTCATCTCAGTATTCAACCACCTGAGTTGTAGCATATCGCCATCAACAATAAAGAAAAAACTGTTTTGGCCAACTTCCTCTCTAATTTAAATTAAGCTCTACATATAGACATAAAAAGGAAGGTCGAACTTTAAGGTTTCTTCTCAAATATCGTCTTACAAAATCGTTTCTCCCTTCTTGATATTCCCATGAAATCCAACCCCTTAAATAGATACAATATTAGGTAAAGGTCTGCAAAAAGTTCTGAAAACCAAAAAGGTTTATTTCGTTTGTTAGACATTAATAAACAATAAATAAAATAAATTATGGAAATATTACAAGTAATGACAATGTATATGTGATGAAAAAAAAAACAATAATTCTACAGGTTATTTTAGTACTATAATAGTTAAAACTTATGCGAAATTAAAAATATTTTAAGAGCGTAGGTGCAAAATTTCGAATTATTGCTTTTTTAAAAAAATTAAACGCAGAATGAAAGATTACATCATTAGCGAGGGCAAAAAGTCACTTAGAATAAACAAACAGTTTCTTTTGAATGAGATATTTGAAATTAAAAATCACACTAAATTTTCTCTTTTTTTGACCCCTATAACTTTTCTATAATTATTATTTTAATTAGTTTTCAGGGACTTTCGGCCCTCGGTAATGAAGAAATGTTTCATTCTGCGTTTAAATTTTTCAAAAATACTTATCAGTTTTCTCAGAATTCGAAAAAAATGAATGCATTGAAATGGCATTGGACCGAAATTTTGCGTCTACGTTCTTTAGTTTTTAAATTGCGTTATAATTATCAGTAGTAATTACACGAGAGCTCTAAAATTATCGATTTGTATCCTGAGTGATACTTTGACAGTTTTAATTTATTGAAATTATGTCAAAGTGTCACGAGAGCGAAACAAATCGATAATTCGAGCTCGTGAGTAATTCGGTAAGATTATTTCATGAATAAAACTTTTTTTTAATAATTTTAACTAATATTTTATTGATATCTTCGCCTGAACATTTGCTAAACCTGTTTCTTGTTGTTCTCTGTGACAAGTTATAAAACATTCATTGTCATTAATGTCACTGAATGTACTTTTGCGTAGCAGCAAAAATCTGACGTAAAATACTTGACGACGGGAAATTATCAAAAATTATCGGGTATAATATCACAAGAGAGTGAGAATAAATTGAAAATAATGCGACAGTTTTTCGAAAATTTGTTGTCTGGCAATAGACAAGAGAGCCCGCAGGGCTCGAGTGGCTATTGCCCAATGACAACGTCGTGTGATATTCGTAAGATTATTTTTTTAATACGTATATTATGGATATTTTCTTAAATGTGACAGTTGTCAAAACTAGGAAACTGGTTGCCATTAAAAAGAAACAATCTACTTAAAAAAATTATATCGGTAATTTTCTACAGTAGATAATTCTCAGTATAATTTTAATCTGATTGGACAGAATTAAACACGTGATCAAATATCTTACTATACGATTGGAAGTTAAAATAATTAAAAAATAATCAGTAGTAATTGCACAAGAGCTCTAAAATTATTGAATTTTTCCCGAGTGACACTTTGACAGTTTTAATTTCACGAGCCGAAGGCGAGTGAAATTATGTCAAAGTGTCACGAGGGCAAAAATTCTATATTAATTTTAGAGATCGAGTTCAATTTGTTGCGATTATTTCATGAATAAAACTGTTCAAAACCAAAATTTTATTGTAATTTATTTATGTAAGTACAAATTAGTACTTTTAAACACACAGTTGATATAAAATATTTTACGGTTGAAAGTCATCACTTTTATAACTTTTAAAACATTAATTGTCATTAATGTCACTGAATGTATTTTTCGTAGCAACGAAGGGCATCTGACGTAATATACTTGACGACGGGATATTATCAAAAATTATCACCTTAATTTACATTTCTGTAGCTTTCTATTGGTCAGAATCTCCTATGAATGAAATAATCGCTGTAATTTTTATTCTTATAGGTTTCTAATAGTCAGAATCTCTATGAATGAAATAATCATCAGCATTTTTATTACAATCAATATCATCATGACTGGGTGAAACTAGGAGTAGTATTTATTATGAAACACATCTATTTTTACAAATCTAAATTTTTGGATGACTGCTCGAGAACATTTTATTGTAAACTTTAAAATGACTAGGTGGGAAAAATACTAAAAATGAATCACATTTGATATTCTCGGGTCATTTGTCTTGGGCATTAGAAACAAGAGAGGATAACGCCTTCTACAGTTTGTCAGTGAAAACAATCTAGTGATAACAAGTATACTTTATAAACTCAAGTAGTAGACATATTTCTATACGCTCTGAGCTTCGCTGGTGTCGCTCCTAGCGGTTACTAATTCAACTTTTACCGGTAATTTTTAAATTTATTATTTAATTGTTATCGCTTAATATTTACAACGCAAAAAAGTAATTAAATTGTAATAGATTTTTTTAAGATTTTTCTAATCATTTTGACGTTCTATTGATAAAATATCAATTTCTTACTTCGGATACTTTGACAATAATCGTGTAGATGGCGCTAAGATTATAATAGATTATTTATAATTAGATATTACGGAACATTAAAAAAACTTAAATTCAGTATTTAAAACGTAAGTATATTTAAGAGGAAACAGTAGCGATCAACAGGTAGCGAAAACGCGTTCCAAGATTGCGGCTGTAAATTTGAATATTTTTTCGAGATATTTGGCACACGTATTCATAATATAATAAAGAATGGCGGTACAGAGCCCAATTTGAAAAATATATTAATATGTGGAAATTACTCTGTAATTAAATATAATATTAAAAAAACGAGCCTGTACCGCCATTAAGAAGAACAAAAAAATACACTTTCTTCAAATAAACTTTTTTATCCGATGCCTAGATTTTGTGTCATTTTGGAACTACTAAAATTTTTTATTTCGTTAGTAGTTCCAAAATGACACAAAATCTAGGCATCGGAAAAAAAAGTTTATTTGAAGAAAGTGTATTTTTTTGTTCTTCTTAATGGCGGTACAGGCTCGTTTTTTTAATATTGTATTTAATTACAGAGTAATTTCTACATATTAATATATTTTTCAAATTGGGCTCTGTACCGCCATTCTTTATTATATTACGAATACGTGTGCCAAATATCTCGAAAAAATATTCAAAATTACAGCCGCAATCTTGGAACGCGTTTCGGCTACCTGTTGATCGCTACTGTATCACCTTAAGGTAAAAATATATACCACAATATATACCACCAACTAATATTGTTTATAATTAATGTTTTTAATTTTAATTTTAAATTAATCACTTTGACATTTATGTCAAATTTCCAGTAAACGTTTACAAACTTGTCACTACTGGCGTTCGCGAATTTGTAAATATCCCCTCTACGTACGAGCTCACAGCGTATACTTGGCCTCCCTGATAACTAACAATGGCGATTGCTCCTCAGAAATCATGAGTAGATTAGCAATAGCCAGAACCGCAACAGCTAAATTAATTAAAATATGGAAAGACCGAACAATAACAAGGAATACTCAGCTCAGGTTGGTAAATGCCCTTATTTCTCACATTGCTACAAACGCAGCTGAAATATGAACTATGTTTTTCAAGGATGAACTAGAGATATATTGTTGGAATGAAAGGTTATTGTTAATATCGTCCAATAGCTTATAATATTTCGTCCAATAGCTTTGGATTTGCAGTTCACCTATTTCGCTATCAAAGAAAAGTATCTTGACTTCTTGTTGCTTCATACAAAGGTCGCTTCTAGAGTGCTCAGGTTTATTGTGTTAGTATAACGATGGGCCGCATGGAGCTCTATCAGACATCTTCAAGAGCAACATGCCAAATTATTTGAAAAAGAAGACGTTCGACCAATATGTTGTGCTTCCAGTCATGACTTACGGCGACGATTGATATTGCTAATTTTCTTTATATTGAATACAGGGTGAGTCAAAACGCAAGTCCATTATTTTCACAGTAATTTTAAATGGAACATCCTCTATTTTTTATCACTATCGCAAAGTATCATTATCGTACTTTAATTTGTATATAGCATTCCCTAAGTCTAAATTTATTAGTTTTCGAGATATTTTCATTTCCCATGGACCAGTAGCGTGGCCACTCAGATTACCAGAATTTAATAAATTGGACTGATTTTTTGGGGTTACTTTAAGAAAGAAGGTTATAAAATGCCTCCAACAACAAAAGATGAGATGAAAAATATAATACAAAGTGTATTTTGAAGTGTTAATTTACAAATGCTTCGTAGTGTAAGTAACTCATTCAACTTACGTAAGTAAATATTTAAAATATTTTATTAAAATTAGCTTTTAATTTTTTTCAAAAATGTTGTATTTTGGTATTTTGTTGTCATGGTTTTTTTGTAAAATTTTTTTCCACCTACCTCTACCGGAAGTATACTTTTCCGGACCTGATTGTAGGGAGCAAAGTTGTACTTTTCCTCCCTAGGGAGGAAAAGTAAAAGTGACGTCATGGTATTTCATTCATGAAATATAACTTATTGACGCCCTGTACAATATCTTTTTTCTATTACGTAAGTATCTATACATTTTAACGTTTATTTATAAAACACCCTGTATTTTGCAGAATGGTAAAAAACAGTAAATTATTATTTTGATTTAACAATGTTTACATTAATAATTTGACTTATTTGACAGTTGACAGTTATATTGTACCTACTTGTTAGTTTTAGTTTTAATAAATTTTGTTGGTTAGTTACATAAATAAATTAAGTAAAAATGAAAAAATGACTTGTTATTTGAGGAAGGTGGAAAAATCATATGTATAACATGGGAGTAAAGGGCCTTTTCCTCCCTTGAATGATTACTTCATAAGCTTCATTCTCGGGAGGAAAAGTAGAACTTTCCTCCCTTGTTATACAAATAGCTATTACTGATGAATTATTTTTCGTTTTCATTTGTTACATTGTTACATTTACACACAAAAGTAGTTTTTAATTGTTTTCACAAAATGTTGTATTTTGTGTTTGTGTTTTTTTTTTGTAAAATTTATAACTAATAAATTATTTTTCTTTCTTTATTTGTTACACTTACATACAAAAGTAGTTTCTAATTGTTTTAAAAATTTTGTATGTTGTGGATGTGTTTTTTTTTTGTAAAATTTATTACTAATAAATTATATTTCTTTCTTTATTTGCTACATTGTTACATTTATTACCAGATTGATAATCAGTAATCGTAAATTGTCAGTTTTAGACAATTCAGACATGGCTTACTTAAAATTTGGAAAGATTTAGACCCGTAATTAATAATTTGCTCTGAAAAATGAAAATATCTCGAAAACTAATAAATTTAGACATAGGGAATGTTGGTAATTAAAAATTAAAGCACGGTAATAGTACTTTTCGATAGTGATACAAAATACAGGGTGTTCCATTTAAAATTACTGAGAAAATAATGAACTGAGTTTTAACTCAACCTGTATTCAATATAAAGAAAATTAGCAATATTAATCATTTATGAAAATTTTGACAATAAATGAAAAAATATGGCGTCAATAATCCATTGCTGTTGTGCTTATTTTTATTTATACAGTGAGTTGAACTTGTTACGACTTTCATATAAAATTGGTTATAACTTTGTAAATATGTACCATGTATAATATAACAAACGTTTATATTTTTGTAATGGAGAAGTTAAGAAGATTTCGAATATAAAATAAAATACATACAGGGTGTTCAATTTAAAAAAAACATAAGTTTGGTCTGCCACTATGTTGTCGAACACTCTGTAACATTCGAATTAATTTCGTAATGTGAAGCTCAAAGTTGGCTACAATTTTTGTTATTAACTTTTATTGCTATCTATTAATATAACGGATCTACGGAGCTTTACCCCACTAATCAATCACCCAGTATATAATAGGTATGTATCTGACTTTAATGACTTGTTAAATGGCAGTACTAGGTCGAGGAGGAAAAAGCGAATAGTGTAGCTGCGAAACTATGTTGTGTTAAAATTTATTAGTAAAATCCTTTATGAAAGGTGTATATTTATTAAAATCACTTAAAGGGCTAAAATCAAAATCACAGAACGTTTACGATCTAAAAAGATCATCATCAACGCTTTTAACAGGTTTATAACATGCTGAGTCACCAAAATTTATAATCTTTGTAGATTAAAAACGTTATGTGATTTTGATGCAGCCCTTTAAGGGATTTTAATGAATGTATTAAAAGAATTTTACTAAATTTTTCTTGATTAATGCAGCCAGCTGCTGCCAGCTATAGAAAATTATTTTCCTATTTCTTCGACAGATTATCACGACTGTCTTAAACTTTAAAACCGTAGTAACCTAATAGGTAGATTAAATGAAACAAGAGTAAATAAGGATAATATACAAATAATGAATTAATACAAGCTACTAGTAGCTGTACTTAAAAAAAATCATACGTGACGAGATGTGCAACCATCCGTATTATGACGTAAACTACACATAATTAAAACTGTCGTATGTACAACACTTCCTATCCTTGAATTAAAAGATAGTTTGATTACATATTCAACGAAATTTCTCTTCTCAATTCCATGACTAATGTTAATTCCGTCAATTAACCTAGACCCTGTATGAATAAAAACGCGAGAGATGAGTCACTACCGTAGTTTCTTTTTGGAAGACAATGTTCGAGTACGTGGATACTGTCAGGGCGAGTTGTAATCCGCTTATTAATATTAATATAAGACAGTGCCTATAAATTACAACCGAAAAGACTAAAACAAACAATAAACTTTTGATAAAAATGTTGGTGGCTTTGTTGTGGTATCGATGTCGCATGTGTGACTTAAATTCTAACGCGTTTTGTATCGAAACTGAAAGTGATACATTCAAATTCGGTAATACATCAATCCATCAAAGAATATCGACACTCAGTCCATAGATCAATTTACCGCTTTAATCCGACAACGCAATTGTGAGAGTACGTCTCCGGAGCAAAGATGTTGGAGAGAGGGCCGGTTCTAGGGTTTTGAGCGCCCCGGGCAAAACAAGTTTTGGCGCCCTTTCATACGAAATATTATATACATTCTGCAAATATGAAAAAATAGTAAAAAAAGGCAAAAAATTTAAATTTCGTTATAAAGAACTATGTAACAATATATTTAATAAAAAATAGTACAATAGTCATTTATTGTTTATAGCTGATGCAACATATGGCATAGCATAACAAACGCATTTGAAATTCAAGCAACGAAGGAGCGAGACAAAAGATAAAGATAAATGCACATTGCCAACAAACTGAAAAAATGTATAACGTTGTACTTTTACAATACCAAAAAAAGATGTTGATAGTGCGCACTGCAAGCGTACAATCTGCATCCCCAATGACTAAATTGAGGGAGTGGGATCCACATAGCATAAAAAATAAGGAGGATATTCTTTGCAGACACGAGCTTGTACACCTTTATTTCTTCCCTTCATGTTAGAGCCGTTGTCATATCCTTGGCCTCTACAATCATCTAAACTCAATTGAAAAGCATTCATTGTTATACTACATAATGAGTTGGCCTATGCCTCGGTACTTAGAACTAAGGCTATGAGAAACAATGGAAGACCTCGAAGTTCCACGAATATTAATAAAAGCAGTATAAGCACTATACAAGAAGAACAAAGCAGCTATCAAAACGGGCAATAGAATATGCAGTTTATTTAAGACGAAAAATGGACTGCTACAGGGCTGTTCCATATCCCTTTCCTATTTAAATATAAATATAATGGGTATTCCAATAACAAAAGAATAGGCTGGAAATAGACGAAGGTAAACAAATCAAAGGAACAAACAAGTACAAGTATTTAGGTTTCATAATATCAAACAAAGGAACAACTGAAGAAGATAATATAAAACATAGACTAGGACAAACAAGAGACTGCATATGAAAATTTTGAAAATTAACCCGGTATTGTTGGACAAGAACATCAGTATAAAAACAAGAGGAAGAATATATCACACCATGACAAGAAGTATCCTGACTTATGGGTGTGAGAATTGTATAATAAATAAGTAAACAAAAAACAAAATAAGAGCAACACAGATGGAATTTCTAAGGAAAAGCTGTGAGTACCAGCTAAAGCTAAGAGCAATGAAAAGAGATCGAATAAATAACAAAGAGATTAAGAAAAGAATGGAAATGAACTCAGATATATAATAGACTACATAGAACAGAAGAAATTAACCTGGTACGGACAAGAAGAAAAGCAGACAAAAAACGTTGGATCAACAGAATAATAGAGTGGAGCCCGATACGAAGAAAAAAAAAAGGCAGGGCCGAAGATCTTTCAGAGGTGAAGTGGACGAAGCAATGGAAAGAAGAAGTCTGCAAGAAGGGGACTGGCAAAACAGAAAGAACTGGAGAGAACGGTTGAATGAAGGAATACACTGAAAACTATGGAAATTATAAAGGATACAGGGTGTTTCTAAATAAGTGCGACAAACATTGAGGGATAATTCTCCTTAAAAAAATGATGACAGTTTGCTCTATAAACGTATGTCCGCAAATATTTTGTTTCCGAGAAACGGGGTGTTGTAATTTTTCTAACAAACTGGCGATTTAATGATATTTCAAATAAAAAATCATTTTGGAATTCCTCGTTCAATTTGTGACAAAAAATGTACCCTTTTTTTCATACGACGCGCCGTTTTTTATGCAAAAAATAAAACATCTTGGCGCTTAGGTACAAAGTTTTCGAAATAGGTTTCTATACATTCATATGAAGAAGAACTTGTCATTCCTAATTCATACATACCGATACCCAGATTGGGAGAAAAATTTTTTAAAAGAAGAAATAAATCACTTTACAATGAAAGAATAGGTAAATTTAATTACTAAGACCGATGAGAAAAATAGTTTTAAAAATCACTTCAAATGTGCAATAAGTTAATATTATGATTTTCTACCATAAATTTAATTATTCATTTATTTTTTTATTACGTGGATAGCTACTTACCAAAATTTATGTAACGGAAAAATAATAAAAATTCATTAATTCCACAACCAATATTTTACAAAACTTTTTTTATTCCACTTTAAAGCACACGCGCCAGTGTTAATGCAAATTTACAGAAAGACAAAATTATTTAACCAAAGAGTTTTACAACATAGTAAATACAGTACATAGGTATATAGTATCACTGACTATTCATAATTTTGTTGATAATTTAAAATTTGATCTTCGTCCATTTTTAAAGTAGATTGTTGACATAACGTGATACCTACGTGACAAATGACCCAAAAAAATGAACAACCTTTGTAGATTGTAAAAAGAATTTGTCTGCATTAATTGTGTATGAGTGATAAAAACCATAAGAATTCTTGGTGGTATTATATTTCTTAGTGAGCTTTGGTTTTAGTCTATTAATCTTTTTTGTGAGTTATGAATTCCCACTATAGATAGAAATATTTTTCTTATAAATAATATTAGAATTATTCAAACAATGTCATAGGAAAAATGTTCAAAGTTAATATATAAAACCAACAAAAATAATGAATGAAAAAAATATATTTTTATATCGGCGTCCTTCAAAATTTAGCGCCCCTCAAAATTTGGCGCCCCGGGCGGTCGCCCGGCTGGCCCGCCCCTTTATCCGGCGCTGGTTGGAGATAAAACAGTTAGAAATTGCATTTGTACTGCGATGGAATAATGTCACTGTACTATTATAAATAGTCAAGGCTAAAGAGTAATATCCTCAAATTAAATTTTTACCGTGTTCATTTTTGGCTCGCCACTTTATAAGTATTCGTTTTGCTACTTTCTCATTATATACATATCGTTCATTTGGAAGAAGAGGGTTATAACTAAGAATTTTCACTTTTTCAGTAGAAAGGTTTTAAGATTCATATTATTAGTTTATTTCATTTATTTTGTGCAGTGTTTATTGATATTATCGGATTTAATGATTGAGTATGATAGATTTCTGATCTTTTTATCGCTCTGACAAGAATTTTCATTTTTAATATATCAGGTTCAGAAAAAAACTTAGATATAACCTTCTTGAATAAAAAATTATTATCTTTTTAATATGTACACTATGTTTGTTTCTAAAGTTACCTACATTTTAGGAATTATATTAATAAAGTATTATTAAAAATGCCATTATATCAATTATGATTTAATAAAACATTACAAAAAAACTAATTAAATAGTTTGTATCCCTTATACAACACAAAATGAAATATAAAGCAATAATAATAATAATTGTTTTTCTTTACAAATTTTTGTGAAAACTTAAATAGTACTCAGGAAAACATTGCGTTTCTTTATTAAAGACAGCAAAAATTTGTTGTTAAATTAAATTAATCCTTAAGTAATAATATAGTTTAATTTATAATAATTTGCCCAATGCAAAAAAAAGATAATTCACATACCTCTAACAAAATAACTATGAAGAATAAGGTTACATTTCACAAAACTTCATTTTACGCAGATTATATTGCTTCTTTTTTATGATGAATTATCCAAAACAAAGTTACAACTCAGAAAGTATCCTTCTATCAGAACATACTGTTCACTTTTAGTGTTATAACTTTTAAGAAAAATGGTTATATCTTTACTTATAAATCTATATATCAAAAATAAATCACACCTTTAATTAAATTAACTTATTTTTGTCTATTATATTCCAAGATATAACTGTTTTCGTTAAAGCGAATAACGTTCTGTAGAGAAAGTTAGGGGAAAACCAAAGAGTTACATCTGCCATCTCTCGGAGACTAGTGTACTTACACATGTAACTATTTTTTCCATAGTAGAAGTCATTATTTGGAAGGTACTGATGCAATAAAAAAACTTTAACATTTTGAGATGTAACCCTCTTCTTCCAAATGAACGATATGTAGCTAAGATATTCTTCATCTTAAATTGTTCTTCTTCTTCGGTCTTAGCTTTTTTCCTTTTCAAGGGTCGTAGTTCCTTACTTTTCTTCTTCATTTATTTCTGTCCATAGTGTCTTTTTCACCTAAACCTTTCTCTTCCAAGTCCTCTGCCACGCAGTCCTTCCATCTTATCCTCGGTTTTTTACCTCTACCTCGCCTTCCATCGACTTCGAACAGTTCTAACAGTGTTCGTCCCGCATAATTTTCATTTCTATATACGTCTGAGGTGACTTAACTATTGCAGTCTTTGTTCTTGGAGCTTTTTTGAAACTGTTGTTCTCCCGAGTCTTTCCCTAATCAAGTAGCTCCTGATCCTTTCTATTCTAGTCTTACCCAATATCCACGGTAACATTTTCATTTCAACTATCTCCGTCTTCTTTTCCTTAATCTTTTTTAAAGTCACATGTCACCACCGTACACCAACGAAGGCCTCACCACACTCTTGTATATCTTTCCTCTCAGCCCTTTCCAGTTAAACCAACTAGCCTGTATCCTGTTGTAGACAGTTTCTCGATCTAGTGTTCCCTTTTCCGTTATGAAGGAGCCAATGTATTTAAATTATCTTTCTTTCTTTTTCGAGCGAAACAAGAAGGCACTGAACTTTTTAGTATTTTTAAATAACAGCAGTGGACTACCATTCTCACATATTCAATTAAAAATTTATAAATTTATTTGCCTCGTTAGATAAATGCCGCTTTTCATGTCAAAGCTGTAAGTCAATGGCTTATCCCTTTGAATGCTGATGACGCCTAAAAACGTCATACCGTTACTACTGTCAGGTGCGCATGACGGCTTCAGGCGTCATATGAAGATATACTTTGCATAGCATTCGTTTAAAGTTTAGAGGTTAGTATAGAGTTTGACTTTATTTGAAACAGTTGTCTTTCTATTGAGTACGTAGATAAAAGTGTTTTTATAACGTCAATTTAAATTCCTATTATGTATGAAGCAATTCCAGGGCCCTCTCGAGTCGCGTCGTGGTAGTTGGCAGATGGTTGGCTACCCAGTTCTCACAATTTTGGACATCTTCTCTGGGTTATACTCTGGGATGGGTTTACAAAACCCATCCCAGAGATTTCGACAGTTATGTGCTGTTATATATTTATCATCATCAACAGCTATTCTATCCATCGTCAGCTGTAAGCCTCCCTTAGGTGGGTTCATTCATTTCTGCTCATTATTTTTTGCATCCATTCGTGGCCTGCCGTTAGCTTGATTTCATCAGTCCATCTGATTTGAGGTCTGCCGCTACTTCTTTTATTTGCTCTTCCATTCTTCATATGTGTCCTGCCCAGTTATACTTTAACATGGCAATCTTTTGGATTAAATCTGTTACTTTTGATCGTCTTCTTATTTCTTCAATGAATTTTTTGATCACTGAGCTTAATGCTGAGCATTTCCGTTCCCTAGTTCTCTGAGTCACTTGCATTTTGTGGACAATGTTGTTGTTAAAAGAAGGTTTTTTGCCTTTAAAGTATTTGGTAAGTTTGATTTAAATATTGTTTGTAATCGACCAGATGCTGCCCATGCTAAAGAACATATTTTATTTAAATTAGCCTTAGGTTAAACTTTGACAATTCGATTTTTTATCCTAAGTATGTATATTTTGCAGGGCTACTTTATCCATTAGGCAATTTAGGCAGTTGCCTAGGGCGGCAAAAATACTGTACAAAAAATATTTGTAGATAAAAATTACAATCGAATTACAAGTATGTATGTTCATCCATCAATGAAATAGAAGAGGGCATTCATTTCTAAATAGAATAAAACAAATTGCATTCATAACAAAAATAAAACAAAGATAGCATTCTGTTATCTTAACACTATTCATTCAAAAAGGATGGAAGTCATAAATTTAGTGATTATTAGACCGCCGGCAGCTGTGCAAAGGCGGTGAGCCATTGAACACTTTAATATTGCACATTTTTCAGAAACTAAAGATTTGACTTGTCTACAGTAGGACATCGACTTAGAGTTGGGATTTTCAAACTGTATTATTACAAGTAGATAAGGTTCGTGTCGTCGCACAGATATACTCCAGGGAAATAAGCAAGAAATAGACCATGTTCGGGACACTGAAATATCGAGGTAGCTGACTACTTTTTTAGTTATTGTTGACTGTTGACCTATAGGATGAAAACCTACATGTTTCCTGCCTAGAGTTCGCGTCTGTTTTTTAATTATTAACAATTTAGTGCAATCGACGCGATTTTTTACATATTTTGCACTAAACTAAAAAGCTAAATAGTTGACATAAAATTACAAAATTTATTTTGTTAGAACATTGAAAACCTTCAAAATGACGATTTTTGAAAGTCAAAATGTTAATTTGTTGCTTCGTAAACTGCAAAATAACTGAACATTGTTATTTATTAATATCTTTTACTAAAACTGACTTAGAACTGTAGTGTTTCACTAAAAGTTGGGTATTGGGGTACATAACAAACCCTCAAAATTTGTGACCAATCCATTAATTAGTTTAAAAGTTATTCTATTTGTTTATCCCAGAGACCTTTGTTTTGCAATAGCAAATGACAGAAAATAATGAAGATAGGACAATTCTGCGTATGCCAAATGAAAGTAGAAAAGTGATGCTAACAGAATGTATTAATAAAAGATAAAAAATTATCTAATATGGTAAAAAATCCTAGTTTATAAACATTTAGAATAACTTTAAAAATATTATGCGTAGAAAACATCTTTTTACATATTCGAAAAGGTGATATTTTACTAAAAAAATGTAGTTCAAATGGTGACTAGTCATGGTAAGTGAAGGGGGAGCTAGTGCTTTGATTGCACTAAATTGTTAATAATTAAAAAACGGACGCGAACTCTAGGCAGCAAATATGTAGGTTTTCATCCTATAGGTCAACAATAACTAAAAAAGTTGTCAGCTACCTGGCAGGAGCCGACAAATGCATGAGTTCAAAAACTAAAAAGCAACTTAAAACTACTATCATTTTCTATATCTTGGGATCAACTCAATGGTTTTTGATCTTTCTTCTTTTAATTTGTATGTACTTTTGTGTTTGTGTACATTACAAATATGCAATTTGTCTAGACATTTATTAATTAATAAACAGTCTAATTTTTTAAACAATTTTTGAAAAAATAATTTTTCCTCAAAAATCCATTTTTTGTAATCATACTATCATTATTAATAGAAAAAGTTAAGGTATACTTTACTAAACTATGTTCAATAAATAATTATTTAAAAAAATAATTTATTTATTAAAATATACTTTAACTTTTTATGTAATCATTAATGATATGATTAAAAAAATAGATTTTTGTAAAAAAAATATTTTTTCAGGAATGTTTAAACAAATTAGACCCTTTATTAATTAATACATTTATAATAAAATTGCATATTTGTAATACTTTATTCAGGTGGACTTACCCAAGTTTTTTTTATGTATTTTGTCCCGTAGAACACGAATTTTTTGGTTAACAGTTGATCCGGATGTCGATAAGATTGTTATAAACAAAGAACTTGGGGAATTACATAACAGCGATTCTTAGCAAAACAAACCTTTTTTTTCTGTTTTTTTGGGTCATTCTCAGCAAAAAATGTTGTTACAAGTTGTTTCTTAGGATGCATAGTTTTCGAGATAAACGCGGTTGAACTTTCAAAATATCGAAAAATTGCAATTTTTCAACCCGAATAACTTTTGATTAAAAAATAAAATACCAATTCTGTTTACCGCATTTGAAAGTTCATGTCAAATTATACCGGTTTTGATTATTTGCATTGCTAAAAATTAATTTTTTTATTGTTAAACAAAGCTATAAACACATAGTAATTGAGTGATGTTTTCAATGCATCTCTCATTTAAAATCGAACGAGTAGGCGCGCCTACAAACAGGCAATTTCTACGTATCATGCATTAAAACGCTGCATTGGGCATAGGTCAAAACGCTCAGACAGACTTATAATAGTAATATGTAACATTACGCCTGTTGTAAAATAAAGAATAGTTTTAACAAATTTCCAAACATTATTTGAAGAACCTAACATTCTTATTTAAATAAAAAAATCTGTTTGCATTTTTTTTTCGCAAAAATGGTGCATGTTTGAAAGGCGGCTACTAGAGAATTGCCTAGGGCGTCATTTGACCTAAACGCGGCCCTGATATTTTGTATATATACGACTCAACCTTTTCTATATTATTATTGTCCAGAGTTATATCTCACTCATATTTAGAGATTCGTTCGTTAGGTATTTAGGTTTTGGTAGATTTATTTTTTTTAATCCGATTTCTTTTGATTTTGCATTTAGGTCTAATAGCATTTCCTGAAATTCTTCACTGTCTTTTGCTATTAGCGCAACATCATCGGCAAATCTGAGATGGTTCAGGTTTTCGCCATCTACAGTCACTCCTTTATTTGCCCATTATCAGAAATAAGAATAATAAGATATTATCAATTATTAGAAATAATTTGGGTGAGATATAATCTCCTTATCTAACCCCTCTCTTTAGTTTTATCTTTTCTTTTTTCTGTTTTCACTTGCGATATATTAATTTGATTATATGTACAGGGTGTAACAAAAATACAGGTCATAAATTAAATCACATATTCTGGGACCAAAAATAGTTCGATTGAACCTAACTTACCTTAGTACAAATATACACACAAAAAAAGTTACAGCCCATTGAAGTTACAAAATGAAAATCGATTTTTTCCGATATATCGAAAACTATTAGAGATTTTTTAATGAAAATAGACATGTGGCATTCTTATGGCATGAACATCCTAAAAACAAATTATATTGAAATTTGTGCAGCCCATAAAAATTTTATGGGGGTTTTGTTCCCTTAAACCCCCCCCCCCCCCCCAAACTTTTATGTGCGTCCCAATTAAATTATTTTTGTAGTACCATTAGTTAAACACAATGTTGTTAAAACTTTTTTGCCTCTTAGTACTTTTTCGATAAACCAGTTTTAATCGAGATGCGGCTTCTTTTTTAATATGTTTACGTTTACATAAAAATTTTATGGGGGTTTTGTGCCTTTAAACCCTCGAAATGTTTGTGTACGTTCCAATTAAACTATTATTGCTGTACCATTAGTTAAACACAGTGTTTTTAAAACTTTTTTGCCTCTTAGTATTTTTCAGATAAGGCACCTTTTATCGAGATGTGGCTTCTCTTTTAATATGGTTCAAAGAATACCTCAAACTGTAATTTATAAATAAATTTTCATATTATTACGAAGTCTCTAAAATCGTACTTAACAGTACACATATGTGGTGAATTTGACAAAATATTCAAAATATCTCAAACAAAACTAACATTTCGAAAAAGTACTAAGAGGCAAAAAAGTTTTAAAAACATTGTGTTGAACTAATTGTGCCACAATGATAATTTAATTGGAACGTACACAAAAGTTTGGGGGGGGGGGGTTTAAAGGAACCAAACCCCCATAAAATTTTTATGGGGTACACAAATTTCACTATAATTTTTTTTTCAGATGTTCCTATCATAAGAATGTCACATGTCCGTTCTCAATAAGAAACCTCAAACAGTGTTCGATCTTCGATCTATTGAAAAAAATCGATTTTTATTTTGTAACTTCAAAGGGCTGTAACTTTTTTTAGGTGCACTTTTGTACAAAGGTAAGTTAGGTTCAATCGAACTATTTTTGGTCCCAGAATATGTGATTTAATTTATGACTTGTATTTTTGTTACACCCTGTATATTACATTGAACTATATATTATAAATCGAGCAAAACATAGAAATAGGTACATAATTATAATGTTTTTGTTTTTTTTTTAACTAAAATAAACCTTGGTGTTAACCACCTCTTTTAATAAATATTATTCGTCAATACACGTTTATATACTTGTAATGAACTCCCTCTAATAATCTGATAAATTAGTTTCCGGTCCGAATAATTATTTATAGATGCAATTTTGAGATAATTATCACTAACAAGGTGACGCGATAACTCAGTTGATTGGAATATTTATTTCTATCTGCTGCTGATTTTATTATGGATATAATTTTATGTATGGGAGTTTAGCTAGTAAAAATATAGTAGTTAATGTTACGCTTTTTGGTTAAGAAATCTAATCTAAAAAAAACTGACACCCTATCGCGATCCTCAACAAAATGCAATCTAGTCAAGACAATTTGGTCAAATGCAATTTGATTTTGTCTGATATTAATTTTGTCTGTGTTTAGGTCCATTTCCCCCTTTTTAATACCTGCCTGCCGCAAATGTCCTTTCTGGGCATCTCAAACCGTTTGCATAAATCTTTCTACAAAATAATCTTCTCTTTGTACATATAACAACGAATAATATTCTATTTTTACTCCAGGGTAATAAGCTAGAAATAGACCATGTTCGGGACACTCAAAGATCCAGGTAGCTGACTACTTTTTTAGTTATTGTAGACCTACAGGAAGAAAACCTTCCTGTTTCCTGCCTAGAGCTCGCGTCCGTTTTTAATTATTAACAATTTAGTGCAAAAATCGCGATTGTTTCGATTTTTTGCACCCCATTCCAAGATAAATAGGTGATATAAAATTACAAAATTTAATTTTTTAGAACATTAAAACACCTTCAAAATGCCGATTTTTGAAAGTTAAAAAGTTAATTTGTTGCTACGCAAACTGCAAAATACCTGAAAATCGTTTTTTGTTAATAACTTTTACTAAAACTGTTAACTTTTACTTAGAACTTTAGTGTTTCACCCAAAGTTGGGTATTGGGGTACTTAACAAACCTTCAAAATTTGAGACCGATCCATTAATTAGTTTAAGAGTTATTCTAATTGTTTATCCCAGAGATCTTTATTTTGCAATAACATAAGACAGAAAATAATGAAGATAGGGCAATTCTGCGTATGCCAAATGAAAATAGAAAACTGATACTATGCTTCTTTTCATGAGCATTTTTCAGTGCGTCACAAATGATAGAAAAAAAAGGTAAGTCCGTGATAATATACATTTTAGTGACATGACATTTTAGTTAAATCTGACAGTTGTCACATTTTATTTGCAATTTGGCATAAAATCAAATCAATTGTGTTTATTGCATTTATAAAATGGTATTTTCTTTGATTTGTATAGTCTTATAAATTGTACAGATTATATTCGTAGATATATTATATAATTCGTAAAAAATTTGTTTTCGATTATGGCGCCATCTATTGACAACTAGAATAAATGTTATAAATGTCACCGACGAAATGTAATCACCGACGTGCGTTTTTTTCTGTCACATGCAATTTAATGCGCTAGAAAGAAATCGAAAAACTGTGACGCACTGAAAGATCCTCATGAGAAAAAGCATATCAAAATGTACTAAAAAATGTAATATAGTCAAAAATCCTAATACCAAATTTGTGAAATTTTGTAGTTTATAATCATTTAGAATAACTTTTAAAAAATTGTCCGTAGAAAAAATCATTTTACATATTAGAAAAGCTGGTATTTTATAGGAATTTTTTAAAATGTAGTTCAATTGGTGACTAGTCGTGGTAAGTGAAGGGGGAGCTGGGAGCCGACAAATGCACGAGTTCAAAAACTAAAAACGGCAACTTAAAACTACTATCATTTTCTATATCTCGGTATTTACTGAATATATTTTGATCGTTCTTTTTTTAATTTGTATGTATTTTTTCTGTACATTAAAAATATGCAATTTGTCTATCTAGACATATATTAATTAATAAACAGTCTAATTTGTTTAAACAATTTTTGAAAAAATAAATTTTTTTACAAAAATTCATGATTTTAATAATTATTAATAATTATCGTTATTAATTATTATTATTAATTATCGTTATTAATCATAGAAAAGGTTAAGGTATACTTTAATAAATAAATTATCTTCAATCAATAATTATCTAATAAAAATCATTTATTTATTAAAGTGTACTTTCACTTTTTTATGATCATTAATGATACTGTGATTAAAAAAATAGATTTTTGTAAAAAAAATATGTTTTAAATTGTTTAAACAAACTGGACTGTTTAATAATTAATAAATTTATAAACAAATTGCATATTTGTAATGTACGTAGAAATTACATATATGTTAAAAAAAGAAAAATCAAAATCCATCAAGTTGATCCGGAAATACAGAAAATTATATTCGTCTGAAATTGCTTTTTCGGTATTTTAACTCGGTGGATTTGTAGGTTCCCCCTAGCAATCGTTTGAACTACATTTTTGAAAAATCGTAGAGGGTGCTGTGAAGGTACAATATTTGTGCAAATTTTTTAAGAAAAAATACAACTTCCATTCTTTAAAATAGCATTAATGAGATTCTTTAATAATTATTATACACAAATTATCTGTGAATTAAAAAAAACATATATATATAAAGCATATAAAACTTTGTCCCAAATGAACCCAGGCTAAATTTTTTTTATTGAAAATTCGTGTTAAAATAGGTACTATCTTTTTGAATATATAAAAAGATTGTTTCTACGGACAACATTTTTAAAGTTATTCTAAATGTTTATAAACTACAAAATTTCAAAAATTTGGCATTAGGATTTTTACTATATTATTTTTTTAATAAGTACATTTTGATACTATCACTCTTCTACTTTCCTTTGGCATACTCAGAATTGCCCTGTCTTCATTATTTTCTGTCTTATCTTATTGCAAAATAAAGGTCTTTGGGATAAACAAATAGAATAACTCTTAAACTAATTAATGGATCGGTCTCAAATTTTGAAGGTTTGTTAATTACGCCAATATCCAACTTTGGGTGAAACACTAAAGTTCTAAGGTAGTTTTAGTAAAAGTTATTTACAAATAACGATTTTCACTTATTTTACTTTGCGTAGCAACAAATTAACTTTTTAACTTTCAGAAATCGGCATTGTGAAGATTTTTCAATGCTGTAAGAAACTGAATTTTGTAATTTTATGTCAACTATTTAGCTTTTGAATGGAGTGCAAAAAATCGAAAAATAGCGATTTTTGCACTAAATTGTTAATAATTAAAAAACGGACGCGAATTCTTGGCAGGAAACAGGTAAGTTTTTTTCCTATAGGTCTACAATAACTAGAAAAGTAGTCAGCTACCTGGATCTTTGAGTGTCCCGAGAAAATCCTTATTACTCTGGACTAATTATAGAATATAGTCAAAGATACGATACAACATAAGGTCGATCTGCACCGATATGTTTATTGGATAAAAATTATTGGATATCTATGTAATTTAGTATGTTAACAATTATAAAAAACAAGTGTTGCCCAATTTCATTTTGTTATGAATATACTTACTTACTTACTTAAGCCGTCCTCTTGTACCTTACGGTGTCGAGGTAAGTGGAGAAATGAGACGTCTCCATGCCTTTCGGTCGGTAGCTAGTCTTTCTGCTTCTCTCCACCCAATATTTCTTTTTCCGCAAGCCTTTCCAATATTTGCATTCCACGTTCTTGCTGGCCTGCCTCTTCTTCGTTTGTTGTCAGATGCCGCTTTCCATACCCTCTTTACAGTTCTACCTTCACTCATTCTCGCCATATGTCCGAACCACGATAACTGTTTCGTTTCAAGTCTGTCTAAGGTCCTTCCAACACCGCACCTTTCACGTATGTCTTCATTTCTTATACGATCACGTCTGGTCACCCCGGATACCGCACGTAAATATCGCATTTCGCATGCTTGGATTTTACTACGGATGTTGTCGTTCACTGTCCACGTTTCACTACCGTAGAGTAGCACCGGCTCGTATACGGTTTGAAATACTTTCATTTTTGTTTTCAGGCTTACTTCTTTCTTCCTAATAAAACTTTTATTTAGTGCATAGTATAATTTTGTTGCACTCATTACCCTGCTGTTTATTTCTGGTTCTATATTTCCTTGCCCATTCATTGTTGATCCTAGATACTTGAAGTCCTCAACTTGTGTAATGGTCTCATTATTCAACTTAACATTTATATTTTCTTGTGTTTTCGATATTACTAAAGCTTCTGTTTTTTCAATATTTATTCTCATCCCAAATTTCTTAAAGGCTTCATTCCAAACATTCACATTTACTTGCAAGTCTTTTTCTGATTTTGCCACAATAACCAGGTCATCGGCATATATCAACTCTGACACGCAAACTTGTTGAAGTTTATACACCCCAACCCTAGTTCTTTTTACCTTACCCCTGCATTCTTTTGCAATTTCGTCCATTAGAGTGATAAATAACAAAGGACTCAGAACACCACCTTGTCTTACACCTGTCCTTGTGTAGAATTCAAGAGATGAGCAATTGTTCGTTCTTACATTATTACGTGTACATTTATATATACTCTTTATTGCTTGGATTAACTTCGGTTTCACATTTCTACGGTTTAATATTTCCCAGATCTTGTTACGTGGCGCCCGATCAAATGCTTTTTCCAAGTCCACAAAACAGAGATACAACTTCCTGTTATGCTCTAGGGCTTTTTCTGATAACTGTCTCACCGTGAATATGAGATCGGTTGTACCTCGCCCTGGCCTAAAGCCGCATTGGCTGTCATCCAGTGTGGCCTCGATCTTTTCTCGCAGCTTTTTCTTTAGTATTATTTCGTAGATTTTACTAGCAACTACCAACAATGATATTCCTCTATAGTTAGAACACTTATGTTTATCGCCTTTTTTGTGTAATGGTAGAATAGTTGCAAGCGTCCAATCTCTAGGTATGCATCCGGTACGCCAACAGCTCCTTATGATCTTCCATAGTAATTGTAATCCTTCTCCTTCCATATATTTAATTAGCTCAGCCTTAATATTATCGTGTCCTGCAGCCTTGCCATTTTTTAATTTTAAAATTGCTTCCCTGTATTCTTCGTATGTTATGTCATCATCATCTTGTTGTTCATTTAAATTGTACTCCTCCCTGTCATTCTCTATTTCGTTGTTGTCTCCCATTAATAACTCCATAAAATGTTCTCGCCATCTTTCGGTAATCTCTTCATTTTTTAATAATATGTTACCATCTTTGTCCTCTAAATCTGTTAATCCGTTTGATTTCTTTTGTCTTAGATTTTTTAAAGTCCTAAAAAGCAACTTCGCATTCCCCTTACTATCACTTTCCATTTTATTTCCAAATTCTTCCCATTGTCGATTCTTAGCTTCTTTAATTTTATTTTTAACCAGTATTCTCTGTTCCTTATATTCTTGATAATTACTTTCACTTTTATTGCTTATATACTTTTTCCACAATTTTTTCTTCTTCGAAACTTCCAATTTTATGTCATTATTCCACCAAGCTGTACCTTTCAGATATCTTCCTTTCGTTACCCCACATACTTTACTCCCAGTTGCGTACACCAGCTCCTTAAAAATGTTCCATAATATTTCTATATCCTCCTCATTTTTCCAATTTGTTTTTCGTATTTCTTCATTTAATTTACGACAGTATTCTTTCCTAATATTTTCAGACTGAAGTTTGTATACTTTAATACTTGGTTGTTCGTAGCGATTTTCTTCATTTTTAATATTAAATGCCTGTTCTCTCCTTGTCTTTACTTTAGTTTCAACGAGAAAATGATCCGAGCTGATCTCATAGCCTCTTTTAACACGCACGTCCGCTATTTCATTTTTGTATCTGTTCTGTACTAATACTAGGTCAATAACGGATTTTTCGTTCCGCGAATCCATCACTCGTGTGTATTTATGAATCTCCTTGTGTTGAAAAAATGTGTTACTAACTTGCATATCATTCATGATGCAAAACTCGATGACTCTTTGTCCATTATTATTCCTGACCATTTCTCCATATGGTCCTATAGGGTAGTCATATTCATTGCTTGACCCCACTCGCCCATTAAAATCGCCTACTATTATGACCTTATGATTTATTTGGTCCATTTCGTCCTGCAATTGTTCCCAGAAGCTATCTTTGAGTTCCTTGGCTTCATTTTCCGATGGTCCATACCCAACAATAATTGTTGTCTTCTCGTTTTTACTCATATCTATTCTAAGGAGTCTTTCCGAAATATTTTTCCATCTAGTGATATTTTTATGCTCATTTCTGTGAACCATTAGGGCAACTCCTGCCCTCGCACGTTCTGACTCATTAACACCTCCAAAAATCATGTAGTGCTCATTTCTCATTTTAATACATCCACTACCTTTTCTCTTTGTTTCAGTTAATGCTAAAAAATCCATTTTTGTGTTTTCAAACTCATCAATAAGTTCCTCTTCTTTACCATTTAGACTTTGTATATTCCACAACCCAATTTTCCAATACTTATTTTGTTTTTCATTTTTTGCATTCATAGTTCTTTCATTGTCTGTATTTTTACGGTTTAGTTTTTGCATATTTTTGTCAAGACTCGCATCGATTTTGTTATATTCTCTCATGTCCATAATCTGTGCCATGTTCGTATCCATATGTTTGTTATGAATATAATTAATTAATACTTAAAAAATAAAGTTAAAAAAAAATCGACCCGGGCAGATATTATTTCAGATTTTTTGGATCATTCTAAACAAAAAAGATCTTTTGTAGTTTTCTAAGTTGATCGTTTTTAAGTTATAAACAATTTAAAACTGAAAAAAAAGATTTTTAAGGCTCAATAATATAAGTAAAAAATATTATTTATTAGGAAGTACATATCTAAATTCAAGTTGAAACCTTATTCTATCGGATCTTAATAAGTATTTTGGACTTATTTCATTTTAAAACACTGTTTTTTAGTTGTTAGTGCCCGTCTTTCCATAAGAACCCTTCCTCATTAACAATTAAAAATATATATTTTAGAATAAAACATGGCCAAAATTCTTATCAGAACCTGACAGAAGGTTTTAAATTGAATTTAGGCTACTTGATGATTTCAAAAGTAATATGTTTTACTTATGTTTTTGAGCTTGAAAATCGTCATCTTTCGTTCGTTTTTCTGTTTTAAATTGCTTATAACTCGAAAACGACCAACTTAAGAGAAAAAATACACAAAAACTTTTTTGTTTAGAATGATCAAAACAATCTGAAATAATATCTGCCCGGGTCACTTTTTTTTTTAATTTAAAAAAGTCATTTTTTAATTATTAATTAATTATAGTCAGAACAAAATTAGATCGGGCACCCCTTGTTTTTTACAATAATTGTTAACATACTAAATTACATATCCACTAATTTTTATCCATTAAACAGCTCGGTGAAGATCGACCTTATATCGGATACTCTACTATTAATAATAAAATATTCTGCTCCAATCATTTCTGAGCATAATTCTACGACTTAAAATCAGGGTAAACTATTATTTTCTAATTTTGATGATGGCTATTTATAAAATTAAGTATATTCAGTAAGCAACTCTCGGTATAAAGCTCAGTATCCAAAGCTTCTAACTCTAACTGAACTCAGCCAACATATCGTGCTATTTTGTCAGAAAATTTTTAATATTAGAGCGTAAAATCCTTCATTATATTTCGTTTCAACAGAAAAAGAAGGGAAATGCCTGTGAAGATCTTAAGAATTATATATGTACACTGCTACACGGGAGTATCAAAAAGTGAGAGAGCGAAAGCAGGGATACCAGTAATGATTAACAAACGATGGAAAAACCAAATAAAATCATGGGAAGCTATAAACGAAAGAATAATAAAACTGACCATCTCAATTAGAGGAAGAACGATTACAATTCTAGGCGTATGTGCTCCCAATGACGATGCCCAGATAGCAGTAAAAAACAATTTTGAAGAAATATTAAAAGATCAAATAGAACAGGCTCCGAATATGCACGAATTGATTATAGCAGGAGATTTAAATGCCAGAGTAGGCAAAAAGACCATAGCAATGTGGTGGGAAAATATGGAGAAGAGAGAATTAACGACAATGGGATAAGGTTAATTAATCTATACGAGGAGTGAGAACTTAAAATATACAACACGCTCTTTGAACATAAGGATATCCATAAATTTACTTGGTACCAACATACACGTGGACTTAAATCAATCATTGACTATCTAATTTCGAGACAAAATGCAAAATTTAGCATCTAGGATGTTAGAGCTTTCAGAGTTGCTGATTACGGACCAGACCACTGCTTAGTAATCGGTAAAATTTATGTTCCATTTATACCGAAACAAAATAACTCCGAAGAAAAAGAACACAAAAGGAATTCATATGATCCAGAATTAGAAAAATATAATATTAACAGCTTACAACATGAAAGTACACAATATCTGTACCGTAACAGACTTGAACAGAAACTAAATCAAGAACAAAGAACAACCGAAGAAGAATATAATCACATAAAAACATGCATAAAACAAGCAGGACAAGAAGCACTAGGAAACTTAAAAAACGGAAAGAAACCAGAATGATGGGATAAAGATATCGAGAAGAAAATAGATAAGAAAAAACAGCTTCACATACAACGTCTACAAAATCAGGAAAACATTGAGATTCAGTAACAATACAAGGACCAAAATAGAGAAGTAAAAAGAGAAGTGATTAAAAGAATAAACGCAGCTGGATAAAAAAATGTGAATACATAGATCAACAATTAGGAGGAACTAGGAGTTCAGAAGCATGGAAGATGATAAAGAATGTCAGAACATCACAAAAAAGTGGGCACACAATCAAGAGTATATCTGATGGGTGTGAACAACATTTTAAGGAATTATTAGTAGAAAAACGACCACAATGCATAACAAGAATACAAGAAAAAGAGAATGATATACAGAGAGAACACGAAATAGAACTAGATAAAAGCAAAGTGGAAGAAGCTATTAAAACTATGAAATCCCGGAAAGCACCCGGAGCTGGAGGAATTAATCCTGAATTAATAAAATATGGACCACCCAAACTACTAAAAGTACCATATGAATGGCTAACATCACATATTATTCCCTTACATAAGAAGGGACCTAAAAATATCCCCAAAAACTATAGGGGAATAGCAGTCATCAGCACCATTGGAAGATTATACTCCACGATATTTAGAAACGAAATAGAACAAGAAATTCAAAGAAAGCAAGCTGAAGAACAAGCTGGTTTTCGTGCGGAACGTTCAACGGTAGACAATCTCTTCACTTTAAAAATAGCACTAGAAAAAAGAATACAGAGAAATCAGGAAACCCACTTAGCTCTTATCGACCTAGAAAAAGCCTATGATAGTGTCCCCATAATAGAACTATGGAAGTCAGTGAAAGACATCAGTATCGGTGGAAAACTCATACAAGCAACTAAAATGTTATATGAGGCCACTAACACCAGAATCAAAAACGGCAAAAATTTCACTGAGGCATTTAATATTTCAAAAGACCTCCGAAAAGGATGTTGTCTATCTCCCACTCTCTTTAAAATATACCTTGACCAATCCCACAGAGGTGGACAAAAGCAGTAAAACCGATGGGACTGAAAGTGGGAGACGACTCCCTATTTACATTATACTTTGCGGACGACCAAGTTGTTATAGCCCAAGATCAAGATGACTTAAGTTATATGATACAGAAGCTAAATGAACATTACCAACAGGCAGGATTAGTAATAAATATGGATAAGTCAGAATACTTCATAGTGGGAAACGAAGACATTGAAAACCTACCATTGGAACAAGGGCATATTGTTGGTGTGAAACAATGCAAATATTTGGGAGCTATATTTAACAAACGAGGAAATAGTGAAGATGAAATACAACACAGGATCAATGAAGGTAAAAGCATCACTAGATCCCTCAATTCAATTTTATGGGACAAAGATATCAGAAAGAAAACAAAGAGAATAATATATGAAAGGTGCAGAAGAAGCTACATAGTACAGAAATGGACTTTTTGAGGAGAAGTTGTCAGGTTTCGAGATTAGAACATGTAAGAAGTGAAACAATTAGAGAACGTATGAAGGTGGAAAAAACTATAATAGACGATATTGAAAAGAAACAGCTGACATGGTTCGGTCACGTTAAAAGAATGAATGAGACTCGCTGGCCGAGAAAAATATTAGAGTGGATTCTACCGGAGAGAAGAAAAAAAGGACGACCACAGAGAAGCTGGAGGGAAAATATTCAGGAGGCAATGGATTCGAGACAATTAGATGAAGATATGTGTTACGATAGAAAAAATTGGAAACTGGGTATGGAGAGGCGGCGACAGCCGTAGAAATCCATTATATATTAATAAATATTTCGTTTCAGGATGGTAAAATGATTCTCGTTTATTTCTTGTAATTGCACGGTTTCTCACAAAATGACATCATCACAAAGCTCACGAATATGCAGGAATTCTATTCAGTTATGATTGAATATATTTAGGAATTTTACACCATTCCTGAACACTCTTGTATGGCACCCCAAGACAACGATATGTGAAAAATCCTACAAGTATATTGAACTCTTTAAATTCTAATTTTCAAACCAAACTCATGGCTATAAATACGAATTTGACAAAATCTAACTGTTACTTGCAAGAAAAAAGTTAATTACGATCAATCACATAAAGAAATTTCCAAAAAACTTGGTCCACGAAATTTGGGTGTC
Source organism: Diabrotica virgifera virgifera (assembly GCF_917563875.1). Classification (NCBI taxonomy): domain Eukaryota; kingdom Metazoa; phylum Arthropoda; class Insecta; order Coleoptera; family Chrysomelidae; genus Diabrotica; species Diabrotica virgifera. Next base: position 142,674,232 of record NC_065443.1, on the reverse strand, counting down.
GTTTTAATAAGAAATCAGTGACATTTTAATAATACTTATAAACGAAATGTACGGTAATTCTTATAGACCGGGATCTGGCAGAAAGATTTGATATGATTTTAAAGTAAGCACGAAATTACCAAGAACAATAATATTTGTAAAAAAGACAAAGCTTATGATAATTAGCAAGGAAATTAATAACAGAAGGTCAAGTCTAGGTCAACCAAATTCCTGTAGAAAGAGTGTACAACTACCCCGGCACCATAATAAATTAAGAATAGACCAACAACTAAGAGATAAGAGCCCACAGCGGAAAAGCTAGATCCACCTTTCTGGTGGGGCTTTCTTCAAGAGCCATAACCTCTCTCTTGGCATAAAATTAAGAATGCTGCGATGCTATGTCTTCTCTGTTCTTTTTTATGGTGCTGAATCGTGGATCTTGAACGAAGATATGTGGAGAAAATTGGAAGCATTTGAGATGTGGCTAAATCGGAGAATACTTAAAATCCCGTGGATTGACCTAGTCACAAATGAGGAGGTCCTCAGAAGAATGAAGAAGAACCTAGAGGTACTGACCACCATCAAATCTCCAAAGTTACAGTGCTTCGTACACATTATGCGAAATTAATGCAGATATGCCGTCCTACAAGCCATCTTCTTCTTCTTCATGCACCATGTCCTTTCAGAACGTTGGTTACCATAATACCTATCTTAATTTTATTCACTGCCACCGTAAATAGCATGCTTGTATCAACACCATACCAATCTCGCAAGTTCTTCAACCATGAGGTTCTTCTTCGTCCTGGACTGCGTTTGCCTGCTATTTTTCCTTGCATGATAGCATGATTGCCTTGTAGCAACCTATATTTGGGACCTCTCATTACATGTCCGAAATACTCCAGCTTTCTCTGCTTGATGCTTTTTATGATCTCAGAGGTTGCTGAGACGTTCTAGTATTGTGGAGTTTCGAATCTTCTCCACCCAGGAAACTTTTAAAATTCTTCTATAGCACCACATTTCGAAAGCCTCAATGCGATTTAGATCGATTTTATTCACAGTCCAGGACTCGACACCGTAAAGTAAGACCGAGAACACGTAGCAGCGAAGTAGGCTGATCCCCAATGCCAATTTTAGGTGTCTGTTACATAACACCTTGGACATCCTTCTAAAAGCGGATCTAGCCTGCTCTATCCTAGATCTAATTTCGCCTTGACTTTTTGCGTTACAATTTAATTGCTGTCCAAGGTAAACGATTTTATCAACTTGCTCAAGTTTGGTATTACCCACACATATAGACGGTTTTATATGCTGTTGTTTACTTATTACGAGTATTTTGGTTTTCCGTATGTTCAGATCCAGACCTGCCTCCCTACAACTCTCAACGACACTATCAAGTAGTGTTTGCAGATCTTCTTGAGTAGAAGCTAGGAGTACTGCATATCGCAAATTATTGATGAGTTCACCGCTCACAAGAATTCCTTCTTGTTTTCCAGAAAGTGTTTTTCTGAAAATTCTTTCGGAGCAAAGGTTGAAAAGCAGGGGTGACAAGAAGCATCCCTGCCGTACTCCTCGTTTAATATTAAGAGCCTGTGATTCCACACCATGTATTAAAACTGATGTTGTTTGATTCCAACATAAATTTGCAATTATTCGAACATCTCTGCCGTCCAAGCCAATGTCTTTTAGAGCTTCGATCAATATAGAGTGCTTAACACGATCAAATGCCTTTTGGAAGTCAATAAAACAACAGTATATGTCTACAGATATATTTCGACATCTTTGAGCAAGTACATTCATTCCAAACAGTGCCTCTCTCGTTCGAAACCCGTTACGGAAACCAAACTGTGTCATCCAGGTATTCCTCTCATTTATTGTAGATACGACCATGTATTACCTTGAGAAAAGTTTCAATAAATGGTTTAAGTCATCAAGCCATCCTACAAGCACAAATATTTGGAAACCTGGGTCCAGGAAGAAGAAGAACATCCTGATCTCGGAACCTGGTTCAACACATCTGTGCAGCTTTTTCCACGCTGCTGCAGATAAGATAAATATTGCCTTGATGATCGCCAACATACGGATAGGCATATCAAGAAGAAGAAATTAACAAGGTTTAACTAATGTCTATTGGGTACTCGAGAATTCATCTACCATCTACATATTACACTTTTTTGGCTTTTAGAAGCCTGTCAAATTTTGATTGTGACTTTACTCAGATGATAATCTAAACATTGAATATTTTTATTCCATTTTTAAATATTACGTTTATATGGAATTAAGCCACATTGATTGTAGTGATTTTTTCTTATTGATTTTAATTTCCAATCGTTTAGTAAGATTTTTCATCACGTGTTTATTCTGTTCAATCAGATTATTATTATAATGGGAAAAATCTACTTACATTATTATACTGAGAATAAATTATAGTATTTTCTTTCTGTTTAATGACAACGAGTTTTCCAGTTTTGACAACTGTCACATTTAAAAAAATGAACCAATATAACCGTTTTAGTTCTGCATCTTATGTCAAATTATCACGTGGGCAATAGAAATCGGTAATTTTAAGAGCTCGAGTATGAATTTATAAATAATTTTAACTAATATTCAACGAAAACATTTCGTTTATAAATTCGCAAAAGTGTGTGTGTTATTGCGTTGTCGCTCCTGCAATACTCAGATCAGATTTATCGATGGATTCTTATGTAGTTTTTTCTTCTGAATCTAGATCTGAAAACGGCATTTCGATATTTCTAACCGTTTTCGAGATAATCGACCTCAAAGTCTAAAATGTGACGTCACAATCGTTTTATTTTCTGCCGACACACTACACGTCCAGCTGAAATCATTGCTATTAAGTAGGCTAGTTTTTTAATTTCGATTTGTTAAGCAAAGCATAGGGTATTTACATTTGAGTTTGACACTTCGTGAATGTCAAACTAAATTTTAAATTAAGTATTAATAAAACATCAATGACATTTGATAGTGAATTTAATTATTATATAAAATAAATAAGATGTTCAAAAATACAATTTGAGTATATTTTAAAAGCAATAATTTATTAACAGCTTTAAAAAGGTTTATACGAGTATACGGCCTCCCCTTTATGATAAATGGACTGTTCCATTTGCTATGAAATTAAAATATAGTCGGTTCGCTAAACTCGATACAACTGGCTAGTGATTTTAGTAGGTAATTTTTTTGTTTTTTGCGAATTTTGCCAAAATTGGCAAAATTACTAATTACTTAGTAATTATTAACTAATTAGTACTCATTTTTTTTGGCAAATTGGCAAAATTATTGACTAAAATCACTAGCCAGTTGTGTCTGAATTTAGCGAACCGACAGTATATGAAATAATATTGTTTGGTATAAAAAATTATGGTCTGATATGTACAGCTCATAGGCGCCCATACACACGGGCAGGGGGGGGCCGTGGCCCCCCCTAGCTTTTCGGGAAAGAAAAAAATTAAATTTATATTACATAAACGTATTTTTGTCAAAACAATATTGGATAATTTTGAGAGATAAATTGGAAACAACATATTTATTAATAAAAAAAATTCACATATTGGGTAGTTATTAATAGTTTAACAGAAAATCTTTGTGTCTGCGACAGTGGTCTGTATGGAATGTGCATAATACACATTTCCCACAATCACGGTATGCTACTAACGAAAACATTGAAAGAGATTAGAGGCGTGGGAAACATATACACTGTAATTGACACTCAAAATTACAAATTAAATGAATCATTTATAATACTGCAAAAAAACCATATCAGCAAGAAATCCGATTTCTGATCGATAATCACTAATGAGCCATTTGTCTTTAACAACTGGTATAAAATAGTATTATAATTATATTTTATATTTTTAAAAAATTCATACTGAAAAATAATTTTTAAAATTTATTGAGCATAGTCAAATTTTAGTTTGCAAAAGTATTTTTTTAGTAAGTAGATTATTTTTAAAGTGTTCATTACGATGAACAGAACAATTTTATTTAAATGAAAAACAGGCGATCTTTCATGATGAATGAGTGTTATATACAGGGTGTCCCAAAAGTAGCGGAAAGGCCGAATAATTCGCGAAATGAACATCGGATCGAAAAACTGAAAAATACATGTTCAATAATTTTCAAAAATCTATGCGATGACACTAAACAAGTCCACGACTTCAACCCCTGGGTGTGGAGCGGGGGGTAACTTTAAAATCTTAAATGGAACCCCTAATTTTTGTTGCAGATTTGGATTTTCCTTGTAAAAATAAGCAAATTTTATTTGAGCCATTTTGCGAATTGTGAATAGATAGCGCTATAATCGGCAAAAACGGTATATCGTGATACCACAGCAAAATTATAGAAACGGTCTAATATCTCGAGAAATATACTTCCAAATAAAAACTAAAAAACACGTGTTTAATATTTTTCAAAAATCTATAGAATTACACCAAACAGGATTTTTCATTCCACACTCCGGAGGTGGGGTGAAAGTTAACTTTAAAATCTTAAATAGGAACCCCCGTTTTTTCTTGCAGATTGAGTTTCCTCCTCAAAAAATAAGTAACATTTATTCGAACTTTTTTAGAATTGTTGACTTGACGGATGGCGCTATATTCGGAAAATGCGATTTATTTGCGCCATCTATCAACAATTCTAAAAATGTTTGGAATATGTGTGCCTTATTTTTCATAAGGATTCTATATCTGCAAAAATAAAGGGGGCTCCTTTTTAAGATTTTAAAGTAAAAACTTGGTTCGACACATACTCATGGTTAGTCTGCTCGCCAAAGTTGAAGGGAAGGCTTTGCAAGCATTGCATTCTTTTCAAACGGGTTTTAAAGAGAGGCCCAACTTTTGTGGTACCCATGACATTTCCATTTAAAAACTTGGTCTAGTGTTTAAATGTATGAATAATTCCTCACAACAGGGTTCAAACTAGGTTTTTTAGGTGGTTTAAACTACAGTAGACTCCCTCTATAACGAGAACTGAAATGGTGAATTAATTATCTCGTTATAAGCGGATCTCGTTATATCAAACAATAATAATAATGAAATTTTTTGATGCCTCTTACGTAGTTTATTATGTGTCGATGGTCAACCTGAACAGTGAACAATGAGACTTCGCCGCCATAGATTGTAAATTTCCTATAGTATTCAATATCGGTCGATAAACAGGCAGATGTTTATTACAGGTGGCCGAGTTTATTATAGCACTGGCCTCGATAATAAGACAGACGTTGGGCATTTCTATGTACAGGTAGTTAAGGCATTTATTTATTTATGACCGTTACAACGCTAAAAACAGGTAAAGACAAGTATTCTTCGATTTAAATTTTCCTCGTTATAACCAAATATGCCTCGTTATAGAGCGTTATAGTTCAGTAGGGATTTTATGGGACACCTAATGTACCTCGTTATAAGCGAAACCTCGTTATATCCGTGTTCGTTATAGAGAGAGTCTAATGTATATATTGTCATCCGAAATATACAAAATGTAATGTGCAACATCTCCACGTTTGGCCCCCCCCTAAAAATTTTTATATGGGCGCCCTTGGTACAGCTGGTTCCAAAAAAAACTGATACGACTCTTAAAGCGTATTTTGTAGAAAATTGAGCAGTGTACTTTCTTCTTCTTCTTCTTTTTGTTTTTGGTCTCGCTGCAAGGCAATTACCAGCACGATTTATAGGCGATCTTGATGTAGTATGTCTCTAAGCCATATCAAAATCGCTGACTATGTTCTTGTAAAAAGCTTTTGATGTGGTGTGATATAATGAATATGAGTTTAATTATATTTAATTTATTATATTTTGAAGAATAAATACTTATTATTTACATACTGTCACTGTTACTGCCAAATCTTAAAATTTGTCAGATAACTTCAACCTCAAAAAATGGCTGTTTGTTTGTTTATTTTATTATTTGTCTGTCATAATAAATATAAATAATGTCAGACTGATATAATGTCTGTCATAATAAAAATAAATATAAATAATGTCATAATAAATAATGTCAGACCAATCATACACTGCTCAAAATGATCAAATCTTACTAAGAGTCGTATCAGTTTTTTTAGGAACCAGCTGTACAACTACATCCTTCTAACGAAAAAAAAAATTTGAAGATTTTTCTCAAATTATGGATACCAACAACATTTTCATTTATAACTCTTTTATTTTTAATCTGACGAAGAAAAGTTATTCTTCATAAAAAGCTCTTCATAAAAGTTATTCTTCATGTTCTAAGATGTATGATGCAACCATCATATATAAAATTTTATTAATTTTATATGAGGTATATAAAAAATATGAATTTCGATGAAGAGTAAACTACCTTTATAGTTCATAACATTTAAATTAGAATGATATAACTGCGCATTAAAACATAACTATTAATTCTAAACTACTTTTCATAATAACAATTTTCCATATTATGAATTAAAATACGTAAATAAACAAAGTTTTCGTTATGAAAATGCTCGCATTTTCAGCTTATTTATTTATATATTTGTCTGAATATTTGGTAAACCTGCTCACGGTGTTCACTTTGACAAGTTGTAAAACATTAATAAGTAATTGTGATAAATGTCACTGAATCTATATTTACAAAGACTTGAATTTTGTATGTGAGTATTAAACAATAATCTTTCGAATATCACATGACATTAGGAATAAATAAGAAAATGATGCTCCAGTTTGTTTCTCAAATTTGTTGCCATTCGGCAATAGTCACTCGAGCATTTCGGGCTCTCGTGTAAATTACCAGGTAACAAGTTTTCGAAAAATTGTCGCATTGTCGCAAAACCAAGTAGGTACATGGTTGTTACAAAAAATCTAAGACCAAAAGTTAGACGAAATGTACCCCTAAATGAATACAACTTTAAAGTTGCTAAAGAATTCAAATATGGGCGGAACATGTCAAGGGCGTATCCAGGGAGGGGGCCATGGGGGCCATGGCCCCCTCCGAGAATTTAAAAAATATAAATTTAAATAATATTTGCAGTTCAAATGTTTTTAATTTAAAACACATATACAGTATGTCCCTGTAAGTTGTATCCATATGGAAAACTTTTTTATTATTAATTTTACAAAAAAAGTTATTCTTCATAAAAAGCTCTGCGTGGTCCAAAACCTAAGATTTAACCATCAAATATCAAATTTGTTGAATATTATACGAAGAGACCATCGTGATGATGACCTTCTGCTTCTGGACGAAGATGTTGGACCTAGCAATGAGGGGATTGTTAAGGTTTAAAATGGCATCCAGGGTACTGAAGCGTTTTTTCGACAAGTAATACCCATAGGAACAAATTGTAACTATTTCCTGCGTAGGATCTGGCGGCCATTTTTATTTGTAAACAATTAACTGTCAAAAAATGGCATTTTCCCTTTTTTTTCAAATCAATGGAAAACAGTGAAAGTTATGATTTTTTTAGTACAAATATCTTTGAGATTATGGAAAAAGCTTTAAAATGACATACTACAAAATTTGATATACCTACTCATTTATTGTTAATATAATTGCGAAAAAAGGTCGGAATTGCAAAAAAAAAATTATTTTCGCAATAACTGTTGTAAAAATTAGTGTACAGGTTTGAAATTTTTGTCAAATGAGGGTTCTTAGGTGCTTAATATGTGATAAAACTTTCAAAGCGATTCTTTCAATTGTTTAAATTTTATTCGAATTGTTTATCTCAGAGAGCATTTTTTTTGCAATAACATAAGTCAGAAAAAAATGACGTTAGAACCATTCCACAGGTATCAAATGAAAGAGCATGAGCTATATAATAATTATGCAAAAGTATCGTAAATCTTTCCTTATAAACTTTTTGAATAACTTTTTCCAAAAAAATTAACTTTTTTACCATGTTTTATGTGCACAACTACCAAGTAATGTTATTTATATCATAATTGATAAAAAATTGTAATAAATATATATAATTTCTTATATAAAAAAATAAAAAGTTTATAAGGAAAGATTTACGATACTTTTGCATAATTATTTATTACTAATAAATGCTTTTTTTAAACCAACTTGAAAATATAACTCATGCTCTTTCATTTAACACCTGTAAAATGGTTCTAACGTCATTTTTTTCTGACTTATGTTATTGCAAAAAAAATGCTCTCTGGGATAAACAATTTGAATAAAATTTAAAAAATTACATGAATCGCTTTGAAATTTTTATCACATATTAAGCACCAAATAACCATTATATGACAAAAACTTCAAAGCTGTACAGTAATTTTTACAACAGATATTGCGAAATTAATGTTTTTTGCACTTCTGACCTTTTCTCGCAATTATGTTAACAATAAATGAGTATATCCAACTCTGTAATACGTCATTTTAAAGCTTTTTCCATAATCTCAAAGATATTTGTACTAAAAAAACCATAGATTTCACTGTTTTCCATTGATCTGGAAAAAAAGGGAAAAATGCCATTTTTGACACTTAATTGTTTATAAATAAAAATGGCCGCCAGAACCTACGCAAGAAATATATATATATAGTGGCTAAAACACCCCCGTGGGGGTAGCGCCGCCTTCACAGGCTCTCTAGATCCATGTTTTCGAGGTGGATCAGTCCTCCATTCTTCTTTTCTTAGACTGCATTACATATCCGGTTCCAGCTCCTTCTGTCTCTTGCTCTTTCTTCTGCATTTCTAATTCCCATGTCCTCTAGATCTCGCTTCACCTCTTCCAGCCATTTGGACCTCGGTCTTCCTCTTCGTCTCCTACCGGCCGGAGACCACTTTGTTACTATGTTTACTATCGCCTCTTCTCCTGCTCTCCATACATGCCCAAGCCATCTCAATCTTTGTCTCTTTATTCTCCTGACTATATCTTGCCCCTTCAATTCCTCATTTATTTCATTATTTCTTCGACTCCTGTATTCACCTTCTGCTGTTTTTATTGGTCCTAATATTGCCCGAATTATTTTTCTCTCAGTTCTTCTCAAATTTTCTTCGTCTGTCTTGGTCATTGTCATAAAGCTTTTTCCATAATCTCAAAGATATTTGTACTAAAAAAACCATAGATTTCACTGTTTTCCATTGATCTGGAAAAAAAGGGAAAAATGCCATTTTTGACACTTAATTGTTTATAAATAAAAATGGCCGCCAGAACCTACGCAAGAAATAGTTACAATTTATTCTTATAGGTATTACCTGTCGAAAAAACGCTTCAGTACCCTGGCTGCTCGAGTGTCATGGAAAAAACCTTATTACCCTGGACTAAAAGTGCAAATTCTTACTCTGTCATATTGGACGAAACGACCGACGTATCCCACGTGGAACAGCTTTCTCTAAATTTGAGATACATAAGTAGGTACACAATAACAACATTCGTGAAGACTTTGTCAAGTCCATTGACGCTTATGAGAACCTAAAAATAATATATGAAAATCAAGAAAGAGAAGAATTGGGAAAAATAGTATTAAACTTGTTGAAAGAACTGCACTTGGATCCGAAGACATGTGTAGGAATCGGTACTACGGCAGGAATGGTGAGTTTTAAGGCACTTCTCACACACGGTAAAAAAATTCAATTTTCTAAAAAATTCTAAAAATATTTCTTTCTTTCTTTCTTTCTAAAAAAATTCTTTTCTAATTTCTAAAAAAATTTTTGGGGAGGTGTACCTCCGGTACTCCTTCCTAAAAAAAGTTCATGGCCCCTCCCGAAAATCGGTCCTGGATCCGCCCTTGGAACATGTATTAAGACCAAGTGATGAAAGACTTATCAATACAACATTTTGGGAAATGCTCGATTGTAGAAGGTTAGTTGGTCACTAAAAAAATGGAAGAATGCAGTAGGTACCAATCGATTTATGCAAAATATGAGTACAACAACTGAAGTTACCTGCGCAAGACTGGCGACATTGGAGGAAAGCAATAAGCAATAAATGCAGCCAAGACTCAAGCAGAGTTGTAGTCAATGATGACAAACAATATTATTTCTAGCATTATGAGATTGCTTCTCTGTATATTTCAACGTGTTGATTCATGCACATATTAAGGTTATACAGTAGCGATCAACAGGTAGCAAAAACGCGTTCCAAGATTGCGGCTGTAATTTTTAATATTTTTTCGAGATATTTGGCACACATATTCGTAATATAATAAAGAATGGCGGTACAGAGCCCAATTTGAAAAATATATTAATGTGTGGAAATTGCTCTGTAATTAAATACAATATTAAAAAAACGAGCCTGTACCGCCATTAAGAAGAACAAAAAAATACACTTTCTTCAAATAAACTTTTTTATCCGATGCCTAGATTTTGTGTCATTTTGGAACTACTAAAATTTTTTATTTCATTAGTAGTTCCAAAATGACACAAAATCAAAGACCACAAAAAGTGTATTTTTTTGTTCTTCTTAATGGCGGTACAGGCTCGTTTTCTTAATATTGTATTTAATTACAGAGTAATTTCCACATATTAATATATTTTTCAAATTGGGCTCTGTACCGCCATTCTTTATTATATTACGAATACGTGTGCCAAATATCTCGAAAAATATTCAAAATTACAGCCGCAATCTTGGAACGCGTTTTCGCTACCTGTTGATCGCTACTGTTTCCTCTTAAGTAATATTTTTATCAAACTAACAGTAAGGACTCTTTAAATCACTCTCTAGACAAAGAATAATACGTTTAGTCCATTTACTCACTGTTTTGGCTCCGATTTTTAAAGAACCAAAGAAAAAAGTGATATTATGCTGATGTGTGCTTTTGTCCTGGGGGTGAGTTTCACCCTTTCTTGGTAGTGGAAAAACATACGTTCAAAATAAGTCCGGAAGTGGATAAACTGGTTAATTCTAAGCAACTTTTGTTCTATAGAGCTTTTTCACAGTCAAGTCAATTCTTTTGAGTTATTTGCGAGTGAATATGTTTATTTTTCAAGATAGACACGTTTTTAGACGGTTTTTCGCAAATGACTCAAAAAGTAAGTATTTTATCGAAAAAACATTCTTGGCAAAAATATAGCTTATAAAAAGTGGTGTATGTAGACCCAGCAGAAGCAACACTTTTCGGGGAAAACAATTCACAAACAACCACAACTTTTTAAAGTGTTTAAAAAAACTATATTTTTGTTTTTTAAAAAAGTTTCTAACACCAAAAGTAAGCAAATTACTCTCAAAATAAAGTTAAGCCCTTTTCTGGTAAACAAAAATCGTGAAAATCACCCCCTAATTAGCAACCCAAATGAAATTATTCGTTACCGCTTCAGAAGTTATTTTACTTATGTATTGTCTATATTATATGATCTGTAAGTTTCATGAATTTAAAGTGCTTATTTTTGAATAAATGTGGATTTAAAGTAAAACTTCTTTATTCCAAATAAGTTAAAAATCATTATCTAGTGATACCTACCAAAAATATCAAGAAAATAAAAAACGTAGGTTTTGCTTTTCTGAATATTTTTGATTTTTTGTTTTTATGTAAGACAAAAATTGGTTAAGATATGGCTGCTCAAAATTTGCATACACTGGTGATTAGCGACTCGTTCAAGCCCTTTCAACTAAAACCCTTTCAACTACAACTCTTTCAAAAATAAGCACCTTGAATCGATGAAACTTACAGATCATATATAAAAAATAAATTAGTAAATTAACTGTAACTTGTGAAGCGGTATCGATTAATTTCATTTGGGATGCTAATTAAGGGGTGAACTCTGCTTCTATTGAGACTACAGACCTTACTATATACACCGTTTTCCCTTTTTTAAAAGCTATATTTTTTCTAAGAATGTTTTTCGATAAAATACCTACTTTTTGAGTTATGTGCGAAAAACCGTCTAAAAACGTGTTTTTTTTTTTGTTGAAAAATGAACATGTTTACTCGCAGATAACTCGAAAAGTATTGACTTAGTGAAAAAACTCTATAGAACAAAAGTTGCTTAGAACTAATCAGTTTATCCACTTCCGGACTTACATATTTTGAACGTATATTTTTTCACCCCCGAGAAGGAGTGACACTCGCCCCCCAGCACAAAAGCACACATCGACACAATATTTTTTTTCTTTGACTTGGTAGCTACGTGTATGCCCACATCAATCGAAGAGATTCTTTAAAATCAGGAGGTTTTGCAATATTTTACTTTGAATGAATGGGCTGGTATTACAATGTACTATTAATAAGTTAATACATAACTATACATATTTATTGTTACATTTTTCGTATGTAGATACTACATACTTACTACCAAAACATACATCTTGGTAAAATACATTTTTTACACTTTTTCACAATTCCTCTGATTAAGCGAAGCTTTACAATCGTGGCGAATAAGTTTGATGAGAAACAACTGATAGTGGCATGGACTTATAAAAGAATTTTATTTAACCGTTTTCATCAATTCAATTTTTTTATTACTACCTTCGGATCAGCGTCCTAACTACCGAGTAAAACGATATTCGGCTGGCGAAAGAGACTGTCACATCTCCATCTCTCCCCCATTCACGGGGGCTAATTACGGTAGTGTCAGCAGCACTCCCTCAGAGACTGTGGTCAAATGTCGCCTTCGCCCGTGCAACTTTAGCTCGAACTTAACATTGCAATTAATAAGCTTTCTGTCCTTGTCAAAGATCACATAACGAAACTTATTGTATTTCGGCAGGAACTTTAAGAGGATTTGCTTTGTACCGAAAGTTTGTTGATTTATAAGGCAAAACCTGCTTAGGAATGAATTACCGAAGTTGTTTCGACGTCGTGTCGTGTTGAAAGAGAATGATTCTTAATATTCCAAAATAAAAGCCTTGATACATTGATTCAAAATTTTCAAGTTATTCAAGACATTCAAGTCATATTCTCAAATTATTCTTGAAAATAATACAATGTCGTATAAATAAAAACACTGGAAGAAGGAATAGATTATAGTCAGTTTAGGTTCATAAACGGAACCAGAGAGGCGTTATTTGCATTTAATATGTTAGCTCAAAGATGCATGGACATGAATGTGGATGTGCATGTTTGTTACGTTGATTTTGAGAAAGCATTTGTTAAAGTAAGACATGAAAAATTGGTCCAAATTCAAAAGACAAAAAACATAGACAAAAGGGACTTACGAATATTAACAAACCTTTACTGGAATCAAAGACCACAATTGTAATAGATAAAATATACGTATTTTGTTATAGTTCTCATTCATATAAAGAAATACCAAACATGTATCAATAACAAGACCGAAATCAAGGAGGTAGACGCTTAGACAGAACGTGTATGTGAAGGAGATTGATGTTAGTATGACCCAAGATAGAAACTTATGGAGAAATCTATGGAAAAATTATTAGAGAAGTGAAATAATTATTCACAAAGGAATAAATGCACACGAAATAATGATGATTGTAAAGTTGTGTGTGTATGTGTGTGTGTGTTTTGTGTTTTATTGGCACTGGTTTTTACAACCAACTGGCCAGTCAATTTCATAATGATTTTTTTTTATACTATAACTTATCAACTTATCACTAACTCAAGGGAGTAATGTGAGTAGAGTGTATTGTTACTTTACAAAGTCTACGTCATTGTCTTTGCAAAGAGACGCTAATTGTATCCGAACGTCTGCAGTCCCTCCGGTGATTAAAAATTTGATTGTAAATTTGAATTGACTTTAATAATACTAGTATTATAGAAAACAAATTTGAAATTTGACGTTAAATAAGTAGGATACTCTTTCATACAGTTGAGTCCGGGAATCTTTACCCGTGCGTCATCATTTAAAGCATACGAAATAAGTCGATGATAAGTCGGAAATTAAAATTTACTAAACGCAACAGCAAGGCACTTACTGTCACTTGCTGTTGCGTTTAGTAAATTTCAATTTCCGACTTATCATCGACTTATTTCGTATGCTTTAAATTAATGCTGACGCACGGGTAAAGATTCCTGGACTCGACTGTAGTTAATGTATTAAGATTGAGATAATATCTATGGAATCGTTTTAAACAATTAAAAATGAAACTTCGTGGGCATATATTATCACAATTCCGACTGAACCGATAATAACTGGGTCAGATAAGAAACAAATCAATTAATTATTAATTTTGAAATGAAAACTAATTCTACCTAATTGCTTTTGACCACAACTTGATATTTTATATTGTTTCCGAGATATTCATCGATAAGATCTCTTAACAGTTTTAGAAAAAGCAGTTTGCGTTTTTTATTTGCCACTCTGCGGTGAGGCGAGATTAGTAATATCGTTGACAATTTGGTATTTGTTTTTAAAATCCATATATTTGGAAAACGAATGAACAAAAAAAATAAATTTGTAATATAAAATAACAAAATAGGTTCTTGTTCTTCATGTACCATGTCCTTTCAGAACCTTGGTTACATCATAGCTATCTTAACACTTTGGCTCCCGTATGAATCACCGGTGATACATCAGCTTCAGTCGCTGTTATACCGGTATAAATTTGCATAGACTTCTGTCTGGTACTAAGCACACTGCGGTTATAAATTTATTATCCGACTCATAGGTGTCGCTCTGGACGACTTAAATATGGTACCGGAATAACTTTTAGGCGGGATTTGCTTGTGATCGCCGGTGATTCACATGGTATATAATTTTTTTTTAATATCCCATTTATTTACAATCTGTAATAATGATTACAATAAGTAAATTACACACACCGGCAAAATTAGCCGAACACCTTAAAAATGGGACATGTTTGATGTCTTGAATTTCCTAAACCATTAGACTTTCTTAACATTTGCCTTTTCGATTCATTTACTTATGTGGGATAATAAAAAAGTTATGTGCGTTAACAACTATCCACGTTTTTCATCAATAAATCCTCATAGTAGGGGAGGAAAGTATGCTAAAGGGCCTAGCCGGGTAAGATGGTGAAAAGTGCCCCCAGCTCGATTTAAATTCCATATAGGCCAATTTTTAGCACATATAGAGGAACTCACTTTCTGAAATTTTTAGCCCCCTAGGTGGTCACGTGACCCCCCTAGAGCCTAATTAGGCTTTTTATGTTTTTATTTTTTATCTCAGGCGCATCAAGAGCTAGCCAAAAACTTTATTAAAAAAAGTTGTAAGTTCGAAAAAGATCTATAAGAAAAAATTTTTTTTTAATTTTTTGGCGGGAAATTTGAATTTTTAGAACAATTTTAAACTTTTAAATGACTCTGAAAAAAAAACTAAGACACTCGTTTTTACGAAAATTAATTATAATGTGTATTTTTGCACAATCTTTCACCCTGAATTTTTTCAGACTTTTAAAATTGTTGAAACGTACCTTTAAAAATAAAAAACCGCATTTTTTCAGTTTTTTTTTCGTATTTTGAAACAATTTTATACATATTTTTCAAAAAAGGTAACACTGTCACTAGAATAGGTAAAAAACTGAAAAATAATTGGGGTTTGCTTAATAAAAATTTTTTGTAAAGCCATCCATTTTCAAAATACAGGGCGTTGAAGAAAACAAAAATTTTACACATTGTTTACGATTTTGCTGAAACTACTGGCAACATTGTAATAAAACTTGGCGGGATTTAAGAGCTGGTTATTGTGCATATTTTGACATACAATTAATGATTTGATATTCATCATTGGCTCGCATAGGGGTAATGGTCTGAACTTTTTAAAGAATAAAGATAGTACGCCACTGACATATTTCAAATTAACAATCGTTTTTTAATTTCTCGTTCAGTTTGTGACAAAAAATGTATCTTCTTATTTTTTCATACGACGCGCCATTTTTATTCAAAAAATAAAAGATCTTAACCCTTACAAAGTATTCGAACTTCTAGTAGTTTCTACATCTACATACATAATAAACTCATACATCCATTATCAAAATTAATTCGAATACTTTGGAAGCGTTAAGATATTTTATTTTTTGCAGCAAAACAGCGCGTCGTATGAAAAAATGAGAAGATAGATTTTTTATTGCAAATTGAACGAGGAATTCAAAAATGATTGTTAATTTGAAATATGTCAGTGGCGTACTATCTTTTTTTCTTTGAAAAGTTCAGACCATTACCCCTATGCGCGCCAATGATGAATATTAAATCCTAAGTTGTATTATTACAATTACTATTGCAAGTTTGCAATGTACTATTACAAGTTTTATTACAATGTTGCCAGTAGTTTCGGCAAAATCGTAAAAAATATGTAAAATTTTGTTTTCTTCAACGCCCTGTATCTTGAAAATGGATGGCGTTACAAAAAATTTTTATGAATCAAATCCCAATTATTTTTCAGTTTTTTACCTATTCTAGTGACGGTGTTAAATTTTTTGAAAAATATGTATAAAATTGTATCAAAAAAACGAAAAACCGAAAAAATGCGGTTTTTTATTTTTAAAGGTACGTTTCACCAATTTTAAAAATCTGAAAAAATTCAGGGTGAAAGATTGTGCAAAAATACACATTATAATTAATTTTCGTAAAAACGAGTGTCTTAGTTTTTTTTTCAGATTTATTTAAAAGTTTAAAATTGTTCTAAAAATTCGAATTTCCCGCCAAAAAAATAAAAAAAAATTTTTCATATAGATCTTTTTGAAACTTACAACTTTTTTAAATAAAGTTTTTGGCTAGAATGCGGCTGAGATAAAAAATAAAAACATAAAAAGCCTAATTAGGCTCTAGGGGGGTCACGTGACCACCTAGGGGGCTAAAAATTTCAGAAAGTGAGTTCCTCTATATGTGCTAAAAAGTGGCCTATATGGAATTTAGATTGGGTTGGGGGCACTTTTCACCATCTTACCCGGCTAGGCCCTTTGCAGTTACTCGAGCGTTATGGGGACCTATTGGATTGTGAAGAGTACGTGCTAAAACTAGAAAAAGGTTAAGTTAAGTTTTCCATATGGTGGGGGACTTCATAATTTTTAATTTAATTTTCCATTTGAAACAATCGTTCTTTTCCGATTATAGCGCGATCTATCCATAATTCGAAAAAAGGTGTAGAATAAAAGTTGCTTCTTTTTACGTAAAGAATCCAAATCTGCAATAAAAATTGAGGGCTCCTATTTAAGATTTTAAATTAAATCTCCCACTCCCACCTCCGTGGGGACTCGTGTTTGGTGCCATTCGATAGATTTTTCAAAAATATTGAATACGTGTATTTTGCAGTTTTTCGATCTGATGTTCATTTTTCGTGGATGTTGTATATAAAATTTGTAAAAAACATGCAAAAATAAATACTGAATATTACAATGCATGTGCGCTCAGCGTTTGACATTAATACCCCCTTCGAAGCTAGTTCAGCTGAAATCCACATCGCTCATTAATCTATTTATTTAATACATCTATTGAATTACTTTAGGCTTGTTTATTATACTAAGCAGATAATGATGGTAGGGGAACCCAAGCGGGGATTTTTGCAGTTACTCGAGCGCGTCAGATTATCACATTGGGGAGAAACCTTGTACCCTGTAAATGTAGCTGTACCATATATTGGTTCTTAAAACCGGGGAATTCATTAAGGGGGGACCGAAAAAAAAAGTATATTCTTAGAAAAGCTCGAAATCGTCAGATTAAGATAAGGTAAGTTAAGTACATGCAAAATAGTGTACATTTCAAAAATCTGACGATTTGAGCAGGGCGTAAGAAAATGGGTGAGTCACAAAGTTTCACAAAAAAAGCGAATATTTCGCGAAATAAACGTCAGATCGAAAAACTAAAAAATACGTGGGGATTTCAATATTTTTCAAAAATCTATCGAATAATACTAAACACGTCACCCCACGGAGAGGAGTGGGGGTAAATTAAAAATTTTAAATACGATATTTCGCGAAATGAACATCAGATCGTAAAACTGCGAAATACACGTATTCAATATTTTTCAAAAATCTATCGAATGGCACTAAACACGTCCCCCCACGGAGGTGGGGTGGGGGTTACTTTAAAATCTTAAATAGGAGCCCCCAATTTTTATTGCAGATTTAGATTCTTGACATAAAGATAAGCAACTTTTATTCGCAACATTTTTTCCAATTATGGATAGATGGCGTTATAATCGGAAAAAGCGATTGTTGGAAATGGAAAATTAAATTAAAAAATGAAGAGTCCCACACTTTATGAAAAACTTAACTTAACTTTTTTTGGTTTTAGCACCCACTTTTCACAATCCCATAGGTCCCCATAACGCTCGAGTAACTGCAAATTTAGCATACTTTCCTCCCCTAGTATGAGGATTTATTGATGAAAAACAGGGCTAGTTGTTAAAGCCCAAAACTTATTTATTTTCCAAAATAAGCAAATGATTCAAAAAAGAAAATGCTAAGAAAGCCTAAGGCTATAATTGAGTTTTAATTTCAATATTTTATATTATATGCTAGAAAATTCCACAGGGTGTTCCAAACTTTAAGAAGAAAACACAGTATGACTGGTACACCCGGTATAAAATGATATTTACCTATCTAGCAACAATATTATTACACCGATATTCTTAAATAACAAGGCTATAACATACTAAAAGAATCACTGAAATCGGACAACAGGTTTAGGAAATTCGAGACATCAAACATGTTCCATTTTTAAGGTGTTCGGCTAATTTTGTTGGTGTGTGTATTTAAAAATTAAAAGAGACTTACAGGAGACTTACAGTGACAATATCCTATGAAATCATAATTTTAGTACTTAACAAAAATTATTTGTGACTCTAATAATAAATAAATTTTAAAATTTTTAAAATAAAATTTTAAATTTTAAATTTTCAAAAATATTTTATTTATTAGAGTTTTATTTGTAGGGTATATAAATGAATCAGAAATGTATAGTTTTCATATTTTTCATATCGTACCCTTCTGATTTGTTTAAAGGGGACATTTTTGAACAGTAATCCGCAAAGAAACCGAATCAGAAAACTTTTCATACCGGGGCGGCCTCACAGCATGGACTAAATAATTGCCCAAATGCTCCGGCGCTATGTTTGGAATGTTTTCAAAAAAGGCACTAAGATATTATTTTTTATCTGTTAAAATATATCGTTTTTTCTGTTACTTTTTATAATATAATATTCAGCAAACAATTCGTGATTGTTTTAATAATAGTCGTCAAATCTTGCTTTTTTCTTATTACTTTTGCAACTTAACTAAAATGAATAATTCTTGATGCCCACTTGTCCGACATGCTATTAGGTTCACTTACATCCCATCGGCACACTCTGCCCGATTTTATATACCAACGTTATTAATGGTCATTTAAACGATACTCTGCATGGTATCACCGGTGATACACATGGTCCAGAAATACACCAAGGAGGCTGATCACCGGTGATACATATGGTACCACAACGCAGAATCATCACAGTATCATTAGTAGCCAAAGTGTTAATTTTATTCCCTGCCACCCTAAATAACATGCTTGTATTAACACCATAACAATCTCGCAAGTTCTTCAACCATGAAGTTCTTCTTCGCCCTGGACTGCGTATGCGTACTATTTTCCCTTGCATAATATTTTGTAGCAACCTATATTTGGGACCTCTCATTCTTCTTCTTCTTCTGTCCGGTGTGGACGTTGGCTATCATCATAGCAATTTTAATTTTGTTTGCGGCGTTTCTAAATAACTCAATCGACGTTAGTCCAAACCATTGGCGTAAGTTTTGAAGCCATGAGCGTCTTCTTCTTCCGGGTCCGCGTTTGTTCTCTATTTTACCCCGTATTATCAGTTGCAGTATCCGATATTTATCATGTCTCATAACATGACTGACGTATTCAAGTTTCCGTTTCCGTTTTGAAAAGAGCTTGGAAAAGTTAAAAATACAATCTTTATGTGTTGACTTCCAGGAATTCATTGACATATATCTGATATATGTCAAAGTCTCTGTTTTTAATGTTTGAATCATACACATTAATCCTGAACACTGAGTTGTCTGAAAGTTTCTCCTAGATAAAAATTATTCCATTCCCGAGCTGGGTCGGGTACTGATAAATTGTACTCGGGTAAAGAATACCGGGTACTTTTCATATTTGAGGAATGAGTACAGAGTACCGAGTACATTGCTCAAGAAAAGTACTCATAGTGCAATACTCAAGTACAATTACTCCAATTTCTCGGGTACTTATTTCGAGTACATTCGAATATAGAACCCGAGAGAAGGTAATAATTATCTCTAAACATATTTATGAGCCATGAAAACATAAATTAACGTGCAATTTCAACTGAAATAAAAAAATAAGAATTTTAAAAATTAATCATCGATTAATAATCAGTATAACACTACTCACACTCACTGATTAATTTTATTGGCTTTTTAGATAACTAATTTTTCAAAAATTTCATCAGCTAGAGCTTTTCTTCGAGGGCTATTAATTATTGCATCATAAGAGTATAGGCGTTCCACAGGCGCAGAAGAAGGCAAACATGTATTATATCTTAGGAAAACTTTTTTAATTATAGGAAACTCATTTAAAGAACTCAAACAACTTTTTTTGCCGTCTAGATAATAATTATCAAATTACAGAATCGGGTCATGACATGAGTCAATTGTTTCAATGTTTATAATCACTGTTTCGAAACATTACAGTGAGTTGATTCAAACGATTCGAAACATTCAAATGAATCATTTCGCCCATCACTAGTTTTTGCGTGTTGCTATTAATTTGCTCTCCCACATGCAGCGACAAGTTTAGACTTGCAAAAAGTACTCGGAAAATGTACTCGTATAATAAATGCGGGTACCGGGTATTTTAGTCCATATGCTACGGGTACGAGTACCGAGTACATTATTAAAAATGTACTCGGGTACTGGCTACTGAGTACCCAAAATGTACTTAGGGTGCAAAATTCGGGTACCTACTTGTACCCGGGTATTGCCCAGCTCTGCGAGGATATTGTACATATTATAAATTTAATTCTTTCATCTCTCATAATATTATGTATTGTTGAGTTTGGGTTTGGAAAGAATAGATCCCAGTGTATTAGCTGTTTTAAATGTTGTTATGACGTTGTATTTGTTTCCTATCCTTTTTAATTTTTCTGATAAACCTTTTATTTATTGTATTGTTGTCATCTTCAAATGTCTTCTTGTAATCTTGTGATTTCTGGATCGTTTTATTGTTATAGATCATATATTTCTTATCTAATCATACTTTCGCACGTTCTTGTATGTTTCCAAGTTATTATCTTAGTTGCTCAGATATATTAATCATTTTCTTTACAAATTATTAATCTTACTTTTAAAATACAATCTTAATACCGGTGCAGTAAAAAAGGCAATATTCTGCTTTTGGTGACTGTTGTCTATCTTTTGTTTACAAAAAAATAATCATTAGTGTTAAAAAGTAAACTATAATCCTAATATAATATGTCTACAAATTAGATTTTACTTGGAAAAACGATAACATTTCTTACCTGCCACTTTTTGGTACTCTTTTAGAATTCTTTGTAAAAATATCAAGGCCAGCTTATTTTAGAAACGCATAAACTAATGATTTGATGATTTGATTGTCACTGTCTGTCCAAGATAACCAAAGAAATATTAATAAATTTTATTATTTCTTAAACTAATAAAATGTATGGACGAGAGTAGTATTAATACGTTATAAATTCAGGAGGATGATGTTGAAGAACTGTTACCAGAGATAACAGAGATAAGATGTGATTGGATATAGGAACAAGTTATTTGTTTTTATCTGATTTGATAAGAGTAATAAAGGAGAAAAAACTCTATAACAAGAAAAAATAAGAACTAAAAAAGGGTTAAATGGGAGGAAAACAACTTAACAAAATCTCCTGTGCAGATGATGCAATACTAATATCTTAAAGTGAAAAAAGGACAAAAGACATGGTTATAACAGCAAATCCAATAAGATGTAAATTAGAGCTGGAGGCTCAGAAAATAGAACAAGTGATGGAGTTTAATTATCTTGGCATCATACTATCTCTAATAGCTACTAAAAGTTTAAAACAGAAGTGGCAGATGAAGTGAATAGAGCAAACAGAGCCGCAGGTTGCCTGAATATCAATATGGATAATATCAGTAGCGTACTGATAGATCAGCGGGCCCTGGTTCCAGTTGGGATGCGGGCCCCCGCCCAAAACATTAAATATAAGTCATCATAAAATCATTATATTATCATAAATTATATAATAAAATTTATCATAAAATCTCAAGCTAATTTATAGTCCACTTACTCACGGTTTTTGCTGTAAATTTTAAAGAACTCTTCGGATTGCGATGTTGGCATATACATATCTAACATGTCAAACAAAAAAAAATTGATACCTATTATGCCGATGTGCGCTTCTGCCCTAGGGGTGTTTCACCCCTTCTCGCTTGAAAAACATACGTTCAAGATAAGTCCGGAATTGGATAAACTTACTAATTCTAAGCAACCTTTAAGTTCCATAGAGATTTTCACTAAGTCAATACTTTTCGAGTTATTTGTGAGTGAATATGTTCATTTTTCAAAAAAAAAATACGTTTTGAGACGGTTTCTCGCCAATACCTCAAAAAGTAAGTAGGTTATCAAAAAAAATATTCTTAGTAAAAATATAGCTTATAAAAAAGTGAAAAATATGGTGTATATACGAAGTCTTTAAATCCAGTAGGTCATGAAATGTAGGTTCTTATTCGTCAAATTCCAAATCGAATATTTTAACGTGAAATAACCAAAAATAAAACACTTTTCGAGGAAAAGTTATCACAAGTTTTTAAAAAAGTTATATTTTTGTTATTTTTTAGTTTCTAGCATCAATATTCAATATTAACTATGTAACGCTCAAAATAAAATTGGATACTTTTTTTTCGGTAAAAAAATCGTAAAAATTACACCTTAATTATTAGCATCCAAAATGAAATTAATCGTTACCGCTTCAAGATACTTGACTTATGTATTGCTTATATATGATCTGTAAGTTTTACCGCTTCAAAGTGCTCATTTTTGAAAACAATTTGGTTTTAAATTAAAAAAAAATTTATAATTTTGAAATTTTTTTTCAAAATATCTTACTAAGTACAACCTGCCATATCCGGACCTGTCATATCCGGACCTCCCCATATCTACCGATATCGGATCTACCGAAACCTACCGAGAAAGGTAGTCCTGCTGTTGGACAACGCACTAAAAGGAGAAGTAAAAGATGGCGAAATAATGTATTATAGAATCTATAAAACGTGTCTATCGACAAAAGTTATTGACGGCGTTGATTACTGAAATGTATGAAGGAGAAAACGTTTCAGAGACTGTAAAAGAAGTAGTGGTCTTGATATCCGGATTTTTTCATATCCGGATCGGTCTGTCGCCACATTGATCCGGATATGGCAGGTTTGACTGTAATTATTAGTGATACCAAAAATCTCAACTAGTATAAAAAATATAAGTTTCTATTGTGAATATTTTGGACTTTTTTTTTTCTGAAGACAAAAATTGGTTATAAGACATGTCTGTTGTCATACACTCGTGAGTAATGACTCGTTTAATCCCATTTGACTACAGCCTTTTAAAAAATAAGCACTTTGAACCAACGAATCTTACATATCTTATAATAAGGAAAGTAATTTTTTGTCAAGCGGTAACGGTTAATATCTTTTTGGGTGCTAACTAGAAAGTGATTTTCACGATTTTTTACCAACCAAAAAAACGGTACCAACATTATTTTAATCGAAATTTATTTACTTTTGATGTTAGAAACTTAAAAAAACAATAGACCATTAAAACAGTAAACTAATATTAATTCTATTGTTTTTCATACTGACATGGCTGATCACGATCACTTTACGCCAGCCATTTCTATAAATAATAAAACTCAAAAATTTTCTACGTCCAAATCTCCAGTCATATTAAAAACGTTAATATCGGAAAACTAACACAGCTTTTAAAAAATGAACATTGGGATGAAATTTATATCAACAAAATAGATTCTCAAATTGCATATGACACATTTATAAATAAGTTAAATAATTACATACAAACCTCTAGGTAGATAAAACTCTTAAATAAAAAACAATATAAAAAAGCCTTGGATAACGGTGGGGTTGATATCTTTTATCAAACGACTAGATTTTCTTAAAAAGAAATTAGTGTCTTACAACAAGGAACCTTACAACAGTATTGTACACTGTATTTCAATAAATTTTGTTTTCAAATTTTTTGAGGAATAGGAATTCTTCGTTTTTATTTATAAGTACCTACACAAAAATTAAAATCTATTAAGCAGTTACATTTCCTATGTGTGTACTTGTGTAGTTTAAAATGTCCCCATCAAATTAGAAACAAAAGAAGCAAAAAGCGCGTTAAAGCTGACCCGTGCGGGGCCGGGGCCCTGGTTCATGCCCTGGAACCATGCTCAGTACGCCACTGGATAATATGGAGAACTAAAAACATCGGAAAAGAAATGAAAGGTAGAATTTACAAAACAGTTATCAGAACAATAATGACATACGCGGTAGAAACACGACTTGACACAGAGAGGACAAAAGGTTAATCGAAACAACGGAGATGAAAATCTTTCGAAAAATCGATGGTAAGACATTATGGGACAGAGCTGAGCTAGGAGTGCAGATATAAAACGGAGATACAACGTGGAGAACATTAATAACTGGTTAAGAAATATATACAAAGAAGAAGAACAAGAAATTATTAATTGCAGGAAATTTTTATTAGTTTATAGCTCATTATCTCTTCGTATTATAAATTCCTCTACCATTCATCTACATGTATCCTGGTTTTTCTTTTAACCTTATCTACATCTATAAGTATGTCGGTGTAGTTATCGTTGATAGTTTTTAATAATTGAAGGTGGTGTTCTTCTTCCCTTTGTGCCATACCTACTTTATGTTGATTGTGTATCATTATAAGTACACAAAGATATACGGGATCTACAGTTTAATGTCGAACCAAGTGTCAAAGCGTTACATAATCTTCGTCTCTACAATTCGTGGTGAGTTTGGTCTCGTCCACAATTCGGCTCGAGTCTTCTTATTTCTTCACCACATATCCCCACTGACTGATCTACACAGCACCCTCTACGATTTGCAGCTATCAAATTCTTGGTCTACGTGTCCTCTTTATCCCTTCCATTCTACCGTACAAAATTTTCATCTGAAGTCTCTTCTGTGACATTCTTTCCATATGCCCAATAAACGTCAGTCTATTCGACTTACAAACTTAACTATGTCCTCCCTTTTTATCAACTGTTGAAGTTTAAAATTGCTTCCAATTTTCCAGACAATGCCTTTCCCCACCCGTTTGTACAATGTACAGTGTACATCCTTCGAAGTATTTTTTCTTTCAAACATTGGAAGGGAGGACTCGCCTACCTATGTCATGCAGTAGATTTCAGCAACAATGATAACAACTGTTTGGTACAACCTCATTTTAGCATCCAATTAGAGTACATGCCATTATTCTAAGTATAATTTTCTGAAAGTATAGGAGGATTTTTCCGTAGCGAACCAATTTCGCAATAACCTGTTTCCCTGCGTGAGAAAATATAAAGACGTCGGGATGTTTTCACTGTACTATGTTTAAAGTTCCGTATTGCTTTTATCTCATGTTTCCATGTTTGTAACAGTACTGAATTATAGTTTGTCTTATACTCCAACATACAAAAATAAAACTAATGTGCGATATTGATTGTGATCAATCACAATGTTACTCTTTGGATGTTCTCTGAATAACTTTAATGTCCAATTTAAGTATAATTTATTTTGAAATCTACTAATCTTGAAAGGTATCTGGATTTTGCTAATTTATACTTTCCGCACAACCTCGATTGGGTGTCCCATAGCGAGGCTGTGTGTGGTTCCACTAACCAATTTCTTGGTTTATCACTTAATGCTATAGAATTACGTGAATTAGTCATCTGGCATAGGTAGCGCCATAAATCTTTGATGTTTAGGAATATATTTACCGGTTATACCACTAAAAAAGACGCCGGTGTCATTTGTGGGTGACATGGTGATAAAGGTATAAGATTCCTCAATCCTCATGTGGTCATATGAAATATTTGTAGAAACAACTATCTTTATTTACAGTAAGACATCCGAATATAGGTCAACGTTCACCTATGTGTTTACCGGATGAAACATTTTTTTTTATTAAATTTCATGCATAGACAAATAAGTTTTGCATGGCTTGCCTATCAAAATAAAATATGTTCATAACTATCCTTAAGCGGGGCGAAAGGTTTGTGATTTTTGTGAATTTGTTTGAAAGTATGGTTGAATTATTTTTTTTAAATCAATCAAACCTACTCAGTACAATTCAAACAATATTCAAAAAAAAAAAAATTTTGTGTCAACGGTGGCAAATTTTTACACACTTAAAAAATGGATTTTGTGGTGGACATCATAACTCATCATTGGATCATGTCAAATAAAAAATTCAAAAAGATTTTATTAGCTTGTGAGTTTCTCGAGGTAACTTTGTCGAGTTTTTCGTTTTAACGATTTTTGACTTTTTGGTGTCACTCAGAATTCAAAACAACGAAATTTCTTGCAAAAAAGGCGAAAATCAACATATCATTTACTATTGTTAAACAAAAATAACCATAAAATAACAAATATCTCGACAGCAAGAAAATACATATTATATACAAAATTTCAGGTGGATCAGTCAAGTAGTTTTTGAGTTACAATGTTCACCGCCTTTGAAAAAAGCAGTTTTGAGAAAAACGCGTTTAAAGTTTCGTCAACTTTTATTTTAAATTTCTTTTTGCCTGTCAAACTGTAAAGTAATGCAGACCGAAATATGTTTTTGAATCGCGGAGTAATATACAAAAGAGAATGGGAATAGCTGTTGAACGTTTCTCACTACGCTCAAGCGTGCTTCGCCCAACGAACATTGAATTGAACATTTAGTTTAAGCCAAAACAGGTTTTAATTAGTCAAATAAACATTTTTTTCTGTTTTGTATCAGGAGTAAAATGTATTTTTGTATTAAACAAATTACGTAGATACATAATTCAAAAATTTTGATATTTTTTGACCACCTTGTATATCTAATTATATTTTTCCACTCTTCTCGGTTCAGTGCTAATCCTGTCCATCTGGTCCCTGTGTATCTTTTTAGATCATCCGACCATCTCATCTGTGGTGTGCCCTTTCCTCTTTTATGGTCCCAAGGTCTCCCGTGGGTTATCGCCTCATTCCATCTTCCTTCTCTTTGTCTGCTGTTATGTCCTGCAAATTTCCATTTGAGTGTAGCTGCATGTTTGTTTACATCTTTCACTTTGGTTTTATTTCTGATCCATGTATTTTTCTTTTTATCACTTAGCTTGATACCCAGCATCTGCGTTTCCATTGCCTTTTGAGTCTTGGCTTTTTTTTTATATATTCCTTTTGTGAAGGTCCCTGTCTGTGCTCCATATGTAAGTACTAGTAGGACACATTGATCATATACTTTTGTGCGGAGGTATTGGGCGTATTTCTGGTTTTTCAGGATATATGCATTACTAAATAGAGAATTGAATACCCTTTCAAATGAGCTAGCACACGATCACTATAGCCATTTAAAAAATCATCGATTACGTCATCACGCCCAGATGAATAACGTCACTATTATATGCAAAAAAAGTATAGTTTAAAAAAAATCGACCTGTTTCGGGATTTCTCTCAAAAATCGCCCATTCTCGAAAAAAAGAATTTATTCCATAATTTTTTCCCTTACTGTATATTATAATATTTTAAGTTAAGTTGTCATCTTATTAGGTTAGAGGTATCTTTACATTATATCCCTCTTCTACTACATATTTTTAAAGCTAGTTTCAATTCAATAACTTTTTAACAATTTCAGCTGTACTTCGGTATCATTTAATATATTTTCATACATTTCTTTGTTGTAAATTCAATAAAAAACGTTTTTATTTAACATATAGAGTAACATTATTTACCAGCTTAAGATAATATCATCAGAAAACATCTGAATCTAAACCTTTATATGCGTAAAATAAATTTCAACATTACGTTATTCTGGGAAACGATACAACAGCAAAACATTACTTGAAACTAATGCCGATCTGTCACGGGCTCTATACTTTTCACCCTCCATCCAACACAAAAACTCGATGAGAAGAATGTGAGATTGTTCGTCCTTTTTTACAAAATCAACTTTTAATTTTATAGAGATTACTGATTTTCACGCACCATCTTTACTGAACTGCTCTGTCAGATTACACAAAACGCTTGTTACAATAATGTTGCATTGTTATACTTTTATTTAAAATCTCGTGTTTTTGGATAGATCTTACCTTTGGCGGAACTATTCCACCAATTTTTTTTCAAAAACTTTTAGAAACTCACATAATATTAATACAAAGCTCAAAGTGTAACTAAAAAGTACTTATCTTAATTTTGGTTTTAAATATAAGAAAAAATGGAATAGAATATTATAAAATACATACATAGTATTATTTTATAAAAGAAGACTGCGTAGATCTATAATGGTCTTAATGGGAACGGAGCAAAATTTAAAATTTTGACGCATGTCAAAATTTTTAATGTGTTGTAGTCATTTTTTTTCGAATCCTGAGAAAACTAATAAATATTTTTGAAAAATTTAAACGCAGAATGAAAGATTACATTATTACCGAGGGCCGAAAGTCCCAGAAAACTTCTATAATGTTTATTTTAATAAGTTACAGGAGTGAAAATAAAAGAGAAAATTTAGAGTGATTTTCAATTGCACATATTTCATTCAAAAGAAACTTTTTATTTATTTTAAGGGACTTTCGGCCCTCGGTAATAATGTAATATTTCATTCTGCGTTTAAATTTTTAAAAAATACTTAATAGTTTTCTCAGGATTCGAAATTTCATTTAAAACACATCGAAAATTTTGACGTGCGTCAAAATTTTGCATTTTGCTCCGATCCCATTAAGGCCAAAATATTTATTCCGAGTCATTGATGTTTTTATATTTTAATCAAAAACTTTTAAAAAGTAAAATTTAATTTAATTTTTAAATTGTTGTGTAGAGAAGCTTTATGATTCCCTTTTGTTCAAATAAAATAGCTATTTGTATAACAAGGGAGGAAAGTGCTACTTTTCCTCCCGAGAATGAAGTTTACTGCCCGACGCGTAGCGGAGGGAGGAAAAGGCACTTTACTCCCATGTTATACATATGGTTTTTCCACCTTCCTCAAATTAATAACAAGTCATTTTTCATTTTTTTAAATTTATTTATGTAACTAACCAACAAAATTTATTAAAACTAAAACTAACGAGTAGGTACAATATAACTGTCAACTGTCAAATATGTCAAATTATTAATGTAAACATTGTTAAATCAAAATAACAAATTACTGTTTTTTACCATTCTGCAAAATACAGGGTGTTTTATAAATAAGCGTTAAAATGTGTAGATACTTACGTAATAGAAAATAGATATTGTACAGGGCGTCAATAAGTTATATTTCATGAATGAAATACTATGACGTCACTTTTACTTTTCCTCCCTAGGGAGGAAAAGTACAACTTTGCTCCCTATAATCAGTTCCGGAAAAGTATACTTTCGGTAGAGGTAGGTGGAAAAATATTTTTTCTGCCATTATGTGTGCTCATCCGAAAAGTTATAGGCCGTGCTTGTGTTTATTGACGTTTAAAAAGTATTTGACACCATGTATGCAACTTTAGATCTTAGGCAATGCCGGATATAGTACAGATACACCCGTTTGGTACATCGTATGAAACTTTTACATACAAAAGGGGGTAAGAGAGAGTGATACATTATCCTCAAAACTATTAATTTAATGATGTTTTATAATAGGTTTTTAAGACTCTGGTCACTCTAGATTGGTATATAATAAGCACCGATGCTTGGAATACCGAACTCAAAACCGCGTAACAAAAATATGTACATGCATCCCAAAAAGAAAAAAAGTACCAGACATAATCATTCGAATTATGACACTAAATGGAAGGGCATGGGTATGATATGTTGTTGGATTCTAAGACGACAAGAGATATTTAAAGAGAAAGGTAGACCATAAACATTTTGGACCGACAAATTAAAAAGAGTAGAGGAAGACTGGAGTAGAAGAGCTCAAAGCAGCTCAGTGGGGCAGTTTAGTGAAGAGCTATGTCTAGCAGTGAACTCTGGAAGATCTAAAACACTTAACCCATTCGCGGATACGACTATATGTGCAGACAATTACAGAGAGAAATTACTGTCTGCATATAAGCTGTCGTGTACTCGAATGGATTAATTAAAATAATGTTTCTTTTAAGGTACGTATCCATACGGTGGTGCTCGCCGCTCGGCGCTCACCCTCTTCGATTCAACCGGTTTGCGGTTTATATGTAGGGGAGCGCATGCCGTATCCATTTGAGCAGCTACACCGAGCACGGAGCACCCACGTATGGATACGTACCTTTAGAGATATTAGATGTTTACACGTTAAAAAATCAATTTTGATAATTTTTTATAGCACTTGATAGTTTTTTATTTGCAGTAATAGTACGGGATCCCAGTCTAGGCCGACCTTCACTCATCTGCTTTCCGGATGAAACATTTTCTTGTTAAATTTCTTACATAAATATGACTTGCATAGGTTGTCCATCAAAGTCTTGTCATAACTATCCTTAAGAGGGGGGCGTAGGGTTTGAAATCGACATTTCAAGCACATTTTTGTGATTTTTTTGGAAGTGTGGTAGAATTATTTTATTTCTAAATTAAATAAGCATATTCAATACAATTCATAGAATAGTCAAAAAAAAAAATTCAAGGAAAAATATTGAAAAATAAGAACACGGTGGCAAATTTTTAAAGCCACCTCAAAAACAAAGGATTTTGCGGTGGACATCAGAACTCAACATTTTGAACAAAAAATTCAAAATATTTTATTAGCTTACGAGTTTGTCAAGGTAACGCTGTCGAGTTTTTTAGTTTTAACGATTTTTGACCTTTTGGTATAACTCCGAAGTCAAAACAACGAATTTTTTTATCAAAAGAGGGTGAAAATCAACATATTTATTATTTTTAAACAAAAAATGTCTTGACAGCGATACCTGACAAAATGTCTAAAGAAAATATATACAAAATTTCAGGTCCATCAGTCAAGTAGTTTTTGAGTTACACTGTCTACCACCTTTGAAAAAAGCAGTTTTGAGAAAAACGCGTTTAAAGTATTGTCCAATTTTATTTTCAATTTTTTTTGTCTGTCAAATCGTAAAGTGATGCACACCGACACCGGAATATGCTTTTGAATCGCGGAGTAGTTTTCAAAAAAAGAATGGGAACAGCTGTGGAGCGTTTGAGAGTATTGAGAGGATATAGTTCTTCCATTATACAGCGTGTCTACTTAAGTTGGAAACATATGGGAATCTTTTTTATTGTGCATTTTACGAAAAAAAGTTATTCTTTATAAAAAGTTCTGCATGCTCTAAAGCTTAAGATTCAATCATCAGATATCAAATTTTGTCAATATTATACGAGGTATGTCAAAAAATATGAACTTCGTTCAAGAGTAAAGTACCTTTATTTCTCCCAATATCGAAAATTCTTATTATGAAAAGTTGTTTGTAAATATAAACTAAGATTAAATATGCAATTACATGCTTCTAATTGGAAAAAAATATTTTCCAAATTTTTCTCAAATTGATTGATACTAACTTCGTTTTTATTTATTACACATACGATAACTCTTTTATTATTACTTTTATTACGAAAAAAAGATATTCTTCATAGAAAGCTCTGTATGTCCCTAGCATCGAAGAGATATCACATTTTATTAATTTTATACGAGGTATGTCAAAAAATATGAATTTCACTCAAGAGTAAAGTACCTTTATTTTTCACAATATTGAAAACGGTTATTAAAAAAGTTGTTTAGAATTAAAAACTATGTTTCAATATGCAATAACATCCTTCTAATTGAAATATTGTGAAATATAAAGGTACTATAATCTTAAGCGAATTTCATATTTTTTGACACACCTCGTATAAAATTAATAAAAGTTGATATACCATGGTTGTGTCTTAGATTTTAGACCATGCAAAGCTTTTTATGAAAAATAACTTTTTTTCGTAAAATGAATAATAAACGAGTTATCATATTTGTAATAATTAAAAACGATGTTGGGTATCCATAAATTTGAGAAATTTTTTTTTTCAATTAGAAGCATATAATTGCATATTTCATCTTAGTTTTTAATTCCAAACAACTTTTTATTACAAGAATTTTCGATATTGAGAGAAATAAAGGTACTTTACCCTTGACCGAAATTCATATTTTTTGACATACCTCGTATAATATTGAAAAAATTTGAAATCTGATGATTAAATCTTAGGTTTTGGAGCATGCAGAACTTTTTATAAAGAATAACTTTTTTTCGTAAAATTAATAATAAAAAAGTTTCCCATATGTTTCCAACTTAAGTAGACACGCTGTATATTTGCAGATGCATGAAATTATTCACGAATTACTTTTTATACTAGGTCTCTTTTTACTCACAGAAACTAGTATCGCAAAACTAAACCGCTTGTCCATAGAAACCACAATAAGTTAAACAAGGATAAACTAACTTATAAAATACGTCCACCGATAATAGCAATTTCCTAATTATTACATTGACAGTACATAATATCAATACATATTCTAGAGCTCGGGAAATATGCACTTAAAAAACTCTAAAATATGCATGCAAATATGCACAAAAAACAGTTGAAATATGCACTAAAATATGCTTTTATGCATTTATGCATATAAATAAAAAACGCAGTAATCTTTGTTTTGAAGGTATTTAATTATTCATTTTATGCCAATTGCCTTAGCTGTCGAAGCATTTAAGTTAAATAAAAATATTTATTTATTTTACGCAAAAGTCACAAAAAATATTTATGGAAATTTCTATTACCTACATCATTATATTCATTTATTCTTTATATTCATCATCATCATTCTGTATTATATTATTATTACAATTAAAACTATACAATATTAATTTTTTTTCTAAATTTTCTACAGAAAAACTGAGCCGTCTATCTGATAATATTTGTTTATACACGTAAAAACTTCTTTCTACTTCACATGAAGTTAAAGCAGCAAACTTAAAATATGGTATAATTAAGGGTTCTACCTATAAAATTAAATTATCTTCACATTTCCCATCTTAATAATATTATTTATTTTAATAATTTTTTTATATCCCTCATTTTTCTTTAACACCATGCAGAATTTTTGATACACTTTGTTGGTTTCCCCAAGGTATTTAATCTTTTCATTTAATGAGTAATCGATACTTTCAAAAGTTTGGCCTAATGAAATGTTTTGCTTTTCTAATTTAGTAATTGTTTTAGCAATAATTACAAAATTGGTTTGGATATGTGTCAAATTACTTTTTAATAACGGTTTTTTAAAAACATCCCTACATTTTTTATAGCATCTGAATTATCTACATCTAAACTACAAAAATATTACATCTCTAATTCACTCAAAATTATCGTTTATGGAATTTACAGAATTTAACCATGTTTCCCATCTAGTTATCAAAGGTTCAGGTGGTAAAGGCACATTAGGTACTATAATGTTATATTATTATATAAAACAATCTTTATACACCTGTACTCGCAGAAGGGCGTTTAAAAATATTTTTTTTATATTTGATACAAGAGTATTGACCATTGGAAATTCTGTCCTTACAGTTTCTCCTACTCTATTTAAAAATAACAAATTTGAAAAAAATACTTTTAAATGTTGTCCACTTTTGGTCATATGGCGCGACATCACTTAACAATAACAAAATTTTTTCACTAACAAAATGTGACTGCATATTATAGAGTCTCATTCGTCTCCTTTTTTCGTCGTCTCTTTGCCTCAAAATTGTAAAAGGCAGAGATTAAGGATGTTACCAGAAAGTGGTTTCACGAGAATTTTCAGATTTATTGTTTAGATCTGAGACTTCTTCATTTCTCTGTAAAATTTTTTCTGTTGTTATCGTTTGAGGTAAAGAAAAGTCTGAAAATATGCAATATTAATTAATGCATATGCACTTATAAAATTTATCCAAAATATGCAAATATGCACTTAATATGCATTTTGCATATTTCCCGAGCTCTACATATTACATATAATATCGACATACGTTTCGCTTAATGTTTTGATTTAACTTGTTTCCAAATGAATCATAACCAAAAATATAAATATGGAACAAATATATGTACTACTAAATGTATACTTTTACTTTGAAAGTATTCTTCTTCTTAACGTACCCTATCAAGTCCCCTTGACGTTGGCGATTAACATGGCGAAACTGTCTCTGTCCCGAGCTATTCTAAATAGTTGCTTTGCTTTCTTTATTCCTGTCCACTCCCTGATATTCTTCAACTAATAGGCCTGTTTTCTACCAATTCCTCTGCGTTTTTCGATTTTACCCATCATAATAAGTTGAAGAATATTATATCGGTCTGCCCTTACTACTTGTCCAAAATAGGCCATCTTTCTACATTTTAACATTTTATGTTATCAGCAGCTCACGAGGAGCATTTGCTCTCTTAAGGACTGCCGCATTTGTCAGCATAGCTATCCATGATATTTTTAGTGTACGTCTGTGCAGCCACATTTCAAAGGCCTCCAAATGATTAATGGTGGAACTTTTTGAAGTTATACTTCTTTATGCGCGATTGAGAGTAAAATTTCATAATACTGCGCGCAATCGCACACAGACAATATAAATATATCAGTGCAAGAAAAGGTGTGAAAAGAATATATTAGTGCTTTTATTAAATATATTTATTATAATTTTGGTGTCTTTAGATTTGTCTTCCTCAGGAGTAAGATGAGTATTATTAAAACATTTTATTGTATATTTATTATACTTCACTTGGTCTGTTTGGTGCCGTGAATTGTCATTAGGTACGTCCGAACCGATACAGACACAGTCCTCGTAGCGTATTTGGTATAGCATTCGGCCAGAGATCGAGAGGTCTTGAGTTCAAATTCGGAGCAATCATATACCTTTTTTTATTTTTTTTGAAAGCGGTAAGCACAAAATTAGTTTGGTGTTTAAAAAAAATTAAAACAAACTGTTTAAAGTATATTTATTTTTAAGAAATCATATAATAGAAGTATAACTTCTTACGTGCGTACAAAGTACACACACACATTCTTTTTTAATGTCCATGCTTCGACACCGTATAATAGTACTGACCAAATGTAATAGTTAATCATGCGTTTCGAAGTTGAAGTTGCAAGTTATCATTACAGAAGAATGACCTCATTTTTAAAAATGTTGTGCGGGCTATCCCGATTCTACATTTTATATCTTTATCTGGATCTAGTTGTTCAGTAATATGGCAACCATATTACTGAACTATTCAAACTGGGTACTTTTTGAATTATATGTCCATCAACATATAACCGTGAATCTTGATGTGCCAAACGGCTTAACACCATGTACCTTGTTTTTGAACAGTTTACGTTTAGGCCAAACTCTCTTGTCACTCTGTCAATGGCATTTAAAATTCATTGTAATCCATGCATGTCATCACTTAAATAACTGTATCGTCTGCGTATCTGATTATATTTATCAGAATTCCATTCACTTTTACGCTCCATTCCAAATTATACAGCTCTTATTTAAATATTCTATCTGAATATAAATTGAACAACAGTGGGGACAGTATACAACCCTGTCTGACCCCTCTTTGTATTTTAAATATTTCTGGGGATTTTCCATTTATGTTTGGCACTGTTTGTAAAACACTATCGCTGTTTGGCACCAGTATAATTTTTCTATAATTCGTACGACTTAACTATCAACTCTTTTATCCTTTAATATTTTAATTAATTAATTAATTTTT
Source organism: Diabrotica virgifera virgifera (assembly GCF_917563875.1). Classification (NCBI taxonomy): domain Eukaryota; kingdom Metazoa; phylum Arthropoda; class Insecta; order Coleoptera; family Chrysomelidae; genus Diabrotica; species Diabrotica virgifera. Next base: position 142,638,557 of record NC_065443.1, on the reverse strand, counting down.
TGATAATGTTTACTATTTTTTATTATTTTAAAATGTGTAAAACTTTTGGTGGAAATACTTATCAGAATCCCAAAGCACAAGTCTCTTATTTGAATCCGATCTGACATGCATAAAAACTATTAAAAAACAGACTATCGGCACTCCACAAAGGTTATGGTTGTTACCGGAAGTCCAATATTGGTCCCATGATTATGGGAGACCTGTAATTATGCTCGTACGGGCGGCTCAGATACTACCTTTAATTTTTGCCTTAATCTTGTTCTTTGTATGGAAACAATACTGATGAGACAATGTTTTGATATGTTACGGAAGACTGAGCTGAGCTAACAGGTACCGTTAATGTTTTACCGGACGGTAATAATTATAAAAAGAAGATATTTTTTATAATAAACGATGATTGACTATGGATTTTTAATGGTACCAAAATTTAAAAAACGAATAGAGTTATGTAAATATATAAGTACAACTTCTTGATGAACCGTCTACAATTGTTCATGAAAAGTATTTCAAGGGGTAACAAAAGCATATAATTGTTTATTGCACTTTTTCGCTGTGTACAGTCGCGGTCACTCAATAGGTTACATCTTCATTTTTATATTGTAATACTGTAAAATCGCAGTGGCATACGAATTTACTAAATGTCAAATTGATTTTCAAAAATTTCGCGCGCATTGAAAAATAAAATAAAAAGCTATTAAGCGCGTCCTAAATGCCTACAGGCATTTAGGAATGAAGTGCAAAACCAAGAGCAATTGCCAAACTCAATAATTTTAACTTAATTTTATTCAAAAAACTTTTTTCTGTAATTTTCACTTTGTTACATTTTGTAAAATAGCTTGATTTTATTTTGATTTTTAAATTTTAATCAACCTATTCTGGGTCAACCTAAGTTTTATAGGGGTTTTGTTCCCTTAAACGCCCAAAATATGTCTACGTTTCAATTAAATTATTATTATTGTGGTACCGTTAGTTAAACACAATGTTTTTAAAACTGTTTTTCCTCTTACTACTTTTTCGCCAGTATTTATCGAGATATTTTAAACATTTGTAAATTTCACCACTTTTTTTAAATGGAAGTAATATTATAGAGTATGTTCCTGCCATATGCCACATGTCCTTGTCCATTATCAAGAAAAAATCTCTAATAGTTTTTGATATATTGAAAAAAATCGATTTTAATTTTTATCTTCAAAGGGCTGAACTTTTTTTTATGTGCACATTTGTACTAAAGTAAGTTCGGATCAGTCGAACTATTTTCGGTCCCAGAATATGTGATTTAAGTTATGACCTGTTTTTTTGTTACACCCTGTATACAGAGTCGAAAACACTTATGAAATAAAATTATTCTTGTTTTAAAAAATTATAAAGAACGCAGGGACCCATCGACTTTTATATTTATATAAATCTGCGCTTTTTAAACATAAATTTAAATGTACAGTACATGGTAATAAACTTATGGCTTCTGAGTACATAATATATTTGTAAATGGAAAAATTTCTTTCTACATCAACTGATTTTTCAAATTTACGATATTTGGTTTTACAAAATAGTTCGTAAAATATTTCACCTAGTCCTTGAACTGTTTCAGAAAGAAATTGTTAACTATTTCCATAAAATATTTAAATTAAACAAATCACGATATGACTGTGAAACAGTGAAGATCCCCAATATTTGCAAGGGACTCTTGGGTTTTTCTGTTTATCTAAGAATACTATGAGCATAAATTTAAAGCACTTAATTAAGTCCAATTAATATGTATTGTTACTCATTCCAATAAAAAGTTACATTCCTCCTCAGTCATTCTTAGCAAATTTTTATAATCTTCTGGTTCTTCATCTCTTAGTTCTTGTAATAATCTTGCCGATGCCCTAGTTCACTTCTACGTTTAATCCATTCTCTACTCCAGAATCTTCTTTTGCGCCGCACAGTTTTACTTTTTAAAATATATTTTTTTTCAATTCGGTAGCAATACGTATAGGTCTGGATCCCGCGTATGAAAAAAAAGTTGATTAATAGCAAGCTGAAAATTTGTTAATAGCTTAAGGGTGTCTAGTCGGATAAACTTTGATATATGGGAACACTGGAACAGGGGCAGTTTTAATTGTGGAACAGGTTAAAAATTTGGAACGGTCAGACCACGAAAACGGCACATTTATTTTGTCCGACAGAATAGACTTAAACTCTCCGAACAGAGATTAAACTCTCATGCAAAAATCAGACTGCTATTTATCACCAAATGGGCGTTTTAATGAGTGGAACATGTAGAATATGCCAAATGACAGGAATTATGACAGGTGATAAATAGCAGTCTGATTTTTGCATGAGAGTTTAATCTCTGTTCGGAGAGTTTAAGTATATTATGTCGGACAAAATAAATGTGCCGTTTTCGTGCTATGACCGTTCCAAATTTTTAACCTGTTCCACAATTAAAACTGCCCCTGTTCCAGTGTTCCCATATACCAAAGTTTATCAGACTAGACACCCTTAAGCTATTAACAAATTTTCAGCTTGCTATTAATCAACTTTTTTTTCATACGCGGGATCCAGACCTAATAGAACTGCATCTAAAATACCGCGATGAATCTCTGTTGGCGCCATTTTTTTTTACTGAAATGCCTTCAAGACAATTGAAACATGTAAACCTTTTTGAGCGTTCAACTCACTTGAATTCAAGTAAAGCTCACCTAAAGTTCACCTAAAGCTGCGTTGACATGGGTCAAGTGAATTGATCAACTCACTTGAATTCAAGTGAGTTGATCAATTCACTTGACCCATGTCAACGCAGCTTTAGGTCCAAAGGTACATATAAATTGATATTATTGATAGATGTATTTCTTTGTAATTATTAGGGGAGTGCAATTAGAACGAAAACATGCATTGTTTCGGAAAAATTCAAACAAGCTTATATTTTTCTAAAACTTTTTTTGTTAGTTTATATACATGTTAAAATAAAAAGTTCTACTCGCAGATTTGGTCGCTAATCGTTTATTAATTGTTTAAACAATAACAATTGTTTTGCATAAATAATTTTAAAAATATCGATAAATTCATTATTTTACTTTGATCGAATATGTTTCTATTTTGTTTTTGATTATGCTGAATCCGAATATGGCATTGCAATTTGAAAATTCTTATACAGAAGCTCTTATACAGTGTGTCTGCTTATCTAGGAACCACATGGAAAACTTTTTTATTATCAATTTTACGAAAAAAAAGTTATTTTTAATAAAATGCTCTGGATTGTCAAAAATCTAAAATTCAACCATCAGATATCAAATTTTATCAATTTTATACGAGTTATGTCAAAAATATGCATTTCGTTAAAGAGTAAAGTACCTTTATATTCCAGAATATCAAAAAATGCTATTATGAAGAGTTGTTTGAAATTAGAAACTATGTCTAAATATACAATTACATCATTCTAATCGAAAAAAAAAATTCAATTTTTTCTCAAATTACGGATACTTATCATCATTTTATTACAATTATGATAACTATTTTATTATCACTTTTACGAAAAAAGTTATTCTTCATAAAATACTTTCCCTGGTCTAAAAAGATGCAATTATCAGATATCAAGCTTTTTTAATTTTATACGAGGTATGTAAAAAATATGAATTTTTCTAAGAGTTAAGTGCCTTTATTATTCATAATATTTTAATTAGAAGGTTGTAATTGAACACTAAAACAAATTTTTTAATTCCAAACAACTTTTCTTATTAACAATTTTCGATATTGTGAAATGTAAAGGTACTTTACTCTTGAGTGAAATTCATATTTTTGACATAAATTTGATATTTGATGATTGCATCTTAGATAATATACGATGTAGAGTATTTTATAAAGAATAATTTTTTTTCGTAAAACTGATAATAAAAAAGTTATCAATAGGTTCCCAGTTAAGCAGACATACTGTATAAGAGCTAAAAAAAAATTTTTTGCTGAACATTTATTATTGTTGAAGCTTATTATTAAATGTATTTTAGGTAAGTTTTACAGAAAAAAGTTTTGATCACTTTGTATAAACATTTTTTTAGCTGGCAATTTGCGGTTTTTGTATTACATTTTTGTTATCTTTCTTAATATTTTTAAAAAGAAATAGTTGTATTCATCTCTAAAGTAAAATAATCTAGTGCATCTTAAAGATTACATCCTAAGCTTTAAAAAAGCACTTATAAAACTGTAATAGATCTGTTCAAACTTGAGTAATACCGTCTTAAACTGATGCTAATTCTATAAAACTACGAAGATTTCAAAAATTACAATTTTTGAGACGTCATATCATTTGAATTAAATTTTTGAGATTTTTTTTGAATGAAACATCATTTAGTAAGATGCTTGAAAGGTATGTTGTGCAAAATTGAGAGTTTTATAAGAAAAATGGTATTAGTTACACATTTTTAAATCATTTTTAAACAAAATTCATGTAAGACTCACTTTCCGCCCACACCGTACTTATGCCCATATATTTTATTTCTTTATATTATAACCATAGGATAGCTTAATTATTCTTCTTTCATGTTCAGTTTGTAAAATTTTATTTGATCAATTAGTTAAAGAATTACATTAAAATAATTCAACTGTGCACTTCGCCGTACGTTAGTTTACAGTGCGCCAATGTTTGTGAGAAGGGTGACTTTAGCGTTATAATATAAATAAAAAATTATAGAAGATACAGATTTAATTTTGGAAAATTCTTTATATAAGGTTTATTTTGTAACATTTTTTGAATTTTTCAATGGTCAAGTCAGTTTTTTTCTAAAATTTATATTTTCGGAGTTATTTAAAAAAACCATCTAATTACGTAGTTCATTTGTTTAATAAAAAATGGAGCACCCACTTCTCGAGTAGAACTTTTTGATATGTTGTTTATTAAACATTTCTTAATGAAATTACAAAAAGTTCTATCTTGTTTGATTTTTTCCGAAGTGAAAATCTATATGCACTCCCCTATATCATAACTTTGGTTTTATTTGTATTCAGTGATAGACTAACTAAATTCTTCGCTTGCTTCTACTACGTTGATATTGTCATCGTATTGCATATTAAAAATGGGATTACAGCTGATCTTATTCCGGCTGTTTCGTTGGCAAGAATTTTTTAAGTAGTTTTTCCGAGTAGACGTTGAACAAGGTTGGAGGAAACACACGATTTTATCTGATAGACAGTCACGCTGTAGCCTCTTGTTCATAGTAAAGATTGTTTATTATTTTAATGCCTCTTGTATCATTGTTTTTTTTAAGTAATTGCATCAATCACTCACGTTCTTCTGCTTCTTCTTCTTCCCCTTTATAAGCTACTCTGCTTGTTCATTGGCGAAATGGTTCCTCAATGGAAGGTTGTCACTCAATCTTTTGCACGGTCGGCCGATACTTTTTCCACCGATTGGTGATTGTGATTATCTCTTGCTATTTTGACCAAACGCGTCTCCCCATTCTGCTTCTTTGGTTATTCCATTATTTTTTTCATTTATTGTCCATTCGTTTATACACTGTTCGTTACATTTTATTCTAATGTCTTCACTCCTCTTTCGACCTCTCAGCCTATTTCCTGTAATTCTTCTCAGTACTCTCATCTTTGCCGTTTCTAGTAGTCTCTGTGTTTTGGCTATATCTGGTCTTGTTTCTGATGCATATGCCGTTATTGGTCTTACATTGGCTTTGTAATTTCTTGACTTCTTGATGGCTTATGTTGTACTGGATTAAATGCTTTGCTATAGTCTAGAAAACAAACCAAATATTTTTACGTTTAAGAATAGAATAGCAATATGCTCTATTGTCACTAAAATTTTTACAATTTTATGGATAAAGCTTACAAAGAGTAAAAAAAAAACAGTAACTGTATAATATTCGGGATCAGTGGAGGCTGATCGTCTGTTATTGAAATACCAATAGTACTTAGAAACTTCATTGATAGCGACTGACACCAGGGTAGTAGAACCAACCCCAAGAGAACGTTAAGTACTGATATTAGTACGTTCTTTAACGGTAAAATATTGGATAACCTCTAAATTTTAAAGAACCGCTTGGATTGACATGAAATTTGGCATACACATAGCTACAAGTCAAAGAAAAAAAGTGATATTGTACCGATATGTGCTTTTGCCCCGGGGGTGGTTTTCACCCCCTCTTGGGGGTGAAAAAATATTTGTCCAAAGTAAGTACGGAAATGAATAAACTGACTAATTTTAAGTAACTTTTGTTCTATAGAGTTTTTTTACTAAGACAATACTTTTCGAGTTATTTGCCAGTAAATATGTTCATTTTTTCAAAACGGTGTATACAGGGTGTAACAAAAATACAGGTCATAAATTAAATCGCATATTCTGGGACCAAAAATAGTTCTAATGAACCTAATTTACCTTAGTACAAATATGCACATAAAAAAAGTTACCCTTTGAAGCTACAAAGCCCTTTGAAGTTACAAAATGAAAATCGATTTTTTCGAATATATCGAAAATTATTGGAGATTTTTTATTGAAAATAGATATGTGGTATTCTTCTGGTAGGAACATCTTAAAGAAAAATTATAGTGAAATTTTTGCACCCCATTAAAATTTTATGGGGATTTTGTTCCCTTAAACCCCCCCAAACTTTTGTGTTCGTCTCAATTAAATTATTATTGTGGTACCATTAGTTAAACTCAATATTATTAAAACTTTTTTGCCTCTTAGTATTTTTTCGATAAGGCAGTTTTTATCGAGTTGAGGCTTATTTTTCAATATGTTTACATAAAAATTGTATGGAGGTTTTGTTCTTTAAACCCCCCAAATGTTTGTGTACGTTCCAATTAAAATATTACTGCGGTACCATTAGTTAAACACAGTGTTTTTAAAACTTTTTTGCCTCTGTATTTTTTTGAAAAGGCACCTTTTATCGAGATGTGACTTCTTTTTTAATACGGTTCAAAATATCCCTAAAAATGTAAATCATAAATAAAAATGTTCATATTATTACGAAGTCTCCATAATCGTACTTAACCATATACAAATATGTGGTGGATTTGACAAATATTCGAAATATCTCGATAAAAACTGACTTTTCGAAAAAGTACTAAGAGGCAAAAAAGTTTTAAAAACATTGTGTTTAACTAATGGTACTACAATAATAATTTAATTGGAATGTACACAAAAGTTTGGGGGGGTTTAAAAGAACAAAACCCCCATAACATTTTTATGGGGTGTCCAAATTTCACTTTAATTTTTTTAAGATGCTACTGCCATAACAATGCCACATGTCCATTTTCAATAAAAAATCTCCAATAGTTTTCGATACATTCGAAAAAATCGATTTTCATTTTTTAAATTAAAAGGGCTATAACTTTTTTTATGTGCATATTTTTATTAAGGTAAGTTAGGTTCAATCGAATTATTTTTGGCCCCAGAATATGTGATTAAATTTATGACCTGTATTTTTGTTACACCCTGTATATCACGTCTATATACCTAGTAGAAGCAGAGTTATAGCTAATTAAAAATAGGTTCATATTCGTCAAATTCCAAATGGAATACTTTAACGTGAAATAACCAGAAATTAAGCACATTTCGGGGAAAACTCATTACAACTTTTTTAAAGTGTTTAAAAAAGCTTCATTTTTGTTTTATATTATAAAAAAAATTTCTAGAATCAAAATTAAACAAGTTACGCTGAAAATAAAGTTGGTCCCTTTTTTTTTGGTAAAAAAATCGGGAAAATCACCCACTAATTAGTATCTCAAATGAACTTAATCGTTACGACTTCACAAGTTTCTTGACTCGTGTATGTATTGTTTATATGATCTGTAAGTTTCATCGGTTCAGAGTCCTTATTTTTGAAAGGGCTGTAGTTAAAAGGGGTTTGAACGAGTCACTGATCACGAATGTATGCAAATTTAGAAACACCAAATCTTAATCAATTTTTGTCTAACAGAAAAACAAAGAAATACATGATATTCAAAAAAGCAATGCTGACTTTTTTTGTTGTTCGAGATTTTTGGTATCTCTAACAATTTTTAAGTTATTTTGAAAAAAAAGCATATTTTTTTAAATTAAAGTTTTTAAAAATTTTAATTTAAAACCATATTTTTTCAAAAATAAGCATTTTGAATCGATGAAACTTACAGATCATATAAACACAACATAAGTGAAATAATTTGTGGAGCGGTAACGATTAGCGGTCTTCCCGATTTTTTTTTTGCCAAAACAAAAGGGACCAACTTTATTTTGAGCGTAACTTACTTAAGTTTAATGCTAGAAACTTTTTATAAAAACAAAAATAAACCTTTTTTTAAACACTTTAAAAAAGTTATAATGGGTTATCCCCAAAAAAGTGCTTAATTTTTTGGATATTTCGCTTCGAAATATTCTATTTGAAATTTGGTGAATATGAATCTATTTTTCTTGGCTATAACTCTGGTTCTATGAGGTCCAGAGATCTAACGCGTACAACATTTTTTTTACTTTTTTACAGGCTATAATTTTGCTAAGAACGTTTTTTTCGACAAAATACTTACTTTTTGAGTTATTTGCGAAAAACCGTCTAAAAATGTAGTTAATTTGTTGAAAACTGAACATATTCACTCGTAAATAACCCGAACAGTGTTGACTTGGCGAAAAAACACTATAGAGCAAAAGTTACTTAAAATTAGTCAGTTTATCCATCGGCACATCCACACATCGGCACAATATCACTTTTTTTCTTTGACTTGTTAGCTATATGTATGTCAAATTTCATGTCAATCCAAGCGGTTATTTAAAATTTAGAGCAAAAACCTTGAAAGAATGTACTATACAGCGTGTGTCAGCCAAATGGAATAAATTCAATAGTTCAAATACTACATAATTGTTTTTTTAAAAAATGCTTAGACCTGTCGATTAGTATTTCAAATCTAAATTTTTTACATACAATAATAATGTATACAGGGTGTCCCTATTTAGAGATATGACGTCATCGTTAATTTTCTTAAATGGCAACACTGTTATTTTAATGGCTATTTAAATAGAGCGTGTAAAGTTATACATAACTGCAAAATATCAAATTTTTATTTACTAACATTTACAAGATAATAAAAAATTAAGTTATGTCTGTAATGTGGAATAAACTTAATAGTTCAAATAATAATTGTTGTTTTTTTTTGAAAAATGTTCAGACCTGTCGATTAGTATTTCAAATCGAAATTTTTTACATACAAAATAATGTATACCAATTTAGAGATTTAATGTTATTTTTTATTATCTTGTAAATGTTAAGGAATAAAAAATTAATATTTTGTAGTTATGTATAACTTTACACACCCTATCAAAATAGCTATCAAAATGACAGTGTTGCCATTTAAGAAAATCAACGATGACGTTATTTCTCTAAATTGGAACACCCTGTATACATGATTATTGTATGAAAAAAATTTCCATTTGAAATACTAATCGACAGGTTTAATCATTTTTCAAAAAAACAATTATTATTTGAACTATTGAATTTATTCCAAATTACAGACATAACTTTTGTTATTTTTTATTATCTTGTAAACGGTAAGGAATAAAAATTTGATATTTTTCAGTTATGTATAACTTTACACACCCTATCAAAATAGCTATCAAAATGATAGTGTTGCCATTTAAGAAAATCAACGATGACGTCATATCTCTAAATTGGGACACCCTGTATACATGATTATTTTATAAAAAACATTTCCATTTAAAATACCAATCGACAGTATTAAGCATTTTTCAAAAAAACAATTAGTATTTGAACTATTGAATTTATTCCATTTGGCTGACACACGCTGTATGTGGCTTGTACGCGAATTAGTTGAAGACTCTATGATGCTACATATTGAATGTATGAAGGAATGAAGTTAAAGGCACATCTCACCTGGTTGAGTTGATTCTTGAGAATGAAGTTAAAATGTATTCTCTCTTGTTGGCAACCTGAATTGGTCAATTGCCAAAATATTGTTTATAAATTGCTACAATTAAACAAATTAAATATCCCGCACATCTTTGAATATAATAACAAATTGGTTGATGTGATATACGGGGTGATAAAAATATACTGTTAAATATCGGATATGAATAATGAATGTTTGAAATTTAACAGTAACAAATACCTACAGTTTACTGAAATTACATAAATCGTCAATATTATTAAAAAATTAAAGGTAATGAAATAAAACAAAACAATCTATTGCAAAACTTAAACAAATTGCAAATTACGTAATAAAACCTTAAGGACTAATAAGTTCTGCGTATAACACCCGAATATAGGTAATAATAATAAACCTAATAAACTCTAATAAACCAAAGTCGAAAAGTAGATTTGAATTGTTGAGACTCATTGTTTGAAAACAGATTCAGTTAAATAGATATACATAAATGCAATGTCTCACACACAGCCAACGGTGAATGGACAAGGAAAGGTAGCTTGAAATCAAAAAAGCTCTGTTGTTATGGAATAACGGCGAGCGGCAAAGAATAGAAAATAGATAAAATATAATTTATATATATAGATAAAGAATCCATTACACAAAAATGTCGATATCCAAACAATATACACTGTTTCAAAAGCGTTTTAATAGTGAAATAATTGTAGAACATATTGTTCAATTTTTTTAAATGGAATGTCGGGGGCCCCGTATAATTGATACGGCTGATACGGCGGTAGCTACGCCTCTGATTGTTGTGCTAAAACATTAAAAGCAAATAATGTGTCTCTGTTTCCTAGATAGTATTTATCTAATTATGTCCCAAATGTCGGTCCCAATTCCAGATGAAAGAGGAGGGATAGAGTGGTAACACCTATACAAAACTAGGGTTAAACTGGCCCTACAGATGAAAACCACAACGGCGGAGGAGGCGGATGAGGAGAACATTCAAATATATAATTTGGCGGAACTGGTAGTCCAGATTTTTAGTCAATAGTTTAGGGTAGATGAACGAGTAACTGGTAGAGCAACACACAGTGTCCTACAGTTAAGAAATCGACCTCAAAGGCAAAAGAACTACTGGTGTTAGTCAACACCATTGGGATTTAGCAGACAACGAGAAACCAGTACATTAAAGATCCACAAAATGGTAGTACTTATAGTCATGATGACATGACAAATTGTTATTAAATTTATTACATATAAAGAATACAATATGAATCTTTTGATATAGACAAATATTTTTTTATTAGCTCCTGTTTTAAATTGTGATTTATGACGAAGAAATTGCGGTTTAGTCCCATTAAGTATAAATCTTACAGAAGATGTGCTTTTGAAGTTTGGTAATTTCACGTTGTGCTAAATAAGTAGGTACTTCGTTTTTGTACTTATTGCCAAAATAGCAATTATAGATCGTTAATTTAATATCAATATTCAATTGATGAAACGTGTAAAATAGGTTTTATATCGTTCTCTTCCTGGCTAAACGAGCTGCATGCTAATTGAGTTTTTCACTGATTGTATTGATTACCTGAAAAGTAATCATCGATCACCTGTTTGATTTTAATTGAATTTCTGTGTCTCAGTAACTCCAAAATGAACCAAAAATCCATTACAGAAATTGATAATCGAAGTTACGACGATTTCTCGAGCTGAATGAAACAAATTATAAAGCATGAAAATCGAAAGTTCAAACCTCTGAAGCATTTAATTTTTTTTTATTTCCGCCTTTAAACAGGAACGTCTTTGCCCTATTTTCTTTATAAGCTTTATTCAATTAAAAACATACTATGAAGTAAAAACTTCTGCTGTAAAATGGTATATATTTATTAAAAATTTTTTAGAATGTATCCAAAATGGATTCATAAAGATTCAGAACGTTTTCACTCCTATCGGACCATCCTTAGGGAAAAACGTCAATACATCTATACTTTGCTTTTAAACCAAGAGGAATAAACTAAAAAGACATTTTCACACCCAAGAAAGTCACTAAAATTGGTGGTCAACTTTTTGGTTGATCATATCGGCCTTTGACGGTAATTCATAAATGTTATATTATACTAATACGTCGCTAAAGAGTTCTAAAAACATCTGCTTTTTATATAAAAACAGAATAAAAATCTTAAAATTAAAGGAATAAAGCAGAAAATACAAAAACTCGCTTATATAACTTAATTAGCCTATGGCAACAGTGTCAACATTTTATAAATGTCATTAATGTCAAAATTTGATAACAGTGGAGTAAACCTGAGAATAGATTAATTACAAACAAGCTTTACGGCGCGGTAAATTTGAATTACTCTTCTTGGTTCAAAAACAGACTACTTATAGTAATTGAAACTAGCCACATAACGAGGTCAGATGACCTTTAAATTACAGTAGAACCCGCTTATTAGAATACCGCTTATAGGAATATTCCGGTTTAAGGAATAGAAATTTAAGGTCCCGAAACGTTTTACTAGCCAAAAATGATCGGTTATTAGAATATCCCGGTTATAGGAACACTTTTGCTTGGCACGAGGGCTATTCCAATAAGCGGGTTCTACTGTATATAATTGAAGTAATACTAGGGCGGTCCGATAAAAGGTTCTTAGCCTACAAAAGAAAAACGAAAATTTTGGAAAAGTATTTATTTTTGAACATAGTCTCCTTTTAGCTCAATACAATTGATCCAGTGATGTTCAAACTTCTTTAACCTGTCTGAAAAATACGTTTTCTCGAGGTCTGCGAAGTAGGCTTCCGTGGCGGTGATGAACTCCTCATTCGACTTAATTTTCTGCCCGGCCAGGTACTTTTTCCAGATTAGAAACAAAAAAAACAGTATATATACATATCGGAGGTCCTATAGCTCTGGCTGCTTCCCGCACTCCAATCTCCAGTTTTGTCTATCCTGCCAATCCTCTTCTTCTTCTTTCTTCGCATGGCATAAATTATTCCTTATTATAAGTAGACGTAGACGAAGAAAAAAAATCGTACAGGGCCAAATCTAGAGAATGCGGTGGATGGGACAATAGTTCGTAGTCCAACTCGACCAATTTGGTCATGGCGAGAACGGAGGTGTGAGCTGGTGCTTTGTCATAGTTGAAGAGCGCTTTTTTCTTCTCCAATTGTGGCTGTTTTCTGCAATTTGGCGTCGAATCGGCCTAATAATTCGGTTTAGTAAAACCCTGTGACCATTTCGTTCTTTTCCAGAGGTCGATGTAGATAACACCTTGTGAATCCTAGAAAACGATGGGTATCACCCTTCTGGTTGATAGGACAGTCTTCGCCTCCTTGGAGCACGTTTGCGGAGTGATGTCCAGTATGTCGACTGTTCCTTGATCTCTGGTATGCAGCATTGGATCTATGTTTCATCGACGGTTATGAAACAACGTATAAACTCCTTTGGATTATACTTCAAAAGTCTCAAACACTACTCTGAAGTGGTCTCATGGTTGCGTTTGTTGGTCTGAGTGAGAAAACGCGGCACCCATCGCGCCGACAACTTTCTCGTGCCCAAAATTGTATGTCTGATATGACCCACGCGATCTTTTGAGATGCCTACTACTGTCTCAGTTATTTCGCGCACCTTCAGTCGGCGGTCTGCCAATATGAGATCGTCGATTTTCTTCAAATTATCCTTCGTGTTATCCGTTTTCAGGTCACCTGGACGTGACTTATCAAAAACCGATGTACGACCCGTTGAAACTCGTTAACCAAAATATAGAACTGAAATATTTTGCTATTTTTTTTCTGAAAATTCTTCTTGTTGTCGTCAGTGGTGCTGCAGCACTTAGTTATCCTCGACTTCCTTAAGTTTCCGGCGTCATACTTTTCTGTTCGGTGTATGGGTTTTGTTAGAAGCATCGATCTTCTTAGATTTTTGACGTCTATCAAGTTAGCAGAACAAAGTCAGCAGAACACAATTATTCTTATACCATAATTAAGTGTAAATTAAATGCAAATTTAATGTTCTAAGAAAAAATTTATTGCTCTTATCTTTTAAAAGTTATCGCATGTTCTGCTTGAACTTGATAATCAAGCTAGCAGAACGGTTGTTCAAAAATTGATAAATCATTTATAATTGAATGCCAAAATATTCTCTAAATTAAATGCAAATTTATTGTTCCAAGAAAAAATTTATTGCTCTTCTTCTTTAAAAGTTATCGCATGTTCTGCTAGCAGAATAGTAGTTCAAAAATTGATAAATCATTTATAATTAATGCCAAAGTATTCTCTGAATTAAATGCATATTTAATGTTCCAAGAAAAAATTTATTGATCTTTTTCTTTAAAAGTTATCGCATGTTCAAAAATTGATAAATCATTTATAATTGAATGCCAAAGTATTCTCTGAATTAAATGCTTTAATGTTCCAAGAGAAAATTTATTGCCCTTCTTCTTTAAAAGTTATCGCATGCTCTGCTAGCTTGATTATCAAGTTAGCAGAACATGCGATAACTTTTAAAGAAGAAGAGCAATAAATTTTTTCTTGGAACATTAACCTTGCATTTAATTCAGAGAATACTTTGGCATTCAATTATAAATTATTTATCAAATTTTTGAACTACAGTTCTGCTAGCTTGATTATAAAGTTAGCAGAACATGCGATAACTTTTAAAGAAGAAGAGCAATAAATTTTTTCGTGGAACATTAACCTTGCATTTAATTCAGAGAATACTTTGGCATTCAATTATAAATGATTTATCAAATTTTTAAATAATAATAACTTTGCCAGTGAACTTATTTTTGTGTATGATTTGTAGGTCAATGTTCTATCTGCGTAATATCTTTCTTTTAAAAATAGATAAAATAATCTTATTGGATTTAGTTAGGGTCCATGCTTTTGATCCAAATATAAAAACCGGCATTATCAGGCAGGTAGATAAACATTTTCTCTTTTTGTGCTTTATTAGAAAATTCAAAACTAAAAATTAAAATATTTAAAAATTATTTTTTCATCTCTAAAAGATTTTCGGGTCTGTCTCTTTTCCTTCTCTTTTTCTTCTTTCTATCGGGCTCCACTCTGTTCTATCTACAGGGTGTCCCCGAAAATAGTGCGTTCCTTAAAGGTATAGGTAAAAGGCACAATGTAGAGCAAAAAAGTCTATAACATTTTTTCTAAATATATCCGTTTGACCAAAAAATTAAAATACATTTTGATATGCAAATTGAAGTCTGGCAACAACGCGCAACTCAAAAATCTAAAGATTAAAAAAGTAGGTTTGTAGGTCAGTTGAATCTGGTAGGTAAAATAATGTAAATGTCAACCAAACCCAGTCAGGTATATTCATTATTTTGCAGGTAGGTACCTACGATGTCAACAACCCCAAAAATCACACCTCAAACAGTAAATAAACAAGGAGATATTAGGTTAAATTTCCACTCATTCACAGCAAGTTCATCTAGGCTACGTTGCCATGTCATTCAAATTTATGAAAATAAAGATTCACTTATATGGAGAACAATGTAATTTTTTTCTTGGAAACGGTTAACTTTAGAAAAAAATGTTATAGGACTTTTTTGTTCTAAATTGTGTATTATATCCATACCTTAAAGGAACGCACTATTTTCGGTGACACCCTGTATTCTATCTATCCAAAGATTTTGGTCTGCTCTTCTGACATGTCCGTACCTGGTTAATCTCTTCTGTTCTATGTAGTTTTTCAAATAGTTTAATTTTCAATTAATTTTCTGCTGTTGTCTCATATACGCCATTTCTTTGCTATTTACTACAAAAAATATCGAATCCGGCTCTGCTTTTATCTTATTAATCCTTACAGAGGTAACAAAAGAGTGATATCTGCTCCTTTTAACTGTAACTGACAAGCCTACTCGGATGTATCGTCTGTTTTAGTGTGACGAATTCTCTAGTCCCTTTTTCATTTCACCGAATACACTTATTGAAAATGACCATTAGTTACTACTTTGTTACCAAAAACTAAGTGTCTCACTGAAGATCCACTTAGCGGTGTATTCTTTTTTCTTATTCAGTTCTCACTGAAGATACATTTAGTTGTGTATTCTCTTTTATTATTCAGTTGTCAGTAAAATTTGGGATAAACCGCATTATTAGTGGTGATATCTTGATTTAAAACAAAGCAGATTGTGATGCTGTTCATCTAGAGTCTAAAAGTTCATTTTAAACTATTTTAATAATGAGGAAAGACAGCTTTAGATTACATTCGATTCGGGGCCACCACCATCGGTTGACCACGGTTTCTGCTTTTCAGCGTCTTCAGAGCCGCCTGTGAAGTATCCCGAAGCGAACTGAATCCAGCTTTCGAACTATGCATATTAATAGAATATTAAATGCGTACGGACGCGTTAGCGACATGTATCTAGGGACAGAGAAAATTCTCTATAGGTCCACGCCAAATATACATCCAGGGCCGCGCCGAACATAGGTCGATTTAATGGATTTACGTGGCAAACATTATTTTACAGCATATTTCTACTAAAACTGGTACAAATCAAAGAAAAATATTGTTTTTTAAAAATTGACTTGTATTTTTCACAGAAAAAATCAAAATTTAAAACTAATACAAAATATGCAAGTCTTTACTTATACCTCAGTCGGTATCTAACATATCGGACTCAGTATTTGGGGTCACCCGGTAGGTAACAGCATTTTAATCGTTTCAGAACAAAATGGCCGTGGTTTAATCCTTTTCTCTACACGTTTCTTGCTTCTTAAAATTGTTAATAGCTGGTCAGAAGTTAAAAGAAGTTTAATTTCCTTTAGCCAACTATGTATTTCCTTGCACTAGCTAGGATCTCTTTTTGTATTTTTGAAGCATTCCTTTTTTCACGAGCCTGTAATGTCTGTGTTGCATGAACGATAGCTTCACCATCAAGCATGGAGTCCTCAAATAATTTAGGAAGCCGACTTGGTTCCATTTATTTGTTTTCTACAAGTTTTAAAAGTTCCATTTAACCAATTTTTATTTGCTTGTAGAAATACCGCATCTTTTCGTGAGTCTTTAACCATTTCTCTATCATCGCCGTTTTAAAATCTCGAAATATTTGTTTTAAATTGATTAAATTATCAGATATATTAGTTCAATAAGTTAATTTCCAAATATTTTAATTTGTCCTCTAAATTAGGAAAATCTTGTAGCTCCATTTGCTCTCAGAGATATTTACGGAGTACTATTTTTAGGCCAGAGCAGTCACCAGATGTAGTTAAAACAAAAGAAAAATCGCAATTAATAGGTTTGTTCTAGAAAACAGTCAAACTAGTCAGAAACAGTCAGCAAACAGTTGGTCAGTGAGAGAACATCAGTGCTGTCCCCTCTACTTGCGCTGGTACACTATTCGCCGATGGTTTCAAACCGTTTGAAACTGATGCTAGAACAAACCTATTATATTTAAAACAAATATGTAGGTACTTTTATTTTTGTGACGTCATCCTATATAGCAAAATTAAAAACCCCTGTATTTCTGGCATCCGCAGCTAAATTGTATGCCAATAATTAGCCAAATATATGCAGTATGCTATAAAATAAATAGTATTGCTCGATCGGAGGCGATAATATAACTAAATGTCTTATAAACATAAAGATTAAACAAAAATGTCACTATAAACCGGCTTGCTTTTGACTCTCTAAAAATAATATAAAATAACAGTAAACTTTCTTAAAATATTTCAAGAAATATTCATTCTTATCTAAATTATTCAATTCCATCACAATCGCTTTGAAAAATAAGGTGAATATTGCAAAATGTCACAATTTTTAAAAAGTTGACTACTAAGCTAAGAGAACAAAAATTAACGAACAGCTACATGCGCGCGCATTCGCACGTGCACACGTGAGCGGTGAATAGTTCTGGAGTGGGGATAGTACGTTTTTGTTAAGACAAACCATCAGATGTCTCTAGGACGTGTCTTGAATTTTTAACGTCACTTTTGAAATTTGACTTTTGGCCGGCTAATTATTTAAAATCAACGTATGTGCGCCGTCCACGTGTGCAATGTGTGCGGCGCACACAGGCACCAGCAATTAAGGGGCGCTACTAGAGTTGTTACAAAAATTTTACGCAGGTCAAAACAACACTTACCCATTTAACGACCTTGCATATCTCAACCTTAAAGGTTACGTATTCATTTATTCAATCTGCATAAACAAGGAAAATCCTGTAAAGACATGCAGCCACCGGTTCAGCTGAATTTATGCTTTAAAGCCATTGCACAAAGATTTTATAGAAATGTATGATGCTTTATATGATATGACAGATTCGGATAAATTTGATCTTAATTCAAAATATCAAGCTAGATATTTAGGAGATAAAATATCAACATTTACATTCATATGTTCAGTCCACATAAAATATGTAGGTATGGTATGAAGTTCTGATGAAAGTTCACTTCGTTAGCAAAGTTTTACAATCAAAAACAATGAATATGCAGCCTACCTTAAATTCTTTATAAGAGTTACGGACGTAGGCGCAAAATTTCGCGCCAATGTGTCTTAAATTCATTTATTTTTTTTTTCAAATTCTGAAAAAACTAATAGGTGTTTTTGAAAAATTTAAACCTAGAATGAAAGATTGCATTATTACCGAGGATCGAAAGTCCCTGAAAACATCTTAATGTTTATTTTATTAGGTTACAGGGGTAAAAAAATTTAGTGTGATTTTTAATTTCATATATCTCAAACTTTTTGGTTATTCTAAGTTACTTTCTGCACTCGGGAATAATGTAATCTTTCATTCTGCGTTTACATTTTTTTTTTTAATTCTTATTAGTTTTCTCAGAATTCTAAAAAAATTAATTCATTTGAAAAACATTGGAGCGAAATTTTGCGCCTACGCCCTTAAAACCATTCTTGCTCTAGTTTCGGATAGATAGCAAATTTAATGATGTTATTACTACAGCAAATGAAACTGCAGAGAAACTGGATGTGGAGTCCACTTTTCCTAAAATGTCATACAAAGTTCATTTCTTTTATTGTGTTCTCAACCAAGCATTAATTTCAGTAAATGAAAGATTTTCCATATTGGAAAATCCTGTTGATTCTTTCAAATTTTGATATAATTTAAACGACAGTACAGCTCTCAATTAAAATTGTATGTAGAAATTTGAAAAAAAAAATGAGATTTAATGATGATCTAGCTAGATATAGGGGGAGATGATTTAGTTGAAGAAATTATACAGCTTCAGCCTTTGTTAAAAGAATTTTAATATTGTTTGTAAAATTTTAAAATTTATATTTTTAAACGAATTTACTGCAGTTTACCCAAATTTAGTAATACCTCTTCGCATTCTGCTCACTCTGCCCATATCTGATGCCACTGCTGATTGATATATATTTTTATAAACTGAAGCTTAAAAAATTATTTGGGATCGACCATCAGTCAAGTGCGGTTGATAAATTTATCTACCATCTCTACTGGAGGATGGCTACGTATTTTCGGCTGCAATGCTATTCAAATGGGGATTGATTTTTTTCTAATCCTGAGAAAACTAATAAGTATTTTTGAAAAATTTTAACGCAGAATGAAAGATTACGTTCTTACCGAGGGCCGAAAGTCCCTGAAAACTTCTATAATGTTTATTTTAATAAATTACAGAGGTGAAAAACTAAGAGAATATGTAGTGTGATTTTTAATTTCAAATATCTCATTCAGAAGAAACTTTTTATTCATTCTAAGGGACTTTCGGCTCTCGATAATAAAGTAATCTTTCATTCTGCGTTTAAATTTTTCAAAAATACTTATTAGTTTTCTCAGGATTCGAAAAAAAATAATTACATTTAAAATACATTGAAAACTTTGACAGGCGTCAAAATGTTCCTTTCCTCTTAAATCAAATTAATATTCACCATATTATAAACAGATTTTTCAAACTGATTACGCGAGAAAGTAATTTTTATAAAATAGCTAAGTATTTCATGTTTTTATACCTATACCTATGTTTTTTATCCTGTTATGCCAAAGATTTATTTTTACCTAATAACTTACTTTATTTTACTGTTGCATGTGTAAGAATTTTTAGATATTTTTTTTGTTACAATAAATAATTGTTCATTTTGGGCGCCACTAAATGTTTCGCCCACAGGCGCTACCACGTGTTGGCGCGGCACTGTATACATCCATGACCTGCCCGCTTATCTAGATAAAATTCTGCATCCTTAGTACTCAAATATGAGTAAAATGAAATAAGGAAAGACAGCTTTATGATTAAATTCGATTCGTCGATTCGACGACCACCATAGTATTTTAATTATACTCTTCTTTATGTGCCATCTTGCGAAGATTGGCGGCTATCAAACGATGTATTTCTCTGTTTTGTATTGCATGTATTCTGTTTATAGCTGCTGGTAAGTATAGAGTATATTCCAATAGAGCTTTTTAACGCTTCTACGTTAAACCTTTCATCTTTATCTCCTCTAGCTTTCTTTGCATTGAAGATTCTAGCTCTTATTTTTGTTTGGACTAGGTAGTGGTCCGACTCTATGGTTACCCCGCGTCTACACATACGTCTATTACGTCGTTGAGATGTCTTGAGTCGACGACTACATGGTCCATTTGATTTACTGTATTCCCATCAGGGCTTCTCCATGTCCTCTTATGCATATATTTGTGCATAAAGCATGTGCTGGCAACAACCATGTTCATTGAGGCGGCTAAGTGTATCAGGCGAATTCCGTTGTTGTTCGACTCCTCACGTAAACTGTGGTTTCCAGTGGTTGGCGCCTATTCCCTCTCCTTACCTACCTATACATTAAAATCTCCTATACCGTTGCGTCATTTCTAACACAGCTCCAAGGCTAAGTCTCTCTTATGCGATTGTCGCATGCGTTTGACGCAAGCAGCAGTCGCAAGCGATGTTCTGTGCACTCCTCAAATGTAAACTTTATACGAGCGGTCTGTCTTGTGCGTCCGACGCGAGGAATCGCATGCGCCTGCTGCATCGACTGGTGATGATAGCAGTGCTTTGCAGTGACTGCATGCGTCCATTTCATAAAACAACAAAAAATTTGACATAGAATTTAAAAGTTTGTTATTTATCAACTTATGATAACGAGGTTCGAGGTTAAGAAGCTTTGTTAATTAATATTTTAATAATATGTAATTTCCAGATATAAATAAGCAATGCTGTTGTTTTCATAATTGCACATAGAATAAACATTTTGTACTAACCATTAATGTGACACCAAGTTTTTCTTCTGGTGTTATCACTCTCTTTTTACCATTCTTGTAGGAGATTTCGTTATGTATTCCTTGATAACACATAACAAGAAATGGAACTGGTTCTTCGTCACGCGAAAGAAACTATGAAACTTGGTCTCATTATCAACCATATATTTACTTATTAAATTGGTTTGGTATCCTTCTTCAACCCTATTCACATACATTTCATCAGTTTTACTCTTTTTTGGTTGACCTTCATCTGAGAGCATCATTTTTAAAATGTTCTCCTCCAATTCTTGCTCTTTTAATATGTGAAGATAAACCTGTCTCTGTAGAAGCTCCATTATTATTATCACTAAATTAATTACTACTTACTATTATTACTACTAATTACTACTACCTACTAATTATAAATTACTAAATATTACTATTATTATAAATGACTAATGAATATTATTAATTACTAAGTATTACTATTATTATAAATTACTAAATATTCCTATTATTATTAATTACTAAGTATTACTATAATTATAAATTATTAAGTATCAATATTATTATAAATTACTATGAAGCAATGTTACTGTTATCGGTGCTATTAGATAATATATAACCTAACCTTTATTTTTTAAAATTCCCGCTTTTCATCAGCTGTTTTATCTGATGCGTCTAAACGCACAAGAGAGACCACCCCAACCACTGCGTTAATTGCTTGCGACTGCTGCGTGCGTCGAACGCATGCGACAATCGCATAAGAGAGACTGCGCCTAAGGCGCAGTCTCTCTTATGCGATTGTCGCATGCGTTCGACGCACGCAGCAGTCGCAAGCAATTAACGCAGTGGTTGGGGTGGTCTCTCTTGTGCGTTTAGACGCATCCGACGCATCAGATATAACAGCTGATGAAAAGCGGGAATTTTAAAAATAATAGGTTATGTTATATATTATCTAACAGTAACATTGCTTCGATAACAGTAACATTACTTCATAGTAATTTATAATAATATTGATATTTAGTAATTTATAATAATAGTAATACTTATTAATTAATAATATTCATTAGTCATTTATAATAATAGTAATATTTAGTAATTTATAATTAGTAGGTAGTAGTAATAGTAATAATAGCGTTGATTGATGGATATACTGGATGAATATACCCCTCTATATTTATCAATCAACGGTACTAGTAAGTAGTAATTAATTTAGTGATAATAATAATGGGGCATCTACAGAGACAGGTTTATCTTCACATATTAAAAGAGCAAGAATTGGAGGAGAGCATTTTAAAAATGATGCTCTCATATGAAGGTAAACCAAAAAAGAGTAAAACTGATGAAATGTATGTGAATAGCGTTGAAGAAGGATACCAAACCAATTTAATAAGTAAATATATGGTTAATAATGAGACCAAGTTTCATAGTTTCTTTTGCGTGACGAAGAACCAGTTGTATTAATTTCTTGTTATGTGCTATTAAGGAAGACATAACGAAATCACCTACAAGAATGGTAAAGAGAGTGATAACACCAGAAGAAAAACTTGGTGTCACATTAAGGTTATAGTACAAAATGTTTATTCTCTGTGCAATTATGAAAACAACAGCATTGCTTATTTATATCTGGAAATTACGTATTATTAAAATATTAATTAACAAAGCTTCTTAACCTCGAACCTCGTTTTCATAAGTTGATAAACAATAAACATGCAATAAACAACAAACTTTTAAATTCTATGTCAAATTTTTTGTTGTTTTATGAAATGGACGCATGCAGTCACTGCAAAGCACTGCTATCATCACCAGTCGATGCAGCAGGCGCATGCGATTCCTCGCGTCGGACGCACAAGACAGACCGGCCGTATAAAGTTTACATTTGAGGAGTGCACAGAACATCGCTTGCGACTGCTGCTTGCGTCAAACGCATGCGACAATCGCATAAGAGAGACTGCGCCTTTAAGTATAATGATTTCCAGTTCGAAAATTCTTCTCTTCTTCATCCGACTTTCCTCAGTTGGTGCAATAGCGTTTATTATTGAACATATAAAAAATTTACCTATGATTCTTATTTTGCATAGTTCTTCCTTAATAGGTTAGAAGTTTTTAAGGTATTTCACTCTTTGAACTATGAAGCCCGTTCCTAAATTACGTTGGGTAGCAACTGGAATATTTGGGTCACATTACCATAGGAGAAAAATACGAGCTGCTGAGAATTATTATGCAAGGAAGGATCCAAGGAAGAAGAAGCATAGGAAGAAGACGCATCTCCTGGCTGAGGAACCTTAGAGAATAGTTTAACTGTAGTTCATTACAACTGTTCAGAGCAGCAGCAAACAAGGTGACCATAGCCATTATGATATCCAACCTATGATAGGAGAGGGAACTTTAAGAAGAAGAAGCAGCTATAAGATATGTATGATCTGTATCATGAAATCCCTTTTTTCAAAAATGTTCTTTCCGAACCATCTCATTTGGTAAAGTGCAATTGTATCGCTTCGATATATTTCAAAGTTGTCAATTAAGCATCTGTAAGGCCCCTGGCCTGTATAGTGATCTTACATTCCACGTGAGTAAACCTAATTCTTTGTCCTTTTTCGAGCCAAGTCGTCGTCTAGATTTCAGTCCAGAAAATTTCTCCTAGGACTCGCGTAACAAGATTTTTTATGGTGTCGTGGTATTAAGCCTACGCCAAACTGAAGGGCCAGTGACTCTTCTGTTATGGTTACCATACCTTAGCCAAGGTATTCCAGATTTGATGCGCAGGAGACTCGCTTTCGCCGATTCCCTCAGAAGAAATTTTGGTGGGAATCAACTTGTGTGAATCGAACACCGCTGTCCTGCGCGTAGCACCAAAAATTAATGTTTATTTAAAAAAATTCCTGACGCCGTGGTAGTTAACCAATTTTAATTTTGCAAATTGCAAATGAAAGGTACAGTATTCTTCTATACGTAAAAAAATTCAACTTGCTATCTGTTTTATTTTTAGTCCTGCAACATTTTGAAAAAAAAATGAATTTTTTTGCGAAAGCTGGATTTGCAAAATCTATTGAAACGATCTTAATGAAATTTACAGTATTCTTTTACTATATCATAAAGTTTCTCTGTGTAAAATATGAAGGTTCTCAGAGTAGCATAAATGGTTGAAATCCGTAAAATGCGAATACTTGTTTTTTGTTCGCAATTATTGCTATTTTGCAACAATAGTGACAATTCTTAAAATTTTTAACCAATCCTATATTGTAGGAAATTTAATTATGCAACTTTTATGTTAGTGCAACTTTTCTCGGAAGTAAAAACTTTTAAAGGTATGATCAAAAAACGAAGAAAAAAAATCGAATTTTTCCTTCATTTTTTGATATTTTGATTATTTAAACAATGTTCCGAACCTTTTTGAGTGGGAGGATAACCAAGCAATTTCTGCAAAAAAAATATGAGTCACTTCTCAACGTTCATCTCAAAACAGATGCGCCCTGGACTACAAGCCATTGTAGTAATTTTAAAAGTACAAATAATAAACTAATGCCGGTTATATATTTGAATTATGCAATTGCAATTATTCTTGTTACCATTTAAATTGGCATTAACAGTTTGTTTTCATTTTTTGTGGTTATTTTGATATATTTCGTGCGTTACAAATCATAAAACCATTTTTAAAGTGAATTTGTTCACGTTGTTGAAGGACGTCATAATCGCGTATCAAGTATTCACGTCTAACATCAAAAATATTGAGTAAAAATATTGTAAAAACAAGGAAAATAATAAGAGTAGGTAATAAAGGTAAAATACCGCAATAAAAGATAACGCAATATTAACTTCTACAAAAGTTTATGGATCCAATTAAGCATCTCATTTTTTTTTTGCCAAAAAATTTTTATTTGGAAGTACACAATTTTTATCATCGAAAGTAAAAATATTATGATGAATGAAGATTTTTTTTCTTGTTGAATAGAAACTAGTTTGTAACTTCTAAACTTGTTTCAAAACTGTGTTATTATTTAAAAACTTAATCAAGGGAATTAAATGCTTACTCACAATAGAAACTCTAAAAGCAGGATAAAATAGCTCTCTCAAATTACTGATAGTACTAAAAGTATTATTTATTTGAAAGAAATGTTGGTTATCAACACGTATATGCATAGAACACGTGAATAGAGCTGTTGATTGTCGTTACTTGTAGTACCTACTTGTTATTTTTGTTACACGTTTTTGTACATATAAAATATAATCAATTAGAGTATTCATGATTTTGTAAGAAGTAGATACCTCCTCAGCACCTCTATAATATAGATTGTGAATATACACTTTATAGAGAATGTGAATGAATTGATTACGCATTCCTTGTGTTCACAAGCTACATTTCTTTCAAGGGAATATAAGTAACTGTGCATTTTTCTAGTCAAGTCTATTTTTTCTCCATATGTATAGATCAGTATCTGTGTTCGTCAATAAGTCTTCTTGTAGGTCTCTTTCTCTCATTTCTTCGATTGATACCTTCTCTCCAACAGGCAGGGTCTTCCTCTCTTCTTTCTATGGTGATTGCTCCATGTTAAGACTTGTTTTGGAAGACGTTCTTCGGACATTATTTGTACATGACCTGAACGTTTAAGTTGTTGGCTCCCAATATCTTCTCGTGCTTCATACCTTCATAATTTCCCTTATTTTGTTGTTGGTTACTCTTTCCTGTCTAGATTTGCTGAACGTCTCTAGAAATTTCCGTTGCCTCAAGTTTGCTCTTGTATTTTTTTTTATTTGCCATACTTCACTGTTATAAGTGATTATACTTTTAGTAACTGTATTATATATCCTGTGCTTGTTATTATTTGATATTGGTCAATCTCAAATAGGATATTATTTAAAAGAAACATTGCTTTTACTTGGTTGTTTCTCTGTTCTATTGTGTTATCTACGTTGCCTTGTGATAATCATACCTAGATATTTATATGCTTCTTCATCTCATCCAACTTCTCCATCTTTAAATATAAGGTCCTGTTGACTTTTATATATAAATCCATATCATATTATTCTATAGAAAGAGTATAAGTTATAGTATAAGATAAGTTTTTATTTGTTATTTTGTGACTATATCTCTTTTCCATTGCATTAAAATACCAATGCCCTGAAAAAACACAAAAAAATAAAACATAGATATTCTGACATTTATTTATTTCTATAATTCTCTTTGGTAAAGTATTGCTTTGTAAGACAACTTTGATACCTTCGAAAATTTTCTTCCTTAAACGACCATCTGCAGGTAATACAGAGTAATACATCCTGCAAGACGTTTTTATGTTACCGTATATAATATGTCAAAAATAAATATATCATTTTTATTATTCCTAATGCTAGGGGAGCCCAAGCGGGGATTTTTCAGTTACTCGAGCGCGTAAGATTATCATATGGGGAGAGACCTGGTATCCTGCAGATGTACCTCTATCATATATTGGCTCTTAACACAGGGAAGTTCGTTAAGGGGAGCCCGAAAAAAATATATCCTTAAAAATACTTGAAATTGTCAGATTAAGATAAGGTAAGTTAAGTACATGCAAAGGAGTGTAAAGGAGTCAAAAATCTGACGATTTGAGCGGGGCGTAAGGAAATGGGTGAGTCAAAAACTTTCACAAAAAAGCGAATATTTCGTAAAATGAACGTCAGATCGAAAAACTAAAAAATACGTCTTCAATATTTTTCAAAAATCTATCGAATGGTACTAAACATGACCCCCCACGAAGAGGGGTGGAAGTAAATTTAAAATTTTAAATACAAACCCCACGATATTTCGCAAAATGAACATCAGATCGAAAAACTGCAAAATACACTTTCAAAATGTTTTTGAAAAATCTATCGAATGTACCAAACACGACCCCCCACGGAGGTGGGGTGGGGGGTTACTTTAAAATCTTAAATGGGACCCCCAAATTTTTATTTCAGATTTAGATTCTTTACGTAAAAATAGGCAACTTTTATTCGAGACATTTTTTTAAATTATGGATAGATGGCACTATACTCGGAAAAAACGATTGCTGGAAATGGAAAATTAAATTAAAAAATGGAAAGCGCCCACTAAAATGGAAAGTTTTACTTAACTTTTTTTTATTTTAGGACCTAATAATCACAACCCAATAGGTCCCCATAACTCTCGAGTGACTGCAAATTTAGCATACTTTGCTCCCCTACCATAAATAAAAAATAAGACAAATTTTAGAAATGAAATTACTAGAGTTAAGACTTTTAATGATGTTTTAATACATACTATATATATAATAATATAAGTAATATAGTAATATAGAAGGTTAAAATTAATTTAAATAGAAGAAAAATGTACAAAATATTATTGAATTAAAACACTTTTTTTACTGTACCTTATTTTCTCCCATTTTAACAATATTTACTAGAAGTAAAAAATATTTCCTGTGCAATTCATTGAAATATTGGAGTCATACCTACACCAGCAAACATTTAAAGTTAAAAAGGAAAACGACTACTCTAAGTTAAAGCCAATAAACGCAGGGTTCCACAAGGTAGCGTTCTTGCACTGGTGCTATACATTTTGTATACATCTGATATTCCCGAGAGACAAAACATTTAACTAGTCACATTTGCTGATGCAAGAATAGAAGCTACTATAGAAGAATCCACGGTAAGCCTACAAAATGCAATTAATGGCAAGAACGCTGGTCAAAAAATGACGTATAAAGTTTAATGAACAGAGATCAGATCATAGTAACTTTACAAACAAGAAAATTAATTATCTCCCAATTATCTTAAACGACAGGATTGTTCCTAATAAGAAAACATTGAAATACGTGGGTTTAAATCTCGACGTCAAACTCAAATGGAATGAATACAGTCGAACCCGCTTATTAGAATACCGGTTATAGGAATATCCCGGTTTAAGGAATATATTTGAGGTCCCGAAACGTTTCTACTAGCTACCAATAATCGGTTATTAGAATATCCCGGTTATAGGAATACTTTTTCTTGTCACGAAGGCTATTCCAATAAGCGGGTTCGACTGTATATTAAAAAGAAAACTGAACAGTTGAAGATAAAAGACAAAAATCTATTGGCTGATAGCTAGGTATTCTCCACTTTCCATTCAGAACAAAGAACTGATTTACAAACAGATACTGAAACTGGTGTGGACCCATGGCCGACAATAATAAATTATGGGGCTGTACCAAAAATAGCAATTATAGAAATTTAAAAACGCTCCAGAACCGAATACTAATGAATAGTGTAGGTGCTCCTTAGTATGTTAGGAATGGTGATTTACGTAGAGACCTTAAACTAAGAATCGAATCTACTCCAAATGAAATTAAGAAAGTTGCCAGTAGTACTAATCATGAAGTGGTACTTCAAGTTCTTGTCAACCAACCCCAGATGCGAAGGCTCAAGAGGACTAAACCGTTCGAGCTTGTGTAATGTGAGAAATTGTGCAAGGCTTAGTTAATGTTGTGCATTGTAACCACAACAAGGACGTAAGCGCTGGTTTCCTCGAAAGCGGTGTCGACAACCTGCGATCGAAACACTGCGATGAATTACGTCAGGTTACGGTGAAAAATTCAAGGTTCTTCACTGCGGCAATGGAATGTGCAAGCTCAGCAAGCGGTGGCTTCCAACGCATCCTTGGAAACCAACGCTATTATTTTGCATGGTACAGTTTTTTATGACGTCATCCATCGCAGTGTTATGGTCGCAGTTTGTCGGCACCGCTTTCGAAGAAACCAGCGCTTTAGTGAAAAACAGAGTGAGTGCTGTGCTGTGTAGCCACAACAAAGAAGTGGGCATTTCATGTCAAAAAAAGTTAGGATGGACCAGGTGACATCTAGATAACAAACAATTTTAGGGGAATTAGGTTAAAGAAAAAAATGCTGATTAATCTTGTAAATTAGGTACATTTTTCCTGTAAAGAAAATTAGGTCTTTTCGCTAGGCTAAGTATAACAAGCTATCTAAGAGATTCATTAATATTCAGCTGAGCGTCGTTCTATTGTTCGAGGTGTGAAATTCCATAAACAAGGAATCTATCTGTTTTATAAAATGATCCCTTGTTTATATAACTTCACTCTTCGAACAATAGCATCCCGCTGAACTGAATATTAATGAGTCTCTAGTCCTAGTCTCTTAGATAGATAGTAATACTATAAACTGCCTAATGAGTACAGCTAATTAGGATCGTATTGCACATTACCTTGCTCGGCTCATGCATTTTTACTATCTCACATCGCTATTTTGGTAAACGCTATGATGCTGACGCACATTGCGGATAGGCCAGATCCAATGTTTTATTTACTTCTACCAAATTATATTTAACGGAAACAAATCTAGTGAATGAAATGATCGACAAAAAACAAATTACTAGTTTAATGAATTTCAGTAGATACCGGTAGGTACTGTACTATCACGTAGGTGCGAGTACCGCCACTGACTGTGAGAAAATAACGTGTTCTCATTCATTCACAAATTCTTTAACGGATCTGGAACTTTTTATTGCACCTTCCTGTCTCGGTAAAAAACAAATTGATATTGTGCAGTATTATATCGATATTATTTGCCAAGAACATTTACATTATCTTTTACATTTCTCTTCGATCGAGAAAATTATTTCAGTCTCACGGTTATAATCTATTTTTTATTGAATACGTGAAATAACATATTGAAATTAGGTTTTTTTCTTTTGGTGTATCTGGAATATTCTTTAAATATTTTAGCGGACTAATTTAAAATAAACAACCTTTATCTTTCCATCTGATCAGCCACAAAGAAAAATATTTGTACATTAGCTCTTTCTTTCTTTCATTTTTTGTGTACTAAACAGTTATCCATATTGTTTTAGTCTCTGGTTTAAGTTTAAAATCTAAGTTTCACCTCTTTTTCTTATAATTTCATTTCTCTTCTTCTTTCTCTTTATAAGCAATTCAGCTTGTAATGTCAGTATGATTAAATCTTATATTTATTCAGTCATCTTGTATGGTGTCGAAGCATGGACATTAAAAATATCCACCATTAATCGTTTGGAGGCCTTTGAAATGTGGCTGTACAGAGGTACACTGAAAATACCATGGACGGATATGCTGACAAATGTGGCAGTCCTTAAGAGAACAAATGCTGCCCGCGAGCTGCTTGATAACATCAAATATAGAAAGATGGCCTATTTTGGACACGTAGTAAGGGGAGACCGGTATAATATTCTTCAACTTATTATGATTGGTAAAATCGAAGGACGCAGAGGAATTGGTAGAAAGCAGGCCTCTTGGTTAAAGAATATCCGGGAGTGGACAGGGATAAAGAAAGCAGAACAACTATTTAGAATAGCTCGAGACAAAGACAGTTTCGCCATGTTAACCGCCAACGTCAAGGGGACTTAATAGGGTACGTTAAGAAGAAGAAAGGATTTTACTTATTTTTTGTAATATATGGTATACAGCCAGCTACAGGAAAATATTTTTCCTTGTGGATTTATATTCAAACGTTCACTATCTTATCATCATGCCAATAATTTTATGGATCATTTGAATAGCAGCAGTCGCTCGTATCAAATTTTCCATCTTCCATCTCTCCAAAGACCAGTCTTATGTTACCTAACAAATATTTCTTAACGAAGTTTTTTATCCACTGTAACCATTACTATAAATTCTCTACAAGGCCAGGGTATTCCAACAATGGCTTGGCATGCTAACTTAAATTTTATCGACTAGTTCTGAGATTTGTTGGTACTAAGAAGTGCCCAAATGTACTCCAAACGCTCCAATATCTAGAAATCTTGAAATGTATTAATCTGAAAAGGGGAAGATGTAGTCCAAAAACATTTCAAAGACTCCTACGTGATGTGCATGCCAAGGAAATGTCACGTACTCATTGGTCTTGGGTCTTGGTAAAGTGCATACGCTATATTGAAAGAAAATATATAAAAGAATAGCATCTAGCATCATATAATCTTTTATACTGGTTTTACATTGTTAATCACATCTTAAGCAAAAATTAATTCTTGTTTCTATATTTATTAATCCATTAGGAGAAAATAAAGGCTTTAAAGTGGTAAGTTAATGTAGCATTGTTTGTATAATAATAGTTTGTAGTAATAAAGGCTTTAAAGTGGTAAGTTAATGTAAGCATTGTTTCTACTCAAAAAATTATAGAATTATTAAATCGTGTTCTAATTTTTTCGAGCTATCTATAATTATCGTAGTTTTTACCTACCTTATATTATCAAATACCTGAACATGACGAATTATTAATAGTATACAAAAATACAGTGCAACCACATGTAGCAATCAAGTATATAGTATAATATAAGAGAAAAAACTGTCTACAAAGAATATCGATGAAGAGATACCCACAGAAAAATCAAAATTTGAGAAATTAGGAAACCATATTTAGGAAATAATGAAAGATATGCACATACCAATTTAAAAGCCATATTAAGGTCGTAAATTCAATTAAAGAGTGGAAAAGTCTTATGTCCAAACTAAAAATTGAATTTTGATCGGAAAGGATTACCTATTAGTTTTGCACCTTGCAAAAAGCACATATTTATTTAAACGGAAACTAATATAATACCTAAATATTTAGGTAGTGAAACCCTCTTCAGGGTTTCTGTCGTGACTGATCATTGAGTTCTCCAATATACTGTTAAATGCACACATTATTCTAAACAAGCATAGAGATATACGCTAGTTCTTATTTTACACATTCAAATGGATTAACCATATTTACATCCATGACGAAAATTTTCGATTTTAAATTGATTTTTATTAATGAACTGCTTATTTCGATCCATACTTTTTGTAAAAGTTAACATTCTCACTTCAACGAATCGCTATCATAAGGCCATCGAAAAAAATCGTAATTAACACGTTGACAGGCAGTATGTCAAATGTATAAGCAAGTGTTGTGACCAGTGATGTGGGAGGGAGGGGATGCGGCATACGGTGAAGTAGATGGTTTCGCTCGAAAAAACTCTCCCATCCAATATGGCGGCTCCATCCTTTGGTAGTATATTCTGCTCTATATAAAATATATAAGTATAAAATTATATTATATTATATAAATATATAAATAATTAATAATTTTAATAACTAATTAATAACATATTCCATATATAACGCCCGTCGCCATATTGAATGTAGCACAAAAGTGTCAAATCAAATTGTCCCATTTAGTAAATACAAAATCATCCCTTATGTCGTATCCCCTCTCTCCCATATCACTGGTTGTAACACTAAATGTATTTTGCAAAGTAGAATAGGTAAAAATGCAACGTCTATAGACGTTGTGTCACATTACATCAATGGAAATTAAACGTCTTTAGACGTTCTGTCCGTCAACGTGTTGAGGAACGGAGCAAAATGCAAAATTTTGACGCATGTCAAAATTTTCAATGTATTTTAATGTATTCGTTTTTTTCAAATCATGAGAAAACTAATAAGTATTTTTGAAAGATTTAAACGCAGAATGATAGACTACTGTATTACCGAGGGCCGAAAGTCCCTTAGAATAAATAAAAAGTTTCTTTTGAATGAAATATTTGCAATTAAAAATCAAATCACTAAATTTTCTCTTTTATTTTCACCCCTGTAACTTATTAAAATAAACATAATATTTTTAGGGACTTTCGGCCCTCGGTAATAATGTAATCTTTCATGCTGCGTTTAAATTTTTCAAAAATATTTATTAGTTTTTTCAGGATTCGAAAAAGACTGGATACATTTAAAACACACTGAAAATTTTGACATACGTCAAAATTTTGCATTTTACTCCGTTTCCCTTAAGGGGTTACATAGGTCTTGCGGGCAAAAAAAGTGACTTTTTAAAAAAATTATATCTCGAAAACTAAAAATTATTTTTATTTATAATTGGAACATGTAAAACTATAGTACTTAAGGTACTCTTAAACAAATTTTCATCCAAAAATATTAATTTTTGTAGAGTTAACTGCAATTTTTCGACAACAGTCGTTTTTTTGCGGTGGGCAGTATAAATAAGTTCAGTCTCATCTAAAATCAAAAAATCAAAAAGTTTCTTGTAGTTTATACCTCTGGCTAGTGAATGAACAAAGGAATTTTTTTAGGTGAAGTCGTTTTTGTTTTATAAAAAAACTACTTTAAAAATGGTAATTTTTGAAAAAATGAGACAAATTGGGGTCGAAAATGTGTTTAAACTTATGTAAAATCTTCAATTTTTATTCTTTTTTAAATTCCTTCGTTCATTCACTAGTCAGAGGTATAAACTATAAGAAACTTTTTTATTTTTGATTGTAGTTGAGACTGGACTTATTTATGCTGCCCACCGCAAAAAAGGCTGTTGTCGAAAAATTGCAGTCAACTCTACAAAAATGAATATTTTTGGTTTAAAATTTTTTTGAGAGCACCTTAAGTACTATACTTTTACATGTTCCAATTATAAATAAAAATAATTTTTAGTTTTTGAGATATAATTTTTTTTTTAATTTAAATTTTTTTACCCGCAATACCTATGTAACCCCTTAACATAGGTCATAGAGGTTAGCTTTGTATGTTGTAAAAATTAATTGCAAAATAAAATAATACACTTACCATAAAATTTCAAACTCCAATATAAAATCAGTTGTAAAAACAACTGTTTGTGTAATATAAAAAACTTCAAAATGCAAAAATTCGACAAAAAAACAGCAAAAGATTCAACAGACTGACAGACACAAAAGTAAACAAACCAGAAACGTCACAAATTGTAATACTTAAAATCTGAACACATCCCCAATCGTCTTTTTTGTACCTATCTCTTTTCAATGTACTGATTATAGAGCTTTCATAAAAATAACATGTGTTTTTACTTAATAACAGGCGGTAGCTGGTTTGTCATTAGTTTCATGCGTGGAAGAGAATGATGCTAGATAAAAAGTATGTGTTTTATCTCGCCAGGTATTAATGACGCACGGGTAAAGAATCGTGGACTCAAGTGTATGTTTTATTATATTACTGACAAATGACTCTCCTATATTCGTTACAAAGTAACCAAAACGGTTTATAAACGTGTTCTAGTAAACTATTTTATTTTTTGTGAAATTGTGTTTTAAAGAAATAATAATATATGTAGATAATCAGGTATAGGTATACAAGTCATGTTTATAGTTTTATTGTTTTAGTACATTATGCCGTTTAAAAAGTATTTCTCGGTACTTTATACCAACTAATGTATAAAAATAATGTCGTTAAAAACTACATAAAGTTGTCTATCACAACCTTATATACTGATCTTGTGAAAGCATTATTAAAACTCATGAAATTAGGACAATTTATTTAAAAGTGTGCAATATTAGCCAGTTGCGTGAAACAAATAGAAAGTTGTGGGAGTCACTATAATGTACCAACTGCTTTAATTTCATTCAATAATTATTTGTGATAGGAACATTATTCTTATTGGTTTATCTATATTATAGTTAAACGCGGCAAGTGAACTAGTAGAGGAAGCAACGAAGCACTAAAAAGCCCAAAACCTAGGAATTTTGTGCAGTAAGATGAATCGTCATGGAACTTTTTGCATTCGATTAGAGAGAGTGTCAGGCAACTTTGTGAACTAAATTCATCTAGGGCAAAAATTTTTGTGCACAAGAAAATACATTTTAAAAGTGCATCTCGAAGAGGTGAAAATAAAAAATTTATAACTTGGGAAATATTGACGGAAATGAGTTGAATTCTTTTACTCGGGGGTTTTGGGGATCGCTGAGCACGAATTTCATATCGGCGATGGTCTCCAAGGTACCTGGTGCCCACGGTAGAACTCGTCGCCTAGAGTTTTATGTTATAATCATTTAAAATCAGTCAATATCCATTAGTCGGGGGGCTTTGGGGTCGCCGGCCACGAATTTAATGTTGGAGATGGCATCCAAGATACCTGGTGCCCAGGGTGGAACTCGTCGCCTAGAGTTTTTAGTTAGAATTATCCAAAATTAGCCAAAAACTATTACCCTGGGGGTTTTGGGGGTCGCTGACCACGAATTTAATGTCGGCGATGGTCTCCAAGATACCTGCGCCTAAAGTGGAACTCGTCTCCAGAAGTTTTTAGTTATAATTATTCAAAATTAGTCAAAAACTATTACCCTGGTGGTTTTGAGGGTCCCTGAGTACGAATTTCATGTCGGCGATGGTGCCCAAGGTACCTAGTGCCAAGGGTTGGAACTCGTTGCCTAGCGTTTTATGTTATAACCATTTAAAATCAGTCAATAACCATTATTCAGGGGGTTGTGGAGTCGCTAAGCATAATTTAATGTTGGCGGTGGTCTCCAAGGTACCTGGTTCCCAGGGTGCAACTCGTCGCCTGGAGTTTTATGTCATAATTATTAAAAATCAGTGAAAAACCCTTAATATGGGGTGTTTAGGCAATACGTAAAGTATCCTTAACAATAGTAACCTATACTTATTGTACGGTTATAGAGTATATTCCCATAGGTAAGCTGGTTAAGAGTAGATAACGATTTTTCATATGTAATTTAAAGTATTATCTGCATAAATGGCACAAAGAATATTTGCTACGAGAGGTATATGGTTCAAAATGCATACAGTATCACGACTAATAAGTTATGTTCACATACATGTAGAGTACTTACAGTTTTATTCCTTGATGACGTGTCACATCAGAGCTCTGATTGAATTCCATAATCCATTTGGTTCATTTGTAAGGCACTCACTAATACGCTAAATAAATCATCGTCGATAATACTGAGCAGATTGAATTATCTGAGCGGTATAAAACGATAGCAAAAAAAACCGGTAAAATGCGGCCTTTTTACGAATAGCGGGAGCGTCGATAGATTAGAGATGATTCTCGTTAGGAAGCTTTTGACGATCTGCCCCGGCGAGGGGTTCAAATGCGAGTCTCAACAATAACCTGGAGTTTCCAGAAAGGTTACATAAATACTACTTGAATTTTAAGTAATCAGTAGTACAGGGGCGTAACTAATTATTTTAGTGAGCCGTGTATAATATATTTATTGTACATATTGCCGGGGGCGACAGGCGAGAGAGATGGCCTATATCACCTCGAAGAGAGGGGATTGGCAAAGATGTGCACAACGATAAGAAATGTTTGAAGAAATTAGAGTTTATATACACAAGGGGTAACAACGATAAAATGGAGGAAAACGATAAGTTTTCCCCCTAGGGATAGATTTTAATCTTCCAGGGGAATCACAGCGATTTTCGTAATACCACGAAGAAAATCACCGTGAGTAGTGTGAATCTTGACAGTACGAACTAGACCATCCTTACCAGGCAATACATCTATTACCCTGGCAGTTGGCCATAAGAGTGGAGGAGTACCATCCTCCTTCAACAGAACCAAATCCCCGATCTTGACAGGGTCAGTAGGGTCGGTCCATTTATTTCTTTGCTGCAGGAGGCAAAGATAGTCTTTTTTCCACAATTTCCAAAATTGCTGTTGAATTTTACTAATACGCTGAAAAAGATTCAACCTATTTTCAGGTATCTCTGAAACACTTGGTTCAGGGGGCGCGGTTAAACTTCTTTGAACTAAGAAGTGAGCTGGAGATAGGAAAGCGAAGTCATTGGCGTCAGACGACATCCTAGTGATGGGTCTCGAATTTAGAATAGCCTCGATTTGGCATAATACTGTGTTAAACACTTCAAAGGTGAAGTGGGAATTTCCTATAATTCGATAGAGGTGATACTTCACACTCTTTATTCCTACCTCATGGAGGCCGAATTGATGGGGGTTGCGGGGAACACCCATCTTGAAAGTTATGGAGTTTTGAGTACAGAATTCCTTAATCTGTTCCGAATTATTTTGATTTAAGAAAAAATCATAGAATTCGCGCATTTCATTTTTTGCCCCATGGAAATTTGTGGCATTGTCGCTCCAAATAATACTGGGCGTGGATCTTCTGGCAATAAACCTTTTCAGAGTAAGAATATAGGCTTCTGCGCTTAATCCTGTGACGAGTTCGATATGAACACATTTAGTGCTCATGCAAATGAAATAGGCTACGTATGCTTTGTAAAGCGGTGCCTTCCTCAAATGTGAGGACTTAATTAAGAAGAACCCCCCATAGTCCACTGAGACGACTTGGAAGGGTCTAGTGGGGAGTACACGATCGGGATGCATATCTGCCATCTGTTGAACAGAATTGGGTGTCATGAATCGGAAACAGTTTACACACTTACGAATTAAGCGTTTAATCTGTCTTAATCCGTCAATTGGCCAGTACTTCATTTTGACATACGAAAGTACTGTTTGCGCGCCTGAATGTAATAACTTATGATGAGCTTGAGTCAAGATTAGTTCTACAACTCGACATTTAGAAGGAAGTAGAATGGGGTGTTTTTGATTATACGATATGGGGGCGTGTCGGAGACGTCCTCCCACACGAATCAGCCCATCATTATGTTGTAGGAAGGGGTTGAGTTTACGAATGGCTTTATTGGTCACGAGTTTAGCATTTTTCAATTCAAGAATCTCTTTTTTAAAGTAGATACTTTGGATATACCTGATGATCGCGTGATCAGCGATCTCCATTTCGGGTGGCGTCAATATATCCGTATCTCGTGGAGAGTTATTTATTTTCTTTTTAATATTACTGATGAATCTAAAAAGATAAGCGACAATTCTTTGAATTTTACGAAAAGAAGAAGATTTAGCGAATAGATTTTCAAAGGTGTCGTTGAGTTCGTGATTTGTTGCTATGTTTGAGACAACTAACTTCCTTAATTCAGGAAGATCATCCTGAAAATGAGGAATTTGATGAAGAGAAAAATCGATGGGATTGTCTCTAATAAAGCTAGGTCCGCATAACCAGTCTTCGGTGGTCTGGGGATTATCAAAGACATTTATCCCTCTGGAAGCGGGGTCAGCGATGTTTTCGTGACTTCTGACGAAATGGAAATCACAAGGAAAAGTTTCCAACAAGGAATTGACCTTTTGAATTCTGTTTTGTACAAAAATGTTCCAAATGTGTTTTTTAGAAAGTATCCAAGACAAGGCAATTGTAGAGTCAGCAAAGAGATGAGATGAAGATATACTCAAATTTTTCTTGAAGATGTGAAAAAGTCTATGAGCCAGAGTGACTCCCAACACTATTCCACAAAGTTCCAATTTGGGGATTGTGAGTTTATTTTTTAGCGGAGAAATTTTGTTTTTAGAAGCGATAAGCCGCGACGATACAGAAAAGTCTGAGTATGTCGCTTTGAGATACACACAAGTGCTGTATATTTTTTCCGATGCGTCGGTGAAAATAATTAATTGAACATCAACAACTTTCTTTTGTAAAAGTAAGCATCGAGGTACCTTGACCTCTTCTATAGTTTTGAATGTCGATAAGAGGTTTTGCCAATTTTTCATAATGATGGGTGAGTCAATGGGTTGATCCCAGTCCAGTTTCTGGGACCATATTTCCTGTATCAAGAGCTTAGCGTTCACAAGGACAGGGGATAACCATCCTAGCGGGTCATACAAAGTAGCAATGTAGGAGAGAATAGTACGTTTAGTAACAACATTAGCCAATTTGAAGATAGGAGTTTTAAACGAAAAGTGGTCGCGTTCTGAATCCCAGAATATGCCTAAGACTTTATCAGATCCCGTGAAGTTAAGACTGACTTCAGAGACGGGATTTAAATTGTGTTGAGACAGAAATTCTGAAGAACTGCAGTTCCACTTGTGGAGGAGGAAACCATGGGTTTCTAGCAAAGAAGTTAATTGTTCGAAAAGACAACTTAATTCATGAAGACTGTCAGCACCGCTGATCAGGTCATCCATATAGATAGATTCTTGCAGAACACTAGTAGCAAGTTCGTGGGTATGTTTGTTGTTGTCAGCGATGTGCTTGATAACTCTTTGAGCGATAAATGGGCTACTTGGGAGCCCGAAGGGTAATCTTTGAAATTGATAGCACCGTAAAGGCTGCTGAATATTGTCCCTAAAGAGAAAATTTAACAGAAATGTTTCAGTGGGACAAATGGCGATTTGTAGGAACATAGCCTTGATGTCGCCTACTAGTGCGAATTTAAACTGACGAAACTTAGCGAGAATGTCAAAAAGTTCATGTTGGACGACATAACCTTTGTCTATGACGTCACTGAGGGAGATTCCCGTAGACGATTTATTGTTTGGATCGAAAACTATACGAGTGGAAGTAGTAGAGTTGGATTTGAAAACGGGAAAGTGAGGGAGAAAGTAATTAGGTTTACCTGAGTCATTTAGCATTTTTAACGGCACTTGAATTATTTGTCCGTTATTGAGATATTCCGATATAATGTCCTGATATTTTTCCAATAAATCAGGGTTGAGTTGAAAACGTTTCTCGAGACTGAGAAAACGTCTTTTTGCCGAGAGAAACGAATTTCCCATGTCTATATCTTCGATAGGGAGTTTGAGATTGAGTGTGGACTCATATCGTCCATTGGGGAGAACATTAACATGTTTTACAAAATTAATTTCAGCGGGGTGATCATTAATGAGATCGGTGTTCTGAGGAGCGGCTTCTTCCAGCTCCCAGAATTTTTGTAAATGATCGGATAGTTCCTCGTTGGACACTACCGGCTCATTTACGGCGGAAGGAGTGTTATGAGAACAACAAGTAACGAGAGAGTTTGAATAAAATTCCAAAGCCTTTTTAGTATTTTTCGACTTAAGAGCAAAGTCTGGAACTGACCCTGATATCGTGTACCCGAGTAGAGTGCGTTGAAGAACGGGAAGACCTTTTCCCAAACGAATTATTTCAGGTTGAATGATATCGTTATACAGGTCTGCACCGAGCAGGATACCAATTGGGGATGTTACATGGAACATCGGATCACCTAATGGTATCTCTGAGGGTATGTTTAGTTTGCTCGCCGAAATAGAAATTTGAGGAAGCGGATTTGTTATCTTTGGGAGTACAGAGCACGAGATGTCAAAAGGAACGTCGTTAGCGACAGCGAAAATTGTTGTATCTACAATAGATTGAGACGAGGATGAGGTGGAGTTAATTCCATTGATCCGTAATTTTCCATCTCTAGTGGTGAGTGACAGTTCCTTTACGAGGTCAGCACTAATAAATGAAACCTGTGAGGCCGAGTCTAAAAGTGCCTTTGCGAAGACCCTCTTGCCGCTAGGAGCGACAAGATAGACCTGGAGTGTGCTTAATAACACCAAATGATTATCAAGCGAGGCTGCAGATAGAGCCATTGAATGTGGAGTCGAATTTTGAAGATTAACTTCCGTTTCAGGAGCTCTAACATGTGAGGGCCCCTGTTGTGAATTACCCTGTGTATGGGAGTTATTTGAGATAGCGGTTTTATTATGATTATTTGAGTTGTGTTGGCCAACAGCCGCGGAAGGGTTACTATGACCCGTTTTGTCGAAATGGAGCAACGTGTGATGACGAGATTTACAAACTATGCAAGAGAATTTGGATTTACACTGATCGAGCATGTGAGACCCAAGACAATTAATACAAAATTTATTTTGTTTGACAAAACTAAAACGTTCTTTAGAATTCAACTGCTTGAACTGAGGACAAGAGTAGATCGAGTGAGAGTCGTTGCAATAGGAACATTTCTTAGGACCTAAGCGAGGCGAAAGGTTACTGGTAGAAGTGTCTGAGGCTAGGTGTAAAGAGTGTCTGGAAGTAGTAGTCGATTTTGGTTTTGATTGAGATTGAATATTCTCAAGATGAACAACGCGTGTCTCGATTTCCCCTAGAAAATGGACAAAATCAGGGGTAGCTTGGCTACCACCGGATTGGAACTCAAGAGCCCTAATGGTAGGTGCGTCGAGTTTCTGAGTAGCGATATGTATGAGAAGTAAATGCAAGAGATCTGAAGGGGGCCTATTCAAGTTCAATAGGGCCTTGAAATTATTTGACATGACCGTATGAAAATTTCTTAATTGTGAGTGATTTGCGTTTCCAGAAATAGGAGGCGCATCAAGAATTTGAGAGATGAGAGTTTTGATAAGCGATTTAGAGTTGGCGTACCTTTGTGTCAGGTTATCCCGGGCTATTTTGTAATTGTCACCTGTGAGTGGGATATGCTCGAGAAGCGTCAAAGGCTCGGAAGTTAGAAAACTTTTGAGGTAAATGAGTTTTTCCAGATCACTTAATGTAGTATCAGATCCTATTATTGTATCAAAGGTCTCAATGAATGAATTGTATTCAGTAACTAAGCCACTAAATGGTTTTAACTGAATACGAGGGAGGTTTACTGTTCGTTGCCTAGCCATAGACTGTGAGGTTAGAGAAGAATTAGGGTCAAATTGGAGGGAGGGGGTAGCAGTCACATTAGAACTTTCAATGACCTCTAACCTTTCTTCCAATAGAGAAATTGTATCCAAATATTTATCAAAAACCACAGAGGAATCAGTAGAGGGGGTAGGTTCCTCGGGGATCGTCTCCAGCACATTTTGAGCATCGCGGAAAAGTCCGTAAGAATGTTTGAGTTGTGAAATTATTTCACGAATTTTATATTTGTTTAGAGAATTAAGAGTTGTGGGAACCGAATCAGCCAACTTGGTTATATCAAGTTTTGCGGTGAGCCTCTGTCGGTTATATTTTGATCGGTCAGCCATGTTGCGAGAATGTGAGATTAGATAGATTATTTGCAAATGTCTAAACCTATAAATCGATGCGAAAATGAGAGAATATGTACAATATATTATATATTACACGTTTAATAGTGTGAGATTGGCTTAATAGTATCACCCTGTATGAGCGCAGATTAGTATATGAAATGCAAAACTATAAAATTTCAAAATATATGCAATT
Organism: Diabrotica virgifera virgifera; assembly: GCF_917563875.1. Taxonomy (NCBI): domain Eukaryota; kingdom Metazoa; phylum Arthropoda; class Insecta; order Coleoptera; family Chrysomelidae; genus Diabrotica; species Diabrotica virgifera. Next base: position 142,596,822 of record NC_065443.1, on the reverse strand, counting down.
TTCCAAAATGGGTATTTTTCAGCAAGTGTGAGACACCCTTAACAAGTATTTAAATTAATTAAATTGAAGGAAAAAACAATTATTTATTTTCTATAGTTTTCTAGAAGTGTAAAATGAGCTTAAGCGAAGCTAAATGTAGCAAAAACTTACAATTTATGCAAGAAAACAAAATTATTTTTAATAATTTTTGTAACCTGTGAACCAGGCTTAATCGGATTCAAAATTATAAATTTAATTTAAATCAAAAGGTTGAACAAACAATGTTAAAATTATAACACCCGTACTATCAGCCAAGAAATGAGTACACTTTTTGTATACTATAAACAGAAAAATATATTTACGAAAATAAAATAATGTAATATATGCAAATATTTTTTCATACAAACAAAACGACTCCTTTATTTGAACAAAGCAAGTAGTTTCTGAAATTGCACGTGTAGACCGGGCTTAACAACCTACCAGCTATTGTAGAGACGTGCTGGGTTAAATACTGAGAATTTGAGTGCAGAAAGAGAGGAATATTTTATTTTTGTGCCGGGGCGGCGTGGCTTGGAAATTTCCAAATGCAACAGAAAGACACTATAAATGAAAAACCGTTATTCTCAGAATAGAGATTATCAAAATATGCAAATACGAAGGACCTTGAGGATTTAATTAATAAATAATTAATATGATACGGCTCGATGGAACAGAAATGTTTAGGCAATACGTAAAGTATCCTTAACAATAGTAACCTATACTTATTGTACGGTTATAGAGTATATTCCCATAGGTAAGCTGGTTAAGAGTAGATAACGATTTTTCATATGTAATTTAAAGTATTATCTGCATAAATGGCACAAAGAATATTTGCTACGAGAGGTATATGGTTCAAAATGCATACAGTATCACGACTAATAAGTTATGTTCACATACATGTAGAGTACTTACAGTTTTATTCCTTGATGACGTGTCACATCAGAGCTCTGATTGAATTCCATAATCCATTTGGTTCATTTGTAAGGCACTCACTAATACGCTAAATAAATCATCGTCGATAATACTGAGCAGATTGAATTATCTGAGCGGTATAAAACGATAGCAAAAAAAACCGGTAAAATGCGGCCTTTTTACGAATAGCGGGAGCGTCGATAGATTAGAGATGATTCTCGTTAGGAAGCTTTTGACGATCTGCCCCGGCGAGGGGTTCAAATGCGAGTCTCAACAATAACCTGGAGTTTCCAGAAAGGTTACATAAATACTACTTGAATTTTAAGTAATCAGTAGTACAGGGGCGTAACTAATTATTTTAGTGAGCCGTGTATAATATATTTATTGTACATGGGGGTACGAAGCTTAGTACGAATTTCATGTCGGCGATGGCCTCTAAGTTACCTGGTGCCCAGGGTGAAACTCGTCGCCTGGAGTTTTATGTTGTAACCATTCAAAACCAGTCAATAACCATTACTCGGGGGTTTTTGGGGCCTTTCAGTACGAATTTTATGTCGGCGATGGTCTCCAAAGTACCTGGTGCCTAGGGTGGAACTCGTCGCCTGCAGTTTTATGTTATATTCATTCAAAATCAGTCAATATCCATTACTTCGGTGTTTTGGGGGTGGCTAAATATATTTTTCATTAACAATTTTTCTTAAAACACTTTTATATTATATCCTAAAAAATTAGCTATTTAAAAATTATTTTAAAATTTTTTTGCTTTTAAAGCAGTTGTCGTTAAATTTTGACACTAACGACGTTTACGAAATTTTGACATAATTGGCATTTCAAGGGTAATTAAGTTATATCAGCAATTTTTTGTGTTTTCTGCGGTATTATTTTGATTTTTTGATTTCTAGTCTGCTTTTATATAAAAAACAGTGGTTTTTAGAACTCTTTAGCGACGTATTAGTATAATATAATGTTGATGGATTACCGTCGAAGGCCGATATGATCAACCAAAAAAGAAGATATATATGGTGATTTTTCTATTGACTTTCTTGGGTGTAAATCTGTCTTTTTATTTTACTGCTCCTGGTTTAAAAACAAAGCATAGTATATATTATGTGAATACCTCCAAGCTACACTTTTATGTAGTTCTGTTCTTTAAAAAAGTTTTAATTAATTATAAAAAAACATCTAAAAAGTGATACCGTATTTAAAGCAAAGTAAGTTTTTAATGTTGGTGTTTTGAAAAAGTCATATATTTTATACTCATTAGTTTTGTTAATTACAGAATAAATAATACTATTATAATGTCAAGCCGTTTAAGATTGGTATTAAAGGAATTTTCATTATCTACTGTCTATAGCTACGCTGTTTTATAATTTTGGTTTTCGAAATTGCGGAAGAGAGAAATTTGTGTAACTGCAAGTAAGTAAATATATTTTATTTATTTTATTTTACTTTTTTATTAATTGTTTCGATATTATACAAATAAATTGATTATGAATACGTGCACTAACATTTAATTTAACACGTATTTTTTAGATTATTGTATACCTACCTTGAAGACCATCGCCAACATGAAATTGGTGCCCAGCGACCCCTAAAACCTTCATAGTAAAGGTTATCGACTGATTTTGTATGATTATACCATAAAAATCCAGGCGAAGAGTTCCACCCTGGGCACCAGGTACACAGGAGACCATCGCCGTCATGAAATTCGTGCTCAGCGACCCCCAAAACCCACCGCGTAATTGTTTTAAATATTTTGGAATAATTATTACATAATACTCCAGACGACGAGCTCCACCCTGGGCACCAGGTATCTTGAAGACCATCGACCACATGAAACTCAGCGACCCCCAAAACCCTCAGACTAATGGTTATTGACTGATTTTGAATGATTATAACATAAAACTCCAGGCGACGAGCTCCAGGTATCTTGGAAACCATCGCCAACACTAAATTCGTGGCCGGCGACCCCAAAGCCCCCCAGGTATTGGATATTGACTGATTTTTAATGATTATAACGTAAAACTCTAGGCGACGAGTTCCACCGTGGGCACCAGGTACCTTGGAGACCATCGCCGATATGAAATTCGTGCTCAGCGATCTCCAAAACACCCGATTATAAAAATTCAACTCATTTCCATCAATATTACCGGAGTTCTAAATTTTTCATTTTCACCTCTTCGAGATGCACTTTTAAAATGCATTTTCTTGTGCACAACAATTTTTGCCCTAGATGAACTTTTGCACAAAGTTGCCTGACACTCTCTCTAATCGAATGCAAAAAGTTTCATGACGATTCATCTTACTGCACAAAATTCCTAGGTTTAATGCTTCGTTGCTTCGTCTATAGGATTTGTAAATGAAGAACAAACCAAATATACAGGGTGTCCAGAAACTCTACCGACAAACGAAGACAGGAGATTATTCAGATAATATTAAGATATTTTAACCTAATTCACCTAGTCCGAAATGATTCCTAAAGGAGCTAGAGCTCTTTGAAGATGGCGTCGTGTAAGCAGTTTTTATTAAATAACTCCAGAACGCTTATATTGAGAAAAACGAAAATTGGTACACATATTTATCTTCCAGAGATAAATCGACTCCATGCATTGCGAATTTCTATTACCGATCATAGGCGACGTTACTCTTCTTTCCGTTATTTTGATTTTTATTACGTTCGTTTGTTATCTTTAATGATTTGATTTTGATTACTTTTGTTTGCTGGATTTTTGAATCGAGAATTGTAGAAATCTGGCTAGAAAAAAAATTTACTTTATGTACCAAAGGCACACCTAAGTGCACTATGCTCGGAATATTAAAGAGTTTTGGTTTTTGTTGTAGATACAGAAAAGTCTAGACGTTAAATAGACGTTAATATTATACCATACAAAGCTGCGCGTTATAGAACACAATGGACCTCTATCCGTTATTGAAATATTTTTTACAGTTCGAATTGATAAAAATAGAATATTATAGGTCTGGATCCCTCGTATGAAAAAAACGTTGATTAATAGCAAGCTGAAAATTTTTTAATAGCTTAAGGGTGTCTACTCGGACAAACCTTGATGTATGGGAACACTATAACAGGGGAAGTTTTAATTGTGGAACAGGTTAAAAATTTGGAACTTCAGACTACGAAAACGTCCCATGTATTTTGTCGGACAGAACTTCCAATTAATTTGTTACCCTTTCATTAAACTGTCCTGCAAAAATCAGACTGCTATTTATCACCAACTGGGCATTTTAATGAGTGGAACACGTAGAACATGTCAAATGACAGGAACTATGACAGGTGACAAATTGCAGTCTGATTTTTGCATGAGAGTTTAATGAAAGGGTAACAAATCAATTGGAAGTTCTGTCCGACAAAATACATGGGACGTTTTCGTGGTCTGACGTTCCAAGTTTTTAAATTGTTCCATAATTAAAACTTCCCATGTTCCAGTGTTCCCATACATCAAAGTTTGTCCGACTAGACACCCTTAAGCAATTAACAAATTTTCAGCTTGCTATTAATCAACTTTTTTTCATACGCGGGATCCAGAGAGGAAACAGTAGCGATCAACAGGTAGCGAAAACGCGTTCCAAAATTGCGGCTGTAATTTTGAATATTTTTTCGAGATATTTGGCACACGTATTCGTAATATAATAAAGAATGGCGGTACAGAGCCCAATTTGAAAAATATATTAATATGTGGAAATTACTCTGTAATTAAATACAATATTAAAAAAACGAGCCTGTACCGTCATTAAAAAGAACAAAAAAATACACTTTCTTCAAATAAACTTTTTTATCCGATGCCTAGATTTTGTGTCATTTTGGAACTACTAAAATTGTTTATTTCATTAGTAGTTCCAAAATGACACAAAATCTAGGCATCGGATAAAAAAGTTTATTTGAAGAAAGTGTATTTTTTTGTTCTTCTTAATGGCGGTACAGTCTCCTTTTTTTAATATTGTATTTAATTACAGAGTAATTTCCACATATTAATATATTTTTCAAATTGGGCTCTGTACCGCCATTCTTTATTATATTACGAATACGTGTGCCAAATATCTCGAAAAAATATTCAAAATTACAGCCGCCATCTTGGAACGCGTTTCGGCTACCTGTTGATCGCTACTGTATCACCTTAAGTAAAATTTATATACATTTATAAAAAAGACTAAATAAGGAAAGCCTAATAGATAGCCCAATAATTAAGTAACGAAACTTACTTGAATTATTTATTAAAACATTAATAGCAGTTTGACATGATCGTGAGATATTGTCTGTCACGATGTTCATCATAAAAACGTTACCTTGCTTCTGGCCTTGCTTCAATCGACTCCCTAGTCACTGAACTAATATTCAACAGAAAGGAACTAAGCTGATTTGGTTTATTATTTCATATTGATCATGTAGTATTTCTTGTACTTGCATTAGATACTTTATGGTTCTAAATAACGTCTGTTTAGTAAAGGCAACATTTTTTATTTTCTTTTTATGATTAAATTCCAATAAAATATTTCACGGTTGCACATATTTCACATTTACAACCAAGTATATACTACTTGTTAATAGTTCACTTTTGAAGTAAATAAAAATATAAAATAAAAATGTATACCATTTTTATTTAGTTGCTATGCGAAGGCAAAACAATCCTATTTTTCATTTAGAACAGGGAGCGCAGTCCAGCACTCTGAATCGACGATTTTCGACTCTTATTGGAGTCATCATCGGAGAGGCGTAGGCCTGCTGCTCTCTGCTCGAAGTGACCAAACCATGAAAGTTTGTCCCCGCATTGCAACTGACGTGTATGGAGTAGGTGACTAGCGTCATCTGGCAACTGAAAGGTAAAGTTTGCAGTCAATTTTACTGTACAGTAAAACCTGTGTTAACGGCCACCTGTCAGCATCAGCCACCTGTCCTAACGGCCATTTTAAAAATTTCCCAAACCAATTATATGTAGACTACAAAAACTGGTAATAGCGGCCACCTTTCTATATCGGCCAATAGTTCTTTCATTTTTAGTGGCCGTTAGTGACAGGTTTTACTGTATTACGAAAAAGGATGAAATGTGAGATTCTATCTAACGGCGCGACTACTCGCGGGTTAAAGCTAATTGGCTCTCCCCAAAGCCATAAATTCCACAAAAAGAAGAAGAAGAAAAAAAATTCCTACGCATTACTACACCCTTCCTCGAGGCACTTACGAAATTTTTTCAAAATTGCAAAATGTTTCATCAAGTTATCGCGAAAAAGGATAAAAATTGAGATTCTATCTCACCGCGCGACTACTCGCGGGTTAACTGTATGTGTATTGTTTAATATGATCTGTAAGTTTGATTGGTTTGAAGTAATTATTTTTAAAAAAATTTAGTTGTATAGTAAAAAAAGATTTTCTAAAAATTTTTGAAAATTTTTTCAAAATAACTTAAAAAGTATTAGTGATAAGAAAAATCTTAAAGAGTAAAAAAATATAGGTTTTGCTATTATAAATACGCTAGTTTCATACTGTTTTTCCGTAAGACAAAAATTGGTGAAGATATGGCTGTTCAAAATTTGCATACACTCGTGATTAGTGACCCGTTCAAGTTTTTTCAACTTAACCCTTTTCAAAAATAAGCACTTTAAACCGGTGAAACTGACAGATCATATAAAAAATAGATAAGTAAGTAAATTGTTTGTAAAGCGGTAACGATTAATTTTGTTTTGGGGAGCTAAACACGGGGAGATTTTCATGATTTTTTTACCAAAAAAAGGGGGTCAACTTTATTTTGAGCGTAACTAACTTATTTTTAATGCTAGAAACTTTTATAAACAATTTGGATAAAGCGTTTCTTAAACAGTTTAAAAAAGTTGAGGTGGGGTTTTCCCGAAAAGTGCTTAATTTTTCGGTGATTTCATCTGGAAATATTCGATTTGGAATTAGACGAATAAGAACGTATTTTTCATGAGCTACAAGTTTGCGTTGATACACCATTTTTTTCGGTTTTTTATAACTTTACTTTTGCTTAATATATTTTTTCGATAAAATATTTACCTTTTGAGTTATTTACGAAAAACCGTCTAAAAACGTAGTTTTTTGTCGAAAAATAAATATTTTCAATCGCAAATAACTCGCAAAGTATTAACTTACACAAAAATTTCTATGGAATTAAAATTATTTAAAATCAGGCAATTTGTCCATTTCCGGTCTTATCTTGAATGTATGTTTTTTCACCCCCGAGAAGGGGCGACTGTCACCCCCAAGTAAAAGCAACCAACGGCACAATTTCAACTTTGAAGTGGGGGGTAAGTAGAACCTAAGTCCAAATTTTCATGCAACTCGGAGTTGCCCCTGAAAATTAAACGGTATCGCCGTTTTTCCCATTCATTTACTGGGCTAATACATTAGCACCGGCACCGGTCTAATCACTGTTTTATACTATTATATTCTGATTTTTTATGTTCGTGTTAGGCTCTTAGATGTAATAATGTTGTGGAGGCTATACCTCCATCTGTTTGCTGCCCGAATTCTCCCTTTTTTCTCTTCCGTGATATCGTTATCAGTTTTTTGGAACTGAACCCGGAACGTGATTGTCGCTTCAAGATATTTAAAACTCTCTACCTTTTCAAAGATATATGGGTCTATTGTAACATTTTGCTCTATTCTATCTCGTCTCTTTTGTCTGTTAATGCACATATATTTGGTTTTCTCTTCATTTATCCTTAAACCAGTTTTTTGCTTCTACCTCCAATTTACTGAAAGTCTCTTTCACATTGGTGTGACTGTGTTTTCGCAATATCCATGTCATCTGCGTAGTATGCTAGTAAGTAATTTTGCCTCTACTTCCAATTTATTGAAAGTCTCTTTCACATTGGTGTGACTGTGTTTCCCACAATGTCCATGTCATCTGCGTATGCTAGTAGTAATTTGGTCCATTTACTGTCAGTAGTTCCGTTCTAATTTTTGCTGTTCTTACTACTTCCTCCAGGATTATATTAAAATGGAGAGGTGACCGCGCGTCTACTTGTATCAGGCCACTGCTTATTTCTGAGAGTTTGTTACCTATCCGTACTCCGCTATACGTTAACAAGCTGTATAAGATTTTTTGGAGCTGAACGTTCTATTCTGTCATTGCTTTCCTCATCTAATCCCTTTTAAAGCTGTCGTACGCTTTTATGGAAATATGAAGAGATTATGGATACTATTGAATTCCCATCCTTTTTCAAGCAGCTGCCTTAGAGTAAAAATCTCGTCTATAGTTGATCTATTTTTTCTGAATCCGGCTTGGTCTTCTCCTATGAAATTTTCTACAAAAGGTATTAGCCTACTTAGGTAATAGGATGTTCGATAATATTTAGGCTCATAAGATTCACTCACTTACTAATTTAGTGCATAAATAACCTCATGAAATTAATGAAAACATACGAACAATTACTTATTACGTAATATTTAGCACTCTATTTCTATTATAGTAAAGTCCACTCATTTTCACACAAAGTAAAAAACATCCACAACAAAAATCCTTTTAGAAAATGCGATTAATTTTTAAGCCGTTGATGTTAATCCGGCACTGAAAGCAACAGGTTGTAGGATTGTGAATCAATTTACCATTGATAGTTACCTACAACTCGAATTACAGCAGAGCCCAATGTTCACCGAGCACAATATATTATTATATTATTTATTCTTTTTACTCATATCTAAATTTCTTCGTTTCATTCAGAAGTTCTCGTCTATGTGTTTATAATAACATGGGCACGTACTGGATGCTTCATGATAAGTTTGTCTGAAGGAATTATTATTTGTTAATGTATTCTCGGTCAGTTCGGTTAGCTACTGGTAATTTACTAACGAATCGTCAGCTTGAGATATGGCGATGACACGTTAATTACCATTTCTAACTAGTTAGAGGAACGTTAATTGTTAGCAAATATGATTTTAAGTATATTTCTAGTAAGACCAAGATCATTATTTTACAGGGTTGGTCACTCTAAGGAGTCAACTTTGATATTTGGCAATATTGATTGGATTTTGTGAAAATGCTAAAAACAGGTCAATTTGTATTACAAAGAGGACATTATTTTAACGATATAGACGTTTGTCATCTGTCAACCCCCGTTCTAGTACTAAAAACCTTTAATGTTAAATAAGAAATATACCATGTGTAGCACATCATTAGACAGTTATTTCGCTGGACGATTCAGGCATCCATGATTTTGGCCATATTTACTCTATTCTTGTGAGTATGAGTGTGAATGTGAATGTGTGTGAAGCACACATCAGTTTATTGATCTTGTAATACCTAGGGTTTTCTAGCGTCAATTTCAAATTTTTCCCGTCACCTCAAAACCCTCATTAAACCGAATTTTGCAACATTAATAGGAAACTTCGCTAAAAATGTAACGTATAAAATCAATTCCATTTTAAATTAATAAAAATGAAATAAAAATGTATACCATTTTTATTCTGTTGCAATGCGAAGGCAAAACTATCTTATTTTTCACTTAGAGCAGAGAGCTCAAACCAACACTCTAATTCGACGATTTTCGACTCTAATTAGATTTTTTTTTCAATTTTCCAGTTAGAGTTGATTTAGAGTGCTGGTTTGCGCTCTCTGTTCTAAGTGAAAAATAAGACAGTTTTCCTTCGCATTGCAACTGAATAAAAATGGTATGCTTCTTTTCATGAGCATTTTTCAGTGCGTCACAAATGATAGAAAAAAAGGTATTTCCGTGATAATATACATTTTAGTGACATGACATTTTAGTTAAATCTGACAGTTGTCAAATTTTATTTGCAATTTGGCATAAAAACAAATCAATTTTGTTTATCGCATTTATAAAATGGTATTTTCTTTGATTTGTATAGTACTTTAAATTGTTCAGATTATATTCGTAGATATATTATATAATTCGCAAGTTATATTATTTTCGATTATAGCGCCATCTATTGACAACTAGAATAAATTTTATAAATATCACCGACGAAATGTAATCACCGACGCGCGTTTTTTTTTCTGTCACATACAATTTAATGCGTTAGAAAGAAATCGAAAAACTGTGACGCACTGAAAGATCCTCATGAGAAAAAGCATATACATTTTTATTTCATTTTATATTAGTTTTACTCTTTTGAGTAACTAGATCCATTTTCCGTTGGAATTTACCAGCTGAACAGACGGGGTCTGTTCAGCTGGTTCAGCAAAATTGTTTAATATTTTTCAATATTTTTAATATTTCTATTAGGTTGAAAACTTTGACTTTTAAATTAATAAATTCATAATTGTCATCTCATCTTGCACTAAAAAATTTTTTTGCATAAAATTGTTAATTTATGTTTAAAAATGTTATATTCAAAATATTACGTCTTAACAATGAATAGTGTACGTACAACATCTGATCAAAGTTCCGCGCCTAAAATTTCCGTTTTAAACAACTTCAAAAGCGCGAGCTTGGGTCTGACGTCACAGGCCACATTTATCGTTTTCGCCCGTTTGCTTTGAATGCAGTTTGCCATTGCCAGTTGTGCGTGTCGAATAACTGTGACGTTTGCTCGGTATTTATGTTATTGTATTTAGTGTAGTTTAGTGTATTTAGTGTGTAATATAGGTACTTTATCAAAATGAAAAACAAATCTGCGCAATATAAGTACTGTATAGTGCCTGGATGCACCTGGATGCATCAAAAAGTTCTTTTTTATGAAATTACTTTTGTCGTTTCTTGTGTTGAAAAAAGAAACAAGTAACTTAAAAATAAACAAAACTTAGTAATAAAAGTAAGAGTAACTAAAAAGTATTGATGCTACTATAGTATGCGGTCTACAGTCATGTTTCTACTATAGCTTGCGGTCTACCGAGGGATGCTGTGTGAGTATCCCTATTCCACGAACATACGCCTGTTTTGGATTACTTCGACAACGAATATTTTACTGTGCAAAATAAGAAGAACGAAAGTAAATTGCAAATTACATTGTTGTTTATTGGAATAATTATTAGCGCCATTTACTTTCGTACTTCTTATGTTGTACAGTAAAATATTCGTTGTCGAAGTAATCCAAAACAGGCGTATGTTCGTGGAATGGCCCATATAAGCTGAGATGATAAAGATATTAACTTGTAAAATTACAATAATGATTCTTCTTATTTATGCGTATTATTAACTTTGTAAAGAAGGGTTTTGTTGGATATCGGTACGTCTGCTAATCACCATAATCTTTTCTCAGAAGGCTTTGAACACAGTAATGAAAGGCTCCAGTAGGTACTAATAAACATTACAATCAAATATAATAAACTTCATAAAAATTTAGTTTCTTTATTATTATGCAAATTACACCGTAATCTTTTCCAGGATATACGAAATCCTTCGATTAGAGTTAGGTAGATGAAACCCACGGGGAAAACCGTTTACTATAATACATATAATGGTACCAATTTCAGTTTGAAACTAAGCTGATTGGGGAACTACTTACAATATATAAGATGAACATAAATAATACGTAGGAATTTTCAATTAAAGACGATTAAAATGAACTGTTGTACCTAATCGCTTTCTTTTGAAAACCCCTCGTGAGTAATAATACTTATACGTTATAAACACATTAGTAATTTCTAAAGATTTATAAATTTCACTTTAAAGTAAATAAACTTATTGTAGAACTATGCAAGAATACAAATAATAGCTGGTAATATCCATTTAAATACGATTAAAATGTAATACACCCGTAATACCTAATCGTAGACGTAGATGACTGTGGCCTCTGACGTCAGACCAATAGAAGGACGTTCAAGAGCCTCCTAAGATATTTGAATTTTATAGCATTTTCGAAGCGCCGTAATTAGCGTACGGGTTAAAAATATTTGTTTTTTTCGCATGCAAGCGTTTTAAGATCATGTTACCTTATGTTTTTTAATATTATTTTAATATTTAAAAATTTATGCAAGTTCCCTATTATTTCCACCAACGTCCATACAATTAGAAAGTCGCTATTCGAAATTTGGATAAACATCTTGACACATTAAAAGGGTTACTAGACTACAATCATGCACTATTTGTAGTCTTAGTTCTTACAAGGAAGCAGGGAAGGTATTATAAATATTGCTCTTTAAATAATCCCATAGAAAGAAGTCGAGGGGAGTTAAATCAGGGATCTTGCTGGTCGTTTTATAAAACCTCTTCATCCAATCCTTTGCCTAGGAAACCGTTCATTAAGATATCCGTACTTTGTACTTTATACTATAATGTGGAGGTGCGCCGTCTTGTTATAGACAAATCATCTTCTACGTATCTGTTATCATTTTCGATTGTATCTGTGAAAATAGGATCAATTGTTTCTTCTAATAATTGTAGAGATTATGAATGGCCCAACAATACGATTCCCATAAATTCCTGCTCATACGTTTTATTTAAATGGCTATTGAGTAGCTGTTTCGTGGAAAACATAAGGGTTTTCATCAACCCAATAATGGTAGGGGAGCAAAGTATACTAAATTTGCAGTCACTCGAGCGTTATGGAGACCTACTGGGTTGTGATTGTTAGGTCCTAAAATCAAAAAAAAAAATAAGTAAAACTTTCCATTTTTTAATTTAATTTTCCATTTCCAACAATCGTTTTTTCCGATTATAGCGCCATCTATCCATAATTCGAAAAAATGTAAAGAATCCAAATCTGCAATAAAAATTTGGGGGTCCCATTTAAGATTTTAAAGTAACCCCCCACCCCACCTCCGTGGGGGTTGTGTTTGGTACCATTCGATAGATTTTTCAAAAACATTTTGAAAGTGTATTTTGTAGTTTTTCGATCTGATGCTTATTTTGCGAAATATCGCTGGGTTTGTATTTAAAATTTTAAATTTACCCCACACCCCTCTCCGTGGGGTGTCATGTTTAGTACCATTCGATAGATTTTTGAAAAATATTAAAGACTTATTTTTTAGCTTTTCAATCTGACGTTCATTTCGCGAAATATTCGCTTTTTTTGTGAAACTTTTTGACTCACCCATTTTCTTACGCCCCGCTCAAATCGTCAGATTTTTGAAATATACATTCTTTTGCGCGGGCCGGATTCGGCCCTTTTGCTTACTTTATGCGGCCCGTTGAAAAATCCCGCAAACAATTTTTTTTAATCTCTTGTGCGATTTTGTTGAAATCTACAGAATTAGTATACATAGTGTTCATATAAATAATGAAATATATACATAATATAGGTATTATAATTTCAAGCAGCCCTAACCATATCCCTACATACTTTAAAAGAACTTAAAAGAGCAGCAGAAAACTTGGCGAAAAACTTGAATAAACAACAAAATATTTTTACCAAACAAAGTAATATCGGGAAATCTACCACAAAAGCAAGTTATGTTACTGCACACAAAATTGCCAAGTTCTATAAACCGTTTAATGAAGCAGAATTTGTTAAGCAATGCATGGTAGAAGTCTAGGAGATATGTTGTCCTGAAAAGAAACAAATTTTTGAAAATGTAAGCCTGTCGAGAAGAACAATAGTATTTCAGGAAATTTACTTGACCAGCTAAAAACAAAAATTGCTGATTTTACATATTGTTCTCTGGCTATAGATGAGTCCTGTGATATTGCTGACACAAGTCAATTATTAATATTCATTCGAGGCATGAACAAGAAATGTGAAATTAGCGAGGACGTTCTTAGTGTGCATCCTATGAAAGATACAACTACCAGTGAAGACTTCTTTATCGCTGTTGAAGAGTATTCACAGTTCAGTTAAAGTAAATTTAACTCTGAACAAAATAATAAGCATTTTACTACGGATGATTGTCCTAGCTTAACAGGGAAAAATGCGGGCTTACTAAAAGGAACGAGCGACGAAGTAAGAGTTGCAGCCAGAAAAAGATATATTATTTTTACACTGCATTGTGACAACAGTTGTGAATTCTATCCTGGGACGTGCCTAAAATCATTGACAGTTTGTTGAATTTTTAAGAGAAATTGAGAAAAAAAGTGACTTCTACGAAATTTCTTATTACACTGAAGTGAGATGGCTTAGCATCGATAAAGTTTTGGACAGGTTTCAATATTAATTTGATTGATAAAATAGCCTTCTTGTGAATAAAAGAAAAACTGCATAATTTTCCTGAATTGCAAAATGAGACATGGCTAAACGATTTCTCATTTTCTGTAGATATCGTAAAATATTTTAATGAACTAAATAATCTACAAGGAAAAAACCAGTTTGCTTTTAATATGCACTCAAACGTCAAACCATTTATGACAAAACTCAATTTATTTGCTGAAAACTTTAAGGTGATACAGTAGCGATCAATAGGTAGCCAAAACGCGTTCCAAGATTGCGGCTGTAATTTTAAATATTTTTTCGAGATATTTGGCACACGTATTCGTAATATAATAAAGAATGGCGGTACAGAGCCCAATTTGAAAAATATATTAATATATGGAAATTACTCTGTAAGTAAATACAATATTAAAAAAACGAGCCTGTACCGCTATTAAGAAGAACAAAAAAATACACTTTCTTCAAATAAACTTTTTTATCCGATGCCTAGATTTTGTGTCATTTTGGAACTATGTACTAATGAAATAAAAAATTTTAGTAGTTCCAAAATAACACAAAATCTAGGCATCGGATAAAAAAGTTTATTTGAAGAAAGTGTATTTTTTTGTTCTTATTAATGGCGGTACAGGCTCGTTTTTTTAATATTGTATTTAATTACAGAGTAATTTTCACATATTAATATATTTTTCAAATTGGGCTCTGTACCGCCATTCTTTATTATATTACGAATACGTATGCCAAATATCTCGAAAAAATATTTAAAATTACAGCCGCAATCTTGGAACGCGTTTTCGCTACCTGTTGATCGCTACTGTTTCCTCTTAATAAGAAATTACTAAATCATTTTCCCCTCATTACAAACACGACGAGAATAATTGAAAAATACTGATTTTCTTAAATAGTACAATAATCAGCAGCTGCACCAACTCGTACTTATCATTTCTAAGTACGTGCTCCAAATATGCTGTCTGTCTCCTTTTATGGTGGTCAAAAGTTCTCTTCCCATTCTGTGCAACACCATTTCGTTCGCAATATTATCGGTCAATAGTATTTTCAAAAATTCTCCTAAAACATCTTAAAATCTACCAGCTTTCTCATTTAGTCAACATTAACAGTGCAAGCTTCCGCACAATAAAAAAGATTAGAGTGGATATAACATTTTACCATCTGATATCGGATTTGTAGTTTGAGTCTTTGGTTATTCAAAAATTTCCTCATATTCAAAAACACTGCTCTTAATTGCTCTATTCATAGTCGAATTTCTGATTTGGGATTTAGATCTTCCGTAATCCAGACTCATAAGTATTTAATTTTGTGCACTTGTTCAATATATCCATTTTTGGACATGACATATTTTTTACTGGGCACAAATTGTTCGCATGTACACCCAAGTAAGACAACTATCTATTATTATTATTAACAATTAAATTTCTTTGTCCAAATTTGAATAAATAAATCCCCGCAAATTGCTTATTTTTTGGTTATTTCACGTTGAAATATTGGTTTGGAATTTGACGAATAAGAACTTATTTTTCATGAGCTATAACTTTGCTTTTACTGGGTTTATATAGACTTCGCTAATACACGATTTTTTTCGTGTTTTTATAAGCTACGTTTTTGTTAAGATTATTTTTTTCGATAAAATATTACTTTTTGAGTTATTTGCGAAAAATCGCCTGAACACGTGTTTTTTTGTCTCTATACAACAAAAGTTGCTTAGAATTAGTCAATTTATCCATTTCTTGACTTACTTTAAACGCACGTT
Organism: Diabrotica virgifera virgifera; assembly: GCF_917563875.1. NCBI lineage: Eukaryota > Metazoa > Arthropoda > Insecta > Coleoptera > Chrysomelidae > Diabrotica > Diabrotica virgifera. The sequence goes on along the minus strand of NC_065443.1, from coordinate 142,581,112 downwards.
TTTTCACCCCCAAGAAGGCGTGACTGTCACCCCCGAAGTAGAAGAAACCAACGGCACAAGTTCGACTTTGAAGTGGAGGGTAAGTAGAACCTAAATCAAAATTTTCATGCAATTCGGAGTTGAGCCCGAAAATTACACTCCAAAACGGTAATTTACTGGGCTTATATTATTATTTATTCCATATTATGTAGTATGTATGAAATATCAAATATTTTATTAAGGTATTTTACCTGTCTTTATATGATTTGCGAATAATAGTATATTTTACAAATTAGGTTCAGTATGATTCCCTTCTTTATTTTGATATCATTGTTTTATTCAGCTATTGGAGTATCTTTCAAGTTTAAACAATTATTGTTCCTTGCGTAGGTCGACTTTGTAGTTATTACCAGATATATTTTGTTGCAATATTTAAATTAGTTTCTTGTTTCTTTATCGTTTACACGTGCCTGTACATTGTATAATAAACGCCTTAACTTACTTAGAAAAATGCGATTTTACTATTGTAATAATTGCCAAAACATAAAATTTGTTTATTTGTAATGTTTACGTAAACTGTGAATAATATTTTATTGCTCTTAAATATATGTTGTACGATTTCCTAAAACACGACTTATAATTTTTGTACTTACTAAAACTGCAAAAAATATCTTTCGCTATTTTAATATTATTTTAGAATAATTTTGAAAACCTGAAAATTATGAAAAACAAAACATATAAATTTATCGATGATATCATTTTTATTATTTATTTATTTATTAACTGGATAAACCCAATACATACAAAATACAATAAAGCAGAGCTTTCGTCATAATAATGAAAATATAAAAATTAGATACACGTAAAACTACAACTGTAAAACACAAACATAAAAAATAAAAAAAAATATAAATTATTTTCAAATGATGAAAACAACTGATTCAATTACAACAGTCAAATCTATATATTTTTTTTTTCAAATTCAAAATTCGAGACGCCCGAGTTCTTGTTTAATAGAGGAAATTGAAGAACGAAACAGATCTATTAGATGACTAAACTTGTTTCCATACAGGGTCAATCTACTAATTGGTGCATATTGACCATAATTTGTAGCATGCCGTTGTTTCTTGAATATTTGTGGATTTCGTGTCAATCTAGCAGGTATATTAAAGCACAGAAGACTTATCAATTCTTCGGAGTTAATAACACCAGAGATAATTTTGCGAAGATAACAAATAGCCAACATGATTCTTCTGCGTTCAAGAGTTTGTAAATTTATCTCATTAATATATTGTCATAAGTATAATTTCTAACTGTTAAACCCATCTTAAAAGCTGCAAAACGCAAAAATTTGTTTTAAACCATTTCAATATTTAGGATTTGATATGCATAACTAGGTGACCAGACAATAGAACCATATTCAATAATTGATCTCACGATACTGCAATATAAGATTTTTATTGTGTGAATTGACAAATCTTTTGATGAACGTAATACAAAACCCAACATCTTAAATGCCTTCGAAACAGTATGGTCAATGTGAGAGTAAAATGTTAATTTACAATCAAATATTATACCTAAATCCCGAATTTCGTTCACACGTGTGACAGGAGTATTATTAATAAAATATTGATGGTGAATAGGCGAATGGTATCTAGCAAAAGTTATTAAAAAATATTTATTAATATTAAGTTCCATATCATTTCTGCCACACCACTCATAAAAATCATTTACTTATGACTGAAGCTGAGAAATGTTATATATTTTAAGCAAACATTAAAAAGTTAACTTCCTTAAAAATAGAGTGAACATCATTCAATAACAAATTAAATAAAAGGGGGCTACAGTGGGAACCTTGCGGTACTCCAGATGTAGCTGTAAAATCATTAGAAAGAAAACACTTATATTTTTACACTTAAATTTCGATTTGTCAGGTAATTTTGCATCCAATCAAAGAGACCTCCTCTACCATTATATTCTTTTTTATATCGACATATAAAAAAGAATATAATGGTAGGGGAGCAAAGTATGCTAAATGTGCAGTCACTCGAGCGCTTTGGGGACCTATTGGGTTGTGAAGAGTAGGTCCTAAAACCAAAAAAAAGTTAAGTCAAGTTTTCCATTTTAGTGGGGACTTGTCCATTTTTAATTTAATTTTCAATTTCCAACTATCGTTTTTTTAGTTGAGCTTTCAAAATGTGGTGCTATAGAAGAATTTTAAAAGTTTCTTGGATGGAGAAGATTCGAAACTCCACAATACTAGAACGTCTCAGCAAGACTACTGAGATTATAAAAAGCATCAAGAAGAGAAAGCTGAAGTATTTCGGACATTGAATGAGAGGTTCAAGATATAGATTACTACAAAATATTATACAAGGGAAAATAGCAGGCAAACGCACTCCTACGAGAAAGGACTTCATTGTTCAAGAACTTGCGAGATTGGTATGGTATTGATACAAGCACGCTATTTAGGGTGCCAGTGAATAAAATTAAGATAGCCATGATGGTCTCCATTTTGGAGACCATTAGGTCTCCCTGACCACCTGGACCACCCGCAAATCTCCATTTAAAATGGAGATTTGCGGGCCAAAATGCGAGACAGGAAGATAAAAGATGGAATGTTGAAATACAAAACTGGAGACCGTGGACAGGAAGAAGAGGAAGAGGAAGACCTCAGATGCCATGGAAGGACGATATTGTAAAAGCTGCAGGAACTAACTGGAAAAACGCAGCCAAGGACAGACGGAAGGTCTATGTCCAAAGTTGGATAGAAATGGGCTAAAAGAAGAAGAAGAAGCCATGATGGTATCCAATATTCTGAAATAAAATGGTACACGAATTGAAGAAGATGCAAACTGTAATAGAATTCGAATGTCTGTGAAAAAAGGTAATACAGAAATATCTTCTTAGCCTTCTATCGTCCACGTTTGGACATAGGCCTCTCCCAACTCCTTCCATCGGTCTCTATCCTGAGCAACATATTTCCAATTCGTTCCGGCTACTCATTTAATATCATCAACCCATCTCATCTGTGGTCTTCCTCTCGGTCGTTTACTTTGGTAAGGTCTCCAATGTTGTATCGTGGCATTCCAACGTTGGTCTTTTTGTCTAACAGTGTGGCCTGCAAAGCTCCATTTAAGTTTGGCAACTTTTGTTGTTATGTCCTCGACTTTTGTTTTTGATCTTACCCAGTCGCTCCTCTTTTTATCTGACAGTCGTATACCTAACATTGCTCTTTCCATAGCTCTTTCTGTTGTAGCTAGTTTATTCATATTTGCCTTGGTTAGGGTCCAGGTTTGACACCCATATGTCATGATAGGAAGGATGCACTGGTTGAACACTTTGGTCCTCAAATATTGAGGTATTTTGCGGTTCTTAAGTATCCAACCAAGTTTTCCAAATCCTGCCCATGCTAGTCTTGCTCTCCTATTAATTTCCGCACTTTGGTTTTCTTTGTCAAGTTTCAGGATTTGGCCTAGGTAGATATATTCCTGGACTTTTTCTATCTCACTGCCATTTATAGTTATGCGTCTGGGGTCATCTGTGTTTGTCATTATTTTTGTTTTCTTCATGTTCATTTTTAGACCGACGTATTGGGAGCTGCCTGCGAGTACAGAATACAGAAATATAGGAATCTGATTTTGTGAAAGATTTATTTAAAATTTATGAACGAGCATTTCTTCGCTAGCGTATCTGCGGTTTGAAATTCAAATTAATTGAAAATTTAATATACATTCACGTTAATTGGAGCAGCTGTTCTGTTTCATTGTTCGTTATAGACGATCGAACAGTGGCACATATTTGTTATTGATTTATCGATCTATGGATATTTTCTATTGCAAACAAGATATTATTTTACCTTACTTATTCATATTCCGTAAAAGTACTTGCAGGAATGCGAACTGTTGTTGATATTATTTTCTTGCTTGATTTGCGAGTAAGTATATATTTTATATAATCAGAATGCCGAGTCCATCTTATTTAACGAGTCGCTGATGTGTAAAGCTGCAACCGAAATTCAATCCATACTCTGCTGCTATCCGTTACTGTGTAATGTAAGATAAATTTGCTGCTTCACTGACTTTCAATCAGTTGCAAGTAGAAACCACTATTTTTCTCAATCGACTACGTTCAATAGCCGTTGTGAATGAATCTTTCTACTACTGGTAGCAGTCTGCCTTCAAAACGCATTCTATTATATAAAACAATGAAAATTCATATACAGTGTGTCAATTTGAAAAGATACCACCCTATATAATTTGGATCCTATGGAAAATATAAATTTATTTTGAGGGGGATATTTTGTAGATCAGTTTACAACTAAATTACATCAACTCAGAGCGTATACGCTCTGAGCTTCGCTGGTGTCGCTCCTGGCGGATTACTAATTCAACTTTCACCGGTAATTTTTAAATTTATTATTTAATTGTTATCGCTTAATATTTACAACACTAAAAAGTAATTAAATTGTAATAGATTTTTTTAAGATTTTGCTAATCATTTTGACGTTCTATTGATGAAATATTAATTTCTTACTTCGGATACTTTCACAATTATTATCGTGTAGATGGCGCTAAGATTAATAGATATTACATATTACGGAACATTAAAAAAGCGTAAATTTAGTATTTAAAACGTAAGTATATTTAAGGTAAAAATATATACCACAGATTTGACCAACTAATATTTTTTATAATTAATGTTTTTAATTTTAATTTTAAATTAATCACTTTGACATTTATGTCAAATTTCCGGTAAACGTTTACAGACTTGCCACTACTGGCGCTCGCGAATTTATAAATATCCCCTCTAAGTACGAGCTCACAGCGAGTTGGTCAAAGCTGTGGTATATATTTTTACCTTAAATATACTTACGTTTTAAATACTGAATTTAAGTTTTTTTACTGTTCCGTAATATGTAATTATAAATTATTCTATTAATCTTAGCGCCATCTACACGATAATTGTGAAAGTATCCGAAGTAAGAAATTCATATTTTATCAATAGAACGTCAAAATGATTAGCAAAATCTTAAAAAAATCGATTACAATTTAATTACTTTTTTGCGTTGTAAATATTAAGCGATAACAATTAAATAATAAATTTAAAAATTACCGGTGAAAGTTGAATTAGTAATCCGCTAGGAGCGCCACCAGCGAAGCTCAGAGCGTATACGCTGTGAGCTCGTACGTAGAGGGAATATTTATAAATTCGTGAGCGCCAGTAGTGACAAGTCTGTAAACGTTTACCGGAAATTTGACATAAATGTCAAAGTGATTAATTTTAAATTAAAATTAAAAACATTAATTATAAAAAATATTAGTTGATCAAAGCTGTGGTTTATATTTTTACCTTAAATATACTTACGTTTTAAATACTGAATTTGCGTTTTTTAATGTTCTGTAATATGTAATTATAAATTAATCTTGGCGCCATCTACATGATAATTGTGAAAGTATTCGAAGTAAGAAATTAATATTTCATCAATAGAACGTCAAAATGATTAGCAAAATCTTAAAAAAATCTATTACAATTTAATTACTTTTTAGCGCTGTAAATATTAAGCGATAACAATTAAATAATAAATTTAAAAATTACACGTGAAAGTTGAATTAGTAACCGCTAGGAGCGACACCAGCGAAGCTCAGAGCGTATACCCATGAACGATCACATCAATCACTTATTTTGTATTTGCTGTCTTTTTCTATAACAAACGTTTGTTATTTATAGAAAAAGACAGCAAATACAAAATAAGTGATTGATATGATCGTTCATGGGTATACGCTGTGAGCTTCGCTGGTGTCGCTCCTGGCGGATTACTAATCAACTTTCACTGGTAATTTTTAAATTTATTATTTAATTGTTATCGCTTAATATTTACAACGCAAAAAAGTAATTAAATTATAATCGATTTTTTTAAGATTTTGCTAATCATTTTGACGTTCTATTGATAAAATATGAATTTCTTACTTCGGATACTTTCACAATTATCGTATAGATGGCGGTAAGATTAATATATTAATTTATAATTAGATATTACGGAACATTAAAAAAACTTAAATTCAGTATTTAAAACGTATTGTATATTTAAGGTAAAAATATATAACACAGCTTTGACAAACTAATACTTTTTATAATTAATGTTTTTAATTTTAATTTTAAATTAATCACTTTGACATTTATGTCAAATTTCCAGTAATCGTTTACAGACTTGTCACTACTGGCGCTCGAGAATTTGTAAATATCCCTTCTACGTACGAGCTCACAGCGTATAGGGCTTTTCATCGATTGTCATTTGTTTCGAGCTTCTGTCATTCATTGTATAATCTGTGTATAATATTAATATACACGGATTATACGACATATGGCAGAAGCTCGAAACAAATGACTGTGAACGAAAAGCCCTATTCTTTCATTTTTCCGACTGTAGGTATCTCACAGGCATCTTCGAAGTTATTGCACATCATAATATTAGTTTTCAAAAACGTTTATGTACAAAGCTAATATTAGGTATACAGTATAGGGTTTTTCATCGATTGTCATTTGTTTCGAGCTTCTGTCATGTGTTGTATAATCCGTGTATAATATTAATATACACGGATTATACGACATATGACAGAAGCTCGAAACAAATGACTGTGAATGAAAAGTGATGAGCGCGCTAATAACCGGCAAAATAGCGCAAAAGATGGAAAACATAATAAATTGCGAAACAAATAGAGGTGACTCTAAAGGAGGTGGAAATGATCGTTATAAACATATAAATTAACATTACATTACATTGTTTCCCACCTTTAGACGTCTGTGACAGGAGTATTATATAAAATTCTACTGTCACAGTGACAGTTGTCATACTCCTCTGATACGTCTAAAGGTAGGAACTATGTAATGTAATGTTAATTTATATGTTTATAACGATCATTTCCATCTCCACTAGTTTCATCTCTTTTTGTTTCGCAGTTTCATTGATTCTGGTTAACTTAAATTCATATTATATCGAAGATAGATACTTACTCAAAATCAAGATAAAATATATGGACAAGAGGTTATAATAATGTTGCATCTTTAAATAAAATGAAATCTTAAAAGTTATTAGGTTGTAGCTTAATTTAGTGAAGGATTTATCAGTATCAAATTTAGCCAGAAACAGTTTTGTAATTATTGTTATTAAACAAAAACCCAGAATATTTATGTAACGTTCCGCACGAATAGTCTGTATTCCGATTCGGGTCAGTATCGCGTACTTTATGTTTTGCTGCGGAAGTACCTGCTACGATGACGTTATGGTAAAGTGACTGTTCAGTTTCCCATCAAATATTGAAAATTAAGAATATATTATAACATTTCTTAGACAACATAACTTGCGAAAACATCAAACATCTATAAAGAGACAGTTTGAAATATAGAATTTCCGAAGTTTTAGTACGTTAATGATCGCCCATCTTTTTGTGACGTCTCGGTGTTATGTTTTGGTGTAATCTTTTTCTAAATCAACCCAATTACTAATATTATATTCTCTGCAAATCATATTTTAAAGTCTTTAGAAACATATCAGATTAGTTCTTTAAATTTAGTGACCATACACAATAAGGCAAAGATAAAAATAATACATCTATTGTAGCTCAAAACCTTTTTTGCACCTTGATTAAAATATTGAAGTACCTATAAGTCAAAATTCAAATGCATATATTTCTAAAACTTGGTGGGGAGCTGACGTAGAAACAGCTTTAGAATAGAATAGAAATATCCTTTTTCTACACTGAACCAAGAAAGTACGTAAATATAATGAAAAAAACATTGATTCAAAAACGGGGAGCATTAATTTTCGTCCAAAAATCAGTATCATTGGTCCAATGTAAGTAGATACATTAACTAATGCTCAAAAACATTAATTATTATGAATTAGTACGTTCATTCAATGTACTTTCTAGTTAAGAATTAATGTATCGGTACATTGAATCAATGTATTGGTACATTAATTCTTAACTAAAAAGTACATTGAATGAACGTACTAATTCATAGAAGTTAATGTTTTTGAGCATTAGTTAATGTATCTACTTACATTGGACCAACGATACTGATCTTTGGACGAAAATTAATGCTCCCCGTTTTTAAATCAATGTTTTTTTCATTATATTTACGTACTTTGTTGGTTCAGTGAATGTCATCTTCATGTATATTTGTATATGACATACAAATAGTTAATAAGTAAATAAAATGACGACTTAATATCTACATAAATATTACAAATATAGGTTGAAGCAACGATTTTTTGCCGATTCTTAAACTAATGTTAAGTATCTATAAGTTTAAAGAAAAAAAAACATATATTTTTAATTAACACAAACAACTTTTTATAATGTAATTTGGAAAAAATTGAATAACTAAATATAACAGAAATTGATTCTTCTTATAAAATATATAAAAATATATATAAAAAAGGTATACCTGATATCGTGAAAATAAATACATCTACAATAACATCTCCATAAATACAACATCTCTCTGGGATTAATAATTATCACCACCCATACAAAAATCAAATGGTTGAATGGTATTTTTCTTTGATTTCGAAAATCTAATATATGATCTTCGACTTCTTGCTGGGTCTTCCCGATGTAAGAATGATTACTGGAAATCTCTGATGGTATATATATATATATATATATATATATATATATATATTTCTTTAAAATAACAGCTAACCTGGTAGATAAAAATGGGGTTGAGGTTTATTGGGTATACAGCTGAATAAAACCAAGTGGTACTCTGTTTAACAAATCGTTATATTTCGCTGATTTTCATCAGCATCATCAGACGAAAGTTACAATATTTAAAAAATGGTACAATGTTATAATATGATCTTTTTTTAACAATTTTTATCTTACCTAATTGAGGTTAACGGTATTAAGATATTAAGATGACATCGAGATACTGCAATTTTGATATAAAATGGATAAAATTTTGTTAATAGTGATGTATTAGGATTGATTTAAATTATTTTTATATTGACAAGAAGGAAAATTTTTTGATTTGAAGTTGATTGAATGTCAATAAGGTGAAGTACTAGATATACTAAATATTGAATGTTATTGAGTGTTTTATGTGAGAAATAAGTTAGGTATAAATCGTTAATATCACAAAAGCTTATTTGAATAAAATCTATTATATCGGTTTTCTTTTAGTTGGAAAATTTAATATTATTTTTTGTATGTTAATTATTTATTTAAAATATGTATTTATTGATGTTGTTTTTCTAATTGTAATAAATAAGCATAAATTTCACTTAGATGTTCGACGTCTGATTTTTTATTTATTAAGTTATCTGTTTTACTGATAAATGCCATCTCGAGGAATAGTCTCTTGTTAAGATTATTTTCCATTGCAAGGATTTTTGTTTCGTTGTAGTTCATTATATGTTGTTCATCATGTACGTGTTTTGCAAGGGAAAATATATATATATATATATATATATATATATATATATATATATATATATATATATATATATATATATATATATATGAAAATTACTAAGTTCTCGGGAAGAACCGCGTTGAGAATTTATAACTCGACGTTTCGGCACCCTTTTTGGAGCCATTATCAAGAGGGGTATGGTTCCGTTCGAGTTCGGGGTCTCAATCTGCCTACTCCCCTCACTCGTGACGTACCAGTAGTGTCTTGTTCTCTAGGAGAACGGTCAAGCGGCACTGAGGTCTCAATCTGCCTACTCCTCAGTGTCGAGTGACGACCTGTCTTCGCCTGTGTAGCTCCTTTTATACTCTCAGTGCGCGCGGGAACTGTATGCGCGGGAGAGGCCTGAGTGGGATCGACTGACGTGGGGATTCGCCGAAGCAGCGGTCGCCATGTTGCCGGCAGTCTTTTGGCGTCATCGCGTGTGTTTAGGCTGTGAGGGCGTTTTTCAATTTCGATGGCTTCACGGATGATTCTCGATTTTAAGGAGCGGACAGGGGCGATGGTTTTTGCTTTCTCGAAATCTATTTGGTGACCTGTCTGAATATGATGTTGGGCAAGGGCTGAAGTAGTGTCGGAATGTTTTACAGATATGGAATGTTCGTAGATACGGTTTTGGATTCGTCGGTTTGTCTGTCCTATGTATGTCCGTGGGCAACTGGAACAAGGTATCTCGTAGACACCATGGTCTTCATTGGGGATTTGGTCTTTTACGGATCTGACAAGATTGCACAACTTGGAGTGAGTAGTGAAGACGGTTTTGATATTTAGAGGGGTAAGAATTCTACTAATCTTGTCAGTGACACCTTTGATAAAAGGTAGAAAGATTTTGGGTTGATCGGGCGGCAAGTTTTCTTTATTAGATGGAATGGGATTTAGATGTTTCTGAATGCTCCTATTGATTTGGGTTTTATGGTAGCCGTTTTGTAAGAGTGTTTGCCTTATTGAATTTATTTCAGATGGTCTGTGATTGTCGTCACTAAGCCTTATAGAGCGAGAAACAAGAGTGTTGACAACTGAACTGAGTTGGGCGGGGTGATGATGTGACTGGGCATTGAGATACCGATTTGTATGGGTGGGTTTTCGGTACACGGAATAGGAAAAACTGTGAGGTGGCTGTTTTTGAATAAGTACATCAAGGAATGGTAAAGACTCCTCAGACTCAACTTCCATCGTGAATTGAATACTGGGGTGTATTCCATTCAGGTGGGAGAGGAAGAGATCTAACGTATCTTTACCATGGGGCCAAATGACAAAAGTGTCATCAACGTACCGTAACCAGCAAGTGGGTTTGAGATTTGATGATGACAGGGCTATTGTTTCGAAATGCTCCATGTAGATATCAGCTATTACGGGAGAGAGAGGGGATCCCATTGGGGCACCTTTGATGTGACTAGAATTGATTTTGGAATGAAAAGTATGTGTTAGACATGCATGTCTAACACATACTTTTCATTCCAAAATCAATTCTACCGTCAAATCAAAGGTGCCCCAATGGGATCCCCTCTCTCTCCCGTAATAGCTAGTTAGACATGCATGTCTAACACATACTTTTCATTCCAAAATCAATTCTACCGTCACATCAAAGGTGCCCCAATGGGATCCCCTCTCTCTCCCGTAATAGCTGATATCTACATGGAGCATTTCGAAACAATAGCCCTGTCATCATCAAATCTCAAACCCACTTGCTGGTTACGGTACGTTGATGACACTTTTGTCATTTGGCCCCATGGTAAAGATACGTTAGATCTCTTCCTCTCCCACCTGAATAGAATACACCCCAGTATTCAATTCACGATGGAAGTTGAGTCTGAGGAGTCTTTACCATTCCTTGATGTACTTATTCAAAAACAGCCACCTCACAGTTTTTCCTATTCCGTGTACCGAAAACCCACCCATACAAATCGGTATCTCAATGCCCAGTCACATCATCACCCCGCCCAACTCAGTTCAGTTGTCAACACTCTTGTTTCTCGCTCTATAAGGCTTAGTGACGACAATCACAGACCATCTGAAATAAATTCAATAAGGCAAACACTCTTACAAAACGGCTACCATAAAACCCAAATCAATAGGAGCATTCAGAAACATCTAAATCCCATTCCATCTAATAAAGAAAACTTGCCGCCCGATCAACCCAAAATCTTTCTACCTTTTATCAAAGGTGTCACTGACAAGATTAGTAGAATTCTTACCCCTCTAAATATCAAAACCGTCTTCACTACTCACTCCAAGTTGTGCAATCTTGTCAGATCCGTAAAAGACCAAATCCCCAATGAAGACCATGGTGTCTACGAGATACCTTGTTCCAGTTGCCCACGGACATACATAGGACAGACAAACCGACGAATCCAAAACCGTATCTACGAACATTCCATATCTGTAAAACATTCCGACACTACTTCAGCCCTTGCCCAACATCATATTCAGACAGGTCACCAAATAGATTTCGAGAAAGCAAAAACCATCGCCCCTGTCCGCTCCTTAAAATCGAGAATCATCCGTGAAGCCATCGAAATTGAAAAACGCCCTCACAGCCTAAACACACGCGATGACGCCAAAAGACTGCCGGCAACATGGCGACCGCTGCTTCGGCGAATCCCCACGTCAGTCGATCCCACTCAGGCCTCTCCCGCGCATACAGTTCCCGCGCGCACTGAGAGTATAAAAGGAGCTACACAGGCGAAGACAGGTCGTCACTCGACACTGAGGAGTAGGCAGATTGAGACCTCAGTGCCGCTTGACCGTTCTCCTAGAGAACAAGACACTACTGGTACGTCACGAGTGAGGGGAGTAGGCAGATTGAGACCCCGAACTCGAACGGAACCATACCCCTCTTGATAATGGCTCCAAAAAGGGTGCCGAAACGTCGAGTTATAAATTCTCAACGCGGTTCTTCCCGAGAACTTAGTAATTTTCATTTACCTGACCGCGGAAATCTTTCCGAACATATATATATATATATATATATATATATATATATATATATATATATATATATATATATATATATATATATATATATATAAATAAATAAGCAAAATCATTGGCTAATACTCGTAAAGCTTATGAAGTTAAATAAAAATAAAATTACTCGTAATGATTTTGCTTATTTATTTTTATATTTGTACTCGATAATCCAACATCATTATATATATATATATATATATATATATATATATATATATATATATATATATATATATATATATATATATATAGGTTGTCCATTAAGATCTTTTTTTAACCAATTTATTAGTTCGTACAAAATATCTATGTAGAACCCAAAGAAGAACTGCATGTTAGCCATCTAAAATTTATATTAATAATTATTATAAAAAAATAAATCTAAATAGTGAACATAGTTGTATTTTTGGGTATCACTTTTTTTTTATAGAAATATTTTAATTTATCCTGAAAAAAATTGCTAGATGTTGAGATGTTTATTTTTACTTTGATAGATACTACCGACTGCAAGAGTTAATAATATTTTTCAATTATTTACGGTTTAATCACCTAAAGATTTAATTTACTAATCTTTTATAAGATTATACCATTTAGAAATATTTTCAAATGGTTCCTATTTTCTTTTACCTATGTGTCGAATTAGATTTTGAAAAAATTTACAGAGAACAAAAATTAATTAATACTAGATATGCAGGATTGAATAATGAAATAGGTATTTACATTCCGTAATGTCTTCATGGGTAATCTTTTCAAATAAAAATTTATTTGTTTTATCCTTGACAAGACTTTTACACCGAAGAAAGGAGATAATTCTTTCGAAATTGCTGTCATAAGTCCATTTCCAAATGCCACTCCAAAGTCCATATCAATCTGCAAAAGTGGAAATAGAAGTACAACTTTTTTTTATAGAAATCCAACAAAATAATTTATAAATAGTTAAAAATATATGTAAATACATACCTTAGAAAAATCAACCAAATCACTAGTGCTAAACACCGCTCCTCAGAGTCTGCAGGGTGACTGTCTGTTAGGAGGCTACAATTGTTGTCTCGTGATTTTTTTGCACCAATAAAAACACTTTACAAATAAAGTTTTAAGAAATGTATCGGTTTATGTACAAGAGTATTGCTACAATGTATTGATGATTGATTCAGGTATATTACATTAATACAATGATTGCTTTACATCAAAACAATGTAGGTATCGAGTTATTAATCAAAGTCGAAAACACTGATTCAATAAACGAGTTCGTAATTTAAAGAACACTGTACATTAGTGCAACGTTTTATATTCATTAATTTAACCGCATAATCCTGATGTATAGTTTCATATATACAATGAACAAATTATTAGTATTATGAAAAAAGTCATTGGATAGATAAAACGATTCATTGGATTAATGATTCTATTTATTATTTTTTGAATGAATAGAATTACATTGTAATAATGAATATGGTCATTACTTAATGTATTAACGAAATTTTCATTGAATCAGTGTAAAAAAAGTCAATGATTGGCGTTCATTGGTACTATGTACAATATTTTTTTCAGTGTACAGCCGTCCCGAAATTAAAACTTTCGGTATGATTTATTAAATCGAAAGTACCATTTTACATAACTCGTACCGAAAGTAGCTACTTTCGGGACTAATTTTTTTACTTTCGGGGCGCTTTTTTTTTACTTTCGGGACGATTTTGGGTAGCTATAGGTAAATGTTTTAACAATAACATCAACTTTGTATGTATTTTATTATGACAACGCTTGTCATTTAAGATTCGTGTGTGTTTTCGCGGTTTTCGCTCAGTTTTTCGTTTTTTAATTCCAAGAAATGGAAATCAGCAGTGAAACTGAAGCCGAAATGATTCCAGATGAGATTAGGGAAACTGCTAATAGTATGGTATAGTTAGACCCAAACCCAGACATCCAAAGTGAAAGTTATCCTCCAACAGCAAATTGTTCTATATGGTCCACATAATGTTCAGAAAAAAGTCACACCATTTTGAGCGTCGGGTTTGGGAGGGAGAGGGGGGAGAAATCTGCAAATTCGTAGTTTTTTACGTTTTTCGTCAATATTTCTAAAACTAAGCGGTTTAGCATGAACAACCCTCTACACAAAATTGTTCTACATTAAATTTGAAATAAAAAAGGCTCTATGCATAACCCTTCTAAAATGAACGGTTCCAAAGTTACGGAGGTACTATAGTATAATTGGTCCAAAAAAAGGCCTAACCCAGGCATCCAAAGTAAAAGTTTTCCTTCAACACCAAATTGTTCTATATGGTCCACATATTGTTCAATAAAAAGTTACACCATTTTGACCGTCCGGTTTGGGGGGGAGATGGGGGAGAAGTCGGTAAATTAGTAGTTTTTCGTCAATATTTCTAAAACTATGCTTTAGCGTAAGGAATGTTCTATAGAAAAATGTTCTATATAAAATTTAAAACAAAAAAGCTTCTATACATAATTGTTATAAAATCAACGGTTCCAGAGTTACGGAGGGTGAAAAGTGGAGGTATTCGATACTTTTTATATTTACCGATTTCTCCCCCCCCCCCCTCCCCCCCAAACCCGACGCTCAAAATGGTGTGACTTTTTTCTGGACATTGTGTGGACCATATAAAACAATTTGGTGTTGAAGGATAACTTTCACTTTGGATGTCTGGGTTATGCCATCTTTTGGATCAACTATACTATACTATAAAGCCGCTATTAATGAATTATGGCCGGTAAAGTCAAGAAAAAGGTATGAATTAATATCTCAAAAAATAGTAAAAGTACTGACACGTCTAACACTAATTTCAATACTGCCACTTCTGTTAACATTCCTAACAATATCAATGTAAATAATTGTTATAATTGTGTTATTAATATAAGTAGATTTTTCTAATGTTGAATTCACGGGAGTAACTTTAAAGTGTTGAATAAAAGTTCATAAGTAAAGTTTATCCATATTATATTCTTTTTAACATACATAACGGCTGCAGAAAAAATATTGTACGTAACACGATCCGAAAGTGATTTTACGAGACTTGCAGGATTCCAGAACTCACCTACGGCTCACCTTGGAAACTTCCTACTCGTCTCGTAAAATATCACTTTCGGAACTTGTTACTATATTGTCACTGAAAATTATACAATTTCATAGACAAAGCTTAACATAGAGTAAAAAAATAATAATAACAAATACAATTTTCTGAAATTAGATAAATCGTCATTATAAAAAAATTATAAGTTAATAAAGTAAAGCAAAAAACAAACTCAATATATTGCAAAATTAATGTAAATTGCAAATACAAACATAAGAACTATTAATTTTAAGTTGCTGCATGTGACACAAAAATATAGATAACGGAAAGATCACGGAATTTTAACCCTTCCATCTTTATATATTTTAGAAACTGCTTAATTCGTAAACACCTAAATGTCTTTTCAGCAAGGTCTCATCATGACTAAGTACTCCACCAGAAATTTAATTTTTTATGTATATTTACCGATCCCGTCCTTTGAGTTAGTAAATAAATCTATATTATATTCCGCAAAAAAAAATCTCCCTTTACAACTCAAATCTGCAACATCTTTCCTTAAGTTCCGTAAAATGACAAAAGCCCATCTATCTAAATGACTATCTAAAAGAGTTTCTTCTAACTAAGAAATTACAGTAATAAACAAGTAATTTTTAATGTACTTTAATTACTTGTACATTACTGTAATTTCTTAGTTAGAAGAAATTCTTCTACTGAATAACATTGTCATTTAGATAGATGGGTTTTTGTCTTGGGTACAAGTAGTTAAAGAGTTGTATAGTTAGATTTTTTTGCGGAATATAATATACAGGGTGTAACAAAAATACATGTCATAAATTAAATCACATATTTTGGGACCAAAAATAGCTCGAATGAACCTAACTTACCTTAGTACAATTATGCACATAAAACAAGTTACAGCCCTTTGAAGTTACAAAATGAAAATCGATTTTTTCAAATATATCGATAATAATTGGAGATTTTTTATTGAAAATGGACATGTGGCATTCTTATGGCAGGAAAATCTTAAAGAAAAATTATAGTGAAATTTGTTCACCCCATAAAAATTTTATGGGGATTATGTTCCCTTAAACCTCCCCAAACTTTTGTGTACGTCTCAATTAAATTATTATTGTGGTACCATTAGTTAAATTAAATATTATTAAAACTTTTTTGCCTCTTAGTATTTTTTCGATAAGACAGTTTTTATCGAGTTGAGGCTTATTTTTCAATATGTTTACATAAACATTTTATGGGGCTTTTGTTCTTTTAAACACCCCAAATGTTTGTGTACGTTCCAATTAAAATATTACTGCGGTACCATTAGTTAAACACAGTGTTTTTAAAACTTTTTTGCCCCTTTGTATTTTTTCGAAAAGGCACCTTTTATCGAGATGTGACTTCTTTTTTAATATGGTTCAAAATATCCCTAAAAATGTAAATCATAAATAAATGTTCATATTATTACGAAGTCTCCATAATCGTACTTAACCATATACAAATATGTGGTGGATTTGACAAATATTCGAAATATCTCGATAAAAACTGACTTTTCGAAAAAGTACTAAGAGGCAAAAAAGTTTTAAAAACATTGTCTTTAACTAATGGTACTACAATAAAATTTAGTTGGAACGTACATAAAAGTTTGGGGGGGTTTAAAAGAACAAAACCCCCATATAATTTTTATTGGGTGTCCAAATTTCACTTTAATTTTTTCTTAAGATGCTACGGCCATAAGAATGTCACATGTCCATTTTTAATAAAAAAAATCTCCAATAGTTTTCGATACATTCGAAAAAATCGATTTTCATTTTGTAATTTAAAAGGGCTGTAACTTTTTTTATGTGCACATTTGTACTAAGGTAAATTAGGTTCAATCGAATTATTTTAGGTCCCAGAGTATGTGATTAAATTTATGACCTGTATTTTTGTTACACCCTGTAGATTTCTTTACTAACTCAGAGGACGGGAGCAGTAAATAGACATCAATAGTTGAACTTCTGGTGGAGTATTCATTATGAGACCTTGCTGGAAAGACATGCAGGTGTTTACGAATTAAGCAGTTTCTAAAATATATAAAGATGGAAGGGTTAAAATTTCGTGATCTTTGAAGTAACTTCTGCAATGTGTTGTTCTTCTGATGCCAAACAAATATCTTATTGCTCTTTTTTGTAATTTAAAAATAACATCTAATTGAGTAGCTGTACTAGAACCCTTCAAAGGAAGACCATATCGAAGATGAGACTCGACCAAAGAAATATATGTTATTTTAGAAGATGCTAAATTGAGTTCCTTCGAAATTGACCTTTTTTCTTACTTAACAAATCGATATCAACGGTACTGATCTGGCTGTTATTAAGAGGTAAGGGTTGAAGAGCTCCTTTATAAGATAACGGTACTGTTTAATCTACGTTAAACGAGAGTAAATTAAAGTCAGACCAGGATTTTATTGTAAGTAGATCAGAAGTTATAGTAGCATAAGGAGTTGCAATATTTGAGTTGCTCCAAGTGATACTGGTATCATCAGCAAAAAGAAAAAATTTTCCATTGATTTTTAAATTAGTGATGTCATTTATAAAGACAAAGAACAGTAGATGACCCAATATTGAACCTTGTGGTACTCCACAATGTTTTTGAGACTTGTGCCAGTATCATTTGCTCTATAGCCCAGTAAATGAACGGGAAATTCGGCGATACCGTGTAATTTTCAGGGGCAACTCCGAATTGCATCAAAATTTGGATTTAGGTTCTACTTACCCTCCACTTCAAAGTTGAAATTGTGCCGTTGGTTGCTTTTACTTGGGGGGTGACAGTCACCCCTTCTCGGGGTGAAAAATTATACGTTTAGGATAAGACCGGAAATGGATAAATTGACTGATTTTAAGCAACTTTTGTTCTATAGAGTTTTTTACGTAAGTCAATACTTTTCGAGTTATTTGCCATTGAAAATATTGATTTTTCGACAAAAAAACTACGTTTTCAGACGGTTTTTCGTAAATAACTCAAAAAGTAAATATTTTATCGAAAAAAATATCCTTAGCAAAAGTGTAGCTTATAAACAACCCAAAAAAATGGTGTATCAGTAAAGTCTATTAATTAAATAAAAACAAAGTTGTAGCTCATGAAAAATACGTTCTTATTCGTCTAATTTCAAATCGAATATTTCAAGGTGAAATCACCGAAAAATTTAGCACTTTTCGGGAAAAAACCATTTAAACTTTTTAAAGTGTTTATAAAAAGCTTTGTTTTAATTGTTAACAAAAGTTTTAGCATTAAAAATAAGCGAGTTACGCTCAAAATAAAGTTGGCCCTCTTTTTTTTTGTAAAAAATCATGAAAATCTCGCCTTGTTTAGCTCCCCAAATGAAATTAATCGCTACCGCTTTACAAACAATTTACTTACCTATCTATTTTTTATATGATCTGTCAGTCTCACCGGTTTAAAGTGTTTATTTTTGAAAGGGTTATAATTGAGAAAGCTTG
This sequence comes from Diabrotica virgifera virgifera, assembly GCF_917563875.1. Lineage (NCBI taxonomy): Eukaryota > Metazoa > Arthropoda > Insecta > Coleoptera > Chrysomelidae > Diabrotica > Diabrotica virgifera. Next base: position 142,562,187 of record NC_065443.1, on the reverse strand, counting down.
AATGGGTCACTAATCACGAGTGTATGCAAATTTTGAACAGCCATATCTTAACCAATTTTTTTCTTACGAAGAAACAAAATGAAACTAGTATATTTATAATAGCATAACCTACATTTTTTTACTCTTTAAGATTTTTCTTATCACTAATACTTTTTAAGTTATTTTGAAAAAATGAAATTTTTCAAAAATTTTGAGAAAATTTTTTTTACTATAAAACCAAATGTTTTCAAAAATAAGCACTTCAAACCAATCAAACTTACAGATCATATAAACAATACACATACAGTTAAAATAGATGGTAAAGCCAAACGATTAATTTCATTTAGGGTGCTGAATAGATGGAGGTGTTCACGATTTTTTTTTTACCAAAAAAAAGGGGCCAACTTTTTTGTTTCAGTGTAACTCGTTTATTTTTGATGCTGTAAACTTTTATAATAAACAAATAATAAACTTTTTTTCGATACTTTAAAAATGTTAATAAGGTTTTCCCGAAAAACGCTTCTTTCTTCGGTGATTTCGCGTTGAATTATTCGATTTGGAATTAGACGAATAAGAACGTATTTTTCATGAGCTACAACTTTGTCTGTACTCAATTTGTAGACTTTTTTGATACACCATTTTTTTTCGTTTTTTTATAGGCTACACTTTTGCTAAAAATATTTTTTTCGATAAAATATTTACTTTTTGAGTTATTTGGGAAAAACGGTCTGAAAACGTAGTTTTTTGTCGAAAAATCAACATTTTAAATCGCGAATAACTCGAAAAGTATTGACTTACGTAAAAAACTTTATAGAACAAAAGGTGCTTAAAATAAGTCAATTTATCCATTTCCGGCCTTATTTTAAACACGCGTTTTTCACCCCCCGAGAAGGGGTAAATGTCATCCCCAAGTAAAAGCAACCAACGGCACAAATTCAACTTTTAAGTGCAGGGTAAGTAGAACCTAAATCCAAATTTTCATGCAATTCGGAGTTGCCCCTGGAAATTACACTCCAAAACGGTCATTTATTGGGCTACTAACCAGTTGTTTCCTATTATTCAAGTAAGATTGGAACCAATTTAAAGAAATACCTCCAATTCTATAGAAATTTAGTTTTTTAATCAAAATGTCGTGATTTACACAATCAAAAGCTTTGGCATAATCACAGAAAACAGTGGCAGTATAAATATTATTGTTTAGTGCTTGGTAAACCTCATGAAGCACAGAAAACAACTTTGCTTTTTTACAAATCTTACATCATATCTACTCTGGACTATAGATGTATACTTTAAATATCGGCAAGTAAACTTAAAAAAAAATGGTGGATTCCAACGTACTGTTCTTCGTACTTGTACGGGAGCAATGAAATCTACTCCAATAGCTCCATTGCATGTTGAAGCTTTAGAATCTCCCTTGAATTTTAGAAGAGATTATCTGAGTGAAAAATTTAAGTGAAAATTTTGTATATCAATAATTCCTTATATTCTAGCATAAGGTCACTGAAAGCTGATGATCTAACAAACAATTACAATGTACTGGACTCATAAAAATTCACCAACCGTTTACACTGCATGTGGTTTGCTTTAAGTTCCTTGTATTGCTTGATAGAACAAAATAAAAGTCGTCCGATGGAAATATAAGATGTGATGATTTTATTCATTGGTAGCCTATTATTTGCTTCATCTAACAAGTATTAAATAAAGAGAAAGGTGTTATTAAAATCAAAGGAAAATTTCATATAATACGAAGGATTTGCGGTTTGATAAGTTATTATTTATATTTATTCCAGTAATGGTGAACCATAATTGTTCACAATAAAAGTAGCATACGGAGATATTAATTTAATTCAAATCATTTATAATCGACCAACAAGTCCTACCAATAGGCTACTGGTAAATTCTCACTCATGATATTTAATCATTCTTGTATGTAAAATAGTTTAATAATTAAATCCACCCACTGACGTAAACACCAATACAAAAATCACTAACATACTAGAAGATGTATCCAACACTTCTTTATACTGGCAAAATTGATAAAATAAAAATCAATTATATCACAAACCTTATATAGATTTGAAGACGATATAAGATACAAAGTGAACGAACGGGAGAAAATAGTTAGTGATTTGCAAGGATCAACTCGGAAAGTATATTAAAAATGAACATATCAATAAATAAATTGATAACAAGATATCAATTACAAGATAAAACAAGTACTTCCCCAGGAAGCACATATAAATATAGCTTTTATTATTATTATATAATATCTATGTATTATTAATATTATTTATAATTTAAAATAGCATATATTATATTAAAGTAAGAATTTGGTATTAGTTTTGAGAGTAAACTAAATGTAAACCCAAATACTTACGATGTCAGGATAGTATCACGAGGTGTTTTCCTGGTTTTCCCTCGTGATTTACTATGGAATCTCTAGCGCGAGAATTTTACTACCACCGTTGCATTTGGTTGTCTTTTTAAACACAGATCACATGCTATGATTTTTTGTAGCGGATATTCTTGAGTTGAGGTTGATTTCATGTAATCCAATTAACTATCTTTTAGTAAAGACATCCCAGGAACGCAACTCATCAATATATGCAATACCTATCATTTTAAAGTCTTCTACTTTAAAATGTATAATACATGCCTGAATTGCCGATATAAATGAGTCAGATTAAATAAATTATTAGAAGAATTTTTTGCTAAGCAACAATATTTTTGTTTAATCTAGTATTATTTTGTATTTTGACAACGACACCGGACTTGGCGTCGAAACGTTAATAAAATCATTTTTTTGGTAAAATTGTGGCTTATTTCCCATTGAAAATTTTCTCGTAATGAACAAGTAATGGAAATAAAATACCTTGGAATTACATTGTCAAGCTACAGCCTCATCACAAAGACTACTGGAAACGGCAGAGTTGAGAGTATACTGAGAAGAATTACAATAAATATGCTGAGAGATCGCAAAAGGAGTGAAGACAATAGAGGGCAATGTAACGTAAGTGTATAAACGAATGAACACTAAATAGAAAAAAATTCAATAACAACATAAGCAGAAAGGGGGAGACTTGTGTGGTCAAAATAGCAAGAGATAAATCACCAATCGGCAGAAAAAGTATCGGCCGACCACGACGCTAAAGTTGGAGTGGACAACCTTCCATAGAGGTACCAATGAATTCTTCCGCTAATGAATTCTTAGAGATCATCATACATTTTGTTTCCTTAGTGTTTAGTGAAAGTCCATATCTCTGATGAAGACTTACCTCTGTGATCTTATGTATTGACTCCTGGAGGGCTTCATAACTGTCAGCGAATATCACCGTGTCGTCCGCATATGTGATGCTATTGATACATTCTCCGTTTATTCGAATTCCGGTTTCAAAATCCCCTACTGTTCTTCTTGAAAGATTTCGATTTCCTCAGAGTAGATATATGTTGAACAGCAGAGGTGATAGTATACATCCCTGCCGGACCACACGTTTGATTTTGATATCATCGGATTCTCCTGCCTCTGTACGGATAGACGATGTTTGATTCCAGTAAATATTGCTAATAATTCTTAGATCGAAGGTGTTTCATTCAAATATATTTTAATATCTCCATCGGCTTGTCGCGCTTTACTTTATCGAAAGCTTTATGATAATCAATGAAACACGTCTCTACATCGTTAAAATAACTATATGCTAAAGAGAGCCTCGCTGTGAATTTTCACCGAACTGTGAACAACTACTGATTTTTTTTCGCACAATCTATAATATAATCGTTTGATATATAATTTTATCTACTCTTTCTCATATATTATGTATAAGTTTTTAGTTTGTGAAAACTGTCATTAAAGTGCGTGAAGGATTTAAAGCACAAACCATACATAATACTCATAGACGTTTCACGTAAATTGTCAAGGTCAAGACAGCAAATTAGTTACCATTCCAGTCCAGACATGTCGCTGTCAGACAATTCTCATATTTAACATGTCATATTTAACAGCTGACAGTTGACAATTAAATTAATTTGTTATTTACTTTTTATTTTATTACAGTTTGTGGCTTAATTATTTTATTTTATAGTGGTGTTACGTTTTTAATCAGATTTAATCACAATTTTAATCAATTGTATTAACTTCCTCTCCGTTTTTATGAGTAGAATTTTTAGTTTGCATTGATCATCCCGTGTTGTGTTTCTCCATATTTAAAAAACAATATAATAGATATAGATCCTGAAACAGGTTATGTATTCCAATAGACAGGTGTGTCATCAACATTTCGGGCCTATATATTTTTGGAAGTTTGTAAAAGATTATACGCTGTGAGCTCGTACGTAGAGGGGATATTTACAAATTCGCGAACGCCAGTAGTGACAAGTTTGTAAACGTTTACCGGAAATTTGACATAAATGTCAAAGTGATTAATTTAAAATTAAAATTAAAAACATTAATTATAAACAATATTAGTTGGTCAAAGCTGTGGTATATATTTTTACCTTAAATATACTTACGTTTTAAATACTGAATTTAAGTTTTTTTAATGTTGCGTAATATCTAATTATAAATAATCTATTATAATCTTAGCGCCATCTACACGATTATTGTCAAAGTATCCGAAGTAAGAAATTGATATTTTATCAATAGAACGTCAAAATGATTAGAAAAATTTAAAAAAAATCGATTACAATTTAATTACTTTTTTGCGTTGTAAATATTAAGCGATAACAATTAAATAATAAATTTAAAAATTACCAGTAAAAGTTGAATTAGTAACCGCTAGGAGCGACACCAGCGAAGCTCAGAGCGTATAAGGTATTTATCTAAACAATCATCCTACAAAGATTCTTTCAAAAATTCATTCAACTCAATATTACATATTACACATCAGTGCTTAGTGCTTTCACGTGACACATGGCAGTAGTGTTTAGCATTTTGAAAACAAATTGGAATATTTGAAGTTTTAAGTAAAACCGTAAAACTATGATTTTTCAGCCCCGATTACAACACTACCTACTAACAAAACTTTTAGACAATACTTTTAGTAGGTATTTTTTATGTAGATGGCACTTTTAAGATAATTTTAACTAATAGTATAATTATTGAATAAAACATTGAATTGTTTTTCTGTTGTTTTAATTTCCTGCGAAATTTCATCAAAAATCCCGCAAAATTTATAGTTTGAAACTCCCACGTAACTAAAATTTGTCAATTTAGTTCCCATTCCAATCAAGAGATGGCGTTAATTCGATCCAAAAGATTAACATGGTCGTGGAACGTCTATAAGTATGTATGGTTTGTGATTTAAAGTGTGCGTGAAGTAACAATGTATTTTAAATGGGCTTTACTTTTTCGCGCACTGTTTTTTGGCACACTTTCATATAATCAAATATATTTAACTTTCGCGCTGTCATGGTGATGACATACGTGAGCAGTAAATTACAACAAAAGTTTTGACAGTCTTGTGGTTTAAAAGAAGTTAGAATTTTTAAATGTCAAAGTTCTAAAAATTGTACAATAGAAATGAATTCCAGTGATGAACAGTTACAGTTTTTTTTGTTTATCATAGATAAAATATTGTATGAAACTGTGCGTGAAGTACTTTTTGCCAACTTACGCGATGTATATCACTCGCACCGCTGTCGCTCGTGCTCTAAACATCGCATGCGTTCGCAAGAAGCACACTTCACGAACTGTTTGATAAATAACTATTTAGAAACAACTTTGGAATATGATTCTTTAAGCTGATGGTTCGGACATTACTGCAGGATACGGATTTTTTTCTTTGGTAAAGCAATAAACGTAGACTTTTAGCGATGTTATTGGTATTACCGTATCCCATAGCCCTATTTGAGCGTCTTTGAGCTTTTGAGCGTTGATATTATCGAAGAATGCTACGAATGTCATGGGTAGACAAAAATAGCAATATTGAATTTCTTGATAGGGTTAATAAGGGTAAGAGTAACAACTGTAAGTAAAATAAGAATTACCATATTGATATCCAATCTTCGATAGAAGATGGAACGTTAAGAAGAAGATAGCCCAGTATTGTTTGTCTGCTAAAAATATCTTGTTGATATGTGGACGAAGAGTGGGCCCCTTACTTACATCAACGTAGGCATATTGTATTAATTGTCCGTCAATCTCGTATTAGGAATAGCATTGTATACTTCTCGTATTAGAACATTTATTACTACCGATTGAATCGGATTGAATGACAAATATCTGTGCTATTAAACAAGATGAACAAGCCTTATACGATGAGGACACTAAATATTATAAATATAAAATTATATTTTTTATTTCGCATAAAACATTATGACCTGCACGTCCATCGAGTTTATAGCCTGTTTACTGGAATGCACAAAAATAAAATATTTTTGAACAGTAAATGTTCTTTTATCCGAGAAATAATGAAGACACTAAAATTTTCTTTTATGTGGGTCGTTATTGTTTTTTCTTTGTTTCTTATTCAGATTTCCAAAGAATCAGATGTGAGCCGTATTTAACATACAATGTCATATCGCCGAAACGTTTTTTGAATACTAAATTAGTGGTAAATCCGCTATGATTATTATATTGAAATGATGCGTTATGACTTTCAATTTTAGTCAAAGTAAAAGAATAACAATTTTATTAATTTCACTTTTTACCATTTTTAAGACATAACTTAACCGCAAAAGTTTTGCACCACCCAGAATTATACTCATTTTGATAGTTGATTTTCTCGTGAGAGAAATAACGGATTCCGCTATTTTTTTATTATGTTAGATTTCTTTGGTATGTAGAGTATGTACACTGTTGGGCAAAGATTTACTCAAACTTCTCTTTTGAGCCAATACCGGGTGGAACAAAGAAAATGTTTTTCTTATATTAAGTTTGAGACATAATTGAGGACATTTCATTGAGGAGATAGACTTCACAAAGAAGTGAATATCCTTATAAGTAAAATAATAAATACAGGAAGAATTCCAGTAAAATGGAGAACCAATCAAATGATAGCGTTATTTAAGAAAGGTGATAGGGCAGACCCCAGTAACTGTAGAGGGATAAATTTACTGAGCACTATACTGAAACTCATAACAAAAATACTGATGGAGAAAATAATGGCGAGCATAAATATATCGGATGAACAATAAGGATTTAGAAGTGGAAGATAATGTAATGATGCAGAAATCATTAGAATATAACAAACCAGCCTTTTTCTGTTTTATAGACCTGGAGAAAGCGATTGATAGAATACCATTAAAAGATGTGATGCATCTACTGTATGACAAAAATTTACCACTGGATATCATAAAACTGATAGAAAACATATTATGTAAGAAACAAAATAGAAACGAAAATCAATGGAATAATAACAGAACCCATAGAAGCAAACACATGAATCAGGCAAGGAGATTCACTAAGTCCTCTACTGTTTAACATAATGTTGAATGCAATAATAAAAAAGTGAAGAAAAAAGAGGCAAAATGGGCGATAGAGAGATAAAAATACTCTGTTATGCTGATGACACCGTGTCAGTATAATACAAGAGTGCGAAGACGACCTACAAGACTACTGCAGGAATTTAACATTAACGCAAAAGAAATTTATATATGAAAATAACCGCCCAAAAAACAAAAAGCTTAGTAATAGCCAAAGAACCAATAAGATGCAAATTGGAGTTACGTAATCAAATTATACAACAAATAATGACTTTCAAATACCTGGTAATTAATCTATCAGCCGACAACAATATTGAAGAAAAGGTAAAAGACCAAATAATTAAAGCCAGTAGAACGGCCGGATGCCTAAATGACATAATTTGGAAAAACAAACACCTAAGATTGGAAACAAAGGCCCGAATATATAAGTCAGTTATTAGGCCAGTTATGACTTACACGGCCGAAACAAGACCAGACACAAGCAAAGCACGAAGACATCTAGAGACCACCGAAATGAAAATCTTAAGAAGGATTGCTGGAAAAGGACTACAGGACAGGGTAAGAAGTGAGGAAATCAGACGCATATGTGGGGTAGACTATATAAATAACTGGGTAAAGAACAGAAAAGAAGAGTGGAATCAACACATAGGCAGGATGTCTGAATCAAGGATAGTAAGAATAGCCAAGGACAAGTCACCGTTAGGCAGAAGAAGTATAGGACGCCCAAGGAAAAGATGGAATGACAATTTAGGGGCAGAATGAAAGGCACCGTTGAAAACAAAAAGGCAGTACTGCCTATATAAAAGAAGAAGTTTGAGACATCCTCTAGGGATGACAAGATACACAGGTGGGTATACATTGAAATCATGTTGTATAGGCGAGGATATAAAGCACTAAAATTGCCTAAACCTCTAACTTTTTGAAACTAAGAAACATTTTATTGTTATGAAAACTTTTGCATTCGATTCGGGAGAGCTTCCGGAAAAAAGTTGACATATTGTCATGAGGAACAAATGAAAATTGCATTGTTGTAGTCGAAAAATGCATTTTCCAAAGTGCATCTCAAAGTGTTAAAAAAAATTCACAACTCGGAAACTAATCATGGAAATGAGTTCAATTTTCATACTGAAAATTTTTTTGGTCGCTGAAAACGAATATTGCTTCGACGATGCTGCACGAGGTAACTGGTGACCTGCATATTAATTGTCTCCGGAAAATTTATGGAAATTCCTTATCAAAATAGTTGTAATTTATTATCTTGGGGTTTTTATGATGGCTGGACAAGAATATTGCGCCGAGATGATAAATTTCAACTATTTTCATAACGAATTTCCATAAAACTTCAGGAGACGATGTATATCCGGGCACTAAGTACCTCTTACAGCTTCGCGGGCCCGTTCATAACGAATTTCCATAAAACTTCAGGAGACAACGTAGATACCTGGCACTAGCTTCGCCTACACGATATTCCTGTTCAGCGACCTCAAAAACCTCTGAGTATGAAAATTAAACTTATTTCGATAAATATTTTCCGAGTTGTAAATTTTCATTTTTTAAACACTTTCGTATGCATTTTGGAAAATAGATTTTCCTCCTACAACAATGAAATTTTCATTTGTCCCGCATGCCAATAGGTCATCTTTTTTCCTGAAGCTCTCTCGAATCGAATGCAAAAGGTTTTATAACGATCCGTCTTACTTTAAAAATGTTAGAGTGTACGTAATGCTTTATTTCCTCGCCGAGTAGTCTTATGTTTTGTGAACATTTTGGTTTTTGATATTTTCTGACAACTTTACAAACAAAGAAAATAGATGGTTTAATTTTTCAACATATTTTTTAACTAAAACAATATAGGAGTGGATCCCGCGTATGAAAAAAAAGTTGATTAATAGCAAGCTGAAAATTTGTCAATAGCTTAAGGGTGTCTAGTCGGATAAACTTTGATATATGGGAACACTGGAACAGGGGCAGTTTTAATTGTGGAACAGGTTAAAAATTTGGAACGGTCACACCACGAAAACGGCACATCTATTTTGTCCGACAGAACAGACTTAAACTCTCCGAACAGAGATTAAACTCTAATGCAAAAATCAGACTGCTATTTATCACCTGTCATAATTCCTGTCATTTGACATATTCTACATGTTCCACTCATTAAAACGCCCATTTGGTGATAAATAGCAGTCTGATTTTTGCATGAGAGTTTAATCTCTGTTCGAAGAGTTTAAGTCTGTTGTCTGAATCAACTTTTTTTTCATACGCGGGATCCAGACCTAATACTAAATCAACAATAAAAAATAACAAAAGTTAACAAAACCTTAAAACAGAAAGAGACATAATATCGGCCCTCTACTTCTAATTATTACAGTTCTTATCGATCTGTAAGATTTACTCGTCGAGGTGAACTTTATGCATAGTGCAACATAAGAGAAACGAGTTTGTTTAATGGAGGCATTGTGATGTTTTGGGGTGGAATTTCCTTGATAGCAAGAATGAGTTTGGTGTCTGCGTGTATGCTTTTTAAAAGCGTAAGATACATTATAGAAATTTTATTTCTTTGAACACGTTGTTCCTTTCGCACCTTATATAGGAAAGGTATTCAAATTTAATTGGCCCCCTCACAGGCCCGACATGAATCCTATTAAAGTCTGATGTTTTATTATCGATAGGCAATTAAGACTTCGTTTCGTCAGTCCCTTCCTGCTTAGAATAGAATAGAAATTATATGCTTTATTGTCACTGAAAATTTTTACAATTTTATGGACAAAGCTTACATACAGTTAAAAGAAAACATAATATCAATAAAAAATAACAACAAGTACAATTTACTAAAATAAGATAAATCGTCAATATATGTACAGTATAATATAAGATATAAAAGCCAAAACAAAAACAATTTATTGCAAAATTTATATAAATTGCAAATTGAACATACTTACAACAAATATAATAAAATACATAAGGAACTGACAAGTTTATGCTACTGCGTATGAAACCCAATTTTCTTAGTTATTCATTAAGAAATTCTTCTATTGAATAGTATGGACTTTTAGATAGATAGGCTTTTGTCATTTTAGGGAACTTTGGGAAAGATGTTACAGATTTAAGTTGTAATGGGAGATGGTTGCACAGTTTCTTTGCGGAATATAATATAGATTTCTTTACTAACTCAGTGGATGGAATCGGTAAATAAATATCAAATATTGAATTTCTGGTGGAGTAAAGATGATTGGGCCTTGCTGGAAAGACATGAAGGTGTTTACGAATAAACAAACCGTTTCTAGAATATATAAAGATGAAAGTGTTAAAATTCCTTGATCTCTGAAGTAACTTCTACAATGTGTAGATCTTCTGAGGTCAAACAGATATCTTATTGCTCTTTTTTGCAATTTAAAATAACATCAAATTGAGCAGCTGTACTAGAACCCCAAAAAGGAAGACCATATCGAAGATGAGACTCGAACAACGAAAAATATGTTATTTAGAAGATGCTAAATTGAGTTCCCTTGAGACGGATCTTATTGCATAGCAAGCTGAGGCGAGTTTCTTACTTAACGAATCGATATGAAGGGACCATTTGAGGTTGCTGTCTAAAAAAATACCAAGAAATTTTACAGAATCAGCGGTACTGATCTGGCTGTTATTAAGAGGCAAAGGTTGAAGAGCTCCTTTATAGGATAATGCTACTGTTTTATTTACGTTAAAAGAGAGTAAATTACAGTCAGACCAGGTCTTTATCGTCAGTAGATCCGAAGTTATAGTTTCATGAAGAGATGCAATAGTTGAGTTGCTCCAAGTGATACTGGTATCATCAGCAAAAAGAAAAATTTTCCCATCGATTTTTAAATTAGTGATGTCATTTATAAAGATAAGGAACAGAAGAGGACCCAATACTGAACCTTGTGGTACTCCACATACAATGTTTTTGAGACTAGAGTCAGTATCATTTGCTCTAACTAGTTGTTTCCTATTATTCAAGTAGGATTGGACCAATTTAAAGAAATACCTCGAATTCCATAGAAATTTAGTTTTGTAATCAAGATGTCGTGATTTACACAATCAAAAGCTTTGGCATAGTCGCAGAAAACAGTGGCAGTATAAAGATTATTGTTTAGTGCTTGGTAAACCTCATGTAGTACAGAAAACATGGCATCAGTGGTACAATTATTTGTTAAAAAGCCGAACTTATTTTGTGATAAAATGTTGTTATCAACGATAAAGGACATAAGTCGAGTTTTAATGAGTCTCTCGATAATTTTGGAGAGTACCGGTAGTAAGGCAATAGGTCTATAGTTGCAGGCATCAGATTTTTCACCACCCTTTTACCTTTTTCGAAGGAATCATTAATTAGAGAGACGAGGATTTTCACATTTTCTGTGAGATTAGAGAAAATTTTTATAGATAGTCCATCAGTACTACAAGATTATTTGCTTTTGATACTATTGATTGTTTGGATCAGTTCAGAGTTATCGACTGGTCTTAAAAAGAATGAATTCGAGACCTTTCTTGAGTTAGGGAGATAGGAAATGGGATCTTGTTGCGGCAAAATAGTTGATGTTATATTTTTACTCACATTAACGAAGTAGTCGTTTAGACTTTCAGGATTTGGAAGGGAAAATGATTGAGCTGTGTGAGTTTTATTTCGAAAATCGTTTATTATAGACCAAGTTTCTTTTGCAACACTTTTAGAGCTTCCCAGACGATTTTGATAATAGGCTTTTTTAGCTGATCTGACAAGTTTTAGATGTTGTCCTGTACTTCGTGATATTCAGTGACAGAAACATTGGTAGTAAATTTCTTGATGTATAGTAGTGAACGCATATTCTTGGCTGATATGCGAATACCTTTCGTAACCCAAGGTTTCCGATGTTTTGGCTTAATAGGGATTAAAGGAAATGCCTTATTGAAGATGCGGAGAAGCTTATCTAGAAAAACACTGAAATTATAGTCCACGTCTATAGAAGGAAAGTGCCACTCAGAAGTTAAGCATAAATTTTGGAATTTACGAAAATTCCCGGTGGAAAAAATGCTACCTAAACGTCGGGTTTTTGAGGAGGGTTTGCTGAAGATGTTAAACTTCGTATACACTGCTTCATGATCAGATAGTCCCGCATTAATAACTGTAGAGCAGACATCAAGGGGTGAGAAATCGGAGACAACATAATCGATTATGGTAGATGTAGTTTTTGTAATCCTTGTAGGAGAATTAACGTGCATTGAGAGACCATACGATTCAAATATGTTGGGCAGGGACACTTGGGTAGCACAAGCAGCAGCATAATTAATGTTAAAATCACCGCATAGAATTTTTCTGCTTTTATGAGGCAGGTCATCTAACAAATTTAGCAGGTTCTGAAAAAATAGTTCCACGGTAGAGTCAGGTGATCTACAAATGCAAATAATGTAAAGATTAAGATTTTTATTATAAACTAAGGAAAACTCAAAGAAGGATTCACTTAACAAAAAGTCATATTTTGTTACCACAGAAAAATCATTATTTCTAGAGAGAATTAGGGTGCCTCCATGAGCCGAACTTGGGCGATCATACCTGGCAATTGTGGTATATTTTTCTATAAAAAAAGGCTCGTTGACTTCAAGCCAGTGCTCTGTAACCGCAACTATCGGGGGAAATCCTAATTCCTCCAGAAACAAAAATAATTCATCAGTTTTATTTCTTATAGAACGAATATTAATCAGAACCATGCCAAAGTTGTCATCACTAAAATAATTTGAGGTTTCTAGTCCCTCAGAACACGTCGTGTTGTTTAAAAGGAATAATAACTTCGGTGACAATACAGTGCTTCCCTGCAATACAATGATGAGCGTGCTAATAACCGGCAAAATAACGCAAAAGATGGAAAACATATTAAGTTATGAGATAAAAAGAGAAGAAACTAGCGGAGATGGGAGATTTAGCGATAAAAACCTATAAATTTACATTATATTTATTGTTTTCCACCTTTAGACGTATCAGAGATGTATGTCGACTAAAACTGTCACTGTCACAGTGGCAGTTGCCAAACTCGTCCGATACGTCTAAGCGTGGGAAACAATAACTAGAATGTAAATTTATACGTTTTTATCGCTAAATCTCCCACATCCACTAGTTTCGTTTCTTTTTATAACACAACTTAATGTGTTTTCCATCTTTGGCGTTATTTTGCCGGTTACTAGCGCGCTCATTATTGTATATAGAAACTATGTTGTAGGGAGGGAACACGCGATATTAATTTGTATTATATTTTTCTCTATATTAAAAGTTTTGTTAACTGTTGTTATTTTTTATTGTTAATTTAGTATTGTTTCAGTTAAAACACATGTTAAAGAAGAAAGCCGTCTATTTTCTTAGTTTTTAAAGATATCAGGGAAGTTTAAAAAATGTTCGCAAAACATAAGACTACAACATGATTTCAATAGGTATATACCAACCCTTGTACCTATAGTCCTCTCTATGGTGTCTTAAACTTAACAAAAGAAAAACATTTTCTTTCTTCCACTCGGTATAAACCCAAAAGAGAAGTTTGAGTAAACCTTTGCCCAACAGTGTAAATACCAATGGAAAAATATAAAGTTACCAAAAATCTCATCTTCACCAAATAAATGACCTTATTACAGTGCCCGTTCCTCAATATGGAGGTTCGCTGCTACAATAATTGCAAACTATTCTCCTGTTTTCGGTTGTTCAAAATTTAGCCCTGTCCATTGTCGGATGTTTCTTAATTACGATAATATTTTCCTTCCTATCCTTTCTTGTCCTCGATATTTCCTTTTACTATTGCTTGAGCATCATCATCATCAGCCCATAGTCGTCCACTGCTGAACATAGGCCTTCTCGAAAAACTTCCATTCAGATCTATCCTGCGCTGCTGCAATCCAGTTGGTACAAATCCTCTTTATGTCGTCAGTCCATCTTGTTCTTCCCGGGTTTCGTCTATCCGCTCTCGGTCTCCATTCCAAGATTTTTTTTGGTCCACCTATCATCTCTCATTCTAGCGACGTGTCCTGACCACTTCCATTTAATTTTGGCTATGTGTTTTATTATGTCTTCTACACCACTTCTTCTACGAATTTCTTCGTTTCTTACCCTATCTCTTAACGTTATGCCCAACAATGATCTTTCCATTCTACGTTGCGTCACTTGTAGTTTTCGTGCAGATGTCCTTGTTAGGGTAAGTGTCTCTGCGCCATATGTAAGAACATTGATTAAAGGCTCTTCTTGTTAAGCTGATAGGTATATCACCTTTAAAAATATCACGTAGTCTTCCATATGCTGCCCATCCCAGAGTTATTCTTCTTAGCAGCTCAGCAGTTTGATTGTCCCTGCTAATTTTTACCGTATGTCCAAGGTATATGTGGCTGTCAACAACTTCAATTTCGACGTCTTCTATCTTTCTTCTTCTTAAGGTGCCGAGACCGCTTGTCGATCGTTGGCTCTCATGTTGCCCAGCATATTAACAATCATTGTCTTATTTACAGCCGCACGAAATAGTTCAGTGCTAGTTTTCCCAAACCATTGGCGTAGGTTTTTAAGCCAAGAAGTTGTACGGCGGCCCACACTTCTTTTTCCCATTATTTTACCTTGCATGACAAGGTGAAGTATGTCATATTTTTCTGGGTGACGCATTATATGACCAAAGTATTCCAATTTGCGCCTTTTAACCGTGTTCACTACTTCGCAACTTTTATTCAAACGTTGAAAAACCCTTTCGTTTGTGACTCTTTCTACCCAACTGATCTTCAGGATACGGCGGTAGACCCACATTTCAAATGCTTCTAGGTTTTTTAAAAGCGATTCTGTCAGTGTCCATGCTTCGACCCCGTAAAGTAGTACTGGGAGTATATAACCTCGGACCATTCTTATGCGAAGTTCCAAATTTAGATCATGACTGCACAGGATTTTCTTAAATTTCATAAGACTTGTTCTTGCTTTGGCAATTCTACTTTTTATTTCTGTACTAGGGTTCCAGCTTTCATTAATATGAGTACCCAGATATACAATATTACTTACTCGTTCAATTGAGTCATTACCGATTGTTACGTTATAGTTATTATTATTTACGGCTGCCTGTTTCAATCTTTAGGAATTTTTCCGCTTTCTTAGATTAAGTTGAACAATTTCGTAAGTATCTTAATGCCCTCGGCACCTAAAAGCTTTAGTGTTTCCACGTAAATCCCATCTGGTCCGATCGCCTTGCCGTTTTTTGCGTTCTTTATAGCGTATTGCACTTCTTCCTTAGTTATTGGAGGACCGCTTATGTCATTTAGCGTCTTATGTCTTCTATCTTTACTTGAGCATATTGGTACTTACCTATTATTTCTCAGTGTGTGGCCTAGGTATGATCACTTTCTAAGTTTCACTGTGTTAAAAACTTTTCATTCCTTATCTACATAATCTGTTCTATATAGGATTTTCAGGTAGATCTACATTTCAAAGGCCTCCAATTTATTTACGGTTGATGTTTTTTATGGTATCTATGTAGGGATCAATAAACAAGATTTGTGGCGCAGGCGTTACAACTTTGAGTTGTATAGAAGTTTTGGAGAACCTGACGTTGTGAAATTCATTAAGGTAGCACACCTCAGATGGATAGGGTACGTAATAATGCGAGAGGAACATACCATAGTCAGAAATGTTTTTGACCGAAAGGTGCCGATAAGACCGAGACTTAGGTACCAAGATAACGTAGAGAATAATTTAAAATCTATTGAAATTAGAGCATGAAGAAGAGTTGCCAGAGACAGGGGCGAATAGAGGATTGTTTTGAAGAAGACTTTGGCTCATAAAGAGCTGTAACGCCACTGATATTGATGATGACGATGTTTTACGGGTTCACGTTTCAATTTCATAGAGGAGAGTCGACCAGACGTAGGATTTTGCTAAAAGCTAAAAAGCTATAGAAGAATTTCGAGAATAACATAGAAAACTTTATTTTTTGAAGAATTGTCTGTCGTGTTTTAGATCAGCATTTAGACTGCTAACGATCCATCATCGCAGGTACTTGAACTTGTTGACCTGTATGTACATTTCAGTTTTGTCTGATTCATTTTTATACCAAATTACTCACATACCGAGTTAGTACTATTGATGAGTGATTGTAGACCTAAGTCGGAGTTCGCAATTAACACTGTATCATCGACGTATCTGATGCTGTTAATATTTACGCCATTCACCTTGACTCCATCCTTGGAATTCTCCAGTGCCTATTTAAATAGAAACTCGGAATAATAATTAAATAGCAGGGGTGAGGGGATGACATAACACATTCCTGTCTCTAATTCCTCTCCGAATTCTACTTCTTCGGGCGTAAAACATTCGATCGTAATTCTGACGTTTTGGTTACAGTACATGTTTTTAGCAGTTTTATGTCACAACAACAGGTTTATGATCGGAATTGATGTCTTTCATTGACCAATACATAAAAATCTATTACATACTCTGTTTTCACGAACTACTCATCTGTTTTCACTATGTTGTGGCAAAATTCAAGTGTAGGTCCTATAATCTTATCTGCGAAGATGTAATTTAAACCATGGTCTTGTCGCTACTCGCTACCCTATTCATCAAGACTCCATTGACCCGTTTCAAATTTAAAAATTATTCTAAATATTGCCAAGTGCTAATATAAATTGTAAAATGCTCAACAAGAAATGTTTAAACAAAAATTTACTTAATTGTTAATAAGTTGCTATAAATACCTAGGTACTGTAAATGAATTATTAAAAAGAAACAAATTGATCGACCAAATGTAGATCAGGGTGATGTTTACAACTTGTTAAACATCGATTGCATTATTCAGCAAAATTGAACGGATTATGATTAATATTAATTGTTTTTTTTTTTCAGATGACAATCCAAGTAGTACGACACATTGTCCTTCGAGTTCTTGGCCTGAATATACAAATTCGTACGCCCCTTATAGTCCTCAAACGAATTATTATGATCCACATCAAGATTCGACGCACGCCACACCTATACACCTACCGACAGGTAAACAAACTTAAATACTTTTATTATGCGGATTCATTTTAATTACTATTGGTATTACTCCAGGGAAATAAGCAAAAAATTCCCTGTTCGGAACTTGTTATCAGATAATCCAGTTATCTGACATTTTTTTTTGTTATTATTATTATAAACTTACAGGAAGAAAACCTATTAGTCCTGGAACCGAAGCTTTTCACCTCGCAATTTTTACAGAATGGATCGATTTGCTTGAAAATTTGAGAATAAGTAGTGGAAAGTCCAAGGATCAAAATCTATATGATGCCGAAATGCGCTTTTACCATGGGGGTGGTTGCCACCCCATCTCCGGGTGGAAATTTTTGACAAAAACGTTCATTCTAAGCAAAAAATGTTCTATACATTTTTTTGATAAAATTAATAGTTTTCGATTTATTCGCTATCGAAAGTATTAAAACATTTTTTCAAACCAAGTTCTTGGGAATTAAATAACCTACAATTTCATCTTTAAACATTTTTTCGTATCTCTGATGCTAATTTTTCTATTCTGAAGAAAATGGCATTTTTTACCAAACTAAAAAATTCGTTATTCGCTTTTAACTCCATTTCTTTAAAAACTAATCATTTCCAGCCAATCAAACTTGTAGAATCTATTAATAATACATAGATAAAGAAGAACGAATAAGGTCAGTGGCCAACAACATCGCCAACTTACATTATTATGCTTCCAATTGGATTTCTACTTTTTTTTTCAAAAAAATATATTGATTTTTTAACCGTAACTTTTTTATTTTTTATCTTAGAAAGTTTGTTAAAAAAGAATTTTGTAGGTTTTTATAAGATCTATAAGGCTGTTAAAACTAAATCTTTTTAAAATCCTCAGTCACAAAAAGAGGTGACTTTGAAAGGGTTGGTAAATGTGGTTTTTGTATGTTATTACAAGTTTTAATTATCAATAGCTCACTCAATTTTTGCCGCAGAAAAAAGTTTTGTAAAGCGAGTTTTTGTGAATTAAATAAGCTTGAATTTCATATTTAAACATTTTTTCGTATCCCTAACGCTAATCTTTCTATTTTAAAGAAAAGGACATTTTCTACCAAACTACAAAAATTCGTTATTCGCTTTTAACTCCATTTTTTTAAAACTAATTATTCTAAGCCGGCCAAACTTCTAGAACCTATTAATAATACATAAATAAAGAAGACCAAATAAGACCAATGATTAATTTTAAGTAGGCTGGTGATTAGGGGATTTTGTCTGATCACTTTTTCGCTGAAAAAAATATGAACTTACATTCTTTTCATTAGGTCACTTAATTTTGAGCTAGAGACTTTTTTTATTTCTAGGCCCAGAGCCAGTGGCGTAACAAACTCCGTCGGGGGCCCCCCGCAGAATTGGAAATGGGCCCCCTTTAAAAAATTACTAAATGCGACATGTGTAACAAATATCTATATGTGTTACAGCCCAGTAAATCAACGTAAAATATGGCGATACCGTGTAATTTTCAGTGTCACCACCGAAGTGGTCAACTCAAGACTTTTCGAGTTATTTATCAGTAAAAATGTTTATTGTTCAACAAAAAAAAAACACGTTTTTAGGCAATTTTTCGCAAATAGTTCAAAGAGTAAGTATTCGATCGAAAAGAATATTGTTAGCAAAAATGTACCTAGCTTATAAAAAAAATGAAACAAAAATGAAGTCTATCGACTCAGTAAAAGAAAACTTATAGCTCATGAAAAGTTTTTCTTATTCGTAAAATTCCATATCAAATATTTTAATGTGAAATAACCAAAAAATTAAATACTGTTCGGGAAAACTCATTAGAACTTTTTTAAAGTGTTTAAAAGAAGCTTTATTTTTTACAAAAGTTTCTAGCATCAAAACTAAGCCATAAATCTCAAAATATAGTTAATCCCATTTTTTGGTAAAAAATTGTGAAAATCTCCCCCTATTTAGCACCCCAAATGAGGCTAATCATTATCGCCTTACAAATTACCCAACATTTTTATACGACCTGTCAGTTTCACCGGTTCAAAGTGCATATTTTTAAAAGGGTTCTAGTTGAAGGGTTTAAACGAGTCATTAATCACGAGTATATGCAAATTTTAAACAGCCATGTCTAAACCAATTTTTGACTTACAGAAAAAAATAAAGCCAAAATATTTATAGAAGCAAGACCTACCTTAATTTCTTTACTCTTTGAGATTTTTCGTATCACTAATACTTTTTAAGTTATTTTGACAAAAAAGGCATTTTCCAAAATAAAGAAAACTTTTAATTTTTTTCAAAAATAGAACTTTGAACCGGTCAAACTTACAGAACATATAAACAATAAATATTTAAAGTAAATGGCAAAGCGCTAATGATAAATTTTATTCGGGGTGCGAAATAGGGGCAGATTTTCACGATTTTTTTTTACCAAAAAAGGGACCAACTTTATTTTGAGCGTAACTCGTATACAGTCGGAAAAATGAAAGAATACCCATGAACGAACATATAAAACACGCTGTATTTTCCTGTCACCGTGTCACAAAGAAAACTGCCTAGCGCAAGTACATGTAATAATAATTATTACATGTACTTGCGCTGGCCAATTTTTTGTGTGACACGGTGACAGGAAAATACAGCGTGTTTTATATGTTCGTTCATGGGTATTCTTTCATTTTTTCTACTGTAGTTTTAGTGATAGAAGCTGTTATAAAAAATAAAAATAAAGTTTTTTTTGAAACATTTAAAAAAGTTTTAAGAGTTTTTCTAGAAAATTGCTTCATTTTTTGGTTATTTCAGGTTGAAATATTCGATTTGGAATTGGACAAATAAGAATCTTCATGGGCTTCAACTGTGCTTTTACTGTGTCGATAGACTTCATGAAAAGTACACCATTTTCTGTATCTTATAAGCTACATTTTTGTAGCCAAATACTTATTTTTGAGTTATTTGCGAAAAACCCGTCTGAAAACGTTGTTTTTTTTTTAATAAACATGTTCACTCGCAAATGACTTGAAAAGTATTAGCATAGATAAAGAAACTCTATAGAAGAACAAAAGTTGCTTATAATTAGTCAATTTATACATTTTCAGATCTTATTTTAAACGTATGTTTTTCACCACAAGGAGGGGTGTCACCCCCCAAAGTAAAAGCAACCAACGGCATAAATCCAACTTTGAAGTGGAGTGTAACTAGTACCTAAATCCAAATTGTCAAGCAAATACGTCCGTCGTGACGCTGATAATTTCACTCCAGAACTGTCATTTACTGAGCTATTGTTGTATTCATGCATTGTTTATGACGACTTACATTTTTCATCTTTATTGGTATAGAGTAAAATAGAACAAAAATTACTAAATGATTGCATTAATATTATTCTATGAGATGAACAACTTTCTTCGTGCACTATCTACTATCAGCGAATATATCTACAATTTTATTAATTCGGATGGACAATTTCATTTTCAATAATTCACTGCTTAAAAAACCTATGTATTCAAATAATATAACAACACATTTTTACATATATTAGACAACAAGATGGGGCCCTTGACATATTGGGGCCCCCGTAAGCTTCATGCTGCGGGGGCCCCTGTTACGCCTCTGGATAATTGTGTCGAAATACTAAACGTAGGTAAAGGTTAAAGAGAAAACCCATTTCTAAATTTAGAAATATTGTTATTCTAAAATTCGGCAAATTGCAATTCTCAAATCTTTCAATAGTCACGTACCGGGTGTCCCAATAAGAATGGCTCTCGGCCATATCTCAGGAACGGTTTATAGTAGAGCTTTGAAATAAAAAATTTTGTAACAAAAGTTGCCTCAGGAAAAGCCTGGAAATTAATTTCATAATTGTGGGTCCACCGCTAGAGGGCGTAATTGAATATCAAAAATAAAAAAATCTAAATTTTACAAAATTTTCCTAATGAAGGGGCACTGGAAGTCCGATTATTGTATTCTTCATCAAATTCTGCGCATATTTGATTTAACAAGTTTAACTCTACCTTTGCAAATAAGAGGTGGGGGTGAGTGGGAACCTTGTTATGAAAAAATGGCTGTAAGTCCGGTTCTGCTAAATCAAATTTTGAAAACTGGGTCTTGTTGAAGACGGATCTTTTTCTTCAATGTAAGCGTGATAATTTTGAACCATCCTAATAAGTAATAAGCCAGCTGGGAGGCGTTATTTAATTTTTTTCAGAAATCTAGTTTTCTTTGGAAAATATTAAATACAAGTATGCATTTTTAATCATACTTTATAAAATTAGATTAAATTACTAATAGAATAGCGAAAACCGCATGTCGATACCTTTTGTCTATCTCAAGATATCTCGAGAAACGTGTAAATTTTATACATAACTGTTACTATCACCGGTAAACTAAGTTAATGAAAAGTAGTGTGCTGTGGAAAAAACAAAATAACATTTTCCAGATGTCAACGTATAAAAATATAATTAATTAAAACAACAATATAAAGAGAAACAATACTATTAAAATTAAATATAACACAGAACAAAAAGAACTACTTAGTGACGACCTAAATATTCAAATTGTTGCCCATCATACACTACTCTAGAATACATAATCCAGAGAATACTAAACGCCATTCAAAGCATATCGAGAGCAGAAATTGAGACTGCTGTTCAATCTACTCTTGAAAGAGTAAATGTTTGCAACGAAAATGATGGGCAAAAATTTGAACGTTTATGTCATCACTAAATAGTTGTTTTTATTTCTTTGTAATAGGGCTTTTCAACGCTTCTCATTTGTTTCGAGCCTCTGTCATATGCCGTATAATCCGTGTATAATATTAATATACGAGATATGAACGAGGCTCGAAACAAATGAGAAGCGTTGAAAAGACCTAATATACGTTGACAGCTGGAAAATGTTTCTTTGTTGTTTCCATAGCACACTACTTTTAATGAATTATTTCGTTTACCGGTGACAGTAACAGTTATGTTTTTAAATTTACACGTTTTGTAAGATATCTCGAGATAGAAAAAAGGTATTAACATGCGGTTTTCACTATTCTGTTGCTAATTTTGTCTAATTTTGTAATATGGTATTAAAAATGCATGTTTGTATTTAATATTTTCCAAGGAACACTAGATTTCTGAAAAAAATTAAATAACGCCTTCTAGCTGGCATATTACTCAGTAAGTTGGTTCGAAATCATAACTTTTACATTGACGAAAAGATCTGTCTTCAACAAGACCAAGTTTGCAAAATTTGATTAAGCAGAACCGGACTCACAGCCAGTTTTTCATATCAAGGTTCCCACTCACCCCCACCTCTTATTTCCAAAGGTAGACCTAAACTTGTCAAATCAAATATGTGTAGAATTTTATAAAGAATACGACGATCGGATTTCCAGTGCCCCTTCATTAGGAAAATTGTGTAAAATTTAGATTTTTTAATTTTTGATATTCAATTACGCCCTCTAGCGGTGGTCCCACAATTATGAAAATAATTTCCAGGCTTTTCCTGAGACAACTTTTGTTATAAAATTTTTTATTTCAAAGCTCTACTATAAACGGTTCCTGAGATATGGCCGAGAGCCATTCTTATTGGGGCACCCGGTACAAAGCATTATAGTTTATTGTCGTTACCATAAAATTTCGGTAGGCCGGAAGGGATAAAGTTTCTAGATATTATGAGATGATTCACTTGCTAAATACGTTTATTTAGAAATTTACGTTTTTAATTTTAAACACACAACGTAAAATAATATAAAAATAACAGATTTTTACATAATATCAGATGACAAGATGGGGCCCCTAAGCGATTGGCCCCCCCGCAAGCTTCACGCTGCGGGGGCCTCTGTTACGCCCCTGCCCAGAGCACGCCAAATAGAATTCTATTTTAGTGACGTCACGTTGCCTAGCTACCGTCGATTCTCCCATTATGAAATTATATTTTGTGACGTCAGCAAAATAGAATTTTATTTGGCGTACTCTGGGCCCTGGAGATAGAGTTTTAAATACTTTAAATTAGTTTGAACAAGTTATCCTCGAAAAATGCATAGTTTTCCCGCTATGCCTAAAATGCCTACTACACTATTTAGCATTTGACGAAGAAGAGCTAACCTATAATAAAGTATAGCTCGATTACTGTTGGTCTTGAAGAATATTTAAAAAAAAGGGTTTTGTTTATTTTTTCAAAAGGTACATTTTTGTTAAGCAAAGTTGTTGTGATAAAACGAAAACTTTTTGAGTTATTAACAGAAAACTGATTAAAAACATTGATTTTTTTTATATAAAACTAACATTTTTGATAGCGAATAAATCGAAAACTATTAATTTTATCAAAAAAACGTATAGAAAGTTTTTTGCTTAGAATGAATGGTTTTACCAACTTTTGCGGTCAAAATATATTAAAAAATTTGTACCTCCGAGATGGGGTGGCAACCACCCCCATGGTAAAAGCGCCTTTCGGCCTCATATAGATTTTGATACTTGGACTATCCACTACTTATTCTTAAATTTTCAAGCAAATCGATCCATTCTGTAAAAATTGCGAGGTTTTGTTCTATTTTAAGCTTCATTACTTGGACTATAAATATCGTTCTTGCCAAGAGTTCCGAGCCCTTTTTGAATTATTGTATTTATAGGTCTTGAGCCCAAACTTAAATAAAATTAATTACCTCCCTCATAAGACTTTTTTTATTGTCATTCATGTCGAGTCAGACAACTTTTCTAATACGGAAAATTTTCGGGTGCGCCCCCTCATAGGGGGGTCATTAGTGATGATTTTTTTTGCAGGTTTGTTTGGTAAAAATATTTAGAGTTAACTGGTAATATGGACAAATTTTTAAGAGTACCAAACTACCAATGTACCATCCAGTTGTCGGATGCACCAAAGTTTAGAAACTTATATTTACTCTATATCTACGAAACGCCCCCTCCCAAAAATTTTCCGTATTAGAGCCTTGAAAAAGCTTCAAAATGGCGATTTTTGAATGTTTAAATGTCATTATGTTGTTATTTGTCAATAATCATTATTAGAATTAACCTAGAACTTTGGTATCTCGCCAAAGTTGGGTATTGGGATTCTTAACAAACCTTCAAAATTTCAGAACAATCCATCAGTTAGTTTAAAAGTTATTATATTTGCTTATCCCGTAGACCATTTTTTTGCAATAACAAAAAATAATGAAGATACAATAATTTTACGCGTATAAAAAATGAGAGTAGGAGATGATTTTTTTTATTTAGCTTAAATGCCTCGACAACTAAGGCCATTGACATGGTACAGTTGATTTCACAATTAGATAGTATAATGTGTAGTGTGTGTTAAGTAAATAGCTTGTTACTTAGTAAAGTCAACTGCATTGTCTTTACAAAGAGACGCTAATAATTGTATCCTAACGTCTGCGGTTCCTCCGGTGAATACCGATCCCGAATTTTTTTCAGATATTAATTTTTAATAAAGAAAAATTTTCGTACCCAGCTGAGATTTAAACTCACAACCCTTCAAAGGTAGGTTCTCTTACCACTAAGCCACATAGGGAAGAGAGAAGCCACAATTATTAAATTATCAATATGTATCAAAAAAAATTATAACCATAAATCATTTTGCAAAGTGACTGTTATTTTTGTACTATTAGAATAACTTATACTTATACGCTATTATTCGTAGATGAAATATTTTTCCATATTTAAAAAATTGACAATTTTACACGAATTTGAACACAAAACAAAGTGTTATTCGATAAGTTATTCTATACTAAAATCGCAATAAATCTGCACAAGAAATAAATAAACCAAGACACGTTGAATGTTACAAGGAAAGAAAGGACGCTCCCAAATCATGATTTACAATGTATCAGAGGCGTGCGGTCCATGGAAGCGGGGGAAGCGCCGCTTCCCTATTTATACGTCGATATAAGAAAATATATTATTAATTAATATTTAATAATAAAAATGTTTCTCTAATCCAAGTAATCTACATATTACATAGGCAATAGGCATTGAAAAATATTAAAAATTAATCGCGTACGAACCAACTCAATATGCACACAATTCAACTATTTGGTCCACTCCTGTCCTGACAGAAGCGCATCTCAAAATCGCCGCTTGTCGTACAGTTGTCCCGTTTAAAAAGTGGTCAGGGTTCAATGACCGCACCCACTAGTCGCGCGAATTTTGGTACCATGGAAGCGCTTATCCTATCGCCTTCGCGAAAGTAAGATGCTCCGACTGTTACTGCTATTAAGGGGTGCTTAGGTATTACATACATTCGCTTAAAGAATATTTCGATTTAAATTTTTTGCAGAGATTTTTCCTTTTACTGATCTTTTATTTGACATTTTACAGAAATCAAATGGTATTGCATTTTGTATAAGACAAATTGATGACTTTATTAATACGATAATTAAAAAAACGAGAGCAGTTTAAAAATATTTGGGATAAAACTGAACATGGGGTTTGAACATGAAAGAAAAATAATGAAGATTGATAATTTCGGAGACAGAGAGACAGAGAAAACATAGGAAACTAAGAGACCTTTTGATAATATTCTACAACAAATGAATTCTAGCTTTCAAAATTGTAACGATTTAAAATTTGTAGAATTACATATATAATCTTAATATTTCCCACAGAGGAATTTATTTCATTGATTAAATAATGAAGATTTTTTGATATCCCAGCTTTGCATTCTCAGTTAAGTGTCATTTATGAAACAACTGACATTAATGATAAAGAAATACCCAGAAATCTGGGATTTCTTTATAACTACTGGTTTAAACAAGTCACTGTGTGAAGTGGTCAAGTTGTGTGAATTAGTACTACCAACTATCTCAGCCACAAGTGTATCAGTTGAACGAAGTTTTGCAGTATTAAGACGCATTAAGAGTTTCAAATTAAGAGTTTAAAAGAAATTCAACAAGCAAAGACAGACATTGAAAGTTAGCCCTATTATCCATTGAAAAAGACTGCATTCAACAATTATCAGAAGTTGATAGGAGAATAGACCTCGAGTATAAATAAGTGTCATTTTAGTAAAAATTGTGTGTTGTGGAAAATGCCTCGGAGTATAAAATTTTTTCAGATCAATGATAGGTCACTAGTCACTAGAAATAGCGGGAATAGAGTGCCTCACGCATTCACGCGTCACGGATTTAGTGTGTGAGTCCTTGTACGCAGGACATCTCACATAATTAAGTACTTTGCTGATAGAGAGCCCCTGCGCATCAGTGTGTTATCAGGTGGGAAGTGGCTCGACCCTCGATCCTTAAGAAAATATTTTTATATCCTTATTGAATCGCTTCCCCTTTCAAAAAAGTCACCGCACGCCACTGCAATGTATATACATGGTAAATTCCAAATCATTCGTTCGTAACGTTCAATGTGTCTTGGTTTGTTTATTTCTAGTACCTACATCTTTATTGTGATTTTAGTATAGAACGATTAGGTAAAAAGTAGATAGGGATAATATTAAACTTACACAACATTGTCTGTGACTGCTAAAAATAAGGCTGAAATAAAAATTAGTTGGACCATGTTAGGTTCTAGTTGATACGATGATCTTTTTTAACTCGTATGTACTTTTGCGTATACTACAAATTAGCATTGTTTTAATATTATCAATTAAAAACAATGATTTTTGTTTAAATAGTTAAAAAAATATTTTTCCCAAAAAATTCTAATTTTTGATTCAATTCTAATTAATCTTCTACCGTAGGTATGATAAAACTTTAAGTCATTATCTTTAAAATGAAACTAATTACTTTTTTTTAATTATTGTTAACAAATTAGTGGGAATTAAAAAATAATTCCTACTTTTTATCTAATCGTTCTAGAAAAACTATATATTTATTTCAAATTTGTGGAAAAATTATTATCAGCTTTTCGAGTAGGTATGTAAAAAGATTTTTTGTGACTAGTATATTTCTAAAATTATTCTAAATGTTAATAACTTAAAATTGTCAATAATTTTTCATTAGAATTTCCAACTATAGATAATAAACAACATTTTTATCTTTTTTTAATATTATTATATTGATAGTATAGTCTTCTATTTTCATTTGGCATCCGCAGAATTGCCATATCTTCAATATTTTCTGTCTTATGGTATTGCAAAAAGGTCTTTGGGATAAATAAATAGAATAACTTTTAAACTAATTAATGGATCGGTTTCAAATTTTGAGGGTTTGTTAAGTACCCCAATATAAAACTTTGGGTGAAATGCAAAAGTTCTAGGTTAATTTTAATAAGAGTTATTAACAAATAACGATTTTAACTTATTTTGCAGTTTGCGTAGCAACAAATTAACTTTTTAACTTTTAAAAATCGGCATTCTGAAGCTTCTTTAATGTTCTAAAAAATCAAATTTTGTAATTGTATGTCAACTATTTAGCTTTTTTAATAGGTTGCAAAAAATTAAAAAAAAATTTTGCACTAAATTTTTAATAATTAAAAAACGGCTCCGAAATCTTGGCAGGAAACTTTCTATAATTCTACAAAAACTAAAGAAGTTGCCAGATGCCTGGATTATTTAAAGTTCTGAGAAAATCTTACTTCCCTGGACTATAAATACTTTTATTATGCGGATTGATTTTAATTACTATTGGTATTTGTATTTTCGTCTGGTGGACACGAGTGAACGATAAAACATTTTGATGTCTGCATACAAAACTAAGTCTAAGACTCTAAAAAGTCTTTATAATCTTAATGACCTCTCCGAACCTTAACAAGATTTTTGGTAGATAATGGGTAAACAGTCAAAACTAAAATATTGTAGAATAATAATTCACTGAAACAAGGCCATAGTACCTATGTCCCATTCATAAGAAGGGAGAGCAGTGTGCGATAATTACAGGGGCATCACTCTTCTATAGGCGTAATATATAAGGTCCTGGCCAGAATCATAAGAAGCAAACTGGGAAGGCATACTTAAACGTGCAGGTTGGTGAATACCAAGGATGTTTCAAAAAAGACAGATCCACCATAAATCAAATATTCGTGTTGAAAATTATTCAGAGGAGTACGTACGAGCTACAGTTAAAGTGAAACATCCTCTTTATAGACTGCGAACGAACTTACGATTGTGTGATAATAAGGCGTCTGTATCAGGCCCTAAGAGTACTTGGAATTCCGGAAAAAATATCAGACTAGTTAAAAATAACCGTAATAAGACCGGCCATAGAGTATCGATAGAAGGAAGCCTAACAAGAAAATTTGAAGTTAAAAGGGATTAAAGTAGGGAGATCCGTTGTGCACAGTACAATTGCTCGTTGGAGACAATATTGAGAGAGAGTGGAATACGAACGAAAAGTATGGTTCATGACAACAGAAGTCAGGTTCTGGCGTTTGCAGACGATGTAGTGTTGATGGTAAGAACTGAAAGGGAACTGCTGAGGATTTTCAAACTCTTTGAAACGAAGGCTAAGCAGTACCTATGGACTAATTATTAATGAACAAAAACAAAGTGTGAAAGTATGAAGACACACAACTGAAGCTTACCACAAACAACGAGAGTAAGAGTAAAGAATATTGTTCCAAAAAGATGACGCAGTTTGAGTATCTTGGAGTAACCCTAACAAGTGAAAGAAAGCCAAGAAATTGAGAAACGAATTTCGAGAGGAAGGAAGACTTCCTGTGAAGGAAATTCCCAGATCAATTTTTAAAATAATACAGGTTTACAGGACGATTATTGTCTTGTGTGGAGATGAAATTTTTTCCAATATGTGAACTGAAAGGTACTACATGATTTCTTTTATCTCTCATCCGTAAACTAAACTCGAGTCGAATCATCATCCTTCGATCGATCCTTGTGAGACTATGCTCTTGACTGGTTTATTCAGTGAATAGACTTTCTCAACATAAACTCGGAAATATCAGTCGGATAAGAAATTTTTAATTCGAAGGTTTGTTGTTGTTTGTTTGGGTTTATATGACTGCGGACACTAAATCCATTCGCCAATTTTACTATTTTTTATTTTATTAGTCATTTTTTCGTATCTTATCCTAAAACTAATACTAATATAATAAACAATTCTACTAATAAATAATTATTTTTGTATTTTTTTTTAATAATTTTTTATATATATATATATATTTTTATTAATTTTTTTCCAAATGATGTTCTCAGAGTTCCACAGCAAAAACTGCAACATTCTTCTTTAGCCCAATTCGAAGGTTTAACTTGCCTGTAATGGACGCTTGGGTCCATGGACTTGGTTGCTTGGAGTAAGAGAGATAACCCGTAAAAGAGGCATTTAATATGTGGGATGTGCGGTTTGCTACATAATATTCACATTTTTTTAAGGAAAAAGATTAGTCCTTTAATGTAGGTGATGAGCTATGGTATATCAGAAATAATTGTATTATAGAAATAATTGTATTATTAGTAATAAGACGAAAATATTCATGACGGATCTGAGCCATTAAGAAAAAGAGATTGTCAATGTAGCTGGGATAAAACATAATTAACATTAAAGAAATCAGTAGTGGCATACGTTCCAAATTATTTTTTTTTCTACGGCCGTGCTAAAACAACCACTTTCGCGCACGCATTTCGTTTCCGAAAGTTGCACGTTCCCGCACGGCGTTCGGGAAAGTAGAAGACCTTTTAATATGGCATTATAATCTTCTATATATAATAAAAGCAATAAACTAATATTTAGACATTATTTACTAATTTATTTCAAATGTATCTTATTGTGTTCATGTTTTAATGAAATTAACGCAATAATTCGATGAAATAAAATTATTTTGACATAATATTTAAAAGTCAAATCAGTAGACAATTACAATGGTTTTGAATTGTCGTCATGGAAACCAATATCGTCGTCGTGATAATCCATTATATTGAAAGTTTGGTTTTGACAACCTTGTCAAAGAATTAATTTGTGTATTTTCACTCCTAAATAAAAATTGATATGACTCTATTTTTTGTGACTTTTTTCCAAACGTACGGCCTAGAAAAAATATTGTTCCTAACTCATGCGGAAAGTGTCTTCCCCGCACTTGACTGCTTGCCCGAACTCCACTATCGCGTCGTTCGGATCAACGGCAGTCTCGTGCGGGAAAGTAGCACTTTCCGCACTGGTTACGAAATTAACTATTGCAAAGCAGTGTTGATAAATTAAATATGAGGTATAATAAGTAAGCATCCGAGATACCCACATGAGAAAACACTTCGAGTGTAGAAATTAATTGGGCGTCATTTCTGAAAACTGGGTCTAAAATTTAAGCATGATTATGATTTTACAATACAGATACATACAATTCTATAATGGACAAAATCTACTATAATGATAATACATAAAAAAGGCAACTTCCTTAAATGCGACTATTATTGAAGTATTTCTCTTATGCCAGCAAGATAATGCTACATATAATCAAGGAGAGACTGAAAACATTCCTTCAAAGAGAAATTCCACAAGAACAAACTATATATTTACCAAAGATAGAGAAACTCGAAAACACCTGTTAAATATAAGACAGATAATCGAAAATTTAGGGAATTAGGGAATATACATATTATTTATAGATTATCGTAAAGTGTTCGACAGGGTCAAGTGGAGACACTTATGGCGAATACTAAAAGAAGTAGGCATACATTGTTCGCTTATAACTCAACTACACAAACATACTACTTGCATCAGTGCTTGACTCTTTAGAGACACGCAGTGACACGCTTGAGAGAGAAAGAGAGGGAGAGATGAGTTTACACCTTGTAGGTTCAGTTTTCAGTTGTATAAAATTTAAATTCACGATAAGTTTTTAAGCAAATTTTGGAAATTGATAGTATTAGTTTTGGAAATAATGGGCTCAAGCTAATCTTTGACAAATTGAAATCCCAATAACAATGAGATTTTCAAGTCTGTATCTTATTATTAGAATTTTATATAAACAAATTTTGTCGTTTAAATATTTTTTTAATAGGTATTTTATTAATATTATTTGTTTTGATTTCAGTTCTTCCAGACTCAAGCTCAAATGAGTACATCACAACATCACTGACCTCTCCGCCGCCCCTATTCAACAGTGCCAAACCAGATTTAGAAATGATCAGCAGTAGATACCCCGACAATAACTCATATTGTCCGAACAACTGGCCAGCAAACTCAACGGCATACAACAACAACTACTACAACCATTCCTACAACCAACAGCAGTATTTAAATACCCCCACGATGGTGGTGTATCCCTCTTTATATTCGACTGTGAATCAGAGCCAAATACACTTCCACCTGCATCCCCCCAGTGATAAGCTGGACCCATACAAAAATGAACCATATATCAAAAGTGAGCAGTATTTAACTGATAGTGCAGGTTTGACAAATCCCCAAAGGGTGGAAGCAGTGCAGAACAGTGACGTGGTGCATTCACATGTCGATTCCTTAAGAATCGAGGACTCCGAAAGAAACGCACAATCTCAAAATGATCCTTCAGTGTGGAGGCCGTACTGATCAAATTTAAGTTTATTTATTATTGTAATATATGTTTAACATTGATTTTGTTGTTTTACTATTATTTTTGAATTATGTAATTGTATACGTCTATTAGGACTGAAAATGAATTACAGTAAAACAAAAACCATGACCAATCAACAAGAAGAACTAGTAATTACAGTGGCACAAACAAGAATAGAACAAGTAAAAGAGTATATATATCTAGGACAAATCACTAGATTAAATAAAAAAACTCAGACCGAAGAAATAAAGAGAAGAATAAGATTGGCCTGGTCATCATTCGGAAAACTGTCTTATATTCTAAAGAACAGAAAATACCCGCAATACCTAAAAACAAGAGTCTTCAATCAGTGTATACTCCCTGTTTTGATATATGGCGCTCAGACATGGACGTTTACAAAAGAGAATATGGAAAAAATAGCAGACAGAAAGAGCCATGGAAAGACAAATGCTGAACATTAAACTATCAGACGGGAAAAGAAACGAATGGATCCGTAACAAAACAAAAGTGAAAGATGTCTCTACCCAAGTAGCAAAGCTTAAATGGAAGTTCGCCGGACACACCCTACGGCAGAAGGATGAAAGATGGACTAAGATGATTACACTAGTCAACAAAAAAACAAACAAAAATTGCGACTGATGTTAAAATGGCTGTACCGGGGAGTTTAAAATGTCCTGAATGCGAATTCAAACACTAAAATTTTCCAACACGTATAGATTTTGAATTATCTTCTTCTTAAAGTACCGTGCATTTCTGCGTAGGAGTCCACGTATACATTGTCTTGTCAGGTGAAATGTTAGATGTTGAGTTATAGAATGCATCAAATATTGCTGTTTATTATAGAAATTATTTATACTATATACACATAAGTTTAGAACTAGAAACAAAAACCATAATAAGTCTTTTGTACACAATTTTCTGCCTATCCAAATTTTCCCATAACACTATGTGGATTAATACAAACAAACATTTTATCCTGCATAGTAAAAAACTAGTATAGCTCCTGGTTACGGTTCCTAAATATTGTAAGTTTTACTGGGTAGTAAATGCCATTTAAAAAAAATCCATTATTGTAATGTAGAACCTAGAGTTAAGCATGTCCTTTGGGCAAGTGAAGGTCTCGAACTAAATCATGTAATTAGGCTTGTTGGATGCAATAAGGTGCTTTTTCGTCGCTTTCGGGAAAATAAGAATCATTCTTTTCTGATACATCATCTCATCGGGTTTACTTTTATCGCCATACATTTCCAAATCTTCTTCCCAATTTGCCGGGGGTCCTGGAACTGGTAAATCTTCTCCATACAAAACCGGTTTTATTGCTGAGATAATATCTGGATATTCAATTTTATGCTTTCCTTTCCTTGGAAACCTAGACACTTTTGTCATGCAGAAGTAACAGTCGTTAAACAGTTTAGAACTAATAAGTTTAAATGGGTAAGTTTACTGATTAAGGATTACTTTTGGTTATTCGTAGACATCAGATATCCCAGTGTTTTCAAATTATGCACATTTTTAAGAAAAACGTTAATTTGATAACATCACTCACCGATATATTACAAATGACTGTTTTAAAAAAATTTTAGTAAAATACTCATAACTCAAAAATCGTAACTCATTTTTTTTTTTTTTGAAAAAACCATAACTCAAAAATCTTACGTGTTAGGAACTTTTTATCATCATATTCATATCCAGAGAGCAAGAATTAACAAAAAACAGCTTTTTGCATTCCAGTCGCAAATTGGTTGTAAACTAGTGTTATACATTGGAGACCGCGGAACCACAAACGAAAAAGGGGAAGGCCACAGATGCGATGGTCAGATGACCTGAAGAAACACACTGGGTCAAAATGGATGCAAATTGCCCAGTATAGAGAGGCATGGAGGAAGGAAGAGGAGGCCTATATCCAAGGATGGATGTTTAGGGCTGATTAGATAGAGATACGTCTATTAAAATCAGTAACTAACAAAATCAGTATCTAACTGTTTAATAAATGCTTACATATGGGTACGATTAGGGGAGTGCATATAGATTTTCACTTCGGAAAAAATCAAACAAGATAGAACTTTTTGTAATTTCATTAAGAAATGTTTAATAAACAACATATCAAAAAGTTCTACTCGAGAAGTGGGTGCTTCATTTTTTATTAAACAAATGAACTACGAAATTAGATGTTTTTTTAAATAATTCCGAAAATATAAATTTTAGAAAAATACTGACTTGACAATTGAAAAATTCAGAAAATTTTACAAAAAAAACCTTATACAAAGAATTTTCTAAAATTAAATCTGTATCTTATATAATTTTTTATTTATAACGCTAAAGTCACCCTTCTCGCAAACATTGGTGCACTGTAAACTAGCGTACGGCGAAGTGCACGGTTGAGTTATTTTAATGTAATTCTTTAACCAATGGATCAAATAAAATTTTACAAACTGAACGTAAAAGAAGAATAATTAAGCTATCTTATGGTTATGTTATAATAAAAAGAAATAAAATGTATGGGCATAAGTACGGTGTGGGGGGAAAGTGAGCCCTACATGAATTTTGTTTAAAAATGATTTAAAAATGTGTAACTAATACAAGTTTTCTTATAAAACTCTCAATTTTGCACAACTTACGTTTCAAGCATCTTACTTAATGACGTTTCATTCAAAAAAAATCTCAAAAATTTAGTTTACATGATATGACGTCTCAAAAAATGTAATTTTTGAAATATTCGTAGTTTTATAGAATTACCACCACTTTAAGACAGTAGGTATTACTCAAGTTTGAATAGATCCATTACAGTTTTGTAAGTGATTTTTTAAAGCTTAGGATGTAGTCTTTAAAATGAACCGAATTATTTTACTTTAGAAATGAAATAAACTATTTCTTTTTGAAAAAATTAACAAAGATAACAAAAATGTAATAAAAAAACCGAAAATTACTAGCTAAAAAAATGTTTATACAAAGTGATCAAAACTTTTTTCTGTTAAACTTACCTAAAATACATTTAATAATAAGCTTCAACAATAATAAATGTTCAGCAAAAAAAACTTTTTTAGCTCTTATACAGTATGTCTGCGTAACTTGGAACCTATTGATAACTTTTTTATTATCAGTTTTACGAAAAAAAGGTATTCTTTATAAGATACTCTGCATCGTATATAATATAAGACGCAATCATCAAATATCAAATTTAATCAATTTTATACGAGGTATGTCAAAACTATGAATTACACTCAAGAGTAAAGTACCTTTACATTTCACAATATCGAAAATTGTTATTAAGAAAAGTTGTTTGGAATTAAAAAATTTGTTTTAGTGTTCAATTACATCCTTCTAATTAAAATATTGTGAATAATAAAAGCACTTAACTCTTAAGAAAAATTCATATTTTTTACATACCTCGTATAAAATTAAAAAAGTTTGATATCTGATGGTTGTATTTTAGATTTTAGACCAGGGAGAGCATTTTATGAAGAATAACTTTTTTTCGTAAACGTGATAATAAAATAGTTATCATAATTGTAATAAAATAATGATGAGTATCCGTAATTTGAGAAAAAATTGAAAATTTCTGTTTGATTAGAATGATGTAATTTTATATTTAAACATAGTTTTTAATTTCAAACAACTTTTCATAATAGCATTTTTTGATATTCTGACATAATTCGTATAAAATTGATAATATTTGATATCTGATGGTTGAGTTTTAGATTTTTGACTATCCAGAGCATTTTATGAAAAATAACTTTTTTTCGTAAAATTGATAATAAAAAAGTTTTCCATATGTGGTTCCTAGCTACGCAGACATACTGTATAAGAATTTTTAAATTGCAATGTCATATTCGCATTCAGCATAATCAAAAACAAAATAGAAACATATTCGATCAAAGTAAAATGATGAATTTAACGATATTTTTAAAATTATTTATACAAAACAATTGTTATTGTTTAAACAATTAATAAACAATTAGCGGCCAAATCTGCGAGTAGAACTTTTTACTTTAACATGTATATGTTACAGTTCAAGTTGATTCTCAGTTAGAGTTGACTCCAACTAGTTTAAGTCAACTCCAACTGAAACGAGCAGTAAAAGTTGATTTAAAAAATTTAAATCAACTTTTACTAGTTGAAGTTGACTCTTCCTGGATCGATTCAGTAAATATACGAGAATCTCAAGTGCATTTTTGATGAGTGTGCGTTTCTTTGTTTTAACCGTTTCAACTACTTATTAGTATAGTCTGTAACGTCGCCCCCGTTAGGTAAATTATTCTGATTCGATTTTTTGCACAAACTTACTCAAAGAAATATGTACATCCGTATAACAATCCTTATAACAAATACACAGGGTGTCACGCGGTACCGCGGTCGAAAAATTGTTTAACCAATTTTTGTTAACCAAATTCACAAAAATAATTTTTATCTAGGTACTCTATCTCATATTATGTAAAGCAGCGGTTCTCAATCTGTGGTACATGTACCACTGGTGGTACCTATCATTATTTGCGGTGGTACACAAAACACACAAAAACTTAAAATAGTAGTACATAGTAAGTCTTGATTATACAATCTAAAAATATAGATATATAATAAAAGAAACTTTAGATAGTACCCAGATAGCAAAGTACGTTTTATGGACATCCAATGGACGTACATCTGTGTACATTGGAACGTCCAATGGACGTCCCGCTAAGGTACAATGGACATCCGATGGACGTCCAACGAACGTCCAGAGTTCACAAAATTGGACGTCCATAGAACGTCCGCTACAAACGTACAGTGTACGTTGTTGAAGCTTTCAGCGTACATTTTATGTACATCTGATGTACATTCAATGTACGTCTTATGGACATTTTTGTAGGGCACTTTTCAGAAAGCAATCTAGTGTCCATACTTTTTTGAATACATGCATAGCAAAAAGCCTTTAGGTACCTATAGGAAATAGTTCCTATAATACTAAACTTATACTTTAAAATATTACACAAAATACCTTTTTTATTTCTCTTTATTATAACTTTATTATGTATACTTTATTATAGGAACTTCATTAATGGACGACTGCACTTGCACGATAAACAGCAAACACAAAGATATCACAGGCAGGATGTATTATATTGTATGTAATAACTTAATAAAGACAAAATTGAGATAATGGCGTCCTATGATGCATGCACATTAAAAGAGGTTTATTTTTGTTCTGTTCCTTCCAAACATTATCATTATTTCTTAGAACTTGGAGTCAGTACGGTTGTATATATTGCAAGCGGGTTTGCCATTCTGTGAATTATCATAAATAAATCCTCCTTCAGTACTCCACAACAGCGATAATCCCCTAAAGGATCGTTTAAACACAGCGATAAATCAAACAACTTATCAAGGTCAATCGAGTTGTTGCAACTTATCATTGTGTGTAAACGGTGCATCGCACAACTTATCAAAGTTGGAGTTGGGTTGAAGGTGGTATCGCATTGAATCGTAGCGTCTAAACAGCGTTTCAACTTGTCATCACAACTAGTTGCTGTGACTTGTCGTTGTGTTTAAACGACGCTTAATAGTACTACCTTTTACGACCGATAGCGTGAAGAGCGACAACGTTGTCAAGAAGATTCTCATTTAGTTTGGCGAGAAATTTAAGTTACAAAATGCACATTTAAGATTTAACCCTTAACTACAGACATCCCAATATTAGCACGTAATTACAGATCCCCGGTATTTTTTACCGGTCATTATTAAATAGAGTCAAAATATAAAGTTAATAACAAAAAACAAAAAAAATTTGCAATATGAGTTTTTATGGAGTCTCTAGATATGGAAAAAATGGTAAAATGAGTGATTATAATAATATAATACAAGATTTTTGAAGAATAATCTATTAAACCAGAATTTTGGTAACATTTTTGGTCTATTGAAATAAACGGCCATAAATGCTATGAACAAAAATTTAGACTTTTTTTTAACAAATAAACGTAACATAGAATCACAAAGGAAACATAAAATATCATTTACAAAAATTTTTACATCCATGAGAAAAAACCTGCAAGGGGTAAAATTATGACAGAATTAAATGGCAATTCCATTATTGCAAAGTGGCCTCAAAATTTTTATCGTCAAATTTAACCTTCATTGAAGGTCCAGGATGACTTCCACAGTCCCTTTCTTTACTTTTTTCCTAAAAACACAAAAAAATAATATAAACATTTCAGATCTACAAATATAGTACTCATATAAAAATACTTACTTAAAACAGACATCCGGTAATTTTTACCGGTTAAGATTTTTGACGTGTGCTAGAAAAGAAAATATTGACAATACACACTACACGCTTTGACTAGCATTGTTATACAAACTACCCGAGAGGTAAAGAGACACAAATGAACTTGTAAGTCGTGAGGTTACCATGAAATCCACATTTTGGGAATGCCCGCCGGTAAAAAATACCGGATCTCTGTAGTTAAGGGTTAAATTGGTAGTGTCTAATTATTGTAAGTTCTATAATTACCGATGCGCGATGTAGCTCCGTTATTCTGAAAAAGTTTACCATCGTTTTATCATCATCTAATATTATATAGGTTTAATTAAAATAATTTTAGTGGTTCAGTGTTCTAATTCGATGATGAAAAAATATGTGACTACATTTATTAGAAGCTTCTTGTATTCTACTAATAATATTGCTTTGATTAAAACAAGAAGCTATATATAATTACTCATAATAATAGTCGCATTTTGAGTAAAATCTCCATGGACCACAAATGGATGTCCAATGTACGTTGAAATCAAACGTCCAATGGACGTCGCGTAATGGACGTACATAGTACGTCCAATTTTGGTCCATGGACGTTTGGACTTTAAATGTACGTTATATGGACGTCCATCGGACGTTGTGTGCTATATGGGTACATGACTCAAAAAGATTGAGAACCGCTGATGTAAAGGTTTTATTGTGTGAAAATTGTAAATATAGATAGCAGTGCATGAAGGGTTTAAAGTGTGTATGAAGTAACAATGTATTTTAAATGGGTTTTACTTTTTCGCACTGTTTTTTAGCTCACTTTCATATAATTAAACATCCTTAACTTTCGCCTTCGGGAGGAAATCAGACACGCCCTTGCAACGGCAACTGAAATGCTCACAAAACAGCGACCACGGAAGCAAAGATGGATGACAGAGGAAATATTGGATTTAATGGATGAAAGAAGAAAATGAACATTACCATCCTTGGATTATAAGCTTTCATTTGACACCTCAATTGTCATATTGGAAAAGAAATGAAAGGCAGAATTTACAAATCAGTCATCAGACAAATAATGACATACCTACGCGGCAGAAACACAACCCGACACAGAGAGGACAAAAAGATTGCTCGAAACAGTCGAGATGAAAACCCTTCTAAAAATCGATAGTAAGACTCTATGGGACAGAGCTAGAAGTACAGATATACGACGGAGATGTAAGGTGGATAACATTAATAACTGGGTAATAAACAGAAGAATAGAATAGAATGACCACATAAGTCGAATGACAACAAATAGGGTAGTCAGGACAGCGAGAGGGTTCCCCAATAGGAAGACGTTCAGTGGGAAGACCACGAAAACGATGGAACGACAACTTACTAGAGGCACATTGAAAAAACAGACAAAGTAATGTCTATACAAAAAGAAGAAGAAGAATATTTGTCAATCTACCTGATATAATGACGGAGGAGTTATATTCGCGGACGGACGGAGAGACAGCCTAGGTTAAATTTGTCACCTTTAGTACCATCCTTGGATATTAATCTTTCATTTGACACCTCATTTGTCATTCTACCTGTTATAATTAACGAGGAGTTATATTCGCTGTCGGACAGATGGTACCAGGCAGTACCGTGGTCGAAAAATTGTTTAATAGTTATTTATGTACCAAGTCCGTAAAGTGGCTCTTTATCGAACGAGTCTGATATTACGAGCAGAGGAAGCGAAGCGAGCAACAGACGCGTTCGATAAAGAGTATTGAGGTGATGCGTACAAAATTGTATCGTCAATCGTCAAAAACATTAAAACTTACAACTTTGAGGAAATTTTTTTAATTTTGGACGAAATAAAAAATTCGTATGCCAGTAATGACAGATGACTTTTACTCCAGGCTGTGGGTGAAAAATAGGTCGATTTCAGGATATAATTCAGGAATTTTTGAAACCTATCACGTGTTGTAAAGGACGATGCCAGGAACAACTTCTACTAAAACGTGACCAAAAATATTGTGAGCTTTTTTTGTTATTGCGATTTTCAGTTGTTAAATTTGCAATTTTTAAAAAATTTTAATTTTGCAGCTTAGGATATTGATTCTAGAGAAAAACTTTTTAATCGAAAGTTGTAGTAAATTAAAAAACCTACAATTTTTGAGCTATGGTAAGTTTAATTTCGTTTATTGGTTATTGCAAAACAGCCTGCGAAAGATCCAAAATGGCCGTTTTTTACAATTGCGTTATTAATTGTACAAATATTTTTTTTTTATTTTTAAAGCTTTAAACTGAAGATCTTTCAGTTCCAAACATAAAAAAAATTGTAAGGCCGGATTAACGAATTTGTTGCTTAGATATTATAAATTGTTTATCCCAAGAAGTCAAATGTCGAAGGCTATAACTTTTTGAAAAAAAAATCGTAGAGAGTTGGTGAGACATCCAATCTCCTTCTAAAGAGTTATATTTTCATATTCTGATGTAAATAAATGCGTAAAACATTTTTAAACCTCTAATTTTTGGGTTTGAAAATAAGGGGGCAAATTTCGTTATAAACATTTAGAGCTGAAGCGGCCCTGTACATCCTATGAGTTTTTAACTTACAGATTATTGATGC
Source organism: Diabrotica virgifera virgifera (assembly GCF_917563875.1). Lineage (NCBI taxonomy): Eukaryota > Metazoa > Arthropoda > Insecta > Coleoptera > Chrysomelidae > Diabrotica > Diabrotica virgifera. The sequence continues at coordinate 142,521,598 of NC_065443.1, read as the reverse complement.
TGAAGACGAAACGAAGATTTCTAAAAAAATAAAAAATTTCTACGACCAACTGAAGCCGAGCTAAATGTTGGGTTTGAAAATAAGGGGGCAAATTTCGTTATAAACATTTACAGCTGAAGCGGCCCTGTGCATCCTATGAGTTTCTAACTTAAAGATTATTGTTGCTGAAGACGAAACGAAGATTTATAAAAAATAAAAATTTTCTACAACCAACTGAAGCCGAGATAATTGTTTCTTTTTTCTTAAATCGTAGTGCCTTTATTTATAACAATTAAGAAATTATTTTACAGTCATTGACTAAAGAAAGACCTATATTATCTTAAAATAAAAATTATTTTAAAATATAGTTAGGTACATTTAATTATTAAAAATTATTTTTAAAATCGGTGCTTTTGCGAGTGGCCGAATTTTGCAAATCGCGCGCTCGGAAAATTTTTACGTAACTTGTATTACATTTTGACCGAAAACAATTTAATAATATTACCATTATAATATACAGTCTATTTACCAGTGTATTTGTTTTTCTTGATAAACTTTTATATGTGAAATCTCATTTCTGAAGAAATAATATTACAAAAATGATACACATATATGAAATATATAACTTTATTTTTAATTTTTTCATTGTTATATAAATATAATAATATTAATGTTACTTCTTATTATACAATATAAAACAATATAAAACATTAGAAATGAGTATATTAGGGGAAGTCTAGGTGTGGCACCAATTGATGCCAAAATGAGAGAGCATAGGTTAAGATGGTTTGGTCATGTTCAACGTCGAGACGTTAATCACCCAATACGAAGAATAGCTGAAGTGCAGATTCCTGGAAGGAGTAGGAGAGGAAGACCAAAGAAGACCTGGGGGAGACGATAAGGCAGGACATGTTGGTAATGGGTATTAACATTGATATGGCCCAAGATAGAATTGTGTGGAGAAATGCAATTAGGCAAGCCGACCCCGCGTAGGGATAAGGCAAAGAGAATGATGATGATAAACGAACAAAGAAGTTTTAGAAAAATATAAGCTTGTTTGAATTTTTCCGAAACAATGCATATTTTTGTTCTAATTGCACTCCCCTAGATTCCAAAATAATGGAACAATGCAGTGATATTCTTGTTACCCAAAAAAGGTGTAAATTAGGAAATTATAGACCCATCTGACTCTTGACATATTATTTACAAACTCGAAATCGTTATGAAAATCTTAACGAAGACAGTAACATTTCAACTTGATTTATATCAGCCCAAAGAAAAGACAGGCTTCAGGGCAGGATATGGCACAAATGACCATTTGTATACCATAAAGATATTAATTGAAAAATTCACCGAGTACAACATACCACTGGTTCTTGCATTTATCGAGAAAGCTTTCGATTCTGTAGACTTTGAAACAATACTGGAAGCTCTAAAGCAAAGCCGAATAGATTACAGGTACACGTCACTAATCAAAAACATCTACGAGAAATACAGAAAAATTCAGCTTAGGTCGAGGAGTAAGACAAGGAGACAATATTTTACCAAAATTGTTCACGGCGGACACGCGAAAACTCGTAACTTTTAATGACAAACATTTTCAAATTAACATGTACACCGGCCAATTCGTAACTTTTCTACTACCTGAACCTGCCAACTGGAAACTGTCTACAGGTGAATTCAAAATCATGGATTAAATCTAATACCTCAGGTAGTTAGCTTAAAACGTAAAAAGTAAATTTGAACAGTAGCGGATTAAGCCAACACGGGGCCTATCGCAAATGTATACCTTTCATTAATGTTTATTGATAAGCAAATCTCCAATTCTATTTTACTTCAACTCATTTTAAAGCTATTTCAATAAACTAATCGGTTCTTTTTTCAGTTTTTTGGTAAAATATCGTAACTTATAGACAAAAATTCTTAAAATCGGCTATTTTCATTTAAATTGTCAATAAATTGACAAAAAAATTGGTCAGATTTACATAAGTTTTGTTATTCTATCCATATAGAAATTCAAAATAATTTTTACATATAGTAGTTACACTGAGTGTCATAAAAACCGTGTATTGTTACTCATTTCTTTGGCTATTTCACGTAATATCGAGATTCGAGATAGAACTTTTATTTTTACATAGGTTATTAACGTTTAACTAACTTAATTTATAGTTTTATAAGCAACAATAAAGTATAGGAATATTTATAAAACCTTGTTTTTTGTTTTAAATGCTTTTCTTCTTACTGGTAGACAATAAATAGCAAAAATTAGCATTTTTGACATCAAGTTTTTGATAACCAACATAAGTGTTGGTTACTACTCAAAATATTTAAAAAAAACTTACCGTCGGTATAACAGGTTGCCTTGCAACCAGATGCAGAACAGTTCCATAAATGTTTTTTACTTTTTAGCACTTTCTTTAAGTGAAATTTAAAATTATTTACCACCAATAACTTATAATGCAAACGTTCACTCATCACGAAATCTGTTACAAGAATTTCAGCCATTTTCAGAAAATTTATTTGGATTTTCTCTAGTAACTCTTCCAAGAGACAATACATAAATGATGAATACTTTTTACAACACTTCAAAGAGGATAATTTATACAGGTACATACCTGGAATAACGGTATTAGATTATCAACATTACTTAAAAAATGAAAGTTACAAATTCACCGGTAGTTAGTGGGTTATCGAAAAATTAACTGCGCACCAGAGTTACCAGTTGGCCTGTAATTAGGATGGGGGATTAAAATAGTTACGAATTCACTGGGACCCATTCACGGCAGCTCTAGAGTCAATATTTAAGAACTCTCAACGGCAAGACATGGGCATCAATATAGATGGAGAAAGATGAAATCATCTGAGGTTTGCAGATGATGTTGTATTACAAGATACAGTTTCTACTATACATTCGCTTAAAACTCTGTCTGAGACAGAATTAAAAATAAACTTTGAGAAAACTAAACTTATGACAAATCTCGTAATGGGTCGAAATATAATTGACAATAATACCATACAACAAACAGACACAAATATCTGGAACACACGAGATCAAAATAAGTAGAGACAATTAAACACATAAAATACAGAGACGAATAGGCCTGATGTCTGATGATATGGGTAGCATTTGGCAATCTAAGTCATATTCTAAAAAGTTCAATTCCCATGCGGCTCATGCGAACGGTTTATAACCAATGTGTTTTGCCCATACAAACTTACGGAGCAGAGACTTTTACACTGGTGCAAAAATACGCAAATAAGCGAAGAGTTACACAACGAGCCATGGATCGTGCAATGCTGAACGTAAAGTCTTCGAGACCATATTATAACAAACCAACAAATCAGGCAAAGATAAGGAGTTCAATATTTCATCGAGAAAATCACGAGGCTTAACTGGAACTGGGCAGGGCACTTAGCTAGAACACAAGATGGAGGGTGGACAAGACGAATCATGGAATGGAGGCCCAGAAACTATAACAGAAACCGAGGACGACTACCGATTAGATGCACCGACGACATAAAAAGAGTAGAGGAAAACTGGTTAAAAGCGACCCAGTGTAGAGAACACTGAAAAGAACTGAAAGAGGCCTATGTCTAGCAGTGGACGCGATTGTATGGATGATGATGATACTTATTATACATAGCGATATCTAATATCTACTATATGCAGGAGTAACACAATTAGGCCAGGGCGATAAGACAAAAATATACCCTGTTCGTGACACTTCAACAGCCAGGGTACTGAAGCGTTTTTTTAGACAGGTAATAGGTACCTATAAGAACAAGTTGTAACTATTTCCTATATTACAAAGGTTATTACAAAGTTTAATACATTCATTTATTGTTAATATAATTGCGCAAAAACGTCGAAATTAAAAAACATTAATTTCGCAATAACTATTGTAAAAATAAGTGTACAGATTTGAAATTTTTGTCAAATGAGAGTTCTTTGGTACTTATATGCGACAAAAATTTCAAATCGATTCATTCAATTGTTTAAAGTTATCTTCAAATTGTTCATCCCAGAAAGCTTTTCTTTGTAATAACATAAGTCAGACAAAAATAATGTTAGAACCATTCTACAGATGTCAAATGAAAGAGCATGAACTAAACTGTCAAATTGGTTTAAAAAAAGTTAATAAAAATTCATTTATTAGTAATAAATAATTATGCAAAAATATCGTCAATTTTTCTTTTTTAATAACTTTTTTTCAGAAAAATCTATTTTTTTACCGTTTTTTAGGTGCACAACTACCAAGTAATGTTATGTATATGGTAATTGATGAAACATTGTAATAAATACAGTCGGAAAAATGAAATAATACCCATGAACGATCACATCAATCCCTTATTTTGTATTTGCTATCTTTTTCTATAACAAACGTTTGTTATTTATAGAAAAAGACAGCCAATACAAAATAAGTGATTGATGTGATCGTTCATGGGTATTCTTTCATTTTCCCGACTGTATATATAATTTATTATATAAAAAATAAATAGTTTATAAGGAAAAATTGAACATACTTTTGCATAATTATTTATTACTAATAAATGCATTTTTTTTTCATTTTTTCTAAACCAATTTGAAAGTTTAGCTCGTGCTCTTTGATTTGACACCTTGTAACATTATTTTTTTCTGACTTATCCTATTGCGAAAAAAAGCTCCTTGGGATAAACAATTTGAATAAAATTTAAACAATTGAGTGAATCGCTTTGAAATTTATGTCACGTATTAAGCAACAAAGAACCCTCATTTTAATAAAGAATTTACTAAAGCTAGTTATTTCACATATGATTACTGTGATTGTGTGGAGAAACATACTGCGGTCGATCAAGGGAAACGTAGAACAGGTGGTACGTGGTACTGACAGCTTGTCAAAGTTGCTTACCTGCGGAGGTAATTAAATTAATTTACTAAGGCTGAAAATCAGTACACACATTCTAAATTGAATATAAATAAAAGTTATTATAGTCGGTCAGCTGTCTGACGGGACAGAGCCGGTCCGTCGGCCCCAATGAATGTACAGGGTTATTCACTATATTTTGACCCCCCCTAAACTGCTTTATTTACAGAATTAGAAAAAAATGTCAAATACAAAACTTATTCAATTTTTAAATTATGATTTTTTGACATATATATCATACTAGTGACGTCATCCATTTGGGCGTGATGACGTAATCGACTATTTTTTTTAAATAAGAATAGGGGTCGTGTGCTAGCTCATTTGAAAGGTTATTCAATTCCCTATTCAGTAATATAAACATTAACATGATTGAATGAAGTAAAAGACAGACGTACTCTCAATCATTTATTGTAACTTCCGACGACCGGTTTCGCTCTCTAAAGTATGCAGAACATCTTCAGGTCAACGGTTATAAGTCACTAAATGATTCAGGAAGTAGCTCCTTGTAACCGAATCATTTAGTGACTTGAACCGTTGACCTGAAGATGCTCTGCATACTTTAGAGAGCGAAACCGGTCGTCGGAAGTTACAATAAATGATTGAGAGTACGTCTGTCTTTACTTCGTTCAAAATGAACTCTCACATGCAACCCATTCAATATTAACATGATTATTTATGCAGGGTGTTCAAAAAAAATTTAATTAGGTAAATTAATTGTTTAATTAATAATTCAAAAAAAATTTTTGGACACCCTGTATAAATAATGATCTTAATGTTTATATTACTGCATAGAGAATTTGAATAACCTTTCAAATGAGCAATAATTAATTACCTCCGCAGGTAAGCAACTTTGACAAGCTGTCAGTACCACCTGTTCTACGTTTCGCTTGACCGACGCCAGTATGTTTCTCTACACAATCACGGTAGTCCACTGTGAAAAAACTAGCTTTAGTAAATTCCGAGAGATTTTTCGGCGCTGTCTCTCCGTCTATTATTGCAAAATTAATGTTTTTGAAATTTCGACCTTTTTTCGCAATTATATTAACAATAAATTAAGGTATTAAACTTTGTAATACGCCATTTTAAAGCTTTTTCCATTCTCTCGATGATGTTTGTACTAAGAAATCCATAAGTCTTACTGTTTTCCATTAATTTGAAAAAAAAAAGGAAAAAAGACCCTTTTTTGACACTAAATAGTTTATAAATAAAAATGGCCGTCAGATCCTACGCAGGAAATAGTTACAATTTGTTCTTATAGGTATTACCTGTCAAAAATACGCTTCAGTACTCTGGCTGTTGAAGTGTCATGGAAAAAACCTTATTACCCTGGACTAAATAACAATAATGGCTTATGAGAGAGAAAAGAGGAAACCTTAACGAAACATAACGAACAATCTTTAACATTTTCATTTTATCGTAGTTACGCACAATTGGTGCTGGAAAATGCTGTCAAATTCAAAAATGAAAATCAAGGAAAATTTAGAAATTTGTAAGAAAATTTCAAAATTAATAAAAAAAGTAATCAAAAAATAGCTAACCAAGAAATCGAGATTAAATTAAAAAGGTAATTTATTTATTCAAAAAATGAAATGGAATATCAAGAAGGCCAATTATTGATCCCGATTAGCTCTATGATACTTAAATGGAATTTAAGTATTTTGGAACAACAATAACTAAAAACAATAACTAGGGGAGTCAAGATAGAACGAAAATATTCATTGTTTCGGAATAATTCAACCAATCTTATATTTTTTTAAAACTTTTTTTGTTAGTTTATATAGGTACATGTTAAAGTAAAAAGTTCTACTCACAGATTTTGCCGCTAATTGTTTAGTAATTGTTTAAACAATATTAAATTGTCTTGTATAAATAATTTTAAAAATATCGTTGAATTATCATTTTACTTTGATCCCATTTGTTTCTATTTTGTTTTTGATTATACTGAATCCGAATATGACATTACAATTTGAAAATTCTCATACAGAAGCTCTTATACAGTATGTCTGCGTAGCAAGGAGCAATATGGGAAACTTTTTTATTATCAACTTTACGAAACAAGTTATTCTTCATAAAATGCTCTGCATAGTCTAAAATCTAAAACTAAATCATCAGATATCAAATTTTATCAATTTTATACGAAGTATGTCAAAAATGTGAATTTAGTAAAGAGTAAAGTACCTTTATATTCTAGAATATCAAAAATTATTATTATGAAAAGTTGTTTGGAATTAAAACTATGTTTTAATATACAATTACATCTTTCTAACTGAAAAAAAAAATTCAATTTTTTCTCAAATTACGGATACCCATCATCATTTTATTTCAATTATGATAACTATTTTATTATCAATTTTACGAAAATAAGTTATTCTTCGTAAAATAATCTATCTGTTCTAAAGTCTCAGATACAATCATCAGATATCAAACTTTTTTAATTTTATACGAGGTATGTAAAAAATATGAGTTTTGCGTAACAGTTAAGAGCCTTTTTAGTTCACAATATTCTAATTAGAAGGATGTAATTGAACACTTAAACATATTTTTTAATTCCAAACAACTTTTCTTAATAACAATTTTCGATATTGTGAAATATAAAGGTACGTTACTCGTGAGCGAAATTCATATTTTTTGACATACCTCGTAAAAAATTAATAAAATTTGATATTTGATGGTTGTATCATAGATTATATACGATAGAGTGTATTTTATAAAGAATAACTTTTTTTCGCAAAACTGATAATAAAAAAGTTATCAATATGTTCCAAGTTACGCAGACATACTGTATACGAGCTAAAAAAAAATTTGTTGAACATTTATTATGGTTGAAGCTTATTATTAAATGTATTTTAGGTAAGTTTTACAGAAAAAAGTTTTGATTACTTTGTACAAACATTTTTTTAGCTGATAATTTTCGGTTTTTGTATTACATTTTTGTTATCTTTCTTAATTTTCTCAAATAGAAATAGTTTATTTCACTTCTAAAGTAAAATAGTTTAGTGCATTTTAAATTTATATCTTAAGCTTTAAAAAAGCTCCTACAAAATTGTAATAAATTTGTTCAAACTTGAGTAATGCAGTCTTAAAGTGGTGGTAATTCTGTAAAACTACGAAGTTGTCAAAAATTACATTTTCGAGACGTCGTATCATTTGAATTAAATTTTTGAGATCTTTTTTTGAATGAAACGTCATTTAGTAAGATATTTGAAAGGTAAGTTGTGCAAATGTGAGAGTTTTGTAAGACAAATTGTATTAGTTACACATTGTTAAATCATTTTTAAACAAAATTCATGTAAGTCTCACTTTCCGCCCACACCATAATTATGCCCATACATTTTATTTCTATTTATTATAACCATAAGATAGCTTATTTTGTTCTTCTTTCATGTCCAATTCATAAAATTTCATTTGATCTATTAGTTAAAGAATTACATTAAAATAACTCAACCCTGCACTTCGCCGAACGCTAGTTTACAGTTCGCCAATGTTTGTGAGAAGGGTGACTTTAGCGTTATAAATAAAAAATTATAGAAGCTACAGATTTAATTTTAGAAAAATCTTTATATAAGGTATTTTTTGTAAAATTTTCTGAATTTTTCAATGGATAAGTCAGCTTTTTCCTAAAATTTATATTTTCGGAGTTATTTAAAGAAACATCTAATTTCGCAATTCATTTGTTTAATAAAAAATGAAGCACCCACTTCTAGAGTAGAACTTTTTGATATGTTCTTTATTAAACATTTCTTAAGGGGCTATCCTAATGTAAAAGTACGAAATTTATATACTTTTTTGAGAATTTCTAAAATAAAAAGTACCGTATGCATTGTTTTGAAAATTTGCATGGTCATTTATTATAAAAAGAAGTACATGTAATACAATTTTCATAAAAAAATATTGAAAATTAAACGAATTATACGCCATCTACTGGCACCGTGAAAATAAAAACATAGCTCCACTGCTGCAGGCATTGGGACTAATAGAGATCGTGAAACATAAAATTTCAAAGTTATTATTGAAATATAAGTTGTTTTCTATACCATCAACTAGGGGTTTTTTGATCGGATAAAAAATGTTAATTTGGCGGTTTTTGAAACTGGAATTGTTTTAGCTAATTTAAAAAAAAATTGAACAGTTCCTCATTTTTCCAAATTTTAATATTTTTCAAAAATCCTAGTTGATGGTATAGGAAATAACTTATATTTCAATAATCACTTGAAATTTTATGTTTCAGGATCTCTATTAGTTCCAATCACTGCAGCAGTGGGGCCATGTTTTTATTTTCACGGTGCCAGTAGATGGCGCATAAATCGTTTAATTTTCAATATTTTTTTATGAAAATTGTTTTACGTGTATTTCTTTTTATAGTAAATGTTCATGCAAATTTTTAAAACAATTGGTACTTTTTTTTAGAAATTCCCAAAAAAAAGTATATGAATTTCGTACTTTTACACTAGGATAGCCCCTTAGTGAAATTACAAAAAGTTCTATCTTCTTTGATTTTTTCTGGTGAAAATCTATATGCACTCCCCTGCATGACCAGTTTCACTTTGTATTTGTGATTTGGATGCGCACTGTTGTTGACGTTCGGTTTTTCCATATTTTCTGAATTTTATTTTGGTACCTCACAGGTATTTTACTTGGCGAGACGTTACCAAAATAAAATTTAAAAAATTTGGAAAAAAACGAACTCTAACTCTAACACAGTTCGCATCCAAATCTCATATGCAAAATGAAACTGGTTGTGCTGTAACAAGACGTACGAAAGTGTATAAAACAATCATACGACCCGTTGTGATGTATGGAAGTGAAACATGGACGATAACAAAGGCAAACGAAGAGAGACTACGTATTTGGGAAAGAAAAATCCTGTGGAAGATCTTTGGGCCTGTACTAGATAAAGCATCAGGACAATATAGGATAAGAACTAACAAAGAGCTCGAAAAACTTGACCCAGACGCCAACATCATAAAAAAAATAAAGTCCAGAAGACTCCAATGGGCACGACACCTCAGAAGATATTCCGACCAAAGAATAATAAGGCTGGTGTGGTAGGAAGTCCTACCATGCCTTCGACTCCGGTGGCGAGATAATATAGCAGGAGACCTGAAAGCTATGGGCGTGGAGAATTGGATAGAGGTTGCTCAAGACAGAGAACAGTGGAAGCACGTTTTTGAGTCGGCTAAAGCCCACGAAGGGTTGTAACGCCACGGATAAGTAAGTAAATTATTGGTCTCTGTATATAGGTAAGTACCTAATCCTTAAGGGGATGGGTACGTAGTTTCGGCTCCAATGCTATTTAAATATGATTCATTTTTTTTTCGAATCCTGAGAAAACTAATAAGTATTTTTGAAAAATTTAAACGCAGAATGCAAGATTACGTTCTTGCCGAGGGCCGAAAGTTCCTGAAAACTTCTGTAATGTTTATTTTAATAAGTTACAGGGGTGAAAAACTAAGAGAAAATGTAGTGAGTTTTAATTTCAAATATCTCATTCAAAAGAAACTTTTTATTTATTCTAATTTTTTAAAAATATTTATTAGTTTTTTCAGGATTCGAAAAAAATGGACACTATATCCGTGGTGATATTTTTCAAATCGAACATTCGCTATCTTTGTCATACAACGCACTGTGTGTGTGTGTGTTCACAAAGAGGGGATGGCATTAGATAAACTTTTTGCCACAGATATTTGAAAGTTGAAGATTGAAGATGTCATATTAAATTTTTATTTTAGAATCTTTAAGAAATTGTATGATAATATCATTAATAGTTTTGGTATTGAAGCTTAGTAGATAAGAAATATTCAGCGGTAAACTTACATTCCGCTCCTGAAGTCTAGCAATTAGTGCTTTCGTATGGTTTTTATTAAGTTCACAATTAAAGATTATATGATTTAAATCTGCAGTAGAGTAGTTATCACATGAACAGAGAGAGTTGATACGCATTCCTATTTTAGCTAAATGTGCAAGAAAATTGCCATGGTTTAATCTTAAGCGACTTAGGGATGTGGAATAAAATCGAGTAACGTGATAATCAAATATATGTGGGATATTTTGCGGAAGTTGTGGGTGTATGTAAGTGTATGGATTCCTCGAAGTTTGTACAAACTTAAGCCAAATAGTTTCCCATTTCTTTCTTAACTTTTTATGCAATTCTCGAATGTAATCGCTGGAGATTGTTAAATCTACTATTTGATTTAAAGTTGCTGAATTCTTTGCCATTTCATCCACTATCTCATTTTCTTTGATTCCGGCATGTCCTTTTACCCAGATAAAGACCAAATCACTGCTATTATTTTTAAATCGAGCGATTGTCTTTCTAATATGGCATAACAACTCATTGTTGTATTTTTTGATTATTGGTTGTGATATTGCCTCAAGAGCAGATAAAGAATCTGATAGTATAACCGTGTCTCCAAAGTTCTGTTCAACCGCGTAAGTTAGGGCTCTTTCAATAGCATAAAGTTCGGCAGTGAAGATAGATGTACATTTAGGTAGTCTAAAAGAATTACCACTTTTTATATTAGAAACATAATAAGCGCTACCTACACTATTACATGTTTTTGAACCATCTGTATAGATGTATTTATAATTAGAAAATTCAGATAAGATTAATTTTATAATTTTATTGTTTTGGCATGGTAAGTTTCTGTATGTAGGTTTTATGATCTTTGGAAAGATTGCGATTTCCTCAATAGAAAGGTTATATATGGGTAATATTTGTTTAGTGTTAATGTTAAAGTTGTTAGTTTCTAGATAAGCATCTGTAAGAGGGGGAGAAGTTTTAATTCTCCAATAAGAATTTGTTAAGTTATATTCAGTGAGACTGTTAATTTTACTTAATAATTTATGTGAGTCTAAAGTCCTGGTCTTTAATAGAAACTTATTAGACAAGAATTCTCTTCTAAGGTTTAGAGGAGGTTCCTGCGCTTCTGCTAGAATTGCAGCACATGGCGTTGACTTAAACGCACTAATACATATACGTATTGCCTTATACTGAATATGATCGATTTTTGATAAATTAGATTTTGACGATGAACCATATAAAAAGCATCCATAATCAATGATTGACCGAATATACGATTTATAGAACATTAATGCTATCTTTGGGTCGGCACCCCATCTAGCTTTACATATGCAACGAAGCATGTTTAAACCTTTTTCGCATTTGTTGATAATGTGATTCATATGGAGTGTCCAGGTTAGTTTTTTGTCCAAAACCACGCCCAGATACTTATGGTGAGAGAACACATTAATATCAACATTACTTAAATTTATACTGGTAGGGGAACTTAACCTATGTCTAGTGAAAAAGGTGATGCTAGATTTCTCAGGGGATAACGTGAAATTAAAAGCCATAGACCATCTTTTTACACATTGCATTATCAGTTCCAAATCGCATAAACACTCATCATATGATTTACGGCTGCTGTATATACAGAAATCATCTGCATACTGAATGATTTTAATTGTATTATTTGTTTCATTTAACATGTCATGTAATTCTGCAGTATAGATATTAAAAAGTACTGGACTTAGGACTGAACCTTGCGGAATTCCGACTGATAATAATCGAGGGCCGTAAATGTGATTTTCTGAATCTCGAATGAAAACTTCTCTGTCCCTATACTATACAAATATGTGATTCTTTGTGCGAATTTATAATTTAGACCGTATTTTATGAGCTGTACAGTTAGAATATCAATATCCAGAGTATCATAAGCCCCTTTAATATCTAAAAAAAAGCATGCCGTTATAAGATTAACGGAAAGTTAATTCTGAATGTCGGAAACTAATTGAGCTAATGCTTCAGAGGTGCCTTTTCCTCTGCGATATCCAAACTGATTAATAGGTAATAAACAATTACTTTCAAAATGCAATTCCATTCTTAATTTGATAATTCTCTCAAATGTTTTTGTAATGCATGATATTAATGAAATGGGTCTGTAAGAGTTAGGTAGACTTAAATTTTTGTTGGGTTTAGCAAGTAAGCAAATTACAGTTTTTTTTAAACTTTGGTCATATAAACCTTGCAACCACCAACTATTAAAAATATTTAAAAGAATTTCTTTAGCAATTGCAGGCAAGTATTCAATCATTTTATATGTAATGCTATCAAAGCCCGGTGCTGTACTTTTAGATTGTTTGATTGCTAATCGTAATTCCTCCAAACTGATAGGCATATAAAATGATTCATTGCATGCTACATTACTATTGAATTTACTGAAGTCGATTTTATTTGTGCAAATTTGGGAATAAAAAACTCAAAAAAATCGTCCACCATATCAGCTGATATACTGCCCGATCCCGTTGAGTCTTTGTTTGATATTTTTTTTATAAATTGCCAAATTTTAGTAGGGTGCGTGTTTTTATTAATACTGCTTATGAAAGATATCCAGCTATCTCGAGCTTTTTTAGAAAATAGTAATTTAGTTTGACTAGCTACATTTTGGTATTGACAATAGTTTGTATAGTTTGAGACACGTTTATATTGGTTCAGGGCTTCTTTTCTGCGACGAAGCATATCATAGCATTTGGTATCCCACCATATTGGACGTTGAGTTACTTGTTGTCTTGCTCTTTTTAGGGGAATAGTTGCGGATGCTGCCTCTGAGACCTTTTCCATAAAAATAGAGAAGCTTAGTAGATTGGAGTTTAGATTTTGGTTTGTACTAATTAACGAATTTTCCAGTATAGTGGAGTATGCAGACCAATCAGCTAATTTATCATTCCATTTAGATGCTGGATTTTTATTTATTATAACTCTATCCCTAATAATTTCAAATTTGATTAAACAATGATCTGAACCTAACGCATCTGGTACGACATCCCATACACAACAATCACTAGCCAAACTAGCAGAGCAAAATGTAATGTCTGCCGCCGAAGGTAGCTCTTCTGGACGAGAAATTCTAGTTGGTTTACCATTATTGAGAACAACATAGTTATTATCATCTAAGGCTTCTACTAATTGATTACCACAAGCTTTATTAATATGAGATCCCCAAAGTGTATGATGGCTGTTAAAATCGCCACAGAAAATAACAGGAGAATTAAATTGCCGAAAGATATTTGACCAATCTGATTTAGAAACATTTAATTTAGGTGGTTTATACACCGATACTAATATGATATTTAAGGACGGAAATTTAACTGCGCAAAGTTCTAAATCTTTTTTATGTGCAAAAGTAATAGGAAAATTTATAAATTTAATGTCTTGGCGAACTGCAATGGCAACACCGCCAAAGCCATTTGCACGATCCTGTCGGATAATCTTATACCCTTTTAGTTTAAAAGAATGGTTTGGTTTTTTGAAGGTTTCTGATAAAGCTATAATATCTACAGGATTATTGTGTAAAAAATTTAATAAACTTGGATGGTTTTTAGAGAAAGAACGAATATTCCATTGGATAACTTTAATGTTTTTACTATTGAGTGTACTTATCTTATTAGTGCATTGAATCATCAGAACAAGATTCAATATCGATTTCTGGAATTAGATTTGAAGGACTTAATATAGAGGAGATCATATTTCTATTATTTTCTTCTAAATTGTAATTTGTTTCGGATGAATCTGAATTAACTACTTGTTTAACTACGGTTATTATCTGACTTGTTAGTTTTTCCTTATATTAGATAAAGTCATCTCTGTGAGGATTTGGTATTATGGGATTATGTGAAGATTTGGTTTTTTTTTGATTGAAAATGGGAAGAAGTAGGCAGAGACTGAGAAATAGGTGGAGACTCCGGAGCAGATGGTTTACGTTTTTTCACTTGTCTTTTGGGTGAAGTATTTCGAACAATGGGTTTACGTAGCAAAAAGCTAGAATTTGAAGTTTGGGACGTACTAGGGAGTGGCAGAGAGGGAAAATTAGTGGAATTATTAAGAACTGAAAATCTATTATTTGTAGAAATCTTGGCATAAGATGGATTATCATGCAATCTTTCAGCTTCTTTAAATGTAATATTTTCCCTGGCCATGAGTTGTTTGATATTTTTTTGTTTCTTATATACTGGACAATCTCTGGATGTAGAGCAGTGTTCATTATTTTGGCAGTAAATGCAGAATTTTTCGCAAGAAGAGTCTGACGTATGATTTAGGCTAGAACAGTTTCGACAGTGAGAAGATTTGGTTTTACATTGCTTGGCAGAATGTCCATATCTCAAGCAATTAAAACACTGAACAACGGGGAATATATATGGTTCTACAGAGAAATTGCATAAATTAATTTGTATATTTTGAGGAAGTTCATTTCCTACAAATTGAACAATAACCATTTGTCTGTTTACATATGAAATATTACCGTCTTTATCTGTTACCTTTCGTTTCATGCGTTGAACTTGAACCACCTCTTTATTAGATATTATGGCATTTTTTAAATATTCCTCAGAAAAGTATGTGTCAATATTCCTCAACACACCCTTCTTGTGTGTAAAAAATTTGGGTATATACGCTACTAAGTTATTATTAGACATAATTTTATTATTAACTAGATAATTAGCTTTTTCATACGACTTAAAAATAACTTTAACGCGATTAAGACCAACCGATTTGATATCAAGGACATCGGATTTTATATAATTGTCAGTCAACAAAACGTGACCAATCCGGATTGGGAAAATTCTTCCCAAATGCTTATCATTACTCTCAATATATACAAAATATGGACCTTTATCCTCAATTCTATATCTATGATTTAAATCTATAAAATTATTTACATACCTATCCTCCTCTGCGTCCTTATTTTCGGGTGGCGAAGTGCCACCCGAGGTCTCATCCATTATATATTTTTTTAATCACTTACCTAACCTACCTATTACAAACAATAAAGAAAATTAACAAAAGGAACACTAATTAACACAATAACACACAATACACCGAGAACTGCTCGTTTGTATCGTTAAAATCAAACTATTAAAATGCGGAGAATAAAAATTCGTGTCCACACTTTGACAGTTATTTGACAATGACAACGCACTGAGTCGAATAGGATATGGTGACAAGACAGTGACAATTTTAAATATTTGACATGGCATCGGGAATATTTTGAGTTGTTGATTAAAATAATATTGATAGTGTATTTAATAAAAAGTTATTTATTGTTTATTATTTATGGAAGATCCAAGCAGAGAATACAGCAGGATATATTCTGTGATCCAAGTATTTTGTTGTTAAAGATGTTCAAAATTTTAAGCGTTCCACAGTAACAATATATTATAAAAAAATCACTTTATAACTTTTCCTCTTTTCTCGATTGAGTATTAGTTTTTGTTGTACAGTATATCAATTATTACAATCACTGAACACATAGTTAGTGAAAAAATTATCATATTAATTAACTGAATTAATGATGCAATTATACAAGTAACAGTTATCCAAGAACATTCAAAAGCCATCTATTTAGAGATAATGATGACATTTGTCAAGTAATGTTTACATATCCATACCAGTGAGAATTTTACTACACGTAATTTGCCGTGTAAAGACAGAAATAGTAGGGATAGACGTAAAATATTTGCGCCCTTGCCCTTAAGGTGAAAGGAACGCCTGCCTGTTCCTTTCACCTTAAATACATTGAAAATTTTGACGCCTGTCAAAATTTTCAATGTATTTTAAATTTAATCAATTTTTTCGAATCCTGAGAAAACTAATAGGTATTTTTGAAAAATTTAAACGCAGAATGAAAGATTACTTTATTACCGAGGGCCGAAAGTCCCTTACAATGAATAAAAAGTTTCTTTTGAATGAGATATTTGAAATTAAAAATCACACTAAATTTTCTCTAAGTTTTTCGCCCCTGTAACTTATTAAAATTAATATTATAGAAGTTTTCATGGACTTTTAGCCCTCGGTAAAAACGTAATCTTTAATTCTGAGTTTAAATTTTTTTAAAATACTTATTAGTTTTCTCCCGATTTGTGACTGTTCCACACTATTTCGTTAGATGTCATATTTAAGGTAATTCTTATTAACTTGATTAGTTTTTCTGGTATTTCCATTTGCCGTAGGGCTTCATACATTTTTTTTCTATTAATTTTGTCATAGGCCTGCTTAAAATCTATGAATAGTGCATATAAAACCATTTTATGTTCGTATCAGCTTGTTTGGATTTCTTTTATGTTAAATATTTGCTCTGTCGTCGATCTATTGTTTCTAAATCCTGCTTGGTATTCTCCTATTAGTTTCTCTGCGTATACCTCTAATCTTTCTCTTACAATCCTAGCAAATATTTTATAGCACAAGTCCAGCAAAGCAATACCCCTGTAATTTTGCACCATCGTTGCATCCCCTTTTTTATGTAATGGGATTATCCAGGCTCTGGCCCACTCTTCAGGCATCTTTTCTTCTTTCCATGTAAGTCTTATCAGTTCATAACCTTTTCTAGTAGTTTTCTTCCCCCTGCTTTCAGCATTTCTGCACTTATTTCATTTGGACCTGGACTTTTATTGTTTTTCAATTTGCTTACAACTCTTTGCACTTCGTCTTTGGTTGGTTCGGCTATTCTTATATCTGCACCCTCTGTTCTGTCTTCGTCCTCTCCCTGATCTTCATCATCACTGTTTAGTAACGTTTCGAAATACATTTTCCATTCTTTCATAACTTTTCCCGGCTCACTTACTAGCTCTCCTTCTATGGTCTTTACGTAGCTTGTTTTGCTTTGGTAACCTTTTTCTACTTTTTTTACCTCTTGATAAAATGATCTTATTTCATTATTTTTAAATTTTTCTTCTATCTCCTGCAACTTTTTTTCATTGAATTCTCTCTTTTTCCTCCTGCAACTTTTCTTTAACTGTTTTCGTACGTGGTTATACTCTTCTCTGTTTTTGTCATTAGGGTTGGTCAACATACGTATTCTTAACTTTTTCTTCTCTTCTGACAGCTCTACACACTCCCTATCAAACCACTCCTTAGTTCTTGTCTGTTTTTTAATTCTGGGTATCAATTTTCTGCTTACTTCTTTTGTAATGTGTTTTATTTGTTCCCATCTTTCTTCTACATCTGTGGCTTCATTCTTTGTTTCCAAAAACAATTTTTCTATTTCTTCTTGATACTTTTGCCTGGTTGTTTCTTTTTTCAGTTCAGCTACTTCGTATGATTTTGTTCTTTTTGCATCCTTTTTTACAACTATTTTTTCTTCTACTTCACTTTTACATTCAATTTTTACTAAAAAATGGTCTGAACTGCAGTCTGCTCCTCTCATACTTCTGACATTTGTAATAAATTCCGCGTGTCGTTTTTCTATCATTACATTAGTACATCATTACATAGTCAAAAAAGGACTTAGACAAGGTGACCCTCTATCAACTGTGTTATTTAACCTAGTTTTGGAAACAATTGTAAGGAACAGCAGAATAGAAACACAAGAAACGATTTACCGTAACGAACATCAATGCATGGCCTACGCCGACGACCTTGCACTGCTAGCAAAAACTAATACCGAATTAAAGAAAATCATGAGAAGATTAGTCAGAGAGGCAAAAAAATTCGGCCTAGAAATAAATGAAGAAAAGACGAAGTATATGGTGCTAGGCAACACAGAAAGAGAACCTGTAGATATGCTAAAGTTAACAGCGTTCGATGGAAAAGAATATAAATTTAAACGAGTAAATCACTTTACATATCTAGGTGCCATTATAGATGAAAAAGGACACGAGCAAAACGAACTAAAGCACAGGATAGCTAAAGGTAACCGAAAGGTCGGCAGTTTAAAAAAATTATTAAAGTCAAATTACGTATCAAGAAAGACGAAAATTAGAATATACCAAACTGTAATAAGAGCAACATTCACCTACGGATGTGAAACATGGGTACTAAACAAAACAGAAGAAGAAATGATAGAGAGATGGGAACGCAAGGTACTGAGGACTATTTTCGGGGGAAAAAATACGGCAGATGGTTGGCAAAGAAGGACTAATCAATAATTGAGGATGCTTTACAAGGAACCAACTATAACAAGATACACAAAGGCACAAAGAATCAGGTGGGCAGGTCATGTCGAGAGGATGGATAGGTCAAGAATGCCAAAGAAGATACTATAAGAAGACCAGTTGGGACAAGGAGAAGAGGTACACCAAGAAAAAGATGGCACGAAAAGTTTCAAGAAGATATAGGATCGATGGAAATTACAGACTGGAAAGAGAAAGCGAAAAACAGGATACAGTGGAGAAACATAGTGCAACAATTTTTACATAGACATTAAATCAAATTATATAACAAATATAAGACATTAGTACATATTGTCATTTGTATTATGTAAAATTGTTATTGTTAAGTTGTACAGCCCTAGGCCTCCAAGGCCTGTAGAGCAGGTTAAATAAATATTAGTTTTCTCAGGATTCGAAAAAATAAATCCCATTTAAATAGCATTGAAGCCGAAAGTTCGTACCCATCCCCTTAATTGAAATCATGTTTTCCAACTACAGTAACTTTCTCAATGCTTATGAAAATGTAGTTTTCTAATAGATTGCATTAATAATGCTGCAATTAAATTTATTGCCAACTACAAAATTTATAAATCCAAAAATCGACCCATATCCCAGCATGGTGGGACCCAGAATGCGATCTGATAATCATGACAGAAAAGAAGCATTGAAGCATGAGTAGTTTATAAACGATCACAAAGCCTTGATAATTATCTAAAATATCAGAAAATTACTGCTCATACTAA
Source organism: Diabrotica virgifera virgifera (assembly GCF_917563875.1). Taxonomy (NCBI): domain Eukaryota; kingdom Metazoa; phylum Arthropoda; class Insecta; order Coleoptera; family Chrysomelidae; genus Diabrotica; species Diabrotica virgifera. The sequence goes on along the minus strand of NC_065443.1, from coordinate 142,502,052 downwards.
AAAGTAGTTGAAACAAAAAGCCAAAACTAATTGAATCAAACGGCGCGGCGTTCTAATTTAAGCAAAAGTGCCTCCTCTAAAGAGATGTGATGACAGACCAACAAAATGAATCGAAAAGCGCATAATAGTATAAGACTCTTCAATGAAAATCTATTAAACGACATCCTTAATAAAGCATCTTCTGCATGGGCTACACATTTACCTACACAATTTATACAAAATCATTATTCAAATAATCACTTCCTGTTAAAACCTTTTCTAAGACTGAAGAGTCTCTAGAGACACTAAGATTTTGTTCTTAAAAACTGAATAAATACTTCTGGAATCGATCACGTAAAATACCCCATGTTAATCAACCCCCTACTAGATAAAAAAACTAAGTTTTCAATCTAAGCACATAAAACAACATCCAAAAATGTTATTCTACATCCTACCAGACTGAAAACAATGGGAACCTTCTCTGGTAACACCTCCGAGGCTTCTACAATTTGCAAGCCATAACGGATGCTGAGACTAAGGAAGATGAGGGAATTTTACAATTTATAATTCATGTCCCATCTGCTCAGCGCGGTAAAGTTCTAACGAGAAAGGTTCCCTTCGTACTTTCAATCGTATTTTCAATTTCGTTGCAATACGAAAATGCAGCCGCATCATTATTCCAGTTCAATCAGAGAGTGCAGCAAGCACCTCTACCGGTTTCGAAACTTATTAGTCTCTCATCAGGAGGCACATATGCTGCTCTCTGACCCAACTAGGACAAACCCCGGCGTGCAGTCACGGATTGCAACGAACAAAATGGCAGGGATGCCCTAAGTAAGGGAAAAACTAACTTTTCAATCTAATAGCACATAAAACAACATCCAAAAATGTTATTTTACATCCTACCAGACTGAAAACAATGGTAACCTTCTCTGGTAACACCTCCGATGCTTCTACAATTTGCAAGCCATAACGGATGCTGAGACTAAGGAAGATAAGGGGATTTTACAATTTATAATTCACGTCCCATCTGCTCAGCGCGGTAAAGTTCCAACGATAATGGTTCCCTTCGTACTCTAATCAGAGTAAACATGCAAATCAAAAATGAATATCCATTTTCAATTTCGTTGCAACACGAAACTACAGCTGCATCATTATTCCAGTTCAATCAGAGAGTGCAGCAAGCACCTCTATCGGTTTCGAAACTTATTAGTCTCTCATCAGGAGGCACATATGCTCCTCTCTCTGACCCAACTAGGACAAACCCCGGCGTGCAGTCACGGATTGCAACGAACGAAATGGCAGGAATGCCCTAGCGGCAACTGCCAGCAAAAAATTAGGTTTTTAATCTAATAACACATAAAACAACATCCAAAAATGCTAGGGCATCCCCGTCATTTCGTTACTGCACGCCGGGGTTTGTCCTAGTTGGGTCAGAGAGAGCAGCATATGTACCTCCTGATGAGAGACTAATAAGTTTCGAACCGGTAGAGGTGCTTGCTGCACTCTCTAATTGAACTGGAATAATGATGCGGCTGTAGTTTCGTGTTGCAACGAAATTGAAAATGGTTATTCATTTTTGATTTACATGTTTACTCTGATTGGAATACGAAGGGAACCATTCTCGTTGGAACTTTACCGCGCTGAGTAGATGGGACGTGAATTATAAATTGTAAAATTCCCTCATCTTCCTTAGTCTCAGCATCCGTTATGGCTTGCAAATTGTAGAAGCCTCGGAGGTGTTACCAGAGAAGGTTCCCATTGTTTTCAGTCTGGTAGGATGTAGAATAACACATACATAATAATGTACTGTGGAAATTAATACCCACAAAGGCGCCCAAATCGTAAAAATAGTTTTCGAGGGCTCCGCGCGTCGCATCTAAGCTATTTATTATAATAGAAACAGCGGAAATTGATACCCACGAAAGGCGCTCAAATCGTAAAAATGGTCTTAGAGGGCGCCGCGTGTCGCATCTAAGCTATTTATTATAATAGAAACAGCGAAAATTGATACCCATGAAAGGCGCCCAAATCTTAAAAATGGTCTTTGAGGGCTCCGCACGTAGCCTCTAAGCTATTTATTATAAAAGGAACAGCAGATATTGATACCTACCAAACGCGCCCGAATCGTAAAAATGGTCTTCGAGGTCGCAGCGCGTCCTCGGAGCGGATATTGATATCCACGAAAGGCGCTCAAATCGTAAAAATGGTCTTAGAGGGCGCCGCGTGTCACATCTAAGCTATTTATTATAATAGAAACAGCGGAAATTGATACCCATGAAAGGCGCCCAAATCATAAAAATGGTCTTCGAGGGCTCCGCACGTAGCCTCTAATCTATTTATTATAACAGGAACAACAGCTATTGATACCTACGAAACGCGCCCGAATCGTAAAAATGGTCTTCGAGGGCGCCGCCCGTCGTATCTACGCTATTTGATTATCTGATATCTGGTATTTTGTTGTACCCACTGGCTTCATTATGTAGGTTTCTGGTGCCAAACGGCGAAATAAGAAGCAAGTAAAAACATTTTTAGGGGAATGGTAGCTGCATCATCTTTGTGTGACGGTTTAAAAAATATTTTTCAGCGTTTAATTTTTTTAATGGATAGATACTAACCAAGGCAAAAGGTGCACCGGCCCGAGGGCCGGTGGGCCAGTCCGGCCTTGCTTGAATATATATGTAATATTTACTATAAATAATAAATTAAACGATATGTAAGAAAAATTATACATATGACACTTTTATTTTTCAACTTTCAAACTACATCGTTTTTTAATTTATTTTTCTTAATAAATAGATACTATGTATCCGAGTTACTCTGAATATGATAGGGTCGTATCCAACTTGGTGCCTATGCTTTTGAGGCTTAGAAATCGAAAAATCAACAATGATAGGTGAATGGCAAATTTTTGGTCATGTTTGGTCAATGTTTCATTTGGTCAATGTTTTAGAGATCTCTGAATCCGAATATGAAATTTATTTGTATCTAGAATTGGTGGAACATGTTCAAAAATCAGATTTTAAGCAATAATGCGAAAAAACAATTTTGATGATTTTTCAACTTTAACTCGCTGTATCTTTGATTGCTGTAAATATTTTCTTTCGAAAATGTAACTGCATTATCTTTGAAGTATTTAGACAACAATGAGATTTATCCGAGATATTTACACCAATTAAAAGAGGAGTTGTTAATTTTTAAACATTTTGTCGTCAGATTTCGTTAGTTTCATGTTTACATAAAAAAGTTGAGTGGCAAATTTTTTAGCTTATAATAATTTCAACCAACAAAACTTTTATACATAATAAATCATGAAGAAGTTTTCTGGAAAATTTCAAGTCAAAATATGCGACAGGAAAAAAGTAATGTGACTTTATAGACGAGTGGTACTCCCCCGAAAAAACGCTTATTTCTTGAGATAATGACCACGGTGTGGTGAATGGCTAATTTTGGTCATACCTCATATTTTAGATGGTACTGAAAAAGAAAATTGGGTTTATTTTGAATTTTACGTGGGGAAACATTGTCAAAATATGGCAATTTATGTCAAATCACGTATTTTGCATTGAACTCGCTGTACCATTTTAATATTTTTTTTCTGAAATTTTTATAGTATATATTTCTCACTCACCTTTTTGAAGACAATGGGACCTGTTTTAATCTTTCAGTCTTATTATAATAAAAGTTATGAATTTCTTAAAATAAAAAATGAAGATTCCTGAATTGCAAAGTTTAATCACAAAAGTTGAGTGACAAAATTTGAAGCTTAGATTTTTAATCAAGTTTATGTTAAAATATAGAGTACAAGGAATATAATGTTTTACAGAAAAAAAATGGTGCAACTTTTAATTTTAAGAAAAACGTGATTTCATTTTTTTTTATTTTTTGGGTAAAATTGCGATTTTGACAATGTTCTCCCACTTAAAATTCAAAATAAACATAATTTTCGTTTTCAGCGCCATCAAAACCATAAAGTATGACCAAAATTAGCCATTCACTACAGCGTGGTCAGTATCTCGACAAATAAGCGTTTTTTTTTTAGGAAGGGAGTGCTACTCGTTTATAAAGTCACATAACTTTTTTCCTATTGCATATTTTGACCTGAAATTATCCAAAAACTTCACACAGTTCTTCATGACTTATTATGTCTACAAGTTTTGTTGGCTAAAATTATTATAAGCTAAAAAATTTGTCACTCAACTTTTTTAAGTAAACATATTCACAACATGTTTAAACATAAAATGTTTAAAAATTAACAACTCCTCTTTTAATTGGTTTAAACATCTTGAAGAAATCTCGTTGTTGTCTAAATACTTCAAAGATAATACAGTAAAATTTTTGAAAGGAAATATTTACTGCAATCAAAGATACAGCTAGTTAAAATTGAAAAATAATTTTGATTGATTTTTTGCATTTTTGCATAAAATTTTATTTTTGTGCATGTTCTACACATTTTAAATAAAAATAAACATCATATTCAGATTCAGCGACCTCGAAAACATAAAAAATAATCAAAATTGGTCATTCACCTTAAAGTTGATTTTCGTGGTCGGTATAACATCATTTTAGGGGTTGCTGCCGCTTGCCTAACACTATGTGTGCGATTTTTAAACTCAACTTTTTTTCTATTGCATATTTTGACTTGGAATTTTCCAGAAAACTTCTTCATCACTTATATTTTAATGCTGTATTGGTTAAAATTATAAGCTAAATAGTTCGTCGCTCAACTTTTTTAATTAAACATGACGCTAACGAAATCTGATGACAAAATGTTTAAAAATTAATAACTCTTTTTTTAATTCGTTTACACATTTTTAACAAAGCTCGTTGTTATCTAAATACTTCAATGATGGCACAGTAAAATTTTCAAAAGGAAATATTTACAGCGAGGTAAACTTGAAAAATCATCAAAATTGATTTTTCGCATTTTTGCATACAATTTAATTTTTGGACATGTTCCACCAACTCTAGATAAAAATAAACTTCATATTCGGATTCAGCGACCTCGAAAATATAAAGAATTATCAAAATTTGGCATTCACCTATCATGGTCGCTTTTTCGATTTCTAAGCCTCAAATTAGGGGTGTGCCTTTCGCCTATATGCAAAAAATCTTTTATCAGAGCTCATTTGAAAGGTTTTTTAATGAACTTTTTCCGTCGACCGTCTATTTATGATCAATTTTAACACCCTCAAAATCATTGATTAATGACCCCTATTAATGAATGATTTTCTATTAATGAACGATTTCATTATAGGCAACACAACATACATTGCTTGCATAAATTAATTAAACGCTTTGTGATTGACAGTGACCTGTGGTGTAGGCAACCAAACATATACCTATTTATATTCCCACTAAAAAATTTAAAATCAAGTAGCCGCTGTTAGTACTATCTGTCATTGTATGTAATTATTTACTTTATTGTTTAAAATTCTGTGTATTTGAAAAATCAAAAGATGGATATATCTTTATCTCTGAAAAGTACAATCGACCGAAAAGTTTTGTAACGAACTCCTGAATTAAAATGGCGATTAACAATCTCGAACATTAACGCGCTAGCATCGCTCACGCGTTAAAATATCTTGTTAATCGCCCTTATTAATACACTTGTTGGTTAAATAACTATAAAAGATGTCTGTTAAGTTTTCCCAAAAAATTGCACCACATTCGAGTTATTTGAGATTGAAGGAAATGGCGAACCATCGATTTGAAAATACCTATCTTCAAAAATAACCATCCTTTAATGAGAAATAACTCGGTCGTTATTGTGTTTACATAGGTCTTTCCGACGCAAGTATCTTTGTTTTTTTGTTAGCTACAATTTTATTTAATTCTATAAAATTAAATTTTTTTTAAGTTATTTATGAAAAACGGTTATAAAACGTGAGTTATTTCAATGAAACATGCATAGTTTCAATCGCTTATTAATACCTTGGAAAGTATCAACTTTGCAAACAAATTTTATAGAACAACATTTACTCAGAATTGGTCAATCTACCGACTTTCACAGTTATTTTGATTGACAAAATTTTCATCCGCTAGATGGGGTTGTTTTCACCCACAAGGCAAAAGCCCGCTTCGGCGTAGAATAAATTTTGACAAAGGTTATAAATACTATCAGTGGCGTTTCCACACCAAAAAACTGGGGGTGGGGCAAAGAACAAAACCGGTGAATAAATAAGACTATGTGCTTTTTTAACGAAGATTATACTAAAAAGTCCTGTAAAAATTGGAGGGGGGCGCCTGCTCTGGGCTAGAACCGCCACTGAATACTACCTAAATCCAAATTTTCAATGAAATCGACCTTGATTCTCAAAATTCCACTAGAAAATGGCTGTTTATTGGACTATGCTTCTTTTCATGAGCATTTTCAGTGCGTCGCAAATGATAGAAAAAAAGGTAAGTCCGTGATAATATACATTTTAGTGGCATGGCATTTTAGTTAAATCTGACAGTTGTCACATTTTATTTGCAATTTGGCATAAAATCAAATCAATTGTGTTTATTGCATTTATAAAATGGTATTTTCTTTGATTTGTGTAGTCTTATAAATTGTTCAGATTATATTCGTAGATATATTATATAATTCGCAAATTATTTTATTTTCGATTATGGCGCCATCTATTGACAACTAGAATAAATGTTATAAATGTCACCGACGAAATGTAATCACCGACGTGCGCTTTTTCCTGTCACATACAATTTAATGCGTTAGAAAGAAATCGAAAAACTGTGACGCACTTAAAGATCCTCATGAGAAAAAGCATATAAGGCAACTCTCACACATAAAGTTTCTCTCCGTTGTGAAATCTCATACAAATATTTAATGCCTGGATGCACCAACAAATCTTAAGCTCCAGCTTATCTTCTAAATAGGGCCGCTTTAAGTCTCACTTACGTTGCGCCATAACTTTCGATTTTTATCCAATAACGTCGTAACTGAAACGAAGTTTAAGATGCAATCCACGTTACAATCCATCGTGGCATTCTGAAAATTGATCTATGACTCAATGCTGCAACGCATATGTTTCCTACGTCTTAAGCTTAAGATCTGTTGGTGTAACCAGGCATAAATATCCCTTTTTAGAAAACTACTTAAAATATAGTTCGCTTATATACACTACGGTGCAAAACAATCGATCCACTAAAAATTTGGTAATTTTTGATATTTCAAATTTCCTAAACCTGTTGTCCGATTTAAGTGATTTTTTACCACGTTATAGCCTTATTCATTGACAATATTGCTGTAATAATATTGTTGCTAGACAGTCAAACTGTCATTGTATACGGGGTGTACGAATCAAACTGTGTTTTTTTTCAAAGTTCACATCACCCTGTGGATTATTCTAGCATTTATAAAATACTGAAATTAAAACCCAACTGTAGTATCAGGTTTCCTTAACATTTTGTCTTTCGATTCATTCGCTTATGTTGGATAATAAAAAAGTTAGGTACTTTAACAACTGGCCATGTTCGTGATCAGTACAGGGTGTTTCTAAATAAGTGCGACAAACTTTAAGGGGTAATTTTACATGAGAAAATAATGACAATTTGCTTTATAATCATATGAACTGACGATTTATTTATTGCTTTAAAACTAGTAGAGATATGTAAATCAAATTTGGTGGGTTTTAAGACGTAGTTATTGCACATTTATTAATATTCACTATTGGCGCGCAAACGTGTATTATGACCGATATTATCCGTACGCACGCCAATGGTGAATACACAATTTTTAATTGTATGTTAAAAAAATGTGCAATAACTACGTCTTAAATCCCACCAAATTCCATTTGCATATTTTAACTGGTTTTAAAGCAATAAATCATCCGTTTGTAAAAAAAAAATTGAACATCCCGTATTTTGGAAACGAAGCGTTTGCGGACATATGATTATGATTATAAAGCAAATTGTCATTATTTTCTCATGTAAAATTACCCCTTAAAGTTTGTCGCACTTATTTAGAAAACACCCTGTAATGTTGACGAACATGGTCAGTTGTTTTAAAGTACCTGACTTTTTTATCATCCAACATAAGCGAATGAATCGAAAGACAAAATGTTAAGAAAACCTGAGGCTATAGTTGGGTTTTAATTTCAGTATTTTATAAATTCTAGAATAATCCACAGGGTGATGCGAACTTTGAGAAAAAAGCACAGTTTGATTCGTACACCCAATATACAATGGCAGAGTTTGACTGTCTAGCAACAATATTATTACAGCAATATTGTCAATGAATAAGGCTATAACGTGGTAAAAAATCGCTTAAATCTGACAACAGGTTTAGGAAATTCGAAACATCAAAGATGACCAAATTTTTAGTGGATCGATTTTTTGCACCGCAGTGTAGTTGTAAGGCTTTTTTTCGTTGTGCACTTTCATGTTTTAAATAACATTACTGGGAAAACTTCTTAAAACAAATTTCATACTTTTAAGCTTTTTCTCCAGAGTGTGCTTTTTAAGTGTGAGTGTAAGGCAGATTTCAGAGGGCGGAAAATTTTGAGAAGTATATTATGTACAATAAAAATAGCACGATCACCTTATTTAGCACATAATTTTATTTATTTTTTTTACAAAATGTATCAGCTTTTCTCCACACTATCCAAATATTAACTTCCTTACGCACATTTAAAATACGTTTCATATTTCTATGGTGTTTTTCCAGTGTGCATACTTAAATGATTTGTCAAAATGTTCATTCGAGAAAACGATTTTAAACAAACTTCGCACTTATAAGGCTTTTCCCCAGTATGAACTCTCAAATGTCTTTTCAAATCATTTGTTGTAGTTAATTACTTAAAACAAAGCTCACACCTGTAACGTTTTTCTCCAATGTACATTCTCAAATGTATTTTCAAATGATCCATTCGAGTAAACAGCGTAAAACACATTTCACATCTAGAGGTTTTTCCCTAGTGTGCACTCTCAAATGTTTGTTCAAAGAACCTGTTTCACTAAAATGCTTAAAACATATTTCACACTTATGAGGTCTTTCTCCAGTGTGTACTCTCAGATGTCTTTACAAAGAACCTGCTTGACTAAACTGCTTAAAACAAATTTTACACTTATTGGAAGCTCCTTTTCCAGTCACCCCTCTCCCGTTTTTATTTAATGTTTTTCCTTCAGCATGTGCATTTATATAATTTCCTTCGTCAAATGAATTTTCAGTTAATGCCTCCATAATTTTCATTTGGTTCTCTCGGAGGTAATCTAAAGATCAATATCTCGGAGGTAATCAAATGACTATAATATACACACAACCAAACTTATATGGAATCTGGAATCACCATGTATTTCAAAGTAATATTTATTTCTTTTGAAAAAACTTGTTATTGTTGTTACGAATAAAGGTTTTTATTGAAAATAAACAAATCGATAAGACAATCACATGGTACCTACAGCTCGGTTATTTGCTTTGCAAATTGAGCGAAAATAAATAAACTAACTTTTGCGTCCAAAAATGAAAAAATATGCCTCATGTGGGGTTATAGAACTTACAACGGGGAAAGATTATTGGTCTTGTGGAGCAAGTAATGTTCTCAGAGGGACATAGCTAGGCGTACTTTCCAAAACCTATGCTAGTAACAGAAACTAGAAAAGATCAAAAATAAAGCAGGGTAAGTCACCAAAAAGTAGTAACGACTCGCCACGATCGTTTAATTGTCCAATCAGCTGGAAGACACCCAACCATTTCTCACCTGCAGCTCCAAAGGCAGCTTTTGGAAGCTACAGGTGTAACTGTTTCAGTTAAAACGATAAGAAGAAGAGTTCGTGCCAAGAAGTACACAACAAGAGACAGTTAGGTATGTGTTCCCGAGTTATCCAGGCAGCACAAGATTGATCGCCAAATTGGTGTCGTCAATCAAGAACGAAAACTGTCAGATCTGTTCACAATATACAAGGGGAAGTGTAATGTTCTGGAGAGGAATTGTGATCCTTAAAAAATTCCTATAATTTCCATCCAATCAACTTTAACTGCTCACAGGTTATGTTTATAACCTGTAGTTAGGCTCTGGAGAGGTGCACCAGAAGAAAATTTTATTTTCTTTTATGGTAATGGACCTCCACATACCATTAGAGTGACTAGAGACATCATTGAAGCAGAAGGTATCCCTTGTTTGGAGGGACCTGCTTGCTCACCCGAGCTTTACCCTATAAAGTATTTGTGGGATATGCTTAAGTGAAAAATTAGAGCTCGCCGGGATAATCCACAAAACACCGCACGGTTAGTGCAAGCGGCTCTTGAAGGATGGAGCAACCTACCGTAACAAAATGTTGATAATTTAATTAGCAGCGTGCCCACGCAAACTGAAACTTGCATAAGGACTAGAAGTGATAACACTGACTACCTACCAAAAAAAAACAAAAAAAAATAAACAAAAACAATTTAAACATTATTCGTTTTGCATTGAAATTTTTATGCTATTGACTTTAAAACTATGTGGAGAGCTAGCTGATCTACAACATATGCTATTAGAATGTCCTTTACATTTTATTGAAATATCAAACTTTTTTGCCAATCTAGTTCAAGTTAATGTACAATTTCCTTTTAATCTTATATACCTTTTACAATCAAACAATCTAGATGTTTATAAAATTTTGTACAACCATGTTAATTGTTTAAAATTAAAGCTCTGAGAAAAAAGAAAAAAAAAATAAAAAAAAAAAAAAAAAAAAAAAAAAAATAATTAAATAAAATAAAAAGATACTAAGATCTAAACCTCCGCGAGGTTGAATCGGGTTTAGGTCTTAGCGCGATAAAAAAATATACAAAAAAAAAAAAAAAAAAAAAAAAAAAAAAAAAAAAAAAACTAAAAAAAAAAAATAAAAAATGTAATAAAAAAAATGTTAAAAAATATAATAAAAAAAATAATAAAAAAAACAGTAAAAAAAAAAGTAGTACTAATAGTTTTAAAATTTAGATACTAAGCATATATTTTGTAAAAGAGAGAATTCAAAACACATTGACTGGCCAGTTGGTTGCTTAAACCAGTGCCAATAAAACATAAACACACACACACACACTTTAAAACAACTAAATTCAATTTGTTTGTTAAATACTTTATTGTTTTATCTAATTGTTATGTATTTGTTATTAAATTGCTTTAAAATAAATATTGTTTGTGTGCTCCTTTTTTTTTAATTCGCACGAAATAATAAGAAATATCTGATGATTCCATATAAGTTTGGTTGTGTGTAAATATTGTGTACAAGAGAAAGTAAACGAAAAAACAAAAAAATAATCAAATTAAAGGTAAATAAAATGCAAGAGAGTTGAAGTGTAGTCAAGAACACAAATACGTTTAAATAACATCATTTTTTATTTTCTCTCAATTGACAATTACACTAATACAAACACTTGTTGAATTGTTGAAACAATTGAATTGAACATATTTCTTCTTTTAAGTGTTGCTTTCCCAGAAAGAGTTGTTGCGCAGATTATATTATTTTTCTTTGTTAATTATTATTAACTAGTTACCCAGACCGGAACGAGGAGAGGAATTCGTGTTTCGTGAGACAGATTTCAGGGGGCGGAAAAATTTGAAAAGTTTATAATACAATAAGAATAAATTTTTCAAAATGTTTCAGTTTTTTCCCCACTACAGCACCAAATAATAACTTCGTTATACACATTTAAAATACCTTTCTCACTTCTTTGGTGTTTTTCCAGTGTGCATCCTTAAATGATTTGTCAAAATGTGTATTCGAGAAAACGACTTAAAACAAACTTCGCACTTGTGAGGTTTTTCTCCAGTGTGCACTCTCAAATGTTGTTTCAAATCACTTGTTGTGGTAAAAGGCCTAAAACATATTTCACACTTATGAGGTTTTTCGCCAGTGTGCACTCCCAAATGTCTTTTCAAAGAACCTGCTTGAATAAACTGCTTACAACAAATTTCACACTTGTAAGGTTTCTCCCCAGTGTGTACTCTCAAATGTATTTTCAAATGAACCGCTTGAATAAATTGCTTAAAACAAATTTCACACTTGTAAGGTTTCTCCCCAGTGTGTACACTCAAATGCTGTTTCAAATGACGTATTATTGTAAATTGCTTAAAACATATTTCACACTCGTAAGGTCTTTCTCCAGTGTGCACTCTCAGATGCTGTTTCAAATGGCTTGTTAAAGTAAATTGCTTAAAACACATTTCACACTTGTAAGGTTTCTCCCCAGTGTGCACTCTCAAATGGCTTGTTGTACTAAATTGTTTAAAACATATTTCACACTTGTGAGGATTTTCCCCAGTGTGCACTCTCAAATGTTGTTTCAAATGGCTTGTAGTAAATTGCTTAAAACATATTTCACACTTGTAAGGTCTTTCCCCAGTGTACACTCTCAGATGTCTTTTCACAGAACCTGCTGCACTAAATTGCTTAAAACAAATTTCACACTTGTAAGGTTTCTCCCCAGTGTGCACTCTCAAATGTCTTTTCAAATCGTTTGTTGTAGTAAATTGCTTAAAACATATTTCACACTTGTGAGGTCTTTCACCAGTGTGCACTCTCAGATGTGTTTTCAAAGAACCTGCTTCACTAAACTGCTTAAAACAAATTTCACACTTGTAAGGTTTCTCCCCAATGTGCACTTTCAAATGTTTGCTCAAAGTACTTGTTTGACTAAACTGCTTAAAACAAATTTCACACTTGTAAGGTTTCTCCCCAGTGTGCAGAATCAAGTGTTGTTTCAAATGGCTTTTTGTAGTAAATTGCTTAAAACATATTTCACACTTGTAAGGTCTTTCTCCAGTGTGTACTCTCAAATGTTGAGTTAAATAACGATTAGCAGAAAACTGCTTAGTACAAATGTCACACTTATAAGATTTTTCTCCATTATGACGTCTTGTATTATTGAATGGTTCTTCTCCAGAGTGTTTTGTTAGATGTTTTTTCAAAGTCTCTGCTACAAGAAATTGCTTAAAACAAATTTCACATTTGTATGTTTTCTCTAACATGGAAACTTGTATATGTTTATCTAAATCATTTCTAGCTGAAGGTTTGTGTAATTCTTCTTGAGTTTTGACTATGTTCCTCTTCTCAGAAAACCCTAAAATAAAATACCAAACTATAAAAGTTGTTTTTACTGTAAGGAAATGTTAAAGCAGAAACTACAATTGCGAGCAAAAAATCGACTCACTCAATGAATTCTAGTTTATGCTTACAGGACTGGATCCCGCGTACCAAAAAAAAGTTTATTAATAGCAAGCTAAAAATTTGTTACAGCTTAACGGTGTCTAGTCGGACAAACTTTGATATACGGGAACACTGAAACAGGGGAAGTTTTAAGTGTGGAACAGGTTACAGGTTTCGAAGGTTTGACTACGAAAATTTCCCAAGTATTTTGTCGGACAGAACTTACAATTGATTTGTTACCCTTTTATTAAACTCTCATGCAAAAATCAGACTGCTATTTATCACCAATATAATTCCTGTCATTTGACATGTCCTACGTGTCGGACTTATTAAAATACCCAACATATTTGTTGGACAAACATTTTTTTCATATATTACATATATTAAGTTTGCTATTGAATAAACTTAAAAACAACCTGCTAGTTTTCACAATCATAAACTTGTCAGTATGACACGTTCCACAATTAAAACTGCCTCTGTTCCAGTGTTCCCATACATCAAAATTTGTCCGTAGACACCGTTAAGCTATTAACAAATTGTCAGCTTGCTGTTAATCAAATTTTTTTGGTACGCGGGATCCAGGCCTATTAGTAATTACATGTTGTGTTCTTTGAATTAAAACAACTAATGTAAAAAATATTGTATATTATAGAGCTTCCAAAAAATAATTGTTTTATGCAAATTGGCAACGTGTTGTAAAATTTGTCTTGTTCTGTATGGCATAGACCCAATGCCATAGGGCAGAGCTCGGCAACCTTTTTCGGACGGTGGCCCATTTTCAAAATAATTTTTTTTATGCGGGCCGCACATTCGAATGTAACTTAAATCGTGCTTTTGTATCATAATATATGAGTATAAATATTATTAGAAATAAATATGGAAAAAAATTATTTTTATCTACTCTATGTCATATTATGTATACCCTATTCCACGAACATACGCCTGCTTTGGATTACTTCGACAACGAACATTTTACTGTGCAAAATAAGAAGAACGAAAGTAAATTGCAAATTACATTGTTGTTTATTGGAATAATTATTAGCGCCATTTACTTTCGTACTTCTTATATTGCACAGTAAAATATTCGTTGTCGAAGTAATCCAAAACAGGCGTATGTTCGTGGAATGGCTCATATAAGTTTTTAGTTTGTGAAAACTGTCATTATAGATAGCAGTACGTGAAGGATTTAAAGTGTGCGTGAAGTAACAATGTATTTTAATTGGGATTTACTTTTTCACACTGTTTTTGACACACTTTCATATAATCAAATATCCGTAACTTTCGCGTTGTCATGGTGATGACATAATGAGCATTAAATTACAACAAAAATTTTGACAGGTTTGTGGTTTGAAAAAAATTAGAATTTTTAAATGTCAAAGTTCTAAAAATTGTAGAATAGAAATGAATTCCAGTGACGAAGAGTTACTTTTTTTATTTGTTTATCGTGCGTTCGCAAAAAGCATACTTCACGAACTGTTTCATAAATAACTATTTATAGTTCAGAGAAATAAGGAAAAAAAATATCATGTTGGTGACACATCCCCCTCCAGGCCGAAACCAAATTTTTTGAGTAGTAGGGACATCTATAATAATAACCTATACGCTGTGAGCTTCGCTGGTGTCGCTCCTGGCGGATTACTAATCAACTTTCACTGGTAATTTTTAAATTTATTATTTAATTGTTATCGCTTAATATTTACAACGCAAAAAAGTAATTAAATTATAATCGATTTTTTTAAGATTTTGCTAATCATTTTGACGTTCTATTGATAAAATATGAATTTCTTACTTCGGATACTTTCACAATTATCGTGTAGATGGCGGTAAGATTAATATATTAATTTATAATTAGATATTACGGAACATTAAAAAAACTTAAATTCGGTATTTAAAACGTAAGTATATTTAAGGTAAAAATATATACCACAGCTTTGACCAACTAATATTGTTTATAATTAATGTTTTTAATTTTAACTTTAAATTAATCACTTTGACATTTATGTCAAATTTCCGGTAAACGTTTACAAACTTGTCACTACTGGCGTTCGCGAATTTGTAAATATCCCCTCTACGTACGAGCTCACAGCGTATATGTTTCCTGCAGCCGATTTTGATGATATACATAGTTATAAACAAATGAAGATCAAAAAACCCTAAATTTTCGCTTTGTTCGTCTATAACCAAAAAGTTGAGTATTTTAAACAAATTTGAGAGTGAGAAACTCATACATCATATAAAAAACTTCAATATGGCGTTCGCTAAATATGTCTATCCTTATTGGTTGCTTAGAAAATTGCAAAATAAATCATAAATTTTGAGTTTTTATAAATATTCATAACTTATGTAAAAATTAACTTAGTGCGTTCTTATTACACGAATTGCTGAGACTTGTGGTGCTTAAATTATATTTTAAATTTCAAAGCAATTGGTCAAATAGTTTAAAAGTTATTTAATTTGTTTATCCCAAATTAATTTTTTTTGCAACGCTATAAGTCAGAAAATGGTGAAGTTACACTAATACTTTGGATAGTTTATGAAAGAAGAAGATTTATACTATTAATTTAATTTAAAAAAATGTCAAAAAATAATTCTAAATACTGCAAAATTATTTTGCAAAAACATGTGAATTAAAAAAAGGGGGGGCTAACTTCGTCCCTAATTGTCCTAGGACAATTATTTTTCTTTCTAAATGTGTATAAAAATTCAGTCTTTCCAAATCTGAAAAAATAATTTTTCTGCGGGTAACGGTTAAAAAGTTATTCTAATTGTTTATAAGTAAGCAAAAAATCGACGTGTTTTAAGTCAATAGTATAAATTTTCTTCTTCCATTAACTGTCAGAAGTCTTACTGTAACCTCATAATTTTCTGACTTAAAGTGTTGCAAAAAAATGAATTTGGGATAAACAAATTAAATAACTTTTAAACTATTTGACCAATTGCTTTGAAATTTAAAATATAATTTAAGCACCATAAGTCTCAACAATTCGTGTAATAAAAAATATAATTTAAGCACCACAAGTCTCAACAATTCGTGTAATAAAAAGGTTCTAAGTTAATTTTTACATAAGTTATGAATATTTATAAAAACTCAAAATTTATGATTTATTTTGCCATTTTATAAGCAACCAATAAGGATAGACATATTCAGCGAACGCCATATTGAAATTTTTTTAGACGATTTATGAGTTTTTTACTCTCAAATTTGTTTAAAATGCTTAACTTTTTGGTTATAGACGAAAAAAGCGAAAATTTACCGTTTTTTGATCTTTATTTGTTTATAACTATGTATATCATCAAAATCGGCTGCAGGAAACATAAAGGTTATTAATATAGATGTCAATACTACTCAAAAAATTTGGTTTTGGCCTGGAGTGGGATTAAACTCTCATGCAAAAATCAGACTGCTATTTATCACCAATATAATTCCTGTCATTTGACATGTCCTACGTGTCGGACTTATTAAAATACCCAACATATTTGTTGGACAAACATTTTTTCATATATTACATATATTAAGTTTGCTATTGAATAAACTTAAAAAAAACCTGCTAGTTTTCACAATCATAAACTTGTCAGTATGACACGTTCCACAATTAAAACTGCCTCTGTTCCAGTGTTCCCATACATCAAAATTTGTCCGTAGACACCGTTAAGCTATTAACAAATTGTCAGCTTGCTGTTAATCAAATTTTTTTGGTACGCGGGATCCAGGCCTATTAGTAATTACATGTTGTGTTCTTTGAATTAAAACAACTAATGTAAAAAATATTGTATATTATAGAGCTTCCAAAAAATAGATGTCCATATTACTCAAAAAATTTGGTTTTGGCCTGGAGTGGGATGTGTCACGAGAAAAATCTTATTTCTCTGGATTATTATTGACATGCTATAATAACATTATGGTCAGAGAACAAAAATAGTACAAAAATCTTAAAATGGAAAATAAGAGCATAGAGTTCCAATTACATATGTATGTATAAATATGTAAATTTAAAATATATCAAAATAAAGAAAAATAGTTTGTTTAATTTTATTCATTCATTAAAATTCAAAGCGCTTTTGCTTTTTTTCTTGACTATTATTGGTAATTCAATTAAGTCCAGTTGTGCTTGGGACACTGATATCATCAACATATTCTGTAAATTTTCATCTGTCATTGTCGTTATATATTTTGATTTAAGAAATGTGTTTTTGAAAATGTTTGTTCACATAAAAAATATGTGTTGGAAAAATACAAATAATTGATTTTGTAAAATTTCTTAAATTGGAGAATTTGTGTTCTGGTAGATTTTAATAAAGTGAAATTATTTTCAAATTTTCTTTAAAATTATTTTTATTTACATTGTTAGATTGCAACTCAATTAAAAGGTCTTGGGCTCACACTTAAAAAAAATGTATTGCCTCCCTCATGAGATTGTTTTTATCCAGTTGTTTATGTCGAGTCGGAAAACTTTTATCTTTCGGAAAATTTTCGGGAGGGGACGTTTCGTAAATATACCTACAGATTTCTAAACTTTGGTGCGCCCGACACCTGGAGTACCCTTAAAAATTTGTCGGACAATATTACCAGTTAACTGTAAATATTTTTATCAAACCATCCTGCAAAAATAAGTTGTGAGGTAATAATTTTTATGACTCTTTATGATGCGTGCTCCCCGCCCCCTCGTATGGAGGCGCACTACGGAGTCATAAATGATGATTTTTTGCAGGATTATTTGATAAAAGTACTTGCAATTTACTGCCAATACTCTCCAACAAATTTTTAAGGGTAGTACTTCAGTTGTTGGACGCACCAAAGTTTAGAAACCTCTATATTTATGAAACTCCCCCCTCCGAAAATTTTCCGTATTAGAAAACTTGTTCGACTCGACATGAATAACTGAATAAAAAAAGTCTCATGAGGGGAATAATACTTTTTTTAAGTGTGGGGTCAATTGTACAACTGTAGTTGTAAATTGTCTAGTGCTTTTAAAATATCAAATTTTAAATGATTTATTTTGCATAAAATCTTGAAAACAAGTCACCAAACTTAGAGCCACAAACTCTAAGTTTGTTGATTTTTTCTAAAATTATATTGGTGCTTTGGCGGGCCGCGCAAAAACCTGCAAAGGGCCGCATGCGGCCAGCGGGCCGCAGGTTGCCGACCCCTGCCATAGGGAATGCAGCAAACATTGTAACAGGTATGTTCTAAGCAATTTAGACCTTTATGAATTTGCATGTAAACTTCAACGTGCAGTAAGAATATTTTACAAAATGGATATCTCACCAGTGAAGGCGGTCCAGGTATTTATAATTACGAGAGGAATATAGTCGGCAGTCTCAAGGGCTTACCGTCGCTACAGTCGACTACCAGGATCGGGTCGGCAACGTATAATGACAGAGAAAGAGGATCGATTTATTGTGCTGAGTGTCTTGCGGAATCGGAACGTGACAGCAGTTGAGCTTCAACAATCCTTGAGGAATGTTAGAGGTGTGACCATCACTCAGTCGATAGTTAGAAAAAACTTAAGGCTGCCACTTTGACTCCCAGACGAACTAACACACGGGCCAATTTGAACGTAGATCGGAAACAAGCTCGACTTCAGTTTGCCCGAGAACATGTCTGTTGGACCTTGGCCAATGTGTCATGCCATCGTAGATAAATGTTTTTTCTGCCTCTTGCAGTGAGTCCTCCATCACATTCGTCTAGTACAGTGATGGCTAACCTTTTGAGCTTGTTGCGTAAAAATTTGAAAAATCGAAACAATTTTGTGTCACGCATCAAAAAAAAAATAAAGATTAAAACTTAATGCTGCAGCAGTGCAGTAAACACTTCTTGAATTTCCATCAATTTAACCTTGGAACAGACGCAGAATGCGGACGCTGTTTAGAAAGATTTCGGTATTATCAATTTAACCGATTCGTTTTCAGCTAGAAATAATTACACTTTAATAAAAAAAGAACTTTTTATAATACTACGTTTTTATTATTTATAGGACACAACATAAAAGTCTAATAAAAATAATCATTTTTCAAATCAAAATGTCAACTTTAAAAATAAAAAAAGGATTTCTGATACCGGGAATCGAACCCAGACATCCTGGGTGAAAGCCAGGTATCTTATGAACTAAACCATTAAGATATACAGTATGTCCCTGTAAGTTGCATCCACAAGGAAAACTTTTTTATTATTAATTTTACGAAAAAAAGTTATTCTTCATAAAAAGCTCTGCATGGTCCAGAACCTATGTAAGATTCAACCATCAGATATCAAATTTTATGAATATTATAGGTGTGTCAAAAAATATGAATTTCGCTCAAGAGTAAAGTAGCTTTATTTTTCACAATATTAAAAATTGTTATTAGGAAAAGTTGTTTGGAATCAAGAACTATATTCTAGTATGCAACTACATTCTTCTAATAAAAAAAAAAGAATGTGTGTGTACTTTATACGCACGTAAGAAGTTATTCTTCTATTATATAATTTCAACGAAGTAAATATACTTAACAGGTTATTTGTATTTTATTTAAATATTAAACTAACTTTCTTATCTACCACTTTCAAAAAATTTTTATTAAAACAACCAAAAATTAAAAAATATATGAATCGTCCAGGATTGGAACCCGCAACCGGTGCGACCTTCCAATCACTGACCCAACGCTCTGCCAACTACGCCACCGAGCTTCTTTAAATTACACGTAAGTTTCGGATATAATTACACAACACGGTGACAAATAGACATATAAAAATGTTATACCTACATAATATTTTATTATCTTACTACAGAGAAAAACAAATCCAAAAATTATAATAAATAATACATTTACTAAAAACACTAATATATTCTTTTAATGACTTATTTGCGCTGATACAGATTCATACATACCTATCTTGAAAGATTAGCAACGAACTATTACTGTCTGTGTGTGCATGCGCGCAGATTTATGAAATTTTACTCTCAATCGCATCGCGCCTAAAGTAGAATAACTTCAAAAAATTGAACATTTTTCTTAAATTATTATGGATAACCAACGTTATATTCAGTTATTTCAATTAAAATAAGTCTTGTATTACTAATTTTACGAAAAAATTATATTACGTTATTCTTTATAAAGTGTTCTTCATTGTCTAAAACTTAAAATATAGATTCAGATATGTTTATTGCTTTTAAATACAGTAATATCTCTCCTAATAAAACATATTCCCACATGAACATTGGTCGTCTGGGGGGTTGGCCAAAATATAAATCAACATTTTTTTTTCTATAAATAACAATAAAATTAACAATAATTAATAAAAAATATAACTAATGAATATGAAAAAAATTATAACTATCCTAGTTTCCAGTGAAATTCCCTAGCTGGGATAAGCTTACACCAGGCAGCAGAATACATAATGAAATTTTATAAAGTATTATGTACTAAGATAACCATATAAACACAATTCAATTAAGGTACTAGAGTCGGTTCGCTAAACTCAGACACAACTGGCTAGTGATTTTAGTAAGTAATTTTGCCAAATTGGGTAAAATTGGCAAAAAATAATTATTAAATAGTTAATAATTGCTAGATAGTTAGTAATTTGGCCAATTTTGTCAAAATTGGCAAAAACAAAAAAAAATTATCTACTAAAAACACTAGCCAGGTGTGTCTGAGTTTAGCGAACCCACTATAGTACAAAACCAAAAATAATCATTGTTTTCAAGAATCTCTTTCGCAGAACCTCTATTAAAAATAAACACAAAACCCCCTACATATTAATATCCAACTCCTAGAGAGCACAAAAAATATATCCTTCATTACCTATGTACGCACACTAACATTGTACCACACCTTATATCAAAACCTAAAATATAACCACACCTTATATCAAATTTCGCTCAAGAGTAAAATACCTTTATTTTTCACAATATCGAAAATTGTTATTATGAAAAGCTGTCTAGAATTAAAAATTATGTTTTAATAAGTAATTATGTACATCCTTCTAATTGAAATATTCTGAACTACACACACCGGCAAAATTAGCCGAACACCTTAAAAATGGCACATGTTTGATGTCTAGAATTTCCTAAACCTGTTGTCCGATTTGAGTGATTCTTTTAGTATGTTATAGCCTTATTATTTAAGAATATCGGTGTAATAATATTGTTGCTAGACAGGTAAATATCATTTTATACCGGCTGTAACAATCATACTGTGTTTTTTTCTTAAAGTTTGGAACACCCTGTGGAATATTCTAGCATATAAAATATTGAAATTAAAACTCAATTATAGCCTTAGGCTTTCTTAACATTTTCTTTTTTGATTCATTTGCTTATGCTGGAAAATAAAAAAATTATGGGCTTTAACAACTAGCCATGTTTTTCATCAATAAATCCTCATAGTAGGGGAGGAACGTATGCTAAATTTGCAGTTACTCGAGTGTTATGGGGACCTATTGGATTGTGAAGAGTGGGTGCTAAAACCAAAAAAAATTAAGTTTTCCATAAAGTGTGGGACTCTCCATTTTTTCATTTAATTTTCCATTTTCAACAATCGTTTTTTCCGATTATAGCGCCATCTATCCATAATTGGAAAAAATGTTGCGAATAAAAGTTGCTTATATTTACGTGAAGAATCCAAATCTGCAATAAAAATTGGGGGCTCCTATTTAAGATTTTAAAGTAACCCCCCACCCCATCTCCGTGGGGAGAGTGTTTGGTGCCATTCGATAGATTTTTGAAAAATATTGAATACGTGTATTTTGCAGTTTTACGATCTGATGTTCATTTCACGATATATAGTATTTACAATTTTTTAATTTACCCCCACCCCTCTCCGTGGGGTGACGTATTTAGTATTATTCGATAAATTTTTGAAAAATATTGAAACCCCCACGTATTTTTTAGTTTTTCGATATGACGTTTATTTCGCGAAATATTCGCTTTTTTTGTGAAACTTTGTGACTCACCCATTTTCTTACGCCCCGCTAAAATCGTCTGATTTTTAAAATATACACTATTTTGTATGTACTTAACTTACCTTATCTTAATCTGGCGTATTCGAGCTTTTCTAAGCATAGATTTTTTTTTTCGGTCCCCCCTTAATGAACTCCCCGGTGTTAAGAACCAATATATGGTATAGGTACATTTACAGGGTACAAGGTTTTTCTACATGTGATAATCTGACGCGCTCGAGTAACTGCAAAAATCCCCGCTTTAGCTCCCCTACCATCATTACCTGCTTAGTTTAATAAACAAGCCTAAAGTAATTCAATAGATGTATTAAATAAATAAATTAATAAGCGATGTAAGCGATGTCACAATGACGACCTCCCGTGGATTTCAGCTGAACTAGCTTCGAGGGGGGTTTTAATGCCCAACGCTGAGCGCACATGCATTGTAATATTCAGTATTTATTTTTGCATGTTTTTTTTACGAATTTTATATACAACATCGACGAAAAGTGAACATCAGATCGAAAAATTGCAAAATACACGTATTTAATATTTTTGAAAAATCTATCGAATGGCACCAAACACGAGCCCCCACGGAGGTGGGGGTGGGGGATTTAATTTAAAATCTTAAATAGGAGCCCCCAATTTTTATTACAGATTTGGATTCTTTACGTAAAAACAGGCATCTTTTATTCGACACATTTTTTCGAATTATGGATAGATCGCTCTATAATCGGAAAAAAACGATTGTTTCAAATGGAAAATTAAATTAAAAAATTAAAAGTCCCCCACTATATGGAAAACTTAACTTAACCTTTTTCTGGTTTTAGCACGTACTCTTCACAATCCAATAAGTCCCCATAACGCTCGAGTAACTGCAAATTTAGCATACTTTTCTCCACTACTATGAGGATTTATTGATGAAAAACGTGGATAGTTGTTAACGCACATAACTTTTTTATTATCCCACCATAAGTAAATGAATCGAAAAGGAAAATGTTAAGAAAGCCTAACTCTACAATCGAGTTTTAATTTTAATATTTTACATTGCTAGAATATTCCACAGGGTGTTCCAAACTTTAAGAAAAAAACACAGTATGATTGGTACACCCGGTATAAAATTATATTTACCTGTCTAGCAACAATATTATCACAATGGTATTCTAAAATAATAAGGCTATAACATTCTGAAAGAATCACTCAAATCGGACCACTGGTTTAGGAAATTCGAGACATCAAACATGTCCCATTTTTAAGGTGTTCGGCTAATTTTGCCGGTGTGTGTATAAAGGTACTTTACTTTTGATCTAAATTTATCTTTTTTATTTTTTATTTTGGTTGTATTTTAGGTTTTAGACTTTAGACCATGGAGAACTTTTTATTAAAAATCACTTTTTTTCGTAAAATTAATAATAAAATTATTAGTTATCAGAAATAAAATAACTGAAAATAATGTTGGTTTTCCACAATTTTTCAATTTTTTTTTTTTTTTCAGTTAGAAGGGTGTAATTGCATATTGGAATATAGTTCTTAATTCCAAGCAACTTTTCATAATAGCAATTTTCAATATTGTGAAAAATAAAGCTACTTTACTCCTGAGCGAAATTCATATTTTTTGACACTCCTCGTATAATATTCATAAAATTTGATATATGATGGTTAAATCTTAGGTTTTGGACCATGCAGAGCTTTCTATGAAGAATAGCCTCTTTTCGTAAAATTAATAATAAAAAAGTTTTCCATATGGATACAACTTACAGGGACATACTGTATATATTTTTGACGTATAGGTTTAATCTAAATGTCATTGCGTCATTTAGATTTCAAATAGATTACATGTTTGTAAAATAATGCTTAACATTCCAAAAATTACACTTTTATAAAAAAAAAACTTTTCATAATACCACGGTTTTGTTATACAGGGTGTTAGTAAATAAGTATGAAAAACTTTAAGGGGTAATTCCACATGAAAAAATATTGACAGTTTGCTCTATAAACGTATGTCCGCAAATGTTTCGTTTCCGAGATACGGGGTGTTGAAATTTTTATTTCAAACTGTGAATTATTTTATTACTCTAAACTCTAAGACCGTTTGACCTATGGAAATTAAATTTGGTGTGTTTTAAGACGTAGTTATTGCGCATTTTTTGATATACAAATAACAATTTTCTATTCATCATTGGCGCGCCTACGGGTAATGGTCTGAATTTTTTTAAAGAAAAAATAGTACGCTACTGAGATATTTTAAATTAAAAATTATTTTTGTATTCCACGTTTAATTTATGATAAAGAATCTTTCTTGTCTTTTTTTCATATGGTGCACTGTTTTTATGCAAAAAAATAAAACATCTTCGCGTGTATTTTTCATTTCGTAATAAATTATCAAGAACTCTCCAATATAATAATACCGAATTAGAACAATAACAGAAAATATTTCTAAAAATATTTTAACTATGTACAAGGCTACAACAAATGTTCAAAATTACCTCATTTAAAGGTGGCAGAGTAATTTTATATTCACCATTGGCGCGCGTACGGGTAATGGCCTGAATTTTTTAAAGAAAAAAATAGTACGCCACTGAAATATGTCAAATTAAAAATCATTTTTGAATTATTCTTTCAATTTACAATAAAAAATGGTTCTTGTCTTTTTTTATGAGGCGCCGTTTTTATGCAAAAAAATAAAACATCTTAACGTTTACAAAGTATGTATTTGAAATAAGTTCATATGCATATCTACCTCGAATAATTTGTCAGGGTTAAGTTGTTTTATTTTTTTGTATAAAAACGGCGCCGCATATAAAAAAAGACAATAATGATTTTTTGTCGTAAATTGAACGAAGACTTTAAAAATGATTTTTAATTGGACGTAACTCAGTGGCGTACTATTTTTTTTCTTTAAAAAATTCAGACCATTACCTGTACGGGCGCCAATGGTGAATATAAAATTATTCTGTCACCCTTAAAGGAGGTAATTTTGAACATTTGTTGTAGCTGTTATTGTTCTACTTTGGTAATATTATATTGGAGAGTTCTTGATAATGTATTAAGAAATGAAAAATACGCGCGAATATGTTTTATTTTTTCGCATAAAAATGGTGCACCATATGAAAAAATATAATAATACAGGTTCTTTTTCATAAATTACACGCGGAATACAAAAATAATTTTTAATTTGAAATGACTCAGTGGCGTACCATTATTTCTTTAAAAAAATTCAGACCATTACCCGTTTGCGCGCCAATGATGAATACAAAATTGGTATTTGTTTGTCAAAAAATGCGCAATAACTACCTCTTAAAACCCACCAAATGCAATTTTCATATCTCAACCGGTCTTAGAGCAATAAAAAAAATTGGCAGTTTGAAATAAAAATTTCAACACCCAGTATCTCGGAAACGAAGCATTTGCGGATATACGTTTATCGAGCAAACTGTCATTATTTTTCCATGTAGTATTAAAGTTTTTCATACTTATTTACTAACACCCTGTATATAGGACACAATATAGATTAACTATTTTATATTATTATTAACTGTAATTTTATAATTGTAATTTTATAATTGTATTCGCCGTGTGCAAGTACTTGGAGGGGATACGAGAAACGATTGTGCGCGAATAGCGGAGAAATCTTGCAACTTTCTTAAATATTTCATTGTCAATTGAAATTGTCAAATTGACGTATATTTCATATCTACTGTCAATGAAGAAGAAAAATTATATGCTGCTCCACAATATTGATATGATATGCAATTCTTATAAAAAAGTAATTTTAAT
The DNA here is from genome assembly GCF_917563875.1 of Diabrotica virgifera virgifera. NCBI lineage: Eukaryota > Metazoa > Arthropoda > Insecta > Coleoptera > Chrysomelidae > Diabrotica > Diabrotica virgifera. The sequence goes on along the minus strand of NC_065443.1, from coordinate 142,476,248 downwards.
TAATTGTATTTTGCTTGTAGTAGTGCATTTTAATAATTAATTTTATTTACTACATTACAATTGTTTACCTTTTAATAACATAACCTTAATATTACTTTTTCTTCTTATAATTTTTTTTGGCTATGTCCTTGACAATTGTCCAGTAACCAGGACCAATATGATTGGCCAATATAATTAAAAGTGCGAAAAATGTTGTCGAGCTATGAAACCAGGTGTCGTTTTTCCGAACTTGCACGGTCACAATATTGTTGTTTCAATCCCTATGTCATGAAAGAATTTTGTAATCGATTTTAAACTCATATAAATCAAAGAAAATATTTAAAATGGTAAAAAATTAATGAACCATGTTTCTAAAGAATAATTAACTTATAAAATATGAATTTTTAGTATATTAACTTTTAATTAAAATGGGATCTAAATGTTATTGCAGTAGTAATATTTTTAAAATAGTTTATAATTTAAAAATACTCGATATATCCATATAATAGCAGTTAAATATTGCATTGTTAACTAGTTTTGAGCTGTTCTGAAAATTTCAGGTGCCTAGGTAGCCTAGAAGTATGTTTAAAATGGATTGCAAAATTTGCCGGACATAGCGACAAAGACCAAGCCAAGTATATAAAAACGTTTTAAAATATGGTCGATCACACATGAAATTCGAACTGCTACGATATCGAAACTCATGGAATATTGTGGAATAAAAATTGTATTTGTATAAAAGACCTTCCAATCGATCACCTGTGATTCGTGTCCGAAATTTTGTAATAGCAAAACATAACCTGCCATAATTAACATATTTTCGTTGTCGAAATAAGAAACGAGGCTGTAAATTTGTCGGACAAGCGATCGACAATCTTTTGTAGTTAATTATAAGTATTTTCAATCGAAAATTAAGAGTTTTGTAATAACAAAACTGTACTGCGCTAGAGTGACATCTTGCGGGTATCCGACTCGACGATCGCTCCCTCTTTTTGTCCGACAAAAATAATTTATTTTATTTTAAGGTATAATCTTTTTATAAAAACTAAAAATTAAAGTTTTGCAATAACAAAACATAACCGAGCTAGAGCTACAGGTTTAGGTGTAATGCGTCCAACATGCACTCTGAAAATTTTTAGAAAGTTGTAGACTCGCTCAAACGAAGCAGTTAAAATAATTTTAAAGGCTTTTGTAATCATTTTCAAAAAAGGAGGGCGTACTGGGGACTAATATATTAGTTTCTTTGAATTTTTGACATAGTATCAATCTTTTATGTTTAATGTTGTATAAATGAATGTTTTTTGTATATTAAAAAAATAAAGAATCTGACAAAAAATGCATTTTTTTATTTATTTAGCACATGACAGCTAATTTATTCAGTAGATAACACTTCAATTAAATAATAATTGCTACCTATATACATTTAAATTTACTACCTACATCTAAAATTATATACAGGAAACTGTCCACAGTAACAGTATACCGAGTGGTGAATCGTCAAACGGGACATAGAAAACTCAATGGGAAATTCTAAATTGTTGAATTCCTGCTTCCCTCATTATTTTACACCAAAATTCATGAGAAACTATTTGTACAGAACTCAAATCTTTATTAAACACAAATGTAAAGAAGGTAAATACGTGACCGTGTCCTTTATTTGCTTTCTTCTATATTCGTCGTCTCTGTGCTTATACCAGTTCAATTAAGTCGGCATCATATGGAAAACTTTTTTATTCTTAGTTTTATGGACAAAGGTTATTCTTTATAAAAAGTTGTGTATGGTCTAAAACTTAAAATACAACAATCAGATATCAAATTTTATGACTATTATACGAGGTATGTGAAAAAAGATGAATTTCGATCAAGAGTACAGTACTTTTAGAGTTCAGAATATTTCAATTAGAACGATGTAATTACAGTGGAACCTCGATAACTCGGATAGGGACCGCGGCCGATCCGGGTTACCGAAAATCCGGGTTAGCCGGAGAATATGGTAAAAATGAATAAAATACGGTATACGGTGAACAGTATAGACTAAGACCATTGTTTAAAAAAATAATTGTTTAAATAGTCTTTTATTTTTTTTTAACAATGCTAAGACAGTTTGAAATAAATAAAGGAATACAGGTGCCTGTTGTTTCCGATAATCCGAGACAATGAACGTCGCTCTGCCGCCGCGCGCCGTGTGCCATGAGTCATTTTTACTATCGTATAGTTCAAATTACACAAATACACATTATCTCTCAAATATTATATTACATACATTTTTATTGTTGAAATGTTTGTCTGATGAAAATCGGTCCGGGTTAGCCAGACTTCCGGGTTATCGGGAGCCGACTTATCGGGGTTCCACTGTACATATTGGAACATAGATTTTAATTCTAAACAAGTTTTTATAACAACTTTCAATATTGTGAAAAAAAAGGTACTTTTATTTACTTTTGATCGAAATTCATATATTTTGACAAACCATGTATAAAATTGATAAAACTGGAAAAAAGATGGTTGTATTTTAGGTTTTAGATCATGCAGAACATTTTATAAAGAATAACTTTTTTCGTAAAATTAATAATAAAAGAGTTATCATAATTGAAACAACTGAAAATAATGTTGGTTATTCGTAATTTAAGAAAAATTCTAAAAAAAATTTTTCAATTAGAATGATGAAATTGCATATTAGAATATGGTTCTTAATTCCAAACAACTTTTCATATTAACAATTTTCAATATTGTGAAAAATAGAGCTACTTTACTCTTGAGCGAAATTCATATTTTTTGACATACCTCGTATAATATTAATAAAATTTGATATCTGATGGTTGTATTGTAAGTTTTAGACCATGCACAACTTTTTATAAAAAATAACTTTTTCATAAAACGAAGAATAAAAAAGTTTCCCATATGATGCCGACTTAATTGGACACACTGTACATTGTAATAGCCAGAGATACGGTATGCAGCCAGAAAGCAGTTTCTTAACGAAAAGTCTTAGGTTTAAAATATTGTTTATTATTTTTATTTCAGTTATTTTCATTGTTTAATTGTAGTAAACTTGGTATCTAGGGCTTTTCGTCTTCCTCGTTTTACGAGAGATGTCGCTGTTTTGCGTCTCAAATGTGGAATTATTGCATCGCGGTGATTTCCCTTAAATACGGCAGGCTTGTTAATGTTTGATTCAGAGTTGTGACTGCATGGCTCCACCGAGGATGCCTGAGAGGCAGCAATAGCTATCAGGAGATGGTGGTCCAACTCTGAATCACATAAAAACAAAAACTTCCTTTTACAAATGTTAGATTTGTTCTACGTATTAAACACATTCCAAAATTTCGCAAAAATATAAAAATTACAAATTACAAACAAAAATGAACTTTCTACTGAAATGCAGCGTACCTTTTATAAGATATTTCTTTTTGAATTTACAAGAGTAGTCCACAGGTTGACCCAACACGTTAATCGCCAGTTAACTAAAAAAAAATAATCCCCCAGGCCACCTCGCGATTTTTTAAATCCACACCAATATTTAGTTGTCTAAATATATTTCAGAGAAGTTGCAGTATTAAGTGCGTTCGCGGGTACAGTTGACAAATTGTCGCTGACAATTTCTAACCTCACTTAATATAAATAATACCGTTAATAGATAAATATACAAGGTATATTTACATTTAATTAATATTAATAACTAATTATTAAATTATACTGGGTAAATATACCTTGTATATTTATCTATTAACGATAATATTTATATTATTTTAAAGTGCGCATGCGTTTTCTGACAATTTATCCAATTTTCTGACAAAATCAGGTACCCTCGAACGCAACTAATATTTTACCAATAAAACATTGTTTACTGTTTTTTGTTGCGGCACAGCTTAAGTGCAACAGAACCTAAAGAAATATTTTTCTTGACTTGCCATGCGGCAAGTGCCGCACTTTTCTGTTACAACCTGTCTATTCGTGGATTTCCATGTTACATTTTACACTGTTTGATCATTTGTAATCGTATTTTCGGCGTGTGTAGTTGTCATAGTGCTATAGAGAGTTGAAAAATAAGTTATGAGGAAGAACAACGTTTTTTCATTTCATGGCAATATGGCAATTTATGGGGCGAAAACTCGAAGATGATTATATATAGAATGTGTTTGGTTTTTTCTAATACACAAACATTCAAATCATATACAATTTTCTTACGATATAGGAAAAAAAGAAACATATCCGCATGTATACTGAGTTTTTGTAACCGAAACTTGAAATTCTGGGGAAGTGAGCGACTTATGTCTGCCAGGCCACATATTTATTACTCCAATATAAATGTATAGCAACCGCGGTATGATAAAAATCACACGAAACAAAATACATTGGAACGACATGCGGCATAACTGCTGTGAATTTTCTAGTGCAGCACACTGTGAATGCCGCGTGGCGATTAACGTGTTAACTGGTGATTAACGTGTTAACTACAGTGCGATCGATCCCTTTTGCTCGGGTCACCTTCGTGGGTTCTGGATTTCGGAAGCTAAGTTCCTTATGTCTGCGAAGAAACGAATACAACCAAAACTTTCCAGCCATTCTTTTTTCTGTGTTAAATTTATGTTTAATATTGTTTCTCTCAGCTAACTCAAACGCCAGCATTCGTATGTCAGTTAGAGTTATGCCAAGTAACCTCTCTTTTAGAGTCAAAGCATGCTCAACAAGCTGTTTTTCTTGTTCAGCATTGAACACTGTCTCATATCTTCCCAACTTTTTCACTGCTGCCGCTTCAGGTGCCAATGCATTTGTATGAGCTTTTTTGACTTTCCTTTCTAGCGTAGATTTTGGAACTCCGTAGGAGTTGGCTGCTCTCTTGAAACCCATAGTTCCATCTAGTACTTTGCGAACAGCCTCGGCCATACTTGTCTCACTCCAGCTGTTTCTGGTTGAAGTTCTTTGATACTTGGGTCGAATGTTGTTTTCTGCAAAAAGCAGAACGATACCATTAGTAATCATAAGTTGATGTACAATACAAAATTTGTTAGTTGAAAACAATCAAGCATAAAGAACTTGTTTTTTTAGAAATATGCATTACTATTTAATAATTTTGTTGAGCAACTATTTTTAAAAGTTGGTTTTAGAAGTTTTTTACAAATAAAAAGCTTGATTCAAAACATATTATTAATGGAAATATAACATACCTAAATAAGGTGTGCAAACGCCCAACATTAATATACTTATCGCTATTTATAGAATTAATAGGTCAACAAATAAATAGGTGGATAAAACAGGACCTAAAGGAACTGTATCCCGTTTTATCTAACTTATGTGTCCCTTTCTGTGCAACTCGGGCACTTTGTGCAAAACAAAAATGACTGCTGTTCAAACGTGAAAGTAAAATTAGATAGACTACACATTACAATATTCGTTAATAAATTCTTAATTAAATGTAATACTCACCGGAATTATATTTTGATATATGCATTATGTAGGCAGTATAATGAAGAAAACAACGCACTTAAATGTATAAAGCAGCAAAAAAACAGAATCAAACAATTCTAAACACAGCAACTTTTCATAAACTAGTAGCCGCGTGGTAAAACAACTGAGAACAAATTTCTGTCATTTTCCGATTGATAGCAGCACTATTTGGGTCTTTAGACTAGGTATCCCGTTTTATCCAACTATCCCGTTTAATTCAACTCCCCTAGTGTTGTTTTGCATTCAGTATACAAACATTTTGTTCAACATGATGTTATAAAAATATATGGGTTCCTATAAGGTGAAATGTAAATAAAAATGGTCAACATTAATTTTAGCACATAGGATATGTCCTGCTTTAAGGATATATACCTAAGTAAAAATAAATATTTTTATAATTATGTATTTTTTATGGGAAATAAGCCACAATTTTACTAAAAAATGAATTTATTAACGTTTCGAAGGCTTATTTCCCATAAAAAATACGTAATTATAAAAATAAATATCTTTTCCAGGCCACTAATCACATATTTAATTGTTCCTTTCAAACTGGGGTTGTTCAAGATTACTGGAAAGTTTTCTTAAGTCTATAAAAGATGGGGAAAATATCTTGTTAATAATAATTATCATCCTATTAGCGTCCTTGATGTGATACCCAAAGTGTTTGAGAGTCTGGTTTGTGACTTTTAAACTCCTTTACTTGAGCCTAAACTTATCAATCAACAATTTGAGTTTACACCCCATAGATCTACCGAGCTGAACCTATTATGTAGATTTTTTTGTTTGACTCCCTGGAGAAAGGGTATCAAGTTGATACAATTTACACTGATTTCTCCAAGGCGTTCAACAGGGTGTCTCATGGTATGTTAGTCCATAAGCTCAGAATGATTGGTGTTGATTAATCAATGATTTCTGGGTTTAGCAGCTACTTGTCTAATCGTAGACAGATAGTAAAAATTGGTAATTTTCTTTCCAAGACAATTCTTGTTCATTCCAAAACAATTCTTGTTCCTTCAGGAGTTCCTCAAGGCTTACATCTTGGGTCTCTTCTGTTTAACATTTTTATAAACGATATTCACGAATGTTTTTCCTCTTCCCTTTTTTGCTGTTTGCTGATGATTTAAAGTTGAGCTGTCTGATTAAATCTCCCAATGACTGTGATAAACTCCAATATGAGCTAATCAACTTGTTGGATTGGTGTACAAGAAATGGGATGAGTCTAAATCCATCTACTTGTACAACTATTATGTTTTTTCGGCCCAGATCAAAAATCAAATTTGAATACAAGATTGGCCAGCACTGTCTTGATAATGTACCTTTCATCAAGGATCTAAGTGTCACTTTGGATGCAACTCTACAACTTTCCGACCTCTTAAATAATGTAGTTAACAAAGTATTTCACATGCTTGGCTTTATCAAAAGAAGCATACAGGATTTCACTGGGATTACTGCCTGAAAAACTTTGTATTGCTCTCTTGTCCGTCCCTATCTTGAGTATATGCCCTGTGTATGGTCACCTTCTTATGGTGTGCATATTGAGACCTTGAAAACAGATTGCTTTCAAATTAAACATTTTGGACAACTACGATGATGCAGATTTTCTTGCTATATTAAATATGCCACCCATTTCTATGCATCATAAGAAGAGAGATCTTATTACTTTTTACAATATTCTGCATGATAGAGCTGCTGCTTCTTCTTTGCTCAAAAAAATTATTATAAATGTTCCATCTAGACCTACCAGATGCACAGCTAGTTTTCATTACCCTATACATCGCACTAACTATGGATTTAACAACTTCATATCAAGAACTGCCAGACTAGCCAATCAATATGATAACATAGATTTCTTTGCAACCTTAGACTCATTCCTGCGTCAGTTTTTGTGTACTCTTGGCTTGAGTAATTACTATGGGCCATTCAACGAATATACAACTCTCTTGGATTATCTCGACAACGAATATTTTACTGTACAACATAAGAAGTACGAAAGTAAATGTTATGGCTCTAATAATTATTCCAGTAAACAACAATGTAATTTTTACTTTACTTTTGTTCTTCATATTTTGCACAGTAAAATATTCGTTGTCGAGATAATCCTATTCCGGTTGGTGTATGGCGGAATTTAATTAAAACGACAAAGAAATTATGTGTACAACGAACGGTAATCTGTTTATTTATTTTGTGTGAACAAGCGGTGTGTTGTTGACCTATATCGACAATCGAAAGGTGTGTGCTGTGCAGACGCTGGTAGTAGACTGACTGGGTCGAACGAAACCCCACTGTTATGTCAAATGATTTGCGGTTTCTTAGATAAACCAGAGAAAGCCATAAATTGAGAAACTTTATGGATTTCAAGAATTTTGACATAACGAGGCTGGGGACATCGTAATCAATTAAGAAGTGTTTCTTTGAAAGAAACATTAATCTTATACAATCTGTTTAACGTTTCGTTTAACATCTGCTCTGTATTTACATGTGAATTTATGTGACACATATTAGGTATTTCGTTTTGCGAAAAGTTATTAAAAATAAAAATTAAAATTAGCAGAAAATAGTAATTACAGCGTAATGCTATAATCCAAAAGAGTCGTATATTCGTTGAATGGCCCATAGGTTATTTTCTTAAACAATTCAACATCTCAGTGATTTTATAGTCAGATAACTTTTTGTATTGTAACCGTAGATATAGATACTGTTATGAATTTATAGTTTAACATTAATTTATAACTGGGCTTGCCCGTTGATAAATAAAATTTCTAATTACATATTTAATTACCAGAAAAAACTAGCCGCCGGACTATAGCTTAACACCTTGGCTGCGTTTAGAGATATTTATAAACTTACATTGAGCGCGTTACGAGGCATATATGTCCCGTATTTCCCCTTTGACACTGTGCGTTGACACAGCCAACTATTAATGATATACAAGGTCTGTTTGTGCCGTAACGCAGCCAAGGTGTTAAAGTTGAACTACCGAAACCTACAAATCATATCCCGTTTCACTATATTCCTTACAAACTATATTTTTTTATAGGGAGGATAGTGTACTGATATGTTAGTCCAGGAACCAAAGCTTTTCACCTCGCAATTTTTACAGAATGGATCAATTTGCTTAAAAATTTGAGAATAAGTAATGGATAGTCCATGGATCAAAATCTATATGATGCCGACAGGCACTTTTACCATGGGGGTGGTTGCCACCCCAACTCGGGGGTGGAAATTTTTTATTATATTTTGACCGCAAAAGTTAATAAATACATTCATTCTAAGCAAAAAACGTTCTATACATTTTTTTATGAAATTAATAGTTTTTGATTTATTCGCTATCGAAAGTGTTAGTTTTATATCTAAAAAATCAATGTTTTTCGATGGTATAGTCATTTACGATTCACTCAATTTTTGCCGTAGAACAAATTTTTGTCAAACCATGTTCTTGGGAATTAAATTAGCTACAATTTCATATTTAAACATTTTTTCGTATCTCTGATGCTAATCCTTCTATTCTGAAGAAAATGGCATTTTTTACCAAATTGCAAACATTCGTTATTCGCTTTAAACTTCAGTTTTTTAAAAACTAATCATTCTAAGCCTGTCAAACTTCTAGAATATATTAACAATATATAAATAAAGAAGAATAAATAAGGCCAATGACTAAGAACACCGCTAACTTACACTACTATGCTTCCAAATGGATTTCTCCTTTTTTTTTTTCAAAAAAATATATTGATTTTTTAACCGTAACTTTTTTATTTTTTATCTTAGAACGTTCCTTAAAAAAGAATTTTGTAGGTTTTTACAAGATCTATAAGGCAATTAATATTAAATCCTTGTAAAATTCTTAGTCACAAAAAGAGGTGGCATTGAAAGGGTTGGTAAAGGTGGTTTTTGCATGATATTACAAGTTTTAATTGTCAATAGATCACTCAATTTTTGCTGTAAAAAAATTTTTTGCAAACCAGGTTCTTGGGAATTAAATAAGCTACCATTTCATATTAAATATTTTTTCGTATCACTGATGCTAATCTTTCTATTCTGAAGAAAAGGGCATTTTTTACCAAACTACAAAAACTCGTTATTCGCTTTTGACTCCATTTTTTTTTAAACCAGTCATTCTAAGCCGATCAAACTTCTAGAACCTATTAACAATTAACAATAAATCAAGAAAAACAAATCAGGTCAATGACAAATTTTAATTAGGGTGGTGATTAGGGGGTTGTTTACGATCACTTTTTTGCTGAAAAAAATAGGGACTGGCATTCTTTTCATTATGTCACTTATTTTTTTTAGCTAGAGATTTTTTTATTTCTGGGGATACATATTTTTAAATACTTTCAAATTAGTTTCAACAAGTTATCCTCGAAAAATGCATAGTTTTCCCGTCCTTTGACTTTGAAACTACAATATTTAGCATTTGACGAAGAAGAGCCAACATATAATAAAGTATAGCTCGATTACTATTGGTCTTAAAGAAAATAAAAAAAAAGGGTTTTGTTTATTTTTTTTGAAAAGGTACATTTTTGTTAAGTAAAGTTTTTTTGATAGAACGAAAACTTTTTGAGTTATTAGCAGAAAACTGATTAAAAACATTGATTTTTCCGATATAAAACTAACACTTTCGATAGCGAATAAATCGAAAACTATTAATTTTATCAAAAAAATGTATAATACGTTTTTTACTTATACTGAATGTTTTTACCAACTCTTGCGGTCAAAATATAATAAAAATTTCCACCCCCGAGATGGGGTGGCAACCACCCTGGTAAAAGGCGCCATAGTAAAAGCGCCTTTTGGCATGATATAGATTTTGATCCTTGGACTATCCACTACTTATTCTCAAATTTTCAAGCAAATCGATCCATTCTGTAAAAATTGCGAGGTTTTGTCCTATCTTAAGCTTCATTACTTGGACTATGTACTCTCGATATCCTGATCATGCACAATGTGTGTTCACACTTATTTACAGCACATACTTGGGACATCCTGGAACTGATTTACAATATCTGAGATATCCATGCAATAAACACAATTATATGTAATAGCATAGAGAGATAGAAAAGAAAATAATAGGTCTGGATCCCGCGTATGAAAAAAAAGTTGATTAATAGCAAGCTGAAAATTTGGTAACAGCTTAAGGGTGTCTAGTGGGACAAACTTTGATATATGGGAACACTGGAACAGGGGCAGTTTTAATTGTGGAACAGGTTAAAAATTTGGAACGGTCAGACCACGAAAACGGCACATTTATTTTGTCCGACAGAACAGACTTAAACTCTCCGAACAGAGATTAAACTCTCGTGCAAAAATCAGACTGCTATTTCTCACCAAACGGGCGTATTAATGAGTGGAACATGTAGAATATGGCAAATGACAGGACAGGAATTATGACAGGTGATAAATAGCAGTCTGATTTTTGCATGAGAGTTTAACCTCTTTTCGGAGAGTTTAAGTCTGTTCTGTCGGACAAAATAAATGTGCCGTTTTCGTGGTCTGACCATTCCAAATTTTTAACCTGTTCCACAATTAAAACTGCCCCTGTTCCAGTGTTCCCATATATCAAAGTTTATCCGACTAGACACCCTTAAGCTATTAACAAATTTTCAGCTTGCTATTAATCAACTTTTTTTTCATACGCGGGATCCAGACCTATAAATGTCACATTAAAAATCCAAATTGTAACTATTCTCTAAGATACTCACAGATGACCAAAAAGGTGAGGACATAGTTATAATGGTACACATTAGCATCGCTAGGGGGACCAGGGGGCCCCCTTGAAATATTCTAATAGAAAAAATTGCAAATACAATAATGTAAACAAGAAACGATAACAAAGAACCAACGTGTGTAATAATTAATAATACACTAGAGACTAGATCATGAGTTGATTCCCAAAATCGGCACGTGGCAAAATCTGGCAATTTTCAACAATTTTGATATCTAATATAAAGAACAATAATATACGTACATAATCAAAGGGTGTGTCAGATCCTTTGGCTACTAATTTTGAATTTAAATTTTAACCGAAAAAGCCTGTTGTTGTTTCAAAAAGTTTATAATATTCACTTTTATTGTTGTTTGTCGGACCTTACAGGGTGCATGCTTGTTTATTTATTATTTCCTCAACTTATTTTTATTTTGGACGTGAGTATGTACAAGTAGCAGTGAAGTGAGGTTTGAAAATTGGATTTGATTTTTCCAAAATTTTTATTATCATATCTTTGCGCGTAAGTTTAATAGTTTATTTATCCAAAAACATATTAATAATTTTACTATATACAGAGCTAGTCAAAAGTCCGTTATCCCCCCCCTCGTATATTTTGAACGGTTATATTTATAACAGTGAAATTTGGAGGGAGGAAATAAACGAAAGTAGGTTTCTCAACTAATCATAACAGGTGACGTAATAGTGACACGTGACGTTACAACACCACTGTGACTGATAATTTTAAATGGGACCGTATGGTAAGTGAAAGGTACTGAAAATACCTATTCAATCATACTAATTTTATTTGAGTTAAAGCTCAGTTTGATGAATAATCAACTATTTTCAATGGGAAATAAGCCACAATTTTACCAAAAACATGATTTTATTAGCGTTTCGAAGCCCAAATCGGGTTTCGTTGTCAAAATACAAAATACTACTAAATTTTTAATAATTTATTAATATTAATAAACTATTCTAGAAGAATTTTTTTACTTAGCAACAACATTTTTGTTTATTTTAGTAGTATTTTGTATTTTGACAACGAAACCCGATATGGGCTTCGAAACGTTAATAAAATCATTTTTTTGGTAAAATTGTGGCTTATTTCCCATTGAAAATAGTTGATTATAAAAATGCCACAAGGAAATAGCTTCAGAACAACAGTTTGATGAAAAAATTAAATGAATACTAAAATTGTAGTTTCGCATTTAATTAATAAATAATCAAACGTCTGCCTCTGGTTAGTTGTCAAAAAGTTTTTCAATTATCTAATTATTGTTTTTAAGTCAACGGCAACTTTTTGACAAATAACCAGAGGCAGAGGTTTAAATATTTATTAATTAAATGCAAAACTACAATTTTAATATACCTATTCGCTCATACTAATTTTGTTTCGGTTTAAGCTGATTTTGATGGATAAATTAAAAATTCAAACGTCCGCCTATGGCTATTTGTCAAAAATGTTGACGTTTTTCAATGTTCTTGTTGTATTTACGTCAACTTTTTTGACGTAAAAGGACGTTGGAATTTTTATTATTTAAATGCCAAATTACAATTTTATATTTATTTTTTGGTTATCAAAATGAACTTAAATTCAGACAAAATTAATATGATTAAATAGGTATTTTCAATACCTTTCAAATGAGGCATCACTTGCCATAAGGTCACATTTAAAATTATCTGTCACAGTGGCGCTGTAACGTCATCTGTCACTATTATGTCACCTGTTATGACTAGTTGAGAAGCCAGCTTACGCCCGTTTATTTCCTCCCTTCAAATGTCACTTTTCAATACCTTTCAAGCGAGGTATCACTTGCCATAAGGTCACATTTAAAATTATCTGTCACAGTGGCGCTGTAACATCATATCTGTCACTATTACGTCACCTATTATGACTAGTTGAGAAGCCAACTTACGCCCGTTTATTTCCTCCCTCCAAATGTCACTGTTATAAGTATACGTTCAAAAGATACGAGGCGGAACAGACTATTGAATAGCACTGTATAATCTTCTAGTATTTCTTTTTTATTAAACACACTGAAAATTGATGTATCTAAGCAAAGTAAGGGACCTCTTAGAGCACAGAGCACAAAAGAGGCGAAAAATTTGAGTCAAAAATTAAAAAATAAATCTTTAAAGTTCTATGCTTCATGCTGTTATTTTGAATTTTTGTTATTTATTGGTTATTTAGCAAAATCGGTACCAACGAAAGGTGCAATAAAAGCGTGAGCCAACTATGTAGACACATTGGTAATAAATTCCAAGACTAGAGGATTAAGATGGTCAAATTTATATAAACAAAACACTGCGACACGGTGTACCAGGTACCGGGAATTTTTATGACTTCCTAAACGAACTATATTTTGGTGTAATTTTTACTGTTTTCTTTGAGTGTTTGATACTGTAACAGAATTTCTGAACAAATGGTGCTCACCAGAAAGTATGGCGCTTGCCAATTCAGTAGACTATTTTTTTCAGTTAGATTTTGAGGGTTCAGAGAAATTCATTGAACAATAACGCAAAATTTTAAATATCAACACTTTTGCCTTAAGAGCAGAAATTACCGTTTTAAAAAATTGTATTTTACAATCTAAAGAAACTGTTTGTCATGAATATACAGTGCATTCATAAAGTGTGGAAACAGTCTATTATCTCATGACTTAATTATTTTCAGTGTAAGAGCTCTAACAGGTCGATTTTTATTTTTAAATTTTGATTTTTTGCGGCCAAAGGAGGCAGTGCAATCATCATAAAGAATAATATATGTCATCATGAAGAGTTGGAATATAAAACTGAACATATTCAAGCCACTACAGTACACATAAAAACTAAAACTTTTAAAATAAATATAAGTTCAATATACTGCCCACCTAAACATTCCATTAAAAAAGAGCAGTATAATGAATTCTTGAAAAGCTTAGGGGAAAGGTTCATTATTGGAGGTGACTTCAATGCAAAGAACACACACTGGGGCTCTAGAATCACTACTATTAAGGGAAAGGAGCTTTTGTTAGCCATTAAAGAACAGAGGTGTGAAGCACTATCAACTGGTAGACCAACCTACTGGCCTACGGATAGAAACAAGACCCCTGATTTAATAGACTTCTTTATTATTAAGAATATTTCAACTAATTTCATAGACATTGATGACTGTTGGGACTTAAATTCTGATCATTCCCCTATAGTACTGTTACGCGATTGACTCTACTATTTTATTTATTTATATCTTTAGGCACTAGTTTAATTTAAATAAAGGAAGACTTACTTATATTATTTTATTTACATCACTTATTTATTTTAATAATTACAAATAACACCAACTAACACATCTAATTTATTTACAACTCAAATTTATGATTTAATTAACTAAACATAATAACTTCGATAACTAATATATACATTTCATTAAATCCGATTCGAATACAATTATATCACGCGTCGCGGCTCGTTCATTGACTGACTGGCCTGTGCTCGAATTCCTGTTCTTAAATACTCTGACAGCGGTCGCCTCGAATCGCCGTGGAAGGTCTGGCCTTTACTCGTAACCCCGAGAAGATTCAAGAATAACTAGGCCGGGTTGTGAGGCGTCACATTGCCCCCTCCTTAAAAGGTGGTTCCTCCTGGAACCTTGTCGGGACTGGAACTGGATGCTGGTATCTGCAACTGGACCCTCTTTTACAATTCCCAGTTGTATAAAAATGACAGGGGACGGTCTTCTCTCCGCACCAGTAACTATGCGGATTGCAACAGACTAACACCTGGACCTCGGTGTCTTTAAAAATTTCTTCTACCATATTTCGGATAACTCTCCAGTCTAATTGGCGGCATTCTAACTTTGGCATGGCAAACTTTTGCACGTCGGACTCCAACACGTGCTCTCTCAATTGAATTAATGCATCCCATACATCTTGGTAGGTAGGTTGGTCATGGACAGTGTCTTTTGTTACCAGATAGAACAGGTAACGTGATGCATCTTGGAGTTTCAATGCTTTGCCAGGAGCTGGCAGTTGGCATTGAAGTTCTGCAACTCGACCAAACTTCATTCGGAAGACGGATGCCAACCCTCGTGCGTCTTTGATACTGGCCGGGATGGTATGGGCCAGCGAATAGTCATCGGGAAGTGCGAGAAGATCTCGCTTTTCTTCAGTGGTAACACCATGTCTTGCTTTACCGGTACCTCCGTAGGCACCCATGAACTCTTCAAACGTGAGGTCAGGGTCAGGTATTTCTCGAACTTGGTTGACTTCTACTTCTTCATCTACGTCGTGGTCTCCCTCGTATGGCGCCAACCGGTTATGGTGGACTCTCCGTAGGCACCCATGAACTCTTCAAACGTGAGGTCAGGTATTTCTCGAACTTGGTTGACTTCTACTTCTTCATCTACGTCGTGGTCTCCCTCGTATGGCGCCAACCGGTTATGGTGGACTATCATCGGCTTTCCCCTAGGAATCTTGCTTATTCGGTAGATAACGTCATTGATCTTCTTGACAATGAGGTACGGACCTTCCCAAAATTGCTGCAACTTGGGAGAACAATCTGTTCGCTTCTTTGGATTATAAAGCCAGACTTTGTCGTTCTCCTTGAAACATCCCTTCTCGGCTTGGGTATCGTATCGTTTCTTCATTCGGTCGCTAGCGATCTGAAGATTAGAACGGACCAACTCATGTATATCGTCCATTCTTCTTCGTAATTCATTCACGTAATCCTCACCAGCAACATCCAAACTCGACATCCAAACTCTAGATCACAGGGTAGACGCATCTCACGTCCAAATAGGACTTTTGCTGGTGTTTGGCCAGTTGATTCGTTAACAGCAGATCTATAGGCCATTGCGAAGAACGGAAGGTACTGGTCCCAGTCTCGTTGATGATTGGACACCATCTTTGTCAAATACTTGCCGACTGTCCTATTCATACGCTCCACCATTCCATCCGATTGCGGGTGATAGGCCGTGGTTCTTGTCTTCTTCATGCCTAGTTTATCACAGATTCCTTGAAATAGATCGCTCTCAAAGTTCCTTCCTTGGTCACTATGGATCTCCACAGGTACTCCAAATCGGCTGATGCAGTCTTTGATTAACACATCTGCAATAGTGGCGGCCTTCTGGTCTGGAATTGCGTAGATCTCCACCCACTTCGTGAAGTAATCCATTACCACCAACATGTATTTGCATCCATTGTCACTTTCTGGAAATGGCCCGGCAATATCCAAAGCTGTTCTTTCAAACGGACTTCCAACATTGTACTGTCTCATAGGAGCCTTTCTTTTCCGGTAGGGTCCGTTACTTGTAGCACAGGTAGTACATTTCTTACACCAGTCCTTCACATCGTCGGAACTATTCATCCAATAAAACCGTTCCCGAATTCTCTGAAGGGTCTTCTTTACACCAAAATGCCCTCCTGATGGACTGTCGTGTAACTGACGAAGTACTTCGGCTACTCTGCTCTTTGGAATCATCAACTGTGTTTTCCTCACTGAACCATCATCATTTTCTATTACTCGTTTAAGCAAGCTGTCTTCCAAGATAAATGAGTCCCACTGGGCCCAATACGTCTTAACTACTGAGCCTAGGCTTGATATTTCTTGCCAAGATGGTCGACGATTTTCTTCTTTCCATTGTCGAATCTTCTGTAAAACTGGATCTTTTTCTTGCTCTTCCTTGATTTTTAAACTGTGACTGATAGACATGCTCTAAATGTTCGTGCCCGTATCGCATATTCAGTCTCTTCTTCAGCTGCTCGAAGTAATCTGTCTCCTCTACGGCTATGGTCTGGAGGACATCCAAAGCGTCGCCTCGAAGAGCAATAGTGAGGTTTACAGCTTTTTCTTTTTCGGACCATCCGTTCGCTCTGGCCGCAGATTCGAACTGTTTCATGTAGTTGTTCCATGATGACTTTCCGTCGAAATTTGGCACCTTAACACGAGCATGACCTACACTCCCTTCAACTATCGACCGTGGCTCCAATTTGTATTTGGTTTCATCATCTTTAATATCTGTTAAGATGGGTTCCACCACTTTGTCCACTTTTTCAGTTTCCTCCAGTTTCTTTTCTATTTCCTTGATCTTTTCTTCAAAAGTAGATTTTATGGACGATATCTTGTCGTCGAAATCCGAAGTGACCTTAGAGATGTTAGCAGAGATCTCGTTAGTCATTTTGCTTTCAAGGGATGAAATATCACCCGAAACTTTCTTCTCTAACGATGCAATGTCTGTCGAAACTTTCAAAACATCCGAGGAAACTTGGGAGATTTCACTAGAAACTTTGTTCTCTAACGATGTAATGTCTGTCGATACTTTGTTCTCTAACGATGTAATGTCTGTCGATACTTTGTTCTCTAACGATGTAATGTCTGTCGATACTTTGTTCTCTAACGATGTAATGTCTGTCGAAACCTTCGAAATCGACGAGATCACAGCAGCATGCTTGTCTTCAAACAAATAGGTTTCTGGATCTTGGCCCTCTTCTTGAAGAGTGTTTTTTAGACGTTCGACTAGATCAGAACTAAAGAAGACTAGATCAGAACGACTAGATCAGAAGAACTAAATATAAGATATAAAAAAATGTATTGGCTAATTGGAAGAAACTCCACACTGTCGATGCATAATAAGTTACTAATTTACAAACAAATATTGAGACCTGTATGGACTTATGGATGCCCACTATGGGGGTGTACTAGACCAAGTAATATAACAGTAATACAAAGATTCCAGAACAAAATACTAAGAAATATTGTAGATGCTCCTTGGTATGTTACAAACAGTGATCTCCATAAGGACCTAGGAATGGAAACTGTGGATATAATCATCAAGAAGATGGCAGGAAGTCACGAGCAACGACTTCACATGCACGAGAATATTGAGGCAATCCAGCTCCTCGATACTACTGGGCAAGTTAGAAGACTGAAGAGGACAAAACCTTATGAACTAGTTTAAGTGATAGGTGATAGTGAAAAGCAGAGCATAGTGCTTTTGCGCGTTAGTGTGTATGCTAGAATAGTGCACTATCTTGTTAGGTTAGATAAGAGACGCTATGGGGCAAGCTCTTAATTTTAAGGAACAGTAATAATTTAGGTTAGATTAAAATTGCTCATTGGTCAAATATGACCAGATTGTAATTGTAATAATCATCATCGTAGTGATGATTATGGGAAAAAAAATTTTTGATTTTTTGACGTATATCCCATAATAGTGACGTCATCGATTTGGGCGTGTTGACGTCATCAATGATTTTTTTAAATGGGAATAAGGGTCGTGTGGTAGCTCATTTGAAAAGTGATTTAATTATCTATTCAGTAATATAAACACTAACATCATTACTTATACAGGGTGGCAAAAAAAATAATTTTTGAATTAAATTAATTGACGCAAAAAGAACAATGTATGTAATCTATTTAAATCAAAATACATTTTACTGGTGCCAGTAAATATAAATAAATGTTTATTCCATAAATAAACATTGCTTTTCGTTTAAATTAAATGTCAAACAGCCACCCAACTGCCTCTTAGCAGTTTGAACATTTAATTTAAGCGAAAAGCAATGTTTATTTGTGAAATAAACATTTTTTTTCTTTTCTGATAGCAGTAAAAGGTATTTTGAGTTAAATAAATTACATATATTCTTCTTTTTGCTGCAATTAATTTAATTTAAAAAATATTTTTTTGGTCACCCTGTATAAATAATGATGTTAAGGTTTATATTACTGAATAGAGAATTAAATAACCTTTGAAATGAGCTGCAACGCGACCCCTATTCCCATTTAAAAAAATCATCGATGACGTCATCACGCCCAAATCGGTGACGTCACTATTATGGGATATACGTCAAAAAATCATAATTTAAAAATAAAAGTCGACCTGTCAGAGCTTTAACTCTGAAAATAATTAAGTCATGAGATAAAAGACTGTTTCCACACTTTATGAATGCACTGTATATAAAAGACTTAATTGACACAGAAGAAACATATCCCAACATCTACCAACTTTTTAAAGTAGGGATGATTTTGCCTATTTCAAGCACAACATGCGAGGTCTTTTTCTGCCATGGGGAGGATTTTTAACTAGTTGAGAACGACAATGACTCAAGATATTCATTCAGATTTAGCTTTGTTGTATAAATATAGAAAGATGTAGATATAGACTTGAAGAGTGTCGTAAATTCTTTTAGTGAGCAGAGTAGGAAGTGTCTCTTATATAGTCAGCGTGACAATCAGTGGGAAAATTTACATGGAGTATAACAAGATTCAGTTTGGCAACATTGTGTGATTGTTGATATTAACATATCCCTTCTAAGATAAACAGAACTGTAATTTAGTCCAGACAAATTAATATATTTTTTGTCAACAAAAATGAAATGTTTCAACCAAATAATGTTTCAAATATGATGTGCAACAAATATGATTTTGAATTCGGTTCTGCTAAAAGAAGAGATTTCTTTTTTGTCATTAAAGTAGAAAAAAAAAAACGTTAAATTTATCCTTTATTATCATTCTCGTCCATTTATCGTCTAATTATTTTCGCTGTACTAATATCCGTCGACAAATTCAGAATGATTAATGCCATGTTAAAACATCTTATCGTTGGTGGTGGAATGTCTTAGGCATATCGAATGTCATTGATAAAATGCCCACCGATTTCCACTTCGACTATGAGTAATATTTTGTTTGTCTAAATATTTATGGCAGTGTATATACAGTGCGCTGGAATAAGTGGAACCCCTCATATTAACTTATTTATTTTTAGCACATAAGCAAAACGCTCAGATAGGTCGATTTTAAAAAATAATGATAGTATATTATAGCATAAATGTTTTGAACTTTATGAAATCCCTCTTCAGATGACAGTCGTAACATTGATTTTTTTGAATGGGAAAGTAGGTAAGAGTTGGACAAAACTGGGTAAGTTGATAAAACCAGGTACCTATTAATTCTTCTAACTTTCTGCTGCTATCTATCAGACAATGTTAAAATAGTGTCCCTAAACCGCCAACAGTCGCGTGTATTCATTTTTACTTCATTTGAGTAATCTGTGCTGGAGCAGTAAGACTTCACCTGTTTTTTGATGCAGCAAACTCAATTTTTAAGGTAAGTTTATATTTTTTTTTTCCTCTACTGAATAACTAATGACCATTTCAAAATTTAATACATGTAACCTAGTATATTACCATTTAATTTGGCCAAGAATTTTGAATATTATTTCATAACTTAAAAATTTAAATATTATTCAATGCCTTGTTTACGAGTTTGACAAAACCGTGCACTCTGAAAATCGATAAAACCAGGTTACCATTTTATCAGACCTGTTGTTACTTCCAGTTTTTATACAGTGGTTTTTTTGCTTTTAGTTAACTGCAACATTATAAATGAAAAACTACTCGTCAGTCATGGGATCAAAAAGCATGCAAAATGCAATATTTGAAGTGCTAGAACATAGGATGGTATACAAAAAAGCTTCTTAAAGTTTTAATGTTCCGCAATTCACCTAACCGCGAATACACTAGAACATTGTGTGAAAAAAGTAAGAAATGGTAACTCTGGTCAAGAAACTGGTAAGAAAGCTAGTAGAAAAAATTTTAAAAAAAATCTACATTGTTAAAAAAAATTAACACTAAATGGACTAGACTAGACAAAAAAGGAAAAAACGTGGTAAAAAAGGTTGCACCAAAAACAAAATTGGTTCCGAAATTACTGATTGCAGATTCTGAGAGTTTGGAGGAAGAAGATAATAATGACGATGTGTGTCTACATTACAATAAAATATTATCAAATTCTAAGGCGCAGGAAGGCTGGATAAAATGTGTGTTGCACCAAATGGGCTCATGAAGCCTGTAGTGCCTATGATGATATAGATGAAGTTTTTATTTGTGACTTCTGTTTATAGATTTTTGTTTACATACTTTCAATAAATATTTTATTTTCTGCCCATTAGTCTTTTTACATGGTAATTAAGTTACTACCCGGTTTTATCATACCCGTTGGACAAAACCGGGTATTTTGCAATATTTTCAAAAAAAATTAAAATTGAACAATATTTATAAAAATTGACACTGGCTTATCAAACTTAAGTCATTTGAGAATATTTTAATAAGCAGCAAACGTTTGCTATTCTAACATAGCATAAGATATAGACAGTTTTTGGACTGGTACCAGGTTTTGTCCAACTCTCCCCTACATCATGTGATACCTCATTTAAAAGCTCTTGAAATACTGACTACAAAAATGTATAATACTTGCACAAAATTTCGGTCCAATGCTTTTTAAATGGATTCATTTTTTTAATCCTGAGAAAACTAATAAGAATTTTTAAAAAATTTAATACAGGTATAACGCATTTTTTCTATTGATTTTTTTCATTGCACAGCAAATAAAAAAAATTAATTTTTTATCCACCATACAATGGGGGCCAGGCCCTCCTGAAAACTGAGGCTAGCTACGCCAGTGATGGTACATAATTACAAATGTACATGTAAAACTGAAGACTCATGTGTAATAATCAATGAAAAAAATAAGGTCTTTAAAACCCTTGTTCATTGACAGCATGACTTACTAATAGATTTAAGTTATTATATCATAGTTTGTATGTACAGTAATACCTCGACTTACGCAAACCCAGAGTTACGTGATTTTCAAATCTTGTAGATTTGTTATTTGACATGCGATTTTAAAATCTTGTCGATTCATTATTTAAGCGCCACACAATCGTTTAGTTATCGACGAGATAGAATTAACACCCACACATTATTGCTCATCCAATGTATTATACATGTTTGGACTTTTCACACAGAATCAGCGATTTTATTTTATATTAGGTATTTCTTATATAAAGTTTTGTCTAATGGAGTGGGTGTTTGTTACTTTTATAAAGGGATTTTTTGTTTTATATCTAAGAAGACTTGAAAGAGTAATAATGTCATGCAAACATACATATATATGAAATTATACCCCGACTTACGCGATTATCGCTCGGTCCCACCTATCGCGTAAGTTCGGGGTATTACTCTACTTATGTTATTCTCACCGGAGTTATCTTCATCTAGTTCACTTTTTAATTCTTCAAGATCCATGGAAGTGGATAGCTGACTCTCTAGATGCCCTTGGTCACATTCTACCAACTCTTCCTTAATTTTTACTTTTACTTCCGGACCTAATAAATACCACCCATTATAAATAATATCATACTGTTTAGAACTAATTGTTGTTACCTATCTTATCTGAGTATTCTTCCTCTAGTTCATTTTTCAAATCTCTCTGATCTATTGATGTGCATATCTGGCTTTCTGTATATTCAACAAATTCTTTTTTAATTTCAATTTTAAAATCCATAGCTAAGATATAAATTAAATAAAATAATTATTCCCAAATCCCAACAAAGAATGATTTATGTAAAATGTAAATTCACAGTAAATTATTATTTATTATTTATTTACTTTTTACTTGACAACGCCGACGTCAACCGTCAACACGTCAAATGTCAACTAACCTAATCCATATCATATGGCATTTCAACACTGTGACGTTTGGGTGGCAAACTGTCAATCAGTGTTTGTTTATACAGGGTGAGTCATGAGGAACTGTACATACTCCATACCCCTACCTCGTATGGAGGCCTCCATGGGAAATTACAAATAACCATTAAAAAGTGTCTGCTCCCATTGTTTAATAATATACAGGGAGAGTTGTTAATTTTTACAGAAATTTGTATTCGTCATAATTTTTCAACGGTAAGCGCTTGTTCACAATGGACGTAACCATAAGATGAACGTAAGCCGTTATCATTTCGCAAACCGTAATTTGTACATAATTTTATGCAGCGTTCACAATAGACTTAAATTTTACGTAAAGACAGGATGTCTTTACGTAAAATTTAAGTCTTTGTGAACGCTGCATTAAATTATGTACAAATTACGGTTTACGAAATGATAACGGCTTACGTTCATCTTATGGTTACGTCCATTGTGAACAAGCGCTAAGATCGACGTGTGTCTTATTTTGGTCAATCGTTACACTTACTACCATCGAATCAATTAGGGATTCCAATGAACTGTCAGTGGTGGTCGGTGGATGGCTAAACTGACATGGCCATAGACACAGTTAAGGGGGGTGGTCATGATGTATGTAATGTTTACATTGAATATTGACAAATTTGTAAAGAATATCCTGTTTGGTTTTGTTTTTTTGTTAATTGTGTAGCGAAATTTGTGAAATTGTGATAGCAAATTAAATATGAAGTGGTTTAAACATTGGATACGCCTATGGATGACAGTTTCGCCATCCAGCAGCCATATTATATCACGTGATTTGGAATGCCTAATTGATTTATTGAAACTAGAAAAAAATGAGGTGCGGTCTTAAAAAAATAGATCGTTTTGTTCTTAGAAAAAATTTCACCCTGTATACGGTTTTTGAAAACCCTAATAAGAATTTTGCAAATTAGACAAATAGGTAATTAAAATGACATATTTACTTTTTTGCCCACACAATTACTTAATTTTTTATTAAAAAAATCAAATTGACTACGCCTTAAAAGTTTGGCAAAGTCGACCATAGATTTAAAAAAATTTACTTTTATTACAAAAATTAATTTTTTTAACAAATATTTAATGTATAAATAATAATACTACGCCTTCTCGTGCTATACGTTTTAAATAATTCAACCCTTTTAGCCAATTTACAGAATTTCAAAAGTTATAATTTGTTGTGAATTATATTAAAACATCGTCCTGTATAATATTTCTTTAGTGATTCATCGACAGTGCCGTTTTATTGAATTCTCAGCATTTTATCTCAAAAGGCAAAATACTGTTAATTTATTGTTTAAATTAACGAAAAGAAAAAACATAAACAGATTTATTTACAGTAAATTTATGAATTGTTTAGGGCCGTTTGCACCGACTATATTGAGGCTAGCTCAAGATTAAAGGCCGCTTGAAGTAAATATTTTCGTTGCACCGTATGTTAAACTCGATTTAAACCTCACTTAATTTAAGTTTTCTTAAGCCGCCGAATTTGACGGCTTTAATTAAGTGAGGTTTAAATCGAGTTTGACATACGCAACGAAAATATTTACTTTAAGAGGATCGGTACATATTTTCGGCTGCAATGCTATTCAAATGGGGATTCATTTTTTTCGAATCCTGAAAAAACTAATAAGTATTTTTGAAAAATTTAAACGCAGAATGAAAGATTACATTATTAGCGAGGGCCGAAAGTCCCTGAGAACTTCTATAATGTTTATTTTAATAAGTTACAGGGGTGAAAAACTAAGAGAAAATTTAGTGTGATTTTTGATTTCAAATATCTCATTCAAAATAAACTTTTTATTTATTCTAAGGGACTTTCGGCCCTCGGTAATAATTTAGTCTTTCATTCTGCGTTTAAATTTTGAAAAATATTTATTGGTTTTTTCAGGATTCGAAAAAAATGAACACAATGCCGTGATAATATTTTCCAAATCTATCTTTGTCTTACAACGCACTCAGCCGAATATAATATTGTCAGCATATATTGTCAGTCAGACACTGACAATCAGTGACAATTTTAAATATTTGACATTGCATCGGGAATATTTTGAGTTATTGATTAAATATTATTGATATATAGTGTATTTGATAAATAATTGATTTAAGACGTGAACTAAATAAAAAGTTATTTATTGTGTATTATTTGTGGAAGATCCAAGCAGAGAATACATCAGGATAATATATTCTGTGATCCAAGTATTTTGTTGTTAAAGATGTTCAAAGTTGTAAGCGTTCCATAACAATATATTATTAAAAAATCACTTTAACACTTTTCCTCTTTTCTCGATTGAGTATTAGTTTTTGTTGTACAAATAAATTATTACAATCACTGAATACATAGTTAGTGAAAAAATTATCACATTTATTAACTGAATTAATAATTTGCAATTATAAAAATAACAGTTGTCCAAGAACATTCAAAGCCCATCTCTTTAAATTAATGATAACATTTTCAAGTAGAATGACATTCTAGTAATGTTTACATATCCATACCAGTGTGAATTTTACTACACGTAATTTGCCGTGCAAAGACAGAAAAAGTAGGAATACACGTAAAATATTTGCGAATTATGTACCCATAGCCTTAAGCGGGCGTTAATCTTATGCTAGCCTTAAGAGGATCGGTACGTATTTTCGGCTGCAATGCTATTCAAATGGGGATTCATTTTTTTCGAATCCTGAGAAAACTAATAAATATTTTTAAAAAATTTAAACGCAGAATGAAAGATCACGTTATTAGCGAGGGCCGAAAGTCCCTGAGAACTTCTATAATGTTTATTTTAATAAATTACAGGGGTGAAAAACTAAGAGAAAATTTAGTGTGATTTTTAATTTCAAATATATCATTCAAAATAAACTTTTTATTTATTCTAAGGGACTTTCGGCCCTCGGTAATAATTTAGTCTTTCATTCTGCCTTTAAATTTTTCAAAAATATTTATTGGTTTTTTCAGGATTCGAAAAAAATAAACACAATGCCGTGGTAATATTTTCCAAATCTATCTTTGTCTTACAACGCACTCAGCCGAATATAATATTGTCAGCATATATTGTCAGTCAGACACTGACAATCAGTGACAATTTTAAATATTTGACATTGCATCGGGAATATGTTGAGTTATTGATTAAATATTATTGAAATATAGTGTATTTGATAAATAATTGATTTAAGACGTGAACTTAATAAAAAGTTATTTATTGTGTATTATTTGTGGAAGATCCAAGCAGAGAATACATCAGGATAATATATTCTGTGATCCAAGTATTTTGTTGTTAAAGATGTTCAAAATTGTAAGCGTTCCATAACAATATATTATTAAAAAATCACTTTAACACTTTTCTTCTTTTCTCGATTGAGTATTAATCTTTGTTGTACAAATAAATTATTACAATCACTGAATACATAGTTGGTGAAAAAATTATCACATTTATTACTGAATTAATAATTTCCAATTATAAAAATAACAGTTATCCAAGAACATTCAAAACCCATCTGTTTAAATTAATGATAACATTTTCAAGTAGAATCACATTCTAGTAATGTTTACATATCCATACCAGTGTGAATTTTACTACACGTAATTTGCCGTGTAAAGACAGAAAAAGTAGGGATACACGTAAAATATTTGCGAATTATGTACCCATAGCCTTAATATAGTCGGTGCAAACGGCCCTTACATACATAAAAACTTAAGTAATTAGTCTTTTTGTTCCTACTCGGTCAACAAGACAAACTCAAACTTTTGCGCACTCAAAGTGCGCATTTTTCAACTTTCAGAAAACTAAAAAAACTGTGTTACAGCTTAAGTATAGGTCTAGTATCCTTCAAATATTTTTTTACCAAATCAAAAACATGGTATTGGGATGATCTGTTTTTTTTTTAATTGTTTTTGTCTTTAAAATTTTGAGTTATAAATTTTTGAAAAAATTGCACTTAGGTAGTTTCTGCAATAAATTGGTGTATGAGTGAGTGATTTTTTTAAAATCACTATTGAAATTAAGTCAAACCATTAATTGTTTGGAGTGTTTTTACGAGGCCTAAATCGAAAAATATTAAGTAGTGGGGTAAGTTTTGCATATAGTCGCACTAGTAAGATTAGTGCAACCATGTCCTTAAAAATTTCAATATAATTTGCGCGATTTGTCTGCGCAAAAAATTGAAGCGAACCTATAAACTCAGTTTTTTGTGCTCTTTTGAAAAATATGCAAACGGTTTTTGAAAATTTCAATATACAGGGTGTTATTTCAAGGTCACAATTACTTTATATTTTATATTAATCCGGACCTGAATTTTTCTTGTTATTAGGGTCGTTTGGGTTCTAAATGAGACATATATGTACCAAATATCAAAAAAATATACAAGGTGGTTCTAAAGTTATGGATCCAGAAAGAAATGGAAAAAATCGATAAACACCCTGTAACTCGGTTATAAAAATCGGTGGAGCCATAAATGTATCATATCTACAACCGCCTCAGTGACCTCTATTCACCGTTCAAGTATTTCCGTTACCCAGTGAAGCACCCTGTACAATGTAATAATAAACAACAAAATAACGTCTAATTTAGTAAAAGATACGCCAACCGTCGTGAGTGGAATTTACCGCAGAAAGAACCTAAGGGCTGTTTCACATTATAAGAATTTTGAACGTGCGAGGGTTTCTCGTGAGGTAGTTTTGACGCACTGTCCTTTTCACAGAATAAGAATTGAGTCGCACGAAGATATTTTGCTGTGTTTTTTGGTATATTACTATTACTTTTATTTACACTTTGTGGCTGAGGTAGGTACATAGTACGATGTCTGATATGTATCATTACGATGTATCATTACAAATGGGTATTTGTTGTCCATACTTTTGTCCTAATGTACTGTAAGGGTTTGCTCACTACGGAGAGCAATGGATTGTATCCTCGCTCCGACCCTTGCTCCCTGGTATTTATATTCGTGAATTCTCGCATTTAAAATAATGTATTTATTTTAAATGCGAGAATTCACGAATATAACGAATATAAATACCAGGGAGCAAGGGTCGGAGCGAGGATAAAATCCAGTGCTCTCCGTAGTGAGCACAACTTAATGCGTATTTAATTCATTTGCAATTTCTATTTTGTCAGTTATTATTTCTTATGTTTTTAATTAAAAGTCTTAATTTGTTTTTATAATCGTTGTTCTACTACTACCGATCTATTTGTGGGATCTTGGATTAGCTCATCTAATTAGCTCATACAATCTATGTAATAAACGCCATTTTCTAAATGCGAAATAAGCCACAATTTAACTAAAAAAATGATTTTATCAACGTTTCGATATCCGATTTGGGCGTCGGAACGTTAATAAAATTTTTTTAGTTAAAATGTGGCTTATTTCCCATTTAGAATAGTTTATTACAAACATTCCACAAGGAAACAGCTTCAGAACAACATTACAATCTATGTTTTTCATGTACAGAATTTAAAAGACCCTCTGTCATCTACTCATTTTTAAATGTTGTTCCCCTCGTTTTAAATGTTGTTTTTAGATAATTTCACACAAGACGTGACAGCCGCCCTACTCCAGTCTTCACCGAGTCGTTTACCCTATAAAACTAAATATAAATTCGTAGAATAAAAGGTTTAAGGTATAGTTATATACAGAGCTAAATAAATTATAGCGTTGTGGTTACTTTATCTTCAAAGAAAGAGAAATAAGAGGAACGGAATTCATTGGGTCTATTCTATTAACACAAATAGATACGCTTTATATATTTTTATATTCACGCATATTGATGGAACACCCTCTATACTTAACATTAATTGCAACTATGTAAAATAAAGTTTATTATAATATACTTAGCAGTTTTAATTATTTTTGTTATTAGTGTAACATATAAATAATTTTGCTGTACTTACCAAAGGTGTTTTTTTTCTTTATCACCTAATTCGTCAAATTCACTGTTAAGTGCACGGCATACACCATTCCAAGCATTTCTCGTCAAGTTTCTATCTTTATATATTTCTATTGTTTTGTCCCAAAGAACAGGTCTCGCTTCAATTAATTTTATTAATATTTCACCATCAATCTGAGACATCATAATATAAAATATATGGACCTACTTCAAACAGCCACAAAGTGTAAATGAAAATAATGTACCAATAAACAACCATGGAAACTACCTTCGTGCGACTGAACGACAGTATCATATGAAAGGATGCATTAAGTCCGCTATATTACTGGGTGCGTAAAGACGGCACGGCTGCCGTCTGTTGTTGTAAGCGAGGGACGGCATAAACACGGCGACTTCACCGATTGTTCCAACCACAGTCTAGTGAGAAAGGCTTCATATGACTACATGAGCCACCATTGGAATGTCGTCGTGCGTTCTAACCCTCGCACGTTTAAATTCTTATAATATGAAACAGCGATGGTGCTTGGGTTCTTTCTGAAATAAACGAATTATTTCCAAGGCTGCCTAATAGCATTGCTGATATGGAACATAGGTTTTCTCTGCGCTAAAAGATGTATTTACTTTTAAATTGTGTACAGTACCACCAAAAACATATTTTTTTATATTTTGTCACTTAGGTGCTTTCTGAAATAAACGATTTAAATGACTTGAATATATTCGGCAATTCCTTGTATAGATTTAAAAACCATTTGTTGAACATACAACTATAACTGGATGTTAATGATATAATTTCTATCATCAATTTTTAAGCTTAGGTAAACTTTGTTTGTTTTTTATATCGTAATGTTCTTTTCTTTTTTTTTCTTTAACTTCATAGCTTTGTTATCATGTTATCTAATACATATTGTAATATTTGTTCTTTGTGTTGACACTGTGTTTGTTTTTGTCTTTGTAAAATATTTTTTAATAATCTTTTTCTGAATTGGGCTTGCCCGTAAATAAATAAATAAATGAGAAACAAATAAAACAATAAAACAAAAAAATTGTTGAGATTTATAGCAGGTTTTCGAAATGAAACCCACCTGTTTCTATACGTCTTTTTCGAACCATCAACCGTCTAATAGACCTCCTGAGAGTTAGGGGATTATTTCTAATAATGTTACAAGAATCAATAATTTTATCAAATAGTTCTTGTCGTGTATTGATATTTTCTCGATAAACCATTTCTTTCAATCGACCCCATATGAAATAGTCGACAAGGTTAAAATCAGCATATCTAGGTGGCCATGCATTCTGGGAAATTCTGGAAATTGGCTAAAACGGTTGAATTATTTAAAACGTATAGCACGAGCAGTAATAGTATTATTACTTATAAATTAAATATTTGTTAAAACAAAATTAATTTTTGTAATAAAAGTTAATTTTTTTAAAATCTATGGTTGACTGTGCCAAACTTTTAAGGCATAGTCAAATTTGATTTTTTAATAAAAAATTAAGCAATCGTGTGGGGAAAAAAGTAAATATGCCATTTTAATTGCCTATTTGTCTAATTTGTAAAATTCTTATTATAGTTTTCAAAAACCGTATACAGGGTGAAATTTTTTCTAAGAACAAAACGATCTAATTTTTTAAGACCGGACCTGATTTATTTCTAGTTTCAATAAATCAATTGATTTGATGATGGTAGTGTAACGATTGACCAAAATAAGAGACACGTCGATCTTACCGTTCAAAAATTATGACGAATACAAATTTCTGTAAAAATTAACAACTCACCGTGTATATTAGTAAACAATGGGAGCAGACACTTTTTAAAGGTCATTTGTTATTCCCCTTAGGAGCCTCCATACGAGATAGGAGTATGTACAGAGACTCACCCTGTATATTATTCGCATACTACATGTTTCTTAATTTTTACCGTTAACAGTTTTTAGTTGTATTTTCCGAACATTTTGTTGTAGATTTTGTGTAGTTTTTAGTTGTAGAAGAACTTGAACGACTTTATTTAGTTTTAAGCAGTGAATAAATAAACATGAGTGCATAAAGTTTTTGGTAGACAATACAAATGTTGCTTATGGTCTGTTTTTAAACCAGGAGGACTAATTCAAATTTACTGAGCCGTAATGATTGTTTGTAATTGGTCTAACCTCAGGCCAAGTTTACTCCACTGTTATGAAATTTTGACACTAATGACATTTATAAAATTTTGACAGTATTGGCATTCCATGGTTTAATTTTAACTTAAATCAGCGATCTTTTGCGATTTTTGCTTTATTCCTTTAATTTTTAGAATTTCATTTTGCTTTTTTATAAAAAACACCTGTTTTTAGAACTCTTTTACCGTCAAAGGTCGATATTATCAACCAACAAAGAAGATGTATTTGGTGATTTTTCTAGTGATTTTCTTGGGTGTCAATCTGTCTTTTTAGTTTACTCCTCCTGGTTTAGAAACAAACTATAGAAACAATGAATTTAGACGTTGAAAAAGTGTGTACCTACAATTATGGTACGGGAGCCCAAGCAGGGATTTTTGCAGTTACTCGAGCGCATCAGATTATTACATGGGGAGAAACCTTGTACCTGAAAATGTACCTCTACCATATATTGGCTCGTAATGCAGGGGAGTTCGTTAAGGGGTTTCTATCCTTAGAAAAACTCGAAATCATCATTAAGATAAGGTAAGTTATAAGTACATGCAAAACAGTGTATATTTCAAAAATCTTACAATTTGAGGGGGGCGGGCGTAAGGAAATGGGTGAGTCTCAAAGTTTCACAAGAAAAACGCGAATATTTCGCGAAATAAATGAGAGATCGAAAAACTAAAAAATACGTGCTCAATATTTTTCAAAAATCTATCGAATTCCTTTCGTAAAAATAAGTAACTTTTATTCGAGACATTTTTTCGAATTATGGATAGATGGCGCTATATTGTATTATTGTATGCGCCACTCATTTTTACGGCGTTTAGCGGTTTTTTATTATTGTGATATTATACTCGATAATTAATATAATTAGTTTTAATTATCATTGATCAAAATAAAAATAAAACAAGTGCTATTTCGATTAACAAACCAGAAACAATCCTACTAGAGGAGTGATGTCAAAAAAATTCAAACATGGTGTGTTTGTCTTCCTAAACTGGATATCAGGTAAATAATATGTCATATCAACAAAATTATCTCCTACTGCGATGCCAAAAGAGACAAATTGACCATAACAGCAAATCCAATAAGAAAAGAAGTGACGGAGTTTAAATATCTAGGCATCACACTACCTATAGCCCTATAGCTAAGGAAAGTTCGAAACAGAAGTGGAAGATCAAGTGCATAGAGCAAACAGAGCCGCAGGTTGCCTGAATGACACAATATGGAGAAATAAAAATATCGGAAAAGAATTAAAAGGCAGAATTTACAAAACAGTCATCAGACCAATAATGACATACGCGGCAGAAACACGGCCCGACACAGAGAGGACAAAAGGATTGATCGAAACAGCGGAGATGAGAACCCTCCGAAAAATCGATGGTAAGACTCTATGGGACAGAGCTAGAAGTACAGATATACGACGGAGATGCAAGGTGGACAACATTAACAACTGGGTAAGAAACAGAAGAATAGAATGGAATGACCACATAAGCCGAAGGCCAACAAATAGGTATAGTAGTAAGGACGGCGAGAGACGATGTCTTCCCTAATAGGAAGACGATCAGTGGAAGACCACGAAAACGATGGTACGACAACTTACTGGAGGCATATTGAAAAGTACACAGTCAAAAAGACGAAAAAGAAGAAGCATTATTCCTTCTGTTTTTATGTAACGCAAAAATGCAGAAAATAATCAAAAAACAAGCAAATCGTCTTGAAGAGTGTGGTCCTCCTCATACCTGACAAGGGTAACGTTACCTGTTGTAACAACTGTGTACCTAATAGGGCTTTTCATCGATTGTCATTTGTTTCGAGCTTCTGGCATGTGTCTTTGGTTTGTATCATTGGTATATGCCAACAACGTATGATGTAGATATACACTCTGGGCCCAGAGCACACCATATAGAATTCTATTTTGCTGACGTCACAAAATAGAATTTTATAATGGGAGAATCGACGGTTGCTAGGCAACGTGACGTCACTACAATAGAATTCTATTTGGTGTGCTCCCGCACCTGGACCAAAATTAACCGGCCACCTTAAAAATGGGTCATTTTGGATGTCTTATATCTTCTAAACCTGTTATCCGATTTAAGTAATTTTTTTAATATGTTATAGCCTTAATCCTTGACAATATTGCTATACCTAATAATATTGTTGCTAAACAGTTAAATTTTCGTTGTATACCGGGTGTACGAATCAAACTGTTTTTTTTTTCTTAAAGTTTGCATCACCCTGTGGAATATTCTAGCATTTGTAGAATACTGAAATTAAAACCTAACTATAGCCTCATGCTTTCTTAACATTTTGTTGTTTGATTGATTCGCTTATGTTGAATAATAAAAAAGTTAGGTGCTTTAACAACTAGACATTTTTTTTATCAATACAGGGTGTTTTTAAAAAAATTTGGCAAAGTTTTAGGGGTAATTCTGCATGAAAAATTATGACAGTTTGCTTTATAAACTTATGTCCGCAAATGCTTCGTTTCCGAGATAGGGGTGAATAAATTTTTTTGACAAACTGACGATTTATTTATTACTTTATAACCGGTTGAGACATGGACATGAAATTTGGTGGATTTTAATAGGTAGTTATTACACATTTCTTGGCATACAATTAAGCATTTAATATTCACCATTGGCGCGCAATCGGGTAATATGATGGCTCATATTACCCGTATGCGCGCCTATGGTGAATATTAAATTCTTATTTGTATGTCGAAAAATATGCAATAACTACGTCATAAAATCCTCCAAAATTGCATTTGCATATCTCAACCGGTTTTAAAGCAATAAATAAATCGTCAGTTGGTCAGAAAAATTTCAACACCCCCTATCTCGGAAACGAAGCATTTGCGGACATAAATTTATAAAGCAAACTGTCATTATTTTTTCATGCAGAATTACCCCTTAAACTTTGCAAAATTTTTTTAAAAACACCCTCTATTGATAAAAAACGTCTAGTTGTTAAAGCACCTAACTCTTTTATTATCTAACATAAGCGAATCAATCAAACAACAAAATGTTGAGAAAGCATGAGGCTATCGTCAGGTTTTAATTTCAGTATTCTACAAATGCTAGAATATTCCACAGAGTGATGCGAACTTTGAGAAAAAACACAGTTTGATTCGTACACCCGGTATATAATGAAAATTTACCTGTTTAGCAACAATATTATTATAACGATATTATTAATATTACGTGTATTAATATTATGTGACACATGACAGAAGCTCGAAACAAATGCCTGTGAATGAAAAGAAAAAAGTGAGTGGTCGGCCTTTTAGATCAGGAATCACCAATTAGCGGACCGCGGTCCGCATCCGGACCGTGAGCTAGTTTTGTGCGGACCGTGAATAAATTCAGAATATAGGT
The DNA here is from genome assembly GCF_917563875.1 of Diabrotica virgifera virgifera. Taxonomy (NCBI): domain Eukaryota; kingdom Metazoa; phylum Arthropoda; class Insecta; order Coleoptera; family Chrysomelidae; genus Diabrotica; species Diabrotica virgifera. Next base: position 142,442,202 of record NC_065443.1, on the reverse strand, counting down.
ACCTAGTGTTTGGCAATTTAAAAAATGTTTGGCCATGAAATTGTATACTATGTTTGGCTCAAATGAACTTTATTAAAAATCGGTAGAGATCTTACTTAACAGATGAATATCTCAACTCCCTAATGAGACTCAGTTGCACTAAACTCACTCCAAACTTCAGACAGGTTGTATATAAAAAAATGTCATTTTTCTCTCTGATAATTTAATTTTGTAAAGAGTTTTCCCCCTTATTGTTATACTTACTAATCATTCATTTTGAAATTAAGTAAGCTGTAATATAAAATTGTCACGTGCATTTTTTTATATTCATTTCCTCTCTACTATATGTTAAGTAGGAATACTTTTCAGATGTGCATTTAATTAAAATAATTTTCAGATTTAATAAGTTTGCAACCTTGCATTGAAACAAATGTAGAAAAATAACATGTTAATTAGCATTTTGTACTATGATTATTTATTTTAAATTACTCAGTTTCCTTTCTACAAAATTGAAGATGTCTAAAAACTTCATTAGCATTCAAAATATAAATTCCTAATTTTTTAAATATTCTCAATAACAATTTACAATACTGCTGTTTTCAAAATATACCTACTGATAATAACATCAAAACAATACACAATGAATTTATATTTTATTTATTGTACCAGGAAAACTTACAGAAAAGTATATAGTAACCAAAAAACAATCAGATATTATTAGTTTTCCTTTCCATATTAGTGCATGTGTGAGACCACTTTCGTATGAAAAATGTTTCTGACTCAATTTCTTTGCGGATTCCTGTTCAAAAATGTCCCCTTTTAGTATGGTATAACTAGACCCAAACCCAGACATCCAAAGTGAAAGTTATCCTCCAACACCAAATTGTTCTATATGGTCCACATAATGTTCAGAAAAAAGTCACACCATTTTGAGCGTCGTGTTTGGGGGGGAGAGGGAGGAGAAATTGGTAAATTCGTAGTTTTTTAAGTTTTTCGCAAATATTTCTAAAACTACACGACTTAGCATAAACAACCTTCTATACAAAAATGTTCTACATTAAATTTGAAATAAAAAAGGCTCTATGCATAATCCTTCTAAAATGAACGGTTTCAAAGTTACGGAGGTAGTATAGTATAATTGGTCCAAAAAAGGCCTAACCTAAACATCCAAAGTAAAAGTTTTCCTCCAACACCAAATTGTTCTATATGGTCCACATATTGTTCAGTAAAAAGTTACACCATTTTGAGCGTCCGGTTTGGGGGGGAGATGGGGGAGAAGTCGGTAAATTATTAGTTTTTTTAAGTTTTTCGTCAATATTTCTAAAACAATGCTTTAGCGTAAACAATTTTCTATACAAAAATGTTCTACATAAAATTTAAAACAAAAATAGTCCTATACATAATTGTTACAAAATCAACTGTTCCAGAGTTACGGAGGGTGAAATGTGGAGGTTTTCGATACTTTTTATATTTTTTGGGCAATTTTCTACTGATTTTCTTTAACAGGATTGGGTTTTATAAATAAAATTTGCGATTTCAGTGGCCGATGGTATGTTAGTGATAAGACCTTGAAGAAACGTCAACCTCACCACCCAAAATCATCATCAATTGCCCAAAAAATATAAAAAGTATCGAAAACCTCCACATTTCACCCTCCGTAACTCTGAAACCGTTGATTTTATAACAATTATGTATAAAACTTTTTTTGTTTTAAATTTTATGTAGAACATTTTTGTGTAGAATATTGTTTACGCTAAAGCATAGTTTTAGAAATATTGACGAAAAACGTAAAAAAACTACTAATTTACCGACTTCTCCCCCATCTCCCCCCCAAACCGGACGCTCAAAATGGTGTAACTTTTTACTAAACCATATGTGCACCATATAAAACAATTTGGTGATGGAGGAAAACTTTTATTTTTGATGTCTGGGTTAGGCCTTTTTTGGACCAATTATATTATACTACCTCTGTAACTTTGGAACCGTTCATTTTAGGAAGATTATGCATTGAAACTTTTTTATTTCAAATTTAATATAAAATATTTTTGTATAGAAGGTTGTTCATGCTAAACCGCATAGTTTAAGAAATATTGACGAAAAACCCAAAAAACTACGAATTTACCGATTTCTCCCCCCTCTCCCCCCAAACCCGACGCTCAAAATGGTGTTACTTTTTTCTGAACATTATGTGGACCATATAGAACAATTTGGTGTTGGAGGGGAACTTTCACTTTGGATGTCTGGGTTATGCCATCTATTGGATCAATCTTATCATACTATTTAAACAAATCAGAAGGGTGCCGGGTGAAACAATTTTTTAAGCAAATTCAAAATTACTTTTTTGCCTCGAAAAATGTATTTTTAGGTTTCTTGGGTCACAACAATAAAGGTCTGTTGTCATATTTATGAAAAGTTGATAGTTTTCGAAGTTTTAATAAAATGACAGATCTTTTTTATTTAAGATGGCCCAAAAATGCTAAAAACATATTTTCGCGGGCAAAAAAGGTGATGTTTTGAATTTATTAAAAAATATATTAAACCATTTCTGCCCAAAAATTTCGTCCGGCACCCTTCTGATTTGTTTATAGGGGATATTTTTTAACAAGAATCCACAAAGAAACCGAATCAGAACAAGCAGACACAGGCAGCATAAATCCGGACCCCGGAAGTGTCATAGGTTTTCGAAACGGACCCTCAGGGAAACTAATTGGTGACCCCTGTTTTAGATAATAAGAACAGTATTTTACATTAAGGCAAGTTTCCATGTTACGATAAATCGCAACAAAGTAATCGTGTCATCTGTGAGTGAGTGGTAGAGAGTTTTTAGTATTCTCCAGGCATTTGAAATTTTGGATTCTCCTATTATTTGGTCTCTATATATATATATATATATATATATATATATATATATATATATATATATATATATATATATATATATATATATATATATATATATATATATATATATATAATGAATAATTTTGGGGAATGCAGTCAATGTGTTTTGGGCTGATTAAAAGTGAAACACTTTGAACTTTTGTCGAGCTTTCGGACAATTTATTTCCTTTATCAAGACAATCTAAAAATACAAATGTTTAAATTTAGATGAAAACTAGAAAAATAAAAACTTACTGCTCGTGGTTTACAAAATAACTAACATACTTATAAAAAACATAAAAATTCTTTCTAAAAAATATAAATTGTAAACGTAAATTAATTTTGAAATATGTCAAAAAGACATTAATCAAATGTAGTTAGACTACTTTAATAACTCGATAGATTGGGAAAGAAGTTAGTTAACAGTGTAGAAAATAATGATATAAAGATATAAGCAAATTTGAAGTTATAATTATTAGTAAGAAAAAAAAAACTCATAGTAATGTAAAAAACGTTGATTTAGAATGTTATAAATATTTTTCTTTTGATACTATTTAGTGAAATTTTAAAAAATTAATAAGACCAAATTGTTTATAAAATGCATAAATTAGTAATATCAGATCTCAAAATTAAAGTCAAAGTTATTAAAAATTACAGTTAAAGTTAGTTAGTCAAAGCCAAAATGTTATTATAAATAATGCTTAGATTATTGATATCAGATCTCTTATTAATACAATTTGATTTTTTTATCCAAACCATTTCTTTAAATTCTCTTTTACGTAAATTTACTTCTCTTTCCAAAATTGTTGCTTCTTGAAAAATGAAAACATGATCCTCATTAATAACATGCTCTGCCAATGCACAAGAAGGGATATTTCTCTTGATATCACTTTTATGAGACGTTAGTCTAAGAGATAGGTTACGTGAAGTCTGTCCGATGTAACATTTACCACAAGTACTATATATTATTATATATATATATATATATATAAGTACTATATACTATATACTATATATATATTACTTCACGTAACCTATCTCTTAGACTAACGTCTCATAAAAGTGATATCAAGAGAAATATCCCTTCTTGTGCATTGGCAGAGCATGTTATTAATGAGGATCATGTTTTCATTTTTCAAGAAGCAACAATTTTGGAAAGAGAAGTAAATTTACGTAAAAGAGAATTTAAAGAAATGGTTTGGATAAAAAAATCAAATTGTATTAATAAGAGATCTGATATCAATAATCTAAGCATTATTTATAATAACATTTTGGCTTTGACTAACTAACTTTAACTGTAATTTTTAATAACTTTGACTTTAATTTTGAGATCTGATATTACTAATTTATGCATTTTATAAACAATTTGGTCTTATTAATTTTTTAAAATTTCACTAAATAGTATCAAAAGAAAAATATTTATAACATTCTAAATCAACGTTTTTTACATTACTATCAGTTTTTTTTTCTTACTAATAATTATAACTTCAAATTTGCTTATATCTTTATATCATTATTTTCTACACTGTTAACTAACTTCTTTCCCAATCTATCGAGTTATTAAAGTAGTCTAACTACATTTGATTAATGTCTTTTTGACATATTTCAAAATTAATTTACGTTTACAATTTATATTTTTTAGAAAGAATTTTTATGTTTTTTATAAGTATGTTAGTTATTTTGTAAACCACGAGCAGTAAGTTTTTATTTTTCTAGTTTTCATCTAAATTTAAACATTTGTATTTTTAGATTGTCTTGATAAAGGAAATAAATTGTCCGAAAGCTCGACAAAAGTTCAAAGTGTTTCACTTTTAATCAGCCCAAAACACATTGACTGCATTCCCCAAAATTATTCATTTTGTATTATTAACAGTCACTACATATTAATAATTATATATATATATATATATATATATATATATATATATATATATATATATATATATATATATATATATATATAATAAGCAAAATCATTGGCTAATACTCGTAAAGTGAATGTGAATTTAGTTGGAAATATATAAAATGATGAAGAGTCATCATTCCATACATTTCTGTGCAACTATATACACCGGTGTTTCGGCCTATTTGGGCCTCGTCAGTATAGTGTAGCAAGTTAAAAAAGTTGTTTGTTAACTTGTAAAAGGATTACTACAGGAGCAAGGTTACCATTTTTGGTCAGATTGTTAGAAGACCCGCAGTCGCAAGGCTACAACTAACATTGCCAAGGAGGTAAGGCTACCTGAGGAAATGAAAAGCCATAACATTATTAAATAAAATGATGTTGGATAATTAATAATGTTGCGACTGCGGGTCTTCTAACAATCTGACCAAAAATGGTAACCTTGCTCCTGTAGTAATCCTTTTACAAGTTAACAAACAACTTTTTTAACTTGCTACACTATACTGACGAGGCCCAAATAGGCCGAAACACCGGTATATATAGTTGCACAGAAATGTATGGAATGATGACCCTTCATCATTTTATATATTTCCAACTAAATTCACATTCACTTTACGAGTATTAGCCAATGATTTTGCTTATTTATTTTTATATTTGTACTCGATTATCCAACATCATTTCATTTTATATATATTGATGTGATCTTGATTATTGATATGAGATAATATTCTTATTTGTCATTTAATTTAATCAATGCATTAATAATAATTTAATTAATTAACCAGATCACATATCAATATGTTTTCAATCTCAGGGCGAATTATAAAATTAATTACTTACTTACGTGGCTTCTCAGTATTTCTCAATGGTTCCTAATCGGGATAGGAAAGAAAAGAGTAAAATAATACACACATATGGGTTACAATTATAATCAAAATATTGTTTATTTTATTTAAATGGCAATCACTGGTTAATATGTGCTAGATCTTATTATTCTTAAACATAACATTTACAAATGGGAATCTTATTTCCTTTTGGTTTCCAATTGAAAGTTTTTATTAACCTTTAACTATTAGGATTTATTAGCAACAATTCTATTTAAGTTTGATGAAGCTTTTCTGATATTATTGATTATGTTCTTCAATTTATAATGTGGTATTTAATACGAAAAACCCATACATTCATGTCCAAACAAATGAGACTGACCTTTTTCTGGTGAACTGAGAATGTCTTCACACAAGACCCGTTTCCTGCTATCCTTGGCTGCGATCAAAACCTCGTCCTGGCTTTCAGTAATGTTCTCCTTTGAAGATTATCTCGTATAGCTCTCGTTCCTGCTTCTGTCGTGATGCTGTGTTCTACCTTTTTCGAAAATGCAATCAGCTACCGGGACACTCTTGGCTCAAGGAGGTTCTTTACTCTCAACCTGGCCTACCTCTCGTTCCACGATAGATCTCCACACTCACGGAACTACACCGGCTTTCTCACTCTCCGTACACTACCGTCTACTACTGGACTTCACTTCTCGACAGCTCAAAACATTCTGATCTCTATTTTTCATTCATTCCCCTACTTTCTAAATATCCCTTCCAGATTCACAAATCAACCTTCCACCACCAACTCTCATTCGCAGTATTCCTCAAAACCAATTTTTAATCTTTCTAAATATGCTTAATGGTTTTCAAAAAAGAAATAGTTAATTCCCATTCTAAAATTACTTTCTACTATTTACAAAATTTAATGACCTATTCTCTATTTCCACTAAGTCTTATTTAGCATCGGTTAATGATCGAACCTTCCGCGAACAACGATAATGACCTATTATCGATTCCAACTGAGTCTTATTTAGCATAGGCTAATGATCGAACCTTCCGCGAACAACGATAATGGTACGCGCCATTCACTTTGTTTATTCTAAGCGCATTTTCCCGAGTTTCGTTTAATCACTTCTTAAAATTAAATATAACAATTTGTTGTATACAGGTTGTTCTACATTTATAGGCCCGTGGTTGAGAAAATTGAAAATATTTTATATTAAATTGAATCCTTTTTATAATTATCAAAATTTAATTTTCATATCAAATAGAAATATAACAAATCCCCGCCTTGTATTCGATAAAATTTATCTGCATTTTTAAATAAATTTTCTCGAGGCAAAAACCAACTCCCTGTATATTTCCTTACTTTAATCTACGTCTTATACCCCTTCTTCTTGTATTACTCTAATTAGTCCCACCTGTAGAGTAACTGTTTCCTTATTTTCAGTGTCCTCATCCTGTGTTAGAGTGTCGGCTATTATGTTGTCTTTCCCTTTTTCCCACATCAATCTTCTGTCTTTTTCCTCAGATTTTTCACATACTTTTACCGTGCATTCTGCATCCTCGTTTTCATATGCCTCCTCTTCAAATGCCACTGTTTCGATTATATCTTTTTCGCTTTCATTTGTTAGCTTTATTTCTTCTTCTCCTGAGCTCATCTCTTCTTTTGAGGAATCCCAGTTTTCTTTTGCTTTTGATACTCTCAATTTTTCTTCTTCTGGGCTCAACTCTTCTTTTGAGGAACCACAGGTTTCATTTTCTTTTGTCTTTTTCTGACTTTTTCTCCCTTTTCTTCTTTGTCCTTGCTTCGTTGCCAAATTCATTTCCACTGTTTGTTCTTTACCTGATTCGTCCGTATTTTGTTTCTCCTGTTCCTTGTCCTGTTCTTCTTCTTTTTCTTCTGTTAGATTCATCGTATTATTTTTAAACTCTATCACTACGTGTTTTTCTGCCAATTCGTCAACTCCTACTATCATGTCATGTTACATGTTTGGCATTATTACACATTGTACATATTCTTACCCAGTCGTACCATTACTCGTATGCCTTCATTTATAGTTGCCAATGTCCGTTTGTTTGCGCCCACTAAATTTACCCTAGGTATTTTGTAAATTAAATTTGTTAAGTTAACTTCTTCTATTAGTTTTCTGTTGACCAATGTTATTTCAGATCCAGTGTCTATCATAATTTTAATTGGTTTCTCGTTGATAAATCCATCCACAAATTTTAAATTAACTCCATTTTTCTTTTCGTTGTTTCCTGCCAATTTAATAAACTCCTTGGGGTGACAAATGATTCCTGTTTGATTTTTGGTTTTTAGTGAGCGCCGTCGTGAAAAGACGCCGGTTGCTCATCGTTGTTTATATTTTCGTCATAATGTCTCTCTCCGTCATATTCATCTGTCTGGGTATTATTTACTTCTCTTCTATTTTCTCTTGGTCTGTCGGATCTGTTTCGGTTTTCTCGATATCCCTGTTCATTTTGTCTACGATTATTTCTGTTTTCTTGATTTGAGCGTGTGGTGTTTCTATTCTGGTATTCTCGATTTCTATCCTCATTCCATTGCCTATTTCTTTGTTCATAATTTCCTCTTCCGTTGTCTCTATTTTCGTTTTCCCTTCTGGGATTAAAATCTCGTCTTGTATAGTCCCTCCTATTTTGATTTCTATCTTTGTAATCTTGTGTTTCTCGGTGCCTGTAATCTTCTCGCGACCTTCTTGATTTTCTTTCTCTTAGACGTGATTCTCTTATTTGTAGGAATTGGCATAAACTATCTATGTCTTTGTAATTTTGCAATGTGATATGGTCTTCCAGCGTTTCCTCGAAATGTCTTGCAATCAGTTCGACTAATTGTTCCGATGAGTAATTATATTGTAAATGTTTTGCATTATTGTAAATTTGCAAAGCATATGTCCTTTCTGATACACCCATCCTATCATTGTATTTCCCATTTTGCAACTCCTTGTTAATTTCCAATTGTTGGACCTTTCCCCAGAAATAATTCAAAAATTTTTGTTCAAATTGTTGCCAATTGCCGAATTCTTCTTCTTTGCTATCGAACCATAGGCTTGCTTCATATTTGAGATGGTTTCTGATAGTTTCTTTTGCTGTTTCGAAATTTCCGATGTGCTGTATTTTCTTTTTCAGGCTATTTATGAACGGCACTGGGTGTAATCTTCTTACATCCCCGCCAAACCTTATCTTCACGTCATCTGTGCTATGTATAATCATTTCTCTTCTTTCTCCTACATTTTGTTGCGTCCGGTTTTCGGTGACTTGTTTTTCTATTTCTGTGATTCTTTTTTCCACTTCTTCTCTGTCTACTTGAATAGCATTTTCCAACTTATTTTCCAAATTTTCTAGTTCCTTTTTCTGGCCATTCGTTAACTCCTTTATTTTATCTTGAATTTTCATTTCATACTTTTCTATGCGTTCCTCCATTTTCTTGTTGTTCTCTTCTATGGCTTGTTTTGTTTCCTTCTGATTTTCTTGCATTATTCTTTTTGTTTCATCCATTTTTGATCCAATTTTTGTTGTGTTTCATCCATTTTTTGTTGTGTTTCTTCCTGATTTTTATCCATTGTCCTTTTTGCTTCATCCATTGCTTGTTTTGTTTCTCTTTGATTGTCATCCAGTTTTTGTGACTGGAGTTGCATCAGTTGTAATAGTTTATCTATTCCTGATAATTCTTGCTGTTCTGATGCCATGATTGTCGTGTCTAAAATATCTTCTTGGTCTGAATGTTCTTTTTGTTTTTTATTGTCTTTGCTTTGGCTTCTTGTCACAGACATTTGTTTTCAAGAAGTACTGTCCCCGCCAAATATGAAATTTTACTAGTATGTTACCAATACGACTTTTTCTCACCCAAATATTATAAATTGTCAATAAATATATCAAATGTAAATATCGTAAAATAAAATATTAAATCAGTTATGTAAAATTTGTACCTAAAGAGATCTGAAATTTTATGTTATCAAATGTAAGTATCTCACTTTTTACCACAGGCATATAAATTTTCAAATACCGGCTTTACTCTTTCTATCCTTCAAATTTGCCACTAGAAATACTTTACAATGCTTTCCACGTTGGACGACAGTTGATGTGAGCTTGATTATTGATATGAGATAATATTCTTATTTGTCATTTAATTTAATCAATGCATTAATAATAATTTAATTAATTAACCAGATCACATATCAATATGTTTTCAATCTCAGGGCGAATTATAAAATTAATTACTTACTTACGTGGCTTCTCAGTATTTCTCAATGGTTCCTAATCGGGATAGGAAAGAAAAGAGTAAAATAATACACACATATGGGTTACAATTATAATCAAAATATTGTTTATTTTATTTAAATGGCAATCACTGCTTAATATGTGCTAGATCTTATTATTCTTAAACGTAACATTTACAAATGGGAATCTTATTTCCTTTTGGTTTCCAATTGAAAGTTTTTATTAACCTTTAACTATTAGGATTTATTAGCAACAATTCTATTTAAGTTTGATGAAGCTTTTCTGATATTATTGATTATGTTCTTCAATTTATAATGTGGTATTTAATACGAAAAACCCATACATTCATGTCCAAACAAATGAGACTGACCTTTTTCTGGTGAACTGAGAATGTTTTCACACAAGACCCGTTTCCTGCTATCCTTGGTTGCGATCAAAACCTCGTCCTGGCTTTCAGTAATGTTCTCCTTTGAAGATTAGCTCGTATAGCTCTCGTTCCTGCTTCTGTCGTGATGCTGTGTTCTACCTTTTTCGAAAATGCAATCAGCTACCGGGACACTCTTGGCTCAAGGAGGTTCTTTACTCTCAACCTGGCCTACCTCTCGTTCCACGATAGATCTCCACACTCACGGAACTACACCGGCTTTCTCACTCTCCGTACACTACCGTCTACTACTGGACTTCACTTTTTGACAGCTCAAAACATTCTGATCTCTATTTTTCATTCATTCCCCTACTTTCTAAATATCCCTTCCAGATTCACAAATCAACCTTCCACCACCAACTCTCATTCGCAGTATTCCTCAAAACCAATTTTTAATCTTTCTAAATATGCTTAATGGTTTTCAAAAAAGAAATAGTTAATTCCCATTCTAAAATTACTTTCTACTATTTACAAAATTTAATGACCTATTCTCTATTTCCACTAAGTCTTATTTAGCATCGGCTAATGATCGAACCTTCCGCGAACAACGATAATGACCTATTATCGATTCCAACCGAGTCTTATTTAGCATAGGTTAATGATCGAACCTTCCGCGAACAACGATAATGGTACGCGCCATTCACTTTGTTTATTCTAAGCGCATTTTCCCGAGTTTCGTTTAATCACTTCTTAAAATTAAATATAACAATTTGTTGTATACAGGTTGTTCTACATTTATATGCCCGTGGTTGAGAAAATTGAAAATATTTTATATTAAATTGAATCCTTTTTATAATTATCAAAATTTAATTTTCATATCAAATAGAAATATGACAATATATATATATATATATATATATATATATATATATATATATATGTATATACATATTCTATCTAGTCTCTAGTCGCCTCCATCCATATGTACGTCTTGAATTAGATTTCTAAATCCTTTTCGAGCGGTGATATTTTTTAATCATATTATGTATCAGGCAAGTATCTTTTTTTTTCTTGATCATTTCCTTTGTTCAATATGGTTATTGTTTGCTGTGTATTTGATTGCCTAGAATCTTCCGTGCTGTTTCTTTGATGCTGTTCGTTATGTGTTTATACTCGTCTTGTATTGCTCCGTTCTTTGCTTCAATTTATTTAACCCCCTTTGTTACAAATACTGCACCTACGCTGTAATTTTACAGACTTTGTTCGTTATTCATTATTATGCGTTCCATTTTTTTGACGTTTGACAATTTCCCTTATTTTTAGGTTTAGAGTTACTATTACCAGGTAATTACCGCCTATCTAAAGACCAAATTACCCCCCGAAACAAAGGTAAAAGTGGAGGTAATAAAGATTGCTTTGCCAAGGGGTTTGAGGGAAAAACCCTCCAAGATGAAATAATGGTTAAATGAATCATAACGAATATTTATCACGTCAAGGCTGCTTCATTATGATAACAAAGAACTTAATCTAAGAGCTGGGAGCGGATTTTGTGCATAATAAGTAATATGGAAAAACTATACGGGGATATGTTGAATTAGTTGTATATATGACTTTCCCCAACGGGCGAAAACCAGAGTGGGGGACGAGGGTAGATATAAGGGGTCAAAGTCACGGTTTTTATTTTTTTTTGTGACGGTCATGATCGAGATAGTGCACCAAAATTTGGGAATAAGTAGAACATGACATAACTAAGTAAAATCGTCAGAGGCGGAAGCAAGAGGGGGGACGAGGGTAGTTATAAGATGTAAAATTCGAGATTTTTATTATTTTTTTTTTGTGCCGCTCATGATGGAAAGATAGTGCACCAAAATTTGGAAATAAGTACGTCATGACGTAACTAAGTAAAATCTCCAGGGGCGGAACGCTGGTTGGGGTACAAATGGGTGGTAGGCAGGGGTGAGTATAAAAATATAAGGAATTTTTTTGCCGTTCGTGATCGAGATAGTGCACCAAAATTTGGGAATAAGTAGATCATCACATATTAAGTAAAATCTCCAGGGGCAGAACGCTGCGTGGGGGACAAATGTTGTGCTGCGTCACAAAAAAATAATACATACTGCGACTTTGACCCCATACCACTACCCTCATCCGCAAGTCTGGTTTCCGCCCCTGGAGATTTTACGTATTTACGTCATAAACTAGTTATTCCCAAATTTTGGTGCACTATCTCGATCATGAGCGTCACAAAAAAAAATAACAAAAACCGCGACTTTGACCCTTTATAACTACCCTTGTCCCCCACTCTGGTTTTCGCCCCTAAGGATTTTACTTAGTTATCTCATGGTCTACTTATTCCCAAATTTTGGTGCACTATCTCAATCACGAACGTCACAAAAAAAAACCCTTATAATATTTATATTCACTCCTACCCCCACCCCTTTGTCGGCTACGCAGCTTTCCGCCCCTGAAGATTTTACTTAGTTACGTCATGTCCTACTATTCCCAAATTTTGGTGCACTATCTCGATTATGAGCGTCACAAAAGAAATTATAAATACCGCGACTTTGACCCCTTATAACTACCCTCGTCCCCCACTCTGGTTTCCGCCCGTTGGGAAAAGTCATGTACACAACTAATTCAACATATCCCCGAATAGTTTTTCCATATTATTGCTTCTATCTCTCCGACTAACTACTACGCCATGAAGAAATGGAAAGTGTCAGTTTACTTAGAGGAATGCTAATCTTGACAGTTAAGTGATACAAAATTTGACAATTGTCTATTTTCATATTTATCTTAACATTTAATTGTTAATTTTTCTTTAAATATTTGATTTGAATAGTTTAACAAACAATACAAAAATCACAGTAGAATGGATTATTCAGAAGAAAAGACGCAATCTGCAAAAGAAAAGTTTGAAATTTCTGGAATAATAACGAGTGCAGCATTTCAGAGATGTAGATTTCTTGCCATTAAGCTATACAGAAGTTTTCCAAAGCAGTACGAACATCCTGTTATAAAACCGATGTTAAATGTAGAGTGGGAACAATTTTTGACGAAGGTAACTAATTGTAAATATGCCATAAATTGAAGAGATAAAAGAAAGAAAAGGTTAGGTACCTATATGATATGACATTTTTTTTACATTTTGCAAATTTTATACATTCTTCTCCTTCATACTCGGTAAACCTTCTATATTTTTAATTAGTATCAATAGGATTGATACAGATCAAGAGGAAACTCGTTTTAGGTTGTGACCTATTTTAAATAAAAGTTTAGGTGAAGTGAAATGACACTATCTAAAATTAAATGTTTAAAATAACGAAGTCATTGGGTGCGTTCGGACGACCATAGCGGCTGGCGGTCAGCAGAAATCGGCTGAGTGGTTGTATCCAGCCGTGATAGGGAAAGCTTAGTAAATCTCTCAGCGGCTGGCTTCCAGCGGTGACGTCTGACAGCTACTGCTGGCTCAGCTGTCCAGCCGCTGTGGTCGTCCGAACGCACCCATTGTCAAAGATTGCAGGCTGTCACAGCTGGTATTCTCATGACTGGCATAGTGATGCGTCTCTAGTAGCCTCTCCTAGGGTACGAACATGCCGAAGATACTTGGATGTGCGCGGTGTAGGTCGCGATCGCGGTCACTACATCGATGTAATAACAAACCTTCATTATCTTATAAGATCGCACATACCAAGGATGTGCCACCCGTTCACCTTCGCGACCTATCATCGCGGTTTACAGCGATGTCGATGCCAAAACAAAATAGTTTGTTTTACATCCCGATCGAGCTGCTGATCTCGTGGTAAATTAAAGTTTATTGTTGGTTTTTAACCCACGTGACATTCGCCGGAGATTCGCTGACATTTCTTGTTGAAATCAAGTTGCGACAAGTTTTGGTTATATGGAAACCGCAAAGAACACTGAAAGGAAGGTATCTTCGGTATGTTCAGCCCGTCATCGATGTAAACCTCGACCGCTGTCGCGACCTACACCACGCTCATCCATGTATCCTCGGCATGTTCTTACCCCTACTCAAATACCACCCTCACCAGCAGCTGGGATTACCGAGTATGGCGGAATAACGAATGAATAACCCTAGATCAAAGATAAAAAACTGTTTTATGTCGTCGAATGTAAAGGGAACTTACGATAAGTAAAAAAATAAACAAAATCCCCCGGGATGTCAATATTCATATACATATAGGAAACCAGGGCCGGATTTAAGGGGGGCAGGCTGGGCAGCTGTCCGGGGCCCCCACATTTTGGGGGCCCCCACAAAGCCCCAAACTTAAAAAAATCAGCACATTATTCACATAGAATAATAATTTTTGTCAATCAATTAACTGTAATATTTCGTTATATGGAAGGTTTCTTTCCTATTAAAAATGTATTTTTGGCAAATTACGGTCATAAAGCAGAAAATATATTTAAGACATTCTTGCAAGAAGATGATATCGATTTGAAAAGCTGCAGGGGACAGTCCTACGACAATGCGTCAGTTATGAGTAGAAAATACAATGGTGTTCAGCTAAAATTTTAAAAACACAATATCTTGGCGTTGTAGATTCCATGTGTCGCCCATACTCTCTAAATTTAGTTGCTAAAGCTGCAGCCATAGAAGTGTTGCCCTGCTGCCATAGAATTCTTTGATTTCTTGGAAGGACTGTATGGACCCTATGTATTTTTCATTTCCTCTACATATAGATACAACTTGTTAATCGAATGTTTAAAAACGTCTTAGAGCGAGAGCAACGCCGACCATGGCAGAAATATTATTGTTCCTAAAAAAGAGTAAATACTACTAGATGGTCGTCTAGAAGTGATGCCGCAAAAAAACTAGTTAAAGGTTATAATCAGATTAAAGGAGTATTATCCAAAATTTCAAAAGACGATGGGCAACAATTTGAAACTCGTAGCGATACAAATGGTTTGTATAATCGAGTGTGTTTACTGAAAACAGGGATATTTGCAATATTTTGGAATGAAATCTTAGAGAGGACACACAGCACAAGTCGTATTCTCCAAGATCAAAATATTGACCTTAATTCAGGAGTGGCGGCACTTAAATCAATTAAAAATTTTATATTATTTTAAGGAATATTTCAGAGACTGAAATGATAACATCAGAGAAATTTAGGACTCAAAATTTTATAGCTATTATAGATCACTTCATTTCCTCTTCAAGTCATAGGCTTTCGGCATATGAATTTATTCACTCCAATTTTGGATTTTTACATTATTTGGAAAACTTAACTCCCAATGAAATTGAAGCTCACTCACTGAAGCGTACCGCCAATTATAGCAATGATTTAGATAAAAAAAAACTAGGTGTCGGACTAGTACAATTTGTAGAATTTTTCAATTCATTTAAAGAGGAAATCGGCTCATCAAATATTATAAGTAAAGAACTTCAAATGTACCGACGGTTAAAAGAGAAAAATGTGAATGATGCGGTTCCAAACACGTTGTAGTGACACTTCGTTTATATTTAGTTCTGATGGTAACTAAACTAACTGCAGTGGAGAGAGATCATTCTAAAAATTTAAGTTAATTAAAAATCGACTTCGATCTATGATAGGCTAAGAGCGTTTGAACCATCTCTTTATAATGAGCATTGAACACAATGCCTTAAAGCAACTAGACATGCCCGACATAATCAAGGAATTTTTAGTTAAAAAATCTCGAAAAGTACCCGGACTTTAACCATACCATAGTCATAACAACAATTTGTTTAATGGTAGGAGGTAGGGCCCCACACCAATTCTGCCCAGGGGCCCCCACTGCCTTAAATCCGGCTCTGTAGGAAACGTCAAACAATAAGGAATGCAAGTAATTTTCCCCATGTTGCCATATTCTAAAGGATACCTTACACATCTTATGGAAAATATAATGTCACTCAAATTAAATAAAATTTACATGAATAGATTGGTGTCGAAATTTAAGGAATTTCATATCATTGCGCGAACTCTGGAGTATCATTATTAACGGCGTTAATTCTAATTAACGTTTAGCGAAATCACATTTTTGAAGTTCATAAAATTGTCAATCATAAATAATGTTAGACTAGTGGCTATTCACAAGGGTTTACTCAGCATGAGATAAGCGGATTAGAGGAAGTACGACTGACCAAATTATATCTACTTTATTATCAATAACAATAAGATAAGATAAGAGTAAGTTCTGCCTTAATCCCTCATAACGATTTATGGAGTACTGCATTTCAATATATTTTTTCTCTCTTTGACACACGTACCTTTCAATTTGATTTTAGATTTATTTATATCAATTTACGCTCTTATTATTCAAAAAACAGAGTTGGCGCATTGATATGAAATTAGTGTAATTTCAAGACTAAAATCTATTCATGTAAATTTTATTTCATTTGAGTGACATTATATTTTCCATAAGATGTGTGCGGTATCCTTTGAGAAAGTAAATAGGGAACAATCACATTTTCTTGACATGCCATTCCTATTACAGCCAGCATTTCATTGGCTAGAATTAGTGACGTGTTTATATGACGTCTTTATTATATTTGGTGAGATTGTAAATGGTAATTAACTCTTGTCATAATATTGGAGATTAAATATTATGTCAAATTATTGTTTTTAAATTATATTTGAATTAACTAAGTTTTCAAATATATATTTGAATTATTTAGTTTATATTTTAACGACAGTTTATTTTTAACTAACTTCACTTCCCATTCCCTATCCTTGATTGGTCGATTAGGTTCGTAATAGTTTTGTTGTATGGTAGGTTTAGTTAGGCATTAATTTTAAGAAATGTTGCTGGCTAAATGGGCACACAACCAAAAATCTTACATAACCTTCTATAGGACAACGAACATGACTTTGACACTTGATACAGATAGTTATCTTTGTTTCACACTCTTAAAGATAAAGAGAAACAGTGTAACCGGTAGTTGCTGTGGTAAATACGTACCTATATGTTTTTTATTTGGCAACAGCGCTTTCCTGCTAAACTTAACGGTAGCGAAAAAACTAATGCACTAGGAAAAATTTGTTGAATTTGTTTGCCGTCAATTTTGTAGCGGTGGGTTATGATATCATTAAATCTATGACGTGCATGCCTAATTGTTTAACTTTTAGTTTAAATTTTCTTTATCATGGCAAAGAACCTCTCAGCAATGGTCCTCAGTTTTGGGCAAGTGTTAGATCACCAGAGGATGCTAAGTATCCCATGGCTTGACGTAATGAAGATAAATAAACGAATTAGAACTTAGAACACGCGAACTCTCTTTGCAGTAAGAAAACTTAAGCGTCAAACCAATTAATATCAACCTTATGCACGTATCATGTCAACTATCCAGAAAAAGGGCAGCAAGGATGTGTGAAAATTACAGAGGAATTGCGGTAAACAGCACAATAAGTAGGATGTATGGAAAACTTATTAGGAACAAAATAGAAAATGACTATAGAGAGTACGAAGCAGAGGATCAAGCTTTAGAGCTGGGTGGTACACAGTAGACCACGTGTACTCTATTACGCAAGTTATTGAGAAATACACAGCCGTGAATAAAGAAGTTCACCTAGTGTACGTAGAATTACAAAAAGCATATGACAGTTTGCCCCTCAGCAAATCATGGTCAACCCTACAGAAAAACAACCTCAAGGTCTTATCAAAGCAGTCCAAAGTCTGTATAATGGAACTACTGCAAAAATTAAAACGGAATCAAGGATGTATGAGGGATTTAAGGTCACGAGTGGATTGAAGTAGGGTTGCTGTATATCGCCCATCCTTTCCAAAATTTATCTGGAACAATTCTCAATATGTGGAAAAGAAAATATAATGGCATGGGAATCCCTCTCAATGACGAGACAACACTATATACTTTATGTTTCAATGATGACAAAATTCTGATTGCTCAGGATCATGATGACTGGAGTTACATGACGCGGAAGCTAATAGAAGAATATAACAAATGGGGTCTCGAAGTCAACATTAAGAAAACTAAAGCCATGTGTATTGGAGGGACAAAGCACTATACATTCGAACCCGCTTATTGGAATAGCCTTCGTGACAAGCAAAAGTATTCCTATAACCGGGATATTCTAATAACCGATCGTTAGTAGCTAGTTAAAACGTCTCGGGGCTTCAAATTTATATTCCTTAAACCGGGATATCCCTATAATCAGTATTCTAATAAGCGGGTTCGACTGTATTACATTAGACGATAGGGTAGAAATTAAACACTGTGATGAATACCTCGCATGAAGATAACTCAAGATGGAACCATCGATGCTGCTATAAAAGACAGAAACATACAGGATAGAAAAGCCATATCCATGATGAATGGCATTCTGTGGGACCAAAGAATATCTAAAGCAAAAAACAGCTTATTTACAATACTCTACGTAAAAGTGTAATTACAATATGTTAGTGAAGTTTGGCCACTGAAACAAAGAACAGAGAAAATGTTACTAGGAATATAAATGAACTTCTGGAGAAGTGCAGCACGGAAATCAAGAAGAGATCGAATACCACATGAAAGAATACGAGAAATGATAGAATATATAGATAGATAGAATACGAGAAATACCAAATAAGAGAATACGAGAAATGATGGGAGTCACACATACAATAATTGATGACATACAAACAAAACAACTAATATGGTACGGCCATGTACAGTGAATGCCAGATGACAAGATTCCTAAACAGATTTTGACGTAGGCACCACAATGGAGAAGGAAAAGAGGAAGATCGAGAAGAATCTGGAGGGAGGGAATTGAAAAATAACTAAGGAAAGACAGCTTTAGATTAGATTCGATGCGGGGCCACTACCATCGGCTGACCAAGGTTTCTGCTTTTCAGCGTCTTCCGATCCGCCTGTGGTGTATCCCGCAGCAAACTGAATCCAAGCTGTCGAAGAATGTATATTAATAAAATATTAAATGCGTACGGACGCGTTAGCGTCATCTACACTCGGGTGCAAAATTAACCGGACACCTTAAAAATTGGTAATTTTTGATGTCTCGCAATTCCTAAACCTGTTGTCCGATTTAAGTGATTTTTTAATATGTTTTAGCCTTATTCTTTAACAATACCGTTTTAATAATATTGTTGCTAAACAGGTAAATTTTCATTGTATACGAAGTGTACCAATGAAACTGTGTTTTTTTCTTAAACTTCGCATCACCCTGTGGAATATTCTAGCATTTACAAAATACTGAAATTGAAATCTAACTACAGTCTCATGTTTTCTAAACATTTTGCTTTTTGGTTCATTTACGTACATTGGACCATAAAAAAGTTAGGTAATTTAACAACTAGCCATGTTTTTCATCAATACAGGGTCTTTTTAAATAAGTATGGCAACCTTTAAAGGGTAATTCTGCATGAAAAAATAATGACAGTTTGCTTTATAAACGGTATGTTCGCAAATGCTTCGTTTCTGAGATAGGGGGTGTTGAAATTTTTCTTACAAACTCATAATTTATTTATTGCTTTAAAACAGGTTGAGATATGCAAATGAAATTTGGTTGGTTTTAAGACGTAGTTATTGCACATTTTTTGACATACAATTAAGAATTTAATATTCACCATTTGCGCGCATACGGGTAATATGACTGCTCATATTACCCGTTTGAGCGCCAATGTTGAATATTAAATTCTAACTTGTATCTCAAAAGTTGTATAATAACTACGTCTTAAAACCCACCAAATTTCATTTGCATATCTCAACCGGTTTTAAAGCAATAAAT
Organism: Diabrotica virgifera virgifera; assembly: GCF_917563875.1. Taxonomy (NCBI): domain Eukaryota; kingdom Metazoa; phylum Arthropoda; class Insecta; order Coleoptera; family Chrysomelidae; genus Diabrotica; species Diabrotica virgifera. Next base: position 142,422,291 of record NC_065443.1, on the reverse strand, counting down.
AAATCGTCAGCTTATAAGAAAAATTTCAACACCCTCTATCTTAGAAATTAAGCATTTGCGGACATAGGTTTATAAAGCAAACTGTCATTATTTTTTCATGTAGAATAACTCCATAAAGTTTGCCATGCTTATTTAAAAACATACTGTTTTGATAAAAAACATGTCTAACTGTTAAAGTACCTTATATTTGGGTTTAAATTTGAGTATTTTGTAAATGTTAGAATACTCCACAGGGCGATGCAAAATTTGAGAAAAAAACACAGTTTCATTGGTACACCCGGTATACAATGAAAATTTACCTGTTTAGCAACAATATTATTGGAACGATATTGTTGAGGAATAAGGTTATAACATATTAAAAAATCACTCAAATCGGACAACAGGTTTAGGAATTGCGAGACATCAAAAATTACCCATTTTTAAGGTGTCCGGTTAATTTTGCACCCGAGTGTATCTAGAGGCAAAGAAAATTCTGTATTGGTCGGAGTGCAGAATCCTTGGTAACTATCTGAAAAAGAACTAGAGTGAAGAGAACTCCCTCCAAGTCTATGGTTAAACAGAGAAGAATGGCTATTAGGAGTCGGAGAATGCTGTAAACCGATAGTAGTAGTAGCCCTGCAATCAATAGCTGGGCACACAGAGAGAGGATTTTCGATCAGATCCATCATTCCGCATTCGCCGATTCGGCCTGCGGCAGATCGGATATTATTTTTTCTTTGCGCACAAACGTAAATATTCCATCTTTCATTTTTATCATAGTACGGATATGCGACCAAGAGCAAATAAAAGAAGTAGAGGCAGACCTCAAACAAGATGACTGATGACAAACGGTATACAATGAAAATTTACCTGTCATAAACAATATTATTACAGTGGTATTGTAAAGAATCAGGCTATAACATGTCCAAAAAATCACTTAAATCGGCCAACAGGTTTAGGAAATATGAGACATCAAAAATGACCAAATTTTTAAGTGGGTCGATTTCTATGCACCTAAGTTTAGTTTCGAAGTCCTTTTACTTCAGAAAAAATAATAGTTCATTACCTATATGCCTGGCATTTTAAATTTTTGTTTAAATAACTCTTATCTTTTATTTTACACGGACAGGGCCTCTGCCTATAGATGTCAAGAATCTCGGATAGTATTTATTTCGTCCAATCCATATCTTGAAATTCCAGAAAAACACGTGATCTAACTTCGATCGCGTACAGACACAATCCATTCCCGCGACGGAACAAAACCACTAATGATCTAATATTTCAGCGATCTAGGTAACCCAGAAAGGAACGAATACTAACATATCAAAAAAGAAAACCCAGTGGTTCAGAGAGGAAGTGAAGATAAAATGTGATGAAAAGAAGAAATCTTTTTTACAATACAGAACAAAACCAACACAACAGGCATACAACCAATACAAACGAATCAGAAACGAAACGAATACTTTAGTGAGACAACTAAAAAGGGAACACTGGCAGAGTTTCTCAAAACAGATGGAACACGACTTCTACGGAACACAAAAAGAAGTATGGAGAATGATCAAAGGACAAAGAAAGGATATGAACGAATTAATAAAATCAAAACACATTCAGAAGGAAACATGGGCAGACTACTTCCGATCTTTATGTGCTAAAGCCGACGAAAATGAACCACCAACACCTGAAGTTACGACAAACGAAGACATAAACATCGAGGAAGGAGAGGTAAAGAAAGCATTAAGAAAATTAAAAAATAGAAAATCTTCAGGAGAGGACAGAATATCGGACGAACTCCTAAAGTGCGGAGGACAAGATCTGACTAAACAATTATTAACACTAATACAAAAAATAATAGAACAAAACAGAATACCACAAGAATTGAGATCAAGCATCCTAATACCTCTCTTCAAAAAAGGAGACAAATCGGACCCGGAGAATTACAGAGGAATTAACTTATTAAACACAACATTAAAATTAACAACGAAAGTGATAACAAACAAATTGAATGAAATTAGCACAAGAACAACAAGGCTTTAGGTCGGGAAGATCATGCACTGACGCTATATTTATAATAAGGCAAGTTCAAGAGAAATCGTTAGAATACAACCAATCGGCATATTTATGTTTCGTGAAGTTCAAGAAAGCATTTGACATGGTCAAATTAAAAGACTTTATCCATTTGTTATACTCAAGAGAGGTGCCTCTAGGAATAATTAAAACGATCGAAAACATCTACCAGAACAACACAATAAAAGTAGGTAACAGTAGAAGATGAACTAACTGACACAATTGAAGCCGGCAATGGGATAAGATTCCTTGAGTTCTTTATTGTTCAACCTGATTATGGATGAAATAATTAAAAAAGTAAGAACTAAAAAGGATAACAAATGGGAGAAAAACAACTTAAATCTACTATGGAGACGATGCAATACTAATCTCCCAAAGTGAATACAACGTATGCTGCACCAATTTAACATAACCGGCAGAAAATTTAACATGTTAATTTCCCGAAAAAAGACAAAATGCGTGGTTATAACAACAAATCCAATAATATGTAAATTGGAACTGGAGGGTCAGATAATAGAACAAGTGATAAAGTTTAAATATCTAGGCATCACACTATCTAGCTACGGAAGGCTAGGAAAAGAAGTGGAAGATCAAGTGAATAGAGCAAACAGAGCCGCAGATTGCCTGAATGACACAATATGGAGAAATAAAAATATCGGAAAAAAATGAAAGGCAGAATTTACAAAACATCAAACCAATAATGAAATACGCGGCAGAAACACGACCCGACACAGAAGGGGCAAAAAGATTGATCGAATCAACGGAGATGAAAACCCGCCGAAAAATCGATGGTAAGACTCTATGGGACAGAGCTAGAAGTACAGATATACGACGGAGATGCAAGGTGGACAACATTAATAACTGGGTAAGAAACAGAAGAATAGAACGGAAGGACCACATAAGCCGACTGACAACAAATAGAGTACCTAGTAAGGACAGCGAGAGACGGTTCTCCAATAGGAAGACGATCAGTGGGAAGACCACGAAAACGATGGAACGACAACTTGCTAGAGGCACATTGAAGGAACAGACAGTGTCATGTCTATACAAAAGAAGAAGAAGAATGCCGGAGGCACAAACATGCAGATAAAAGAGAGGGCACTCCTGGTGGAATAGAAATATTTAAATTCCCACCACTACTGAATATTCGAAAATTCCAATTCGAATATTTATGAGAATATCGAAAACTCAAAGAAATAACGAGAATCTTTTTATAAACGGAACCAATTTCGAACGAGTAGACCAATATGCATATCTTGGAACAATGACTAACTCCACAGGTGATTACTTCCAGGAAATCAAAATCAGAATAGAAAACACTAGAACAAATTTTAACAAAATGAGAAACGTGCTCCGCACAAGAGATTTTAGTTAGCTAAGAGTTAGGTTGGCTAGGTGCTACGTTTTCTCGAGTCTGTTTTATGGAATGGAAGATTGGACCTTGGATGCGGCATTAATGAAAAAACTAGAATCATTCGAGCTGTGGGTGTACAGAAGAATTCTGAAAATATCATGGACAGAACACGTCACAAACAGCCCAGCAAACAGGTTTGAGCCCAGTTACGTGATGATTACGTTAAATTTACGGCAAATTTCAACGAATACGTAACTCGGTGATTTATGACGGGAAAAAAACGTATTTCAGTGCCAAATCATTCACTTATATATTAGTGCTTCCTTTATACATGTTTTGACATTAGAATAATATAAAATCATAATGACGAATATAGTACATGTTTTTTATAATAGGTGTGAATGTCGGTTACATCGCAAAGGTACGTTTATTTCACGTAATAATCACGAAACAGAAATAACTTCCTTTGGTTAAATTTTGAGAAATATTTTGGAAAACAAAATTGAACGGTGTTGGTTAAATACGTATCGCTTGAATTGTACTCACTGTATTTTATGGACGTCGAAAAATTAGATGTATATCACGTAAAAGTAATGTAAATAATACCAATATTTAAACAAAAAGTTTATGATTTCGCTTTTAAAATCATTTAGCATAACTATTTCAATCCAACCTTGATTTGACGCTATTTTTGCTATTTCTTTCTTTAAAAATATCACAGGAGCTAAAATGATGTCTAATTTTCAAATCGCGCGCGGTGATGACGTACTACCAAGCCTTTCTCCTCCTTTAAATACTATCACGTGACCACGGTACGTGATTAACATAGTTGGTTCGAAAACTAAATTAATCGATTTATCAAATAATAGATACGTTTCGATAGGATTATTTTTTATATTATTCTGGTATTGAAATAGATTTTTAGTAAGACCAATTAGTTAATAGTAGAAGAAATTTAAAAACAAAAAGAAAATACGTAATACTAATTTAAACTAAGTAGAATAGTTTAACTGTAATTTAAAAATAATCGATTTTTAAAATCGATGATCATAACCTCTAATATCAGCTTCTCACATTTCTCACAAACTCACAACCCCACTCTTCTATGCTCACAACAAAAAGTGAAAGTGAAACGTGAAGAGCTTTATTTCCTTCGTTTTATTTTAGGCGGGTTTATTTATAATAATGTCTTTCGTATTAACGTTTACCTCACTGCTTGAGGGTTGAAGTGCCGCCGATGATGCAATTAGAAAAAACAAGAAAGTGTCGAAGTGTTGTAACGGTCCACCCGTTATATTATCATTTTTAGCGCTGTAATTATTTTTAAAAAAAATAATTATTTTCTCTTGACCTCCCATTTAAATTCTTTAATTTATCGTAAAGGACTTCTCATGTGACGTCACACTGTACGGAACATAGTTGTTGAACCGTTCCTTGTCGTTTAATTCGTGTTCCGTGAGAGTTTGACGTTTTCCTCGCTGACTGTGGGAGGAATGAGAGGCACTTGGCCGGTGGCTGCGAGGTTGACAGGTTGGTGTTGGTGGTTAGTACCGTAAATGGCGGTTAATTTCTTCGAAATTAATTTTTATTTCAACTAAGTTTGGAAGTATAGTAAAAAGTTACCACCACTTGTTTCCTGGAGTACGGGTTTCCTGGAGTAAGGATGGGAGTACCATCAGTGGAAGAGGAATAAAAAATTAACCGGTAAATCGTTTTTTCTACTAATGTTTTTTAGTTAACCTTGAATATATGAAATAGTTGGTTCATTGTTAAATGTTCTTAGCCAGTCCCTTAGGTGAAGGATGTAGATTATTTCGATCTTTATATTATCTTTATATCGATCTTTATATTAATGGGGTTTTTGGTTTTACATAACCAAACATTTTTGAAGTCCTCAAATTAATATTGGAAATAATTACCATTTCTCTGTACGTTTTAAACCGATTGAACATCCAATATATCTATAAATTTTCATGTCCAATATATCTATAAATTGTCATGTAACTATCTTTGTCTGGTTCAATACCATTTCATTAAGGTATATAAAATGTATGTAGATGGCTATTACTATCTTAATCTCATGTTATTTCAGATAAGTCATATTTTATATTCCTATTTCAAATGCAATGCCATTATTTGTTCATGTTTTCAAACTCAAAATAGTTCAAGGTTACCTGAGATTAGTTTTTGTTCCATTTTTAATGGTTGTTTTTTTTATGTTATTGCTTCTAAAAAGTTTTCCTCGATTATTTCTTCTTCTCTTTACTTTTGTTTACCGGTTTATATGAGAAATCAAACGAAGTATATGTTTTTAGCCATTTGAAAGAAAACTAACCCTCATGTGATGTCGTACCCACCTTGACTACCTAGGGAAGCCACCTTGACCTTATTGCAGCTACCGCCAAGTCAAACTGGGAGTATGTTTTGGGAACAAGCTTTTTGGGGGACATTCCAGCTCCTTTTCGTCCTGCCACCTGGGCCTACGGGGGGGCATGGAGGTGCATCATAGTGATGCTCATTTTCTAGGATGCAACCGCAACCTCGTTTGGGAACATTTAGTGAGGAGTTTTAGTAACTATTGGTTTTTTTTATATTTCAGACTATCTGTTAAATACACTATGTTTTTTTTCCAGATTTAGGTTACCTCTGTTTTTTTTGACATATGTATTTGTATATTAGATTATTTGGTTCCCAAACTTTGTATCTACGGTAACTTCTTGTGCACAGGAATAAGCCTAGAGAAAATTAGGTTTTTAATACTTTATTATTGCTTTGATATTGGTTTATGTAATTCGGGTAAATTTATTTTGTAACATTACTTGCTTGTTTCCCAAATATTGTATTTATTCGCTTTATTTCGTTTGTTCGGTTACTTCGTCGTTACTTTATTTCATTGCATTTGCTCGGTTAATTTAGGTCATTTTGTCGGTATTTTTCTTAACTTCACTTCTATAACGTTTATTCATTTGTATATTTAATTTTGCTTTATTCAGTATTGTATTTTCTCTTAGTGAGGCTTGGGCCTATTTATTTGTATTATTTTCATCTTCGTCGGTTTCCTTTAGTTGTACGTAGCAGGCGTACTATAACCATTTGGTAGAAGACTTATGTAATTTTGTACCCTATATGTTAGTAAGAGGTACTTATATTTAAGTTTGTAACAGATAACATTATTGTTGTTATCTTTAAAATATATATATCTTCTTGTATAACTTATGTCATTTTAGAGTCACAGCATAATATGAACTTGCTTAACTCAGAGATTGTTAAAAATCTGGTAGTTATTTTTAATAAATATGTTTATTTATTTTGTATATCATTTATTTTTATTATTCCTTTATGTTCATTATTACAGGTTTGATATATTTAATATCTGACAGCAGTATAAGATACCTGGGAGAATGATCGAAGATCATTTTCATGGCGCCCATGATTTGTTAGATTTATTTATCTTGTTCGTCTTTAGAAATTATTCATCTTCATTCCTCTTCAGTACATTATTCTTATTTTATTATTTCATATTTTAGTCATTATTACTATCTACATAGAGCTACTGTTCTTCGACAGGCATGCAAACGAGCCGTATCCATCCTTGAGTGTCAAGTTGCTCTCTTGCATCTATACCTAGCCAACTCTATTCAGTTTGCCTCTGTCTCTTCCCACGTCTACTTATTATCCCTTCTAATTCCCCTTTTTTCAGTACTACTGCAAAGTAGTATTTTTTCCTATTGCGGCTTCTCAACGTAGAAGCCACTTCATCCTTTTCTTTACACATCCCACATTCTCTTCTTTTCAGCCACAACTACTTAGTTACCTTAGTTTTTTTTTTCCTTACTTCTGTTGGAGTACCGATATCTTTCTTTTTACTTTCACTCCAACAGAAGTTTTCTTCTTTTTGTTACACTGGCTGCCCAATGCGTGGTGCCAACCGTTTTATGGTTCTAAGACAGTAGTTCTTTTAGTTCAATTTTCTTTTATTGGAATTTTCTGTTTTATTAACTTTTTGATATCTTTGTATATATGTTATTTCTGATTTATTTTTGTCTTTAATTTTTATTAATAATAAACAGGTAGACTTATACTGCTTCTTTTGGTTTTGGTTAGTTTATTTTTGATACCTCATCTTTAGCTTTAGTGGTACAGCTCATATCTTAGTTTGGATTTTGTATTTTTATTGGAAACTTATTTATGTATTTAGATTGAGTATACATAACTGACATTATGTTCTATTAGTTAAATTTTTATTCCTTCTACCAATGGTAGTACGTTTGCGCGTACAATTAATCGTTGAATATATGCATACATTTTTTTCTAGTGTGGTTATATTTTACACCTAACTAGAAATTATTTTCAGTATTTAGGTATTTTATTTACTTTATTGATTTGATTATTTATATATTTTGCTGGCATTTTGATTTGTTGGTGTGTCGCTAATATTTTCTCCATATGTATCTTTGTCTTACAAACTTTAGATTATATTTTATATTTGTTATTTTTGATATTTGGATTGTTTGGTAAGACAGGCACACACCACAAAGCAATATCAGTCCAGAACATTAGCTTCTATACATGATACGTTGAATTCGCATGGTTCGGATGATTACAGATGGTCATCCAAATTATTTTTCTTTAATTGGTAGTGTTAAACATTACAATGATAAATTGTATAGTTAAGTAGTTCCACTATCCATCTCATATTCCAGTTTTGTTAAATTTTGGTAATAATATTATATCAGTGTGGGTACCATAATATAATGCTTATATGAATCAGATACTTTAGGTTGAGATTCAAATATAAATTCTTTATTAGTTAGGAAACATTGATACTACTTTTCTATTAAGTTATAGAACAATCTTCAGAAGAAGATTACCTTAACAGTGTTGTTCAAGCTAATCTCTTCTTCTGTTTGTCTTTAGCTTAACTCAATCTTTAGTATGGTTAGAAATTTTAGTCTAATTTTTTTTTCCACCTGATAATGCAGGTACCTACATACATTGCTTGATTTCATCTTTGGCTTTGTTGTTGATGACTTTATTTATGAATTTATTACTTATTGGTTTAAATATTATGTAGTACTTTATGTATGAGTTTATTTTTTTTTTGGTATTATACATGATGCATTTTAATTATTAGTATGAGTCAATATTATTAATTGCTGATCCTGTCAGTAGGATTATACAATTAATCAGAACTTCACTTGTATTTTTGTTTAGTTTTTGCACACCTAACCCCTTAAGTTAGAAGGGTTGTTGAATTATTATATATTTATATACTTATTTGGACAGGTAAGCTCATACAAGTAGGTACTCTTGTTTAATATGGATATTATTATGGAACTGTATGTTATGCACTACTTATCTCAGGTTATGTGTTATATTATTTGGAATATTTGATTACTTACTAATTTTTTTTTTGATCATATTTATATCTTATTATTGAATTTGCCATATTGGAAAGATGTGGTTTTTAATTTGTTATTGGGTTACTCTATTAACATTATTTGTCTCCAATATCTTAAACACTTTATAATAATTTATATCCTTCTATCCTACACAGTATGATTCTGGAATTAGTTTGGAATTTTGATGTAAGTATGTATGAATTCTTGAGTCTTTCATATTTCTTCTTAGAAACTACTTAGTCTGTTGATGCTCAAAGTTGGTGAATACGTGGGTTCGAAATTCAGCAACTGATCACTGCTGTCCGGTTTCGTAATCTATGTCCTCATGGCAGAGTAGGCAGATGTCTTTTCATCATTACATTTCCTAAACATTTTTCTGTAATCAGTTTACTTATTTCAGTTTTTTTTACAATTTAATAGGGAAGTATTTAGTTCATATTAGGCCTTTTGCTTCATAGTATGTTTGTACTTTGAGTTGATGAGTAAACATGGATAAATATCTTGCGCACTTGTTTATAAATCAATGCTTAGGCCATCCCTATACGCAGTAGGTTTGTTAAGTCAGTATTTGGAGTGTTTAGACAAATGAGTTGTTCATCAGAGTATATTCCCACTTCTTTCCTTAGGCATTAGTTGCTATTCAGATTCTGGAATATTTCCTGAATAATTCCACGTATGTGAGAACGCATGAATTTGCAGTTTTATTTAAAATTGTGCTCGTTCTCGTCAATTTTTTTTCCTATCACTTATCATGGTGCCATAGAATTGGTAAGTTCACCATTTATTCTTTTTTCCTTTCTTACTTATTCTTACATTATTAGTACTTTATCTGTGTCTGGCTATTCTCATACATCTGTTGTAGCAACATGCTATAGTTCGCGAATACCAGCACAAATTAAGTTCAGGTAGTTTCTATATTTTAGTCAATATACCTTAGGTATTTATCTTACTTGTGATTTAGTTTGGTTACATATCTGTTACTTAGTCTGTTGGTAATTTTTTTTTGTGACTTATTTTGATTACTTAGTTTGGATAGGTTCATATTACCGGATGAGGGTGTATGTAGACCTAATTTATTTATTTTGTTCAGTATTAGTTACCATTGGATCCAATAATTTAGTTTATTTAGTATTAGTAAGAATTGGTCCATAAATTTGCCTGATCGTTCTTCTTTGGATATACTCCTATATAAATCTGGTGTCCATTGATAGTCCGATTCTGGATAAGTGTCCGATTCTTCATTTATTTTGTGTATTTAGTTGGATAGGTTCGTATTACCGGATGTGGGTGTACGTAGACCTGATCTGTTATGTGGTTTAGTATTGGTGTGAATTGGTCCATAAATTTGCCTGGTCGTTCTTCTTTGGATATGCCTTTTATGAATCTGGTGTCCACTGATAGTTCGACTTTGGATTAAGTGTCCGATTCCACATTTATTTTGGTTATTGAGTTTTGGATTCCTTTGGTATGTTTATTATTGGTATTATTTGACATTAGTGAGAATTGTTCCATAAATCTTCCTGATTGTTCTTCTCTGGATATACTATTATGAATCTGGTGTCCATTGTTAGTTCAGTTGTGGATAAAGTGTTCAATTCTTTACCTATTTTAGTTACTGATTTTTTTATTCACTTTGGTACATTTACTTTTGATATGGTTCGAATTGGCTCACACCTTTTCCTGGTTGTTCCGTTCTTGGATATACCCTTTATAAATCTGATGTCCATGGATAGTTCAATTTTGGTTTTAGTGCCCAATTCGACACTCAGTTATTATTATGAACTTAAGTACAATATTTAGTTTTGTTTTGACTTTTGAGCAATATATGTTAATATTTGGTAGCAGAGAGTAACATAGTAACATTTTAGTATGAGTTTGAGTCATGTATTGATTTATTTTTCCTTGACCATTAGTTTATATTTAGAAGTAATCTTGCGAATCAACGTGGATTGTTAGACTATTGTAAATTTAGTTGTTAATATTTTGAAGTTTAAAAAAAAAAAAAAAAAAATTTTTTGGTTAAAAAATTTTTTTTTCCCGAGTAGGAGGGGATTGTAACGGTCCACCCGTTATATTATCATTTTTAGCGCTGTAATTATTTTTAAAAAAAATAATTATTTTCTCTTGACCTCCCATTTAAATTCTTTAATTTATCGTAAAGGACTTCTCATGTGACGTCACACTGTACGGAACATAGTTGTTGAACCGTTCCTTGTCGTTTAATTCGTGTTCCGTGAGAGTTTGACGTTTTCCTCGCTGACTGTGGGAGGAATGAGAGGCACTTGGCCGGTGGCTGCGAGGTTGACAGGTTGGTGTTGGTGGTTAGTACCGTAAATGGCGGTTAATTTCTTCGAAATTAATTTTTATTTCAACTAAGTTTGGAAGTATAGTAAAAAGTTACCACCACTTGTTTCCTGGAGTACGGGTTTCCTGGAGTAAGGATGGGAGTACCATCAGTGGAAGAGGAATAAAAAATTAACCGGTAAATCGTTTTTTCTACTAATGTTTTTTAGTTAACCTTGAATATATGAAATAGTTGGTTCATTGTTAAATGTTCTTAGCCAGTCCCTTAGGTGAAGGATGTAGATTATTTCGATCTTTATATTATCTTTATATCGATCTTTATATTAATGGGGTTTTTGGTTTTACATAACCAAACATTTTTGAAGTCCTCAAATTAATATTGGAAATAATTACCATTTCTCTGTACGTTTTAAACCGATTGAACATCCAATATATCTATAAATTTTCATGTCCAATATATCTATAAATTGTCATGTAACTATCTTTGTCTGGTTCAATACCATTTCATTAAGGTATATAAAATGTATGTAGATGGCTATTACTATCTTAATCTCATGTTATTTCAGATAAGTCATATTTTATATTCCTATTTCAAATGCAATGCCATTATTTGTTCATGTTTTCAAACTCAAAATAGTTCAAGGTTACCTGAGATTAGTTTTTGTTCCATTTTTAATGGTTGTTTTTTTTATGTTATTGCTTCTAAAAAGTTTTCCTCGATTATTTCTTCTTCTCTTTACTTTTGTTTACCGGTTTATATGAGAAATCAAACGAAGTATATGTTTTTAGCCATTTGAAAGAAAACTAACCCTCATGTGATGTCGTACCCACCTTGACTACCTAGGGAAGCCACCTTGACCTTATTGCAGCTACCGCCAAGTCAAACTGGGAGTATGTTTTGGGAACAAGCTTTTTGGGGGACATTCCAGCTCCTTTTCGTCCTGCCACCTGGGCCTACGGGGGGGCATGGAGGTGCATCATAGTGATGCTCATTTTCTAGGATGCAACCGCAACCTCGTTTGGGAACATTTAGTGAGGAGTTTTAGTAACTATTGGTTTTTTTTATATTTCAGACTATCTGTTAAATACACTATGTTTTTTTTCCAGATTTAGGTTACCTCTGTTTTTTTTGACATATGTATTTGTATATTAGATTATTTGGTTCCCAAACTTTGTATCTACGGTAACTTCTTGTGCACAGGAATAAGCCTAGAGAAAATTAGGTTTTTAATACTTTATTATTGCTTTGATATTGGTTTATGTAATTCGGGTAAATTTATTTTGTAACATTACTTGCTTGTTTCCCAAATATTGTATTTATTCGCTTTATTTCGTTTGTTCGGTTACTTCGTCGTTACTTTATTTCATTGCATTTGCTCGGTTAATTTAGGTCATTTTGTCGGTATTTTTCTTAACTTCACTTCTATAACGTTTATTCATTTGTATATTTAATTTTGCTTTATTCAGTATTGTATTTTCTCTTAGTGAGGCTTGGGCCTATTTATTTGTATTATTTTCATCTTCGTCGGTTTCCTTTAGTTGTACGTAGCAGGCGTACTATAACCATTTGGTAGAAGACTTATGTAATTTTGTACCCTATATGTTAGTAAGAGGTACTTATATTTAAGTTTGTAACAGATAACATTATTGTTGTTATCTTTAAAATATATATATCTTCTTGTATAACTTATGTCATTTTAGAGTCACAGCATAATATGAACTTGCTTAACTCAGAGATTGTTAAAAATCTGGTAGTTATTTTTAATAAATATGTTTATTTATTTTGTATATCATTTATTTTTATTATTCCTTTATGTTCATTATTACAGGTTTGATATATTTAATATCTGACAGCAGTATAAGATACCTGGGAGAATGATCGAAGATCATTTTCATGGCGCCCATGATTTGTTAGATTTATTTATCTTGTTCGTCTTTAGAAATTATTCATCTTCATTCCTCTTCAGTACATTATTCTTATTTTATTATTTCATATTTTAGTCATTATTACTATCTACATAGAGCTACTGTTCTTCGACAGGCATGCAAACGAGCCGTATCCATCCTTGAGTGTCAAGTTGCTCTCTTGCATCTATACCTAGCCAACTCTATTCAGTTTGCCTCTGTCTCTTCCCACGTCTACTTATTATCCCTTCTAATTCCCCTTTCTTCAGTACAACTGCACTTTAGTAGTATTTCATCCTTTTCTTTACACACACCCCATACTCTCTCTCTTCATTTTTATTACCTAGATTCTTCTTTTTTTTTCCTTACTTCTGTTGGAGTATATCTTTCTTTTTACTTTCACTCCAACAGAAGTTTTCTTATTTTTGTTACAGTGTCCTCCTAGAAATAAAAAGTGACCTGTGTTGTGTTTTGTGTTTGTGTTGGCAAATTTTTTAATGTGTCTTTAGGTCGGTACCATTTTTGGTTCATTATCTTGTATAATCATTTTACAAGACAAATGTTTTAAAGTCTCTAAATTCTACTAAATAAATACATTGTTAATACTTTATATTATGCTTGTTTTATTTATATCATATGAGGATAATAATTACGTGATTCATAAGTTAATTAAGGTCGAATTATTTACGTGAACCGAGGACGTATCTTTTACGTGAATACTAATATATACATTCCCTAAAAGATACGTTAATCAACACGTATTTGCAACGTGAATTTCCCGAAATATTTTATTGCTATTTAAGGTAAATAACACGTCTATTGAAGACGAGTTATTCACGTAATTTAAAGACGTATTTTCAATGTGACATTCCAACCAAATTTACACTTGAAATTCACGTAAGCAATTTACGTATATTGGTGACAAATGTACCCAAAATTCACGTAATTAACACGTCGGTCTGTTTGCTGGGAGAGAGGTTCTGAGAAGGATGAATAAAGAAATGGAAATCTTAAATACCATCAAAACAAGAAAATTAGAATATCTCGGACATATTATACGTAGGGAGAGATACAACTTGCTCCAATTGATTATGCAGGGAAAAGATTCAAGGAAAAATAAGCTTATGGAGACGCAGAATATCGTGGCTGCGCAACCTAAGACAATGGTACGGATGTACATATGCATCAAATGACCTTTTCAGAGCATCCGTCTCTACAGTCCGAATATGATGACTGATGACCTACGCTCCGTCGCGAAAATGGCACTTGTAAAAGATGACTGAATATTCCTGCACAGGACACTTTTGCAGTTTTAGACCCATCTGTGTACCAAGTATAACCCTGTAGTCTAAATAGAGTGTTCCATCTGCCCCATCTTTACCATTATGTTTTCTCTTTTGTCAGATTTTTTCGTAGTCTATAATATCTCAATTCTCGCCTCTCAGTTATAGTTATGTGTAAAGGAGCGAGATCCAATAAGGCGTCTCCATAGCTGCCGTTGGTGTGCCCTCATAGCCTCTGTCATTCCAAGGCAAGCAACTCTTTGCATCTTGCTTACTTTGAGCATTGTACTTTTTTGCTGCACCTTTGGCCACCATACTACTGATGCATATGTAATTTTTGGTTTTACCACCATCTTATTAATATATCATGTCCTGTTCATGAATCCTCTGGCTACCAATAGCGTAGTTACTGCTCTCTTGGTTATTCGTTCTAAATGCTGATTCCAAATTTACACCAAATACCACAAGATACTTTACTACACTGACATTTAATATTTCAAAAATTTGTAGTTTGAGAATAATTTTTGAGCTAGAAGTCGAAAGGTCAAATATAGAATTCGAACTTTGTGGTTAATTCACAAAATATATTATTTAAAAACTACTTAAAAGGCTACATCAACGAGTCATCAATATTTTTTTACGAAAGTTATGAGAACTTTCAACAATGCGACAGCAACGCGTCAGCAGTACATGATGGCACAGTATTGTGATAACAATAATTACTCATAGGTGCGATAAATGTTACCAAGTCAGCCAAGTTTGATTTCTTGTTACAGATAGGGGTCGACAAGACAAGAATTCTTGTCTTGACAATAACTTCTTGTCTTGTCTTGAGAAAAAATCAAGAAATTTTAAAAAATCTTGTCTTGACGTTTTCTTGACATTTTATATCTTGTCTTGACTCAAGAAATTTCAACATCTTAAAATTTCTTGATTACCCGCTCCGGTGATTCCCCGGCGACCTTTTTATTGTGTTGCGTGCTAACACGGCCACGGGAGAGTCCCGATCGAAAATATAAATAAATGCAACATATTAGATAAAGAATGGGTTCTGCTCAGTAAATTTTGTCAGTATCTGAGAAGCTTTAAAACACTTTCTTCAATACTCGAAGGCTTGAAGGGGAAAACTATTGCACACTCCCATTGGTGGTAATTGGAGTAAACTTACTTTTAGAGAATCTGGAAATATTGGGCTCATTAACTTGATAATTAAATTGATAGAGACACTACCGACGAGTAATTAATTTACTTCATTCAAGCTGCGAGAGATAAAATACTGAAACACTATAACAAAACTAATTGGATATACTGTATAGTTCTTATTTTGGATCCTCGGCATAAAGGAGAGTCATTTTCCTCTTCGTCTTATAGGTCTTGATCCCGCGTATGAAAAAAAAGTTGATTGCAAGCTGAAAATTTGTTAATAGCTTAAGGGTGTCTAGTCGAATAAACTTTGATATATGGGAACACTGAAACAGGGGCAGTTTTAATTGTGGAACAGGTTAAAAATTTGGAACGGTCACAGCACGAAAACGGCAAATTTATTTTGTCCGACAGAACAGACTTAAACTCTCCGAACAAAGATTAAACTCTCATGAAAAAATCAGACTGCTATTTATTACCTGTCATAATTTCTGTCATTTGACATATTCTACATGTTCCACTCATTAAAACGCCCATTTGGTGATAAATAGCAGTCTGATTTTTGCATGAGAGTTTAATCTATGTTCGAAGAGTTTAAGTCTGTTCTGTCGGACAAAATAAATGTGCCGTTTTCGTGCTGTGACCGTTCCAAATTTTTAACCTGTTCCACAATTAAAACTGCCCCTGTTCCAGTGTTCACACATATCAAAGTTTATTCGACATCCTTAAGCTATTACCAAATTTTCAGCTTGCTATTAATCAACTTTTTTTTCATACGCGGGATCCGGACCTATTAGAGAAAACTTCTACAATCTACTTTATACAATAAATATTTAAAGCTTACTATTTTAATAAATCCCAAAATGATCTACAGAATCCAATACCAGAGCCAGCACTTAGTCTGAAAAAATAAGATAACGAATTTGATTTAGATATTACTTACCTATTTAAGAACGCTGACAATGATAACTTACAATCTTGGAAGTATGAAATTGAAAAATACATACCTAAATGATCCTAGGTCAGAATATACTGGTCTGAGAATAGACTTAATTGGTGGAGAAGACACGAAAATATCTACCCGTCATTATCGAAAATGGCCAAGGATTTTTTCGGAACGCCAGCAACATCTGTACCTGCGGAAATGCTATTTTCAAGAGCAGCTTTAACAATAACAAAGCCAAGAAATTTGCTAGGCGTTGACTCCATGAGAAGTATTATCTGCCTTAATTCATGGCTTCCCAGCAAACAGACCGACGTGTTAATTACGTGAATTTCTGGTACATTTGTCACCAAAATACGTAAATTGCTTACGTGAATTTCACGTGAAAATTTGGTTGGAATGTCACATTGAAAATACGTCTTTAAATTACGTGAATAACTCGTCTTCAATAGACGTGTTATTCACCTTAAATACCAATAAAATGTTTCGGGAAATTCACGTTGCAAATACGAGTTGATTAACATATCTTTTAGGGAATGTATATATTAGTATTCACGTGAAAGATACGTCCTCGGTTCACGTAAATAATTCGACCTTAATTAACTTACTAATCATGTAATTATTATCCTCATATGACATAAATAAAACAAGCCTATAAAGTATTAACAATGTATTTATTTAGTAGAATTTAGAGACTTTAAAACATTTGTCTTGTATAATTATTATACAAGATAATGAACCAAAAATGCTACCAACCTAAAGACGCATTAAAAAATTTGCCAACACAAAACACAACACAGGTCACTTTTTATTTTGACGATACTTTCTTGTTTTTTCACGACACTTCAACCCTCGAGCAGTGAGGTAAACGTTAATACGAAAGGCATTATTATAAATATAAATAAACCCGCCTAAAATAAAACGAGGGAAATAAAGCTCTTCACGTTTCACTTTCACTTTTTGTTGTGAGAAATGTGAGAAGCTGATATTAGAGGTTATGCTCATCGATTATAAAAATCGATTATTTTTAAATTACAGTTAAACTATTCTACTTACTTTAAATTAGTATTACATATTTTCTTTTTGTTTTTAAATTTCTTCTGCTATTACTTAATTGGTCTTACTAAAAATCTATTTCAATACCAGAATAATATAAAAAAATAATCCTATCGAAACGTATCTATTATTCGATAAATCGATTAATTTAGTTTTCGAACCAACTATGTTAAAGTGTTAATCACGTTAATCACGTATCGTGGTCACGTGATAGTATTTAAAGGAGGAGAAAGGCTTGGTAGTACGTCATCACCGCGCGCGATTTGAAAATTAGACTCGACATCATTTTAGCTGTGATATTTTTAAAGAAAAAAAAATAACAAAAATAGCTTCAAATCAAGGTTGGATTGAAATAGTTATGCTAAATGATTTTAAAAGCGAAATCATAAACTTTTTGTTTAAATATTGGTATTATTTACATTACTTTACGTGGAATACATCAAATTTTTCGACGTCCATAAAATACAGGGAGTAAAATTCAAGCGATACGTATTTAACCAACACCGTTGTAAAATTTTGTTTTCAAAAATATTTCTCAAAATTTAACCAAAGGAAGTTATTTCTGTTTCGTGATTATTACGTGAAATAAACGTACCTTTGCGATGTAACCGACATTCACACCTATGATAAAAAACATGTACAATATTCGTCATTATGATTTTATATTATTCTAATGTCAAACATGTATAAAGGAAGCAAAAATATATTGGTGAATGATTTGGCACTGAAATACGTTTTTTTCCCGTCATAAATCTCCGAGTTACGTATTCGTTGAAATTTGCCGTAAATTTAACGTAATTATCACGTAACTGGGCTCAAACCTGTTTGCTGGGTTATCAATGCCGATTTAAAAATGTGCTAAATTTGTTATTTAAAATAAAAATCTAGTTTGCAATTTTATTTTCAACAGGATTAGGTAAGTATCATTAATTATTATTTTTAATTTGCATTTTTGTAAATCGTTTTAGTAAAAAAAATTGTTCAATAAATTAAAATATGTTAGATATGTTATGTTCAAATAATGTTATCTTTTTCACAAATAAATACGTTTTAGAGTTTTCATTATTAGTCAAGATATGTCAAGATTTCTTGTTTTCTGGACAAGAAATCTTGGTATTGATATAAAACTTCTTGTCTTGTCTTGAAATCTAAAATTACTTCTTGTCTTGAAATCAAGACAAGATCTTGAAATTTTCAAGAAATTGGCGACCCCTAGTTATAGATAATCGATTTGTAGTAATTTCAATGTGACATAAAATTTAGGCATGGGATAAAAAAGTTTATTTGAAGAAAGTGTATTTTTTGTTCTTCTTAATGGCGGTACAGACTCGTTTTGTAACAGTTTATTTAATTATAGAGTAGTCTTCACATACTATCATATTTCTCAAATTGGGCTCTGTACCGCCATTATATTACGTATGTGTGCCAAATGTCTCGACAAAATATTCAAAATTAAAGCTGCACTCTTGGAACCAGGGCTGAATGGGCTATAGCCCAGGGCGGCAGAATTCAGGGGGCGGCAAATTTTGGTAAAAAATGGCACGGGGGAGGGCGGCAAATATTCAAATTCGCTCTGATTGAAACGCGTTTTCAGCGCTCTGATGTTGCCTCTTAATGCCAACAGAAAATAGCTTTATAACCATAGAAAGTACAAATTATACATAATGTTATGTTTTATGTCTGTTTAGATGCAACGTACTTTTGGTAACGGAATTTGGGCTTTGAAAAAACCAGTTATAGTATTTGAAAAAGAACAATTCATTGGAGATGACAAAGCATTTGTTAACCACCTGATTAAAAAATACCATTTTTCGCTAAATTTAGATCTAGATCAAATCGGCAAATGTCATCTTGTGGAGTTTTTGAGAGAGAAGATGACTAAATACGTAAGTATTACAATTTATTAATTTTTTTTTATTGATAAATATGATTATACGTAGAATCCTAAAGTATGGGTTATATCTCTAAAATTTAGAAACTATGCAATAGGAAAATTATCTAATATTTCTCTTCCGAATTTGACTTAGTTTGAATCTAACTACCAGATTGGCTGTTCTTCGTGGGGTACTATATCAGCATATACAGGGTGGGCCAAAAAAAAAGAGTCCACCTCGATATTTGGCAGTAGTTATTAGATTTTAAGGAAATGCCGAATCAGATTGATTTTTATTTTTAAATTACAATTTTTTGATATATAGAATAGAATAGAATTTATTCATCCACAAAGTTTACACAATTCTTACAAAAAAATGTATATAAATCTTATTGGACTAGTCAAAGTTTTAGTACAATATATAGTAAAAATACATATGATTAAAATAAAACAGTGATTACAATAAAATAAATAAGAAATAAAAGTTACAAATAAAAATTTTAGAACTGTTGTTGCAAAAATGTTAAAAATTTAAAAATCCATCAATACTATAGAATGTGTTGTCCATTAAAAATGAATACACAGTTTGGCGAAAACCTTTATGTGAAGAATTACTGAGATTTAATATATTGACTATTTTATTGTAACATTTTATTCCAATATATTCAGGTGCATGTTGGGATACACCTAATCTAGAGAAAGGTTGTCGAAAATTTGATTTACCTCTAGTATCATGTGAGTGAATGTCCTCATTTCTGTCAAACTTAAGCTTGTTTTCCTCAATGTGCAATATTAATTGGAAAATTAAAAGGCTAGGTAGTGTTAAAATATTAGACTTCTTAAATAGTGGCTTGCAACTATCCGAAAATGGAACGCCATACATACTTCTTAAAACTTTCTTTTGAGCTATAAATGCCCGTTCAAAATGAGATGAGCAACCCCAAAATATTAAGCCATACTGAAGTACAGACTGGACTAAACTAAAGTAAATCATCCGCAATATATCAAATGAGACAGTTTCTCTTAAATTACGCATTATATAGCTACATGTACTTAACTTTGCTGATACATGATTCACGTGAGTTTCCCAGGTAAGTTTATGATCTAGGGTTACCCCCAAAAATTTCGTTGTAGTACAACTTTCTACTGATTTGCCATCCACATGTAAATAAAAGTCGGAATTTGGAGTTAGGTTTTTTGGTAAGAAACGCATAAAAAGCATATTTTATACTAGTGACGTCATCCATCTGGGCGTAATAACGTAATCGATTATTTTTTAAATGGGAATAGGAGTCCTGTGGTAGCTCATTTGAAAGGGTGTTCAATTGTATATTCAGTAATATAAACAATAATATTATTATTTATAAAGGGTGGCCAAAAAAATAATTTTTGAATCAAATTAATTGACGCAAAAAGAAGAATGTATGTAATTTATTTAACTCAAAATTCATTATATTGTCATTACATAGAAAAAAAGTGTTTATTTGGCAAATAAACATTGCTTTTCGCTTAAATTAAATGCTCAAAGTGTCAAGAGGGAGATGGAAGTGTGTCTATGATTTAATTTATGCGAAAGAAATGTTTATTTGTGAAATAAACATTTTTTCTATTTTCTAACAGCCGTACAATGTGTTTTGAGTTAAATAAATTACATATGTACATTCTTCATTTTGCATCAATTAATTTAATCCAAAAAATATTCTTTTGGTCACCCTGAATAAATAATGATAATAATGTTTATATTACTAAATAGAGAATTGAACACTCTTTAAAATGAGCTCTCACACGACCCCTATTCCCATTTAAAAAAATCATCGATTACGTCATCACGCTCTGATGGATGACGTCACTAGTATGAAATATATGCAAAAAAGTTGCAATATGAAAATAAAAATCGACCTGTCTCAGCATTTCCTTAAAATCTATTAAGTACTGAAAAATAACGAGGTGGATTCTTTTCTTTGGCCTACCCTGTATATTAGCTGACGTTAGTTAACGTATTGACGACTACCTATCTTATTCACAGCTATTTGAAAAAAAGGTTCGGTTCTTTGTTCATAACATTTTCTCATCACAAGCGCAAACTAAGATAAATTTTTGATTTTATTAACTTTTATTTTTACGATTTATTTATCACTTTCTCTTTTAATTAACACTTATTTAACACTCCTTTAATTAACACTTTTTGTTTGTGATGAGTTCCTTGAGCATAGTATTTGTTGTGCCCCATTATTTTGTTTGCATGTTTGTGTAAAGCAACCGGAAAGTACATAACACTTTAGTATCCTGATGTCCAGATCCAGATTTATATCGTACCTACAAAGAATTATCTTGTACTTAAAAAAAGCTATTCTTGCTTGTAAAATACCAAAATAATCTCTGAAGATAAATACCAATCGGTATTTAGTTTGCAGCTTAAGTAATTATTCTTTTAAGTATCTACCTGACCGTCATTTTTTTAAAGAAGCTGAAAGTGTATCTTTTTGCTTCTTCTGCAAATTTCTGGAAAACTTTTGTTGTTTTCTCGTTCTTACTAGAAGATATCACACGTCATCCGCGTATGCTATGCACTGTTCTTCGATATTGAACGTACTCCTGTTTGCGCTCATATTGGATCTTCTTTCGATTTGATCAAATATTGGGTTGCTGATTTCCTTGTTTTAAATCACTATTCACTATGAAGTAGGTACCTTGAAAAGCTTTCTACCATTATTGTCCTATTTCTTGTGTTCCTAAGCATCATTGTCATAAGCCTTAGAAACTTTTCTGGTATTTTTCTTGTCTTTCTAAGCATAATTGTCACAAGCCTTAGAATCTTTTCTGGTATTTTTAATGTTCTCATGGTCTCATATATCATCTTTCCGTTTATGGAGTCGTATGCCTGTTTAAAATAATTTTTAAGTAACATGTAATCATAAGTTTTATTCATAGCTATTATTTTTAATTAATTTTTAACATACCTACTGATTTGATCAGTGGTTGTTGTTCTTGGTCTAAACCCTCCCTGGTATTCTCTGATAATTTTGTTTTCATACTTCATTATAGTCCAAGGCGCATCTGTTTTGAGATGGACGTTGAGAGGTGACTCAAATTTTTTTTCAGAAATTGCTAGAAAATAACTCAAATAATAATATTTGAGTTATCCTCCCACTCAAAATGGTCCGGAACATTGTTTAAATAATCAAAATGTCAAAATATGAAGGAAAAATTCGATTTTTTTATTGGTTTTTTGATTATAACTTTAAAACTATTCATTTCTGAGAAAAGTTCTACTGACATAAAAGTTGCGTAATTAAATTTGCTATAATATAGAGTTGGTTAAAAATTTAAAAACTAGTCACCCTTTTTGCAAAATAGCAATAATTGCAAAAAAACATACAAAAACAAGTATTCGCATTTTACGTTTTTCAACCATTTATGCTACACTTAAGACCTTCATATTTTACCCAGAAAAACTATATGATACAGTAAAACAAAACTGTCAATTTCATTAAGATCGGTTTAATAGATTTTGCAAAATAAATTTTGCAATCAAGCTTTCGCAAAAAAAATTCATTTTTTTAAAATGTTGCAGGACTGAAAATAAAGCAGATAACAAGTTGAATTTTTATGATTATACATTACAAATCGGCACTTCATTAAAACCTTAAATAGAGCAAGGAACAAACATGGTTTATATCCAGTTCACAAAAATAAACTAGGGTTGGCCACTTCTCAAAACTGCACATGCGGGGAGTTGGGTACTTTAGAGCATGTGATTTTCGATTGCGCAAACTTCCAGATGCTGAATCAACAGTTATATAAGAATCTACAAACAGTAGGAGTTACTCTCCCCACCAATTTAAATTCCATTTTATGTACACGAAATATAAATTTGTATAAAATTGTTTATAACCACTTAAAAAATATGAAAATTGATATTTAAAAAAAATATATATATATAAAAAAAAATTAAAAAAAATATAAATATAAAAAAAAAGAAAAAAAAATAATAAAAAAAAATAAATAAATATTAAAAAACAATAAAAAAAAACAAAATAAAAAAAATACAAAAAGAAACAAAAAAAAAACAAAAAAAAAAAACAAAAAAAAAACAAAAAAATCACAAAGAAGGCCTAAACCTCCGCGAGGATGAATCGGGTTTAGGTCTTAGCGCGAAAGAAAAAAAAAAAAAAGAAAAAAAAATTAATATCAATTAGTGGTTTAGTATAAGTATTTAGTAATAGTGTTTTATTAGTATGTATTTTTAATGTAATGTATGTAATATATGTTTGTGATTATTAAAATATAATGTATATCAGTTAAAATTAGGAAATTGTGTCTATGAAAATAAAAAAAAAAAAAAATTTGAGCTGGCCAATTGGTTCAAACCAAGGTCATAAATCTAAACACACACACACACACACAGTATGTCCCTGTAAGTTGTATCCATATGGAAAACTTTTTTATTATTAATTTTACGAAAAAAGTTATTCTTTATAAAAAGCTCTGCATGGTCCAAAACCTAAGATTTAACCATCAAATATCAATTTTTTTGAATATTATACGAGGTATGTCAAAAAGTTTGAATTTCACTCAAGAGTAAAGTAGCTTCATTTTTCACAATATTGAAAATTGCTATTATGAAAAGTTGTTTGGAATTAAAAACTATATTCTAATATGCAATTACATCCTTCTAATTGAAAATTTTTTTTTTTGAAAAATTATGGATAACTAACATTATTTTCAGTTATTTCAATTTTGATAACTCTTTTATTATTAATTTTACGAAAAAAAGTGATTCTTAATAAAAAGTTCTGGATAGTCTAAAACCTAAAATACAACTATCTTATATGAAGTTTTATCAATTTTATACGAGGTATGTCAAAAAAGATAAATTTAGATCAAAAGTAAAGTACCTTTATAGTTCAGAATATTTCAATTAAAAGGATGTAATTACATAATGAAACATAGTTTTAATTCTAAATAACTTTTCATAATAACAATTTTTGCTATTATGAAAAATAAACGTATTTTACTCTTGAGCGAAATTCATATTTTTTGACATACCTCGTATAAAATTGATAAAATTTAACATAAGATGGTTGTATTTAAGGTTTTAGACCAGGCAGAACTTTTTATTAAGAATCACTTTTTTTCGTAAAATTAATAATAAAAGAGTTATCTGAATTAAAATAACTGAAAATAATGTTAGTTATCCAAAATTATTCAAAAAAAAATTCAATTAGAAGGATATAATTGCATACTAGAATATAGTTTTTAATTCCAAACAACTTTTCATAATAGCAATTTTCAATATTGTGAAAAATAATGCTACTTTACTCTTGAGTGAAATTCAAACTTTTTGACATACCTCGTATAATATTCAAAAAATTTGATATGTGATGGTTAAATTTTAGGTTTTGGACCAAGCAGAGATTTTTATGAAGAATAACTTTTTTTCGTAAAATTAATAATAAAAAAGTTTTCCATATGGATACAACTTACAGGGACATACTGTAGAAGTTATTTATAATAATGTACCTTTCATTTGCAATTTGCAAAATTAAAATCGATTAATTACCACAGCGTCAGGAAATTTTTTAAATGACCATTCATTTTTGGTGCTACGCGCAGGACAGCGGTGTTCGATTCACACAAGTTGATTTCCACCAAAATTTCTTCTAATCTTTATCTAATATATTATTTTCTTACTCTATATTTTGCTGTATTTTAATATTTTAATTCCACAAAAATCAAACTAATTTTATTATTGTTTGTGAAATATTGTTTAAACAATTGCATATGTTTAAAAATAAACTTTTATTCTCTAAGTTAAAATATATGAACAAAGAAATTTTTTGCTAAAAAAAGTGTTATTTCAAAGGATAGAGTATGTGTTTTTATTTTGCAATAAACAAATTTATTAATTTATATCAAAATGTAATAAAAATTAAAATGTATCAATCATTATAAAAGGTCATTGGAATGCCCAATCAGAGTAAACTATCCGCTGTCCTGCGCGTAGCACCAATAATTAATGTTTATTTAAAAAAATTCCTGGCGCCGTAGTATTTAAGAGGATCGGTACGTATTTTCGGCTGCAATGCTATTCAAATGGGGATTCATTTTTTTCAAATCCTGAGAAAACTAATAAGTATTTTTGAAAAATTTAAACGCAGAATGAAAGATTACGTTATTAGCGAGGGTCGAAAGTCCCTGAGAACTTCTATAATGTTTATTTTAATAAGTTACAGGGGTGAAAAAACTAAGAGAAAATTTAGTGTGATTTTTAATTTCAAATATCTCATTCAAAATAAACTTTTTATTTATTCTAAGGGACTTTCGGCCCTCGGTAATAATTTAGTCTTTCATTCTGCGTTTAAATTTTTCAAAAATATTTATTGGTTTTTTCAGGATTTGAAAAAAATGAACACAATGCCGTGGTAATATTTTCCAAATCTGTCTTTGTCTTACAACGCACTCAACCGAATATAATATTGTCAGCATATATTGTCAGTCAGAAACTGACAATCAGTGACAATTTTAAATATTTGACATTGCATCGGGAATATTTTGAGAAATTGATTAAATATTATTGATATATAGTGTATTTGATAAATAATTGATTTAAGACGTGAACTTAATAAAAAGTTATTTATTGTGTATTATTTGTGGAAGATCCAAGCAGAGAATACATCAGATATATCCTGTGATCCAAGTATTTTGTTGTTAGAGATGTTCAAAATTGAAAGCGTTCCAAAATAACAACATATTATTAAAAAATCACTTTAACACTTTTCCTCTTTTCTCGATTGATTATTAGTTTTTGTTGTACAAATAAATTATTACAATCACTGAAAACATAGTTAGTGAAAAAATTATCACATTTATTAACTGAATTAATAATTTGCAATTATAAAAATAACAGTTATCCAAGAACATTCAAAAGCCATCTCTTTAAATTAATTATGACATTTTCAAGTAGAATGACATTCTAGTAATGTTTACATATCCACACCAGTGTGAATTTTACTACACGTAATTTGCCGTGTAAAGACATAAAAAGTAGGGATACACGTTAAATATTTGCGAATTATGTACCCATAGCCTTAATCGATTTTAGTTTTGCTAATTGGAAATGAAAGGTACAGTACACTTCTATAAGCAAAAAAAAATTTAACTTGCTATCTGCATTATTTTCAGTCCTGTAACATTTTGAAAAAATGAATTTTTTTTGCGAAAGCTGGATTGCACAATTTATTTTGCAAAATCTATTGAACCGATCTTCATGGAATTTAAAGTGTTGTTTTAGTGTATCATAAACTTTTTCTGAGTGAAATATGAAGTTCCTAAGTGTAGCATAAATGGTTTAAAAACGTAAAATGCGAATACTTGTTTTTGTATCGTTTCTTCGCAATTATTGCTATTTTGCAACAAGGGTGACTATTTTTTAAAATTTTTAACCAATTCTATATTGTAGGAAATTTAATTACGCAACTTTTATGTCAGTACGACTTTTCTCGGAAATGAATACTTTTAAAGTTATAATCAAAAAACCAAGAAAAATATCGAATTTTTCCTTCATTTTTTGACATTTTGATTATTTAAACAATGTTCCGGACCTTTTTGTGAGGGAGGATAACTCAAATATTATTATTTGAGTTATTTTCAAGCAATTTCTGCAAAAAAATTTGAGTCACCTCTCAACGTCCAAATGTACTAATATTTTTACAGATGCGCCCTGGTCTATTGGGCTTTTTTTATTTTGCAAGTATATTATAGACTACTTGTAATATACCCCTAGGTATAGCTTTCGATCGCACATCATTTGTAGATCAGGCAAATATCTATAAAAGGGATACACTATTCCATTGTTCTGGCATTTCTTCCTTTTGCCAAAATGTCAAGCGTATTTTTTTCATCCTTTTGCCGCGTACCTTCAAAATTTCAGGTGGAATACAATTTTTTCTTATTATTTGTTACACCTCATTAACTTTATTCAGAGTGGGTTCTTTCCACGTTTCACGTGGGTTCATTTCCCTCTGGCTCCTCTTGTTGGGCTGTATTTAAAAGATCTTCGAAATATTCGGCCCACGGCTTTAATTCCTCTTTAGAAGTAAACCTTCTTCCTTTCTGCAATACTTTATATTATTATTTTTTTGTTTCCCTCGATTTCTTAACTTCTTGGTAGAAATCGTTTACCTCTTTGTTTATGTATCAAGGCTTCTTCTATGGTTTTTAATTGCTTTTCTAGCTGTTCTCTTTTCTTCTTTCTGCGAATTCTTTTAATTTCTGTTCTTCTAGCCACATAGTTAGGATCGTATTTTGGGTACCTATTTCCTCTGTCTATTTGTACTTTTGCTGTTTCTTCGTGCCAAAGCATTCCTACATTCTTCATCGAACCAGTCTTGATGTCTCTTTAAATACACTCCTCCTATACACTTTTCCACTGCTTCGGAAATGGCAGTCTGTATGATCCCCCATTCTACTTCTATTTCGTGATTGACTGGATTCTCTAGCCTAACCTTTTATTTATTTCTTCCTCTAATCTGCTTACTACCTGCTTCTCTTGAAGACGATATAATTGGTAATTTCTTCTTCTTCTTTTTATATAGACATTACTCTGTCTGTTTTTCAATGTGCCTCCAGTAAGTTGTCATTCCATCTTTTTCGTGGTCTTCCCACTGATCGTCTTCCTATTGGGGAACCGTCTCTCGCCGTCCTTACTACTCTATTTGTTGTCATTCGGCTTATGTGGTTGTTCCATTCCACTCTTTTGCTTTTCACCCAGTTATTAATGTTGTCCACCTTGCATCTCCTTCGTATATCTGCACTTCTAACTCTATCCCACAGCGTCTTACCATCGATTTTTCGTAATATTTTCATCTCTGCTGTTTCTAGCCTAGCATTGTTTTTGTCCTTTCTGTATCAGGTCGTGTTTCTGCCGCGTATGTCATTATTGGTCTGATGACTGTTTTGTAAATTCTGCCTTTCACTTCTTTTCAGATGTTTTTATTTCTCCATATTGTTTCATTCAGGCAACCTGCGGCTCTGTTTGCTTTATTCACCTGATCTTCCACTTCTGTTTCGAGCTTTCCGTAGCTGCATAGTGTGATGCCTAGATATTTAAACTCCTTGACTTGTTCTGTTATTTGACCCTCCAGCTCTAATTTACACCTTATTGGATCTGCTGTTATAACCATGCATTTAGTCTTTTTGGGGGAAATTAACATGTTAAATTTTCTAGAGGTTATATTAAATTCGTGCAGCATACGTTGTAAATCATCTTCACTTTGAGAGATTAGTATTGCGTCGTCTGCATAGCAGAATATTTTAAGTTGTTTTTCTCCCATTTGGTATCCTTTTTTTGTTCTTACTTTTTTTATTATTTCGTCCATGATCAGGTTGAACAACAGAGGACTCAGGGAATCTTCCTGTCTTATCCCATTGCCAGCTTCAATTGGGTCAGTTAGTTCTTCATCTACTTTTACTTTTATTCTGTTGTTCTGGTAGATATTTTCGATCGTTTTAATTATTCCTAGAGGTACCTCTCTTGCGTACAATAAATGGATAACGTCCTTTAATTTGACCCTGTCAAATGCCTTCTTGAGGTCCACGAAACATAAGTATGCCGGTTTGTTGTATTCTAACGATTTTTCTTGAATCTGCCTCATTATAAATATAGCGTCGGTGTATGATCTTCCCGACCTAAAACCTTGTTGTTCTTCTGCTAATGTTATAATTTTATTCAGTTTGTTTGTTATTACTTTGGTCGTTAATTTTAGTGTTGTGTTTAATAAATTAATTCCTCTGTAATTCTCCGGGTCCGATTTTTCTCACTTTTTGAAGAGAGGTATTAGGATACTTGATCTCCATTCTTGTGGTATTCTGTTTTGTTCTATTATTTTTTGGATTAGTTTTAATAATTGTTTGGTCAGGTCTTGTCCTCCATACTCTAGGAGTTCATTCGATATTCTGTCCTCTCCTGGTGATTTTCTATTTTTTAATTTCCTTAATGCTTCCGTTACCTCTGCTTCTTCAATATTTATTTCTTCGTTTGTTGTCACTTCAGGTGTTGGTGGTTCGTTATTGTTATCTTTAGCAAAAATGGATCGAAAATAGTCTGCCCAAGTTTCCTTCTGAATGTGTTTCGTTTTTATTAGTTCGTTCATCTCTTTTCTTTGTCCTCTGAACATTCTCCATATTTCCTTTTGTGTTCCGTAGAAGTCGTGTTCCATCTGTTTTGAGAAACTCTCCCAGTGTTCTTTTTTATTTGTCTGACTAAGTGTTTGTTTCGTTTCTAATTCTTTTATAGTGGTTGTATGCCTGTTGTGTTTGTTGTGTTCTGTATTGTAAAAAGGCTTTCTTCTTTTCTTCACATTTTATCTTCACTTCCTCTCGAAACCATGGGGTTTTCTTTTTTGATATATTGGTATTCGTTACTTTCCTCTCTCCAAGCGATTCTGTTGCTGCGTTAATTATGTTACTTTTGAGTTTTTCCCAGCTTTCCTCGATGTTGTCGTTTTCTAATATTTCATTATCAGCAATCTTCTCTGATATTCTTTTTCTATATAAGTACTCTGTGGATTCCGTACTTAGTCCTTCGACTTTGATTTTTGTTTGTGTTGGAGCCACTCTCTTAGGTGTGAAGCATTTCATGGTGATTCTAATTTTACATAATACTAGGCTGTGGTCACTACCTACATCTGCTGAGTTGAGGCATCTTACGCCAATTATGTAAAATTAGAAAATTGGTAATTTAATCTGTCTAATTTTTCATCAGCGGAACTTTCCCGTTTTCATTTGATTCCTTATGCAAGCTTCGTCCCTCTATTCTTCTGTAACTTTTTGAAATAATTAAAAAAATTTTGTTAGAAAATAAAAACTGAACAGCTTATTTTTGAGACGAAGTTGGGAAGATACGTTGTTAATACATACGGGGGTCGGCCTAAGTCAGACAATACTCTCGAAAAATCTGCATGAGTCCGGCAACGCTCATAAGTCTGGCAAAGCTGTCGAACAATGTTAAAACGAAGCATGCTCATGCTTTTTCTTCAGTCAATTTTATCGGTGTCGTGATAGCACGTGGGCGTCGAGCTACGTGGCATGTGTGCGGGAGTACCTTAATGTTCATTCTGTAAAATTCATACGCAGACGAGGAATCGCTGAGTGGCCCGCACTGCCATGTGACCTAACACCCTGTGATTTCTTCCTGTGGGGCCTTCTCAAGAACCGCTTTTTTTCAAGAGGAATACGCACCCTTCCCCACCTCCAAACTGGATTGAAGAGAAATTTGAAAATCTTCGCGGATAGCTTAACGTGCTTCGCTGGACCTGCATCTCCGTTGCGAAACGTTGCAATAAATGCATTGATCAAGATGAGCATCAATTTGAACACTTACAGTAATCTTTTTCGAATCCTTTTTGTAAATTCATCGAATAAATTCATTTTGACGATGCAGTTTTTTTAATGCAAATTTGTTGCCTGACTTGTGTCGACCCCTGTATAAGATATATCATATTAAACACATCAATAATTCACATCAATAATTTTCGTGTAGACTTCATATACGTAGACTGATTATACATTTTATGTTTTTTAGAGACAAATAGCTTACTTTACCATAGCCATTAATAATCAAGTAGTTGGAACGATGATGTTTGAAGTAAGCACACTTTATTCGATATTTTAATATTTTATATTATGTATATGCTGTTAGAACTGTAAAAAGGTATTCCATGGTTGGCGAGCGGCAGCAACCCCTAAAATTACGTTATACCGACCACGAAAATCAAATTTAAGGTGAATGACCAATTTTAGTCATTCTTTATGTTTTCAAGGTAGCTGAATCCGAATATGAAGTTTATTTTTATCTAGAATTGGTGGAAGATGACAAGATGATTGGTGGCAATTTTGATGATTTTTCATATTTACCTCGCTGTACTGTGTCATCATTGAAGTATTGAGATAACAATGAGATTTGTCCCAAATGTTTAAACAATACTTTAAACATAAAGTATGATCAAATTTAGTCATTCACCACACCGTGGTCAGTATCTCGAGAAATAAGCGTTTTCTGGGAGATTTCCACACGTCTATAAAGTCACATAACTTTTTCCCTATTGCATATTTTGACTTAAAATTTTCCAGAAAACTTCTTCATAACTCATGTTTTAATGCTCTGTTGATTAAAATTATCAACTAAAAAGTATGTCACCTGTCACCCAACTTTTTTAAGTAAACATGAAACTAACGAAATCTGACGACAAATTGTTTAAAAATTAACAATTTCTCTTTTAATTTGTTTAAACATTTTGGACAAATATCATTGTTATCTAAATTCTTCAAAGATAACGCACTAAAATTTTCAAAAGGAATATCAGTGACATTAGACACCCAGAAGGAATCATTTCTTGAACTTAATTTTTTGGCAGAACAATGACTATAAGCATGCTATGATAACAATATCAATGTTTTATCCTTAATAGTTTTTGTAAAAATAAAGTTTTATCTTTAATTTTTTTTTGGGAAAAGACCAATTTATATAAAGACCAGTTAGTACAGATAATTTTAGTTATGATTCCTCAGTCTAATTGTATTCAGTGCAAGAATATGCCTCGAGTTCGAAGACACCAAAATTACCACCATTTTAGAGATTTTGACCGGGGTAGAATTATTGCCTATAGAGATATGGGTTTGTCGTATCGCGAAATTGGCCGTCGTGTTAATTGTACGGCAGTGACATTTATGCGAGGATGTCGTGTGTGGACAAACGAAGGTAGGGGAACACGAAGAAGACCAATGAAGAAGACCAACTGGTCAACCGAGGCGTACCACAGGGCGTCAAGGTAGGCGCTTTAGACTCCTGGGTCTGAGAGACCGTTTTGCTACTACGAGTCAAATAGTTGACCAATGGTTTGGAGTAGAACGTAGACTTGTTACTAGACGTAACCTATATCGTAGCATTTGAGCCTTTGGACTGGTTTCATTCCGCCCCCACGAGTGCTTCCTTTGACTGCGGACCACTGTCCTCAACGTTTGAATTGGTGCAGAGAACGTCAGCATTGGGTGGCAGAATGGCATAATGCAGCATTCAGCGATAAATCGCGATTTTGTTTAGGTATGCATGATGGACGTAAGATGATAAGATGCCGCCATACGACGCCTTTTCGCCAGATGATAAGTCGACGAGATATCAGGTTTGCTGTTGAGAGGCATCTACACAGGACAGTTGTAATGGTTTGGGGGGTTAATGCCTATGGTAGCCGATCACAACTTTTGTTTATTCGACGCAGTATGATAGATGCGCGTTATGTTGATGACATCTTACAAACCAGTTTACTGCCTTATTTAGACGGCCGTCGAAACGCCCTTTTTCAGAAAGACAACGCGCGTCCCCATATTTCTTATCAAACTATGGACTTTTTCCAAGAAGCTGGCGTTAATTTTTTGCCGTGGCTACCCCGTTCACTGGGTTTAAATCCTATCGAACATGTGCGGGATATGATGGGGAGGAGACTGTCCACTTTGCACCATCCTCCACAGACTCTGGCACAGTTAATCCATGAAATTCAAGTTGCTTGAAACGAGGTGCCACAACCAGACATCGATCATCTCATTTTGTCAATGCCTAGACGCGTACAGAAGTGTATTCAGCTAGGGGGTCGCCAAACACATTATTAATTTTTTTTTCTGATTACATGTCAATAAAAAGTCTTGCCAATTTTATCGTTTTATTCTTAACAGGAAACAGTAGCGATCAACAGGTTGCGAAAACGCGTTCCAAGATTGCGGCTGTAATTTTGAATATTTTTTCGAGATATTTGGCACACGTATTCGTAATATAATAAAGAATGGCGGTACAGAGCCCAATTTGAAAAATATATTAATAGGTGGAAATTACTCTGTAATTAAATACAATATTAAAAAAACGAGCCTGTACCGCCATTAAGAAGAACAAAAAATACACTTTCTTCAAATAAACTTTTTTATCCGATGCCTAGATTTTGTGTCATTTTGGAACTACTAAAATTTTTTATTTCATTAGTAGTTCCAAAATGACACAAAATCTAGGCATCGGGTAAAAAAGTTTATTTGAAGAAAGTGTATTTTTTTGGTCTTCTTAATGGCGGTACAGGCTCGTTTTTTTAATATTGTATTTAATTACAGAGTAATTTCCACATATTAATATATTTTTCAAATTGGGCTCTGTACGGCCATTCTTTATTATATTACGAATAAGTGTGCCAAATATCTCGAAAAAATATTCAAAATTACAGCCGCAATCCTGGAACGCGTTTTGGCTACCTGTTGATCGCTACTGTATCATCTTTGAAAATGTAACCTGTTGCCAAAAAATTAAGTTCCAGAAATGATTCCTTCTTGTTTCTAATGTCACTGAGTATATTTAAAGCGAACAAAAATTAAGCGAGGTAAATATGAAAAATCATCAAAATTGATTTTTCGCATTTATGCATAAAATTTGATTTTTAAACCTGTTACACCAAATATAGATAAAAATAAATTTCATATTCGGATTCAGAAAACTCGAAAACATAAAGGATGACCAAAATTTGCCGTTCGCCTATCATGGTAGCTTTTCGCAAATTAGAGGTGTACCACTCGCTTATGGTGAGTTAGTGTGTTACATGATGAGAATCTCTGTCTATATTGATATTTATCCTCTTGTGATTTTATCAAAATTTAACTTTATAAGTATTCGATTATCTCTTTTGTTTGGCCAATTGGCTTTATTTATCAATTGCCTGTTGAATGTTACGAAAATGAAGGAAA
Organism: Diabrotica virgifera virgifera; assembly: GCF_917563875.1. Classification (NCBI taxonomy): domain Eukaryota; kingdom Metazoa; phylum Arthropoda; class Insecta; order Coleoptera; family Chrysomelidae; genus Diabrotica; species Diabrotica virgifera. Next base: position 142,388,210 of record NC_065443.1, on the reverse strand, counting down.
AAAGTTATAAGTACTTCAAAAAAAGTTCTGCATGGTCTAAAACCTAAGATTTCATCAATTTTATACGACGTAGGTATATCAAAAAATATGAATCGCTCAAGAGTCAAGTAAGTATTATTTTTCAAAATATTGAAAATTGTTATTAAGGAAAATTGTCTGGAATTGAAAACTATGTTCTATTATATCTTCTTAATTAAAAAAAAATTAACATTTTTCTCAAATTGGGGATACAACATCATTTTCATTTATAACAAATATGATAACTCTATTATTTTTAATTTTACAAAAAAAATATTATTCATGCTCTACATGATCTAAAACTTAAGATGCAACCATCATATCAAATTTTATCAATTTTATACGAGTTTTATAAAAAATATGAATTTGGGTCAAGAGTAAAGTACCTTTATAGTTTACAATACCTCATTTAGAAGTATATAATTGCATACTAAAATATAGTATTTAATTATAAACAACTTATCATAACAATTCTTAATATTGTGAAAAATAAAGGTACCTAGATACTTGACTTTTGAGCGAAATTCATATTTTTTAACATACTTCCTATAAAATTGTTAAAATTTAATATTTGATGGTTACATCTAAAGGTACGTATAAATATGCGCGCCGTGTGCGCGCCGTTTGTGCGCAACTTGAAAACACGTACTAATCTAACGAACGCGCCACGAACGCGCAGCGCACACACGGCATATCTATACGTACCTTTAGGATTTAGACCATGCAGAACTTTTTACGAAAAAAAGTTATTCTTGGTTAAAATTAAAAAGATAGCTGGGTTAAAGATAAAAATTCTGCATGGTCTAGGACCTAGGACTCAACCATCAGGTATTAGATTTTATCAATTAAAACAATCAAAATAGATAGCAAGGCAATAATGATGGTAACTTTACTGATACGATTACTTTTTAAGTAGATGTTGCTTTTACAGCTTTACAATGATCTGGTACCTCTAGCGTGTGAAAATTTTCTTAAAAGATGCAAAGATATAAACGGGGGTTATACTGGCACTCCAGTTCACAGGTAAATTTTAAATACATATCTACAATAATTATTATTACATATCTATCATATAGGCTATTGATTATGTACTATAGAAAGGAACTACAACATTAACGGGGTTTTATTATTTCATATGGTCAATGAATCTCTATACATGAAAAAAATTGCGGAGTGCTACCATTTAAAGGGGTGCGTTTTTGAGAAATGGGTGAATTAGTCCCTGGGCACAGGTTACATTAGGGTGAGTTCTATGCACTTTTGGTACAAACACGTCTACATAAAAATTGTTCCTTGTTAAATTTGCTATCTAAAGATAACTTTTTAAAGTCAAAGATACTTTTTCTTACAAAAATATATTCAAAAGAAAAAGCACAAACAAACCCAAAAGAATGAAATTTTGTTTTTTGTCCCATAACTTTTGTCCACGGAAATATAGGTATAGACATTGCTTCACAGAAAAAAAACTTACATATTTTCTCTTTAAGATTATGTTTGGTAGAGGTCATTAAGATTTACAGTTTTCGAAATATAATTTTTCAAAGTTCGCCACTCACAGCAATTTTGGGCAATTTTCCTTGTTATTTCGAAAATATTGTTCTGTAACTTTTTTCTACGTAACTTTAGGCATATGCAATGGTACATGTAGGAGGAATAGAAATCAATTACCTTTAAAATGTTCTACTGTATAATGTTGTACGACTTCTTTTAAAGAGGTTATCTTTTTCAAGACTTTATACTTTTAACGAGCTTTTATATTTTTTACGATTATTTTTTAAATTTCCCATTATAACTTCGTTTTTCTACATTTTGGTATATATTATATAATAAAAAAGAAAGCTTATTCTGTTTACTTTAAAATGGTGTATTACAAAAAATTCTAGGATTATTTTTGAATAAGATATGCTTTTTCAAAGTGTAATAAGTAATTGCAACGATTTTTGATTTTAGGATTATTTTTTAAATTCCATATTATAACTTTTTTATGTGATTGTGTGTTATGATTGAATCTTATTTTTTATAGGTAATACTTTGGATTCACTTGACTCGGCTGGGCAAACTTCAAAATATGGATTAATTCCAATATTTACTGTCAAAGCTCCTGCACCACAAGATTTGCTTGAAAAAATAGCATGTAAATGTACCAAAGGATGTACAAAAAACTGCGGTTGTAGGAAGATAGGAATTAGTTGTTCAATATTCTGCAAATGGTGCATGTGCATGGTTACTAATTGTGGGAACTCTGAGATAACTGAGGTGTCAGAGGAAGATATTGAAGCTAATGCTAACGAATTGATTTTAAAAAATTTTTAAATGTCAACGTTTAAATAATTTTAACTAAAGTGATGTTTTCTAAGACTAATGTTTATGTAATTTTTGTAAAAGAAATAATTTTAAATAATATAGGTAAAAAAATATCAAAGAATCACTCGGTTTCCATTACATATTTAAATACAGATGATACACAATCTTTTAAAGAACAGAAAGTAAGCCCTCTTTATTGAGCAATATATAGTATATTCATGTACAAGAAAAAAAGTTATAATGAGAAATTTCAAAAATAATCGTAAAAAATGTAAAAAATAATATTTTTTTTATATCAGGTATTATATAATATATAATATAAAATTATATTATATATACTATATATAATATAATATTATATAATATATATTATATAATAATAATATTTTTTTTTATATTATATTATAAAAAATCGTTAAAAGTATAAAAACTTGAAAAACCATAATCTCTTTAAAAAAAGTCGTCCAACGTTATACAGTAGACCATTTTAAAGGTAATTGATTTTTATTCCTATTACGTGTACCATTGTGTATACCTAAAGTTACGTAGAAAAAAGTTACAGAACAATATTTGCGAAATAACCAGGAAAATTTCCCAAAATTGCTGTGAGTGGCGAACTTTGAAAAATCATATTTCGAAAACTATAAATCCTAATTACCTCTACTAAACAACATTTTAAAGAAGAAATATATAGGTTTTTTTTTCTGTAAAGCAATGTCTATACCTATATCCTCGTGGACAAAGGTTATGGGGCAAATAACAAAATTTCTTTCTTTTGGGTTTCTTTGTGCTTTTTCTTTTGAATATATTTTGTAAAAAAAAAGTATCATTGACTTTCAAAAATGATATTTAGATAGAAAATTTAACCAGGAACAATTTTTATGTAGATATGTTTGTACCAAAAGTGCATAGAACTCACCCTAATGTAACCTGTGCCCAGGGACTAATTCACCAATTTTTCAAAAACGCACCCCTTTAAATGGTAGCACTCCGCGGTTTTTTCATATATAGATATCCATTGACCATATGAAATAATAAAACACCGTTAACGTTGTAGTTCCTTTTAGCTATCTTATTTTGAATATAATCAATAGCCTAATAATATACTACACAATATGTATATAATATATAGTGAGGGGAAAAATTATGGAATAAATTTAATTTTTCAATGGGCGATTTTGGAAATAAATACCGAAACAGGTCGATTTTTATTTTCAAAATTATGATTTTTTGAAATATATACCATACTAGTGACGTTGTTCTGAAGCTATTTACTTGTGGCATTTTTGTAATTTACTAGTTTTGATTAGAAATAAGCCACAATTTTACTAAAAAAATGATTTTATTAAGGTTTCGACGCCCAAATCGGGTGTCGTTGTCAAAAGACAAAAAGTATTAATGAATTAAACTATATAACTCATTAATATATATAATATATTAATACTAGTGACGTCATCCATCTGGGCGTGATAACGTAATTGATGATTTTTTAAATGAAAATAGGGGTAGTGTGCTAGCTCATTTGAGAAGTTATTCAATTCTCTATTCAGTAATAAACATTAACATAGATAACTATTTGTACACAGTGTCCAAAACAAAATTTTTGAATTAAATTCATCGACACAAAAGAAGAGTGTATGTAATTTATTTAATTCAAAATACATTTTACTGCTGCCAAAAAAACAGAAAAAAAGTTTATTTAACAGATACACATTTCTTTTCGTTTAAATTCAATGTTCAAGCTCTCTTAGCATGTGGGTGGCTTTTTAGATTGATATCTGTACCTACAGTTGAGTCCCTGAATCTTTACCCGTGCGTCATCATTTTAAAGCATACGAAATAAATCGATGAAGTCGGAAATTGAAATTTACTAAACGCAACAGCAAGTCACTTACCGTCACTTGCTGTTGCATTTAGTAAATTTCAATTTCCGACTTATAATCGACTTATTTCGTATGCTTTAAATGATGACGCACGGGTAAAGATTCAAGGACTCAACTGGATAATATATAAATTATGTACCTATAATACAGGGTGTAACAAAAATACAGGTCATAAATTAAATCACATATTCTGGGACCAAAAATAGTTCGAATGAACCTAACTTACCTTAGTACAAATATGCAGATAAAAAAAGTTACAGCCCTTTGAAGTTACAAAATGAAAATCGATTTTTTCCAATATATCGAAAACTATTAGAGATTTTTTATTGAAAATGGACATGTGGCATTCTTATGGCAGGAGCATCTTAAAGAAAAATTATAGTGAAATTTCTGCACCCCATAAAATTTTTATGTGGGTTTTATTCCCTTAAACCCCCCAAACTTTTGTGTACGACTCAATTAAATTATTATTGTGGTACCATTAGTTAAATTCAATATTCTTAAAACTTTTTTGCTTCTTAGTATTTTTTCGATAAGGCAGTTTTTATCGAGTTGAGGCCTATTTTTTAATATGTTTACATAAAAATTTTATGGGGGTTTTGTTCTTTTAAACCCCCCAAATGTTTGTGTACGTTCCAATTAAAATATTACTGCGGTACCATTAGTTAAACACAGTGTTTTTAAAACTTTTTTGCCTCTTTGTATTGTTTCGAGAAGGCACCTTTTATCGAGATGTGGCTTCTTTTTTAATATGGTTCAAAATATACCTAAAAATGTATAAATTTTCATATTACTACCAAGTCTCCATAATCGTACTTAACCATATACAAATATGTGGTGGATTTGACAAATATTCAAAATATCTCGATAAAAACTGACTTTTCGAAAAAGTACTAAGAGCCAAAAAAATTTTAAAAACATTGTGTTTAACTAATGGTACTACAATAATAATTTAATTGGAACGTACACAAAAGTTTGGGGGGGTTTAAAGAAACAAAACCCTCATAAAATTTTTATGGGGTGTCCAAATTTCACTATAATTTTTTATTAAGATGCTACTGCCATAAGAATGCCACATGTCCATTTTAAATAAAAAATCTCTAATAGTTTTCGATATATTGGAAAAAGTTGATTTTCATTTTGTAACTTCAAGGGGCTATAACTTTTTTTATGTACACATTTGTACTAAGGTAAGTTAGGTTCAATCGAACTATTTTTGGTCTTAGAATATGTGATTAAATTTATGACCTGTATTTTTGTTACACCCTGTATAATATAAATAAATACGTAAATTGGCTTTGTATTGAAAAGAATAGTGAAAAATAGTTGGATTCAATGCGGACGGTGGAATTTGACAGAGAGGAAGATGCCTTGTGAAAATTATGTAATTCCACATGACAGAAGAGGTGTTTTGTGTACCACGAATACAGGTAGACATAAAGAAAACTCTACACAATTTTTTATAACTTTGGCCCCAACTCCTTGGATGGATTATAACTACGTAGCTTTTGGGTATGTATTTAACATTTTTATCTTAAACGAAATAACTTTTTTTACATTCATATGGATATACCTATCTGATAATTATAGTCTAGTCATAAAGTGTCAATCTGAAAAGGTACCACTGTCTACAATTTTGTCCCTATGGGAAATCTAAAAATATGCAAAAACATTTCAAATTTATTTATGAGGGGGACATTTTGTAGACCAGTTTTCAACTAAATTACATCAACCCTCTAACCGGACGAACACAACCCCCAAAATCTTAAATGGGAAGGGGGTTAAGTGATTTTGAAGGTTGTTCAACTACCTTCTCAAAAATACCACATACCTACATTAAATTTCTTTTCAGTGCCTTTGGAAAAATGAAGTGAACCCGCAAAGATATTAGTAACCAGTTCAGAATTCCAAAAAATTTTTTGGAGTATTGGAGTATTTTGATGGTTTGTTCCAACACAACGACAAACCGTCCATATATCGATCACCGTCCTGCGCAGTAAACAAAATATCCCATGGAACTCACGGAATACATACACAGAACGCATGGAACGTATTATTTTGTAATAACGTGATCGTTACATGACGGTTCTCGTTGTGTTGGAACAAACCTTTGAGTATTTTTTTAGTAGTTTTGTAAAAATCAAGTAAAACCGTAAAAATATTAAATATCGAGTTCAGAACTGCAACATTTTTTTGGAGTACTATTGGTTCAAGATTTTTCCAAAAGTACTGAAAAGAAATATAATGTATGAGGTATTTTTGAAAAGGTAGTTGATTCACCGTTAAAACGAAATATCACTCAAATCCCCTTTCCATTAAAGATTTTGGGTGGTTGTGTCCGCCCCCGCTAGAGGGTTGATGTAATTTAATTGAAAACTTATGTACCTACAAAATGTCTCCCTCACAAATAAATTTGACGTGTTTTTGCATAATTTTAGATTTTCTATAGGGACAATGAGAGGGTGGTACCTTTTCAAATTGACATGCTAGGTATACATATAAGTATGATCAATAGACAATTTTAATTTTGTCTACAAGCTTATAAAGTACTAGATCAGGGCGCATCTGTAAAAATATTAGTACATTTGGATGTTGAGAGGTGACTTATATTTTTTTTTTCAGAAATTGCTTGAAAATAATGCTTATAATAATATTTAAGTTATCCTCCCACTCAAAAAGGTCCGGAACATTGTTTAAATAATAAAAATGTCAAAAAATTAAGGAAAAATTCGATTGTTTTCCTGGTTTTTTGATTATAACTTTAAAAGTATTCATTTTCGAGAAAAGTTGCACCGACATAAAAGTTGCATAATTAAATTTCCTACAATATAGGATTAACTGATAATTTTAAAAATTGTCGCCCTTGTTGCAAAATAGCAATAATTTCGAAAAAATCATAAAAAAACAAGTATTCCCATTTTACGTTCTTCAACCATTCATGTTACACTTGGGATCTTCATATTTTACCCAGAAAAACATTATGATATGATAAAACAATACTGTAAATTTCATTAAGATAGGTTTAATAGATTTTGCAAAATAAATTTTGCAATCCAGCTTTAGCAAAAAAATTCATTTTTTCAAAATGTTGCAGCACTGAAAATAGAGCAGACAGCAAGTTAAATTTTTTTACGTATAAAAGAATACTGTACCTTTCATTTGCAATTTGTAAAATTAAAATGGGTTAACTACCACAGCGTCAGAAATTTTTTAAATAAACATTAATTTTTGGTGCTACGCGCTGGACAGCGGATACGTTCGCTCGGATTGGACATTCCAATGATCTTTAATAATGATTGATAAATTTTAATTTTTAGTACCTACATTTCGAAATAAATAAATTTGTTTATTGCAAAATAAAAACACATACTCTATCCTTTCAAATAACACTTTTTTTAGCAAAAACTTTCTTTCTTCATATATTTTAACTAAGAAAATAAAAGTGTATTATTTTTAAACATATGCAATTGTTTAAACAATTTTTCACAAACAATAATCAAGTTAGTTTGATTTTTGTAGAATTAAAATATGAACATACAACAAAATATAGAGTAAGAAAATAATATATTAAATAAAGATTGGAAGAAATTTTGGTGGAAATCAACTTGTGTGAATCGAACACCGCTGTCCTCCGCGTAACACCAAAAATTAATGTTTATTTAAAGAAATTCCTGACGCCGTGGTAGTTAACCAATTTTAATTATGCAAATTGCAAATTGTACAGTAGAGGAAAGTAACCAAATATGGAATAGTGGCCTAATATGGAATTCCTTTATTTCTCCGAAAATATAAGTTGGAAGCGCACTACAAGGCCATCCTCTATTTCAATCGCTCTCTTTATTATCGTATTCACACCTCTGTGTCAGATGCGCGAACGATACGTGTCTGACAGGCGCGTTTTGTTTTATCGCCTCGCAGAAAAAGGTAAATATATATTCAACGAATATTATTGGTTATTATGCATGAATACAGATTAGTTATGCTATTGCGTATATCAATAGTACCTTTATTTTGATATTTTATGACCTTCTGTAATTAAAACATTACCACGTGAAAAAATGTTGATACTAGTTTGAATTAATGTACAAATCCAAATATGGACAGTCGTTGGTGCCTAATTATGGAATAGTGGATTAAGTGTAAGTGGGCTCATTATGATTGTGCTGGTCCAGAGTTTCATACATGGATCTGTGATGTCTGCAAGTGATTAAGCTACTTCTTTTATTTTTCACAATTTGCTTATTTAAATTTATTTGATCTCAGATGTTTATGTCTATTTTTGTTATTGATATGTTGGTTTATGCCTATATTCCAAATATGGGTACCTATTCCATATTTGGTTACTCATTTGGGATTTTGTTTTTTTGTTTGATTTTTTTTTGTTAAAGATATTTAATCGAAAGCTTTTAATTACTATATAAAAATTTATGACTGATGTGTCATAACATTAAATTGTTTTCATTTCTATAAAGGTATTATTTTATATCCCCAAAACAAAACGATGTTCCATAATTGGCAACTTTCCTTTATTCTTCTATTTGTAATAAAAATTTTAATTTGCTATCTGCTTTATTTTCAGTCCTGCAACATTTTGAAAAAATGAATTTTTTTTGCGAAAGCTGGATTGCAATAGTTATTTTCGTAACAAGTGCAGAAAGTCATACTTTTCCGCACGCGACTGCAGTTTTTGCAGTCGAGCAGTCGAGTGCGGAAAAGAGACTTTTTGCAATCGTTAGGAACAATATTTTTTCTACGAGTCTTTAAAAAATCTTAGTCAATGAATTTAATTAATATGAAAATACATACACAAATTAATTCTTTGACAAGGTTGTCAAAACCAAACTTTCAGCATAATTGGTTAGCATGACGACGATCTTGGTTTCCATGACGACGATTCAAAACCACTGTTATTAGGTTTGTTCTAGTAAACAGTCAAACTAGTCAGAAACCGTCAGCAAACAGTTGGTCAGTGAGAGAACATAATACAGTCATCAGTGCTATCCCCTCTACTCGCGCTGGTCGACTATTCGCTGATAGTTTCAAACCGTTTGAAACTGATGCTAGAACAAACCTATTGTCTACTGATTTGACTTTCGAATGTTATGTCAAAATTATTTTATTTCATCGAATTCTCAGTAGTAATTGCACAAGAGCTCTAAAATTGTATATTAATTTTAGAGATCGAGTGCAATTTGTTGCGATTATTTCATGAATAAAACTGTTCAAAACCACAATTTTATTGTAATTTATTTATGTAAGTACAAATTAGTACAATTAAACACACAGTTGTTATAAAATATTTGGCGGTTGAAAGTCATCACTTTTATAATATTTAAAACATTAATTGTCATTAATGTCACTGAATCTATTTTTTCGTAGCAACGAAGGGCATCTGACGTAATATACTTGACGACGGGAAATTATCAAAAATTATCAGTTTAATTTAGATTTCTGTAGCTTTCTATTGGTCAGAATCTCCTATGAATGAAATAATCGCGGAAATAATCGCGTTAATTTTATTAAAACATGAACACAATAAGTAGTTCAGAGAAATAAGGAAAAAATATCTTGTTGGTGACACAACCCCCTCCAGGCCGAAACCAAACTTTTTGAGTAGTATGGACATCTATAATAATAACCTATATGTTTCCTGCAGCCGATTTTGATGATATACATAGTTATAAACAAATGAAGATCAAAAAACCCTAAATTTTCGCTTTTTTCGTCTATAACCAAAAAGTTAAGTATTTTAAACAAATTTGAGAGTGAGAAACTCATATATCGTATAAAAAACTTCAATATGGCGTTCGCTAAATATGTCTATCCTTATTGGTTGCTTAGAAATTTGCAAAATAAATCATAAATTTTGAGTTTTTATAAATATTCATAACTTTATGTAAAAATTAACTTAGAGCGTTCTTATTACACGACTTGCTGAGACTTGTGGTGCTTAAATTATATTTTAAATTTCAAAGCAATTGGTCAAATAGTTTAAAAGTTATTTAATTTGTTTATCCCAAATTAATTTTTTTGCAACGCTATAAGTCAGAAAATGATGAAGTTACACTAATACTTTGGATAGTTTATGAAAGAAGAAGATTTATACTATTAATTTAATTTAAAAAAAAATGACAAAAAATAATTCTAAATACTGCAAAATTTTTTTGCAAAAACATGCGAATTAAAAAAAGGGGGGCTAACTTCGTCCCTAATTGTCCTAGGACAATTGTTTTCTTTCTAAATGTGTATAAAAATTCAGTCTTTCCAAATATGAAAAAATAATTTTTCTACGGGTAACGGTTAAAAAGTTATTCTAATTGTTTATAAGTAAGCAAAAAATCGACGTGTTTTTGCAAAATAATTTTACACTGTTTAAAATTACTTTTTGTCATTTTTTTTAATAAGGCAATAGTATAAATATTCTTCTTCCATAAACTGTCAGAAGTCTTACTGTAACCTCATAATTTTCTTTGCAAAGAAAATTGAATTTGGGATAAACAAATTAAATAACTTTTAAATTATTTGACCAATTGCTTTGAAATTTAAGATATAATGTAAGCACCAGAATTCTCAGCAATTCGTGTAATAAGAAGGTTCTAAGTTAATTTTTACATAAGTTATGAATATTTATAAAAACTCAAAATTTATGATTTATTTTGCAATTTTCTAAGCAACCAATAAGGATAGACATATTCAGCGAACGCCATGTTGGGAATGTTATATAAAAATTAAAGTACGGTAATAGTGCTTTCCAATAGTGGTATAAAATATAGGGTAGGTATTCCATTTAAAATTACTGAGAAAATAATGTATTTGAGTTTTGACTCACCCTGTATTTGATATAAACAAAATTAGCAATATAGTCGGTTCGCTAAACTCAGACACAACTGGCTAATGATTTTAGTTGATTTTTTTTTGTTTTTGTCAATTTTGCCAGAATTGGCAAAATTACTAACTATTTAGTAATTATTAACTATTTAATTAGTTTTTTGCCAATTTTACCAAATTGGCAAAATAACTTACTAAAATCACTAGCCACTTGTGTCTGAATTTAGCGAACCGACTATATCAATAATTTTTTTTAATTTTGACAATAAATAAAAAAAATATGGCATCAATAAACCATCGTTATTGTGCTTATTTTTATTTATACAGGGAGTTGAATCTGTAACGATTTTCATATAAAATTGGTTATAACTTTGCAAGTACCCTGTAGGTATATCATAACAAACCTTTATATTTTTGTGATGCAGAAGTTAAGAAGATTTCGAATACAAAATAAAATTCCAATGGAGTGTTCCATAACATATGTTTAAAAAAACATATGTTTGGTCTGCCACGTTATCGAACACCTTGTAACGTTCTAACTAATTTTGAAATGTGATGCTCAAAGTTGGCTACAATTTTTGATATTAACTGTTATTGCTATTTATTACTGTAGCGGATCTGGACCCCGATTTTTGACCCTTTGCTTCGTTATCCATCATTCGCTATCTGTATCTGTAGAGTGTACAGATAGCGAATGATCGATATCGAAGCGAAGGGTGAAAAATCGGGTTCCTACTGAGCTTTATCACACTAATCAATCACCCTGTATGTGTTTATTCAGAAAAATAAATAATAATCATTTAGCTCTATATTTCAAACTCCTATGTGTCACTGTTTAATAATTGGTATTAACATTTTAGTCAATTACTACAAGGAGAAGAAGTCTTAAAAGCTATAGAGAAAGTTCCCACCTACTATGAATCCCCAACTTTACCAATAACTATTGTTATGAGCGGAGAGGTAACCTTAGATGGAATTCCAGATTACTTTACCTCAATGGAAAGACCAGAATTCCAAAGTATCTTGCCGTCGCTCTCTAAAGACAATTTATACGCAGTAGACGATTGTAATTTGATACCAACCACATCTAGATTTTCAATGTCGAAGTATAAGAAAGGCTTGTATGGCTTGGAGACTGATATGACGATAAACATGGAGTATCCAAATTTGCCAGATTATCTGATGCCAAGACTAATGGGTGAATCAGAAGCAAGTAAGTGATTCATTTCTCTTTGTGCAATTTACTATTTTTGTTGTGAATAAGCCACAATTTTACTTTAAAATCAAAATTTGACGTTTCAATTTGCGCTTCGGGAATTGTTTTTGTATTTGAGAACGCTTTCCGAAGTGGAAATCGAAACATCAAATAACATTAATTTTAAAGTAAAATTGTGGCGTATTACCAACAAAATAGTAAATAGCATCAAAATGCCACAAGGAAATTGTTTCAGAACAGTATTAATTTCTCTTTCTTTGGTATTTCTTATTTCTTTTTTATTTAGCATATAAATATCGTATAGTTGTCATACTATAAAGTTTTAATCGTTTATCCCAATTATTAAAAATTAATGTATGATTCATCATCATCATGGCATCTACACTCCTAGCGGAGTGATTGCCGCCCTCTTTGGGCTCTTCCGATTCGTTTGTCGCGGTGAATCAATCCGCATTAACATTTTCGTTTTACAATTGGTTGTGTGACTTGACATCTTCTACAATTTTCCTCCATTCGTTCCTGTTTTTGCTTCTGGTTACCCATTCTCTGACTCCCATCTTCTTAAGGTCCTCCACTATCTGGTCCTCCCATCTAGTTTTGGGTCTTCCTCGTGGTCTGCCTGATACAGGTCTCCATTTGGCAATTTTCTTGATAACGGCTTCTGGATTCCTTCTTTTATATATGTCTCATCCATCTGAGTATCTGTGCCTTGATAAATCTGACGATGTCTTCTCCTTTCAGAAGTTCTCTTACTTCGTGGTTCATTAGTTTTCTAAATTCATTATTACCTAAGTTTAGTGGTCCTGCTATCCTCCGAATTATTTTTCTTTCTAGGATCCTCAATCTTTCTTCCTCTTTCTGTGTCAGACACATTACTTCAGCACCATATGTGATTACTGGTCTAATTGCTGCTTTGTAAATTTTCAGTTTTGTATTCTGAGTAAGCTTCTTATCGAGGAAGGTACTGTATTTCCAGTAGGTTCTGCTTCCTGTCTGGATTCTTTCATTAATTTCGATACTTCTATCATTAGTTCCATTAACTGAGACTCCAAGATATTTAAAATGTTCTACCTTTTCAAATTCATATTCACCGATACTTAAGCTTATCATATTAACTGGGTTTTTTCTTGAGCATATTAGGTATTTTGTTTTGTTTTGATTTATTTCTGTATAAAAAAAATGTATGATTAAAACTGTAAAAAATGTATGATTAAAACCTAAAAATATCAGGACGCTCCTTGTTATAGGTAAGCGCAAATTAAAAATTAAAGAAGATATTATTTTAGAATTAGCCCAAATCATTTGTCGGAACCTTGTCGGAAAGAGTGAATGTTTTAACCTAAATTAAGAAACTTATTAATCTCAAAAATAGTAACTTTTGCTGTGTTCTTGAACAAAATAATAATTGGATTTACGTTTTTCAAACTTTAACTAATTAGATAGGTACATGGGATATGTCAGTCCGGATGGCCTCAAACCACTTCTTTTGTGGTCTCCCTCTTCGTTCCTTCCCTTGTTCTCCTCCCTGCAAAACTCTTAGTAAGTTTATTTATTTTGGCATTCGTAAAACATGTCCCAACCATCTAACTCTCTGTGCCTTAATTTTCTGTGTTATCTTCAGTCTCTCATTCATCTCCATTAGCTCCTGACTTTTTATTCTGCGCTACTCCCGTTAGTCTTCTTTATACCACCAAAAACTTTCTTTTCAAGATTTTTTTTCTCTTCCAAATCTATAGATATTATTATTTCTCAATTATTTTTAAAGTAAATGTCTACCACATTCCGGGATGTGTTGGATAGTTTCTTTTTTTTGACGAAATGTCTCTGATTATGCTCTGAAAGCGAAAGTACTTGGGTAAGATTTAATTAATAACTATGCTCGATATCTATCTTTTGTATTTGTAAAAAACTGCTTATACAGTGTGTCTGCGTAACTTGAAACCATATGAGAAACTTTTTTATTGCTAATTTTATGAAAAAAAGTTATTCTCCATAAAGTGCTCTGTATGGTCTAAAACCATCAATTCATTCAATAAAATCATTTAATTCAATCATCAGATATCAAATTTTATCAACAGTATACGAGGTATGTCAAGAAATATGAATTTCGCTAAAGAGGAAAGCATCTTTATATGTATTTCAGAATATCGAAAATTGTTATTAAGAAAAGGTGTTTGGAATCAAAAATTATGTTATAATATACAATTACATTATTCTAATAAAAAAAAAGGTTTGAAATTTTTTTTCAAATTACGGATACCCAACATCAATTTTATTACGATAACTCCGTTATTGTAAATTTTACGAAAAAAAAGTTAATCTTTGTGAAAAGGTCTTCATAGTCTATAAACTAAGAGTCAATGCTAATATATCCAATTTTTTCAATTTTATACGGGGTATGTCAGAAAATATGAATTTCGCTAAGAGTAAAGAACCTTTATTTTTTAATTAGAAGGATATGTAATTGCATATTGAAACACAGTTTTAAATTCCGAACAACTTTTATTATAACAATTTTTAATATTGTGAAAAATAAAGGTACATTACTATTGAGCTAAATTCATATTTTTGACATACCTCGTATAAAATTGATAAAATTTGATATCTTATAATTTCATCTTAGTTGTTAGACGATGCAGACCTTTTTATACAAAATAACTTTTTTCGTAAAATTAATAATAACGGTAAAATAATAAAAAAAAATTAATAAGAAGAATGTAATTTCATATTATAACATAATTTTTAATTGCAAACAACTTTTCTTAATAACAATTTTCGATATTGTGAAATATAAAGGTAATTCCTCTCGAGCGAAATTCATATTTTTTGACATACCTCGTATAGTGTTGATAAAATTTATCTGATGATTGAATTTTAGGTTTCAGACCATTCAGAGCACTTTATGAAGAATAACTTTTTTTCGTATAACTGATAATAAAAAAGTTTCCCATAATATGGTTCCAAGTTACACAGACATTGTATACTACTTTAAAAAATACTTAGATTACTACGATTCCTATGTAATTTTCCCAGATAGTTTATCATCTTTCTTGTGAATTGGGCAAATGAATGCTATGTTCCATTGCTCTGGCATTTTTTTTTTGTTTTCTTATATTTTTATATTACAGTATATCTCCCTCTACTTTTAATATTCCTGCAGGTACTCGCTTTTATTATTTTTAGGTTTCTTATTACTTTTATTGCACGTGCCAACTTCGTGAAAATGAAAAACATTTTATGCAGCAAAGATTCGACATTGGCCCTCAGAATAAGACTAAATAAATGTTATGTACACAGTGTATTTTACTATGGAGCTGAATCATGGACATTAAATCGAAATGCAATAAATTGACTTAACGCGTTTGAAATCTGGACATTTAGAACAGTGTTAAGGATTTCATGGGTAGATAGAGTCACTAATATAGAAGTGTTAAGGAGAATAGGCACAGACAGGGAAATCTAAAAGCCAATAAAAGAAAATAAAAAAAATAAAATAAAGATATAAATATAGCATCTTGAGACTTATAATTCAAGGAAAAATAGAGGGTAGGAGAAGCGTAGGAAGGAGACGCGTTTCCTGGTTGAAGAACCTGAGAGAATGGTTTGGTTGCAGCTCAAGGTAATTGTTCAGAGTAGCTGCCTCGAAGGTCAAAATAGCCATGATGATTGCCAACCTTCGTCGCGAAGATGGCACTTAGAGAAGAAGAAGATTACTTCTATTACTTTTCCTTCTCTGTCTTTTCTTGTGTTCGCTGTTGCTCTGGTTCTTGTATTCGTTGATGTATATACCCCGGGTCTACCCCAAAATCCCGACAGCCAAAATCCCGACAGCCAAAATCCCGACGGCCAAAATCCTGACACACCAGAATCCCGACAGGCCAAAATCCCGACAGGCCAGAATCACGGCAGGTTTGATAAGTTTCTTTTTAACATATAATTACATTTATTTGTTTTTTGTTTATGGCCATCTGTTTTTTATTTTTTGTTACTAAACAAAAGTATTTTACCATTTAATATAAACTAATTTTCTATATAAAATGTCTAACATGGGTATATGAATTAAATTATTTTTTTTTGCAAATATATGTATAGTCCAATAATACACTCACCGGTATGAAAAACGGGCACCCCAAAAAATGGGTAATTTTTGATGTCTCTTATCTCCTAAACCTGTAACACTATTCTTTAACAATATCGCTGTAATATTATTGTTGATAGGTAGGTCAATTTTCATTGTATATCGGGTGTACCAATCAAACTGGTTTTTTTCTCAATTTTCACAACACCCTGTGGAATATTCTAGCCTTTATAAAATATTGAAATTAAAACCCAACTATAGCCCCAGGTTTTCTTAACATTTTGTTTTTTTATTTATTCGCTTATGTTGGATAATAAAAAAGTTAGGGACTTTAACAACTAGCCATGTTCTTTATTAATACAGGGTGTTTCTAAATAAGTGCGACAAACTTTAAGTGGTAATCCTGCATGAACAAATAATGACCGTTTGCTTGATAAACCTATGTCCGCAAATGCTTCGTTTCCGAGATACGGGGTTGATTTGTTTCTTACAAACTAACGACTTATTTATTTCTCTAAAACCGGTTGAGATATATTTAGATTAAATTTGGTAGATAGGTTTTAAGAAGTAGTTATTGCGCACTTTTTGACATACAATTAAAAGTTTTATATTTACCATTGGCGTCCATGCGGGTAATATGACCCGTATGCACGCCAATGGTGAATATAAATTCGTAATTGTATGTCAAAAAATGCGGAATAACTACCTCTTAAAACCTACCAAATTTCATTTACATATCTCAACCGGTTTTAGAGCAATAAATATATCGTCAGTTTGTAAGACAAAACTCAACATCCCGTATCTCGGAAACGAAGCATTTGCGGACATAGGCTTATTAAGCAAACGGTCATAATTTTTTCATGCAGAATTACCCCTTAATGTTTGTCGCACTTATTTAGAAACATCCTGTATTTATAAAGAACATCGCTAGTCGTTAAAGTCCCTAACTTTTTTATTATCCAACATAAGCGAATGAATAAAAAACTGAATGTTAAGGAAACCTGGGGCTATAGTTGGGTTTTAATTTCAATATTCTGTAAAAGCTAGAATATTCCACAGGGTGTTGTGAAAATTGAGAAAAAAACCCAGTTTGATTGGTACACCCGGTATACAATGAAAATGTACGTGTCTAGTAACAATATTCCTACAGCGATATTGTTAAAGAATGAGGCTAAAGAATAATAACATATTAGGTTTGTTCTAGCAAACAGTCAAACTAGTCAAAAACCGTCAGCAAACAGTTGATCAGTGAGAAAACATAATACAGTCACCAGTGCTACCGTGCTACCCCCTCTACTCGCGCTTGTCCACTATTCGCTGATGGTTTCAAACCGTTTGAAACTGATGCTAGAACAAAACTATTAAAAAATTACTTTTTTTTTTTATTAATGGCTTTAACGGAGCCAATTAGCCAGACTATTTGTGTTTTTTTGTATGGTATTACAATAACAATTTTAAGTTAACATCTAAGCCTACTTATTATCTAAATGTACAGAGTGTTATACTATATTAATGGATACATTTTTCAATTTTGTGTGATATTTTTACAATTTTATAATTTTATTATCTAAGCCTATTTAAAATTTAAATTTACAGGACGTTACATATTCGTAAAGACATTGTAACGTCTGCTTATTTTTTGGAAAAAGAATTTCGTTTAAATTGACAGGTAAAGGACAATTTAGATCAATTAACTTTTCATACATTACTTTAATATTTTGTCTGTACAGTCCACACTCCAATATGAGGTGCTGTAGATCTCCCATTCCACCACAGGCGCAATATGGGTTATCACTGATACCTATGCTGTGTTTGTATGCTGGGGTTAGTGCGTGATTTGACCTCATTCTGTTTATTGTTTTTATAAATAGCCTATTTGATTCTTGTTTAAACCATCTCTCATTGGGAATTAGTGGCTGGCAATTTCTAAAATTTATTCCCGTTGTACTTTGGTTATATACACGTTGCCAATTTTGTTTGCAATGGTTTTTACTGATATTATCTATATCGGTTACTGGTAGAAGTATGTTGCTTATGTTTTGTTTGGTTAAAGCTCCAGATTAAATTAAAAATTACTTAAATCGGACAACAGGTTTAGGAGATACGGGACATTAAAAATGACCCATTTTTTGGGGTGCCCGTTTTTCGTGCCGGTGAGTGTAGATATATGTATAATCAAATCCTTAATTCAAGTTTACTTTCATATAATATATATTATAATGTCACTTACAACCTTCCATTTCAGTAAGTATAGCTTTTATATTATAAAATGAAGTGTTTAAATAATTTTGGCTTTTCAAATACATAATAATTAGTACCCGTACCATCCCGTACTTATTAGTAAGTAATAATTTTTCAATTTTAATACTCTATAATATTATATGGTATTGCATTTGGAAAGGAAACAATAAGTATTTAAAATGTGGTGGTCCGAATTTTTACTTATGCGAGGATTGTTGCATGTCGGGATTCTGGCGTGTCGGTGTTTTGGCCGTCGGAATATTTGGCTGTCGGGATTTTGGGCGCCACCGATATCATACCTACATATCTGTTTCTGTATCTTTACTGTTTAATAATTCGTCGAAATACTGTGACCTAGTGTTTGTGTGCCGTCGAAACTCTAAAATGTTTAATATTTGCGTATTTATTTACATACGTAGTTTACTTTGCTATAATTAGTGCCATTATGTAGGTTTTTCAAAAATTTAGTGTCATTATGTAAGGCCGATAATTCAGTCAATAACTAGATGAAAGTCGCCAATTATGGAATACCATTTTTTTGGGATATAAAATAATACCTTTATAGAAATGAAAACAATTTAATATTATGACACATCAGTCATACATTTTTATGTAGTAATTAAAAGCCTTCTATTAAATATCTTAATTAACAAAAAAAGAAATCGAACAAAAAACAGAATCCCAAATGAGTAACCAAATATGGAATAGGTACCCATATATGGAATATAGGCATAAACCAACATATCAATAACAAAAATAGACATAAACATCTGAGATCAAATAAATTTAAATAAGAAAATTGTGAAAAATGAAAGAAGTAGCTTAATTCACTTGCAGACATCGCATATCAATGTATGAAACTCGGGACCAGCACAATCATAATGAGCCCACTTACACTTAATCCACTATTCCATAATTAGGCACCGACGACTGTCCATATTTGGATTTGTACATTAGTTCAAACTAGTATCAACATTTTTTCAAGTCGTAATGTTTTAATTACAGAAGGTCATAAAATATCAAAATAAAGGTACTATTGATATAAGCAATAGCATAACAAGTCTGTATTTATGCATAATAACCAATAATACTCGTTGAATATATTTACCTTTGAAATTTTCTGCGAGACGATTAAACAAAACGCGCCTGCCAGACACGTATCGTTCGCGCATCTGACCCAGACGTGTGAATACGATAATAAAGAGAGCGACTAAAATAGAGGATGGTCTTGTAGTGCGCTTCCAACTTATATTTTCGGAGAAATCAAGGAATTCCATAGTAGGGCACTATTCCATATTTGGTTACTTTCCTCTACGTCATAAAACAAAATAATTCATATACGCAGATAACACAGTTATCGTTGTAGAAAGAAGATCATTTGGTGGAGGGCAAACTTTAAAGATCACTAGATAAAATAAAAGTTTACTATGAACAAAACCAAATGAAGCCAAACGAAGCTGACAAAAATCTTAAAATTGTGTGGTCGGGTCAGAAATGTTTTGTAAAAGCTTCAACTATGCGTACTAATTTTTTGAAATCTTAAAATTGATTACATCTCACTTAAGAAATATAAAAACGAAAAAATGTCATTTTTGATAATGGCGGAGGGAAAGGGGTATGGTGGGTCAAAATTGAGTCTTATGTTTTAATTAGGTACAAGAATGTAAAAAAAATGAATTCTGGGAGTGATGTCATGTTGCCTATCTTAACTGAAGGTACCCTTTAATTTACCTATTTATCCGGTCTAAGTGGAAAGTTTGATTTTCCACCATCGCATCGGCCCATGTGTCACTGAAAATTGACGGCATAGTGCTCATACGTTTTCTTTTAGGTTCTAATTAGTCCAAGTAATGAAGCTTAAAATAGGACAAAACCTCGCAATTTTTACAGAATAGATCGATTTGCATGAAAATTTGAGAATAAGTAGTGGATAGTCCAAGGATCAAAATCTATATCATGCCGAAAGGCGCTTTTACAAAACCTCGCAATTTTTACAGAATGGTCGATTTGCATGAAAATTTGAGAATAAGTAGTGGATAGTCCAAGGATCAAAATCTATATCATGCCAAAAGGCGTTTTTGCAATGGGGGTGGTTGCCACCC
This sequence comes from Diabrotica virgifera virgifera, assembly GCF_917563875.1. Lineage (NCBI taxonomy): Eukaryota > Metazoa > Arthropoda > Insecta > Coleoptera > Chrysomelidae > Diabrotica > Diabrotica virgifera. Next base: position 142,367,540 of record NC_065443.1, on the reverse strand, counting down.
CATCCCGGGGTGGAAATTTTTTTTATCATATTTTGACCGCAAAAGTTGGTAAAAACATTCATTCTAAGTAAAAAAGTTCTATACATGTTTTTGATAAAATTAATAGTTTTCGATTTATTCGCCATCGAAAGTGTTAGTTTTATATCGAAAAAATCAATGTTTTTAATACGTTTTCTGCTAATAACTCCAAAAGTTTTCGTTTTATCAAAACAACTTTAATTAACAAAAATGTACCTTTTGAAAAAATAAACAAAACCTTTTTTTTATTTTCTTTAAGACCAATAGTAATCGAGCTATACTTTATTATATGTTAGCTCTTCTTTGTCAAATGCTAAATATTGTAGTTTCAAAGTCAAAAGAAGGGAAAACTACGCATTTTTCGAGGATAACTTGTTCAAACTAATTAAAAGTATTTAAAAATATCTATATCCAGATATAAAAAAAGTCTCTAGCTCAAAAATTAAGTGAATTATAATGAAAAGAATATCAGTCCCTATTTTTTTCAGCGAAAAAGTGATCGGAAGCGACCCCCTAATCACCACCCTAATTAAAATTAGTCATTAACCTTATTTGGTCTTCTTTATTTATGTATTATTAATAGGTTCTAGAAGTTTGACCGGCTCAGAATGATTAGTTTTTAAAAAAATAGAGTTAAAGCGAATAACGAATTTTTGTAGTTTGGAAAGAAATGGCCTTTTCTTCAGAGTAGAAAGATTAGCATCAGAGATACGAAAAAATGTTTAAATATGGAATTGTAGCTTATTTAACCTGGTTTGCAAAAATATTTTCTACGGCAAAAATTGAGTGAGCTATTTATAATTAAAACTTGTAATAGCATTTAAAAACCACCTTTACCAACCCTTTCAAAGTCACTTCTTTTTGCGACTGAGGATTTTAAAAAGATTTAAGATTAATAGACTTCTAGATCTTGTAAAAACCTACAAAATTCTTTTTTACCAATCTTTCTAAAATAAAAAATAAAAAAGTTACGGTTAAGAAATCAATATCAATATCAAATAAAAAAAAAGAGAAATCCAATTGGAAGCATAATAATGTAAGTTAGCGGTGCTTTTAGTCATTGGCCTTATTCATTATTCTTTATTTATGTATTATAAATAGATTCTAGAAGTTTGAGTGGCTTAGAATGATTAGTTTAAAAAAAAAATGGAGTTAAAAGCGAATAACGAATTTTTGTAGTTTGGTAAAAAATGTCATTTTCTTCAGAATAGAAAGATATAATATAATTAGAGATACGAAAAAATGTTTAAATATGAAATTGTAGGTTATTTAATTCCCAAGAACTTGGGTTTAAAAAATTTTTTCTACGGCAAAAATGAGTTAAATGAGTATATCGAAAAACATCGATTTTTTCAATATAAAACTAACAATTTCGATATCGAATAAATCGGAAACTATCAATTTTATCAAAAAAATGTATAGAACATTTTTTGGTTAGAATGAATGTTTTTATCAACTTTTGTGGTCAAAATATAATAAAAAATTTCCACCTCCGAGATGGGGTGGCAACCACCCCCATGGTAAAAGCGCCTTTCAGCATCATATAGATTTTGATCCTTTGACTATCCACTACTAATTCTCAAATTTTCAAGCAAATCGATCCATTCTGTAAAAATTGCGAGGTGAAAAGCTTTGGTTCCTGGACTAAATATTTAAGTTAAGACTCTTAAGGTGTCTAAAATGATTATCAAATTTTCAATTTTTTTCTAAACGGCTCTTAGTCTATTAGAGTTTTAAATAAAAATGGAGTCAAGGAACACATAATCTTAAAACGCTTCTAGTTTTCTCTCATTTTTTACTACTTAGTAAGTATATTTAGATGATTTTTCTTTGGCTCTCTAGCATTAACTTCAAATAAGAGAAATATATCCATAAAAGTATTTACAAGTATTTAAGTAGACAATTTATTATTATTATTTTTAGGTTACCCTTCAACCCTTAGTATACAGCAATGGTCACCATTGGATCAAGATCAAATACAGACACCACCAGACTTTTACAAAATTCTTAAAGATTGTAATATGCCCGGAGTTAGTGATACCACTTTATAAAATTAAAATATAAAATATTTCCTTTTTTATATTTATTTTCATATCACAAAATCTTAGCAATTAATTTTACTTACTAAGTTCTTTAATAAATACTTTTAGCGAAGTATAAAAAATCTTTTACATATTCATAGAACCAGAATAAAAAAATAAACGACGTAAATCTGTAAATTAAATATTTAAACATTTGGTGGACTCGCTCCTGTTTCTACTTTTAAAGTTTGGTGAATTCACCAGAAATTGCATACAATACATTTTGCGTAAGACACCATATAGTGCGGCAGATTCGTGCAAATATTATAAGAATTGTGCATTTAATGATAGAAGCATATCATTTGGACTACATATACTACACATATAAAGGTTCAAATTTAGATAGGAGGCCATCTCAGATTTTGCCTTTTACAAAAATGGCGGGGATTCAAAATGGCAACTATACATGTGTGACTAATAGCACGATAACTTTTGAAGAGACATCAGATTTCAACCAAATTTGGTATATAGGTTCTTTTTTGATGTATAAGATCGAGGACTTGAACCGGATGAATCGGTTTACCAGAAGTTGTGTTTCCTGGTTTTTATGTAAAAATATGTTGTTTTTTTCAATTATTTTACCCTGTATGTATTAATTTTTCAAATAGTTAATACGGCCATTAAAAAGAGCGTAAAAATATTTTTTAGGAAATATTTGTAACTTTTTAGTTATGTTAATTACCATTTATTAAGTGCAAAACGTATCTTCACATGTACCTATATGAGGCAGATTCGTGCAAATATTATAAGAATTACTGTGCATTTAATGGTAGAAGCATATAATTTGGACCACATATACTACACATATATAAGTCCAATTTAGATACGAGGCCATCTCAGTTTTTGTTCCTTTTACAAAAATGGCGGGCATTCAAAATGGCGACTGTGCAGATGTGACTAATAGCACGATAACTTTTGAACGAGATACCAGATTTCAACCAAATTTGGTATATAGGTTCTTTTTTTTGATGAATAATATCGAGGTCTTGAACCGGAAGAATCGGTTTATCAGAATTTGTGTTTTTACTGTTTTTTTTTGTGTAAAAATATGTTGTTTCTTTTTCAATTCTTTCACCCTGTATATATTGATTTTTCAAAAAGGTGATACCGGCGTTAAAAATAGCGTAAAAGTGCAAATAATAATATAAGAATTATTGTGAATTTAATGGTAGAAGCATAGAATTTGGACCACACATATACTACACATACAAATATTCAAATTTAGAAATGAGGCCATCTCAGATTTAGTCTTTTACAAAAATGGCGGGCATTCAAAATGAATCTGCCGCCCATAGGTACATGTGAACATACGTTATGAATTTATTAAATGGTAATTAACACAACTGAACAGTTCAAAATATTTCCTAAAAAATATATTTACACTCTTTTCAATGGCGTTATTACCTTTTTGAAAAATTTATATATACAGGGTGAAGGAATTGAAAAAAAAAAACAACATATTACATAAAAAAAAACAGTAAAAACACAAATTCTGGTAAACCGATTCTTCCGGTTCAAGACCTCGATATTATTCATAAAAAAAAACCTATATACCAAATTTGGTTGAAATCTGACATTTCGTTCAAAAGTTATCGTGCTATTAGTCACATATGTATAGTCGTCATTTTGAATGCCCGCCATTTTTGTAAAAGGAACCAAAACTGAGAAGGCCTCGTATCTAAATTTGAACCTTTATATGTGTAGTATATGTGGTCCAAATTATATGCTTCTACCATTAAATGCACAATAATTCTTATATTTGCACGAATCTGCCGCATATAGGTACATGTGAAGATAGGTTTTTAATTTATTAAATGGTAATTAACATAACTAAAAAGTTATAAATATTTCCTACAAAATATTTTTAACGCTCTTTTTAATGACGGTATTAACTTTTTGAAAAATTAATACATACAGGGTGAAAAAATTGAAAAAAAAAACAGCATATTTTTACATAAAAACCAGGAAAAACACAACTTCTGGTAAACCGATTCTTCCGGTTCAAGACCTCGATCTTATACATCAAAAAAAGAACCTATATACCAAATTTGGTTGAAATCTGAAGTCTCGTTCAAAAGTTATCGTGCTATTAGTCACAATGTATAGTCGCCATTTTGAATCCCCGCCATTTTTGTAAAAGGCAAAATCTGAGATGGCCTCCTATCTAAATTTGAACCTTTATATATGCAGTATATGTGGTCCAAATTATATACTTCTATCATTAAATGCACAATTGTTTCACATATCGGCTGCACTAATAAGGATCCCCCACACCGACGCGAAACTTCCGCAGCCGCAACCTACGCGGAATCGCGGCGAATCGATAGGCACGGCGACTTATGAACGTGTTCAGACTAGTTGGGGCGGTATCCGCAACGGTCGCGGCAGATCAGCGTTGTTTTCATGAAACGCTGCATGCACGGTTTTTTCCGATGCCGTTGTAGTGTCGCGTGAATTAAAATGGTTGTTACAGAAAAACTCTTTGAAATTGTAAAACAATATCCTATAATATATGCTTTAAGGGAAGGTTATAAAAATATAAGAAAAAAGGATAAAATCTGGGATAGTATATAGGGTCGGAATTGGGAGAAGGTTGATCTGAACCCCTCAAAAAAAAACTTTGAAGTTTAACAATTTTGAAAAAATTTGAGAAGGTGTATGTGATTACTAGAAGTATTTTGACAAATTTTGAGCAAACTTCATGTTTTCGTTTTCGAAAAAACTCAAAAATACTCTTTTTTTCCAAGTATAAAGCGGGAAAACCAAACATACAATTTTGTCAATTTTCTTACAGCATAAAGATATAATCCTAAGAAATACTTATGAATTTTTTGAAAATTTTTGATCTTACAGTTTTCCCACAATAGGAAAAAATAATATGTTTTGGCTTATAATAAAGCTACCGGCACAGCATAGAAAACGCAACAGCAGTGACACACTAGTAGGCGGGAAAAGTTCGCGCACTATTACGGCGCAGATCGTCGGCCATTTTGTGCGTAGTACCAGACAATGTAGAAAATCGACAGTGTTGCCGATTTGTACATAATTATCAGATTTACTTAACTTTTATGACATTCTGATAATATTAAATATTTTTTAACATAATTTTATACGTATGCCTGTAAGAATTATGTCAATAATTGGGACATAACACAAAATATTGACGATGAATGGCGATTGTATTGTTAATCTTTTGCATAAATTCCAGAAATTATTGAAAAAGAATCTCTCACGAGTAATAAAGTTGGTGACATCGGCAACACTGATGAACTAACACATCACATCACCACTGAGATGTACTACGCGAAAAACGGCGACCCTGTACTTTTCAACTTCAAAGGCGGCATCAGGGAGTGTCCTTGCTGGTTTCGTTTATTATGCTGTGCTACCGGTAAGAAATCGGACAAAATTTTAATAACGACATATATAAAACTGTAAGAGTGGAAAATATTTGCAATAAAATGTTGAATATTTTTTCCTAAACATATGAAAAATCTCGTATGTAAATATCTCCTAAACATATGAAAAAAAAACAAGAATTATATCTTGAATTGCCGCTGTGAATGTGTGCCGCCATGAAGTGACTCCATCTACAACATCGGTAATATTTATGTTCGATAGATAGCAGTACCTTCTGCTAGAATCACGTCAAACAGAACTTTATCCTAGCAGCGTTGCCATATCAATTACTTTGTACAACAAAATGTTTTATTGTATTATTGGCTCCGTGCGTCTCCCCTCTACTTACAGTCACGTGACACGCTGTCAGATTTTGTAAGGACGTTTTAACATTGAGTCTTATGGGATTATTTTGTTAAACTTGAATATTTTATTTTGTAGTGATAATAACCGAAAAAAATTGTTAGAATTCATTAGTTATTAATTTATACTGTAATTTATAGTGCAACAAAAATATTTTCTTTTGCGTTAATAAAGATTTATTGACATAAACTGCGATAGTGAGGTTATGTATACAAAATCGAACTGATAATCAATATTGGAAAGTGAAGAATTTATATCAGATTAAGTGCGTTTTTATTTTCTGTTTATATTAATACATCATATCACTAGCGTGACACGGCATTTTTTTTAAATGTCTCATTTAAACATACACAAAGCGTCCTTATAAAATTTCAAAAATCCGCCACCATGAGCAGGTCGGTCGATTTTGCTTTGACACTTTGTTAACGCTCGGGGCGAATAGTTAGTAGGTAATATAATATAGATATAAGCCTACTATAACGTCTATTTATAACGCATCAACGTGACCTTCTGAAATTAATTTAACTACTTTTCTTGAAATATTGTCAGTCCCCTTGGCCGTATTAGATTTTGATATATTTAGGGCCGGTACTTTCTGTCTCTGTTAAACCCGAGTTGTCTTTTTAATGTTTTTAAGTAACGTATAAAGTTGTCTTTTTTATTTGTATTTTTTCATGTATCTCCAAAGCTTTGTATTTGACTATGAATTGGAGCATAAATAGTCCTCTTTTGTCAAATAGTTTTTCTAATAACTACCATCCATGGTGTTTCTCTGTTTTCGCACTTAATCATCATTCTCTTTGCCTTATCCCCATGCGGGGTCGGCTTCCCTAATTGCATTTCTCCACACAATTCTATCTTGGATCATATCAATGTCAATCCCCTTTACCAACATGTCCTGCCTTATCGTCTCCCCACAGGTCTTCTTTGGTCTTCCTCTCCTACTCCTCTCTGCTGTCGCACTTATGTTTATTAAAAATTATAATTGAAATCATTATATTATCTTTAAAGTTTTCATTGTTCATTACTTTTTGCATTTGTGGTGAGCTAAATTTAGAGGACAACAATTGGACGATATTTAAATAGATATGGAGTAAGAGTAAATAAATAACCACTTCTAAAATTAATTCAGGAAAGGTTAAAAAATATTTTCACCTTCATATTAAAAATAAAAAATGATCAATATAAAAGGAATAATAACAATCAATTTTAAAAATCTTACATCTATATTGATTTCTTCTATGTACAAAAACAACAGAAATAAATAAATATTAGCGAAGACAAAAGAAAAAATGTGTTGACACTTAATAATATGTTAAATAAACGTATTGATTATTCTGATGCAAGTAGAATTAGAACTGTTATATGGAGCTAATCTGGATCGGTATAAATTAGACGAGAAAGAAAAAATCTAATAAACAGTTTCTTTGAGAGCAGAAAGAGACAGAGTATGGAATATTAGAAAATGAAAACGCAGAATAATCATCGATAAAGAAGTAAAAAAGGAAACGCGATAACGATATCTGGAACAATTGTTTATCTGATTAGACACGAAGAAAAGCCAAAAATTGCTATCAAAACAAAAAATATAGTAAAGCAGTGTGGACTGTTTGTGTGCTTGGAAAAAGGTTATCGGTTTTTATGAGCTTCCCCGGACGGGTTAGTACGTGACAATAAGATTGTGGAAGTAAAGTGACTGTATTCAGCCCGAGAATATACACCTCTAGAGACAGCCAAATCCATAAAAACATGTAGCTTGTTAAGTGAATGTCCCTAAAGAAAACAATAACTTCTTCTTTAGCCCGTTTGAATCCACTCCTGGACGAAGACCTCCCCATGACTTCTCCACTCTTCTCTGTTTTGTGCTATTTGGTACCAGTTTCTCCCCACTTTTGCTTTGAAGTCATCTAGCCATCGTTTTTGTGGTCTTCCTCTGCTACTACTATGGTCTCCAATGTACAATGTTCTCGTCCACCTTTCGTTGTTTTGCCGTGCCGCGTGTCCTATCCAGTTCCATTTCATTTGCGCAATTCTTCCAATTACATATTCCACCTTCGTCCTGTTTCGTACGTCCCATTTCGAATATGTTCTGTCAGAGATACTCCTAACATGTTGAATACCATTTTTTCTAGATTTATTGGTATCTTTTTGTTTTTCAACACATCACTGAGTCTTGCAACTGCTGCCCAAGTAATTCGGATTCTTCTAGTTATCTCTGCCGTTTGATTCTGTTTGCCTAGCTTGATCGTGTGACTCTTCGACACTTTCGATCTCACTTCCATCTAAGTCGATTCTGATATTTTGATTTGTCAACACTTTTGTTTCATTTAAATTTATTTTTAAACCGCTTTTCTCAGATTCCTGTTTAAGCATCTTTAGTATGTAGATTAGTTCTTCTGTATTGTTGCTTATAATGAGCACTACATAAGTCATCAGCAAATCTTAGATGACTTAAAAATTTAAGTGACAATTTAAATTTTTCTTCTAAGACATAAGGCATCTTCTAATGCAACAGTAAATAATTCTATATTCTATACCTGGAATCAATCCTTGCGTTGTTTATTCCGTCTAATACGGCCCAGAGTTCTATGGAATCGAATGCCCTATTGTAATCAACAAATGCCGAATCAAGAGGTTCATTGTATTCGTTACACTTTTCGAGAAGTGTCCTTATTGTCTGTAGGTGTTCTATGGTACTATAACCTTTGCGGAATTCCGCTTGTTCAACAGGCTGTTAACTATCGAATTTATCTGATAGTCTGTTGGTCATTATTGTGGTAAGCAGCTTGTACGGCATGTACGGATGTGGTAACAGACTTATTGGTCTGTAATTTTCGAGTTTGTGTTTGCCTCCTTTATTTTGTAATAGAAGTAGCTGCGCATTTTGCCAAGTGGTTGGAATAGCAATATCAAAGAGGCACTTCTTCATTATTATTTTAACTGCCTCCAAGGTAGTTTGACCTCCATCTCTAATCATCTCTTTTGTTATTCCGTCGTCTCTATATTTTCCATTTTTCATTTGATTTAAGGCATTTATAACTTCCTCGTTAGTAATAAACCATACCATAATAATAACGTTAGTAATAAACTATACCATTTATACTACAGCCAACGATCAAATGTGTAATTTGGAAGAGAAGTGTCAGAAGAAATGGAGATAAGGAGAGGGGCCAGGCAAGGTTACATACTGTCGCCGTTATTGTTTAGTGCTTATTCTGAAGAAATCACACATTAAGATATATGTAGTGGAGAATACGGACTCTCTCTTAACATCAAAAAACCCAAATTTATGAAAAATAGCAAGAACAACAATACAAATGAAATATTAACGATAGGCGGCCAGCAGTCTGAGAGAGTAAAAAAATATACTTACTTGGAAACGATAATAATCACAGAAAATAACGATTAGACCAGCAGAAATAAGAGAGAGAATTGAAAAAGCACGTGCCAACTTCGTGAAAATGAAAAAGATTTTATGCAGCAAAGATCTGATATTGGCCCTCAGAATAAGGCTAATTAAATGTTATGTAAACAGCGTGCTTTACTATGGAGCTGAATCAGGGACATTAAATCGAAATGCAATAAATCGACGGTTCTCTTAGCAAGACAGAGACGAACTAGTTTTGGTGTTAGTGAAATAATTATGAGTATTTTTTTTTCTGTTAACAGTCATTTTTAATATCTTTATTATAACCTTTTGTGTCTTATTCTGCGGTATCTCATGAAACTGATTACGCAAAAAGATCTCATGGGAATATTTTTCCGAAGAAACGCGAGGTTTTCGCCTTGCTTAAACATATTTTGCTAAATTTAACATCAAAATCCTATTATTACATCTACAGATGCATATGAAATATGATACTACATCCATGGTCGTCGTCCACATGTTTCCAACAAACATATTGTTTCCATAAACTATAAGCGCTAAAACAAATTTAGCAATTTTCCTATTCTACTTTGCAAAATCCATATAGTCATGTCACAACACTTGATTATACATTTGACGCACTGTCCGTCAACGTGTTAAAAGGTTTATGTGTATAAACAAAATTTGTGCAATGTAATACATTTTTACATGATTTGTAGACAGTGAATGGATGAGGTCGTAAAATTTTATTACCATCTTTCAGTGTTAGATAAGATGAATGCCTGACTAACTTGAATATTTAGTTACAGAGAAACATAATATGTAATTAATCTATGTTGTGAGGCCGCTCCCGTCTGAAAAAATTCTGATTTGGTTTCTTTGCGGATTCCTATTCAAAAATGTCCCCTTTAAATAAATCAGAAGGGTGCCGGCGAAATTTTTGGGCAGAAATTGTTTAAAAAATGTTTCTAAACAAATTCACAAGAAAACCATTTTTTGTACAGGAAAATATTTTTTCTTGATTTTTGGGTCATTCTAAGCAAGAAAGATATCTTGTCATTTTTCTCAAAAGTTGATAGTTTTCGAGTTAAAGGTGAATTGAAATCTGAAAAATGCCCTGTAATTTTTTAGGTTTTTTGGCTCCTTCTAAACAAAAAAGATATATTCTCATTTTTCGGAGAAGTTAACAGTTTTCGAGTTACAAAGGATTTAAAATCTGAAAATTGCGAGAATACACATCGCTTGCTGAGAACATTAGTGACGTAACTTCAAAAACGTAGTTTGTAGCACCGTAACTGTGTCATGTATGGATATTGCACGGAGAATAGAATGTTTTAAATGTAATACCGCCACATATTGCGAGTTCTAGGGGTATTTTACAGAAACGTTTGCACAATATTCCGAAGTATGGGAGAGTTGTAGAAGGAAGTAATAGGACAAGCAATATATGTTTTTATTTAACTTTAAACAAATTAAGGAGAAGAGCATGCAAAATATTTTTATGAATACCCTTAATATTGGAGATCGATTTATTCGAACAAGTTGGGCTAAGTCAAAAGAGTATAACATCGTTCAGAAAGATAATAGAGGAAATCATCAAAAACGCACAACTATAGACGAGAAACTTAAGGAAACCGTAAGAAAACACATAAATAGCTTTGAGTGCGTAGAGTCTCACTATTTAAGAGCTCAAACTCGTAGAGAATTCCTTGATGGATCATTAACCTTAGCTCAGATGTATAGATACTACAAAGAGTAACGAGAAGAAAAGCAGTTGCCATCTGTCAAAAGATGTACATATGAAACATTTTTTAACACAGAATGTAATATCTGTTTTTTTAAACCAACGAAAGATCAGTGCGCAACTTATGAGGTGTATAAACAATGCAATCAAGAAGAAAAATAAAAAGGCCAAGAACAATACACACGTCACATTCGTAGTAAAGAAAGAAGCCGAGAAGAAAAAGCAAAAGATATTACAAAGCCTACATAAAAAATATTAAACTCATAGTAGCTTGCTTCGATTTGCAAGCAGTATTACCTACACATTGCGGAGATATTTCTACAGTTTTTATAAGTCCTGCCTCAATTGCTTTAATTTTACGATTTTCGAAGTAGCATCGCAAACGGTTCCTGCTTTTTTTGGCACGAAGCCATTACTATGCGAGGAGCAAATTAAATTGCAACGTGCCTCTCTAGCTATCTATCTACTTTACCTGCAGGAAAAGATATTATTTTTGAAGTTATACTTCTTTACGGGCGTAATGACGGTGAAAGTTTATATGGGAAAACCTAGCGACCGGGCGCATACGCATTATAACTTTGTTATGATTGGATGTTCAAATGACATGACAAAAATTATCCAATATGGCAGCTGTGGCACAGCTGTGGGACTGTGTATGGTTTGGTTATAATGTGTGCTTGTTGCGTTTTAAAATTTGTAGGAAGAGAAACAACAAACAAAAAGTTAGTTAATGGTTATACTGCCTTTTTAAATAGTTTTCATATTATATTTTTGGACTTATTTACATAGAAGAGATGATTGTTGCATGCCAATGTGAAAGCTCATCAAACTGTGCCTAGTATGAGTGCCGCAGATCTCGCTTATTCAAAGCTAAAGAATCTTTCACTGGTAAGTGTTTTATAAATAGTTGATCAAATTTTGTTATGATATTTGAACATAGCCACTTTGCACGACGCAAGTGATTGCGAAATTTATTAGTCGTTATACGGGCTCCGATACCTACCTTGAACCTACCAAAATACATAAGTAGTATGTAATACTTTTATTTACATAATTTGATTACCATCAAAATTTCTATCAATATTCACCTAATATATTGTCTTCTTACTCTATGTTTTGTTGTATTTTTTCAATTCTAAATCATTTCAATTCAAAATCAAAATAATTTGATTTACATAAGTTAAAAATGTCAAAAGGTTAATCTGTTTAGTTAGACGATCTTCGCACATAATGACAAGCTGTCTCTGTGTACACACACATTCTTTTTTTATTCCGACAACTGCGTTGGCAAGAATAAGAATAAGGCGGTTTTGGTGGTACTTATGTACTTATATGCAGTTACGCATGCTGAAATAAATAACATTACTCACAAATTTTTAACTGTAGGTCATACCCAAAATGAGGGGATTCGATGCATGCAGTAATCGAGAAAGCAAAAAAGCGAGCATTAAGAAGTAACACAGTTTTAACTCAATCCATGTCAGTGGCCACCTCTAATAAGTGCTGCAAAAAAAAAACGGTAGACCCTATAAAGTGAATGAAATGGACGCTGAAGACTTTTTTGACTTCAAGTACCTTTCAAAAATTTTTGGGCAAAAATTCACCAAAAATTCGGATAACGAGAAAGTAATATGGAATAACATACAAATTCTTAAAGTAGAAAAGTGTTTTCCTACAAAAGTTTTTTTACAAAACTAACTTTGACTATACAACCTATAAAACTATTGACCTTTCTACTCGTCGTTTTTCTGATAATAATATTTTAGAGCAATATACCTAACTCAAAACCAGCCTACGAAAAGCCTCCTACTGTAGGAGAGAAAACCAAAGAGCATTTACTGGAATTATGCAAAAAAATCTTATTGCAAATGTACACCAATCATTTTATTTCAATTTGTTGAGTTCATTTCTTGTAAGTGATTTATAATATACAATTATAATTATTAAATTTGTCTAGTAAACTACCATTTATAACTTTGTCTGGTTTTTCATTGTTAATCTGTATAATCGTAGCAGTTATGGTTGATGAGTTATTTAAAAAGATAATGCAATACCGCCATATCTTACAAATACTTATAACGGTTAAATATTGCTTGTTTTTAAAAAAAGATATCCATTCGTGTGCTATTGAATTACTAATATTCTAATATTCAATTACTTGTCTTAAAATATCTATTTTGTAGAAGAAGAAAACCGCAGTTTTTTCGGTATTGAATGGGATGTGCGGTATATTAATATAAATTTGAGCTGTTAATCTTCGAAAATGCGTATTTATGCATTTTTCAGATTTTAAATCGCCCCTAACTCGAAAACTATCAACTTTTGAGAAAAATGGCAAGATACCTTTCTTGTTTAGAATGACCCAAAAAACCTAAAAAATATTTTCCGGAGCAAAAAACCGTGATCTTTTGAATTTCTTTAAAAAAATTGTTTTAAACAATTTCTGGCCAAAAATTTCGCCCTAAGATTTCCTTAAAGGGACATTTTTGAATAGGAATCCGCAAAGAAACCGAAAAATAATTTTCTTTCAGACGGGAGCGGCCTCACAACATGGACTAAATGTTTCTTGCTATTAACATTGTTATTAGGCGTTGATAAAATTACTGTTTAAAAGATTTGGCATCATAGCCAATTGAGCCGATGGGTGTAACGATAAAAAAGTGTTCAGGTTTCTACATATTACTGAGTCATCATGTAGAAATCTACAATTAAGTTGAAAATGTTACCACAATGTCATGCTACAGTAGAGCCATCTCTAGGATCAGAAACAAATTAATTAAGGGTTCATATCAAGGGTTCATATGAATACTTTAAATTAGTAAAGATTCATAAATCTTCGTGAACTAGTCGTCATCCATTCTTAGAAATAATATTTGAATAACGATTATGAAACAAAGATAATAACATCGATTTCCTATTTTTAAATGCAGCACCTAGTATGTTACTCCCAATACACAGTGTCGAAAAATACCTAGCTCTTTTTTTTTCAGTTTCGGCAAGTGCCAATAGCAGAAGAGCTTCTTCATCAGACGAAGATATTACGTGGGCAGTCCGATAAGTACTTAGCCTACAAAAGAAAAAGGAAAATTTTGGAAAAGTGGCAATTTATTTCTCTTCATAGTCTCTTTTTAGCTCGATACACTTGACCCAGCGATGCTCCAACTTATTTAACCCGTTTGAAAAATACCTTTCCTCGAGGTCTGCAAAATAGGCTTCCGTGGCGGCGATCACCTCCTCATTCGACTTAAATTTCTGCCCAGCGAGTGTATTTTTCAAGTTTGGAAACAAATAGTAGTCGCACGGGGCCAAATCTGGAGAATATGGTGGATGGGGCAACAGTTCGTAGCCCAATTCGATGAATTTGGCCATGGCGACGGCGGAGGTGTCAGCCGGTGCATTGTCATGGTGGAAGAGCACTTTTTTCTTTGTCAAATGGGGTCGTTTTTTCTTCAATTCGGCGTCGAATAGGCCCAATAATTCGGCATAATAGGGCCCTGTGATCGTTTTGCCCTTCTTCAAGTAGTCGAAGCAGATCACACCTTGTGAATCCCAGAAAATGCTGGCCATCACCTTTCCGGCCGATTGGACAGTCTTTGCCTTCTTCGAAACACGTTCGCCGGGTGCTGTCCAAACTTTTGACTGTTTCTTTGTTTCTGGTGTATACCAGTGAATCCATGTATCGTCGACGGTTATGAAACGACGTAAAAACTCCTTTGGATCACACTTAAATAGCGTCAACCACTGCTCTGAAGTGGTCTCACGGTTGCGCTTACTGTCTGAAGTGAGCAAACGCGACACCCATCGCGCCGACAACTTTCTCATGCCCAAAATTTCATGTAGGATATGACCTACGCAGTGTTTTGAGATGCCTACTGTGTCAGCTATCTCGCGCACCTTCAGTCAGCGGTCTGCCAATACAAGATCGTGGATTTTTGTCACGATATTCTCCGTGGCAGCCATTTTCAGGGCACCTACGCGTGGCTCATCAAAAATTGACGTTTGTCCACGTTGAAACTCATTAAACCAATTTTTGACAGTTGCCATCGAAGGAGAAGAGTCACCGTACACACCATCCAAGCGCTCTTTGATTTTGCTGCGTGATTTCCCTTCCAAAAACAAGAATCGTATCACCGACCGATATTGATTGCTCTTTTTCCATTTTATTAAAATCCACGGGCACGCTGACTTTCACACGCAATCACAACAATACTATAATTTCGATTTTGCTGAAATTTTGACATTAGTCGTCTACGAGAACGCATTAAATGGACTTATCGGACTGCCCTAGTATGTGTTCGTCAGCTACGAATAAACGTCTAAGGGCCGATCTTTTACATCCGGATAACTATCTGTATCTGTAGAGTACGGAGAGCGTATTCCACAGCACTTAGGCCACAATTGACCCTTTGTGCATCTTCCTAGGGGGTTGTTGTCCGTAGTTCATTGTCCATCCTGTCATTTCCAGAAAGTTGGACAAATCACCAGGGGATATCTCCCCTATGTCGGCAGGTGTAGGCCAAGGCTCACCGAACGCATACTCTCGTATTGGCAATAACTCCGGACATTCACATAGCACATACTCGAGAGCTTCCTCATCTCGTTGACAATTCCTGCACAGAGGTGTGTCTACTAGCCCCATTGCGTGGAGGTGTTTGCTTAGTTGACAATGGCCAGTTAAAAAACCAACTGTCATACGTAGGTTTTTCGTGGTCATTCTCAAGTACTTTTCTGATGCCCACTTCCAAAGGTTCTTTAGTGTTACCTTGGCAAGTCTACATCCTGGCCCGTCTTCCCATCTTTTCACGATTTGCCTGTGGGAGTGATATTTGGCAATACCCTCGATTGTTGTAGTTGACCAGCCAAAAAGATTACCAAACCCTAAGAGTCTTAGGCCTGCTACCTTCCTAACTAGCTGGTCAGCAATATGGTTGTCCTTATTTCCATTGTGCTCCTGATATTATCTGGAGGTGAAAAAACCGGCCCTAAAAATATAATTTGTCATATTTGTATGGCTAACAGTTGCGTCAGGTTTCGCGCCAATGTGGGAAAGCCTTGCCCGCTACCGCTCCGCCTGCGAATGTTCCGCGAAGGAAAATTCGCGTCGGTTTGGGGGATCCTTTCAAGGTTAGAAAAAACAGGACAAGATCTTGAAATTTTGTAAGCCATGCACTCAAGATATGGAATACGAGGTAGAAAAACAAAGACCGATACAACTAGCAATCTAGCTCTTTAGAGAAATGAAAGACAACATAGTAGCGTATAGTATGTCAGTGAAATTTGTACTGGATAAATGAGCGTTGGATGTTGGCCCTTTTTACCACATATTTGAAGAGCTATATCTCTGAGCCCAGTGGACCGATTTTAGCGCACAAGGTCTCATTTTTCTTGTCATAATGTCAACTTGTTGCATTTTATAGGTTAAGAAGAACGAAAAGAAAGCTTACAACATTTTATGATTTTCAACTAATTGTCAAAATTTAACTAAACGAGGAAAAACATGTAAAGACCGGCAAATAAAAGGGTTAGATACCTTTTAAACCAGCATTTATAAAATCACACAATTGGGATTCACACCCAATAATGTCACTAGAAAAATCACCCGATTCCTCATCTGTTTTGATTGATCATGTCGGCCTTAGACGGTAATCCATAAATATTATATTATACTGATACGTCCCTAAAGAGTTCTAAAAACAACTGTTTTTTTTATGTAAATGCAAACTACAAATCTAAAAATTAAAGGAATAAAGCAAAAAACACAAAAAATCGTCGATATAAGAATTAACCTTAGAATTTTAAATGCCAATAGTGTAAAAATTTCATAAATGTCAATAGTGTCAAAATTTCATAATTTAGTGGAGTAAACTTGCCTGCGGTTGTACCAATTACGAACAAACATTAAGTCGCGGTGAATTTGAATTACTCCTATTTTAAAAACGAGGTATGCTTCTTTTCATGAGCATTTTTCAGTGCGTCACAAATTATAGAAAAAAAGGTAAGTCCGTGATAATATACATTTTAGTGACTTGCCATTTTAGTTAAATCTGACAGTTGTCAAATTTTATTTGCAATTTGGCATAAAATCAAATCAATTGTGTTTATTGCATTTATAAAATGGTATTTTCTTTGATTTGTATAGTCTTTTAAATTGTTCAGATTATATTCGTAGATAATATTATATAGTTTGCAAATTATTTTATTTTCGATTATAGCGCCATCTATTGACAACTAGAATAAATGTTATAAATGTCACCGACGAAATGTAATCACCGACGTGCGTTTTTTTCTGTCACATACAATTTAATGCGTTAGAAAGAAATCGAAAAACTGTGACGCACTGAAAGATCCTCATGAGAAAAAGCATATAGTATATTGAAAGATAAAGCTGTTTTAAATAGCCAGTTTTTTGAAAATCACATTTTTTGTCATTAGCAAACTTACAGTACTTTTGCCTGATAAATCTCAAATTGCCTAAAACTTCAGGTGAAGGTAATTTTATATACAATAATTTATAATTATTGGATTTCTTAGCCCCAGCTTATAACTATTTTTTTACCACCTAAAAATTGAGCTTTTTACTTTAAATGTAAGCCAACACTTGTTAATGATTTATTTCATCTGTTTGATTATTCTGCAATATTTAAATTCAACCATTTATTAAGATAGGTAGATAGAACAAACCCTAAATTTTAAGCGTTTATCCAAGGCTTTAGGCAGTCGAGAACCATTATCGATAACTATCAAATACGTGTATAATAGTACTATAGGCGATAGAAAGCGACAAACTATGCGTCACTGCATAATGTAGCTTCCGAGGGGTTAAATAACGAATGCACGAAGATATGTGGTTTTGCGAAGCAGATAGTCAAAAACCACAAAAACAAAATTTTAAACATTTTTTATTGAATATAACAATTGATAATGTACATAATAATATATGGGTAATTAAAATTAATATTTAATAAAAACAATTGTAACATATCGTCGGTATACTGCGAAAACCAGGTAAATGACAAATTTTAAAATATTGAGTTAAGTATACCAAAATTCTCAGCTTTTTACGCTCTACATACAGGTAAAACCCAGTAAATGATACGACTTACCATTCAGCAGATAATTTGTGTGATAAACATATAAGTTACACATAACCAACTTTTCATTTTCAAGTAAAACAATCTATCGCTATTTACTTCCACAAAATTAAAGTTTTGTTGCATGTAAAACCAAGTAAGCGCACATATATTATTTTGCCGGACAAAAATATATTTCTACTGCTGTATACCATATTTAGTAAAAAGGTGATAAATGTCTTTAATACATTTTACATGTATGTTTTATTAAAATTTCTCATTCATATCGACTGGTAAAATAGATAGTATCGACTATGTTTCTTTGAATAGTCAAGAGGTACAGGTATGTGAGAAGTTTTTTTGTAAGACACTTTGTATATCAGCGTAAAAAAATGCAAGATGTTGTAAGAAAAATGAATATTATATGTTGTTATGCAGATACGGGCAAAAGAGGCAAGCATATACTGCCAAATAAAACAAGCAATGAAAACCGAAAAATTGTGAAGGCTCATATTGAGTCTGTTCCAACCATGGTCCTACAATATATTCGCCAAAGTTCGAAGCGTAGATATTTGGACAAAAATTTGAGTACTAGGAAAATGTATCAACTTTATATAAATGATTGTCAGCTGAAGAAACCGGCAAGTATTAGCGAAATTACACACCGAAGAATATTTTCTAACGACTATAATTTAAGCTTTTTGTCCTAAATAAGATCAATGTTTAGTTTGTAATAAATAATATTTATTAGCCCTATCATACTATGATATGGCTAATCCAACTAAGAAACCGGATTTAGACAACATCAGAAAAAAAGAAGTACGGAATCTCGAAAATCTAAATGATAAGAAAAGCTCTAATCAACAACGGAATTTTGATCTACAGGCTATACTACAGATTCCAGATTAACTGGACAATTCATATATTCTTACCAAATGTAGCTTACCGTTCTGCCTAGTCAGAAATTAACGGTGGACGAGGAAGTTCTGAAATAGAAAGCATCATACCCAACTAATTATCAAAACGTGTCCCAGAATATGTAAGCAAGTGAAATATGTGTATTTTCTTATACCTGCAGAGGACAGTATCGTAACATAAATTTTTAGAGTCGGGACATTCTTGTATGGAAGTTGACTCTATACAAAGCAGCATCTAAACCGCTAGAAATCAGGTCTCTCTATGGCATGCTAGATTACTAGTCTGTTTTTTCAAAATGCAAGGGAAACTAAAAATGTCAAGGTCAGTGATAGAAAAGTATGTATAGAACCATACAAGTGTAAAGATTTTAAATAGGTACTACGACTTTTATGATTTAAAAAAATTGTCACACACTCTAATTAAAAACCGACCAAAAGACCAAAACGGCGAAAAAATAATGTGGTTAAAGATGAAAAGATGAGATTCGTGAAAAAAGAGACAAACAGAATCCATTTCAGTTAAGACGCGTCACCAAGCTTCATTTCCTTATTGATACTGCACGGCAGTCAACAAGAAAAAAGCAAGCTGAGTTATCAACAAACATAAGCATGCTTATGTTGGTCGATAAAAACTTAAGCAACTTTATGATAAAACTTTGCCAACTAGCATAGCAAAAAACAGGGATTTGTTACAGCTATTTGATAAGGGAGTGATACCGGAGGAATATAACAGGTGGTATGGTATTTTCCGATGCCAATGGCATCTTGTCAGATCCTGCTTTCAGTGACTAATCTGACGAGTAATAAGCATAGTAATATTATTTTGTTGTATCTATAACACGTTCAAAATAAATTTGATTTTTCTATAAAACTGCCTATCATTTATGTAAATAATATTTATATGACTACAACCAGAATAAAATGTTCAGGGAAAACCAGTTAGATGTTATAATTAATTATCGACTAATCCCTTAAAAACATTGCTAATAACTAGTTAAAGCCTCATATTCCGATCAGAGAACTACAAAATATTATATTTGGTTTATTATATTTGTTATAAATGTGTTATTTTAAGGGTAAATGATTAATTTAGATTTACAGGTAAAACCAGATAAGTGACCGCATCTCCATCTTAAATTTAGGTTTAATCAGCTAGTTGTCTTAACTTTTTCAAACTAATGATAGAATATCATTTCTGATATATGCATCTTTCACTAGAATACCGAATATCAAACAGAAGTTGTCCCGTTAATTCAAAACAAAACACTAAACTTTAAAAACGTTTTTTCTCGGTTTCGGTATTTCGGCATTTACCCAGTTTTCGCAGTATACCGACGATATACTGGGTGACATTTACAGTTTTACAATGACAAATTAATAAAAAATAATGTATTAAAGAAATACTTTTAGGAAGTGATGTTAGGCCTCTTTATGATATAAGATATATAGCACTGACTATTTAGGAATTCATTATGTGTCACATCCTATGAAATAAATATGCTGTGAAAATCCGTTACTGATTCTAGAAGGGTGTAATCCGTGAATTCACTATGTATATATCCACTTTAATTCAATTTTGATATCACAGTTGTAATCTGGTCTAATATAACTTTTACGCTTACTGTTCTTAACAGTTTTACTGGAACTATTGATTGGGGTGATCAAATGGAAAAAATTGAATGGTGACATTGGGATATTGTCGCCTCCAAAGATTTACCTACAAAAAAAAAACATATAAAACAGTTATATTGAATTTAAACGTGTTAGAAAAATATCTTTAGCTTTCTAAACTATTCTATTTATAGTTTTCTAAATACCCAAAGTAAAGTAATACTTTCGACAATTTGTTTTCAATTCACGATTTTCGAATACTATAAGCACGATGTCGCATTTAAATGCATTTTGTTTTAAGAGCGTTTTCTACGATCAAATAATATTATGAGCTCATTTTGGAATAAAGTAAAATGTAAATTATCAGTGTCAAATATTAAAAGAAGGAAAAAAATATTTTCCAAAGAAAGAAGTTGCCAGTGAAAATAATGGCACAATATTGTTGTGGAATTTATTATAAATTTTGTGTGCAGAAAGTTTCTGTGTTGTAATGTTGTAATGGACATTAAGGTCTGAATCTCCAATTAAGCCACAGCATAAAAAATCTTCTAGAGCAAAGAAGAATACTTAGAGAAAAAAATTAAAAATGAAGTTAAAAAAGATCTGAGACGATACAATACGATGGAAATAACTAGAGTAATAGAAGAAAACAAAAGGTTGAAAGTACTCAGACAGAAGACCATTGTCTTGACGTATCATTGAAGAAAGTACCATTGGAAGAATAAACATCCACAAATTAAGAAATGACCAGGGACAAACCATTGAGGATCGAGATCCAATTATGAACACTTTAGAGAGTTTTTATAAACAACGAAGGTCAGTGCAAGAAATGAAAAACAATGAGTCCTCCGGAGGCAATGAAATAGTGGCAGATGTCTTGAATGTGGCTGGAAAAAGATTATGGAAGGTATTTGCCGAACTATTCACTAGATGTCTGCAGGAAGTAATAACATCAACTCAGTGGCATAACGCAGAAATTATATCCTACAGAAACTACAGGCCATAAGTCTACTTTCCCATATTTATAAACTATTTACAAAAATAATTACGAAACGATCAGAAAATAAATTAAAATTTTATCAGCCCATATAGTCCAGGAACCGAAGCTTTTCACCCCGCAATTTTTACAGAATGTATCGATTTGCTTGAAAATTTGAGAATAAGTAGTGAATAGTCCAAGGATCAAAATCTATATGATGCCGAAAGGCGCTTTTATTATGGGGGTGGTTGCCACCCCATCTCGGGGGTGGAAATTTTTTATTATATTTTGACAGCAAAAGTTGATAAAAACATTCATTCTAAGCAAAAATGTTGTATACATTTTTTTGATAAAACTAATAGTTTTCGATTTATTCGCTATCGAAAGTGTTAGTTTTGTATGGAAAAAATCAATGTTCTTCTATAGTATACTCATTTACTATTCACTCAATGTTTGTCGTAGAAAAAAAATTTTTACACCAAGTTCTTAAGAATTAAATAACCTACAATTTAATTTTAAACATTTCTTCTTATCTTTGATGCTAATCTTTCTATTCTGAAGAAAATGGCATTTTTTACCAAATTGCAAACATTCGTTATTCGCTTTAAACTTCAGTTTTTTAAAACTAATCATTCTAAGCCAGCCAAACTTCTAGAATCTATTAATAATACACAAATAAAGAAGAATGAATAAGGCCAACGCCTAAAAACACCGCTAACTTGCATTATTATGCTTACAATTGAATTTCTCCTTTTTTTTTCTCAAAAAATATGTTGATTTTTAACCGTAAATTTTTTATTTTGTATCTTAAAAAGTTTGTTATAAAAGAATTTTGTAGGTTTTTACAAGATCTACAAGCCTATTAATATTAGATATTATTAAAATGCTTAGTCACAAAAAGAGGTGACTTTGAAAGGGTTGGTAAAGGTGGCTTTTGCATGCTATTACAAATTTTTGATTGTCAATAGCTCACTTAATTTTTGTCATAGAAAAATTTTTTCATACCAAATTCTTGGGAACTAAATTAGCTACAATTTAATATTTGCACATTTTTTCACATCTCTGATGCTAATCTTTCTATTCAGAAGAAAAGGCCATTTTTTCCAAACTACAAAAATTCGTTAATCGCTGTTAACTTCATTTTTTTTAAAACGAATCATTCTAAGTCGGTCAAACTTCTCGAACTTATTAATAATACATAAATAAATAAGACCAAATAAGGTCAATGACTAGTTTTAATTAGGGTGGTGGTTACGGGGTTGCTTCCGACCACTTTTGCGCTGAAAAAAAATAGGGACTGACATTCTTTTCATTATAAGTCACTTAATTTTTGAGCTAGAGACTTTTTTTTTATTTCTATAGATAGATATCTTTAAATTCTTTAAATTAGTTTTTACAAGTTATTCTCGAAAAATGCATATTTTTCCCGTCTTTTGACTTTGAAACTACAATATTTAACATTTGACAAAGGAGAGCTTACATATAATAAAGTATACCTTGATTACTGTTGGTCTTGAAGAAAATTAAAAAAGACGATTTTGTTTATTTTTTCAAATAGTACATTTTTGTTAAGTAAGGTTGTTTTGATAAAACGAAAACTTTTGGAGTTATTAGCAGAAAACTTATTAAAAACATTGATTTTTCGATATAATACTAACACTTTCGATAGCAAATAAATCGAAAACTATTAATTTTATCAAAAAAATGTATAGAACATGTTTTGCTTAGAATGAACGTTTTTATCAACTTTTGCGGTCAAAATATAAAAATTTCCACCCCCACCAGGGGGTGGCAACCACCCCCATGGTAAAAGCGCCTTTCGGCATCATATAGATTTTGATCCTTGGACTATCCACTACTTATTTTCAAATTTTCAAGCAAATCGATCCATTCTATAAAAATTGCGAGGTTTTGTCCTCTTTCAAGCTTCATTACTTGGACTAATAGAACAGGCAGGTTTGTAGCAGTTAACACTGCTTACTTATAAATTCCTCTCTTAAGATATAATTCATTATAATTAAGTATAACTAAATTAATACTATCCCCTCAAAATTAACTTCGACCCGCTCATGCCTAGAATAGTTACGTTGTCACCACTTAGAGATCGCAACTTGAGAGCGCTCTGCGCTCCGTCAAAAGGGCACGTGAGAGGCATTAGACCATTGACATTTAACTAAATCAGTATACAGAGTTTGATTTTTTTTGGGTAGTCAAATCTGGGGACATAAATATAAGGATTTCATACAATCCATGTACTAAACAACAGTTACATCAATATTAAAATATATATGAAGTTGTCCAGTTCCAGAATTAAAACCATTATTAAACAATTTACATAGTAAAGCCATGTGGCAAATGACAATGGCCATTCAGCTGTAGTCTGTGTACTTTAAACCCTCAGGTAAGTCAATAAATTATTTATCTTTACAAAATCCATTCTTTTATACATATACATATCGTTATTTTTTCTGTCATAATCCAATATTTAAATCATAGTAATATGCCTTCATATTGATTGACCTTCTTTGATCATCTTTTTGTGGTAGATAGAGTTTTTGTCTTTTTTCTAAATCCGATAAAAACACTAAGAGCTAATGGATATTTTATCTAAGGCGCATGTTCGACGAAATTGTAAAATGACAGCAGTCACAAGTTGACGGCTGACAGCATACATAAAGAAGTAATGTTTGTTTGTTCTGGTAAAAACAATGTCTTTTGTTGATCAGATGTTAAAATGTTTACTGTTATAACAATTCGTGGATACTTTTGATTTCTTGGATGTTATTTGTTGTAGATTTTACTACCCTTATTATTGCAAACTGTTTGGATCATTCGGACCATTACCTACAACAGTATAGCAGTACCCCCATCCAGAAGTATCAGCTTTGGACAGTTCCATCCAGCTCTATCTAAATAAGACTTTACAGGAGCCCAGAGAACTTCACAATTCTAGTGGACGTAACAGAAAACAAGAGTGTGGGACAGATAAGCTTTGTTATCATTATTTACATTTTTATATTAATAGTTTGTTTCTTTCATGCAATACTGTTAAACGGTTCTATTTGCATATAAACCCGGTATACCGCTCATAATTTTTTGTAATCAATAGAGGGGATTTTGCTTTTTATATATAGAGATATATTACATTATACATCAGGATTTTACATAAACAAAGTAGGTAATGGTAAATAATAATTAACTCATTAAAATAAATCAAGCTTTAAGGGAAGGGGTCATTAAATTGATATATAGAGGATTTCAATAAGAGAAGATTAAATTTGTATAAGGTTTTTTTTGTATATTTCTGTAAAAGAGTCGTTGGTCATACTCAGTCATTTCGGTTAGCTTTATATAGCTCCCAGCATCTGTGTGGAAGTATCGTACTTACATACAGATCTGGCATTTTAATTAGTTGGACACTTGCTAGTCCTATAGGATTGTTACTCCAGATTAATTTATTTATTTTTATTTATCGTATGGCATAGATACAACAAGAACACATAATTTTAAAAAAAGTATATAAAACACTACATGAAGTATCACAAACGAACATCTAATGTATTAATATACTGTAAAACATTTTCGGTCGCATTCAGGAACTCATCGAAAACTCCAGGGTATCGCCTTCGGGGGCATTCCTCAATAATGTGGCGGATGGTCTGCCGTTGCGCACCACAATCACACTCAGGAGTAAGGGCCTTTCCCCATCTATGCAAGCTGTCAGCACATCTACCGGTCCCTGTCCTTATTCTGTTCAACGCCGTCCATGTATTGCGGGGCAGTTCAAAACCTGGCGGTTTCTGATCGATACAGGCCATTTGGTGTGATTCCTGTGGTGAGTCGCTCTCCCATTGTCTTCTCCAAGCGTTGGTGAGGTCGAAATGTTCCTGATGTAGGGAGGTGGCCCTTAACAATGGGGGATATCTGGAGCGCAGTCTTTTTATTTCGATATCAAGCTTATCATGGTGGATGGGTAGTTGATGGTTAGCCTCGATTTTTCGATATTCTCTGAGAAGAGAATGACTTCTTCTTAGTTTAGGCGGTGGAATGTGACTCAGAATGGGAAGCCAATAGTTCGGTGTTGGTCGAATTGTACCTGAGATCATTCGCATTGTCTGGTTTAATTGGGTGTCAATGATCTTCGTGTGTTTGCTGTTGAGCCATACCGGCGAAGCATATTCAGCCGCCGAGTATACGAGTCCGAGAGCGGATGATCTGAGTACGGAGGCTGAGGACCCCCATGTGGTGCCACATAGCTTTTGGATTATATTATTTCGCGTCTTCAGTTTTTCTGCCGTTCTTTGTAGGTGTTCCTTAAAACTTAAGGTTCTGTCAAGAGTCACTCCAAGATATTTTGGTGTTGAGTTATGAGCGAGTAGTCTGTTTTCAAAGTGAACGGAGAGTTTTTTGTTGGCTTGGGCATTATTCAGATGGAAAGAGCACACTTCAGTTTTCGTTGCATTGGGCCGTAGCCTCCATTTGCGAAAATATTCACCCATAACAGCAAGGTCATCCGTCAGTATTGTCTCTGTAACATTCATGTTATTATGTCTTGCTGCAATGGCCCAATCGTCAGCGTACCCAAATTTCTGCGAAGTTGTCCTAGGTAGGTCCGCGATGTATAAATTAAAGAGTAGGGGTGCCAAAACAGATCCCTGTGACAGTCCATTGCTGAGCTTCATTTGGACACTTCTTAAGTTGCCCATTGTGACGTGAAAAGGTCTGTCGGTGAGCATGCTATCAATGAGTTTGGTTACCTTTTGGCACGGCATGGCACGGATCAGTTTGCAGATTAGTCCTTGTCTCCAGACGGTGTCGTATGCAGCTGATAGGTCAATGAAAGCAACGGATGTTTTTTGCTTTCTTTGAAAACCTGCTTCGATATGTGTTGTTAGGGATAGGATCTGATCTGTGCAGCTGCGGTTAGGTCTAAACCCTGCTTGCTCAATAGGTATCACCCCCCAATATGGTGTTACTAATTCTGTTGTGGATTAAGCGTTCCAACAGTTTATAGACACAGCTCAGCAGTGCAATCGGTCGGTAGTTTTGGGGTTGATCATTTGCTTTTCCTGGTTTCAATATGGCTATAATGGAGGCCTTTTTTAAGGAAATGGGGGATTTCTCCTGATTTTAATATATCTGTGTAGAAATCAGCCAGCCATTTCCTAGCATATTTGCCACAATGGAGTCCAGATTAATAACCTTAGGTTAAGACGTATGCTTTTTTCTCACGGACTTTGATTGTTTTTCACTAATACCTATCTTTTCTTTGCACAGTTGTGGCGGTACTTTATATATTTGTCGTGGCTATTAGGTACTGGTGTACCGTTTATTCCATCACAACTGTTAACTAATTTCATGTATGTAAATACATATATTATTTATACATACTTTATGTGATCTAATATTTATTATCAATATATTTGTCATTAGTACTTTTGACTTTTATTTCAGTCTCTATCAGCAGTATATAATATAGCAGGACAAGGTAAATAGTGAGTATTTTTGTATTTCAGGTCATTGTATCAACTGTCATTTATTTACTGTCGTTCGTTACTTCAAAAGTCTCGAACTTTTCAAATTCTCGGTCCAGAAAGCCGAGCTGTCGGTTCGAGTTGGCGCCCTTATTCTTCTTTCCTTGTCGTATCTTCATATCTCCAGCGTTCTTATCTAGTTGCCTTCCATTCTTATATTAACAGATCTCATTTTCTTCTTTGTTTCTATCATTTCGTTATCCCATATCTCTGTTTGTATATTTCAAAGCCAATATTCAGTGTATTGAAGCTAGCCCGAATACTCACTTGAGATTTAGTGTCTCTCTGCCTATTTGATTTGTTCGTCTGAGCTAAGCCACTCTTCATTAGTATCTTAAATCTCTTCTCTTCCAGTTTTCCCCCTATTTTGTCAGTTCTTCCTCTTCAAAATCTCAATACCCAGAGTATAGATGTTTCAGGTTTTGGAAAAGGCTACGGAACAAAGATCACCTATTGGTAATAAAAATCTTATAGAAAACTGTACTAAATATAATAAACCACTACCTTTCAATATTTGTGAACTATGAAACTATGAAAAGGAAAACGGCGTGTCTGGGTCACACCATGCGAAAAGAAAAATACCAGTTCCTTCAACTTATCATCGAGGGTAAAATTGAAGGCAAGGGGGAATGGGACGCAAGAAAATGTCCTGGCTCCAAAACATAAGACAGTCGACAGGGATTAACGACATACAATCTCTGATACACATTGCAAGAGACAGATTGCAAGAGATATCATCCATTGGTGGATTTGTATCTGAAGAAGAACTATAAAAGGCAAGTCAACCAAACATGCGAGCTACTTAGAAGAATAAGTTTAGGTTGAGTTGCATTCGGAAAAATGAGAGACGTGTTTAAAACAAATACCCCAATCCATTTAAAAAGGAAAGCTTTTAACCAGTGCGTTCTAAAAGTCCTGACATACGGAGGAAACCTTAACTCTCACAAAGACATCAGAGGAAAAATTAAGAAGGGCACAACGAAAAATGGAGAGACCAATGCTTGAAATAAGCTTAGGAAATAGAGTTAGAAACAAGTAAGTTCCTAGACGAACCGGAGTGAAAGATTATATCGAACGTATTACAAGGCAAAAATTGAGATGGGTGGGACATGTTGTAAGAATGAAAGACGAAAGATGGACAAAAAATTTCTTGATAGCTTGACCACCGAAAACCTCAAAAGAATTGTGACCAATTGGATACAACAGACGCAGAACAGAATAAGATGGAAATATCTGGAGCAGGCCTATGTTCAACACTGAACAAATCAGGGCTGATTGATGATGATGATGATCATTGTCACGCATGAGATCAATACACGATTCTGTTATTTATTTTTCATTTTATATTTGTCCATTATACAGGGTGTCCAGAAACTCTACCGACAAATGAAGACAGGAGATAATCAGATAATTTTAAGACAATTTAGTTCAATTCACCTAGTCCGAAAATGCTTCCTAAGGGAGCTAGAGCTCTTTGAAGATGGCATCTTGTAATTCATTTTTCTTAAATACCTCCAGAACGCTTCAATTTAAAAAAACGAAAATCGGTATGTATATTTATCTTCCAGAGATACATCGATTCCATCCATTGCGAATTTCCAGTGCCGATCATAGGCGTCCGTTTTGGGTAGGGCAACGGTTATTTTATCACATAATTTTTTGTCTTTAACTTTTAAGCATTTTTGACACTAGATTATTAAATTGTGAGGTATTCTAGTAGTAAAAGGTACTCTTACTTTAAGTCGGTAGGATACACGGTTTTCTAGAAAAATCGATTTGAAAATTTTTCGCATTTTGAATTTGAAAAAAAATTGAAAATTTTTTTCAAAAAATACGGTGTATTTTACTAACTTAAAGCAAAAGTAACTTTTAGTATTACAAAACCTCATAACTTAATAATCTAGAGTCAAAAATGCTTAAAAATTAAAGACAAAAATGTTATGCGATAAAATAACCGTTGACCTACCCAAAACGGATGCATATGCATATGACTAGAGAGCGGAATATATAGAAAGTGCATATAGATGCATATATTGCATATTTTCAGACAACAAACACAACATTGCATATTTAAGCTAAACACGATTTATTTTGCATATTTTAAAAATAAATTATATAAAAGTTTAAAATTTTCCTCTCTTAGTTGGAATTTTATAACTTCGATATGAACGAGCTCGTTATTCATCTATCTATCGCTCATTATTATCTATCTGGACTTTCCCATTACTACCTGAATTTAACAATTATGGGTGTTCCCAGAAAAATATTATTTTATTAGCGTAGCAAGTCGTAGGTACCTACCTGCTTTTAAGGGTCTAATATTTATTTTGTCAGTTTCCGGCCAACATTTGTTTAAAGTAAACGTTGTATCGTATTTAGTGTTTTTTGAAGTGATTGGTATATATTAAATTTAAATATGTCTACCATTCAAAAAAGTGCTTGGATAAAGTGTTTTCCCGAGTTAAAGCTAAGTGGAGACAAAGTATTTTGCAAGGCCTGTTCCAAAATCGTAAGTTACATTCATTTTCACATTTCATTTTTTAAATGAGGAATTTTTGAAGGAATTTACAATTAAGTGATTCGGTTAATCTTGTTTAACACTTTTTCTGCTCATTGTCAAAAAATTCCCGGAAATACAGGGATTACAATTAGAAATAAATTAAAAAATGTTTTAGAAAAAAATGAGGGCCTCGATTGTTTGAGGAAAGTTGTACGTATTTTTGAAGGCAACTTTTCTGAAGATCTTACGACTTGGCAAATTAGTTTACTGCCTAAATTAAAATATTGTCCTATAACATCAGTAGATGTAGAACGAACTTTTTCTGTGTCCAAACACGTTTTTAGTGATAGAAGGCAAAAGTTGCTAGTTGAAAATTTTGAAAAATATTTGATTATAAATTCATACTATAATTTAGATTCTTAATTTAATTATAATATCAGTTTTTGTGTGTCATTTCATTTGTTTTTATGTGAAAAATAAATATGTATTAAACATAAATGTAGGTTGAATTTTTTAAACATAAATGTTTATATTTAATATATTGTTTTATTTTTGAGTATTTTTAATATGCATTTGCATATTTAGACAAATTTAGAAAAAATACCTGCATATTAGTAGTAAAAGTAATGCATATACAGGGTGTTAGTAAATAAGTATGAAAAATTTTAAGGGCTTTTTCTACATGAAAAATTAATGCCAGTTTGCTCTATAAACATATGTCCGCAAATGCTTAGTTTCGGAGATACGGGGTGTTAAAATTTTTATTTCAAACTGCCAATTTATTTATTGCTCTAAGACCAGTTGAGCTATGAAAATGAAATTTGGTGAGTTTTAGGAGGTAGTTATTACGAATGTTATGACATAAAATTAAGAATTTTGTATTCATCATTGGCGCGCCTACGGGCAATGGTCTGAATTATTTTAAAGAAAAAAATAGTACGCCACTGAGATATTTCGAATTAGAAATTCTTTTTAAATTCCACGTCTAATTTATGATAAAAAACCTTTCTTACCTTTTTTTCATATGATGCACCGTTTTTATGCAGAAAAATAAAACATCTTGGCGCATATTTTTCATTTCTTAATACATCATCAAGAACTATCCAATATAATAATACTAAACTAGAACAATAACAGAAAATATTACTAATACCATTTCAACTAGGTGCAAAGCTGCAAGAAATATTTAAAATGATCTCCTTTACAGGTAACAGAAAAATTTTATATTCATCATTGGCGCGCGTACGGGTAATGGTCTGAATTTTTTTAATAAAAAAATAGTACGCCACTGAGATATGTCAAACTAAAAATCATTTTTGAATTACTCGTTCAATTGACGACAAAAAATCTTTTTTGCCTTTTTTTCATATGCGGCGCCGTTTTTATGCAAAAAATTAAACATCTTAACGTTCACAAAGTATTTGAACTAAGTTTCTATGCATATGGAAACTAGCTCAAATACTTGGTAAGCGTTAAGATGTTTTATTTTTTTGTATAAAAACGGCGCCTCGTATGAAAAAAAGGAAAGAAAAATTTTTTGTCGTAAATTGAACGAGGAATTCAAAAATGATTTTTAGTTTGACATATCTCAGTGGCGTACTATTTTTTTCTTAAAAAAATTCAGACCATTACCCGCACCTAGTTGAAATCTTATTAGTAATATTTTCTGTTATTTTTCTAGTTTAGTATTATTATATTGGATAGTTCTTGATGATGTATTAAGAAATGAAAAATACGCGCCAAGATGTTTTATTTTTCTGCATAAAAACGGTGCATCATATGAAAAAAGGCAAGAAAGGTTTTTTATCGTAAATTAGACGTGGAATTTAAAAATAATTTTTAGTTCTAAATATCTCAGTGGCGTACTATTTTTTTTTTAATTTAGACCATTGCCCGTAGGCGCGCCAATGATGAATACAAAATTCTAAATTGTATGTCAAAAAATTCGTAATAACTACCTCTTAAAACTCACCAAATTTCATTTTCATAGCTTAATTGGTCTTAGAGCAATAAATAAATTGGCAGTTTGAAATAAAAATTTCAACACCCCGTATCTCCGAAACTAAGCATTTGCGGACATATGTTTATAGAGCAAACTGGTATTAATTTTTCATGTAGAATTAGCCCTTAAAATTTTTCATACTTATTTACTAACACCCTGTATATGCGCATATTTTGGTAATGTTGTGTTGCATATATTCCGCTCTCTACATATGACCCATACTAGAAATTCGCAATTAATGAAATCGATTCATCTCTGAAATATAAATAAACGTACCAGTTTTCGGATTTCTAAATAGTTTTTTTTATTTTTTTTTTGCAAATTCAAAAAAAGAAAAATTTTCAAATCGATTTTTCTAGAAAACGGTTTATTCTATCGACTTAAAACAAGAGTACCTTTTAGTTGTAGAATACCTCACAACTTAATAATCCAGAGTCAAAAATGCTTAAAAATTAAAGATAAAAAAGTTATGCGGTAAAATAACTGTTGCCCTACCCAAGACGGACGCCTATGACCGGTACTAGAAATTCGCAATGCATGGAATCGATTTATCTCTCGAAGATAAATATGTATACCAATTTTCGTTTTTCTCAATAAAAGCGTTCTGGAGTTATTTAAGAAATACCAATTACAAGACGCCATCTTCAAGAGCTCTAGCTCCCTTAGGAAGCATTTTCGTACTAGGTGAATTGGGTTAAAATATCTTAAAATTATCCGAGAAATCTTCTGTCTTCGTTTGTCGGTAGAGTTTCTGGACACCCTGTATACTAGTTTTAGTTTAGAAACGTTTCTTAGAGCAAAATTATCCTAGCAGGGTTTATATCATTGCTTGTCATCATTAAAATTATTTTTTAGATAGACTGATTGTCATACTTCGAGTCATATATTAAAATTAATGTCATAAAAATATACATATAACCAAGTTTTACCTCATTCTGTGTAATGCAAAAAGAATAACACAAATCCAATAGCTCAAGCTTGGGCAGCAATCTTAGAGCCTTTTCACAAATATGACCTGTAATATTTCTACTTCCTAAAAGGTCCAGGTATTTCAGTTCCTTACAGGACTTTATAATAGGCGCCAATAAAGCATCGTTAAGACCTCTCCATGCAGATAATATCAACCTAAAAACATGATTGGAAATTTTAAGAAAAAATATGGGTGCTTCTCTTTTAAACCACTCAATTTTGGATCTAAAAAGTTCTTGGGTCTCCACTTTGTCTGAAACTTGATGTATAGCTTCTCCGTAACATAAAAATGAGACACTTAAGCCCGAACAGTTGTTTTTTTGCTTGAGTGTTTTACATATTATTTTTAGCGATTTTACAGTGATTTGGATTTATTTAAATAAATTTATATATTTTATCATAACGTATCAATGTAAAAAATAATGTTTCAACAGAAGTAGCTGAAAAATGTCATTATACGGCATTATAAGAAGTTATTCTGATGTTTTCGACAAAATTTTAGCGTAGAAAACGTTAAAACGTCATTTTTAACATTTTACTCAATTCCCAAAATACATATCCTTCGATTTGGCTGAAAATTAGCACACCGATAGCAAAAAAAAGTTACATGCAATAATATCGAGTCAAAAATACACTCACCGGCACAAAAAACCGCCACCCCAAAAAAATGGGTCATTTTTAATGTCTTGTATTTCCTAAACCTGATGTCCGATTTAAGTAATTCTTTTAATATGTTATAGCCTTACTCTTTAACAATATCGCTGTAATAATATTGTTGCTAGACAGGTACATTGTCATTGTATACAGGGTGTACGAATCAAACTGTGTTTTTTTCTCAAACTTTGGAACACCCTGTGGAATGTTCTAGCTTTTATAAAATACTGAAATTAAAACCCAACTATAGCCACAGGTTTTCTTAACATTATGTTTTTTGTTTCATTAGCTTATGTTGGATAATAAAAAAGTTAGGCACTTTAATAACTACCCCTGTTTTTCATCAATACAGGGTGTTTTTAAATAAGTACGGCAAACTTTAAGGGGTAGTTCTGCATGATAAAATAATGACAGTTTGCTTTATAAACGTATGCCCGTAAATGCATCGTTTCCGAGATACGGGGTGTTAAAATTGTTCTTACAAACTGACGATTTATTTATTGCTCTAAAACTGTTTGTGATATGCAAATGAAATTTGGTAGATTTTAAGAGGTAGTTATTGAGCATTTTTTGGCATACAATTAAGAATTTTATATTCACCATTGACGTGCATACGGGATATATCTAAAATGTTTATACCTGTATGCACGCCAATGGTGAATATAAAATTCTTAATTGTATGCCAAAAAATGCTCAATAACTACCTCTTAAAATCTACCAAATTTCATTTGCATATCACAAACAGTTTTAGAGCAATAAATAAATCGTCAGTTTGTAAGAACAATTTTAACACCCCGTATCTCGGAAACGATGCATTTACGGGCATACGTTTATAAAGCAAACTGTCATTATTTTATCATGCAGAACTACCCCTTAAAGTTTGCCGTACTTATTTAAAAACACCCTGTATTGATGAAAAACAGGGGTAGTTATTAAAGTGCCTAACTTTTTTATTATCCAACATAAGCTAATGAAACAAAAAACATAATGTTAAGAAAACCTGTGGCTATAGTTGGGTTTTAATTTCAGTATTTTATAAAGGTTAGAACATTCCACAGGGTGTTCCAAAGTTTGAGAAAAAAAACACAGTCTGATTCGTATACCCTGTATACAATGACAATGTACCTGTTCAGCAACACTGTTACTACATCCGTATTCTTAGAGAATAAGGCTATAACATATTAAAAAAATTACTTAAATCGGACATCAGGTTTAGGAAATACAAGACATTAAAAATGACCCATTTTTTGGGGTGGCGGTTTTTTGTGCCGGTGAGTGTATATAATAATCTTTATTTTTTTTAATCTTTAGGAGGATCTTAGGATCCTTAGGAGGATCTTGATTTTAAAGGACAACCGTTATTGCTCAATATCTCCGCCATTTTCAACTTTTCGACAAAAAGTGAGAGGACTGAAATTGTTGAAAATGCGATTTTATATAATTTTTTCTATTACAAATTTTTTTGTGCGGTCGATATTTTCCGGTCGATATTTTTCGAGTTAAGGGGGAAACTATTGACAGTTAAAGCATAATTATTGAATTATCTCGTTAATTATTAGTTTTAAGACAAAAATTTACCTATACAAAAATGGAAAGAATTAAATTTTATACAAAGATCTCTTCCATTTTTTTTTGCTAAAATCAATATTTGATGTCGTACGTATGCGGTAAAATATCTCCGCAATTTTTTTTTCAACTTTTCGACAAAAATAGTAGGAAGTGAAATTGTTCCAAATAAATCACATTTACAATAAATAAATAATTATTACTTAATACAATTTCTTTTTCGTTCGAAAAACGTTCGGTCAATATTGTCCGAGTTAAATGTACTACAGTAGACGCCTATATGTTTGACTGATATTATTGCAAAGTTACATTATGCATTTATTGTAAAAAAAATAAAAATCAAAGTCCTGTATTTTGGATATCTGTGGGAATATTTTCAGCCTAATCGAAGGATATGTATTTTAGCAATTGATGAAAATGTAAAAAACGGTATTTTAATGTTTTCTACATTAAAATTTGATCGAAAACATCAAACAACTTTATAATGCCGTAAAATGATATTTTTAAGTCACTTCGGTTAAGACATTATTTTTTCCATTGATATTTTATGATAAAATTATACAAATTTATTTAAACAAATACCAAATCACTGTAAAAAATCGCTAACAATCGCTTTAGGGAAAACTCAAGGGAAAAAAGCGACTGTTCGGGCTTAAATGTCTTATTTTTATGTTAGGCAAGCTATACACCAAGTTTCAGATAAAGTGGAGATCCTCAAGTTTTTCTTAGTGATTTGACATGGAATCTATATGTATGTACATGTATGTTTAGATAAAACATAATTTTGTGAAATATGGCTATTATATTACCGGGTGTCCACTTATATTTTCCCCCATTTTAACTGCCTATAACTTCTAAACGGCTCAAGATAGAAATATGCGGTTTTCGCTGAAATGTTTTATTTTAGTAAAAGTTTTGTCTGAAGGGATTGAATTTTTATATCGCTTTCAAATACGAAAAGAAAAATGGCGGATTTTTGAAAAAAACGTTGTTGACTTTTTTTTAATGAAACACCCAGTATATTTTTTTTGTAAATTGAAAGAAAGGTCATTCACTTATCCAGCGATATAAAGTTTTTCAAAATCGGTTGTCAAATCACTGAGTAATTAATTTTTAAAATGAGAGGTGCAACGTGGATATCACATACCTAAATAACATAACTAAGCAAATTGATATTATGTATGTGATTCTCATTCTAAAAATTAATTGCTCAGTCATTTGACAACTGATTTTAAAAATTTTTATATCGTTGGATAGGTAAATGACCGATTTTCAAGTTTTTCGGTAAATGACCATTTTTTATATCACTTTTAAATAAAAAATGGTGGATTTTTGAATAAAAAAACGTTGTTGACTTTTTTTATTGAAACACCCAGTATATATTTTTGTAGCTTGAAAAAACGGTCATTTACCTATCCAGCGAAATAAAATTTTTAAAAATCGGTTGTCAAATAACTGAGCAAATAATTTTTAAAATGAGAGATGCAATGTGGAAATCACATAAAATAATATCATTTTGCTTAGTTATGTTATTTAGGTATGTGATATCCACGTTGCACCGCTCATCTTAAAAATTAATTACTCAGTGATTTGCCAACCGATTTTGAAAAACTTTATATCACTGGATAGGTGAATGACCTTTCTTTCAATTTACAAAAAAATATACTGAGTGTTCCATTAAAAAAAAGTCACCAACGTTTTTTTTTCAAAAATCAGCCATTTTTCTTTTCGTATTTGAAAGCGAATTCCCATCTCTAGTGTGGGCAGATCAACACGTGAAAAATCAGGCTCTCTAAAAATTCAATTTTTTGGCGAATAAGAAATAGTTTCTAAAGTGATTTTAGTTACAGTGTGTCAAAGACGATTAGTGTTAAGTGAAGTTATAGAAATAAACTTTTGAAACAGACTGTAAGTACAATAATATT
This sequence comes from Diabrotica virgifera virgifera, assembly GCF_917563875.1. NCBI lineage: Eukaryota > Metazoa > Arthropoda > Insecta > Coleoptera > Chrysomelidae > Diabrotica > Diabrotica virgifera. The sequence goes on along the minus strand of NC_065443.1, from coordinate 142,330,841 downwards.
AAATACAATACATAAACTTAAAACAACAAATACAATTTAATTCAACATCAAGCCAAAAAAGTAGATCATTAGAACGTTGATTACAAGCTCCAGAAACTGGAATTTTGAAAGTTAAAGGTGGGAACTGTTGAATCGAACTGCACCAAAATAACGTAAAATAATTTAATTTAATTTAATTCAATTTAGGGGTAACACATTCGAAAGAGAAACATATTGCTTGAGAAAATCATCTTCCTCTGGCGCGATAGGTGGGGAGGGTGATTTTATCGCGAGCAATTTCGGTAAGAAAATGAACCCCGACGATTACACATCCGACGATAATCGGAAAAGATATAGAGAAAATGAAGAGCAGTCTTTTTCGAAAAGCAAAAAAGTATCAAGAACCCCAGATAAAAGGAACACAGAGGAAGACAAACTAGACCAAATATTAAATATGATGGCAAACTTAACGAAAGAGACACAAGATCTGAAAATTCACGTAAAAGAAATTAAAGAGGAGCAAAGGCAATACAGAGAAGAAATGAGGGAACTCCGAATTGAATTAGAAGAATTAAGACAAGAGAATGGTGAAGTGCGAAGAGAAAATGAACACATGAAAAAGGAACTGGAAGATGTAAAAGTGCGCCTTGAAAGACTCGATAGAGCAAGAAAAGAAAATAATGTTATAGTACAGGGAATGACAATAGATACGGGAGATAGAAGATTACTAAAAGAAACAATGGAGAACTTTATGAAAAAAGAACTAGATATTAATATAAAGATAGAAGAAGCTGTGAAATTAGGAAACAAAACATGTTTAGTCAGATTGCCAAACAAAGAGGAAAAAATAAAAGTAATGGAAAATAAAAGAAAACTTAAAGAAGTAAAAGAAGAAAGAATATATATAAACAATGATTTAACGAAAGAGGAATTACAAATACAAAAAGAAATAGTCAAAATAGCAAATGATGAAATAAAGAAAGGAAAACGCGTCCAAATTAAGCACAACAAATTGATAATAGATGGACGGGAGAGGAAATGGAATAAGAACAAGAATCAGTTGGATGAGGTTTTTCAAAACGTTTCAAAAAACTAGCAACTGATGAGAGAATACAAGACAATACTTATTTGGCGACGGACGAGGCAAATAAAAAGGAAATGAGTGCAGATAAATTGATGTATCACAAAAAAGAAATAAATAAGAGCAGACAAGGAAACAAAAATACAAGACGAAAACAAAAAAATAAAAAACATAAAGAACTGAAAATAAGCACATGGAATATAAGAACGATGTTGGCACCAGGAAAAATGCTAGAAATAAGCAAAGAACTAGCAAAGTATAAAATAGATATTGCAGCACTGCAAGAGATACGGTGGGAGGGACAAGGACAGATTGATAAACAAGACTTTACACTATTATACTCAGGAGGAAAGAAGCAAGGACAAAAAGGAGTGGGATTCATGATTCTAGGACAGCTAAGAGAAAAAGTCATAAACTTTAAACCGATATGTGAAAGAATTGCGTATGTAAGAATAAATAATAAACCATTCAATATATCACTATTAAACCTATACGCACCTACAGAAACAAGCAACACAGACGATAAAGACAATTTTTATGATAAGATAGAAGAAGAGATGGAAAAAATACCCAAAGAAGATGTTATAATTATACTAGGAGACCTCAATGCCCAGATTGGAAAAGAAGATTTTTTACAGCAAATTGCAGGAAAACACACCGTACACAAAAACACTAATGATAATGGTCTAAGACTATGTAACCTAGCAACAAGAACAAACATGATAATAAGCTCAACAAAATTTGAACACCCTAAAATGCATAAAGTAACATGGAGGTCACCTGATCAGAAAACGTATAGCCAAATTGATCACATACTAATAAACAAAAGAAAACAATCTTCAATGAAGGACGTGAGAACTTTCAGAGGTGCGTGTGCGGATTCAGACCACTATATGGTCGCAGCCACCATAAGACAAAAAGTTAAAATCCAAACTAAACAGAAAAATCAACAGAAAAAATGGAATGTCAATAAATTGCAGAATGCAGATATTAGAAAAAAATATGAAGAAGAAATAACAGTGCAAATAAGAGAGAAATATAAAGCAGAGGACATCAAATCAGAATGGGACATGATCAAAAAGTCAATAGAAGAAGCTGCAAAAAAGCAGGTAGGCAAACACCAGAAGAAAACAAAAAACGAATGGTATAACAACGAATGTAAAAAACTAACAGCACAAAAGGTGCAAGCAAGAATTAAATGGCTGAGAACGGATAAAGAGGAAGACAGAGAAAGTTATGAAAAATTAAGAAAGGACGCTAAGAAAATTATAAGACAAAATAAAAGAAGATGGGCAGATGAAAAGATGCAAGAAATAGAACAGGAAAGAACAAATAGAAACACTAAAACAACCCATTCAATATTAGAAACACTAAACATTTCTATAAAAATATTAAAGAACAAACCAAAAAATACAAAGGTAAAACAAACGGAATAAAAAATAAAGAGGGAATAGTCATTGTAGAAGACACTGAATATAGGCAGGTATGGGCAGATCACTACAGAGAACTCTTGACGGAGGAATACACTGGAGAAGAAATGCACGAAGAGGAAACGGTGGACGAAGATGCAGACGAAATACACATTGCAGTCTCAAAAGAGCCAACAATAGATGAACTCGAGGAAGTAATACAGAAGAGCAAAAATGGAAAAGCTCCAGGAAAAGACGAAATTAACATGGAACTTATAAAATATGGAGGAAAGGAACTGAAGGAAAAAATACTATCACTATTGAAAAATATATGGAAGGAAGAGAAGATGCCAGAGGACTGGGAGATAGGGCAGGTAATAACAATACATAAAAAGGGAGACCAACAAATTTGTGAAAATTATAGAGGAATAACACTACTAAGCACAACATATAAAATATTGACTTCGATAATAAGAAAAAGATTGTCAAAGATCACGAAGAAGAGAGTGGGACAGTACCAATGTGGATTCACAGAAGGAAGATCAACAATAGATGCTATACACACAATAAAACAAATAATGGAAAAAGCAAATGAATACAAACTGCAATTAGAAATGCTATTCATCGATTTCAAACAGGCATTTGATTCGATTAAGAGAAAACAACTAATGATTGCCCTGGAAAAATTAAAAATCCCACATAAACTCAGAAAATTAATAAATATGACAATGAGAACTACCAAAATTAGCGTAAAGACGCAAAGAGGCGAGACAGATGAATTCATTATAAATAAAGGAGTGAAACAAGGGGATGCCTTATCCACGACACTGTTTAATCTAGCTTTAGAATATGTACTACGAAATATAAACAAAGGAAACCTAAGAACAAGAGGTGGACAAATAATCGCATATGCAGACGACATTGTTATTATTGCAAAAAATAGAAACATAATGAAAGAAATGCTAGAAGAAATAAAAGAGAAAGGGGAGACAATGGGACTCACATTAAATGAAGAAAAGACGAAAATATTAAGACTAGGGAAACCAGCAATAAAAGGAAAAACCAAAATAGGAAATTCAGAGTTTGAAGATGTAGAACATTTCAAATACCTAGGAGTGACAATAAGCAAAACGGGTGAAAGAATACCAGAAATAAAAGAAAAAATATTGGCAGCGAATAGAGCTTATTTTGCAAATAAAACACTACTTAAAAGCAAAATACTGTCTATTAAAACCAAGATGAGAATGTATAACACCATAATTAGACCAATATTATTATACGCAGCAGAAACAATGACGATGACTAAAAAAGATGAAGAAAACTTAAGAATAGTGGAGAGAAAGATCATGAGAACCATACTGGGACCAATCAGAACAGAGCAAAATGAATATCGAAGCCGAACAAATGCAGAGATTAAGAAAGTACTAAAAGAAGATATCGTGACCAAAATAAAGCAATGCAGAGTTAGATGGTTAGGTCACATCTGGCGGGCAGGAGATGAAGCAGTGACATATGCTATGATAGAATGGAATCCAGGAGGAAGAAAGAAAAGAGGAAGACCAAGATCAAAGTGGTTGCAAGAAGTTGAAGAAGACTTAAAAAACGCAGGAGTCAGAGAATGGCGGGGAAAAACTAGAGATAGGAAAAAATGGAGAGAAATCGTTAAGAAGATAACATAAGCAAAAGGGACTGATCCTCCTAAGAAATAGGATCTAGAAAGCTTACGCGACTTAGCCCCATATCGGGGTGTACAGTCACTATATATATATATATATATATATATATATATATATATATATATATATATATATATATATACTCTTGGAAGGAGAGACGAATGTTCATCACTTGGCCGGTGGCTGCGAGGTTGACAGGTTAGTGTTGGTGGTTAGTACCGTAAATGGCGGTTAATTTCTTCGAAATTAATTTTTATTTCAACTAAGTTTGGAAGTATAGTAAAAAGTTACCACCACTTGTTTCCTGGAGTACGGGTTTCCTGGAGTAAGGATGGGAGTACCATCAGTGGAAGAGGAATAAAAAATTAACCGGTAAATCGTTTTTTTCTACTAATGTTTTTTAGTTAACCTTGAATATATGAAATAGTTGGTTCATTGTTAAATGTTCTTAGCCAGTCCCTTAGGTGAAGGATGTAGATTATTTCGATCTTTATATTATCTTTATATCGATCTTTATATTAATGGGGTTTTTGGTTTTACATAACCAAACATTTTTGAAGTCCTCAAATTAATATTGGAAATAAGTATCATTTCTCTGTAGGTTTTTGAATATCCAATATTTTATAAATTCAATATTTTTACAGATATTTCCTTAAATTAATCATATTCAAATTACAAATTCCATGTCATTTGTTCATGTATTCACACTCAAAATAGTTCAAGGTTACTTGAGATTGGTTTTTGTTACATTTTTAATGGTCTGTTTTTCTATACTATTGCTTCTAAAAAGTTCCTCAATTATTTCTTCTTCCCTTTACTTTTTGCTCATGTTTGAAATGAGAAATAAAACTGGGAATATTTTTTTAGCCATTTTGGAGTAACCACATGGTGAACTCATAGCCCTTTGACACCTAGGGAAACCACTACAGCCACAGTCAAGTCACCTTGGGAATATGTCGTAATTGGGAGCAAGCTATGGGAGCGTTCCAGCTCAATTTTCGTCTTGGCACCTGGGCCTACAGGAGTCATGGGGTCGCACCATCCTGGTGCATCATTTTCTAGGATGCAACCGCAACCTCGTTTGGGAACATTTAGTGAGGTGTTTTAGTAACTATTGGTTTTTTTATATTACAGACTATCTGTTAAATACACTATGTTTTTTTTCCAGATTTAGGTTACCTCTGGTTTTTTTTGACATATTTGTATATTAGATTATTTGGTTCCCAAACTTTGTATCTACGGTAACTTCTTGTGCACAGGAATAAGCCTAGAGAAAATTAGGTTTTTAATACTTTATTATTGCTTTGATATTGGTTTATGTAATTCGGGTAAATTTTTTTTTATATTACTAGCTTGTTTCCCAAATATTTTACTGTTATTCGCTTTATTCCATTTGTTCGGTTAATTTAGGTCATCGTCGGTATTTATCTCAACTTCATTTCTACTTTAGTCAATTGTATATTTAACTTTATTTATTAATTATTGTATTTTCCCTTAGTGAGGCTTGGGCCTATTTATTTGTATTATTTTCATCTTTGTCGGTTTCAATTCAGTTGTACGTAGCAGGCGTACTATAACCATTTGGTAGAAGACTTATGTAATTTTGTACCCTATATGTTAGTGAGAGGTACTTATACCTGTAATTTTCTAACAGATAACATTATTGTTGTTATCTTAGAGATAACTTTTTGTATAACTTATGTCATTTTAGAGTCACATGATATACACTTTGTGTAACTCAGAGATTGTCAAAAATCTAGTAGTTATTTTTAATAAATATGTATTTATTTTGTATATCAATTATTTTATTATTCCTTTATGTTCATTATTACAGGTTTAATATATTTAATATTTGAAAGCAGTCTAAGATACCTGGGAAAATGATCGAAGATCATTTTCATGGCGCCCATGATTAGTTAGTTTTATTTATTTTGTTCGTTTTTAGTCATTATTCATCTCCATTCATTTTCAGTATATTATTCTTATTTTATTATTTCATCTTCTAGTCATCATTACTATCTATATAGAGCTACTGTTCTTCGACAGGCATGCAAACGAGCCGTATCCATCCTTGAGTGTCAAGTTGCTCTCTTGCATCTATAGCTAGCCAACTCTATTCAGTTTGCCTCTATCTCTTCCCACTTCTACTTCTATCCCCTCTAATTCCCCTTTCTTCAGTACTACTGCAAAGTAGTATTTTTTCCTATTGCGGCTTCTCAACGTAGAAGCCACTGCACCTTTCTCTTTTCATCCCAACTATTTAGTTACCTAGTCTTTTCTTTTTTTTCCTTACTTCTGTTGGAGTATATCTTGCTTTTTACTTTCACTCCAACAGAAGTTTTCTTATTTTGTTACAGCCCATGTTATCTTTACAGCCCATCTCTCTACATCTATGTCCCATTAGTTATTTATTTACTTTTTTCCTTACTTCTGTTGGAGTATATCTTGCTTTTTACTTTCACTCCAACAGAAGTTTTCTTCTTTTTGTTACACATATATATATATATATATATATATATATATATATATATATATATATATATATATATATATATATATATATATATATATATATATATTTGAAAGCGATATAAAAAATTAAATTCATTCAGACAAAACTTTTACTAAAATGAAACATTTCAGCGAAAACAGCATATTTCTATCTTCAACCGTTAAGAAGTTATAGGCAGTTAAAATGGGGGAAAATATAAGTGGACACCCGGTATTAGAGAGACGTTAATTGAATCTCTTGGAAAAGCTACACGACCGAGATTTAAGAATAATAAATATCAGAAACGAGTTAATAAAACAGGAACCAATAGAAAAAAAAATAGAAAAAGAAAACTGAATTGTATGGACACATTACTAAAATAGACAAGAATATATCATATAGCCCAGTAAATGAACGGGAAATACGGCGATATAGTGTAATTTTCAGAGTCAACTCCGAATTGCATGAAAATTTGGATTTAGATTCTACTTACCCTCCACTTCAAAGTTGAACATGTGTCGTTGGTTGTTTTTACTTGGAGGGTGACAATCACTCCTTGGCTTGGGGGTGAAAAAACACGCGTTTAAAATAAGTTCGAAAATGGATAAATTGACTAATTCTAAGTAACTTTCTCTCTATAGAGTTTTTTGACTAAGTCAATATTTTTCGAGTTATTTGCGATTGTAAATGATTATTTTTCGACAAAAAAAAAACACGTTTTCAGGCGGTTTTTGGCAAATGACTCAAAAAGTAAATATTTTATCGAAAAAAGATTCTTAGCAAAAATGTAGCATATAAAAAAAACGAAAGAAGTTGTGTATTCGTGAAGTCTATAGACACAGCAAAAGCTGTAGTTCATGAAAAATACGTTCTTGTTCGTCAAATTCCAAATCGAATATTTCAATGTAAAATAACCAAAAAATGGAGCACTTTTCGGGAAAAAACCCATTAAGACCTTTTTAAAGTATTTTATAAAATATATGTTTTTTATAAAAGTTTTTAGCATCAAAACTAAGCGAATAACGCTCAAAATAAAGTTGGTCCCCTTTTTTTGATAAAAAAATTGTGAAAATCTCTCCTTATACACCCCTAATAAAATTAATTAATCGTTATTGCTTTATAAAGAATTCACTGTACTAATATATCTTTTATATGATCTGTAAGTTTCACCGGTTGAAAGTGCTTATTTTTCAAAGGATTATAGTTGAAAGAGCTTGAGTCAGTAATCACGAGTGTATGCAAACTTTTAAGAGTCATATCTTAACCAATTTTTGTCTTACAGAAAAACAAAATAAAACTAAAACTAAATTCTTTTAAAATAAAACCTACAATCTGTTACTCTTTGATGAATAAGAAAGTATTTTTCATGAGCTACAACTTTGAGTTTGCTGGGTCTATAGACTTCATGAATACACAATTTTTTTCGTTTTTTTTTATATGCTACATGTTTGCTAAGAATCTTTTTGTGATAAAATACTTACTTTTTGAGTTATTTGCTGAAAACCGCCCAAAAACGTGTTTTTTTTGCCAAAAATTAACATTTTCAATCGCAAATATTTATTCAATTTTTTATTCAGTTTAAAACAAATGAGGGAGATAGAAACGACATCAAAATAGAACTTGAGGTAATACAAGGAGACAGTCTGTCAACGACACTATTTAAGATCGATCTAGAAAGAGTAATTAGGGGCACAGGGCTGAAAAAGACTATTATTCAAAGCTCAACACATATCATAGGATATGCGGATGACCTGGGACTGGTAGCACGAGATAAAACAAGACTAGAAGAGCACTTTTAACCCTGGTAAGAGAAGCAAAGACGAGAGGATTAATAATCAATCAGAATAAAACAAAATACCTTATACAAGAGACAATGTAAACGGAATAACAGAAATAAAGATAGGTGAAAATACATTCCAGAGAGTAGATTACTTCAAATACCCGAGGGTGATGGTGAACAGCAAAAACGGAAGGAGTATAGAGATAAACGAAAGAATTAAAGCAGGTAATAGAGTATATTGGAAATATCACCGACCACTCAAGGCCAAAAACCTGAGCAAAAAAACAAAATCAAAAATATATACATACAGCAGCAATTAGACCAGTGATAGCCTATGGAGCAGAAGTAATGTGCCTTACGAAAAAAGACGAAGAAAAGTTAAGAATAATTGAGAGAAAAATTATGAGAAGAATACATGGCCCAGTAAAGACAAAAACAGGGGAATATAGAAAGCTGATGAACCATGAAATAATAAATATAACTGATGGAGACGATATTGTGAAATTCATTAAAGCACAAAGGCTCAGGTGGTTTGGCCACACACAAAGAAGAGGGGCAGAAGAACTGATCAGGAAGATAATGAACTGGAAACCAGTAAAAAATAGACCAAGAGGAAGAACAAAAATAAGATGGGAAGACAACTGCTAGTAGATATATCAAAGATGGCAATTGCAAACTGGAGAGAAAAGATTCAGGACCGGAGTGAGTCGAAGAAGATAGTAGAGAAGGCAAAAAAACATCACAACCTATAAACGACGACCTAAAAGAAACTGCGGACTAATCCACCGCGTGAAATGGATTAAAAGAGCTCATAGTATTTTAGCGACCTATACTCTAACAAGAGTGAACGGTCCATATATAAATCGCAAATAACTCGAAAAGTATCGACTTAGTTAAAAACCTCTATAGAACGAAAATTGTTTAGAATTATACAATTTATCCGTTTCCGGACTTATTTTAAAAGCGCGTTCTTCCGCCCCAGAGAAGGGGCGACTGTCACACCCCAACTAAAAGCAACCAACGGAACGGCACAAGTTCAACTTTGAAGTAGAGGGTAAATAAAACCTAAATCCAAATTTTCATGCGATTCGGAGTTGACCCTGAAAATTACACTCCAAAACAGTCATTTATTAAAAGAAGAAGGGATACGCCTAGAAAAAGGTGAGTGGAACAAACCCAGAAAATTTGGATTAAGTGACCGAACACGGTTGCAAAACTTTTTTTTGTGGCATGTCTAAATTAAACATTATGTTTATATAGGAATAAGCTAGAATTTACTGTCATGGAAATCGAAACGTCAATAACAATAATTGCAATTGTAGCATTTTCTTTTTCTCCATGTAGAATTTAATTCCATTTCAAAGTTAAAATTCTTAACTATACTGAATTCGCTCAGCTAAGATTCATTTTGACACATTCGGAATAGGAAACCTACAACACAAAAATTCCTACCTCACACTATTAACTGCTCAAATCAACTTAATCTTTCATTAAAAAAAGAAGAATTAAGTATTGGAAATAGTAGGAGTGTATACTAAACTCATACAATTTTGTGGAATTTATTTCTCCAAATATTTTTATTTTGTACAATAAATAATTGTCTCATTTGTAAGAGCAGGTATGTTTGGTTGTGTAGTAATTTCCAGTCACGCTTGGCAACCTAACTTCCCAAAAAAAATTACCAACATCACTAGACAGTTGTGTCTCAGATTAGCGAATCCGCTATAGCCTTTTTTAAGCCTCATGGTAAATATGCATCTTTGTTTCGACTATGATCATAATACTTTTTTGAAAACTAATTTCGGTTTAAGAGTGTCTAAATCGCCAACTCAACAAGTCTCCCTTTTATTTAAGTAATTAAAAAGTCTAAGAGATTATCTTTGTATGGACCCTTGGAATGAATAAGTGTTATTGAGTTCCTACCCCTCCATTTCTGTTATAGGCATGAGCCTATTAATTGAGAAACACCCGCGATATTAGTCATTTTGAGTAATTCTTGATAGACAAGTATGTTGGTAAAATAATTTATGTTTCCGGGCTATACATATTTTGTTGTCTATGCATGCGTGAAGCCTGATTTTTTTCGTTATCATCGTCTTATTAGACCTGATACTCTTCTTTTATCGAGGTTCTGCTAAGTTGTATCTATTTCCATCCATACAGTTGCTATATAGTTGTTCATATATCTGTATATGTTATGTTTCGCAGATTTTTTTTGTTTTATGGCATAGACTTGGGTGTCAATTAGCCAGTCACAACTTTTTTTGTCTATTCATACATAAAGAAGGCATAATGAGGTCCTTAGAGTTCCATAGCAAACTCTTCCACAGCTCTAAACTCAGTTCAAAAGCTGCAGCTGGCCGCCATGGACTATCCAAGTAGCTCACCACGTTTTTCAATTATACATCTTCTTCTTCTTCTCTTTTCATATGTACATATATATCAAATTATCAGGATTAATAAGTTAGAGGTTAATTTTAGTTTCACAGATAAATTTCATTAGACAATCATACATATTTTTGCTGTTATAGGTGTATGGAATGTATTTTGTGCACTCAAAGAAAGTGTGATTCAAATCACCCACCTTCTTACATTTAGTACAAAGATTTGAATCAAAAACTTTAATTCTTGCTAGATGTAGAGGGAAACATGCATGTCCAAACTTCATTCTGATTAATGTTGTTATATATCTTCGAGGTACTACATAATTTTTAAACCAAAATATATTTGGAACAGAAGGTTGAATCAGTGAATACTGAGATTTGTATTGTTTACAAAGATCTCGTCATGATTGACTCCACTGATTTTTAACTCGATGCTTAATAGTGTTAACTACATCAGATATGCAAAACTTACGATTATTTGAAGTACCATACTCAATAGCTTTTTTAGCCAAATTATCAACATTTTCATTATGCGTTAGTCCTATATAAGCCTTAACCCATAAAAAGTTCACTCTTCTTTTATTTTGATGAATTTCAAAAAGGATTTTCTTAATTAGTAGGATATAAATATTTGAATTGATATTGGGAAAATCTATAGTTTGAATAGCAAGAAGGACAGAGAGTGAATCGGAAATAATTGTTGCAGATATATCTTCTGGTTCTTTAAAATATTGCAGGGCCTCATAAATTGCTATGGCTTCAGCACTGAAGATAGAAAAATCATGACCTAACTTAAACATTTTTTCTGTTTTAGTAGCAGGTATGTAAAAGGCACATCCAGTGCCAATTAACGTCTTAGATGCATCTGTATATATATTTACAGAGTCTGGCCAATTCTCTAAGAATGTTCTTAAGATGTTAAAGCTAATATCACTGTTTTCATGGTAACTTGGTTTTACTAATTTAACTGTATGTAAAAAAGAATGAAAATCTTCAAGTCCAAAGCTATCAATCACGTTGTAATCACAGTCAAAATTTGACAGATCTCGAAAAGCCTCGCAAAGTGGAGGCGAGTTATTTAGCTTCCAGTATTTAGTAGTTAAATCCGCTACATTCAGCTTGTTAACATTTTGGTAAAAATCGATATTTAGGTAACGAATTTTCATTAAAAATTTCTGGCTGAGATATTTCCTTCTATAATTGAGTGGAATTTCTAAAGCTTCTACATGTAAAGCTTTATTTGGAGTTGATTTCATAGCTCTCAAACAGATACGGAGTCCTAAGTTCTGTACGTTTACTTTGTTTAAAATATGTTTAGAAGCTGAGCCGTATAGAATACATCCATAATCAATTATAGATCTAATATATGATCGATAGAAAAGCAAGGAAGTTTCAACATCAGCTCCCCAACAAGTCCTTGAAATTGCTTTAAGAAAATTGACACCCTTATTACATCGATTTATCATAGTCAATATGTAATGTCCAAGTCAATTTACCATCCAAAATCATTCCCAAATGTTTAATGGAAGAAGAAAATGCGTAGTCGTAGCCATTAAGTTTTAAATTCTCTATTTTTGGGATATTATGTTGAGTGAAAATACAGACAGTAGATTTATTTTGAGCTATTTCGAATCCGTTTTGATTGAACCATGAATGAACACAACATTGAATTCGTCCTAAGGTTTGAACCGAGTTATCATATGTTTTGGCCTGTGAATACAGAAGAAAAATCACCAGCATATCGTATTATTTGAAATTTAAAAATGTCAGTAGGGACTTTATGCAAATCCCCAGTACATGTTTCGCAGATAGAAATAATAGTTTGACACGTTTTAGTTTGCATATTTCTGCTTTTCGCAGAGATTGCAATTGTTTCATTTTTTAATCTTTACTTTTCTTTTGTACAAGGCTTTAGAACTTCTGCAATTTAATTTTTTTGTGAATTATGAAATCATTTATAACTTATCTTACAGGTTGCAATTTAGATTGCATCGACTCCTTAATTTTAGGTGCAAGGCACATGTTTTTTTGTCGTTTACTGATATCGTTCTGATATGCAGATGATACAACATTAATAACTGCATCCGAAGAAGAAATGTCCAGCCTGCTGCAGCTAGTGGAAGCCGAAAACAATAGATGTGGTCTCAAGATCAATAAACAAAAAACAAACATTATGATAGTAGATTATTCAAATTCACTTCAGACAACAAGAGCCTTGGACCAGTTTGAAGTGATTAACGAGTTCAATTATCTAGGATCCTACATCAGTAATACAGGATCTTGTGAAACAGAAATACGTAGGAGAATAGGCATGGCCAAAAACGCTGAGTCGATTATCGAAAATCTGGAAAGATCGCTCCTTGTCGAAGAACACCAAAATAAGATTAGTACGTGCCTTAATTTTTCCCATATTTAATTACGGATCCGAAACATGGACAATGAAATCGGACGGCAGAAAAAGGATTGACGCCTTTGAAATGTGGTGCTGGAGAAGAATGCTTCGGATCTCATGGACGGAACACAGAACAAATCACTCAATCCTCCAAGAGCTTAATATTCAGACTCGACTTTCCTCTTTCCTCTATTTGCCTCTCCACCGTCTTAAAATTTTTCGGCCATATTGCAAGAATTAGTGATGGTAATCTTGAGAGACTTATAATTTCGGGAAACGTTGAAGGGCGCAGAAGTAGAGGTCGCTCAAATACTCGATGTACGGATCAAGTACAGAAAGCCAGTGGATAAACATTCTCTGAATCCATGAGGGAAGCTCAGGACAGAAGCCGATGGAAAGAGATAGTTGCTCGTATTATAAGGAATCACGACACTCAACAATGAGGAAACGACTGAGGAGGAGGATATCGTTCTGTGTGGTTTTATGACGATTTTTTTTACTTTATAGAATGAAACTGTTGTAATGATTTTTCTGTAGTATATTTTTGGATTTTTAAGTGGTCATATATTTTAGTTGATGTCTTATTGAGTGATGTCGTATGTTTTTCGGTAACATTAATAGTGGTTTTGTTTGCTTAATTTGCAATGTGGTGTAAGTCTCTAATAAAACATTTCAGTAGCAAGTTCATCATGATACTGTTTTTTTGGGATGTGGTTTAGGTCTTAGAAGAAAGACTCTGCTGTGCATTTTAAGAAGTGTTTTTAAGGGTAAAAACAGAACAAGTGGGTCGCGGTCGAGGTGGAGGTCGATGTCGATATCCATGTAAAACAAACACATTGCAGTGAATGGAAGAGAACAGAGCAGGTAAGTCGCGTAAGGTGGAGGTTTACATCGATAAATAAAATGAGTTTGTTTTACATGGATGTCTACTGCGCGGACTACAAGGATGCTTCTCTGTAATTATTCCGTTCGAAGCCAAGTTGTCATTACCTGCGCTATCTGAATTGATACTTTTTATATAATCCTTTTTTTGTATTCAGTTTATTTTTGAATTTCTAAAGTAATTAAATTCAGTAAATTTTTGAAATATGAAGAAGGATCTGATTATTTACAGCTGACATTTCATCACTATCATCACTTGACTGACACAACATCGCAAAAGCACAGTCTTTTTGTCATTCAAATTTCATTAAAGTACTTCACTTGATAGTGGTTCTAGCTCGACTGACAGCGCAGGTGACCTCCTTGCTGTGCTGTCGACATCGACCGCGACTTAACTAGTAGCATCCACCGCGACCTACACCTCCACCTCGACCCACTTGTTCTGTTCTTACCCTTAGTTCTATTAGTCACAAGTCGCAAAGATATAGACCCTAAAAATTTTTTCTGTCTCTAATTTTGAAGATTCGTCTCACTTCAGGTCAGGTTTGTAGATATTTAATGCTCTCGCCCCTGATCAAGATAATGCGGTGCGAAGAGTAACATCTTCTTGTTTTTATTTGGTCTATAAAAAATTTTGAGTAATAAATGTTCTATGTTTATAGTTTGAATAAATTAGAATGTTTTGATATTTTTGGAGGCTTAATACGGGCATTTAAGGATAATATCGTCCGATCTTTTTTGTTTAGCTTATGTTTAGTTTTATGACTTCTTTTCTCTCCGATCACTATACACTTATAAAATATAATTTTTATGACAATCAAATGTGGCTTAATTCCATATCAACATAATATATAACAACACATATAACATAATAATATTTAACTAAGACAGACAACATTTTAACAGACAAAGGAAATGGCACCACACTGGAAGAAGTGAAATGACCGGGTAAGATAAAATAGAAATCAGCAACATCTGACGCACAGGACATAAGGAATTCTAGAAGAAGTATAGTTATTTTAATCAATTAAAATTTCTTTTCAGAACTACTCTTTCTCATTTTTTTCGGCCCATAAAGATAAATGTCACGATTTCACGATAAATAAATAAAAAAATGTTTTGACACGATTAATACACTAATGTAGAAGCCACAGTTAGAATGGAGTGCAGGTAGCATGGGGCAATGTATTTCTTACCGGAGAACGGCCGACCACGTTGCTGGTTTGCCATAAGCGGTGCATTAGGACCGGATTTAAGAATCATAGCACTGCGCACGCGCACACAATTGCCTACGGTTGTACATACGCAAGGTTCATAGATAGGTGGTAGGTTGTCGCGTAACTATGTGGGTGGAGCGAGGGGGAGGGGAATGCCTACGTCACTCTGACGACAAAGTCAACTTTGACAGTTGGTTGTGGTTGTATTTCCGTATATTGTTGTGGAATTGTCTTATAATACCGTTTATGTGTTTAATGTTTGTTGAGTTTTAAGTATGTAAGGACAATATTACCTACTATAAATACTTATTTGGGTACTATACAAAGACAGTAATGACTTGTGAAGTGTGTTTTCGTAGCCGTGATATAAAGGTTAGTTTAACAATTATAATAATGTAGTTTTGTATGTTATAATAATGATATATTTTTTAGATGAGTGGTGGTAACATTTATAGCATAGCTATATTTAAAAGCAACTCCAAAATTCCTGAACCAGATGGAAACAAAATGAGGTTTTTTTACATTTCCAAAATACCTTAACATTATCAAACAATGGGTAATGAAATATTGCCATAAAGATAAATGGGCCTCTAAACATAAGAAAATATGTAGCAAATACTTCCTCGTGTCTGATTATGTTAATATTATGTTATGTGTTCTTTGTATTTTTACTTAATAATAAATTATTTATATTATTAGTTTTTGTTGTTGCATACCACTAGAAATTATAAAAATGCTGCTAGACCAGTAAGGATCTGTTTTTAGGTGGATGTGAGAGGTGGCATTCAGATTTTTGCGGATAAAGTTAGGTGATAACTTCGTTAATAATAATTGATTTATGCTCCTTCTCAAATATGCCCGGAACATTAATAAAAAAATTCAAATATTTAAAAATTTCGAATAACATCGATTTTTTTCTACTTTTTTTGTTTATAACTTTAAAACGATTCATTTTGGAACAATATAGAAATAAAACAAAGATAATTAAATTTTCTATCAGATGCGATTGGTTAAAAATGTCTTAATTTATCACCCTTGCTGCAAAATAGCAATAAATATAAAATAAGGGGACAAAACAAGCCTGTCCTTGCAATCTAAACTTTTATTAAAAAATTAAATTTTTTTAAAATCTTGCACAACAAAAATTAGAACATACAAAGATTTGTCACATATGTCATTTTTTTACATATAAAGAAGCACTCCGCCTATCTAATGCACTTTACAGAATTGAAATCGGAATATTTAAGCAGCCTCACCAATGTTTTAAAGTTATAAACAATTTTTTGGCTTATAAACAAATTAGTGCTGTGGCCAGGAGGGGGTGCTACTGGCTCCTTTATTTAGATGGACTTACCCAAGATTTTTATGTATTTTTTGACCCGTAGAACACGATTTTTTTGGGTAACAGTTGATCCGGATGTCGATAAGATTGTTATAAACAAAGAACTTGAGGAATTACATAACATCGATTTTTCGCAAAATAAAACATTTTTTTGTATTTCTTGGGTAATTCTAAGCAAAAAATGTTCGTACAAGTTTTTTCGTAGGATGCATAGTTTTTGAGATAAACGCAGTGGAACTTTCAAAAAATCGAAAAATTGCAATTTTTGAACGCGAATAACTTTTGATTAAAAAATAAAATAGCAATTCTGCTGACAGCATTTGAAAGTTTAAGTCAAATTATACCGGTTTTAATTATTTGCATTGCTAAAAATTATTTTTTTTATTAATAAACAAAGCTATTTGTTTATAAGCCAAAAAATTGTTTATAAGTTTAAAACATTGTTGAGGCCCCTTAAATAATCCGATTTTAATTCTGTAAAGTGTATTAGATAGGTAGAGCACCTCTTTATATGTAAAAAAATTAGCCAACTTCTAAATGGTCTACTTCTTGTTCAGAAAAATTTTAAAAAATTTGAACTTTTTTAAAAACATTTAGATTGCAAATTTATTATGCAAAATCTATTAGGTCGATTTTAATGAAATTTGGTACACGGTTTAAGTATGTTACAAATAATTTCCTAAGCGAATTACTAAGGTTCTAAGTGCCACCAAAGTGGTTAAAAACATTGAATAACAACAGGCGTACTTTGCCCCCTTAATTTGTATTTATTGCTAAATTGCAGAAAAGGTAATACGTTAAGACATTTTTGACCAGTCGTATATCCTACAAAATTCAATTATCTTTATTTTATTTCTCTACGACTTTGTTCCAAAACGAATCGTTTTAAAGTTATAAGCAAAGAAAGCAGAAAAAAATCGACGTTTTTCGAAATTTTTAATTTTTTTATTAATGTTCCGGGCATATTTGAGAAGGAGCATAAGTCAATTATTATTACTGAAGGTGTCACCTAACTTTATCTGCAAAAATCCGAATGCCACCTTTCACATCCAAAAATAGACGTTTTTTTACAGATCCTTACTGGTCTATGCACATTCCACGAAAAAGGTAATTACCTACATACATATCAGTATTTGTGCTTTTATACTTTTTCTTCTATTTTTTGGGTTTTTGTGCGAATTAAACTGTTTTCTCCATTTAAAACACACATAACAAATGTTAAATCAATTCTAGTTTTTTGTCAGTAGACTATTGATTTTTAAGGCAAAAAAATGATATAATTACCAATATAAGAACCACTTAATATACCTATACCTAGGAAAATCCCAAAATATATTGCAAAACCTAAGTTTTTGAACATTTTATTAGCAATGAAACATATGACAATTTTAAAATTGTCGTACGGATGACGTATTCCCGCCTTCAAAAAACGAGCATTTGATTGGACTATAGTTACGAGACAACCTACCAAATATCTACCAACCTTGGTACATACGCACCTATCGCTGTGCCGACAAAAGCGGCATCTATGCGCGCCGTACAACTAACACTGCATCCTAATCTGGCTTTTACATTTAGGGCAGTCAATGAGGGTATTTGGCTCCGAATTCCATATTGCTACATCGATTTACTTGATATTTTCACAGTAAATAGGGAATAGCTTAAGAAACAAAGTCTACCCTATGCCAATGTGCGCTTTTATCTTGGGGGTGGTTCCCACCCCTTCTCGGGGGTGAACAATTTTTTGGTTAAAATAGCCACTGAAAGGCTATATAACCTAATTCTAAGCAAAAACTGTTCTATAATTATTTTTTGAAAATTCAATACTTTTTGAGTTATTCGTGGTTGAAAATTGGCCATTTTCGTTGAAAAATGACACTTTTCGGACTGATTTTTGCGAATACCTTAAAAACTATGTATCTAATAAAAAAACTATATAAAATATTCTTGTAGCTTATAAAAAACAAAGAGATTCGTTCCTTCATAAATCTTCTAGTTATAATACAAAAAGGGATATGGTATTGTCCTTTTCATGATCATTTTTCAGTGCGTAACAAATGATAGGAAAAAGGGTAAGTCCGTGATAATACACATTTATGACATTTATTCTAACATGACATTTTAGTTAAATCTGACAGTTGTCACATTTTATTTTCAATTTGGAATAAAAACAAATCAAATGTGTTTCTTGCATTTATAAAATGGTATTTTCTTTGATTTGTATAGTCTTATAAATTATACAGATTATATTTGTAATATTATTATCTAATTAAAAAAAATTATTTTTTTATTATGGCGCCATCTATCGACAACTAGAATAACTAGAAGAAATGTTATAAAAATGTCACCGACGAAATGTAATCACCGACGTGCCTTTTTTTCTGTCACATACAATTTAATGCGTAAAGTAACGTTTACACGTATCCAGTAACTGGCGCCAGTCTCACTGGAATGCGAGTGCTTGACTAAGACAGCGCTGGATAGGTTCGTTTACACGTATCCAGTAACTGGCGCCAATCTCACTGGCACTCTTATTAAAAATCCTAATACGGCCACTGAAACCACAGGTACGACAGCGCCAGCGACTGGAACGCTGTGTTTACACGTGTCTACAACCACTGGCACGGGGTTAGAGGGGACGCGGACGAGTGCCACTGGCACGAAAAATAGACCAGTTTTCTATTCGAGACAGCGCTGGACTGGAACAAAAAAGCGTTTACCCTGTCGTTCCAGTGCGACTGGCGCCAGTTACTGGATACATGTAAACGCGCCTTTAGAAAGAAATCTAAAAACTGTGACGCACTGAAAGATGATCATGAGAAATACTGTAGGTGAGAGGAGTTTGTTTTTTTGGTGCATGTTCAAATCGGTGTATTTAACTTGAAATAACAGAGAAATGGTCGATTTTAGGTGTATAATGGTACTAATAACTTTTGTTGTGCTTAAAAAGACCTTTAAAATGAGCAACCTCAAATGTCGATTACATTGAAACTAAGCGAGATATGCTGAAAAAAATTGACGACTCATGTTTTTTAAGAAGAAATGAGAAGTATGTTTAACCCCTCATCCATCAGAATATAAATGCATAATTTTCCTTTTACATTATTTTTTATTATAGTGTTATTTCTATGTTCAAAAAGTTGGACCGCACCGGTTTAAAATGAATGGTTTTTGAAAAAACTAAGATCAAGCTATAGAGCGCATTTTTAAATTTTCTTAAAAATCTTCCTTTTTCTCAATGTTGTTCTGAAGCTATTTCCTTGTGACATTTTTATAATAAACTATTTTTAATGGGAAATAAGCCACAATTTTACCAAAAAAATTATTTTATTAACGTTTTCGAAGCCCAAATCGGGTTTCGTTGTCAAAATACAAAATACTACTAAAATAAATAAAAATGTTATTGCTAAGTAAAAAAAATTTATATAAAAATTAACTTTATTAATAATAAATTTAAATTATTTATTAATTTATATTTGTTTTTAATTTTAAATATATATTTTATTGTTAATATTAGAATTATATATTATAAAATTTTTTAATAGAGAATATAATAACTTTATCCTACTAACTTAAGATATATAATTAATAATTTTCTATTTTATATAAAAATTAACTTTATTAATAATAAATAAATTTAAATTATTTATTTATTAATATTTATTTATTTATATTTGTTTTTAATTTTAAATATATATTTTATTGTTAATATTAGAATTATATATTATAAAATTTTTTAATAGAGAATATAATAACTTTATCCCACTAACTTAAGAAATATAATTAATAATTAAATATTTTTTAATAAAATAAAAATTTTAAAACCATTAAAAATAGTTTTTCCTTTTTCTCCATGTAACTCCAAAATTATAAGAGATCTGAAAAGAAGGTACCAAACAAAAATGTAGTGTTTTTTAGATAAAAATTTCTTTTTATTTTTCATCACTGTATCTCTTATCATTTTCAAGCTACATGGAGAAAAAGGAAGATTTTTAAGAAAATTTAAAAATGCGCTCTTTAATTTGATTTTATTATTTTCAAAACCCATTCATTTTAAGCACGTTCAACTTTTTGAACATAGAAATAACACTATGATAAAAGGTATTGTAGAAGAAAAACGATGCATTTACATTCTGGTATATGGGAGTTAAAATTACTTCTCATTTTTTGTTAAAATACATTAGATATCAATTTTGTTTGTAGCATATCTCGCTTAGTTTGAAAGTAGTGGACCTTTAATATTGCTCATTTTAAAGGTCTTTTCAAGCACTACAAAAGGCATTGCTGGCATTATACACCTAAAATCGACCGTTTCTCTGTTATTTCAAGTTAAATACACCAATTTGAGCATGTACCAAAAAAAACTCTTTTCACCTACCATATCTTTTTTTGTATTATAACTAGAAGATTTATGAAGGCAAGTGTCTCTTTGTTTTTTTATAACCTAAAAAAATGTTTCTTTATAGTTTTTTTAGTTAGATGCATGTTTTTAAGGTATTCGCAAAAACCCGTTCGAAAAGGTGTTATGTTTCAATGAAAATAGCCCATTTTCAACGACGAATAACTCAAAAAGTATTGAATTTTCAAAAAAAAATTACAGAACTGTTTTTGCTTAGAATTAGGTTGTCTAGCGAATTCCGTGTTTATTTTAACCAAAAAATTTTTTTCCACCCCTGAAAAGGTGTGGGAACCATCCCCAAGATAAAAGCGCACATCGGCATAGGGTAGACTTTGAATTAGGAGATAAGTAGAGGCTATTCCCAAAATTTTATTAAAATCTATGCAGTAGGATAGAATTCGGAGGTAATATCCTATTCTTGCTCCCATTGACTGGCGTAATTATTCATAGACTTAGCCATATGATTATTTTTAATATTGATCTTAGTTTTTGGTCTTCGTATGAAATACCTTTCTAACTTTGGACATCCCTTTGCAACAACATGTAAGGAATCCCCGGGATCTTTGTAATTCAGGCACCATCCAAGGTCGATTTCTTTAAGGTTAGGGCATCTTCCTAAACGCCTAACACCTTCAGGAGTTATAGAGCACGATTTCCAACAACTCCATGCAGAAAGTTTCTTATTATGTTCGACTGCAGTTTGTACTATTTCATCTAATCTTTGGAGTTTTTGGCATAAATCTAAAAAAATAATTATTATTTATGCATTATTGTCAAAAGTTCATTATTTTATTATATCACAATGGTCAAAATAACTGCCAAAGTTGGAGTGTATTTCAGAGTCCTTTCTGGAAAAATTGGTGATTATTTAAAGTGGAACAGGGTGAATAATTACATAATTGTATGACCTATAATTAACGATTTAGATGGGGTATAAGCCACAATTAAATTGAAAAAAAAATTTATTAACGTTTCGACGCCCAAATCGGGTGTCGTTGTCAAAATACAAAATACTACTAAATTAAACAAAAATGTTGTTGCTTAGTAAAAAATTCTTCTAATAATTTATTTAATCATTTATATCGGCAATTCAGACATATATTATACATTTTAAAGTAGAAGACTTTAAAATGATATTGCCAATATTTATGAGTTGCGTTCCTGGGACGACTTTACTGAAAGATAGTTAGTCGATTAAATGAAATCAACCCAACTCAAGAATATCCGCCACAAAAAAAATCATAGCATGTGATCTGTCTTTAAAAAGACAACCAAATGCAACGGTGACAGTAAAATTCTCGCGTTAGAGATTCCATAGTAAATCACGAGGGAAAACCAGGAAAAAACCTCGTGATACTATCCCGACATCGTAAGTATTTGGTCTTACATTTAGTTTACTCTGAAAACTAATACCAAATTCTGACTTTAATATATAATATATATTATGTTGTTTAAATTATAAATAATATTAATAAAACATAGATATATAAGTAATACTAAAATATCAAAATATGTACTAACTCGATATGTTATTGACTTACTAATCGTGGTATTTTCTTTCTATTGACTTCCTCTTTCAGTATGGGTAACCACATCATACTGCATTCTACCGAGGAATTTGGGACACAATTGGTTTCATTCAGCATAATTAGAGCCGCTTCTTTGATTTTTCCCTTTTTACTATCTGTTTCTTTCAGGACTATACTTGAATCTCTCCACTGAATAGGGAACTTACATAAATTTTTAAATTCCAAAAAAATGTTATAAATCACAACACAACATAATTTAAAACATGTATCAAAGATAAAAAAGTTTTGTTTGTCTTTCGTTTGGCCCCTAAAGACGATTAAAAATTCAAATTAAAACAGGTGGTCCAAAACGCTTCGTGACGTCACTTGGTTTTACATTTACATTTTTCCAATAAAGTAAACAGAATTTTAAATTAGACGTTATAAACGTCAGTAGAAAATACATTTATGTGACGTTACAAGTGTTTTTGATCGTTTGAACTATTCATAGAAAAATTCGTACTTTTACAAAATGGTTTTATTTTCAATAGTAAACCTTCGTTCCTTTCCTTCAAAAACAGTATAAAAACTACGATTTTAACAAACTGGTATATATTATTACAATGACATACGATAAATGTCATTAGAATATAAATATTTTTGACTTATTCCACGACGAAGAGCTTGCCAAATACCCAAGTAGGTGGAGGCCAATAAACAAAAAAGGAGAAGAAGAATATACCTAAATATAAAGTTGTGTCTAGGTATACGTTACCGTGTACGCAAATAAAAAAGTTAGAGTGTCAGTGATTTCTTATTTTTTATTTGTTTAGTGTTTGTTTTTAAATTAACTACGGAGTGTGGACAATTATTTAGTTTTTTTAATGAGTTTAAGAACATTTTAAAACAGTACGAAAAAGATAAGAGACTATAAATTAATATATATATATATATATATATATATATATTTTTTAGTTATAAATGAAATAGTATGTATTACCGTAAAATATTAAAATAAAAAGAAGACCTAAAGCTTTCACAATAATAATTAACTTGTTCTGAAGCTATTATCCTTGTGGCATTTTCGTAATCAACTATTCTAAATGGGAACTAAGCCACAATTTAACCAAAAACTGATTTTATTAACGTTTCGACGTCTAAATCGGACGTCGTTTTCAAAATACAAAATATTATTAAATTCAACAAAAATGGTGTTGCTTAGTAAAAAATTTTTCAAAGAATTTATTTAATCTGACTAATTTTTGTATTTTGACAATGACATCCGATTTGGACGTCGAAACGTTAATAAAATCATTTTTTTAGTTAAATTGTGGCTTATTTCCCATTTAGAATAGTTGATTATAATAATTAACTTACGTATAAAAATTATTTTAACAATATTTTTTACGTGTTATGTCAACTAAATACATATATTTATTTTGCTAACCTAAATATATACTTTAATAATATATACATTGATTTATTACAATTAAGTTTGAAACATCTGAATAGTTCTGCTTCCCTTCCTTTAACAAATATTTTTCTATCAAACACACGCTAAACATATCAAAATAGCATGTACCAAAATATACAGTCACTGCGCACGCTAAATAATAACGTCACTGGCTTGATGAAGTTTAATTCGCGTGTACATACCTAACTTTTTTATTTGCGTACACGTTAGCGTGTACCTAGACACAGCGAAATATAACCATAATAATAACTAATGTAAAACTATGTGACGTCACGGGTCGTTTGAACTATTTTATATCGCTGAAGACTTTAAATACGTATTTCTAAGTTATTACGAGTTTTTGAAGCGTGAAATTTTGGAAATCTAATTTTTAAACAAAACTGAACATTATTATGTAATAAAAAAAAATTGTGCAAGTTCCCTATTGAATGAAACCGATAGGGAACTTGCATAAAATTTTAAATTCGAAAAAAATGTTATAAATCACAACAGAACATAATTTAAAACATGTATCAAAGATTAAAAAGTTTTGTTTGGCTTTCGTTTGGTCCCTAAAGATGATTAAAAATTCAAATTAAAACAGGTGGCCCAAAACGCGTCGTGACGTCATTCGTTTAAATTATGTTTACATTCTTCCAAAAAAGTAAACAGAATTTAAAATTAGACATTATAAACGTCAGTAGAAAATATAGTTATGTAACCTCACAAGTGTTTTTGATCGTTTGAACTATTTTAAATTGATTAAAGGTTCTCTAAACCAAGGCCAGAAAACAAAAAAAATATATATAGATTTTAAATTTGTACTTGTTATTATGAGGTTTTAAGACGTGAAATTTTGGAAAATCTTATTTTTAAAGGAAACTGAATATTATTATGCAATAAAAAAATGTGCAAGTTCCCTATTAGGTTTGGCATTCGTTTTGACACTGACACTATTAAGTGACATTTAAAATAGTTCAAACGATCAAAAACACTTGTGAGGTTACATAACTGTATTTTCTACTGACGTTTATAATGTCTAATTTTAAATTCTGTTTCCTTTTTTGGAAGAATGTAAACATAATTTAAACGAATGACGTCACGACGCGTTTTGGGCCACCTGTTTTAATTTGAATTTTTAATCATCTTTAGGGGCCAAACGAAAGCCAAACAAAACTTTTTAATATTTGATACATGTTTTAAATTATGTTCTGTTGTGATTTATAACATTTTTTTCGAATTTAAAATTTTATGCAAGTTCCCTATTGTGTCGCAAATTCCTCGGTAGAATGCAGTAGGATGTGGTTACCCATACTGAAAGAGGAAGTCAATAGAAAGAAAATACCACGATTAGTAAGTCAATAACATATCGAGTTAGTACATATTTTATATTTTAGTATTACTTATATATCTATGTAATATTAATATTATTTATAATTTAAACAACATATATATTATACAGGGTGGTTCATCTTATTCGCCTCGGTCTCCGTACGGAAAACCGCTTGATATTTTAAAAAAATTTCTTCACAGAAATATACAGGGCCTTTAATACTACAACCTAAAAATAATGTGAATTATACAGGGTGTTCCAAAAAAGAGTGGTATATCAAAGTTATATTTTTTCTTATGGAATGCCCTATATCTGATGACATTATTGAATTAACCTTAAAAAATAAGCTATACTTTCATAAGGGTTCCCTATACCTAAATACAGGGTGTTTTGATTTATTTCGATTTCTATAAAAATGTAAGGTTTTAGAAAAAAATAAATATCTACGAATCTAAGGAGGAGTAAGAAATTCTTTCTTGGATCTTAATAATAGACTATTTAGCATACTTAAACAGATGTTGATTGCAACAAAATTTCGTACAGGGTGGTCAAAATATGAGATTGTTCTATTAACAAATTCAAGCTGTAATAACTTACTTATTTTAAATGGAACACCCTGTATCTTACTAGTCTATCGCGTAGAAAATTTGCTTAGCTTTCAATTTGTATTAGGGTTTCCTATACCTATCTTTTTACAGGGTGGTCAAAATATTAGATTGTTCTATTAAAAAGTTCAAGCTGTAATATCTTACTTATTTTAAATGGAACACCATGTAGCTTACTAGTCTATCGAGTAGAAAATTTACTTAGCTTTCAATTCTTATTAGGGTTTCCTATACCTATCTCCCTTCATTTTTTAAATATTTAAAGATTTCCTAATTTGTAAGCTTTAAAAATTAGAATTACATAAGTACCTATGTCGTGTTTATGTACAACACATCACCAACACCGGCAATATACTTAGACAAGATACTGTCATTAATAATAAAATTTTCATTGTTATCATGTAATCACACAGAGTGTTGTATTATTTTAGTTGATTTTGGCCTACATGTGAAATTGAATAATGTTTATTTTAAACTGCATACCCTATATTAGATGCCGTATTCTGGAAGATATTTAAATTATATTTCATTCCGTATAAGTATTTTCCATATCTTAACCCAACGGTTATTAAGTAAATTTAAGAACGCCACTTTTTGTTTGAATCTTTAAATCGCAATTACAAACAATTAAATGCAATGGCTACTTTGACGAAAACGAGCCTATTGTACAAAAATATGTAAAAATGGGTATTTACAGAATAACATGTGTATTGAGAATGTTAACATGGAATTGAAGAGATTTTAAATATCTTCCATTATAAAGAATAGAATATCGAGTATGTCATTTAAAATATGAACACTCTGTGTGATTAAATGATAAAAAAGTGAATTTTATTAATGAAACTATCTTGACTAAGATATTTAAGTATATTGCCGGTGTTGGTGATGTGTTGTAAATAACCACGACATAGGTACTTAATTCTAATTTTTAAAGCTTACAAATTAGGAAATCTTTAAATATTTAAAAAATGAAGCTAGATAGGTATAGGAAACCCTAATTAGAATTGAAAGCTAAGTAAATTTTCTACTCGATAGACTAGTAAGATACAGGGTGTTCCATTTAAAATAAGTAATTTATTACAGCTTGAATTTGTTAATAGAACAATCTAATATTTTGACCACCCTGTAAAAAGATAGGTATAGGAAACCCTAATACAAATTGAAAGCTAAGTAAATTTTCTACGCGATAGACTAGTAAGATATCGGGTGTTCCATTTAAAATAAGTAAGTTACTACAGCTTGAATTTGTTAATAGAACAATCTCATATTTTGACCACCCTGTAAGAAATTCTGTTGCAATAAGCATCTGTTTAAGTATGCTAAATAGTCTATTATTAAGATCCAAGAAAGAATTTCTTACTCTTCCTTAGATTCGTAGATATTTATTTTTTTCTAAAACCTTACATTTTTATAAAAATCGAAATAAATCAAACACCCTGTATTTAGGTATAGGGAACCCTTATGAAAGTATAGCTTATTTTTTAAGGTCAATTCAATAATGTCATCAGATATAGGGCATTCCATAAGAAAAAATATAGCTTTGATATACCACTCTTTTTTGGAACACCCTGTATAATTCACATTATTTTTAGGTTGTAGTATTAAAGGCCCTGTATATTTCCGTGAAGAAATTTTTTTTAAATATCAAGTGGTTTTCCGTACAGAGACCGAGGCGAATAAGATGAACCACCCTGTATATTAAAGACAGAATTTGGTATTAGTTTTGAGAGTAAACTAAATGTAAGACCAAATACTTGCGATGTCGGGATAGTATCACGAGGTTTTTTCCTAGTTTTTCCTCGTGATTTACTATGGAATCTCTAACGCGAGAATTTTACTGTCACCGCTGCATTTGGTTGTCTTTTTAAAGACAGATCACATGCTATGATTTTTTTGTGGCGGATATTCTTGAGTTGGGGTTACAAAAACAAACATTAAACAAATGTTAGGTTAGAAAATTCAGAAAGAGTGGAAAATAAAAGAGTATCAAGCGTAGTCCATCAGAACAAACCAGTGTAGAAGAGAAAAAGTGGTAGAATAAGATAAATAGGTTGAATAAAAATATTGAAAAACAAAGGAAAAATTGGAAGAAGGATAAAATAGATGAAAATGGGAAGCAATAATACTGAAATCAAGAAAAGAACTCTGAAATAGAATAGTTTAGAATTTTTTAATTTATAAGATTATGTTGTATGTATAGAATAAAGTTAATATTACATTATAAATATATTGGCCTATCCCTGGACCATTTTTACTATTGATTACTAACAAGCTAATTTTTTGTAAGTAGCTTTATTTTTTTGACAAGACACACAATGTTTGTCTTTACAACAATTTTTGTTCGTGGCAGCTAACAGGGGTAGCAGGTGTGAAATATGTTGATTTGACAATGTTCAAAAATTTATTACTAACCGGGTTTTTTTCGTTAATTCTCAAGATAATTATCTCAATTAGCCGGAAAAGTATTTGTTCTACAAAATGCAAGGTCTTGTCAAAGTGTCCCCTTTTCCAACATGTATCATTAACGAGGCCATGAAAAATAATTACTAACCAACTGATTTTTGTCTGTTGATTAGTTAATATTTATATAATTTAACACCCACATTGTCCTACAAATTGCGTGGTACGTTATCCTGGTCCTACGTTCAAAAGTTGTGGTCAGAATACCTGATGTAAAAATAATTACTATCAAGCTGAATAGTCGTGAAGAGCTTCGTTTCGATGAGACGCCCAACTATTTCCTCTACGAAAATTTTCATTTGTGGTAGCTAACAGGGGTAGCAGGGATGAAGTATGTTAATTTGACGATTCTCAAAAATGTATTACTAATTGTTTTTTTTTTGTTAATTCTCAAGATAATTATCTAAATTAGCCGAAAAAATATTTGTCTACAAAAAGCTAGGTTTTGTCAAAGAGTCTCCCCTTTTCAAAATGTATCATGAACCAGGTCATGAAAAAGAATTACTAACCACTTGATTTTTTTTCTGTTGGTTAGTTAATGTTTATATAATTTATCATCCACGTTGTCCTACAAATTTCATTTTCCGTTATTCCGGTGCTCCAATTAAATACATATTTGACATTCATGACTAAAGACTGGATTATATGCAAAATGCATATGCATATATATGCTGCATATTTCTCATGTTTTTCATAAATGCATATGCCTTGCATATTTGGAGATTTAAGAGCATATAAATGCATATTTTGATGGGAATTTACTCTACCCCATTTAAAAATAAGGTATATATTAGTAACATCAACATCCATTAAAATAAAATGTGAAAGTAAATATTTTGCTGTTAAGCTCCTTTGTTGTTGTACCCATAAACATAATGGGCGTTATTTATAGCTGCAGGTATCATTATCCGGATATTTAAGATTTATAGACTTCTCAGAATTTACAAATTACCTAAGTAAATACCGATTATATTTTGAATAACATTACAAATATTACCTGTACTTTCTGCTGGTGTCGGCCAACTATGAATTATTCTGGGAAAACCAACCAAAACGAAATTTTAAGGCAGCGTTGCCAATTTAGCTTATTTTATGCTAGATTTGGCATATTTTTGTGTTGTTTAGCTTATTTATTTCTTGTTTAGCATATAGCATATTTTCTAGCATATTAAATAATATAAAAATTATTTAGTAAAAATCGAAAATCTTCTAATTCAGAACAAATTTTTATGTTGGCCTTACAATTACTAAAACAACTTAGGAACTCTCTCACAGGAACTTGAAACTGATATCAGTGAGTCAAATCTGATTCCTAACAAAAAATGTTTAACCATTCACACATACACACCTACATCAGCAAATCCCTTCGCCTTCAATAATGTTTATATTAGTACTTATGTCTGTGGACCATGAGATTACTATTAACTACAGGATCATGTTTCAGCATTTTTTAAAACAAATAATTTATCTGTACTGGGTTATGCTTGCTATAGGGATTTTTTATTAGTTGATAATGGAATACCTACTGTTGAACTGATCATTCCATCATTCTTGTGAGGTTTGGCAAATACTATATTGGTCGAGTTGGCAACACTGTTTTAAGGGTAGGATAGATTATTTTATTTTATGAATGGTTAGTCTTAAATCAATCGCCGATTATTCAACTTTTGTGATTGCAAGTTATTGACTATACTGTGTAAAAAAATCATTTTATTATTATTGTGAAAATGCCTAAAGTAGCAAGGGAAAAATCAAGTCTTCTCAGAAGTTGGATTGGAAGTAACAATCATCTAAAAGTTATCGACAGTGAAAGTATGTTTTGCACCATTTGTGATAAAAAGGTAAGTTCTCCACTTCAATAGATTTTTAAACTTATCAAACTTCTTAGCACATCTATGTGTCTGTCTATTCTAAAATGACAAACCGTCCCATTTCTTCAAAAACTGTTTTTTAAAGTTCGCAACGGTTTGGCTTATACAGAGCGAGGTGTTGAGAGTGGCCCACCCTGTATACTACGGTACACTGACTGTACTTTATTGTTTGACGATTTCAATTTCACTTTGAGAAATAAAAAAAAAATTGGGGGAGGTTTAAAAAGTTTGATCATTTTAATGTAGGTATCTATTTACGAAAACATCTAAAACATCATTATCATTATATTCCAGATTCCATGTCAAAAGAAATTCCAAGTAGTTCAACACATAAAAACTTCACTTCACCAAACTAAGCTATCAAAAAATGATAATAAACCTCGCCAGCAGATTCTACAGAACAGTTTGCAGATTCAGAATACGTCAGTTGGGCAAGAAACCTTTGCAAAGGATTTATGCCATTTTTTTTTGAACTGCAATATCCCTCTGCACAAGTTAGAACATAAATCGTGTCAAAACTTTTTAAAAACTTATTGCAAGATTAAAGATAAACCAGCTCAAATACCAAGTTCTTCAACTCTTCGGAAAAAATATGTCAGTGCATGTTACAAAGATGTGATGACGAGTATTAAAAATCAGTTAAAAGCCGATTATCTTTGGATTTCCGTCGACGAAACAACGGATACAAAGGGTCGACAAATTGCGAATCTAATTGTTGGAGTTCTTAACGACTCTGGCGATTTTAAAAACTCATACTTAATTAGTGTAAAATGTTTGGAAAAAACAAACTATGCTACAATAGCTAGATTTGTTAACGAATCCCTAACAAATTTTTTTTTACCTGATCAAGTACCATTTGAAAAAATATTATTAATGCTTAGTGATGCCGCCTCATATATGATGAAAGCTGCATCCAATCTTAAAATCTTTTTCCCTAATTTAATTCACTGTACATGTTTGGCGCACGGCCTAAACAGAGTTGCAGAGAAAGTTAGAATTGAATTTCCCAATGTAAACACCTTAATAAATAATGTAAAAAAAGTATTTCTGAAAGCACCACTACGTGTACAGGTATATAGGGAGATGCTTCCCGATATTCCTTTACCACCAGAACCAGTATTAACCAGATGGGGAACTTGGCTTAAAAGTGCTATATTTTTATCTGAACACTACGACGACATCAAAAGCGTTATTTCAAGTTTTGATCCGACTTGTACCGCTATTGATAACTGTCAAAATATTTTTAAAGAAAAGTCTATTAAAAATCAATTGTTGTATATAAAATCGAATTTCGATATCATTGAAAGTTCAATTACAAAATTAGAGGCTCAAAATTTATGTCTTCACAATAGTATGTCTATTGTTGATTCGGTTAAACAGAAAATAACAAATCTGAATGGGGAAATTGGAGTAAAAATTAAAGATAAACTTGATGACGTTTTAAACAAAAATGAGGGTTTCACTTTATTGCGTTCAATAAATAATATAATCAATTTTGGAAACTTCGATGAAAATATTAATATGGATCCGTCTCTAATAGCAAAGTTTAAATATGCCCCAATTACATCTTGTGACGTTGAGAGATCTTTTTCTGCCTATAAACAAATATTAACAGATAGAAGACATAATATTAGTTTAGAAAATATGAATCAATATATGATTA
The DNA here is from genome assembly GCF_917563875.1 of Diabrotica virgifera virgifera. Classification (NCBI taxonomy): domain Eukaryota; kingdom Metazoa; phylum Arthropoda; class Insecta; order Coleoptera; family Chrysomelidae; genus Diabrotica; species Diabrotica virgifera. Next base: position 142,298,916 of record NC_065443.1, on the reverse strand, counting down.
TTTATTGTAACAATAAAAATATGTAAATTTGTTTTATTGTACTCTTTTTATAATATTAGTTTAGAAAATATGAATCAATATTGTAACAATAAAAATATCTACATTTATTTTATTGTACTCTTATTTATCTTGTGGTCAAAATAAAATATTTTGCCGTTTTATTTGTCACAAAACCTGAAGTTAAAAAAATATATTAAGAAATAATAATACAATTTGGTTTAAATTCAAACCTATTTACTTATTTTTATTATTTTTTATTTATTTATGTATTTAACGTAAACCATAAAATTATTCATATAAAAATAAGTGCATATATAAATGCATATTTGCATGTTAATTGTGCATATTCAGCTTGTTTTAAAATGCATATTGCATGCATATTTTAGACATTTTTTAGTGCATATTTTCCAGTCTCTATTCATGACATTAGAAATCAAATTTATTTTCCGCTATTAGAGCCGAGTTACGCTTGTACAATTACGCATGCGCACTGCGCTGTCTATAGTATGTTAGCAACGAATATAGACGCATATGCCTTTTCATCACATTTTTTGTGCGCATGACAATTCTTGCCTGACTAGCGATACATATCTCTTTTCTTGTAGGAAATTGTTTTATTTGGATGAAAAATACATTTACCTATCACGTGATACCTTTGTCCTACAGTTACTAACAAAAAAAAATGGTCTTGTGGTATTAACAACTTTTGAACGTAGGACCAAGACAACGTACCAGGACCAAGACAACGTACCACACAATTTCTAGGACAATGTGGGTGTTAAATTATACAGGGTGTAACAAAAATACAGGTCATAAATTAAATCACATATTCTGGGACCAAAAATAGTTCGAATGAACCTAACTTACCTTAGTACAAATATGCACATAAAAAAAGTTACAGCCCTTTGAAGTTACAAAATTAAAATCGATTTTTTCGAATATACCGAAAACTATTGGAGATTTTTTATTGAAAATGGACATGTGGCATTCTTATGGCAGGAACATCTTAAAGAAAAATTATAGTGAAATTTGTGCACCCCATAAAAATTTTGTGGGGATTTTGTTCCCTTAAACCCCCCCCCCCCCCCCCCCCAACTTTTGTGTCCGTCTCAATTAAATTATTATTGTGGTACCATTAGTTAAATTCAATATTATTAAAACTTTTTTGCCTCCTAGTATTTTTTCGATAAGGCAGTTTTTATCGAGTTGAGGCTTATTTTTCAATATGTTTACATAAAAATTTTATGGGGGTTTTGTTCTTTTAAACCCCCCAAATGTTTGTGTACGTTCCAATTAAAATATTACTGCGGTACCATTAGTTAAACACAGTGTTTTTAAAACTTTTTGCCTCTTTGTATTTTTTCGAAAAGGCACCTTTTATCGAGATGTGACTTCTTTTTTAATATGGTTCAAAATATCCCTAAAAATGTAAATCATAAATAAATGTTCATATTATTACCAAGTCTCCATAATCGTACTTAAAACCATATACAAATATGTGGTGGATTTGACAAATATTCGAAATATCTCGATAAAAACTGACTTTTCGAAAAAGTACTAAGAGGCAAAAAAGGTTAAAAAACATTGTGTTTAACTAATGGTACTACAACGATAATTTAATTGAAACGTACACAAAAATTTGGGGGGGTTTAAAGGAACAAAACCCCCATAAAATTTTTATGGGGTGTCCAAATTTCACTATAATTTTTTCTTAAGATGCTACTGCCATAAGAATGCCACATGTTCATTTGCAATAAAAAATCTCCAATAGTTTTCGATACATTCGAAAAAAGCGATTTTCATTTTGTAACTTAAAAGGGCTGTAACTTTTTTTATGTGCACATTTGTACTAAGGTAAGTTAGGTTCATTCGAACTATTTGTGGTCCCAGAATATGTGGTTTAATTATGACCTGTATTTTTGTTACACCCTGTATAAATATTAACCAACCAACAAAAAAAAATCAGGTGATTAGTGTAATCATTTTTCCTGACCTCGTTAATGATACGTGTTGAAAATGGGGGACTCTTTGACAAAACCTTGCATTTTGTAGGACAAATAGTTTTTCAGTTAATAACAAAAAAAAACAGTTAGTAATAAGTTTTCGAGAATCGTCAAATCAACATATGTATTTCGTCCCTGCTACCCCTGTTAGCTACCACAAAAGGAAATTGTTGTAAGGACAAAAGTTATGCGTCTCGTCAAAATGAAGCTACTCACGAAAAATTAGCTTGTTAGTAATAAATGGTGAAAATGGGCCTGGAATCCCGGATTAAATTATTATATTATTATTGCAAGACCATACCTAAATTGAGAACTTCTAAATTAGGGTTTCTTTGCAAAACAGCAATTACTTCATCATCAAGAATATCAGTTGAAGATAAATCTAAGACAACCAATTTTTGAAAATCACTCAGCAAGGGTCGTTCTAACAAATTCCAACCAGATGTATATCTTAAACGTAAGTCTAAAAGAACAAAAAGGTAAATTTATTTACTTATTTGATATTTTAGGTCAAAAATCATAGAATACATAAGAGGCTACATCAGCGAGTCATCACTATTTTTTTTTCGCAACAGTGCGTTGGAAGTACGATAGTGACTGTGACACTATGTATACTATCAAAAACCAAGGCACAATATTGTGAAAACAATAATTATTATACTCATAGGCGCGCTAAATGTTGCCAAGTCAGTCAAGTTTGATTTCTTGTTATAGTTCTTCCACTCACTTTTCCCATGCATGAACTTATTCACGAATTACTTTTTATACTAGGTTTTTTTTACTCACAGAAACTACTATCGCAAAATTAAACCGCTTGTCCATAGAAACCACAATAAGTTAAACAAAGATAAACAATATGGCATGTCGTTTAAAGTAAACATAGCAAACCTTGTTTACTATAAATTTTGACGTTTATCATTTTCAGTGACAGTGACATTAGCGCATTTGTTGGTCGTTATTTGAATTTATTGTTTATTTGGTTTTTCAAATTATTTAACTTTTAGTCTTTATAAATTTTATGTTATTGTAATTTTTATTTTAAAACATGATTATTGTTAGAACGACTAACTACTGTCCTCTCTTAAGAGGCTACAGTAGTGATCAACAGGTAGCAACAAACGCGGTCCAAGATTGCGGCTGTAATTTGAATATTTTGTCGAGATATTTGGCACACATATTCGTAACATAATAAAGAATGGCGGCACAGAGCCCAAATTGAGAAATATATTAGTATGTGGAAATTACTCTGTAATAATTAAATACAATATTAAAAAACGAGCCTGTACCGCCATTAAGAAGAACAAAAAAATACACTTTCTTCAAATAAACTTTTTTATCCCATGCCTAGATTTTATGTGATTTTGGACCTACTAAATTTTTTTATTTCTAACAAGAAATCGAACATATTATACCTAATAACTAATTAGGCAACATAGAGAAATTGTCACTGTCATTTTGACAAACCTACGTCAGATTTTCTCTATTGACCAGTCCAGGTCACGTGACTTTGACAGCGTCGCTAAGGGGCAAAAAGGGGCTGTTTTCGGTGTTCTTTTTGCTATTTTCTCGTTTTATTATACGAAATCTGTGGTTTTACCTACAAAAATTTCAAATATTAGATATAGGACACCCTCATAGACATCAGACATCGGACATCAGAAAATCAGTTTTCTTGACCCATATCGTCGTTCTGTTTACAGTGCATTGTGATTATAGTGATTTAAAACATCTCGGTCTTTAAATGCGGCTGGTATAAAAAAACTCACTTTATCTCTTTTACTTTTACTGGAACACTTTACAACTGAACAAAACGCTGGTATTTTAATCATATTCTTAAATTAAACAATGGTTTTGTACACTTAACCTACTTTGTTTACAAGATCTTTGCCCTCCAGTCGCTGTCAAAGGCCGTCACCCTGGAATGGTCTATTCTGTTCTGTTACCTTTATCGACATCTGTTCAGTGCAGTAGTGTATTATTTTAAGAATTCGTTATTGTTGTTTCATGGGAAAGTAGTGTTTATTTATAATTAATTTATTATATTTTTGTGTAATAGAACGAAGTCGTTGGCCTATTTGAAAAAAATAGATTATTGTTAATTGTGAGTTTTAGTTATATGTAGGTCGGTAAGTATATTTTACATAAAAATATTTCGAATTCTAATGTGAGTATATAAAGTTAGAGTGCCTTTGGCGCTCTATGAACTAAATAAAATAAGACGGCTCTTGTTTCGCTTCACAACGAAATGATTATTTATTATTATTATTTCGTGCAAATACTTATCTTAACATAAAACTTTCAACCATTTTGGTTTATTTTTATAAATATTTATTTACTAATAACAAAATTGTTTTCTATTACTTCCATTTAGCGCGCCTATGAGTATAACTGTCAAAATATTGATCTTAGATAATGTCAAAGATTACCACTGTTGCCAAAGTTTTGCAGACCTTACGAAAAAAGGTATGATACTATCTCCCGAAGTTATATTGATAACGCGGTACTGTATGCTCTTAATTTGATTACTTCCGGTAAGTACCTATTTATTTTTTTACGCAAAACGTGACAAGTAAATTTACTAGTGTGGCTATAGTTTTGTCGAATGGAAACTTATTTGTTTATTTTCAAGATTACTGTTTAACTTTTTGTTTTTTTTTTAATTTATTTATTACCGCTCTATATTTATCTTTATACTAGTAATAGTCGGTATCATGTTCAAGCTGTTTAATGTTGAGTTCATCAATCTCCTCAATAGTGAAAAAATATTAAACACTTCAATAAAATAACTTTATAAAATACGTCCACGGGATAACAGCCATTTCCTGACAGTACGTATTAACGATACTACACATCGATGTACGTTTCCTTTTATGTTTTGATTTAACTTGTTTGAAAATTAAACATGATGCATGGGTAAAGATAAAATGGAACAACTACATAGATAATCGATTTTTAGTAATTCCAATGTGACACAAAATCTAGGCATGAGATAAAGTTTATTTGAAGAAAGTGTATTTTTTCCCTTCTTAATGGCGGTACAGGCTCGTTTTGTAATATTTTATTTAATTATAGACTAATTTCCACATGCTAACGTATTTCTCAAATTGAGCTCTGTACCGCCATTCTGTAGTATATTACGAATATGTGTGCCAAATATCTCGACAAAATATTCTAAATTAAAGCTGCAATCTAGGAACGCGTTTTCCGCGCGTTGATGTTGCCTCATAAGTACTTTTGATACATAAACTGATTAAATTAAAAAATTATAATTTTATTGATCAATAAAGTATACACAATTTTTATACATCATATACTTTGCTTATATTCTCATAGAGAAATGTATTCTTGTGATCGTTATAGAGCGGTTAAAAATTTTAAATCGAAATACACAATCACAAAAAGTATCGCATAATATTTAAAACAGAAAAAAAAAAGTTAAAAAGAAATTTTTAATTTTTAAATGAGTGAAAAATAATTTCGACCACGAATAATCTGTTAACCGAGGTACACAGTACCAAGCGGCACTGCTAGGAGAACACTTCAATAATGCGTCGCAGATTACTTATATTAGTCTAGGCGCCAAATAAAGGTCACCGTGTCCTTTTCAATTCTGATGGACAAACTCAACGGTTTTTTATGGATTTTTGGCTGCTGATTACGAATTTTGAGGGTGGAATTCGATCTGAGTGGTCAAAAAATGGTTATAAACAATTTAATTGTTTATAAATTGTTTATAAGGCTCTGGCTCATAAACTAAAAGAGATAAAAAAGAATGTTTCAAATAAAAATTTTTCGTTAATAAAAACGAAGAAAAAAACGTTTACTAAACTTAAATCCAACAATTAGAACTCAAGATATTGTAAAATTAGTGCACAATGCAAATTGCAAAATAAGTATTTTTCGAAGCTTTATCGATCGTAACTCGGCTTCTACGCATGAAAATGAGCCTTAGAAGGTCTCATTTTAAAGCTTAATGAATATCCTTCCAAACAAAGTTTGTTAAATTACTTTGTCTTCATGTGTTTTAAAGTTATATCCGTTTGAAGTTAAAATTTTTTTTAAAAAATTGTACATTAATTTGTTTATATGGGTTTCAAGCAAATTTGAGCTATAAAAATTTGTACTTTAATTAACAGTAACGATAGAAGAACTCAAAAGGAACATTTTGAGCTTAAGAAAATGTTCGTATGTTTATTTTTGGCCAAGATATCGATATTTTAATAGCGCGCTCTGAGGCGCGAGATTGGCTCACCGCGTAAAGGTTCACGTGCTAACTCCTCGATGCAAATTATAATTTCTATGTACACATACACTATCTTCATTTTTCATTTTTGAAGATCCTAATAATATTTTATCATATAATTCTTATAATTAAATGATCATACTGTACCTCGTATCACCTTTTATTCTATTTACATACTTTGTCTTCTATTTTTTGTACTAAATGAGAAAAAGAAAACATTAAAAACTAATATTTTAGAAATATAACTAAAAAGTAAGTTGATATTATTTATTAATACTATTTTTACAAACATTATCTTTCATGCATCTGCATCGAGATATACAGAGAATCTCAGCTTTTTTACATCTGCATAAGTTCTTAGAGCAATTTTTACAGTTACATGGTGGTACTAAGTCTGTTCTTGTAGGCAGTAAAACTAAAACTTTTTGGAGCAACTTTTTCTTTTGCAACATCATCAAGGCACGTCAATTGTGTGTGTACGGCCACAACATAAATGCTCGTCTTATATGCAATGATGATGCTGTAAAAGAACTCGATTCATTTTTATATGGAAATCACATATTGGCTCATTTGCATGCGTAGAAGCCGAGTTATGATCGATAAAGCGTCGAAAAATACTTACATACTTGACTGTGAGCCGATTTTGCGCCTCACAGCGCTCCATTAAAATATCGATATCTTGACCAAAAATAAACATACGAACATTTTAAAAAGCTCAAAATGTTCCTTTTGAGATTTTATATCATAATTTTTAATTTAAGTATAAATGTTTACAGCTCAAATTTACTTGAAACCCTTATAAACAAATTAATGTACAATTTTTTTAAGAAATTTATAACTTCAAACGGGTATAACTTAAAAAAAATGAAGATAAAGTAATTTAACAAACTTTGTTTGGAAGCCTATTAATGAAGCTTTAAAATAAGACCTTTTAGGGCTCATTTACATGCGTAAAAGCTGAGTTACGATCGATAAAGCTTCGAAAAAGACTTATTTTGCAATTTGTAATTTGCATTGTGCACTAATTTTACAATATCTCGAGTTCTAACTGTTGGATTTAAGTTTAGTAAACGTTTTTTTCTTCGTTTTTTATTAACGAACGAGTTTTATTTGAAACATTCTTTTATATATCTTTTAGTTTATGAGCCAGAGCCTTATAAAAAATTTATAAACAATTAAATTGTTTACAACAATTTTTTGACCACTCGGATCGAAATTCACCCTCCAAATTCGTAATCAGCAGCCAAAAATCCATAAGAAACCGTTGAGTTTGTCCATCAGAATTGAAAAGGACACGGTGACCCCCCTGGAGCCTAGACTATATGAAACGTGGTCATTTTGTACTCTAATACAGAGAATGGTATGACAAGAAAGAAAATAATCGTTTCGTTTTAATTCAATTCGAGTCTCTTGCCATCCTCTGACACCTAATGTTTCGGAATCTATTCTTTGTCAAAGAGGCTTTGCAAGAAGACTGAATTGTACCATCACGAAACGAAGAAGATGGTGCAAATATTAAAATATTTGCACCGGAGTATGGTTAGACTACGGGTAGCGGGTAGACTCTCTTTACGATCCCAGTAAAGACAGGTCTGCTTCAGAGAGAAGCGGATCCTAGTCCCTATATCCTACCCACCAACCCAAACCTACCCAAATCCTTCCCTCCTCAACCCGCACTGGACCAGCGTGAGGAGATAACGGTCCAAACCTTCAAGTCAATGGATAGCACAAAAAGAAAAGGTCCCCAGTCCCCAGCACTTCCCAAAGTCTTGATCAAGGCAGCGATCAAACAACAGACGGAAGAGGGGGTGCCAAGAATCCCTGGGCAGAACCAGGCTGCCACAAGATGACAATTTGGCTATGTTCTTACAATATTCGAACATTGACGGACGACAATAGATTCCCAGAAATAGAAAATGAACTAAAGGATATAAAATGGGATATCCTGGGTATATGCGAAACCAGAAGAAAACGTGATGAGTATGTAATACTAAAAAATGGCACACATTTTATGCATAAAGGTGGCGAATACACTGGAGTGGGATTCTTGGTAAAACAAAGCCTCACACAGTGTATCGAAGAATTCAAGCCCATATCAGACAGAGTAGCATATTTTATCATCAGAATTAATAAAAGAACCACTCTGAAAGTGATCCAAGTATACGCTCCAACCAAAAGCCACGATGAAGAAGAAGTAGAAATATTTTATGATGAAATAAGAACAGCTATAGAAACAAATAAAGCCAACTACGAAATACTATTAGGAGATTTCAATGCTAAATTGGGCAAAAAAGAAGAAGATTATGAACATTTAATTGGCAATTATGGCTACGGGAAAAGAAACGATAGAGGAGAAATGCTTCTCAATTTCATGAATGAACATAACATGTACTCAATGAACTCCTTTTTCAATAAAAAACCAAGCAGAAAATGGACATGGATGAGCCCCGATAAAAAGACAAAGAATGAAATAAATTATATCTTAACGAAAAATAGAAACCTAGTAAAAGACGTATCGGTATTAAATCAGTTTGACCTAGGAAGCGACCATACACTAATAAGAACAAAACTAGTAATAAACAAAAAACTAGAAAGAAAAAGAATATATAAAAAAAGGTACAAATGGACATCTGAAGAAATAAAAAATAGTGAATTTAATAAAAAGATAATGCATGCAATAAATCTAGTTAACATGCAGCAGATAAACTCCAATGATATTGATGATTTGAATAACCTTATAACCGAAACAGTGAACAAAAGCATTCTGCAACTGAAAAAACCAAAAACAACACACAATGAATTAGACAAACAAATAGAAAAAAGGAAGATCTTAAATAAATCTAACAAAAAGGGAACCGCAGAATATAGAGAACTTAATAGGCAGATTAGAAAAGGAATCAGAAAACAAAAAAGAAAAGAAGAAGAAAAATTAATAACAACAACTATTGAAAAAAATAAGAGTATGAAATGCCTCAGACCGACACTAGGACGACGTCAGATAATATCATTATTGGGAAAAGACGAAAATGAAATCACAACTAGAGAAAACATACTGAAACGAATAGAAGAATTTTACACGCAACTCTACAGAACACATCAACAAGACGATGAAATGAGACCAACACGGAAATTAATAAAAAATGTTGGATCGGAAATAATGCCAAAAGTAACAATTTCAGAGGTAACTACAGCATTGGGAAACATGAAGAGAAATAAAGCTGCAGGAGAAGATAGGATTACCACAGATATGATATTAGAAGGAGGTAAGGAACTCATTGCAATTGTAACTAAGCTTATAGACAGTTGTTTACACCAGGGCAAAGTCCCTAAGAGCTGGAACAACTCTAAAGTAATCTTATTACACAAGAAAGGTGATAATAGAAAGTTGGAAAACTACAGGTCCATCAGTCTATTGTCACACCTATTTAAAATACTCACCAAAGTCATAACTACCCGACTAACAAGAAAATTAGATGAATACCAACCATATGAACAGGCAGGTTTTAGAAAAGGCTATTCAACTTCCGATCACCTGTTAACCACAAAAATATTAATAGAAAAATGTAACGAATACAAGTTTCCAGTTTTTATAGCATTTGTAGACTACGAAAAAGTTTTCGACACTATAGAACACACGGCCGTAATAAACGCAATGCAACATTGTAGAATAGACAGCAGATATATTATAGACCTGGATCCCGCGTAAGAAAGAAAAGTTGATTAATAGCAAGCTGAAAATTTGTTAATAGCTTAACGGTGTCTAGTCGGACAAACTTTGATGCAGGGGAACACTGGAACAGGGGAAGTTTTAACTGTGGAGCATGATAAACGTGTCGTCCTGACAAGTTTATGATTGTGAAAAATAGCAAGTTGTTTTTAAGTTTATTCGATAGCCAACGTTATGTAATATATGCGAAAATGTTTGTCCGACAAAAATGTTGGGCATTTTAACGAGTCCGACACGTAGAACATGTCACACCACAGGAATTATGTTGGTGATGAATAGCAGTCTGATTTTTGCATGAGAGTTTAATGAAAGGTTAAAAAAGCAATTGGAAGTTCTGTCCGACAAAATGAATGGGAAGTTTTCGTAGTCGGACATTCTAAACAGGTAAGATATAGACAAAACTGCTGGTGATAAATAGCTTTCCGACAAAGACGAAATTTAATTAAGTAAATTATTCCTTACCAAGAATGACTGTTGTCGGAAAAAAATAAGGAGTAGGTTTTGTAGTCGGACAATTTAAAAAAATAATTTTTGAAATTTCAATAAGGGGTGATTATTCTATGTCAAAAGTACCTGCAATCAATTACAATCGATATCTTTCGATTTATGTCAACATCATTTAGATACCTCACCGAGATAGATAGACCACCTATCGACTTTTTGCACTGTATTCCCTGTCTACCCTTATGTCTATGAATACATTTCCATTTAAGAAAAACTGTCACTTTTGACAATAATTCATAATAAATTGTAATCGTAATTTCAAATTTAAACTAATCGATTTATTTTGGCAGCAAATTATTTCTTGCCATGTGACATATTAATTACATTATTATTTCATTTGTAGAAAGTTTAGAAAAATTACGTTATACAATTTTAGTAATAATTTATTTAGGTACCCTTTTTCAATCAAGCAAAGCATTATAGCACGAAGAATGATATTCAATAGAACTTTCACAATTATCTGGCAACTGAACCTCATTGAATTGATGACCAAGTATTTTACTAACTTTGTAAAATGTTCGAAAATTACTCAAAAATGTTCCGCTGAATGGTTTCACTTTTGATTTGGCGACTTAAAATTTAAACTGTAGACACTCCAAAATAGACACAAAAACACTCCATAGTTAATATAAATTTTAATTTCCAACACACGTGGCAAACAGAAACTCAGAGACCATGTACTTTCAAATACTACTTTGTATAGCACAAAGTGTCACACTGACAAATGCAGCCTTCTAATACATACTTCTAAGCATAATGTGTCATATTTACGTCTATACTTATAAGCACCGAAGTTTTAGACTCTTCACATTTTTCAATGTCGTTTAGAGGATTAAGATTTGAGTATGGAAAAAAATGTATACAACGTTTTTTGTAGGAAATTTTCCGTACTTTCTGATGCGCCTAATTAGAAAACCCTAAGAGATTGCTTTCACATGTTCTTTGACATTTTTTATTGTCATTTTGAGAATATCTAGAACAAACTCCACCCAAAAAATAATTGTTTTGCAATATATACATGCATTGATACTTACCTTACTGTTTTTGGAGTGTGCATGTATATATATGCACATGCAAATATGTGAATATAAATAATAATATACAACTAAAATAGCTTTATCAATATGTGACTAAGTCATTCTGAAAAAATGTTTTTTATTTATTTCCTTCGATTTGCCCAAACTTTTTGTCCGACATATAACTTTTTGCGTTACAAAATATAATTTGTACATAAACAAATCAAAATTAGCTTGCTATTTATCACCAACATTTTTGTCTATATCTTACATGTTTAGAATGTCCGACTAGGAAAATTTCCCATTCATTTTGTCCGACCGAACTTTCAATTTCTTTTTTAACCTCTTATTAAACTCTCATGCAAAAATCAGACTGCTATTCATCACCAACATGTGTCCGGACACGTAACCTTTTTGTCGGACAAACATTTTTTTATATATTATATAACGTTGGCTATTGAATAAACTTAAAAACAACTTGCTATTTTTCACCATCATAAACTTGTCAGGACGACACGTTTATCATGCTTCACCGTTAAAACTTCCCCTGTTTCAGTATTCCCGTGAATCAATGTTTGTCCGACTAGACACCGTTAAGCTATTAATAAATTTTCAGCTTGCTATTAATCAACTTTTTTTTCTTACGCGGGATCCAGGTCTATTAACTTAATAAAAGAAACTATGAACCAAGCTACAGCTACATACTACCTAAATGAAAATGAATACACGAACCCTGTACCATTAAACAGGGGAGTCAAACAGGAAGACACTCTATCACCCAAACTGTTCACCTTAGTTTTGGAGGACATTTTTAAAAATTTAAATTGGAAATATAAGGGAATAAACATCAATGGCCGCTACCTCGGTAATCTACGATTTGCGGATGACATAATCCTGATAGCTACTGACCTACAAGAAACTGCAAACCATGCTTTCAGAACTACACACAGAATCTTCTAAGATAGGACTGAAAATAAATTTAAACAAAACAAAAGTCATGCACTCCGAAGAAACGATGACAATAATAAACAACAAAGTTATAGAAAAGATGAAGAATATATATACTTAGGAAAAAAAATAATACTAAGTAGGCAAATTCAAACGGAAGATATAAAAAGAAGAAAGTTAGCATGGGCAGCATTCGGCAAACTGACCTATATACTCAGAAATCAGCAAATTCAACTACATCTTAGATCTAAAGTTTTTGATGCATGCATTATTCCGATATTAACATATGGGGCACAAACATGGACAATCACAAAAAAGAATATGAACATACTCAGAGTCACTCAACACGCGATGGAAAGAGCAATGCTTGGTATCATATCACTTAAGGACAGGAAAACAAACACATGGATAAGACAGAAAACCAAAGTCACCGATGTGGTACAAAAATCACTAAAATTGAAATGGGAATACGCTGGACATGTAGCTAGGAGCGATCTTAACAAATGGCACAGAACAATTCTAACCTGGAGACCATACGAACACAAAAGACCCAGAGGCAGACCTCCTATGAGATGGACAGATGATCTGAAACAAACTGCCGGCCGTGAAAAATTGGCTACAAGTAGCGTACAACAAAAAACAATGGAAAGGAAGACTTAAAGAGGCTTATGTTCAGATGTGGACGTAAATGGCTAGACGAAGAAGAAGAAGAATGGTTAGACTGTCCTCTAACGGGGAACGATGAAATGAATGAAAAATAATTTCGACCAAGAATCAAGTAACCTGTTAACCGAGGTGTTAAATCTGTTAAACGAAACGATTATTTTCTTTCTTGTCATACCATACTCTGTATTAGAGTAAAAAATGACCACGTTTCATATTCGTAATCTGCGACGCATTATTGGAGTGTTCTCCTAGCGGCGCTGCTTGGTACTGTGTACCTCGGTTAACAGATAACTTGATTCGTGGTCGAAATTATTTTTCACTCATTTCATCGTTCCCCGTTAGAGAACAGTCTAACCATACTCCGGTGCAAATATTTTAATATTTCCACCATCTTCTTCGTTTCGTGATGGTCCAATTCAGTCTTCTTTCAAAGCCTCTTTGACAAGGAATAGATTCCGAAACATCAGGTGTCAGAGGATGGCAGGAGACTCGAATTGAATGAAAACAAAATGATTATCTTCTTTTTTTAATTTTTAGCAGAATGTTACAATACTCGACTATGGTCTCCTTTAGAGGTCTATAAACCCATAACATTTCAAGTTAAAGCGTGTTTTTACCGAAACAAGTTAAACAAAACGTTGATAAGAGAGAATATTTATTTTGGACACTTTTGTTCGAGAATTTGATCTGTGCACTATTTCTGCTTGATTTTTTAATGAGGAGGTGGGTTCTTAGAAAAAAATGAGTAATTTAACATTAGAACAAGCAGCCCCACTAGTAGCTTTAATGTGAGATGAACGATCGCCACAATATATTGCTGATGTTATAGAGAAAGCTTTCATAGTATGATAAAATTGATCCAAATAATTGCATAACCCAGACATCCAAAGTGAAAGTTATCCTCCAACACCAAATTGTTCTATATGGTCCACATAATGTTCAGAAAAAAGTCACACGGTTTTAAAGTTACGGAGGTAGTATAGTATAATTGGTCCAAAAAAGGCCTAACCCAGACATCCAAAGTAAAAGTTTTCCTTCAACACCAAATATGGTCCACAAATTGTTTAGTAAAAAGTTACACCATTTTGAGCGTCCGGTTTGGGGGTGGGGGGAGATGGGGGAGAAGTCGGTAAATTAGTAGTTTTTTTAAGTTTTTCGTCAATATTTCTAAAACTATGCTTAAGCGTAAACAATTTTCTATACAAAAATGTTCTACAAAAATTTAAAACAAAAAAGGTCCTATATATAATTGTTATAAAATCAACGGTTCCAGAGTTACGGAGGGTGAAAAGTGGAGGTTTTCGATACTTTTTATATTATTTGGGCAATTAATGATGATTTTGGGTGGTGAGGTTGACGTATCTTATCAAGGGCTTATCACTAACATACCATCGGCCACTGAAATAGCAAATTTTATTTACAAAACCCTATCGTGTTAAAGAAAATTTCTATAAATTGCCCAATGAATATAAAAAGTATCGAAAACCTCCACTTTTCACCCTTCGTAAGTCTGGAACCGTTGATTTTATAACAATTATGTATACAATCTTTTTTGTTTTAAATCCCATGTAGAACATTTTTGTATAGAACATTGTTAACGCTAAAGTATAGTTTTAGAAATATTGATGAAAAACGTAAAAAAACTACTAATTTACCGACTTTCCCCCCCTCCCCCCCTTCACCCCTCAAACCGGACGCTCAAACTGGTGTAACTTTTTACTGAACAATATGTGGACCATATAGAACAATTTGGTGTTGAAGGAAAACTTTTATTTTGGATGTCTGCGTTAGGCCTTTTTTTGGACCAATTATACTATTATACTACCTCCGTAACTTTGGAACCGTTCATTTTAGAAGGATTATGCATAGGACCTTTTTTATTTCAAATTTAATGTAGAACATTTTTGTATAGAAGGTTGTTCATGCTAAACCGCATAGTTTTAGAAATATTCACGAAAAAACTAGAAAACTACGAATTTAAAGATTTCTCTACCCCAAACCCGACGCTCAAAATGGTGACTTTTTCCTGAACATTATGTGGACCATATAGAATAATTTGGTGTTGGAGGATAACTTTCACTTTGGATGTCTGGGTTTGGGTCTAGTTATACCATACTATCAGAGAAAGTCATTGAAAGCGAGAAGCTTTCAGATGGTATAGAGAAACTGGAAGTGACACAAGAAGACCAGTTCCAGGATGTCCCAGGTGCACGAACCCCACAAATGACCGTTATTTACGTCTGCAGACTTTGCATACATGTCATTTTACAGCTAGGCAACTGCAAAAAGGTCTTTTCACAGTCCGTAATGTTCGAATAAGTGTCAATTCGGTTAGAAACAAATTAAGGGAATTTGGAATCAGAGCCAGAATGCATGCAACTGATCCACTGTTAACGAGCACATATCGTATGACACGTTTAAGGTTCGCAGAGAACATGCCGATTGGGTTATTAACGACTGGGCTAACATGCTTTTTACTGATGAGTCAAGATTTGCACTTTATGGATACGACAGATGTATTCCAGTTTACAGAAGCGCCGGTGGGCAATTTGCTCAGTGTACCATAAGAGCAGCCAGAAATTTTGGAGGTGGCTCGATTATGATATGGGAAGTCATCTGCTTTGCAAGTTACACAGAATTAACAGTGTTTCGTAGGGGGTCCCTGACAGCTGATCGGTATATAAGAGAGGTAGGTCTGGATCCCGCGTATGAAAAAAAAAAAAGAATGTGTGTGTGTGTGTGTGTGTGTACTTTGTACGCACGTAAGAAGATATTCTTCTATTATATAATAGGTAATTTAAACGAAGTAAATATACTTAAAAGATTATTTGTACTTATTTTATTTAAAAATCAAACTAACTTTCTTATCTACCACTTTCAAAAAAGAAGAATATCTTCAAAAATTATATAATAATATACTTACAATCATAAAATCTATAAAAAAAATAAAAAAATAATAACTTGCTTGGGGCTCGAACCCACTTCACGTCTACCGCGCCGTACGAAAGGTGACGACATTTCAAACTGCACCAAATTCGCGTGTACGTCATGTGGGTATATACACAAACTAAACGTTTACACCATAAATTCATATGAATTTAATAACATTATTAGTTTGATTTTTGTCGAAATAAAATACAACAAAATATAGAGTAAGAAAACGATATATGAGATGAAGATTTGTAGAAAGTTTGTTCGTAATCAGATTATGTAAATTAAAGCATTGCCTACTAATAGGTAACTACATTATTTTGTTTACATTTTCCAAATAGATAGGTATTGAAACTATTAGGTATTTCCAACTGAAACATTTAGAATTACGCACCTGCGGCTTTTCAAAACTATTTAAAAAGTCACTATAATTATAAATTTGATTTTATTTCTGTCCACACATCAATAAAAACTAATATTATACAATATTTTTGTTTACCGATAACCTCCATATTGAACAATTATTGACAGATCATTTCAAAATTTCAACACCCAATCAGAGCCCGTATAACCACTAATACCATACTGTCGGTGTGCGCATGCGCGGGGATCAATAAAATTTTACCCTCAATCGATTTGCCGCTAAAGAAGAATATCTTCAAAAAGTTGATTAATAGCAAGCTGAAAATTTGTTAATAGCTTAAGGGTGTCTAGTCGGATAAACTTTGATATATGATAACACTGCAACAGGAGCAGTTTTAATTGTGGAACAGGTTAAGACCACGGTCAGACCACGAAAACGGCACATTTATTTTGTCCGACAGAACAGACTTAAACTCTCCGAACAGAGATTAAACTCTCATGCAAAAATCAGACTGCTATTTATCACCAAATGGGCGTTTTAATGAGTGGAACGTGTAGAATATGTCAAATGACAGGAATTATGACAGGTGATAAATAGCAGTCTGATTTTTGCATGAGAGTTTAATCTCTGTTCGGAGAGTTTAAGTCTATTCTGTCGGACAAAATAAATGTGCCGTTTTCGTGGTCTGACCGTTCCAAATTTTTAACCTGTACCACAATTAAAACTGCCCCTGTTCCAGTGTTCCCATATATAAAAGTTTATCCGACTAGACACCCTTAAGCTATTAACAAATTTTCAGCTTGCTATTAATCAACTTTTTTTTCATACGCGGGATCCAGACCTAAGGTACTTGAAGAAAATGTCGTGCCTTGTGTTCCAATTATTGGAGATAATTTCGTTCTTATGCAAGACAACGTTCGCCCGCACGTTGCTAGAATAACAATGCAATATCTTCAAGAGGTTTGTATTCAAGTTCTCTATTGGCCAGCTCTGAGCCCAGACCTAAACCTAATTGAACATGTTTCGGACTACCTAGAAAGACGCATAAGAGTACGCATAAGAGATTTGGGGTATATAGGTCTCTGATAGCCTTCCACGGAGAATGAGAGACTTCATTAGAGCCAGAGGTGGTAATACCAGAAACTAAAATGTTTAATTTGTCCTTGTAGTTTCTTATTTCGTAGATTTGTATTTTCCAGTTTTGTTAAATATAATTGTTATTTTAATTTTGTTGGCCTGTTAGTCTTTGATTTTTCATTTTACTGGAATAAACCACCGTTAAATTATTCCTACTAGGCCTGGATCCCGCGTACCAAAAAAAGTTGTAATTAACTAGTTTTTATGGGAAATAAGCCACAATTTTACTAAAAATGATTTTATTAACGTTTCGACGTCCAAAATCAGATGCCATTGTCAAAATACAAAAAATAAACAAAATTGTTGTTGCTTAGTAAAAAATTCTTCTAATAATTTATTTAATCTGACTCATTTATATCGGCAATTCAGACATATATTATACATTTTAAAGTAGAAGACTTTAAAATGATATTGCCAATATTTATGAGTTGCATTCCTGGGACGACTTTACTGAAAGATAGTTCATTCGATTACATGAAATCAACCCCAACTCAAGAATATCAGTCACAAAAAATTCATAACAGGTGATCTGTCTTTAAAACGACAACCACATGCAACGGTGACAGTAAAACTCTCGAGTTAGAGATTCCATAGTAAATATTGGCAATATAATTTTAAAGTCTTCTACTTTAAAATGTATAATATATGTTCTGAATTGCCGATTTAAATGAGTCAGATTAAATAAATTATTAGAAGAATTTTTTACTAAGCAACAACAATTTTGTTTATTTCATTAATATTTTTTGTATTTTGACAACGGAATCCGATTTGAACGTCGAAACGTTAATAAAATCATTTTTTTAGTAAAATTGTGGCTATTTCCCATCAAACTAATTAATTACAAAAATGCCACAAGAAAATAGCACAGAACAACATTAAAAAAAGAATGTGTGTGTACTTTGTACGCACGTAAGAAGATATTCTTCTATTATATAATAGGTAATTTAAACAAAGTAAATATATTGTCCTTTTCATGATCATTTTTCAGTGCGTAACAAATGATAGGAAAAAGAGTAAGTCCGTGATAATACACATTTATGACATTTATTCTAACATGACATTTTAGTTAAATCTAACAGTTGTCACATTTTATTTTCAATTTGGAATAAAAACCAATCAAATGTGTTTCTTGCATTTATAAAATGGTATTTTCTTTGATTTGTAGAGTCTTATAAATTATACAGATTATATTTGTAATATTATTATCTAATTAAAAAAAAATATTTTTTTATTATGGCGCCATCTATCGACAACTAGAATAACTAGAATAAATGTTATAAAAATGTCACCGACGAAATGTAATCACCGACGTGCCTTCTTTTCTGTCACATACAATTTAATGCGTTAGAAAGAAATCGAAA
The DNA here is from genome assembly GCF_917563875.1 of Diabrotica virgifera virgifera. Classification (NCBI taxonomy): domain Eukaryota; kingdom Metazoa; phylum Arthropoda; class Insecta; order Coleoptera; family Chrysomelidae; genus Diabrotica; species Diabrotica virgifera. The sequence goes on along the minus strand of NC_065443.1, from coordinate 142,280,016 downwards.
AACTGTGACGCACTGAAAGATGATCATGAGAAATACTGTACTTAAAAGGTTATTTGTACTTATTTTATTTAAAAATCAAACTAAATTTCTTATCTACCACTTTCAAAAAAGAAGAATATCTTCAAAAATTATATAATAATATACTTCAATCATAAAATCTATAAAAAAAAATTAAAAAATAATAACTTGCTTGGGGCTCGAACCCACTTCACGTCTACCGCACTGTACGAAAGTTGACGGCATTTCAAACTGCACCAAACTCTCGTATACGTCATGTGGGAATATACACAAACTAAACGTTTACACCATAAATTTATATGAATTTAATAAAATTATTAGTTTGATTTTTGTCGAAATAAAATACAACAAAATATAGAGTAAGAAAACGATATATGAGATGAAGATTTGTAGAAAGTTTGTTCGTAATCAGATTATGTAAATTAAAGCATTGCCTACTAATAGGTAACTACATTATTTTGTTTACATTTTCCAAATAGATAGGTATTGAAACTATTAGGTATTTCCAACTGAAACATTTAGAATTACGTACCTGCGGCTTTTCAAAACTATTTAAAAAGTCACTATAATTATAAATTTGATTTTATTTCTGTCCACACATCAATAAAAACTAATATTATACAATATTTTTGTTTACCGATAACCTCCATATTGAACAATTATTGACAGATCATTTCAAAATTTCAACACCCAATCAGAGCCCGTATAACCACTAATACCATACTGTCGGTATGCGCATGCGCGGGGATCAATAAAATTTTACCCTCAATCGATTCGCCGCTAAAGAAGAATATCTTCAAAAAGTTTAATAGCAACTGAAAATTTGTTAATAGCTTAACTGTGTCTAGTATGACAAACTTTGATGTACGGGAACACTGGAACAGGGGAAGTTTTAATTGTGGAACAGTTTAAAAATTTGGAACGTCAGATTACGAAAACGCCCCATGTATTTTGTCGGACAGAACTTCCAATTGATTTGTTGCCGTTTCATTAAACTCTCATGCAAAAATCAGACTGCTATTTATCACCAATCTAATTCCTATCATTTGACATGTTCTTCGTGTTTCACTCATTAAAATGCCCAGTTGGTGATAAACACCAGTCTGATTTTTGCATGAGAGTTTAATGAAATGGTAACAAATCAATTGGAAGTTCTGTCCGACAAAATACATGGAACGTTTTCGTAGTCTGACGTTCCAAATTTTTAACCTGTTCCACAATTAAAACTTCCCCTGTTTCAGTATCCCCATACATCAAAGTTTGTCCGACTAGACACAGTTAAGCTATTAAGGCCATCGGTACATAATTCGCAAATATTTTACGGGTATCCCTACTTTTTCTGTCTTTACACGGCAAATTTCAATGCTATGGAAATGAGGTTCCTGAGGAAAATAGCAAACAGAAAGAGGACAGACAAAATACGAAACGAAACAATTAGACAAAACCTAAAACTAGAACCAATCAATGAAAAAATAGTAGAAGGACAACTTAGATGGTTCGGGCACGTGTGTAGAATGTCGAACGAGAGGCTAACAAAACGAGTGTTCGAAACGAGAGTGCAGGGGAAAAACAAAAGAGGGAGACCAAGAGTTATGTGGGTAGATGAAATCAGGAAAGAAGTCGAGAAGAAGGGATTGACATTGGAAAGTGCAAGAAACCTAACGCAAGATCGGAAAGCATGGAGACTACAATGCCAAACTCAACTCCACCAGCCTTACACCTAAAGGTAGAAAGGCTTAGGACTAAGTAAGTAAGTACACGGCAAATTATGTGTAGTAAAATTCACACTGGTATGGATATGTAAACATTACTAAAGTCGGAAAAATGAAAGAATACCAATGAACGATCACATCAATCACTTATTTTGTATTTGCTGTCTTTTTCTATAACAAACGTTTGTTATTTATAGAAAAAGACAGCAAATATAAAATAAGTGATTGATGTGATCGTTCATGGGTATTCTTTCATTTTTCCGACTGTAGAATGTCATTCTACTTGAAAATGTCATCATTAATTTAAAGAGATGGCTTTTGAATGTTCTTGGATAACTGTTATTTTTATAATTGCAAATTATTAATTCAGTTAATAAATGTGATAATTTTTTCACTAACTATGTATTCAGTGATTGTAATAATTTATATGTACAACAAAAACTAATACTCAATCGAGAAAAGAGGAAAAGTGTTAAAGTGATTTTTTAATAATATATGTTACTATGGAACGCTTACAATTTTGAACATCCTTAACAACAAAATACTTGGATCACAGAATATATTATCCTGATGTATTCCCTGCTTGGATCTTCCACAAATAATACACAATAAATACCTTTTTATTAAGTTCACGTCTTAAATCAATTATTTATCAAATACACGGTATATCAATATTATTTAATCAACAACTCAAAATATTCCCGATGCCATGTCAAATATTTAAAATTGTCACTGATTGTCACTGTCTGCCTGACAGTATGCTGACAATATTCTATTCGACTGAGTGCGTTTTATGACAAAGATAGATTTGGAAATATTACCACGGAAATTGTGTTAATTTTTTTCGAATCCTGAAAAAACCAATAAATATTTTTGAAAAATTTAAACGCAGAATGAAAGACTATATTATTACCGAGGGCCGAAAGTCCCTTCAAATAAATAAATAGTTTATTTTGAATGAGATATTTTAAATTAAATATCACACTAAATTTTCTCTTAGTTTTTCACCCCTGTAACTTATTAAAATAAACATTATAGAAGTTCTCAGGGACTTTCGTCCCTCGCCAATAACGTAATCTTTCATTCTGAGTTTAAATTTTTCAAAATTACTTATTAGTTTTCTCAGGATTCGAAAAAAATGAATCCCCATTTGAATAGCATTGCAGCCGAAAATACGTGCCCATCCTCTTAACAAATTTTCAGCATGCTATTAATCAAATTTTTTTGGTACGCGGGATCCAGGTCTGTACGTTTCAATCCCTGGCATTTCAAAAAACAATTAGGATATACTAATCAAAACTTCTGACTTAATACATTTATGCGATACTTATTGCTCCTAGTGTAGAAAATTTATAAACATATATGAATATTTTTTTAATTCAGTGAACTATATGATTTTTAAGAAAGTAATAGTTTAAAATCTAGTAAATTTTGAATACTTTAAGCAGTGATCAATAGCAGAGTTGGTGGCAATAGTACGCCTATTGTTTAAGTAACTGCAGCAAACAAAAATGATACTTTTTAAATATCTGTTCATTTTTGAATAAAAGGGTAATGTACTCTATTGATAATGGAGATAAAATAAATAATACATTGCATATAACTCACATTGTTTTAAATGTGAAATACACATAGTTTCAAAAGTTATGCATTACCCCACGTATTCACGTTTTTTGCACTTGTATAAACGCGTATCCTTTTCACATATTGAATAGGTCTTTTTCATATAAAATACAATCTTTTTGGTTTTTTATTTTACTTAAGGGTAATGGCGCAATAAGTCGCCTGTCAAAATTTTCAATGTGGTTTAAATGTATTTATTTTCTTCTAATCCTGAGAAAACTAATACGTATTTCTGAAAAATTTAACCGCAGAATGAAAGATTGCGTTATTATTGAGGGCCGAAAGTCCCTTAGAATAAATAAAAAGTTTCTTTGAATCAAATATTTGCAATTAAAAATCACATTAAATTTTCTCTTTTATTTTTACCCCTATAAATTATTAAAATAAACATAGAACTTTTCAGGGACTCTCGGCCCTCAGTAATAATGTAATCTTTCATTCTGTTTTAAATTTTCAGAAATATTTATTAGTTTTTCAGAATTCTAAAAGAAAACGAATATAAAACACATTGAAAATTTTGACAGGCTATATTTTGCGCCTTTGCCCTTAAATACCCATTTAATTGATCTGGTTTCGCCAAGGTGTAAACATTTGATAAAATGATTATGGTAAAATTTGTGAAAACGTGATTTATAATGAATCGTAGTTTAATTTCTGAGTTGGACCGTGCAAAAATTATCGCTTTAGTTGAAGAAGGCCATTCACAGCGGTTCGTGGGGGGAAAGAGTGGCTGTTTCTTAGAGTGATATCTCACAGATTTGGAATAGGTTCCTGGATCTATATATAGGTCCTGAACAAAGGACCCGCAGAAACCTTATGGGAAATGACTCTCTGTCAAATGCTCTGAAACTTTGGGTTCTGGTAGCCCTTGATGTGTAGAACAAAAGACTCAATGGGCGCGTAGCTCCAAACAATCATGCTTTTAAGATATAAGCCTATGAAGCTATAGGTACAGTGAGGACGTTTGACTTAAAATAAATTCATTTTATCGAGAATGGGCGACTCTGGCCATAAATTAAAAATCAGGTCGATTTTTATTTTTGAATTATAATTTTTTGGCATATATATCATACTAGTGACGTCATCCATCTGGGCGTGATGACGCAATCGATGATTTTTTTAAATAAGAATAGGGGTCATGTGATAGCTCATTTGAAAGGTTATTAAATTCTCTATTCAATAATATAAACATTAACAATATTATTTATACAGGGCAAAAAAATTTTTTTAATTAAATTAATTGAGACAAAAAGAAGAATTTATATAATTTATTTAATTCGAAATACATTTTACTGTTGTCCAAAACCAGAAAAAATGTTTATTTGATAAATAAATATTGTTTTTTGCTTAAATTCAATATTAAAGCTGCCACCCACCTGCCTGTTAGCAGTTTGAACATTTAATTTAAGCGAAAGGGGTGGTGTGATAGCTCATTTGAAATGTTATTTAATTCCCTATTCAGTAATATAAACATTAAATAATTGTTTCAACAGGGTGCCCAAATTTTTTTTGAATTAAATTAATTCAGACAAAAAGAAGAATGTATATAATTTATTTAATTCGAAATACATTTTACTGCTGTCATAAAACAGAAAAAATGTTAATTTGAAAAATAAACATTGCTTTTCGCTTAATTTAAATGTTCAAACTGCTAAGAGGCAGGTGGGTGGCAGCTTTAATATTGAATTTAAGCAAAAAACAATATTTATTTATCAAATAAACATTTTTTCCTGTTTTCGGACAACATTAAAATGTATTTCAAATTAAATAAATTATATACATTCTTCTTTTTGTCTCAATTAATTTAATTCAAAAATTTTTTTGGGCACCCTGTATAAATAATTATGTTGATGTTTATATTATTGAATGGAGAATTGAATAACCTTTCAAATGAGCTATCACACGACCCCTATTCTTATTTAAAAAATCATCGATTGCGCCATCACGCCCACATGAATGACGTCACTAGTATGATATATATGTCAAAAAATTATAATTTAAAAATAAAAATCGACCTGATTTGTAATTTATCTCCAGAGTCGCCCATTCTCGAGAAAATGAATTTATTCCAACTCAAACGTCCTCACTGTATCTATAACTTCAGAGGCTTATATCTTAAAACCATGATTTTTGGAGCTATGCGCCCATTGAGTCTTTTGTTCTACACATCAAGGACTACCAGAACCCAAAGTTTCAGAGCATTTGACAGAGAGCCATTTCCCATAAGGTTTCTGCGGGGTCCTTTGATACAAAATAGAGTTCGCTCTGGTAGACCCCGAGTTACTAATGAGCAACGGAATAAATACATCAGAATTTCCATTCGGAGAAATTCTTCTATGTCTGTACCCACCCTTCAAAGAGACTTTAGGCAAGCTACAGCAGTCAGTGTACCGTCAGCTACAATAAGAAGAATTTTTTGAGTCAGATTTGTTAATCAGCTACAATCTAGTCAATAAGAGTTCCTCAGCTACAACCTAGACATCTTTTGCACTGCCTCTAGTGGGCTCCAGATCACATACCGCTTCCTCAACAGTTTTGGAATTTTGTGATTTTTTTCAGACGAGACCAGAATCTGTTTAAATAGTAATAGCCGGCGAATTCGTGTTTGGCGAGAGCCAAGAAGAGTTGCAAAGCTAGCACGTGCCCGTTCCAAAATTCCTTTCGCCGGTGGAGGTGTTATGTTTTAGGCAGGTATTATGGTAGATGGACGCACGGAATTGGTGGTTGAGGGAACTCTAACTTTATGTGAGATTATGGCGAGGAGCAGCGGGTGAAAATTTTGTATTTATGGATGATAACGTCTGCCCACATATGACTCAAGTGCTTAATGACTATCTTGAGACAGAAAGTATTCGCCGTTTGGAGTAGCCTGAATTGTCTCCAAACATGAACATGCATAGTATGCGCTCTCAGAGCTCTTCATGACCGAAGGATTCCTTCTAGAACCCATAATGAACTTACAACTGCCTGTAGAGAAGAATGGGAGAATCTGCCACAAGAAATTATTTATCGACTAGTTCGCAGTATTAGAGCTTGAATCCAGGCTTGCATCGATGCCCGTGGTGGAAATACACGATAGTAAAATTGTTTAATGTACCTATTTTCGTTAAAGATAAATTTTTTGTTTTTAATTTTTTATTTATTAAAAAGAGTATATCTTTAAAAGAAAAAATATCTGTGAACGTTATAACAGTTTTTTTATAAATAATCTATAACGGCAGTTTCTGAAAATAGTTAATAATAGCGAAAATTGTGGGTGATGTATACCTTTGAAACTATGTGTATATTGTTTATACCATAAATATATTTCCAAAATAGCAGCATCTTCAATTTTTCCCACTGTGTACAAACTTTTATACTTTTTTTAAATTTAATCCATCAACCTAACGTTACCTTATGGTAAGGATGGGGTTAGGCCAAATAATCCCCGAATAAATAATCCCGGAAAAAAAATCCCCACAAATAATCCCCGGACAAAAAATCCCCACAAAAAATTATTTGAATAACTGTGCAAAACATTGCCTATTCGTGATGACAATTGATGGTCCTGAAAGCGAAAATCTCGATTGTAATGCAAAAAAAACCTGTTTATTTTTGTAAATTTAACGTCAAAATATTTAATCATCATCATCAATTTCGTTAAAACTCTTCCAGAATCTTTCCCGCTTTTACTATTGCCTTTCATGTTTGTCGGTCCTGTGCCACTATTTCCCATTGTCTCCCTCACATTTTCTCCAGATCTTCTCCGACTGCATCTTTCCACCTTTTTCTAGGCCGTCCTACAGACCTCCTCCCATCTGGCCTCTCCCCGAGTAGTAGCTCGGGGACATATTCAAAAGCCAGGTTAAACACCAATGGGAACAGATCTCCCTGTCTCAGTCCAGAATTTACGCAGAAAGCAATTGATACTTTTCCCTCTATTCTAGCTTGTGCAAAGGAGTTACTTACACACATTTACGTTACTGCAGTTAGCTTCTTGGGTACGCCCAGCTCGACCATTCCATTCCATAGTGTTGGACGATTAATTGAATCATAAGCCTGTTTGAAATCTATAAAGATCTTTTGCACGTCTTGATCATACTCCCAATCCCAATACTTTTCAAGCATTTGTCTAATAGTAAATATTTGATCAAAAATTAATCTTCTAGGCCTGAAATCACACTGGTAGTCACCAACCATTTCTTCGGCGTATGGTAGTAATCTTTTTAGTAATACCGAAATATATGTAGTCATCAGTTTCAACTCAATGTAATTAATATTTCAAAAATCTCAACTCAACCTGTGATCTGCGTTTTAATCACAAAGCTAAACATTCGTAATTCGCTGTGTAGCAAAGCTAAACATTCGTAATTCGTAATTGGCTGTGTGCTCGAGTAGCGGAGAAATCTTGTAACTTTCTTTAATTCATATTGTCAATTGAAATTGTCATATGGACATATTTCATACCTACTGTCATTGAAGAAAATGGGATTTCGCAAATGCTGTATTATAAATTGTAAAAATACAACAAAAAATTGTCAATTCTAAAGTTCTATTCGTTTACAACTTCTAAGCACAAATTAATACAAAGGGAAAAGTGGATTTCCGTACAATGTTTACCTTTTAATAACATAACCTTAAACTTACTTTTTCTTTCTATTCTTTTTTTGGGCTATGACCTTGACAATTATCTAGTAACCAGGACTAATATAACTGGCCAATATAATTAAAAGTGCTAAAGATGTTGCTGAGCTATGAAACCAGGTGTCGCTCTTCCGAACTTGCACGGTCCCAATAGCGCAAAAATTTTTCATGAATGCACATGCACAGATCCTCAATAATTACGTTTTCTAAAAACCGAATCTAAGAGTATCGCTTTCAGGACCAGCAGTTATCATCACGAATAGACAATTTTTGAACAGAGTCATTCAAAGCAGAGTGAGCAAAAGATTTAAGCAAATAATTACAACATGATACCACAGCCTTAGCTCATTCGCCATATCTTCCACGATTTTTGAAAAAATATATTTGGAATTGGAAATTTGGTAATCGAAATTACAATTCATGCTTAATAATTGCTAATCATTATTTTCGTGCCGAAAAGCGGTTTCACGGCGATTGCTATAACTGTCATGCACTGAAGCTGAAAAACATTTACGTCGATTGCATTCACGGGAAACGTTTTAGAGAACAATTCGGCAGCAAATATTTCTTGGGGTTTTTTTGTCCAGGATCTTTTGTGGGGAGATTATGTCCAAAAAAAATTTGTGCGGATTATTTGTCCGGAATTTTCTTGTGGTGATTATTTGTCCGGAATTTTCTTGTGGGGATTATTTGTCCGGAATTTTCTTGTGGCGATTTTTTGTCCGGGGATTATTTGTGGGGATTTTTTTTTTTGAAGGTTTTTGTCTTGTGATTTTTGTCCAGGGATAATTTATGGGGATTTTTTGTCCGGGATTATAAATATGTCCGGGGAATATTATCCTACACCAGAAACAGCAGAAACAAACACTTCCATTATTAATAAATTATCTAGTCGTTATTTGAATTTTAAGAATTGTTACATACAACGAAACAATAAGCCAAACTTTGTACAGAATGGAAAAATAAAATAAACTGCGCCATTTGGAACTGTGTTTGTAACACATAAATAACGGATAGGTTACCTACTAGTTCGCTGCACAATGAAATTACTTGAAACATGTTTTCATTTAGAAATTTACAGCTTGACAATGATAGATGAGTAATACTGTGAGCATTGCTGGCCAGAAACCTGAAAAATAATAATAAATTAATTAAAATGCAGTATCTTTGGACAAGAGAACAAGATAAGTATCTAATGAAAACAAAATAAGACCTTTTCCTAATATAGATTATGTTCAGCTTAAGGAATGTAGTCAGCCACCAGAAAGCGAACTCCCACTATCGAAGAAAGAAATTGGACAAGTGCAATTTGTTCGAAGCAATTCTATTTCAAAATTGTTTTCAACAATACTTTATGGTAGGGGAGCCCAAGCGGTGATTTTTTCAGTTAATCGAGCGCATCAGAAAATCACATTGGGAGAAACCTATATTGGCTCTTAATACAGAGGAGTCCATTAAGGGGGTCCGAAAAAAAGCTATCCTTAGAAAAACTAAGTACAAGCAGAACAGTGTATATTTCAAAAGTCTGACGATTTGAGCGGGGTGTAAATAAATGGGCGAGTCACAAAGTTTCACAAAAAAGCGAATATTTCGCGAAATGAACGTCAGGTCGAATGATACCAAACACGACCCCCCTCGGAGAGGGGTGGGAGGTAAATTAAAAATTTTAAATAGGAACCCCGCGATATTTTGCGAAATGAACGTCAGATCGAAAAACTGAAAACACGCGTATTCAATATTTTTGAAAAATCTATCGAATGACACCAAACACGACCCCACCCCAAAAAAAAGGAGGGTGGGGAACTCCTTTAAAATCTTAAATAGGAGACCCCGTTTTTAATTGCAGATTTGGATTCCTTACGTAGAAATAAGTAACTTTTATTCGAGACATTTTTTCGAATTATGGATAGATGGAGCTTTAATCGGAAAAAACGATTGTTGGAAATGGAAAATTAAATTAAAAAATGAAAAGTCCCCACTAAAATGGAAAACTTAACTTTTTTGGTTTTAGGACCTACTCTCCACAACCCAATAGGTCCCATAACGCTTGAGTAACTGCAAATTTGGCATCGTTGCCTCCCCTACTATCATGTGTTTTATAATTTGAATTGTTTTTCAGGGATAGATATCTGGTGGACTAATACGTACCCTCCTTCCCCAATGAGGATGCTGCGATCTCAAAAAACTTCAGCTATGGAAAGTAATAGCTATTTGTATAACAAGGGAGGAAAGTGCTACTTTTCCTCCCGAGAATGAAGTTTACTGCCCGACGCGTAGCGGAGGGCAGTAAACATTCAAGGGAGGAAAAAGCATTTTACTCCCATGTTATACATATGGTTTTTCCACCTTCCACAAATTAATAACAAGTCATTTTTTCATTTTTATTTAATTTATTTATGTAACTAACCAACAAAATTTATTAAAACTAAAACTAACAAGTAGGTACAATATAACTATCAACTGTCAAATATATGTCAAATTATTAATGTAAACATTGTTAAATCAAAATAACAATTTACTGTTTTTTACCATTCTGCAAAATACAGGGTGTTTTATAAATAAACGTTAAAATATATAGATACTTACGTAATAGAAAATAGATATTGTACAGGGCGTCAATAAGTTATATTTCATGAATGAAATACCATGACGTCACTTTTACTTTTCCTCCCTAGGGGGGAAAATATTTTTCCTCTCTAGGGAGAAAAAGTAAAAGTGACGTCATGGTATTTCATTCATGAAATATAACTTATTGACGCCCTGTACAATATCTATTTTCTATTACGTATCTAAAAATATTTTCCTCCCTAGGGAGGAAAAGTAAGAGTGACGTCATGGTATTTCATTCATGAAATATAACTTATTGACGCCCTGTACAATATCTATTTTCTATTACGTAAGTATCTATAGATTTTAACGTTTATTTAAAAACACTCTGTATTTTGCAGAATGGTAAAAAACAGTAAATTGTTATTCTGATTAAACAATGTTTACATTAATAATTTGACTTATATTTGACAGTTGACAGTTATAATGTACCTACTTGTTGGTTTTAGTTCTAATAAATTTTGTTGGTTAGTTACATAAATATATTAAGTAAAAAATAAAAAAATGACTTGTGAGGAAGGTGGAAAAACCATATGTATAACATGGGAGTAAAGTGCCTTTTCCTCCCGAGAATGAAGTTTACTGCCCGACGCGTAGCGGAGGGCAGTAAACTTCATTCTCGGGAGGAAAAGTAGCACTTTCCTCCCTTGTTATACAAATAGCTATTTCCACCTACCTCTACCGAAAGTATACTTTTCCGGACTTGATTGTAGGGAGCAAAATTGTACTTTTCCTCCCTAGGGAGGAAAAGTAAAAGTGACGTCATGGTATTTCATTCATGAAATATAACTAAGTATTTTCTATGGGAAATAAGCCACAATTTTACTAAAAAATGAATTTATTAACGTTTCGAAGCCCACTTAAAATACTTAATTATGAAAATGCCACAAGGAAATAGCTTCAGAACAACATGAAATATAACTTATTGACGCCCTGTACAATATCTATTTTCTATTACGTAAGTATCTATACATTTTAACGTTTATTTATAAAACACCCTGTATTTTGTATAATGGTAAAAAAACAGTAAATTGTTATTTTGATTTAACAATGTTTACATTAATAATTTGACTTATATTTGACAGTTGACAGTTATATTGTACCTATTTGTTACTTTTAGTTTTAATAAATTTTGTTGGTTAGTTACATAAATAAATTAAGTAAAAATGAAAAATGACTTGTTATTAATTTGAGGAAGGTGGAAAAACCATATGTATAACATGGGAGTAAAGTGCCTTTTCCTCCCTTGAATGATTACTGCCCTTCGCTACGCGTCGGGCAGTAAACTTCATTCTCGGGAGGAAAAGTAGCACTTTCCTCCCTTGTTATACAAATAGCTATTTAGCCATACATTCCAGTGTACACTGGAAAATGTGAAGTCCATGACACGGTTTTAACTGACCGTAAATTGAAGGTGCATGACTTTAGCAGAGGAAATTCACGCACTATTCTTTTTCTCGTGATCATCTTTCAGTGCGTCAGAGTTTTTCGATTTCTTTCTAACGTATTAAATTGTATATGACAGAAAAAAAAGGCACGTCGGTGATTACTTTGGTAATTATTCTAGTTCCGTGATTATTCTAGTTGTCGATAGATGGCGCCATAATAAAAAAAATAATTTCTTTTAATTAGATAATAATATTACAAATATAATCTGTATAATTTATAAGACTATACAAATCAAAGAAAATACCATTTTATAAATGCAAGAAACACATTTGATTTGTTTTTATTCCAAATTGAAAATAAAATGTGACAACTGTCAGATTTAACTAAAATGTCATGTTAGAATAAATGTCATAAATGTGTATTATCACGGACTTACCCTTTTTCCTATCATTTGTTACGCACTGAAAACTGCTCATGAAAAGGACAATAGTAATATTTTGAACGAAGTTTTGAATCTGAAACAATTATCTTGCCGATGGGTGCCGCGTTTGTTGACCACTGACCGAAAACATGATCGTGTAACGTGTAACCATTTCTCAGTGTAGTGTTTGAACCTTATGAAGCGCAATCTGTGTGACTTTTCAAGACAGATCAAATCCCGGCTACTACCTACTTTTATTGACAAAATTTACGGGGAAGAAAAAATATCAGATGATTGGTTGGTGTCATAACATTGCCAAAGAAAAACAGGCCCACCAAATACAGAATTTAGACCAATCGGTTTTATGAGACACATAGGTACTTAATTATTTTTACGAATAATACAAAACCAACTATTCCTTCTGTGCGAAAGTAGAATGGGTAATAAGCAATTTGGGTTTAGAAATGGCCTAGGAACTAGAAAGGCACTATTTTATATTCGCGTTCTTTGAAAAAAATGTGAGTTCCGAACGAAAGTTTATGTTTGTTTCATCAACTTCGAGAAGGCATTCGACCGTGTACAACACGATACTCTTTTCGATTACCTGTGAGCACAAGGATCACTACGATATAAGACTGCTAAAATGTTTATATTACAATCAAGTAACCTGTATCTAAATTAAAGATAGTTGTACTGAAAAACTACCGATCAGACGTGGCGCACGACAAGGTTGTGTTTTGTCGCCCAATATTTTTAATCTATATTCTGAAGAAATTTTTAGAGAGGTTGTGGATGATAGGCAAGAGGGAGTAATATCACGTAAGGTTTTTATCATCTGGAAACCAGTTCTATGTAACAGAAACCTGTCGATGCATATTCGTAAGAAGGTCCTGAAATGTTATTTGTGGTCTATGGTATAGAGACATGCTAAAACCATAATGCTAAACAAATTAGAAACATTCGAATTGTGGTGCTATCGACAAATCCCAAAGATATCGTGGGGGTTTTGCACACTTCCAATGAAGATGTTCATAAAATGATCAATTCAGAACGTCTGTTCGTAAACATCATAACGAGGACAAACACAGAATACGAAAACCCAAAAATGTTTGGATTTTATTTTTTATTTTACTTGTTTTTGTATATTTTTCAATATAACTCTACGCGACACTTGATATTGTCTATCTACAACTACTGTAAAAATTTGAACCTTCTATCTTCTAAGGATGCAGAGATATTTGACATCAAAAATTAAAAAACTAGTATTCGGGAAATCGCAAAAACATAAAACACTCTAATACGCTATAAAGCTACCGGTACACGGTAAGTTGAGTGCAGCCGTTCAAAAAACAAATAATTTTGTAACCATGGATATTTTATACTATAATGTGTTATATATCGTTGGAAAGAGAAGATTTCAGAGAATAATTTTCAATCATAAACCAAAAAAACTTAAAAAATTCAATTTTCGGACTTTGGGTGTCCTTAAATAAAAATCTTAATAATGACTATTTTTTAATGATTTACACATATTTTTATTTCTACTTTCTCTTTTTACCTACAACTTTTGCATAGACAATTAGTTGTGTCGTGAAGGATATATAAAAAATACAGAACATTTCGTCATTTAGAATACTGATTGGCTAGACTAGACTGAACGAGAATATAATAGAAAGCTGTATTTTACGTTATGTGCTGAACAGATCCATATTACAGTCATTGCAAGTATGTACTATTGAAACCCAATTATTTTAAATACTTACCCTTCAAGGGTAGTAGAAAAATGAGGTACATCGTTTCCACACCACGACACATCGACTTTTTTCAATAATTGACATCTACTTCTATAATAGAGTATGGTATTAACGTTGACTAGGTGCCAATATGGCTAAAATAAAAAATTTTAAATGTTACTAAAAACACAAAAACACAACTCCTCCGTCATTATACCAGCTAGAATGACAAATGTTACAGTTTTAGAAATGATCTGTATATCATGCAGGGCGAACCTCGCTACAGCTGAGGATGAAGTACCCTCTGGGTGAGCCCCAAGAATCAATGCACAAAGCCATTACAAATGAAAAAATGTTTGGCTTGATCATTGAATTTAGCGTTTTAAAATACCGAAGTACCATTTTAAAGTCACCGAAATAGTATAAGATGGTTTTTATAGCATTTCCAGTTAAAAAGTTCTAACCGGAAGTGCCATATTATAGTCGCAGTAATAGTACCTGTCACATATCAATCGAAGCGTATTGAAAAGTCAAGTTTTAATCTTTAATTCCGGTTTTGAAGTAATTTCCGTTTAAACAGTTATGACCGAAAGTTTGGTAAAAATGACTCAAAATTAGTGAAATCCTATATTAATGGACGCAAAGTTACATAAAGAGTTCAGATATCAACTTCCGGATCTACTTTAGATCACTTTGGGTGAAAACCTAGGACTTATGAAGTCCAATTACTTGTTTTCCTTGTACTGTTGTCTTCTAGTGGAAGACAAATATAAAAAGTATCCTCTTAATTTAATTAATTTTTACGTTAATGTTAAAGCATAGAAATACCTGTAATCTCCAGAAAAAAATTTCAGTAATTCGCTTTATAGAGTTGTTTCCATGTCGTTTTCTAAATTTAGTCTGTTTAGAACTTCTTTATTTGTTTTTCGTGCATTCCAAAGAATTTGTTAAATTCTCCGGTACAACCACATTTCAAATTCCTCTAACTTATTCACACTTTTTATCTTTAGAGTTCACGTTTTGAACCCATAAAGAAAAACAGACCAATGCTTGTGGATAATCCAGTAGCCAAGGACATAACAACAAAAGTTGCCAAACTTAAATGGAGCTTTGCAGGCCACACTGTTAGACAAAAAGACCAACGTTGGAATGCCACGATACAACATTGGAGACCTTACCAAAGTAAACGACCGAGAGGAAGACCACAGATGAGATGGGTTGATGATATTAAAAGAGTAGCCGGAACGAATTGGAAATATGTTGCTCAGGATAGAGACCGATGGAAGGAGTTGGGAGAGGCCTATGTCCAAACGTGGACGATAGAAGGCTAAGAAGAAGAAGAAGAAGGTATTTATAATGGTTTACCAGCCCTGTTCCACAAACGCACTGTTGAGAACAGCTGTAAACAAATTTCGAATAACCTTGGTGATATCCAATCTCCGATGGGAGAAGAACGGACCTGTTCTAATATCCTCTCATTTACCATTATAGGGAAGGAGACATTCTGCCTCTTGGACTATCATTATCTTGGGGTTTCTCGTTAATCTTCATGCCAAACTCGTGACAAGTATCATTAAGTTGGTCTAAGACTTTCTGTTCGTGTCTGTATCAGTTACTAAGACAGTATCATCTACATGTCTTGTATTAGAAATATTTTCCCCATAAATTGTTGTTCCAATAGAGAGGTTTTCAAAGGCTTTCTTGAATAGCAATTCCGAGTAAAGGTTCAACAGCATAGGGGACAACATACAACCTTGCCTTACTAGTCCTGTCGCCAGTGGGGGTACAACGGCCTCCTTAATTCAGATGGACTTACCCAAGTTTTTTTATGTATTTTGACACGTAGAACACGAATATTTTTTGGGTAACAGTCGATCCGGATGTCGATAAGATTGTTATAAACAAAGAACTTGAGGAATCACATAACAGCGATTCCTCGCAAAACAAAACATTGTTTTGTATTTTTTGGGTCATTGTAAGCAAAAAATGTTTTTACAAGTTTTTTTGTAGGATGCATAGTTTTCGACATAAACGCGGTTGAACTTTCAAAAAATCGAAAAATTGCAATTTTTGAACCCGAATAACTTTTGATTGAAAAATAAAATAGCAATTATGCTTACCGCATTTGAAAGTTCAAGTCAAATTCTATCGGTTTTGATTACTTTCATTGCTAAAAATTAATTTTTTTATTGTTAAACAAAGCTATAAACACGTAGTGATTGAATGATGTTTTCAATGCATTTCCCATTTGAAATCGAACGAGTAGGCGCGCATACACACAATTTCTACGTAGATTACGTACATTAAAACGCATGCATTAGGCACGGGAAACACTATGTGTTTATGGCTTTGTTTAACAAATAAAAACTTAATTTTTAGCAATACAAATAATCAAAACCGATAGAATTTAACTTGATCTTTCAAATGCAGTAAGCAGAATTGCTATTTTATTTTTTAATCAAAAGTTATTCGGGTTCAAAAATTGCACTTTTTCGATTTTTTGAAAGTTCAACCGCGTTTATCTCTAAAACTATGCATCTTACGAAAAAACTTGTAAGATCATTTTTTGCTGAGAATCACCCAAAAAATACAAAAAAATGTTTTGTTTTGCGAAAAATCGCTGTTATGTAATTCCTCAAGTTCTTTGTTTATAACAATCTTATCGACATCCGGATCAACTGTTACCCAAAAAATTCGTGTTCTACGGGTCAAAATACATAAAAAAAACTTAGGTAAGTCCATCTGAATTAAGGAGGCCGTTGTACCCCCCCCCCTGGCGACAGGACTATACTTCTTTACTACTATTTCTGGATGTTTGATTGCCGGTCCTAATCTTAAACTTTGCCTAGAATAAGTTTGTCGAAATAACTTTGTCGAATAAGTTTATTATTCGACAAAACATGTTTTTGTTGACCGTAACACTTCTGCAAGAATATTTGTAGGTAAAACAAAGCCATCTTGTCCACATTCTGACACTAAATGCAAATTGATCACACCGCATTTCTTTGTCACATTTTTTGAATATGTAATCGGTTTTTAACGATTTTTAATAGAATTTCAAGCACTTGGCTCCAGAGGCGGCTTTACCTATTGTGCAGGGTGTGCGGTGTACACGGGCGCCGGGATGTTGGGGGCGCCAAGCGCCAAAGAGCGAGTCCTGGGTCCTTTACTTTGTTTCAACATAAAATATGATTTTTTTTAATTATGAGTCGGAAGATGAATCAGTAACTGACGCCAAAATACATTAGTAAACTTTTACTATTACCTATTAGATACCGCAATTACTAAGTTTGACGAACGCTTCAAACTTATAAAGCAAAATAGTGCTTTAAAACACTTTTTCGTTCCTTCAAAAATTAAAACATTGGAAGGATTTAGAGTTAGATATAAAAAGAGCATATTGTTCTAATTTAGAAAATAAATTGTGTCATGTTGGCTCTTCAGACGTAGATAGGTTTGAGCTCTTTAATGAAATACAATTATTGTCAATCTTTATCGATGATTATACTACATCTTTGGATATTTTAAATTCTTCTTCTTTAAGTGCCATCTCCGCGACGGAGGTCGGCAACCATCATAGCTATTCGGATTTTAGAGACGGCTGCTCTGAAAAGTTCATTTGATGTACATCCGCACCATTCTCTCAGGTTGCACAGCCACGATATTCTACGTCTCCTTATTCCTTTTTCCTTGAATCTTTCCTTGCATAATCAATTGGAGTAAGTTGTATCTCTCTTCACGTGTAATATGTCCGAGATATTCCAATTTTATTGTTTTGATGATATTCAAGATTTCCATTTCTTTATTCATCTTTCTCAGAACCTCTTTGTTTGTGACGTGTTCTGTCCACGATATTTTCAGTATTCTTCTGTACGCCCACAGCTCGAATGATTCTTGTTTTTCATTGATGCAGCATTCAAGGTCCACCTTCATTTTAAATTACTTGTATACAAATAAATTACATTCAGTGTTCTCAAATTTGTTCACTGCTCTTAGAATTTACCTCACATTGCCAGTGACAGTAGCGCACAGTGAAAGATCATATTCTAAATTAAAAATAATTCAAAATTATCTAAGGTCAACATTGTCGGTAAGTCGATTGACAAATTTATCACTAGTAAGTATTGAACATGAAATAAAAATTAAAGTAAGTGATATTATTTCAAGATTTTGCTAATTCAAAAGCACGAAAAGTATCTTTTTTATAGTTATAATTATTATATGTTGTAGTAAGTGCCTATGAGCGTCCTTTAATAATTAATAAATTATTATTTTTTAAATAATCACAAAGTTGTTCTTTTTTATTCATTTAACCAATTCCTTCCTAAAAGTACTATTTACTCGTGTACTCATACCTGTCAAATTTCCTCAACCAATTTTCCTTTATACCTCATAGATAAAAAAGTTCATTTTTAATTAAATATTTTTAACAGATTTGGGTAGTTTGTTCTGACGCCGTGAATACCTATTGACTCATGACATAATTTAATATTGCACTATTTGCATCTGGATTTTTGTTTACATTATAAGCGTACCTAATACCCTCTAATACTCTATGTACTATTAGTACAGGTACTAGGTATTATAGGTACCTATTCAACTATTTCAATTTGACTGCGCGTCAACCCAAGGGCGCCAGGGCATCGACTGCACACGGGCGCTACATGGGCTAGAGCCTCCTCTGCTTGGCTCAAAGACATTAATCTGAAATCTGCACATCATCCGAAGTTAGCTTATTTTAGTAAGAAAATAAAGATACAGTTGAGTCCGCGAGTCTTTACCCGTGCGTCATCACTTAAAGCATACGAAATAGTCGGAAATCTATTTCACGCAACAACAACTGACAGAAAGTGGCTACTGTTCCGATTACGGGTTTTATTATAAAATTTGACGTTATCAAATATATAGAATGTCAAATGTAAGTTTTGCTTCAAAATTTTTGCGCAGAATTAGAGCTACATTTGAAGTAGCTTAATAAATTATTTTATTATTATTGATTAATAAATAAATAAACAATTTATAAAAAAATCCAATAACATATTTTATTTTTGTTATTTTATTCACTTTGACGGAAATCTAAACACAGTCATTTCTTTACTGTGTGAATGACGTTAGCTTTGTATGTTTTAAATATTAATTGCCTAAATATAATTATTTACCTTAAAATTTCAAAGCCCAATATAAAATTAGTTGTGAAAACAACTGTTTGTGTAATATAAAGAAACTTCAAAACGCAAAAATTCGAGAAAAGCCGCAAAAAGTTCAACTGACTGACAGCCACCAAATTAAACAAATCAGAAACGTCAAACAAATTGTGCTTAAAATATGAAAACATACCGAATCGTCTTTTTTTGTACCTATCTCTTTTCAATGCACTGAGTCTAGATGGCTCATAAAAATAACATGTGTTGTTACTTAATAACAAACGGCAGCTGGTTTGTCATGAGTTTCATGCATGGAAGAGAATGATGCTAGATAAAAAGTATGTGTTTTATCTCGCCAGGATTAATGACGCACGGGTAAAGACTCGCGGACTCAACTGTAGGTGATAACCATTCTTCTGGTATTTCCTCAATATTGTAAATTATATTATACAAAATTAGTAACAGATCAAGATTATATTTCCCATCAATGTGAGTATTTAATTAGGTCCAGGGATATTGTTGGTTTTAATTGTTTATATTCCACCTATAGTTTTAGGATTGGAGGGCTTTCATAAGAATTTATTGAGATCATTCAATGACTCAACGTAATAACTAAATTAAGGAAACCCCGGAAGGGTTAGCCTAAATTCCTTTCGTCGCCGAAAGATTGAACTTAAACCCGTAAATGTCGTACTTAGTAGTCATCATGCTAATTAAAAGCTCAAAAACAAATTCGCCAGGAAGAACCTCAACTTAAGCAACCAAATTTATCATAGTGTATTGTGTTTGTTCTATAATGTTGAATTGTACAGATTTGTCCGTATGATACATTGAGGTATATTTTGGTATCTTGTATGTTGACTTACCCGTAAATTTATATTTTGATAAAGTAAGGCATCTCTGGAAATGTCATTCCATCTTCTATTTACCATAGAACAGTGACTTAGCGATATTAAATCTAAATATTGGAAGATTTGTAATATTATTTCATTCTAAAAATTAAAAAATTAACATTATAACCTTTTCAAAATTCATATACAGTTGAGTCCCTGAATCCTTACCCGTGCGTCATCATTTAAAGCATACGAAATAAGTCGATGATAAGTCGGAAATTGAAATTTACTAAACGCAACAGAAAGTGACAGTAAGTGACTTGCTGTTGCGTTTAGTAAATTTCAATTTCCGACTTATCATCGACTTATTTTGTATGCTTTAAATGATGACGCACGGGTAAAGATTCAGGAACTCAACTGTATGTATAGACTATAGACCATTCCAGGGTGACGTCATTTGACAGCGTCTGAGGGACAAATATCATTTGTAAACACAGTATTTTCAATTTAAGGATATCATCAAAATACCAGCGTTTTGTTCAGTTCTAATAGTCCGTTCTTTAACGGTAAAATATTGCAAAACCTCTAAATTTTAAAGAACCGCTTGGATTGATATGAAATTTGGCATACACATAGCTAACAAGTCAAAGAAAAAAAGTGATATTGTGCCGATATGTACTTTTGCTCTGGGGGTGGTTTTCACCCCCTCTTGGGGGTGAAAAAATATTCATCCAAAGTAAGTCAGGGAATGGATAAACCGGCTAATTTTAAGTAACTTTTGTTCTATAGAGTTTTTTCACCAAGTCAATACTTTTCGAGTTATTTGGCAGTGAATATGTTCATTTTTTCAACAAAATAACCACGCTTTTAGACGGTTTTCCGCAAATATCTCAAATAGTAAGTATTTTGTCGAAAATACATTCTTAGCAAAAATATAGCCTGTAAAAATTTTTAAAAAATGGTGTATATATCACGTCTCTACACCTAGTAGAAGCATAGTTACAGCTAATGAAAAATAGGTTCACATTCGTCAAATTTCAAATGGAATACTTTAACGTGAAATAACCAAAAATGAAGCACATTTCGGGAAAAACTCATTACAACTTATTTAAAGTGTTTAAAAAAAGATTCATTTTTGTTTTATAAAAAAAATTTCTAGCATCAAAAGTAAACAAGTTACACTCAAAATAAAGTTGGTCCCTTTTGGTTTTGGTAAAAAAATCGAGAAAATCACCCCCTAATTAGTATCGTAAATGAACTGAATCGTTACGACTTCACAAGTTTCTTGACTCGTGTATGTATTATTTATATGATCTGTAAGTTTCATCGGTTCAAAGTCCTTATTATTGAAAGGACTGTAGTTAAAATAGGTTGAACGAGTCACTGATCACGAATGTATGCAAATTTAGAAACACCAAATTTTAATCAATTTTTGTCTAACAGAAAAACAAAAAAATACATGATATTCAGAAAAGCAATGCTGACTTTTTTTGTTTTTCGAGATTTTTGGTATCTCTAACAATTTTTAAGTTATTTTGAAAGAAAGCATATTTTTCAAAATTAAAGTTTTTAAAAATTTTACTTCAAAACCAAATTTTACTTCAAAACCAAATTTTTTCAAAAATAAACACTTTGAATCGATGAAACTTACAGATCATATAAAAACAACATAAGTAAAATAATTTGTGGAGCGGTAACGATTAATTTCATTTAAGTTGCTAATTAGGGGGTGGTCTTCCCGATTTTTTTTTTGTCAAAACAAAAGGGACCAACTTTATTTTGAGCGTAACTTGCTTAAATTTATTGCTAGAAACTTTTTGTGAAAACAGAAATAAAGCTTTTTTTAAACACTTTAAAAAAGTTATAATGGGTTTTCCCCAAAAAGTGCTTAATTTTTTGGATATTTCACGTCGAAATATTCTATTTGAAATTTGGTGAATATGAATCTATTTTTCATTGGCTATAACTCTGGTTCTACGAGATCCAGAGAACTAACGCGTACACCATTTTTTTTACTTTTTTATAGGCTATATTTTTACTAAGAACGTTTTTTTCGACAAAATACTTACTTTTTGAGTTATTTGCGAAAAGCCGTCTAAAAATGTGGTTATTTGTTGAAAAATGAATATATTCACTCGCAAATAACTCGAAAAGTGTTGACTTGGCGAAAAAACTCTATAGAACAAAAGTTACTTAAAATTAGTCAGTTTATCCATTTCTGGACTTATTTTGGACATATATTTTTTCACCCCCAAGAGGGGGTGAAAGTCACTCCCAGGGCAAAAGCACACATCGGCACAATATCACTTTTTTTCTTTGACATGTAAGCTATATGTATGCCAAATTTCATGTCAATCCAAGCGGTTCTTTAAAATTTAGAGCAAAAACCGTGAAAGAATGGACTATAAAGTGTTGCAGTAGAGATGAAAGAGATAAACTGAGTTTTCTTAGAATACCTGCAGCATTTAAAGATCGAGGAGATGTTTTAAATGGACTGTCAAAAAAACGACGAAAGGTGTGGGTCAAACCTCTAAAAAGGAGCCCTTTGTCAAAATGTTTCTTCAAAAATGGGAGAACATGTTCCATACATTTTATGAAATAAAATTATAATATTAAAATTAATAATAAAACGAAAAAACAACAAAGATATGATATAATATAAAAACAGCAAAAATAAAATTCAAAGACCAACAATCCAGCCTCTGTCCTATTAACTCCGGAGTTCCGCAAGGTAGTGTTCTCGGGCCGCTGCTTTTCTCAATCTACACAGCCGATATACCAGAGTCTCATAATACTACGATCGCTTCCTTTGCTGATGACGTAGCAATACTAGCTGTAAATGAAGATCACATACAAGCCTCACAAGACCTGCAACACCATCTGGACATACTCAGTGAATGGTACACAAAATGGCGAACAAAAGTAAACAAAACAAAATCATCTCAAATAACGTTTACCAACCGCCACAACACATGCCCGCCTGTAAGAATGGAAAATGTACGAATACCAACAGTAACAGACGCTAAATACCTTCTTGCCTCCATCTTGACCAACGTCTTACTTGGAAGAAACATATCCAGACCAAAAGAAGATAACTTGAAATTCCGACAAATGTATTGGCTCCTTGGACGCAAATCAAAACTCAACATCCAAAACAAAATGCTTCTGTACAAAGCAATACTCAAACCTATTTGGTACTACGGACTACACCTCTGGAGCTGTGCAAAGTCAACATCACTGAATATCATCCAAATATTTCAGTCTAAAGTTCTAAGATCAATAGTGGATGAACCATGGTATGTAACTAATCAAACACTTCACGAAAACTTAAATATACCTTTAATCAGAGAAGAAATCCATCGAGCCACGGAGTCACAAAATGAGCGTACCATTCACCATGACAATGAGTTAGTAAGGGAATTATTCCATAATGGCCCTGCCACAAGGAGACTAGATAGAACCTGTCCCCAAGACCTATTTTAAAACTAAAACATAAATAGAATAAGATGAGACATCATTGGAAGTCTCTTCTTCATGCCCAAAAACATGGAACAAATTTAATTAATACTCTTTTAATGAATGTAGATTGTAAATAAACATAATTACATAAAAAAAGAACACTGAAAACACAATATTTGCTCCTCAGTCACGCTGTCAAAGTCACGTGACCTGGAAGGGCCAATTTGAAAAATTATTTCTGATTAAGTAAAAATAAACTACAGTCCGTCCAATATACTTACCGTTGCACGTCATCCGCGTCATAGCCCGTGACGTCACATGATACCAACACGAAATATTAGGCGGTAGGTCTGTTCCTTTTTAGAATAATTTAGCCGAGTACACGGGAATTCCAGCCATTGGACATATTTATTATATACGCGTAGGAATAATATTGGAAGATTTCTACTAATGTACATTTAAAGAAAGATACCCTACCTTGTTTCATTTAATTTGTATAAGTGGAATATAAAGCGTTTTTATAAAGCACACTTGTTCGGATTACACCCTAACTACGTTTGAACAAAGGTGACATTTTGGCATAAATTGGTAACATTTATTTGACAGTTGCGGTGATGACACTTCATATTTGTTTTTATTCTTTACTATAAGTATTTTTTTTATTTAGCTAATGCCTCGACAACTAATGGCCATTGGCATGGTAGGTACGGTGAATTTTTGCAGTTAGGTACCTAGTGTTATGTGTAGTGTGTGTGTTGAGTAAGTGTCTTGTTACTTTGCAAAGTCGACGTCATTGTCTTTGCAGAGAGATGCTAATTGTATCCGAACGTCTACGGTCACTCAGGTGAGTACCGATCCCACAAGGACAGAAACTATTTTCATTTATTAATTTATAATAAACGAAAAATTTCTAACCCTGGTGAGATTTGAACTCACGACCATTCGGACCTTTCGGTCAAAAGGTAGGCGCTCTTACCACTGAGCCACACTATAAGTATTTGTTTTTTTATACTTATTTACTGTTTTTATTATTTACTTTAACGTAAGATTATAACTGAATTCTTGTTTTCTATTTCTATAGTTTTTATTTATTTACATTGAATATTAATTTGTTTTGTTGTATAATCCAATTCCGCAAAAATTATGTGATATATTTTATTTAAAATGAATTCAAGAATTTTTTGTAATTGAGCAACAATGTCAACTTAGATCTCTGACGTAGATAATGACGTGTAACGGTAAGTATATTGGACGGACTATATGTGTATACAACGAATTTAAAATCAACAACACTTTTTATCAGCACAAACATCACATATGCCAAACTGTATACGCTCTGAGCTTCGCTGGTGTCGCTCCTGGCGGATTACTAATTCAACTTTCACCGGTAATTTTTAAATTTATTATTTAATTGTTATCGCTTAATATTTACAACGCTAAAAAGTAATTAAATTGTAACAGATTTTTTAAAGATTTTGCTAATCATTTTGACGTTCTATTGATGAAATATTAATTTCTTACTTCGGATACTTTTACAATTATCGTGTAGATGGCGCCAAGATTAACAGATTAATTTATAATTACATATTACGGAACATTACAAAAAACGTATATTCAGTATTTAAAACGTAAGTATATTTAAGGTAAAAATATATACCACAGCTTTGACCAACTAATATTTTTTATAATTAATATTTTTAATTTTAATTTTAAATTAATCACTTTGACATTTATGTCAAATTTCCGGTAAAGGTTTACAGACTTGTCACTACTGGCGCTCGCGAATTAGTAAATATCCCCTCTACGTACGAGCTCACAGCGTATATCAACCCTATTCACATATGCATATTAAGTGAAACTAGATGACCTTCTTCTTCTTCTTTAGTTTATTGGACTCCACCTACTTGGTTATTTGGCCAACTCGTAGTCGCGGAATAAAGGAAAATCCCTTATTCACTTACAATAATTATTGAGCCCATCAGAATCAAAGCCTGCTAAATCCAAATTTTTGTTTCTGCTAAATCCAAACTAAAAGTACCAATTTCTGAAGATATAAGAGGCATGCAGAAAAACGGCAAGTTAGTGTGCCATTTTATGGCATTTATTTATGCCCCTTTGATTGAGAAATGCCGGATACTTTTTAGAAAACTTACATTTTTAATGATTTTTTAGCCTCCTGGCAAAATTTCAAAACATGGATCTAGCAGGTTTTGATTATATAGGCCTCAATTAATTATACAGTGATGAGCGCGCTAATAACCGGCAAAATAACGCAAAAGATGGGAAACGTAATACATTGCGACACAAAAAGAGATGAAACTAGTGGAGGTATAAATTATCGTTATAAACGTATAAATTAACATTACATTACACAGTTTCCCATCTTTAGACGTCTGTGACAGGAGTATTTTATAAAATTCTACTGTCAGAGTGACAGTTGTCATACTCTTCGGATACGTCTAAAGGTGGGAAACTATGTAATGTAATGCTAATTTATATGTTTATAACGATAATTTCCACCTCCACTAGTTTCATCTCTTTTTGTTTCGCAATGTATTACGTTTCCCATGTTTTGAGTTATTTTGCCGGTTATTAGCGCGCTCATCACTGTATACAAATCGTCGTCGTCACGGCAAAACTCACCAAGTCCACTTTTGTTAAAGTTGAGTTAAGTGCCCTGATCTATTCACAGTGTGGCAGAAATAACGAAGTCCTAGAAAGTACGTAGAGATGGTTCCCTAAGTCACTGAATATGCATAAATCCAAAATTACCAATTTGTTGTCAGGTAGAAGTCACTAAATGTTCGTTTTCTCAGATTTGTTATTTTGGACTTAGTGACTTTTGCCGTAACGACGACGAAATCCAACCAGATGGCCCAATTGACTCAGCAAAAATATAGAGGTTCAAAATTATGCAATAAATTCATTGTTTTCGAGAATAGCTACTATGGAGAAAAATCCCGAGACAGGTCGATTTTTATTTTTAAATTATGACTTTTTACATATATGACATAATAGTGACGTCATTAAATTTTTTAAATGGGAATAGGGGTCGTGTGGTAGCACATTTGAAAGGTTATTCAATTCTCTATTAAGTAATATAAACTATAACATCATTATTTATACAAAGTGGCCAAAAAATAATTTTTGAATTAAATTAATTGACGCAAACAGAAAAATAATCAAAATACAAACATACATACCCCACACCACACCACATCACAACACAAGCGTGTTAATAAAACGAAACTGATACAAGTGGCTTAGAGTATTGATTAGCTGGGTGAAAATATCAAATAATACAATAATGTAAAATGTAAAGTGTAAAATGCTTATAATGTAAATTCCAGACGTTGCACCTTAATCGGTCTGCATCTAATGCAGAATTTTAACTAGGGGAGTGCAATTAGAACGAAAATATGCGTTGTTTCGGAAAAATTCAAACAAGCTTATATTTTTCTAAAACTTTTTTGTTAATTTATATACATGTTAAAATAAAAAGTTCTACTCGCAGCTTTTGCCGCTAATTGTTTATCAATTGTTTAAACAATAACAATTGTTTTGTATAAATAATTTTAAAAATATCGTTATATTCATCATTTTACTTTGATCAAATATGTTTCTATTTTGTTTTTGATTGTGCTGAATCCGAATATGGCATTGCAATTTGAAAATTCTTATACAGAAGCTCTAATACAGTGTGTCTGCGTAGCTAGGAACCACATGGAAAACTATTTTATTATCAATTTTACGAAAAAAAATTATTCTTAATAAAATGCTCTGGATAGTCAAAAATCTAAAACTCAACCATCAGATATCAAATTTTATCAATTTTATACGAGTTATGTGAAAAATATGATTTCGTTATAGACTAAAGTACCTTTATATTCCAGGATATCAAAAAATGCTACTATGAAAAGTTGTTTGAAATTAGAAACTATGTCGAAATATACAATTACATAATTCTAATCGAAAAAAAATTTTCAATTTTTTCTCAAATTACGGATACTTCATTTTATTATAATTATGATAACTATTTTATTATCACTTTTACGAAAAAAAGTTATTCTTAATAAAATTCTCTCCCTGGTCTAAAATCTAAGATACAACTATCAGATATCAATCTTTTTTAATTTTATACGAGGTATATAAAAAATATTAATTTTTCTTGAGTTACGTGCCTTTATTATTCACAATATTTTAATTAGAAGGATGTAATTGAACACTAAAACATTTTTTTTTAATTCTAAGCAACTTTTCTTAATAACAATTTTCGATATTGTAAAATGTAAAGGTACTTTACTCTTGAGTGAAATTCATATTTTTTGACATACCTCGTATAACATTAATTAAATTTGATATTTGATGATTGCATCTTAGATTATATACGATGCAAAGTATTTTATAAAGAATATTTTTTTTTCGTAAGACTGATAATAAAAAAGTTATCAATAGGTTCCAACTTACGCAGACATACTGTATAAGAGCTAAAAAAATGTTTTTTGCTGAACATTTATTATTTTTACAGCTTATTATTAAATGTATTTTAGGTAAGTTTTACAGAAAAAAGTTTTGATCACTTTGTATAAACATTTTTTTAGCTGGTAATGTTCGGTTTTTGTATTACATTGTTGTTATCTTTCTTAATTTTCTTAAAAATAAATAGTTTATTATTTCATTTCTAAAGTTAAATAATTCAGTGCATTTTAAAGATTACATCCTAAGCTTTAAAAAAAACACTTATAAAACTGTAATAGATCTGTTCAAACTTGAGTAATACCGTCTTAAAGTGGTGGTAATTCTATAAAACTACGAAGATTTCAAAAATTACATTTTTTGAGACGTCATATCATTTGTATTAAATTTTTGAGATTTTTTTTTGAAGGAAACATCATTTAGTAAGATGATTGAAAGGTAAGTTGTGCAAAATTGAGTTTTATAAGAAAAATTGTATTAGTTACACATGTTTAAATCATTTTTAAACAAAATTCATGCAAAGCTCACTTTCCGTGCACACCGTACTTATGCCCATACATTTTATTTCTTTCTATTATAACCATAAGATAGTTTAATTATTCTTCTTTTATGTTAAATTTGTAAAATTTCATTTGATCCATTAGTTAAATAATTACATTAATATAACACAACCGTGCACTTCGCCGTACGTTAGTTTACAGTGCGCCAATGTTTGTGAGAAGGGTGACTTTAGCGTTATAAATAAAAAATTATAGAAGATACAGATTTAATTTTAGAGAATTCTTTATATAAGGTTTTTTTTGTAAAATTTTCTGAATTTTTCAATGGTCAAGTCAGTTTTTTTCTAAAATTTATATTTTCGGAGATATTTAAAAAAAACATCTAATTTTGTAGTTCATTTGTTTATTAAAAAATGAAGCACCCACTTCTCGAGTAGAACTTTTTGATATGTTGTTTATTAAACATTTCTTAATGAAATTACAAAAAGTTCTATCTTGTTTGATTTTTTCCGAAGCGAAAATCTATATGCACTCCCCTAAACGTAAAATTTACAAGTTCATGTGAGCTGTACTTTGCACTAAGTACAGATCCGGCCCTGTCGTGCAATTCAACATAAAATTAAAATAGTCAATGTTTTTAGGATTCACTTTTTTTTCAGGTATGTGTATTTCCAAGGTTCATGAGGGTTTACACGAACCCTACATAATATGTATCTTTACTAAATATGTCACACTAGTCACTGATGATATACTCCTTCTCAGATGCATCTTTCAGTGCGTCACTGTTTTTCGACTTCTTTCTAACGCATTAAGTTGGAAGTGACAGAAAAAAAGGTACGTCCGTGATTAAACTCATTTATATCATTTATTCTAGTTGTTGATAGATGGCGCTATAATCGAACGACTATAATCGACTATACGACTATAATCTGTACAATTTATAAGACTATACAAATCAAAGAACATACATGATTATAAATGAAATAAACACAATTGATTTGTTTTTATACCAAATTACGATTACGATTCTGACAACTGTCAGATTTAACTAAAATGTCATGCTGTGATTCTCTACATTCTTAAAATCATATATTACGTCATTAATGACACACTGAAAGACTGAGAACTTTAAATATAGTCGTATAGATATATAATAGGATACATAACTAAATCATTTCTTTTCCGATTATAACGCCATCTATCAACAACTGGAATAAATTTGTATGTATCACGGACGTACCTTTTTTTCTGTCACTTGTGTCGGACTGAAAAAAGCCTCTGAGAAGCACCATATTATCATGAAGTACTAAAACAAAGAGTTAATTTTAATTACCTGAGGATAAAGATACCCAGCTCAAGCAACGCTGAAAATCAAGTAAGGCATTAAGCTACAAAAGCTAATAAGGTAGAAGGTTGTCCAAACGACATAATACGAAGAAAGAAATATTTTGATTCAGACATGAAAACTAATGAGTACAAGACAACAATATTCCCCATTATGGCATACATTGCAGAAATAATGTCTGACATAAGTAGAACAAACGAATTATATATGATATAGTCCACTTACTGACCGTTTTTGCTGTAAATTTTAAAAAACAGCTTGGATTGACATAAAGTTTGGCATACACATAGCTAACATGTTAAAGAAAAAAGTGATAGTGTGCCTATGTGTGCTTTTGCCCAGGTGGCGAGTTTCACCCTTTCTCGGGGGTGAAAAAATATACGTTCAAAATATGAATTTGTTTATTTTTCAACAAAAAAAAACACGTTTTTAGACGGTTTTTCAAAAATATCACAAAAAGTAAATATTTTGTCGAAAAAAATATTCTTAACAAAAATATAGCTTATAAAAATGTAAAAAATAGTGTATATTATGAAGTCTGTAGATCTAGTAGAAACAGAGTTATAACTAATGAAAGGTAGGTTCTTATTCGTCAAATTGCAAATAGAATATTTCAACGTGAAATAACCAAAAAATGAAGCATTTTTGGGGAAACCTCATCACAACTTTTTTAAAGTGTTCAAAAACGTTATCTTTGTTTTTTTAGTTTCTATCATCAAAATAAAGTGGGTGCGCCTATTTTTTTTTTTTGGTAAAAAAATCGTAAAAATTACCCAATAATTAGTGTCCATTTAAAAAAAAATGGTTTTGATCTGAAGTTTCATCGGTTCAAAATGCCTACTTTTGAAAACAAAATAGTTTTTAACTAAAGTTTTTTTAATTCCTTTTTTTCAAAATAACTTAAACTTATTAGTAATACCAAAAATCATACCAATTATTCAAAATAGTGATATCAAAGAGTAAAAAAATGTAGACTTTGCTTTATTGAATATTGGATTTTTGTTTTGCTGTAAGACGTTTGTTTGTTAGGATATGGCTGTTTAAAATTTGCATACACTCATGATTAGTATCTCGTTCAAGCCCTTTTAACTACAGCCTTTTCAAAAATAAGCACTTTGAACCGATGAAACTTACAGATCATATAAATAATATATTTTTAACGTAACTTATGAAACGGTAACGATTAATTTCATTTGGGATGCTAATTAGGGAGTGATTTTCACAATATTTTTTACCAAAAATAGGGACCAACATTATTTTGAAAGTAACTTACTTACTTTTGATGTTAGAAACTTTTTTAAAAAACAAAAATAAATATTTTTTTAACACTTTAAAAAAGTTGTAATAAATTTTCCCCAAAAAGTGTTGGAATGTTTTGTTATTTCACGTTAAAATATTCGATTTGGAATTTGACGAATAAGAACCTACTTTTCATTAGCTACAACTCTGCTTCTACTGGGTCTGCAGACTTCATATACATATACATACTATACACCATTTTTTTCTCTTTGTTAAATTGCTATATTTTTACTAAGACAACTTTTTTGGATAAATTACTCATTGTTATTTGCGAAAAACCGTCTAAAACGTGGTTTTTTGCTGAAAAATCAATAAAGTCACTCATAAATAATTCGAAAAGTATTGACCTAGTGAAAAACTCTATACAACAAAAGTTGC
Organism: Diabrotica virgifera virgifera; assembly: GCF_917563875.1. NCBI lineage: Eukaryota > Metazoa > Arthropoda > Insecta > Coleoptera > Chrysomelidae > Diabrotica > Diabrotica virgifera. The sequence goes on along the minus strand of NC_065443.1, from coordinate 142,248,456 downwards.
TTAGAATTAGTCAGTTTATCCATTTCTGGACTTATTTTGAACGTATATTTTTTCACCCCCGAGAAGGGGTGAAACTCGTCCCCTGCTCAAAAGCACACTATCACTTTTTTCTTTGACATGTTAGCTATGTGTTTTCCAAATTTCATGTCAATCCCAGCGTTTCTTTAAAATTTGGACCTTTGCAATATTTTACCGTCAGGGAATGTACTAATAGGAAAAAATAACATTTGCAAAAATAGCTTACTTACTGGTAAGTTCAAAAAATAATCAGTTCTGGTATCCGTACAAGTATCTTCCAACAACATTGGCTTTACTTCAGGTAAGGAACAGGAAGGTGTACTGCAATCCGACGTCGAAGCAGTTGTGGATTCTTCGGGATCTTGACAAGTAAGTTTTGAACTAAAACTTCCAATGATATTGAGAAGCCCTATACCGAGAATTTTAGCTTCTAACATTGATCTGGCTTGGAAACCTCCCATTAGAACAGCTTCTACTGCATAATGATATTCCAAGTGAGTTGGGTTGAATTCGATACGTAGTGTACTAAAATAAAATTTGCGTGAGGATTATGTCAAGCGGCAGTACCTATCAAATATACACGTCACCATTAACAACATACCTGTATCTCTACAATAGCATTTGTACAGCAAATAATATTAAGAATAAATAATTGATTAAAATTACAGTTTAATTTAATAATTAATTTATTACCAGAGAACGGCAGTTCTCGCCAGTGGCGCACACCCACACCCCCCTACACGTATACTACGACTATATATACACGAAATTTTCGATTTTCTAAATCTGACTGAATTGAAAATTGGGCCAACTTCCACCTTAAAGTTCAGGAAAAGACTCACCCATTCATATGTCAGCCATCCATTTTGGTCCAAGGGTGTGGATTTTACGGCCCTTCCTATTTAGGGTCTGTTTTTCGTTCTCGTCCCCAAAACTCCCAAAAACTTCGAAAATTTAACTCCCACCTTTGCGGCTTCTAATAGTACTGATTATTACCTTTCCAACGCATGTCTAATTTTGAAAATCGGTTATACCATTCAAAAGTTATCGAGCTCAGAAGTATGACTCAATTTTTATTTAAAAAATGGAAAATGTTTGTGGATATGTATGTGTGTAGAAAAGTTAAACCGATTTGAAATTTTTTTCTGTGTTTGAAGAGGGGGTCAGGGTCGATTCAGAACCGGTGTAGTTTGTGACTTTTGACCACCCATAAGCCAGCTATAGGACTTGGTAGGTACAAAACGGCATATTTTTTGGGGGTATGTATCTTCGGTTCAAGAAGAGACAGGAAAACCGCAAATACACCAAATCAATAGTGTTGAATTAAGCTTTCAGGATCAAACATACACACGGCTCGAACACTTCGAGACATACGAATTGCGCCAATAACTGAGCGTTTGTAGAAGAACTCTAGACGAATCTAACGGTGTATACCTCATATCCGGGAAAATTCGAATTTTTAAGTTATAGGCTTCATAGGTATGATCAAATCTATTTCCTATGGGGAAAACGGTTTCTCAAGCTCAATAATTCCTGTAATAGCTTTAGTTATCATACTTAAACTTAGATCCATCAGATACTACTGATCAATACGTTTCAAACTCATGTTGATTGATCAAAATCGGTTAAGCCGTTTAGAAGTTATTAAACTACAAAAGTATAATCCCATTAACGATTATTGCCGAAATGGTTTATGTAGTTGTAGTGGTATGACGCTAAATTTGATCTGGCAACGGGCAATCCGAGTCCATTTACCGGCCATCTCAATATTTTTTTCAATCTATTTCGAAGACAAAAATTCTAGTGTTGTACATTCGATGGACACTAGATCATTTGGGAGATAATGCAATAAAGGTGACCATTTATAAAGCTTAACGTGTAATCGAGGAACATTGCATTCAACTTCATACATTTAATTTATAAATAACTTTGAAAAACTCCTGATACAAGAATAAAAAACCGCTAAACGCCGTAAAAATGAGTGGCGCATACAATATTCCAGCTACAAAAGATCTGATATGAATATTACGTGGCGCGAAAATGTATTTTCATTTTGATGCAAAACAAAATTCCAGTTTTATTTTAAAACATTTTTCATATTTGCTAAATTTGAAGTAAACGCGCCACAAAAGAGTTTCAAAATTCAAACTGTATCAAAGTTACTCTTTTGTGGAGCGTTTACTTCAAATTTAGCAAATATTATGGAAAATTCTTTTAAAATAAAACTAGAATTTTGTTTTGCATCAAAATGAAAATACATTTTCGCGTCACGTAATATTCATATCAGATCTTTTGTAGCTGGAATATTGTATGCGCCACTCATTTTTACGGCGTTTAGCGTTTTTTTATTCTTGTTAATATTTATGTCGCAAAAAATGTGTAACAGAAATTTTTTTCTCAGAATCAAAGTAGCAAAAACACCGAAAACTGTGTACTACTCAAAGGGTACTCCCCGTTAAGATAGGCAAAATGCCATCTCTCCCAGAATTCAATGTTTTAATTCAAACGTGTCAAATTTAATTCAAATCTGAGTCATCTTTACTCAGATTTTTGAGTACTTGAAACTATCTATCGGTCCTTTTCCTAGACGAAAAGAAAGTAGATACGTGACCGTGTCCTTTCTGCTTTCTTCTATATTCGTCGTCTCCATGCTTATAAATTGTAAAAGCCGGAGATTCAAGATGCAACCAGAAAGCAGTTTTTTTTAACGAAAAGTCTTAGATTTAAAATTTTTTTATTATTTTTATTTCAATTATTTTAATTGTTTAATTGTAGTAAACTTTGTATCAGAGACTTTTCGTCTTCCTTATTTAATAATGGTTTACACGTTCTTGACCCATTTTAAACATGTTCTGAAAAAATTCTTAATTGCGAAAATAACTTTTAAAATACCCATAAAATACCATGGCATTGTCGTAATTTTAAAAATTTAGTCCAATGGTTAGGCAACACTGTACAGTAGTGAACATAAAACTGATAAACTGACATAAACAACATAAACGATGACGAGAAATACAGTGGAGTAAATCTTATAGTAACATTAAAAATACAGACAATTTTTATTTAAATTTATTAAACGCTTTAAATACTTACTTGATCAATGAATCAATATTTTTAATTTTTTTATGAAATTTCCTTGAAATTGGAGGAATCTTTTCAGGTGCACCTTCCCATAATAAGATCCATTTGGAGTTACTCTCAGTTGATAGTTTACCTCTAATTCGAACAACTGCTCCTGGATTAAATATCTCATATATACATATATCACTCGGCACAAGCGCTTCTTCAAATCTAAAAAAAAACTAGTTGTACGAATCCATATCTAAAATAATTTCAACACGCCATAGATCCAATAGACTCACTGTTCAATTTTTCACATGCAAAAAATAATTATATTTTTCGCTGTATTATTTTGATTATTTCATTCATAGAGATTCGGACCAATAGAAACCTACAAGAATAAAAATTACAGAGATTATTTCATTCATAGGAGATTCTGACCAATAGAAATCTCCCGTCGTTAAGTACATTACGTCAGATGCCCTTCGTTGCTACGAAAAAATACATTCAGTGACATTAATGACAATTAATGTTTTAAAAATTATAAAAGTGATGACTTTCAATCGTCAAATATTTATAAAAACTGTGTGTTTAATGGTACTTACATAAATAAATTACAATAAAATTTTGATTTTGAACAGTTTTATTCATGAAATAATCGCAACAAATTGCTCTCGTGACACTTTGACATAATTTCACTCGCCTTCGGCTCGTGAAATTAAAACTGACAAAGTGTCACTCGGGAAAAATTCAATAATTTCAGAGCTCTTGTGCAATTACAACTGATAATTTTTGATAATTTCCCGTCATCAAGTATTTTACGTCAGATGCCCTTCGTTGTTACGCAAAAATACATTCAGTGATATTAATGACAATGTTTTACAACTTGTCAGAGAGAACAACAAGAAACAGATTTAGCAAATATTCAGGCGAAGGTATCAATAAAATATTAGTTAAAATGATTTAAAAGGGCAGTTTTATTCATGAAATAATCTTACCTAATTACTCTCGAGAGCTCGAATTATCGATTTGTTTTGCCCTCGTGACACTTTGATATAATTTCAAAATGAAACTGTCATGAGTAAAATTAAAACTGACAAAGTGTCACTCGGGATACAAATCTCTAATTTTAAAGCTCTCGTGTAATTACTATGTACTAATAATTTTCACCCTTCATTTTAAATATTTCTTAGGTCAACCCTAAAATTCCTACTCTCCATCCTGTTCCCGAATCCCTTTGTATACAGACATTTTGTGAACTGCAAACGGAAGACTTTCTATCTGCTTTTTCCGCTTGACGGCAATAAATGTGGAGAAAAGTACTGCGAATCTCCCTCTCTTCCTTGTTGGCCGCCACCGGCAATAGAAGTGCAACGATAACTCTCTGATTTTCACACTTGGTACTTAGCCATTAAGCTATGACTGCTACAAATATATTGTTACATAGTACTATCTTCAATGTTGCCAGGTGTACAACAGCACATCTTGAGAAGAGGTGACTGGGGTTATATAATTAAAGACTTGTTACTTTTACAAAATAAGTGATAACACTATTATATTAACTTCAAACAAGATCTGTTTGCAAGTTAATATTAAAATGTATTTATGAGTAAGTCTGTATCTATTCAATAAAAATTATATTGAATTTTAGTATATAAGGAAGAATATTTTAAGAATGTTGTTTCCCACCTCTGTAGAACTTGTGCCAGCATAAAATAACTATTATTCCATCATGTTCACATAATCCTAGACACCAGAACTTTGTACCCTTCAGAATATTGTTCTTGATTTTATTTTATCACATATTTACTACATTATTCAAATACTCATTGTCACACCAGAACTTTGTACCCTTCAGAATGTTGTTCTTGATTTTATTTTATTACATCTTTACTACATTATTCAAATACTCATTTCTAAAACAGATGTTAACTTTATTGAAAACTTACTCAACAGTAATATAATCTTCAGCTCCCAAACAATCAAAATCTTGTGGTCTATAATTTGGTTGGTAAGTTCTACTTTGCTTCCACCAGCTTCCATAGTTTTTCTACAACATTTAAAAAATTAAATATGTATAAAAGTTATCTTTGAAAGTGGAGAGAGTATGTGGAATCCTCGGTATGGAATCTGTCTTTATTAGGCCAGGACTAATCTGTAAAAAAACGTCTATTTTTGGATTTGAGATGTGGCATTCGGATTTTTGCAGATAAAGTTAGGTGACACCTTCAATAATAATAATTGACTTATGCTCCTTCTCAAATATGCCCGGAACATTATTAAAAAATTTAAAATAATTAAAAATTTCAAAAAACATCGATTATTTTTTGCTTTCTTTGCTTATAACTTTATAAGGATTCGTTTTGGAACAAAGTCGTACAGAAATAAAATAAAGATAATTGAATTTTGTATAACATACGACTGGGCAAAAATGTCTTAAGTTATTACCTTTTCTGCAATATAGCAATAAATACAAAATAAGGGGGCAAAATACGCCTGTTGTTATTAAATGTTTCTTAACCACTTTGGTGGCACTTAGAACCTTAGTAATTCGCTTAGAAAATTCTTATAACTTACTTAAACGGTCTACTAAATTTCATTAAAATCGACCTAATAGATTTTGCATAATAAATTTGCAATCTAAATGTTTTTAAAAAAGTTCAAATTTTTTAAAATCTTTCTGAACAAAAAGTAGACCATTTAGAAGTTGGCTAATTTTTTTACATATAAAGAGGTGTTTTACCTATCTAATACAATTTACAGAATTAAAATCGGATTATTTAAGGAACCTCAGCAATGTTTTAAAATTATAAACAATTTTTTGGCTTATAAATAAATTGCTTTGTTTAATAATAAAAAAAATTAATTTCTAGCAATGCAAATAATTAAAACCGGTATAATTTGATTAAACTTTCAAATGCTGTCAGCAGAATTGCTATTTTATTTTTTAATCAAAAGTTATTCGCGTTCAAAAATTGCAATTTTTCGATTTTTTTAAAGTTCCACCGCGTTTATCTCGAAAACTATGCATCCTACGAAAAAACTTGTAAGAACATTTTTTGCTTAGAATTACCCAAGAAATACAAAAAAATGTTTTGTTTTGCGAAAAATCGATGTTATGTAATTCCTCAAGTTCTTTGTTTATAACAATCTTATCGACATCCAGATCAACTGTTAACCAAAAAATTCGTGTTCTACGGGTCAAAATACATAAAAAAAACTTGGGTAAGTCCATCTAAATAAAGGAGCCCGTAGCACCCCCTCCTGGCCACAGCACTAATTTGTTTATAAGCCAAAAAATTGTTTATAACTATAAAACATTGCTGAGGCTGCTTAAATAATCCGATTTCAATTCTGTAAAGTGCATTAGATAGGTGGAGTGCTTCTTTATATGTAAAAAAATTGACAAATCTTTGTATGTTCTAGTTTTTGTTGTGCAAGATTTTAAAAATTTTTAATTTTAAAAAAAAATTTAGATTGCAAAATTAGTATGCAAAATCTTGTAAGTCAATTTTAATGAAATTTGGTGGACGGTTTTAGCACATTACAAAAATTTTCTAAGCGAATTAGGAAGGTTCCAAGTGTAAACTAAGTGATGAAAAAACATTGAATAAGGACAGGCTTGTTTTGCCCCCTTATTTTATATTTATTGCTATTTTGCAGCAAGGGTGATAAATTAAGACATTTTTAACCAATCGTATCTGATAGAAAATTTAATTATCTTTGTTTTATTCCTATACGACTTTGTTACAAAATGAATCGTTTAAAAGTTATAAGCAAAGAAAGTAGAAAAAAAAAACGAAATTTTTTGAAATTTTTAAATATTTTTTTTTTTTATTAATTTTCCGGGCATATTTGAGAAGGAGCATGAGTCAATTATTATTAACGAAGTTATCACCTAACTTTATCCGCCAAAATCCGAATGCCACCTCTCATATCCACCTAAAAACAGATCCTTCCTGGTCTATATATTTTTAAATGATTTCTTAGTAGTCCAAAATCATTAGATGGATGTAGACATAAATGAGAAGGTGCCGTACAAGAGGATTTATCAGATCTAGAAAAACGTTCAGAAAATAAAAAAAGAAACTATTGCTTTATTTTCCAGCTTTGTGGTTGTGACATTTTTTTTCTAATGATAGATTGGTAGTTCTGGACACTAAAAATAAACATAAAAGTAAAATATGTGCTTAATTTGTAAAAAATCGGTTTATTGGATGGACTAAAGGCGTTTTTGATCGACTGCTATGGACAAAACTTCTTTTGAATAAATTCTATGAGGACTAATCCTCTTTTGATTGATCATATACCTAAGTCAAATGTAGGTGGTATGTAGGTCAAATGAACTTACAAAACAATAAATTTGATGTAAACATCAATACTTTTATTAGTTATGAGTATGAAGTTGAAGTATAGTCGATTCGCTAAACTCAGACACAATTGGCTAGTGATTTTAGTAAGTAATTTTGCCAATTTGATAAAATTGACAAAAAAAATAATTAGTAAATAATTAATAATTACTAAATAGTTAGTAATTTTGCCAATTTTGGCAAAATTGGCTAAAAAAAAAATACCTACTAAAATCACTAGCCAGTTGTGTCTGAGTTTAGCGAACGAACTATAACAGTAGCTCTGTGACCCAGTAAGAATGAAGCTGAACAGAACACTCACAACTCCTAACCTCAAACAAGAGAGTGTCACGATAGGGTGAATGCTGTCCTGTGATTGGCTGGTTGTGACTAAACCTTTTCTGATCAACTACTTATGGTGGACAAAACTTGTTTTGTTCCGCTACCTATATTTTATAAATTATGAAGAACCATACGACAAAATTTGTATTGATCAAACGTTTATCCATTAACATGTGGGGTTCAAAATAAGTTTTAAAATGACAAAAAAATCTCAACAGGTGATTTATTGTGACAAATTCTTTTTTGAACGCCTGCTCCTCAAATAATAAGAATAATCATCACTTATAGGAAAGTGACCAGAGAAATATAGCAACATGAGTAATCTAGCAAAGCTTTAAAGACTACCTCGAGATCAAAATGCAAGCATTATTATAACGATAACTTTGTTTGTGTAATTAAATTCATCAATTACGTAATAATATATAAGTATGACATGGAATAAAATATGTGGTGTAATAAATTGTATCAGCTTAAATCAAAAATAAATTTATGTGCCGTATATAACCTGAATTTACATGATATATCATATACAGTGTCTTTATCAGTGTCTACTTAAGTTGGACACATATGCAAAATTTTTCTATTATTAACTAATTTTACGAAAAAAAAGTTATTCTTCATAAAAAGTGCTTTATGGTGTAAAACCTGAGATTCAACTATCAGATATCAAATTTTATTAGTATTATGAGGTATGTCAAAAAATATGAATTTCACTCAAGAGTAAAGTACCTTTATTTTTCACAATATTGAAAATTATTTTTATGAAAAGTTGTTTAGAACTAGAAACTATGTTTCAGTATGCAATTAAATCCTTCTAATTTAAGTATTGTCAACTATGAAGGTTCTTTATTATTGAGCAAAATTCATATTTTTTGACATACCTTGTATAACATTGATACAATTTGATATATGATTTTTGCATCTGAGGTTTTAGACCATGCCGAGCTTGTTATGAAGAATAACGTTTTTTCGTAAAATTAATAATAAAAGAGTTATCATTAATGAAAATGATGTTGGATATCCGTAATTTGAAAAAAATTTCAAGAAGGATGTAATTACAATTTAGAAAATAGTTTTTAATTCCAAACAACTTTTTATAATAACAATTTTCAATATTCTGAAAAATACAGGGACTTTACTCTTGAGCGAAATTCATATTCAGGGACCATACAACATTAATGTATGAGACAGGGACAGGATCTTTATGTTTGGACTGGTATTGGTTGCTAATTTTGAGAGGTAGCCATGATGAGGTGGAAGCTAGAACAGTTAAACTCCAGGAATCACGAACACCCAGACTTCATTATTCTTCTCCTATCATGCAGGGCTTGCATGTAATGAAAAGTAGCCTAAAGAAACTTTGAAAAGATGCTAAAGCCTATCTGAAAGCTATGTACATAGATGTAGAGAATATACAAAAAAATCTTTCAAATCGCAATATGGAAAGATATATGAGGCCAAAAAAAAATCCCTTTGCCCACAATCAAATGAGTCGTATCTGTTTTGACCAATCACAACACTCTATTCTGAAGATTTTAATGTGGAGTTACAGTGCAAAACTGTATGAATATTGTTGTCCTTAATTTGCATTTATTAATTAAAATAATGGAATAAATAACTAAACAAGTTGAAAAAGCATGTCCTAATAAAGGAAGAAAAAGAAAAAATCATTAAATCCACCCGTAGGTAGTTATATCCAAAATCCGCTAACTCCACTGGTTAGTTTCAAAACCGGCTACATCCACTTTTGTATACATAAATAAATTTTTATCTTTTGTTTTATTAACCAAGTTACATAAATCAGGGTTATCAACAAATTATAAGTACAATCAGTACCGGCGCTAGGGTATAAGGTGCCCGCCTGCAAAACTAGTAAAAATAAGCGCCCTTCGGTTTTTTAAATTAGTATTTTGTACCACACCAACAGAAAAAAGCTTATTTGGCGCCCCCTACACAGGGACGCCCGCCTGCAGACCCGTTATCGCCGGCCCTGAGTACAATTCCTAATGCAATAATTTCAATTTATTTAGAAAGGTGCTCTGAAATAATAAATACATTTTTTTGCTTTTACTGAAAATATGTTGAGTGTAGAGTTAAGAGTTAGACTGTATACACCACATGGTTTATCCCACTTTGTAAGTCAACCAATTTGAGAATATGGGCCATTCCACGAACATACGCCTGTTTTGGATTACTTCGACAACGAATATTTTACTGTGCAAAATAAGAAGTACGAAAGTAAATGGCGCTAATAATTATTCCAATAAACAACAATGTAATTTGCAATTTACTTTCGTTCTTCTTATTCGGCACAGTAAAATATTCATTGTCAAAGTAATCCAAAACAGGCGTATGTTCGTGAAATAGGGTATACATACAATTTAAAACAGCAACTTTTACAATTCTGGACCTCGGAGGTAAACTACACTATGTCATTTCAAGCAACTGTGTTTAGTGTGTGTTTGCAACAAAGTTTAGAGCACTTAGGATGTTAACACTTTACGTGAGGATGGCATACATGTGAGCCATATAGTGCCTCATATATCCAATGTATGCCATTATTGGATATATGAACTATTCAGATGAAAATCATTTTCAGTTCAGAGTATAAGTCTTAACTCATTACAGTTCTTACGATGTCAGTTGGACCAGTATAAAAACAAAATTCGACACCCATTGTCGGCGCCGTTTGTAAAACATAGGCGGCGCAATAGAAATTAATGAGTAAACTTTTATTTTTAAATTATGGTTCAATATTTGTTAAACAGTAATAATGTTGTTAATTGTTCACAATTTTTTATGAAATTGACACCAAAGATAGTTAAAAATACATAATACAAATAAAATTTAACGTGCTTATTAATTTGGGAACTAAAGAAATAAGACTACACTTTGAATATACACATAAAATACATGAAAACGAACAATTCGTCTTCCAGTCGAATTGTCTTAATTCATGACTAATGGAGAGATCACTTTTACTACTGTACATGGGACATATTTTTGACAAGTTGAAATATATCACTATCCGTGTGTTCAGAACTTGATTTGACACTTGTTGTGTTTATAACTACCACACCAATATTGGAAAAGAAGTGGAAGGCGCAATTTACACAACAGTTATCAGACCAATAATGACATAAATACGCGGCAGAAACACGACTTGATACAGAAAGGACAGAAAGAATGCTAGAAACAGCAGAGATAAAAATACTTTGAAAAATCGATGGGATATGGGAAGAGCTAGAAGTGCAGATATACGACAGATATGCAAGGTGGACAACATTAATAACTGGGTAAAAAGCAGAAGAGTATGATGGAACAACTACATGAGCCAAATGACAAAAAACAAAGTAGTAAGGACGGCGAGAGACGGTTCCCCAATAGGAAGACGATCAGTTAGGTCTGTATCCCGCGTATGAAAAAAAAAATGATTAATAGTAAGCTGAAAATTTGTTAATAGCTTAACCGGTGTCTAGTCGGATAAACTGTGATATATGAGAACACTGTAACAGGGGCAGGTTTAATTGTGGAACAGGTTAAAAATGTGGAACGGTCAGACTTAAACTCTCCGAACAGAGATTAAACTCTCATGCAAAAATCAGACTGCTATTTATCACCTGTCATAACTCCTGTCATTTGACATATTCTACATGTTCCACTCATTAAAACTCCCATTTGGTGATAAATAGTAGGCTGATTTTTGCATGAGAGTTTAATCTCTGTTCGGAGAGTTTAAGTCTCTTCTGTCGGACAAAATACATGTGCCGTTTTCGTGGTCTGGCCATTCCAAATTTTTAACCTGTTCCACAATTAAAACTTCCCCTGTTCCAGTGTTCCCATATATCAAAGTTTCTCCAACTAGACACCCTTAAGCTATTAAAAAATTTTCAGCTTGCTATTAATCAACTTTTTTTTCATACGCGGGATCCAAACCTAAGTGGGAAGACCACGAAAACGATGGAATGACAACTTACTAGAGGCACATTGAAAAATAGACAGAGTCATGTCTACACAAGAAGAAGAAGGAAAAGAAGAAGAAGACATTAATATTGGTGACAAAGCAAGATAATATTTTTATTTTACTTGAACATGAGCTACACAATTTTTCCAAATGTCACTTTTGACTTGTAAGTATATATATATATTGTATTAAAACCAATGAACTGTCAATACGGATGGAATGGCCATGTCCCATTCAAATAGTGAAGCAAGTTTGACACCAACATACAAGAGAGAGGTCCTAGAGAGAGACAGACAAGGTGGTGGAGAATTTGACAGGCCGTGTAATTTGAGTTGCCTATATAAATGGACCCGATTGAATCAGTATTTACAGTTCGTTGAATATTTTAACTTATATTTTAACGTGGCTAAGGCCTAATGCTGATTGGCAGTACATATTTCAAAATTTAACCACTTTTTTGTAGTTAGGGGATAAATAGAGTGCACAGTGCCATACTTGGTGTTTAAATACTTTTCAGAATTGTTATTTGTATTTATCAAAACAAATACCTACTTTCCTAAAGTATTTGGGAGTTAAATAGTTTTAAAACTGTTTAAATGCTAAATTAGTGTTTTATATAAAGTGAAGAAGTCCTCGATTATGTTATTGTTACTTTTTTTTTTCAATAATTTTACGTAGGTATATACATACAATTTATTCTATTGTAACTAAACTCCCACAATGCATAAACACTTTTAGGAAACGGTTCCAACAGGTCTATTAAGGGTAATAGCATTGTAATAGTAATAAATTTGCTGAATTAATATCAGTTTCACCACTTCAGAATAAAGAACACTTTATAATAAAGAATTAAATTCGAAAAAAGCGTTGTTGCAATGTGTGTGGCCTAACTTAACTGTGGCATATGTTAATTTAAAAACTAAATAACATTTTTTATAAAATTTTGGAATATGTTTGTAGAACAATTTTAACAGCTGTTTTTAATATAGATTTCAATCCTCTACAAATAGTCTCTCATGTCTTTTGATGTAAAATATTTATTACTACAACCTTCAACTACCGTCTACCACTATGAATTTGTTTGTTTACGAAAGGTGGCGATTATCTTCCCTCTTTCCCTGGCTATTTCTCTCATTCTGACCGCATTAAATCCCTTTATTTGTATTTAAATACGTCAGAACTCTCTTTTTCATTAAAAGAAGTACTGGTTTTAGTCTTTGCTTTTGGCATATTCTATTTTGTAGGTTTTAGAACTGCGCCATGATATATATGTCATTTTATTGTGTATCACTTAATGACAATGACAAAAAGACAGATTAAAACCAGTACTTCTTTAAATGAAGAAGAGAGTTCTGACGTATTTAAATACAAAAAAGTATTTAAATTTAAAATACTGCCCCATCAGCCCAGTTAAAAAAATATGAGGTCCATTTCCCCGATTTAAGTTGATATAGGCAACTCAAATTACACGGCCTGTCAAAGTTTCCACCACCTTGTCTGTCTCTCTCTAGGACCTCTCTCTTGTATCGTGGCTGCATTAGTTGTCTTTGTGCCTATTCCATCCGTATTGACAGTTCATTGATTAAAACAGAAAATAGTGAAGAATTAAAAGAATGATGGAAGCACTAGATAGTGAATCGACAAAGATGGGACTGAATATCGCTTACAGTAAAACAAAAGCCATGACCAATCAACAAGGAGAACCAATAATTACAGTGGAACAAACAAGAATAAAGCAAGTAAAAGAGATATTCTAGGACAAATCACTAAATTAAATAAAAAAAATCAGACCGAAGAAATAAAAAAAAAATAATAAGATTGGCCTGGGCAACACTCGGAAAACTGTCTTTTATTCTAAAGAAAAAAAATACCCCCAACACCTAAAATCAAGAGTCTTCAATCAATGTACACTCCCTCTCCTCATATATGGCTCTTAGACATGGACACATACAAAGGAAAATATGGAAAAAATAAAAATATGAAACATGAAAAATTCCATTAATTACATTATCCAATCAGCGGACTGAGCAAATTGACGGCATTAAATCTCGCATAATATATGGGACATCCTGTATAAACAATACAGTTATTAAAATTTAAAATTGATCATTAAAAGTATATAATACTTACAAATGCAATTTAATGTGCTTATTCATTTTTTAAGCACTAAAGAAATGAGACAAAAAATGTATGTATTATAAAAATAAAATAATTGTAAGTTATGACGACGACACTGTTTATATAGTGTTTATATTGCTTGCCGCCTTTGAAACATGAGAAGGTATTTTGACCAGATAACGATATGATTTGAGCCTAAGCACTTCCGAACAATTTGACCAATTACTCTTCAGTATTGCCCAATAAGATACGTTAGAAACTAATAAGCCACACCCGCGTCCATGTGGACTAATACAAGGAGTGATCAATTTTGAATCAAGCAAATGTTTATATGGTTTATCTTTATTTCTATGCTCTTCGTAGAATTACTGACCGGACCCCAAAAATGCTTCTGGTCCAAATGACATCGTAAGAACAGTACATCCGCATGCAACATGTTAATAAAATTCTGATATATCCCATAATTGGTTGAAAGACTATATGATCATATTTTAATGATAATATACAGTGAGCAAGTAGTTGGAATAAATTCATTTTTTTTTTTGAATGTGCAATTTTGGAAATAAATCTCAAAACAGGTCAATGTTTATTTTTAATTTCATACTAGTGACACAATAGTGATACAATATAATATATTCTCAAAACAGGTCAAAATATAATATATTGTATCACTATTGTGTCACTAGTATGAAATTAAAAATAAACATTGACGTGTTTTGAGATATATTTCCAAAATTGCCCATTCAAAAAAAAAATGAATTTATTCCAACTACTTGCTCACTGTATATTATCATTAAAATATGATCATATAGTATTTCAACCAATTATTTTATTTATTTATTTACGGGCGAACCCATTTTACAAATTTAGTACAATTTTAAAACAAGTATGATTAAAACAAAATAAAACATTTATAAGCTAAAAATTACAAGACAATTAAACATATAAGTACACAGACATAATATAAATAATAAACATAAAAAGTAGTTACCTACATCTGATAATTATGGGATATATCAGAATTTTATTAACATGTTGCATGCAGTATGATATTATCATACTAGTGACGTCACCCATCTGGGCGTGATGACGTCATTGATGATTTTTTTAAACAAGAATAGGGGTCGTGTAGCTCATTTGAAAGGTAATTCAATTCTCTATTCAGTAATATAAACATTAACATATTTATTTATACAGGGTGCCCAAAAAATTTTTTTAATTCAATTTATTAACATAAAAAGAAGAATGTGTGTAAATTATTTAATTCAAAATGCATTTTACTGCTATCACGAAACAGGAAAAAATGTTTATTTGATAAATAAATATTGTTTTTTGCTTAAATTCAATATTAAAGCAGCCACCCACCTGCCTCTTGACAGTTTGAACATTTAATTTAAGCGAAAAACAATGACTATTTTTCAAATAAACAGTTTTCTGAGAGCAGTAACATTCTTCTTTTTATGTCAATAAATTTATTTTTTTTTGACACCCTGTATAAATAATTATGTTAATGTTTATATTATGAATAGAGAATTGAATTACCTTTCAAATGAGCTGTCACACGACCCCTATTCTCATTTAAAAATATCATCGATGACGTCATCACGCCCAGGTGGGTGACGCAGTAGTATGACATATATGCCAAAAAGTCGTAATTTAAAAATAAAATTTGACCTGTTTAAGAGATTCTTTCCAAAGTCGTCCATTCTCGAGAAAATGAATTTATTCCAACCTTTACGTGCTCATAACCTGCTGTATAACCAATTTGTATAATCCAACTAATAAAATAAATGGTGTATTAACCTATTTACTGCCAGCAACGCTCGTCTCGCGTTTTGAGAAACTTTGTTTATGTGCCGGCAACGAACCTCTTGCATTCTTCATATGATTCATCTTATGGGTCTAATATTTTGCTGGCATATAGAAAATAATCTCTTATTGCGGGTGTCAGTCAAAAGGTTAAAAGCACCTCAAAACAACACCATGTCAACATAGTGTAGTTTACCTCCAAAGTCCAGTTGTATCTTAATTGTCTAACGAAATTGCATTACTTACTCTATTTTACTAATGAAATAACTTACCAAGCAATAACATTCAGGAAAATCTCCATACGTAGGATACAGTTCATATTTTCCTACTAAATTACAAGGAGCATAATGGAAGCTGCCAATATGATTGTATCTAGAAGAATAGTCTTTAACTTTGTGTACATAATACTCTACTCTCCTTCTGGCAGGCTCTTTTTTTGTACTCATTTGGCTGAAGTAGTGCTTCTAATAAATTTAAATAATCTTGAGACTGTTCACTACTTGGCATAAGATAAATTTTATAGAGTCACTATTAATTCTTATATTTGATACATTTGTAGTACTTCTTTTTGTAAGGCTTCTTAAAACAAATTTAAAGAACAGCTCAAGGCAATTTAAAGTTGGAAGTGTTTTTTGTTAAAATCGTTCAAAATCAAGGCACATCAAGGTGTGATCAAGGTATTATCTTATCAACTCTTTTTGTTGTCAACAAAAAAACGTGACCTGTCTAACATGTACCTGTGTTTTGAACCTACTCCCTTTCTTTTGCTGGAAAAGTATAAAGTTTGCAAAGTAACAATTCACATTTAAAAGAGTTTTTGTGGTTTAATTGATATCAAGAAACTGATACGCAACTACCTTAACATATGACATTGCATAAAACCATATTTTTGCCTATTTTTGTTCACAATTTATCTGAGATTTGAGATATTCGGATATTATTTTCCATTTTATTTCAATGACATCACAAATTGACAACTACCAAACGTCTCTAACACGTGCAACTGACAGTGCGGTGTTGCCGATTTCACATTTTTATATTATTATTAATTTCAAATACATAATAATAAATAAGCATACGCGCTCATAGAAATATTTTAAAAATATATATTCAGATGCAAAACTGCATCAATTAAAAATATAGATATATAAAATAAAGTGAATATACGCTCCCCTCCAATCTTCATGATTATGTATTCTTCTTTTTTCAATTATAATATTTGAGGTTTATTTGAGCTATTAATAGTGACAGGCAAGCCTATTGAACAAACTTTTGAGCATGAACTGTTAGAGTAGAGCGTAGAACAATTGAACACTTTAAGACACGCGAACGTAGCATGTATTTGAAATTAAAAACAAATTCTATATTTTGATAATCATTGTGTAAAACATAATTTTGATTGTTTTACTGAAATTAACTACCTAATTTTTTTATGAATATGAATAGTGTAACTTTAGTTTTTGTTCTACTGCAATTGTTTAGTTATATGTACATAATTACAAGTGATATTAATGTTGAATTAAGTAGAGTGTGGGGTCCTGGTTTAACTCCTGAAAAAATTGTAATGCCTGCAAGATATTTTTTTGTTGAATTGGTGGATGTTAATAACAGGTTGGTTAGTTAATACATACTGTCCAATTTACTTCTATAAAACCGTATTAATTTGGCCAGTACAATTTTAGTGTTCATAGAAACTTATTAAAATATTTTTTAAAATTATTAATATTTTTGTAGGAGGATAATATCAGACGATATTGAATTAAATGCCATTGTGGATGGAGGCACTAAAACAAATAAGCCCTGTCGTATATGGACCAACCTGCTCAATAGGAAGGATGGCAGTTACATTGTTAGATACAAACTGTATGAAACTTGTTCATATGTGAAAATTTCTGTCACCTATGGAAATAAACATTTAGGAAAATCGCCCTATATTATTAACAGTCCAGTTAAATCAGATAATTGTGAGTGTCCCACACAAAACATTGAAGAATTAATAGATGTGTGGGAGTGTGGGCCAGTGCCTAAGTTTATAACTAACAAATTAGATGTATTTAAAAAGATAGATTGGCCTAGACAAAGAAATGAAGTAGGTTATTTAATTTTACAAATGACATACAGTTCCTGGCCAAATTATTAGATGCACTGTAAGATTCTATAAAAAATGTTAATTCTAAGGTGATACTAAATAGGTTTTTTGTATTTACCAGACACAATGTATGTTGTTTGGTTGTCCATTTGATTGTCTATATTTTATCACAACTAAAACATAATTATTAATGAACCAATACAGTCTGTCCAATATACTTACTGCGTCATAGCATGTGATGTCACATGATACTAACACAAAATATTTAGGTAGTAGGTCTGTTCCTTTTTAGAATCATTTAGCTGAGTACGGGAATTACAGCCACTAGACATATTTTATTATATATGCGTAGAAATAATTATTGGAAGATTTCTGTTAACAAGTTGAACGCCCGAATCATATACAATTCATGCTTATTTTACTTACAGGGCTGCACGAATCAAACTTGCTTCGCAGTGACTTCTGTATGGACCAGGGCTAAGTCGGCCCAGAGAGCTGTAATATTATATACATTACAGCATTGAATGTGTTAATGTACTTTTAAAGAAACATACCCTAACTTGTTTCATTTAATTTGTATAAGAGTATAAGTGGAATATAGAGCACCCTTGTTCAGATTACACTCTAACTGCGATCGAACAAAGGTGACATTATGGCATAAATTGGTAACATTTATTTGACAGTTGCGGTGATGACACTTCATATTTGTTTGTATTCTTAACTATAGTCCGCCCCACCTTGACTTTACATTATAAGGAATATAGGCAATGCAGTTCTTACGAGAGTTTTAGTGCTGTGATGTCGATTTTATCAAAAATCCAAGTCTCCATTTTTAGGATTCATATCCGTTTAAGTTTATTTGATATACTATAGTTATTATGCATATGAATCCTAAAATTGTAGGTTGCCTTTCTAATACAGTTTTAATTTAATCTCTCTACCATTCAATTACAAATTCTTTTTGATAAAATCGGTATCGAAGCGATAAAACTCTCATAAAAACTGCATTGCCTATCTTCATTATACTGTAAAGTCAAGATGGGACGGACTATATAAGTATTTGTTTTATTATATGTACTGTTTTTATTATTTACTTTAACGTAAGATTATAACTTAATTCTTGATTTCTATTTCTAAAGTTCTTATTTATTTACATTGAATATTAATTTGTTTTGCTGTATAATCCACTTCCCCAAAAATTATGTGATATATGTATTTGATTTAAAATGAATTCAAGAATTTTTTGTAATCGTGCAACAATGTCAACTTATATCTCTGACGTAGATAACAGTAAGTATGGACTGTATGTATTTATTGACTATTGAAGGAAAACAGAAATAAGGACTATCAAATGTTAATATTTTGTTGAGCCACCTTTAGTTGGTATTAGAGCTTTAATTATGTGTGGCATACTATCAATGCAAACATGTACTGTCTCCTGCATTTAAGGATGATGTTTTCATACACAAATTATTCTTTCTAAGAGCTGCATTTTGTTTTCATATCTTTAGCTACTTCTCTTTTCATTAACTCCCAAATGTTTTCGATTGGGTTCATATCGGGGCTATTACCTGGCCAGTCCAACAAAGGGATGTTTTGTTCTGCCAAAGAAGCTTTAACATCCTGTATGGTAGGGGGCCGTTCAAGTATTACGCAACGCAGTTTGGGGGAGGGGGGTCAAAAATCTTCAAAAATTGCGTTATGTAATAGTTGAACGCCCCATTACGGTGCATTACATAGGGGGGTGGAACGTCAAAAATCGCCTTACGTAATACTTGAACGCCCACTAGAGTGCTCCATCTTGCACAAAAATGAATGGTTCCCCGTTCCCCATTTGGACACCAGTCTTGGAGCTGCAGAATGAACCCCTTTACTGGTCTTGCCTCATCCTTCCTTTTACCATATATACAAACGTTCAGTACCCTTGCCGCTAATGTCTGACCAAATCATCACTTTTGTAGGGTGCTTCAGAGTATTTTTATGTATTGTTGACAGGTCTGCGTCAGCGATGAAAGCACATTTGAAATTTTGCAGGAAGTTGCTCAGTTTGTGCGTCTTCGTCATTGAGAAAAGTTTCATCCTGACTACAATGGTTCCAAATTCCAAGGGTACTGGATGTATGTATGTGGTAAAAGGAATGATGTGGTAAGACCAGTACAAAGATGTCTTGTAAAGGCAGTTGATTCCGCAGCTCCAAGACTGGTTTCCAAATGAGGAACCAGTTAGCAAATGCAGGAGACAGTAGTACGCCACATTTGCATTGTAGTATGTCACAAATAATTAAAGCTCTAATAGCGGCTTAAGGTGGCTCAACAAAATATTAACATTTAATTGTCGTTATTTCTGATTTCCCTCAAGAATCAATAAATACATATTTGTTAATTCTTCTTCTTCTTCTTCTTTTGCCCTTTAATTCGTCCAATTTTGAACATAGGCTTCCCCCAGTTTCCTCCAATCGCTTCTGTTTAGTGCTTTCTGTTTCCAGTGCGTTCCTCCTATCTTTTTAATGTCGTCTCCCCATCTCATCTGGAGTCGTCCTCTTGCTCTCTTTCCTGTCCATGGTCTCCATTGTTGTATCGTGCTATTCCACCTATTGTCCGTTTGTCTAGCGTTATGACCTGCGAAGCTCCATTTTAGCCTGGCTATATGTTGGCCTGCGTCTTTGACTTTTGTTCTATTTCTGACCCAGTTGTTTTGCTTTTTGTCTGTCAATTTTACTCCTAACATTGCTCTCTCCATGGTTCTTTGTGTCTTCATTATTTTATCCATGTTTGCCTTGGTCAAGGTCCATGTTTGGCATGCGTATGTGAGAATTGGGAGTATGCACTGGTCAAACACTCTTGTTTTTAAGTATTGTTGTATTTTTTTTATTCTTTAGGACCCATTTTAATTTTCCAAATCCTGCCCAGGCCAATCTGACCCTTCTCTTTACCTCCGCTGTTTGGTTTTCCTTATTTATTTTTATCATCTGTCCCAAATATATATAATCATTAACCGCTTCTATTGTGGTGTCGTTTAGTATTACGTTTCTATTGTCTTGTGTGTTTGTCATTGTTTTTGTTTTGGCAAAATTCATTTTTAGACCTATTTGTTCGGATTCATTTGCTAGTTCGGTTAGCATGGTTTGTAGTTCTTCAAAACTTGATGCTATGACTACAACATCGTCTTCATATCTTAGGTGTTTTAGTTTCTTTCCATTTATGTTTATTCCCATGTTTGTCCATTCCATTGTTTTGAAAACATCTTCCAGTGCTAATGTAAATAGTTTAGGAGAAATAACATCTCCCTGTCGTACTTCTCTGTTAATTGGTATGGGTTTTGTGGTTTCTTCCAATTGTACTGTCATTGTTGCTTTCTTATATATATATATATATATAATATATATATATATAATCACCAAATAGTGACGAAATATTGAGACCTAGAACAAATAGAGTTTTATTTCATCTGACCGAATTGCCGTTATTCAAAAAAAAAATCACTATATATATATATATATATATATATATATATATATATATATATATATATATATATATATATATATTAGTATTAGCACTCTGTATCTGGAATCTATTCTACAGTTGTTTATAGCTTTTTCTATTGCCCACATTTCCACGCTGTCAAATACTTTTTCGTAGTCAACGAACGCTAAGTGCAGATCTATATGGTATTCGTTAGCTTTTTCTATTAGTGTCCTAATTGTTAGAAGATGGTCAGTGGTGCTATATCCCTTTCGGAATCCTGCCTGCTCTACTGGTTGATACGAGTCCAATTTGTGTGTTAGCCTGTTGTTGATAATCCTCATGAATAGTTTATACGTTTGCGACAGCAGTGAGATGGGTCTGTAATTTTTTATGTCCTTTCTGTCGCCTTTCTAAATAGCAGGATTGTAAGACTTTCGTTCCATTCTTCGGGTATTTCTCCTTTATGTAGACACTGATTAAACAGATTTCTTAATGTTTGTAAGATTTCTTCTTTCCCTTCTTTCATCATTTCAGCAAGGATTCCATCTGGTCCTGGTGCTTTGTTGTTCTTTAATTGTGGTAGTGCTACTTCTATTTCATAATTTTCTATTTTTGGTAATGTTTCTGAGTTTACATTCGTGATTGTTTTCTTGATATATTCCTGAGTGTTGAAGTTTGCGTATTTCTTTGAGGTGTATAGTTCTTTATAAAATCTTTCTACTTCTTCTGATATCTTATCTTTTCTCCTCTCTTCCCGTCCTGTTTCATCCTTTATTGAAATGAGTAGTGGTTTCCCTAAATTTGGTCGTAAGCATTTTAGGCCCTTATTTCTCTCGATTTCATTTTCAGTGTGTTTTCTTAGATCCTCTCTGGTTTTTCTCCTAATAAGTTTGTTCAGTTCTACGTATTCTACTGTGTTTCTTTTGTTTTCGCTTATTAGTTTTCGTCTACTTTCCATTAATTTAACTGTCCCGCTACTTAATCTATTACCGGTGTTACCTTAGCCATAAATTTCATCCATAATTTTTTTTTCATATTTTCACAAAAATTTGGTATAAATTTCTCAAAAATGAATAAAACAGATAATATTGACAAGAAAAATGTTATATATGTTGTTATATATGTTTGGAAAAAAAAATTTAAACGGGCGATGTATTGACGGTGAGTAGATAATGCCACTCAAATTCAAAAATCCTTTATGGATGGTACGTTAGTCAACTTTTTTTCTCAGTTTTTTGTTAAATTCTCAAAGTAAATATAATAAAACCATATAAAAAAATCGTAATTGAGATATTTTCCAAAACATGCGAAAAAAATTCTGAAACTTAGATGTATTGCGCGCTATTCGTTAATACGTCTCAAATTCAAAAATCCTTTATGGATGGTACGTTAGTCAACTTTTTTTCTCAGTTTTTTGTTAAATTCTCAAAGTAAATATAATTAAGCATAACATATAAAAAAATCGTGATGGAGGTATTTTCCAAAACAAGCGAAAAAAATTCTGAAACTTAGATGTATTGCGCGCTATTCGGTAATACGTCTCAAATTCAAAAATCCTTTATGGATGGATCGTTAGTCAACTTTTTTTCTCAGTTTCTTGTTAAATTCTCAAAGTAAATATAATAAAGCATAACATATAAAAAAATCGTGATGGAGGTATTTTCCAAAACAAGCGAAAAAAAATTCTGAAACTTAGATGTATTGCGCGCTATTCGTTAATACGTCTCAAATTCAAAAATCCTTTATGAATGGTACGTTAGTCAACTTTTTTTCTCAGTTTTTTGTTAAATTCTCAAAGTAAATATAATAAAGCATAACATATAAAAAAATCGTGATGGAGGTATTTTCCAAAACAAGCGAAAAAAATTCTGTAACTTAGATGTATTGCGCGCTATTCGTTAATACGTCTCAAATTCAAAAATCCTTTATGGATGGTACGTTAGTCAACTTTTTTTCTCAGTTTTTTGTTAAATTCTCAAAGTAAATATAATAAAGCATAACATATAAAAAAAACGTGATGGAGGTATTTTCCAAAACAAGAGAAAAAAATTCTGACACTTAGATGTATTGCGCGCTATTCGTTAATACGTCTCAAATTCAAAAATCCTTTATGGATGATACATACGTTAGTCAACTTTTTTTCTCAGTTTTTTGTTAAATTCTCAAAGTAAATATAATAAAGCATAACATATAAAAAAAAACGTGATGGAGGTATTTTCCAAAACAAGAGAAAAAAATTCTGAAACTTAGATGTATTGCGCAGTATTCGTTAATACGTCTCAAATTCAAAAATCCTTTATGGATGGATCGTTAGTCAACTTTTTTTCTCAGTTTCTTGTTAAATTCTCAAAGTAAATATAATAAAGCATAACATATAAAAAAATCGTGATGGAGGTATTTTCCAAAACAAGCGAAAAAAATTCTGAAACTTAGATGTATTGCGCAGTATTCGTTAATACGTCTCAAATTCAAAAATCCTTTATGGATGGTACGTTAGTCAACTTTTTTTCTCAGTCTTTTGTTAAATTCTCAAAGTAAATATAATAAAGCATAACATATAAAAAAAAACGTGATGGAGGTATTTTCCAAAACAAGAGAAACACATTCTGAAACTTAGATGTATTGCGGGCTATTCGGTAATACGTCTCAAATTCAAAAATCCTTTATGGATGGATCGTTAGTCAACTTTTTTTCTCAGTTTTTTGTTAAATTCTCAAAGTGAATATAATTAAGCATAACAGATAAAAAAATCGTGATGGAGGTATTTTCCAAAACAAGCGAAAAAAATTCTGAAACTTAGATGTATTGCGCGGTATTTGTTAATACGATTTTTCGATACGAATAATCGATTAATACGTAACACGATTTTTTTATATGTTATGCTTTATTATATTTACTTTGAGAATTTAACAAAAAACTGAGAAAAAAAGTTGACTAACGTACCATCCATAAAGGATTTTTGAATTTGAGACGTATTAACGAATAGCGCGCAATACATCTAAGTTTCAGAATTTTTTTCGCTTGTTTTGGAAAATACCTCCATCACGATTTTTTTATATGTTATGCTTTATTAAGTACTTTGAGAATTTAACAAAAACTAAGAACAAAAGTTGACTAACGTACTTACCATCCATAAAGGATTTTTGAATTTGAGACGTATTACCGAATAGCGCGCAATACATCTAAGTTTCAGAATTTTTTTCGCTTGTTTTGGAAAATACCTCCATCACGATTTTTTTATATGTTATGCTTTATTATATTAACTTTGAGAATTTAACAAAAAACTGAGAAAAAAAGTTGACTAACGTACCATCCATAAAGGATTTTTGAATTTGAGACGTATTAACGAATAGCGCGCAATACATCTAAGTTTCAGAATTTTTTCGCTTTCTTTGGAAAATACCTCCATCACGATTTTTTTATATGTTATGCTTTATTATATTTACTTTGAGAATTTAACAAGAAACTGAGAAAGAAAGTTGACTAACGATCCATCCATAAAGGATTTTTGAATTTGAGACGTATTACCGAATAGCCCGCAATACATCTAAGTTTCAGAATTTTTTTCTCTTGTTTTGGAAAATACCTGCAACACGTTTTTTTTATATGTTATGCTTTATTATATTTACTTTGAGAATTTAACAAAAAACTGAGAAAAAAAGTTGACTAACGTACCATCCATAAAGGATTTTTGAATTTGAGACGTATTAACGAATAGCGCGCAATACATCTAAGTTTCAGAATTTTTTTCGCTTGTTTTGGAAAATACCTCCATCACGATTTTTTTATATGTTATGCTTTATTATATTTACTTTGAGAATTTAACAAAAAACTGAGAAAAAAAGTTGACTAACGTACCGTCCATAAAGGATTTTTGAATTTGAGACGTATTAACGAATAGCGCGCAATACATCTAAGTTTCAGAATTTTTTTCGCTTGTTTTGGAAAATACCTCCATCAGGATTTTTTTATATGTTATGCTTTATTATATTTACTTTGAGAATTTAACAAAAAACTGAGAAAAAAAGTTGACTAACGTACCATCCATAAAGGATTTTTGAATTTGAGACGTATTAACGAATACCGCGCAATACATCTACGTTTCAGAATTTTTTTCGCTTGTTTTGGAAAATACCTCCATCACGATTTTTTTATATGTTATGCTTTATTATATTTTCTTTGAGAATTTAACAAAAAACTGAGAAAAAAGTTGACTAACGTACCATCCATAAAGGATTTTTGAATTTGAGACGTATTAACGAATACCGCGCAATACATCTAAGTTTCAGATTTTTTTTCGCTTGTTTTGGAAAATACCTCCATCACGATTTTTTTATATGTTATGATTAATTATATTTACTTTGAGAATTTAACAAAAAACTGAGAAAAAAAGTTGACTAACGATCCATCCATAAAGGATTTTTGAATTTGAGACGTATTAACGAATACCGCGCAATACATCTAAGTTTCAGAATTTTTTTCGCTTGTTTTGGAAAATACCTCGATCACGATTTTTTTATATGTTATGCTTTATTATATTTACTTTGAGAATTTAACAAGAAACTGAGAAAGAAAGTTGACTAACGATCCATCCATAAAGGATTTTTGAATTTGAGACGTATTACCGAATAGCCCGCAATACATCTAAGTTTCAGAATTTTTTTCTCTTGTTTTGGAAAATACCTCCATCACGTTTTTGTTATATGTTATGCTTTATTATATTTACTTTGAGAATTTAACAAAAAACTGAGAAAAAAAGTTGACTAACGTACCATCCATAAAGGATTTTTGAATTTGAAACGTATTAACGAATAGCGCGCAATACATCTAAGTTTCAGAATTTTTTTCGCTTGTTTTGGAAAATACCTCCATCACGATTTTTTTATATGTTATGCTTTATTATATTTACTTTGAGAATTTAACAAAAAACTGAGAAAAAAAGTTGACTAACGTACCATCCATAAAGGATTTTTGAATTTGAGACGTATTAACGAATAGCGCGCAATACATCTAAGTTTCAGAATTTTTTCGCTTTCTTTGGAAAATACCTCCATCACGATTTTTTTATATGTTATGCTTTATTATATTTACTTTGAGAATTTAACAAGAAACTGAGAAAGAAAGTTGACTAACGATCCATCCATAAAGGATTTTTGAATTTGAGACGTATTACCGAATAGACCGCAATACATCTAAGTTTCAGAATTTTTTTCTCTTGTTTTGGAAAATACCTCCAACACGTTTTTTTATATGTTATGCTTTATTATATTTACTTTGAGAATTTAACAAAAAACTGAGAAAAAAAGTTGACTAACGTACCATCCATAAAGGATTTTTGAATTTGAGACGTATTAACGAATAGCGCGCAATACATCTAAGTTTCAGAATTTTTTTCGCTTGTTTTGGAAAATACCTCCATCACGATTTTTTTATATGTTATGCTTTATTATATTTACTTTGAGAATTTAACAAAAAACTGAGAAAAAAAGTTGACTAACGTACCGTCCATAAAGGATTTTTGAATTTGAGACGTATTAACGAATAGCGCGCAATACATCTAAGTTTCAGAATTTTTTTCGCTTGTTTTGGAAAATACCTCCATCACGATTTTTTTATATGTTATGCTTTATTATATTTACTTTGAGAATTTAACAAAAAACTGAGAAAAAAAGTTGACTAACGTACCATCCATAAAGGATTTTTGAATTTGAGACGTATTAACGAATACCGCGCAATACATCTACGTTTCAGAATTTTTTTCGCTTGTTTTGGAAAATACCTCCATCACGATTTTTTTATATGTTATGCTTTATTATATTTTCTTTGAGAATTTAACAAAAAACTGAGAAAAAAGTTGACTAACGTACCATCCATAAAGGATTTTTGAATTTGAGACGTATTAACGAATAGCGCTCAATACATCTAAGTTTCAGAATTTTTTTCGCTTGTTTTGGAAAATACCTCCATCACGATTTTTTTATATGTTATTCTTTATTATATTTACTTTTAGAATTTAACAAAAAACTGAGAAAAAAAATTGACTAACGTACCATCCATAAAGGATTTTTGTATTTGAGACGTATTAACGAATAGCGCGCAATACATCTAAGTTTCAGAATTTTTTTCGCTTGTTTTGGAAAATATCTCGATCACGATTTTTTTATATGTTATGCTTTATTATATTTACTTTGAGAATTTAACAAGAAACTGAGAAAGAAAGTTGACTAACGATCCATCCATAAAGGATTTTTGAATTTGAGACGTATTACCGAATAGCCCGCAATACATCTAAGTTTCAGAATTGTTTTCTCTTGTTTTGGAAAATACCTCCATCACGTTTTTGTTATATGTTATGCTTTATTATATTTACTTTGAGAATTTAACAAAAAACTGAGAAAAAAAGTTGACTAACGTACCATCCATAAAGGATTTTTGAATTTGAAACGTATTAACGAATAGCGCGCAATACATCTAAGTTTCAGAATTTTTTTCGCTTGTTTTGGAAAATACCTCCATCACGATTTTTTTATAGGTTTTGCTTAATTATATTTACTTTGAGAATTTAACAAAAAACTGAGAAAAAAAGTTGACTAACGTACCATCCATAAAGGATTTTTGAATTTGAGACGTATTAACGAATAGCGCGCAATACATCTAAGTTTCAGAATTTTTTTCGCTTGTTTTGGAAAATACCTCCATCACGATTTTTTTATATGTTATGCTTTATTATATTTGCTTTGAGAATTTAACAAGAAACTGAGAAAAAAAGTTGACTAACGATCCATCCATAAAGGATTTTTGAATTTGAGACGTATTAACGAATACCGCGCAATACATCTAAGTTTCAGAATTTTTTTCGCTTGTTTTGGAAAATACCTCCATCACGATTTTTTTATATGTTATGATTAATTATATTTACTTTGAGAATTTAACAAAAAACTGAGAAAAAAAGTTGACTAACGATCCATCCATAAAGGATTTTTGAATTTGAGACGTATTAACGAATACCGCGCAATACATCTAAGTTTCAGAATTTTTTTCGCTTGTTTTGGAAAATACCTCGATCACGA
Source organism: Diabrotica virgifera virgifera (assembly GCF_917563875.1). Classification (NCBI taxonomy): domain Eukaryota; kingdom Metazoa; phylum Arthropoda; class Insecta; order Coleoptera; family Chrysomelidae; genus Diabrotica; species Diabrotica virgifera. The sequence goes on along the minus strand of NC_065443.1, from coordinate 142,220,170 downwards.
TTTTTTTATATGTTATGCTTTATTATATTTACTTTGAGAACTTAACAAGAAACTGAGAAAGAAAGTTGACTAACGATCCATCCATAAAGGATTTTTGAATTTGAGACGTATTACCGAATAGCCCGCAATACATCTAAGTTTCAGAATTTTTTTCTCTTGTTTTGGAAAATACCTCCATCACGTTTTTGTTATATGTTATGCTTTATTATATTTACTTTGAGAATTTAACAAAAAACTGAGAAAAAAAGTTGACTAACGTACCATCCATAAAGGATTTTTGAATTTGAGACGTATTAACGAATAGCGCGCAATACATCTAAGTTTCAGAATTTTTTTCGCTTGTTTTGGAAAATACCTCCATCACGATTTTTTTATATGTTATGCTTTATTATATTTACTTTGAGAATTTAACAAGAAACTGAGAAAAAAAGTTGACTAACGATCCATCCATAAAGGATTTTTGAATTTGAGACGTATTAACGAATACCGCGCAATACATCTAAGTTTCAGAATTTTTTTCGCTTGTTTTGGAAAATACCTCCGTCACGATTTTTTTATATGTTATGCTTAATTATATTTACTTTGAGAATTTAACAAAAAACTGAGAAAAAAAGTTGACTAACGATCCATCCATAAAGGATTTTTGAATTTGAGACGTATTACCGAATAGCCCGCAATACATCTAAGTTTCAGAATTTTTTTCTCTTGTTTTGGAAAATACCTCCATCACGTTTTTTTTATATGTTATGCTTTATTATATTTACTTTGAGAATTTAACAAAAAACTGAGAAAAAAAGTTGACTAACGTACCATCCATAAAGGATTTTTGAATTTGAGACGTATTAACGAATAGCGCGCAATACATCTAAGTTTCAGAATTTTTTTCGCATGTTTTGGAAAATACCTCCATCACGATTTTTTTATATGTTATGCTTTATTATATTTACTTTGAGAATTTGACAAAAAACTGAGAAAAAAAGTTGACGAACGTACCATCCATAAAGGATTTTTGAATTTGAGTGGCATTATCTACTCACCGTCAATACATCGCCCGTTTAAATTTTTTTTTCCAAAAATATATAACATATATAACATTTTTCTTGTCAATATTATCTGTTTTATTCATTTTTGATAAATTTATACCAAATTTTTGTGAAAATATGAAAAAAAAATTTATGGATGAAATTTATGGCTAAGGTAACACCGGTAATCTATTTTCTTTTGTTGTTAGTTTTTTGGCAGTTTTCATTCCCGCTTCCAAAAGTTTTTCTTTCATTTCTTCATTAATCTTATTAATTTCTGACTCTTCCTTTGCTACTTGTTGTTTATAGTTTTCCCTTAAAGTCTGTCTATATTCTTCTGCGTTTTGTCTTATTCTGCTATGGTCAATAGCCGTTGGTTTTCTTCTAGATTTCTGCGTCTCTAGTTTGCTTATTTCTATTTTGGCTCCTAGTATGCGGTGGTCGCTGCCAGTTAAGAATTAGTGCAGTTACGTCTTCGAAGATTTGTTTATTTTGGCAAAGGAAGTAGTCTATTTCATTTTTTGTCACCCCATTTGGGGAGACCCATGTCCATTTTCGGTTTGGTTTCTTATTAAAGTATGTATTTATTGCATGAACATGAAGGTTTTGTTGTTCCAAATATTCTAGTAGTCTTTCACCCCTAATATTCCTTGATCCAAGTCCGTAGTTTCCTATTTTGTTTTCTGAATCTTCCATTTTCTTTCCGATTTTTGCGTTAAAATCTCCCATAACGATTGTTGTTTTTATATTTTTGTCTTCCATTGCTGTGGTGATGTCATCATAAAAGTTATCAATTTCTTCCTCATCATGTGTTGTTGTTGGAGCATATACTTGTATTAGTTTCATTCTTGTCTTCCTGTTAATTTCTAGTATGATATATATCCTACTCTATCTGATATGCTCTTATACTCGATTACGTTTTGTTTAATTTTCTCTTTGATCAAAAATCCTATTCCTCCATATGTTTCGTCCTCCTTTCCTTTGTAATAGAGGCGATTTCCTGATTCTAGTTCTATACACATTTCTTCTCTTCTTTTGACCTCTGACAATCCTACAATGTCCCATTTGAATTTAGTTAATTCCTCTTCGAGTTCGTACAGCTTTTCATCTTGAGCCATGGATCTGATATTATATGTCGCTATGTGTATTCTGTTGCATTTCTTCTTTTTCCGTTTTCTCTGATTCGTTCTTGTCGAGCTTTTGCCTCCCCCAGAATCCATGAGGCAGATCGGTTTCCCGATGTGGGACTCTGGATTTCTCCTACCCACCTGGGGTCCATTTCCGCTTTGTTGTAAGTTCGACATTGTTAGTTTGGGGAAAATAGCCATAAAACACCACGCTGGCCAGGCGGGTTGGTGAGTTGTAGGAATCACATTTCCTTGACTCCCTGTAACTGTTGTATGGTTATCCCGCTCATACTCGGTTACCAGAGCCTCGTCTGTTATGTAGCAGGAGGCACCAGGTAATTTTAGACTACCACTCGTGCAGGTGAGGTTGCCTTTTGGATCGATTGATGTATTGTTGTTAAGTCCGATCCCTTACCTCTGATTTGTTAATTAATAATGTTTTAATTGTGATAAAATATAGAGAATTAAATGGACAGCCAAACAAAACTGTGTCTAGTACATACAAAAACCTATTTAATATTGCCTCAGAATTAACATCTTATAGTGCGTTTAATAATTTTTTCAGGGACTGTAGTTTTTACAAATTTTAATTTGTATTTTAGCTTATTAAGAAATTTGACCAGCCCCATTCCGTAAGTTTGTGTCATTATATTGTGAAAAATAACAAAATCTATAGAAAATGCTATGGAAAATATGTAGGTTTTAATATGTTTATAGATAACATATTACTGTCTTTGACAAGAAAAGTAGTTTTACCTGATCTTGAATTTTTTGCTAACTTGGGAGATTGGCCTCTGTCCACCCACAAGCTTGAAGGAAAATTTCCAATATTTTCTTGGTGTGGAAGTACTGAAAGCTATGATGTTATAATGCCTACTTATGACATTACAGAATCCACTTTGGAGAATATGGGAAGGTAAGGAAGTTGTTCTTATTTCAGGGGATAGGGGAACACGGGGCGGAATGGCACGTAAAGCAAACTTTAGAAAAAATCAAGATAGTTGACAATAAATTTTTTAATAGGTTTTAATGAATACAGTCATAAGAAAAGCATGGAAAAAAGTATAATTAGTGGAAAATAACTTTTATTAATATTACGCCTAACATAATTTTTAATTTACACATAATTCACAGATGAAAACTGATTCATCATCCTCACTATCTGTGTATGCACAAGAATTATGTGCCCAACTGTAGCACGATGAGCATGCTACCCATCCTTCATTGGAAGTTGAATAGAAGTCTTGACGGTATAAACACTGGGCATCATCTTCAGTGTCACTGGAATCAGAGTCTCTTGTCTTGTCTTTCAGACCTTTATTTAACAACACCCTCTTCTTTTTAGCCACCTTCTCTTTAGTGGCTTTACTTCCATCTTTACTGAAGCTGACTTTTCTTTTTACTCGCTCTACTTTTTTAGCCGCCTTTTTTGTTTCTTCCTTGGCCTTTTTCAACTCTTCGAAGTATGACGATAAAGTCAAAATTGCTGTTTTTCCTTTTTTTCGAGAAGTTCTTTTCTTATTCTGTTCCACTTTCGGTATCGGTAGAACATGTTGAGGAGAAGCAGTCGGAAATGACGTTAGGTTACTTGTAGCTGAAGGAATTTTAACAGGATCTGGCATCCATGAACACTGAGGAAGAATGGGTAGGTGTTCACCGTTAGATGCTGGTATTTTAGAGTATGTTCCAATGAGTTCAGTAGTGGCATTATTTTGACTAATTTGTTCTTCCTCAACTACTTCATCTGTCGTTGACAAATCATTGGCATTACTGGGCTCCAAATTATCATCTATTTCTATTAGAATATCTGTTGGTGCAGATGGAAGGAAATCGTCTTCAGTAAATGAATTAACATCTAGAGGCCAAATTCCTGTTTTCTTGAAGCCGGTCAGTGCTGTTTTCATTGTAGCTGCATTAATAAATGCAGTTCCAAACAACGATGCAATCTGAAATAAAGTCACTACTTTTACAGGGTTTGATCTTAACCATCTTCGCACTTCCTCTTCATAATAAACACTAATAGGCTTCATCAGTGAAACATCTAAAGGCTGAAGACGGTGCGAACAGTGAAAGGAAAGAAAGAAAAAAAAATGAACAGGAAAGCAGAGCAATATAACTCCGTTATCTCGAGCAAGATCAATGAGTCCAAGGTTCTTCGTATGTGTCGAATTTCCGTCGAACAGAAGCAAAACAGGAGCATCTCTTGTGGCCTTAGAAAAATATATAAATTTTTTAAACCAACTGACAAACGTTTCGGTTGTAACCCATCCCGAGTGAGAGACTTCTGCCCAACCTCCAGGTGGCAAACCCAACTCGAACTCTTGCTGCTTCCGTTTCCTGGGGAAAATTAACATCGGGCCCATGTAAGATCCACTGGCAGAAAAACACAACTCCACAGTCACAGTTTCACCTCTCTCAGATGATGTTAGCGTGCCTACCTGCCGTTTCCCTTTCCCGTCTCATCACAATTGAAGATACGATCAGAAGTCAGTTTATATTTATCAATGCATTCTTTTAGAAGAGATTGGAATTGTGCTACAGCTACCCGATTAAAGCCCATCGCACGAGCTCCAGAGGTTGCCTCAGGTTTTCTTAAACTTAAATCGGGATGTCTCTTCAAAAAGCCATTAATCCAGTCTTGTCCTGCTGTTTGATTAATTTGGTTAAAATTATAACGATTCCATTGCGGTGTGCTAACTGATACGCCAGCCTGCGCAAATCTTTCAAGGATAATCCAAACAATCTTTTTTTCATGTCTTTAACGTAATTAGTAAGTTCTAACTCCTGCTGTTCATTAAAAATACACGTAAATTTTCCTGACTGTTTGTTAATGCGAAATTCCGAACTATCTCGCTTTTTCTTGACATATGGAGCCATATGTTGATTTTGGTACACCATATTGAGACGAGGCTTTGTCTAAACTTATATTACCGTCAATTACTGCGGATATTGCCTGTTCCATAGAATCCACAGGCCAACTTTGTCTCTCTGTTTTTCTAACATAGTTTCGCACCATCTGTAACAAGAAAACTTAAAGGTAGTTTTTTCTTAAGCAACAAAAGATAAATCGGGGCGGAATGAGACATGTCTCATCCTGCCCCGAAGTTCGTTATTTTGAATTTCAAAGTTTTGTGAGGTTATATAGCAATATTTTAAAGAACTATGGGGGTTTACAGCAAGCTAAAATGAGATTGAAGCATATGAGTTAAGTTATTTACGTGATCATTTATATCCATTTTTCATCATTATCATCATCATTCAGCCTATACTTGTCCACTGCTGAACATAGGCCTCCTGTAGTTCATCCCACCAAATTCCTGTCCTGAGCCGCTTGCATCGAATTTTGGCATATCCACTTCAGGCCATCTGTCCATCTCGTTGGTGGTCGTCCTCTGCTTTGAAAGGCGTCCTGTCTGAGTCTCCACTCGAGAATACGTTTCGTCCATCTGCAGTCCTTCGTTCGCATGACATGCACTGTCCAGTTCCATTTCAAGGTCGATTTTCTTTTGATTGCGATCAAAAGAATATCAACCAAAGGCGATTCTTGCCCCGATCTATGGCGCAAATCTGTGTTGGTTATTCAGTCTCTTAGGGTTAATCCCAACATGGATTGTTCCATTGCCCTCTGTGTTGTTCGAATTTTGTTTACGGACGTCTTAGTGAATGTTAGCGTTTCCACACCCTAGGCTAGAACTGGCAGCACACATTGATCAAAGACCTCTTTTTAAGCAGAGCTGATTTAAAAACGTCTCTTAGCTTTCCATAAGCCGCCCAAGTCAACCCTATTCTACGTATTAATTCGTTGTCTGGTTAATGTTAATGGTCTGGTTGTCTCTACTTAAGAGGAAACAGTAGCGAAAACGCGTTCCAAGATTGCGGCTGTAATTTTGAATATTTTTTCGAGATATTTGGCACACGTATTCGTAATATAATAAAAAATGGCGGTACAGAGCCCAATTTGAAAAATATATTAATATGTGAAAATTACTCTGTAATACAATAATCAAATTCAATACAATACAATAAAATATATAAGTAAATAAATACAGTAAATACAATATTCAAAAAACGAGCCTGTACCACCATTAAGAAGAACAAAAAAATACACTTTCTTCAAATAAACTTTTTTATCCGATGCCTAGATTTTGTGTCATTTTGGAACTACTAAAATTTTTTATTTCATTAGTAGTTCCAGAATGACACGAAATCTAGGCATCGGATAAAAAAGTTTATTTGAAGAAAGTGTATTTGTTTGTTCTTCTTAATAGCGGTACAGGCTCGTTTTTTTAATATTGTATTAAATACAGAGTAATTTCCACATATTAATAGATTTTTCAAATTGGGCTCTGTACCGCCATTCTTTATTATATTACGAATACGTGTGCCAAATATCTCGAAAAAATATTCAAAATTACAGCCGCAATCTTGGAACGCGTTTTGGCTACCTGTTGATCGCTACTGTATCACCTTAAACGAATTTTGTGCCCCAGATATTTTGTATGCTGATGTTTGTCCTATACTTGTTCTAGCTATATTGATGTTCTCACCCAGAACGGGGTTTGTCATCATTTGTGTTTTTGAGTTGTTGATCTATAAACCCAATTGTGTAGAGGCATGGTAGAGCTTTTCGCACATTTAGATGGCATGATCAATGCGATCTGTTATCAGGACTATGTCGTACCTGAGGTGACTAAGTTGCTCTACGTTTACATTTATGCCCTTTCCGTCTAGGTTTGCACGCTTACAACTGTATTCCAATAATGTTGTGAACAGTTTTGGTGAAATTGTGTCACCCTGGCGAACCATCCATTTTCACTTCCTGTAAAGGAACTGGGGATCAAGTTTGACAGAATAAACAGCAGTTATTAAAATATATGTTGGAATAGTTGCAGGAGTGTAGAGCTTTCTAAGAATTGAGAAACTATTCTGATACTTTTGTAGTTTGTTTTCCAACACGTTTTACAAAATATTAATTTTCTAAACTCCTATGTGACCTGCGATTGCATCACACCAGTCGTATCCAGGATAACAAGTTTATTTAAATCAAGACCGCAATATAGGGCTTTTCAACAATTCACGTTTGTTTCGGGCTTTTGTCATATTTCATATAAGATTAATATATTTACATCATACATCTTTGGTTTCTATCATTGGTATATACCAGTAACATATGACGTAGATATAATAATATTATATATGACATATGACAAAAGCCCGAAACAAGTAGGTAACCCATTTGGTGATATGGTAAAACCTTTTTAAAAAGCTTTATATCTTATCTGGTGATTTTTTGACCTTATCTACATATTTTTAATTCTATTTTAAAATAAAAATAATACGATTATATTAGGTTTGTTTGCCTAATGTTCGTATCATACAAAAAGTCTAATCTGTAATATAAAAAGATCTGCCTCTGTGGTGTTCAACCGTGGATTTCTCGATGTTGTTATGCTATGCATGCACTTATGCATTATTATATCAACATAACAATTTATCAGTTTTATCTATCAGTTACTGGTGATGCTGTAGAGTTTGAAGTGATTAGTATTTTTCATAAATGTAGTTTTGTCACGTTTTGTGTTGATTTGATCATCTACTAAAATCTAAAAGGTAGGTGTAGATATTACTAATAATTAATATTTTTTCAGTTTTTATTTGTATCAAAAATTTGGCAGCATGAGCAAAAATTACTAGGTGTTTCAACTCAAAAATGTCCTATAAGTCTGTATGAGACAATTGAATTGTGTATCCTAATTTCTGTAAAAGTAATTTTTGCATGTCAACTTAACACTCCGATCGACGACGTCTAAATAAGAACATAACTGCACGACGGTGGTCTATTGGGAACAAAAATACTACTATATTTTTATTTTCTTTTGATTAGTATTTTTAAACACAATATTTTTATTTGTAGGTATTTATAGGGTATCTTCACCTCATTGGAAATATTTTGTTTGTTTATGCCTACCTTGTATTAAATTTAATTTAAAATAGATCAAAAATAAGTGATATATTTGACATAATAATTTTAAGAGCTTAGCACACTTACGAAAAATCAAATTATTCTTCCATTTTACAAAAACCAAAACAATAATCGAACTATACTAAAAAACACAAAGAGTTCAGCAAAATTCTATTACACAGAAAATACAGAAACATTAATCACGCAGATATTTTCCATGTATGACCAACATTTGCCAAATGTGCAAAAATATTGGGTTTTCCTTATCTTACAATATTTTCAATGCCCTCTTGATAGTATTCGATATCTGGTGGGGATTAGGTAGGTTTGTGTCGGCATTCCAGAATATTTCGTAACAGCTTGTAAATTGTCTTCGTTATTAGTATATGTATTAGAATTATTATGTTTGGTATAAGAAAAACTTAAGTACATAAACGAACAAAGGTGGTCTAAATCAGGATAAAGTAATCTTTTTTTTTAATAAAATGATTTCTTTTTGTAAAATATAATGTAAAACGTAGGTGTTCATTTTTATGAAAGGTACTGAAAATCCCGACAATGTAGATAATTTATTTTAAAAAACTAACGTTTCATGTCATAGCCTTGACCTGACAGACCACCGTCATTGAACGGAGTGTTAATGGATTGGGAGTAGTAAATAAAATATTTTGGATAAAAAATGTTACGTTACTTAGATGATACTTTTCTCTTTAGCAAACGGTTTAATGTGGACTTTGTGATCAAGAAAAAACAAGAACCTGTTGTTCGTCCACATTCTCCACAAGCAATCACAAGCAATGTTGATGGAAGAGGACAAGTTTTACTTGAATCTGACTCCTACTCAATTCCAGATTCTATGCCTGATAGAGATTTAACCGAAAAGGAAAAGAAGCTATACGAGCATAAATATAAAGCAGAGTGGGAGAATCATGATTTCCGAAAATGGATAAAACCAAGCTCGCAAGGCGTTCATTTATGGTTGATGAATCCACAGACATTTCCTCAGATAAACATTTAGTAGTTCGATATAATAACAATTTCAAGACAAAAAATGAACTTTTAGGGCTCATGTTAATTGAGATAGCTACTTCGCAAAATGTGTATAATATTATAATAACCTTTTGTAAAGAAAATAATATTCCATATAAAAATAATTTAGTAAGATTTGTTCCGGTGGAGCAAATGCGATGATGGAGGCGCATAGTTGTCTGAAAACTGTTTTAGTTAATGACATCCCTGATCTATGCATCATGAAATGTATTTGCCACTCTTTAGCACTGTGTGCCTCTTATGCACGAAAAATAAATATGCGTGAAAATTACCAAATGATACCGAGAAGCAGGTCCTTCTAGCAGTCCCCCTAGACCTCCTACGGCAGGTCCATTCTATCACCCCTATCTTACGGACCACGTCCACAAGAACCTGATCTTCGACGTTTCTGGGGCCCAAGCTGCACCGGGCTCCCATGTCTGTTAGAATCAGTAGGGTCTGCAAATTTGAACTCCTCCTGCAGGTGCCACCCGAACGTCTAATCCCCCAGAAACCTTATGGTCTCACATAAAGCCACAAGTCTCTTCAAAGGCAACTTCTTCACCTGGCTCGACTGCATAGATGCCGATCCCAGGATCTTCCACCTCTGAGAAGCCAATGCCGGGCCTTCCCAGAGGACATGTGAGGAGATTTCCTCCTCATTGCATAGACTGCACCGTGAGCCATCCGCCAATCCAAGCAGATGAAGTTACCGTCGGAGTCTACAGTGGTCGGTGAGCACACTGAGTACCAGGGAGCATCTTCTACTATCTAGAAGTAGCAGTTGAGCTGTGAGACTTTTGAATGGCCCCACTATACAGGGTGAGTCACCACTAACGCGACGGAAGATTACAGCGAAATGGTAAAAGATTTGAAAAAAATTTTTAATTAGTTTTAAGTTAATAAAATCTACATTTTAAAATTATTTTGAAATATACAGGATGTCCCAATAAATGGCGGCATATCAAAGTTATATTTTTTCTTATGGAACACCCTGTATTTTATTGCATTTTTTAATTGTCCGCAAAAAATAAGGTATAGTTTCATAAGGCTTCCCTATACTTATGTAGAGAGTGTTCTGAGTTATGTTGACTTATCTTAAAATGTAAAGTTTTAAAAGAGGGCTTATTCTCAAGTTATTTAAGAAATTATAAAAAAATACTTTTACATCTAAATAGTTGGATATTGGTTGAATGTATTCCATGATTGATTATTACACATTTATTTACATTGTGTTCAACATTTATAGTTTCATTATTGGATTATTCAATGTGTCATATGATGCTTATTTTAAATGGAACACCATGTATATTAATTATTAATTATATTAAACGAAGTCACCTCTTTCGAATGGTTTATGGATGTCCTATACCTATACCTAGGTCTAATAGTTTTTGCGTAATCTACAATTATTTAAATTCTTAATCTGTAAATCGATTTTATAACAAAAGATGTATCTTATTGTATGACATCGTCATTTTATGACAGTACGGTCTGGTAATTATCAAAAATATAAACATCCATGTATGATATTCAAATTTAATTATTCCTAAAAATGAATAACCACGTTATCTACGAAAGAATAGACATGGTACTTTGCATTGGGGAGTGTTTGCAAAATTGTATCTTACTTTCTAAAGTTTACGCTCAAAAGTAGGTATCCTGATAGAAGACACCCAAAAAAGGACGTTTTTGAGAAATTTCGGAAAGTTAAAGTTAAAATCCTAGTAAAGAAAAAAATTCGGGTAAATCAGTCAAACGACTGTTAGAATACTTAAGAGAAACCACTATTATCCGTGTAAAACTCAACTACACCAATATTAGACCGAACAGGAGTATGATAAATATTTAACTTATCGTTTATGGACTTTAGACTTTGGAGCAGATCCTGATTTTTTTAAATGTATTGTATACAGACCAATCTACCCATTTTTCATAATAATGGTCTAGTAAATAGTCATAATTTTTGATTTCATTATGATATAGTAAACAAACATTTATATCGTGCAGTTTAAAAATCGAGAGTGCATAAATATTATTTTTAAAATCAATTTACCGTTTAAGAAAATTGTAAATTACGCAAAAACTATTACTCCTAGTTATGGAACATCCCTATACCATTCGAAAGAGGAACCTGTGTTTAGTATAATAATTTATTAACATACATGGTGTTTTATTTAAAATAAGCATCATATGACACATTAAATAATCCAATAATGAAACTGTAAATTTTGAGCACCCTGTAAATAAATGTGTAATAATCAATCATGGAATACATTAATTATAAAATAATTACCAGACCGTACTGTCATAAAATGACAATGTCATACAATGCCATTAATTAACTACATATTTTGTTAAGAATCAATTTACAGATTAAGAATTTTAATAATTGTAAATTACGCAAAAACTATGACACCTAGGTATAGGACATCCATATACCATTCGAAAGAGGTAGATTTGTTTAGTATAATTATTTATTAATATACATGGTGTTCCATTTAAAATAAGAATCCACATTGAATAATCCAATAATAAAACTGTAAATTTTGAACACCCTGTAAATAAATATGTAACAATTAATCATAGAATACATTCAACCAATATCCAAATATTTAGATGTAAAAGTATTTTTTTATAATTTCTTAAATAACTTGAGAATAAGCCTTCTTTTAAAATTTTACATTTTAAGAAAAGTCACCATAACTCAGAACACTCTGTACATAGGTATAGGGAAGCCTTATGCAACTATACCTTATTGTTTGCGGACAATTAAAAATTGAAATAAAATATAGGGTGTTCCATAAGAAAAAATATAACTTTGATACGCCGCCATTTATTGGGCACCCTGTATATTTCAAAATAATTTTAAAATGTAGATTTTATCAACTTACAAACCACTAATTAAAAAATTTTTTCAAATCTTTTACCATTTCGCTGTAATCTTCCGTCGCGTTAATGGTGACTCACCCTGTATAGTGGGGTCCAAAAGTCTCACAGTCTAGCCTCTCTCAAACCTCCACAACTGACCCAGGATTCCTGGGATTTACGTAGAACAAGCTCCCCGAGACTACCCCGACCCGTACTGAAGAGCAGGCACCCCAATCACAGGTTCGGGTCTTACAGGCGGCAGAGTGGATGAGCCCCGTCTTGCCAGGGCGTCAGCCCGTTCGTTGCCTTCCACACCTGTGTGTCCCGGTACCCATACCAATCTAACCCTGTTGGTCAGAGCAACATCATCCAGTGCTCTCTTGCACTTAAGAACCAGCTTAGAGCTAATCTTGGGCGCTTCCAAAGTCCTTAGCGCTGGCTAGCTGTCAGCGCAGATAGAGATGGTGCTGCCTGAGCAAGCCCTGTCTGTAACCTCTTGAGCACATACCAGGATCGCAAAGATCTCGGCCTGAAAGACTGATGCATGAGAACCGAGCGCCTGGTTAGACTCAAATCCGACTCCACCATCATACACTTCAGCACCTGTCGTCCATTCTTGACCTATCTGTGAACCAGGTGAGCCCATTCTGACAGATTAGTGTGAGTTCTCGTACTATCCTTGGTCAGGAAATTGAACCAAAAAAGGAGCATGAGAACTCAAATTGAGGAGCCATGCTGTCCTGTACCATAGAAAGTAGAGGACAACACTCGATTAAACCCCATAAGATGTTGCAAGCTGCACAGACTAGATGGTTATCATTGTTTGTTGCTGTTTCTAGATAGCCCGATCAAAGAACAATCTGACCCCAAAAAAATAAAGGAAGGATGAAAATTTGGGAATAGGTAGTTGAAATTGTCTATTATTATATAAGAAAAAGTTTACAATTCTACATCCCCTCCATTTTACAAAAATGGAGGGGAATACCCTCTCCCGAAGATGAAAAAAATACATTCAAAATAAGACCGGAATTGGACAAAATGACTAATTCTAAACAACTTTTCTTCTATAGAGTTTTTTCACGAAGTCAATACTTTTCGAGTTATTTGCGAGTGAATATGTTCATGTTTAACAAAATAAAACATGTTTCTGGACGGTTTTTCTGAGATAACTCAAAAAGTAAGTATTTTAGCGAAAAAAATATTCTTAGCAAAAATAAAGCCCATAAAAAATTGAAAAAAATGGTGTACACATGAGGTCTGTAGACCCAGTAGAAGACGAGTTGCAGCTAATGAAAAGTAGGTTGTTCTTTGTCAAATTCCAAATCGAATATTTCAATGTGAAATAACCCATAAACGGAGCACTTTTAGGGGAAAATTCATTTTAACTTTTTTAAAGTGTTTAAAAAAAAGGTTCATTTTTGTTTTTAAAAAAAACTTGTAATATTAAAAGTAAGTGAGTTACGCTCAAAATATTGTTGGTCCCTTTTATTTTTTGGTAAAAAAATCGCGAAAATCACCCTCTAATTAGCATCACATATAAATTTTAACATTACCACTTCACAAGTTACTTTGACTATGTATTATTTATATGATCTGTAAGTTTCATCGGTTCAAAGTGCTTCGTTTTGAAAAAGCTGTAGTTAAAATGGCTTGAACGAGTAACTAATCACGAGTTTAGGCAAATTTTGAACAGCCATAGCATAACCAATTTTTGTCTAACAAGAAAACAAAAAATCAAAAATATTCAGAAAAGCAAAACGTACATTTTATTACTCTGAGATTTTTGGTATTCCTAATTGTTTTTAAGTTAATTCCATAAACAATTACGATTTTTTTAAAATAAAAAAAAAATATTTTATTTTAAACTAAATTTTTTTCAAAACTGAGCACTTTAATGAAACTTATAAATAATATAAACAATACATAAGTAAAGTAACTTGTAAAGCGGTAACGATTAATTTTAATTGAGAAGCTAATTAAGGGGTGATTTTCGCCATTTTTTTACCAGAAAATAAAAGGAACCAACAATATTTTGAGCATAACTTACTTACTTTTAATGTTAAAAGTTTTTTTAAAAAACAAAAATAAACCTTTTTTAAACACTTTAAAAAAGTTGTAATGAATTTTCCCCGAAAAGTGCTCCATTTTTTGGTTATTTCACATTGAAATATTCGATTTGGAATTTGACGAAGAAGAACCTACATTTCATTAGCTGCAACTCTGCTTCTACTGGGTCTGCAGACCTCACGCATACACCATTTTTTTTTAAATTTTTTATAAGGTATATTTTTCCTAAGAATATTTTTTTCGCTAAAATACTTACTTTTTGAGTTATCTCCGAAAAACCGTCCAAAAACATTTTTTTTTTTGTTAAAAATGAACACATTCACTCGCAAATAACTCGAAAAGTATTGACTTAGTAAAAAACTCTATAGAACAAAAGTTACTTAGAATTAGTCATTTTATCAAATTCCGAACTTATTTTGAACGTATATTTTTTCACCCCCGAGAAAAAAATTTTCACCCCGTATTTTCCAATGTTTGTAAAATGGAGGGGATGTAGAATTGTAAACTTTTTCTTATATAATAATAGACAATTTCAACTACCATTCCCAAATTTTCATCCTTCCTTTATTTTTTTTGAGGTTTTCGTAAAATTTTACGTTTTCTGATCGGGCTAAGAATCCTTGAACAGTAGGTGTGATGTTCTTCAGCATTATTTTAGAATCGAAGCCTTTGATAAAGTATCAGGAGCAAATGAAATTAACGATTTGCTAAACAATCCATTAAATAAAGTCTATCTTCTCTTTCTTGAATACATATTACCAACTTTTACAAATCTAAATTTAGGATTTCAATCTGAAACTCCAAAAACGTACAATCTCTACCCCCGAATGTTTAGTGCCTGTAAATTTTTATTAAGTTGTTTTATAAAACCAGACTACCTAAAAAATACAGATTTAGAAAATATTCAGTACCGCGACCCACAAAACTTTCTTCCGCTTAATGAAATTTACTTAGCTCCTAAAGTAACTGAAGAATTGATCAATCACCACTTAACCGAAAATGTAAAAAATGATGTTAAAATAAAATGTCTGGATTTTTATATTGAAGCAGTTAATCACATCCATAAACGGTTTACTTTCAATTCAGTTACTAACTGTATTAAGTCCGCCAAATATTAAAAAAAAAACAGAAAGTATCGGTCCTCTAGGCTTAGTGTTTCCAAATCTGGTTAACGCCATTAATACTTTAGATAGATACATAGTTTAGAGAATTAAAATATTCAAACTTTGATTTCTCCTTAAATGAAAATTAATTTTGGAAGGAAGTGTGTAACTCCAAAAATTCCAGAGCGTACAAATTTTGTAAACATCTTATTTACATACCACTAATAAGCACAATAATAATATGTATATAATTTTTTATGTAAACAACTTATCGTTACTTAGTTACCTTTTTTTTTATAATTTGTATAATTAAAACACTCTATTAAGCTTTATTCTAATTGTTTTATTATCTGAATATCTGAAGCAAGTGTGATGATTTTTAGTTTGTTGACCTGGCAACGGATGGATATGGATGATACCCAATTTGGGTTCCGCAAAGGACTTGGAACAAGAAAGGCATTGTTTTCGTTTAATGTCCTCTCTGAAAGATGCTTAGATATGAACCTAGATATTTATTCCTGTTTCATCGAATTCAAAAAATCATTCGACAGGGTCCGACATAAAAAACTAATAGAATTATTGAAAAACAAAGATATAGACAGACGAGATTTACGAATTATGATCAATCTGTATTGGAATCAAAAGGCCAATATAAAGGTGGAAGAACAAGAGTCCGAGAATGTTGACATAAAGAGAGGAGTAAAACAGGGTTGTGTTCTGTCGCCAATACTGTTTAATGTGTACAGTGAAACCATATTTCAGGAAGCGATAGCGGAACTAAGTGATGGAATCTCTATAAACGGAAGAATAGTAAATAACATGATAATGATAATAAGAATCGCTGATGACACCGTTATGATGGCAGACACCCTGGAATCGCTACAAGAATTGGTAAATAGAATTAACGATTATTGCATTAGATATGGACTAAAAATAAACAAGAAAAAACTAAATTTATGATTGTCTCAAAAACCGACCGTGGAAATGAAAAGTTAATGATAGAGCAAACTCATTTAGAAAAAGTAGAGACATACAAATATCTGGAAACCTGGGTTGAAGACAAAAATGGCCAAAGCAAAGAAATTAAAGTCCGAATTGAAACTGCAAGGCAAGCATTTTTAAAAATGAAGACACTGCTTACAAACAAAGACCTTCAGTTGCCTCTCAGATTGAGGGCTCTAAGATGCTACATATTGTCTATATTACTATACGGGATGGAAGCAAGAGACAACACATAAGAAACATAGAAGCGTTCGAAATGTGGTATTACGGAAGAATATTGAAAATTCAGTGGGTTCAAAGGATTACCAATGTTGAAGTGCTACGACGTTTAAATAAGGAGGTAGAAATTATGAACAGTATAAAAGCAAGAAAATGGAATATTTGGGTCACATAACCAGAGGAGAAAAATATGAGTTGCTGAGAATTATTATGCAAGGAAGAAGACGCATCTCCTGGCTGAGGAACCTTAGAGAATGGTTTAACTGTAGTTCATTACAATTATTCAGAGCAGCAGCCAACAAAGTGACCATAACCATTATGATAAGAAGAAGACCTGGCAACATTGATAGCTTGTGCATTTACTTCTTGTATCGGTACATGTTCAAGTAATTCTTCACAATTTATCAACAATTAATGTTATTATAAGAGGTTAAGTTACACATATTTTCTTTATAAAAAAAAAGATGAGTGAATAGATTTTAATTTTATTAACCAGATATTATCTTCAAATTCTTTTTTCAATATTCATATTCGCAAAACATTCGCATACATTTTGCTAATGCGAATATTCGCGAATGCGAATACGAATATATTCGTTACATCACTAATATGGATTTTCTGATTCAGCTCGATGAACTGAGTCAGAATATAACAAAATTTTTCGGAAGTTTCATCATGAGGAAAAATACAAATTGCAGGTTAGAAAATTAATAATAGATTAGATTTAAAGAAAATATTGAAGGCATGACTGTTTTACAAGGATTATTTTGCTTACTAATATTTTTTTCTTTCAGGGTCACGTTGGATATTCTTTCTGTACAAGGAAATACAGATGAACGGTGGGAAAGTCGAATTCCAAAATTGTTTTGGCGAGGTAGAGACTCCAATAAATATCGCCTGGAGTTAATAAAAATAGCTAGGAAATATCCAGATCTGTTTAACGCTTCCTTGACGAATTTCTTTTTTTATAGAGATGAAGAAGCTGTCTATGGACCAAAAGCTGAACATGTTTCTTTCTTTGAATTCTTCCGTGTAAGTATTTATAACTTTTAAATTTACTTTAGTGTGTTTGTCTGACTGGAGAATCTATTGCAACTGGCTGAATGACTAATGTCTATGCTATTAAGAGGAAACAGTAGCGATCAACAGGTAGCAAAAACGCGTTCCAAGATTGCGGCTGTAATTTTGAATATTTTTTCGAGATATGTGGCAAACGTATTCGTAATATAATAAAGAATGGCGGTACAGAGCCCAATTTGAAAAATATATTAATATGTGGAAATTACTCTGTAATTAAATACAATATTAAAAAACGAGCCTGTACCGCCATTAAGAAGAACAAAAAATACACTTTCTTCAAATAAACTTTTTTATCCGATGCCTAGATTTTGTGTCATTTTGGAACTACTAAAAATTTTTATTTCATTAGGATGACCTACAAAGGTAGCTCCACACTTTCAATATCACAGCAAACAAACTTAATATGAGAATATCAATAGAAAAAAAACTAAATGTATAGTGATAGGTAAAGAGCCGCGTAAATGCAAGTTAGAAATCGACGGCAAAATTGTAAAACAAGTAATGAAATTCAATTACCTAGGAATGGAGATCACTAATGACAGGAATATAAGAACAGAAACCACAACACAAGCAACAAAAGCAGCAAGAGTAAGTAGTTGCCTCCGAGAAACCATATGGAGAAGCAAATATCTGACCACGGAAAGCAAAATAAAAGTATACAAGACAACAGTAAGACCTATCCTAACATATGCAGCGGAGACAAGGACCGATACAAGAAAGACGAAACAACAAATTAACAATATCGAAATGAAAGTATTTAGATCAATAGCGGACATATCATTAAGAATAACACAAAGCAACAGAAGTACCTATACGAAACGACGCAAAATTCAAAATATTAACAGGTGGATAAACACAAGAAAGAAAAACTGGAAAGGACATGTAAACCGAATGGAACCAGATAGATTAGCGAACATCTGTAAAAACAGCAAGCCGTATAGCACAAGACCCGTTGGAAGGCTGCCGAAAAGGTGGAAAGATAATATACAGTCAACAATAACTGAAACAGAATAAGAGGCAGACAAACAGGAGTAATCCTAGTCACACGAAGAAGAAGAAGGAAATTTGAGAAAAGAAAAATTGTTCAGTTAAATTATATGAAGAAAATAATGATGGAGATTTATGGGTAAGATCAATATTGAACTGATTTGGTTGGCGATAACAATATTACAAATACAATATGCGCACAAAGATTGCTGTGACTGGAACATGTACAATGACTTTCAGAGTGGATAATAATAACACAAGTCTGCTAGGAGGTTTCACCGAGAGACGATGAAGAGAGGGACCTAGAACAAAGTGGTTCAAGTGAAGGAAAGGGACGTCCGGTAACAAGCTATGAATTTGAGACAGCTGGTGAAAAATCAAAAGGAATGTAGATGTGGCAACAAAGTTTTGGGTCTCCTTAGTTTTTACCGTTCTTAGTGTGTCAGTCTTAGTCACCACTTTATCTTTATTTAATATTTTCTCTTCTTCTTCTCGTTGTCCTTATGCCCTATAATAGCGTAGGACTTTGGTATCACCTATCCATCTTTTACCCATTTCTTCCACTCCTTCCGGTCTCCTGCCATTTCCTTCATGTGTTGCACTGTTTTCCCTCTCTTTGTCCCGATTTCCTCGATTTGCTCCATCCACCCCTTTCTAGGTCTGCCCCTTCTTCTTTTCCCCTGTCTTTTGGCATCTGTCACCTTCTTTACTAGTCTGTTCCAGTTCATCCTAGTTATATGTCCAAACCAATTCAGTTTTTTTTTTCAATTTTTTTCTCAATTAGTTCCTGGCTTAGCACGTTTCTGATGTTTTCGTTCCTTTCCCTGTCCACCTTCGTCTTTCCAGCTATTTTTCTCAGCTGCTTCATTTCTGCTGCATTTATGGCACTTTCACATCTTTTATTTGTGACCCATGTCCCGCTTGCATATAGAAGAGTTGGTACTGTGATTGTATTATATACATGTATTTTTGTTTCTTGGCTGATTTCCCTTTTTCCCAGTATCGTATTATTAATCGCATAATATATTTTCGTAGCTTTCTTTGTCCTATTTGCAATTTCTAGGTCTAGCTTTCCGTCATTTGATATTATCGTGTCCAGGTACTCGTAGGCCGTCACCCTCTCCAATTCTTGTCCCCTACAGAACACTCGTGTTTCGCCTCCAATCTCCTGCTCCTGCTGACTATTTTCATCGTCTTGCATTTGCTGATGTTTATTTCTAATTTCATTCTCTCTATTTCCTTAGTCCATACATCAATAATTAGTCATTGCATCTTTCTCGTGTTGTCTGCTATGAGAACGACGTCGTCCGCAAACAGTAATCCTTCTATCATAACTGGTGTTAGGTGTGTGTAGCCTATTATTGTTTTTAACTGATTTGTCCTTATTTTTTACATTCTTAAATTTTAATTATTTAATATTTTGAAAACGTAAAATCAGTTCATATTATTTTACTTCTTTTTCAGTATAAATATCAGCTGGGTATCGACGGTACAGTGGCTCCATATAGAATGCCCTATCTATTGGCAGGAGGTTCCTTACTTTTTAAGCCAAAATCGAAATACTTTGAGTATTATTATCAAGATCTAGAACCTAACGTTCATTATATTCCACTTAAAGAAGACATTTCAGATCTTGTCGATAAGTTAAAATGGGCTATTGACAACGATGAAAAAGCCAAAGAGATTGCACAAAATGGCCAAGCGTTTGCAAATGACAATTTATTACCAAAAAATATTTTTTGTTATCATTTTCATCTTTTTAATGAGTTTAGTAAAATTATTACTAGCAAGATAGATATTTTAGAAGATATGGAGCCAGTAGAACAAAAGAAGGTTGAAGAGTGTGACTGCAAGAGTCAAAAAGATGAATTATAATTATGTGATATAATTTCCTATTTTTTAGAATCTCCTAGAGTAATGCTCAATATTGTAAAAAGTCACTTTATTTTTAAAAAATAAAATAATTTTATTCTGTGGAATTCATGTTAACCCGCCTGTATTCAACCTACAAAAAATGGGGATTAAATATAAATATAGAAAAAACAGAATATCTAGTCGTGAATTCTGACGCCCACTTTGAAATCCTAATTACAGAGAACACATCAATTAAACAGGTTGAAGAATTCAAATATCTGGGAGCTGTAATAAACAGAGAAGGCCTAGGCAACAAAGAAATTCAAAGGCGAGTTGAACAAAGTAGGAAGGTAGTAGGTTGCTTGAATTCCGTGTGGTGGGATAAAAATATATCCAGAACTACAAAATTAAGAATAGGGAAGACATTTGTGGAATCGGTACTCATGTATGGAAGCGAAGTCTGGACATTAACAGCAGAGTCCAGAAGAAGGATCAATGCTGTGGAAATGGACTACATACGTAGAAGCGCTGGAATCTCCCGATTGGACAGAATACGTAACGAAGAAATAAGAAGAAGGATGCAGGCACACGATACAGCGGTAGACAGGCTCGAGAGAAGAAGCCTAAAATGGTTCGGTCACTTACTTAGAATGGACGACCAACGATGGCCAAAGAAACTCCTGAAATGGAAACCCCCAGGTAGGAAGAAAAGGGGAAGACCAAGACTATCCTGGAATGACACGATAAGGAAGGCCATGGAACACCGAGATTTGGAAGAGGAAGATGCCCAGGATAGAAATAGATGGCGGTTAGGTGTGGGGATGCGGCGTCAGCCGATATGACACCCCGGATATATATATATTCTGTAACTGGGTTTCATTGCGTATAGAGATAGCAATTGCTGGATTCAACATCCGGCAATCCAGTTGGATCCAGCGCTTTTTTACATGCTGGATTGACGTAAAAACTCAAGATTATTTGCGTTTTTGTTTGCCATTTTCTCTTTAAAAAATCCGATTTGCCGATCGATGTCAGTTAACGAACTGCAGCCCAGATGTCACACATTCCCAAAGTAGTGCAATGTATGAGAAATAGTAATATTAGCACATAATGTAGAGCTAAAAAGATGTTAAAATTGCAGGAAAGAACAATTAATGGAACAGTGGTCTATATCTGCTCCTATTTGTATTACAGTAGACTCCCTCTATAAAAAGAACTGAAATGGCAGACAAATTACCTCGTTATATCAGACAACAATAATATTGTACATACCACCACCACTGAAATGTTTTGATGCCTCTTATGTAGTTTATTCATCGTAAATTGTAAAGTTCCTACAATATTCAATATCGGTCGATAGATAAACAAGAAGGAAGAAGTTTATTACCGGCGGTGGAATTTATTACAGCACTGGTCTCAATAAGGACACAGATGTTGGGCATTCCTGTCTACAGGCAGTTATGGTATTTATTTATGACCATCACCACGTTAAAAACAGGTAAAGAAACATATTCTTCAATTTCATTTTTCCTCCAAATTATAATAACCAAATATGCCTCGTTATACAGGGTGTCCCAAAAAGATTGGTCATAAATTATACCACAGATTCTGGGGTCAAAAATAGATTGATTGAACCTCACTTACCTATATACAATAGTGCACACAAAAAAAGTTACAGCCCTTTGAAGTTACAAAATGAAAATCGATTTTTTTTCATATATCGAAAACTCTCAGAGATTTTTTATTAAAAATGGACATGTGGCATTTTTATGGCAGCAACATCTTAAAAAAAAATTAAAGTGAAATTTGTGCACCCCATAAAAATTTTATGGGGTTTTGTTCCCTTAAACCCCCCCAAACTTTTGTGTACGTTCCAATTGAATTATTATTGTGGCACCATTAGTTAAACACAATGTTTCTAAAACTTTTTTGCCTCTTAGTACTTTTTCGATAAGTCAGTGTTTATCGAGAAATTTTAAATATTTGTCGAATCCACCACATATTTGTATATGGTTAAGTACGGTTATAGAGACCTGTTGATAATCTGAAAATTTATTTATAATTTACATTTTTAGGTATATTTTGAAAAAGAAGCTACATCTCGATAAAAGGTGACTTATAAAAAAAGACTAAGAGGCAAAAGTCTTAAAAACAGTGTTTAACTAATGGTACCACCATAATACAGTAGAACCCCGTAAATCCGAACCCCGCGAATCCAAACTTTCAGCAAATCCGAACCAACGGAAAGTGAAAAAAATTTAAAAATTCAAGACAATAACTTAAAAACATGTTTATTATACAGAGTAAAGCCAGAAAATTGGACAATGTAGGATTACTAGGACTTTGACATTTAAAATTTCTTAAAAATAAATATTATACCTTAATTGCCTTACCAAATTATACCAAACTTACCTTGGTTCTCTCATAGTCAACTTGAGTCCAAAAATATTGTCCACACTCTTGCGAGAACGTTTGGCTACTCAAAATCACAATGAAAGCTTTGAACTACAGTTAAGGCTAACTTTCGGTTAATCCGAACTTTTCGGAATCCGAACAGGCTGTCCCCCCAATTAGTTCGGATTTGCGGGGTTCTACTGTAGTTTAATTGGAACGTACACAAACATTTGGGGGGTTTAAAGGAACAAAACCCCCATACAATTTTTACGTAAATATATTGAAAAAGAAGCCGCATCTCGATAAAAACTGGCTTATCGAAAAAATACTGGGAGGCAAAAAAAGTTTTAAAAACGTTGTGTTTAACTAATGGTACCACAATAATGAATTAACTGGAACGTACACAAAAGTTTGGGGGGGTTTAAGGGAACAAAATCCCTATAAATTTTTTATGGGGTGGACAAATTTCACTATAATTTTGTTTTAAGATGTTCCTGCCATAAGAATGATACATGTCCATTTTCAATAAAAAATCTCTAATAGTTTTCGATATATTGAAAACAATTGATTTTCATTTTGCAAATTCAAAGGGCTGTAACTTTTTTTATGAGCACATTTGTACTAAGGTAAATTAGGTTCAATTGAACTATTTTTGACCCCATAATGTGTGGTATAATTTATGACCAATCTTTTCGGGAAACCCTGTATAGAGGTGTTACAGTTCAATGGGAATTTCATGGGACATCTAGTGTACCTCGCTATAAGCGGAACCTCGTAATACCTGTGCTTGTTATAGAGAGATTCTACTGTATATGTAAAGATTATCATTCTGCTAAACACAGTACTAAATATTCTGAATTTAATAGGTAAATATTATTAAGAAAACTTTAATGCCTGCAGTTCACTATCGGCCATGATGGCTGATCATGTGATTGTCTTTGATCGGCACAATCATTGTGCAAGTGTCCATCAGTCATCCAACACATCAACTTATTCTTTATTACTCAGTGATTCCCTTTGAAGCGTCTCAAAACCTGACAATTCAGAGATCATAGACAGTCATGGGCCCTATTTTCAAGTATGCCCTCTACACAATCAGTTGTCTGTAATAACTGATTATGTAGAGGGTCCATAAGATTTTCCAAAGATAAAGAGTTCCAATCAACTAACCTCTAATTCCATTGACAAAAAATTAAAAAAATAAAACATTAATTTCTTAAAGGAAGTTTATTAACTAATTTTCAGTTAAAATAATGTCTTATGAAATATATCTAAAGAATAAGTTTTAAGTACACTTTGGTGGACCAGCATTTAGGTATAGACATTATATAATGCAAACTAGCTTTCCACACATAGTTTCAAACAGTATATTTTATAAATCGTATAAACATGTTAAAGGTGGAAAACATGAAAGACATTCTTTCATGCATAAAAGGTTTAGAGTACACTAAACATATTTTATGTAAACAAATAAAGTCCTCAACTTTTTTAAATCATTTAAAAATTTTTACTGTATCCAGCTTTGTCCACATTAACTAAAATTAATTCCAATTCGTGCAGAAGCTCCCTTTTCACAGCATCTGGTACCATAGACCTTGCTTTTGGTGTAATTTGAGTTATTAATTCATCTACAGTAGGGGGGTGTTTTTCACCATTTTCCAAAATTGCCTTACGACAAGCTAACTTCACCTGATCTCTCCAGCCACTTTCAATAAGCCTAGTCTGAACTAATTCCGTTACTCTAAAAAAGGTGTTTCATGCATATTACTTTTTCTATAAACTTAAGGATAACATACCTTTCTAGACCATGATTAATATCCAAATGCAAACTAACTTTTGAATCATAATCTTGAGGCATCTTAGATTAAAATAAGATCAATTAATGTAAATGCTATAATTGGTTGTTTTGTTGCTAGACAGTTATTTTTTGGTTTTTTAAAAATTAAAATATAAATTTAAAATGTAAAGACAAAATCGCAACAGGAATCTAACGAAACGTTGACTGTTGAATTAAAAAATTATTGTTGTTAAGTTAAAGTTAAATTACCAGAATATTTTTTATTTATTTGATGCCGACGCCTCTGACTTCAGTTTTCAGTTTCTTCTTCTGCATTCCAAAGAACAAAACACCTACTCACCGTACTAACTATAACAGTCACCGAAATTTTGGATTGGGGTTGGAGTAACTGAAAAGAACAGTTCGATTTCTCCCACGTGCTAGAATGTGAAATGTCAAAGTTAACCTAAATTTATAAACAAATGGAATGGAATCGAAGAATGTAAAATAATTTTAATACAAGATGCAAGTCTCAGATCCCAATAACATTAAAATATATAATTTAAGTGCTGGAAAATCATTACCAGAGGTAAGTACAGTTAATTTGTGACATCAATAATTTTTTAATACTCAAGTTTTTAGTGGTTATCTGAAAGAAAAAGAAGGGCTTTACTAAAGAAAAATGTTGATATTAGAAGACGGATTGAACTTATTCAAGATTTTGATATGCCAGGACTTAGTTCGGCAGTACGAGTATCTAAAGATGGACAGTATATATTGGCAACTGGTATATATAAACCAAGAATAAAATGTTTTGATGTGAATAATTTATCCTTAAAATTTGAAAGATGTTTTGATGCAGAAGCTGTTACTTTTCAAATTCTTAGCGATGACTATAGCAAGGTACTTACTCTAAGATAAATTATATTGTAGAAGCAGTATTTGTTCGCTTTGTGAAGTATATGTACAGCTGGGGTCACTGAATAGTTTACATGTTTACACCTTTATACCTTTATGATGATTTACTTTTCGGTTTATTTATTTACCTTTTAATTAATGTCACTTTGTTTATCACATTTGGTGATCATGACACAATGGTTTCATCGGGGGTACCGATGACAAAAGAGTGTCGTTAGTAGAACTGCGTTACTAAATGAACGATTTAAGTATGTGGTACCAGCCGAGTGGCGCTTGTTCAAGATGGGCACAGAACGTGTTAAAAAAGGCAAAAATTCAAAAAATCGGCTACTAGATAATAAGGGTGTAAACTATTCACTGGGCACAGCTCTACCTCTTTTTTATCATTCAATATTCTAATAGATCATTGATCAGTGTATACATTAGTGATGTAACGAATATTCGCATCCGCGAGTATTTGCAGGTTTTTGCATATTTGCATTTGCATCCACATTCGCGAAATTTGTGCGAATGTTTTGCGAATATGAAAACCAGAAAAAAAAATAATTTTAAGATAATATTAGGTTAATAAAATTAAAATCTATTCACTTCTCATCTTTTTTTATTAAGAAAAGGTAACTTAACCTCAAACATGCAGCTACTCTCAAATGGAAATATGCAGGACATAACAGAAGACAAAGAGACGGAAGATGGATTGAAACGATAACTCACTGGAGACCTTGGGACTACAACAGAGGAAGGGGCAGACCACAGACGAGATGGTCGGATGACCTAAAAAGATACGCAGGGACCAGATCGACAGCATTAGCACTGAATCGAGAAGAGTGGAAAAATTAGTGACAAATGAAGGACAATAGATAGATAGAACTTAATCTTGTATAATCACATTATCAGCCTTCACTTTTTTTTATTATTTGGTTTTATGTAATACAGCTTAAGATTCAGATTGATGTACACTAAATATCAATTAACTTTTCATTATAAATTTAGGAAACATTACAAAAATAGAAATAAATTAAAAAAAACTGAATATTCGCATTCGCATCCGCATTCGCAAATGTCGGTAGCAGATATTCGCATTCGTATTCGCGTATGTTCAAAAAAGACATTTGTTACATCACTAGTATACATATTCGCGGTGTGCAAGTACTCGGAAGGGATACGCGAAACGATCGTGCGCGAATAGCGGAGAAATATTGCAACTTTTTTAAATAATTCATATTATCAATTGAAATTGTCAAATTGACGTACATTTCATACCTGTTGTCATTTAAGAAGAAAAATTAGATACTGCTTCACAATATTGATATGATATGCAATTATTATATAAAGGTAAATTTAATTAATTGTATTTTGCTTGCAGTACTGCATTTTAATAACTAATTTTATTTACTACATACAATTGTTGACGATTTAATAACATAACCTAAATCTTATTTTTTCTTCTTATTATTTTTTTTGGACTATGGCCTTGACAATTATCCAGTAACCAGGACCATATGATTGGCCAATATAATTAAAAGTGCGAATAAAAGTTCAGAGCGAAGAAACCAGGTGTCGCTTTTCCGAACTTGCTCGGTCCCAATAGATCCAGTTTTGAAGAAACCAATAATTTTATCATTTTAGAATCATACAACACTTCCAGTTGTGTCCTTTTGTGTCAAGCAACTATTCGTTTACTTCTGCTACTTCAAGATTTTACTTTCATCTGTTTCACTCACCCTTGATATTTTAGTCATTGTAAAAATCTCCATAATATCAATGAATCCTTATGACTTCTTCTTTTTCTATGTGTAAATTTTTTTCTGAGCTGTCTTGCAATAAAAATTAATTGATTAATTTTTATTTATTTATGTTTCTTTGCATAATAATATATTACTTTAAACATTTCTATTCTGTTTTCCTAACTAAATCTCAAAAATCTACCATCATTTTGAAATGAATATTTCTTATCGCTTGGTATGATGTTTTTGCAAGGACCTGAAATCCTATATGGCGTCACTAGAAAAATCGAGATCCATACAGTAACCTTGTGGTCTACAGTAATATACAGGGTGTTTGTAAATAAGTATGACATTCTTTAAAGGGTAATTCTCCATGAAAAATTAATGTGGGTTTGTTTTATAAATGTATGTCTGCAAATGCTTCCTTTCCGAGAGAGTGGGTGTTGAAATTTTTATTACAAACTGATGATTTATTTGTTGCTCCAAAACAGGTTGAGATATGTAAATGAAATTTAGTGGGCAGTTATTCTACATTTTTTGACATGCAGTTACAAATTTTATATTCACCATTGGCACGCATACGATAAATGGTCTGAAATTTTTTAAAGAAAAAAAAAATAGTATAACCCTGAGATACCTATTTCAAATTAAAAATTATTTTTGAATTCCTTGTTTAATTTGTGACAAAAAATCTATCTTCCCTTTTTCCGAAATCGCCATTTTCATGCAAAATATAAAACATCTTAAAGCTTACAAAGTATTTGAAATAAGTTTCTATACATTCATATGAAAACTTAATTTTTGTAAGATGTTTTTTTTTGCATGAAAACTGAGTGTGGTAGAAAAAAAGAGAAGATAGATTTTTGTCACAAATTGAATAAGAAATTCAAAAATAATTTTTTTTGAAAAGATATGGTAAAAGAAGGAAAGGAAGGCCAAGGAAGAGATGGATCGATCAGATTATAGAAATTGGACAGGAAAAAGGAAAAACACATCAACAAATGAAAGAGTTAGCAAAGGACCGCAAGAAATGGAAGAGATGGATAGAAGATGAATAAAACCTCCGACGCCCCTGGGGGGCATAAGGAGTTTCGAGAAAGAAGAAGAAGAAGAAAAATAATTTTTACTTTGAAATGCATTGTCTCAGTGGATTACTATTCTTTTCTTTAACCCATTCGCTACCAATCACGCACCAGCACGTGATATGGTTACTTCAGTCAGGTGCCATTCACGCACCAACTAGTGATACAGTTACTTCAGTCAGGTGCCATTCAACACAATGGCTCCTAGGTGAGTTCCATCCTCTTCAATAGGCAGCGAGTGTGTTCAGTGCGAAATTCAGACCATTACCTGTATGCATACCAATGGTTGCACCAAAATTCTTAGATGTATGTCAAAAAATGCGTAATAACTACCTCTTAAAACCCACCAAATTTCATTTGCATATGTTAACCGGTTTTAGAGTAATAGACAAATAGTCAGTTTGTAATAAAAAGTTCAACAACCCATATCTTGGAAAGGAATCATGTGTGGACATACTTTTATAAAGCAAACTTTCATTAATTTTTCATGTAGAATCCCTTAAAGTTTGTCATACTTATTTACAAACACCTTGTATACATACATACTTAGCTGTTCTCTTATACCTTACATTGTTGAGGTAAGTGGAGAAATAATGCTTTTGAAATCAGAAATGTCTCCATGCCTTTCGGTCAGTAGCTAGTCTCTCTTCCTCTCTCCACCCAATATATTAAAAAATATATTTCTTTTTGCCTTTCCAATATCTTCACTTCAGTTCCATATTCTTGCTGGCCTGTCTCTTCTACCATCACTCATTCTCTCCATAATATATGTTTTACATCATCATAAAACAGCGCCCCACTGTGTTGTGTTTGTTTTAAGTTTTGTTTAGACTGGTACATCAGATATCGACGCTCATGATAATAATTATTGTGTTGCCAACGTCAGTGGGAATAGTTTTAAGAATTTTTAATCATTAATTTAGTTAGTATTGTTCTGTACTCTAAGCTGTAAACTTCTTAATAAACATTTCCTTCAAAGTTTTGTCATTTTAATTCTCCAACGAACACACATCATTTTATACAGAGAAAAGTTATATCGAAACCACGATAACTGTTTTATTTCAAGTCTAAGGTCATTCTGATACAGCACCTTTCACTTATTTCTTTATTTCTTATACGATCTACTGATCGCCCCAGTTACCTCTTTTATTAGATGTATTATACATTTCGTTTTTCTTCTTAGAAAAATGTGTTAACATACTGTTTATATTTCAGTTAATATTTCTTCAATGTGATAGATATATTGAATTCCATGCTGCTTATGGTCGTTACTACAGATTACGAATACCCAAGTTTGGAAGAGATTTGCAATACGATTTTCCCAGTTGTGATGTATTTGTGGTTGGTGCTTCTTCAGACATTTATAGATTAAATCTGGAAAGGGGTCAGTTCATGACACCATATACAAGTACTGCATCATCCATTAATAAATGCACCATTAATCCTGCACATCATCTACTTCTTTGTGGTACTCAGGAGGGAAAAGTGGAAGCTTGGGATCAGAGGACTAAAACTATGGTTGGCAGTTTGGATTGTGCTCTTACTTGTCTTAGCGAAAATAAAGAGTAAGTAGATATTAGATTTACTAAGTTAGATGTAGTTTTGATGTATTTTAGATTAAATTATGTATATGTTTTAAGTATATCCATAAATTAATTATAATCCATTTGTACCGCATATTTGTATATCCGCATAAGCATGACAATGCTCGTAGCTGGCATCCACTAGGCTATAAACGATTGAAGTCAAACCCTAAATGGGTTGTCCCTAGATCCACGTTTGTGACTTAACAATTTTTGACTTTGAGGTCAGTTATCTCAGAGATGGTTCAAGATATCAAAATTCCGTCTTCAGATTTGGATTCAAGAGACAAAACTACATACGAATCCATCGGTAGATTGGCTCCAAGTATTGCAGGGGCGGGCAACGCACGAACGAACGAACAGACTTTTCAAATTTATAAACAAACACAAAATTTTTTATTGTGATTCACTTATTTATGATTCTGTTGAAGCCCATAATTATATGCAATTAAAAAGGTGGCTCAAATGAACGTCCACAAAAAGGAAAAAGAAGTAAACTGATTGAGAGCTTAGGCATCATGACTAATAATATTAATGGATTAAATCGATTTTAATTTCTTGCTGAAGTATACTGACAAAAATATTATAATATATAATCAACAAAATAGCTAATTTAATATTTTAAAGCTAAAAATGTCAAATATATACAAATAAAATATTGTAGGTATAGCACAAGATTGTTTATAAAGAAATTCATTTTTCAGGGTCAAAAATGAAATCTGGAATAACATATCTGTCGATCCATCTGTAGTTAAAAGAAAGTGGCTGGATATTATAAACAAACAACATCAGAATCAGAATGTTTCGCAAACAATAAATTATCCTCAAATTTGGAAACAATTCCCCACTAAAAATGTGCCAAAAATTTTAATTATGGGCCTATTTATCACTACATATTTAGTTACATCATGCATAGACGAAAATGATGATGTCAGTGATATTGAAAATAGCGATAGTAATCAAGAGTTGATTACAATACATCAAAGCCATTAAAACGAGGGAAATTATATGTCGACAGCGGCCACGTATTTGAAATTTGTGAAGGTCTAACAACAAATAAAATGCTCTGTATGAAATGCCAAATTCAAGCGTCCTGTAAAATAAAAAAATCATAATGTTGCTGTTGTTGGAGAACTGTATTCTCCACCCAAATAAACTCTATTTCACCAACAACAAATTTCCGCGCCGCCTCTGTAACAACCATAAATAATAATTCCATTCTTCCAAGAATGTTAATCTCCGCCTCCAAAAACCCAAACACCCCAACGGGAAAATTTGTTAACGGTATGCAAGAGCGGGGTGCAACAGTCAGTCAACTATCAACACTCATTAAGAACGTACGCAAAAACCTCTTTTCATTTACGCTTTTTCGAAGAGAATTCTTCACGCCGCAATTAGCAAAAAGCCGGTACAAAGTGTAAATATATGTGTAGTGGCGTCTTTCACGGATAAGTTGTTAACTCAATTGTTCACATGTAAAATTCTATTTCTTGCCCTTTTCAACTTCATTACAGTCGTAGCAAAATAGAAAGTGTTTTATTTACATTAACAATTCAACAGGCCAGAATTACAGCATCTTACGGTTCATTAAAAGTTCTCCTCTTAGCTATCGAAGGCTTAGCGACACATTGAACTTACTGCAAGTGCAAAACGCTGGAAAGAGACATTGGAACTACTCCAAACTCTCCATGGAGGAATGTTGAACACCGGCGTCCCTCCATTTTGTTCCTCCGAGACCGGATTTTATTTCTAAGAGCCGAATTTCGCCCTTAGAGCCACATTTGATCCATCGACCGAACTTTTCTGGCCAAAAAACACTCAATTCAAGTTTCTATCTAATTCTATTATTTTGTTAAAAAACATTTCTGGCTAATGCCAACTCTTTCTAAAAGACATTATAAGTGTCGCGTTTTTCGGATATTCTCGTCGAATAGACAATAATTCCAAGAGACAAAGTGATTGCGTTATTTATTCTACGGACAAATAAACATTCTGTGAACAAAAACAGTGATAATAGTTTACTTCAAGAAGTGGTGTTCAAGGACTAGCTGATTCCAGGAAAAGCAGCCCACATTCAAGTACCAAGAGCCCAGGGGTGACGTACAAAATAAACTTTTCTATATATGTAAATTCAAAAAGTTAATTTTCAAAGATCTCTTGCGAAATGTTACTCTAATAAAGTTAAACACTATTTAAAGAACTTCAGGGTTGAATTTTTGGTTTAATATTGCATGCTTGTTAAAATTCAAAAATAAATAATAATTTCATTCAACAATAAACAAATTAAAGTTATTACAATGAGCAAAAAAGGTTTAAGTAAAGTATTAAACAAAAAGCATTCCATTCTAGATTCTGTTAATAGAATTCAAACGTGGCTAGAAGCAAACCATGACTCGGAAAAAGATGTTTTCTCATTCAAAACAAGAGAAGGTCGATTACAAGACCTGTTCTCTGATTACAATAACGTACAGGATGAAATTGAATTCCTGGACGATTCTCAAAAATGTGATCGTGCCATATTTGAAGAAAATTATTTTGCGGTTCTGTCAAAAATACAAAGTTCGATTAGAGCATTGGATATTACCAATACAGGGAGCGTCGCTGCCGCTAAGCAAGTGGCCGTAAAGCTCCCGGAAATAACCATATGCAAATATTCCGGGAAAATAGGGGACTTCGAAAGTTTTTTTGAGCTCTTTGACACACTGATAATACAAAATCAGTCCCTTTCTGACATCCAAAGGTTTCTTTATTTGAAAAGTTACCTACAGGGTGATTCTCTTAAGTTGGTGGATTCTTTGAAAGTCACAAATGAAAATTTTTCGATTGCTTTAGATATTCTAAAGAACCGCTATCAGAATAAGGTCACAATCATAAATTCTTACTTAACAGAAATTATAGACATTCCTACACTGAGAAACAGCTCACCGCAAGCCCTCAGAAATTTTCTAACTACCGTAACAAAAAATATGCAATTGCTAAAAAATTTGCAATTTTCAAGTACAGAGCTCATTGATATAATTTTAGTTTTCCTGCTAGAAAGCAAATTAGATTTTTCAACAAGGAGACTTTTTGAAACTGAGCGAAATCATTCAGATGTACCAAAATTGGATGTTCTTCTTAAATTTCTTGAAAAAAGGTGCATTGTTCTGGAAAGCCTGGAAAATACAAATCCTAGGCAAGCCAAAAACGTAAAAGTTTCACATCATGCATCCAGTAATAACACATCAGAGGATTCAGATAAAAATAATACGTCAAATAATTTAGTTTCTGATTTTTATTGCATTTTCTGCAAAAAGCAAGGTCATAAAATTTACAAATGTCACTTTTTCAAAAACATTCAGCATGATGACAAAATAAAATTCGTGAATTCAAAAGGTCTCTGCGTAAATTGCCTAGGTAGGCATAATTCTAAAGATTGTTCATCAAAACATGTATGTACCGTTTGTAAAAGGCGCCATAATACAAATTTGCACATTCTGGCACCAAATAATAATTCGGGTAAACATAATACTTTTTCTACGACCCATAAAAATGAAAGTCCGTCCACTTCTACAAATTCAAACAATTACGAACGCGAACATTCGTCAAATTCAAACTTTCAAGGTCCTTCGTTTCAAGGGCAAGAACCTTTTACAAATTCCTTTTCTGCCTTGTCCGTAAAAAATTTAAACATACTTCTAGCTACGGCCAAAGTAACCATTTTCGACAAAAACGGGAAACCTTTAACGGCCCGATTGTTACTCGATACGGGAAGTCAAAATAGCTTTTGTACCCAGTGTCTCGCTGATAGGCTGGGCTACAAGCCATATGACATATCTCATAAACATTTCTGGCATAGGCCAAAGTAATTCGGTTTCAAAAAAGATGGTCAACATAAAAATGCATTCTAACTATAATAAAAAGTCCTTCAAAATTTCATGTGCCATCTTAGAAAATATTACTTGCAATCTTCCACAGTTCCGCATTCTTACAAAAAAATTACCAATTCCAAGGGACGTTTTTCTCGCCGACGATTCATATCACAAACCTAGTCAGGTAGACATCTTGGTTGGGGCTGATTTGTACTACGACTTAATTCTTCCTGACATAATTCCCCTGGGCCCTAGGCTTCCAGTTTTGCAGGCTTCTCATCTGGGGTACCTAATAGCCGGCGTGATTGCTCCTCACTTGAGGGCACCTACAGTAGCAAACAATGCTTCTGGAGATGTTGCTCTACTTTCTACGTGTAGCACGGACGAGCTGCTCACGAAATTCTGGAACATGGAAGAACTTTCTCAAAAACCTATTCTGTCGGAAGCTGACGAGCTGGCCGAACAAATATTTCAAACTACAACAAAGATCCTTGAAAATGGACGCTTTGAAGTAGATATTCCATTAAAAAGTGCACAAGAACACCAATTACTGGGTGATTCATTTTCTATAGCCAAACGGCGTTTTCTTTCACTCGAAAATAAATTCCAAAAAGATAAAAAATTATTTTTCGAGTACAAAAATTTCATTGACACATATATTTCTTTAGGGCATGCTGAATATGTACCTCTTTCGTTCGTAAATGAAAATTCGGACAAAAAATATTTTATTCCACATTTATGTGTCATCAACGAACAAAATAAAAGTACAACTTTGCGTGTCGTCATGGACGCTAGTTGTAAAAGCTCTACAGGAAAAAGTCTGAACGACATTTCATTAAAAGGGTATCAGGTTCAACCCGATTTATTCGACATTCTGGTTCGTTTCAGGCAATACAAATTCATATTTTCCTGTGACATTCAAAAAATGTTTCGACAGACGTGGATCAACAAAGATCAACGCTTTCTACAAAATATTCTATGGAGGGACGATACCCACGATTCTATAAAATGTATTCAATTAAATACTATCACATACGGGACGAATAGCGCCCCGTTTCTTGCGACGAGAGTCTTGCAAGAAATTTCAAATAAAAATAAAGTTCAATTCCCATTGGCCTCGCATTTTCTCGAAAACCAATTCTACGTAGATGATGGTTTATGTGGGTCAAATAATATTCAAGAATTGCTCGAAATACTTCAGCAATTAAATTCTGTTCTAAACCGCCATGGGTTTACTTTACATAAATTCCATTCAAATTCATCCATATTCCTACAACAAATCAACCCAGAACATTCAAAAAATACTACTCAGGAATATGACCTAAATTTCGATTCCACTTCCAGTAAGGTTCTAGGCCTAAAATGGGACCCTGCGGAAGACCAAATAACAATTTCCGTCCCCGAAAATAATTTCTGCCCACCAATAACAAAAAGAAAAATCCTATCTGCGTTAGCGCAATGTTTCGACCCTCTGGGACTCATCAATCCGTTTATTGTTAAAGGCAAAATGCTTATGCAGAAACTATATCTGCAAAAAATTCACTGGGACACAGAAATTTCGGACAAAACTATTCTAAACGATTGGAACAACTTTCTACAGGACTTGTCACAATTAAAACAATTAAAAATTCCTCGTTTCTATTTTTCTGAAAAAATAATTCTGAAGGTTGAGCTTCATGGATTTGCAGACAGCAGCATGGCAGCTTATGGCGCATGCGTATACCTAAGAACTTTCTACTCAGATGAGACCATCTCTTGTGCATTAGTTTCTTCCAAATCAAGGATAACTCCGTTAAAGACGGTAACACTTCCTAGGCTTGAGCTGTGCGCAATGGTTCTTCTTTCAAAACTTGTTGCAAAAATAATTTCTATCTTTGAAAATCAATCTATAAAATTTCATTCAGTCAGCCTCTGGTCAGACTCCCAAGTAGCTCTGTCGTGGTGTAAAAGTCATCCAAGTTGGTGGTCGGTTTTCGTGGCTCACCGGGTAGCTCTTGTCCAAGAGTTGACTCAAAACTTTACATGGCTTCACATAAAGTCTGCGCAAAATGCCGCAGACCTTCTTTCTCGAGGTATGTCTGGTTCTGAAATTCTCAATAGCGACTTCTGGTGGCAAGGTCCCAAATGCTTGCGAGATAAAAATTTCAATGTTTCAAATCTAGTAAATGACAGAGTTCTCGAAAACCTACCCGAGGAAAGAAAAATAAGCCTCGTGGTAAATTCTAATGTGGAAAATTTCTGGATAAAAATTTTCTCACGTTTCTCAAATATTTCACGCTTAAAACGTACAGTAGCGTACGTATTTCGTTTTATTTCTAATTGTAAAAAACAAAAAATTTCTGAACCTCTTTCTGTTGCGGAGTTAAATTATGCAATGGATTTCATCATCAAGAAAATACAGGGTGATGCATTTTCAAAAGAAATTTCGGCGCTTAAAAATAACAAATTTATTTCGAATAAAAACTTCATGTCACTAAAACCATTTTTAGATTCTTCTAATTTTCTCAGAGTTGGAGGCAGACTTACGAACTGTCCCGACATAGACTATTTGCAAAAACATCCGATACTGCTCCCCTCCAATAATCCTATCGTCAATCTTATCATCAAAAATGAACATCTCAGATTGGGACATGCTGGTGCGCAAACAGTTCTCTCAAATCTTCGTTTGAAATTCTGGGCTCTCAATGGTCTAAAGGAAGCAAAACGAATCATTCGCAACTGTACCACATGTTTCCGATTTTCGTGTGCTCCTGCACAACAGCTTATGGGTAATTTACCTGAAGATAGGTTGTCCATTACAACAAGACCCTTTCAAAAAGTGGGTGTAGATTATGGTGGACCCTTTCTGTTAAAATCTTCTTCACTCCGAAAAGCGCCAAAAATCAAGGCATACATAGCCATTTTCGTGTGCATGGTGACCAAAGCTGTGCACATTGAGGTTGTTTCTGATCTAACAACTTCTTCCTTTCTATTAACACTTAAGAGGTTCATTTCCCGACGTGGTAACCTAACTGTCATTTACAGTGACAATGCCACATGTTTTTCTGGTGCAAGAAACCAACTCTATGACTTACACAAATTTTTTCAAAATAAGTCTAATTCTCAAACCATTATGGAATACCTTTCTGAATATCAAACCTCGTGGAAGTTTATCCCCCCTAGATCTCCTCATTGGGCTGGGCTCAGGGAAGCTTCAGTAAAAAGCGCAAAATATCATATGCGTAGGCTAATAGGCTGTTCTTCTTTCACTTTCGAACAGTTTTACACTGTCATGGTTCAAATTGAAGCTGTGATGAATTCAAGGCCTATCTGTTCCATGTCCAGCGACCCTTCAGATTACACCTTTCTCAGTCCTGGGCATTTTATAATTGGCTCCAGCCTGTCAGCGCATCCTGAGCAAAACTTACAAAAAATTCCGGAAAATAAACTATCCATGTTTCAGCAAATTGCAAAAATACAACAAAGTTTCTGGAAAAAGTGGTCTGTTGATTACTTGAACCGGTTACAAAATTCTCCAAAATGGTCCCGACCAAGGGAAAACGTAAAAGTCAATGACTTAGTTCTTCTGAGAGAGGATAATGTACCTCCTCTAAAATGGCCTTTAGCACGGGTAGTTGATACAATGCCCGGGCAAGATGGCAAAGTCAGAGTGGTCAAGTTGAAGACCATCGATGGTCAATTCACAAGGGCAATCTCTAAAATTTCGGTTCTCCCTAATCAAGGTAAAGAAGAGTAGGTTAGACCACAAGGCTCTAACGCCGGGGGGAATGTTGGAGAACTGTATTCTCCACCCAAATAAACTCTATTTCACCAACAACAAATTTCCGCGCCGCCTCTGTAACAACCATAAATAATAATTCCATTCTTCCAAGAATGTTAATCTCCGCCTCCAAAAACCCAAACACCCCAACGGGAAAATTTGTTAACGGTATGCAAGAGCGGGGTGCAACAGTCAGTCAACTATCAACACTCATTAAGAACGTACGCAAAAACCTCTTTTCATTTACGCTTTTTCGAAGAGAATTCTTCACGCCGCAATTAGCAAAAAGCCGGTACAAAGTGTAAATATATGTGTAGTGGCGTCTTTCACGGATAAGTTGTTAACTCAATTGTTCACATGTAAAATTCTATTTCTTGCCCTTTTCAACTTCATTACAGTCGTAGCAAAATAGAAAGTGTTTTATTTACATTAACAATTCAACAGGCCAGAATTACAGCATCTTACGGTTCATTAAAAGTTCTCCTCTTAGCTATCGAAGGCTTAGCGACACATTGAACTTACTGCAAGTGCAAAACGCTGGAAAGAGACATTGGAACTACTCCAAACTCTCCATGGAGGAATGTTGAACACCGGCGTCCCTCCAGCTGTAATGATTGATTTTTTAAATGCTCGGGTGAACCATCGCAAATATTATTGTAAAGTGTCGCTGTACTTTTATATATTTTATTAAATTTTCTGGACCATAGAAATGACGATAGTGGCTCTTGCACTAGCAAATCGTGTAGTTGGAATCATGATCTGAAAAGAAAAGAGCCATATAACTAGACGAACAGCAATATAAAAGTAAAAGTAATACCATTACACTCAAATCGTATGATTCTGGAAGTAGTTTGGCGAAACCGGTGGACAAGCAAAAAATGAACTACTCTCTGACTTACAATTGATAAATACTTTTGTTACGAACGCAGTATGAAGGTTGCCAGCTTGGTATACTTAGCAAAAGCTATTTGAAAACATTAGTTTATATATTAAATATTAATGTGTGCAATGAAAACCTTTTAGTGCAACGTCAGGGCTTCATTGCAATAATGATAAATGTTGGCAATATCACAAAATATTAATTACAGCTCGAAAATCAAGCAATTAAAGACTGATAAAACAAAATACTAAATTTTCTAACATGGTTAACTCTCATTTGTGGTCTCATGAGAATTATAATCACTGACGCTGTACACTACGGCCAATCAAATGAAGAAATTGTTTGTAAAAAGGACGAAAAAAAAATCGAAAAAATTTGGCGATAAAGTTATGAGTAGTGGCATATAGGTGAATTCGAGACATCCTGGGTCAGGCGCATGTCTAGACG
This sequence comes from Diabrotica virgifera virgifera, assembly GCF_917563875.1. Taxonomy (NCBI): domain Eukaryota; kingdom Metazoa; phylum Arthropoda; class Insecta; order Coleoptera; family Chrysomelidae; genus Diabrotica; species Diabrotica virgifera. The sequence continues at coordinate 142,181,431 of NC_065443.1, read as the reverse complement.
GTTTAATTACGGATATTTTGAAGAATACAACGGTTCTGTTAGAAATCAAATGTGCTAAAAATTTTGGAAAATTACAAGCCAACCAATTTACATCTTCATAACAGCAGCATAATTTGTTTTATTGCATGCTAGCGAGAATAACTTCGATGAAATTGAAACAAAGCCATGCATGTTACTACCAAATACAAACTCAAATCGTCGTCTTAGTACTATAACTTGATAACTCCAAAATTAACGTTTTTGAGATAACTACACTGGGGTGCAAAATTAACCGGACTCCTTAAAAACTGGTCATTTTTGATGTCTCAAATTTCCTGAAACTGTTGTCCGATTTAAGCGACATTTTTAATATATTATAGCCTTATTCTTTAACAGTGTGGCTGTAATAGTATTGTTGCTAAACAGTTAAATTTTCAATGTATACCGGGTGTACCAATCAAACTGTGTTTTTTTTCTCAAAGTTCGCATCACCCTGTGGAATATTATAGCATTTATAAAATATTGAAATTAAAATCCAACTATAGCCTCATGTTTTCTTTTAACAATTTGTTTTTTGATTCATTCGTTTATGTTGGATAATAAAAAAGTTAGGTACTTTAACAACTAGCCATGTTTTTCATCAATGTAGGGTGTTTTTAAATAAGTATGGCAAATTTTAAAACCCGTGTTGAGCTGCCCCCCCCCCCCCACTTGCAAAAATCAAAAAACAAATAGCCCTGATTTATGAGCTATTTATGAGCTCTCATATTCCGCAAACTAAAAATTTTGAGCTCGTTCCACTGAGCAGGAATTTGATACTGTAGTGGGGGGGTGGGCTGAGTCAGCCCCCCCCCCCCACTACTTAAAAATAGGAATATTGAATCGGTTTTTGCGGCAGAATTACGAGCTATTTATGAGCTCTTGAAATTATATAGTTTCGATTTTTGAGCTCATCCCCTTCACCCCCAAACAACCCTTTAATTGATTTAACTTAAGAGAAAAATGCTGAGAAAACTTAAAATATATCGTATTGCGGATATAATTCCTATAGCCTATATACTCTAAGAATAAACTATTAAATCACGTGCATTTCGATTATTGAGCTACAACCCCTTTGCAAGAAAACCACCCTATCTTCCCGGCTTAAGAGAAAGTTGTACTTAAAATGCATTAAACTAATTATTTGGCTACTACATATCATTGAATAATTTATAAGCTTCCAAATTACGCGCATTTAGGTCAGTAAATTGCAAATTATTTTGTATAGTGCAGTCACTGAAGGTAAAAATCAACGATTACCTTCAATTTCGGTGAACCTTAATCGACTTTCACGAAAATTGGTCAGTGGTTAGAGGATACGTCAAGAAACAAAGGTGACATGGTAACACCTTGCGCCTTTACCCTGAGGGTGGATACCGCCCCTTCTAGGGGGTGAAAATTATTTTTTTTTAAATAATTGCACAAATCAATAAAAGAACAAATTAAAAGCAAAATTTATTATATAATGTTAATAAAATAAGTCAATATTTTTAAGTTATTAAAGATCAAAGATTTTAATTATTCGTGAAAAAAATGCATGTTATGAAGCGGTTTTTCGTAAATCACTGAAAAACTGTAAGTTTTTACAAAAAAGTTAATAGTAGTTTAATTCGTATAGCTTATATTCTAAGAATAAACTCTTAAATCACGCGCCTTTCGATTATAGAGCTACAACCCCTTCGCAAGAAAACCATCCCATATTCCCGGCTTAAGAGAGAGTTGTACTTAAAATAATTTAAATTAATTATTTGGCGACTACATACCGTTTAATAATTTATGATCTTTCAAAATATACGCATCTCAATTATTGAATTGCCATTTTCTTTCTATAGTGCAGTCACTGAAGGTAAAAATCAACTATGACTTCCGATTTCGGTAAATCTCCATTCATTTTCACGAATTAACAATAACGACTTGGGGTTTTACCCTGGGGCATATGTCATCCCTTCTCGGGGGTGAAAATTACTTTATTAAAAATAACCCCACAAATCGAGAGAGGGACAAATTGTAAGCAAAATTTGTTGTATAATGTTATTAAAATAAATCAATACTTTTTGAGTTATTAAAGATCAAATATTTTAATTTTTGTGAAAGAAAATGCATGCTTTAAAGCGATTTTTCATAAATAACTCAAAAACTGTAAGTTTTTACAAAAAAGTGTTCATCACTAAAATTGAAGCTAATAAAAAATATAATAAATTGCTTACTTGAAAAACCCTTTAATGTTAATTTAAAGTAAGTTATTGGTAATTAAATGTATATTTTTTTCTGCGACTGTTCAAATCTAAGAATTCAAGCTTAAATAACGGGAAAGAAATTCATTTTATAACACTTAGGTACTAAATACTTGTCAAAGTACTTAGAAATACCTATCAAAAATGAGCTCCAAAAAAAGTTGATAGCCTCAAAATCCGCTCACCAATTTTCGTGAAAATGAATGGAGATTTACCGAAATCGAAGGTCATAGTTGATTTTTAGCTTCAGTGACGGCACTATAGAAAGAAAATGGCAATTCAATAATTGACATGCGTATATTTTGCGAGCTCATAAATTATTAAACGATATCTAGTCGCCAAATAATTAATTTAAATTATTTTAAGTACAACTTTCTCTTAAGCCGGGAATATGGGATGGTTTTCTTGCGAAGGGGTTGTAGCTCAATAATCAAAAGGCGCGTGATTTAAGAGTTTTTTCTTAGAATATAAGCTATACGAATTAAACTACTATTAACTTTTTTGCAAAAACTTACAGTTTTTCATTGATTTACGAAAAACCGCTTCATAACATGCATTTTTTTCACGAATAATTAAAATCTTTGATCTTTAATAACTTAAAAAGTATTGACATATTGTATTAACTTTATATAATAAATTTTACTTTTAATCTGTTCTTTTATTGATTTGTGCAGTTATTTTTAATAAAATAATTTTCACTCCCGAGAAGGGGCGGTATCCACCCTCAGGGTAAAGGCGCAAGGTGGTACCATGTCACCTTTGTTTCTTGACGTATCCTCTAACCACTGACCAATTTTCGTGAAAATCTATGAAGGTTCACCGAAATTGAAGGTAATCGTTAATTTTTACCTTCAGTGACTGCACTATACAAAATAATTTGCAATTTACTGATCTAAATGCGCGTAATTTGGAAGCTTATAAATTATTCAATGATATGTAGTCGCCAAATAATTAGTTTAATGCATTTTAAGTACAACTTTCTCCTAAGCCGGGAAGATAGGGTGGTTTTCTTGCGAAGGGGATGTAGCTCAATAATCAAAATGCACGTGATTTAATAGTTTATTCTTAGAGTATATAAGCTATACGAATTATATCCGCAATACGATATATTTTAAGTTTTCTCAGCATTTTTCTCTTAAGTTAAATCAATTAAAGGGTTGTTTTGGGGTGAAGGGGATGAGCTCAAAAATCGAACCTATATAATTTCAAGAGCTCATAAATAGCTCGTAATTCTGCCGCAAAAACCGATTCAATATTCCTATTTTTAAGTAGTGGGGGGGCTGACTCAGCCCCCCCCACTAAAGTATCAAATTCCTGCTCAGTGGAACGAGCTCAAAATTTTTAGTTTGCGGAATATGAGAGCTCATAAATAGCTCATAAATCAGGGCTATTTGTTTTTTGATTTTTGCAAGTGGGGGGGGGGAGCTCAACACGGGTAATTTTAAATGGTAATTCAGTATGACAAAATAATTACAGTTTGCTTTATAAACGGTGTGTCTGCAAATGCTTCGTTTTCGAGATAGGGGGAGTTAAAATTTTTCTTACAAACTGACGATTTATTTATTACTTTAAAACCGGTTGAGATATGCAAATGCAATTTTACTGCAGCGTTTTAAGACGTAGTTATTGTACATTTTTTCACATACAAGTAAGAATTTAATCTTGGTATGGTAAAAATCTGTCTTCCTTAGAGCCTCCTTGACAACAGGTAGACCTAGAAATAGTGCTATCGGGGGATGGAGGAAGACAGATTTTAATCAAAACGAAACCGTAGATTTTCTTATTTTGTTAATGCCATACTCTGCATAGAGTACAAAGACTCGTTTCATATGAGCTCTCTGAACCGCAAAGTGGAATGTTTTCCTGGCGGTGCCTTTTGGTATGTCATACCTGGGTTAAGCAGAAAGCTTGAATTGAGTCGAAATTAATTTCGCTTATTCCCCGTTAGATGGCGTTCTATCCACACTGCGATGTAAATTATTTTAATTTATATCGACAATCTACGGTCGGAATGATAAAAATCTGTCTTCCTTAGAGCCTCCTTGACAACAGGTAGACCTAGAAATAGTGCTATCGGGGGATGGAGGAAGACAGATTTTAATCAAAACGAAACCGTAGATTTTCTTATTTTGTTAATGCCATACTCTGCGTAGAGTACAAAGACTCGTTTCATATGGGCTCTGTGAATCGCAAAGTGGAATGTTTTCCTGGCGGTGCCTTTTGGTATGTTATACCTGGGTTAAGAGGAAACAGTAGCGATCAACAGGTAGCCAAAACGCGTTCCAAGATTACGGCTGTAATTTTGAATATTTTTACGAGATATTTGGCACACGTATTCGTAATATAATAAAGAATGGCGGTACAGAGCCCAATTTGAAAAATATATTAATATGTGGAAATTACTCTGTAATTAAATACAATATTAAAAAAACGAGCCTGTACCTCCATTAAGAAGAACAAAAAAATACATTTTCTTCAAATAAACTTTTTTATCCGATGCCTAGATTTTGTGTCATTTTGGAACTACTAAAATTTTTTATTTCATTAGTAGTTCCAAAATGACACAAAATCTAGGCATCGGATAAAAAAGTTTATTTGAAGAAAGTGTATTTTTTTGTTCTCCTTAATGGCGGTACAGGCTCGTTTTTTTAATATTGTATTTAATTACAGAGTAATTTCCACATATTAATATGTTTTTCAAATTGGGCTCTGTACCGCCATTCTTTATTATATTACGAATACGTGTGCCAAATATCTCGAAAAAATATTCAAAATTACAGCCGTAATCTTGGAACGCGTTTTGGCTACCTGTTGATCGCTACTGTATCACCTTAAGCAGAAAGCTTGAATTGAGTCGAAATTCATTTCGCTTATTCCCCGTTAGATGGCGTTCTATCCACACTGCGATGGAAATTATTTTAATTTATATCGACAATGTATCAAAATTATCGAATGGTAAAAATCTGTCTTCCTTAGAGCCTCCTTGACAACAGGTAGACCTAGAAATAGTGCTATCGGGGGATGGAGGAAGACAGATTTTAATCAAAACGAAACCGTAGATTTTCTTATTTTGTTAATGCCATACTGTGCATAGAGTACAAAGACTCGTTTCATATGGGCTCTCTGAACCGCAAAGTGGAATGTTTCCTGGCGGTGCCTTTTGGTATGTTATACCTGGGTTAAGCAGAAAGCTTGAATTGAGTCGAAATTCATTTCGCTCAAGTAAGAATTTATTAGTCTCCATTGGCGCGCATACGGGTAATATGACGGATCATGTTACCTGTATGCGCGCCAATGGTGAATATTAAATTCTTACTTGTATGTGAAAAAATGTACAATAATAACGTCTTAAAACTCACCAAATTTCATTTGCATATCTCAACCAATTTTAAAGCAATAAATAAATCGTCAGTTTGTAAGAAAAATTTTAACACCCTCTATCTCAGAAACGGAGCATTTTCGGACATAGTTTTTTAAAGCAAACTGTCATTATTTTTTAATGTAGAATTACCCCTTGAAGTTTGCCATACTTATTTAAAAACACCCTGCATTGATGAAAAATATAGCTAATTGATAAAGTACCTAACTTTTTTACGGTCCCACATAAGCGAATGAATCAAAAAACAGAATGTTGAGAAAACATGAGGCTATAGTTGGGTTTTAATTTGAGTATTTTATAAAGGCTAGAATATTCCACAGGGTGATGCGAAGTTTGAGAAAAAACACAGTTTCATTGGTACACCCGGTATACAATGAAAATTTACCTGTTTAGCTACAATATGATTACAGCTATATTGTTAAAGAATAAGGTTATAACATATTAAAAAATCAGTTAAATCGGAAAACAGGTTTAGAAAATTTGAGACATCAAAAATGACCCATTTTGAAGGTGTCCGGTTAATTTTGCACCCCAGTGTAGTTCACAAGATGTATTTTATTTGCCTTCATATTGTGTAAAAACTTGATAACTCGCTCCAAACGGGTTAAGTATTTATTTATGATTGACAAAAGTTGATAAAACTCAAATGCCCCTAATATTCAGTGCTAAAACTTGACAAGATGAGTTATCAAGTTATTGTTTAATCGAAATAATCGTGGCTGCGACATACACTGAATGCTACAACTAGCTAACTCTAGCTATCTAGTTGTAGCACGTGTTTTCTGAAACCATTAAGCCTACCACGTAATTGCTATCTGTTGATTCGGTTCATGTTAATGCAATACCTAATTCGAGAATTGTTAGCAGATCTGGCAACCTCCATGGTGGAGGGCTAGTTTTCACCAAAATAATGCTTAAAATATTAATTTTGTTAAAAAGTTCCCTTAGATGCAACTTGGCACGACATGTGATATTACCAAATGTTAACATTATGGTGGTGCTAAAAGTTGATAACTTTACTTTTTCATGTTATTTTCCATATTGGAAAACAAATTTGCATCGTATTCCTAAATAAATTAGTAGCCAAAAAGTTAAGGAACAGTATTTTAGAGCTACAGAGTGAATTCCGTATTTACAAACATCATGGTAGCAACACAAATATCTTTAATATTTTTAAACCCGTTTGTCTCAGAACTACTAATTTCGAGTTATTAAGTTATAGTATTAAGGCGACGAAATGGCGACCACAAAGAGGTCGTGGTGTAATTTTGTTATTTGGACTATAAAGAGCTTCCATGTGTTGATAATTTTATATGATGAAAACTTTATTGATCCTGTACTTAAGCACGTTAGTGCTTTCCATCAAAATATTTTGGCTCCAGAGTACTTTAAAATGAGGATCCATTGGCGAACTTCGACTTATCTAAATGCACCTCCAGGATGTAGAGGGGGTGTCGTGTTTGGTGTCATTCGATAGATTTTTGAACAATATTGAAAATGTGTTTTTCGGTTTTTTGATCCGATGTATATTTCGCGAGATATTCGACCGTTACTTTTGGGACACCCTAAATATCAGTTGCGTAATTTTTGGGAGACCTTTAGTGTATTGTGTATTTTATTCTCATTTTAAAAACCGTTTTTAGCATGGAAGGATTTCCATCAATAACAGCGTTAAAATTCAATGGAGGATTACAGTTAGGAGTGGGAACAGCAACAGGACAGATATTATTATATGACATTAGATCTAATAGACCATTTTATGTAAAAGATCACATGAATGATTTGCCAATAAAAGATGTAGAATTCCATTACCAACAAGATTTGGTGTTATCTATGGACAGCTCAGTTCTAAAAATCTGGGAAAAAAATAATGTAAGTTTATATTACTTTCATTTTATCATAGGTAGATCAATTTCACAGTACAATTCTTTTATTACTTGGTGCTTTTTTGGGAGGTTAAGACCAACTGAAGTATGTACCTCTCACAAGTTGGTCTTTGCCTCTCACAAAAGCATCACGTGCCTTCATTCGAGCAGAGATGAATTACATCCACATGTTGTATCTAATTCTAAATCCATCGACTTAGGCCCGGTCTTTTCACCTCCGAATAACTAGTTATCGGAAAGTTTATCTGGCACGTTACATATAAATCTGTCAGATAAACTTCCCGATAACTAGATATCCAGAGGTGAAAAGACCGGGCCTTAATGTCGCATTACTGTTAATGTTGAATTGTTTAACAATGTAACTAAAAGGTTTTCAGACCTTTCAGCGTAGCTAGTTTCAACTACTGTACACTGGACGTTTCACACTGAGGATGGTCAGTTTTGACCGAAAACGTTTCGTGATATTCCATAATCCATTTGGGTAATTTAAAAAAAATTAATAAATTTATATACCAACATACAACAGAAGTCTTTACTTCATTATTGCGTTGTTTTAACGATGGTATACAGCCACCTATGGGGTTTTCCCTATTAAATTTTAAGTTTAAGTATTTAAATAAATGATTTACATTTTAGGGCAAATTATACACTTCAATAGACGCTTCTTCTGAATTTAACAACCTTTGTACAGTACCAAATACAGGCTTGTTTTTCCTCGCTAACGAAAATCCAAAAATTCAAACTTACTATATTCCTAGTATGGGTCCAGCTCCAAAATGGGCCAGCTTTTTGGATTCTCTAACGGAAGAATTAGAAGAAAACAGTGCAGAAAACGTATATGACGATTACAAATTCATCACGAAAGCTGAACTAGAAAATTTGGGATTGGATCATCTTATTGGAACAAATTTGCTACGAGCTTACATGCATGGGTAAGTTTTGCAGAAGTATTTTTTTAGTATCACTATTTTAGTTACTGTACTACGTTTTTGATATTGCAATGTACTGTGTTGTTAATCTTTTCAGCGTTTACACTCAATTCTATCGTTTTATTGTAAGTTTTTCTGTATTATCTGACTTTTTTTATCTGTTTATCTAATTTCGTAGAAATATCCTAAATATTGTAATCAGTTAGATAACTTAAATGCATTATCGTGACTACATTGTAATACTTTGTATTACATATTTTGATAGGTTTTATCGTATATTGAATACTTCTCAAATCTACCGCTTCACGGAAGATAACTGCCGCATATATCTACCATAGATATACCATACATCTTAATAATGCATTAATGTTTTGTTAAACATCTTCATAAATATCTTTCTTTCACAGAGAGTTAATATCTAAAACCCGACTATCACGGAATTGCAAACAGTTCCTTAAGCAATTGGCGAAGCCCAATAAAGTAACTTTGTTATGCCCGGGGGTAGAGTTACCTACCGGATGCATCTTCAAACGGCGGATAGGAAAACGGCTGAAGACATACTCTGTCTAGTGGGGCGTCAGGAGGGTAGAAAGAGGGTGACATCTCTTAATCTCCTACCAAAACCCCACCGTGGACCACCTCCTCCAATTCAAAGTGAAATTAATGTGCTGTAGATGAAAGGTCGCTCGAGTAGTAGTAGTGGTAGCGTATCCCTGGGGGCGCCAGGCGAAATCCCCTTTTAAGTAGTCTTACCCGGTCATGCGGACCACTGGCCGGGCGGACCTACTATATCCCTAGCTATTCATGGGACAAAAATGACGGAACCAAAAGGAACCAAATTTCAAAATCAAAATCAAACACTTCCACCCAAATAGGTGGGTCCCCAGAGGGGTCACTACCTCTGATCCTGTGGTAGCCTTCCCAAGGGGGTCTCCTCATCATCGGAGAGCTCCTTCTTGGGGGCCTCTGTTCCCACTGTACCGTCGAACAGCTCCCCCAAGGGGGCTTTCTCTTCGGAGAGTTCTATTCCAACTCCCCTGAAAGCTGTAATGACGCAATCCTCCATCCGCGCCCTCGGCCCGCTGCTAGAGGGCCTCTCCTTGGAGAATGCTTCTTCTAGCGGCCGCGGTGGCTCAGAGGGGGAAATGCAGACAATGCCCTCTCAGTACTAAAAACAGAAATGGAGAAGTTAACGATAGAAAAGAGGCTCGGGCAGTGGCTCGTGGTAGCGGGTTTAAGTCAGGGCCCCGCGCTTCTGTCTCGTGTTCGGAGGGAATTTCCTTCCCTTATACCAGGGTTCAGGATGCACATGAGGACTCAGTGGTAACCCTGCAGAATGGAGGGGCCAAAGCATTTAAGAAGAGGCCTAGATCTCTAGTAACACGTCCCGAATACCGAGAGCGACAGCTTAAGAAGTCACGCACCGTAAATGGTGTCGGGACTGGTGTAGGTTCCTATGCTTGAGCGGTTGAGGGGAGCAGACTCCGACGCATGATTGTCCGTGAAGGGCAAAAGGCGTCAGTATTTACAATGGAGGGGTCCCTGGAATTTAGTGATGCTGTGGGGGACTAGTCCAGGCTATCTGAGCTTAGGGCTAACAAGGGCTGGCAAGTGGGCCCTGCCCCGATGTACCATACCAACTTTGTCATGAGTGCTAGGGCCTAAAAGAATTGCTGATAGTCTTGTTAAAGAAAGAACTAGCACTCATACAGTATGGTGCAAATGAAAGGAATAAATTTCATATTTCGTAAACCGGCGACATTAAAGAAAAATCCCGAAACAGGTCGATTTTTAATTTTAAAATTTTGGTATTTTAGCATAATATATGACATAAGTGACGTCATCTATCTGTGCGTGATGACGTAATTGATAATTTTTTAAACGAGAATAGGGGCCGTGTGCTAGCTCATTTGAAAAGTTATTCAATTCTCTATTCAGTAAGGTAAACATTAACATAATTATTTATATAGGGTGTCCAAAAACAATTTTTTAAATTAAATTAATTGACAAAAAAAGATGAATCTATGTAATTTATTTAATTCAAAATACTTTTTACTCCTATCATAAAACAGAAAAAAATGTTTATTTGAAAAGTAAACGTTGATTTTCGCTTAAATTCAATGTTCAAGCCAGTTCTCGCTAGGCACCTACTTTTTGGAAATTTGAACATTTAATTTAAGCGAAAAGCAATGTATTTTCAAATAAACATTTTTTCCTGTTTTCTGACAGTAGTAAATGTATATTGAATTAAAAAAATTACATACCTTCTTCTTTTTCTGTCAATTAATTTAATTTAAAAAAATTGTTTTTGGACACCCCGTATAAATAATGATGTTAATGTTTATATTACCGAATAGAGAATTGAATAACCTTTCAAATCAGCTAGCACACGACCCCTATTCTCATTTAAAAAAATAATCGATTACGTCATCACGCCCAGACGGATGATGTCACTAGTATACCATACACGCCACAATATCATAACTTAAAAATAAAAATCGACCTGTTTCGGGTTTTTTTCTTAAAGTAGCCGGTTTACGAAATAACGAATTTATTCCTTTCATTTGCACCATACTGTATATTGAATATTGTTGAAATAAAGTTAAATAAGCAGATATGTTGAAAGATAAAGCTGTCTTTTAGCGAAAAACTTTTTGTTATAGCCACTTTTTTTCGATCCTCGGTAAAATGGGTTTAATAGTTTTTGGCTTCTGTTGTGGCGATTTCTGTACATTTTGCGTGTCTATGAATTGAAAGGTCTTTTTTGTTTACCATTTTTATTGCTTTTTCAGATAGCTCAACTTATTATCATTATATGATTTGACTAAGCATTTGTTAAACGTACATAATATGTACGTTATACTATATATTATTATTATTACTATACTATGTATTATACTATAATATATTATATAGTATGTTATAGTTTTTGTAATATTTAACAATTTTTTGGTTTTGATTACATTTACACTTCTAATTTCAGATACTTTATGGATATTCGACTTTACAAGAAGGCACGGTCCGTAGCAAATCCATTTGAATTCGAAGAGTATAGAAAGAAGAAGATTAGGGAAACGATAGAAAAAGATAGGGAAAATAGGGTACAAGTTAACAAACTTCCTAAAGTTAACAAAGACTTGGCCCTTAAACTCATGAATGACGAACAGAACAGCAAGAAAAATAAAACTACAGCGGCCAATTTGCTTGCTGATAATCGATTCAAAGCCTTGTTTGATAACCCAGATTTTGAAGTTGATAAAAATACTGATGAATATCGGTTACTGAATCCAGTATTATCTAGGTTAGAGACTGCAAAGGCCAAGAAATTAAAACAAAAACTTGTGACACAAGAATTTGAACCAGTAGAGGTAAGCAAAATAATTTTTTCTACTCATATTTATATGATATACATACGTGTATAAGTTCATAATGGAACTGTAAACTCTTCTGGAACTCATAATGGAACTGTTCATAATGTAAACTCTTCTTTACATTAACTTTTATCTTTTTATTTAAGCTATATTTTATTATGTAATTTTGTAGCAATTATTTAGTTATCCAGTTTATATTAGTTGCACATTTAATGGCAAAAGTGCCAACGCTACACGGATGTTACGTACAGTTGAGTCCGGGAATCTTTACCCGTGCATCATCATGTAAAACATACGAAATAAGTCGATGATAAGTCGGAAATTGAAATTTACTAAACGCAACAGCAAGTCACTTACTGTCACTTGCTGTTGCGTTTAGTGAATTTCAATTTCCGACTTATCATCGACTTATTTCGTATGCTTTAAATGATGACCCACGGGTAAAGATTCCCGGACTAAACTGTATAAGCTATACTGTTATAATATTAGTAGAGAACCGACTCCTGGAGCACCTGATTTCCAAGGTCAATGAAAGGGGCTCCTGGAGTTTCGAGGGTCTTCAGTACTACATTGATGCAAACGGATTACTCATAGGTTTTTGGGGCTGCTGAACGTGAATACGCCATCAGATCCAACCCACGGAGCACCTGGTACCTAAGACAGGTCTTCTTTTGGAGTTTCGACAGGTTTCTGCATTAAATTGATGCAGATGGGTATTCCTCATGGTTTTGGGGCTACTGAACACAAATACGCCATCAGAACAGACACCGGGGTACCTGGTGCCAAAGGCACGTCATCTGGGGTTTCGAGAGTTTTCGGTACTAAATTGATGCAAGCGGATTACTCTTGTGTTTTTGGGGTTGCTGAACACGAATATGACTTAGATAAAATACTCTGGAGTATCTAGTGACCAGGATGAATAACACTATCAAAATAGAATATAGTAAATCGATCTTAAAATAAATGAAGGAAAAACATTGTCAGATATAAATTGAGTTTATATTTATAAATAATTAAAACAATTGAATAGCACAACACAGTTATTCACAAATTTGTACGCTTTCTTTGAACAGCAACTCAGAAAACCTCCGAGAGTACTCGGTGTGTACCAATCCGTTTGCATCAATTTAGTACCGAAAACTCTCGAAACTCCAGAAGATGACGTGCCTTAGGCGATAGGTGTTCCGGTGTCTGTTCTGATAGCGTATTTGTGTTCTGAAAGTCCTAAAAGCCATGAGTAATCCATTAGTATCAATTTAATGCCGAAAACTCTAGAAACTCGAGAAGATGAATAACCTTAGGCACCAGGTGCTCCGTGGGTCGGATCTGATGGCGTATTAGCATTCAGCGACCCCAAACAGCCATGAGTAATCCGTTTTTATCAATTTAATGCCGAAATCCGTCGAAACTCCAGAAGATGACGTGCCATAGGCACAATGTGATTCGTGGGTCGGATCTGATAGTGTATGCATGTTCAGAAACCCCAAAAACCTAAGATTAATCCATTTGATTCCTCCGAAACTCCAGAAGATAACCTGTCTTAGACACCAGGTGCTCCTGTGTCTGTGCTGATCACGTATTCGTGTTCAGCAACCCCAAAAGCCTATAACTAATCCGTTTGCATTAATGTAGGACCGAAGACCCTCGAAACTCCAGGAGCCCCTTTCATTGACCTTGAAAACCAGGTGTTCCGCGAGTCAGTTCGGGTGGCATATTCGTGTTTAGCGACCTCAAAAAACCCTCCAGTAATTCTTTTGCATCAATTAAATGCCGAAAACCATCGAAACTCTAGATGACGTCCCTTGCAGTGCCCCTTGCCACCACGTGCGCCAGAGGTCAATTCTGATGGCATATTCGTGTTTAGTGATCCCAAAAACCCATGAGTAATCTATTTATATCAATTTAATGCCGAAAACCCTCGAAACTCTAGAAGATGACGTCCGTTGAAGGTCAAGGTCGTCAAAGTAAAGGTCGCCATTAGATAGCCAGGAAAAAATCCTAGACTACTAGTACTTTTCTTTGATTCAAACTTCTACATGTTGCCAGATAACCATAACTCAGGGAATTGGAATACCCAGTAAATCATATAAGTTTCCGAGTTTGTGCCTCTATATCTTGAAAATCCTCCATCCAATCGAGTTGTGCCCATGAGAACTTTTCATCACAATGCTTCAAAGAGTATTTTGCCAAAGTATGAACTAAATCCACTTGGACCTAATTTCCATAAGGTTTGTGCGAGCTACTTTTTCTTACGTCCCAGTATAAAGTCTCTGATCCACTAACTCTAAAAAAATATTGTTTATATAGGGTAGTGATGGTAACTTAGATTTAGACATGCTCAGAGGAAAAGGAAAGCAAATAATCTACTTTACTATGAAATAAATAAAAGACAAGAGAATTTACAAGCTGTGTGAGAGTTAAATTTCCCCCAACCAGTTTGGGTTCATGAATGCTGTTGGTACGAAAGAGGCTTTTCCATATTAGTCTTATTCCAAAGAGGCAGAGACGTCAATTACGACGTATTCGCATGTCTGGTTGATTACGAGAAAGCGTTTGATCGAGTACAGCACGCCAAGATGATGCAAGTAATAAAATAAGCAGGAATTAACATTTGATCTGAAAATAATTAGAAACCTTTACTGGAATCACACCGCAAATCGCAGAGTTGAAGGTTATGGTGGTTCCTGTTTACCTGAACCATCTCAGATGATTGAGGGGTGGTTACCCCCTACCATAAGGGTTGATGAAGTAACACTACTCACTGTAAATTCATTTATTTGTACGTTGAAGTAACTACGGTAAAGAGCTGGTGGTATAATATTTATCCGCTGTTAGTGATGTAACCAATAAAAAACGGTACCGTTTTTTTTTTAAAAACCGTTTTTTATTGCAAAAAAAACGAAGCCTTCGTTTTTTTTGTTTTTTTTTTTCGTTTTTTTTTTTTTATTTTGATTTTTTAAGTGGGTACAGTTTATTTAATGACAAAAACATATAATAAATATAATATTCTGTATAATTTTATAACAAAATAAGTATTATTTCGTTTCATAATTAATTTCGTATAAATCCTTTAAATAAGAAGACCATGGGTATAAACAAAATAAGAAGAGTTTATTCGTTAACTTGCAAAATCAAAGCAAAAATAAGTAATAAAAATTTATCAAATAAAAAAAACAACGTCTTAATGATTGAAAAGGTTCAATTAATTAACCGAATCCCTTAAATGAACACTGATCCGTCCCGTCGCTATCTGCATTTTCTTCAGACTCTGAAGCTTCCTCTTCATCACTTTCAAAGACACACTCCGACTGATCTTAATTGGATATTATCATTGGTTCCGGTTCAGATTCTAATGCAGGATTGACTGTGAAGCTAGGGCCAGCAATTGATTCTGAACTGGATGATTCACTTGGCTGTAGTTCAGCCATTAATTTTAAATTATGAGCCACATACACGATTTTTGACGCTCGAGTATTGGTCAGCCTGTTTCTCTTGTTGGTGTGAATTCCCGAATATGAAGAAAAGGATCTTTCACATGCTGCTGATGTCGCTGGCAACTCTAGAAAACGAATCGCCAACTTGGAGAGTGCGGTATTTGAGCAAAGACCACTCCACCAGGCAATAGGGCTGATAGCTGCAATTGTGTCCTCATTCCATAGAAAAGTCTTTTTGAATAGTCCTTCTTTTGCAATAAAATTGACAACGTCAGCTAAGACGGCTGCTTCATCGACATCTGGCATCTTCTGTGCTACTTTGTATATGACTTCTGTCGCATCAGTCTACATTAAATAAAAAAATTAATATAAATATAAATAAAACCCACTATAACCTAAAAAAATTTACCATCTCATCTGAGCTAAGTTCACAGCCACGATATTTTGGATCCAAAAGGTTAGCTACAAAATGAACACTATAAATAGCAAACTTCTTCCGATTTTCAAAAATTGCCCTTGTATATGCTTCCTCTTTGGATAACAATGGACTTTTAGTGACATTTTCTAATGAGGTGTTAACCATTTTTTTAAATAAATGCAGACATTTTGAAATCGTTGGTGTGTCACCTTCTACAGAGGTAATTGTGTTAGCAATTGGTTCCAGAAGCATAATGTATCCTTGTACCCGGTCCCAAAATATATCGCTTAGAGCATTTTTTTTTAAAGATGGGTGTTTGCTTACTGCCTTTTCAACTTCTTCATTGATAGCCATCCTTTTTATTATTTGTTTGTTAGCAAGCAATGATTGTAGACAAAGAACTAATGATCCCCATCTGGTAGGCACTGGGAGTTTAAGACTGCAACTTATTTTTAATTCGTTTTGTTTTTCCTTTACCCACGCAGATAATATGTGGCTTTGTCGGATGGCCTTTGTAAGGGCAACAGCCTCGGCAGTAAACGATTTCAGACTTGTTAAATTTTTGAGATCGGTAAATATTAAATTAAGAGAATGAGCAAAGCATCCATAGGTAAAAATGTTATTATCAAAATCATTTTCAATCAAGGCCCAAGCAGCTTTCATGTTTGCTGCATTGTCTGTGACTATACCAAATACCTTTCGGGGACCGATTTCACGTATTACTGCACCAAGGGTTTTTGCCATATATTCTGCAGTATGAGGTGCAGTGCCTGTGGGCATAATTTTAAAAAGGAATGGCTTTGGAGTTGTTACAACAAAGTTTAGGACAGCCTCGTTCCTAATATTGGACCATCCATCCACCATTAGTCCAACAGAATGTGCTCCAGCTTAAACTATATCGGAGAATAATTAAAATCCCGTAGACTGACCGGGTCACAAGTGAGGAGGTCCTCAGAAGAATGAAGAAGAATCGAAAGGTACTGACCACCATCAAATCTCGAAGGTTACAATACTTCGGACACATTATGCGAAATGAATCCAGATATGCCCTCCTACAAGCCATCCTGCAAGGAAAAATATTTGGAAAGCGGCGTCTGGAAAGAAGAAGGGTTGGAGTTGGTTGGAGTTGGGTCTGGTTGAAGAACTTCAGAATCTAGTTCAGCTGCACATCAAGAAGAAGATGAAATGAACAGAACCATTTAAGCAAAAAAGTAGATCTGAAGACGCTACTGTACTACCGACTAAAGCATATGCTAGATCTTGAAACAAAAAAGTTAATAACCAAAATAGAAATAAAACAACTTTAATGGTTTGATGGGCAGCATTAAAAACATTGAAGCTTTTGAGATGTGGTGTTACCGTAGAATGCTACGTGTATCTTGGGTGGACCACGTGACGAATGTCGGAATTTTACGTCGGATCGGAAAAGGATGTGAAGTTGTACTTACTGTTAAAAGAAGAAAGCTTGAATACTTTGGCCATGTTATAGACCAGTCGGGATAGCATTTGACCTTGCATTAGAAGCTGCCCCAAAATTTTATTTTTCTAATCTTTAGGGAGTGTCAATATTAGTATAAATTTAAAATCTCGACTGAATTCCACCGTTGCGTTAGCCGCCATCTTGATTTTAAACGGGAACCGTTTTTGCTCAATATCTCCGCCATTTTCAATTTTTTGACAAAAAGTGTAGAAACTGAAATTGTTGAAAACGCGATTTTCTATAATTTCATTTATTATAATTTTTTTCGTGCGGTCGATATTTTCCGAGTTATGAGGGGAAATAGTGACAGTTGTAGCATAATTATTGAATTATCTCGTTTATTATTAGTTTTACAACAAATATTTACCTATACAAAAATGATGAGAATTAAATTTTGTACAATTTTGATGCCGTTCTTTTTTTGATAAAATCAATATTTAAGGTAGTACGTATGTGGTAAAGGTGCGAGCGTAAGACCTGATTGATTTTGTAGCAATTGTTTTTGTTCAATATCTCCGCCATTTTCAACTTTTCGACAAAAAGTGTAAGAACTGAAATTGTTGCAATTACGATTTACTACAATTTTTCGAGAGAACCAGTGGCGGGTCTAAAAGGGGGGGAAATGGGAAAATTCCCCCAGCAGGGTCCAAAATAAAAAAAAATTGTTGGAACATCACGATATATTAGCTGACATAAAACTTAAAATATCGACAGACAAATTCAACCAATAAAACCCGCTAGTTAATAAAATTAAGTGAACTTAATGTATATAATGTCTTTTATATACTTAGTTTGGTTGATGTTTCATTGGAAGTTTCAAAAATTGTACAAAATATAATTCTCTTTATTTTTGTTTATGTACAATTATGTCGTAAAGTTAATAATAAATGAGACAATTCAATAATTATGCTTCCCCTCCGCTTCCATTATTTTCCCCCTTAACTCGGAGAATATTGATCGTATAAAAAAAATTGTGCCAAATAAATTGTAGGAAATTGCATTTCCAACAATTTTCTTTCCCTCCATTTATGTCGAAAAGTTGAAAATGGCGGAGATATTAAGCAACAACAGTTCTCATTTAAAATCAATATGGCGGCTAATTCAACCGCGGAATTCAGTCGAGATTTTAAATTTACACTAATATTGATCTCTCCTAAAGGATATAATTATAAAATTTGGGGCAGCTCGAATACAAAATTCAATTCAATAATTATGCTCCCCCCACCACTTTTTATTATTTTCCCATGTAACTCGGAAACTATCAACCGCATGAAAAAAATTGTTAAAAAGAAATTGTAGGAAATTATATTTTGAACCATTTTAGTTGAAAATGGCGTAGATATTGAACAAAAACAATTGCTATAAAATCAATCCGGTCTTACGCTCGCGCCATTACCGCATACGTACTACCTTGAATATTAATTTTAGCAAAAAAATGAAAGAGATCAAAATTGTGTAGAATTTAATTCTCTTCATTTTTGTACAGGTACATATTTGTTGTAAAACTAATAATAAACGAGATAATTCAATAATTCAATAATTAGGCTCCAACTGTCACAATTTTCCCCTCATAACTCGGAAAATATCGACCGCCCGAAAAAAATTATAATAAATGAAATTATAGAAAATCGTATTTTCAACAATTTCAGTTTCTACACTTTTTGTCAAAAAATTGAAAATGGCGGAGATATTGAGCAAAAACGGTTCTCGTTTAAAATCAAGATGGCGGCTAACGCAACGGTGGAATTCAGTCGAGATTTTAAATTTTTACTAATATTGACCCTCCCTAAAGATTAGAAAAATAAAATTTGGGGTTATTCGTCCAATTCGTTAATGCAAGGTTAGGCCTGTTATTCGTCTAACCCGACTGGACTATTATGAGAGGTGACAAATACTCGCTGCTGAGACTGATCATCCAGGGTAAAATCAGGGGTAAGAGAAGTATCGGTAGGCGCAGAATATCTTGGTTAAGAAATCTGAGGGAATGGTTCGGCTGCAGTTCCATCGACCTATTTAGGGCGGCCGCCAGTAAAATAAGGAAGCTGTGATGATTTCCAACCTCCGATAGGAGACGGACTTTAAGAAGAAGAATGGTTTGAATGTATTGTAAGGATAGATGAAAATAAATCAATGAAGAATGGGGTTTGATGAAGCAAAAGAAGAAGCGGAAACCAAGGAAAAACTGGGAAAATGGAATAGAAAATCTGGGAGCAAAAATAACTAGCGAATTATGAGCTAAAATAGATGAATCTAACAGCTGTAATGGGTAAAAGGATATGCGAAAATGAAGAAGAGCTTATAATAAGAGTGTGTTTCATCTCTTATAATTCGTAACGCAATATACAGAGTGGGTCAAATAAAAGTGTCCACCTCGATATTTGGCAGTATTTATTAGATTTTTTAAGAAAATGACGAAACAGGCCGATTTTTTATCTAAGGGGGACACATTTTTACGGTACATACATCTGTCATTTGTCAACCCCCTCCCTTCCACATCCCCCACCCCTTATTTTTAAATAGGGAATAGGGGTCGTGTGCTAGCTCATTTGAAAGGTTATTCAATTCTCTATTCAGTAATATTAACATTGGCATAATTATTTGTACAGGGTGTCCAAGAAAAATAATTTTAAATTAAATTAATTGACACAAAAAGAAGAATATATGTAATTTATTTAACTCAAAATACATTCTACTGCTGACAGAAAACAGAAAAAACTGTTTATTTGATAAATAAATATTGTTTGTTGCTTAAATTCAATATTCAACCTACCAAGAGTCAGATGGGTGGCAGCTTGAACATTGAATTTAAGCAAAAAGCAATGTTTATTTATCAAAAAACATTTTTTCTCTGTTTTGTGATAGCAGTAGAATGTATTTTGGATTAAATAAATTACATACATTCTTCTTTTTGTGTCAATTCATTTAATTAAAAAAAATTCTTGGGCATAAGAAGTAGGTATAAAAAATTATGTTAATGTTTACATTACTGAATAGAGAATTGAATAACCTTTCAAAAGAGCTAGCACACAACCCCTATTCCCTATTTAAAAATAAGGGGTGGGGATGTGGAAGTGAGGGGGTTGACAAAGGACAGATGTATGTACCGTAAAAATGTGTCCCCCTTAGATCAAAAATCGACCTGTTTCGTCATTTTCTTAAAATCCAATAAATACTGCCAAATATCGAGGTGGACACTTTTATTTGGCCCACTCTGTATAATGTTAGCTATTTAGGTTACATTATTAATTAAGTACTGTCATTATTATAGACCAGGGAATTTAGCGCTAAAAACACCAGAATAAATGGATTCTTAAATACAGCAGCTAGAGACTTGCAACTTTTTGCATTGTGTTCAGGATAATGTCAGGAACAAAGTCTACTATAGAAAAATGATAAGTCACTAGAGATAGAGGGAATAGAGATTTCGTGCGGGAGTCCTTGTACCCAGGACTCCCATATGATAAGCACTTTGGTCATAGAGAGCCCTTATAGCGCATCAGAGTGCTATCGGGTGGGAAGAGGATAGTCTTGAGGATTGCGGCGGGCATTCCTCTTCGCCCTAATGAATTGTATCACCCGAATATCATTCTCAAGGAATGTGCAAGTCTCTCAGGCTGGGTTAAACACTATTAGACCAGGGCATTTAGCACTAAAACATCGGAATAAATCGACTTTTATTTAAATACAGCACCTAGAGACTTGCAACTTTGAATTGTGTTCAGGATTTCGTCAGGAAAAAGTCTATAATAGAAAAATGGGTGAAAATGCATACTTGCATTTTAAAGTGCATAAAATGCATCAAAAAGTGGATAAACATGTCAAAACAGGCATATTAAGGGCCAGCTTTTAATACTCGGGGGTTTTTGGAGTCGCTGAACAGGACTACGCCCTCAGAACTACGACCTCCGGAGCACCTGATGTCCAGGGTTACTGCTAAGGCACGTCATTTGGAGGTTCGAGGGTTATCGGCACTAAATTGTACAGATTATTTGGAGGTTTTTGGAGTCACTTAACACGAATACGTCATCAGAACCGACCCACGGAGCACCTGGTGCCCAATGTCACTGCTAAGGCACGTCATCTTATGAAGTTTCGAAGGTTTTCGGAATTAAATTGATGTAAATAGATTACTCGGGCGGTTTTTGGGGTTGCTAAAAACGAATACGCCATCAGAACTGATATCCGGAGCACCTGGTATCTAGGATGACGTCATCTTCTGAAATTTCGTGCGATTTCGGCACTAAATTGATGCAAACAGATTACACGAGTGGTTTTAGGGGTTACTGAACCCGAATGCGTATTACGCCATCAGAACCGACCCCCCAGACCACCTGGTGCTCAAGGTCACTACTAAGATATGTTATCTTCTCGAGTTTAAGGGGCTTTTGTGCACCAGGTGCACCGGGCTCGGTTCTAATGTCGTATTCTTGTTCAGCGACTCCAAAACCTCCGAGTAATCTGTTTGCATCAATTTGGTGCCGAAAACCCTAGAAACTTCAGATAACTTGCCTTAGCAGTGAACCTGGGCACCATGTGCTCCGGTGGTAGGTTGTGATGGCATATTCGTCTTCAGTGACCACAAAAACCTCCGAGTAACAATATGTGGCACATAATACACTTATTTTGACATGTTTATTCACTTTTTGATGCATTTTATGCACTTTAAAATGCAACTATGCATTTCCACCCATATTTGTATAGTAGACTTTTTTCCTGACATTATTCTGAACACAATGCAGAAAGTTGGAAGTCTCTAGGTGCTGTATTTAAAAATCGATTTATTTTGAGCTAAATGCCCTGGTCTATTATCAGAAAATTGGTGAATTGACTTGGATGCAGTTTTGTTGGTACTTCATGTTTATGGTTATGTAGAACCTAGAGTGTACAGAACCTAATATTGAGCACTGTCGAACTCCTGGGGATAGGTTAACTGTTTATTTTTTATTATCAATTAAATTTTATTTTTATTTAAAATGCACGGTTGGATTTATATACACTGAATTATTTACAGCTTTTAATTACTTATGCAGTTGCTTCTTAAAATATATTAACAAATTAGTCCCAAATGCAAAATCGAACTGAATTTATAGACATACAAAAAGTATTCGAAAAAGCCCTAGCGGAGTTCTTTGTATTAAGCCATCTCTTCATATTTTGTTCCTTTATAAAGTTTCCACAAATCATTCATGTATGTTGTACAATGTAACTCTTAAAATTAGTGCACACGCTTACTCTTGGCCATAGTTTTCTCATTCGTATCTAAAATGCATTTTTAGTTTATGGATAGAATAAATACTATATTGTGCGAAAATAAAAAAAGCATTCCATTAAATTTTTAGGAGGAAAGGGAAGGAAAGAATAGTTCAGAGGAATCAGACGACGAATCTGAACAGGAGGAAAGTTCCGATGACGAACATACTTGGACCAAAGACCTCAAGAAACAACACAAACTTATACGTAGGGAACACAAACAGAAAGAGCTACGTGACCAAGAGGAAGAAGAGAAATTAATGGAAGACGAATTGAAGAAGCAGCCGAAATTGTACGAATTGAGACAAGGGGAAGAGTTTAAAGGACTGAATAGTCTGAGGAAGAAACTTAATAAGTAAGTATTGTAAAATTTTAAGTGAGTTGCCATACATTAATATTTAATTTACTTTGTACATCTTGAGTGGCATGTGTCATCTTGTTTACTGCCAAAGAAGTTACTTATGTGTAGGGAGTTATTTGTAGAATATGTTGTAAAGGCCATAAATGCACAGTTCAAACTCAGAAAGTGGTTTATTGAATTTGACTCCGAATAGCAAAGCTCATTTTAATTTTTGTTTGAAAGGCAAGCAATATGATGCACGTTTTCTTCTTAGTTTAGGCGAGACACGTTTATGTCTGGGCACTTGGTCATAAGACCTTTGTACCAAACCATGTTTTTTTCTCCTGTTGTAGTTTAAGGATCTCTTCTGGTTCAATCCTCAGTTGACCAGTAAATTGCCTCATATCACCTCAAAAATACGTTCTAATTTAATTTTTATCTGACTCATTCGTATTGACAATTCAGACATATCATTCATCATGGCATCTACACTCCTAGCGAAGTGATTGCCGCCCTCTTCCGATTCATTTGCTGCGGGGTATCAGTCCGCATTAACATTTTGGTTTTACAATTGGTTGTGTGACTTGGCATCTTCTACAATTTTTCTCCATTCGTTCCTGTTTTTACTTCTGGTTACCCATTCTCTAACTCCCATTTTCTTAAGGTCCTCGACTATCTGGTTCTCCCATCTGGTTTTGGGTCTTCCTCGTGGTCTGCCTGATATAGGTCTCCATTTGGTAATTTTCTTGATAACGGCTTCTGAATTTCTCCATCTGAGTCTCTGTGCCTTGATAAATCTGACGATGTCTTCTCCTTTCAAAAGTTCTCTTATTTCGTGGTTCATCAGTTTTCTAAATTCATTATTACCTAAGTTAATTAATCTTCCGAATTATTTTTTTTTTCTAGGATCCTCAATCTTTCTTCATCTTTCTTTGTCAGACACATTACTTCAACACCATATGTGGTTACTGATCTAATTGCTGCTTCTTTGTTTTGAGGAATTTGTTGTATTTCCAGTAGGTTCTGTTTCCTGCCTGGATTTTTTCATTGATTGCTATGGTGTTACACTTTTCACTGAACTTATTTAGCTCATGGTGTTTTATATTAGATTTGATAATGATAGCTGTGTCGCCGTGTGCTTTGTCGTTTGGATGTTTTGTTGGTTTGAGCCAACATTACTTTGTTGGTTTGTGATTTCAGCTGTTTGACTATTTCCTGACGTTTTTTGAGCGTAAGAAACACCAGGGGTTACTGTTTGACTGTTAATTTTATTGGTGTCTGTTCTATGGGTTTCTTGTTTCTGTCTAAGTTGGGGAACTTTTCTTTTTGTATTTGTTTGTATACATGATGATTACTTGCACACTTTATGCATCCTTGAGGCATATAGCAGAATTTTTGTGTTTGGCCATAACGTTGACATTTGGTACATTGGGAAGCTGACGCTTGGGATGTGATGGTTCGCGGGACACAATCATGTTCTGGAGTGCTCTCACTTCATATATGTCTTTATTATTTCGCTAAGTTTTTAGTTCTATATAAAAAATCGGAAGCGCCGTTTTGGATCCATTCTTATATATATTAGCTATGTTGGTTACTTCGTGTCCCATTTTCCCTAACTCAACTTTTAAAGCATTTCTGTCTGATGCATATTACGAAGCACAACTCGGAATGTTCTTTCTTCCTTTGTTTGGTAGGTATAATAGTGTGTTTTTTTTTTCATTGAGTGCTTTGGCCATGTTTTGGTAATGTTCAGAGGTTGTGGGATGGATCTTTACTTGGTTGTTATAAAGGCATTTGATATATATTTGTGATGGATGATAAGAAGAAGAAGAAACATGATTAGAATGAAAAGAGTTACCTGATTGTTCATGTTGATTGTCAGTCGACTCAGTCTCTTGAGGCACTATATTGGTTGAGAAATTTTCATTGCTTTGTTGCTCACTAGACGAGGTTGTGGTTGAGGTTGAATCTCTCGATGGTTGTTTCATGGTATTTGTTTGCAAGTTAGCGGTGTATTCTTCTGAAGTTGATCTTCTCATCGGAGATCTACTCATTTTATTTGAATTTAGAAACGGATTGTCTATGTCTACGACTTCTACATTGTCGCTCATCCTGTATCACAATTAAATGTGTTATACATCACGAACAATTGTTTATGAGAAGCCTATGACTTTATTTGCCGGTATTTTGGCGTATGGAAATAGTACTTGTTTTATTTTATTTGCCTTTTTAAAACACTGGTAATTAATATTACTAATTAACGATATAGTTTCGAACAAAAACTGGTTACTAGATATTTTTGTACAAAAAATAAATTTATGCGACCGTCTCCAACAAAGGTTAGATCGAGACTCCTATGTCGTCAGCATGCGCCATAAGTTGCGACGTCGATGTTATAATAATTGTACCTTTTATTTCTGCAGCTCTAATTGTTCCTTCTTTAGCGACATTAAATAGTGACGTTGATAGAAAGTCGCCGTGTCTTACTTCAGTTGCTATTTCTATATTTTTGGTGATTCCGTCATCTGTTATTATTGCTACTGTGAATCCTTCCATTGTCATTTTCGTAAGCTTTCGAATTCAGACATATATTATACATTTTAAAGATGACTTCAAAATGATAGTGTCAATATTTTTGAGTTGCATTCCTGGGACGGCTTTTATTGGAAGATAGTTCATTCGATTACATCAAATCAACTTTAACTTAAAGATACGGATGAGCACGATTTCCGAAGTGGAAATATAAACCTCAAATTAAACTTATTTTATAGTAAAATTGTCGCTTATTCTTATTACTAAATGTCATTAACCCTTTCAGCTCCGGTTTAATATTTCTAACATCAGCTTCTGTGCCCGCAGAAATAATTTCCTTTGAATACTTACGGGCCATGGACGGGCTTACCCTATATACGCTATAGTCTATATGGCACTGATCTATATTTGGACGCGCATGCGCGTTACCGGAGTTTAAAGGGTTAAGATTCCGCAAGAAAATAGCTTCAGAACAATAATAATTACTAATATTCATATTTTTAGGGCTACACTTAGTGAAAGATTGCAATCAGAAGATACGTCGGTGAAATTTTTAGGCTCTGTAGGCAACCGAGAGATGACATTCTCTACCCGTAAAAAGAGGAATATGTCATTAGAGGAGAAAAATAAAAAACACAGGGAAGAAAGGAAACGTCTTGTAAGGCCTGCTCATGGTATTAAGTCTAAATTCAAATCAAAATTCTTTGGAGGAAGGCGTAGATAGTTTAAAAAATGATAATAATGTAACATTGTTATATTTTGTTATGTAATAATTTACACTGTTTTTAATAAATAAAAGTATAATTGAGAATTGTGCTTCATTTTCAGTAACTCCAATATCGACTTCATAATCGATCTAGAATGATCTAGTTATAATGACTTCGCTTAGAGATCGTTTCATTGGCAAGTGGTGGGAATAATCTTGGGAAGAAGTGAGAGTATAAGAAAGTGGTGCATATACATATGGTTTTTTTACTACAAAAAATATGCTTACGTCATTCAATATTTCTGACCTCAGAACCCGATAGCGCTGCAAAAACGTTAGAATAAACTAGAAGTCAAACAATAAGGAATGCACGTAATTTTCCCCTTGTTGTCATATTCTAAATTTGAAAAAATATATACAGCCGGAAAAATGAAAGAATACCCATGAACGATCACATCAATCACTTATTTTGTATTTGCTATCTTTTTCTATAACAAACGTTTGTTATTTATAGAAAAAGACAGCAAATACAAAACAAGTGATTGATGTGATCGTTCATGGGTATTCTTTCATTTTTCCGACTGTAGGTAGGGAATAATCAGATTTTTTTGACATGCCATTCCTATTACAGCGATCATTTTATTGGCTAGAAGTAGTGACGATTATATGATGTCGTTATTATATTTGGTCAGATGGTAAATGGTAACTGACGTCTGTCATAATATTGTAGGTTAAATATAATGTCAAATTATTGTTTTCAATTTATATTTTACTTATTTAGTTTGTATTTTAACAACAGTTTATTTTTCACCAACTTCACTTTCCCTGCCCTATCCTTGATTGGTCGTGTTGTATGATAGGTTTAATTAGGCGTTAATTTTAAAAAATGTTTTTAAAATACATACACAGCTCACAAAGGCCATAAAAAAAGAAGAAAAAAAATAAACAAACAAACATCTTACATAACCTTATATCGGACAATGTCAGTCTAACACTTATAGTAAACAACTATCTATTTACTACAAAACAAGTCAAAACTTACATATGAAAACAGGATGTGACCTTAAAAAAGTTTTTCGTCTCTCCTACAAAACTCATGAAAAAACAGATAGGAGGTATTGTCACATCAGCAAGGGATATATTTCTGGTATCTCCAAGGAATGTCTAAAAAATATACTTTGAATGACCAAGAACATTCGTGGACATTCATGGATTCAGGGAATGTTTAAAATGCTGACACAGAATTTTCCTGGGATGTTCAGGGAACGTTCTTGTGCTTTTGGGGATATTCCAGGAATTTTTTCAATGTCCTGTGTGTACCTTCTAGGAACATACATGGAATGTTTTGGTGTTAGCACCGGACTCCACTTGCGATTTGTAGTCATGAAGATTGAACACATTGTTTCAAATAGGGCTTTTCATCGATTGTCATTTGTTTCGAGCCTCTGTCAAATGTCGTATAATCGATGTATAACATTAATATACACGGATTATACGAAATATGATAGAAGCTCGAAACAAATGACTGTGAATGAAAAGCCCTATACAAGTCAATCCATTTGCGACTAAATAATCATGGATTGACTTGTATTTGAAACAATGTGTTCAATCTTCGGGACTACAAATCGCAAGTGGAGTCCAGCGGTGAGGGTTACTTCCTCTTCGGCATTATTATGTATTACACTACAGAAATCAGGAATTTCCCTCCTAAATATAATGTATGGCCATCAAAGAAATTCTTCCAACCACTTTTTTAATGTTTGCCCTCTCCATGCTGTAGCAAACTTGTCAAATTGTTGATTTTAAATTGTAACAGTTAAGTTTTGCAAGGTATGCTGCCCTCTTGTATCTTCTGCGTTATCTTCATCATATACAGTAGAACCCCGCATATCCGAACTAATTGGGGAGACAGCCTGTTCGGATTCCGAAAAGTTCGGATTATCCGAAAGTTAGTCTTAACTAGTAGTTCAAAGCTTTCATTGCGATTTTGAGTAGAAAAACGTTCTCGCAAGAGTGTGGACAATATTTTTTACTCAAGTTGACTATGAGAGAACCAAAGTAAGTTTGTGTTTAACCTTTATAAACACTTTATAAACCTATATATTAAAGTATAATATTTATTTTTAAGAAATTTTAAATGTCAAAAGTCCTATTAATCCTACATTGTCCAATTTTCTAGCTTTACTCTGTATAATAAACATGTTTTTAAGTTTTTGTCTTGAATTTTTAAATTTTTTTTACTTTCCGTTGGTTCGGATTTGCCGAAAGTTCAGATTAGCGGAGTTCGAATTTACGGGGTTCTACTGTAATTACTTCATCTAAAAACTTTATGCGATATATTCGTTTAGTTGCTAAAATTATTTCCGGATCCATAGGTTGAATAAGCAATGTATTTTTTGGCAAAAACATACAACTAAAGTTGCCATGTTTTGATCATAGAATATTTTCAGAGGGAGGAGAATTGTCTAAAATCAAAAAACATTTCACCTCTACCGGCAGTACTCCCAGTGTCTTCTCTTGAAATGTTTTCACTGCAGGTACAAATTCTTTAAAAAGGCAATTTTTGAAGATTTCTGAGCTGAACCATGCCTTATTAGAGCTAATAAAATTTAAACTTACATTACCAACCACTATGATTAAATTATTTATTTTAATAGCTCCACAATTATATACAAATCCTGTCTCAAAATATTTGTAAGAATTTAAACTCTTAAATGCCTTCATTTGTTGACCTGTGTAGAAACTATTACTAAGCCCTAAATAAGTAACTATGTCCATGTTAGTTACCCTTGAAAACCTTTTCTGCTGTAGGTTAACTCATACCCCTTGAGGGAAAATAGATCTATATACCAACAGCTTTTGAAAATATTCACTCAGGTTTATTTATTCACTGCTTAAAACTAAATAAAGTCGTTAAAGAACTTCAACAGCTAAAAGCTACACAATGTCAACAGCAAAATGTTCGGAAAATACAACTAAAAAAAACTATTTTACAACTATTAAACTATTGTATTGGGACCGTGCAAGTTTGGAAAAGCGACACCTGGTTTCTTCGCTCTGCACTTTTATTCGCACTTTTAATTATATTGGCCAATCATATGGTCCTGGTTGCTGGATAATTGTCAAGGCCATAGTCCAAAAAAATAATAAGAAAAAATAAGATTCAGGTTATGTTAATCAAACGTAAACAATTGTTTGTAGTAAATAAAATTAGTTATTAAAATGCAGTAATGCAAGCAAAATACAATTAATTACATTTACCTTTATATAATAATTGCATATCATATCAATATTGTGGAGCAATATATAATTTTTCTTCTTCATTGACAGTAGATATGAAATATACGTCAATTTGACAATTTCAATTGACAATGAATTATTTAAGAAAGTTACAATATTTCTCCGCTATTCTCTCACGATCGTTTCTCGTATCGACTCCAAGTACTTGCACACCGCGAATAAAAACTGTTATATAAACCACTATTTTATAACAACAATAACTATTTTATAAAAAAACTATGTTGTTGTTGTTTATTTGGGTTTATATGACTGCGGACACTAAATCCATTCGCCAATTTTACTATTTTTTATTTTATTAGTCATTTTTTCGTATTTTATCCTAAAACTAATACTAATATTAATCTCTAATAAACAATTCTACTAATAAATAATTATTTTTGTATTTTTCTTAATAATTTTTTATATTATATTTTTTTTAATTTATTTTTTTTTTAAATGATGTTCTCAGAGTTCCACAGTAAAAACTTCAACATTCTTCTTTTCTTCTTTAGCCCTCTACTTCATTCGAAAGCTTTTTACTATGGACTGTCCAAGTTCGTCATTCATTTTTTTTTATTATATATTTTTTTTATTATATATTTTTTCTATTATTTTTTTTTATATATTTTTTTTGTATTTTTTTATTTTTATTTTTTTCTTTTAATATATAACAATTTACAAGAAATACTTAAACTATATTTTACAATTACAACTTAAGTTTAATATCTAAAATATGTTTATTCAATAGTCGCTATATACCAACTCATTATTTTCTAATGTTAATAAATAATTTAAATTAATGGGATGGTGGACATCAGTCAAAGAATACAGTGAATTTAAAAACATATTAACTTTATTAGAAATAAAAGAACAGGTCAAAATTTTGTGTTGTAGGTTACCAAACTGACCACAAATACATTGAGGGCTATCAGCTATATTAAGTTTAAATATATATGATGGTGTAAGACAGTGGTTAAATCTCATTCTGCATATGGTTCTTGCCATATCCTTTGTCGACTCCATTTTAGAAAACCAAGGTTTATCTGTGATATAGTTTCTGATTGATCTGTAGTGATTTCCTGTATTTATGTTCTCATCAATATACCTTTCTTTCCATTCTTTCTTAAGCTCCTTGAATAAATCTGATTCAATATCTCCAGACGTACAAAGATATTGTGTTAATACTCCTTTTGTCACCGCGTTTTTAGCCAATTCATCTACCATTTCATTTCCAGTTATTCCACAGTGGCTTTTAACCCATGCTAACTTAACAGACTTTCCTTGTTGCTGAAGTTCTTTAATTTTATTTATTATATATAATTCAATGTAGCTCACTTTTGATTTAGCATTTATAGCACTAATTTTACTTAGAGAACTTTTACTGTCACTATAAATTATAAACTTTGAATGATTTATATTAGATAAATATTTTAGTGCTTCCATTATCGCTATTAACTCAGCTGTGTATATACTCATAATAGAATTTAGTTTGAACATTTTGCTAATTTTATTACTGCTATCCCAATAGGCACACCCAACACCTTCAATATTTTTTGATGCATCTGTATATACCATACAACAGTCGTTGTATGTTTGAACATTTCGAAATGTTTGAACATTTGTGAACTGTCGGATATAAACACTAATTTTCTTAAAGATAGAGGCAAATTGCTATAGTCCCTTAAAAAGTATACCTGAACTTGTTCCATAGTATTAAAGTCAATATTATAATTTGGGTTTGTCATATTTATAAAGTTGTTTATTATAAATTGTCATTTTTGAATATAAATCTACTATATTTAGAGTTTTCTTTTTTATCCAATATTTTTCTGTCAAGTCTGCTAAAAACAGTTGATGTATTTTGGTAATTAAATTTGCCTTTTTTTCATACAATCTCACTAAAAGGCTGATGCCAAGTTTTTTTCGTCTTATATCCATCGGCATTTCACAGCATTCAACTTGTAGATTATTTATCGGTGTACTTCTTAGGGCTCCTATACACAATCTAAGGGATTTATTAATGATGTTGTCTATTTTATTTAAATGACACTGTGATGCGTCACTGTATAATATTGATCCGTAGTCGAATATAGCTCTTATATTATTTTTAAAAAACAACAAAGAAATATTTGGATCTGCTCCCCAACGTAAGTGTGATACGAATCGAAGAAGGTTTATTCCTTTCTCTGTTTTTTTAACTATATGGTCTATATGAGTAGGGTCATTCCAAGGTGAGTCTTATCCATTTTTTATAAAAATTAAGTTGGCACTGAATATCGCTGTACCATTGATTTGGACATACTAGTATAACAAAATACTGTTGCCAATCGCTTCTTGTTCTATATAAAACAGGTCTAAAATATTGCGCATCTTTCCAAAATGCGCGTTATCCACGAGCAGTGTCATCTCAAAGCGAGCCTTATCCTTTCAGCCAATGGCTGCCTCCGATTTTTAGCCACGTGATCGTTTTGATCTGCAAAGGAATGTGTCAAAGGTGTGCAATTTTGTCATTTTAAAATATCCCACTGTTAGCGAAACATTGTAGAAAAAAAGAAAAGGAGATGTTACAGTAAGAGGAGAAGAATATTACAGTAGTGATCTTTGTCAATTATTGTCTCTGGAAACGTGGAAAAAATATTTCAAAAATGGTACTGTATGATTTGCCAAAGGGAGTTCAAGTTAAAAATGCCAAAATTAAAGATATTGATATTTTATTACAAAGTCACTTTGGTTCGGAATGGAAAAACAATTCCGAGTGTTCGTTTTTTAAAAACTTTATGGAAGAAGTTAATGTTGCTCCAAATAACATCACTGAGCCTAACACCGAGGAAGAAATAGAGAGAGATTACTGCGAAAGTTATTTTCCAGAACCTGCTGAATTAAGAGTTTAATAACTAAAAATGTGTTTAGTGTTTTTGTTTTTTAGCTTATGTGACCATAACATTATTGTTATTTTAGCCAAAATCTGTTTTAGCTATAAGATTATTGTTTCAAATAAAAATATTCGTTCACACTATACTTCCGTTGTCTACATTATTGTTATTCCAAAAAGCGTCTTATCCACTGCGTTGTTCCAAAGTGCGACTTATCCAAATTATAATTAGGTTTTTTGAGCTAATGACGCAAAAACGATTTGAAAAACCTTAACGTATACTAATGTTATGAATTATTAATGAACACTAAAAAGTTTCATACAAAAAGAACCATCTGATAATAAAAAAAATGGTTTTTTCCAATTCTTCAACATTTTTCTCGAAGGGATAAGATTTAATTTGGAATGACCCTACTCATATGTTCTTTCCAGAGAAGCTGTCTATCCAGAGTAATACCCAAATATTTACATAACTTTGTACTGGATAGGAGATATTGTTTATTAAGATGTGATTAGGTATTTCTTTTCGTTTTCTTGTAAAAATACATAATTTGGTTTTGGAACCAGATATATTTAGTCCATGTAATTCACTCCATATTTTAATATGTTTGTCTCCTTCTTCAATGGATTTGACTGCATTTTCTATTTTTAAAGTTTTCTTGATAAATAACTATATCATCTGCAAATTGTAAAATTTTTGTTGAGTTTAAATTTTTTTCTATATCAGAAGTGTAAATCAAATATAACAAAGGGCTTAATATTCCTCCTTGAGGTAAACCACCCATCGCTAGTCTTGGACCAAATGTGTTATTATTTACCGATATATAAATTTTTCTACAGTCATGCAATTTTATTATTTTTTGACAGAAACATTCTGGCAGACCTATTTGTATAATTTTCTTATATAGTATATTTAAATTAACGTTGTCGTATGCTGCTTCAACATCTAATAAAAGAGCGATTACTGAAGAATTTTTCGTAAACGCTAAATTTATATCTGTTACCAAATGACTCACAGCTTCCACAGTAGAATGATTTTTTCGAAATCCAAATTGTGTTTGTGATAATTTATTGTTTTTTTCTAGCCAACTTCCGAGCCTAAGTTTTATCATTCTTTCCAGTGTTTTTGTTATGCAGGAGCTCAATGAAATACCTCTATAAGATTCTGCTGAATCAGAATTCCGATTTGTTTTGAGAATAGGAATCACCCGGTACTCTCTCCAGTTATCTGGAATATCTTCTGATAGCCATATTTGATTAAAAAAATTTAATAGTGTTTCTTTCCCTTTTTGATGTAAATTGGCCAACATAATATAATGTACATTATCTATAGCTGGAGAAGTATTTTTCTTATTCTTAAGGCTTATTTCTAGTTCACAGAAACTAAATGGAATTGAAAGTGGATGCATAGACTTTTTTCTTTCCATTACATTAATTTTTGAAAATATATTATCTGGACATAATTTTCTTAAAAACTCCTCAACCCATTCTCCTTCAATCACTGGATTTACTTGTGGTTTAAAAATGTTTTGTAATCGTTTGGCTTGATTCCACATGTCTTTAATTGGTGTATTTTTGTTTAAATTTTTACAAAAATTTCTCCATGCATTACGCTTACTCTCTAATACAACTTTTTTGGTTTTCGCTACACATTTATTATAATTTATATAATTTTGTATATTAGACTGTAGTTTAAACTTACGTAAAGCTAGTTTTTGTTCTTCTATTACCTTTTTACAATTGTCATTCCACCAAGTTCTAAATCGTGGATTAGTCCCTGTTCTCTTCTCCGGTATACATATCTTACAATATTCGTTTAATTTATTTAAAAATTGTTGGTAACTTAAATTATTATCTATTTCCATGAAATTATCAGTGATAGAAGAGAAAAGAAACCAATCCGCTTTATTTATGTTCCATTGGAATTTTGTATTTACACATTCCGCTTTATTAACATTAATATTTGACTTAATAACAATAGCAAAATGATTTGATCCTAATGTCTCGTCCACAACATCCCAATCGAAAAAATGACTAATATTTGCTGAGCATATTGTAAGATCTATTGCAGATTTATTATTGCTATTCGGTCTACGCATCAAAGTTTCTTTACCATTATTTAAAATTACAAGATTACAGTCCTCAATAGCTTCTAACAGATTTTTTCCTATAGTGTCTACAGTACTGCAACCCCAAACATAATTGTGGCTATTAAAATCACCACCAATTATAAAAGGCTTCTCTAGACTATTAAAAAACTTTTTCCATTCATTTACTTAGGGCCGGTTGTTCGAACGCTAATCAACAATGATCATTATCAAATAATTAATTACTGTCAATGTCAATTGTTAAAACATAATTAATTACAATTCTGAGAATATAATCAATTAATATAACAATAATTATTAACATAATTAATAATAAATCTCATAATTGTAATTAATTATGTTTTCAGCAACCCAAACAAAGTTGACATTGACAGTTTTGGTGACAGTAATTAAATATTTAATAATGATCATTGTTGATTAGCGTTCGAACAACCGGCCCTTAGAGTGATTTTAGATTTGGTTTTACGTATATTGAATAAATGTTTAACTTTTTTCCGGATTGAATTTTAATTGATATGCTATTGCACATTATGTCATTAATATGGTGAAAAGTAGGACTGTTGTAAAATTTTATTAATTTTTTCAAAAGGATGGCTACTCCACCATATCCATCATCTCTATCATTCCTAAAGACATTATAACCAGTAAAGTTAATAAAATTACTTTTTTTTAACCAAGTTTCTGATATTAATCCTATATATATTTTATTGTCATACAAGAATTTTTCTAAATAACCCTTATTTGTTTTAATTGATCTCGCATTCCATTGAAGAAATGAAACGTTAGCCATCACGAGGTAATAATAATTGTGAAATATTGTTTTTTAATAATTCCAACGTTTTTTGATCTAAATTGTGATTAATTTGATTTAATGTTGCTGAAATAAAGTTTACTATTATTTCTCCTATATTATTTTGATTATCGTTTTGTGTTTGTGTTGTGTTAGAATAAATGGGATTATTAAAATTATAACAAGGCTGACTTTGAATTCTTGGTGTTTGCAAAAATTTTCTGCGTGCTTCCATTGTTTCTTTATCTACACTACTAGAATCAATACTACTTGATCTTTTTCGTTTAGATATTGTATATTTATTTGAAGTATTTTCTTGGTCTTTACTTACTGTTGAATAACATTTTTATATTTATTATTAGCTTCATAATATGTTATATTTTCATTATTCATAATTTTTTTAATATATTCCTGTTTTTGTCTTTCTGTACAATCTGCTCCCTTGTCAGTAGCGCTGTGTTTTCCTTTGCACAATACACAAAGTAAATTATTCGGATTGGAACAATTAGATTTGTTGTGTTCTTCGCCACATCTTTCACACCTATCTTTTCCTCTACATTGGGCACTTATATGCCCAAATCTCAAACACTTTAAACATTGGATTATTCTGGGTGTATAATTTTCCACCTCGTATATCATTTTTTCTATTATTAAATTTTTTGGTATAGACTGACCTTTAAAAGTGACAATTACGGTTCCTGTTTTTACATAAT
This sequence comes from Diabrotica virgifera virgifera, assembly GCF_917563875.1. NCBI lineage: Eukaryota > Metazoa > Arthropoda > Insecta > Coleoptera > Chrysomelidae > Diabrotica > Diabrotica virgifera. The sequence goes on along the minus strand of NC_065443.1, from coordinate 142,145,692 downwards.
TAGTATTACCATTATCTTGAATCACTTTCCGCATAATTCTTTTTACATGTAATACTTCGAATTTAATTCCAAATCTAGGTTTAATTAATGATAATAAATCATTATCTTCTATCTCTTTATCTACCAATTTTATAACACCTTTCTTTTGAGTAAAAAACGTTGGAATATATGCCTCATACTCTTTGCTTTTAAGAATTTGAGAATCAATTAATTTATTAGCACTAGCAAAATTATTTAGTTCTACCTTGATTTCATTTCTACCAACTACTGTAATTTGTGTGATATTATTTTCAATTTCAGGTACTGCACTTAAAATCAAACGGGCCGTGCCGATCCTGTGTAATCGACCAATGTTACCGTTTTTATTTTTTATGTGTACTGTATAAGGTGCATTATCTCCAAATTGATATCTATGTTTTAATCTTAAATTTATTACTATATTTAAATTTTGCTTACCTGACTTATCTGTTTGATTTAAATTTGTCAAAGTTTCATCGTTATTGGAACTAAATTTGTTACTTACCTCAAAAGTGCTACTTGTTTGGTTTTGTTTGTTTGTTACCTTATTATTTACTCTATTGTTATTTTTATTTAATTCCTCATATTCCATCATCCGATCTCCTTCCATTTCTACGTAAAATTTACCTTTATCTGGAGGTTCGGGTGGTATACCTTCCATATTATTTGTTTTCTGAAATTTAACTTCTAGGCGCGAAATTTCACACTTTCTTACAGATCACTGGTTTAGTAATTCTTTATACTACTCGTAATACTCAAAAAGTTAAGAAAAAACCTTAAAAATTAATAATTTTTAGGGGAACTTCTAAATAAACTGCCTTTCAATTTGACGTTTATTTGACATCCCATAAAAAAACTATTAAACGTAAAAAACTCAAAAAACTCGATGCAGTACAAATATAAATAATTTCAATGTTTGCCTCCCAGGTTTCATATTAGTGTCATAAACGTCAAAGTCTTGAAACGGCCTATAGTAAAGATAGTTAATCTTTGTTTCACACTCTTAAAGACAAAGAGAAATAGAAATAGAGCTTAGCAGCTTTGGTAAATAAATATGTGTTTTTTATTCGGCAACAGCGCTGTCCTGCCAAACTTGACGGTAGCGAAAAACTAATATATGAGGAAAAATTTGTTGAATTTGTTTGCCGTTAAGTTTGTACCGGCGGGTTATGATCTCATTAAATCTATGAGGTGCATTCCTAATTGTTTAACTTCTAGTGTATAGGTATAGTAAATAAGGTATTTTCCAAATGTCGAGTTGATTAGTCATTACTATTCTAATGTTTTGGCAACGCTGTGGGTTTTTGACGTCGGAAATCTTGAATGACGTAAGCATATCTTTGTAGTAAAAAATCTATACTAATAGATACACAAATTATTGGGGACTGCTCTTAGATTTTTTTCATGGTTGCGTAATATTAGACAATGGTGTGGCTCCACAGTAGAAGAATTATTTAGTGCAGCAGCCAATAGAGAAAGGTTTCAGGAAATTGTAAACATGATGAAGGCCAACGTCTGAATACGGAGAGAGCACCTAAAGAAGAAGAAGCTCTTAGATTAAGGCAAATAATCAATTTGACTTCAGAAATAAACATTCATTGGGTGATCAAGTATACAATCACTAACATCACTGAAAAATCATTACAAGAAAAGAAAGTCAATTCTACAAGTTTTTTGCTGTATCTCGGGCATTTAACAAAGTATGGCATGAAAGTTTAATTACAATTAGGTTTAAAATGGGGGTTAGAAAAAAAGTATATAAAGATTTAACACGTTCGATGCCCATGACGATAGTGTGTCATCATGACGGTTTCATCGAGGGTATCGGCGACGCACGAGTGTTGGCGGTGTTACTAAATGAACCATTTAAGTACGTGGTGCTAGCTAAGTGGCGTTTGTTCAAAATGGGCACCGAACGTGTTAAAAGAAATTAAAACAAGAATCACACAAAGAAAGTAAAATAGGTCGCTTCTTCTACCAGTTATACTCTTCAGCATTTATTAAACACTTAGGGCGTGGTGTCACTCTAAATATTGTTAGGTCTGCCTAATTTGGACTGGCCATCGTGTTAAGGATCTCCCTCTTGGTTTTCGGCCTTCTACTTCTTCATGTACCATATCCTTTCAGAACTTTGGTTACCATCATAGCTATCCTAATTTTATTCACTGCCACCCTAAATAGCATGCTTGTATCAACACCATACCAATCTCGCAAGTTCTTCAACCATGAGGTTCTTCTTCGTCCTGGACTGCGTTTGCCTGCTATGTTGCATAATATTTTGCAGCAACCTATATTTGGGACCTCTCATTATATGCCCGAAATACTCCAGCTTTCTCTGCTTGATGCAATTTATTATCTCAGTAGTCTTGCTGAGACGTTCTAGTATTGTGGAGTTTCGAATCTTCTCCACCCAGGAAACTTTTAAAATTCTTCTATAGCACGACATTTCGAAAGCCTCAAGGCGATTTAGGTCGATTTTATTCACAGTCCAGGACTCGACACCATAAAGTACGACCGAGAACACGTAGCAGCGAAGTAGGCGGATCCTCAATGCCAATTTTAGGTCTCTGTTACATAACACCTTGGACATCCTTCTATAAAAGCGGCTCTGGTCTGCTCTATCCTAGATCTAATTTCGCGGTGACTTTCTGCGTTACAATTTAATTGCTGTCCAAGCTAAACGATTTTGTCAACTTATTCAAGTTTGGTATTATTTACATAATATATAGACGGTTTTATATGCTATTGTTTACTTATTACGAGTAATTTGGTTTTCCGTATGTTCAGATCCAGACCTGCCTCCCTACACCTCTCAACGACACTATTAAGTAGTGTTTGCAGATCTTCTTAACTAGAAGCTAGGAGTAGAATAGAATAGAAATATGCTTTATTGTCACAGAAAATTTTTACAATTTTATGCAGAAAGCTTACATACAGTCAAAAGAAAACATAATATCAATAACAAATAACAACTACAATTTACTAAAATTAGATAAATCGTCAATATATGTACAGTATAATATAAGATATAAAAGCCAACACAAAAACAATTTATTGCAAAATTTATATAAATTGCAAATTGAACATACTTACAACAAATAAAATAAAATACATAAGGAACTGACAAGTTTATGCTACTGCGTATGAAACCCAATTTTCTTAGTTTTTCATTAAGAAATTCTTCTATTGAATAGTATGGTCTTTTAGATAGATAGGCTTTTGTCATTTTACGGAACTTTGGGAAAGATGTTGCAGATTTAAGTTGTAACGGGAGATGGTTGTACAGTTTCTTTGCGGAATGTAATATAGATTTCATTACTAACTCAGTGGATGGAATCGGTAAATAAATGTCAAAGATTGAATTTCTGGTGGAGTAAAGATGATTGGGCCTTGCTGGAAAGACATGAAGGTGTTTACGAATTAAACAAACCGTTTCTAGAATATATAAAGATGGAAGTGTTAAAATTCCGTGATCTCTGAAGTAACTTCTGCAATGTGTAGATCTTCTGAGGCCAAATAGATATCTTATTGCTCTTTTTTGCAATTTAAAACTAACATCAAATTGAGCAGCTGTACTAGAACCCCAAAAAGGAAGACAATATCGAAGATGAAACTCGAACAACGAAAAATATGTTATTTTATAAGATGCTAAATTGAGTTCCCTTGAGACAGATCTTATTGCATAGCAAGCTGAGGCGAGTTTCTTACTTAACGAATCGATATGAAGGGACCATTTGAGGTTGCTGTCTAAAAAAATACCAAGAAATTTTACAGAATCAACGGTACTGATCTGGCTGTTATTAAGAGGCAAAGGTTGAAGAGCTCCTTTATAGGATAATGCTACTGTTTTATTTACGTTAAAAGAGAGTAAATTAAAGTCAGACCATGTCTTTATCGTCAGTAGATCCGAACTTATAGTTTCATGAAGAGATGCAATAGTTGAGTTGCTCCAAGTGATACTGGTATCATCAGCAAAAAGAAAGATTTTCCCATCGATTTTTAAATTAGTTATGTCATTTTTATAAAGATAAGGAACAGAAGAGGACCCAATACTGAACCTTGTGGTATTCCACATACAATGTTTTTGATACTAGTCAGTATCAATCAAAAGCTTTGGCATAGTCGCAGAAAACAGTGGCAATATAAAGATTATTGTTTACTGCTTGGTAAACCTCATGTAGTACAGAAAACATGGCATCAGTGGTACAATTATTTGTTAAAAAGCCGAACTGAGTTTGTGATAAAATGTTGTTATCAACGATAAAGGACATAAGGACATAAGTCGAGTTTTAATGAGTCTCTCAATAATTTTGGAGAGTACCGGTAGTAAGGCAATAGGTCTATAGTTGCAGGCATCAGATTTTTCACCACTCTTATAAAGAGGAATAATAATGTCTGTCTTTAGGCACTCGGAAATTTACCTTTTTCGAAGGAATCATTAATTAGAAAGACGAGGATTTCCAACACATTTTCTATGAGATTAGAGAAAATTTTTATAGATAGTCCATCAGTACTACAAGATGATTTGCTTTTGATACTATTGATTGTTTGGATCAGTTCAGAGTTATCGACTGGTCTTAAAAAGAATGAATTCGAGACCTTTCTTGAGTTAGGGAGATAGGAAATGGGATCTTGTTGTGGCAAAATAGTTGATGTTATATTTTTACTCACATAAACGAAGTAGTCGTTTAGACTTTCAGGATTTGGAAGGGAAAATGATTGAGCTGTGTGAGTTTTATTTCGAAGTACGTTTATTATAGACCAAGTTTCTTTTGCAACACTTTTAGAGCTTCTCAGAAGATTTTGATAATAGGCTTTTTTAGCTGATTTGACAAGTTTTAGATATGTTGTCCTGTACTTCGTGATATATTCAGTGACAGAAACATTGGTAGTAAATTTCTTGATGTATAGTAGTGAACGCATATTCTTGGCTGATATGCGAATACCTTTTGTAACCCAAGGTTTCCGATGTTTTGGCTTAATAGGGATTAAAGGAAATGCCTCATTGAAGATGCGGAGAAGCTTATCTAGAAAAACACTGAAATTATAGTCCACGTCTATAGAAGGAAAGTGCCACTCAGAAGTTAAGCATAAATTTTGGAATTTACGAAAATTCTGGGTGAAAAAAATCCTACCTAAACGTCGGGTTTTTGAGGAGGGTTTGAGTTTGCTGAAGATGTTAAACTTCGTATACACTGCTTCATGATCAGATAGTCCCGCATTAATAACTGTAGAGCAGACATCAAGGGGTTGGAAATCGGAGACAATATAATCGATTATGGTAGATGTAGTTTTTGTAATCCTTGTAGGAGAATTAACGTGCATTGAGAGACCATACGATTCAAATATGTTGGCCAGGGACACTTGGGTAGCACAAGCAGCAGCATAATTAATGTTAAAATCGCCGCATAGAATTTTTCTGCATTATGAGGCAGGTCATATGTAACAAATTTAGCAGGTTCTGAAAAAATAGTTCCACGGTAGAGTCAGGTGATCTATAAATGCAAATAATGTAAAGATTAAGATTTTTATTATAAGCTAAGGAAAACTCAAAGAAGGATTCACTTAACAAAAAGTCATATTTTGTTATCACAGAAAAATCATTATTTCTAGAGAGAATTAGGATGCCTCTATGAGCCGAACTTGGACGATCATACCTGGCAATTGTGGTATATTTTTCTACAAAAAGAGGCTCGTTGACTTCAAGCCAGTGCTATGTAACCGCAACTATCGGGGGAAATCCTAATTTCTCCAGAAACAAAAATAATTCATCAGTACTGTACTGCTCACATATCGCAAATTATTGATGACTTCACCGTTCACACTTATACCTTCTTCTTTTTCAGAAAGTGCATTTCTGAAAATTCTTTCGAAATAAACGTTGAAAAGCAGGGGTGACAAGAGGCATCCCTGCCGTACTCTGGCCTCCTACATTTGCTTATATTATCAATATTTCCATGGTCCCCGTTTAGGGTATTTAGGTATGCTCGGTTTACTTTTTTAATGACCTCTCTTTTATATGAAGCTCTTCCAGAATTGGAAGGTTGGTTATGTGTTCTGTCCAGGATAAGGCTTCGATCTTACTTCTATCGATTTTTTTGAGGGTCCACGTTTCAGCTGAGTGTGCACCAATGAGAAAAATACGGGAATTCGTCTACTTGAGCTTAATATTCCTTGTTATTGTTCGGTATGTCCATATTTTAATTAATTTAGCTGGTGCAGTTCGAGCTATTGCTAGTCTACGCTGGATTTCTGAGAACTTTCATTGATTATGTGTATCAGGATTTTGCTTGCATGAGAAATAAGGGCAATGGCTGCATACGGTTATAAATCCTTTTTATGGATAGAGATAAAGCTTGATTTGTACCTCTCATCAAGCCATTCATTTTTGATCCATATCATATCCAGTATTACTTTTACGCTTTCCTGCACATTGCTTTTAGAGTCTCCGCTGGTATGCCGTCAATCCCTTTTTTGTTTCTTAGTTGGTTTGAGAGCCTTCTCTACTTCTGCTCGTAAAAGAATTGGTTCTGCCTCTCCGACTGCATGTTTTTTTGTTCTGAGACTGATGCATCTTTTGAAGTCTTCTTCTTCTTGACTGGCTTTACAACTCGGGGTGAGTCTTTGAATCCACTATAGCCCTTTATGTTCTACGATCTTGCTCTTCCGTTTTCCATTGTTGTACCCTAATTCTAGATAAATCGACCTCAACATCATCCTTCCATCTTTTTCTGGGACAGTCTACCGATTTTCTACCGTTTGGTTAAAAAACACTGTCTTTAACCGTTGATTAATATATTGGATTCAATCAACGCTTTAACGCTCTGTCTTCCTCTGATCTTACCACACGACCACCTGTAACACACCATCTCGAAAGCCTTGAGTTTTCAGAAAGTGTCCAGGCATCTACTCCGTATAATAACGTAGAAAATATATAAAATCTGGAGATTTTGGTACCAAGTGGTAAATCGTGGCTTCTGAAAAGACTTCGTCGTTACGAAGGCTGATCGTTCTTTTCCTATGAGCTCTTTTATTTGAGCAGAGAGGTCTCATTGGCTGTTTATGTTGGTACCAAGGTATGTGTAGCTGTCCACCATGCCAATTAGTTGTTGGTTAAACAGTGTATTTAACATTTCGCGCTTACTGACTACCATATATCTGCTTTGATTTTTTCGTATTGAGGTCAAGTCCATGTTCTCTAGTTATATTTGATATGCGCGACATTATTCTTTCCAAGTCATCTAAGCTATCTGCAAAAACTACTGCGTCGTCGGCATATCTAATGTTGTTTAGACGAACTTCGTTGACTAATACGCCTTCCTGTAGTTCTCCCAATGCTTGCTTGAAGATATGTTCAGAGTACATATTAAATAACACCGGGGACAGTCTTGTCTCACTCCTCTATCTTTGGAGACTGCTTTCTCCAACTGGTCATCCACTTTAATGTTCACACACAATAAACTATTAATATATAAACAAATACTGAGATCAGGATGGACGTATTGTTTTCAACTCTGGGTCAAGGGTAAATTCTTGGGGCATGAATTAAGTTCTCTTTGTTTGTATTACAATTTATATTGGATATTTTTAGTGTTATAAGAATTAGCACTACCTGTGCATGACAAGTGTGTCCACGAGTCAATAAGTGGTTCATATTGTAACCAGGCATTAAACGTTTATATGTGTCAACGTATCCTTCGTAATATTCGTAGATTATTTTCCACCACGGCTCCCTAGACTCTTAAGTTTTTTTGAAGTTATACTTCTTTAGGTGTGATTGAGAGTAAAATTTCATAACTCTGCGCGCATGCGCACACAGACAGTATGTACTTAGTTGCAATGAATTGTTCAGAATTAAAAAACGGCTCCGAACTCTGGAGAGGAAACCGATAAGAGGTAGAGCATTGGACTAGAGATCGAGAGGTCGCGGGTTCAAATCCCGGACGATTCACTTTTTTTTTTAATTTTTGGTAGTTTTAATAAAAAATAAAGTAAGTTAGTTTAATATTTAAATAAAATGCAAATATAAACAGTTAAGTATATTTATTTCGTTGAAATTATACAGGGTGTTTCATTAATAATTGTCCATATAGTAACTGGAGAAACCGTAGCACAAAATACGAAGATTTAACCTAAAACGCTTAAATAAAATGTGGTTCCTTACGGAGTTACAGGGTGTTTTATCTAAAAATTTAAAAACTATTTTTGCTCAGCATTTTAAAACTATTTGACGTATCCTTTTCATACTTGGCAGAAAGTGCGACTACTATACACCCTACTTAATTATGATAAACAAACGTTTATAGCTACTACCAGAGGCGTACGACAGGGGATAGTGTATGGTTGACCCTTCTCAAATTCTACGCCACTGGAGGAATTACTATTTTAGTGCCATTTTTAGATCCTCCAATACTTTCTACGTACATAATTTACTCTTCATTGGTAACGATAAAGTCATTAGTTTTCGAGATATTTGAAGTTAAATATGAAACGGCACAGTTATTTTGATTAATTTACGATATGATTCATATGATTAGAATTTAAAAATTATTTGTACTCAGTACTTTAAAACTATTTGGCGTATCCTTATCATACTTGGCAGAAAGGGTAGGTACTGTACACCCTACTAAATTAAGATAAACAAACGTTTCTAGCTACTACCAGAGGCGTACGACAGGGGATAGTGGCTGGTTGACCCTTCCCAAATTCTACGCCACTGACGAAATTGCTATTTTAGTGTAATTTTTTGATTTTTCAATACTTTTTATGTAAATAATATACTCTTCATTCGTAACGATAAAATGATTAGTTTTCGAGATATTTGAAATTAAAAATGAAGCGACGCAATAAATTAATCAAAATAACCGTTTCGTTTCATTTTTAACTTCAAATATCTCGAAAATTAATGACTTTATCGTTAGGAATGAAGGGTATATTATTTTCTAAGAAAGTATTGGACAATCCAAAAATTAAACTAAAATAGCAATTCCGCCAGTGGCGTAGAATTTGGAAAGGGTCAACCATTCACTTTCCCCCGTCGTACACCTCTGGTATTAGCCAGAAACGTTTGTTTAACATAGTATTGTAGCTTGTATAGTACCTATACTTTCTGCCAAGTATGAAAAGGATACCTCGAATAGTTTTAAAATTCCGAGCAAAAATAATTTTTAAATTTTTAGATAAAACACCCTGTAACTCAGTAAGGAACCACATTTTATTTAAGTGTTTTACGTTAAATCTTCGTATTTTATGCTAAGGTTTCTCCAGTTACTATATGGACAATTATTAATGAAACACCCTGTATAATAGAAGTATAACTTCTTACGTGCGTACAAAGTACACACACATTCTTTTTTATAAAATAAAAGATAAAAGTAACCAAACTAGAAAAATAAAATGATAATAAATATGAATTACTTAGACGATTTTAACCAGAACCTATTTTACTTCAAATCAGGCCGGAGACACTACATAATTTTCGGGCCCCTAAATATAATTTAATAATAATATTAATTAAGTTAATTAGTTAATATTGATATCAAGTCTTTTAACTGTTCTAAGACCACAGTTAACAAATTTGAAAATTTATCTTGTTTTATTGCAATAAAAAATTTTTGATGATCTTTCCGGGCCTCATTAAAATGCGGGCCCGAGGCAGGTGCCTCACTGGCCTAGTGGTAAAATAGGCCCTGCTTTTAACAAAACAAGTTAGACAATAAATAAACTTAAAAGTGATGGGAAGACAAATCATGAGGACAGCATTGCAAAATAAAAAGAGAAATGATTTGGATAAATTTGTGACGGGTAGTTCTTTCAGGACTACAGACCCAGTAAAACCAGGTTAAAATATAAAATAAATGTATTGAGAATTTTTATATACAGTTTAAACTTAAAATAATAAAATAACATAGCATTCTATCTTCGCCCTGTTCCGGAGCAAGCTCCCTTGGCGGACGTCTGCAAAAGAAAAATTGTATTTAGGTATTACTATCATCAAAAACCTAATAACAATATTAGAATAATTCAATACACAACACAGTATATCATCATCATGGCATCCACACTCCTAGCGGAGTGATTGCCGCCCTCTTTGGGCTCTTCCATAGCCACCTTTACTTAACAAGCCATGAAGTTGAAATTTGGCAACATCTATTGGTAGACCGATTAATTCTGACAATTCTAATTTGTTTTTAAATAATTTTCACTGTATTTACAGAGAAACTGAAATATTTTACAATATTTCGTGCTCCAAATTATAAAGAACATTAAAAGGTATGTTATTAAGATGATTTTAGTTCAATATAATATATTTTTTTATATAAACTTGCGTGCATACAGAAATCCGTCCACTTAAAAATTTTGTCATTTTTAATGTCTTTTATATTTCCTAAACCTGTTGGCAGATTTAAGTGATTTTTTTAATATGTTATAGCCTAATTCTTTTACAATACCGCTGTAATAATATTGTTGCTAACCAGTTAAATTTTTATGGTGTACCGGACATTTATAAAATACTGAAATTAAAACCCAACTATAGACTCCGGTTTTCTTAACATTCTGTTTTTTTTATTAATTCGCTTATATTTAACAACTAGATTTGTTCTTTATCAATTCAGGGTGTTTCTAAATAAGTGCGACAAACTTTAAGTGGAAAAGAACAAAATGCAAAATTTTGACGCCTGTATTTTAAATGTAATCATTTTTTTCGAATCCTGAGAAAACTATAGTATTTTTAAAAAATTTAAACGCAGACCCAGGCAACCAAACGACGTTTTTATAACGTAGTTAACACGTCATAAAAATGACCAATTGACGTGTTTCTATGACGTAGTACTGACGTTGAAAATCACGTGTATTTGTCTCATCGATTCGACGTCATAATTGTGACGATTTTAAAACCTAATCGTATCTACGCTTTTTTTACGTCGAGATTGTGACGATTTTCAAACGTCAAAAAGATGACGACCTTTAAACGTCGGTAAAATCACGTCTTTAATACTTTCAAAAAGTGACCTCTTTCAGATGTTTCAAAATAGTATAAAAAATAGGTAACATGAAACCTATAGGCCTACGTCCCATGTGTCGAAGATATACTACCACTTGTTTAAGATTGCTTGTCGCTTGTGCACTAGAAGCAACATTTATTCTGCATGATTGCACCAGCCCTCACATTATAAAATTTTCACTAGTTATATATACCTACTTACTGTGTCATAACTGAAACAACATATATATGAAACTAATAAATAATTTATTGACAAATTTTCCAGCACACTTAGGGCCGGTTGTTCGAACGCTAATCAACAATGATCATTATCAAATAATTAATTACTGTCAATGTCAACTTTTTTTGGGTTGTCAAAACATAATTAATTACAATTCTGAGACTATGATCAATTAATATAACAATAATTATTAACATAATTAATCATAAATCTCATAATTGTAATTAATTATGTTTTCAGCAACCCAAGCAAAGTTGACATTGACAGTTTTGGTGACAGTAATTAAATATTTAATAATGATCATTGTTGATTAGCGTTCGAACAACCGGCCCTTAATATCTTAATTTAACGCTGTCTTAATATCTTCATTTAACGCTTAATTAAAAACAAATAAACATAACCTTAAATAGTTGTCAAGAAGAATTACTGCATTAAACTAACTCACTGAGTAAAAACGCATAAAAATCTCTTAACACGTTTCTTCAACTACATATCTAAAAAAAAAGTCTTATTTTATCACACAAGACACAAACCGCGCAAACAATAAATGACAAATTTCTTATGAACATTTAGCGTTATACCTAAACGAAATTATTTGGAGTCAATACAAACAAGCAAGCTCCTCCCAATTTTGTGACGTCAGACTTAAGCTGTCTGAAATTAAAACGTTTTTTAAACGTAATTTTAACGTCATTAATCTTACGTATTTAAAATCACCTACAAAAGACGTATATATGACGTAATGTTCAAACACGTGTTATATTCAACCAAAAACTCACGTTTCCTCAACGTTATATGACGTCACTTGGTTGCCTGGGGAATGAAAGATTACTTTATTACCGAGGGCCAAAAGTCCCTTAGAATGAATAAATTTTTTTTTTCACCCCTGTAACTTAATAAAATAAACATAGAAGTTTTTAGGGACTTTCGGCCCTCGGTCCTAACGTAATCTTTTATTCTGCGTTTAAATTTTTGAAAAATACTTATTAGTTTTCTTAAGATTCGAAAAAAATGAATCCCGATTATATTCTTGTTATTGGTTTTTTTTTTGTATAATAAACGTTACTTACAAGGAATTACTTTTAATATTATTTTATACAAACTTCTAATTAATAATATTTTCTTGTTCGACTCAAAAAATACTATAAATTTTACCAGAATTTGTACTTTAAAATCGTAGTTTCGAAAGCGGTAGTCCGAAAGTCAGACTACCGACGTCATCAATTGCGACGTTGCCTTTTTCTCTTCATGGCTGTAAAGGTGGCTATGGCTCTTCCGATTCGTTTGTCGCGATGAATCAATCCGCATTAACATTTTGGTTTTACAATTGGTTGTGTGACTTGGCATCTTCTACAATTTTTCTCCATTCGTTCCTGTTTTTACTTATGGTTACCCATTCTCTAACTCCCATTTTCTAACACATTTTCTATCACGCTAAACGGAATCGATCTATCTATTACATAATTACACACACACACACAGACTCGTAGCCCTTCACACTTCAATCCAGTTTAATTACAATCAAACATCGACACACACAGTGTTGCCAGATGAAAATTTCTCGTAACAGTAGAATAGGACAAAAACAGGAGATTTTTAATAATTTCAAATAAAACAATAAAATGTAGTTAAATTGAACAAAATAACTATCTTACGGCTATTTTACAAGGCCACTGATTAAGTAATTAATTGAGCAGTAATTAATAGAACTGAAGCACGACAGTCCATGACCTTAGAATATAAAATAAAGAAGAAGTATGAAAACAGTAGATCTCCTGCTAAAACAGGAGATCTGGTAACACTGGACACACAGCTACCCATCCGCCAGCTCCGGATCGGAGATGGCAATGGCAGCTACCGCTCATTGCAGTGACAGTTCCATCAAAGCATCTTTTCAGTCCAGTACATACCTGACAGACCCGCATGGCCCGCAAGGCGGAGGGACCCGACGTTAGGAGGAGCCCCTTAAAGCCTTCAAGCTTAATACTTACTTTTTTTAAATTGGGGACCAAAATATATTTGGGTCAAAACGGCAAACAGGTGTATGTTTTCAAAAAACTATTGATAGTGTTTAAATTTTTTACACACAAAAGTTTTTTGAAAACATACACCTGTTTGCCGTTTTGACCTATTTAGAAGTGTGTACAAGTCTTACAGTCTTTTCCAATTCAAAATATATTTTCCTAATAAGCATCAAAATAGGGAATTTGGAAGGAAGTAATGAAAGGTAATTGACCCAACTCTTACTCTTTCCGGGTGCAATTTAGCGTTTCGTGGACATGTTGGTAGTTTAGATGAAAATTTTTTGCTCAATTAGAAATCCAATGAAATCAATTAATTTGTGGTCATCTGATTGAATACAACCAATAAAACCAACATTATACTGAAAACAGGGCTGTTTTCACTCAATCATGTAGCTATGGATACCTACATTTCGTTTCATTTCGATTTTGACATTTCAAATATTCAATATTTCAAAATGTCACGATTTGGTTGTAATACTGATGAGAATATTAATGAAATTATCGAATCAAATATACCAAAGAATACTGTTTACAGTAAAAAATTTGTATGGAAAGCGTTTATGGACTTTTGAAATGATAGAAAATATGAATTAGATGGAAATCGGACGGTGGAAGAAATGGCGTCGATTTTAAAGGATTGGGCTGTGAACATGAGAAGAAAAGATGGTACAGAGTTTAAAGAAGCTACTGTCAAAACCATGTGGAACCTAACAAGTAAGCTTTTACAAGAAAAGTATTATAAGGAAATGAAAGTTATTATTGACCCATTCAAAAGCGTTGTATTTCAACAAGCGCGAGCTGCCCGCGATTCTATACGACGAAAACTACAATCGGATCCCTGTAAAAGGAAACAAAGTTCAGAGGCATTGAGTGCAGTAGAAATAACAAAAATGATAAATTTGTGGAACGAAGACACCCTTGAAGGGCTACAACGGAAATTCTATCACATAACCGCCGTAGAATTAGCTTGGCGAGGTGGGGAAGCTGCTACTTGTTTGATTGACTTTTTTCGTATTGAAACAAATAACGATGGTTCTGTAACAAATCGAGTACAATATAACCCTATATTCAGCAAGACTTGCCAAGGTGGTTCAAGAAGGTGTACTGACAGCAAATTTTTAATAGAAAACAACGACAGTAACGTATGTCCTGTCAGATTATTTAAAAAATTGTTATCAAAAAGGGGCCCAAATATTAAAACGGATGATTATTCCTAAGAACAAATCGTTACTGGAAAACCGAAAATGATCATTGGTATGATAATATGCCCATTGGAAAAAATATGATTCAAAATTGGACAAAAACGTCTGCCGAAGCGATTGGCTTGAAAACCAAGGAAAAAAAATTACTAATCACTCCAATAGATCGACCGCGGTCAGTTGGTTGGCCAAAAGTGGTGTTCAAGAGCAAGAGCTTATAAAAATTACGGGGCATAACAATCCCAACTCAATAAAACCGTACTTGAACATTGACGAAGAACATCATAATAAAATTATTAACAGCATGCGTAGTGGAAATACATCTTCATCAGTTATAGAAACTAACATGTCTGGATCTTCATTAAATTTTTCTAATTGTTCCTTTGTTAATTGCACATTTAAATAAATTGTTTCTGCTCTGTATTTTTTTTTCATAACCAGCAAAAAATTTTCTATCCGAATAACCCTCGAACATTGATAAATGCTCAAAAATTTTTTAACAACTTTCTCAAGCTTGTTGCTTACAGGCAACAGACCTCCGCCTACGGCGTCGGTCTGTTTCCAAGCAACAAGCTTTCGAAATCTGTTATAAAATTTTTTCGAACAATTATCAATGTCCTTGGTATTTATGGGTTATTACTACTGAAAGTAAATTCCAAAAAAGTAATTTTTTGTTGGTGGTTCTTCTACTATGTAGCTAAATATGCTGTTTTAGCTAAATTAATCGATAAAAACAATAACTTAAAAACAAATTACTTGAGCCCAGAATTACACAACGAATTTATAAATTTGCTGGCTTAAGAAACTGAAAATACATTGATTATTTTAATTAAAAAAAGTTGTTTTTATTCAATAATTTTTGACACCACTCAAGATAGTTATTTCAAAACACTATCAGCTTAGTTTATTTTTCGGTATGTAAAAATAACTTGCGATGAAAATACCTAACTTAACTTCCAAAACAGAAGTTGTTGAAAGTTTTTTGGGATTTATTCGCATATTAGACCAAAACGCAGAAGGTCTTGTAAATGAAATTTTAAAATTTATACAATCAAAGCACCTTTCTGTAAACAACTGCAGATAAAAGGGTATGATGGGGCAAGCGTTATTATGAGTGGTGTATATTCAGGCGTAAAAAGGCGCATAATTAACATTGAAACAACAGCTTCCTATGTTCATTCTGCATCCCGTAACTCGTAACTGAACCTTAGTGTTAAATGATGTAGTTGCTGGTGTACAGGAGTTGGTTTTTTTACGACATAATTAAGACATTATATGATTATTTTAGTGCAAATATCAAAAGATGGGATTTACTATGTAGTACTGCGACTTTGGATTCATCGCGTTTGCCAACACTTAAAAGGTTATGGGACATTATGCTGTTATGGCTTTGCTTCGAGCTTTCCGACAAATAATGAAATCTTTAACGAAAATTTCATTGCTATCTAAAAAAAAAAACGATAAAAAATTAGAAGCTAATACATTATAAGAGCATATAAATAATTTTGAATTTGCCGTTAAAATTAACATTCATTCTAAAATACTTAACTTTATTAATCTAATAATCTAACATCAAAACTTTTGCAAACTGAAACGGCAGAGTTAACGGTCGCCTTCAACTCTTTGAAAAAAACTCGTGCTAATCTTCGAGAAATGAGAAATTCGTTTTCCGAGACTTTAGCAAAAGCAGCAAGAGTAGCAGAATAGTGGGGTACTATACCATACCGGAATTTAAAAATAAACGGATAAAACGTATAAAAAATTTTACGATGAGCTCAGCTGCGACAAAAAAATAACTTCAGCTGCGACAAAAACAGTTTTGAAGTTAATACCTTCAATGAAAATTTAGATATACATAATATTGCAACAACTTACAAAGAGGTTTGTCGCATTAAGAGACATGTATAATAGGTTTTCATGTCTATTTCCAAAAAATCTATTAACACTAACTAATAAAGACATTAAAGAAAGGCCAAATATTGTCATTTACACATAGTTTAGTAATTATAGTGGTATTAGTTGTCGTTATGTTTATAATACGAGGGCCCACAAAAACTGTCGCGGGGGGCCCTGAATCTTCAGCTACGCCACTGGTACAGTACCTTTGCCACGACAGAGTTCCAACTCACTCCATTGCATAACTGCCGTTTGAGTTCATTCCTAGTTCAGTACACCGAGTGGAACTGATTTCATAATTCTTCTTTCTCTTCTTAAGTACACTCTCGGCAGTCATAGCTCCTTGGTTCCATCGGAGAGGTGGCACGTTAGTGCAAACAAGATTATTGCATTTAAGAACCTTTGTCAAGGTACACAAAGATTGATGAAATGCGGATGAATGAGATAATCCTAATTTGAGGTCAATACTGAGACCTTAGACCAAGAAAAGGGAGGCCACGATTAAGATGGGTTGACAGCATTAGAGGAGATCTCAGAAAAATAAAATTGATTGATAGGCAAGAAAAAGCTATGCTCCATTCTACTCGTTAAGAAGTAAACAATGAAGAAGAATATTTTCACAAATTTGGTAGATAAATGTAAGGTATGTATTATGTTACTTACTATACTGATTGTACAAACATTTTAATAATTTGATTATATGGATGCATCTTTAAAGAACAATTACGGCACAGAAAAGTAATATGAATGAAGTAATATTGGTAATATCGTGCATTTTTTAAATAATCTGTTGAATCATGTAAAAATAAACATGTGCTATTTTTTTAAATTTCCTGTCTATAAATAGAGTCATTCTAAAACATACATGCAATGATAAAAAATGATCCATTATTTAAATTGAGGCAATCATAACTTAATTTGAGTTTGATTTGATAAAATATTGCGATAATATTGATACCAATAACTTCTTGGTATTAATACTCTGATGTTAGTTCCTATTTGTCGATTTTACCAACTGTTTATTTATAAATATTTTTATGTTTATTTTTATCATATATAGCAGACAGCTGGTTATTGCTCTGTCAATAAATGTTTGTCTCTTTGAATCACTTCCGTTGAACACTTAAAAACAACTGTTACTGTTGTCTTCTAAATATTTGACCAATTTTTAAAAACAATATAATAAGTATACAGTATTATCTATAATTACATAAATTTAGTATCTTACATCACTCGATTGTGGTGGAAAATTTCAGGAAGTAAATATATAACTTCTAATGGTATTAATTTAACGCGAAACTTATGTGATAAACGATTAGAACTTCTTAAATTTTTCTGACGGACAGTAAACTTTTCTTTACTAGTACTAGTACCTATATGTATGGTATGATGCATTTGTATCGCGGAGAAAGGAATCTTTAAAAGACGTCATCCCGTAGGTACTTATGGGAAACGGGCCATGGTGAAAAACCTATGCGGTAGTAGTTCACTTTCACCATATCCTCTCCACTTCCTCATACTCTCCCCATCTCATCTAGTCTTCAAGTATATTCCACCTCATACTCTCAAGCTCTCATACAAATGGAGTATGCTCCACAATATATTTATCCACACCTTGGTTAGTGTCTCAACAGCCATGCCCTGTGAATACCAGAATCAGATGATAGTTTATTTCTCCGTGTTCACAGACAACGAACCATGTGTTAATGTTGATGAAAAAATACCGACACGTCACTTTTTTTCTTCTCTTTCATTCGCACCCTTTGCCATTACTTTATCATTCTACCTCTCTCGGTTTCAACGTTTCAATCTACTATATATTCCCCTTCATCTTGAATTGTTTATCTGTTCCTCAGCCATCAGATATAGGTGGCATTTCGCGCCAGTACTGCCACTGCAACCGTTGAGACAGTGTGATAGCCATTACAAACTCTGAGAAATGCCCTCCTCTGAATCTCTATTCCATATAAAACTATGGAGTGCATTACTGAACACAGCAGTCTCCTCACACGTGTTCCTGGTTCCGCCAATATTCGCCATCACTCTACCCAGATCACCCAAAAACAAGAAGTCAAAGTCCGTTTCTACGAAGATTATTTAGATCTACCTATACACCAAAATATGTGGGCACATATTAAGATAAAATTGCAAAATTTTGATTAGATAATGTGAGAATGATTTAATATTAATTTAACACTTTCGGTATTGCTGTATCCATAGTCGTTCATTTTGTAGATCAGTCCTGTGTGCCAAACTCTGTCATATGCTTTGCCTACGTATAGAAAGGCTGCTACTGTGTACTGTCTATCGTTGAAACTGCTACGATATATTCTGGTTCTAAATCCGAATTGAGCTTCTGGTAAAACCTATAGTCTTTGCTTCCTCTTCGAGCCTTGAGAATATCCCTCTTTCGGCAATTTTTCTAACTGCTGATAGTAAGCTTATTGGACTGTATTTCTGTGGAAAATGCTGTTTTTTCCTTGTTTGTGGATTATTTTCTTTATGAAACTGGTTACTATCCTCAACAGTGGTTACGCTCTACATTTATCCCCTTACCCAAGAAAGCCAATTCAAAAAGATGTGAGGATCACAGACTCATTAGCATGACGAGTGACACTTTAAAGATATTCTTAAAAATACTACATCAAATATTATACAAAAAATTTGAAAGGGACATCAGTGACTGTCAGTTTGGGTTTAGGAAAGGTTTAGGAACAAGAGAAGCAAATAGTAGCAACACAGGTGCTGATCCAAAATTGTTACGATCAGAGGAAGGATGTGTTCCTATGCTTTTTAGATTACGAAAAAGCGTTTGATCGTGTCCAACACCACAAGTTAATGTAGATCCTCAAGAAACTTGATATAGACCAAAAAGACATAAGATGCATTGAAAACTTGTACTGGTATCAAACGGCACAATTAAAAATAGACAATTCTATATGCAAACCCATACCAGGCCATATTTCAAGAGTCCATGGAAGATGCAGAGTTGGGAATCAAAGTGAATGGAGTATTGATCAACAACATAATATGTTTTTGATCAATTCACTCCATTCACTTTATGTGATGATCATATTATGATATGCTGATGATGGTATCTTAATTTGTGACAACATAGTAGATCTTCAACAACTTGTCACTATAATCGGAGAATACAGTAAGCGAATGGGATTAAAGATTAATACCAAAAATACCAAATTCATGATCATCTCCAGAAACTTGGATGCACTTGAAAACTCCACCATAATACTGAATACCAAGTCCATTGAAAGGGTGAGCTTTAACAGTGCCGGCGCTAGGGTATAAGGTGCCCGCCTGCAAAACTAGCACAGGCGCCCCCCATCCCACATGCATACACACAGATACTCGTACAACCCCAGCCTCGGGAACATTATGTGTGTTCAAATGAGACCCACATGTCCGAAGATTAAACCGGTCACACTGCGTAACCTGACCCCGTATCTATCTGACCTCCCCAAGCTGTACCACCACCCCTCCCCATCGCAGTACATAACAAATAAGGGTAAAAACATGCCGAAGATACATGGATGAGCGCGGTGTAGGTCGCGATCGCTGTCGCTACATGGATATCAAAACAAACCTTCATTTTCTTATGAGATTGCACTTACCAAGGATGTGTCACCCGTTTACCCTCGCCATCTTGCATCGCGGTTTACAGCGATGTCGATGCTAAAACAGGATACGGAAAGTATCTTCGGTATGTTCTGCCCGTCATCGATGTAAACCTCGACCTACATCGCGCTCATCCATGTATCTTCGGCATGTTTTTACCCTTACCGAAGATACTTTCCGTATCCCGTTTTGGCATCGACATCGCTGTAAACCGCCATGCAAGGTCGCGAGGGTGAACGGGTGATACATCCTTGATATGTGCGATCTCATAAGAAAATGAATGTTTGTTTTAATATCGATTTAGCGAACGCGATCGCGACCTACACCTTGCTCATCCATGCATCTTGGGCATGTTTTTACCCTTAGGGGGCTTTGTATACTGAACGTTACCTTGGATGCACTGGGTAATGGAACAAATCGTCTGTATTACTTTATGTGGTTAAACCACCTGATTTTAGGGGTAGCTAGAAGAGCTTTTCTCCCTATTAATGACTTGATTTTGGACTTGTGTCCTAAAAATGTGTAATCCGGGGAGCGAGGCACCGACTTAAATCGCTATCCGCAAATGTCCCCGGTAAATAAAGTTCGGTTACAGTTTTATTGGACCCCTCATCTGACAAAACAACTTCACTTTAACTTTGTTAAGAAATTGGCTAAGAGAACTACGATTGTTTGTTTGTGTCATTTCTTCTTTGTCAGCTTTTATTTTTCGATTTGTGCCGCAGATAATTTTTTTTTGAATGCATTTTTATTTAACTAAACAAAAATAATAACTTAACCGTAAATTAATAATAGTACTGAGTAGTACTTAACAAATATAATTTTATATTAATTGAATGCTAGATTCTTTAACTGCATAGTACAACTGACAAACTATTCTGTATTATAATCACATGAAATAATACTAAATCTAAAGAGCTTTAAACTAAATTTTATGTAAAATGTTTATTCTAAATACTTATTATGTTTTTATGAGAATAATACTTAATTTGATACCTATTAATAGGTACATAATACTTAAATAATTAGACAGGCGCAGGCGGCAAGAAAACAGTAGATATCACAATCTTATTTATTTTACTAGAAATCATTCACTTCCTCTCACAACTGCTGATACAAAACTAAACAACTTGGAAGAAATTTGAAGTATACTTATTATAATGTGATATGCAAAACTAACAAACACAGATTAGGGTATTATGACGAATTTAAACCACATTTAAAAAAATGAATTTTTTTATTTTAGTATTTTACATAACACAAGCAGAAAAAAAGCTCATTTTGGCGCCCCCAAACAGGGGCGCCCGCCTGCAATGCATCCCTTGCAGGCCCGTTATCGCCGGCCCTGAGCTTTAAATACCTGGGAACGTGGCTTTTTGAAGACTGGGCATCGGACAGGGAAGTAAAATGTCGCATTGAGCAAGCTCGACAAGCTTTCGTAAAATTCAGGAAGATACTGACCTGTTCAGAGTTCGATCTTCAACTGAGGCTAAGGTTTATTAAGTGCTACCTATGGTCGGTGCTGCTATATGGCGTAGAGGGCTGGACACTCAAAACGAGGGATATAAACAGATTAGAAACCTTTGAAATGTGGCTTTATCGCCTTATACTAAAGATACCATTGACAGCGAAAGTCACAAATGTAGATGTCCTTAACAGAATCAACCAAGAACGCCAACTTTTCGAAACCATCAAGATAAGGAAAACGGCGTAGGTATCTGCGTCACATCGTGCGAAACGAAAAATACCAGTTTCTTTAACTTATAATCGAGGGTAAAATTGAAGGCAAGAGAGGAATAGCAAGAAAATGTCCTGGTTCCGAAACATAAGGCAATGGACAGGGATTAACGACATAAAATATCTGATACACATTGCAAGAAACAGAGAGTTAATGGAAAATGTGATCGCTAACATCTATTAGTGGATTTTCATCTGAAGAAGAAGTAGATTATGATCACATAAGCTTCTTTCCATCGATTAGGGACTGTTGTGAATCTTATCAGTGCGTTTATTATGATGGTCAGATAAACGACTTCTTTCACTGGCAGGTATTTTAGAGCCCTTTTGGTTATTTTGCCCGGTCCAGGTGCAGAAGTGCAGGATTATTAATGTTTACATTACCTGAATAGGTAATGGTAGCAGCGGTGGGTATCCTAGAGGCCTGGGAGCCTGGCTGTTCTCTGATTGGCTTTCTGTCTTTCTCAAGTTGGTACTCTAGAAAGCATCCTCTGTAGCTCGTCGAATGCTCTCCGTTGCAATTAAGCGCATTCGCTTTTATTTCTTTCTCCATATTGAATTCGTAGCTACGATGTTCTTTTTCGGATTTCGTCTTGCGTAGTGGAAACCCTAGTAGTTGAAGCACTGAGTTGGGCCTCCAGCTTTTCTCTAGTTCTCTATGATGACTCTCATGTGGCAGAGCTTATTCGTGATTTCTATGGTCTCTATACGTCTTGTCCTAGAAGTTCTTTTTTATCATTGACGGTGTAAAACAGTCCAGGAAGCCTTTGATGAGAACTTTGCAAGTTCTGTCTTCCCCTAGCGTCCATTTCTTAAAATGTTCTCGCTGATTACCCTTCTTCTTCTTCTTCTTCTTCTTCTCCTTCTTCTTCTTTTTCTTCTTCCTTCTTGTATGTAGGCTTTAAAACCTTTTTCTTCTTCAATATTAGCCTCCTAAATTGTTTAAGTTATCGCATCATCTTTTTCTTAGTCTGTCACTTCTTCGTCCATTTGGTGACTTATCTCGTGCTATTCGTACTATTATATCCTCTGCCATTCTACTAATGTGTTCGTTTCATTCCTGTTTCCGTTTTGTCACCCAGACATTTATGTCTTCTACATTGCATGATCTTCTTATGTTTTCGCTTCTCTCCCTATCCAACAGACTTTTCCCTGATATTCGTCGGAGTATTTCTATCTCTGTTGTTTCTAGTAGTCGTCAGTCGTTTTAGATGTGTCAGGTCTTGTCTCCGCCGTGTATCTCAATATAGGTCTAATTGCTGCTTTATAGATTCTTGCTTTTGTGTCTTGTCTTAGGTGTTTGTTCTTCCAGATTGTGTCATTAAGAGATCCCGCCACTTTACTTGCTTTTAAGCTTTGTTGTACTTCCTCTTCAACATCTCCGTAACTGGTTATATCTATTCCCAGATATCTAAGCCTTGCTTCCTGCTTTATTATTTTCCCATTAATTTCGATTTTACATCGTAGTGGGTATTTAGATGTTGTCACACATTTGATTTTCTCTGCTGATATTATCATATTGTATTTCTTGGCTGTTGTATTGAAGATGTGTGTTAATCTTTAGAGATCGTCTTCTGTCTCGGCGATTAATGTGGCGTCGTCTGCATAACATAATATTTGGATTTCTTTGTTCCCCATTCTGTAACAATGACCTTTACGTACTGCTTCTATTATTTCGTCCATTATTATATTAAAGATCAGTGGGCTTAACGAGTTACCTTGTCTGACTCCGCTTTGTACTGGTATAAACTGCGTTAGTTTTCCATTTTTCTTTGCCTGTATTCGATTATGAAAGTAGATGTTTTCGATGATTTGTATAATATTGATTGGTATGTTTCTTCTACACAGTAAATGTAAGACGTCTTCGACTTGGATGCGATCGAAAGCCTTTATCAGGTCTATAAAACATAGATATGCTGGTTTGTTGTACTCAATGGTCTTTTCTGTGATTTGTCTTAGTACAAATACGGCGTCTACGCAGGATCTTCCGGATCTGAATCCTTGTTGTTCATCTGATAAAGTTGTTAGTTTATTGATTTTGTTGGCTAGGAGTTTTGTGGTTAGCTTAAGTGCTGTGTTCAGTATATTTATACCTCTATAATTGTTGGGGTCTTCTTTGTCTCCTTTCTTGAACACTTGTATCATTATGCTGTTTCTCCATGTGTCTGGTATCTTGCAGTGCAATATTAGTTTTTGTATAAGTTTTGTCATCTCTAGGGTTATACTTTCTCCTCCGTATTTTAGAAGCTCGTTGGTTATTCCATCTGGTCCTGGTGACTTTCAATTTTTCAGTGAATTTATGAGTATCTCTACTTCGTGAAAACTGATTTCTATTTCGTATCTTAATTCAGATAGGTTATTGTTTTGATTATTATTTTCCTTTCCTTTAAACAGTTTCATCAAGTATTTTTCCCATTCGTTTGCTGGTATGTTATTGTATTCGTTCAATTCTGCCATTTCTTTCCTTTTGTTTCTTATGAATCTCCATATTTGTTTTTGTGTTCCGTAAAAGTCGCTTTCCCTCCTTTTTGTAAACTGATCCCAGTGTTCATTTTTTGATCTTCTTATCAATTGCTTTGTTTCATTTCGTATTCTTCTATAGGTGTCTCTGGATTCTGGAGCGTTTGATGTTTTATACTTCATGTAGGCCTCTCGCTTCTCTTTACATTTCTCTTTTATTTCTTTTCTGAACCATGGTGTATTGTTATTGTTTCTTTTGTTCAGTATGACTTTGCGTTTTCCTAGAGCTTCTGTTGCTGCCTCTTCAATGTTGTTTTTAATTTTCTCCCAGCTCGCGTTGATATCTTCGATGTCGTCTATTTGTTTCAGCTGTATCTTCTGTGCTAGACTCCTTTGGTACATTTCTCTTGTAGGATCGTTCCACAGTGATTCTACATTGATTACCTGATTACAGCTGATTACCCTCTTTTCCATAATACAAAATGCAAAGTTTAAAAAGTTTTTCTATAAGTGTAAAGTTCCTATAAATGTAAATGAATTTCTAAAATAATGAATTAAAATTTGTCAAAAATTTTGATGTTCAAAGCTTCAACAATAATCGTATGTTGTTAATTTTAGAAGACAAATTTTCATAAAAAATAAGATATTCTAAAAATGCCTTCCAATATGAAAATAAATGTGAATGAATATTTAACTAGGTTTATTTGTCATACTCTAATACAGTAAAATGTTTTTTATGCAAAGATAGGGGATGATAGGGTAGTCTTTGAGGGGCTGGTCAATGTAGCAATCAAAAAAATTTAATTACCTATCAATAAAATACAACGCGAAGATGGGCCCTGTAGCTTTTTTCATTGCTGAGATATAGCTATGATTATGCTAGCTTTTACCGTAAGTTAGCATAACCATTGTATCTCGAGAACGGTTGCAGCAATAAATTGTTTCTTGGCGTAAAACTTCAACAATAAATTATGAATCATTTCCTTACGGTTTAATTTTCTAGTTTAATCATTTTTTCGGGAGTTAGCTTTGCGCTAGGGGATGATGAGGTAGTTTTTGGGGATTGGTCAATGTAACAATCAACAGCAATTAATTAGCTATAAAATAAGCCGCAAAGGTGGGCTCTAGCTCTTTTCCTTGCTGAGATATATGGCGCTGTTAGCTTTACTGTAAAGTTAACATACCCATTGTTTCTCGGAAACGGCTACAGCAATATATTTTTTCTTTCCGTAATAAATTAGCAACTAAATCCTTGCGTTTGAATTTTCTAGTTTCATCATTTTTCCAGGGGTGAGTTTTGCGCTAGGGAATGATGGGGAGTTTTTAGGGATTGGTCAATGGCGTTGATAACTTTACCCTAAAGTTAGCATACCCGTTGCACAGCAATATTTTCTCTTTCCGTAATAAATTAGCAATAAATTATAGTCTTGGTCTGAATTCGGTCCTATAGAATGGATATGCTAACTTTACGACATTTCTTCGAAGGGTGGCACTGTACGTGTTCAGTCGGTCGTTAGTCACGTCAAATTCTTGCACGTCTGCATCAGTTGCCGACTCGATTGTTTTTTTGCGGTCATTGTTCCTCACGTGTTGTCCAGGACCATGGACAATATTAATATTTCTTAATAATCTGATCTAAAATTTCTAAATTATTGCTTATATGTATGCAGGTACATTGTACATACGAGTACATTGCTGACATATCTAAACACATATTTGCTTATAAAGTAGGAGGAAACATAAAACTTGATGCAGCTTCCATTGTATTTGATGAAATCAAGATATTTCTCTCTAGTGTGATCATAATTTACCATAATATAAAGGGGACAACTACTCATGGTAAGTACACCAAATAAAATAGGATAAACTTCTGAGTAATTCTTACCGCTTTATAATTATTTCTCTGTCATTATTTTCTCTATTAGTCGAGGCATTGAAGGATTGAAGTGTCGATTTTTTTGCAGTAAGACGGATTTTAATGCGGATTGGTGCGTTGGATTCGTGAGAATGTCAGGAAATTTTGTGAACTAATGTAATGAATAAGAAATCTCAAATTGCATTTGTGCATAAGAAAAATGCATTTCAAAAATGCATTTCGGTAAATAGTGGAAAAAATTGACTCAATTTTCTTACTCGGGGGATTTTGGGGTCGCTGAAAACGAATATGAGGTAGGCGATAGTGTGCAAACTACCTGGTGCCTGCAGCGGGTGTAATGAACGTCTTCCTCTGGAGTATTGTGGTAATTTATCATATAATTGGCTTAAACTCATTACTCGGGGGTTTTTGGGGTCGCTGAAAATGAATATGAGGTCAGCAAGTGTATACAAAGTACCTGGTGCCTGCAGCGGGTGTAATAAACGTCTTCCTCTGGAGTATTATGGTAATTTATCATATACATATAATTAGTTTAAACTCGTTATTCGGGGGTTTTTGGGGTAATCTATTTTCTTCGATGTAACTATAGTGATCGAAAAGGGTGGTATTTTTATTATAAATAAACATAAATTTTTATTATTATAATATATTTATGGTTAAAAAAGTTCATTATACAAAATTTATCGTAATTTATCTTTAAAATTCATTTAATTAAATTCATTTTCTACATCATTATCATCTTCTTCTTCATTATTGCCTTCCTCTCTCGAGTCCAATGCAATATTTGTGCAATCAGAGCCTGCACAATTTTTGCAGGCTAAATTACAAACTAACCCATGCTTCCTGCACCCGCATGAGTTGTCGCAGTCTGACTTACAACTACAGAATATTAAATTTAAAATATTTGGAGGACCAGGTGGCTGAGTCATTCTAACTGGAATTAATACATTATTTTGTAATTCCCATCCCCAATCGGTTGGGTTCATGTTACTGTCATCTTCATGCAGCCAAATTTGTGTTTGTACATATACCCTTTTTAAATGCTGGGTAAATACATCAACAGATGAAAGAATTTTTCCAATGACAATCTTTTTATTTTTGGCAATAGCCATTAAGTACATTCTGTATCTAGTAATTTTCTCTCAAGGCAAAACTACATCATCGACTTGCGCCTTAATTCAAACTGCTTTAAATGATTTGAAATTAGAATTTAGTCGTTGCGATATTTATTTTCAGCGACCCCAAAGACCACCAAATAACAAGTTTGGGCCAATTATTTAACAAATTACCATAATAGTCCAGAGGAAGTCGTTTATTACACCTTCTGCAGGCACCAGGTAGTTTGCACACTCTCGCCGACCTCATATTCATTTTAAGCGACCTCAAAAACCCCCGAGTAATGAGTTTAAGCCAATTATATGATAAATTACCACAATACTCCAGAGGAAGACGTTTATTACACCCGCTGCAGGAACCAGGTAGTTTGCACACTTTCGCCGACCTCACATTCATTTTCAGCGACCCCAAAAACCCCCCGAGTAATAAGTTTAAGCCAATTATATGATAAATTACCACAATACTGCAGAGGAAGACGTTTATTACACCCGCTGCAGGCACCAAGTAGTTTGCACACTCTCGCCGACCTCATCTTCATTTTCAGCGACCCGAAAAACCCCCGAGTAATGAGTTTAAGCCAATTATATAATAAATTACCACAATACTCCAGAGGAAGCCGTTTATTACACCCGCTGCAGGCACCAAATAGTTTACACACTCTCGCCGATCTCATCTTCATTTTCAGCGACCCCAAAAACCCCCGAGTAACGAGTTTAAGCCAATTATATGATAAATTACCACAATACTCCAGAGGAAGATGTTTATTACACCCGCTGCAGGCACCAGGTAGTTTGCACATTCTCGCCGACCTCATATTCGTTTTCAGCGACCCCAAAAACCCCCCGAGTAAAAAAATTAAAAAGTCAATTTTTCCCACTATTTACCGAAATGCATTTTTGAAATGCATTTTTCTTATGCACAAATGCAATTTGAGATTTCTTATTCATTAAATTAGTTCACAAAATTTCCTGACATTCTCACGAATCCAACGCACCAAA
Organism: Diabrotica virgifera virgifera; assembly: GCF_917563875.1. Lineage (NCBI taxonomy): Eukaryota > Metazoa > Arthropoda > Insecta > Coleoptera > Chrysomelidae > Diabrotica > Diabrotica virgifera. The sequence continues at coordinate 142,117,510 of NC_065443.1, read as the reverse complement.
CTGCATTAAAATCCGTCTTACTGCGCCAAAAATCGACAGTAAGGCCTATTTTTGTGCTTCAATGCCTCGACTATATGTAAAATACGGTAATACTTGTCGTAATTTACTTGATAGTATGTAGGTACCTAACTAACTTCGAAGTAGAATTTTAGAAAAGAATTTAGATTATGAGAATTTTAGATTAATACATATCAAATGCTTTGCGATCGAATGAAATTTAGACCTGGAAACTAACAATTTTCCCATGACATTCGTTGATAGGTACATGTATCTAACAACTTCATTTGGTAATTTTGGTGATCACAACATGTAGGTAATAAACAAAACATAAACGTAATCCTTACACATTTTGTCGAAAAGTTGAAAATGTCGGAGAGATTGAACAAAAACAATTGCTATAAAACCAATCAGGTTTTACTCCCGCGCATATACCGCAACGTACTATGTACCTACCTTAAACATTGATTTTAGCAAAAAAATTAAAAGAGATTGAAATTGTATAAAATTTTATTCTCTTCATTTTTGTATAGGTACATTTTTGTTGTAAAACTAATAATAATCGAGACAATTCAATAGTTATGCTCTAACTGTCACTATTTTCGTTGTACAACTTGGAAAGTATCGATCGCACGAAAAAAAATTATAATAAACGAAATTATGGAAAATCGTATTTTCAACAGTTTTAGTTTCTACACTTTTTGTTAAAAAGTTGAAAATGGCGGAGATATTGAGCAACAACGGTTCTCGTTTAAAATCAACGTAGCGGCTAATGCAACGGCGAAATTCAGTCGAGATTTTAAATTTACACTACTATTGATCCTCCCTAAAGATTAAAAAATAAAAACAAAGTAAGTTATCAATCGAAGTAGCACAGAAAACGACAATAAATATCGTTTCCATACCACCAGATTGACAACAGGTGGAATACTTTCTTTGGTTACATCTCCTGAGATTTTCAAAATTTATAAATCAAACAGGATGCCGAGGAAATTAAGATGAGAGAATTTTAAATAATTCACAACTCATCTGCTCGGCGTGGTAAAAGTTCCAACAAGAAAGATTCCTTAATACTCCTACAAAAGAGTAAACGAATTAAAAATGTATAAACATTTTCAATTTCTTTGCAACATGAAAATGCAGCAGCTGCATAATACTCTGGTTAAATCGGAGAGTGCAGGAAGAGTCTATACCGGTTTCGGAAGTCTTTTCCCCCTCATCAGTAGTCTCATATCCTCTTCTCTCCGATTTCTCCACGTATCATACTTTGGGCCTTTCCGAACTGTAAAGAAAGAAATGTCACGGATGAACTAGAGCCATCTACCGAAAAACAAAGTAAGTTATCAATCGAAGTAGCACAGAAAACGACAATAATTATCGTGTCCGTATCGTTTCGTATTTAAAATTCTCTCATCTTAATTTCCTCGGCATCCTGTTTGATTTATAAACTTTGAAAATCTCAGGAGGTGTAACCAAAGAAAGTATTCCACCTGTTATCAATCTGGTGGTATGGAAACGATATTTATTGTCGTTTTCTGTGCTACTTCGATTGATAACTTACTTTGTTTTTCGGTAGATGGCTCTAGTTCATCCATGCCATTTCTTTCTTTGCAGTTCGGAAAGGCCCAAAGTATGATACGTGGAGAAATCGGATAGAAGAGGATATGGGACTACTGATGAGGGGGAAAAAGACCTCCGAAACGGGTATAGACTCTTCCTGCACTCTCCGATTTAACCAGAGTATTATGCAGCTGCTGCATTTTCGTGTTGCAAAAAAATTGAAAATGTTTATACATTTTTAAAAAAATAAAATTTGGGGCAGCTCGGCATGCGAGGTCAAATGCTATCCCGACTAAGCTATAGGTTAAAATCAAATAGCGATATGTTTAATACCAATTAATACCTATATGTATTGTTAAAAAGAAGTAAAACATGACGTTTAATATTTTGCATATTTTGTTTATTATATATTGTTATGACCAAATTTATCAAAAGCAATTATTAAATACCTACTTGTATCCTGTATCAAAGAATGCCACGAAAAAGTATTTTTATTTGTTAATTGCTCTGGTCTAATTAAGGATTATTGTTATGAGGACATCTAACAACATTTATTAGGTACAACTCTCTGTTACAACAGCTCTGTTTTTATCGAGGTCTAGGAAAATTTTAGAATGAAATGGAAATGAACCAGAAAAATAATGTTTTTATGTTAACATTTTAATTAAATACATGATTTAAATAATAAACCGTTAGGTTCAGTATCTCTGGGTGTGAAATAGAAGTGTATATAGAGATTTAATGTTGTCCGATAAATTAAGGTTATCACTAAAGAGTATTGCAAAAAACCATTATTAAATGTTGTTTCTTTCATTTCGAGTTGGTCACTTGCAAAAACACCATGTACTTAATACACACGAATGTGTTTGTATTAAATCATTGTTTTTAAAATGTATATTACGCATAGGTAACACGGTTTTTTGTTGAGAAAAATGAACACTGTTATTGTTTGTTGATATTTGTGTAGTTTTAATAAAAATTGTTACAGTTCTGATAAGACCGTTAAAGTCAAGGATATGTTTCCGATGGCCTCGGAGCAGCTTTTAACTTCAAGTTCAAGCCTAGAGGTATGTGATATTTTAGATCTTTTAACGTAAAACAAAGAAATAGATGATATCGGAAATGTTTATTTTTATATGCTCTAAAATTTAAAACATAATTAGCTGATAACTATTACATATGATAAAGTTTATTATTTATATGATTTTCTAAATATTTATTTTTATTTCTACTAGGGGAAATAGGGAAATAATATTCTATAAATTATAAATTCCACTTATTTTTGTTTCAATCATGGTTCTTTATTGTGTCTTGTGTCTTCGGAAAATGTTTGTATTTGAATGTTTGACTTCTTCTTGAGATTATTGAGGTCGTTATTTTATAATATGTCAATTTAGCTCTACGATTCCATTCCTTTTTTGTTGTTTTTGTTATTTTTCTTATGTTTGTCCTTCCGTTCCATATTTGAATGCCTTTTTTCTGTGCAATATTTCTATTTCTTCTTTATTTCATCGTCTTTCCCCTTTCCAAAAATAGTACTCTGAATTCCCAATATATCACATATATACGTTGTTAGTATATTATTCCAACCCTATTCAAGGGATTTTTTAGATCATTACCGGAGCAATAGGGTGTTCCCCAAATTGCCATTTTCTTTTTCCAAGCCATTTCAACTCACTTATTCCGACGATGTCAACTGATATTTCTTTTTTTTTGGGTGACCATATTATGCCGCTACCTAGTTGATTGTTGATTTGGATTTTACGTTTTAATATATTTTTATATCGAGACCCCTTTAAAGGTTAAGATATTTTTTGTACCTTTTGTTTCCTTCTGAGGGGACGTCCGATGGGGTACTTTAGCAAAAACCCCACACGAATAGAAGTTTGTTAAATACACTAAGAAAGTACCTATAATAAGTATCCTCATCCAATTCCAATTTATCAGTGAAAATCTAAAATTTATTAAAAACGAAGTTGTTGCCGATAAATAAAGTAAACGGCCTGTGAATAGGTACCAACTCCGAATATTTTCCCCAGAATATTATACTAACTTAACACAAATGAAGTGGAACAAATGGAATTCCTGTGAAAATAGTGACGTACGACAACTACTTTGGTACCATAATAAATGAAGAAAGGATCAACAACCAAAAGATAAGAGCGCGCATCGAAAAAGCTAGATAGTCCAAGGTAATAAGGTTTTTTTTAATGACACTTGAACAGCCAGGGTACTGAAACGTTTTTTCGACAGGTAATACCTATAAGAGCAAATTGTAACTATTTCCTGCGTAGGATCTGGCGGCCATTTTTATTTATAAACAATTGTCAAAAAATGGCATTTTTCACTTTTTTTTTTGAAATCAATGGAAAACTGGGAAACTTATGGTTTTTTTACTACAAATATCTTCTAGATTATGGAAAAAGCTTTAAAATGACGTATTACAAAGTTTGATATACTCATTTATTGCTAATATAATTGCAAAAAAAGATCGGAATTGCAAAAAATATATTTTCGCAATAATTATTGTAAAAATTAGTGTACAGCTTTGAAATTTTTGTCAAATAAGGGTTCTTTAGTGCTTAATATGTGATATAAATTTCGAAGCGATTCATTAATTGTTTAAATTTTATTCAAATTGTTTATCCCAGAGAGCACTTTTTTGCAATAACATAAGTCAGAAGAAAATGACGTTAGAACCATTCCACATGTGTCAAATGAAAGAGCATGAGCTATATTTTCAACTTGGTTCAAAAAAAGTGAATAAAAAATGCATTTATCAGTAATAAATAATTATGCAAAAGTATCGTAAATCTTTCCTTATAAACTTTTTATTTTGTTATATAAGAAATTATACATATTTATTACAATTTTTTATCAATTATGATATAGATAACATTACTTGGTAGTTGTGCACTTAAAACAGAAGTTAATTTTTTTGGAAAAAGTTATTCAAAAAGTTTTTAAAGAAAAATTGACAATACTTTTGCATAATTATTTATTACTAATAAATGCATTTTTTATTCACTTTTTTAAACCATGTTGAAAACGTAGCTTATGCTCTTTCATTTGACACCTGTGGAATGGTTCTAAGGTCATTTTTTTCTGACTTATGTTATTGCAAAAAAAAATGCTCTCTGGGATAAACAATTTGAATAAAATTTAAACAATTGAATGAATCGATTTGAAATTTTTATCACACATTAAGCACCAAAGAACCCTCATTTGACAAAAATTTCAAAGCTGTATACTAATTTTTACAACAATTATTGAGAAAATATTTTTTTGCAATTCCGACCTTTTTTCGCAATCATATTAACAATAAATGAGTATATCAAACTTTGTAATACGTCATTTTAAAGCTTTTTCCGTAATCTCGAAGATATTTGTACTAGAAAAATCATGTTTCACTGTTTTCCGTTGATTTGAAAAAAAGGGGAAATTGCCATTTTTTGACAGTTAATTGTTTATAAATAAAAATGGCCGCCAGATCCTACTCAGGAAATAGTTATAATTTGTTCCTATAGGTATTACCTGTCAAAAAAAACGCTTCAGTACCCTGGCTGCTGAAGTGTCACGAACAGGGTATATTTTTGTCTTATTACCCTGGTCTAAGATCCACCTTCAACCGGATGGGGGCTTTCTTCAAGAGCCACCATCTTCCTCTTGGAACAAAAGTAATAATGCTGCAATGCTACGTTTCCTCTGTCCTTTTTAATGGTGTTGAAGATATTTGCAGAAAATTGGAGGCATTTGAGATGTGGCTATACCGGAGAATTAGTGCAGTCACTGAAGGTGGTTATGAACTATTACCTCCGATTTCGTTGAACCTCCATCGACTTTTATGAAAATTGGCAAGTGGTAAGAGGATACCTCAACGAACAAAGGTGACATAGTGCCAACTTGCTCATTTTGCATTTTAGGGGTGAAATACAATTAAAAATTGTTTTTTATTTTTCTGAATACTGAAGGTCATTACTTCCAATTTCGTTGAACCTTCATAAATTTTCATGAAAATTGGTGAGTAGTTAGAAGATGCCTCAAGAAACAAAAGTTATATGGTGCCAACTTGCGCTTTTTGCATTTTAGGGGTGAAATGTACAATTTTTTTTAAATTATTTTTTATATTTCCTAAAGTGCAGTCACTGAAGATTTTCACCTCCGATTTAGTTGAACCTCCATCGATTTTTATGAAAATTGGTGACTAGTTAGACGATACCTCAAGAAACAAAAGTGATATGGTGCCAACTTGCGCTTTTTTCATTTTAGGGGTGAAATCCACCCTTTATGTTTAATGGTAAAAATGCAGATTTCAGCGTTCTGGTGGCAGAAGTAATTTTTAACATTTATATGCATTATTTATAAGTTTCATTAATTTTTCAGTACTTTTAACAACCACCTCTGTGATCGAAACTCATGAAAAAAATATTTTTGATTGAATATTTTCGCGGGCAAACTAATAAAATTTCACGTAATATATTGCTGTTGCAATTAATGTTTGGCAAGAATCCACAATAACATAAATGATAGCAGTTAGGTATGTGGAATACTTGGAATAGAGGGTGTGAATATTGCTATGAAATTAACAAAAAAAAAACGTTATCTTTCAAACCACTTCATATAATAAAGAAAATATCCAGGAGAATCCAGAAATGTAAAAATATACAGGGTGTTCCATTAAAAAAAAGATAAGTTTGTATCAACCTTTCAATACGGATGGCCCTGTATATTTGAAAATATTTTTAAATTCAGATCCTATCTATGTCCCAAGCTCATCTAAATAAATTATTTTCGTATCTCTTACTACAAACGAGTAATTGGACTTTTCCGCACCCTTTATACATACAAAATCTCTGCTACAAAAATTTTTTTCTAAAAAATGTTATTGGTTTTTTTAGAATAACTCCGTAAATTTTTATGATATTAGGTTTATCCGACAACCTTTTCAAAGCTAATCGCACGAGCTATAACATCATATTTAACTTAATCTTCTTCTAAATCCATTATTTATTAAAACACAAAAAGTTAAAGGGCGCCGCGCCGGTTACATGGTACTAACAGTAAAATTTAGGCTTTAATTGTCTTTATCTCGGTTATTTTTTATCACACAAAAATTAAAAGATAAGTAATAGTTTTAACAAACGGAACACTAAAATTTAGTTCTGTATCATTTCTTACGTATATCGAGTATGTTTGGAGTTATTATCAAAAGAAAATGAAATTTTAGAAAATTTGAAAAATTCTGATTTTTTTAAATCATATTTTTTTTAAATATGCACTCTAAACCATTAAAAGTAAAAGTTTTTGAGGTCATTAGACATGATAAAATAAAGAAAATTTTATAGGGATTTCTATCAATTTTATTTTTTGTTGAAATGACGGTTTTATTGTTAATTTTTTCCTAAAGAAATCGAAAGAGTAATATTATTTTCATCACAACTTATTTAATTTTAATGCCATCGACTTCTTCTATAGCTTGTCTGATAGGTATTACTAGGTACTTTAAAAAATGTTTGGTAGCTATATTTAATAAAATGCATCTTTTTCTTGTTGTTTAAGCTTGATTACTTAGATTTGGGTACTCGCCGACAAAAAATATATATTCAATTACCTATAACTCATTTTGTGTATATACTTGTAGGTCTTTGTAATAACGTGTTTATTTGAAATTTTATTAGCTTCAATTTTGGTAATAACAACTTTTCCGAAAAAACTTACTATTTTGAATTATTTACAAAAAACCGTCGTTAAACATGAATTTTTTTTACGAAAAATCGAAGTTTTTATCTTTAATAACTCAAAAATTATCGATTTATTTGAATAACTTTATTATATAACAAATTTTACTTCGAATTGGACGCTCTATCGATTTCTGGGGGTATTTTTAATAAAATAATTTCCACCCCCGAAAAGTGAGGGCATCTTCCTCAGGGTAAAAGCGTAAATTGTCACCATGTCACCTTTGTTTCTTGAGGTATCTCTTAACTACTCACCAATTTTTATAAAGATCGATGGAGGTTCAACGAAATCGGAGCTGAAAACCTTCAGTGACTGCACTAAATACTTAAAATCCCTTGTAATGACCGAGTTACAAATGAAGAGATCCTCAGAAGAATGAAGAAGAATCGGAAGGTACTGACCACCATCAAATCTCGAAATAAATTATAGTTATTAATAAATTAATTTATTCTACCAAAACTGAAGCATCATTGAGATTTGGTAATTTTTTTACCAAGGTTATTTAGTTGTCTCTACACGAGTTATATCGGATTAAAAAAATGACGAAAATTACTCTATTGGAAGCCGAGAAAATACAGTTTTTTACGTATACCTCCCGATTTTGAATTTTGAAATTTAATTTTCTTTAACCTAGTTTTTTGTCATTTTTGGTATTTTTCACGCTCAATACCTATCTTTTTTATTAATATAATATGTGTTTTGAATATCTTGAAGATATAAAAATTTGTATGTAAAAAGAGGACCGACATAAAAAGATAATGGTTCAAAAATTTCCATCCTAGTGTTTATAACTTCGTCGCAAATGCCGGTCAACTTTGACCGGTTGTATCTTAAGGATCGTTTAAACACAGCGATATATCAAACAACTTATCAAGGTCAATCGAGTTGTTGCAACTTATCATTGTGTGTAAACGGTGCATCGCACGACTTATCAAAGTTGGAGTTGGGTTGAGGTTGGTATCAACTTATCACAAGGATCGAGTTGTTTTAATTTATCGTCGTGTCTAAACGGTACAGCGATTTATCATTGGACTTGGGTCGTATCAATTTAGGAGAATCTTACCGTATTAGAATTTATTTACATATATAATTAAATAATGTACAGGGTGATTGATTAGTGGGGTAAAGCTACGTAGATCCGTTATAGTAATAGATAGCAATAAAAGTTAATAACAAAAATTGTAGCCAACTTTTAGATTCACATTTATAAAATTAATTAGAATGTTACATAGGGTGTTCGATAACATAGTGGCAGAAATCATAGAGCAAAACAGCGAAACCAAACAAGTTTGATTTCTCCGCTCGCACTCTTTGTTATTTTTCCGAAAAATGAATCTCGATGTCCTGATATCTGAAGTGTTTCAAAGAAAGCTGTTTTTGAATCAGTAAGATTCCCTATTCAGATGACGACGATGGCTTTTTAAATTTATAACTTTATGCAATTTTATAATTAAATAAATATTATGTAACTTAATAATTATTATTAGTTCTACGTTCTACAGTGTGGCAAAACCAAATGGAATAAATTCATTATTTCGTAAACCGACGACTAAAAAATCCGGACATATTTTTAAATTATGATTTTTTGGCATTTACATACTAGTGACGTCATCCATCTCGAAGCTGAAATAAAAAATATACATGCGGACCAATGTAAAAAAGGTCATTTCATTGTTGTCTTCTTACCGGCGTGAGAAATACAAAATAAGCTTTACTATTTTATTTGGACGTAAGTCACAATTCGAGTTTGAAATCAAGTTTACTTGACGTTTCGAGTGTCACTTCGGAAATCGTTATCAGTATATAAAAAAACATTCATAAATTAAAAATTTTACTTTTGTTTCTGGTGAAGCAACGCAGTTGGAACAAGCAGAATATTATAATTATTGTCACCGGAAAGCGAAAAAGGTAACGCACAACTTGAAAGAACTTATATATTTCTAACTTCGTTTCTGGTGAAGCAACGAAGTTGGAACAAGCAGATATATTATAGTTGTGTCACCGGAAAGCGAAAAAGGTAACGCACAACTTGGGAGAACCTATAGATTTCCAACTTGGTTTCTGGTGAAGGAACGCAGTTGGAACAAGCAGATATATTATAATTGTGTCACCGGAAAGCGAAAAAGGTAACGAATAACTTGGAAGAGCCTATAGTTTTCTAACTTCGTTTCTGGTGAAGCAACGCAGTTGGAACAATCAGATATATTATAATTGTGTCACCGGAAAGCGAAAAAGGTAGTCCCTGAAAACTATAGGTTTTTCCAAGTTGTGCGTTACCTTTTTCGCTTACCGGTGACACAATTATAATATATCTGCTTGTTCCAACTCGTTGCTTCACCAGAAGCGAAGTTAGAAAACTATAGGGTCTTCCAAGTTATGAGTTACCTTTTTCACTTTCCGGTGACACAATTATAATATATCTGGTTGTTCCAACCCTGTTGCTTCACCAGAAGCGAAGTTAGAAAACTATAGATTCTTCCAAGTTGTGCGTTACCTTTTTCGCTTTCTGGAGACACAATTATAATATATCTGCTTGTTCCAACTCCATTGCTTCACCAGAAACGAAGTTAGAAAAGTATAGGTTCTTCCAAGTTGTGCGTTACCTTTTTTGCTTCCCGGTGACACAATTATAATATATCTGCTTGTTCCAACTCCGTTGCTTCACCAGAAGCGAAGTTAGAAAAGTATAGCCTCTTCCAAGTTGTGAGTTACCTTTTTCACTTTCCGGTGACACAATTATAATATATCTGGTTGTTCCAACCCTGTTGCTTCACCAGAAGTGAAGTTAGAAAACTATAGGTTCTTCCAGGTTGTGCGTTACCTTTTTCGCTTCCCGGTGACACAATTATAATATATCTGCTTGTTCCAACTCCGTTGCTTCACCAGAAGCGAAGTTAGAAAACTATAGGCTCTTCCAAGTTGTGAGTTACCTTTTTCACTTTCCGGTGACACAATTATAATATGTCTGGTTTTTCCAACCCTGTTGCTTCACCAGAAGCGAAGTTAGAAAACTATAGGTTCTTCCAAGTTGTGCGTTACCTTTTTTGCTTTCCGGTGACAATTATAATATTATATCAGCTGCTTTTTCCAACTGTGTTGCTTCACCAGAAACAAAGTTAAATTTTTAATGTATGAATGTTTTTTGTTGATATTTTCAACTCAGGCGCTCCAAAACCAACAAACCACTCGCAAACCCGTCCAACTACGTATTGCGAACCATCAAAGCTTTTGTTGAAAAACCGACAGAAGTTGACGTGCCTGATCCCTTGATCACGCATTTTTAATTACTTTTTCTTTTGCGTAGACAGACGAATAGGGAATGTTGTATACAAATTAAAGTACGGTAATGGTACTTTTTAATAGTGATATAAAATACAGGGTATCCCATTTAAATTTTACTGAAAAAATAATGTACCTACCTACTTGAGTTTTAACTCACCCTTTATTAGATATAAAGTAAATTAGCAATATCAATCATTTTTAAAAATTTTGACAATAAATAAAATATGGCATCAATAAACCATTGCCGTTGTGCTTATTTTTATTTATACAGTGAGTTGAACTTGTTACGATTTTCATATAAAATTGGTTATAACTTTGTAAATACCCTGTATAACATACCCAACCTTTATATTTTGAAAGTAACAGGATCTATTTGTTTAGGATGAAAACTAGTTATAATTCATTGAAGGGTCTAAAAGGGTCTAATGTACACAATGGTCCCCTCTTCAACTTGTTGTGGTCAACTTATCGCAGCGTCTAAACAGCGTTTCAACCTCAACAAATCACAGCAACTTGTCATCACAACTAGTTGCTGGACTTATCGCTGTGTTTAAACGCCCCTTTAGGAACCACTCCTCCCAATTCAACTTTTTTTCCTTTAAAAGAAGCGTTTCGTCCATTTTTTCTTTTCTAATGCCGTTTTTTTAATTTAATTTAATGTAATAGCTACCGCGATATGCTATTAGTCAGGGATCCCAGGACTATTTTCACCATTTACTACTAACAAGCTAATTTTTAGTGAGTAGCTTCATTTTGACGAGACGCCCAACTTTTTTCCTTACAACAATTTCCGTAGGTATGTGGTAGATAGTAAAGATAGCAAGGATAGTCCAGTCGGGTTAGACTGTTAGACGAATAACAGGCCTAACCTTGCATACCGAGCTGCCCCAAATTTTATTTTTTTAATCTTTAGGAAGGGTCAATAGTAGTGTAAATTTAAAATCTCGACTGAATTCCGCCGTTGCGTTAGCTATCATTTTGATTTTAAACGGAAACCGTTTTTGCTCAATATCTCCGTCATTTCAAAACTTTTTCAACTTCTCGACAAAAAGTATGAGAACTAAAATTGTTGAAAATGTGATTTTCTATAATTTCTTTCATTACAATTCAATAATATTATTGAATTATTTCGTTTATTATTGATTCTTGTCGGACTAGCGATACATACCTGTTTTTTGTAGGACATTGTCTTATTTGGATGAAAAATACACTAACCTATCAAGTGATACCTTTGTCCTACTGTTACTAATAAAAAAAATGGTCTTGTGGTATTAACAACTTTTGAAAGTAGGACCAGGACAACGTACCACACAATTTGTAGGACAATGTGAGTGCTAAACATATATTTTTCATCCTAGCCCAGTCGGGATAGCATTTGACTTTGCATGCCGAGCTGCCCTTTTTGTATAGGTAAATTTTTGTCGTAAAATTAATAATAAACGAAATAATTCAATAATAATGCTCTAACTGTCATTATTTTCCCCCATAACTCGACTGAAAATATCGACCGCACGAAAAAAATTGTAATGAAAGAAATTATAGAAAATCACATTTTCAACAATGTTATTTGTTATACTTTTTGTCTAGAAGTTGAACATGGCGGAGATATTGAGCAAAAATGGTTCCCATTTAAAATCAAAATGACGGCTAACGCAACGGCGGAATTCAGTCGGGATTTTAATTTTACACTACTGTTGACCCTCCCTAAAGATTAGAAAAATATTAAGGCAGCTCGGCATGCAAGGGTAGGCCTGTTAATCGTCTAACCCGACTGGAATATCCCTGCTATCTTTATCTTTGTTATCTACATACCACATACGGAAATTGTTGTAAGAAAAAAAGAAAAAAGCGTCTCGTGAAAATGAAGTTACTCACGAAAAATTAGCTTGTTAGTAGTAAATGGTGAAAATAGGCCTGGGATCCCTGACTATATTTGTTTATAAGCAGGCCCGGCCCCAGGGGTGGGCGAACTGGGCGGCTGCCCAGGGCGGCAAATTTAGGGGCGGCAAATTTTAGAACACAGCCAATTTTATAAATTAAAGAAATAATAAATTATATGTTTTTAATATTAGAAAAAATCAATAGTATGAACAGGAGCGGTAAAAATTCAACTGTAAAAACGAGAATTAAATAAGTTAAACAATAACAATTGCAAGCTTCATTCGACGGAAAATCGACAACACCGCCTTCTTCTTCCTCGCATAAGAATTGTGGGTTCAGAACTACCCCTCCCAGAATATTATTAAGTGTTTAGTGTTAAAAATAATTGTGTACGTGCAGTAGTGGATGCTCCAATTGATCAGCACCGAGAGCTTTTCCCACCCATTGCAACTGAAGTGAAAATATTAGGTGACTAGCGTCATCTGGCAATTAAAAGATGAAGTTTTCGATCGTAATAGCATTATTAATAATATTTAAAAAATATTAAAATATTACTAAAGCTCTCGGTGCTGATCAATTGGAGTATGGAGAACAAGCCTACGTTCTCTCCGATGAGGCTCCAATAAGAGCCGAAAATCGCGATTCAGAGGACTGGACTGCGCTCCGTATTCTAATTGAAAAGTAAGATTGTTTTGCCTTCGCATTGCAACTGAATTAAAAATAAAATTTTTATTTTATTTTTATATTGGTCTTTACTCCTTCGAGTAACTAGGTCCATTTTCTGTTGGAATTTACCAGCTGAACAGACGGGGTCGTGAATTGTAAGTTTTTTGAATTCCCTCTTGTCTTCTTCGCTTCAGCATCCATTTGGCTTGCAATTTTAGAAGCCTTGGAGGTGTTACCAAGGAAATGGACCAATAAGTTTTCAATTTAAAAATCTTTTATTAATATTTTAATATTTTTTAAATATTATTCTTAATGCTATTAGGATCGAAAACTTCATCTTTTAATTGCCAGATGACGCTAGTCACCTAATATTTTCACTTCAGTTGCAATGGGTGGGAAAAGCTCTCGGTGCTGATCAATTGGAGTATGGAGAACAAGCCTACGTTCTCTCCGATGAGGCTCCAATAAGAGCAAAAAATCGCGATTCAGAGGACTGGACTGCGCTCCGTATTCTAATTGAAAAGTAAGATTGTTTTGCCTTCGCATTGCAACTGAATTAAAAATAAAATTTTTATTTTATTTTTATATCGGTCTTTACTCCTTCGAGTAACTAGGTCCATTTTCTGTTGGAATTTACCAGCTGAACAGGTACGTGAACAGGAACGGGGTCGTGAATTGTAAGTTTTTTTAATTCCCTCTTGTCTTCTTCGCTTCAGCATCCATTTGGCTTGCAAATTTTAGAAGCCTTGGAGGTGTTACCAAGGAAATGGACCAATAAGTTTTCAATTTAAAAATCTTTTAGTAATATTTTAATATTTTTTTAATATTATTAATAATGCTATTAGAATCGAAAACTTCATCTTTTAATTATTAAATGATTTTTTCCCGTGCCAACGAACAAAGAGTTCTACTTACTTAAAAAAGTAAGTGTGTAATTATTGATATTGATAGTGAATTTTTCGATATTAAAAGATGTTAATTTATAGTAATGTATTAAAATTTCATGAAAATATTGTAAATAGATATGTTTTTAAGCGTGTATCGGTCAAAGAAAGTGAAAAAAGGGGTATTAAAAAATTTAGCATAAAGCACACATCAATAAAAATACAAACGTGGTTTAAGTTGGCGATCGCTGAAGGAAGGTGGTGAGTTATGGATCTACCAAGGGGGAGGGGGCGGCGGTCGCCAGTCTTGCCCAGGGCGGCAAAATCCCTAGGGCCGGGCCTGTTTATAAGCCAAATTCCAAAACATTGTTTACCTACAACTCTAAAATATTCCTGATGCCGACCAAATAGTTCGATTTCAATTCTGTAAAGTACGTTAGATAGGCGGAGGGTTTTTTTATACGTAAAAATTTGACAAACTTTTATACGGTCCAGTTTTTGTTGTGGTAGATTTAAAAAAAATTAAATTAAAAAATTAGATTGCAAAATTATTATGCCAAATCTATTACATAGATTTTAAGGCTATGGGTACATAATTCGCAAATATTTTACGTGTATCCCTACTTTTTCTGTCTTTACACGGCAAATTACGTGTAGTAAAATTCACACTGGTGTGGATATGTAAACATTACTAGAATGTCATTCTACTTGAAAATGTCATAATTAATTTAAAGAGATGGCTTTTGAATGTTCTTGGATAACTGTTATTTTTATAATTGCAAATTATTAATTCAGTTAATAAATGTGATAATTTTTTCACTAGCTATGTATTCAGTGATTGTAATAATTTATATGTACCTACAACAAAAACTAATACTCAATCGAGAAAAGAGGAAAAGTGTTAAAGTGATTTTTTAATAATATGTTGTTATTTTGGAACGCTCACAATTTTGAACATCTCTAACAACAAAATACTTGGATCACAGGATATATCTGATGTATTCTCTGCTTGGATCTTCCACAAATAATACACAATAAATAACTTTTTATTAAGTTCACCTCTTAAATCAATTATTTATCAAATACACTATATATCAATAATATTTAATCAATTTCTCAAAATATTCCCGATGCAATGTCAAATATTTAAAATTGTCACTGATTGTCAGTGTCTGACTGACAATATATGCTGACAATATTATATTCGGTTGAGTGCGTTGTAAGACAAAGACAGATTTGGAAAATATTACCACGGCATTGTGTTCATTTTTTTCAAATCCTGAAAAAACCAATAAATATTTTTGAAAAATTTAAACGCAGAATGAAAGACTAAATTATTACCGAGGGCCGAAAGTCCCTTAGAATAAATAAAAAGTTTATTTTGAATGAGATATTTGAAATTAAAAATCACACTAAATTTTCTCTTAGTTTTTTCACCCCTGTAACTTGTTAAAATAAACATTATAGAAGTTCTCAGGGACTTTCGGCCCTCGCTAATAACGTAATCTTTCATTCTGCGTTTAAATTTTTCAAAAATACGTATTAGTTTTCTCAGGATTTGAAAAAAATGAATCCCCATTTGAATAGCATTGCAGCCGAAAATACGTACCGATCCTCTTAATGAAATTTCGTGGACACTTTTATTATTTTATAAAGATTTTCTAGGCGAATTATGATGGTCCAAAGTTTAATCTAAGTGGTTGAAAAACAATAAATAAGAAAAGGGCGAATGTCACCTCTCACATTCACCTCAAAACCAATCCGCCCTGGTCTACAGATTCATCAACTAAAAAAATACAGTCGAACCCGCTTATTAGAATACCGGTTGTAGGAATATCCCGCTTCAAGGAATAGAAATTTGAGATACCAAAACGTGTTTCTTCTAGCTACCAATACCAATGATCGATTATTAGAATATTCGGGTTATAGGAATACATTTGCTTGGCACTATAAGGCTATTCCAATAAGCGGGTTCGACTGTACTGCCAAATTTATGTCATCTGCATTTCAGTTTTTTTGTCTATATTGATGGAACAATTCTCGTTCTCCCCTATACGTAATTTATTTTGTAAACTCTTTTAATTGATTGAATTATAGTAATATGTAGATTTCGTCATTCGGTTGGTAATTATGATATTAGATAAAGTATCCGAATTCACTCTTTACTCAGTGGAACATTTGGTTAGTACGATGAGTTGACAAAATGTTTAACTGTTTGAATATGTTTTGTGACAGTTACGACTCGGATTCAAGTGAGGTAGTGTTTTTATTATTACTTCTGCCCCATTATGTGGGAATTAATATTTCGGTAATGTAGGTAATAGTGGTTTATCCTCATTACGGTAGAGCTTCACATTTTAAGGAGTATTATGCACAAAGAAAATTAATATTCTAAAAAATTTGTAACTTTGAGTCTACAAGCAAATATTTGTTTTTATTGGACCGGAAAAAGAAGCTATAACAGATGAATATTTTGAGGTAGTACTACAGATATTTATAGGTACTAATGAATACCCCCACTGTTTTAAAAAGTAGAATTCTTTTAGTTAGTTTCATGTTTCGTTTATTAGATTTTTTAGTTTTTTAGTTGTAAATTATTGTATAAAAATAATTCATACCAATATTTACAATAAAATTATAATGTGTATCAATAGATTTAAAATACTTTGTAATAATAAACATGATACATTACAAACAAAGAATTGCACTATTACAGTAATTACTGGATACAAATTCTGACTTTTATAAACGTTTTATAACGTTTATAAAAATACGCTATCTATAAATTTAACGAAATTAAATCTTGATATATGTAGTTACATTTTTATACCCTTCTATTTTATTAGCAATATACCTATAGTCCGTCCCACCTTGACTTTACAGTATAGGGAACATAGGCAATGCAGTTCGTATGAGTTCTCAAAATAATTTGTAGTCGAACATTAGAGGGATAAAATTAGAACTGTTTTAGAAAGGCAATCTACAAATTTTAGGATTAATATGCGTAATAAAATAACTATAGCATATGAAATAAACTTAAACTCATCATACGAATCCCAAAATTGTAGATTGTATTTCTAAAACAGTTTTAATTTAATCTCTAATGTTCGATTACAAATTATTTTTGATAAAATCGGCATCACCACGCTAAAAACTCACATAATGACTGCATTGCCTATGTTCCCTATACTGTAAAGTCAAGGTGGGACGGACTATAGTTGTTTAGAATAATCTATATTAAATATATATTAAATATATATTAAAAATTTTTTACAATCTACCTTACCTACATCTCCGCACAGCTGGATCACGTATTTTTGAATGTTCTGATTCTGATAAAATTTTATCTTTATGTGTGTATCTTTTTGAAATTGTGTTAAACTTTCACTAAAATTAAAAATGACTTGATGTTCGAATTGTGGAATAGAAACTCGTATTAATTTTGCGTGGAAAGATTCACATGCGTTTGTGAATTTCTATGCTGTTGCTAAGTAGTCCAGGGAAACGAGCAAGAGATAGACCATGTTCGAGACACTGAAATATCCAGGTAGCTAACAACTTTTTAGTTATTAAGATGAAAACCTACCTGTTTCCTGCCTACAGTTCACGTCCGTTTTTTAATTATCAACAAGTTAGTGCAAAAAATGCGATTTTTTCGATTTTTTGCACTCAATTAAAAAGCTAAATAGTTGACATAAAATTACAAAATTAAATTTTTTAAAACATTGAAAAACCTTCAAAATGCCGATATTTGAAATTAAAAAAGTTAATTTGTTGCTCCGCAAATAGCAAAATAAGTGAAAATCGTTATGTGTTAATAACTTTTACTAAAACTAACTTAGAACTTTAGTGTTTCACTCAAAGTTGGATATTGGGGTACAACAAACCCTCAAAATTTGAGACCGATCCATTAATTATTTTAAAAGTTATTCTATTTGTTTATCACAGAGACCTTTATTTTTCCATAACGTAAGACAGAAAATAATGAAGATAAGACAATTATGGGTATGCCAAATAAAATTAACAAAGTGATACTATCAAAATGTATTTAACCTTCGTAAGGCGGTGCTTAGATTCTTACGTAAACAACGGTGGGGGGTGCATTTGCACCCCATCCGTATATCCATTTTTTATGTGTGAACGTTGGAGAAATTGATTTGAAAGATAATTAGGACTTGTTTTTCATATTATGAAACATAATTTTACAAACAAAGTACTCATTTCTTCTTAAAAACAATATTATCGCTGCAAGACAAACACATGAAATTTTTCACAGTGTGATCAACACAAAGTTTTTACATACAATATGCCGGGACTTTCGGTCTTTTTTCTCTGACATAAATAACACCGACATTGACCCATAGCTCTGTTAGTTCCAGGTGGAACAGCAGAAACCTGTAATTCGGGATGAAATTTTCATCATTTGCACCTTACAGTCATTTTTCAAAAGAAAACACGTAAACGCAAAGAGTTTTAAATGCCGTAATGGGTGGAATGCATTTAGAATTGAATTTAATGCGAATAAAAAAATGGACAAAAATCAAAAAAAGTATTAAAAAAGATAGGTGAGAAAAACGAGGTCTGGGGTGCAGCTGCACCCCGCACCGCCTTACGAGGGTTAAAAAAAGTAAAAAAATATCTAAGATAGTAAAGAATCCTAATGCCAAATTTTTGAGTTTATGTACTTTATAAACATTTATTTAGAACGACTTTAAAAATATTGTCCGTAGAAAAACTATTTTTACAATATGCGAAAAGCTGGTATTTTCCACGAATTTATAAAAATTTAATTAAAATGGTGACTATTAGTGGTAAGTGAAGGGGGAGCTGGGAGCCGACAAATGCATGGGTTCAAAAACTAAAAAAGCAATTAAAACTACTATAATTTTCTATATCTCAGGATCTAGTCAATGGATTTTGATCTTCTTTTTTTTAATTTGTATGTAATTTTTGTGTATATTACAGATATGCAATTTTTCAAAAAATAATTTTTTCCCAAAAATCCATTTTTGTAATAACACTATTATTATTAATCATAGAAAAGTTAGGGTATACTTTAATAAATAAATTATCTTGAATAAATAATTATTTAATAAACAAAATTTATTTATTAAAGTATACTTTAACTTTTTTTATGATCATTAATGATACTATGTTTAAAAAAATAGATTATTGGAAAAAAATTATTTTTTCGAGAATTGTTTAAACAAAGTAGACTGTTTATTAATTAATAAATTTATAAACAAATTGCATATTTGTAATGTACGTAGAAATTACAACCAAATTAAAAAAAGAAAGATCAAAATCCATTGAGTAGATCCGGAGATACAGAAAATTGTATTAGTTTGAAATTGCTTTTTTGGTATTTGAACTCGGTGGATTTGTAGGTTCCATCTAGTAACCATTTAAACTACATTTTTGAAAATTCGTAGAGAGCCCTGTGTTTGTGCAAATTTTTTAACAAAAAATTAAAATCCCGTTCTCTTAAATGGCATCAACGGGATTCCTTAATTATTATTATACTAAGTCCCCCCAGCAGCTTCAGTACTTGTGATATATCTATTTATTACCAGAACGTAAGAGGTCTCAACACCAAGATTGACTCTTTTATTTCAAATATAAGTGACTGTGAATACAACATCGTTGCACTCACTGAAACGTGGTTAAAAGCAGATGTTAATTCGAGTGAACTGTTTACTAGTGAATATGAAGTATATCGCAGTGATCGTAAATTTAATCAACTAGATCTCTCTACTGGTGGAGGGGTGTTACTTGCTGTAGACGGAACTATTAAATCTGAATGGTTAACTCTTCTGATTTTTATACTAATTTTCCAAAGGTTGATTATGTAAATGTATGTAAATGTCATCTAGCTTTTAAATCTTTTTTTGTAGCAGTTTTGTACATTCCACCATCTACCAGAGTTGATGAGTTTGAACTCTTTTTAGAAGCACTAGAGAACTGGGATGTACTAAACTCTGATAAAGTTATTATACTAGGTGATTTTAATTGCCCAAATTTTGTAGTCAATAATCTAAATGACAGGAGAGCTGCTTCAGTAAAAAATTTATTAGCTTTTTTAAATATGAGGCAATGTAACAACATCTTAAATAACTACAATAGGATGCTTGACTTAGTAATTAGTAATACAAATTGTACTGTTTCTAGAGATTACGTGCCATTAGTAAACGAAGATCTCTACCATCCATCTTTATCCATTATAATGAGTGGGCTTCGTAAAAAATGTGATAATATTAACACAAATGTCAACAGTAAAACATATAATTATAAAAAAGCTAATTTCATATCTTTGTACAACGATTTCATAACAACTTATTGGCACTTTTTAATTAATTGTACGGACGTAAATACTGCAGTTCAACATTTCTATGATAAATTTTATAAAATTCTAGATGCCAATGTACCGCTTTTTAAAAACTTTAAGCATAAATATCCGGTTTGGTATACTAGTGAAATAATTAAACACATCAAAGTAAAAGCAAAACTTCATAAAAAGTTCAAATCTACAACTAATGTAGATTAATTATCACCAATTTAGTCGATTTAGGTCAAATATTGAGCAAGAAATAAAAAATGCTTACCAATCTTATGTACAAAAGATACAGTACTCACTACGAGATGAACCTAAGTCTTTTTGGTCATTTATACATAACAAAAACAAGTCTTCAAGAATACCTGGTAGAATGTCTTATAACAATGAACAAATTGATAACCCCCAATCTATTGTTGACGCGTTTGGAAATTTTTTTCAAAGTGTATTTTCGCCTCCTGAAAATCAAGATCAGCACTTTGCTATTAATTTCGATCACAACATACTTTTAGACATTAGTTGTGAACCAATATCAGAAGAAGAAATTATACAAGCGCGTAAAAAACTGAAAAACAAGTTCACAAGTGGTCCGGATAAAATACCGTCCTTTTTATTAAAAGACTGTCTACCATCTTTGCTTTTGCCTTTGAAAGTAATTTTTAATCTAATATTGAAAACCTCAATTTTTCTAGATAAATGGAAAGTAGCAAAAGTATGTCCAATTCATAAACAATTGGATCGGGCGAACATTAGTAATTATAGACCCATATCTATATTATGCAATGTCGCAAAGCTCTTGGAGACAATCCTATATAGTCGCATTTATCTGTGCACGAAAAATATTATATCTGTCCATCAACATGGCTTCATGAGTTCTAGATCAACAATTAGCAACTTATCAATTTTCAGCCAGTATTTGTGCGAAACATTAGACAGAAGAGGACAGGTTGATGTGGTCTATACCGATTTTTCCAAGGCCTTTGATAAAATTAGCCATGTCATACTTCTTAGAAAGATTTTCTTGATGGGTTTTCCTGAGACATTCTATCAACTTCTTAAGTCTTACTTACATAATCGTAATCAGTATGTTTGTTACAATGGATATAGTTCAGACACTTACCTTGCAACTAGTGGCGTTCCACAAGGTTCTAATTTAGATCCGTTATTGTTCCTAATATTCATTAACGATTTATGTGAGTCCATAAGCTGTAATAAGTTAATGTTTGCTGACGATCTAAAACTTTATGATTCGGTATCCAATATAAATGATTGCATTATGTTACAACAACAAATTGATTTGTTGCAAAGGTGGTGTTTGAGCAATAGACTTTATTTAAACATAGCTAAATGCAAAGCCTTAACATTTAGTCGTAAAACAAATAGAATATTTTTTTCGTATGTCATTGATAATACAATTTTGGAGAGAACTGAAACAATTAGAGATTTAGGGGTTTATTTTGATATTCATTTAACATTTAACGTTCATATTAACCTCATTGTCAGTCAAGCTTACCGCACATATGGATTTATATTTAGAAATTGTGGGAATTTTACTGATGTAACTGCGCTGTCGTGTCTATTTTTTTAGTTTAGTGAGAACAAAATTGGAATATGGATCTCTAATATGGAATCCTATTTATGCTCAATATACAACAGCTGTTGAGAGGGTGCAAAAGAAATTCTTAAAATTTCTTAGTTTTAAAGTTGACGGCGTTTACCCTGCTAGGGGTTGCAATTATTTTAATTTATTAGAAAGATTTATCTTTGTCTCTCTAGAAAAACGTAGAAATCAGGCATCAGTATTGTTTCTACATAAGTTATTAAACGGTGGGATAGACCAGGGCCGTCTTAACCCGGGGGTGCAAGGGGTGCGAGGCACCCGGGCGCCAAGTCCAAGGGGCGCAAGCCGAACACTTGCTAGGCTCCTTAAAGAAAGTACAAATAACAAAAACATATAAGTGCACTTTCGTTTTTTTCTACAAAGGTTAATAATGCTTACTACACCTACGATATGCAAATGAAATAAGAAACCCATTTAGATTATTACAAAAATAATTTCAAAAAGACTATTTTGACCAATATTGAATGTCGAGTGACAATGAATCATTATCTTTTAAAATTATCAATGTATCCGATTCTGCTGACAAAAGTATAATTGCCGTTTGGGGAGCTATGTATGGTATGTATTATAATATAAAAGCGACGCTGCGACGCATATAGTCGGTATTTTTTAAAGGTGGCGGTATAATCTTTTATGATAGGAAAATATAAATGCTGATTTTCAAAAACCTAACTTTTTTCATTACAAGTACTTTTGCGACATGAAAGACGTTCATTACGTTTTTAGAAAGACACGAGAAAAGTTGTAGTCACTTAATTTCTATTAAAAAATATAATTATGTAGATCTAAAAAAAGACTTACTAGAAAGTCATACCGCAGACTCTATCAATTAAGCAGCAGTTGAACGCGAAAGAAGAAGGTGAAAGACGGTTTTTAGCACGACAAAATTTACCATTAGGAGGAACCAGTCAAAAAATGAATTGATAAGTGTAATTGGTGAAAAAATTAAATGCACAATTATTAAGGAATAACTTACTATTGTTGTTAGGTTCGTGTATTTCAATTCGTCAACAAAGCTTGCCGAATTTAGAGAGCATTTTCTAGGGTCTTTACCGGTTACTAATACTACCGGACAAGGATTAGCAAATTATTTGTTAGAGTTTTTGAAATTAATGAATATTGATTTAGATGATTTACGAGGTAAAGGGTATGATAATGGGGCAAATATGAGAGCAAAAAAAATTTTGGCTTAAAAAAAAAGAATTTTTAGACATAAATCCTCGTGCGTTTTATGTTCCTTGTGCGGCTCACAGCCTTAATTTAGTGCTAAATGATGCCGCTAAATGCTCAATGGAAATAACAAATTTTAATTGTTAAAGAAATTTATGTTTTTATTCGCTTCAACATTACGGTGGAATGCCATAATTAATGAGCAGATATTGTACCCACACATTAAAACCGCTTTCAAATATGCGATGGGAGAGTAATAATAATAATAATATCGTATGGCATTTTTGCCGGGGAGATCCTTTCAGATTGTTCCGGACCATGTATATCTTTCCCTGTTTCAAGTAACTAGTGTCGATATACACTAGCCCAGGGGGACCGACGGCTTAACGTAATCTCCGAGGCACGGTGAACGGCTCGTATCATTTTTAGAAATGAAAATGGATTGTTGTTGCTGGGGCTCGAAACCGTGCGCTCTGGCTTATGAAGCCAGGTATCATACCGCTGAGCTACGGCCGTCCACGATGGGAGAGTAGAATTGACTCATTAAAAATACTTCGTTTTGATATGGGGAACATTTACAATGCATTATACTCAATCTTTGACAAGTACAACAATGACACAAGAAACATCGCAAGCTCATTGATGACAAAATTAAAGAACTTTAAGTTTATCTGCTCTATCGTGACATGGTACAATATTTTAGTAAAGGTTAATGTTGTCAGCAAAACTTTGCATACGAGCGATATTATTATTTCGGAAGCTGTTAAGATGCTTGATCAAGTTAGTAAAGAGTAAAGATTGAACCAACAACCGCACTGACACTGCGTTTGAGAAGATATTAATTGACTCGGTATCAATTGCTAAAGAACTACATCCCGAAAAATACATTTCAATTACGAGGCTGCAGACGAACCTCTTTTAGACCCAAAACAAAATTTCAAAGTTAACTTCTATTATTATTTATTGGACATTGCCATGGCAAAATTAAGTGAGGGAACATAATTTTATAATTTTTCGTTCTTGGAAAGTACATCGAGTTGAAGAAACTCCGAAGAAAACTTAAAAAAGAAACAAAATGTTTAAATTTAGAAAAAAAAACTAGCGCATGGAATTAGATCTGATATAGATGGTGAAGATCTATTTAATGAGTTAGAATTGTTACCAATATTCTTTTATAAATACAGACACAACTCCACTCAATATTTTAAGTTATATTAGGTTACCTATATTCTCATAATTAACTCTACGTTTTCCCAAATCTTTCTACATGTCTAAAGTCTAAGGATATATTTAACATTTCCAACTTCCAGTAACAATAGTTGAAGGAGAAAGTTCTTTTTCTAAACTTAAATTATTGATCAAAAATTATCTGAGCTCAAAATGGACCAAGACAGATTAACAAACCTGACTTTAATAAGTATAGAAAAGCAAGTAAAAATAGATATCACCGAAGCAATAAAACCTTTTGGCAACTTAAAAGCTTAGTCAACTAGACTGCTTAGACTTAGCAAGTCAACTTAGAAAAGTTGACTTTGATATATGTACTTAAAAAAATATGGTATAGTGATAGTGTTATAAGATTGATCTTTTTTGAATACTGAAACCACGTTTTTTAATATATAAAAATAAAGAAAACAGGCATAATTAGTTTTAATTCTATATAATCTTCTGACAAAAGGGGCGCAAAGATGAGTCTTGCACCCCGGCGCCGTGTATGGTTAAGACGGCCCTGGGATAGACTGTGCAGTGTTACTAAATCAATTAGATTTTTTTGTTCCGAGGCCTGCATCAAGACAAAATGAGACGTTTCTGTGCAAAAGAGCTCAAACAAATCTGATGTTAAAAGCGCCGATTAATATGATGTGTGCTAATGCAAACAAACACTCATCTGTTTGTG
Organism: Diabrotica virgifera virgifera; assembly: GCF_917563875.1. Lineage (NCBI taxonomy): Eukaryota > Metazoa > Arthropoda > Insecta > Coleoptera > Chrysomelidae > Diabrotica > Diabrotica virgifera. The sequence continues at coordinate 142,092,482 of NC_065443.1, read as the reverse complement.
ACATTTTTTGTTGTAGTGTCTCGGAATTAAAAAACAAATGCAATACTTATTTGTAATTTCTAATCAGTTACCACATATAAGCATATAAATTTTTTCTTTTAGTATCTCTGTAATATTTACCTATATTTTATTCTTTTTCTTTTTGTTTTATTGTTCTACTTTAAGTTGCGCAACCTTAGATTTTAATTCTATTATTTGTATTAAACATGCAGTGCTGTTGTAAATTCTTATTCTTTGTATTCCTCTGTAAATGGGAAACTGTTGGGGAATAAAGGCTATTATTATTATTATAAACAAATTAGCTGTAAATTAAATAAAACACATGGCTAACTTTGGTCCAAATGAACCTAGGCTAAATTTTTTTATTTGAAAATTCGTGTTAAAATACTGGCTTTTCAAATGAATAAAAAGATTTTTCTACAGACAATATTTTTAAAGTTATTCTAAATGTTTATAAACTACAAAATTTAAAAAATTTGGCATTAGGATTTTTGACTACATTAAATATTTTTTTATCTTTTTTAATATCTACATTTTCTTAGTATCACCCTTCTACTTTTGTTTGGCATACGCAGAATTGCCCATATCTTTATTATTTTCTGTTTTATGTTATTTCAAAACAAAGTTCTCTGAGATAAACAAATATAATAACTTTTAAACTAATTAATGGATCGGTCTCAAATTTTGAAGGTTAGTTAAGTACCTTAAGTACCCCAATACCCAACTTTGGGTAAAACTCTAATGTTTCATCAAAAATCGGCATTTTAAAGCTTGTTCAAATAGGGAACTTGCACTAAAAAATTTTTTTGCATAAAATTGTTAATTTATGTTTTAAAATGTTATATTCAAAATATTACGTCTTAACAATGAATAGTGTACGTACAACATCTGATCAAAGTTCCGCGCCTAAAATTTCCGTTTCAAACAACTTCAAAAGCGAGAGCTTGGGTCTGACGTCATAGGCCACTCGTATCGTTTGCCCGTTCGGTGGGCTATTGCATTTAACTCTTAAACGCCCAAGGGTGGGTAAAAAATGTCCACCTAAAGCGTATTCCCTTGTAACATATTTATTACGTGTTTAATTTTTTTTTAATTATTTATTTTTAAAAAGACAGCCCATTATCGAATGTTAATTTGGTTCTACCAATATTTTTGAAAAAAAAAACCAGCATCTTGAGTTAAATATGGATGGGCATAAAAGTACATCCCTGGCAAAACTTGTTACTAAAGGTTTCTATATATTTTTTCGTTGGTAGGAAGATAATCCATATCATTATCGATGAGAGAAAGAATATGGAGAAAATCGACAAATCTGAATTATTGGCTTTTACTAGTATGTTAATTTTGGTGTACATTGTAATTTTGTTGTAAGGTTTGTAAATTGTTCATATTAATATTTTACAAGATGCTGTGTTTATTAAGCATAAGATTTTTAAGTTTAATCCATTTTCAACAACTCTCAATAAATATATTAGCTATTTTCGAGGTGGACATTTTTTACTCGCCCTTGGGCGTACATGGAACCTAAAAAAGGTTGGTTTAAGGTTTAATGCAGTTTGCCCATAGATAAATAATATAGTTGAAATATGTTGTTTTACTCTGTGACAAAAATGATTTTTTCTGTGACAGGCAAAATATTAACATTTTATCTCTGTTGACATGTTCAAAAAGTTCTTTTTTATGAAATTACTTTTGTCGTTTCTTGTGTTGAAGAACAAAGAAGAAACAAGTAACTTAAAAATAAACAAAACTTTTAGTAATAAAAGTAAGAGTAACTAAAAAGTATTGGTGCTACTATAGTATGCGGTCTACAGTCGGGTTTCTACTATAGCTTGCGGTCTACCGAGGGATGCGGTGTAAGTATAAGCTGAGATGATAAAATTAAATTGTAAAATTACAATAATGATTCTTCTTATTTATGCCTATTATTAACTTTGTAAAGAAGGATTTTGTTGGCTATGTACACGTTCTATCGGTACGTCTGCTAATCATTATAATCTTTTCTCAGAAGGCTTTGAACACAATAATGAAAGGCTCCAGTAGGTACTAATAAACATTACAATAAAATTTAATCTTTATTATAATGGAAATTACACCGTAATCTTTTCCAGGATGTACGAAATCCTTCGATTAGAGGTAGGTAGATCAAACCCACGGGGTAAACCGTATACTATAATATAATGGTACCAAACTATTGTTATAAACGGTTTAAACATGCTTATTAATAACTCTTACTTATTTGCCTTGACACCTCGCATTTCTCCAATAGAATAGCTTTCACTACTTTTTATAAAAGTTGCCACCATGAAAACATCAACGGTAGGTAAGTTGTCAAACTTACCCTCGTCCGTCATATTATGTGTTTTAAACTCTTTACAAAGTAGCACTCAACCTTATCAATTTCAGTTTAAAACTAAGCTGATTGGGGAACTACTTATTACAATATATAAGATGAACATAAATAATACCTTTAAATACCTTTAATTCCATTAAAGACGATTAAAATGTAATATACCCGTGATACCTACCCTAATCGCGTTGTTTCCGACTGTAGGCATGGTTGACCGTGGCCCGTGACGTCGGACCAATAGAAGGACGTTCAAGAGCCTCCTAAGATATTTGAATTTTATAGCATTTTCAAAGCGTCGTAATTAGCGTACGGGTTAAAAATATTTGTTTTTTTCGCATGCAGGCGTTTTAAGATCATGTTACCTTATGTTTGTTAATATCATTTTAATATTTAAAAATTTATGCAAGTTCCCTATTTTATGTCAACTACTTAGCTTTTTAATGGGGTGCAAAAAATCGAAAAAAATCGCGTTTTTTGTACTTAATTGTTAACAATGAAAAATGGACGCGAACTCTAGGCAGGAGACAGGTAGGTTTTCTTCCTACAGGTCTACAATAACTAAAAAAGTAGTCAGCTACCTGGATATTTCAGTGTCCTCAGAAAATCCTTATTTCTCTGGACTAAAGTTCAGCCCACAAACTGTATGTGTGGAAAAATGGAATCTTCGGAAATTTAAAATTGGTCACTAAATAATCGGAAAACCGTAGTAAACGTTCGTTTTCAGGTTGTACTTTCGGAAAATCGAAAGCAAAATAATCGCCTACTTCTGATGGATCTAACCATTATTGTAAACCAAATATAGCGCAACCATTTTCCAACTTCACTGTTTTCGTTCTTATAATCAGGTACAAGGCACAGATTCTGAATTTTCCGGAACCTTGATTGCGATAAATACAACCTGCATTCTACCATTCTGCTCAAGCCCTTTTTCTCTACTGAGCACACTGGACACGTGCCAAGGCCCCGCGATCGATTGAGGCCTCCTAGTCTCTATTCAATTACTAAATGATAATCGAATCGGTTATCTAAGCACGGAAAAAAATATACGTGAAATATAAAGTCGCGAAGATTTTGCTGAAACCTGTTATGAAGACGTAAACGAGAAAGAGTTATAAATGGAATGTCTGCATATAACAGAATACTTGAAAATTAATCAAAGTAAAAATGAAGGCACTAATAGTATTTTGGAAATATATACCTAATCTTTTAAAAGAGAAAAAAATTGAAAACATCTTACCTAATGTAGAAATAACATTGAGAATATTTTTAAGCACGATGGTAGCAAACTGTAGTGGGTCGAAATTAAAACTAACAAAAAATGAATTAAGAAGTAAAATGCTTCAAGAGACATTAAACAGTTTGTCGCTAATGTCGATAGAATGTGATACGCATGAAAACATAGATTTAGAAGATGTGATTAACGATTTTACTCAATTCAAATCTAGAACGGTGCCTCTTCAATCAGCATAGATAATCTAAGGTGCCTCTTCAATCTAAGGGTTAATCGTGGATGCTAATTACTTTGTGTGTAGTACTATTACTATTCATAATACATAATATCTAATGTTACTGTAAAGGAATAAAAATAAAGCTAAAACTTTGCATATCTATCTATGTTCTTTTTCATTTATTAACAAAATAGCGCTTTATTATAGGCCAACAGGGGTCCCAATTTCCTAATGTGCCCAATGCCTCTAATAGGTGAAAGACGGCTCTGATTTTGCTATTTGGGAACACCGTTCTCATACCATTGTGGATGGCTATTTTAAAATCAGCTATAATAACTTTTAGGTTCAGATCCAAACCTAAACTGTAAAATTTGTTTTATAAAATGTGGAAAAGAGCATATCATGGTAAACTAAAAACAACAGCACGGGCACTATGTTTCTGAACTGCCGATGACCCGTTTGGAAACATGAATTTAACACCACTTACAAATCAATACAAAGCAGCATGTTTAACAGATCCAACAACTAATAAAAATGCAGCAGTAAAGCTCAAAACTACAGAAACGACTGAAATCTAGGATAAGTTTTCTTGTAAAAGCGCAGGCTGAGTCAATTGAAAATTTTCCTCTTAAAAACCTTTCAAACCCAAAACTTTAAAACCTAAAAACCATGAATAGAATTAAAACGGGGTGCTAATTAGATTAAATGGAGGAAAATATATCAATATGAGGTAAACTACGACTGTGCAGGACTACAAAATATGGCTACAAAACATCTTCTCAGCTGTTAAAACTGCGCTCACCAGAATAATCTCGAAAATTAGTGGCCTGCGAATAAAAACTAGCACTGAACTATTTGGTGCGGCTGTAAATAAGACAATAATTGTTAATATGCTGGGCAACATGAGAGCCAACGATCGACAAGCGGTCTCGGCACCTTAAGAAGAAGAAGAATAAAAATTAAACTGACGTAGCCCCTTATTGGACCGAAATCGTATTAAAGCAAAATACATACTTTTTGTTTACATTTATATGTAATAAGTTGTATTAAAAAGCGCAACATCTTAAGTTACTTCTGCTGCAAGCATAGATACTATTTGTATTAACAGTCTTGAGGACATATACATTCAGCACTTCTCTGTCAAACTATATAAATTTCACTAACATTATTCTATCACTCTTCCTGACAACTTCTACCATATTCTCTTTTATTTCTCTATAGTCCAAAATATACAGAAAGAAAACCGTAAACAAAGAAACACATGGATGACAAACGAAATATTACAAAATTATGGAGAGAAGACGGGTGGTAAAAAACAAAAACCTAATACGATAAAAAGAACTCAACAGGGAAATTGAGAGAAAGATAAATGTAGCTAAGGAAGAGTGGATGAAAGAAAAATGTAAAGAGGTAGAATATTTGCAAACGAAACATAAAGATAGAGAACTACACAAAAAGGTTAAAGAAGTAGCTGAAATATGGAAACCCAAACATTTATCTATTGTAACAAACAATAAAAACCAAATGGAGTTAGACCCTGAAAAACAAAAAGAAATACGGGAACAATATCTTAAAGATTCGTTTGGTGATCAGGGAACAGAAGAGTCCCCGCAAATAGATACAGATGGAAAATTAAATATTCTAACCGAAGAAGTTATGCATGCAATAAAAGACACAAAGAACAACAAGGCACCCAGCGAAGATCTAATAAGAGTTAATCATTTTAAACACCAAAGTGATAATGCTATCAGGAAATTAACCTAATTCTTTAACATTATATAGCAACACATGGCACTCTACCACATGACTGGCTAACATCAACATATGTCTTCTTCTTCTTCAAGTCCGTCTCCTATCGGAGGTTGGAAATCATCACAGCTATTCTTATTTTACTGGCGGCTGCCCTAAATAGGTCGATAGGAACTGCAGCCGAACCATTCCCTCAGATTTCTTAACCAAGATATTCTGCGCCTACCGATACTTCTCTTACCCCTGATTTTACCCTGAATGATCAGTCTCAGCAGCGAGTATTTGTCACCTCTCATAACATGGCCAAAGTATTCAAGCTTTCTTCTTTTAACAGTAAGTACAACTTCACATCCTTTTCCGATCCGACGTAAAATTTCGGCATTCGTCACGTGGTCCACCCAAGATACACGTAGCATTCTACGGTAACACCACATCTCAAAAGCTTCAATGTTTTTAATGCTGCCCATCTTGATGGTCCATGACTCAACTCCGTATAATAAAGTGGAGAAGATATAACACCGCAGCATACGCACTCTCAGATCAAGATTTATGTCACGACTACAGAGAAATATTTTCATCTTGTTAAATGCTGATCTAGCTATTTCTATTCTTGCTCTTATTTCTTTTGTTTGATCGCCTGTATGATCCAGGCAAGCTCCAAGGTATTTATAGGAGGATACCCTTTCTATAACCGTGTTATTGACAACCAAATCATTCCTGGCGTGTGGATCTTTTGTTATTACCATCCATTTAGTTTTTCTGAGGTTTAATGTAAGTCCGTAGCTGTTGCAGTAGTGGTTAGTGCGTTCCATCAGTCGTTGCAGATCTGTAAGATTGTCTGCTAATATCACTGTGTCGTCAGCGTATCTCAAATTATTGATTGTATTTCCGTTGATCACTACACCACAACTAACGTCCGACAGAGCTTCTTTAAATATGACTTCGCTATAAAAATGAAACAAAAGAGGAGACAGAATACACCCCTGTCTTACTCCTCTACATATTTTGATCTCCTCAGTAATTTCATCATCTACCTTGACTCGTGCTGTTTGATTCCAATACAAATTAGTTATTATTCTAATATCTTTTTCATCAATGTTCTTTTCGACTAGAAGTTGTCTCAGTCGGTCGTGTCGGACTCTATCGAAGGCCTTCTCAAAGTCTAAACATCAACATATCTCTTCCTAAAAACAAAAAGCAAGGAAATGTGAAAACTTCTGAACTGTATCCCTAATGAGTCATGCCGCTAAGATTTTTATGCGAATAATTATAACCGAATTCACAATAAGTTGAAGAATATCTGAATCGTTCTCAATATGGTTTTTAGAAAAGGTACAGGCGCCAAAGAAGCAATTATGGGATTGACGCTGATGTCAGAAAGGTATCCTGAGGTTCAAAAACGGCTGTATATGTGCTTTGTCGATTATAGAAAGGCCTTCGACCGCATCAGACACGAAAAATTGATTGAGGTGCTAAAAGAAGTAGGGTTGGACGGACACGACATAGCTATCATAAGCAATACATACTGGAACCACACAGCATGCGTTCGAACAGACAACGGAAACACCAATTACATAAACATAGAACGAGGAGTGCGTCAAGGGTGCATTCTGTCCCATCTATTTTACAATGTTTATGCCGATCATATCATCAGAGCTTCTCTTGAAGATCGCCCTGAAGGTGCCACAGGCAATGGAATCATCATTAACAATATGTAAGAAATGCCGATGACGCCGTAGTATTAGCGGAAACAGAAGACCAACTAAAAATATTGATGAACATATTATCAGAAGAAAGTCACATGGCGGGCTTGGACATTAACTTTTCCAAAACATAAAATCATGGTATTCGACAAGAACCCCCATGAACAAATTACACTCAACATATAAATAAATGATATCACCTTGGAATATGTTTTTGTTTCCATAATATTTTACCACAAGAAATATCACCATTGCAATATAATTTTGTAGTTTGGAGAAGGTTTTTCGGTATTATGTCCTGATTGAATACATTTTCTACCACACCCATCACGATTTTGCCTTCCTATAACATGACAATGAAATCTTCTTCTTTTTTATAGACATGACTCTATTTTGTTGTCGTTCCATCATTTTCGTGGTCTTCCCACTCATCGTCTTTCTATTGGGAACCGTCTCTCGCTGTATTTACTACTCTATTTATTGTCATTCGGCTATGTGGTCATTCCATTCTATTCTTCTGTTTCTTATATATATACACAGTTCTTAGGCGTCAACGCCCTTCGGTAGGGATCTATGGAGGAGTATCACCAAGCCGCAAGCCCTTATCCCTTGCCGTACCGCTCCTCCATAGGCCGATCAGACCCTAGTTTATTCCAGACCAAGCCACAGACTCTATTGAGTTTTATACTACCGCGTTGGCCTTTTAATAGTTTCTTGACCTGGCTGAGGCTCGAAGCAAAGAATACAGCACCCATACAAGTTGGGTGCTGTATTCTTTGCTCGAACCATCGATCGCAAACCAATAAACTTGTCGATCGACTGCGCCTTTGCCAACTGGACCGTCTAGACCGACTTCTTCTGTTTCTTACCCAGTTATTAGTGTTATCCACCTTGCATCTCCGTCGTATATCTGTAGTTCTGGATCTGTCCCATAGAGTCTTACCATCGATTTTTCGAAGGGGTTTCATCTCCGTTGTAACGAGCAATCTTTTTGTCCTCTTTGTATCGGGTCGTGTTTCTGCCGCGTATATCATTATTGGTCTGATGACTGTTTTGTAAATTCTGCCTTTCATTTCTTTTCCGATATTTTTATTTCTCCATATTGTGTCATTCAGGCAACCTTCGGCTCTGTTTGCTCTATTCACTTGATCTTCCACTTCTGTTTCGAGTCTTCCGTAGCTAGATAGTGTGATGCCTAGATATTTAAACTCCATCACTTGTTCTATTATCTGACCCTCCAGCTCCAATTTACATATTATTGGATTTGCTATTATAACCATGCATTTTGTCTTTTTTGGGAAAATTAACATGTTAAATTTTCTGGCGGTTATGTTAAATTGGTGCAGCATACGTTGTAAATCATCTTCACTTTGATAGATTAGTATTGCGTCGTCTGCATAGCAGGTTATTTTAGGTTGTTTTTCTCCCATTTGGTATCCTTTTATAGTTCTTACTTTTTTAATTATTTCGTCCATGATCAGGTTGAACAATAAAGGACTCAAGGAATCCCCTGTCTTATCACATTGCCGGCTTCAATTGGGTTAGTGAGTTCATCTTCCACTTTTACTTTTATTGTGTTTTTTTTTATTAATGGCTTTGACATAGCCAATTAGCCAGACTATTTGTTTTTTTTTGTATGGTATTACAATAACAATTTTAAGTTAATATCTAAGCCTACTTATTATATAAATTTACAGGTTGTTATAATATATTAATGAATACATTTTTCAATTTTGTGTGATATTTTTACAATTTTTAATTTTATTATCTAAGCCTATTTAAAATTTAAATTTACAGGACGTTACATATTCGTAAAGACATTTTAACGTCTGCTTATTTTTTGGAAAAAGAATTTCGTTTAAATTGGTAAAGGACAATTTAGATCAATTAGCTTTTCATACATCACTTTAATATTTTGTCTGTACTGTCCACACTCCAATATTAGGTGCTGTAGATCTCCCATTCCACCACAGCTACAGGCGTAATATGGGTTATCACTGATACCTATGCTGTGTTTGTATGCTGGGGTGAGTGCGTGATTTGACCTCATTCTGTTTATTGTTTTTATAAATAGCCTATTTGATTCTTGTTTAAACCATCTCTCATTGGGAATTAGTGGTTGGCAATTTCTAAAATTTATTCCCGTTGTACTTTGGTTATATACACGTTGCCAATTTTGTTTGCAATGGTTTTTACTGATATTATCTATATCGGTTACTGGTAGAAGTATGTTGTTTATGTTTCGTTTGGTTAAAGCTGCAGATTTAGCTAATTTGTCGACTTCTTCATTTCCAAATATTCCAGAATGTCCTTTAACCCAACAAATAATAATTGAACTACCCGAGGAAGTAATATCATAATATAGACTCTTAATTTCTATCTCAATGTGGTTTAGACTTTTTGTCGATTGGATAGAAGTGAGTTTGTCCACAATACTTCTACAATCGGTGAAAATGATATAATTGTCCATACCAACAGAGGCTATATATTTTAGCGCAAGTAATAAAGCTGATAATTCGGCAGTATATATTGAAGCTTCATTAGGCAATCGGCATGATTCTTTGTATTCAGAATTCCAGTGATATATTGCACTTCCGGTTCTATTTTTAATTTTGGAGCCATCAGTAAAAATATATTGAAACATAGGCCACTTGTCTTTAATTATTTTGTTGATAATACGGCCTGGAAGGTTTGAATCCATGTAATTTGTTTGTATTATCTTGGAAAAGAGAGTTTCAGGAGGTTTAGTGTAAATTGGAGGTATTTTATTTTTGTATATTTGGTGTTCATACATTGTCAATTTTCTATAGCTTTCAACGTATATGAGGGTTTTTTTAGTACACCAATATTTGTGGCTTAAATCTAATATACGAATAGTCCTTAAGTAGCTGACGTTTTTTGAAATAGCTCTAGCTACAAACTTATCTGTACAAAACTGTCTACGTAGAGTAAGTGGTGGTTCCTTAGCTTCAATCTCAATAATAGTAATAGGAGTAGATTTTAAGTAACCGAGACAGAGTCTCAAACATTTATTCCTTTGGATTTCAACTTTATTAAAATATCCTGTTGACGCAGACCCATATAAATGACAACTATAGTCGAAAATTGGTCGAATCATTGAGCGATAGAATAGCAATGCAATATTCGGGTCAGCTCCCCAACCGGTTCTACAAAAAGCTCTAAGGATATTCATAGAATTTTCTGATTTCTTTATAATAGAATGAATTTGATCCTTCCATAACAATTTACGATCCAAATACGTCCCAAGATATTTAACACAATTTTTTATCGGAAATTCTATTCTACCTAATTTGAAGGTGCCTTGAGGAATTTGGTGTTTTTTGGAGAAAAAACAAATTTCAGTCTTTGTCGTTGATATGGATAAACCTAGAGAATGGTAATCATTTTTTACACAATCTAATGTAAATTCAAGTTGACGTCTACAAATGTCTAGAGAAGAATGGGAGGTGTACAACACAACATCATCTGCAAATTGTAAAATATTAGAGTGTGGAGGTACTATGTTTTATTGTGTTGTTCTGGTAGATGTTTTCGATCGTTTTAATTATTCCTAGAGGTACCTCTCTTGAGTATAACAAATGGATAACGTCTTTTAATTTGACCCTGTCAAATGCTTGCTTAAGGTCCACGAAACATATTAAATATGCCGGCTTGTTGTATTCCAGCGATTTCTCTTGAACTTGCCTCATTATAAATATAGCGTCAGTGCATGACCTTCCCGACCTAAAACCTTGTTGTTCTTCTGCTAATGTTATAATTTCATTCAATTTGTTTGGTATCACTTTGGTCGTGAATTTTAATGTTGTGTTTAATAAATTAATTCCTCTGTAATTTTCAGGGTCCGATTTGTCTCCTTTTTTGAAGAGAGGTATTAGGATGCTTGATCTCCATTCTTGTGGTATTCTATCTTGTTCTATTATTTTTTGTATTAGTTTTAGTAGTTGTTTAGTTAGATCTTGTCCTCCGTACTTTAGGAGTTCGTTCGATATTCTGTCATTTCCTGGAGATTTTCTATTTTTTAATTTTCTTAATGCTTCCTTTACCTCTCCCTTCTCGATGTTTATTTCTTCATTTGTCGTAACTTCAGGTGTTGGTGGTTCATTATCGTCGCCTTTAGCAAATAGAGATCGGAAGTAGTCTGCCCATGTAGTCTGACAAATGAAATCAAGCTACAATATTACGTCGCACCAGATTTTTAGTTTAGAAGGGTTTAGATTAATCCCATGCAGAGCCTAGAGTTTCCCTAGAGTCCCTGTATTCCATTACTAGTGAAATTTTGTGATATTTTCATCATTATAACATCATTATTGTAATAGTTTCAAAATACTCCCAAAATCTTCATTTTTATTAACTTCATTTTTATTTAGAATTTAGTTATTCAATTGAATTATTATATCGAGATAAAATAAAAAAAGTAAACAACATACTAACAACAGTAACAGCCGTGATAGATATTTGTATAGTTGACCAACGTAGATATCAACAAACAAATGTATTTGTTTCAAAGTAACAATTAGATCCCTTTTAATCTCTTTGAACTCGGTGTACCGTGAACTATAACGCAATAAGGTATCTCTCAGCTAACGGGGATAAGTGATTTCATAATATGTATTTTAAAAATAAATGGTAGATTTTTAATAAAATAAACAGGGTATTAGGAAAACATCAGTTAAAAATACAGACCGGTAAATATGTATGTCCTACAAATGTTTATAATATGCGTGCAATATGCATTTACAACGCTAAATATGCACTGCTATTCACTGCTATTTCTTATGAAAAAATGGCTGTAAGTCCGGTACTGCTAAATCGAATTTTGCATACTTGGTCTTGTTGAAAACTGCTCTTTTTTGTCAATGTAAGTGTCTTAGTTTCGAAATAGCCTAATAAGTAATATGCAAGCTAGGAGACGTTATTTAATTATTTTCAGAAATCTAGTTTTCTCTGGAAAATATTAAATACAAGTATGCATTTTTAATCCTGTATCGCAAAATAAGACCAAATTAGCAACATAATACCGAAAACCGCATGTCGATACCTTTTCTCTATCTCGAGATATCTTAAGAAATGTGTAAATTTTAAACATAACTGTTACTGTCACCGATAAACGAGGTTAGGAAATGTAGTGTGCTATGGAAAAACAAATAAACATTTTTCAGATGTAAACGTATATAATTAATTAAAACAACAATAAGACAAACAACACTATAAAATATAACAAAGAAATAAAAGCAACTACTTACTTAGTCTTAGTGACTGCATAAATATTCAAATTGTTTCCCATCATTTACTCTTTCAAGAGTAGATTCAATAGCAACATTCAGATAGATTTAACTCTTTTAGACTTTTATTTCTGTGGTACCAAGGCAAAACCCGATATGTCAAAATTATCGATTTTTCGTTTTAATGCCAATATGTACATTGAGCGATAAAGAATATGATGGCAGAACCCTACATAGCTAAACGCATCCATGTAATCAGTAGATGATAAAATTAGTTTCTGATATGTCCACTATTACAACAACACCGCGAACTTTTAAACTCATCTGCTGCAAAATCACGTTTTTTGACATATCGGGTTTTGCCTTAGCATCACAGATTTATGGGGACGGATTAAAGACCTTATTTTTGCCGCTAGGCCCACTACTCGAGAAAACATGATCTAGAATCTAGAGAATACGAAACGCCATTCAAAGCATTGCGAAAGCAGAAATTGAGACTGCTCTTCAATCTACTCTTGAAAGAGTAAATGCTTGCATCGAAAATGACGGGCAACAATTTTAGGTGGTCCCTAAGTAAGTATGTAGTTGCTTTTATTTCTTTGCTATATTTTATAGTGTTGTTTGTCTTATTGTTGTTTTAATTAATTACAAATATACGTTTACATCTGGAAAATGTTTATTGGTTTTTTCCATAGCACACTACTTTTCCTTAACTTCATTTACCGGTGAAATTAACAGTTGTTTAAAATTTACACGTTTTTTAAGATATCTCTAGATAGAAAAAAGGTATCGACATGTGGTTTTCGGTATTATGTTGCGAATTTGGTCTAATTAACTTTTGTAATACAGGATTAAAAATGCATACTTCTATTTAATATTCTCCAAAGAAAACTAGATTTCCGAAAATAATTAAATATCGCCTACTAGCTGGCATATTACTCATTAGGCTATTTCGAAAATAAGACTCTTACATTGACGAAAAAGAGCTGTTTTCAACAAGACCAAATATGCAAAATTCGATTTAGCAGAACCGGAGTTACATTCATTTTTTCATAAGAAGGTTCCCACTCACTCCCACCTCTTATTTGCAAAGGTAGACTTAAACTTGTGAAATCAAATATGCGCAGAATTTTATGAAGAATACGATGATTGGATATCCAGGGCCCTTTCATTAGGAAAATTTTGTAAAATTTTGATTTTTTAATTTTTGATATTCAACTACGCCCTCTAGCGGTGGACCTAAAATTATGAAAATAATTTCTAGGCTTTTCCCGAGGCAACTTTTGTTAAGTATATGTTTACTGTTTGTTCATTAACAAATTTTATGCATTTATTGTTATCAAATTTTTAGTCAACTTGTATCTCACATTAATACATACTTGAAAAAGAAGAATCTGCTTTACAGCAATACAATAATTGATAAACTTCAAAACGTTTTACGCGTTCTTTTTGACTTTCACTGCCGGCCAAAATAAGGTCGTATATAGCTCACTTAGGGTGTGTTCACTACGGAGACCAAAGGTTTGTATCCTCGCTCCGGCCCTCGCTCCCTGGTATTTATATTCGTGAATTCTCGCGTTTAAAATAATGTATTTATTTTACATAGCGATCGAAACTATATTATCGATCGCTATGTAAAATAAATACATTATTTTAAATGCGAGAATTCACGAATATAACGAATATAAATACCAGGGAGCAAGGGTCGGAGCGAGGATACAATCCATTGCTCTCCGTAGTGAGCACAACTTCAGATCACTTTCTTTTACAAATAAAATTTAGATGCCGTATAAATAGAGAGGAGAAGAACAAAAACAGAAAAATTAAACCTAGACAACCTGAAAAATCCAGAAATAGAAAAACGATTTCGAGAACTAAATAGAGAACTCCTAGAACAGAGAGAGGAAACAATACAAGAAGAATGGAATAAGATTAAAAGAATAACATGGGAAACGGCTAAAAGAGTGATAAGAACTAAAAAACATCAAAAAAAGAGCTCTGGTTTGATGAATAATGTAAACAAGCAATAGACAAAAGAAATGAACTATACGTGCAGTACACTCAAAGAAGAACACGAGAAAGACGTGAAAAATTTGAAGAACAACGAGAAAGGCAGACAAAATATGCAGAATAAAGAAGAGGAGATATGAAAATGACCAAATACTAAAGAAGAAACCGCAAGAGACGTCACAGAACTATATATGGAGCTTGAAGAAAATGCGAAAGAAATAGGACTGGCCGTCAACATAGATAAAACTAAGTCCCTAATACAAGCAAGGAACCAACGAAACTTGCAGAATTTAACAATAAACGACGCTAATATAGAAAAAATAGTAGAACAGCTCATATACTTGGGTGTACAGATAACAGAGAATGGCAGCGAGGAGGAAGAAATACGGAAACGGATAATGCTTGCTAACAAAGCATACTTCTCTTTGTCGCAGGTGTTTGGTTTCAAAAACATCCATAGGGAAGTTAAGTTTAAAATATATAAAACCATCATACGGCCAATAGCAACATATGGTGTAGAAACGTGGATCATGACAGAAAAGACAATAAACCTTATTAATACTTTTGAAAGAAAGATATCTTAATGTATGCGGACGACATAGTACTAATAGCAGATTCCGAGAACAAAATGTAGAAACTAATGGATATATGGGTAGAGGAAATAGAAGAGCTAAAAATGGAAATAAACGAGGAAAAAAGTAAGATAATGATAATCAACGGCAAAGAAGATAATGAAATAAAGATAAAATGCAAAAAGTCAGAACTGGAAATAGTTACAACTTACGAATACCTGGGGAAGTATCATTACTAACGACGGAAAAATAGACTGGGAAATAACAAATAGAGCAAAGAAATCAAGCAAGTTATACTATGCTTTATCCCCAATACTGGGGAAAAGAGAACTTGCAAGAGAGACAAAAATAAACATATTATAACACAATAGTGATACCGACTGTGCTCTACGCAAGTGAAAACTGGACAATTCTGGAAAAACATAAGAGCAGAATAAATACAATGGAGATGAGACATTTAAGAAGGATAGTTGGAAAGACAAAATGGGATAGATTAAACAACGAGACTATTAGGAGAATGGCAAACCAAGAACCAATAATGAATAAACTAAAAAAGAGACAAATGAATTGGTATGGGCATTTGATGAGGATGCAACCCAACAGAATTACGAGAAGAATCCACGAAGCAAGGAACATTGCAAAAAGAAAAAGAGGCAGACCAAGAAAAAAATGGATACAGCAAATAAATAGTAGAGGCGGGAAAAGTTAAAGGAAAATCACTTGAGGAATTAAAAATAATGGCGGAAAACAGAAAAGCATGGAAGAGATGGGTGAATGTAAATTAAAATAGCGATCCCAAATCCGACACCCTCATAGGGTACAAGGAAGGGGAGAAAGAAAGAAAGAAAGAAAGAAAGAAAGAAAGAAAGAAAGAAAGAAAGAAAGAAAGAAAGAAAGAAAGAAAGATATTAAGGAGGATACTGGGACCCATTTGTGACAATGGTGTATGGAGAATAAGGTTCAACCACGAGCTATACCAATATTACAGAGAACCCTCTATAGCAAATTATGCAAAAATACAAAGATTGCGTTGGGCAGGTCACCTTATAAGAATGGATAACGACAGAGCACCAAGCAGAACGCTTAGCGGAACTATGGTGGAGAGACGAAGTGAGAACAGATGCTAAAGAGATATTGAGGGTGGACAACTGGAGGAGAGCAGCCAGAGACAGAGATACTTGGAGGCGGATGCTAGCGCTAGGGGAGGCCAGAGCCCGACTTGGGCTGTAGCGCCATAGGAGAGTATGAGAAAACAACTGTAAACATGAAAATCCCTAAATTGGGGCATTTTATTTTATCTCATGACCACGTTTTCAGCATTTGGAACCACTGTGTGGCGGAGTAGCAATCTGCCCAGCCCAGCCTTGGCAGTATCTTCTGGAAAATCGAATCTTTTGAGCTGGACAATTGACTCTCACAGACAGGGCACTGTAAAAGGTCTAAAGATATTGTGAATGTCAATCTGGAGGTTCATCTTTATTTCCAGAAAAACTAGAGCCTAGCAAAACAGTATCAATGTATCATGCAAAAGTGAAATTCTCGCCTTTCTCCATATCTTCGGCAAACCCGTCTTCGTATATCGTTAACCCACAAACAGGAGCGAGATTCATCACAATATACGACACAGTTTAATCCCGTTCTTGGCCCCACTGCAGGCATGTTTCCTAATATCTTTTAGTTCAGAGTAAGATTGGTTAACAAGTATTTTTTGTTCTTAATAGATGTGCATCACTGATTCTTCGAACTGCTCCGGTACCTTTACGACGTTGGTGTCAATGTTCAGAGTATCCCAACATCACATTATAGTACCGTAATAGTGCTTTCCAAATATCTTATTTACATTATTTATTAAGGTACATACTTTTAGAATCTTAATCTTGGAAACTAATTTTCTCCACACCTTCATTTAAGCCATATTATGCATTTGGGCAGCTTGCATCATATACAGTGCGGTGGAATAAGTGTTGCCCCCCTATTAACTTGTTCATTTTAAGAATATAAGCAAAACGCTCGGACAGGTCGATTTTTAAACTAACCCTAGTATATTATAGCATCAACGTTTCGAACTTTACGCGATCCCTCTTCAGGTGACAGCCATAATTTTGATTTTTTTAAATGGGAAAGTTCATCATGTGACACCTCATTTAAAATCTCTTAAAATACTGATTTCAAAAATGTATAATACTTTAATCCTGTTTGAGAGCGTAGGCGCAAAATTTTGGTCGAATTCTTTCTAAATGCAATCATATTTTTCGAATCCTGAAAAAACTAATAAATATTTTTGAAAAATTTAAACGTAGAATAAAATATTACAGTATTCTCGATGGTCCAAAGTCCCTGAGAACTCCTATAATGTTTATTTTAATAAGTCACAGTGGTGAAAAAAAGAGAAAATTTAGTGTGATTTTTAATTTCAAATATATCATTTAAAATAAACTTTTTGTCTGTTCTAAGGGACTGTCAGCCCTCGGTAATAATCTAATCTTTCATTCTGCGTTTAAATTTTTCAAAAATACTCATTAGTTTTCTCAGAATTCGAAAAATTCATTTATTATACATTTTTGAAATCAGTATTTCAAAAGCTGTTAAATGAGGTGTCACATGATGTACTTTACTATTTAAAAAATCAAAGTTATGCCTGTCACCTGAAGAGGGATCGCGTAAAGTTCGAAACGTTAATGCTATAATATACTATGATTAGTTTAAAAATCGACCTGTCCAAGCGTTTTGCTTATATTCTTAAAATAAACAAGTTAACAGGGAGGGGGTAACACTTATTCCACCGCACTGTATGATTAAGTATCAGTAATATTTTTCAAACGGTTGATTGTAGTTTCAAAATAGTCGTATTTCCTCTTAGATCTTTCCACTGTGATAGAGGAAAGATACGTAAAGATACGGAAAGATACATCTATGATGTTTTAGTCTCTATCTTTACTATCTATAGGTACATATATTTTCTGTGTGTTTTCATTGGATTACTAATTTCTTTTAACAATATTTTTAGTTGTTTGCTATTTTTATTTGCGGTTTTCGTTTGTTGTATTCTTCTTCTTTTGGCATCATAACCCTGGATGAGTATTTGCTTGTCTGGCTATATCCTTCTCTTCAGATCTCTCTTGAACCCTTCTCCATTCTCTTATATTAGAACCATCTTGTTCTGTGCCTTCCATTTTTTTTTCGTCTTCCTATCGGCTTTCATTGTAATATGTATTTTCTTTTCTGTTTTTGCATCTTCTTATCTCTGAATATGTCCCAGCCATGATAGTCTTTGACTTTTCACAAATCTTAAATATCTTCGTTTGTTCTATACTTGTTTATTACCTGACAAACTACCTTTTATTACCTCGCCCAATTTTTCTTATTACCCTTCCCAATTACTGATTTAAGAGTATCTGATAGTCACAGCTTCTGTGAAGAATATGGACTAAAAATGAATATAAAAAAGACCAAATACATGATAATAACTAAGACAACAAACATACAAACAAGCATACATTTGGGAAATGTACCGATAGAAAGGGTTGATAAATAAAAATACCTAGGAACCTGGATTTCAGAGAAAAATGATCAAACGACAGAAATAAGGACCAGGATAGAAATATCAAGAAATACGTTTGTTAAAATGAAATCAGTTCTCTGCAACAAAGACCTTAGCTTAGAACTGAGAGTAAGAGCTTTGAGATGTTACGTGTTCTCGATACTGAAATATGGACGTGAAAGCTGGACATTAAAGCAAGAATACATAAATAAGCTACAGTTATTTGAAATGTGGTGTTACAGAAGGATGCTTAGAATAGCATGGACACAGAGGAAAACGAACACGGAAGTACTGCGAGAAATGGGTAAAGAATGCGAAATAATAAGCACAATAAAAATAAGAAAGTTACAATATCTGGGACACGTAATGAGAGGACGGCGATATGAAATGCTAAGACTAATAATACAGGGAAAGATAAGAGGTGGAAGGAGTATAGGAAGAAGGAGAGTGTCATGGTTGAAGAATTTAAGGGACTGGTTTAAATGCAGTTCTATAGAACTCTTCAGAGCAGCGGTAGATAGAGTAAAGATATTGATGATGATATCCAACCTCCAATTAGGAAACGGCACTTAAAAAGAAGAAGAAGATAGTCATATCAATTAACCTTATAAGTTTATTCGGTATTATAACATTACAGTAAAAAGGATGGTATTTGGAATTATTTATCTACTTGTAGCTATGCAGTAGTAACTATTACAAAAACACACACATACATGTAGGTCATGAATTATCAGGTGAATGATACAGGAGAAGATATATTTAGAATATCGTAAACATGATTAAATTTGTTACATTTTATCCTAAACTTAACATTTGGAAAACCGACAAGGGTCAAGGTTTTAAATTTTTATGTATTAGTAGGTACATACGATATTATGATATTAATTAATAATTATTACAACTGCTTGAGAAATTACTACGTTCATCTTATTATGCTTCACAAAATTTCTTTTATTGTTTTCATTCATTTTAAAAGATTAAAATGTGAAAACCTTGAATTATCCATACCTATCTGTTTGTCCGTCCGTTCCGTAACCGCAACTCTTCCGTTATTAGAACAGATAAAATGACAAATAAAGTGTCAAATGAGAGCTTATAATCCAAAGGTGGTATTAAAGGTGAGAAATTTTACCTCGGACTTCCGTTTCCAGAGTTGCAACCGGAAGTAGTGTTTTAAACTGGTCAAAATGGTATAAGTGATATGTGGTCTACGTGCCTTAGCAAGACGAAATCAAATATATACTTTCTATACTCTTATATCTCTTCCGGTTAAAAAGTTGTAACCCGAAAACAACATTATGGTCTCAAAAATAGTATGTACATGGAAATAGTCATTTCCAGTTAAAAAGGTATAACGGAAAGTTTGACAAAAATAACAGAAAATTAGTGAAATCGTATATCAAGTTTTGGGATGGACGTACTTAAACAAGTACACAACAAAAGAACAAAACAAGTACAAGAACAAAACAATACTTAAAAACATGAGTGTTTGACCAGTGCATACTCCCAATTCTCACATACGCATGCCAAACATGGACCTTGACCAAAGCAAACATGGAGACACAAAGAGCCATGGAGAGAGCAATGTTAGGAGTAAAATTAACAGACAAAAAGCAAAACAAGTGGGTAAGAAACAAAATAAAAGTCAAAGATGCAGGACAACATATAGCCAGGCTAAAATGAAGCTTCGCAGGCCATAACGCTAGACAAACGGACAATAGGTGGAATACCACGATAAAACAATGGAGACCATATGGACAAGAAAGAGAGCAAGAGGACTACCCCAGATGAGATGGGGAGATGGCATTAATAAGATAGGAGGGACGCACTGGAAACAGAAAGCACTAAACAGAAGCGAATGGAGGAAACTGGGGGAAGCCTATGTTTAAAATTGGACGAATTAAAGGGCAAAAGAAGAAGAAGGTGAACGGACTTGCTCAAAGATGTCGAGAAATATCTGTAGACATATACTGTTGTTTTATTGACTTCCAAAAGGCATATTATCGTGTTAAGCACTCTATATTGATCGAAGTTCTAAAAGACATTGACTTGGACGGCAGAGATGTTCGAATAATTGCAAATTTATATTGGAATCAAACAACATCAGTTTTAGTAGGGGTGTGGAATCACAGGCTCTTAATATTAAAAGAGGAGTACGGCAAGGAGACCTCTTGTCACCCCTGCTTTTCAACGTTTACCCCGAAAGAATTTTCAGAAATGCACTTTCTGAAAAACAAGAAGGAATAATTGTGAACGGTGAAGTCATCAATAATTTGCGATATGTTGACGATGCAGTACTCCTAGCTTCTAGTCAAAAAGATCTGCAAACACTACTTAATAGTGTCATTGAGAGTTGTAGGGAGGCAGGTCTGGATCTGAACATATGGAAAACCAAAATACTCGTAATAAGTAAACAACAGAATATAAAACCGTCTATACAGGGTGTCCGGAAAAGATTGGTCATAAATTGTCACAGATTCTGGGGTCAAAAATAGGTTGATTGAACCTCACATACCTATATACAATAGTGCGCACAAATAAGTTACAGCCCTTTGAAATTACAAAATGAAAATCAATTTTTTTTCATATATCGAAAACTCTTTCGATGAAAATCATTGAAAATGGACATGTGGCATTCTTATGGCAACAGCATCTTAAATAAAAATTAAAGTGAAATTTGTGTACCCCATAAAAATTTTACCCCCCCCCCCCCCCAACTTTTGTGTACGTTCCAATTTAATTATTAGTGTGGCACCATTAGTTAAACACGCTGTTTTTAAAACATTTTTGCCTCTTAGGACTTTTTCGATAAGCCAGTGTTTATCGAGATATTTTGAATATTTATCGAATCCACCACATATTTGTATATGGTTAAGTACTGTTATAGAGACCTGTTAATAATCTGAAAATGTATTTATTATTTACATTTTTAGGTATATTTTGAAAAAGAAGCCACATCTCGATAAAAGGTGACTTGTCAAAAAAAGACTAAGAGGCAAAAAAGTTTTAAAAACACTGTGTTTAACTAATGGTTCCACAATAATAGTTTAATTGGAACGTACTCAAACATTTGAGGGGTTTAAAGGAACAAAACTCCCATAAAATTTGTATGTAAATATATTAAAAAAGAAGCCGCATCTCGATAAAAACTCGATTATAGAAAAAATACTAAGAGAAAAAAAAGTTATAAAAACGTTGTGTTTAATATAGGGTGGACAAATCTCACTATAATTTTGTTTTAAGATGATCCTGACATAAGAATAATACATGTCCATTTGCAATAAAAATTTTTTAATAGTTTTCGATATATTGAAAAAAATCGATTTTCATTTTGTAATTTCAAAGAGCTTTAACTTTTTTTATGAGCACATGTGTACTAAGGTAAGTTAGGTTCAATCGAACTATTTTTGACTCCAGAATGTGTGGTATAATTTATGACCAATCTTTTCGGGACACCCTGTATAGTGATGAGTGATGAGCGCGCTAATAACCGGTAAAATAGCACAAAAGATGGAAAACGTATTAAGTTGTGAGATAAAAAGAAATGAAACTAGTCGAGCTGGGAAATTTAGCGATGTTAACCTATACATTTACATGTATTGTTTCCCACCTTTAGACGTATCGCACGAGTTTGGAACCTACCACTGTCACAGTGACAGTTTTAGTTGACATACTCCTCTGATACGTGTAAAGGTGGAAAACAGTCAATGATTGATATCGCTAAATGTCCCAGCTCGACTAGTTTCATTTCTTTTTATCTCACAACTTAATACGTTTTCCATCTTTTGTGCTATTTTGCCGGTTATTGGCGCTCTCATCACTGTATTATGTAAATAATAATAATAATATCGTATGGCATTTTTGCCGGGGAGATCCTTTCGGATAGTTCCGGCGCCATTTACATCTTTAACCCTGTTTTAAGTAACTAGTGCCGATGTACACTAGCCCAGGGGGACCGACGGCTTTACGTGCTCTCCGAGGCACGGTGAGACGGCTCGTGTCATTATTGGAAATGAAAATGGTTTGTCTTTGGCAGGGCTCGAACCCACGTCTACTGGCGTATGAGGCCAGCGTTTATGCCGTTACTCCACGGCCGCTCACTATTATGTAAATAATAGATACTTACCAAACTTGAGCAAGTTGATAAAATCGTTTACTAGTATGATACAATTGATCCAAATAATGGCATAACCCAGACATCCAAAGTGAAAGTTATCCTCCAACACCAAATTGTTCTACATGGTCCACATAATGTTCAGAAAAAAGTCACACCATTTTGAGCGTCGGGTTTGGGGGGAAGAGGGGGGAGAAATCGGTAAATTTGTAGTTTTTTACGTTGTTCGTCAATATTTCTTAAACTATGCGGTTTAGGATGAACAACCTTCTATACAAAAATGTTCTACATTAAATTTGAAATAAAAAAGGCCCTATGCATAATCCTTCTAAAATAAACGGTTCCAAGGTTACGGAGGTAGTATAGTGTAATTGGTCCAAAAAAAGGCCTAACCCAGACATCCAAAGTAAAAGTTTTCCTCCAACACCATTTCAAGTTCTCTATGGTCCACATACGGTTCAGTAAAAAGTTACACCATTTTGAGCGTCCGGTTTGGGGGGAAAATGGGGGAGAAGCAGGTAAATTAGTAGTTTTTTTACGTTTTTCGTCAATATTTCTAAAACTATGCTTTAACGTAAACAATGTTCTATACAAAAAAGTTCTACATAAAATTTAAAACAAGAAAGGTCCCATACATAATTGTGATAAAATCAACGGTTCCAGAGTTACGGAGGGTGAAAAGTGGAGGTTTCCGATACTTATTATATTATTTGGACAATTGATGATGATTTTGGGTGGTGAGGTTGACGTTTCTTCAAGGGCTTATCACTAACATACCATCTGCCACTGAAATAGCAAATTTTATTTACAACACACTATCCTGTTAAAGCAAATATCTGTCATCAGTAATAATATTAGATATAAATTGCCCAGAAAATTTAAAAAGTATCGAAAACCTCCACTTTTTACCCTCCGTAACTCTGGAACCGTTGATTTTATAACAATTATGTATAGGACCTTTTTTGTTTTAAATTTTATGTATTACATTTATGTATAGAATATTGTTTACGCTAAAGCATAGTTTTAGAAATATTGACAAAAAACGTAAAAAAACTACTAATTTACCGACTTTTCCCCCATGTCCCCCCAAACCGGACGTTAAAACTGGTATAACTTTTTACTGAACAATATTGCACCATGTAGAACAATTTAGTGTTGGAGGAAAGAACATTTTTGTATAGAAGGTTGTTCATGCTAAACCGCATAGTTTTAGAAATATTGACGAAAAATGTAAAAAACTACGAATTTACCGATTTCTCCCCCCTCTAACCCCCAAACTCGACGCTCAAAATGGTGTGACTTTTTTCTGGACATTATGTGGACCACATAGAACAATTTGGTGTTGGAGGATAACTTGCACTTTGGATGTCTGGGTTTGGGTCTAGTTATACGATACTATACCTTGGACGGCAATTAAATTGTAACGCAGAAAGTCACGGCGAAATTAGATCTAGGATAGAGCAGGCCAGAGTCGCTTTAGAAAGATTCCAATGTGTTATGTAACAGAGACCTAAAATTGGCATTGAGGATCCGCCTACTTCGTTGCTACGTGTTCTCGGTCTTACTTTATGGTATCGAGTTCTGGACTGTGAATAAAATCGTTCTAAATCGCCTTGAGGCTTTCGAAATGTGGTGCTGCAGAAGAATTTTAAAAGTTTCTTGTGTTGAGAAGATTTGAAACTCCACAATACTAGAACGTCTCAACAAGACTACTGAGATTATAAAAAGCGTCAAGCAGAGAAAGCTGGAGTATTTCGGACATGTAATGAGAGGTCCCAAAAATATAGCTATATGGCTACAAAATATTATGCAAAGAACTTAGTCCATAAGAAGAATCTCATGGTTGCATAACTGGCAAGATTGGTATTGTGTTGATACAAGGATGCTATTTAGGGTGGCAGTGAATAAAATTAAGATAACTATGATGGTAACCAACGTTCTGAAAGGACATCGTACATGAAGAAGAAGTATATCAAGTCCAATTGCTTGTTATTGTCATTACTATTTATTATCATTGCTTTTAAAATTCATATACTGAACACAATCTGTTGTGGTGCTGGACAAGGGTAAAACTCTTTGAACCTTTTTGTTTGTTGCATTTCTTGGGATGTTTTGGTAGTTTTTTGTGGCTTGCGCCTTTTGTTAGTGTTTTGTTATTTTTTTTTGTGGTCGAAGCTGTTTTTTGTCGAAGAAAAAATGCCGGAAGAATGGTACAAAGGACAAATTATCACGATTCATAAAAAAGGAGATCAACAGATGTGTAAAAACTACAGAGGACTGACGCTATTAAACACAGCATATAAAATCATGTCCGCCTTAATACAACGAAGACTGACCGAAGCTACCACGAATATCATAGGACACTATCAATGCGGATTTGTTAAGGGAAAGTCTACAACAGATGCCATACATACAGTTAAACAAATTATGGAAAAAGCTCATGGATATAAAATAGAAATTGAACTGCTTTTTATAGATTTTCGACAAGCATTTGATACAATAAATAGATCAAAACTAATGGTAGCTCTGAAAGAAATGGGAATACAACATAAATTAAGAAGATTAATACAAATGACAATGAGTAGAACTGTAGTTAGTATAAAAACTCAAGTAGGCGACACAGAAGAATTTGTCATCAATAAAGGGGTGAGACAAGGAGATTCATTATCAGCAACTCTGTTTAATCTTGCCCTAGAATACGTCGTCAGGAAGATCAACAAAGGCACCCTCCGAACGAGAGAAGGACAAATAATAGCATACGCTGATGATATTGTGCTAATAACAAAAAATAGAAAAACAATGGAACGAATGTTAAACGAAATGGTAACAGAAGGAAAAGTAATGGGATTAAAAATAAACCAAGAGAAAACCAAAATAATGAGATTTGACAAAAACTTTGAAAACAGAAAGGTTAGAGTAGGAGAATACACTTTTGAAGAAGTCGAAAAATTTAAATATTTAGGAATATTAATAACAAACAATGGAGAAAGAGAAACCGAAATCAAAGAAAGGATTATTACAGCAAATAAGAGCTTCCATGCAAATAAAAAATTACTTAAAAATAAGTTATTGAGTAAGAAATCAAAAATGAAAGTATACAAAACAATAATTCGACCGACGATGATGTATGCAGCCGAAACTCTTAGCATGACAAAAAAACAAGAGGAAAACCTTAGAATACAAGAAAGAAAAATACTAAGAGCAATATTAGGACCAATAAAAATAAATGACAATGAATTTAGACAAAGAACGAACCTTGAGTTACTGGAAGAAATTGAGGAGGATATAGTATGTAAAATAAAACAGCAAAGAGCAAAATGGCTAGGACACATATGGAGATCCGGATCAACTACGACGATATACTCAATATTGGAATGGACACCAGCTGGCAAAAGAAGACGTGGAAGACCAAGATCTACATGGTTACAAGAAGTAGTAAGTGATCTCAACAATGCGGGCATACGACATTGGAAAGGGAAAACCAGAGACAGGAAAGAGTGGAGAAAAATAACAGAGAAAATTAAATAACGAACATGAGGACTGATCTACCTCAAAACATAGATCTAGAGAGCGTAAGCGGCGTAACCCCTAAAGGGGTGTTTAGCCACTATATATATATATAGCTGTTTTTTGTGTTTAACATTTAATTTTGATTTTGTATATTTTGGATTCTGATTTGAATTCTGTTTGTTTATGTTCGACAATGATATTTTATTGAAAGTTTTTGTTTGAGCAGTAATTTTGCTCTTCAAAAATTGTAAATTTTTGTTGATATTTACTTATATGTTTTTTTTTTGTTTCAGGATACCGAAATCGTCAGCGTCGCTGTCCCAGATAGCTCAACTCATCTCAGTGTCACTACAGTATTGAATTACTGTAAAAGTAAAATTCTCAGACCTTATCTGAGATTTTTAGGGTTTATGGGACTTCGACCACTTTTTGGAGAACAGCAAGATGCCTTCACAGGTTGTTGGAAATTCGTTAATGTTTTATACACTTCTTTTATCCTCGTTATCTTAGTGATGGGCTACATTTTGCAGTATATGTCATGCTTTAGGTAATGTATAGATATATTATATTCGTGTTATATTGATTTAACCGATATTCTATAGGTGCCTAGCGTATAATAAGTATACCTAAACCTTCCATTGTACTTTCGTTCTTTTCGGTCTATAGGGAAAAATCCTATCTCAGAAACGGTGCATTCGATTTCAACTCTACTTGATGAACAGAATAATACAGCGCCAAAAACTAACTTCAAACGACTTTGCTGTCATGGTTATTACTCGGAGGTGAGGTCAGAGGTCTACTTTGTTACTTGTTAGTTAACTGAAAGAAACTAATCTAAAATCTAAACAGATACTTGAAATTTAAAACAGAAACAAAATCGTGCGCTTTTTTCAAGTACCTATCTGTTGTTTAGATCTTTGGTTTCTTTCTGGCTTATTTTTACATTGTAATTATGACCTCAGTACCGGTAAAATATGTAAATTGTTCTATTAATGGCTATTTTGATTCGCTATTTATGTTTATGGTATGGCTCGTAATGCACATAGGTAAGTCCAATTTTCCAAATTTTTGTTACATATTTTCGTCTTGTTCTTGCTTAAATCTTGCACGGTCAGTCTTGGTCTTGGTCTTGCGAAAACGCAAGAATAAGACCAAAACCGATTTTGAGCAACACTAATTTAGTTGCCTACCTCTCTCACGAGCGCTTTATTTGTTTGTATTTATATAGACTCAAAATAGATGTCTAAAGACCCAAAAAGAGTCTTTGAAATAAATATCTGCAATTAGTATGGTATAGTTAGACCCAAACCCAGACATCCAAAGTGAAAGTTATCCTCCAACACAAAATTGTTCTATATGGTCCACATAACGTTCAGAAAAAAGTCACACCATTTTGAGCGTCGGGTTTGGGGGAGAGAGGGGGGAGAAATCTGCAAATTCGTAGTTTTTTACGTTTTTCGTCAAAATTTCTAAAACTAAGCGGTTTAGCATGAACAACCCTCTACACAAAATTGTTCTACATTAAATTTGAAATAAAAAAGGCAATATGCATAACACTTCTAAAATAAACTTTTCCTAAGTTACGGAGGCAGTATAGTATAATTGGTCCAAAAAAAGGCCTAACCCAGACATCCAAAGTAAAAGTTTTCCTTCAA
Source organism: Diabrotica virgifera virgifera (assembly GCF_917563875.1). Taxonomy (NCBI): domain Eukaryota; kingdom Metazoa; phylum Arthropoda; class Insecta; order Coleoptera; family Chrysomelidae; genus Diabrotica; species Diabrotica virgifera. Next base: position 142,064,587 of record NC_065443.1, on the reverse strand, counting down.
CACCAAATTGTTCTATATGGTCCACATATTGTTCAGTAAAAAGTTACACCATTTTGAGCGTCCGGTTTGTGGGGGAGATGGGGGAGAAGTCGGTAAATTAGTAGTTTTTTTAAGTTTTTCGTCAATATTTCTAAAACTATGCTGTAGCGTAAGGAGTGTTCTATAGAAGAATGTTCTACATAAAATTTAAAACAAAAAAGGTTTTATACATAATTGTTATAAAATCAACGGTTCCAGAGTTACGGATGGTGAAATGTGGAGGTTTTCGATACTTTTTATATTTACCGATTTCTCCCCCCTCTCCCCCCAAACCCGACGCTCAAAATGGTGTGACTTTTTTCTGAACATTATGTGGACCATATATAACAATTTGGTGTTGGAGGATAACTTTCACTTTGGATGTCTGGGTTTTTGGTATAGTTATATCATAAATATTGCCCAAAAAATATAAAAAGTATCGAAAACCTTGACTTTCACCCTCCGTAACTCTGGAACCGTTGATTTTATAACAATTATGTATAGAACATTTTTTGTTTTAAATTTCATGTAGAATATTTTTGTATATAACATTGTTTACGCTAAACCATAATTTTAGAAATATTGACGAAAAACTTAAAAAAACTACTAATTTACCGGCTTCTCTCCCATCTCCCTCCCAAACCGGACACTCAAAATGGTGTAACTTTTTACTGAACAGTATGTGGACCATATAGAACATTTTGGTGTTGGAGGAAAACTTTTACTTTGGATGTTTGGGTTAGGCCTTTTTTGGACCAGTTATACTATACTACCTCCGTAACTTTGGAACCATTCATTTTAGAAAGATTATGCATAGGGCCCTTTTTATTTCAAATTGAATGTAGAACAATTTTGTATAGAAGGTTGTTCATGCTAAACCGCATAGTTTTAGAAATATTGGCGAAAAACTTAAAAAACTACGAATTTACCGATTTCTCCCCCCCCCCCCCCAAACCCGACGCTCAAAATGGTGTGACTTTTTTCTGGACATTGTGTGGACCATATAGAACAATTTGGTGTTGAAGGATAACTTTCACTTTGGATGTCTGGGTTATACCATCTTTTGGATCAACTATACTATACTAAATGTTTATGTTTGTTAGGTACTCTAATGTGTGGCCATCGATATGTATCTGTTTCTTAAAATAGTATCGTATTTTGAACGAGAAACATACAAATGCATGCGTTTGCTCTGTTATTAATTAATTTTACTTATTAATCCTGTCGTGGACGAGCCAGCAGATGCTATTTTTTTATAATTCATTGAATTGCAAATGTCATTCTCATGGTGGCAAAAAATCTTCACTCAGTAAGTTATTCATTTAATAAACCATGCGACAGAGTAAATTGTGATAAGTATAGCTACAGCGGACAACAGATTAAATCAACAAATTATAAAACCTCTGTAAAAATAACAAATAATTAACCTTATAGAGAAAAGTTTTCCATCAGTAGATATATTTTTTCAGTGTTCAATGAATCAATGTTCAATGAATGTTTCATGTTTATTCCCATGATAAAAATTGCATCTATTATTACATAAATTTATATATATACACCGTTTTTAGGCGTCAACGCCCTTCCGGTAGGGATCTATGAAGGAGTGTCACCGAGCCGCAAGCCCTTATCCCTTGCCGTACCGCTCCTCCATAGGCCGATCAGACACCAGCTTATTCCAGACCAAGTCGTAGATTCTTTTTAGAATTTTAGACTACGACGTCAGCCTTTTTATTTTTCTATTCACCGGGCTGGGTTCGAACCTCGATCGCCTCGACCGCATATCCAACTATAGATATTACATAAATTTGCCTAGCATATTTCGGTGGCTTCATGTGTCTCTTAATTCTTCTTCTTCTTCTTCTTCCTTCTTATATGTAGGATTTAAAGCCTGTTTCTTCTTCAATATTAGTCTGCTAAATTGTTTAAATTATCGCATCATCTTTTTCTTGGTCTGCCAATACTTCTTCGTTAATTTGGTTACTGATCTCGTGCTATTCGTACTATCCTATCCACTCCCATTCTACTAATGTGTTCGTTCCACTCCTGTTTCCGTTTTGTCACCCATCCATTTATATCTTCTACATTGCATGATCTTCTTACGTTTTCGCTTCTCTCCCTATACAACAGACTTTTCCCTGATATTCGTCGAAATATTTTCATCTCTCTTGTTTCTAGTAGTCGTCTCGTTTTAGATAATGTGTCAGGTCTTGTCTCCGCCGTGTATGTCAATATAGGTCTAATTGCTGCATTATAGATTCTTGCTTTTGTGTCTTGTCTTAGGTGTTTGTTCTTCCAGATTGTGTCATTAATATATCCCGCCACTTTACTTGCTTTTAAGCTTTGTTGTCTTACTTCATCTTCAACATCTCCGTAACTGGTCTTATCTATTCCCAGATATCTAAACTTTGCTTCCTGCTTTATTACGTCTCTTAATTGAGGCCCTTAGAACACAAGAGGTACAAGTTTTTAGAAAACTTTGTTCAAAGTTCTAGAATTTAAAAAAGCTAGGTAGGTATACTTAGCATGTTTTCAATGACTTTTTTGTCATTTTTGATCCTTTTATTGTTAGTTTATGTAGAAAGTTTGAAGCCACCGTGTTTTCGTCACCATGAAAGTGTGAAGCCACCAAAGTTGACGTCATTGTCTTTGCAAAGAGACGCTAATTGTATCCGAACGTCTGCGGTCTCTCCGGTGAGTACCGATCCCACAAGGACAGAAACTATTTTCATTTATTAATTTATAATAAACGAAAAATCTCTGACCCTGGTGAGATTCGAACTCACGACCATTCGGACCTTTCGATCCAAAGGTAGGCGCTCTTACCACTGAGCCACAGAGGGGATTATGTTTTCTATGTGTTTGGGAGTCCATTTTTGTATTTAAAACCCAATTTTCTAAAATTGTCACTTATACCTCTTGTGTTCTAAGGGCCTCGATTGCTCTCTGCATTGTATGGTGTGGTATTCGACAGATAAAATCATAACGAACTGATGGAAATATTAAATTCACTTAGTTTATACATCAGAAAATAATAGAAGGTCAAGTTTACGTCAACCAAACTCCTATAGAAAGACTGAAGCACTAGGACTACCTCGCACTATAATAAATGAAGAATTGACCAACAACCAAAAGATAAAAGCGCGCATCCTCGCATCGGAAAAGCTAAGGGAGACTGCTTGAAGAGCTACAACCTCTCTCTTGGTATAAAAGTAAAAATGCTGCGATGCTACGTCTTCTCTGTCCTATTTTATGGTATTGAATCGTGGACCTTGAATATGTACAGAAAATTGGTAGCATTTGAGATGTGGCTATATCGGAGAATGGTTAAAATCTCGTGGACCAACCGAGTCACAAATGAGGAGGACCTCAAAAGAATGAAAAATAACCGAGAGGTACTGACAACCATCAAATCTCAAAAGTTAAAATACTTCGTACATATTATGCGACATAAATCCAGATATGCCCTCTTAACGCCATCCTGCAAGAAAAAATATTTAGAAAGCGGGGTCCAGGAAGAAGAAGAACATCCTGGTTGAAGAACCTCAAAACCTAGTTCAACACAACATCTGTGCAGTTTTTCCGTATCATCCGTATGATTGCCAATATTCGTCACGGATAGGCACATCAAAAAGAAGCCATCAGTTACCGCCACATAATAAACAATATCTATTACGAACAAAATGCAGCCATTAGAGTTGAGGATTATTTAACAGATGACATAAAGATAAAAAGAGGTGTGCAACAGGGATGTAGACTATCCAGATTATTAATGGAGACGATGAGAGAATACTTATAAATGGAGAACTAATACTGAGTAACATAAGATAAGCTGATGACACTGCCATTTTTGCGGATAGTCTGTTTATACCAATGGAGTGGAATCACGGCCATTAACTGAAGCATGACTGAACAGACTCGAAGCATTTGAAATTTGGTGCTATAGGCTCACGTTTAGGATTTCATGGATAGACTAATTTACCAACGAAAGAGTTCTGTATAGAGATCACAGACTGGTTAAAGATCGCGAACTAGTCATAACCATAAAACGTCGCAAACTGAAATACCTGGGCCCCATTATGTATAATGAACAATGATACGACCTACTTCTGACCATACTTCAAGTAAGGTGCATGGAAAAAGAGGTCCATGAAGAAGAAGAATATTCTAGCTTCATAACCTACGAAAATGGTTTAACTTAACCACTACTGGACTTTTTAGGTCAACAGTCAATAAAGTCAAACTAACCATATTAGTGTCAAACTATTCCATATTAGACCATATTAGTATCAAACAAAGAAAATAAATTCACATTATTTCTCATCTTTTAACATCCATTATTCGGTCTTTTATGGCTGTCTACGATATATTGGTTTCGTTTCGCTTTTTTACGAGAATGTCCAGGATAAGTAGCTTTATGTTGTTGGACAGTATCACTAACAATATCTGACGTCACCTCCTCTCTTAAAATTAAGATACATTTATATGTGCCTTGGTACAAAAAGGGCCTCAGTCACTTTTTTTTACTTAAGAAATTTTTTACTTTAGTGTCTTTAAAAAAGATAATGGTTTCAATGTAAGACATTTAAGCCTATCTAACCTTCAAAATAGTATTTTCATAAACTCAAGAAATACCTATCTCTTTTAAAATTGGTGCTAGAAATGCTTATCTATTAGACATAAATATGTTTTTTGGGCTTATAATTATTGCACTTATTTAACACAGGATAAAATACTGGTATTGTACCTCAAGAGTGGCTGTTGTGTACATTCGTTACACTGCCAAAGAATTCCAAGGCAAAAGAATGTTCACAACATCGAACAATATGTTTAATGAGCCATCCACTAAAGATATTTATAAAAATCATCCACAACCGAGTTTATCAAAAGTTGGAGTCAGATATTAGTAATACACAGATGGGGTTCAGAAAAGGACTAGGTATTACTCGAGAAGCTCTCTTCGGTTTGAATGTTCTTACACAAAGATGCCTAGACGTTAATCAAGAAGTATTTTGAAAAAGTGTTCGTCACGAACACGAACAGAGTACGCCACGATAATCTAAGAGACATTCTTGAAAGAAAAGACATAGATAATAAAGATCTGCGAATTATTCTCAATTTATATTGGAATCAGAAAGCTAACATCAAAATAGAAAATAAGATATCACAAGCAATAGAAATACGTAAAGGAGTACGAAAGGGATGCACTTTGTCACCACTGCTATTTAATGTATATAGTGAAAGCATCTGCCAGGAAGCCCTTTTGCAAGCAAACGAAGGAATCGTAATCAATGGAAGGAATCATTTACGTTGTAAATGATATTCGATACGCGGACGACACTGTACTAGTTGCAAGAAAAGTAAAAAAAGTAGAAAAATTACAACGATTACTTACAAACATAAATATTGCTTGCACAGTGGCGGCTCCTCAGAGGAGGCAAGGGAGGCTCAGCCTCCCCATAAATTTTTTACACACTCTATACTGTTTTGTTTATCATGAATCGCGAAAACAACAATTACTCTCACTATTATACAACGTGTAAATTCCATATTATCACTAATTATCCATACGTACGGAGCATTAGCATTAGAACGCATGATCGCGTCTCAGTTTTATTACATATTATTGTAGGCAGGACCCTGGGTTATCCCGAGATGCATGAACGGAGCCGAGAAGCCCAGCATTCTCCGGTGCTAATGCTCCGTGCAGCGCAGCAGGCGTTTAAGGAGACCCGGTCTCCTAACAGTGGCATCTACGGCGGCATCACACGCTGCCGGGAGATATACCAAGGGAGGCAGTGTAGCTTCTCAGCTCCGTTGGGTGGTTGGGTGCGTCTCGGGACAACGAATTTTAGGGTCCTGACTAATAATAATGAAAAATCTAAAAGTGCGAATTTTGTTATGAAATTTGGTATGTGGGGTTATAATAATATTTGGAACAACTTGCTCAAATAACTTTTTCCGATATCTCTAACTCAAAGCAAAATATCGGTAATTTATCGTGTTTTTGAATTCGCAGTAGGCCGCGTTTAGAATTAAAAAAATTCAGTTGAGTATCTTATGCCTGGTTGCACCAACAGATCTTAAGCTCCAGCTTAGCTAAGCTCTAATTATAGATAGGGCCTCCTTGAGTATCACTTACGTTGCATCATAATTTTAGATTCTTACCTTATTATCAATTATATCTATTATTATATTATGGTATTTTTATTGTAATATATTATATTTATATTATATTAATTCCTATGATATTCTCGACTTAAGCTTAAGATCTGTTGGTGCAACCGGGCATTAAAAAATTTGAAGCTTCATTATGTATGGACTGCAAAACTTCAAATCTGTATTTATTTTGATATGCATAGGTATCTATTTACAAATAGATGGAATTGTTAACAAATAAACTACACAAACTTTGGTATTAAACTTTCACTATTAGACTAACTATTTTTAAAATGATATGATATCATGAAATTATGAATTAGGATGATATTATGAAATGTAAATAAAAAATGGTCAAAAGATGGGGCCTTAAATTACATTTTTTGGCGCATTTTTTTGCTAGTGCAAATTTGTCTAGATATTTTACAGTTAGGTATAGCCTCCCCTATTGTAAAAATCACGAGACGCCACTGGCAACAATTATGGCATAAACATCAATATAAAAAACCAATAGTCTAAGAGCTGGGAGCGGATTTTGTGCGTGATAAGTAATATGGAAAAACTGTACGGGGATATGTTGAATTAGTTGTGTACATGACTTTCACCAACGGCCGGAAACCAGAGTTGGGGCCGAGGGTAGTTATAAGGGGTCAAAGTTGCGGATTTTATTATTTTTTTATGACGCTCATGATCGAGATAGTGCACCAAAATTTGGGAATAAGTAGGTCATGACGTACCTAAGTAAAATCTCTAGGGGCTTAACGCTGCGTGGGCGACAAAGGGGTGGGGGTAGGGGTGAATATAAAAAATATAAAGGGTTTTTTGCGACGTTCGTGATTCAGATAGTGCACCAAAATTTGGGTATAAGTAGACCATGACATAAATAATTGAAATCCCCAGAGCCGGAAACCAGAGTGGGGAAGGAAGGTAGTTATAAGGGGTCAAAATTCCGTTTTTTATTATTTTTTTGTCACGCTCATGATCGAGGTAGCGCGCCAAAATTTGGGAATAAGTAGGTCATGACGTAACTAAGTAAAATCTCCAGGAGTAGAACGCTGCGTGGTCGACAAAGGGGTGGGGCAGGGGTGAATACAAAAAAATGTAAGGGGTTTTTTGCGACGTTCGTGATTGAGATATTGCACCAAAATTTGGGAATAAGTAGACCATGACATAACCAAGTAATATCCCCAGAGGCGGAAACCAGAGTGGCGAACGAGGGTAGTTATAAGGGGTAAAATTCGCGGTTTTTATTATTTTTTTTTTGTGGCGCTCATGATGGAGATGGTGCACCAAAATTTGGGAGTAAGTAGGTTATGGCGTAACTAAGTAAAATCTTCAGGGGCGGAACGCTGCTTGGGGTACAAAGGGGTGGTGGTCAGGGGTGAGTATAAAAATATATGGGGTTTTTTTGCCGTTCGTGATCGAGATAGTGCACCAAAATTTGGGAATAAGTAGATCATGACATTACTAAGTAAAATCTACAGGGGCGGAACGCTGCGTGGGGGACAAATGTTGTACCGGGTCACAAAAAAATAATACACACTGCGACTTTGACCCCTTAAAACTACCCTCATCCCCAACTCTGGTTTCCGGCTCTGGGGATTTTACTTAGCTAAGTCATGGTCTACTTATTCCCAAATTTTGGTGCACTATCTCAGTCTAGCACGTCGCAAAAAACCCCTTATATTTTTTATATTCACACCTACCCCCACCCCTTTATCGGCCACGCAGCGTTCCACCCCTGGAGATTGTACTTAGTTACCTCATGACCTACTTATTCCCAAATTTTGGTGCACAATCTCGATCATGAGCGTCACAAAAAAATATTAAAAACGGCGAATTTGACCCCTTATAACCACCCTCATGCCCAACTCTGGTTTCCGGCTCTGAGGATTTTACTGAGTTATGTCATTGTCTACTTATTCCCAAATTTTGGTGCACTCTCTCAATCACGAACGTCGCAAAAAAACTCCCTATATTTTTTGTATTCACCCCTGCCCCACCCCTTTGTCGGCCACGCAGCGTGCCACCCCTGGAGATTTTACTTAGTTACGTCATGACCTACTTATTCCCAAATTTTGGTGCACTCTCTCGATCATGAGCGTCACAAAAAAAAAATAATAAAAACGGCGATTTTGACCCCTTATAACTACCCTCATCTCCAACTCTGGTTTCCGGCTCTGGGGATTTTACTTAGTAATGTCATGATCTACTTATTCCCAAATTTTGGTCCACTATCTCAATCACGAACAGCGCAAAAAACCCTTTATATTTTTTATATTCACCCCTACCCCCACCCCTTTGTCGGCCACGCAGCGTTCCGCCCCTAGAGATTTTACTTAGTTAAGTCATGACCTACTTATTCCCAAATTTTGGTGCACTATCTCGATCATGAGCGTCATAAAAAAAATAATAAAATCCGCGACTTTGCCCCCTTATAACTACCCTCGGCCCCAACTCTGGTTTCCGGCCGTTGGTGAAAGTCATGTACACAACTAATTCAACATATCCCCGTATAGTTTTTCCATATTACTTATCACGCACAAAATCTGCTTCTATCTCTCCGACTACAAGTATATGGTCTTCAGTAAAAACATGACACAATCAGCACATATTAGTATAAACGTCATTCAAATTGAAAAAGTATCAAGTTACAAATACTTGGGAACTTTAATAAACGAAACTGGAGACCAAAACATTCAAATAAAAAGACGTATCGAAATTGCCAGGACCACAGAGCCTATTTTATTTCAAATCAGGCCTGAGGCACTACACAATTTTCGGGCCCCTAAATATAATTTAATGATAAGAAAATATTTTTTAAATAATGAATTAATTATTTAATAGAAATATACTTGCACCAGAAATTTAAATTTTTATTAACAATAAATATAAATTTTAAAAAAAGTAAGTTTTCAATCTAATAGCACATAAAACAACGTCCAAAAATGTTATTCTACATCCTACCAGACTGAAAACAATGGGAACCTTCTCTGGTAACACCTCCGAGGCTTCTACAATTTGCAAGCCATAACTGGTTGAGATGAGAGACTAATAAGTTTCGAAACCGGTAGAGGTGCTTGCTGCACTCTCTGATTGGACTGGAATAATGATGCGGCTGTAGTTTCGTGTTGCAACGAAATTGAAAATGGTTCTTCATTTTTGATAAATTTTTAAACATGAGTAAGAATTAAATAGTTAGTACCTACATTATTGGTACATTATAGATAACAATAAAAAACGTTTAATTAACTTACATAACTAAAATATATACAGAAATTACTAAAATATAATTATAATAAAACAAATAATACTGTCTCTACAGAAAAGAACAAAAATTAAGTACTATACATACTTAGTATAGACAAGGCGAAAACGGCGGGTTCTTTGGAGAAAATATTCCCATGGGATTTTTTTGCATAATCACATTCGTGAGACATTCCAGAATAAGATTCAAGAAGTCGCCCACGCGAAAAGTGGTCCAATTTTTTTTAACAATTTTTTTATCAAATTGAAAAAAGTCAATATTTTTGGCCCGGACAATTTTTTTAGGTTTTTTGGACCATTCTGGATAAAAAAGGTCTCTTGTGATTTTTCTCTAAAGTTGATCGTTTTCGAGGTAAAAGCAGTTTAAAATTGAAAAAAAAACGAAAAATGGCGATTTTCAAGGCTTAATAACTCGGTTAAAAGTTATTGCTGTTAAAGTCAGAAAGTGACTAAATCAAAGTTTAAAGCCCCCTTACAAGATCCTGGAGAAATTTTTGTCATTATTTGATTACGAAGCTGTTATTTTTAAGTAATAATAATGAGCGCCATGCACGTATTAGGCGGCCGTCCATGATGAGTGCGAAAGAGATGCCATTCAGGCAGTCCAATGGCGCATCTCACTCGCACTCACATTTACAGCTGCGTCAATACGATGTTACCGCTCATTATTAATAATTAAAAATAACAGCTTAGTAATAAATTAATGACACAAATTTCTTCAGGATCATGTAGGGGAAGCTTTAAATTTGATTTAGTCACTTTCTGACTTTCATAATAATAATTTTTAACTGAGTTATTAAGTCTTAAAAACGGCCATTTTCGCGTTTTTCAAATTTTAAATTGCTTATAACTCGAACACGATCAACTTTAGAGAAACATTACACCGAGACCTTTTTTGTCCCGAATGGTCCGAAATATCTAAAAAAAATTTGTTCGGGCCAAAAACATTGATTTTTGCAATTTGATTAAAAAAAATCGTTAAAAAAAATTTGGACCACTTTTCGCGTGGGTGACTTCTTGAACCCTATTCTGGGATATCTCACGACTGTGATTATGCAAAAAAATATCATGGGAATATTTTTTCCAACGAACTCGCCGTTTTTGCCTTATCTAGTAAGAAAAACAAATTAGATAGATTACATTAAAATTTTTTTCTTATTTTTATTTCACTAAAATCAATTATTACATTTGTATCAATTTTTGTAATAAATCATTTTCTATATTTAAAATAGCCAAAGACGACAGACTTTGTTGATTTAAAGAATATCTTGAGGGCGTAGGCACAAAATACCGCCTGCCAAATTGTTCAATGTGTTTTAAATGTATTCTCATTGTTTTCGAATCCTGAGAAAAGCAATAAATATTTTTGAAAAATTTAAACTAAGAATGAAAGATTACATTATTAATGAGTGCCGAAAGTCCCTGAAAACTTCTATACTTTATTTTAATAAGTTACATGGGTGAACATAAAGAAGAAAATTTAGTTTGATTTTAATTGCAAATATTTGATTCAAAAGAAACTTTTTATTTATTTTAGGGGACTTTCGGCGCTCGGTAATAACATAGTCTTTCATTCTGAGTTTAAATTTTTCAAAAATACTTATTAGTTTCCTCAGGATTCGAAAAAAAAAATGAATACATTTAAAATACATTGAAAATTTTGACAGGCGACTTTTTGCCTAATTCTCCTTAAATACGACTTTACTCTTTTCAGTACCGAGATAGATCTTTCCTCTGAAGCGTTGCTAATGGGTTTAGTTAAATAAATTTTAAGCAACGTTTCTACATTTTTTGTAAACGTCGATATGGTGTTATTTTCAATCCAAAAAGGTTGTCATACTTTGCGGATTCTGTAAGATATCAGATGTTCTGTAAAGTTCTTTAAAATATGCCACTTCTTCCACTAAATCATCAACATCGATGTCGTTCTTTTATTCGGTAATAGTTTTTAAGTCCACTGTTTCACTCTTGTCTGTGAACAATATGTTAAAAATATCGTTTACAGAATTATATAAGCATCTTTTCGTATATATAGTTGCGCAATTAAAGTATTACAAATAGGTAAAAACTATTATTTATTTTAAAATTTTCATGTCCTTTTAAAAAAATTTATAAGAACGGTTTATAGTTTATGAATACAATTCTTATTGTTATCATTTATCATTTCATGTTCGTAAAATGAAAAAAAATTGAAAATTAATTTTGTTATTACAAGAAAAAATTTTATCGGTGATCTTTCCGGGCCCCCTTAAAATGCGGGCCCGAGGCAGGTGCCTCACGGGCCTAATGGTAAATAGGCCCTGCAAGACCACCTTCATAAAGATGAGAACATTCTTCTGGAACAGAGATATAAGCATCCCTCTACGATTAATAATGCTAGGAGGCTACGTATTTAACACGCTATTATACGGTGTAGAGGCCTGGACTCTCAAACAGAACAACATAAAAAATATTGAAAGTTTCGAGATGTGGTGCTATCGTCGAATGCTGAAGATAAGTTGGGTTGAAAGAATCACAAACCTTGAAGTAATACGAAGGATTGGAAAAGACCCAGAAATTTTGTTAACGATAAAACGAAGAAAACTCGAATATTTGGGTCACCTGATGAGAGGTCATAAATACGCATTACTTCAAGATATAATGCAAGGAGAAATATAAGGAAAACAGAATCCAGGCCGTAGAAGAATGTCATGGTTGCGGAATTTGAGAGAGTCGTTTGGCTGCACCACTAATGAACTTTTTACGTCAGCTGTAAACAAAGTCAGGGTAGTCTCGATGATTTCCAATCTCCGATAGGAGTGGCACAAGAAGAAGAAGAATGTTTTTGGTTAAACGAATGACGTGGCACTTGTTGTACCAAGCCACAGGTATAATTAGAATCATTCCAAACTTGTGTTACTTATACTTTGCATTTGTTTTAGACGAGAAAGAGGGTTTTATTACGTGTTTAGGACTTCCAATAGAACACTATACGCTGAATATACTTACAACTACAAAGAAACCTGTGATGGATCCATTGCTTTTAGTTTTATACTGCCCAGTTTACTACATTTCGTAGCATATCTACACATCATGTTTGTATTCCGTAATACTGATGATGAACAACTTCCTGTTTTAATGGAAAGGGTAAGTGATATGTTTAAAATATTGTTTCATCCCTAGCAAATTCCTTGCGATTTCCTGCTGCTCTTAACTCTCCAGAGGGAACGTGGGTCCACAGGTCTGATTATGAAGTGAATCATTTTTTATTGCATCGAATTTCACAAAGCGATTCGCGCATGTAATTACATGTACCGAATAAAGTCCTTCCTAATTACAGTACCTAGAAGCACGAATATAGCAACTCGAGGAGGAGCATAGAACCTGTCAGTCTAGACAGTTTTATAGGGACCTAAAAACAATGACGAGCAACACACCAACAGCCCAAGATTTATAAAAGACGATGCAGGACAATAATTGCTCACAGACGACGAAGATATAAGCCGCTAATGGAGAAAGTATTTTGAGCAACTCTTAAATACAAAAAACCCCACAAGGACAGGGCAACAAAGACAGTACCAGTTAGCCGAACCTAAAATACCAGGGCCCACACTAGCTGAAGTAAATTCCGCAATTTCGTCCCTAAAAAACCATAAAGCCCCAGGCCCAGACGGCATATAGGCGGAATTATTAAAAAAATGGGGAGAAAAACTACATGAGAAGTCCGGGAAAGAGAAGAAATACCGAAACACTGGCATGAAAGCCATATAATACCTATTCACAAGAAGGAAGACAAACAAATATGTCGGAACTATAGGGCTTTTCATCGATTGTCATTTGTTTCGAGCTTCTGTCATGTGCCACATAATATTAATATGTCTACGTCATACGCTATTGTATATACCAATGATACAAACCAAAGACGTATGGCGTAGATATCTTAATATTATATGGCACCTGACAGAAGCTCGAAACAAATGACTGTGAATGAAAAGCCCTATAGAGGAATATCGTTAATTAATACAACATACAAAATTATATCTATAATACTGTTTAGAAGACTAACTCCATACGCAGAGGAAATAATAGGCGACTACCAAAGCGGATTCAGACCGGGAAGGTCGACCATAGACCAGATCTTCGTCCTACGCCAGGTGTTGGAAAAAACTGGGAATTCAACCGCGATGTACACCAAATCTTCGTGGACTTTAAACAAGCTTACTATTCTGTTAACAGAGAAGCATTGTGGGAAACTATGGTAGAAATGGGAGTACCTGGAAGGCTGGTACGATTAGCACAGGTGAGCACGGAGAACGCTTCTGCACGAATCAGAATTGGCAGCACCACGTCGGAGGAATTCCTCATTGACACCGGGCTTAGACAAGGAGATCCTCTCCCCTGCTGTTTAACTTCGCACTGGAACATGTAGTAAGGAAAGCTCAGCCACAACTAGCAAACGGATTTGCCGCCCAAGGATCAAAAATACTATTGGCCTTTGCGGATGACGTGGACACAATTGCACAATCCACCAGAGATGCAAAAGAAGTTTTCACCCTATTCGATAACGGAGCCAAGGAAGTTGGTCTTAAGGTCAACGAGGACAAGACCAAGTACATGGTGGTTACGAAGAACCTAAGACCAAGGATTAGACAAAACGTAACAATTAATGAATACAACTTTAAAGTCGTCAAAGAAATTGAGTACCTGGGAGCGATCATAACATCTGAAAATAAATACGAAAAGGACGTGGCAGCCAGGATCATTGCAGGAAACAGGGTATATTACTCATGAATGACCCTACTTAAATCAAACATACTCTCAGGAGAAACAAAAATAAGAGTATATAAGACAATAACTCATCCCACAATAACGTATGGAAGCGAAACATGGACTCTGAACCAGCGAGAAACGACAAAATTACTGGTACTTGAAAGAAAGATACTGCGGACTATCTATGGGCCTTGCAGAGAAGAAACAACAGGAACAGGAGAATGGAGAAGAAGACACAATGATGAACTCCAGACAATATATGGAGATGAAAACATAGTACGCCACATTAAAGTAAACCGAATACGATGAGCGGGTCACGTGCTAAGATCGAGTGACGAAAGACTTCTGAACGCCACATTCTGGGAAAGGCCCGATGGCAAAAGGTCAATTGGTCGCCCAATAAAGAGATGGAAGGACGCAGTGGCCAGTGATCTACGCAAAATGGGAGTACAGCAATGGGAAATAGCTGCTCAGGACCAACAACAATGGAGGAAAATAGTAAACGCGGCCAAGACTCACATAGAGTTGTAGAGCCAAATGATGATGATGATGATGATGATGAAATAAAGTCCTTCGCTGCTCCCTGACGGCTTAGTTTTATACAAAGTTCCTTAGTGATAGTAACCAAGTATTGTTGTCTCAGACCGTACGTCACCGAAATCAGCTACCTACCCAGTTTACTGAAGATCAAGGTAGACCAAGTCAATCAAGTATGTTTGCATTTAGAGAAAGTTGTACTTTAGCATTACACGTTCCAAAACCGAAGAAAAACGTTCTTCTAGTATCTTTCATGCATGATGATGACGAGATCGATGGAACTACACAAAAACCTATGATGACTATTGACTATACCAGAGCGAAGGCAGGAGTTGACATGGTAGATCAGTTATCATCAAAATACAATGTACGTAGTTCGCAGTACTAGAAGATGACCGTCACTTTATTAAGTATGTATAATTATTTGAAAAATGTGTGTTTATAAGAATATATAAAGCGATATGTCTCTATCGCTCCAACAGGCCGAGGTCACCAGTAATGTGTAAATTTCTTATGTCACCGCTGGAGGGTTAATAAGGTAAAAGTAAAAAATCTGGCTCAAAAGAAAGAATAAGAGTAAAGAATATCGGATCGGCGAAGCTGTAAGAGGTACCTGGTGCGCGGTATTCCGATATGCACGTCGTCTCCTTGAGTTTTATGGAAATTCATTATGAAAATCGTTGAAATTTGTCATCTCATACAGCATATTCGATGCAATATTTGTGTTCAGGGACCTCAAAACCCCGAGATAATAAATTTTAACTATTTTCATAACGAATTTTCATAAAACTCTAGGAGATGACCTAGATCAGTATTTCCCAACCTGGGGCCACGCCCCACAGGGGGCGATTTGATTGTAAAGGGGGACAATTCGAATGTGGACTCGGCACGAGTTTAACTCTTTCCTTCCGGGCAATTTAATTGCAATGCTAGATTTCGGTGAATAATATTAAAATCTCTATTTACTTCTCATACTTCAACTAATAATCGTGTGTTTGAGGCTAGTTATTAGATTTCTTTATTCGTCGCTAAAACTGTGAGGAGAGAATTTAACAAAACCTTCAATATCAGCATTTCTTAAAACGGTTCTTGAAAAAGATAAAGATGTAAAAGCTATGTCAGTAAAATACTGTTAGTGGAAGAAAAGACGAAATGAGTGAAGATATTGAAAAACAACTTGTTCAAAAGCTGAAAACAAGAAATTTCTCACTGCAAATGGCTGAAACAACTTGAGAGACATTGAGACAGTATTGATAACTCACATCTTGTGCTGCTGATGGATTGATGGGCAAGAAAAATGGCTGCTTAAAATTCATGAAAGATGCGAATCCAGGAATGATTCTTTTGGATTGTGTTATTTATATTAAAATCTTGGTAGCTCAAAACATCTCATCTGTTCTAAATGCAGTATTCATTAGGTACATTCCGTAATAAAGTGTGTTAATGATATTAAATCTAATGCCAAGTGTGAGCATCTCTTCAAGCTATTTTGTGAAGAACAAAGTAAAGACCACGTAAGACTTTTACTTCATACTGAAGTAAGATGGCTATCTGAAGGGAACTGCTTGAAAATGTTTATGGAACTCTTTGCTTCTGTTAAAGATTTCTTAAATGACAAACCTGAAATGAAGTATCTGTTCACAATGGATGGTAAAGCATTTGTGAATTATTTAGTGGAAATCTTTAAAACCAAATGTATTAAATATGCAACGTCAAGGAACAAATAAAACTCTTGTCGATGCAAAGCGAATATATTTGGTTTCATTACCCATATTGAGTTATGTCAGAAACATACTAACAACAAAACCTTTGAACAGTTTCATTGGCTCCAAAAATGTGAAGTAACTGATACCTCTTTACTTGTTATTGTCAATCATCAGAATATTCTATTGGCTGATTTAAAATAAAGATTTTTGATATAAAAGGACTCACAGAACTGCAAAATGATGAGTCAGTTTTTAATTTTCTAAAAACTGACTGATTTACTGGTAAAGGTAAATTGGTTGGACATAACAAAACGTGGAGACTTGAGACTGAAGCTAGCCAAATTCGAACCTAATATAAAATCTCTGTCCAGCAAGCAGCAAAAATCAAGCGCAAGGATCTCACTACATTAAAGTAGGAAAACATTTATTAAAATTATTTGGAATTTAAATTTTGTTTTGAAAATTTAAGTGTGTTTCGTTAGCAATTTACTAGTGATTTCTTCATAAAATCTATCATTAAGTTTCGTAAGTCAATAATTAAATATTTATATTAAAAATTATTGTTACATAGGGGGCATAAGAATTTTATAAAGGCAAATGTGGGGCATGGCACAAAAAAGGTTGGGAACCACTGACCTAGATACAGGACACCAGGTATCTCGTACAGCATATTCGATGCAATATTCGTATTCAGCGACCTCAACAATCCCGAGATAATAAATTTCAACTACATATTTTCATAACGAACTTTCATAAAACTCCACGAGATGGATACTGGTCACCACGTACCTAGTACAGCATCGCTGAAGCAATATTCGTGTTCAGCGACCTCAAAACCTCGAGATAACAAGATTCAACTATTTTCATAATGAATTTCCATAAAACTCTAGAAGACGACGTGCATACCGGGATACCGTGCACCAGGTATTATAGTCCGTCCGCTATAACTTTTCCCATGCGGTACAATTCATTTTCAATCAAATTAAGTCAAAACATAAATTGAAACGAACGTCGATGTGTATATACATTTTGTATACTATATACTATATACTACACACATCGGCGTACGTTTCAGTTTCTGTTTTGACTTAATTTGATTGAAAATGAATCGTACCGCATGGGAAAAGTTATAGCGGACGGACTATATCTCTTATAGCTTCACCGACCCGATATTCCTGTCCAGCGATCTCAAAAACCCCGAATATGAAAATTGAAATCATTTCCATAATTATTTTCCTAGTTGAAAAACACTTTGATATACACTTTGGAAAATGCATTTCCCCCCTACAAAACTGCAATTGTCATTTGTCGCTCATGCCAAGTAGTCGAGAATTATCCTGAAGCTCTCCCAAATCGCCAAATCGAATGAGAAAGGTTTCATAACGATCCGTCTCACTTACGATTTTAGTGCTTATTTCCTCGCCTAATATCTCCGGTTTCATAACATTTTTTTTTTGTAATGCAATACTTTCGCTTTAAGGTTTTTTTGGCTTCTACAACTATCTCAAACGGCTTTATCAGCCAAAGGAAGCTGCTAAAAACCTTATGGTTATTTATAACAAGCAGCATTATATGGATAAGTTTATCGTTTGCCGTTGCAAACTACATGCTTGTTCATGGAGAAGTGCATTTTAAATGGATAGGAACAAGGTAAGGGTCTTTTTTATTTCTAACTAATAATGACACTTTAAAGTGAGTAGTCTAGCGATTTCATGGTTAAAATCTCAACGCTATCCAGAAAGACAGAAAGTTTAACGTAGTAGAATACGCAAACTGGATAGAATACGCTTACAAAAGACTGGAGCAGATGTAAGAAGCTTTTTAATAAAACCAAGAGTGGTTTGAGTGAAGAAAGGTTTACGAAAAAGACGAAAAAACGCATAAAGTTCTACCATCTTGTAAACGCATAAAGTTCTACCATCTACCGTATTGTCTTGAGTCTTGATGAATGACCTTTAGACAAGGACGGATCTGTTTTGAGGTGGATGTGAGAGGTGGCATTCGGATTTTTGCAGATAAAGTTAGATGACAACTTCAATAATTATAATTGACTTATGCTCCTTCTCAAATATGCCCGGAACATTAATAAAAAAATTAAAATATTTAAAAATTTAGAAAAACATCGATTTTTTTCTACTTTCTTTTGCTCATAACTTTAAAACGATTCATTTTGGAACAAAGTCGTAGGGAAATAAAATAAAGATATTTGAGTTTTGTATGATAAACGACTGGTTAAAAATGTCTTAAATTATTACCCTTTCTGCAAAATAGCAATAAATACAAAATAAGGGAGCAAAATAAGCCTGTTTTTATTTAATGTTTTTCAACCACTTTGGTTGCACTTAGAACTTTCGTAATTCGCTTTGAAAATTCTTATAACATGCTTAAATCGTTCACCAAATTTCATTAAAATCGACCTGATGGATTTTGCAGAATAATTTTGCAATCTCAATTTTTTTAAAAAAGTTCAAATTTTTTGACAACTTTCTGAAGAAAAAGTAGACCATTTAGAAGTTTGCTAATTTTTTACATATAAAGAGGCTCTCTACCTATCTATAACACTTTACAGAATTAAAATCGGATTATTTAAGCGGCCTCAGCACTGTTTTACAGTTATAAACAATTTCTTGGCTTATAAACAAATACAGTGAGGACGTTTAAGTTGGTATAAGTTCATTTTCTCGAGAATAGGCGTCTCTGGAGATAAATCCCGAAATGGGTTGATTTTAATTTTTAAATACTAATTTTTTGGTATTATATCATACTAGTCACGTCATCCATCTGGGCGTGATGACGTAATCGATGATTTTTTTAAATGAGAATAGGTGCCGTGTGATAGCTCAATCGAAAGACTATTCAATTTTGTATTCCCTAATATAAACATTAACATAATTATTTATACAGGGCTTGAATTAAAAAAAAAATTAAATTAAATTAATTCCAATATTTAGATTACGTGTCACTAGTATGAAAATTATAATTTAAAAATAAAAATTGATCTGTTTCGGGATTTATCTCCAAAACTGCCCATTCGCAAGAAAATGAATTTATTCCAACTCAAACGCCCTTACTGTATTTGTTTATAAGCCAAAACATTGTTTATAACTTTAAAACAGTGCTGAGGCCGCTTAAATAATCCGATTTTAATTTTGTAAAGTGTATTAAATAGGTAGAGAACCTCTTTATATGTAAAAATATTAGCAAACTTCTAAATAGTCTACTTTTTGTTCAGAGGGTTCTTAAAAAATTTGAACATTTTTAAAAAAAATTAGATTTCAAAATTATTATTTAAAATCTATTAGGTCAATTTTAATGAAATTTGGTGGACGGTTTAAGTATATTGTAAGAATTTTCTAAGCGAATTATGAAGGTTCTAACTGCAACCAAAGTGGTTGAAAACCATTTAATAAAAACAGTCTTTTTTGCCCCCTTATTTTCTATTTATTGCTATTTTGCAGTAAGGGTAATAATTTAAGACATTTTAAACTAGTCGTATTTTATACAAAATTCAATTATCTTTATTTTATTTCCGTACGACTTTGTTCCAAAATGAATCGTTTTAAAGTTATAAGCAATGAAAGTAAAAAAAAATCGATATTTTTAAATATTTTAATTTTTTTATTAATGTTCCGGGCCTATTTGAGAAGGAGCAAGTCAATGATTATTGTTGAAGTTGTCACCTAACTTTATCTGCAAAAATCCGAATGCCACCTCGCACATCCAAAAATAGACGTTTTTTCACAGATCTGCCCTGGTCTACTTATTGACTCATGATAACCTATAATTCAGGGTTGAATTTTCAGTAGTAATTGCATAAGAGCTCTGAAATTATTGAATTTTTCCCGAGTGACACTTTGACAGTTTTAATTTCACGAGCCGAAGGCGAGTGAAATTATGTCAAAGTGTCACGAGAGCAAAAATTCTATATTAATTTCAGAGGTCGAGTGCAATTTGTTGCGATTATTTCATGAATAAAACTGTTCAAAACCAAAATTTTATTGTAATTTATTTATGTAAGTACCATTAAACACACAGTTTTTATAAATATTTGACGATTGAAAGTTATCACTTTTATAATTTTTAAAACATTAATTGTCATTAATGTCACTGAATGTATTTTTTCGTAGCAACGAAGGGCATCTGACGTAATATACTTAACAACGGGAGATTATCAAAAATTATCGATTTAATTCAGATTTCTGTAGCTTTCTATTGGTCAGAATCTCCTATGAATGAAATAATCAATAGTAATACCACTAGTGATTCAATTTTCGCGATAAGTCTGTCGATTTACTTCTAAACGAAACTGAGTTGCTTGAAAACACCACGAGTCCGTAGGACGAGTGGTGTTTTCTTTAAGCAACTCAGTTGAGTTTAGAAATAAAAGACAGACTTATAAGATAAATTAAATCACGAGTGGTATTTTATTAGACTATTTCACGAACAAAGTGATAGGTCAAAAATTCAGTAGAATGAGAGGAAGGAATTTAATAATAATACATACAATTTGATCTAGGTAACCCAAATCTACCCATTTTTTGAATAATTCACAATTAGTCATAATCATGAAATATTTATTATAACTATAAATAATTTGTTATAATTATTTTTTACCTATAACAATAAATAGTTGAAGGCCCAGTCTTTTAGAATGAATGCTAGTCTTTCGTTGTTATTTTCTGCATCTAATTTGTAGTTGCGATCCACACAGAACATCATAAATTGTCTCCATATATAAGATTTAGATTTTCTTGTGTTACTCGGTATATTTTCTTCAATGTTTTGGTTTATAACTTCGTTTGAAGTACCACCGAAACGACTCATTTTGACGTATACAGCTACAATAATTTTTTTGGCAAACGTCAAACTTTGCTTTGCGATCGGTATCCATGGTTACGTCGTTGAAAACACGAAGCTGATAGACCAATCAGAATTGAAAGACAGTTGGTGTTTTCGCGATAACACAAGCTGTCTTTGGTTTGTGATTGGTCAGATTATGTGAAAATTTTAAGATGAGTGAAATAGTCATTACTATTTGTTAGAGTTCTGGGCCGTAAGGTGCCGTAAGTTAGGACTGGGCAGTATTGTTTTATAGAGTTTCAGCATTTGCAAGGTCATTATTCAATATTTATATTGAAACAGCTAACGCTGAAGAAGCAGCTAGTTCTTTTAAAATAAAAAATGGGGAAAAAAATTGGTTTATTTATTTATCTAAAAACTTACGTAACACCTCTCATATTATATTCCTTTTTGCATGTTGATTTCCCTATTTCATATTGTGTTACGTTTATTTTATTATTTTTTAGTGTGACAAGTTCCATCTTATTAAAAGTTTTACTAATCATGTGCTCTTTGTGGCATGATTTAGTTCAGTCAACGATAGTATCCAATTATTGCCTACAAGCACAACTATTATCCTCCTATGTTAAGTTTATGAGAGAGAAATTACTCCAGTTTCCTGTTCAGCCGTTGGAATGGATGAGGGTAAGATTATATTAAGTACATTACTTTTTTTTGCATCAGATTAAAAATGTTAAAACGTCATGACATGATTAAATGTTATGACGAGTTTTGTATTTGCGAATAGAAAACGTCTTCTTGTGGTGCTGTCTCTTTTAGTGGAGGTTAGCCAAAGATGACAAATCTGTGTCTGTCCAATGCGGCTCTAAACAAAGATGTTGAATCAAGGCCGGTCCTAGGGCTCCGTTTTGAGCCCTATTTTATTTAACATTTACACAGCAGATCTACATAACATCACTATTAACAATATTGCATTTAATATTGTACAATATGCTGACGATTTCTGTTTGTACACAGAACACAAGAAATATCAGCAATCCATTGAAAACTTGAATAGTATCTATGGTCTCCATAAAAAATGGTTTATTGAAAATGGCTTTGAATTATCATGCAGTAAATCACAAGTTTGTTTATTTACCAGACATAACTTTCCTAATATTAGCACAATCACCTTAGGTGGGCATAAATTTTCTTTTAAAAATAAAATTAAATATCTTGGAATGATACTCGACCAAAAATTGACCTGGAAGTTACATATTGACGACATGTTAAACAGGTGTAATAAGGGAATAAACTTTCTTAAATCAATTAATAGAACTTGGTGGGGATCGGATGTTGAAGTAAGTTTATTATTTTATAAAGCTTACATACGATCTATTTTCGATTACGGTAGTGTTTTGTATGGATCAGCAAGTAATGCACTACTAAACAAAATCAACGTTTTACAGAATTCAGCCTTACGAGTATGTCTAGGAGCTATGAGATCCACTCCAGTACAAGCTTTATATGTGGAAGCCTTGGAACCTCCTTTAAATCTAAGACGAAGTTTTTTGTCTAAAAAATATTTAATGAAAGTATACTTACTTAACCCACTTCTATACCAAAAAATAGTGACTTTGAGTTGCCATGATCTAACCAATAAATATTGGCAAAAAAAGAAATCTCCCTTACTGTGTGAAGCTTATAATCAAAATATAGTATTCTTAAAAAATATAGATAAAACGAACGACTTATTCAAAAACTACGCGTACTCTTCTTTCTTTTCTCCTACAGATATTATTGTACCAAATTATATTGAAAACATATATTTAAATAAAAATATTCTTTTATCCATAACGAACAATTACAATGAGTCAATAGCTCTATATACAGATGCGTCTAAATCTGCAGATGGAACTGGATGCGCCTTTTTTATACCATCGGGACATATAGAAAAGAAATTCAAACTGAAACCGGAGACTTCAATTTATACAGCAGAGGCTATTGCAATATATGAAGCTTTACTATATGTAGCTGAATTTGATTTCGCCCATATTATAATTTTGTCTGACTCCTTAGCAGTATTGAAATCTCTTGGTAAATATGGACCCCCAAACATCCAAGACTGCCCATACATTTATAAAATTAAACATATTAAACAAAATCTTTTAACCAAAGGAATCAATGTACATTTTATCTGGATTAAAGCACACGCAGGATTTGAACATAATGAGTATGTCGACTTATTAGCCAAAGAAAGCGTTTCATCCGATACCAGTATTCTACATAAAATAACACTGACTGATAGTATAATCTCTTTCAAGTCAACACTGCATCGGGAGTGGAGCTACCAGTGGAAGGAATACTCTTTTGTGAATCAAAATAGATACTCGTTAATTCAGCCCGATATTCCCAAATTTCCTTGGTACAAGTCTTGTAGAGCTTCTAGAAAGTACATAACTTCTATTATTAGAGTACGATTCGGGCACGCATGTTATCCAAAGCATTTATTTAAAATACAGGTTTTGGATAATGATAAATGTGAGCATTGCGAAGAGGAAAGTGATTTAGATCATATATTTTTTGGTTGTTCTAAAAATACAATTTACTCATCTAAATTAATAAATGATTTATTAAAATGTAAAGTAGCAACTCCTTGGAATGTACTATATTTATTATCACTTGGTTCTGTAGATGTATACAACTCTTTAATTAACTTTTTAAAAGACAGCAAATTATCATTATAATTCCCTTAAACATTTTTAATTAATACCTTTGGTAGTTAGTTGTTTTAGCTGTTAAGCTTAGTGTTACTTAATACCTTTTAGTTGTTATCTTTGTTTTAAACCTGTTTTGTATAACTTGATAACTTGTATTCCTTATGTGTATGGCAGTATGACGGTAAGTCTAAGCAAAAAAAAAAAAAAAAAAAAAAAAAAAGGCCGGTCCAGTCTCTGATATTTCTAGCCGAGTTCTAGCCTAGCAGATAAATCTGGCGCCTACCGGGACCCAGGGCCGGATTTAAGGAGTGGCAGGCTGGGCAGCTGCCCGGGGCCCCCACAAAGCCCCAAACATAAGAGGTTCATTTAAACAGATATTGGCAGGAGATACAGGAACTCGACAATATATGACAAATGACAAGTATAAAATGAAGGAGCGTAGGAGTGACAATATAATACATTGTTCATGGTTATGTTTTTCACCGTCCATCGGGTGAGTGTATTGCTTCGTTTGTAAATTTTTATCTAGTGTTCGTACACATTTTAGCCACAGAGGATTTTGTGATTGGCAACATGCAGATAGTAGGCTTATAGATCACGAAATGTCTAAAGCACACGAAAGAATTGGGCGTATTGGTAGGTACTGAAATAGCAAAACAGGCCGAAGAAATAAAGAATTATTGGAAAATGGTAACTCAAAGACTAATTTTAGTGTTATAAAGTTTATTTGTGAACAAGATTTAGCATTTCGCAGCTAAAATGGGTTGTCGAATTCATCACAAAATGAAAATTATTTGGGAATACTCCTGTTATTAGCTGGATATGAGTAATTTTTGAAGCACCATATTAATAAATATTCAAATCCTGGAAGCGGACATGTCAACAACTATCTTTCATCAACTATATGTGAGGAAATTGTACGTCCGATGGGTCAAAACGTATTAAATGAAATAGTTTCAAGGATTAAGTCAAAATATTATTCAGTTCATATCAATCAATTAACAATCAATTTCTTAGAATAATTTCTTAGCATTTCTTGTATTTTCCACTTCCTCTACTACTACTAGATAGTCACTATCTAATACACTACTCTAATACTACTAGATGGTCATGGAGGTAATGCGCAAAAGGACTAGTTAAAGGTTATAATCAGATTAAAGGAGCATTATCCAAAAAATTTCGGAAGACTATGAGCAACAATTTAAAACTTGTAGCATTGCAAATGGTTTGTACCTATAATTGAATGTGTACTGGAAACAGAGAGATATTAGGGAGGACAAACAGCACAAGTCGTATTCTTCAAGATCCAAATATTGACCTTAATTCAGGAGTGGCAGCACTTAGATCACTTAAATAAATTATACAGTCAAGACGTGACAATTTCGAAAGATATGAGAACATCAGAGAAGGTTAGAACTCAAAATTTCAGTCACTTCATTACCTCTTTAAGTCATAGGCTTTCTGCATATGAATCCATTCATTCCAATTTTGGATTTTTACATTATTTGGGAAAATTGGAAAATTTAACTCTCAATGAAATTGAAGCTCACTTACCAACATTTATAGCAATGATTTAGATGAAAACTTATGTGTCCATCTGCTGGTACAGTTTGTAAGATTCTTTAATTCATTTAAAGAGGAAATCAGCTCATCAAATATAAGCAAAGAACTTCAAAAGTACCAACTGCTAAAAGAAAAGAATATGAGTGATGCTTTTCCAAATGTTGAGGTGACACTTTGTTTATATTTAGTTGTAGTGCTAACTAACTGCAGTGGTTAGAGATCATTCTCAAAATTAAAGTTAATTAAAAATCGACTTCCGTCTATGATGAGCCAAGAGTGTTTGAATGATCTCTCTACAATGAGCATTGGCCACGATGTCTTAATGCAACTAGATATGTCCCACAAAATCAAGAAATTCTCAATTAAAATATCTCGAAAAGTTCCCGGACTTTAAAACAATAAATGTTACTATCAATTTTAATATTTTACTGTAACAAGTCACAGCTCTTGTACTTTTTATTATTTCAAATTATATTTATAAAAGTAGATCAACATTTTTTAATGGTAGGAGGTAGGGCCCCCACACAAATTTTGCCCAGGGGCCCCCACTGCCTTAAATCCGGCTCTACCGGGACCACGTTTTCCTTCAATCCTACCCTGGATGATCAGTTGCGCGAGGCGGTATTTTTCGTTTGTCATTATGTGTCCCAGATCATGGGCGCCCATACCCTGGGCAGGGGGGCTGTGGTCCCCACCTGGTTTCTCGGGTGCTTTAAACTATATGTGGTTATCCAAAGTATACATTATAATGTAATGTGCAACATCTTCACGTCTGCCGCCCCCCCTAAAAATTTTTATATGGGCGCCCGTGTCCCGGGTAGCTAACTTTTCTAACTTTGATGATCTTTGGTAGCTCCCTATCCGTACCTATTCTCCTTAGAACATTTTCGTTGGTGGTGTGGGTTGCCCAATGTATTTTCTAGATTCTTCCATAAAGCCAGAGTTAAAAGGCTTATAACTTATTCATCAGCGTTATGTTAAAAGTTCAGGCCTCCGTTCCACATAAAAGTATTGACGATACATAGCAGTGCAGAAAACAACATCTAAGGCTGATGTTAATGCTACTGTTACAAAATAAGCTTTTCATTTTGATAAAGCCTTGTCGGGCTACCTCTATTCTCGCTCTTACTTCTTGTTTATAATCAAGTTGAATGGCACATCAAGGCACATATGCTGCTCTCCCTGATGCAACCAAAACAAACCCCAGCGTGCAGTCCCGGATTGCAACGAACGAAATGGCATAGATGCCCTAGCGGCAACTGCTAGCAAAAAGACTAAGTTTTCACTCTAAAGGCATATACATAAAACAACATAATGCTATTCTACACCCCACCAGAATGAAAACAATGGGAACCTTCTCTGGTTACACCTCCGAGGCTTCTACAATTTGCAAGCCATACGGATGCTGAGACTAAGGAAGATGAGGGAATTCTAGAATTTACAATTCACGTCCCATCTGTTCAGCGCGGTGCCTCCTGATGAGAGACTAATAAGTTTCGAAACCGGTAGGGGTGCTTGCAGCACTCTCTGATTGGACTAGAATATGGTTCGGCTGTGTTTTCGTTTTGCAACGAAATTGAAAATGGTTATTCATTTTTGATTTACATTTACTCTGTGTGGAGTATGAAGGGAACCATTCTCGTTGGAACTTTACCGCGCTGAGCAGATGGGACGTGAATTGTAAATTGTAGAATTCCCTCATCTTCCTTAGTCTCAGCATCCGTATGGCTTGCAAATTGTAGAAGCCTCGAAGGTGTAACCAGAGAAGGTTCCCATTGTTTTCATTCTGGTGGGGTGTAGAATAGCATTATGTTGTTTTATGTATATGCCATTAGAGTGAAAACTTAGTCTTTTTGCTAGCAGTTGCCGCTAGGGCATCTATGCCATTTCGTTCGTTGCAATCCGGGACTGCACGCTGGGTTTTGTTTTGGTTAGATCAAGGAGAGCAGCATATGTGCCTCCTGATGATAGACTAATAAGTTTCGAAACCGGTAGGGGTGCTTGCAGCACTCTCTGATTGGACTAGAATATGGTTCGGCTGTGTTTTCGTTTTGCAACGAAATTTAAAATGGTTATTCATTTTTGATTTACATTTACTCTGTGTGGAGTATGAAGGGAACCATTATCGTTGGAACTTTACCGCGCTGAGCAGATGGGACGTGAAATGTAAATTGTAGAATTCCCTCATCTTCCTTAGTCTCAGCATCCGTATGGCTTGCAAATTGTAGAAGCCTCGGAGGTGTAACCAGAGAAGGTTCCCATTGTTTTCATTCTGGTGGGGTGTACAATAGCATTATGTTGTTTTATATGCCATTAGAGTGAAAACTTAGTCTTTTTGCTAGCAGTTGCCGCTAGAACATCTGTGCCATTTCGTTCGTTGCAATCCGGGACTGCACGCTGGGGTTTGTTTTGGTTGGATCAGGGAGAGCAGCATATGTGCCTCCTGATGAGAGACTAATAAGTTTCGAAACCGGTAGGAGTGCTTGCAGCACTCTCTGATTGGACTAGAATATGGTTCGGCTGTGTTTTCGTTTTGCAACGAAATTGAAAATGGTTATTCATTTTTGATTTACATTTACTCTGTGTGGAGTATGAAGGGAACCATTCTCGTTGGAACTTTACCGCGCTGAGCAGATGGGACGTGAATTGTAAATAGTAGAATTCCCTCATCTTCCTTAGTCTTAGCATCCGTATGGCTTGCAAATTGTAGAAGCCTCGGAGGTGTAACCAGAGAAGGTTCCCATTGTTTTCATTCTGGTGGTGTGTAGAATAGCATTATGTTGTTTTATATGCCATTAGAGTGAAAACTTAGTCTTTGTAATAATCACTTAGTAATTCATAAGAACAATGTTAAGCTGTATACTGATTAGATAAATAATAGGTACAGGGGTAACCAATAGTGCAAAGTTTAAAGTGAAAATTGACTAAGTGAGAATAGAAACAAGACTACTTAATACTCACGGAATTAATAATTGTAAACGATTTCTTTTTGCGTTGTGTTCGTTAAAAAACGAGCTATATATGTAATTAACACTAAACGGCCGAACGGAAAAATGAAGAGCAAAGGTTTTCCATTGCTTTCTTTTTCCCCGATGGGAGGTGTACAGTAAGGGAAAAACCCTTACTGTATAATATAATATGTATCTAAAAAATGTATATAATTTAAGTAATTAGGTTGTTACAAAAATGTTGTTTCTACATACGCAAACAAAACGAAGGTTGATTGACGATTGACGGAGTTTGTTTTGTGTAACCTCGCAGAGACTCACGTATCGTTTACTTTTCAAAGTCCGAATTATAAGAAGATATAAGTAGCCCACATAGGGATTAATATTGGCATTATAGTATTGTTATTATTCATATTAAGATTAAGATCGTTACTATGCTAGTTAGCAGTCATACGTGAAGGGTGTCCTGAAGGACTACCCCGCGAAACAACATCTTAGTAACCTTATATGTTGATGGAGTTGTAAATCATAAATAAAGTTATAAGTTAGAGTTAGTGTTTCAACTCGACATACCAAACTTGCAACGTATCACGGCAATCTACCAACTTAACAATATATACTAGTTCATTTCCACTCTATAATATGTTCTGATTGCTGTTGTTATGTTAGGTGGTATCACTATTTTAGTCATTGCTTTGTACAGTTCTTTCCTTGGCACGGTATCGTACGTCTTCATCGTGCACGGTATCGTACGTCTACATCTCTGTTCTTAGCTCTTTTCTTCTCTATTGTCTGTAGTATTATATGGATATGATCTAGACATGATTTCCCTACTGTGAATCCTGCTTGCTCTTCTCCGATTTTACCTTCTATATTTTCTTCTATTTTGTTCCTGAGAATCCTGCCATACAGTCTTCCCATTGTAGCGATGACGCTTATCCCCCTGTAATTTTCGCATTCTTTTCTGTTTCCTTTTTTATACAGGGTGTCCCGAAAAGATTGGTCATAAATTATACCACATATTCTGGAGTCAAAAATAGTTCGATTGAACCTAACTTACCTTAGTACAAATGTGCTCATAAAAAAAGATATAGCCCTTTGAAGTTACAAAATGAAAATCGATTTTTTTCAATACAGGGTGCGCCAAACCTCTGGTCTTCTTTGATTACGGCTAAATTATGAGATATACAAAAAAATGTTTATAACAAAACTAATGTGTATCAAAGAGGTCTATAATTTAAAATTATTTTCAATTATACAGGGTGAGTCAGAACGACGGTATGAACCAAAGTTGTATTTTTTTAAATGGAACACCCTGTATATTAAATCATTTTTGAATATATTATTTAAAAATATGAAAAATTTGTATAAGGTCTTATAGGCCTAAAGTTAATAATTTTCAAAATATTTACATTTTTATTGAGAAAAATGGTAATATTTATAGGGTTGTGGATTATGTTTCCAAGGAAATAAAAATTTAGGTGACAGGTTAAAGTTTTTAAAATATAGTGTTATTTTCAAATAATTTAATATTTTTTACTTTTAGCCATAAAATATACAGTGTGATCACTATTTGCAAATACAAAATTTTCTCATTTTTTTTAAATGGGACACCCTGTATATTAGTTTTGTGTTTGGTAGTAAATATTACAACCTTTCTTTTGGTATAAGGTTGTATGTACCTAGCATGTTTCGTTTTGTAGATATTTAAAAAAAACTATAGATTTTACGTTTTTGCGGATTTTTTATTTAAAAATTTTTTTGCAAAAAAAATAATTATAATCTGGTTTTAGAAACATACAGTAAAATATAAAATATGAAAATAAAAACGTAATTAAAGATTAAAATAAATCGTATGCTAGTACAATTCAATTGAATTTAATAACTTTAAATTATTTTACAAAAAATATTTTACCTTATTAATGAATACATAAATTAGTTACTAAATTAAAAAAACAACCAAATTTTAAATCAATCGTAGTAATTCTTCTACCGCAGCAACTTTCCTGTACCAAATTAATTGTTAGTTATATTGTATTTACGAGTAAGATCAGTTAATAACTTTTTAATTTACCTACATCTTGAGAACGTATAAAGTATGCTTTGAAACAAATGAACGTTATGGAAGTATATTAGGAAGTAAATAGTATCTATGTACCTACTCGTGTCACAAAAGCTGGTAATAATTTCTAATGGTTTCGCCCAAAACAAATGTCATATCCAAAAATTTTTCGGTTAAAAAATTAAAATTTAAAATATAAAAAATTGTTACAAAAATTTCAACTACAAAAGTATTACCAGTTTTTGTGACACAAGTAAATACTATTTATATTAATAAATAATTTGGATGATACATTTAACATTCATTTGTTTCAAAGCATACTTTATAATAATTTTTACATTCTCAAGATGTATGTAAGTAAATTTAAAAGGTAAATTAAAAGTTTAACTAAATACAATTTAACTAACAATTAATTTGGTACAGGAAAGTTGCTGTAGTAGAAAAATTACTACGGTTGATTTAAAATTTGGTTGTTGATTTAATTTAGTAACTAATTTATGCATTCATTAATATGGTAAAATATGTTTTGTAAAATAATTTAAAGTTATTAAATTCAATTGAATTGTACTAGCATACGATTTATTTTAATCTTTAATTACGTTTTTATTTTCATATTTTATATTTTGGTGTATGTTTCTAAAACCAGATTATAATTATTTTTTTTGCAAAAAAATTTTTAAATAAAAAATCCGCAAACACGTAAAATCTATAGTTTTTTTAAAATATCTACAAAACGAAGCAAGCTAGGTACATACAACCTTATACCAAAAGAAAGGTTGTAATATTTACTACAAAACGCAAAACTAATATACAGGGTGTCTCATTTAAAAAAAATGAGAAAATTTTGTATTTGCAAATAGTGATCACACTGTATATTTTATGGCTAAAAGTAAAAAATATTAAATTATTTAAAAATAACACTATATTCTAAAAACTTTGACCTATCACCTAAATTTTTATTTCCTTGGAAACATAATCCACAACCCTATAAATATTACCATTTTTCTCAATAAAAATGTAAATATTTCGAAAATTATTAACTTTAGGCCTATAAGACCTTATACAAATTTTTCATATTTTTAAATAATATATTCAAAAATGATTTAATATACAGGGTGTTCCATTTAAAAAAATACAACTTTGGTTCATACCGTCGTTCTGACTCACCCTGTATAATTGAAAATAATTTTAAATTATAGACCTCTTTGATACACATTAGTTTTGTTATTAACATTTTTTTGTATATCTCATAGTTTAGCCGTAATCAAAGAAGACCAGAGGTTTGGCGCACCCTGTATATCGAAAACTATTAAATATTTTTAATTGAAAATGGACATGTATCATTCTTATGGCAGGATCATCTTAATACAAAATTATGGTGAGATTTGTCCACCCCATAAAAATTTTATGGGGGTTTTGATCCCTTAAACCACCCCAAACTTTTGTGTACGTTCCAATTAATTCGTTATTGTGGTACCATTAGTTAAACACAACGTTTTTAGAACTTTTTTGCCTCTTAGTATTTTTTGGATAAGCGAGTTTTTATCGAGATGCGGCTTCTTTTTTAATATATTTACATACAATTTTTATGGGAGTTTTGTTCCTTTAAACCCCCCAAATGGTTGTGTACGTTCCAATTAAACTATTATTGTGGTACCATTAGTTAAACACAGTGTTTTTAAAACTTTTTTGCTTCTTAGTCTTTTTTTGATAAGTCACCTTTTATCGAGATGCGGCTTCTTTTTCTAAAAATACCTATGAGTAAACATATAAGTTATAAATACATTTTTAGATTATTAACAGGTCTCTATAATCGTAATTATCCATATACAAATATGTGGTGGATTCGATAAATATTCAAAATATCTCGATAAACACTGGCTTATCGAAAAAGTCCTAAGAGGCAAAAATGTTTTAAAAACAGTGTGTTTAATTAATGGTGCCACAATAATAATTAAATTGGAACGTACACAAAAGTTTGGGTGGTTTAAGGGAACAAAACCCTCATAAAATTTTTATGGGGTACACAAATTTTACTTTAATTTTTATTTAAGATGCTGCTGCCATAAGAATGCCACATGTCCATTTTCAATGAAAAATGTCTAAGAGTATTCGATATATGAAAAATGATTTTTATTTTGTAACTTCAAAGGGCTGTAACTTTTTTTGTGTGCACTATTGTATACAGCGTGTCTACTTAAGTTGGAAACATATGGGAAACTTTTTTGTTATTCATTTTACGAAAAAAAGTTATTCTTTATAAAAAGTTCTGCATGCTCTAAAACCTAAGATTAAATCATCAGATATCAAATTTTGTCAGTATTATACGAAGTATGTCAAAAAATATGAACTTCGTTCAAGAGTAAAATACCTTTATTTCTCTCTATATCGAAAATTCTTATTATGAAAAGTTGTTTGGAAATAAAAACTAAGATCAAATATGCAATTACATGCTTCTAATTGGAAAAAAATATTTTCCAAATTTTTCTCTTTATTCGATACTAACTTTGTTTTTATTTATTACACATACGATAACTCTTTTATTATTACTTTTACGAAAAAAAGGTATTCTTTATAAAATGCTCTGTATGTCCTAAGACCGAAAATGCAACCATCAGATATCACATTTTATTAATTTTATACGAGGTATGTCAAAAAATATGAATTTCACTCAAGAGTAAAGTACTTTTATTTTTCACAATATTGAAAACGGTTATTAAAAAAGTTGTTTAGAATCAAAAAATATGTTTCAATATGCAATTACATCCTTCTAATTGAAATATTGTGAAATATAAAGGTACTATAATCTTGAGCGAATTTCATATTTTTTGACACACCTCGTATAAAATTAATAAAAGTTGATATATTATGGTTGTGTATTAGATTTTAGACCATGCAAAGCTTTTTATGAAGAATAACTTTTTTTCGTAAAATGAATAATAAACGAGTTATCATCTTTGTAATAATTAAAAACGATGTTGGGTATCCATAAATTTGAGAAAAAAATTTTTTTTTTCAATTAGAAGCATGTAATTGCATATTTGATCTTAGTTTTTAATTGCAAACAACTTCTTATCATAAGAATTTTCGATATTGAGAGAAATAAAGGTACTTTACCCTTGACCGAAATTCATATTTTTTGACATACCTCGTATAATATTGAGAAAATTTGATATATGATGATTGAATCTTAGGTTTTGGGGCATGCAGAACTTTTTATAAAGAATAACTTTTTTTCGTAAAATTAATAATAAAAAAGTTTCCCATATGTTTCCAACTTAAGTAGACACGCTGTATAGGTAAGTGAGGTTCAATCAACCTATTTATGACCCCAGAATCTATGGTATAATTTATGACCAATCTTTTCGGGACACCCTGTATATCGATTTTATGTAGGCTTCTTTCTATTGTTTAGAAATATCCCCTCCATTTATTAGCTACAACCAGTTTTCTCAAATAGTCCTTGATATCTCGTTATCTCTTACATAGAGATAGAAGTAATATAACAACTACTATAATTAGAATGCGTACTGTTTAGTTCTAAATCTTCAGAATAGGTCAATGGAACAGAATGGAATGACTATTGTGGAGTGGAGTATCACTCAGAACAGCAGCGTATTAATTTTTATTCGGATTTGAAAAAAAAGCACTAAGGTCGGTCTATGTCCATTGAACTGGCAAGAACCACAAGTTCTTATCGAGCAGGGAACCATGTTGCCCTTTGAGCACTCCTAACACATTCAATCTTTTAACATCGACTTGGAGTCGCTATAAATATCATATAAGTATCATGTAAACCATATTTCTCGATGTTACCAATTTCATAAGGTTGCTAGTTTCATTAATGTTTCATACATGTACTAAGCAGGACGCACTGAACATGATCTGATCTAGATCGAAAACGTTTTGCGAATCCTCTTGGATGATTTTTAATGGTTTTTAATAAACTTTTTTATACCATTGTACAAACGAAGTTTTTACTTCTGTATGATTTTTTAGTATTAATTATTTTTTAGGATATTGAAGATTTTAAGAAATTATTAAAATATTTTAACAGCAAAATATCTCCATCAGTTTGTCTGCTAACAATAATGGATGCAAGTTTTGCTCTTTCGGGAACTCTGTGGATGGTTCGCTTTTACCAAAATCATAAAGATGAAATGGATTTATACAGTTTTAGTTTGGTTAATATATTCAATGTAATATTATGGGCTCTAATTGCTTTAGCACCATTTGTCCAGGTAAATACTTTTCACAATTATTTTTTTATTATCTGTTTTGGATTACTACCATAATTACTTTGGAAAAATTGGTTAAGATTTGGTGTTTCTAAATTTGCATACACTCGTGATTGGTGAATCGTTCAAGCCCTTTTAACTACAGCCCTTTCAAAAATAAGGACTTTGAACCAATGAAACTTACAGATCATATAAACAATACATACACGAGTAAAGAAACTTGTGAAATGGTAACGATTAAGTTCATTTGAGATGCTAATTAGGGGGTGATTCTCCTGATTTTTTTACCAAAGAACAGGGACCAACTTTATTTTGAACTTAACTTGTTTACTTTTGATGCTATAATTTTTTTATAATAACACACAAATAAAGCTTTTTTAAAACAATTTAAAAAAGTTGTAATGAACTTTCCCCAATAAGTGCTTCATTTTTGGGTTATAGCACGTTAAAATATTCGATTTGGAATTTGACGAATATGAACATATTTTCATTAGCTCGTAACTCTGCTTTTGCTACGTATAGAAACCTAATATATACACCATCTTTTTCAGTTTTTTACAGGCTATATTTTTGCTAAGAATGTTTTTTTTCGACAAAATCAAAATACTTTTTGAGTTATTTGCGAAAAACCGTCTAAAAACGTGGTTATTTTGTTGAAAAATGAATACGTTCACTCGCAAATAACTCGAAAAGTGTTGACTTGGTAAAAAAACTCTATAGAACAAAAGTTGCTTAGAATTAGTCAGTTTATCCATTTCTGGAATTATTTTGGACATATATTTTTTCATCCCCGAGAGGGGGTGAAACTCACCCCTAGGGCAAAAGCACACATCGGCACAATATCACTTTTTCTTTGACTTATTAGCTATGTGTATGCTAAATTTCATGTGAATCCATGCGGTTCTTTAAAATTTAGAGGTTTTGCAATATTTTACCGTTAAAGAACATTTCATAAAGAATATTTCTCATGTTTTCGGGGTACCTAATTATAAAAATAATTACCAAAGATGCTACTAGCACTATCTATGAATGACAGGTGCTCTGAAAAGATTTATTTAAAATCGAAATACGTATAAGCACAAAGTGGGGGCCCTGTACTGTAATCAAATCTGAATCATCTTTACTTTCAGTTGATTTTTATTCACTTTTGTGGGTATACAGGAGCTAGTTCGCTAAATATTATTGTCACGGTGAACAACAAAGTCGTGACAGAAATTTTAGAGTCCCTTGTCGACTAATTCATCACTTTGTTTTGCTTTATATATACATCTTAAAAGGCATCAGAGGACAATAATCCGAATTTTAGTTTTCCGCCTCTTTCAACTTGTCATTAAGGGAATACTTTGTATTTATTTAGGTGACAAATAGTTCAAATTTTATATGAAATGGGATAGGTTCAAATACTGCAAAAAGAATTTTCGCAGATTCATAATATGTACAGCGGATTTTACCACACACAGCAGATTTTATCAAACGAGATGTTTGTCTAAGGCATATGTCAATTACTTCATCATTCTCTTTGCCTTATCCCTATGCGGGGTCGGCTTCCCTAATTGCATTTCTCCATACAATTCTATCTTGAGTCATATCAATATTAATCCCCTTTACCAACATGTCCTGCCTAATCATCTCCCCCCACGTCTTCTTTGGTCTTCCTCTCCTACTCCTTCCAGGAATCTGCACTTCAGCAATTCTTCGTATTGGGTGATTAACGTCTCGACGTTGAACATGACCAAACCATCTCAACCTATGCTCTCTCATTTTGGCATCAATTGGTGCCACACCTAGACTTCCCCTAATTTACTCATTTTTAATCTTATCCTTTTTTGTCACTCCACTCATCCATCTAAGCATTCTCATTTCCGCCACATGCATTCGCTGTTCCTCTTTCTTTTTCACTGCCCAACATTCAGTTCCGTACATCATGGCCGGTCTTATGACTGTTTTATGGAATTTTCCTTCAACTTCATTGTAATTTTCCTGTCACACAGCACACCACTCGTTTCCTTCCACTTCATCCATCCAGCCCTAATTCTACTGCATGCATCTCCATATATTTCTCCATTACTCTGTAATACCGATCTCAGGTACTTAAAACATTAAAACTATTGCTTTTTACAATCAGTTCACCATCCAAAGATACCATTTTATTTGTAGTAACTCCATCTTTAAATGAACATTGTAGTTTCGCTGTTATCTGGTCCAAAACTAATGAGAATACATACGGACTAAACACCGAGCCTTGGTGCAATCCTACTTTCACATGAAATTTATCAGTCTCTCCCACACCTGTGCTAACACTAGTCGTTACTCCCTCATACATATCTCTCACGATCTTTACATATTCGCCAGGGACTCCTTTCTTATTGAGTGCCCACCACAGAATCTCTCGAGGAACTCTATCATATGCTTTCTCAAGATCAATGAATAATTATGAGCGTTTGTTTCTTTACTCCTGCATTTTTCCATCAACTGCCTTATAATGAAAATGGCATCTGTTGTTGATCTGCCCTGCATAAAGTCAAATTGATTCTCGGATATTTCGGTCTCTTCACGTATCCGTCTATCAATTACTCTTTCCCATATTTTCATGGTGTGGCTAAGCAGTTTTATAGCCCTGTAGTTTGTACATTGTTGTATATCTCCCTTGTTTTTGTAGACAGGTACTAGTATACTGCTTCTCCATTCGTCTGGCATTTGTCCAACTTCCATAATTCTATTAAATAAACCTGCTAGCCACCTTGTTCCTGTCTCTCCCAATGCTCTCCATACTTCCCCAGGAATATCATCTGGTCCTACCACTTTTCCTTTCTTTATTTTTTGAAGCGCTTGAGCCACTTCTGCGTTTGTTACTTTGGTGACCATTGCTGCTAACGCATATGTCAATTACTTATACCTCCCAATTAAATTCTTGTTTTCAACTAGACGGTGACCATTATTGTACCAGCGGGTCATTTTCTGTATGGTCCCTGAGATACCACGACCAGCTTTACACAATTTTGACCAGCTTTTTAAATTTTCGCCAATAAAGATCAACGCACGTGTAAATTTTAAGACACTTAGTTGTTTGTAATATATGTCTTGTTTGTTTGATAATATTTCAATATCGTATGTACAAGTTATTTGATACGGTTTATTTTTAGGCTGCAAGATTAACAAACGCGTGTGAAGTACTAAAAACTGTAGGTCAAGAAGTAAGAGCACGACCCTACGTCCATTCAGATACACCAACCCTGGAATTGGACTCTGTATTGCTCTATACAACCAGTTTAAAAATAAATGCACAACTTTTTAACATACCGGTTACAGGAAAAACGCTATTTTTTGGTCTAACCATAGGAGCAGTATGTATATTGACGTTCGGTCAATTGTGTTATTTTATTACAAAGTAATAATGTACAAAATCGTGTTATGTTTTTTTATTTATTAAAGTATCTAAATACAAAATAGTATTGTTTTCTACAGAACTTATAGACTCAAATGTCTTAGAAAATTGCCTTACAACAAAACACCGGATTCTGATTTAAAAGTTGTTAAAAACGTATCGAACGCTTTCCTACTATGGAATCCCACTAAGTGTATAGTTGTTCCATTATATCTTATTTCAGGACCTTCTAAACAGCATACAGGAAGAACAGCACAAAGAAGCAGAGGTGTAACCAGGATGATCCTAAGGGGGGGGGTTACATCTACTTGAAGGTCTCTGGGGGGCTATGGAATAATAATAGTGTTAAGCGTATATAGCTCAAAGTACATCCAAAGGGGGGGGGTTATAACCCCCAAAACCACCCCCTGGTTACGCCTATGCAAAGACGAGATATATATCACAGTAGGCATGCCCGCCAAAAATCCCTCTTTCAAAGGAACCCAAAAGGACTTAAATAAGCTGAAAAATCGCCTTGCGCCGGGTACAGACGAGATACCAGCAGAACTTCTGAAATATGGTGGAGACCATGGACGTATAAATAAAGATTATATCTTTATTTATACGTCCATGGTGGAGACGCACTACATCGTAAAATTCACTAGTTAATAACACAAATATGCTTAGAAGAAAGGATACCAGCAAGATGGAAGGAAGAAACAAGAAACATGATGTTAACATAATTATGGGAGATTTTAATTCCAAAATAGGGAAAGGCAGCTTTGAAGACGTAGTTGGACCTTATGGTCTTGGAACAAGGAACGAAAGGGGTGACCGACTTGTACAATTTTGTCAGGAAGAAAACATGAGAGTTACCAACACATGGTTCCAATTCCACCCCCGTCGCCTTTATACTTGGAAATCTCCAGCCGATAGAGCTCAGAACATAATAAGAAATCAGATAGACTTCATTCTCATCAACGGTAGATTCAGCACAACTGTCAAAAGAGCTTGCACATATCCTGGAGCAGATGTGCCTTCTGACCATGTACTATTAGTGGCCGTCATAAAGATCGCTCTTTCATGCAAAAACAAGCCTGAAACTAAACAACAGATCGCATTGGATAAACTGAAAGATCCAATGATACAAGCAGAAATAAGTAATGAAATAAACACACAAATTCAAATATTGACGACAAACATTACCGAAGATCTAACACCAACATGGAATACGATTACAAGTGCTGTAACAGACATCATGAAAAGCAACTTTGGGTACAAACCAAAGAACAAGAAGCAAAAATGGATGACAGAAGAAATACTATTACTAATGGATGAACGACGACGACACAAGAATGAACCAAATGGAAGCAATATGTATAAAAACATTAACAGGCAAATAAAAGCAAAGATAAGAATAGCAAAAAATGAATGGCTTAAGCAACAATGTATCGATCTAGAACATTTACAACGACAGCACGATGATCGGAATTTACATAAAAAACTTAAGGAGACTGCTGGAATATACAGAAAACGAAGACCAACTATTATAGTTAATCAGGATAACCAGGTAGTGCTAGGTGAAAAAGAGAAAATTCATATATGGGAAAACTATATCCAGCAGCTCTTTCATGACGAAAGACCCATGAGTGAAGTTTATACAGACGACCAGCTGACTGGCCCTTCAATCACTAAAGAGGAAATAGAAAAGGCAATATTATATGCAAAAAACAATAAGGCACCTGGATCTGATGAAATTAATTCAGAAATACACAAACTACTAGATGAAAGGGGAATTTCAGCACTACATAAAATATTTAATTTTATTTGTGAAACTGGTTGCTATCCTCAGCAGTGGTTGCTCTCTACATTTATTCCCCTACCCAAAAAAGTCAATGCAAAAAGATCACAGACTCATTAGCCTGATGAGTCACACTTTAGAAATATTCTTAAAAATACTACATCAAAGATTATACAAAAAATGTGAATGGGACATCAGTGATTCTCAGTTTGGGTTTAGGCAAGGTTTGGGAACAAGAGAAGCAATAGTAGCAACACAGGTGTTGGTCCAAAATTGTTACGATCAGAGGAAGGACGTATTCCTGTGCTTTTTAGACTGCGAGAAAGCGTTTGATCGTGTCCAACATCACAAGTTAATGCAGATCCTCAAGAAGCTTGATATAGACCAAAAAGACATAAGATGCATTGAAAACTTGTACTGGTTTCAGGCAGCACAATTAAAAATAGACAAT
Organism: Diabrotica virgifera virgifera; assembly: GCF_917563875.1. Lineage (NCBI taxonomy): Eukaryota > Metazoa > Arthropoda > Insecta > Coleoptera > Chrysomelidae > Diabrotica > Diabrotica virgifera. The sequence goes on along the minus strand of NC_065443.1, from coordinate 142,024,228 downwards.
TCTATATCCAAATCCATACATATAAGAAGGGGTGTTCGGCAGGGATGTGTGCTTTCCCCTCTTTTATTTAACATTTATTCGGAAGCCATATTTCAAGAGTCTTTGGAAGATGCAGAGATGGGAATCAAAGTGAATGGAGTATTGATCAACAACATACGATATGCTGATGTCGCTGTCTTAATTTGCGACAACATGGCAGATCTTCAACAACTTGTCACTATAATCGAAGAATACAGTAAGCGAATGGGATTAGAGATTAATACCAAAAAGACCAAATTCATGATCATCTCCAGAAACTTGGATGCATTTGAAAACTCCACCATAACACTGAATACTAAGTCCATTGAGAGAGTGAGCAAATTCAAATACCTAGGAACGTGGCATTTTGAAGACTGGGCATCGGACAGGGAAGTAAAATGTCGCATTGAGCAAGCTCGACAAGCTTTCGTAAAATTCAGGAAGGTACTGACCTGCTCAGAGTTCGACCTTACACTGAGACTAAGGTTTACTAAATGCTACGTGTGGTCGGTGCTTCTATATGGCATAGAGGGCTGGACACTCAAAACGAGGGATATAAACAGATTAGAAGACTTCGAAATGTGGCTTTATCGCCGTATCCTAAAGATACCATGGACGGCGAAAGTCACAAATGTGGATGTCCTTAAAAGAATCAACCAAGAACGTCACATCATGCGAAACGAAAAATACCAGTTCCTTCAACTTATAATCCAGGATAAAATTGAAGGCAATAGAGGAATAGGACGCAAGAAAATGTCCTGGCTCCGAAACATAAGGCAATGGACAGGGATTAACGACATACAATCTCTGATACACATTGCAAGAAACAGAGAGTTAATGGAAAATGTGATCGCCAACATCCATTAGTGGATTTGCATTTAAAGAAGAAGAAGAAGATGGAAGGAAAACATCATAGTGCCCATCCAGAAAAAAGGGGACAAAACAAAATGCGCGAATTATAGAGGAATTTCACTCCTAAACACGGCATATAAAATCCTCTCAAACATCATTTTTAGCAGACTAACCCCTTATGCTGAAAATGTCCTAGGAGAATATCAAGCCGGTATTAGGGAAAACAGATCAACAATAGGTCAACTATTCACGCTGAGACAGCTTCTAGAAAAGGGATGGGAGTATAAAAGACCCATACACAATCTCTTCATAGACTTTCGACAGGCATATGATAGCGTAGAAAGAAGCCAAGTATGGAATGCCATAGCGGAGTCCTCAATACCAAAGAAACTCATTCGGATGACCAAAGTCTGTGTAGAGGGTGGAATATCTAAAGTACCTGTAAATAATAAACTGTCTGGCAGCTTTGAAATCAACAGTGGACTCAAACAGTGTGATGCCTTATCTCCACTACTTTTTAACCTTGTATTAGAGAAAGCCATGAGGTCGGCCGAAATAAAAACAGAACTGCTATCGGTTCAAGGTCCCAAGTTATTACTAGCATACGCAGATGACGTTGATCTCGTTGGAACTCCATCCTATCCATAAAAGACATTTTCAACAAGGTGGAAGGAGCAACAAGCGAAGTACGGCTGAGGATTAAATGAAGAGAATACGAAATATATGTGTATAAATGGAACGACACGAAGAGACAGGATAGGACAAAATGTGACGGTTAACACCTTCAATTTCGAAAGAGTGCAAAGTTTTAAGTATCTGGGGACCGTAATCACAGCTGACAACGATGATACTGAAGAAATAAAAGGCAGAATCCAATCGGAAAATCGCTGTCTCTTCGCACTGGATAAGCTTATAAAATCAAAAAAAGAATGTGTGTGTACTTTGTACGCACGTAAGAAGTTATACTTCTATTACATATTATATGATTTTAACGAAATTGATATAATGTACTTTAAACAGTTTATTTATATTTCATTTAAATATTAAACGAATTTTAATACTTACTACTTTCCAAAAAATTTTATTAAGACAATACCAAAAATTTTAAAAAATAAAAGAATAAAACGCACACAAACACATTGAAAAATGCCACAAAGAAAAAATGATTTCTGAACGATAATAATTGTTGGCAAAAATTTTAAATACGCATTTTCTGAAAAAAATTATATAACAAATATACTTACAATCATAAAATGCATAAAAAAATAAAAAAATAAAAACTTGCATCGGGATTCGAACCCGCGAATTTGGGGACGCTTTGATTCGTAATCGAAGCCTAGACTCACTCATCCAATTACACATTATTTGTCATGTGGAAAAATAGGGCAACTGAACGTTTTACTGTTTGACAGTTGTTCTGAATTTACCTAATCAAATTATGTAGTTTGATTTTTGTGGAAAAAAATATTAAAATATGACAAAGCAGTAAGAAAACAATATATTAGATGAAGATTGGTAGAACTTTTGTTCGTAATAAAATTAAGTATGTAAATCAAAGCATTACATACCTACTAGATAAATAAATCTACGCCAAAAAATCATAATTTAAAAATAAAAATCGGACCTAATTTCGGATTTCTCTCTAAAATCCCCATTCTTGAGAAAATAAATTTATTCCAACCTAATCCAAATGTACAATTACAATATGATTATAATAAAAACTACTTACCAAATTAGAATGAGTTTTCCTTGTCCAAAAGTCCAACAATATATATGAAAACTATTTGAAAAGGCAGTATAACTATTAACTAACTTTTGTTTGTTGTTTCTTTTCCCACAAATTTCAAAACGCAACAGCCATAAATAATCAAACCACACATAGAGAAATAAAAACAACATTCTTTTTATTTCTCTATGAAACCACAGCTGTGCCACAGCCGCCATATTGAATAATTTTTGACATGTCATTTGAACATCCAATCAGAATAAAGTTATAATACGCATGCGCCTGGATAGTAGGTTTTAACATATAAAAATTCACCCTCATATCGCGCGTAAAGAAGTATAACTTCAAAAATCTTACAAGAACTTCCAAGATCAAAATCTATAAATCCATCGTCACACCTGTACTTATATACGGATGCGAAACGTAGGACGTAGACTATGACCAAAGCAAACGAAGAAAATCTAAGAAGTTTTGAACGAAAAATACTTAAAAAAATTTTCGGACCTCACCACGACATTAACACAAACCCGTATAGGATCAAAACCAATATCGAATTAAAAGCTCTATACAATGACACCGATATTGTCTAAGAAATTAAATCACAGCGACTAAGATGGGTAGGTCACGTGCACAGACTTCATAACGAGAGACTTGTAAAACTGGTATGGGAGGAGATTCCTACAGGCAAAAGACCACTCAGACGTCCCAGAATGCGATGGAGAGATAACATTCAAGCAGATCTCCGAAAAATGAACATCCCATTTGACCCTAGGTTGATGGAAGACCGAACAAATTGGAAAAAGTTGTACAGTCAGCCAGAACCCACCCCGGGGTGTTGTAGCGCTACGTGATGATGATTATATATTTGCACAAACGTCATGATTCATTTGCAAACAAGTTAAATCAAAACATTAAGTGAAACGTACGTCGATATGCAATATAATATCATTGATATGTACTGTCAATGTAACAATTTAGGAAATGGCTATTATCGGTGGACGTATTCTATAAAGTTATATTGTACATAACTACGTTATAATATATTTAACACAATATAACTTTATAAATAAACGCAATATATATATATATATATATATATATATATATATATATATATATATATATATATATATATATATATATTTATATATATATATATATAAGATTATGGTATTCTTGACTGTATATTCAAATATCAAGCAGTGATTCTTGAGGATGCAGTCTATTTTGGCCCACAAGACGAAGAAAACTCTTTGATTTGTATATTTTTGTCAACAGATGTCTTGAAAAAGAATTATAATAAATTCGAAAGCTTGACAGTAAGTCAAAGAGTTTTCTTTGTCTTGTGGGCCAAAATAGACTGCATCCTCAAGAATCACTGCTTGATATATATATATATATATATATATATATATATATATATATATATATATATATATATATATATATATATATATATATATATATATATATATAAAAAACACTTTTGAGTTTCGGTGGGTTGGAGTCAATAAAAAGGGGCTGTTAGAATACTATTTTTTATTACTCGAGCTTTCGAATGTGTTTACATTCATTTTCAAGAGCTAAAAAGTAACTAATAAAGTGGAAACAAAGATCATGTAAAAATATAACTCACCAGATAAATCTAGATTGGTTATTAAAACTTGCTAACATTAATACATATAAATAAGAGGAAAACTATTAATATCCATAAAATGAATTCTTCCCAGACTGTATAATATAAATTAATGGCCAAAAGATTTAAATTTTTGAAATGAATTTTGAATTTGTATGATCGGTAAATTGGAAAAAAAATTTAATACAAAAAGTCAATGTCAGTGAAAAAATCAGCCTACATCGACAAGTAGCTAAAAGTAATTTATTTAAATATATTATAACGTGATGATTTGTTAAAAAAAAAAGAAAGAAGAAATAAATAAGTAGAGAAAAAAATATTTTAATAGTTTACAGAAGTACAAAAGAAATGTAATAAGGATGTGAAAAAAGTGAAATATTTATGGTGCTCTGAATATTATTTAAAATTATAAGGAAATGATGTAATTATAAATTTTGCTTAAATTTTGAATTTCTGATCTTTTATTTAAACTATGATCACTTCTACTGATAGATACCATTTCCAAAAAAGTCCTTTTGAATTTATTACCTTCATTGCACAAAATTTTTATGTTGTCAAAATCCATAATATGATCTTTGTCAATCACATGCTCTGCCAAAGCACAAGACGGTTTTTTGATTCGGCAATCACTTTTGTGGGAAATTACGCGACTAGATAAATTCCTGCCAGTCTCACCAATATATACAGCCTCACACTGAGTGCAACTAATGCCGTATACTACATTAGTTTTCTCTAATTTTTCTATAGGATACTTTGTCTTAGAATACAGAGATGTAATGGTTTTGATGTTTTTTGTTGTTATTTTTATATTGTCAATAACCTTTAAAATTTTTATTAACTTAGGTGTTAATGATGGTATATAGGGGAGTGAATGATAATAGATTTGAATAACAGATGCAGCGTTTTGAGATCTAACAACAGATGGTGTCAGATTATTAAAATTGTTAGAAAAAAGTATTCTGTGTAGCATGTGTGGAGGATAAGAGTTCTCAATCAAAATATTTTTTAATACTAAAAGATCAGCTTGTAGGTAATCTGGATGGGATAGCCTCGTGACACGTTTTTTTAAACCTGTTATAAGGTTCATTTTCATTCTGTTGGGATGATGTGAGTAATAACTTATAAACCTATTACTGCACATGGGTTTTCTGAACCATCTAGTTTTTAAAACATTATTTGTTGTTCTAATAATTCTCATGTCTAGAAATGGTAGAGAATTGTCCACCTCTTCCTATCTTTTAATCTTTTAAAAACTAGATGGTTCAGAAAACCCATGTGCAGTAATAGGTTTATAAGTTATTACTCACATCATCCCAACAGAATGAAAATGAACCTTATAACAGGTTTAAAAAAACGTGTCACGAGGCTATCCCATCCAGATTACCTACAAGCTGATCTTTTAGTATTAAAAAATATTTTGATTGAGAACTCTTATCCTCCACACATGCTACACAGAATACTTTTTTCTAACAATTTTAATAATCTGACACCATCTGTTGTTAGATCTCAAAACGCTGCATCTGTTATTCAAATCTATTATCATTCACTCCCCTATATACCATCATTAACACCTAAGTTAATAAAAATTTTAAAGGTTATTGACAATATAAAAATAACAACAAAAAACATCAAAACCATTACATCTCTGTATTCTAAGACAAAGTATCCTATAGAAAAATTAGAGAAAACTAATGTAGTATACGGCATTAGTTGCACTCAGTGTGAGGCTGTATATATTGGTGAGACTGGCAGGAATTTATCTAGTCGCGTAATTTCCCACAAAAGTGATTGCCGAATCAAAAAACCGTCTTGTGCTTTGGCAGAGCATGTGATTGACAAAGATCATATTATGGATTTTGACAACATAAAAATTTTGTGCAATGAAGGTAATAAATTCAAAAGGACTTTTTTGGAAATGGTATCTATCAGTAGAAGTGATCATAGTTTAAATAAAAGATCAGAAATTCAAAATTTAAGCAAAATTTATAATTACATCATTTCCTTATAATTTTAAATAATATTCAGAGCACCATAAATATTTCACTTTTTTCACATCCTTATTACATTTCTTTTGTACTTCTGTAAACTATTAAAATATTTTTTTCTCTACTTATTTATTTCTTCTTTCTTTTTTTTTTTAACAAATCATCACGTTATAATATATTTAAATAAATTACTTTTAGCTACTTGTCGATGTAGGCTGATTTTTTCACTGACATTGACTTTTTGTATTAAATTTTTTTTCCAATTTACCGATCATACAAATTCAAAATTCATTTCAAAAATTTAAATCTTTTGGCCATTAATTTATATTATACAGTCTGGGAAGAATTCATTTTATGGATATTAATAGTTTTCCTCTTATTTATATGTATTAATGTTAGCAAGTTTTAATAACCAATCTAGATTTATCTGGTGAGTTATATTTTTACATGATCTTTGTTTCCACTTTATTAGTTACTTTTTAGCTCTTGAAAATGAATGTAAACACATTCGAAAGCTCGAGTAATAAAAAATAGTATTCTAACAGCCCCTTTTTATTGACTCCAACCCACCGAAACTCAAAAGTGTTTTTTTTTATAAACAAGTCAACAAAGTACTTCTTTTTTCTTTACATATATATATATATATATATATATATATATATATATATATATATATATATATATATATATTGTAACGTGATTAGTGTAATTACTTCTAATTACAATAAAACTAGCGGTTCGTAATTTATATACGACTTTATTTATATAAGTTACAGACGAATTTATCTTATACACTAAACTTATTCACAAAATATGCCCGTATTTATACCCAGTTGTTATTCTGGAACAATCGACTCCCATCTCGAGCTATCGGCTTGTTCCGCCTACGTGACGTACCTTCCAGAATTCTCCGGCGAGGCCTAGCACATCCGATTACGTCATTCTCGAGGTGTTTACTGTTATACGGGGATCGGCCAAGATTTCTCTTCCGCTACACTGCTCCCCTCTTAAGATCTGAGCGTCTCGATCAGCAACTCTAAATGACGGCCCAGGATGGAGGAATCTACACGACTCTCCAGCTCTGCATACACCCTTCAAGAAGAAATAACAGTCTACTGTCTTTGAAGGGTACGACATCTTCGGGTTCATGCAACACACAGTGATTTGTACACCAGTTTCTCTGAAGACCACTTCAAGCATGCTTCTCACAATCTTCCAATCCAGATTTTCTACTGCATGGCCTATTTTTGGTAAAGCCAAATTTTTGATGTCATAATTACACACGATTTTCTTCAAATTAGTTAGAGCACGCCATATGTTCTCGTAGCTTGGCGTGTCCGTATAAGACTTTCTGGTCACCATATACAGCAAAGATCGAGGACCATCTTCCAATCGCAGTACTCTTCCAATTTTAGGCTGCTGATTTCTTAACTCGTCCAGGCGGCCGAACTTTCTATTGAATACGGACGAGATTCCTTTAGTCATCTCGAGGTCTTGGGCAACACAGTGGGCTAGAGAGACGTTTTCTGGAACACCAAACAGATCTTGCTGAACTTCTGTGGTCACGCCGAATCTAGCACTCTTTCTCGCTGCGTAATTTGACATAAATTGATTAAAACTTGGCTGTGCGACATCTTTCATCTCCTGTTGGAGGACTCGTGCTTCTTCTGTTTCATTTGAGCCAGCATATGGTGCAAGACGATTTATGTGAATAACTTTTGGTTTACCCTTTGGCAACTTCTTAATTCTATATATTACGTCATTTATTTTCTTCTTAACTTCATATGGACCTTCCCATTGTCTTTGCAGTTTAGGACATAAGCCTCGACGACGTTGCGGATTATAAAGCCAGACAAGATCACCTACTTCGAAGCTTTCATTCTTGCATCGAGAATCATATTGATCTTTCATTCTGTCACTGGCTATCTGGATGTGTTGTCGGGCAAATTCATGAATGTTGTTCATTCGTAACTTCAGGCGGTCGACGTATTCTTCGCCTGCAACATGTTCCTCGGAAGGTCTGCAGCCAAACTCTAGGTCGCAGGGCAAACAAACTTCACGACCCAACATCAGGCAGGTTGGAGTTTGACCTGTAGTTTCATTTACGGCCGAGCGGTAGGCCATCAGGAATAAATGAATGTGTTGGTCCCAATCTCGCTGATGTTCAGATACAACCTTGGACAAGTGTTTACCCATCGTTCGGTTCATCCTCTCGACCATTCCATCTGATTGAGGATGCAGGGGTGTTGTTCTGGTCTTATTGGCACCAATCAATTTACAAACGTTTTGGAAAAGAGCTGACTCAAAGTTTCGCCCTTGGTCGGAGTGGATCTCCAAGGGAACACCAAATCGGCTGAAGAATTCTTTAACAAGTACCTCTGCAACGGTAGCAGCTTCTTGATTCGGTAATGCATAGGCCTCGGTCCATTTCGTAAAATAGTCCATGGCTACCAGAATGTATTTATTTCCAGCATCGGTTTCTGGAAATGGACCTGCAATGTCGATTGCTACTCTTTCCATAGGACTTCCAACATTGTACTGTCTCATGGGTGCTCTCTTTTTACCAACTGGACCATTACCGGATGCACACAGTTCACATTTCCGGCACCATCTTCTTACATCATCTTTACAGTTCACCCAATAGAACCGTTCTCGAACCTTTTGCAGAGTCTTCGTAATACCAAAGTGTCCACCTGATGTACCGTCATGCAACTGACGCAATACTTCTGACACTTTACTTTTAGGTACAATCAACTGCAGCTTAGATTCTGTACCATCATCGTTCTCAAAGGTTCTGTACAGAAGATCATCTTTTAGTACCAGGCAATTCCATTGGCTCCAGTAGGCCTTGACTTCTGGACTACATCCACTAATGTTCTGCCAACTAGGTCTTTCACCTTGCTGCATCCAATCCAATACTCTTTTTATACATGGATCATCTTCTTGGGCGTTTTGTAACTGTTGGGGCTGCCATTGCTCATTAACTACGGTGGTTCGTCTCACGGGGCAAAATTGTTCCTCTAATTTGGCACAGTGATTACAATTTGCACTGCATGGTCGTCTCGAAAGGGCATCAGCATTTGAATGAACTCTTCCGGCCCTGTGTTCTATCTCATAATCGTATTCTTGCAGTCGTTCTAACCATCTTGCCATCTGGCCCTCTGGATTACGGAATTGTATGAGCCATTTTAGAGCAGCGTGATCTGTTCGAAGAAGGAACTTTCTGCCGTACAAGTATTTATGGAAATGTTCGCAAGCCTTCACTACACCCAGCAGTTCTCTTCTGGTAACGCAATAGTTTCTTTCTGGTTTCGACAGGACTTTGCTGAAATAAGCGATGACTTTTTCCTGTCCATCCTGGATTTGTGAGAGAACAGCTCCTATGGCACTGTTGCTAGCATCGGTATCCAAAACAAATTTTCCTGCCTGTCCTGGGTAGCTTAATATCGGTGCACTGATCAGAGCCCTTTGTAGTTGTTCGAAAGCTTTTTGACACTCCTCACTCCATGTATATTCTTTGTCCTCCTCCGTCAACTTTGTTAGGGGCTTGGAGATATTGGCAAATCCTTTGACAAATCGTCGGTAATATGTACATAGGCCAAGGAAACTTCTAATTTCATGTTTATCTTTTGGTACTGGCCAATCTTTAATTGCTTCAATCTTTTCAGGATCAGCTGTTACACCATTACTCGATACAATATGTCCCAAATACTTAACTTCTCGTCGAAACATGTGACATTTCTTCGGACTTAACTTCAAGTTCGCTGCCCTCAATCGTTGAAAGACTTCTATTAGATTCTTGGCATGTTCATCAAAGGATCTTCCAACCACAATTACATCATCCAAGTAAACCAGGCATGTTTTCCATGTTAGACCTCTTAAAACTGCCTCCATTAATCTTTCAAATGTGGCAGGGGCATTACATAAACCAAACGGCATAGCCGTAAACTGCCAAAGCCCTGATCCTATCGAAAATGCGGTTTTCTCCCGATCGGCTGGCTCCATGTCTACTTGCCAATATCCACTTTTTAAATCGAGTGTGGAAAACCAACGAGAACCGGAGAGAGTATCCAATGTATCGTCTATTCTGGGCAAAGGATAACTATCTTTTTTTGTTACCGCATTGAGCTGGCGGTAGTCGATACAAAAACGCGTTGAACCATCTTTCTTCTTTACCAGAACTACTGGTGATGTCCATGGACTGTTCGATGGTTCAATTACCCCTTGTTTGTCCATATCCTTGATAATCTCTTCGGCTTCATCTCTTTTCGCAAATGGAAGTCGTCTAGGCCGTTGTCTGATTGGCTGAGCGTCTCCGGTATTTATTTTATGCGTTACTATGCTTGTTTTTCCCTTATCCTTCGTGTCAATAGCAAAAACATCTTGATACTCTATCAGCATAGATGTCACTTTTTCCGTTCGTTCATGATCAAGATCTTGGCATCTTTCAATGATCATCTCAACAAGCTCCTTTGGATACTTCGCCTTCGATGATTTCTCATTGGTATTCACAGAGCAAATTGAAGCAACGGGAACACACTGCCCGATCAAAGCTCCTCTACTTAACTTGATAGCAGTTTCCCTTAAATTCATAACTCTTACAGGGATCACATCTCGAACTTTTACCAAAGTTTTCGCCGTTAGGAACTCGACATTATCCACATCTTCGACCATCCTTAAACTTCCCTCTCGGCAGTGTCCATCAAGCATGGTCATCAAAATTTTCTCACTATTACCGGGTATGGTTACGTCGCATGTAGTAAGTAAGCGGATGACATCTTCTTTGTCGTCGTGAAAGGGCAACTCTTCACCATTGATCTTGAGAACTCCATTTTGAACATCCAATATTGCCCCCACTTTCCTTAGTACGTCCATCCCCAATATGAATTCGTCGGAGATCTCGGCAATTAATACTTGATGTTCAACTGTGGTCTGGCCAATGGATACTGACATATTAGCCTCGCCATATGTATTAATTAGCTCACCAGTCGCTGTTCTAAGCTTTACTGTTGCAGGTGATAATTTATTATGGTCTCGTACTACATCTGGACGTGCGATAGTTCTCGTTGCACCTGTATCCACCAAAAATGATCTACATCTATTACTGATACGACCTTCGATGTATAAGTTGTGGATTCCACCGGAGGACGTAAGGTTGACAGTTACTATGGGGGCTCTAGTTCTCGAGGTCGGCAGTTGCCCCTTGGTGTCGACCCGCTCTAGTTTTCCGACGGCTGTACGATCTTCTTACAATTACGACGAATGTGGCCTACGTCTCCACAATTCCAACATCTAGGCTCGCGTCTCTTTGGCATCTGATTACTTAATACTCTCCGTATCATTTCTTCCAGACGTTCATCGTTGTGTTCGTCACTTTCTTCAATGGTTCTTATTCTATGGCCTCGTGAAGTTTGACTAGCCGTTTCGTGTTCCAATGCAATAGCAAGTGCTTCATCTAAAACTTTCGGCCTTGCTAGTCGTAAAGCTTTCTGTAGTTCATTATCTTTCAGCCCATTGACGAAGGTATCTACTGCAATTTCTTCTAAAACGCTGTCTGGCACCTCTGGATAAGCCAACTGCACCACACGAGCCACATCTGCTTCAAATTCTTGCAGATTCTCACTTGCTCGTTGACTTCTACTTCGCAGTTGTGCTTTGTATACTTGTTGTAGATGGGCATCTCCATAGCGTTTTTCTAGACGAGTGAACAAGGTCTGGTAACAATTTTCTTGACCCTTAGGAATTGATCTTAATATATCTGCAGCATCACCTCGCAAAGCAGCAGTCAAGGAAACAGCCTTTTCCTGTTCGGTCCAATGATTGGCGGTCGCAATAGCTTCAAATTGTCTAAGATATATGGACCAAGAGGACTTTCCATCGAATGGTGGTAATTTGAATCTCATATTATGCGACGTTTCGTCTCTCGGTAGTTCATCTTTCACTACAGGATCTAACGCTGCTGCATTAACTGATGGTTGTACTTTTGTATCGGTTATCATGCTCTCTAGTTGTTTGATCTTTTCTTCTACGGTCTCTACACTTTTCTGCATCTTATCGAATGTTCTAGAAACTTCTTCAAATTTCTCGTCATTCTGTCTACAAACGTCTTTAATTACTTGAGAAACACTTTCAAATTTCTCGTCGCTTTTTCTAGAAGTTTCATCGATCTTTTGAGAAACACTTTCAAATTTCTCGTTGTTCTGTCTACTAACTTCTTCAAGTTTCTCGTCGCTTCTTCTAGAAGTTTCATCGATCTTTTGAGAAACACTTTCAAATTTCTCGTTGTTCTGTCTACTAACTTCTTCAAGTTTCTCGTCGCTTCTTCTAGAAGTTTCATCGATCGTTTCAGAAACAGTTTTTAATTTCGATAAGATTACTTGTTCTGCTGACTGGAAGTGGAACGTCTTTGGGTCTTCTCCGTTCTTCGTGAGGACATCCTCGAGTCGTGCTTGTAGGACTATCTTGAGCCCACTGCTGTCCAGATCCCGTTCCTCTAGCTGTTCACGGAGCTGTTTTACTGTAAGTTCTTGTAGCAACATCTTTGGTCGGCACACACGTACTTTCCAAAATGTCTTTTAACAGTCTTTCCGAATACCGAACAATCAACGCACTTTAACTATTCCCGACGAATAAAGTCCAAAAGTCTTTTAAAGTCTTTCCGAATACCGAACAATTAACGCACTCCGGTTATTCCCGACGAATAAAGTTCAAAAGTCTTTTAAAGTCTCTCTGTAATTCACTTATTTATATCGCACTAAGTTAACCGAACACCGACACCAACTGTAACGTGATTAGTGTAATTACTTCTAATTACAATAAAACTAGCGGTTCGTAATTTATATACGACTTTATTTATATAAGTTACAGACGAATTTATCTTATACACTAAACTTATTCACAAAATATGCCCGTATTTATACCCAGTTGTTATTCTGGAACAATCGACTCCCATCTCGAGCTATCGGCTTGTTCCGCCTACGTGACGTACCTTCCAGAATTCTCCGGCGAGGCCTAGCACATCCGATTACGTCATTCTCGAGGTGTTTACTGTTATACGGGGATCGGCCAAGATTTCTCTTCCGCTACAATATATAACCAAAAGAGGATATATATATTGTTGTGATCTTGATTATTGATATGAGATAATATTCTTATATGTCACTTAATTTAATCAATGTACTAATACTAATCTAATTAATTAACCAGATCACATATCAATATGTTTTCAATCTCAGGGCGAATTATAAATTAATTACTTACTTTCGTGGATTCTAAATATTTCTTAATGGTTCCTAATCGGGATAGAAAAGAAAAGAGTAAAAAAAATACACATATGGGTTACAATTATAATAAAAATATTTTTTATTTTATTTAAAAGGCAATCAATGCTTAATATTTCCTATTTCTTATTATTCTTAAACATAACATTTACAAATGGGAATCTTATTTCCTTTTGGTTTTCAATTGAAAGTTTTTATTAACATTTAATCATTAGGAGTTATTTGCAACAACTCTATTTAAGTTTGATGAAGCTTTTCTGATATTATTGATTGTTATTCAATTTTTATGTGGAATTTAATACGAAAAACCCATACATTCATGTCCAAACAAATGAGACTGACCTTTTTCTGGTGAACTGAAAATGTCCTCACACAAAACCCGTTCCTGCTATCCTTGGCTGCGATCAAACCTCGTCCTGGCTTCCAGTGATGTTCTCCTTTGAAAAACTAGCTCGAATAGCTCTCGTTCCTGCTTTTGTCGTGATGCTGTGTTCTACCTTTTTCGAAACTGCTATCAGCTACCGGGACACTCTGGGCTCAATGAGGTTCTTTTACTCTCGACCTGGCCTACTTCTCGTTCCACGATAGATACTCCACACTCACGGAACTACCGGCTTTCTCACTCCTCGAACACTACCGTCTACTACTCGACTTCACTTCTCGACAGCTCAAAACATTCTGCTCTCTATTTGTCATTCATTCCCCTACTTTCTAAATATCCCTTCCAGATTCACAAATCAAAATTCCACCACCAACTCTCATTCGCAGTATTCCTCAAAACCAATTTTTAAACTTTCTAAATATGCTTAATGGATTTCAAAGAAAATAGTTAATTCCCATTCTAAAATTACTTTCTACTATATACAAATTTTAATGACCTATTCTCTATTTTCACTTAGTCTTATTTAGCATCGGCTAATGATCGATCCTTCCGCGAACAAACGATAATGACCTATTAACGATTTCACTTGAGTCTTATTTAATCACTTCTTAAAATTAAATATAACAATTTGTTGTATACAGGTTGTTCTAAATTTATATGCCCGTGGTTGAGAAAATTGAAAATATTTTATATTAAATTGAATTTGGTCTATAATTATCAAATTTTAATTTTCATATCAAATAGAAATATAACAAATCCCCGCCTTGTATTCGATAAAATTTATCTGCATTTTTAAATAAATTTTCTCGAGGCAAAACCAACTTCCTGTATATTTCCTTACTTTAATCTACGTCTTATATCCTAACTTACTATCTACTTCATGTAATTCTGTCTTTTATTCGTGATATTTGTATACATCGTGAATATTATAAATTCCTCGGATCTTTTCCGAGTTCCTGTGCCTCAACTCATAACTATTTATCCCATTTTCATTATTCACGATATACGGGCCTTCGAAAACAGGCATCAACTTTGCGCAAATGCCCCCAGGAAGATTTGATACTCGTAATGCCCTCACGAGTACTTTTTCACCCTTTTGGAAAGTCACTGGTCTTCTTTTTCTATTTTGTTCCTGTCTTTGGATATATTTTTCGTTGCTTCGCCGTAATCTTCTCTGTACGGTTTCAATCACCTGTTGATATTCTTTTGGCTCTTGGTCTTCCCATGGCCTTATCGGCAGTACACCCTTCATGATGTATTCTGGGGTCTCTTTTGTTACTGTGCTCGGAATTGTATTTAGATACCTTTCTATTTCCGCCATTTTCCTGTCCCAGTGGCGATGTTGACCATCTGTTGCAATGCGAAGAAATTTCGTCACTTCCTGTATGAATCGTTCCGAAGGATTACTCTGTGGATGCCTGATGCTGACAAAATTTGTCTCTATTCCTCGTTCTCGAAGTTGTCCCTTGAAACGATCATTTCGGAAATACGTTGCATTGTCCAGTAGAATCTTTTTTGGTGTTCCTACTATGGCTATAAAATTGTCGATTTTTCTTAATATTTCTTCCCCCTTTGTGGTGCGGCAACTATATAATTTTACGTATTTTGAAAACACATCCACCATTACCAGAATATGTTTGTTCCTTTTAGTGGTCATAATTAGATCGCTTAACATATCTATTGCTACAATGTCTAGTTTGTTTCGGGCTTCAATATTTTTGGCAACATTTTCGTTTTTGAAATTCCGACTCTTATATTTTTGACATACATCGCACTTCTGGGTAATTTCCTTTGCAATGCGGTAATCCTGTCGGCTTATGTAATTTTCCCTAAAAACGAGCCAAACTTTTCTGCTACCGATATGCCCATTGTCCTCATGTAATTTCTTTATTATCTTTTCGGCCAATGTCTGTGTCACTAAATATAGTTCCTTTCCGTCTATTCTCTTAAAATATATGTTATTTTCTACTTCCGCTCTTCTTTTCTCTCTTTCCTCTAGGTCTTCCTGGTTTGTCCTTATCTCATTTAACGAATATATCCCTTCTTCTTGTATTAATCTATTTAGTCCCAACTGTAGAGTAATTGTTTCCTTTTTTCCGGTGTCCTCATCCCGTGTTAGAGCGTCGGCTATTATGTTGTCTTTTCCTTTTATATATCGGAACTCAAAATCATACTCCTGTAATAACAGAATGCCTCTATGTATTCTATTATTTACTAATCTATTCTTCATGATATGTACTAAAGCTGCATGGTCTGTTTCGATTGTGAATTTTGCTCCCAATAAGTAAAACCTCAATTTGTTTACGCAATATAGTACACTGGCAAACTCCAATTCTGTAACACTATATTTTCTCTCATGTGTTTTAGTCACTCGAGATATAAAACATATCGGTACTTCTTGGTCGTTTTGTATTTGAGACAGAACTCCTGCAAATTTTTGTATGGACGCATCAGTTCGGAGTATAAAAGGTAAATTGTAAATGGGGTGGTATATTTTCGTTCCTTTTGCGAATTCTCGTTTTAATGTTTCGAAAGCTTCCTCCTGTTCTTCTTTCCAATTCCATTTTATTCCTTTTTTAAGCAATTTTATCAGAGGGATTTCCTTTTGGCTCAAATCGGGAATCAGCTTTTTAAAATAATTTATCGTGCCAAGAAAACCTCTCATTGTTTTCAAATTCGTTGGTCTTGGGTATTCATCTATGAGCTTGACTCTGTCTTCGGCTAATCTTACTGTTTTGGTGTCCAATTGAAAACCCAAATAAATGACTTCTTTTTGAAAAAATTGACATTTTTCAATGTTTAATTTCAATCCCGCTGTGTCCAATTCTTTCAGAATTATTTCTATGTGTTCCAGATGACTCTGAGTATCTTGTGAAAAAATTAATAAATCATCGATATAATGAACTATGAAATCTTCATGGCGATTCAAAATGGTATGTAGTGCTCGGACGAGTGCAGCACAAGCACTCTGAAATCCAAATGGCACTACCTTAAACCGGTAGACAATACCATCAATAGAAAAAGCGGTGTAGTTTCTACACTTTTCAGCTAACGGTATCAACCAAAAACTGTGTTTTAAGTCAATTTTCGAAAATATGTGTGACCCGGTGATTCTTCCAAAAATGGCCTCGATGTTTAAAGGTGATTCATATTGTGATACAGTGTGCTGGTTGATATTCCTGGCATCTAAACATAATCTCAATTCTCCATTGCTTTTCTTTACTATCACAATCGGGTTAACATACGGTGAATCACATCTTTCGATGATTTGATCTTCCAACATTTTATTTATTTCTTCTTTCACCTCTTGTCGATACTTGTATGGAATCGGGTAAGTCTTTGATCGAAAATTTCCCAAGTTTTTCACCTCAAATGAATGTTCGTACTTTTTAGCCACTCTGTTTTCCTCATTGATCAAATTTTCGTAGTTTCTTAATATCAACCGCAATTCTTTTTCTTTCCCTTCTCCACATATCAATTTTCTGTCTTTTTTCTCAGATTCTTCACACATGTTTACCGTGCATTCTGCATCCTCGTTTGCATATACCTCCTCTTCAAATACCACTGTTTCAATCATATTCTTTTCACTTTCATTTTTAAGCTTTATTTCTTCTTCTCCTGAGCTCGTCTCTTCTTTTGAGGAATCCCAGGTTTCCTTTGTTTCTGATACTCTCAAATTTTCTTCTTCTGGGCTCAACTCTTCTTTTGAGGAGCCACAGGTTTCATTTTCTTTTATCCTTTTCTGACTTTTTCTCCCTTTTCTTCTTTGTCCTTGCTTCGTTGCCAAATTCATTTCCACTGTTTGTTCTTTACCTGATTCGTCCGTATTTTGTTTCTCCTGTTCCTTGTCCTGTTCCTTTTCTTTTTCTTCTGTTAGTTTCATCGTATTATTTTTAAAATCTATCACTACATGTTTTTCTGCCAATTCGTCAACTCCTACTATCATGTCATGTGACATATTTGGCATTATTACACATTGTAGTGCATACATATTCTTACCCAGTCGTACCATTACTCGTATGCCTTCATTTATAGTTGCCAATGTCCGTTTGTTTGCGCCCACTAAATTTACCCTAGGTATTTTGTAAATTAAATTTGTTAAGTTAACTTCTTCTATTAGTTTTCTGTTGACCAATGTTATTTCCGATCCAGTATCTATCATAATTTTAATTGGTGTCTCGTTGATAAATCCATCCACAAATTTTAAATTAATTCCATTTTTCTTTTCGTTGTTTCCTGCCAATTTAATAAACTCCTTGGGGTGACAAAAGATTCCTGTTTGATTTTTGGTTTTTAGTGAGCGCCGTCGTGAAAAAACGCCGGTTGCTCATCGTTGTTTATATTTTCGTCATAATGTCTCTCTCCGTCATATTCATCTGTCTGGGTATTATTTACTTCTCTTCTATTTTCTCTTGGTCTGTCGGATCTGTTTCGGTTTTCTCGATATCCCTGTTCATTTTGTCTACCATTATTTCTGTTTTCTTGATTTGAGCGTGTGGTGTTTCTATTCTGGTATTCTCGATTTCTATCCTCATTCCATTGCCTATTTCTTTGCTCATAATTTCCTCTTCCGTTGTCTCTATTTTCGTTTTCCCTTCTGGGATTAAAATCTCGTCTTGTATAGTCCCTCCTATTTTGATTTCTATCTCTGTAATCTTGTGTTTCTCGGGGCCTGTAATCTTCTCGCGACCTTCTTGATTTTCTTTCTCTTAGACGTGATTCTCTTATTTGTAGGAATTGGCATAAACTATCTATGTCTTTGTAATTTTGCAATGTGATATGGTCTTCCAGCGTTTCCTCGAAATGTCTTGCAATCAGTTCGACTAATTGTTCCGATGAGTAATTATATTGTAAATGCTTTGCATTATTGTAAATTTGTAAAGCATATGTCCTTTCTGATACCCCCATCCTATCATTGTATTTCCCATTTTGCAATTCCTTGTTAATTTCCAATTGTTGGACTTTTCCCCAGAAATAATTCAAAAATTTTTGTTCAAATTGTTGCCAATTGCTGAATTCTTCTTCTTTACTATCGAACCATAGGCTTGCTTCATATTTGAGATGGTTTCTGATAGTTTCTTTTGCTGTTTCGAAATTTCCGATGTGCTGTATTTTCTTTTTCAGGCTATTTATGAACGGCACTGGGTGTAATCTTCTTACATCCCCGCCAAACCTTATCTTCACGTCATCTGTGCTATGTATAACCATTTCTCTTCTTTCTCCTACATTCTGTTGCGTATTGATTTCCGCAATCTTTCTTTCCACTTCTTCTATGTCTGCTTGAATAGCGTTTTGCAACTTGTTTTCCAAACTTTCCATTTCTTTTTTCTGGCAATTCGTTATCTCCTTTATTTTATTTTGAATTTTCATTTCTTGTTCTTTCATCTCGTTTTTCATTGTTGTTAAACATCCTTTTACTTCCTTTTCTATGCGTTCCTCCATTTTCTTGTTGTTCTCTTCTATTGCTTGTTTCATTTTTTGTTGTGTTTCATCCATTTTTTTATCCAATTTTTGTTGTGTTTCATCCATTTTTTGATCCAATTTTTGTTGTGTTTCATCCATTTTTCGTTGTGTTTCCTCCATTTTTTGATCCATTTTTTGTTGTGATTCATCCATTTTCTTTGATGTTTCTTCCTGATTTTTATCCATTGCTTGTTTTGTTTCCTCCTGATTTTTATCCATTGTCCTTTTTGCTTCATCCATTGCTTGTTTTGTTTCTCTTTGATTGTCATCCAGTTTTTGTGACTGGAGTTGCATCAGTTGTAATAGTTTATCTATTCCTGATAATTCTTGCTGTTCTGATGCCATGATTGTCGTGTCTAAAATATCTTCTTGGTCTGAATGTTCTTTTTGTTTTTTGTTGTCTTTGCTTTGGCTTCTTGTCACAGACATTTGTTTTCAAGAAGTACTGTCCCCGCCAAATATGAAATTTTACTAGTATGTTACCAATACGACTTTTTCTCACCCAAATATTATAAATTGTCAATAAATATATCAAATGTAAATATCGTAAAAATAAAATATTAAATCAGTTATGTAAAATTTGTACCTAAAGAGATCTAAAATTTTATGTTATCAAATGTAAGTATCTCACTTTTTACCACAGGCATATAAATTTTCAAATACCGGCTTTACTCTTTCTATCCTTCAAATTTGCCACTAGAAATACTTTACAATGCTTTCCACGTTGGACGACAGTTGTTGTGATCTTGATTATTGATATGAGATAATATTCTTATATGTCACTTAATTTAATCAATGTACTAATACTAATCTAATTAATTAACCAGATCACATATCAATATGTTTTCAATCTCAGGGCGAATTATAAATTAATTACTTACTTTCGTGGATTCTAAATATTTCTTAATGGTTCCTAATCGGGATAGAAAAGAAAAGAGTAAAAAAAAATACACATATGGGTTACAATTATAATAAAAATATTTTTTATTTTATTTAAAAGGCAATCAATGCTTAATATTTGCTATTTCTTATTATTCTTAAACATAACATTTACAAATGGGAATCTTATTTCCTTTTGGTTTTCAATTGAAAGTTTTTATTAACATTTAATCATTAGGAGTTATTTGCAACAACTCTATTTAAGTTTGATGAAGCTTTTCTGATATTATTGATTGTTATTCAATTTTTATGTGGAATTTAATACGAAAAACCCATACATTCATGTCCAAACAAATGAGACTGACCTTTTTCTGGTGAACTGAAAATGTCCTCACACAAAACCCGTTCCTGCTATCCTTGGCTGCGATCAAACCTCGTCCTGGCTTCCAGTGATGTTCTCCTTTGAAAAACTAGCTCGAATAGCTCTCGTTCCTGCTTTTGTCGTGATGCTGTGTTCTACCTTTTTCGAAACTGCTATCAGCTACCGGGACACTCTGGGCTCAATGAGGTTCTTTTACTCTCGACCTGGCCTACTTCTCGTTCCACGATAGATACTCCACACTCACGGAACTACCGGCTTTCTCACTCCTCGAACACTACCGTCTACTACTCGACTTCACTTCTCGACAGCTCAAAACATTCTGCTCTCTATTTGTCATTCATTCCCCTACTTTCTAAATATCCCTTCCAGATTCACAAATCAAAATTCCACCACCAACTCTCATTCGCAGTATTCCTCAAAACCAATTTTTAAACTTTCTAAATATGCTTAATGGATTTCAAAGAAAATAGTTAATTCCCATTCTAAAATTACTTTCTACTATATACAAATTTTAATGACCTATTCTCTATTTTCACTTAGTCTTATTTAGCATCGGCTAATGATCGATCCTTCCGCGAACAAACGATAATGACCTATTAACGATTTCACTTGAGTCTTATTTAATCACTTCTTAAAATTAAATATAACAATTTGTTGTATACAGGTTGTTCTAAATTTATATGCCCGTGGTTGAGAAAATTGAAAATATTTTATATTAAATTGAATTTGGTCTATAATTATCAAATTTTAATTTTCATATCAAATAGAAATATAACAATATATATATATATATATATATATATATATATATATATATATATATATATATATATATATATATATATACAGTGCTGTTTTTGTGACGGTACGCGCCGGTACGCCGTACCGGCACCTTTTGGGACAAAAAATTAAAAAAAAACAACAAAATTATAAACAAATTCCTGAATTTTTTCCTTGCTCCCAAATAGCTTTAAAACGCCCTTATTGAGGGTAAATTTTAAAAGTTTTCCCCCGAGCGGACCCCTTTATGGACACCCCCTAGGCCCCCAGAACATTGCGTACCGGCACCTATATTGTTACATAAACAGCACTGTATATATATATATATATATATATATATATATATATATATATATATATATATATATAAATATAAATAAATAAGCAAAATCATTGGCTAATACTCGTAAAGTAAATGTGAATTTAGTTGGAAATATATAAAATGATGAAGGGTCATCATTCCATACATTTCTGTGCAACTATATACACCGGTGTTTCGACCTATTTGGGCTTCGTCAGTATAGTGTAGCAAGTTAAAAAAGTTGTTTGTTAACTTGTAAAAGGATTACTACAGGAGTAATTATTACAATTAACATTCATCATTTTATATATTTCCAACTAAATTCACATTTACTTTACGAGTATTAGCCAATGATTTTGCTTATTTATTTTTATATTTGTACTCGATTATCCAACATCATTTTATATATATATATATATATATATATATATATATATATAAAACAATTTAAGTTTCAGTGGGTTCGAGTCAATAAAAGGGGCTATTTTAGAGGACTATTTTTTATTTCTCAAGCTTTCGAATGCCATCGCATTCTTTTTCAAGAGCTAAAATATAAACAATTTGACAAAGTGGACTAAAAGTGGTAAAAATGTAACTCACCATATAAAACTAGGTTCGTTATTAAACCTGCTAACTAAACTAACAATAAATGGTAAAATAAAACTGTTAATAATAGAATGAATATTTCCCAGACTGCATAAAAAAAATAATTATTTGAATTTTGAATTTAAAATATCGGTAGAAATTTTTTTATAAATCAAACTCAATGTCAATGACAAAATAAGCCTACATCGAGAAGGTAGTCAGTGTCAATGACAAAATAAGCATAGGTATATTAGCTAAAAATGGGATATTTCCAAATATGTATTACTGTTGTGATAATTTATAAAAAAAAATTATTTTTTTATTTTATAGAAGCATAAAGAATATAACCAGGATATAGAAAGAATAAATAAAAAAAAAACAACCAATATGATGTATACATACATGGTGTTATAAATGAATTATAAAGAAAGGATGTAGTTATAAATTTTACTTAAATTTTGAATTTCTGATCTTTTATTTAAACTATGATCACTTTTACTTATAGATAACATTTCCAAAAATATTATCCCATTTTTAGCTAATATATGCTTATTTTGTCATTAACATTGACTACCTTCTCGATGTAGGCTTATTTTGTCATTGACATTGACTTTGATTTATAAAAAAATTTCTACCGATATTTTAAATTCAAAATTCAAATAATTATTTTTTTATGCAGTCTGGGAAATATTCATTCTATTATTAACAGTTTTATTTTACCATTTATTGTTAGTTTAGTTAGCAGGTTTAATAACGAACCTAGTTTTATATGGTGAGTTACATTTTTACCACTTTTAGTCCACTTTGTCAAATTGTTTATATTTTAGCTCTTGAAAAAGAATGCGATTGCATTCGAAAGCTTGAGAAATAAAAAATATTCCTCTAAAATAGCCCCTTTTATTGACTCGAACCCACTGAAACTTAAATTGTTTTATTCCAAACAAGTCAACATAGTACTTCTTTTTCTTTACTTACTATATATATATATATATATATATATATATATATATATATATATATATATATATATATATATATATATATATATATATATACAAGTAGTATTTTGATTGACTTGATTGGAAATACGAATTTCACAAATTTTTTGGGTATTGAAGTCAAATTGGGGCTTTAAAGTATACTATTGTCTAATATTCAAGCTTTAATATATATATATATATATATATATATATATATATATATATATATATATATATATATATATATATATATATATATATATGTTATAAATTCCAATAAACACAACAAATGCGTTAATGTCACTGTCACTGAAAAGGATAAACGTCAAAATTCATCGTAAACAAGGTATCAACGATTTATTGATATTGTTTATAGTGTAGGAAACCGAGGTTGAACCTCGCAAAATGGACACACGTCCGGTTTTATTTTTTTTTTCTGGTATATCAAGGGGAGCTTATTATGAGACTAACTTTTTCTTAAAAAATTTCGGCCCGGAACCCCCCTTTCATCCCTTTAAAGGGAGTAATTTGTGGTTTTTGCAAAACGTAGTACTTCCTGTACGTTTTGCAAAAAATTTACTTAGTACTAAAATGAAGAGGACTATAATTCCTATTTATTTCCCGACAGCATATGTCTATCACCCATCGTTTAGCGGGGGTGGCACCCCAAAGCTGACAAATTTTTAAAAAAGATGTTTTTAAAAAAATATATTTATCCCTAACTGTAATGAAAATTAAGAAGAAACTCTGCGACAATTAATCACAAATAAGTGGCTGATTTAAAAAAAAACTTTCAGAGATTATCCATGTACTGGTGTTATTTACAAATTTCTATAATGCACCCCCATTTTTTTCCGGAACCACCCAAAAAAAAGGAGAATTTATAAAGGAATTGATTTTCGTGGAATCCTTCACACACCATGCCCTTTATTAAAATGCTTCATATATAATTTTGTGCTCGTTCTTATTACCCATGTATGGATACCAAAAGCGATTTCTTGATGCAACCCCTGTAGCCAAATAAAAATAAATAAAGGGAAGGTTGAAAAAAATATTTTTTTTTTGTTTTTTGATCCATATGAACATATGCTCCATCAATAGGGTTTTTCATAAATATATATGATTATTGCAAGATCCCTGCGGAAACTACCCCTATCCATGAAAATAAACTGCAGAAACTACCCCTATCCCTTGGACAGCATGTTTGTACGATTTTCTCATTACCTATGCATTTTTTAAAACAAAACTTATACAGAATTAAAGACCACTATTTTCTCTACAAATAAGGTCCTATGCATTTTTTTCGTATAAGCAACCGTTACGGCACAGTGGCGCCGTAAACCTCAGATATGCTTTGGCGGGCTCCAGTTATTGTTTTTTTTTTTTCGTTACCTATTCATTTAATTGAAAACGTACTTATGGAAAATAAAAGAACACACTGTTTGCTACACATTATGACCTATGCATATTTTATTTTCTTTGAACCCTAAAGCCACAGTGGTGGCCCAAAATCAATTTTTGATTATTTTCTTTATTGATTCTCCTTTTTTTTTGGGTGGTTCCGGGGAAAATATGGGGGTGTATTATACAAATTTGTAAATAACACCAGTACATGGATAATCGCTGAAAGTTTTTTTTACTCTAGCATAGGCGGTTCAGATGGTATAAAAAGGGGTTTTTTAAAATGTAGCACACCCTGTAATTAAAAAATTTGCAATTGCCCTTAAATGAAATCTATACCAAAAAATCAGCCACATATTTGTGATTAATTGCCGCAGGGTTTCTTCTTAATTTTCATTACAGTTAGGGAAAAATATATTTTTTTTAAATTTGTCGATTTTGGGGCGCCACTCCCGCAAACGGTGGGTGATAGACATATGCTGTAGGGAAATAAATAGTAGGAAATATAGTCCTATTCATTTTATTATTAAGTAATTTTTTTGTAAAACGTACAGGAAGGGTTACGTTTTGCAAAAACCACAAATTACCCCCTTTAAAGGGATGGAAAGGTGGGTTCCGGGGCGAAATTTTTCAAGAAAAAGTTAGTCTCATAATAGCACCCTTTCATATACCAGAAAAAAAATAATTCGTGAATAATGAATAATTGCATATATGTGCAAAGACATAATGGAAGAGCTATACTAGAAAATCTACTAAGAGGAAGTACCTTGACTGCAAATGAGTATTGCATAAATGTACAGGTTATAATATGAAGATGTGTAAAAATGCGAATCTAAAGCCGGTTTCTCACCGCAACAATTATACCTACCCCTAAAAATATCAACGTCAGATATGTGTTTAATTTAATATTACATTTTAATTAATGTAAAAGAGTAATAAAAACACAAATAATGGAGAAAAAGTTTACTGGCTACAAATAAAATGCTTTAAATATTTAAAATCCAAACCAGACAGTGGATTGTGCAGGTACGGTTACAGTTCTGACTACAAAGAAATAAAGACCATAGTTTTACGATTGCCTTCAGCATTGGGTTGATTAAGGCTTATGTTTTAGGATAGATTTCGAGATTTTTTCATTGTTTTATTTTTCGATTCCCCTTTTGATGGTCTCCCAGACTGAATTCTACGTGATTAAAACGGATTTTATAATTTCAGCATATACGTCAGTACGCGCGTATACTGACACGTGTTATTATCAGTACACGTGTAGGTACTGACAATAACTATACTAACATCTTCTTATACTTGTTGTAGATCTGTCGATCTGTTAATTCCGATGTTGAAGTATTTCTTGAGAGATATACTGCCAGCTATCTCTCAATCTTTTTGGTGGTCTCCCCGGTGGACACTTCTTGCCTGCTGATGGTTTTCCTTCTAGCGCAATTCTTGGTAGTCTTTGCTCCTCCATTCTTTTTACATGACTGAACCATTCTCTTCGTCTTTGCCTACCCCATCTGACTACATTTTGCACGCCACATTGTTCCCTGATGATGTTGTTTCGTATTCTCTCTTCTTGTCTTCCCTGCTATTGCTCTTAGTGTCTTATTTCTGCTGCCCAAAAAAGAAAAGGAATAAGTAATAATAGACGATGTTTGATGACTATTTTTTATAGTGTAATAAGTTGTATATTTGTATATTTTGTATAATTTTTTAAAATATTTAAAACACAGTAATCAGTTGGTGACGCTGTCTAGAAAAATTGTCTTCCTTGTCGGAAGGGCAGAGAAAATAATGTACATCTCTCAGAAATTTTTTCTTGTAAGGGATAGAGATGTACAGGATTTATATTAGCATCAAAAGAAATAAGATTAATCTATATCGATTTAATTTTTAAAGGTCTCAACATTATTGTTTATAGTAAAATAAATAGGTGACATTGATTTCACAATGTAGGGCACTCGTTTCGAGAACGCCCTAGTCAGCTATTTTGATATTATGAGTATTTCATGATCGATTCGGTGTCGGCAATCATAATAAAAACAATTACGAGTCTATTTATAGATACGAAGAAAGTAAAAGAGATCATTCAGTAATTATTCATCATTCATTATTTAGACATCAAGTAGTTAGAATATAAGAATATAGAAAAAGGCAGCTTCCATAACTACGACAATTATAGAACTATTTCTCTTATATCACATGCCAGTAAATAATGCTACATATAATCAACGAGAGACTAAAAACATTCCTCCAAAGAGAAATCCCACAAGAGCAAACTGGATTTACCAAAGGTAGAGGAACTAGAGAACACCTGTTAAATATAAGACAGATAATCGAAAAATCTAGGGAATTCAATATTTCACTATACATATGCTTTATAGATTATCGTAAGTCGTTCGACAGGGTCAAGTGGAGACACTTATGGCAAATACTAAAAGAAGTGGGCGTACCCCAACACCTTCTAGTTCGCTTATAACTGAACTATACGAACACACTACTGGATCAGTTAAAGTGCTTGACACGCTTTCAAACGAATTTCATCCAGAACGGGGTGTCAGACAGGGATGTATACTATCTCCACAATTATTCAATATATATGGAGAGCATATTATGAGAAGAACACTTGAAGGATGGGAAAAAGGCATCTCAATAAATGGTCATAAAATAAACAACCTACGTTTCGCAGATGACACAGCCCTTCTTGCAAATAGTCAAGCAGAGCTGATAGATCTTATACGACTGTTTGAAAACGAAAGTCAAATATTTGGTCTGCAATTAAACATATCAAAGACAAATATCATGATAGTGGATAGACTACATAACAATCATCCACATATAATCACAATAGGGAACTTGCACTAAAAAAATTTTTTGCATAAAATTGTTAATTTATGTTTAAAAATGTTATATTCAAAATATTACGTCTTAACAATGAACAGTGTACGTACAACATCTGATCAAAGTTCTGCGCCTAAAATTTCCGTTTCAAACAACTTCCAAAGCGCGAGCTTGGGTCTGACGTCACAGGCCACTCTTATCGTTTTTGCCCGTTCGGTGGGCTATTGATTTGAATGCAGTTTGCCATTGCCAGTTGTGCGTGTCGAATAACTGTGACGTTTGCTCGGTATTTATGTTATTGTATTTCGTGTAGTTTAGTGTATTTATTGTGTGATATACTTTATCAAAATGGAAAACAAATCTGCGCAATATAAGTACTGTATAGTGCCGGGATGCAAAAGCACAACTGTCAGAACATCCAACAAACATTTTTTTACTCTACCAAAAGAACCAAAACGTCGATTAAAATAGCTAAAGGCATGCAGGCGAGATAAAAAGAATATTTCACAAAAAGGCATAGGTCTTTATGTCTGTGAGGATCATTTTGATGTAAGTATTTATCTAATTAGGTACCTATTTTCTACTTAAAAAATATTAGTTATCGTTTCATGAAAAGTGCCTACTTATACTTGTTTATTTGTTGCAGTTGGAACAAGATATGGATAACTATATAAAATTCAAGATTATGGGTGGTCTCAAAATTATTAAGTCAGGTGTTGTCCCGCACATATTTGATTGTCAACCAGACAGAAAACGAGCTTTTTCTCAGACTGTGAGGGAAGCAGCCCTTAAAAGGGTTAAACGACAGCTTCTTGAAGATGCCGCTTCTACATCTAAGTCTGTTTTAGAGGACAATGATGATAAGAGACAATGTGACCCTAGTTTCACAAACTTAGTACAATCAGGACCTGAATTAAACCAATCAGCTTTACCTCAAAAACTGAATAATGCATCAACACAGACTCACATCAAAATAAGAAGGAAAGGTATTCAGTGCAAATTTCAAAGGAGTGTTACAGTCGGGTTGTCGCCATTGAAAATACATAATAAGGATGCAGGAACTTCACCTATAAAAGACTTGCAAATATTTGAAGATACAAAAAGTGAATCAGAAAGTTCTGTATTTGAAGAGTATAGTGAATATAGTGGTAGTGACGACTGTTGGTACAATGAAAGTGATTCTTTATCTTGTGATGAAGATACGAAAGAAGAGGAAGCAAAACAATTTAAAAGTTTGTCTTTGAAGTGTACAGTGATGAAGTTACAATACAGACCTAGACTGTATATGGGGCTACCAGAATATGCATTTTACACGTTTCAATTAATGGAAAAATATTGTAAGACTCAAACAATGCATCTATTTTTAACTCTAAAAAGATAAGAACAGGACAAACAGTTATGTCTCCTGGAGATGATTTCGGCATAAGCGAAAGCAATGCATCGAGAGTATTTGCAAAATATGTTCCATTAGTTAGTAAATATTTAAGATCTTGTATTTTTAATCCCCAAGTGAGTTCAGTTAAATTAAACTTAACCTTAGCATTTCGAGCTCGTTATAGTAAAGTATTTTGTATTATCGATTGCTTAGAAATTGAAATTGAAAAACCATCAGATTCTGTTAAACAGTCCTTAACATGGTCTGAATACAAAAAGTGCAATACTCTAAAATATTTAATTGCTTGCACTCCTGATGGGATTATTAATTTTATTTCTACTGCTTTCGGTGGAAGAACGTCGGATGCAGTTATTCTTGAACATATAGTGGTTTTTTAAATGTTCTTCCACCGAAAGTGGCGGTAATGGCTGACAGGGGTTTTAAACACATAGAGCATTTGTTAGTTAGCAGAGATTGCCAATTAATTAGACCACCAAGTGTATCTTCAAGTACAAAACTTACAAAAAGTGAAGTATTTGAAACAAAAAGAGTAGCTAGTTTAAGAATTCACATTGAACGAGTTATACGTAGATTAAGAGAATTTGCTTGCTTAGCCCCCCATGCCTGTATTGATAGCAAATTGATATCACATACAGATAATATAACAAAAATTGTTTGTGCACTCATAAATTTACAGTCAGGAGTAATATCGGGAAAGTAATTTTAAATTGATTTTTTTGTTTATCTACTCAATGATTTTTTGATCGAAATACAAGGAAAATACGATCGAAATACTAGGAATTTTCAATTAAAGACGATTAAAATGTACTATTGTACTTAATCGCTTTCTTTTGAAAACCCCTCGTGAGTAATAGTACTTATACGTTATAAACACATTAGTAATTTCTAAAGATTTATAAATTTCACTTTAAAGTAAATAAACTGGTTGTAGAACTATGCAAGAATACAAATAATAGCTGGTAATTTCCATTTAAATACGATTAAAATGTAATATACTCGTAATACCTAATCGCGTTGTTTCCGACTGCTAGCTAGCCCGGTTGACCGTGGCCTCTGACGTCAGATGAATAGAAGGACGTTCAAGAGCCTCCTAAGTCTAAGATATTTGAATTTTATAGCATTTTCAAAACGTCGTAATTAGCGTACGGGTTAAAAAAAGTTGTTTTTTTCGCATGCAAGCGTTTTAAGATCATGTTACCTTATGTTTTTTAATATTATTTTAATATTTAAAAATTTATGCAAGTTCCCTATTGATCGGTTTGAGGTTGTGAGCTCATACTTATATCTGGGATCATTATTCACAAACACAGGGTCACTACAGGAAGAAATAAAACGTAGATGTGATCTAGCAAAAGTCGACACAGCAAAAATGACCACAATATGGAAGGACTGTCAAATTTCAAGAGCGTTAAACATGAGGTTGATCAAGTGCTTAATATTCCCAATACTGACTTACGGATGTGAATCTTGGACCCTGAGAAATTCGGAAAGAAGAAAGATAGACGCCACTGAAATGTTCTGTTGGGAGACGAATGTTACGAATTCCTTGGACCGACCATAGAACAAATAATTCGATTTAAGAGAGCTAAAAGTTAGCCAACGGCTCTCCAGTAAAGTCCATCTCCAACAATTAAAATACTTTGGACATGTTATGAGAGCCAACACAGAAAACATGGAAAGACTCATTATACAAGGAAAGGTGGAAGGCCGAAGATCACGAGGAAGATCCCCAACAAGATGGATCGATCAGATTACAGGAATATACTAAGACCTATGCATGAGTTAAAAGAAATGACCAGAGACAGAGATCTTTGGAGACGGACAATACACGACATCACGTCGACCACTACACTCCCTCCGGGGGGTCAGGATTGAAGAAAGAGAAAAAGTTAGAATATAGACTTTGCCCACCAACTCGTTACTGATATATTTAGTGTGGTAAATAAATATATGTCTGGTAAGTAGTGTTCAACTTAATCAACCCCATCATAGGGGGTAACTACACCAACTACCATAGCTGCACGCCGCGGTTTGTCCTGGTTGGGTCAGAGAGAACAGCCTATGTGCCTCCTGATGAGAGACTAATAAGTTTCGAAACCGGTAGAGGTACTTGCGGTACTCTCTGATTGAACTAGAATATGACGCAAGTGTAGTTTCGTGTTGCAACGAAATTGAAAATGGTTATTCATTTTTGATTTGCTTACTCCCATTGGAGTACAAGGGAACCATTCTCGCTGGAACTTTACCGCGCTGAGCAGATGGGACGTGAATTATAAATTGTAAAATTCCCTCATCTTCCCTAGTCTCAGCATCCCTTATGGCTTGCAAATTTTAGAAGCCTCGGAGGTTTAGTAGTTTTATAGGGTTTATCAAAGGCTAACAGATTTCAGCACCCTGGTGCCGCCGTATAGGAGCATGTGTAAATATGCAACCGGTACTAATATATTGCTTCTCCATTTGTCTAGTATTTTCCCAATTTTCATAATTCTATTAAATAAACCTGTTCCTGTCTCTCCTAATGCTCTCCACACTTCCCCAAGGATACCATCTGGTCGAACTGGAATTCCTTTCTTTATTTTTTGAAGTACTTGAACCACTACCTCGTTTGTTACTTTGGTGACCACTGCTGTTCTGTCTCCGTGTTAACTCGACTGGTTTTCTGTCAAATTCTTGATTTCATAAACTTGCAAAATATTTTTTCTATCTCTTTTTGGCATACTTTTGTCACAAATTCGTGAAATATTCTTTACCTTTTATTTAATAAAAGTTGGATTAAGGAAACAAGTTATTAGTATAACAAAACATTAACAATCTAAAAATATATTTATACTAGACAAAGTATTCAGAAAAGGAAAAATTAACAATATTCAACATAACATGACTTAAAGATATAAAAATATACAAAATATTTATTACTAATTATACTTATTTCTTAAAAAAGTTTACATCTTTCAATTCTGGAGGCATAAATGTATAACTTGCACCTTGTTGAAGCTTGCCATAGCCTAAAATTACAATAAATAATAAAACACCAAGAACACAGGTTTAAAACAAACGAAAATTTTATTGTTTAATAATAATCAAATAATAAGACACAATTATACAAGAATAAAATCTAAAAAGCAAGAAATGTACCGTTAGGCATTGAGAAGCTAGGCATTATTACGTGTATATATTTTTCTTTGTTCTTGTTTACTGTACAGATAATATCCATAATTCTTTATTATAATTAATGTTAATAGCTTTTCATTACTTGCCGAAATATATTAATTAACAATAATGTTATAATGTATAATCAATCAAATAAATCATTTAATTTTAAGGCTTAAAAATGGCAGACCCTTGTACTTACCGAGTAGAATTTAATACGAATAAAATATACAATATACGAATAAGTATTTTTATTTCAATAACTATATTTTAGTATTTTTTTAGTGCTACGTTAGTAATATAAATAATAATAAAGTACCTCTGAACACAAAATTTAGATAAAAAATCCAAAGCCAAAATGTCACCTTCGTTCGATTAAAGTTACAGTGTGTTCCGAACAAAATGTGCTTCATAAAAACGCTTTATAATCCATTTATATAAATTAAATGAAACATGTTATTGTGTATTTCTTTAAGTTAACATTAATAGAAATCTTCAAATATTATTTCTACGCGTATATGTATAATAAAATATGTCTAGTGGCTGTAATTCCAGTGTAATCGGCAAAATGATTCAAAAATAGAACACACCTACCGCCTAAATATTTCGTGTTGGTATCATGTGACGTCGCGGACTATGACGGGGATGACGTGCAACGGTAAGTATATTAGACGGAGTATATGTATGAATCTATTATGAAGAAACTTACCCAAGTTTTTCATCAGCTTCGTAGGCGCATTCCTTATATGCATAGGCACAGCAGGTTGAGGACCTTTGTGACTTACTATTGTACTTTTGGCTTTTGCCAAAGCACTGTCGGCCTCTCTAGACTTTGGAGCTCTAGCCAAATAAATTGCACACTGTGCCAGAAGGACATCAGCTTCGGGCATTCCCAAGAGTTGGCAACCTTGCATCGTAGCTACAGCTAACGGTAATGCGGCAGGATCAGCGTTACCTACAAGAGAGATACATGAACACAAACAACGAATGAAACAAAGATGCAACAACTGTAGTTTAAAAATCTACTAAGATATTTCTCAACACTATAAACATCTTCTTATCTTTAAATGAGCATTCTGCATAAATATTATGTTTATTGCAATGCTTTTATTATTTTTAATTTATGTAGTCTTTTTATTTTACAGTATTTTTAATTCGTTTACACTAAAAGCACAACTAATTAATTTATAATATTATTATTTATTATATATATGTAAAATAACTTGCATAAATTCGAAAAAAATATCAAAGATAAAAACAGTTATTTTTGTGTTCCGTTTGGCCCCTAAAGACGATTCTAAATTCAAATTAAAGCAGCTAGCCCAAAACGCGTCGTGACGTCATATGATTATATGTTTACATTCTGCACCAACAAAGTAAACAAAATTGTACAGTATTTCTCATGATCATCTTTCAGTGCGTCACAGTTTTTCGATTTCTTTCTAACGCATTAAATTGTATGTGACAGAAAAAAAGGCACGTCGGTGATTACATTTCGTCGGTGACATTTTTATAACATTTCTTCTAGTTATTCTAGTTGTCGATAGATGGCGCCATAATAAAAAAATAATTTTTTTTAATTAGATAATAATATTACAAATATAATCTGTATAATTTATAAGACTATACAAATCAAAGAAAATGCCATTTTATAAATGCAAGAAACACATTTGATTTGTTTTTATTCCAAATTGAAAATAAAATGTGACAACTGTCAGATTTAACTAAAATGTCATGTTAGAATAAATGTCATAAATGTGTATTATCACGGACTTACCCTTTTTCCTATCATTTGTTACGCACTGAAAAATGATAATGAAAAGGACAATATATAATTTTAAATTAGACATTATAAACGTCAGTAGAAAATACAGTTATGTGACCTCACAAGTGTTTTTGATCGTTTGAACTATTTAAAATACATAGAAAAATTGTACTTTCACAAAATGGCACTAAACAACACTTATAGTGTTTTCTTCTATTTTCCATAGTAAACCTTCTTTCCTGTCCTTCAAAAACTATATCAAACTCCAATCTCAACAAACTGGTATATATTATTACAATGCCATACGATAAATGTCAGAATATAAATATTTTTCCCTTATTACGCGACGATGAGCTGGCCAAATACCCAAGTAGGTGAAGGCCAATAACCTAAAGAAGAAGAAGAATAATAATATAAGAATAATATAACCATAAACGGGTCATTTGAACTATTTTAAATCACAGAAGATTTTAAATTTGTACTTCTAAGTTAGTATGAGTTTTTGAAGCGTGAAATTTTGGAAATCTCATTTTTAAACAAAACTGAACATTATTATGTAATAAAAATATGTGCAAGTTCCCTATTGTAATCGCTAAAAGTTAATCTTACCTATATCTTCACTTGCAGCTCTAACAAGTCTTCTAGCTATAAACCTAGGGTCTTCTCCACTAACTATCATCCTTGTGGTCCAGTAAAGTGCAGCATTTTCATCAGAACCTCTGATTGATTTATGCATTGCAGATATCAAGTTGTAGTGTTCTTCACCCTTTCTATCATACAACATATGGGATTTCTAAAAATATATTGAAATATTTACATTAAAATTAAGGAAAATTGATATTAATATATTGGATTTCAAAAAAATTGGCATTTCAATACTATTCAGCAATTTGTGAATCCGATGAAAACTGTGTAATACAGAGATCAAAGAATCATAAATCCTACAACAAAATTCAGCGAATGCTACAGTTTGCGATATCGGCGGTACTAATGGATGTTCGCGATCACGTTTGACCATTTTTCTCTATCTCTTGCAGTGTGTATTAGGTCTCCAATGTTTCTTAGCCCTGTCCATTGTTTGACATTACGGGCCAAAGCATTTTCTTCCTGTCCACTCCTCTCCTTCCTCCGATCTTTCCTTCAATTAAGTTTGCAGAAATTGGTATTATTTCTTTTCTAATTACGTGCCCCAGGTATGCCGTGTTTCCCTGTTTAATAGGGAACTTGCACTAAAAATTCTTTTGGCATAAAATTGTTAATTTATGTTTTAAAATGTTATATTCAAAATATTACGTCTTAACAATGAATAGTGTACGTACAACATCTAATCAAAGTTCCGCGCCTAAAATTTCCGTTTTAAACAACTTCAAAAGCGAGACCTGTGGTCTGACGTCACAGGCCACTCGTATCGTTTGTCCGTTCGGGGTGGGCCATTGCAATTAATGCAGTTTGCCCATAGATAAATAATATAGTTGAAATATCTTGTTTTACTCTGTGGCAAACTTTTAAAGTAACTTAAAAATAAACAAAAACTTTTAGTAATAAAAGTAAGAGTAACTAAAAAGTATTGGTACTACTATAATATGCGGTCTACAGTCGGGTTTCTACTATAGCTTGCGGTCTACCGAGGGATGCGGTGTAAGTATAAGCTGAGATGATAAAGATATTAACTTGTAAAATTACAATAATGATTCTTCTTATTTATGCGTATTATTAACTTTGTAAAGAAGGATTTTGTTGCTGCTAATCACCATAATCTTTTCTCAGAAGGCTTTGAACACAATAATGAAAGGCTCCAGTAGGTACTAATAAACATTACAATAAAATATAATCTTTATTATAATGCAAATTACACCGTAATCTTTTCCAGGATATACGAAATCCTTCGATTAGAGGTAGGTAGATCAAACCCACGGGGTAAACCGTATAAGTACTATAATATAATGGTACCAAACTATTGTTATAAACGGTTTAAACATGCTTATTAATAACTCTTACTTATTTGCCTTGACACCTCGCATTTCTCCAATAGAATAGCTTTTACTACTTTTTATAAAAGTTGCCACGATGAAGACATCAACGGTAGGTAAGTTAGTCAGATTGACCTTTTGAAAAACCCTCGTCCATCATATTATGCGTTTTAAACTCTTTACAAGGTAGCACTCAACTTTATCAATTTCAGTTTAAAACTAAGCTGATTGGGGAACTACTTATTACAATATATAAGATGAACATAAATAATACCTAGGAATTTTTCATTAAAGACGATTAAAATGTAATATACCCGTGATACCTACCTTAATCGCGTTGTTTCCGCCGGTTCACCGTGGCCGGTGACGTCGAACCAATAGAAGGACGTTCAAGAGCCTCCTAAGATATTTGAATTTTATAGCATTTTCAAAACGTCGTAATTAGCGTACGGGTTAAAAATATTTGTTTTTTTCGCATGCCAGCGTTTTAAGATCATGTTACCTTATGTTTTTTAATATCATTTTAATATTTAAAAATTTTTGCAAGTTCCCTATTGTGCACAGCAGTTGTCGTTCTGTACCGATTCTTCTCAGGATTTCTTCATTTGTTATGCGTGCGGTTCAGGGAACTTTAAGGATTCGTTGATAAATCCACATCTCAAAAAGAAATGCCTCTAGCTTATTTATTGTGTTTATTTTTAAAGCCATCCTTCCATGCGATATAGGAGCACCGAACATATATGGCATTTCGTGAATCTTAGCCTTAGATTCAGGTCAAATCAGAGCTCGTAAAGGCGTTTCTGAATTTTATGAATGCGCTTCTGGCCCTTTCTATCCGACATTTAATTTCCATATCCCACATCCAGTCTTCACATAACCAAGTTCCCAGGTACTTAAATTTTATTACCAAATCAAAATTATTAAAGAATAATAATTGTGAGGATCTCCTTAACAAACTGCACCGGGATAAATCATTTTTGACCTGGGTGCCTAAACATAAAGTAGTTGAAGGTCTAGAACGATCTAGTCCACAAATACGAACTAAGAGTCACTGGCACAACAATGTTCTAAAAGAAATATTGAATGCATATAATCATTGCGTGGCATCACCAAACACCGTTAGAAAGGCAAATCAAAAGTGGGTAGAAAAAAGGAACAATAACAAATGAAAAATTAACTATTTAGATGGGAAATAAGCCACAATTAAATTGAAAAAAATAATTTGATTAACGTTCCGATGCCCAAATCGCGTGTCGTTGTCAAAATACAAAATACTACTAAATTAAACAAAAATGTTGTTGCTTAGTAAAAAATTCTTCTAATAATTTATTTAATCTGACTCATTTATATCGGCAATTCAGACATATATTATACATTTTAAATTCTTCTACTTTTACTACTTTAAAGTAGAAGACTTTAAAATGATATTGCCAATATTTATGAGTTGCGTTCCTGGGATGAATTTACTGAAAGATAGTTCATTCAATTACACGAAATCGAAATCAACCCTAACTCAAGAATATTGAAAGACAGAAAAAGAAAAAGAAATGC
The DNA here is from genome assembly GCF_917563875.1 of Diabrotica virgifera virgifera. NCBI lineage: Eukaryota > Metazoa > Arthropoda > Insecta > Coleoptera > Chrysomelidae > Diabrotica > Diabrotica virgifera. Next base: position 141,986,908 of record NC_065443.1, on the reverse strand, counting down.
AAAGGTGACAGTAAAATTCTCGCGTTAGAGATTCCATAGTAAATCACGAGGAAAAACCAGGAAAAAACCTCGTGATACTATACCGACATCGTAAGTAGTTGGTCTTACATTTAGTTTACTCTCAAAACTAATACCAAATTCTGACTTTAATATATAATATACAGGGAGTAACAAAAATACAGGTCATCAATTTAATCGCATATTCTGGGACCAAAAATAGTTCGATTGAACCTAACTTACCTTAGTACAAATGTGCACGGAAAAAAAGTTACAGCCCTTTGAAGTTACAAAATGAAAATTGATTTTTTCCAATATATCGAAAACTATAAGAGATTTTTTATTGAAAATGGACCTGTGGTATTCTTATGGTAGTAGTATTTTAAGAAAAAATGATAATGAAATTTGGACACCCCATAAAATTTTTATGGGGGTTTGGTTCCTTTAAACCCCCCCAAACTTTTGTGTACGTTCCAATTTAATTATTACTGTAGCGCCATTAGTTAAACACAAGTTTTTAAAAACTTTTTTGTCTCTTCGTACTTTTTCCAAAAGTCAGTTTTTATCGAGATATTTGAATATTTGTCAAATCCACCACATATTTGTATATGGTAAAGTACGATTATTGAGACTTGGTAATAATATGAAAATTTATTTATGATTTACATTTTTAAGTATATTTTGAACCATATTAAAAAAGAAGCCACATCTCGATAAAAGATGCTTTATCAAAAAAATACAAAGAGGTAAAAAAGTTTTAAAAACACTGTGTTTAACTAATAGTACCGCAGTAATAGTTTAATTAGAACGTACACAAACATTTGAAGGGTTTAAAGGAACAAAACCCTCATAAAATTTTTATATAAACATATTAAAAAGAAGCCGCAACTCGATAAAAACTGCCTTATCGAAAAAATACTAAGAGGCAAAAAAGTTTTAAAAATATTGAATTTAACTAATGGCACCACAATAATAATTTATTTGGAACGGACACAAAAGTTTGGGGAGGTTTAAGGGAACAAAACCCCCATAAAATTTTTATGGGGCGCACAAATTTCACTATCATTTTTCTTTAACATGTTCTTTCCATAAGAATGCCACATGTCCATTTTCAACAAAAAATCTCTAATGGTTTTCGATATATTCAAAAAAATCGATTTTCATTTTGTAACTTCAAAGGGCTGTAACTTCTTTTGTGTGCATATTTGTACTAAGGTAAGTTAGGTTCATTCGAACTATTTGTGGTCCCAGAATATGTGGTTTAATTTATGACCTGTATTTTTGTTACACCCTGTATATTAAAGTAAATAATTTGGTATTAGTTTTGGGTAATTATAATATATCATCATTCTCTTTGCCTTATCCCTATGCGGGGTCGGCTTCCCTAATTGCATTTCTCCACACAATTCTATCTTGGGTCATATCAATGTTAATCCCCTTTACCAACATATCCTGCCTTATCGCCTCCCCCCAGGTCTTCTTTGGTCTTCCTCTCCTACTCCTTCCAGGAATCTGCACTTCAGCTATTCTTCGTATTGGGTGATTAACGTCTCGACGTTGAACATGACCAAACCATCTTAACCTATGCTCTCTCATTTTGGCATCAATTGGTGCCACACCTAGACTTCCCCTAATATACTCATTTCTAATTTTATCCTTCTTTGTCACTCAACTCATCCATCTAAGCATTCTCATTTCCGCCACATGCATTCGTTGTTCCTTTTTCTTTTTCACTGCCCAACATTCAGTTCCGTACATCATAGCCGGTCTTATGGCTGTTTTATAGAATTTTCCCTTCAGCTTCATTGGAATTTTTCTGTCACACAACACACCACTCGCTTCTTTCCACTTCATCCATCCAGCCCTAATTCTACTGCATGCATCTCCATCTATTTCTCCATTACTCTGTAATACCGATCCTAGGTACTTAAAACTATTGCTTTTTACAATCATTTCACCATCCAAAGATACCATTTTATTTGCTCCATCTTTAAATGAACATTCCAAATACTCTGTTTTTGTCCTACTAAGTTTTAAACCTTTTTCCTCCAGAGCTTGTCTCCACTGTTCCAGTTTTTGTTCACATTAAGCACCATAAGATGTTACCCTGTAGTTTCGCTGTTATCTGGTCCAAAACTAATGAGAATAAATACGGACTAAGCACAGAGCCTTGGTGCAATCCTACTTTCACATGAAATTTATCAGTCTCTCCCACACCTGTCCTAACACTAGTCGTTACTCCCTCATACATATCCCTCACAATCTTTACATATTCACCAGGGACTCCTTTCTTATTGAGTGCCCACCACAGAATCTCTCGAGGAACTCTATCATATGCTTTCTCAAGATCAATGAATACCATATGAGCGTTTGTTTCTTTACTCCTGTATTTTTCCATCAACTGTCTTATAATGAAAATTGCATCTGTTGTTGATCTACCCTGCATAAAGCCAAATTGATTCTCGGATATTTCGGTCTCTTCACGTATCCGTCTGTCAATTACTCTTTCCCATATTTTCATGGTGTGGCTAAGCAGTTTTATAGCCCTGTAGTTTGTACATTGTTGTATATCTCCCTTGTTTTTGTTAACGGGTACCAGTATACTGCTTCTCCATTCGTCTGGCATTTGTCCGACTTCCATAATTCTATTAAATAGACCTGCTAGCCACCTTGTTCCTGTCTCTCCCAATGCTCTCCATACTTCCCCAGGAATATCATCTGGTCCTACCGCTTTTCCTTTCTTTATTTTTTGAAGCGCTTGAGCCACTTCCTCGTTGGTTATTTTGGTGGCCATTGCTGCTACTGTCTCCGTTGACTCTACAGGCTGTCTATCAAATTCTTCATTTAATAAGCTGTCAAAGTACTTTCTCCATCTCTTTTTGACATCCCTTTCGTGAACTAGTATTTTATTATTTTCATCTCGGATACATCTAATCTGATTAAAATCTTTTGCTTTCTTTGCTCTCTGTTTGGCTATTTTATATATCTTCGTTTCGCCTTCCCTGGTATCAAGTTAATCGTATAGGTTTGAATACTCTTCTGCTTTGGCTTTTGCTACTGCTACTTTCGCTTCCTTTTTCGCCACCATATAGTTTTGAAGATCTGTGTCGGATCTGGTTTCTTGCCACTTTTTATATAATTTTCTCTTCTCTTTTATTTTTCCTTGTACTTCGTTTGACCACCACCAAGTCTCTTTATCCTCAAACTTTATTACAATTACTCCAGTTATTCAATAGCAGTCTCTCTAATACTACTGGCCATTTTTCTCCAAATTGTATTAGGGCTTCCTTTCATGTTCCAACATATTTTTTCTACTATTCTCCTGAATAGACCTTCTTTCTCATCTTTCAGCAGCCACCACTTGATTTTTTGTGGTCCTCTCCGATATTTTTGTTTAGTTTCGCTTTTTACTTCGATGTCCAGAACAAGCAGCTTATGTTGTTGGCTTACTGTCTCACTAACTATTACCTTGCAGTCCTTGCATTCACGTATGTCTTCTTTCCTTATCATGAAGTAGTCTATTTGGGATTGATGTTGTCCACTTTTGTAGGTAATAAGTTGAGTTTCTCTCTTTTTAAAGAATGTGTTAACAATAGCCATATCCAATGCTGTTGCTTATTCAAGCATGTCATCTCCAGCTTCATTTCTAGTTCCAAAGTCTAATCCCCCATGTATTGTTTCATATCCTGTCTTGGTTTGGCCCACATGTGCATTGAAATCACCTCCTATTATAACTTTCTCCTCTGCTGGAATATCACTCAGTACGTCTCCTAATTGATCATAGAAAGCTCTTCTTTCATTCTCACCCAGACCTGTTTGGGGAGCATACACACACACACACACACACACAACATTCAATACCTCTTTATCAATTACAAATTTCACTGACATCATTCTATCACTCGTTCTTACAACTTCTACTACGTTATCTTTCATTTCACTATCAGCAATTACACCAACTCCATTTCTAGTGTTACTACTCCCTACATACCACAATTTGTATCCTTCACCTAGTTCTTTCGCCCTTTGTCCTTTCCACCTAGTTTCTTGAATACAAGCAATTTGAACTCTTCTTCGTTTGAGCGCATCCACTAACTCCAGACTCTTACCTGTAAGACTACCAAGATTCCACGACCCTATCCTGATTTTTCTAACCTGCAATGGTGTTCCCCCTGAGATAGTCCTCACCCGGAAATCCGAAAGGAGGCTCATTTTACTTCCGGCACATTTTACCTCAGGAGATGCCATCATTTCAGTATAAGTTTTTTTATATCATTGGAGAAGGTCTTTTCATTATTATGGCCTGAAAAGATTTTGTTTGGATATTTGATGCCTGAATGCCTTTTCTATCAGCACCATACCCTGCCCTGCACGTTTAGCCAATACACCACCAATGCAACCAAAGTGCAGTATTACCCCACACCCGCCTGCATTTTTCTGTATAGGCCAGGATCCCTACTGTAAGGACTGCCCTATAAGCCAATGTATTGTTGCCCGTATCCCGGCGCTAGGAGGCACGTACTTTGGTTATTTCGGGATACGGGTATTTTATCACGAGGATTTTTCCTGGTTTTCCCTCGTGATTTACTATGGAATCTCTAACGCGAGAAGTTTGCTGTCACCGTTGCATTTGGTTGTTTTTTTAAAGACAGATCACATGCTATGATTTTTTTGTGGCGGATATTCTTGAGTTAGGGTTTATTTCATGTAATCGAATGAATTATCTTTCATTACGATTGATTATGGACTGACTTTCGGTAAAGTCGTCCCAGGAACGCAACTCATAAATATTGCCAATATCATTTTAAAGTCTTCTATTTTAAAATGTATAATATATGTTTGAATTGCCCATATAAATGAGTCAGTTTAAATAAATTATTAGAAGAATTTTTTACTAAGCAACAACATTTTTGTTTAATTTAGTAATATTTTCTATTTTGACAACGACACCCGATTTGGGCGTCGAAACGTTAATTAAATTATTTTTTCAATTTAATTGTGGCTTATTTCCCATCTAAATAGTTAATTATAAAAATGCCACAAGGAAATAGCTTCAGAACAACAATAACAAATGAAAAGCTCTATGGAGACAAACCCATATAAAAAAACATAAACAACTTTGACAGGCCCCCTATCAAATAGATTTTAATAGACCAGAGCTAAAGACCTACAGAGATGACTAAACACTTCAATTAAGGCCCTCAGAGCAACAGTGGCCCGAGCCAAAAATTGAGCATTTTTATATTAATATATCAATAAAACAGCAAGATTAAATCTTCGGATTAACAGGGGCTTACACAATACACAACCTACCTCTCTATCTTTGGCAAGATGGCGCTACATAATTTGTAGCGCCACCAAATAAACATAATGGAAATACGAATGCAAAGATTGCATTTATATCAAAACTTCGTTTTTGGGCTTAGGCCACTGTTGCTCTGATAGCCGCAATTAATGAGTCACCTCTACAATATATGTAGAAATGTAGAGTGAATGAACCACGATGCAAAAAATATGAAATGAAGGAAGAAACTTTCAACATGTTCTTGGTCTCAGGACAAAAAAAAACATGGTTCTTTGAGACTAATTGAGTAACACATTGTGAAGATACCCAAAAACACTCACCATAGATATCCAGAAAGAACTCTATTCGAAGAAATTCTCTACATATCAAGATAATAAACAACGTTCTTTTAAGGTATTTCCTTTCATTGTTGTTACTTAACAGTCTGATAATATTGTAACTACCACTATTTTTTACAGTATTACATTTAGTCTTAAAATTTATATAAAATATACTTATAAAATGTATATAAAAACAACAATAAAATGAATAAATTTATAAAACAAATAAATGGCTAATAATAGGAATATTGCCATACATATTTCGAAGAATGTTCTAATCATATAGAGTAGTGTCTAGAAACTCTACCGACAAACGAAGACAGGAGATTCCTCAGATAATTTTAAGACAATATAACCCAATTCTATCAGAAGAAGCTTCCTATAGGAGTAGAGGTATTTGAAGATGCCGTCTGGTAATTAATTTTTCTTAAATATTTCCAGAACGCTTCTATTTAGAAAAACGAAAATTAGTACAGATATTTATCTTCCAGAGATAAATCGATTCCATCCATTGCAAATTTCTAGTACCTACCGGTCATATGCGTCCGCTTTGGGTAGAGCAACAGTTATATTATCGCATAACTTTTTTGTGTCGATCGGATAGCTCAGTGCGACTAGCGGCTGACCCACACTTCACTTCGCCTTGAGGTATGTGAGTTCAAGCCCAGCCCAGGCCATCGGAAAAAACAAAAAGGCTAACGCGCCAGTATAAAATTCTAAATATGAATCTGGCGTTTAGACTGGAATATGCGGGCATCTGATCGACCTATGAGGGAGCAGTACGGCAAGGGACAAGGGCTTGCGGCTCGGTGATACTCCCCCATAGATCCCTACCGAAGGGCGTTGACGCCTAAGAACGGTGTAATACATACATAACCTTTTTGTTTTTAATTTTTAAGCATTTTTGAGTCTGGATTATTAAAATGTAAGGTATTATAGTACTAAAGGTATTCTTATTTTAAGTCGATAGGCCACACCGTTTTCTAGAAAAATCGATTTGAAAATTTTTCGTTTTTTGAATATCAAAAAAAAACTATTTAGAAAGACGAAAACTGGACGTTTATTGATATTCCAAAGATGAATCGATTTCATTAATTGCGAATTTCTAGTACCGTTCATATGCGTCAGTTTTGAGAGGTCAACGGTCATTTTATCGCATAACTTTTTTGTCTTTAATTTTTAGGAATTGTTTACACTAGATTATTAAATTATGAAGCAGTGAAAATTATGGGCAGTGAAAAAGAAAGAGGAACAACGAATGCATGTGGCGGAAATGAGAATGCTTAGATGGATGAGTGGAGTGACCAAGAAGGATAAAATTAGAAATGAATATATTAGGGGAAGTCTAGGTGTAGCACCAATTGATGCCAAAATGAGACAGCATAGGTTAAGATGATTTGGTCATGTTCAACGTCAAAACGTTAATCACCCAATACGAAGAATAGCTGAAGTGCAGATTCCTGGAAGGAGTAGGAGAGGAAGTCCAAAGAAGACCTGAGGGGAGACGATAAGGCAGGACATGTTGGTAAAGGGGATTAACATTGATATGACCCAAGATAGAATTGTGTGGAGAAAGGCAATTAGGGAAGCCGACCCCGCATAGGGATAAGGCAAAGAGAATGATGATGATGATTATTAAATTATCGAGGTATTCTAGTACTAAAAGTTAATCTTGCTTTAAGTTGGTAAAATACACCGTTTTTTTTTTGAAAAATTTTTTTCATATTCAGGAAACGAAAAATTTTCAAATAGATTTTTCTAGAAAACGGTGTGTCCTATCGACTTAAAGCAAGAGTACCTTTTAGTACTAGAATCATCATCATCATTGGCTCTACAATCCATGGTGAGTCTTGGCCTGTTCCAGAATCCTCTTCCATTCCTTCCTATCCCTCTCCTTGGTTTTCCAATTTCGCACTCCTAATACTCGCAAGTCGTCTTCCACCTGGTGCTTAAATGGTGCTCTGGGCCTGCCTCTTTTCCTCACTCCATCTGGTCTCTGGCTATAAATATGTTTCGACGGCTCCACCTCATTCATTCTCTCCAAGTGGCCTAAATACAACTAGTCCAAGTACTAGAATACCTCACAATTTAATAATCCAGTATCAAAAATGCTTAAAAGTTAAAGACAAAAAGTTATGCGATAAAATAACCGTTGTCCCACCCAAAAAGGACGCCTATGACTGGTACTAGAAATTCACAATGGATGGAATCGATTTATCTCTGGAAGATAAATATGTGTACAAATTTTCGTTTTTCTAACTAACGAATAAGCTTTCTGGAGGTATTTAAGAAAAACTAATTACAAGACACCATCTTCAAAGAGCTCTATCTCTCTTAGGGACCATTTTCGGACTAGGTGAATTTAACATTATCTGAGGAATCTCCTGTCTTCGTTTGTCGGTAGAGTTTCTGGACACCCTGTATAATAATAGTAGTCATAAACTATCATGAATCATGTTTACTTTACCTTTAAGCCCTCTTTTATATCTCCAACGGTGATTACTTTTCCATTTTCGTTATGTTGAATGACTAACTGTAAGTTATTCAGAGCTATCCTTGCATCTCCATCACTAACATCTGCTAGCCATTTCAAAGCTTCATCTTCTATAGACGAACTAAAAGAGACAAGGAAAAATTTAATGGCAATTGTAAAATCTTAACAAATTCATTTTTTAAGTATAGGTAAATCTTAGCTTAGATGAGAAAACATCTATAAGACCTAGACTCTCTATTAACATCTCAAATTACATTCTTTAGATATGTAAGGATGAGGATACATGTATAGTGAAATCTAATGTGAAATTCACACTGAGATTTGCAGTACTGTTAAGATAGGAATGCGCATTCAGTGTTGCCACAGTTCCTGTACGACGCCCTTGAGAGAGCAATCAACAACTGGTGAAGACTGACAACCCTGTGCGTTTATTCCCCATTAGAAATGTATTGTCCTATCTTAGCCGTACTGCATTCTCGGTGTGAATTTCTCAATAGATATAATGTTTTTGTGGCTTTGACTGTTAAACCTTTTTACACTGCAATCACCCTTCTTCAATGAATTAAGAATTTTGGCACCTGCCGACTAAAGCTGCAAGGCCTATACACACTACTCTTAAAAATTAACGCACCACCGTAAAAATAACCATGAGTTTGAAGTTACATATTTCTATTCTGAACAGTTGATTGTATTTTAATTATTTTTATACCACATTAAGTCTAGATCTATTGTCAATGGAATACTGAATTGTCAATGTGAATGAGTTAGATAAAATTAAATTATTAGAAGATTTTTTTATTGCCAAATAACAAAAACAAAATTGGTTAAATTTGTATTTTGAGGACGATTTCTGAAGTGGAAATAAACAAAACAAAACGACGAAATAAACTTATTTTAAAGTAAAATTGTTGCTTATTCCTAGTACAAATAGTAAATTAACTATAAGGTAGACACACACTAATGCACACATTAAAAATAAAAATAGGAAATGAACTAAACGAAAATAACTTCTAACTAATCATGAGAAGAGACAAAAAGGATAGCAATAAACAGAAAAGATTTGAAAAAATTGATAAAAAAAGAAAATAGGACTCGACTGAAAGACTTCGGTTGATGGCCTTTTGGTACATAGTATCAATAAAGTATACTTACTTCTCTTTCTTGGACTCAACATGTAGGAATAAAATTAGCGGCCTTGCTATCAATATATTTTACAATTATAGTCTAAGAGCTGGGAGCGGATTTTGTGCGTGATAAGTAATATGGAAAAACTATATGGGGATATGTTGAACTAGTTGTGTACATTACTTTCCCCAACGGCCGGAAACAAGGAGTGGGGGGCCGAGGGTAGATATAAGGGGTCAAAGTCGCGGTTTTTATTATTTTTTTTGTGATGCTCTTGATAGAGATAGTGCACCAAAATTTGGGAATAAGTAGGTCATGACGTAACTAATTAAAATCTCCAGGGGCGGAAACCTGCGTGGCCGACAAAGGGGTGGGGGAAGTGGTGAATATAAAAATTATAATTGGATTTTTTGTGACGTTCCTGATCGAGATAGTTCACCAGAATTTGGGAATAAGTAGACCATGACATAACTAAGTTAAATCCCCAGAGCCGGAAACCAGAGTGGGGGACGAGGGTAGTTATAAGGGGTCAAAATCGCGGTTTTTAATATTTTTTTCTGACGCTCATGATCGAGATAGTGCACCAAAATTTGGGAATAACTAGTTCATGACGTAACTAAGTAAAATCTCTAACGTAGAACGCTGCGTGTCTGACAAAGGGGTGGGAGAAAGGGTGAATATAAAAATTATAATTGGGTTTTTGTGACGTTCCTGATCGAGATAGTTCACCAAAATTTGGAAATAAGTAGACCATGACATAACTAAGTAAAGTCCCCAGAGCCGGAAACCAGATTGGGGGACGAGGGTAGTTATAAGGGGTTAAAGTCGCGGTTTTTATTATTTTTTTTGTGACGCTCATGATCGAGATAGTGCACCAAAATTTGGGAATAACTAGTTCATGACGTAAATAATTAAAATCTCCAGGGGCAGAAACCTGCGTGGCCGACAAAGGGGCGGGGGAAGTGGTGAATATAAAAATTATAATTGGATTTTTTGTGACGTTCCTGATCGAGATAGTTCACCAAAATTTGGGAATAAGTAGACCATGACATAACTAAGTTAAATCCCCAGAGCCGGAAACCAGAGTGGGGGACGAGGGTAGTTATAAGGGGTCAAAGTCGCGGTTTTTAATATTTTTTTCTGACGCTCATGATCGAGATAGTGCACCAAAATTTGGGAATAACTAGTTCATGACGTAACTAAGTAAAATCTCTAACGTAGAACGCTGCGTGTCCGACAAAGGGGTGGGGGCAGGGGTGAATATATAAATTATAAGTGGTTTTTTGTGACGTTCGTGATCGAAATAGTGCCCCAAAATTTGGGAATAAGTAGATTATGGCATAACTAAGTAAAATCTCCAGGGGCGGAACACTGTGTGGGGGACAAATGGATGGGGGCAGAGGTGAATATAAAAATTATAATTATATGAACAATATATAAATTTAAAAAGCAATTTTTAGAACACACAAAATATAAACGCTGGGCATTTTACTTAGTTACGTCATGAACTAGTTATTCCCAAATTTTGGTGCACTATCTCGATTATGAGCGTCAGAAAAAAAAATAATAAAAACCGCGACTTCGACCCCTTGTAACTACCTTCGTCCCCCACTCTGGTTTCCGGCTTTGGGGATTTTACTTAGTTAGGTCATGGTCTACTTATTCCCAAATTTTGGTGCACTATCTCGATCAGGAACGTCACAAAAAATCCCTTTTAATTTTTATATTCACCCCTGTCCCCATCCCTTTGGCGGCCACGCAGCGTTCCGCTCCTGGAAATTTTAATTCGTTACATCATGGCCTATTTATTCCCAAATTTTGGTGCACTATCTCGATCATGAGCGTCACAAAAAAAATAATAAAAACCGCGAGTTTAACCCCTTATAACTACCCTCGTCCCCCACTCTGGTTTCCGGCTCTGGGGATTTTACTTAGTTATGTCATGGTCTACTCATTCCCAAATTTTGGTGCACTATCTCGATCAGGAACGTCACAAAAAACCCAATTATACTTTTTATATTCACCCCTTCCCCACCCCTTTGTCGGCCACGCAGCGTTCAGCCCCTAGAGATTTTAATTAGTTACGTCATGACCTACTTATTCAAAAATTTTGGTGCACTATCTCTATCAAGAGCGTCACAAAAAAAATAATAAAAACCGCGACTTTGACTCCTTATATCTACCCTCGGCCCCCACTCTGGTTTCCGGCCGTTGGGGAAAGTAATGTACACAACTAGTTCATCATATCCCCATATAGTTTTTCCATATTACTTATCACGCACAAAATCCGCTTCTATCTCTCCGACTATTAGGTAAAACTATGTAATATTTGCTCACTCATCTCTTTGCTACAATGGGGCCAGCATATGATGCAGCAACATGCAGAATATCTTATTTTTTATTTCTTATCAGTTTTTTGAGCAGGATTTGGAAAACTTAGTTGGATACTTAAGACCCACAAAATACCCCAATACTTAAGGAGCAAAGTATTCAACCAGTGCATCCTTCGTATCATGACATATTGATGTCAAACCTGGAACCTAACCAAGGCGAATATGAATAAACTAGACAAAACAGAAAGAGCAATGTTAGGTATACAACTGTCAGATAAAAAGAGGAATGATTGGGTAATATCAAAAACAACAGTCGAAGACATAAAAACAAAAATTGCCAAACTGAAATGAAGCTTCACAGGCCACAATGCTAGACAAAACAACGTTGGAATGCAACAATACAACATTGGAGACCTTACGAAAGTAAATTACCAAGAGGAAGACCACATATGAGATGGGTTGATTATATTAAAAGAATAGCAGGAACAAATTTGAAAAATGTTGCTCAGGATAGAGACTGATGTTGGGAGAGGCATATGTCCAAACATGGACAATAGAAGGCTAAAAAGAAGATATGTTTATGTTGTTATGGATAATCTATCCTATTATGGGGGAAAATGTCTTCTTCTTCTTTTATATAGGCAGTACTGCCTGTTTTTCTTCAACGGTGCCTTTCATTCTGCCCCTAAGTTGTCATTCCAAATTTTCCTTGGGCGTCCTATACTTCTCCTGCCTAACGGTGACTTCTTGTCCCTGGCTATTCTTACTATCCTTGATTCAGACATCCTGCTTATGTGCTCATTCCACTCTTCTTTTCTGTTCTTTACCCAAGTATTTATATTGTCTACCCCACATATGCGTCTGATTTCCTCACTTCTTACCCTATCCTGTAGTCCTTTTCCAGCAATCCAGCAATCCTTCTTAAGATCTTAATTTCGCTGGTTTCCAGATGTCTTCGTGTTTTGCTTGTATCTGGTCTTGTTTCGGCCGTGTAAGTCATAACTGGCCTAATAACTTACTAATGACATATATTCGGGCCTTTGTTTCCAATCTTAGGTGTTGTTTTTCCAAATTTTGTCGTTTAAGCATCAGGCCGTTCTACTGGCTTTAATTATTTGGTCTTTTACCTCTTCTTCGATATTGTTGTCGGCTGATAGATTAATTCCCAGATATTTGAAAGTCATTACTTGTTGTATAATTTGATTGTCTAACTCCAATTTTCATCTTATTGGTTCTTTGGCAATTAGTAAGCTTTTTGTTGTTTGGGCTGATATTTTCATATTCATTCCTTTTGCGTTCTTTGTAGGTCGTCTTCGCACTCTGCTACTAACACGGTGTCATCAGCGTAACAGAGTATTTTTATCTCTCTATTGTCCATTTTGTACCCTCTTTTTTTCTTCACTTGTTTTATTAGGGGAAAGGGGGGTATATTATAGGGGGAAAATATCCATATGAATAATTAAAAACATTCTATACCCTATTCCACGAATATACGACTGTGTTGGATTATTTCTACAACGAATATTTTATTGTGCAAAATATGAAGAACGAAAATAAATTGCAAATTACATTGCTGTTTATTGGAATAATTATATTAGAGCCATTTACTTTCGTACTTCTTATGTTGCACACTGAAATATTCGTTGTCGTGATAATCCAAAACAGTCGTATGTTGGTGGAATGAACCATATAACCAAACCACTATCACATTATATTTGCCAGGTAAGCCTGAAAAACAACAAATAACATTATGCAAAAAATGTTTTTATAGTCCCATTGTGTCCTGATACATTTAAAGGAGATATATAAAACCTCATAAGTCAAAATCTACAACTTTTCAGGAGAGGAAAAAAAAAAAGAATGTGTGAGTGCTTTGTATGCACGTAAGAAGTTATACTTCTATTATATGATTTCAACGAAATCAATATACTTTAAACAGTTTATTTATATTTTATTTAAATATTGAACTAATTTTAATACTTACTACTTTCCAAAAATGTTTATTAAAACAATACCAAAAATTAAAAAATAAAAGAATAAAACACACGCAAACACATTGAAAAATGAAACAAAGAAATGATTTCTAAACAATAATTTTGTTGACAAAAATTTTAACTAAATACGTATTTTCTAAAAAAATATATAATAAATATACTTACAATCATAAAATGTAGAAAAAAAATAAAAATAAATAAAAATTTGCATTGGGGATTGAACCTGCGTCTATCAGGTTGTTAGATTTCGAACTCACTGCACGCAGAATTTAGCTACCGAGACATATGAATGATTTGGGAAGATATAGCAACTAAACGTTTTAAACTTTTTTGACAGTTGCTTATTCTCTTAGTTTAATCAAATAAGTTTGATTCTTGTGGAATTAAAATATTAAAATACAACAAAACATAGACTAAAAAGCAATATATGAGATGAAGATTGGTAGAAATTTTGTCGGTAATCAAATTATGTAAATCAAAGCACCTGTTAGGTAGGTACATTTTCCAAATAGGTATGTAATTTTTTATTGCAATACTGAAATATTTACAATAATTACGTACCTGTTGCTTTTAAAAACTATTTAAAAAGTCACTACAATATTATAAACTCGCTTTTTGTCTCTGTTCTCATTCTCACAATAAAAACTAATATACCCACAACTATTGCAGGGGCGGCCCGTCGGGGTAGGCAAGGTAGGCGCCGCCTACCCTCTTCAAATGTAGTACAATAATATAAATTATTAATATAAATTACTTATTTCAAAATTGTAATTTATAAATTTTGACACAATACCTACAATAAAATAGCAAAAATTATCCAAATTATTTTTAAAAATATCCAAGTATCATATATTTAGTATCAGTAGTACTGTATAAGATTCTATATTCTTCCTTGGTCAGGCACTTGAAAACGTAGCCTGAAATAGAACGACGCCAACACCGAATTGACGTGCGATCTCTCTCTGTTTACGCGAGCAGGTCTGCTGGTAGCGACCGTATTCTACGATTTTGAAAGGGCGGATAGGCACAGAGTCTTATAGCCGGACCTACAAAATTGTATCAGTTGCTTCTTTTGTGTCTTGTGAAACTGTTTTAAATAATTGTTTTTTGATTTTGGCTGTTATTAGTAGGTTAAGTATTGAATAAAACTAGGTAGGACAAATTAAATTTGTTTATGAAAACTGAATAATAAACAGGTAAATTTGAGATCGGTCTATTGAAGGGCATTTTAATTTTATATTAATTTAGTAATAATTCACTAACGACAAATAAATCTGTGAATAGTTATTTGTCAGTCGTCCATTATATTTTTATTGTATTTCAATACAATTTGGATAATTTAAAGTTAAACTGACGAATTGTGTTATTAGATTATATAGATAATTAAAAATTTAAAGCGAGGTTAATTGTTAACTTATCAATTTATTCGAAGAGTAAATTATTATTTGATACATAAATAAAATAAGTAATATTTGACGTTGTTGAAACGTAGGTGTGTTAGTTTTATTGGTGGAAAAACTTAAGTCATCGAATATGAATATTTTAAACGATGTAATATGCAGTTTGATCGAGACGCCTTTTTCAAGGCGCCAAAATCAAGAAAGATCAGAAATTATTTTAATGGGCCGGCCTTTACCAAATTTAACAATTTTATCCACAGATAAGACAAAAGACAATCGACCATTTTCGAGATCGTTTAAAACAATATGGTATGAAAATCAGAAATGGCTAAGCGGAAGTTATTTTAAAAATTCACTTTTCTGTTGGCCTTGTCTGTTGCTCTCAAATTTGAAGCAAAATGTTTGGGTGAGTCAGGGATATTCAGATTTGAAAAATTTATCAGCTAGTGTAAAAAACATGAATCTTCGAAAGAACATTTAAACAATTGCTTAGGTTTAAAACGGTTAGAAAAAAATAAACAAACTATTGACAGTGCTTTAGCTGGACAAATTTCTCTATCTAATAAGATATATAATGAAGAAGTTGAAAAAGATTGAAGAAGTTGAAGTTTATGTTACAATTCTGTTAGTAAAACAAGAACTTGCATTTCGCGGTCGTGATGAGAGCCATAATTCTTCAAACATGGGTAAGTAATTTTAAAGAAATTTTTAATTTAGTAGTTAAACGCGATCAGGAAATCCAGGATCATGTTAAAAAATAGAAGGGGTGTTCACGGGTTTGTCAAAAACAATACAAAATGATTTAATAGATTGCCTTGCCGATTACGTAAAAAATGAAATTTCAACAGAAATTAATGAAAGTCAATTTTTTTCTATACTAGCGGACGATACTACTGATATAACCGAAAAATCACAGTGTACTTTAACAATCCGTTTTGTTAACAAAGTTGGTCAGGTAACAGAAATATTTTTAGGGTTTTTTGATGTTAGCGAGAATAGATCTGCAGACGCTCTATATAGTTTAATTTCAAACGTGCTTGAGCCATATGATTACAAAAATAAATTAATTGCTCAATTTTACGATGGTGCAAGTGTAATGGCTGGCTCTTTAAACGGATTACAATCAAAAATTAAAGTAGATGCTCCAAAAGCAATTTTTACACATTGTTGCACTCATAGATTACATTTAGTATTGCAAGACGGCTCAAAATGTATTACAAATTGTAGGATATTTTTTGTCGCCTACCCGAAGTATATGTGTAGCCTACCCGCATACTGAGGTCACGAGCCGCCACTGAACTATTGACGTATTAATAAAATAACCGACATATTGAACAATTGTTGACAGTTCATTGTAATTATCCAATTAGAGGACGTATAACGTTTAAGCTGCGCCCAGGACCAATACTTTTGATGAATTCGCGCACATATAAATTTACTCCCAACGTGCCTAAAGAAGTATAACTTCAAAAACTTCTCGGCTTAGTACATGTTTTTTTCTTTCTCATCTTTCTTTTCCATTGAAAAGTATGTTTTGGAATGTTTTTTTAAAGTAATAATTAAATAAATAGTGAGAAAGAAAAACATGTACTAAGCAGCAAAGTTATTTCGCTCTCCTGAAAAGTTATAGGTTTTAATTTATGAGGTATTGGTATTTAACCCTTGATATAAAGAACCTTATCTTACAGGTTTAACCAATTGAAATAATATAAAACAAGAGTTTTAGGATTTTTGACTGATACTTTTACATACTTAACAGTTATAAAATTTGAAACTAATAGGGCACTTGCATAAAATTTTAAATTCGAAAAAAAATGTTATAAATCACAACAGAACATAATTTAAAACATGTATCAAAGATAAAAAAGTTTTGTTTGTTTTTCGTTTGGCCCCTAAAGACGATTAAAAATTCAAATTATACCAGCCCGCCCAAAACTCGTCGTGACGTCATCGGGCTATATGTTTACATTCTGAACCAACAAAGCAGGGTTGGCAAAAACCAAGGTTTTTTCGAAAAAAACAAAAAAACAGGTTTTTGGTTTAAACCAGGTTTTTTTGATACAAAGTATAATAAGTCTAAAAACTTTGAAATAGAATAAATTATTTTAGGTATAAAATTAACTAATAAACAATGAAAACACTGATTAAGATAACTTTTATTTTTATTTACACACACAAAAAATTATTATAACAAAAAAACATCATCAAACGTTATATTATTCAAAATAACAAGTTCAAAAGTAAAAAAAAATAGAAATTATTTATCTTAATCTTCTTCATTTGCGGCAACTGTAGTAAAAACTCCAAATAAAAACACCAGTTTGGAGGCTCAGTAAAAAAAATAAAAATAAAAAACCATATTTAAACTAACTGGTTTTTTTAAGAAAAAAACCAGTTGGTGTTTTAAGCATGTTGGTTTAAACCTGCCAACCCTGCAACAAAGTAAACAAAATTGTATATAATTTTAAATTAGACATTATAAACGTCAGTAGAAAATGTAGTTATGTGACGTTACAAGTGTTTTTGATCGTTTGAACTATTCATAGAAAATTTGTACTTTTACAAAATGGTTTTATTTTCCATAGTAAACCTTCTCTCCTTTCCTTCAATAACTATATCAAACTCCAATCTCAACAAACTGGTATATATTATTACAATGACATACGATAAATGTCATTAGAATATAAATATTTTGGAGGCCAATAAAATAAAGAAGAAGCAGAAGAATATACCTAAATATAACCATAAACGGAACCATATAGTTAAACTACAGTCGGAAAAATGAAAGAATACCCATGAACGATCACATTAATCACTTCTTTTGTATTTGCTGTCTTTTTCTATAAATAACAAACGTTTGTTACTTGTTATCCTATATTTGTTAAGCACTTGTCAAAGTACTTCGGAGTACCTATCAAATGAGCTCCAGTAGAAGTTAATAGCATCAAAATTAAGCAAGTTATGATGAAAATAAGAGAACCCTTTCGATTTTTTTAGGAAAAAGTGAAAAATAAAACATACGCCATTTCCACAAAAATTAAAATTTGTAGTAATACTCACAAGAATTTCTTTAGGTTAACATAGTTAATGATTTCAACAATTTTCACCGGTTTGGAATGATACAATTTAAAAAAATTTTGAAAAAAAGATACAATTTAAAAAAATCAGAATTTTTAAAATTATCGTACTTTTCATTTTCTTTTGATAATAACTCTAAAAATACTCAATATACGTAAAAAATTATATATAATTAAATTTTAGTTTTTTCTGTTTTAAATACTTTACCCATTTTACTATTTCCGTAGAGTAAAAAATAACCGAGATAGAAACGTTTAAAATTTCAATTTTGCTGCGAGAACCATGTATGTAACCGGGGCCATTTAACCTTTTATTGTTAAAAAAGTGAGAGGTTTAAAAGCAGGAGCGTCATTTGAAATTTTGATAGGGGGGCAAGCATTATATATACAATACATTTATATGCAAACATAATACAAAATTGATCTATTTTTTTGTAAATTTCAGTAATTTTCAGGGTTAGGGGGGGGGGCAAATGCCCCCCTGCCCCCTATCAAATGACGCCCCTGTTTAAAAGACTAATTTCGACATTTTTAATAGCTCTTGGAATCAACTTTTAATTAGTTTTTAGGTGAACCTGATATCTTAAAAATTAACGGAGTTATTTACAAAAAAAAAACAATAACATTTTTTGGAAAAATTTTTAAAAGATACATTTTGAAACATTTTTGGTGCATAAATTTCAATGCTATCAACTTATTCGAGGGCTTATTTGATAGATATTTCTATGAACTTTGACAAATGTTTAATAAGTTTATGTTATAAAATGCATCATTTTGCCGGTATTTAAGCTTGAATACTTAGATTTGGGTACTTGACGAAAGAAATATACATTCAATTACCTATAACTTACTTTTAGTTAACATAAAAAGGTTTTTCTAGTAAGGAGTTTATTTGATTTTTTATTAGCCTCAATTTTGATAATAACTTTTTTGTAAAAACTTATAGTTTTTGAGTTATTTATGAAAAATCGGTTAAAAACATGCATTTTTCTCACGAAAAATTAAAATCTTTGATCTTTAATAACTCAAAAAGTTTTGATTTATTTTAATAACTTTATATAACAAATTTTGCTTATAATTTGTCCCTCTATCGAATTCTGGGGTTATTTTTAATAAAATAATTTGCACCCCCGAGGAGGGGTGGCATCCACCCCCAGGGTAAAAGCGCAAGTTGGCACCGTGTCACCTTTGTTCCTTGAGATATCCTCTAACAACTCACCAATTTTCATGCAAATCGATGGAGGTTCAACGAAATCGGAGGTAACAGCTCATATCCACCTTCAGTGACTGCACTATATGTAATAAAAAAAATGTGCAAGTTCCCTATTGTGCTTAGTTGTTGCAAAAATGGACACACATACAGTGGAATCCCGATGAGTCAGTCTCTGATAACCTGGAAGTCCGGCTAACCTGGACTGATTTTCATCAGACAAAGCAAACATTTTTCACTTTGAGTTTTTTACCAAGAAATAAACAATGCTGCATACAACTGTATGTAATTTAGAAGTACTGTGCATATGTATTTCATGTTTTTGCAATTATAATGTGTATGGTTCATTCCACCAACATACGACTGTTTTGGATTATCGCAACAACGAATATTTAAGTGTGCAACATAAGAAGTACGAAAGTAAATGGCTCTAATAATTATTCCAATAAACAGCAATGTAATTTGCAATTTATTTTCATTCTTCATATTTTGCACAATAAAATATTCGTTGTCGAAATAATTCAACACAGTCGTATATTCGTGGAATAGGGTATATTTGTTTATTATTTATATGTATTTAATGGCTCTAATAATTATTCCAATAAACAGCAATGTAATTTGCAATTTATTTTCGTTCTTCATATTTTGCACAATAAAATATTCGTTGTCGAAATAATTCAACACAGTCATATATTCGTGGAATAGGGTATATTTGTTTATTATTTATATGTAGTTTATTAAGTTTTACCATATTCTCCGGCTAACCCGGATTTTCGATAACCCCGATCGGCAGTGGTCCTTATTAATCCGACTTATCAATGTTCCACTGTAATTATTTTAAAGCTAAATATGTATCTATTATTGGGTTTCACACAAAATCAGTTTATTCATTCAAATAGTATATAGCTGAATTTATCATTAATAACTAAAGTATAGTACGAGTGAGATGTATATGTAAGAAATAAAATAGGAAGGTCAGATTTGTAGGTGTTGATAGTATGATTCTTTAAGTTATCGCTGGATTTTTTCTGGTAATTAAATATGTGATTAAAAAGTTAGGTATATACTGTCAAACATGCTTGCATTGATAATGAATGTAGAATGCATAGCTTTTGTAATTACTCTTGTTATTGTTAGAATTATTGATACCTACTAAAAGAACTTTATAAAAACAGTTAAAACTAAAATTACTTTACACTCTAACAATGAACTGCTAAATCACACTCAAAATAATTATATTTCAGTTAAAACACCTACATTCTAGTAAGGGACTGCTTCCCAACTAAAACCTAAAACACTTGGCATAGACCTTCAGTCTGTGAGAACCATAGACGTGTATGAATGGGTTAAAACCAAAGTGGTGTAGTAATATTTTTGAAATGATGTAAGCCTTGCTTTATAATCTTCATATACAGGGTGAGTGGGGAGGAATGTGCCAAACTTTAAGACTGTATAATATACGTAAAAATAATCAAAAATAACTCATATGTTGTTATTCGATTTTCATTTGTTTCCGAGATACGGGATGTTAAAATTTGTCTTACAAACTGACGATTTATTTATTGCTCTAAAACCGTTTCAGGTTTGCAAATTAAATTTGGTGGGTTTTAAGACATGGTTATTGCGCATGTTTTGACATACAATTAAGAATTTTATATTCACAATTGGCGCGCTTACGGGTAAGGGTCTGAAATTTTTTAAAGAAATAAAAATAGTATGCCAATGAGATATTTCAAATTAAAAATTATTTTTGAATTCCCTGTTCAATTTGTGATAAACAATCTATCTTCCCATTTTTTGTACGACGTTTCGTTTTCATGCAAAAAAAAATAAAATATCTTAACACTTCCAAAGTATTCGAAATAAGTTTCTACACATTCATATAGAAACTTCGTCGAAAACTTTGTAAGCGTTAAGATGTTTTATTTTTTGCATGAAAACCAAGCGTCGCATGAAAAAATGGGATGATAGATTTTTTATCACAAATTAAACGAAGAATTCAAGAAATATTTTTAATTTGAAATATTTCAGTGGCGTACCATTTTTATCTTTCAGACTATTACCCGTACGTGCGCCAATGGTGAATATAAAATTCTTAATTATGTGTCAAAACATGCGCAATAACTATGTCTTAAAACCCACCAAATTTCATTTGCACAACTCAACCGGTTTTAGAGCAATAAATAAATCGTCAGTTTGTAAGAAAAATTTTAACATCCCGTATCTCGGAAACAAATGAAAATCGAATTACAACACATATGAGTTATTTTTGATTATTTTTACGTATATTATACAGTCTTAAAGTTTGGCACATTCCTCCCCACTCACCCTGTATAGACCTCTTCAAAGAAAAAGTGGTGTAAGCTTTTACTGTATTACTGTAAACACTTACACCACTTTTCCTGATGGAAAGAGGTCTATTTATCAAAGTTATAAAGCAAGAGTTACATCGTTTTACAAATATGACTTACACCCCTTTGGCTTTAACATCCTCATATATTAACATAGACTGAGACTACCCTCTGCCCTTCCTGACAACAAGATCTCTTGGACAGGTTTGCGGTATCTCTTTCTAGCTCATTGTATCAAGAAACCAAGATGAAACTAAGTGGAGGTGTAGGCACTTAAGGGAAGGACTACTGTCGCAGCTTTACTATGTGTAAAAGTGAAACAGCATAGCCAAAAAAAAGATGGTGTTTTCACTTCGCTGAACATGACACTCTGTCTATGTTAATACATATGTCTATGGCGAGAACCAGTCAGTGTAAACAAAAAAAGGGACTGACAAAACCTTCAGTCTGTGAGAACCAGTCAATGTAAACAAAAAAGGGACTGATCAAACGTTCTTCGAGTGTCCCTATATTTCTGACTTATACTATAGGTACATGCTACAGTCTGTGACTTAAATTATACAACTAAAAGCCGAAAGATTGAGGAATCTTTGCTAATGGTTATAAAGAGTCACAGTTTTTGAAGAACTCTATATACAATACCCATTATATCCATCATTAAAAAAACTACTTACCTTGATTGATCATGAGTTTGTGGATTTGTTAAATGGTTTATTATATGAAGATTAAACTTTATTGCGGCTTGTTTCACAATTTCATATAAAGTATCTGAATCTAATTTGTCCATAACGATAACTCTACATCTACTTAATAAAGCAGAGTTAATGGAAAATGATGGATTCTCTGTAGTAGCTCCCACTAGAGTAATTTCACCCCGTTCAACACTGAGCAACATTGTATCCTGTTGTTTTTTGTTAAATGCATGAATTTCATCCATAAATAAGACTGTTTTCTTACCAAATTTCATTTCATTTTTGGAAATCGTAATTATATTTTGTACTTCTTTTACACCAGCACTTGCTGCACAAAGAGAACTAAATCGAAGTTTTTTAGAGTTCATTTTGCAAATTTCACTTATTATACCAGATAATGAAGTTTTACCACAACCTGGAGGTCCCCAGAGGATCATGTTTGGTATTTCTGCCTTTTCCAGCAAATCTCGAAGTACTGTGGCTTTTCCCAAAACCTGGTTTTGTCCATAAAAATCATTAAGAGTCTTTGGCTGAATCTGTTTTGCAAGAGGTATGATAAATGACAAATTTGGTTTAAAACTTATGGATGTACTATTACTACAACTCGCTGAGTTTTCTGTATGTTTAACTGGATTTTCTACAAACTGACGTGATAGATTTCTTGGAGATTTTTGTGTAAATGATACTTTTGGTTGACTAACGCTTATCACTGGACTAGGAGATCTTTTACGTTTGGCTAAATCATCTTCAACACAATTCAAAAATATGCACCGATTGGCATGACTCTCAATTTCATCCGTTGGAAAGTCT
Organism: Diabrotica virgifera virgifera; assembly: GCF_917563875.1. Lineage (NCBI taxonomy): Eukaryota > Metazoa > Arthropoda > Insecta > Coleoptera > Chrysomelidae > Diabrotica > Diabrotica virgifera. The sequence continues at coordinate 141,963,800 of NC_065443.1, read as the reverse complement.
TTATTACATATTGGACAAGATGTAACTTTCTTAGCAGAACTCATTTTTCAAAATAATAATAATAGTAAACAAAATCACTTCTTATCACTTTATTACCCGGCATATACAGATATTTAACCTTAAAATATCAGTCAAGTATTTTATAGAATAACCATTAAATACTCTATTGTTCTAAAGTTATTAATTTCTATTTCTGAATAAAATTATTGTTTTAAAAATAAAATATTTATAATAAACATCAAAGAAAATTTTTATTTTGAAGTAGGAATGTAGGAATATGTCAAAATGTCAAGGTCGATGGTCGATTGTATTGTTTATCTCGTTTGATGCCGATTTAATCGTTACTGTTACATATCGATTCAATTCGATTAATAGGCCTGGATCTCGCGTACCAAAAAAAGTTGATTAATAACAAGTAATTGGACTTCGTAAGTCCTAGGTTTTCACCCAAAGTGATCGAAAGTAGAACTGGAAGTCGATATTTGAACTCCTCGTGTAACTTTGGGTCGATTGATAACGATTTTACTAATTTTGAGACATTTTTACTAAACTTTGGGTCATCATTGTTTAGAAATGATTTCAAAACCGGAACTAAAGATTCAAACTCAACTTTTCACTACGCTTCGATTCATGTGTTACATGTACTATTACTGTGCTCTATTACTACGACTATAATGGCACTTCTGGTTAGAACTTTTTACCCGGAAATGATATTAAAACCAACATTTTACATTTTTTCTCATCTTGTTAAGGCAACAGTACTTACGGTTGCAACTCTAAAACCGGAAGTCCGATGTCAAATTTCTCATCTTTAATACCATCCCAAGGGCGGATCCAGAGAGGGCCCCCATGGCCCCCTCCGAGAATTAAAAAAAATATAAATTAAAATATTTCCTATTTGCAGTTTAAATGTTTTTACTTTCAAATACATATTCCGCTTGCCACATTCATAATGAATCCGGTTTAAAGTGCAAATTATCACTCTGTCATATTTGATGAAAGGACCGACGCGCGACTCATCCCACGTAGAAAAGCTTTCTCTAAATTTGAGATTATACATACACAATAACAGCATTCGTGAAGACTTTGTGAAGTTCATTGATGCTTATGAGAACATAAAAATAATTAGTGAAAATCAAGAAAGAGAGAAAGAGCAACGCCTGACAGGAGAAGAATTGGGAAAAAAAGTATTAAAACTTGTTGAAAGAAATGCACTTGGATCAGCGCCGGTTTAACCAGGGGTCTTTTGGGTGCTGTAGCACCGGGCGGTTGATGGTTCTAGGGCGGTACGCGCGAAGCGCGTGCTGTTCCGAAATTATATGATTATGGTAAAATAATATTTGCATACAAATCCACATGATATAATAATAAAAAATTTTCTGTTTTATCATTAACTTGAAAACTTAACAATAATTTATAAATAAATTATTATTATTAACGTCGACGTACCTATATGGTTTATGCACTGTGTTCAGTTTATGTTATCTAAATGTCAGATAACGTACAAACATGCCGCGCGCCGTAAAGAGGAAACAGTAGCGATCAACAGGTAGCGAAAAGGCGTTCCCAGATTGCGGCTGTAATTTTGAATATTTTTTCGAGATATTTGGCACACGTATTCGTAATATAATAAAGAATGGCGGTACAGAGCCCAATTTGAAAAATATATTAATATGTGGAAATTACTCTGTAATTAAATACAATATTAAAAAAACGAGCCTGTACCGCCATTAAGAAGAACAAAAAAATACAATTTCTTCAAATAAACTTTTTTATCCGATGCCTAGATTTTTTGTCATTTTGGAACTACTAATGAAATAAAAAATTTTAGTAGTTCCAAAATGACACAAAATCTAGGCATTGGATAAAAAAGTTTATTTGAAGAAAGTGTATTTTTTTGTTCTTCTTAATGGCGGTACAGGCTCGTTTTTTTAATATTGTATTTAATTACAGAGTAATTTCCACATATTAATACATTTTTCAAATTGGGCTCTGTACCGCCATTCTTTATTATATTACGAATACGTGTGCCAAATATCTCGAAAAAATATTCAAAATTACAGCCGCAATCTGGGAACGCGTTTTTGCTACCTGTTGATCGCTACTGTTTCCTCTTAAGAATAATGTGTGCGAACACCGCAAAATACACGTTTGGGTTGGCAGACGGCCAGACGGGCGCCGGCCGGCGCGCCGCGCCGAAATGATAAAACAGAAACTGCTTACTACTTGAACACTTAATATTGGGTGAAAGTACTAGAAAGAATCATAAGTGTAATAAAGTTTCTGGCTACCAGGGAATTGGCATTTAGAGGTACTCATGAAAGAATTGGCGAAAAACGGATTGGAAACTACTTGGTTTACTGGAACTGTGGAACTATTGTCAGAATATGATCCATTTTTGAAAGATCATATTAATAAACGAGCAAATTTAGGTAAGGGCAAAACATCATATCTATCAAAAGATCGAGTCATTGATGAAATTGTTAGACAAATTAAGGCAAACAAATACTATTCTATAAGTGTAGATTCAACACCTGACATAACACACCATGACCAACTTACAGTGATTTTGAGATATTGTGACAATAAAGGGAATCCCGTGGAAAGATTCGTGGAATTTTATAAAAACACTGGGCATAGCTCACAACAACTTGAAGAAACAGTTATTGGGATGTTAGAGTCTTTGAAATTAGATATTAAGAACTGTAGAGGCCAGTCTTACGACAATGCCAGTAATATGAGTGGAAAGTATTCTGGTTTGCAAAGCACGTATTAAAGCTTACAATGATTTAGCTCTCTTTGTGCCGTGTGCTGCTCACTCTTTAAATTTGGTTGTCCAAAATGCAGCAGATTGTTGTTTGGAAGCAACATCTTTTTTTATGTTGGTACAAGCTATCTATAATTTTTTCTCCGTGTCTACACATAGGTGGGAGTTATTGTCTCTCTCGTGCAATAAAGGATTCGGCTGAGTCGGGGCCAGTGATGTGGGAGGGAGACACATCACTGGTCGGGGCAGACACTGTTACCTAAGAGAGTGAATACAATCCGTTGGTCTTCTCGTTTTGATGCCGTAAAAGCGTTAAAAAGCAATTACGGTTTGATTAAAATATGTTTGATTGGAATATCAACGGATATAAATGAGAAAAACATAGTAAGAGTTGAATGTAGCTTCTCTATCGGAAAAACTTGATTTGTTGGAAAACGGAATAATTTCATCATTTTGGCTTGACGTTTTACAAAGGGTTAATGAAGTGAATAAATCAGTACAAAAGGAAAATATGGATTTAAGCACAACCGCTCATCTGTTATCATCTTTAGTAGATTACTTTGATTTCTTACGTGATCGTTTTGATCACTACGAGGCCTTAGGAATGTTGTTAACAGGGAACGAAAATTATGCTGAGAAGAAGATTATCAAAAAAAAATTGCAATTAGGAGAAATGAATTCGTAGGCAAGCTTAAGCTAAAAAGAGAAAATGCGAACACAATGTTATGTTTGTATAATAGACAATCTTAAGTCGGAGATTATTTGCCGATCTGATAGTTATAAATCTTGTTTAAGAGCATTTGAATTTTTGTTTAAAATAAAAGCTACGGAAGATGAAGATATTTTCAGATCGGCAACCGAATTACAACAAAACTACAAGGAGGATTTGGACGAGTATTTTCCCCAAGAATGTGTTCATTTAAATCATTTGTTAACGTCTCTTCCCCAATTAAAAATAGACACTCCTTTAGAATTGGTACAGGCTTTATACGAAAATAAATTAATATCTTCATTTCCAAACGTTAATATTTGCCTGCTTATTTTTTTCTCCATAATGGTCGCAAATGCAAGTGGCGAACGCTCTCTTTCGACACTAAAAAGGGTAAAGACCTACTTAAGAAATGCAATTTCCCAAGAAAATTTGAACTCCTTAGCAGTCTTATCCATTAACGAGGACCTGCTAAAATAACTGATATCATCGAAAACTTCGCTTCAGTAAAATCAAGAAAACAAGCTTTTCAATAGTAAAGGTATTTGCTTACCTACCTGATGTTACCTGTTTAAATGTTATTAAGTAAATTTTTATTTTACTTTGTGAAGTTCGCCCATAATTTTTTCCTTGTATATTGTTAGTTTTCATTTAAGTTTGAAACCAAAAAAAGTTGTAATTGTTTTTTTTTATTTTAATAAACTTGTATTCAAAATATGTTTTGTTGAATTGAAATAAAGTTAAGAAATATTTTTGAGCCTGGGCGCGGCATCCGTATCAGCACCGGGCGGCAGACTGTGTTAAACCGGCACTGACTTGGATCCGAAGGAATGTATAGGAATCGGTACTGACAGTTGTAGAGTAACGAGCTCTGAAGCGGTCCGTGCAGTAACAGAAATAAAAAAGGTTGCAACAAATGCAGTTAGATATCCTTGCCTGAATTATATTTTAAACAACTCCCTTTCAACTCCTATTAATGTATCGTCCATCAGAAACACAGTGGCAACAATGAAGTGAGTAATTTTTTAACATGTCAGCCAAAAGAAATGAAGTTTTAAAACTGAAACTCGGACAAAATTTAACAAGTAGGTAATCCAGTTCAGATCTGGCATTTTACATATAATTGAAGCACTAACATCTATCTCATCATGAAAGAATCCAAAACTGCTATGCTTGCATCAACTTTGCTTAATTCTTTATGCACATCTGAGTTTCTAGTGTCAATGATGTCACTGATTTACATACTAAAATTAACATTACCAGTAAACCGACTTCTACAAACAAAATCTCTTGATGCGGATGCGAATCTCGCGACTAAGGCTGTTTCCAATACCATGTTGACTTTGAAAGATCGAAGATCTAACTGCGAAGAAAGTTTTAGTAAGATCTTTACTGAAGATAAAGAATTAGCAGAAGAATCGGACGTTAAAGTGAAGTTACCTAGATTTCTGGGTAGACGGACTGAGAGAGCCAATCATCCAGGTGGCCCATAAAAATATTACAGACGTACAATTTACATACTTCTTCTAGACAATGTTTGTATCGATTTAACGTCAAGACTATACATGTCACCTCACTGATTTGTTTGGGGCTACAAGGCATTATTCCCACACCCTCCTAGGTGATTCCTAAGGAGAAAAAGATGTGAAACTATTAAAACCTCTGAAGAAAGCAGTTGAACAGTTTTCATGGACTATCATGGACATTGGTGATACACAGACAAACATTCTTCTATTGCCAGATGAAGTAACAAAGGTGCTTGACGTTTGTAACGCAAAAATGTTTTTATGATGATACTCAAAAGTGTGTGAAAAGTGCCTTAAAACTTACCATTTTAACCCTAATATTTAAAAAAATTCCCACAGACTCCCGTATACCCCCCCCTCCCAAAAGTTTATGTCCCCTCCCGAAAATCGGTCCTGGATCCGCCCTTGTACAATCCTTGGGTTATATAAGCTTACATTCGACACCACCTCATTTGTCATTTTATCTTTATTAATAACGGAAGAGTTGTATTCACGGATGGAGAGGGAGTCATGAAACAGGAAGTATATATTTGTTCTCGTCTTGCGAGGGCGCGTCGAATAATATATCACTTGTACTATTCCGGTGACTCTAAAACAGTACTTCTGGTTGATTTTCCAAAACCGAAAGTCCTAGGTAAACTTTCTCACCTTTAGTACCATCCTTGGATTATAAGCTTTTATTCGACACCTCATTTGTTATTCTACCTAGTATAGTAATGGAGGAGTTATATTCGCGGTCGGAGGAACAGACGGACAGACAGCCTAGGTCAAATTTTTTACCTTTAGTACCATCCTTGGATTATAAGCTTTCATTTGACACTTTATTTGTCATTCTACCTGGTATAATACCGGAGGAGTTATATTCGCGGTCAGACGGACAGACAGCCTAGGTCAAATTTCTCACCTTTAGTACCATCCTTGGATTATAAGCTTTCATTTGACACCTCATTTGTCATTCTACCAGGTGTAATGACGGACGAGTTGTGTTCACAGACAGACAGACGGAAATGAATAATTCAAAGTTTTCACATTTTTTTTAAATATAGTGAAAACAACAAGCTGATAATTTATTAATAGGGCTTTTCATCGATTGTCATTTGTTTCGAGCTTCTGTCATATGTTGTTATACACGGATTATACGACATATCCAAATATTATGTTATGCAGACCACGCCACATTCCGCATTAATCGCCGAGACTCGAGACAGAAGACGATCTCCAAAGATTACACACATCTTCAATACAAAAGTCAAGAAATACAATATGATAATATCAGCAGAAAAAACCAAATGTATGACAACATCCATAGGCGCCCATACCCAAGGGCAGGGGGGCGTGGCCCCCCTAGCTTTTCGGGTGCTGTTAACTATATATATGGTTATCCAAAGTATACAAAATGTAATGTGCAAAATATTCACGTCTGCCCCCCCCCCCTGAAAATTTCTATATGGGCGCCCGTGACAACATCTAAATACCTACCCACTACGATGTAAAATTGAAATTGATGGGAAAAAATAATAAAGCAGGAAGCAAGGTTTAGATATCTGGGAATGATATAACCAGTTACGGAGATGTTGAAAAGGAAGTACGACAACAAAGCTTAAAAGCAAGTAAAGCGACGGGATCTCTTAATTACACAATCTGGAAGAACAAACACCTAAGACAAGACACAAAAGCAAGAATCAGCAATTAGAAGAAAACAGCAATTAGACCTATATTGACATACACACGGCGGAGACAAGACCTGACACATCTAAAACGGGACGACTACTAGAAACAACAGAGATGAAAATACTCCGACGAATATTAGGGAAAAGTCTGTTGAATAGGGAGAGAAGCGAAAACATAAGAAGATTATGCGATGTAGAAGACATAAATGGATGGATTTAGGAGGCTAATATTGAAGAAGAAACAGGAATTAAAGCCTACATACAAGAAGGAAGAAGAAGAAGATACGACATATGAGAGAAGCTCGAAACAAATGACTGTAAATGAAAAGCCCACAAACTTTGTTGTAACTGGAACAGGGGAAGTTTTAATTATTGTGGAAGGTGATTTTAATTGTGGAGCGTGTGTCATCCTGACAAGTTTATGATTGTGTAAACTACACTCAACGAAAAAGGTACGTAATATCAATAAAAATGTTAATTCAGACAACAAACGCAATTCTTAAAATTTGTCCAATTCTTGGTTTTATTGGAACAACAAAGCGATGTTCATCAATTCATTATTTTCGTTAGTTGAGCCAATGTATTACGTTTATTGAATGGACGAACATTCATTATGTATACCATAATATCATTTTATTGATATTACGAACTCAGTTCATTGAGTCAACGAACACTATTTATTGAAACAACAACGTCGTTAATTGACCGACGAAGACCATTTGTTGTGCCAATAACAGTGTTATTTCTCCTAACGTATTTCGTTTATTTCTACAATTATTTCCGTTTATTGTTACAATTAATTCCATTCATTGGCACAATAAATACGGTTATTCTTACAAGCAATTCTATTCATTCTTACAATCAGTTTCGTTCATTCCTGCTATAAACGTATTTTATATTAATAATTACTGAATGCATTAGCCCAATGTATCATATTAATTGATTAATAATAATTTTTTAAATCCCCTTTTTTGTCCTTAACCTTTAGGACTTTACACTGTGTGATTTCTCATAATTATTATATCGCTTATACAGTGCACTGGAATAAGTGTTACACTCCCCCCCCCTTATTAACTTATTTATTTTTAGTACATAAGCAAAACACTCAGACAGGTCAATTTTTAAAATTATCAAAGTATATTATAACATCAATGTTTCGAACTTTACACGATCCCTCTTCAGGTGACAGGCGTAACTTTGATTTTTTTAATGGGAAAGTACTTACATCATGTGACAGCTCATTTGAAGTGTTTGAAATGGTGATTTCAAAAATGTATAACACTTTAATCATTTTTGAGAGCGCAGGGGCAAAATTTCGATCGAATTATTTTTAAACGCATTAATTTTTTTGGAATCCTGAGAAAACTAATAAGTAAGTATTTTTGAAAAATTTAACCGCAGAATAAAAGACTACATTATTACTGAGGGCTGAAAGTCCCTTAGAATAAACAAAAAGTTTCTTTTGAATAGTATATTTGAAATAAAAAAATCATACTAAATTTTCTATTTTTCACCCCTGTGACTTATTAAAATAATCATTATAGAAGTTCTCAGGGACGTCAGACCCTCGATAATACTCTAATATTTTATTCTGCGTTTAAATTTTCAAAAATACTAATTATTTTTTTTTTCATTCAGGATTCGAAAATTCATTTTCAGTTCATCTTATAAATAACATCACAAGACAATATTAAAAGTAAACACAAACATAAGACACTGACAAGTTTATTTTTAATTAGAATGTTCTCCCGTATTTACCTTATCAGAAAAAACTTACTTTTATTCAAATATAAAAAATAAGTAATATCTTATCCTTATCTTCCTTCTACTACGGACTACACTTGGAAACAAAATGCAATTATTATTCGGCACTTTCAAGGAAAAGCCGTTACATTTCAAATGGTCAAGCAAAACATTTATTGTCTCAACAACCACGATTATTGTCACAATTAACGCATTGATTGTGGGAATTAAAGGCAGTAGTAGATTAATTAATGCATTCGTTGGCACAACAATCAGTGTACATCTATTCAATAATCATATATTACTCTATATTAACAACATTTGTACATTGTTTTAATGAAATCTGTACGTTGTCACGATAAACCAAGGTAATTGCTTGTCATCTACGAAATCAAGAACGTGAGTTGCTGCCACAATTAACAGTATTTATTAAATATACGAAACTAAGTTATTGGCTGAATAAATTGAGTGTTATTGATTAATGTACTGTAGTTATTCTCACAATTATTATTCAATCATTGTGACAATAACCAAGTACATTCGTCAATGTCTAAAAGTTCGTTGAAACAACAAATTAAATTGTTGTGAGAACGAAATACTATTCAATAATGACTGTTAATCAATATTACGAACTAAATTTTTTTGAGTGTAGCAGGTTGTTTTTAAGTTTATTCAATATCAAACTTTATATTATAATATACGAAAAAATGTTTTTCCGATAAATATGTCGGGCATTTTAATAAGTCTGACATGTATAACGTGTCAAATGACAGAAATTATATTGGTGATATATGCTGTCTCATTTTTGTATGAGAGTTTATTGAAAGAGTAACAAATCAATTGGAAGTTCTGTCCGACAAAATACATGGAACGTTTTCGTATTCTGACGTTCGAAGCCTGTAACCTGTTCCACAATTAAAACTTCCCCTGTTCCAGTGTTCCCGTACATCAAAGTTTGTCCGACTAGACACCGTTAAGCTATTAACAAATTTTTAGCTTGCTATTTATAAACATTTTTTGCTACGCAGGATCCAGGCCTAATATTATCACCATCACCAACCGTCACCATACCACATAACCGTCTATATTAGTTGTTATCACAGATAAAAAGTACATATTTATTTATTTTATTATGATCTAATCTGTATTAAATAAAGTATTTATTTTTAGATAATTTAGTTTACAAAAATATATAGTTTACTTTTGAAAATATTTTTGTTGCATTTCTTTAGTCGTTACCAACTCCTCTGCTTTAAATAATAACTCTCTGCTCTAGGGTTGTTTAAATATCCTATGAATATTATAATTTGCTTGGATTATTAGTAGTAATAAGATAAAACACAATATAATAAAATAACAATTATGTACTACATTCTGATACCAAAAAATTTAATGCCAAAAGATTATAAAACAAATATTTATAACAAGGAAGGTAACAGGGCCAGTACTCCGCTTCAACCGCCTATTATTACCCTTGCCGACCCTTGGTTTTACCCAAGGTACTCATTTTATTCAGGCTGAATCGACCTGAGGCCTATACTATATACATTTTAAAAATGTCTATATGTTTTCGCCGACGCTGGGAATCGAATCTCGGTTTACCTGCGTGGAAGTCAGATATCTACCGTCTGAGTCATCCAGGCCCTTATACACTGACCGGCACGAAAAACAGGCACCCCACAAAATGGGCCATTTTTGATGTCTCGAATTTCCTAAACCTATTGTCCGATTTCTTCTTTGGGTGCCGTCTTCTTAGCGAAGGTTGGCGATGACTTCTGCAAAGTCTTCTCTCTTTTGGGCATTTCTTATTAAACTTTGAAAGTCTAGTACTGGCCATTCTTTGATGTGGCGCAGCCAGGTCATTTGTCGTCTACCCGAGCCGCGTCTTCCTTCTATTTTCCCTTCTATAATAAGTTGAAGGAAGTTATACCTTGTCCGATTTAGTAATTTTTTAAATATGTTATAGCGGTAATCTTTAAAAATATCGCTGTAATAATATTGTTGCTGGACAGGTAAGCTGTCATTGTATACCGGGTGTACCAATCAAACTGTGATTTTTTCTCAAAGGTTCTCAAATTCCCTGTGGAATATTCTAGCATTTATAAAATACTGAAATTAAAACCCAACTATAGCCTTAGGTTTTCTTAACATACTGTTTTTTGATTCATTCGCTTATGTTGGATAATAAAAAAGTTAGGTACTTTAACAACTAGCCATGTTTTCAACAATACAGGGTGTTTCTAAATAAGTGCGACAAACTTTAAGGGGTAATTCTGCATGAAAAAATAATAACCGTTTTCTGTATAAACATACTTCCGCAAATACTTCGTTTCCGAGATCGGGATGTTGAATTTTTCTTTTGAAAACTGACGATTTGTTTATTGCTCGAAAACCGGTTGAGATATGCAAATAAAATTTGGTGGATTTTAATAGGTACCCTAATAACACATAACATTCCATGAATGTTCCTAGAATGTACACACAGGACATTGAAAACATTCCTGGAATGTCCCCAAATGCACACGAATGTCCCTGGAAAGTACCAGGAAAGTGCTGTGTCAGCATTTTAAATATTCTTAGAATGTTCTGTTGGAACATTCCATGAATGTCTACGAATGTTCTTTGGACATTCACAGTCTATTTTTTAGACTGAATGTCTTGTTGGAACATTCCATGAATGTTCTTTGGACATTCACAGTATATTTTTAGACTGAATGTCTTGTTAGAACATTCCATGAATGTCTACGAACGTTCTTTGAACATTCACAGTATATTTTTTAGACATTCACTGAAATATATCGTCAGTAATGTGACAATACCTCCTATATGTTTTTTCATGAGGTTTGCAGGAGACGAAAAACATTTTTTAAGGTCACTTTCTGGTTTCGTACGTATTCTGACTTTTTTTGTAGTAAATAGATAGTTGAATTTACTGCAAAACAAGTCAAAAAATATATGAAAACAGGAGGTGGCCAAAACAAGTTTTTAGTCTATCTTACAAATCTCTTGAAAAAAACAGATAGGAGGTACTGTCACATCACTGACGATATATGGCCATACCAAATAATACATCCTTGATAAATATAAACATTTTTATTGCAAAAAATCTTTACATACATTTTTTAATGTAATTTGCTGACATTCCTAAATATTATAAAAAAATGTGTCACATTTGCTTTGTAAACCTTTCTTTTGCTTTTCGTAGCCACATATTCCGTTTCCTTTCTGGTTTTTTGTAGACCACTTCTCTCAGCTGATTCTAAAAGAAAATAAAATAAAAGGTAATTTTTCTATCCTTTACAATTAACAATCAGAAGAAATATTATTTACAGGTAATAATATGCATAAATAATAATAATAAAAAAATAAATATTAAATAATATTTAAATAAATAATAAATAATATTTAATAAATAAAATAATAATAATGAACATTTTGTATTTTGACAACGACATCCGATGTGGAAGTAGAAACCTTAATAAAATTATTTTTTCAAGTAAATTGTGGCTTATTTCCCCATTAGAATAATTAATTACAAAAAAGCCACAAAGAAATAGATTTTTCACAAACAAATAAGTATTTAGTATTCATTATATTTATTGTTTTTATTATTTACTTTAATGTCCTATTGGTACATTAATTGACAAATAATGACATTTCGAAGTCTGTTAAGTACGATATAACGCCCTTGGGCATTAAATTTAAATAACGACTTAGATACTGTCAAGTTGACAAATATCAACCTAAGTAAAACTATGGTTACCACAATTACGTTACTACTGTTACTGGTAAATGTACTTATTTAAAAACTAATCAATTCAAAATTCATTCAAATTTTTCGCATATAAAGAATAATTTAGTCGGGCATTAAACGTTGCAAGGCACCACAGGTATTATAATAATAACGCTTTCGGTCAACGTATATCCCTATAATACCCTTGGTACCTTAATAACTGTAACATAAGATTATACCTTAATTCTTGTTTTCGATTTCTGATGTTTTTATTTATTTACATTGAATATTAATCTGTTTTGTTGTATAATCTACTTCGCAATAATTATGTGATATATTTGACTTAAAATGAATTCAAAAATTTTTTGTAGTTGGGCAACAATGTCAACTTAGATCTCCGATGTAGATAATGAATTACAACAGTATCTATATTGTACGGACTGTATTATTAATTAGGTTATGCATATACCTGTGTGACATAAGCTATTGGAACAGCACAGTCTCTCAAACGAACAGATGAAAGTGAAGTTCTGTCAATATCTTTTTCTAAAAAGTGTTTTGAACATACTCCTCTATTAACAAATCTGATCTATACTTCATGTCTTCTTCGCAGGATCTTCTGGAAAGCTAAAAATACAAAATATATGCATTACTAAGCATTATTAACAAATTTTAGTTTTAAATAAAAAATATGATTAATGAACTCACAAAATTATTATAAAACAGCTTAGAAATTGTTTATTAGTATAGTCGGTTCCCCAAACTCAGACACAACTGGCTAGTGATTTTAGTAGGTAATTTTTTTTGTTTTTGGCCAATTTTGCCAAAATTACAGTAATTAGTACTGAGACTGAGTTTAGCAAATCGACTATAATATTCTGTGTATTCATTAGTTGGTACTGCATATTATAGTGTGTGGTCTACCATCCTATTTATAAACGCATACACTAGCAAAAACGCAAAAAGAATTATTTTAGTTTTACAAATCCTTTTGTTATTACCTATCTCTATTTACTATTTTAGTTAGGAATAAGCGAAGTTTGTGGCTTATTCACAATTATTATTAAAATAATAAATGGATATGACCAATTATTAACTTATAAAATAAAATAATAATTCTTCTGATTTATGCCTTTTATTCACTTTGTTATATCTACGTTACTTAAAAGATTTTTTATGAATAGTATTATTAGGGTATTAATAGTATTAATTTATTTTCTGAAATACAGGGCATGCTTTCGTTTACATATTTGCATACTAACCTTTTAATAGGGCTTTTCGTTCACAGTCATTTGTTTTGAGCTTCTGTCATAATTGAAACGTTATTCCTGCAGATTTTTTTATCTACATTTGTTTCTGCTACTCCAACTGCGTTAAAAACAGGACACCATTTTATGCACTATGTTAATAATACTATTAAAGCTATTATAAAAGTATCCGAATTAAAAAAATATTCTTAAAAAGCACAAATAATACAAACAACTAAAAACAATCCACGGCAAGGCAAGGTCGCCAAGATGAAGATGCCAAGATGGCCGAAGCGAGGTCGTTGGTTGGTCGTTTTTAGTCACGTGATGCCCTCTCAAGCGCCATGCACAAAAATATATGCACGGCGAAGTTGAAAATGAACGCAAAAGAAATAAATATAAATGCCTCTCTTGGGTTTTGCATAAGTTATAAGTATTTTTTTTATTAACAAAATCGCATTCCAAATTGAATATTCGCGAACAATAATTTTTATTACATTTGTATGTTTATAATCTTGGGAAACTCTTTAAATTTGACATATTATTGCACTGTAGGCCTAAAATGTCACTTAGTTTGTCTGGTATGTTATAAGTAATGTTGTATCTCTTACACGTATGTATTATTTCGCAACTTAAAATATAGGAACATTGGTAGTATGTTCACAGAATGTCTTATGGTAACATTCCAGGAATAATTTAAACAGATGTTCACCGAATGTTCCCTAAATGTCCAGGACATTCAAATATTGATAGAACTTTGGTAGTACATTCCTGGAATGTTGTGTGTTGTTAGGGTAGTTATTACGCATTTTTTGTCATACAACTAAAAATTTTATATTCACCATTGGCGTGCATACGGGTAATATGACGGGTAATATTACCCGTATGCACGCCAATAGAATATAAGAGAATATACAATTCTTAATGGTATGTCAAAAGAGGCGAAATTAAATTTAAACCCATTAAATTTCATTTGCATATCTCAACCGGTTTTAGAGCAATAAATAAATCCTCAGTTTGTAAAGAAAAATTCAACATCAAAAATTCGTATGTCGGAAACGAATAATTTGCGTATTTATGTTTATGAAGCAAACGGTCATTATTTTTCATGCAGAATTACCCCTGGGGCTGTTCAAATATTATGTAAAGCAGGTAGGGGGGGGGGTCAAAAATCTTCAAAAATTGCGTAACTTACTACTTGAACGATCCGTTACGGTGCGTTACATAGGGGGAAGGGGGGGCAAAAATCTTCAAAAATCGCGTTACGTAATACTTAAACGCCCCCCCTCTTAAAGTTTGTCGCACTGATTTAGACACACCCTGTATTGATGAAGAACATAGCTTGTTTTAAGGTACCTAAACTTTTTTATTACCCAACATAAGCGAACGAATCAAAAACAGAATGTTAAGAAAACCTGAGGCTATAGTTGGGTTTTAATTTCAGTATTTTATAAATGCTAGAATATTCCACTGGGAATTTGAGAACCTTTGAGAAAAATCACAGTTTGATTGGTACACCCGGTATACAATGACAGCTTACCTGTCCAGCAACAATATTATTACAGCGATATTGTTAAATAATAAGGATATATAACATATTAAACAAATCACTTAAATCGGGCAAGAAGTTTAGGAAATTCGAGACATCAAAAATGACCCATTTTGTGGGGTGCCCGTTTTTCGTGCCGGTCAGTGCACATACCGTCATACCGAAAGATAACGTCAAATCTATAAATGCGCTTAAAACAGTATATTAAAACCACTATTATAATACTACTAATACTAATTTTCAAAATAAATGTATTTATGATACTCAAAGAACGAAATATTTAGCAGAAACTGTTGCATGAAATGTTACTTATTGCTTACTAAAATAATAGTATAATTATAAAATTATAGAATAATACACGTAAAACTATAGTAGAATTGTACACGTCACCCACTGAAATTACTCCTCTTTCTCCTCAAATTCCTTATAGACAAAGGCGAAAACGGCGGGTTCGATGGAAAAAATATTCCCATGAGATTTCTTTGCACAATCACATTCGTGAAACACCCCAGAATAAGGTTTAAAAAGTCGCCCACACGAAAAATGGTCCAATTTTTTTGAACAATTTTTTTTAATCAAATTGCAAAAATCAGTATTTTCGGCCCGGAGAATTTTTTTTTGGATTCTTTGGACCATTCCGGACAAAAAAGGTCTCTTATAATTTTTCTCTAAAGTTGATCGTGTTCGAATTATAAGCAATTTAAAATTTGAAAAACGCGAAAATTGCCATTTTTAAGACTTAATAATTCGGTTAAAAATGATTACTATGAAAGTCATAAAGTGACTAAATCAAATTTAAAGCCCCCCTTCATGATCCTGAAGAAAGTTGTGTCATTAATTTATTACTAAGCAGTTATTTTTAATTATTAATAATGAGTGGTAAGATCGTAGTGACGCGGCTGTAAATGTGAGTGCGAGTGAGATGCGCCATTGGACTGCCTGAATGGCATCTCTTTCGCACTCATCATGGACGTCCGCCTAATACGTGCATGGCGCTGATTATTTTTACTTAAAAATAACAGCTTAGTTATCAAATAATGACAAAAATTTCTTCAGGATCTTATAGGGTGGGCTTTAAACTTTGATTTAGTTGCTTTCTGACTTTCATTGTAATAACTTTTATCCGAGTTATTAAGCCTTGAAAATCGCCATTTTTCGTTTTTTTTTTTCAATTTTAAAATGCTTTTACCTGGAAAACGATTAACTTCAGAGAAAAATTATAAGAGACCTTTTTTATCCAGAATGGTCCAAAAAATCTAAAAAAAATTGTTCCGGCCACAAAATATTGATGTTTGAAATTTGATTAAAAAAAATTGTTAAAAAAAAATTGGACCACTTTTCGCGTGGGCGACTTCTTGAATCTTATTCTGGAATGTCTCACGAATGTGATTAAGCAAAATAATCTCATGGGAATATTTTCTCCAAAGAACCCGCCGTTTTCGCCGTGTCTAGTAATAATCCACGAAGTTCGAAATGAATCACTGACAACTATTTCGTTCTCTGACTATAATAAATTATCAGTAAATATCTATCACCGTCATAAATATTATACAGTGCTAGTTAAAAGTCCGTACCCCCCCTCGTAACTTTTGACCGGTTATACTTATAATAGTGAAATTTGGAGGAAGGAAATGAACGGACGTAGGCTTCTTAACTAGTCATGACAGGTGACGTAAAAGTGACAGATGACTTTACAGCGCCACTGTGACAGATAATTTTAAATGGTACCCCATGGTAAGCGATACCTCGTTTGATAGGTATTGAAAATACCCATTCAGCGTTTGAGTTTAAGCTCATTTGGATGAATAAATGAAATAATAAAAAATTGTAGTTTCGCATTTAATTAATAAAAATTCAAACCTCCGCCTATGGTTACTTGTCAAAAAGGTTGACGATGACGTAAAAACTACTAGAGAGCTGAAAAATGTCAACTTTTTGACAAAATAACCATGGGCGGACATTTGAATTTTTAATAATTAAATGCGAAATTACAAAGTTATATTTATTTCATTTATTCACCAAAATCAAAATTAACTTAAACCCAAAAAAATTAGTACGATTGAATAGATATTTTCAATACCTTTCAAATAAGGTGTCACTTGCCATAAGGTCCCATTTAAAATTATCTGTCACAGTGGCGCTGTAAAGCCATCTGTCACTATTACGTCACCTGTCATGACTAGTTAAAAAGCGTACGTCCGTTTATTTCCTCCCTCCAAATTTCACTATTATATGTATAACCGTTCAAAAGATACGAGGGGGGGTACGGACTTTTGACTAGCACTGTATACCTATTTATGTACATACAGTGAGGACGTTTGAGTTGGAATAAATTCATTATGTCGAGAAGGGGCGAAATTGGAGAGAAATAGTTAGACAGGTCGATTTTTATTTTTAAATTATGTCTTTTTGGCATATATATCATACTAGTGACGTCATCCATCTGGGCGTGATGATGTAATCGATGATTTTTTAAATGAGAGTAGGGGTCGTGTGATAGCTCATTTGAATGGTTATTTAATTCTCTATTCAGTAATATAAACGTTTGAGATCCGTTTAGTTGAGATCACATTCTCGCTGGCTTGAATATAGTGCAAGAAGATGTCACGTATCATATGAATAATTTAATAATGATCTGTAACTATTGAATAATAACAGTGAAAGTTCAGTGAAGGCCTCTTTTTAGCAGTGGATGATCGTTGGTTTGGCCATACTGTAAGAATGGTATACGCTTCATTTTAATGTTGGTTTTGATGCCTTATAGTTGCATTGTATTTGATAAATTCATGTGAGAGATGGTTTGGTCATATCAAAAGAATGTTATTTGTTTAATATTTCTCAATGAAAATCACTGTGACCACATTCTCAAGTGGAAAAATATGGTAAATTTCCATGGCATAGACCTATCGGAGGAATAATTAGTATAGTTTTTATAGAGGATATTTGATTGTTGGTTCGGACATAGTACAGGAAGATATCACGTTTCATTCGAACGACGGTTTTGTTGCAATACCGTTACATTGTATTTGATAAATTCATAAGAGATGGTTTGGTCATAACAAAATAATGATATCACTGTTTAGCCGACCACAAACCATACATACTCATAGACGTTTCACGACCATGTTAATCTTTCGGATCGAATTAACGCCATCTCTTGATTGGAATGGGAACTAAATTGACAAATTTTAGTTATGTAGGAATTTCAAATTATAAATTTTGCGGGATTTTTGATGAAATTTCGCAGGAAATTAAAACAACAGAAAGACAATTCAATGTTTTATTCAATGGTTTACTGAAAACTTCAAATGTTCCAATTTGTTTTCAAAATGGTATAAACACTACTGCAGCCTACTGCCATGTGTCACGTGAAAGCACTGATGTGTAATATTGAGTTGAATGAAAATCTTTGAAATAATCTTGTAGGATGATTGTTTAGATAAAACCTTTTAATCTTTTACAAACTTCCAAAGGCCAAATATATAGGCTCGAAATGTTGATGACACACTTGTCTATTGGAATAAACTGTTTCAGGATCTATTATGTTGTTTTTTAAATGTGGAGAAACACAACACGGGATGATCAATGTAAACTAAAAATTCTACTCACAAAAACGGAGAGGAGGTTAATAGAATGATCAAAATTGTGATTAAATCTAATTAAAAACGTAACACCACTATAATAAAATATTTAAGCCACAAACTGTAAAATAGAAAGTAAATAACAAATTAATTTAATTGTCAACTGTCAGTTGTTAAATATGAACAAGAGAATTGACTGACAGCGACATCTCTGGATTGGAATGGTAACTAATTTGCTGTCTTGACCTTGACAATTTACGTGAAACGTCTATGAGTATGTATGGTTTGTGTAGCCGACCTAAAGTGGAATATTTGACACTATTGACATATATCAAATTTTGACACTTGGCATTTCATAGGTTCATTAAGGTATATCGGCGATTTTTTGTGTTTTTTGCGTTATTCCTTTAATTTTTAGATTTTTAGTCTGTTTTTACATAAAAAGCAGTTGTTTTCCAGAACTCTTTAGCGACGTATTATTATAATATAATAATTTATGTATTAACGTCGAAGGCCGACATGATCAACCACAAAAGAAGATGTATTTGGTGATTTTTCCAGTGACTTTCTTGGCTGTGAATCTGTCTTTTAATTTACTCCTCGTGGTTAAAAAACAAAGCATAAATCAGTATTGTATATGTACTTATTTTTTGAAAGAAACCTATTACCTAATTATTTTATTTATAAACTAGCTAACCCGGCGAACTACGTACCGCCTTAGAAATATATAAAATTCTGTCAAAGTTCAATAAATAAAAATTAAAAGAAAACAAAAAAAAAATTAATAATATTGAAAATAGTATGTAATAAACCAGAATTAACTTAGTTATTTTTCATAAGCAATGTTTTATTTGCGGTGTGCAAATCTACAACGATGGCGGTTTTCCAACGCTAGATTAATTTTTCAGGCCCGTAACATAGGACCAGAGACATGTAAAGAGGATAGACTTGGCTAGGGATATGCCACTCAATGCATCGAGGTGTAACGCCGACATAGGATTGAGTGGTCTAACCATCTTTGTCAGTCACGTGCGCGGGATCATTTGGTTAAAAGAGATAGATAGACCACCGATCGACTGTTTCCATGCTGTTTCCGCGTTACGCTTTTTTGGTGAGTATGCCGAGTCTAGGCTTAATATGTCAATGCATAGGACACTGTTAAGTTCGAACAAACTTGTGATTTGTTCATCATAGTGGCAAAAGCCAAGGGCACGGGAAATTGTAGATACTTGAAATCAAATGGCAAATCTGTTGAAATCCTCGGAATACGCGGGATAAAGATATCCTCTCTTTCGAATTTCTCCTTGGTGATTGTGGCCCAGCAAATTACTAATAAATTTAGGGGTACAACGGCCTCCTTAATTCAGATGGACTTACCCAAGTTTTTTTTATATATTTTGACCCGCAGAATACGAATTTTTTGGGTAACAGTTGATCCGGATGTCGATAAGATTGTTATAGACAAAGAACTTGAGGAATTACATAACAGCGATTTCTCGCAAAACAAAACATCTTTTTGTATTTTTTGGGTCATTTTAAGCAAAAAATATTCCTACAAGTTTTTTCGTAGAATGCATAGTTTTCGAGATAACCGCGGTTAAACTTTCAAAAAATCGAAAAATTGTAAATTTTAAACCCGAATAACTTTTGTCCAAAAAAATTAAAAAAAAATTCGGGGGGGGGGGGGGGGGTCAAGCCCCCTTTTCACTTAGGTTGGTCGTACCAATTCAGAAACTTTCCTGGGTTTATGCACAACAACTTTGATTAAGATCATCTTACGATAAAATGCATACTTTGCTAGTCTATAAGGTACATACATACAAACATTCATTTTTATTTATATAGATTCTAAATATTTTGTTTAAAGTATGTCAATTTAGCTTGGACCATAAAATTTATAAATACAGTAAAACCTCGATATAACGGACCTCTATTTAACGGACTTCGGATATAACGGACAAAAAAATCCGGTTAAATGTGAAAAAAATTCAAAACGTCTCTGTATTTGCAAAGAATTTCAATAAAATTTTTATTATAGAATTGTGCGGACACATTTCTAATTATAAAAAAACAGCAAACTTCAAAAGTGCAAATACAACTTAAAAAAAGTTATTTGATTTATTTTAAACCTATTTTTATATAACGGACTTTCGGCATTAACGGACACAACGTCCCCCATTTAGTCCGTTATATCAAGGTTTTACTGTATTGGCTTAATAGGACCATAAATATTACCGTATAATGGTTTCGTAGATACCACCATTTGAATAAATTTAATCTAACAAATCGATTCTTTTAAAAAATCGATATCTTGTTTCCATATTTTGCGTGAATGAGATTGTACACTTGACATTAGATTTTTTATAGCGAGCCCAAAACAGTTTTTGTGGCCCGTTTTCGTATAGCTTTTATGGGACTGGTCAAGGTTGAAGATTTCGGGAGCCGTATAGATCGATTGAGTGTGAGTGCACGAAATTTTATTCATTTGGTTTCTAACAGCGTATACGGTTCACAGTTATTTTTAGGTGAGTGTTTAATCATTTTCCGATCTAATTGTTTGTTATTATGAAATAGGTGGGCGGTAAACTATCAAAATTCTTTTGTATTTTGGATATTATATCCACAAAGTTAGTTTCGTGTGACAACAGTTTAGTGTCAAAGCTTTCCATCCTAAAAAATTGTCAGCTGGTTCCTGTATTTTGAAAAAATAAAATCAATAATTCCTGGTCCCTATGTGCTAAAGTGCTAAGCTTAAATACCTACCTACTATTGAGAAGTTGGTTAATGTTATAATAGTGTACTTGTACAGTTTTTTCAGTTAAAGTAATGATGTAGCACTTTGCAAACTTCTGGAGTCTTGGAAGTAATAAATCTTGCAAGCTTACCAATTAATATACCGGGTCTTTTTTTTGTGACACCTTCTTGACATTTATCTTCTTTAAAGTTATAACATTTGCATTTTAAGATATCAAATCGAAAAGCTATAAAAAATCTGTGTAAAAAAGAAAAAAGGAATAGAACTATTGATTAAAACCTTAATAGCAATTGGATACTTTTTTGGGAATAGGGAAATTTTTAATCACATTATTTTTTTATGTTTAATCACATTAAAAAAAACATTTTTTTGGGACAAACTGGGACAAACGTCCCAGACTAAATTACCCATGCTATATCTCTTAAACGAATAGAGATTTTCGAATGGGACAAAAAGTAATATATTCTACTTGTAATACACTTTAATATGGCGTACAAAAAATCATCCCCTAAATATTCATCCCTTAGTTACAACCCCTAACTTTAATTTTTTAATAGCACCCTGTATATTTTTTTATAATTTTGGATGTGGTCTTTTATCGTCTATTCAACACATTTTTTGAAAATAAAATCGGTTCGTAAATAACGAAGAAACTATCAGTTTATTTTTGTTAATTGTGTGTCCCAGACTAATTTATCCAGGCTATATTTCTTAAACGAATAGAGATTTTCGAATGAGACAAAAACTGATCTATTCCATTTGTAATACACTTTCATATGGGGTAGAAAAAATTCATCCCCTAAATATCCATCCCTAACTTACAGGCTGTTATTTAAAAAAAATAAATTAGGGGTTGTAAGTAAGGGATGAATATTTGGGGGATAATTTTTTTTCTACGCCATATTAAAGTGTATTACAAATGTAATAGATTAGTTTTCGTCCCATTCGAAAATCTCTATTCGTTTAAGAAACATAGCCTGGATAAATTAGTCTGGGACACATAATTAACAAAACTAAACTGATATTTTCTTGGTTATTTACGAACCGATTTTATTTTCAAAAAATGTGTTGAATAGACGATAGAAGACCACATCCAAAACTATAAAAAAATATACAGAGTGCTATTAAAAAAATTAAAGTTAGGGGTTGTAACTAAGGGATGAATATTTAGGGGATGATTTTTTCTACGCCATATTAAAGTGTATTACAAGTAGAATAGATCACTTTTTGTCCCATTCGAAAATCTCTATTCGTTTAAGAGGTATAGCGTGGGTAAATTAGTCTGGGACACCCTGTATATAGCTGGAGGGCGCACGCCAAAGATATGAGCATTATTTTATTTTATGCGACATTTTTAGCCGAAAAGGTCTATACAAGTTTAAATTTTAATGTTTTTTTTATGGCGGAAACTAATAGATAAGCGTTAAAAATAAAAACTTAGTATAAAAATAAAAAATCGGATATTCATAATTTTTACTTGAAATAATATCACAGCATAATAAACTAGACGTTTCACAGCATAATAAACTTGCGTTTTCTATGCTGTGATATCTTAATCTTAATAGGTCTGGATCCCGCGTATGAAAAAAAAGTTGATTAATAGCAAGCTGAAAATTTGTTAATAGCTTAAGGGTGTCTAGTCGGACAAACTTTGATATATGGGAACACTGGAACAGGGAAAGTTTTAATTGTGGAACAGGTTAAAAATTTGGAACGGTCAGACCACGAAAACGGCACATGTATTTTGTCCGACAGAACAGACTTAAACTCTCCGAACAGAGATTAAACTCTCATGCAAAAATCAGACTGCTATCTATCACCAAATGGGCGTTTTAATGAGTGGAACATGTAGAATATGTCAAATGACAGGAATTATGACAGGTGATAAATAGCAATCTGATTTTTGCATGAGAGTTTAATCTCTAAATCCACGAGGAAAATAAACTTCCTGTAGCTGGCTGTATACCATAAATCACAAAAATACCAAGTTTCTTGTAAAAGGTATATATTAAAATACCCTAAATAAGGGTCACAATACAAAACGTTTTCGGATTAAGGAATCCATCATCAGTGTTTAAAAGCCAAAATTTGCATGCCTGTGTTTGCAACCACGTGGGGAGAGTCCTGTGTTGCCCTGGGTAACATCCAGGTTTATCTATATCATCCAATGAATTTTATATAAATATGTAAAACATCCTTATTATTTACATTTAAAGGGTTTTTACCCGATACATTTTGGTGGCTCAGGCATGCAAATTTTGGCTTTTAAACACTGATGATGGATTCCTTAATCCGAAAACGTTTTACAAGAAACTTGGTATTTTAGTTTAATCTCTGTTCGGAGAGTTTAAGTCTATTCTGTCGGACAAAATAAATGTGCCGTTTTTGTAGACTGACCGTTCCAAATTTTTAACCTGTTCCACAATTAAAACTGCCCCTGTTCCAGTGTTCCCATATATCAAAGTTTATCCGACTAGACACCCTTAAGCTATTAACAAATTTTCAGCTTGCTATTAATCAACTTTTTTTTCATACGCGGGATCCAGACCTATAATATCTAATAGCTACATACAGTCACATCTGTAGACCTGTATGGTTATTTTGTTTATAAAGCACAACAGGCCTTGAAGGTCTAGGATTAGGACTAAAAAATTTAATTTTCCATTACAATTACTATTTTTATTTATTACATTTAATTTATTAATTACTTAATTAACATTTATTTTACAGTTTTTTACCGCTAATGAGTGGTCTAAAATTACATCAAATAATTTTTATCCATTAAACAGATCGGTGCAGGTCGACTTTATATCGGATGCACTATTATAATATAGTCATTTTATACATTTTTTAACCACATCCTTCCAATCATTTTTGTCAAATGTTGTTTCTTTCCAATTCTCGATATTAGTTTTTTGCAAGTCTTCATATACGCTGTCCTTCCATATCTTTCTTGGTCTTCGTTTGCTTCTTTATTGTATTGGCTTTCGTGAGAGTACCATTTTCGGCTTTTTTTCCTTCCCCATTCTGTCAATGTGTCCTAAATATCGTATCATCGTGTATCCTGTATCATTCCCTTAGACTATCGTCGTTATTATTTTTGGTTCGTTATACAGTATGGTGCAAATGTATGGAATAAATTTATTAATTCGTCAACCAGCGGCGTTAAGGAAACATCCCGAAACAGGTCGATTTATATTTTTAAATTATTAGTTTTTGGCGTATATATCATACTAGTGACGTCATCCATCTGGGGTCATCCATCTGTGATGACGTAATCGATGATTTTTTAAAATGAGAATAGGGGCGTGTGCTAGCTCATTTGGAAGGGTATGTAATTATCTATTCAGTAATATAAACATTAACATAATTATGTACAGGGTGTCCAAAATATATTTTTTAATGAATTAATTGATTCAAAAAGAAGAATGTATGCAGGCTTCGTTAAAGACAATCGTAATAAAATTCCGTGTGATGTTTTAACAGTTTTAATTAATAAAATAGATAACTAAATTATAGATACTATTAAATTGACGAAACGTAAAAGTGTTTGTGTAATTGCGACCAAAATTTTACGTGTTCTTACAAAAAGAAATGTGTTTTGAAATAATTGCGTCTAATAAATATTATAACCGGCTTGTCTTAATACCCGTCTTAAAGCGTCTCTTTAAGCGTCTTTTTCGATTATCCCAAATAACACACACGTCCGTCCAGGTCCTGATGTTAAAATCGACTAACTATACAACCCCCACGCTAAATAAAATTCTCTT
The DNA here is from genome assembly GCF_917563875.1 of Diabrotica virgifera virgifera. Taxonomy (NCBI): domain Eukaryota; kingdom Metazoa; phylum Arthropoda; class Insecta; order Coleoptera; family Chrysomelidae; genus Diabrotica; species Diabrotica virgifera. The sequence goes on along the minus strand of NC_065443.1, from coordinate 141,938,750 downwards.
ACTGCTAATCTCTCTTTTCCGTTTTCTCCTGAGAACCAACCCATTAAAATTGGTTCAAAGTGTGTACCGACCTTTTCCAATAAACGAAAACTATAAAAATTAGTCAAGCCGGCTACTTGTTTATCTTTATGTCTTAAGGACGATTGAAAATAAACACAATCTTCTCACTAAACTACCCGTCGATTAGATACGCCCACACATCTGTCCCTAAAGAGCGTCGACCGACACTGGTTTCGTGTTTTGTAATAATAATTAAAGAAAAAATATATACAGGAGTCTTAAAAATTAAGATAAAATATTTACAACTCTACGGGCCGGTTGTTCGAACGCTAATCAAAAATTATCATTATCAAATATTTAATTACTGTCACGAACTGTCAATGTCAACTTTGTTTGGGTTGCTGAAAACATAATTATGGATTACAATTATGAAATTAATTAATCAATTATGTTAATAATTGTTATGTTAATTGATTAACTAATCTCATAATTATAATCAATTATGTTTTCAGCAACCCAATCAAAGTTAACATTGACAATTGGTGACAGTAATTAAATATTTGATAGTGACAATTGTTGATTAGCGTTCGAACAACCGGCCCTAAATGTATGTAGTTAATTTAATTCAAAATACATTTTACTGCTGTCAGAAAACAAAAAAAAAATGTTTATTTGATAAATAAACATTGTTTTTCGCTTAATTTTAATGTTTAAGCTGCAATCCACCTGCCTCAAAAGCAATGTTTATTTGTCAAATAAGCATTTTTTGCACAGCATCATTTTGACAGCAGTAAAATGTATTTATCTACTCTGTCATATTATGTATAAGTTTTTAGTTTGTGAAAACTGTCATTATAGATAGCAGTGCGTGAAGGATTTAAAGTGTGCGTGAAGTAACAATGTATTTTAAATGGGATTTAGGGTAAGAGATCCGAATATGAGACCCTTTTTTAAAACTCTTGGTAATCGTAAAGTGTATGGATTCAAGAAGTCTTAAATTAGATACATGTCTGATAACTATGCTATTATACTGTAACAGCTTTAAAATAAAGTTTAAACTAATATTTTTTACCGATAGATTAATTTTTAAAAAATGTCAAAATTACCAATTTAAAAAAAGGTGTCTTAATATGAGACTATGTGGTACCCTAATATGAGACACCGCTGTATACAGGCTATAAAGGCGATACAAATTATTTTAACGCATTATTCCGGAAATAAACTGTATTAATACATGAGCAAATAAACTGTAAACATTAAAACACGTTAGCAAAAAATTTATAACACAATAAAACTTGCTATTACATTCTAGCGATTTTTATTACAATACAGTAGAACCCCGATTATCCGGGTGCGGATTATCCGTGCTGCGGATTATCCGTGCTATTTTCTATTACTCAAGTTGCGTTTTTGAGGTTTTATCAAAATAGCGTCATCGTAAATCACTTGACCGAAACTCTATATGACGAAAGAGAGACTCATAATAAAAGATTTATTTTGTTCTGTTATTTTTTATGGTAGATACATATGTATGTGTATATGTACATATGTATTACACATAAGAAATACATGTTCGGATTATCCGTGCTTTTCAATTATCCGTGCCACCCTTCGGTCCCGAGGAGCACGGATAATCGGGGTTCTACTGTATTACTTTTCTTTTTATTTTTGACAGAAATTCTTCGCACTGCTTGCACAGGAAGTTGTCATCTGCCCCACAGTCCTCATGAGCCCATCGGCAACATCTTCTGCATTGTCTCCATTGCTATCCCCCTTTATCAGAAGAATACAAACATCCACAAAAAAGACATTCTGCATCAACATCTTCCATGTCGTCGCTGCTGTCGTGGAGAGAAATCTTATCATCTTCTTCATCGCTCGTGTCACTAACATAATGTTTTCCTTTGGTTTGGTTTGATTTAGGTTTCACTCCTGGTAGTTTTCCTTTTCCTGTTGGAACTCCTTTACCCATCCCTCTACCTGAAACGTTTTTCTCTGCCTTCATTTTCCTATTTCCTTTGTTTTCTTGTTTTACAGATGCTGATTTCTTAGCAATACTCTCATTTAGTTTTGTTTTGTAGGGTGTGGATGTGATTAAATCCGCTTTGCGAGTTCTGTCTGGCTTAGAGGGGTCCTTGGGGGTAGTCGTGGAAGCGGGACTATGTCTCCTGGGCTGACGATACCTTGCCCATAACAGCTACAGGATGGTTGTGGTTCTGCTTGGGATGGACCTTCTTCTGGAAGTAGATTTGCAGAGTCCGGGATGTGAATAGGAAAGTCCTGGTCACTAAAAATATGTTTGTTGAGTTGGTATAAACCTGTCTTTTTGAAACTGTTGACAGAGTTGTTCATTGTGGCAGCTCTGTTGTAGGCGATTCCAGATACCTCTTCGACCTTTAAGTTTGTCACAACCTTGCCAGGGTTTGAATGAAGCCAATCTTCAATAGCGTTTGCGTAAAATGTCTTTAATGGGAACAAGAATCCAACGTCTAAGGGCTGCATTTTGTGGCTTGAGTGAGGGGGCAGACAGACGATGCTCTCATTGTTGTTTCGTGCCCGGTTTATGAGGTCCACGTTTCTCATATGGCTGTTATGTCCGTCGAGGATAAAGAGGATCGGGTCATCTTTTGAGGGCTTTGTGTGTTTTACAAAATTCTCAAACCACATGGTGAATATGTCTGTCTGAATCCATCCTGATGGGTGGTAAGCAGGAATGGACCCAGCGGGTGTTTACGTTCATTAACTCATCTTTGACATTTTTTCTTGGCCATACAATTAAAGGCGGCACATAAGATCCCGCAGCATTCATGCAGGTCACTACAGTTATAAGATGCCCCCTTTCGGCCGATGTTAAATTGGCAACATTTTTTTTCCTTTCAGCGACACAACTTTGGAAGACAGTTGTGATTTGGCTCTACAATTGTGATTCCAGTTTCGTCCACATTGAACAGTCTGATTGGATTACTATTGATCTTTAACAGTTCAGGCTCGTAAATGTCCAAAAGCACCTTCCGGGCTGAATCCCTTAACCCGGGCAACAGACGTTCCTTGGGGTTTTCTGAAGGAAAGTTGGGGATGGCGCTTTAAAAATCCTTTAAGCCACTTTTTACCAGCTGACTCTTTTGTTTTTGAAAATGGATGCTTCAGAGAATTTCTCATAGCCAGTTGAAACGCCATTCTTGTAATGTCTTTTTTTCTTAAGCCCTAAAACCTAGAGTCTATTTCTATGCAATAATTTACCAATATTTCTTCAATTTCGACAAACAAAACGGGCCGTCTACCTAAACACACAGCGACTAATGATTCAACAGTCTTTTCTGTATTCTTCACATAACGTTCCAACGTGCCCTTAGGAACTTCATAGTATTTAGCAGCTCGTCTGTAGCCCATTTCACCGTTTCTCACAGCTGTGACAGCTCGCATCATCATACCTGAGTCCCAGGTTTTGTGTTTTTTAGCAGGAGGTGTCATCTGAAATATTAAAAAGAAACGCTATAGACATGATTATCGTGTTTCAAAGCTGTTTCTTTGTGGCATCTTATGCAATTTACTATTTTGTTGGGAGATAAGCCACAATTTTAAGGAAATAAGGAAGTCGAAACGTCAATAAATTTCATTTTTTACTTAAATTGTTGCTTATTTCCCAATAAAATAGTAAAAAGACATGATGCTATACACAAAATATTACGGTACCCTAATATGAGATACCTCATATTAGGCACACTTGAAGGTTTGATATTAGGAGCAACCACGTGTGAATATTCTAGTCCGTATTTTGAGGTTAGGATTGGTCTTTACGCCACAATAGTTACGTGTTTCTATAACCAATTTAAGTAGCTATCAACTAATTACTAAGGTGATTTTTTATCTCTTACCTTAAAAGTAAAAATTCAGTTTGAACTACTCCTATTAAAAAACTCTTGACACGCAAAAAACTTAAAAACTTCAGTGACAAGTAATACTAAATCACAGACACTCGATTTCTTCACAGGCTACTGGAAACACTACCAGAGCTTAGTTTTTAAACCACTCACCAGGCTGCAGCGTTTACAAGACTGGAGACAGAGACAGGGGGGTCTCATATTAGGAACGGGTCTCATAATAGGATCCTTGACCCTACTTTTTCGCACTGTTTTAACCTTCGCGTTGTCATGGTGACAATCCTTAACTTTCGCGTTGTCATGGTGATGACAATATGAGCAATGAATTACAACAAAAGTTTTGACAGTTTTGTGGTTTGAAAGTAGTTACAATTTTTAAATGTAAAAGTTCTAAAATTGTAGAATAGAAATGAATTCCAGTGACGAAGAGTTACAGCTTTTTTTATTTGTTTATCGTAGATAAAATATTGTATGAAACTGTGCGTGAAGTACTTTTTGCGAACTTACGCGATTTATATATTCGCTCCGTTGTCGTTGGTGCTCTAAAAATCGCGTGCGTTCGCAAAAAGCATACTTCACGAACTGTTTCATAAATAACTATTGAAATTAAATAAATTAAACATTATTTTAAAAAATGTTTACCAAATAATGTTTATTAAAAAACATTATTTTTGCACATGTTGGTATAAATAATGATGTTAATGTTTATATTACGATCTAGAGAATTGAATAACCTTTCAAATGAGCTAGCACACGACCCCTATTCCCATTTAAAAAATCATGTATTACGTCATCACGTCCAGATGGATGACGTGACTAGTATAGTATGATATAAATGCCAAAAATCACAATTTGAAAATAAAAATCGACCGGTTTCGGGATTTTTCCTTAAAGTCGCCAGTTTACGAAATAACGAATTGATTCAATACATTTGCTCCATATTATAGACCAGGAAGGATCTGTTTTTAGGTGGATGTGAGAGGTGGCATTCGGATTTTTGCGGATTAAGTTAAGTGATAACTTCGTCAATAATAATTGACTTATGCTCCTTCTCAAATATGCCCGGAACATAAAAATAAAATAAAATAAAAAAAATAAAATATTTAAAAATTTTAAAAAATTTCGTTTTTTTTCTACTTTCTTGCTTATAACTTTAAAACAATTCATTTTGGAACAAAGTCGTATAAGAATAAAACAAAGATAAGTAAATTTTATATCAGATTTGGTTAAAAATGTCTTAATTTAACACCCTTGCTGCAAAATAGCAATAAATATAAAATAAGGGGGCAAAACAAGCCTGTCCTTATTCAATGTTTTTCCATCACTTAGGTTACACTTGGAACCTTCCTAATTCGCTTAGAAAATTTTTGTAATGTGCTAAAACCGTCCACCAAATTTCATTAAAATTGACTTACTAGAATTTGCATAATAATTTTGCAATCTAAACTTTTTTTAAAAAATTAAAATTTTTTAAAATCTTGCACAACAAAAACTAGAACATACAAAGATTTGTCAATTTTTTTACATATAAAGAAGCACTCCACCTATCTAATTAACTTTATAGAATTGAAATCGGATTATTAAAGCAGCCTCAGCAATGTTTTAAAGTTCTAAACAATTTTTTGTCTTATAAACAAATTAGTGCTGTGTCCAGGAGGGGGTGCTACGGGTTCCTTTATTTAGATGGACTTACCCAAGTTTTTTTTATGTATTTTGACCCGTAGAACACGAATTTTTTGGGTAACAGTTGATCCGGATGTCTATAAGATTGTTAAACAAAAAACTTGAGGAATTACATAACATCGATTTTTCGCAAAATAAAACATTTTTTGCATTTCTTGGGTAATTCTAAGCAAAAAATGCTCTTACAAGTTTTTTCGTAGGATGCATAGTTTCCGAGATAAACGCGGTGGAACATTCAAAAAATCGAAAAATTGCAATTTTTGAACGAGAATAACTTTTGTTGCTTAAAAAATAAAATGTCAATTCTGCTGACAGCATTTGAAAGTTTAAGTCAAATTATACCGGTTTTAATTATTTGCATTGCTAAAAATTAATTTTTTATTATTAAACAAAGCTATTTGTTTATAAGCCAAAAAATTGTTTATAATTTTAAAACATTTCTGAGGCCCCTTAAATAATCCGATTTTAATTCTTTAAAGTGTATTAGATAGGTAGAGCATCTCTTCGTATGTAAAAAAATTAGCCAACTTCTAAATGGTCTACTTTTTGTTCAGAAAGATTTTAAAAAATTTGAACTTTTTTAAAAACATTTACATTGCAAATCTATTATGCAAAATCTATTAGGTCGATTTTAATGAAATTTGGTAGACCATTTAAGTAAGTTATAAAAATTTTCTAAGCGAATTACTAAGGTTCTAAGTGCCACCAAAGTGGTTAAGAAACATTGAATAACAACAGGCGTATTTTGCCCCCTTATTTTGTATTTATTGTTATATTGCAGAAAAGGTAATACCTTAAGACATTTTTGACCAGTCGTATATCATACAAAATTCAATTATCTTTATTTTATTTCTCTACGACTTAGTTCCAAAACGAAGCGTTTTAAAGTTATAAGCAAAGAAAGCAGAAAAAAATCGATGTTTTTGAAATTTTTAAATATTTTAATTTTTTTATTAATGTTCCGGGCATATTTGGGAAGGAGCATAAGTCAATTATTATTACTGAAGGTGTCACCTAACTTTATCTGCAAAAATCCGAATGCCACCTCTCACATTCAAAAATACACGTTTTTTTACATATTAGTCCTGGTCTATTATATAAATCTTCAAGTTCTTTATAATTCGTTCTCTCCCTTGACCATCTATTTTTACACATCCATGTATTGCTGTTTATATTTTCCTCTCCCATCTTTCTAAAAGGTTTTAGAAATGTTTTTTAAGCACCCATGTCTTTATTGCATATGCATCTGTAGTTACACCTGATAACTGTTTTGTAAATTCTATTGTTTGTTTTTGTTGAGACAAATTTGGATTCCCTTAAGAGATCGCAATGTTCCATATTTTTGTTTTCATTTTGCTATTCTTACCTATATTTCCCGTTCCTCACGTGCCTTTTCATGTATATTTGACACTCAGGTAAGTAAAATCTGAAACTCTTATGAACAACATGTATTTTTTCCTTCTACTTTCAATGTGAAATCGTCTTCTTTTTCTTTATCTGTTTCTCCCTTTATCGTGTATAATTTTTTAGTTTTTTCTTAATTGTCGTTTCTTAATTGTTTCTCAATAGTGTTAGATCGTCTACGAATGCTGACGTTGATGGCCATTTTTAAATATTGTTTCCTGCATATTTATTTTGCTTTTTGCTGATTATGTCTTCCAGTTCTTTCAGATTAAACAGAGTTGTTGATAAAGGGCTCCGTTGTCATAATCCTTCCTTTGTTTCAAAATTATTCTAGGCCCATCTCTTTCATTAGTATAAATAATTATGTTCTCTAGTTACCCTATCGTAGGCCTGTTTAAAGCAGTGGCGGATCTTACTTTGGGAGGTGGGACTTCCAATGAAACACCAACCAAAAGACATAAAAAAGATAAACCCAAACTACATAAAAGATATATGAATTTCATAACTTATATAATATGCATTAAGTTAATTTTCCTAACTAGCTGGTTTATTGCATTGAATTTGTCTGTCTATGGTTCATGTCAGCTATTATATTTTTATTTTTCATCAGTTTTTTTCTTAATTTTTGGACCTTGTTGAAGTATTTCCCCCGTATATTCGCCTCTGACCCAAAGTCGACGATCAATCACCGTCTTTATTATATTACCTTTGAATGATATCAATCAACGATATTACTTTATTTGTTTAATTCAGTATCAATCACTGTCCTTCATATCGCTGTCTTTGTTTAATGTATTATATTGCCCGTTAGTTCTATTTCAACAGATGCGCTGTATCTCTGTCTTTGTCAAGTTTATAATTGAGGCGCTCAGAGTATTTTTAGATTAATATATGCATCAATAAAGAAGCAACATTAAATCTTCGGATTAACAAGGGTCTACACAACATACCTCTATATTTGGCTAAATGGCGCTGTTAGATTTTCTAACATAAAGCTAATTATCATTTCTACTTATATAAGAATCTTAATAAAATTCGTCGAATCATTGATAATTTCAAACGAACACATCTGCCTTTGTAGCTTCCAAAATTAACCAATTCCGAGAAAACATTGCTTCTGGAGGGTGGTCTGCGATACAAAGACCCTTGCTTTATGAAAATACTCGAGTTTAAGACATATCCTGTTTCCCAGAGGCTCGGTCGAAATTGAGAACAATCTTTATATCTGTAACTTAACAATGTGTGATTTAAACTGTCTCCCCTTTCAGATTTATGTTTACTAAAATCAATAGGGAGCTTTGTCCCTGCCGGACAAAATTAAAGCTTCTGTTTCTTTCTGAAAATGTAAATTAGACACGCTTAGGACTTTGATAAATGAGTTCCCCTTCTTTTCGCTTTTGAACCCGAAGGAAAAAGGAATCCTTGTTTTTAGTCGTTTTTAGTCTCTCGTCTCTCAATGTCTCAATCACTTATTCGTCAACTACAGAGCTAATCGGTCGCGTCTCTCGCTCAACTCTGAAAGTATTCACGTCTCGCATTTTCCTATCACATTACACGGTATTTCACGCGAATTTTCTCTCACTCGTTATTAATCACATGTTTCACTCTTAAATCGCGGTTCACTTTACTGTCAATTGTACATAGCAAATTTATGTATGTTTTTTGTTGTAGTAAACACAATAATAATTATTTTGTACCATACTTGTAAATATTAGTGTTTGTGTTAAATAAACTAATTATCTCACACGTATTTTAATCGTTTCAACACCGATTTACACCTTGCTTCGACTCGACAAAGAATATCAGAGTCTAATTATATCAACCACTATAGAAGCTGGTTCCCCTCTTGTGTGAAGGACAGGAGATATTCACCAGGTCCTTTTACCACAGGTGAAGCGTCCTACACAGGCGCTACATAATTTGTCGCGCCATCCCATAAGCATAATGTAAATACGAATGCAAATATTGCATTTATCTCAAAACTTCGTTTTCGGAGTAAGGTCACTGTTGCTCTGAGCTCCTTAATTTTCTACTTATGTCTCACCATGAATTTACGAATTATACGTTTTACAATAAATTGTACAACCATCACTACGATACACCAGTCTTACAGGAAACAGCGAAGCAATCTTAATCTTCAAATCGACAAAGCATCGTTGTCTGATAAAATCCCTGTAAAAATCTAATATAAATATGGAGGTGAACACCATAGCCAAGCATATCCACAAGATTAAGCAATAGTATGGAAAAAAGAGTTAGGTTAGCTAGATGCTACGTTTTCTCGACTTTGTTTTATGGAATGGAAGCTTGGACCTTAAAAACTGGAATCATTCGAGGTATGGATGTATAGAAGAATTCTGAAAATATCATGGACAGAAAGCGTCACAAACAAAAGATGTTCTGAGAAAGATGAATAAAGAAATGGAAGTCTTAAATACAACGAAAACCAGAAAATTGGAATATCTCTGATATACAGGGTGTCCCGAAAAGAATGGTCATAAATTATACCACACATTCTGGGGACAAAAATAGTTCGGTTGAACCTAACTTACCTTAGTACAAACGTGCTCATAAAAAAAGTTACAGCCCTCCGAAGTTACAAAATGAAAATCGATTTTTTTCAATATATCGAAAACTCTCAGAGATTTTTTATTGAAAACGGGCATGTATCATTCTTATGGCAGGACCACCTTAAAACAAAATTATAGTGAAATTTGTCCACCCCATAAAGAATTTATGGGGATTTTGTTCCCTTAAACCCCCCCAAACTTTTGTGTACGTTCCAATTAATTCATTATTGTGGTACCATTAGTTGAACACAACGTTTTTAAAACTTTTTTGCCTCTTAGTATTTTTTCAAGAAGACAGTTTTTATCGAGATGCGGCTTCTTTTTTACTATATTTACATAAAAAATTTATGGGGGTTTTGTTCCTTTAAACCCCCCAAATGTTTGTGTACGTTCCAATTAAGCTATTATTGTGGTACCATTAGTTAAACACAGTGTTTTTAAAAGTTTTTTGCCTCCTAGTCTTTTTTTGATAAGTCAACTTTTATCGAGATATGGCTTCTTTTTCAAAATATACCAAAAAATTTAAGTTATAAATCAATTTTCAGATTATTAAGAGGTATCTATAACCATACTTAACCATATACAAATATGTGGTGGATACGACAAATATTCAAAATATCTCGATAAACACTGGCTTATCAAAAAAGTACTAAGAGTCAAGAAAGTTTTAAAAATATTGTGTTTAACTAATGGTGCCACAATAATAATTTATTTGGAACATACATAAAAGTTTGGGGGGGTTTAAGGGACAAAACCCCCATAAAATTTTTATGGGGTGAACAAATTTTACTATAATTTTTTTTTAAGATGATGCTGCGATAAAAATTCCTCATGTCCAATTTCAATGAAAAACATCTAGGAGTTTTCGATATATGAAAAAAAATCGATTTTCATTTTGTAACTTCAAAGGGCTGTAACTTTTTTTGTGTACACTATTGTATATAGGTAAGTGAGGTTCAATCAACCTATTTTTGGCCCCAGAATCTGTGGTATAATTTATGACCAATCTTTTCGGGACACCCTGTATTACACATGGACAAAGATGCGACTTGCTCCAACTCATTATGCGGGGAAAATCCAAGGAAAAAGAAGCATAGAAAGCAAACTCAGTGAATGGGGCCGATGTATATCAAATGAACTTTTCAGAGCAGCCGTCTCTAAAGTCCGAATAACTATAATAATTGCCGACCTCCGTCGCGGAGATGGTATTTGAAGAAGAAGATGGAAAGAAGAGCAATCGGCTGAAGAGAGGAATATCGGTTAAGTAGTCTACGTAGTGTATCAATGGATTCTGCTTCAGTTATGCTGGAGCCACAGTAACGTCTAATGCCGTTAATTAACGCCTTATTTGACTAACGCGTTAGGTGTAGCCATGACTTAGCGCGCCAATTTGTTAATGCCATTATTAATGCCGTTAAACGTTAGGCGATAGATCGGGTGTCGGTTTCTTTCGACACTACAAAGGAGTTACTCCGTTACTTATCGCGTTGTTGTGGCTACACTTACACTGTTTCAACAAGTTCTAGCTTTCAGCGCATCAGAGTAATTTGTTTTGTGAAATAGGTACATACTATTCTACGAAAATGGAGTGGAGTAATGAGAAAATAATTGAATTTTTAACAGTGTTTGAAACAGAACCTGTTAATGGGATCCCCGACAAAAATCACATGAAAATCGTGATGTTCATGGTGACGCTTGGCGTCGAATTGTGCGATCATTATCTTTTCCAGCGACGGTAGAAGATTCAAAGAAGAAAAAGACACACTTATGGGATACTATAGGACCCATTTAAATAAATATAAAAAATCGTTAAAATCTGGCATAGGACGAATGAGGTATATAAAACAAGCTGGTTTGCATTAATTTGATGTCATGCATAGTTTTCTTAAACCTACAGTAAAACGTCGATAATCCGGACGTCAAAAATCCGGACCGTCAATAATCCGGATTCGTATCTAGCAAAAATATCTGATTTTTTTAAAATAAATTAAGAACTTCGTTGCGAAAAACGAACCTCTCCCGCAGTTCAAAAATATTTTACACATTTTTTAAAAGCCCAAATAGTGTCTGATGTTTTTACTGTACACATGGTGCTATTGTAAATTAATTATAATACAGTGTTTAAACATAAAAAAATGTTTTGATTAATTTCACCTCTAGACACTTTACTGTACAACAGAAAACATAAAATTTTAAAACGTTTGTTGTACTTTAATGTGTATACTGGCCTTTTTTTGAGGTAATATCGATAATCCGGATAATTTGATAATCCGGATGGGGTCCGGTCCCAATTAATCCGGATTATTGACGTTCTACTTTATATACGAATATAATACGAATTCATAAAATAATAATAATATAATTAGCACTCATAAAATATAACAGCGTAGCAGCTTCGACTTCCATCTTGAAATTATTGGATTAAAAAACGCGTTTTCTGCTGACTACGCCCTAAAATAAAAGTATGGCCAGTCACTTTAACGGCAGTTTATTCCATCATTTTTGGTGTGTTACATCATTAATACGATAATGGACGTTAGACGTTAACGTTACTGTGGCCCCAACATTAGTGATTAATGTAATGTGCATACTATTAACATTAATTTTTCTCTAAGAAGGAATTACGTAGTAATACCTTTTATACAGCCAGAACTGCCATACATTTATTTGTTGAAATATAGTTGGTCTCTTTGCAAACACTCCGTGTGGGGTTCGAACAAATAATCCTCGGACAAAAAGTCCCCACAAAAAATCCCCGGCCAAATATTTTCCGGACAAAAATCCTTACAAAAAATCCCGGACAAATAATCCACACAAATTTTTTGGGACAAAATATCCTCACAAAAAATTCCGGACAAAATATTCCCAAGAAATATTTGCTGCCGAATAGTTCTCTAAAAGTTTTCCCGTGAATGCAAACGACTCAAATGTTTTTCAGCCTCAGTGTATGAGAGTTATAATAGCAATCGCCATGAAACCGCTTTTCGGGGCAAAAATAATGATTAGCAATTAACATTAAACATGACTTGTAATTTCGATTGCCAAATTTCGAATTCCAATTTCATGCCGAAAACTTCAAATTTTACATGACAAAATAATGTGAGTTTTTTCAAAAATCGTGGAAGATATGTTAATGAGCTAAGGCTAAGGCTGTGGAATAATGCAATTATTCGCTTGAATCTTTTGCTCACTCCGCTTTGATTAACTATGGTCAAAATATTGCCTATTTTGTCTAATAAATTTGTGGATCTTATTTGTCGGGGATTTTTTGTGGGGATTTTTTGTCCGGGGATTTTTTGTCCGGGGATTATTTGTCCGGGGATTATTTGTCTGGGGATTTTTTGTCCAGGGATAATTCGTGGAGATTTTTTGTCCGGGGATAATTATTTGTCCTAGCTTCCTCCGTATATCTTCAAAACATGTGAGCGTTTTAACGATTTACATTAATCTAGGTATGTAAATAGGTACATTTTTCATTACATTTTTTATAGTTTTCAAAAAGTTGTTTAAATTGTCAAAAAGCTTTTCAAAATTATTTCTAACCATAAAACACAGTTTTAAATAAAAAAAAATAAAACATTGCCAGCACGAAAATATATATTTTTATGGATGTACGTGATAGCCGTTAAATATTTTCAATATTGAAATATTGTGCAATAATTTTTCCAGTGACTCACTCCACGCATTTGCTTTTTTTAAATTCTTTAGTTATCAGTTGTTTTCTAAATATACACATTATACTCCATTTGCAGGTAAATGTTCAAATATTTTCAACATTTCTTTGAAGCCATAATCTGTTGGGTTTTATTATATTAATTAATGTTAATATAATATACCTACATAATGAGAATTTACTACAACTGTAAATAGCCCAGTAAATGAACTTGAAAAACGGCGATACCGTGTAATTTTCAGGATCAACTCTGACTTACATGAAAATTTGGACTACTTATCCTCCACTTCAAAGTTGGACTTATGCCGTTGGTTGCTTTTATCTGTGGGGTGAAAAATACGTTCTTATTCGTCAAATTTCAAATCGAATATTTCAACGTGAAATAACCAAAAATGAATCACTTTTCGGGAAAAACCCATTAAAACTTTTTTAAAGTGTTTAAAAAAAGCTTTATTTTTATGTTTTCTAAAAGTTTTTAGCGTCAAAATTAAGCGAGTTACGATCAAAATAAAGTTAGCCCCTTTTTTTGGTAAAAAAATTGTGAAAACCTCCCCCTATTTAACACTCTACATTAAATTAATCGTTACCGCTTCACAAACAATTATTTACTTTACATGTATTTTTTTTTATAAACTAAAATATTTGTAAACGGAAAAACTACATGTTTTTTACTCTTTGAGATTTTTCGTATCAGTTATTTTGAAAAAACGGCAGTTTTTCAAAATTTTAGAATTTGTTTTTAGTATTAAACCAATTTTTTTCAAAACTAAGCACTTCGAACCCGCCAAACTTACAGATCATATAAACAATACTTATACCTATGAAGTAAATGGTAAAGTGGTAACGATTAATTCCATTTAGGGTACTAAGTTGGGCGGATTTCACGATTTTTTTTTTAGCAAAAAAGGGACATAACCAATAAAAAAAACTTTATTTTGAGCGTACTGGCTTAGTTTTGATGCTAGTAGTCCAGGAACCGAAGCTTTTCACCTCGCAATTTTTACAGAATGGATCGATTTGCTTGAAAATTTGAGAATAAGTAGTGGATAGTCCAAGGATCAAATTCTATATGATGCCGAAAGGCGCTTTTACCATGGGGGTGGTTGCTACCCCATGTCGGGGGTGGAAACTTTTTATTATATTTTGACCACAAAAGTTGATAAAAATATTCATTCTAAGCAAAAAACGTTCAATACATTTTTAGTTTTCAATTTATTCCCTATGGAAAGTGTTAGTTTTATATCGAAAAAATCAATGTTTTTCGATAATACTCATTTACGATTCATTCAATTTTTGCCGTAGAAAAAATTTTTTCAAACCAAGTTCTTGGGAATTAAATAACCAACAATTTCCTATTAAACATTTTTTCGTATCTATGATGCTAATCTTTCTATTCTGAAGAAAATGGCATTTTTTACCAAACTACAAAAATTTGTTATTCGCTTTTAACTCCAGTTTTTTAAAAACTCATCATTCTAAGCCAGTCAAACTTCTAGAATCTATTAATAATACATTAATAAAGAAGAATTAATAAGGCCAATGACTAAAAACACCGCTAACTTACATTATTATGCTTCCAATGGGTTTTCTCCTTTTTTTTTTTCAAAAAAAATATTGATTTTTTAACCGTAACTTTTTTATTTCTTATCTTAGAAAGTTTGGTAAAAACGAATTTTGTAGGTTTTTATACGATCTATAAGCTTATTAATATTAAATATTTTTAAAATCATCAGTCGCAAAAAGAGGTGACTTTGAAAGGGTTGGTAAAGGTGGTTTTTGCATGTTATTACAAGTTTTAATTGTAAATAGCTCATTCAATTTTTTCCGTAGGAAAAATTTTTGCAAACCAGGTTCTTAGTAATTGAATAAGCTACAATTTCATATTTAAACATTTTCTCGTATCTCTGATGCTAATCTCTCTATTCTGAAGAAAAAGCCATTTTTTCCGAACTACAAAAATCCGTTATTTGCTTTTAACTCCATTTTTTTTTAAAACTAATCATTTTAAGCCGGTCAAACTTCTAACACCTATTAATAATACACAAATAAAGAAGACCAAATAAGGTCAATGACTAATTTTAATTAGGGTGGTGATTAGGAGGTTGCTTCCGATCACTTTTTCGTTAAAAAAAAATAGGGACTGACATTCTTTTCATTTTAAATCACTTAATGTTTGAGCTAGAGACTTTTTTAATTCTGGAGATAGATATTTTTAAATACTTTAAATTAGTTTGAACAAGTTATCCTCGAAAAATGCATAGTTTTCCCGTCTTTTGACTTTGAAACTACAATATTTAGCATTTGACGAAGAAGAGCTAACATATAATAAAGTATAGCTCGATTACTATTGGTCTTAAAAAAATTTAAAAAACGGTTTTGTTTACTTTTTTAAAAGGTACTTTTTTGTCAACTAAAGTTGTTTTGATAAAAGGAGAACTTTTGGAGTAATTAGCAGAAAACTTATTAAAAACATTGATTTTTTCGATATAAAACTAACACTTTCGATATGAAATAAATCGAAAACTATTAATTTTATCAAAAAACTGTATTAAACGTTTTTTGCTTAGAATGAATGTTTTTACCAACTTTTGCGGTCAAAATATAATAAAAAATTTCCATCCCCGAGATGGGGTGGCAACCACCCCCATGGTAAAAGCGCCTTTCTGTATCATATAGATTTTGATCCTTGGACTATCCACTACTTATTCTTAAAATTTCAAGCAAATCGATTCATTCTGCAAAAATTGCGGGGTTTTGTCCTATTTTAAGCTTCATTACTTGGACTATAGAAACTTTTATAAAAAACAAAAATACAGCTTTTTTAACACTTTAAAAAAGTTTTGATGCATTTTCCCCAAAAAGTGCTTCATTTTTTGGTTATTTCACGTTAAAATATTCGATTTGGAATTTAATGAATAAAAACGTATTTTTCATGAGCTACAACTTTGCTTTTGCGGGGTCTATAGACTTTAAAAATACACCGTTTTTCTTTTTTTATATTTGTTTTTTTTTTAAATAAACATTTTCACTCACAAATAACTCAAAAAATATTGACTCAAAAAACTCTATAGAACGAAAGTTGATTAGAATAGTCAATTTATCCATTTCTGGACTTGTTTTAAACGTTCGTTTTTTCACCCCCGAGAAGGGGTAAATGTCCCCCCAAGTAAAAGCAACCAACGGCACAATTTCAACTTTGAAGTGGAGGATAAGTAGAACCTAAATCCAAATTTTCATGCAATTAGGAGTTGACCCTGAAAATTACACTTCAAAACAGTCATTTACTGAGCCAAAAATTGAAATTTTATATTTAGACCGTCGCGCGTTGGATTTCCGATGAAGTTCAACCACGATTTTATTTCTTATGCTTTGAGAGTATTGAAAGATGAAATCAGTGAGAGTAAAATATGTGAAAACTGTGGGGTCTCCTAGAAATTGTTCCTAGGAAAATTGAATTTCCTTTTGTAAAGAAAATTTCGTGGGCTGCGATGATTTTCTCCCTCATGATAATTTATGAATATATAGAGTATTGTTATAGGATAGGTCAGGATAGGAGTATGAGGGTGTTAATTATGACCTAAACATGTAATGTTAATAGATCAGTATCCGTGATTTTCTCCTTCATGCCACTTAAAAGTTTGTAGTTTTCACGATATACTCCGGTTAGCATCTAAACATTCCGTATATGTATTTGGAACCTAGGAGTTTTCTATTGGCTCGTTGCAGCACGCGGTAATATTTTAACCAATAGGCGACGAGGTTCCAAATGCATATACGGAATGTTATTCGGTCCCAAATTCATATACGGAATGTTAAATATTCGTACACTGAAAAAGATAAGTTTTTATTAGAGTCTGTTAAAAGGAGATTGATTTTAAAATACTTGTTACTGTAGTATTAAATAAAAATAAAACAATTATAGTATTTGGAATGTTATTTGGTGTAAATTCATATCCCGAATGTTAAATATTCGTAGACCAAAAAATGGGACTTTTATTAATCAGTTAAAGGAGACTGATTTTAGAATACCTATTTTGTTGATGTATTATTAAAGAAAAATAAAACAATGATTACCTATATGGAATTTTATTTGGTGCGAAATTCATAAATGGGATGGTATATATTTGAGAGACATATTTCTTTATTTGACTAAACCGGGGCATTCACGTTCCGATTTTTGGTCCAACTAGTGGTCCGACTAGAGAGAGAGAGAGAGATGCATTGGATCTAAAATCAGACCGTGAGTGGGTGGTGGTACCACTAGTAAGACCACTAGTGGCCCAACTAAGAAAGTCGGAGCGTGAATGCCGATGTTGGATGTTTAATTAAAAATTTCCACTACACTGCTCATTTTCATAGTAGATTTTTTCGTGAACGGATTAACAGATTTCGCTGTTTTTTTTTTATATTATCTTAGATATTTGCAGTTGTGCAAAGATTTAATTAAATTTCTTTTTTGTACTTATACCGGGTGGAAGAAAAGTAATGTTTTTTGAATCTCCCTGCATGATATCTTTAGGTTTCTAAAGATAAAGAAACTAACAAAGAAAATAGGTGGTTTTACGCCTTAACATGTATTTTAACTGAAATAAAACTAAATTAACACTAAAAAAATAACAGTTAACAAAACTTTAAAAACAGAAAGGCACATAACGTAAACGATTGTCGATCAGGTAAGCGGTATGCACAGCACAACATAAGAGAGACGAGATTGTTCAATGGAGACTATATGATGTTTTGGAGTGGAATTTCCCTGAAAGTAATACGGATTTGGTGTCTACCTGGAGGCTCTTTAAATATCGAGAGGTACATTACACATATTATTTTTCTTTGCGTTGCTATTACGTTGCATAATATACTATTAAAAACCAGTCTCATTTTAACTGGCTTTAATAAAAATCGTCTTTTTGTTCTACGAATATTTAACATACCGTATATGAATTTCGCATCAAATAACATTCGAAATACTATAATTGTTTTATTTTTATTTAATAATACAGTAACAAGTATTTTAAAATCAATCTCCTTTTAAAAGACTCTAAAAAAACTTATCTTTTTCGGTGTACGAATATTTAACATTCCGTATATGAATTTGGGACCGAATAACATTCCGTATATGCATTTGGAACCTCTCCGCCTATTGGTTAAAATATGACCGCGTGCTGCAACGAACCAATAGAAAACTCCTAGGTTCCAAATACATATACGTAATGTTTAGATGCCTCCGGTTAGGTCGTCAGAATATAGTTCTGTTAGTTCGGTTAGTTTTGCGCTGAGAATATCAATCTTGGGACCCCAAAAGAGATGCAAAAAAGATTGTACCTCTATTCCGGGCTTTCCCCTAAAACCCCACTCTCGCAGGGAAGAAAACGGAAAATCTCGATTTACCAAGAATCTGTAGGCCATAGAAAAAATGCTTTAAACAAGGAATGTAGCTGATATAATTTAGAACCAAAATGTTTATTAACACTTTTTGTGTGTAATAGATGACACCTTGTTAGTGATAGGGTCAATTGAACATCTTCAAGCGTTATTGAGCCGAATGGTGGCATTCTGCGTGATATATGGACTCAAACTCAACGCAAGAAAAACAAAATTTATGGTTATTAGTAAACAGGCAGCCGTAAATAATAATAACTATACGCTGTGAGCTCGTACGTAGAGGGGATATTTACAAATTCGCGAGCGCCAGTAGTGGCAAGTCTGTAAACGTTTACCGGAAATTTGACATAAATGTCAAAGTGATTAATTTAAAATTAAAATTAAAAACATTAATTATAAAAAATATTAGTTGGTCAAAGCTGTGGTATATATTTTTACCTTAAATATACTTACGTTTTAAATGCTGAATTTAAGTTTTTTTAATGTTCCGTAATATGTAATTATAAATTAATCTGCTCCATCTACACGATAATTGTGAAAGCATCCGAAGTAAGAAATTCATATTTTATCAATAGAACGTCAAAATGATTAGCAAAATCTTAAAAAAATCGATTACAATTTAATTACTTTTTTGCGTTGTAAATATTAAGCGATAACAATTAAATAATAAATTTAAAAATTACCGGTGAAAGTTGAATTAGTAATCCGCCAGGAGCGACACCAGCGAAGCTCAGAGCGTATACCGTAACAATTGGTAATGACTCAATTGAATGCGTAAGTTATCTTGTATATCTGGGTACTTATATTAATGAAAGCTGGAACGCTAGTACAGAAATAAAAAGTAGAATTGCCAAAGCAACAACAAGTTTTATGAAATTGAAGAAAATCCTGTGCTGTCATGATCTCAATTTGGAACTTCGCATAAGAAAGGTTCGATGTTATATATTCCCAGTCCTACTTTACGGGGTTGAAGCAAAAAACCTAGAAGCGTTTGAGATGTTGGTCTACCGCCGTATTCTGAAGATAGTTGGGTAGAAAGAGTCACAAACGAAAGGGTTTTGCAACGTTTGAATAAAAGTTGAGAAGTAGTGAACACGGTTAAAAGGCGTAAATTGGAATACTTTGGTCATATAATCCGTCACCTAGAAAAATATGACCTACTTCACCTTGTCATGCTAGGTAAAATAATGGGAAAAAGAAGTGTGGGCCGCCGTACAACTTCTTAGCTAAAAACCTACGCCAATGGTTTGGGAAAACTAGCACTGAACTATTTCGTGGGGCTGTAAATAAAACAATGATTGTTAATATGCTGGGCAACATGAGAGCCAACGATCGGCATGCGGTCTCGGCACCTTAAGAAGAAGAGTGTGTAATGAACAATGAACTCTCAGAAACAACGCTTGAAGCGAACGGCGATTTTGAATGTCAGTTACGCGTGCAAAATCATTTTTTTTTAAATAAAATTTGTATCAACTCGACGCCGACGGTAAAAATTCGCTAGCTTTTGCTCAGAGTATCCTATTGACAAAAATCAAAATGAGTTTTAAGGGTGAAGAGTGCACAGTATGATTTTGTATTTTGCTTCAAGTAAAGCTCGTTTTTATACAGCTGTTAAATAAATAAACGTAGCGCGATTAATGAAATTTATCATTTTCATTGACCAGTCGCTATTTAATTTCCATTGTTAGAGCCTATTCTTCAAAACCTATAACGTGAAATTTCGATTTTGAGTTTTGGCAATAAATATGACGCATTTTAAAAATGCCTAAAAACGCTGAATTTAAACTTTTAACATTACAAATATGATTTCATGTCACGGGGTATGCTTCCAAGAAGAAGCATTGGCTGGAATTTGTAGCTGAAAATGTGTAATTTCGAAAAACGTACTTGTGCAATCGAAAAGAAGTAGTTTTATACATTTTGATAGTGTGTCATGTGAAAGTTCAAATCCAGCGTTTTTATGCATCTTTCAAATACCTTATATTTGTTGCTAAAACTCAAAATCGAAATTGTATGTTATACATAATTTATTTATTTAATCAGTTAAGCCTAAGCCCATTCGTACTTTTCGGTGTTGGGCTGTTATACATAAACATTTATTATTCTAAATGGGAAATAAGCCACAATTTAACTTAAAAAATGAATTTATTGACGTATCGATTTCCAACTCGGACGTCGTTATCAAAATACAAAATATTACTAAATTAAACAAAAATGTTGTTGCTTAGTAAAAAAATTCTTCTAATAATTTAATTTAATCTGACTCGTTCATATCGGCAATTCAGACATATATGTATTATACATTTTAAAGTAGAAGACTAAAATGATATTGCCTATATTTTTATGAGTTACGTTCCTAGCTTCAAAACAATGTACATAAACATATTTGATTGAAATATAATTAAAGTTAAATATATAACATATGTATCCTCCCGCTTTTTTTACTTAACTCCGCCGCCAGGTATTATATAACATCTAATTTGCTTTACGATTAGGTACCTCCTGTACATAAAAAATGTATTCGCTAATACTAATGTGCATCCTTAGTCAAAGTAGGATATTTGAATTCAGCCATGTATGAAATTGTAGTAGTCCACCTTCTGGGTGACATCACTCGTATGTTTTCTAATCAAGTTGTCTTTGCTATTTTCATAGTAATTTTTGGTATTCAGAGTTATCATTGGCATTTCTTTTTAACTTTTTGTGAAGATCATTTTGGAAAAACAAGGACAAGTTGTAGAAAGCAAAATAATTTTTCAAGTAAAAGTAAAAATGAGTTTACACGACGCGACGTGTAAAGCTCTCTGTATATCATTTTTCCTTGATTATTAGTAGAAATACGAAACGAACGGCCGTCCCTTAGGGCAGCTGTGTGGGCGTATCTAATCGTTGTGTTTATTTTCGATCGTTAAAGATCAACAAGTAGCGAAGTAGCTAGCTTGACTAATTTTTGTAGTTTTGGGTTATTGGAAGATGTCGGTATATGCTTTGAACCAATTTTAATTGGGTTGTTTCACAGGAAAAAGGAGATTAGCCTAAGAGGGTTTGTTTTAGCGTAGGGAAAGAGAACGAATACATTCAGTCGATTTTACCATCATAAACGCGACGGACGTGCTCTTAGGGTTAATAAGACGTAAAAAGACGAATTAAGACGGGTATTATATTGATTAGACGCAAATTATCTATAAATACATTTCTTTTTTGTAAGAATAAGAACACGTAAGATTTTAGTCGCAATTACACAACACTTTTACATTTCGTCAATTTAATAGTATCAATAATTTAGTCATCTATTTTATTAATTAAAACTGTTAAACATCAAACGGACTTTTATTACGATTGTCTTTAAGGAAAACCTACATTTATTTACGATAAACTAGAAAAGTAAATTACAAATATGTAATGTCGCTTATCGATGACTCATATGATATATTTCAATGTTATTGAATTATTTATGCCATTATACTTCTACTATGGGTATCGGGACCGGGGAATGAAGGAGTACATTATCCCTTTCAGACCCGGTGTCCATTACAATGGACATACATTTACGTAAGCCTTACAACAAAATTAAACTCCTGTAAATTGCTGACAACTACATATTTTTTCATAAAATCCTTTATAAAAGGTATATTTGTAATAAATATACCTTTTATAAAGGATTTCATGTTTTTGTAATGGTATACAGCCAACTACAGGAAATTTTTCCTTGTGGACACATTTTTTATTTTGCATATCTCAGTTACTACTAAACATAACACTTATTAGTTTAGTTTGAATCATAGCCAAGTTAAGTGCTGTTAAAGATAGTGTGACATGGCGAATTCACGATATCCTAGAAAGCCCAAGTAAATATCATGTTTCATCACGTTGTAGATTTGTTATATGTAACCAAATTATTTTATACAATAGTAGGCATATCAATTTATATACTACTTTTTTAACATAGATAATTTGTTGTTGTTTTTTGTTGATAACAAACAATAAAATATGATGTCCATTGCAATGGACAACAGGTCTATATTGATATTTTTGTTGCAAGTTTTAATCCGGATAATCCAAAAGATCAAAAGATTTTAATGTTCTTTTTATATGATGATGATGAATCAGAACAATAAATTATCTGATAATCTCCTGTCTCAAATTGAAGATCAATATAATTGAAGTGGGAAAACCCATAAAACAAGCATTGGTCAACCTAAAATATCAACTGAGAATTCTCCCTACACTCCAAAAAGACCCAGAGTTGAAATTAGACCATTGAAAGAAATACGCATAGATAAAATAGATTATTATACCAGATTACGATAACAAAAAGGAAGCATCCAGATGCAAGAATGTTGGGTGTAAAGGGAAAACTCATGTTTTTTGTGAAAGATGTGATGTACATTAGTTTTGTAAATGACAAAAATTGTTTTAAATATTTTCATTTAAATTAACTAACATTGCTTGATATAAATATAATAAATTAAAAAAAAATATCATATGTGACTATTATTCTAATTTCTTATTATAGTCCTAACGTCCATTACAATGGACATTCAGTCAAATGACTACCTATTAAACAAAAATGTCAAAAATGTAATTTTAGACTATTCAATCTTCCGTTAAAAAGATTCAATAGAATTTTTTTTCCTGCAGAGAAAAAGTCAGGTCTCAAAGGGTTATACACTTGAGAGCAAAAAAAAATCTATTTGTCAAGTGTCTATCCACACACAGTGTAAATTTTCTAGTGAAATATTGTAAAAGAAAGTAATTTTTATTAAAATGACACAAATATTTATAAAATTAGTAACTAAAGAACATAAGAAAGATAACTTTAATATTGTCTGTGAGAAAACATGTTATGAACGAAAGTCATTATGTAATGAATATAAAAGTAAATTAACATAAAAAATCTGATTAAATCAAAAGTAATACTGAGTATCTCCTCCTCGGCATTGTATTACACTTTTCATGCGACCTTATTAAGTTTCTTACTGATTCCTGAAGAATCGCTTCCCACTATGCATGCAATGCAGTTTTTAGCTCCGCCACTGTCACTGGTGTTGGATTACGGACCCGAACTCTGCGTTTGAGCTAATCCCATAGGTGCTCGATGGGATTCATATCCGGACTTAATGAAGGTCAAGGTCAGTCCATTATTGTTATATTGGCGTTGGCCAGGTAATCTTTCGTAATCCGCGCTGTGTGCCATCGAGCGTTATCATGCTTTAGCATGAAACAGTCACCCATGTAGCCGGTGTAGGAGACAACATTGTCTTGGAGAATATCTGTAATCTAACAATCCACTGTCAAACCGCCTCCGCGACCACCACCAGGCACGAACTCAAGCTCTGTTTTTCTTTCTAAAGATAAAGTACTCCAAAATATACACGAACCACCTCCATAGCTCACTGTTTTGACACTGCAGCACTGGGCAAATCGTTCTCCGGGCCTCCGATAGACGTGTCGTCTTCTGTCATTGCTTTACAAGCACATTCGACTATCGTCAGAGAATCAAACTCTGCATTATTGGCCAAGGTCCCAATTGATGTGTTTTCGGGCAAACTGAAGACGTGCTTGTTTCTGACGTGCGTTCACAACAAGGCTTAAGGCAGTCTTAAGCCTTCTCCTAACTATCCTCTGAGTAACGGTGACACCTCGAACACTCCTCAAGGATTATTAAAGCTCAACTCCTGTCACGTGCCGATTCCGCAAGACACTCAGGACTCAGGACAATAAATCGATCATCCCTCTCTGTCATTACACGTCGCCGACCCGAATCTGGTCGTCGCGCGTCGGCTGTAGCTACTGGTCTCCTGGTAGCGACGGTAAGGCTACGGCTCCACGGGCTGGAAATTGACGCTAGCAGTAGCCGCAAAACGAACTTAAGGTTCCGCAGAACGGAATAGGAATAGCCGAACTGTACCGACTACGCACAAGTCCTGTAGTCGGTACAGTTCGGCTATTCCTATTCCGTTCTGTGGAACCTTAAGTTCGTTTTGCGGCTACTGCTAGCGTCAATTTCCAGCCCGTGGAGCCGTAGCCTAAGCCCTTGAGACTGCCGACTTCGTCATAAGGAGGCGACGGGCGAGAGTTCTCTGACTATATCCCTCTCTTCTTCTTCTTTACGTGCCATCTCCACGACGAAGGTTGGTAATCATCATTGATATTCTCACTTTTGACACTACAGCCCGAAAGAGTTCAGTTGAGCTGCATCCAAACCATTCTCTGAGATTTCTCAGCCAGGACATTTTTCTCCTACCTATGCTGCGCCTTCCTTGAATCTTTCCCTGCATAATTAATTTTAGGAGTTCATATCTGTCACCACGTGTTATATGACCCAAGTATTGAAGTTTTCTTATTCTGATGGAATCCAGTATCTCCCTGCTGTTCTGTATTCTCCTTAGTACTTCCTCATTGGTTATTCTGTCTGTCCAGGAGATTCTCATCATTCTTCGATACGTCCACATCTGAAATGCTTCCAATCTATTGAGGCATTGTTTATTGAGAGTCCATGATTCCACACCATACAAAAGAAAAGAAAATACATAACATTTTAGTACTCGCTTTGTAAGATTTAGGCTGAGTTCTCTACTACATAATATTTGTTTCATATTAGTGAATGCACTTCTAGCCTTTTCTATTCTGATTCGGATTTCTTTGGTATAATCGTTTGTTTCACTAATGTTTGTCCCTAAATAGTTATAATTCTGAACTCGTTCTATCGTCTTATTATTTACGTGTAGATTGATGTTTCTAATATTTTTTCATTGATATAACCATGAATTTCGTTTTCTTTATGTTTAGTGACAGACCAAATTCTTCACTCGTTGCAACAACCTTATCTAAAATTCTTTGTAGATCAGATCTGTAATAGTTTCTGCTATTAGTATTGTGTCATCGGCGTATCTAATTTCACATATCGGTAGGCCATTTATTTTTACGCCTGCTACTTCATCTTCTAATGCTTTTTTGAATATTTCTTCTGAGTATGCATTAACGGGTGATGGCGATAAGACACAGCCCTGTCTAACGCCTCTTTTGATTTTTATTTTATTGGTGTTTAAATGATGTATTTATTCTTATGACAGCTTCTTGTTCATAATACAGATTATTTATTATTCTCATATCCCGTGTGTCGATGTTCTTTGTTCTCAGTAGTTTTATTAACGGATTATGTTTCACCGTATCGAATGCCTTGTTATAATCTAGGAAGCAGACATAGATGTCCTGGTTTACATCTAAACATCTCTGTATTAGCACATTTACTGCAAATAATGCTTCTCTGGTTCCTTGAACATTTCCAAATCCGAACTGAGTTTGTCCAATGTTTTGTTCTAACTTTTTGTATATTCTACGATGAATAATCTTTAGAAATACTTATGAGTATGTGGCACATTAGTACCTGTTCTGTATATGATATTAAATAATTCGACAATTACATCTGTACCATTTGATCAGATGATGTTATGTCCATTTTTACTACTTTATAGGAGAGACAAAAACCGTTTTTGAGAGTTTGTGTTAAGATTTTACCTATGAATTAGCAATTTTCAGAATAAATAGATATATGAATCTATGTGATATATTACAATTTATTTTACGGACTCGAAAAAGCCGAACAAGAGTTTGAAAATAAAAAAGAAATTTGAAAAAATTGCAAATTATCATGTTTTGACCAAATGATTATTGTTAAAGGATATCACTTATTATCTTTCTATTCTGGAATTATTTGATTTTTTTGTGGAATTTCTTCTTCCTCTTCTTCTTTATGGCATATTTATGTCTTCACTATGTCTTCATCTGCGATGAAGGTTGGCAATCATCACTGCTATTCCAACTTTTGACACTACAGCCCGAAAGAGTTCAGTTGAGCTGCATACAAGTCAAGATATTTTTCTTCTACCTATGCTGCGCCTTTCTTGAATCTTTCCCTGCATTATTAATTTTAAGAATTCATAACTGTCACCACGTGTTATATGATCCAGATATTGTGGTTTTCTTATTTTGGTGGAATCCAGTATCTCCCTGTTGTGCTCTATTTTTTTAGTACTTTTCATTGGTTATTCTGTCTGCCCAGGAGATTCTCAGCATTCTTCGATATGTTCACATTTCAAATGATTCCAATCTATTGAGACATTGTTTAATAAGGGTCCATGTCTCCACAATATACACAAGAATAGAAAATACATAACACTTTATTACTCGTTTTCTAAGATTTAGGCTGAGGTCTCTGCTACAAAATATTTGTTTCATATTATTGAATGCATTTAACAATGAATTAATACAACTTGATTTCACAAAAACACTAATTTGTGACTTATGCAAAAGTGACTTGTACTAACACTTATCACTATTTGACCATAAAAAATGAAACATGTATTTTGATTATTGTGTGATAACAATAGGTACTTATGATAATCTGATCACGCATAAACAAGAAAATGTGCACTTATCATTGAATAACCAATGCTGTCCATCAAATTATATCCGTCGTGCATTTAGCAGCCTCTGACTAAACGAAAACGAATGTTGTTTTGATTATTTTTGCACAATCAACACAAAATGACCAAATATGCAGTTAGCAACGTCTGACCAAATGGTACAGACATGTATATTGCAGTCGGCTATAAGTTGCAATATTTCTGTCGGTATTTCGTCCGGTCCTACAGCTTTCCCAGTTTTCAGTTCTTTAATGGTGTGTTTTACTTTACTTTTTGTTATTTCTGGTCCAGTCTCTTCAACGAAATATTCGTTATCTATTGTGTCTGGGTTGTCGTTAAACAGCTGTTCTATACAGTTTGTCCATACCATCAATTTGTTTTCTGTATCCATTACTATATCTCCCTTTTCATCAACTAGTATATTTTGTTTGTATTCTGGTTTTCTAGTTAATTCTTCTATTTTCCTGTGTACATTAAAGCTGTAATGTTTATGTTGTAGCGTTTCTATTTCATCACATTTTTCTTTTAACCAATATCCCTCTCGTAATTATGCAATTACCTGTACCACCTTCACTAGTGAAGTATCCAATTTGTAAAATATTCACATATTGTACTTCGAAGTGTACACACAGGTCATTGATTGAAAAGCGACTGAGACGATCACCCGAAAATTCATAGAGGTATAAATTGCGTAGAACATGCCCGTTACAATGTTTGCTGAATTCCCTATGCTATACAGAAGAAGACAAATTTTACAACACGTTGCCAATTTGCTTAAAACAACAATTTTTGTAAATTCTATAACAGACAATATTTTTTTGCATTAGTTGTTTTCATTCAAAGAACACAACATGAAATTACTAAGCATAAACTACAATTCATCGAGTGAGTCGATTTTTTTGCTCTGAATTGTAGCGTAACACATCTAACATGGGTGCCGGGTAATGATGGCGTTCAAGTAAAGAAATATCGTTGGCACAACAATGCTCTAAACTCTAAAACAATCTTCGAAGACCCAGAAACATTCTGCCCTAGTAGTATCACGAAAAATGTAAAAAAAATAAAATCAAAAGTTGTCAGAAAGAATTCATAATAAAAGAGAATAAATAGTAACATTGGCAGTAAAACTGTTAGGCAGGAGAAAACCTTAAACTTAATAAACCCAGGGCCGGATCTAGGCTACTCCGTAAGAGGGGCAAGTTTAAACTTGCCTCCCCCTTTATTGAAAAAATGGATGTAGATCATAGCATAGGTGTAGGTAAATAAAAAAATAGTACATACAGTTTTATTGGAAGGAGTGAATTTAATTGTACATTTTGAGTTTCAAAAATATACTTAGTTATTACAAATTTGCAACATTACTATATACTTCATTACGGCAAATCAACAAAAAATAGGGCTAGGTATACTAACTTTCTTTACTCATAAACCACCTTACAAAGGTAATTGTATTTTACGGCTTTTTTAGAAGCAAATACTTGTATTATAAACCCTTAAACTCCCCGTAAGGTCCCGCCAACTGCCAGGGACAGGAAGTTTCTTATGAATCGATAAGAGAGAGAATCTACGCCAACTACTACCTTTCTTATGTATAGAAATATTTTACACTTTCATGCACGCATCTTCTTATATTTTATTTATACTGTCAATTGTATCCCTTATGCCTTTGAGAGGAGTACTGAAAGATGAAATCAAGAAGAGTAAAATATGTGAAAACTGCAGGATTTCCTAGGGAAATCGATATTCAAAAAAAGGAATCTGGTTCAACTCTAAATTACCTTTAAAGTCCCACAGTACATCGTCCTTTTTGCAAGATGATTACAAAAGTCTTAAAAATGGTCTAACTACTTCGTTTGAGCGAGTCTGAAACACTTTCTGAAAAATTTTAGAGTGCAGGTTGGACGCGTTTCCGCGTCCCTCGTCATTAACATATTTACGTTGTCGGACTAACGAAACGCGGCTGTAAATTTGTCGGACAAGAGGTCGACAATCTTTATTAATTAAATATAAGTACTTTAAATTGAAAATTAAGAGACTAAGTTTTCAATCTAATAGAATATAAAACAACACCAAAAATGCTGCTCCACACCCTACCAGACTGAAAACAATGGGAACCTTCTCTGGTTACACCTCCGAGGCTTCTAAAATTTGCAAGCCATAACGGATGCTGAGACTAAGGAAGATGAGGGAATTTTACAATTTATAATTCACGTCCCATCTGCTCAGCGCGGTAAAGTTCCAACGAGAATGGTTCCCTTCGTACTCCAATCAGAGTAAACATGTAAATCAAAAAATGGTTATTCATTTTTTATGAAAATTAAGAGTTTTGTAATAACAAAACTACCGCGCTAGAGTGACGTCTTGCGGGTTTCGGACTCTACGATTTTGTTATTATAAAACTCTTAGTTTTCATATCAAGCAAAACCATCATATTTTACTCTTAATTTTCAATTTAAGGTACTTATATTTAATTAGATTGTCGATCTCTTGTCCGACAAACAGCCGCGTTTCGTTACTCCGACAACATAAATATAATAATGACGCCGACGCGGAAACGCGTCCAGCCTGCACTCTGAAATATTTCAGAGAGTAGTTGACTCGCTCAAACGAAGCAAAGACCATTTTTAAGACTTTTGTAATCATCTTCCAAAAAGGACGATGTACTGTGGACTATTAGGGATAAAATTGTTTTTGAAAAATTGAAATTCGACGATTAATTATCAGAATTATTTGACGTGGGCGATCACCATATCGAAAATTTCACGATATTTTGTCATTATTATGCATTTCGAGATAACATACCACGTTATCTTCCCACTCTTGACTAATTTTAATCCACTTCATAACATTGTATTTTTCCATCGACTAGGACAACCTTGTTTCAACCGATTGACCAAATTCATCAAAATAAACGAGACGATGATCGTTTGGACATATTAAAGACTGACTTTGATTGTTGACTTTTTTAAATTTAGCGTGAAAGAAATTTTCGCATCCCGTTAATAAATAACAATTCGTTATATAAACATCCCGTTAATAAATTATATTAAAGAAATTAAAAGAAATAAAACGTACATTACTTGAATTAAATGTTGTTGATTTTCTGTAACACATTTTCTCAGTACCACCTACAAAAATAACAATATTAATTAGAATGTGAGTCATAAGCCATCATATCAGTTATTGTTTAACATAGTACAAAAATAATTATTATGGAACTGCAGTGGCGTAGACAACGTTAAGATATGCGTCCTCCTGCATGTGCATATGCACCAAATTGTCTGTTCCAGTAACTTCCTCCTCATTCCTCACTTACCTCTAGTCAATACTTGTACGGTGCGAATTAATGCTTTTCCTCATAGTGACTTAAAGGAACTATTTGTACAACCAAATTACCTTCAGGAATTAAAAGTACCTAAACGTGCAACGATATAATATGTAATATCTACACTCTACACTCATGGACAAAAACATGGAATATTTATGTTATGACACCATAACTTAAAACAATTACGAAATATCTTGCTAAACGTATCATTTACACAGATGAGACTAAAATTCAGTTATGGAAGCCAAATAGACAAAACTAAAAAAGAGTTGGCGAAGGGTATGCCAGTTCCAACCTCATACAGAGTTTTAGATTTGGTGTTTGTAGACGGCATAATGCTGTGGGACGGTTTAGCTTGGGAAGGGCATATCAAACTTATGGAGGTGATTGGACGAAGTACAACTGACATGTATATTGAAAACATTTTAAAAGATCATGTTTTGGCTCTTGCCGGCCATATTGGATATGGTAGATTCGTGCTAATGCACGATAACGCACTTCCTCATGTCGTTGAATAGTGCGAATGCTTACTTTTTTGAGGTTCAATTTGAAAGATTATATTGATCACCATATAGCCCGTATTGAAATCAAGTCAAGTCAAATTTATTAATCACATGCGACATTATACAAAGTACATGTATGAGACAAGTCAAAGTTAAAAGTATATAAATTAATAAATACGATAAAACATACTTAAAAGTTATTTTTAGAATATGGCTCTAGCTCACAAATGTATTGATGTACACACCTCCGAAAGTTTGGCTGATGTAAATTCATTCGTATATCTATTGGCAATTCGTTAAAGAAACTTATGGCTGCATAATGTGTGCTACCTTCCAACAAAACAGAACGATGTTGTGGAAGTATAAAGTGATTGTCTCTGAATCTTGTTGAATAAACATGGTTAAATTGAAATTTATTAAATTCATAAATTTTGCAATGTAAATACATTATACACGAAAATATATACAGACCAGGAATTGTAAGAATATTGTTTTGTCTAAAGATGCCTCTACAAGAATCTCCAAATTTCATTTCATAAATCGGATCGAGCATGTGTGAGACACTTTAAAACGTCATATTCGAAAAAGAAATCCCGTTCTTTTGACTCTGGGAGAGCTAGGTATTGCAGCACATGAAGAATGGAATGCAATTCGTCAAGCAGATATTCAAGATTTCTGATCCCAGTATTCAGTCCTAAGCCTTTGTTAGGTCCACAACCTTCACATGCATATCCCCGTTATTTCTTTTTTATTTTAAAATGGTTGATCAGGTATATAAATGTGGACTGTGTGCATTACAAAAGCTTACAAAGACTTCCTGGTCTTCACCGACTTTGCCTTTTACCGCTTGCTCTATTTTTTTGTATCTTGCCGTATAGTCATCCCATTGATGATATTATGTTTATTTGTCGATAGTTTTGTATACATTTTTGTCAACTCTTTTTGTTATTAACTATTCTAAGTGGGAAATAAGCCACAATTTAACTTGAAAAAATAATTTTATCGCCAACCGTCACTAAACTCATTCATTATTGTAATCATTTGCCCTCATTTGCGGCAGTAAAGTAACACTTTATTGTACTGAAAGAAGAATTTTACTTTACCTGCCGCGATTAATCAAATTAACCCAGATTGAATGTAAGTGGCCGATGGCAGTAATCGAATGGCGAGAATTTGAGTGAACTTAAAATTTATTTACTTTAATTATTAAAAATATTGTACACAATTTGCGTTATTATCAATTTTTATGTCAAAAAGTGAAATTCTGTAGTATTTTGTAAATATATTCATATAAAATAAATTAAAACTTTACCGATTTAGTAATTATTCAATATTGATAACTATCGATTAAAAATCGAAAGCGTCTTGCAAAAGTTATCTGTCATCACCGTCATGAAATTATTATGACGTCTAAAATTTAAAAAATTCTTAAATTGTAAATTGCAAGTAGACCAATATAATGCAAGTGGTAAAACCAATATCAAATTATTGTAGAAAGTGAAATGATAGATAAAATATATGTATTTTGGCATTATCCAAGCTGTCAGGCTTTCAGTACATACTTCATTTTCCAGTTTTTCATTCAGGGATTATTAAAATTAAAGATGATTAATTTTATGAAATAATGAACATAATCAAATTTAAAAAAATGTGTAGTGTTATAATGAGATTTTAAAGAAGTTAAATAAACGACAGATTTTTATTCAATTTATTTTATAAATTTGATATTATTTTTAAATAATTACAGAGCCCAAACTCGTACGTAGACAACTTTAAGGTGCGAATCATCGGAATGCAAATTCCAGGTTGATTTCCAATCAAATTATGTTGGCGATAAAATTTTGTATGCACCACGTCAGTAAAAACTCTTTATCGAACTCGTCTGTTACTCGCCTCGCTCGCTCAATATCAAGACTCGTTCGATAAAGAGTCACTTTACTGACTTGGTACATAAATAACTATTATTAGAATAGAATAACAAAAATGCTACAAAGAAATAGCTTCATAACAACTCTTTTTGTTATTTGTATTTCTTGTTTCTATTGCTTCTAAGTTTTTGTGTGTTTTCTTTTGTGACGAATTATGTTCTTTGTCCCTGTAGCAGTTTCTTCTTATAGTAGGCCTCCCATTCTGGATCCGGAGTATTTCCTAGTTTAAATATTTCTTTTGATTGTGTCTCGGTCCTCTCAGTATTTTCCAATATTCCGAAGTTCTTGTTGCTCCTAGGCACATTTCTAGATTAAAGAAGGCCTGCCGCCATCCTTCATTCTTTTCTTTTATTGTTTATTTTTTCACCTCTTTGTCTTTTTCTATATATTATGTAGTTCACGTAAGCTATTTTCTGTATGAGTTTTCTTGAATTTTTGTTCTTGCATTGTCCGTTATTTTCTAATTGTGGTGATTATTACTGTGTCTTCTTTAGTTCCAAATGCTTCAAGCATTTTTTATATATTCGTATATTTCTGCGATGTTAGTAACTACATTTAATTAATTTTTGGTCCAGACGTTTGTAGAGTTCTTGTTATTGATTGGTCTTGTTGTAATTCGATGTTGTATTGTATTGAGTTACTGACGTAAAAGCTTGGCGAACTCCGTTTCGTAAGTCCTCATTCGAAACATATTATGCGTTTTCTAACCTCCTCTTTAATGAAATCTCACAGTGTTTGGTCCGGCGTTGTCAATTCTGTACTTCTTGGAGGCAAGGAATTGGAGAACCTCGCCCAATCCATCGGTTTGGGAAGATTTCATTCAGGCGTTTGATAATGACGAGAGCAAAATGGGGTGAGGCGCCTTCTTGTCGAAAATAAACACTGTCAGCAGTGTGTTGAGCTGTCAATTGCGATAGTAACCACTCGTTGATTATCTGCAGATAAGTGTGTTAATTTATGGAGCCTTTAAAAATGGCCCAAGCACATAAGTTGAAGTAATTTGAGCCCACATCATAATATGAGGAGGGTTTTCTTCACTTCTTCAAAGAAATAAGGGTTGTCCTTTGTCCAGAAATAAACATTTCGATTTCGAGAAATCGCACACTCATCGGTGAACAGAACATTCTATTTGTCACATCCTCTCGGAAACCGTTGAAGCAGTTAGTAATTGACACCCTACAATACTATTGTATACTCACTTGGGGGCGCCATCATGTTTCAATCGGGTCCACCCCAAAATCGAAACTGTCATCAACACACCTAACTTCAGGCGCAACTTTGATACGAGAATTATAAAAAATAAGCATTGAAGTCCAGATCCGTAATTTTTTCAGCATTATAAAGTGAGTACAAAGACATACATAATTTTTTTTGTAATTCCATCTTCAATTTACCGTGCACTTCTCGTAGACGATTACCGATAATAAAATAGAAAATCTACGGTTTCGTTTTGATTTAAATTTGTCTCCTGCCATCCCCCGATAGTACTATTTCTAGGTCTACCCGTTGTCAAGGAGGCTCTGCAGAAGACGATTACCGATAAGGCATAGTTGTTGCTATTTTGGGCCGCGCCCGTTTTAATCATATTGCTGTCTGTCTTCTGTCTGCGTGACCAGACAGGTGTCTTTGACGGTGCGCATGCATCGGGACGCAACTAAACATTGCGCGGTGTTGAAATATTATTATTATTTTTAGTGTAAAGGGACTTTCCGGTTACCCTATACGTCTACTTATGTATTTCTTCGTGTCCGTAAAATCTGTTGCTGATTTTGGGGTTGTATTGTTCGCAGGCTTTTATCAGCTGTTCCACGCTATAATTTATTGTACCATCTCTGAACTTCCTTACTAAGTTACCTTTTTCCTCTCTACCTTTTCTGTCTGTAATCATCAAAATCTTTATAATTTTATTCATGCATGTTGGATCGCTCTTATTTACCTACCGCGCCTCTCCCACTCTACGGTAATGAGAATTTGCAATAAACTTATCTACGCCACTGAAAATTTGCAATAAAATTGATAAATATTTCTCTGAGTGCAAACCTGTCGTTTATTGCGTTTTTATTAGTCGATAGTGTCGGTAGCACTAGTATTTACAAGTTCTGATTGGTAAGTTTTCAAAAGTATTAAGTACATACTGCTTTTAGTTAATATCACGTTAATATTAAGATGTTGAAAGATAAAAGTAATTTGTGTGTAATATAGAATTTAAAATATCGCTTAACCGTTCCGTTGTTTAATTGGTTATTGCATTCACTTCTACCATTTCTTACTGTGTTCGTTATTTTCTCTTAATCAATATTTACTATTTTTTAATATTCATTGTTTAGAGGGACGCTGTGAGATCGTCCCCGTTCGGAAAATGTTCTAATTTGAAATGTGCACACTCGAGATAATTCGAGCGGCGTTATACTTTATGTTGCTATAATTTTTGAAACTCGAATGCAATCGAGAATTGAAAATAACAATGTGAAAGCAAAAAAAAACAATCGTTTTATAGATGTTTATCATTTATATGGGATTGTAAGCTATAGCACTTACTTATTCCAGTATAAAATATATCCTTTTTCTACTTATCACTCACGACTTATCTCTTCCTTGTGAGCCGCTTTCCGACAAAGCATACTCTGATTCGCTCATGTTTCAATATATATTTTACTAAAATGTAATGTACAATTTAATATTATAATAATAAGTTTAAGTTTACTCCAAATCGGCGAAAAACCGTCATATAACGATCACGCTTCTGTGCAGTAACCCAAATGCGTTCCAATAAAAAAAAGATCGTTCATTGCATCGTCCTTCCGATTGTTCGAAAAAAATTGTGATCGTCCAGTGACAGTTTCGTGACGATTATTTTCGTATTTGGATAAATGCAAGTACTCGTTGGCAAAAAGATTGCTCGAAACAGCAGAGATGAAAACCCTTCGAAAAATCGATGGTAAGACTCTATGGGACAGAGCCAGTGGCGTACCGATAGATCAACGGGCCCTGGTTCCAGTTGGGATGCGGGCCCGCCCGCCCAATTAGAACACACATTGTATATCAAAAGTTTTTAATAAACATTAAATATAAATCATCATAATATCATAAAATATATCATAAATTTTTTATAAAAACTCATTTACCTAAGGTTTTTGCTCAAAATTTTAAAGAACCGCTTGGATTGACATGAAATTTGGTATACACAAAGCTAACATGTCAAACAAACAAAGTGATATTGTGCCGATGTATGCTTTTGCCCTGGGGGTGACTTTCACCCCATCTCGTAGATGAAAAAAGATACTTTCAAGATAAGTCCGGAATTGGATAAACTAACTAATTCTAAGCAACTTTAGTTCGATAATTTGTTGTCGCTAAGTCAATACTTTTCGAGTTATTTGCGAGTTATTTAAGCACTTTTCAGGAAAAACTCGTCACAACCTTTTTAAAGTGTTTAAAAAGCTTAATTTTTTTTTTGTAAAAAAAGTTTCTAGCATCAAAAGTAAGCAAGGTACGCTCAAAATAAAGTTGGTCCCCTTTTTTAGTAAAGAAAATCGTAAAAATCTCCCTCTAATTAGCATCCCAAAATGAAATTAATCGTTTCCGCTTTACAAGTTAGTACTTGACTCATGTATCGTTTACTGTAAGTTTTATCGGTTCAAAGTGCTCATTTAAAAAAAAGTTTAGTTTTAAAGTAAAATAATTTTTTATTTTCAAAATTTCTTTTTTAATTAATTTCAAAATTATTGGTGACACCAAAAATCTCAAGTAGTGAAAAAATATAGGTTTTGCTATTGTGAATATTTTGGACTTTTTGTTTTCCTAAAGACAAAAATTGGTTAAGATATGGCTGTTCAGAATTTGCATACACACTTGTTAATAGTGAATCGTTTAAGACCATCTAACTGCAGCCTTTTCATAAATAAGCGCTCTGAACCAATGAATCTTACAGATCTTATAAACAATACATAACTAAAGTAATTTATGAAGCGGTAACGATTAATATAAAAAAATAAAATAAAAGTGTTTGTGTTAGCACGTGTTTAGGCAGGTACTTTAAACAAGTGTTGAAGCAAGGGCTTCAGTTTAAGCAGGTAAAACGAGTAAGAAAAGCGTTCCCTCTGCGTTTCTTAATAAATTTTGTTTTCAAATTTTTTGATGAATAGGTATTCTTCGTTTTTATTGATAAGTACCTACACCAAAAATAAAATGTATTAAACAATTACATTTCCTAGTGTGTACTTCTGTATCAAAATGTCCCCATCAAAATAAAAACAAAAGAAGCAAAACGTGCGTCAAAACGGGCCCTGGTTCCGCGAAACTCGCGGAACCATGCTCAGTACGCCACTGGACAGAGCTAGAAGTACAGATATACGACAATGTGCAAGGTGGATAACATTAATAACTGGGTAAGAAACAGAAGAATAGAATGGAATGACCACATAAGCCGAATGACAACAAATAGGGTAGTCAGGACAGCGAGAGACGGTTCCCCAATAGGAAGACGATCAGTGGGAAGACCACGAAAACGAAGGAACGACAACTTACTAGAGGCACATTGAAAAAACAGAGTCATGTCTATACAAAAAGAAGAAGAATAATGAAGTACTTATATATTTAATTCATAAATATTGTCGATCTCTTGTCCGACAAATTTACAGCCGCGTTTCGTTAGTCCGACAACGTAAATATGCTAGAAGAAGAAGATAAATGCAAGTACTCGTTGGGCTGACTTGCGCTCTAGGATCCGTTTTCAAATTACCTTCACCGGACGATACATTAAAAAAATTATTTTTTTGCCGGCCTTTTTCAAAAAAACTGTGCATTAAGGAGTTAAACAAATCTAAACGATACCGAACGACATTTTCGGGAAAAATTTATTGAGTATATATATGTATGTACTTAAACGATTGAATTTGAAAACGCATTTTGATTTTTGTCAATAGGGCACTTTAATCAAATGATATCGAATTTTTACCGTCGAGTTGATACCCATTTTATTAAAAAAAAAAAGATTTCACGCGCGTAACTGACATTCAAAATCGCCGGTCGCTTCAAGCGTTGTTTCTGAGGGAACGGTTAATTCTACACAAAAAGTGCTAGCTAATAAGCATTTTTTGTTTAAAATTACCTCAGCTATATTTCTTGTTCGAAAAATTTTTTCTATGGCGTACAGATTTTTGGTAAATCGATGTTTTCCGTTTTCCCCCTACAGGGGTGGGTTTAGAGGCAAGCCTGGGGGTAGGAGTCGCAACTTTTTTGCATCTGTTTTGCAGCCCCAAAATTGCTCGTATGATTTTTAGAGGTTCAGTCATCAGTGGCATTTTCGTCTTCGTTTCTGACGACTGGATTGTTATTGGGTATAGACGTTATCAGTTAAATTCAGTGGTGGGCTGGCCCCATCTCGATTAATATTGACCATAGGTGCTGCCGCTGCCATTTTACTTTACTGAAGGCCTTTGTGTAATCCACAAAGCATACGGGTATTAAATTCACCAGTTTCTTCAATTAGCTGTCTAACATTAAGGATGTTTCTTGTTTGTGCCGCTTCCTGGGACAAATTCCCGCTTTTTTCTTCTGGTATCGGGTAATAAATAAAACTATCTTATCGTTTGCTTTTATGATTATATTTTAATATGAATCGTTAAATAAATATAGTATTGTTTTATAATTATGTTAGTTATTCTAGGATACGATATGTGATTATTACATAATA
The DNA here is from genome assembly GCF_917563875.1 of Diabrotica virgifera virgifera. Lineage (NCBI taxonomy): Eukaryota > Metazoa > Arthropoda > Insecta > Coleoptera > Chrysomelidae > Diabrotica > Diabrotica virgifera. Next base: position 141,900,274 of record NC_065443.1, on the reverse strand, counting down.
ACTTCCAAAAACTTAACTTTCATATTCCAGCGCATAAGCCCTGGAGCTAGATGTATTAGTTGAATATTGATACCGCTCTGCACTTTTTACGTTTTCGCAATTGTTTACGAATTCTTCAATTGCGCATGTAAATTCGCATAGCAGTGGGTTTTAAAACCCTGCCGTACGACATAGTAAGTACAAAAGTACAAAATGTTGCAAACGTGTTGTTTGTTCTTATTGAATTTATTGTGTCTTGGTAAATACTTTAAAAATTTTTAACACCTTTATGCCTTTTATAACCTTCCTTGTTTTTATATTTTCAAATGCCATTTTTGTCCTTTAACGAAAACATGTTTTTGTTAATCGTTTTGCCGTTTTGTTATAACTCAATAATTATTTTTCGTAAATCTGTAAGTTAAAAAAAATTATAGCAATAAAAAATTTTGTGTATAAAACGTTTTTCTTCTCATCACGCTTTGTTCTTTTGAATGTTAGCCACAAATTTTAAACAAGTTGCCGCCATTCTCCTTCATTCGGTGCAGAGTTTTCTTAGCATTTCCCTAAAAATCATGTGATTCAAATCTTAAATATTTACCTACAATAATATAATTTGCATATTATAATATAACATGCATATTATCATCGCATCTTCATTAATAATTATTGTCTGATTTTGTATACAAATTTAGGTGTTTTATTTATTCTATGTAAATTGATACATATTGTGGAGATATTATAAGAATAAAAATCTGATTAAAACAAGTTAGATATACCTAATTGATTAAATTAATAATACGAGAAAATTACGTAGTGCGAGGTTCTGAAACTTGGTATTTTTGATATAGTCCATTCTTTCACGGTTTTTGCTCTAAATTTTAAAGAACCGCTTGGATTGACATGAAATTTGGCATACGTATAGCTTACATGTCAAAGAAAAAAAGTGATATTGTGCCGATGTGTGCTTTTGCCCTGGGGGCGACTTTCACCCCCTGTTGGGGGTGAAAAAATATATGTCCAAAATAAGTCCGGAAATGGGTAAACTGACTAATTTTAAGTAACTTTTGTTCTATAGAGCTTTTTCGCCAAGTCAACACTTTTCGAGTTATTTGCGAGTGAATATGTTCATTTTTCAATAAAATAACCACATTTTTAGACGGTTTTTCGCGAATAACTCAAAAAGTAAGTATTTTGTCGAAAAAAACGTTCTTAGCAAAAATATAGCCTATAAAAAAGTAAAAAAAATGGTGTACGCGTTAGGTCTCTGGATCTCGTAGAACCAGAGTTATAGCCAATGAAAAATAGATTCATATTCACCAAATTTCAAATAGAATATTTCGACGTAAAATATCCAAAAAATTAAGCACTTTTTGGGAAAAACCCATTATAACTTTTTTAAAGTGTTTAAAAAAAGCTTTATTTCTGTTTTTACATATAGTTTCTAGCTTTAAATTTAAGCAAGTTACGCTCAAAATAAAGTTGGTCCCTTTTGTTTTTGCAAAAAAAAAATCTGGAAGACCACCCCCTAATTAGCAACTTAAATGAAATTAATCGTTACCGCTCCACAAATTATTTTACTTATGTTGTGTTTATATGATCTGTAAGTTTCATCGATTTAAAGTGCTTATTTTTGAAAAAATTTGGTTTCAAAATAAAATTTTTAAAAATTTTAATTTTGAAAAATATGCTATTTTTCAAAATAACTTAAAAACTGTTAGATATACCAAAATCTCGAAAAACAAAAAAAGTCAGATTTGCTTTTCTGAATATCATGTATTTTTTGTTTTTCTGTTAGACAAAAATTGATTGAGATTTGGCGTTTCTAAATTTGCATACATTCGTGATCAGTGACTCGTTCAACCCCTTTTAACTACAGCCCTTTCAATAATAAGGACTTTGAACCGATGAAACTTACAGATCGTATAAACAATATATACACGAGTCAAGAAACTTGTGAAGTCGTAACGATTAAGTTCATTTAAGATACTAATTAGGGGGTGATTTTCTCGATTTTTTTACCAAAACCAAAAAGGACTAACTTTATTTTTAGCGTAACTTGTTTAATTTTGATGCTAGAATTTTTTTTATAAAACAAAAATGAAGCTTTTTTTAAACACTTTAAATAAGTTGTCATGAGTTTTCCCCGAAATGTGCTTCATTTTTGGTTATTTCACGTTATAGTATTCCATTTGGAATTTGACGAATATGAACCTATTTTTCATTAGCTATAACTCTGCTTCTACTAGGTGTAGAGACGTGATATATACACCATTTTTTTAAATTTTTTACAGGCTATATTTTTGCTAAGAATGTTTTTTCGACAAAATACTTACTATTTGAGTTATTTGCGAAAAACCGTCTAAAAGCGTGGTTATTTTGTTGAAAAAATGAACATATTCACTGCCAAATAACTCGAAACGTATTGACTTAGTGAAAAAACTCTATAGAACAAAAGTTACTTAAAATTAGCCAGTTTATCGATGTCCTGACTTTCTTTGGACGAATATTTTTTCACCACCAAGAGGGGGTGAAAACCACCCCCAGGGCATAAGCACATATCGGCACAATATCACTTTTTTTCTTTGACTTGATAGCTATGTGTATGCCAAATTTCATGTCAATCCAAGCGGTTCTTTAAAATTTAGAGGTTTTGCAATATTTTACCGTTAAAGAACGGACTAATATTGTTCATTGTTCTGAAGCTATTTCCTTGTGGCATCTTATGTAATTTACTATTTTATTGGGAATAAAGCCACACTTTAAGTTTGAAATTATTAATTTATTCGACGTTTCTACTCGGAAATCGTGATCAAAATACAAAATATTTAATGTTTTGTATTATGATATCTCGCTGATTTTCAGAATTAGAACATATTTACAACTGGAATTTTGAATAACTTCATCATTATTGCTATTGGCATGATTCAACTATATCAACTGTGTTTTACTTTTTTTTTTTCAAACTTGGTTGTAAAATTCTTGCATAATTTTTCTCATTCCCATATTCTTTCTCTCCGAGTGTATTGTTTTGGGCAACCATCTCTGGTGCGTTAAATTCGAAATGATGGGATGCAAGTCTTGAAACATACTGTCGTTATTCCTAAAGATGCTCGTCCACTACAAAAATATGTTCTATTTTACAATCTATTCCTATAGCTTCAACCATGTACTAGAAATGGTATTTTCACATTCCAGTTCAAGCACAGTGTGAAAAATAGTATGAACTCCATTAGTAGTTTGGACTCTTTATCTTTTATGGAAAATGCTCTCAAGACCAATCAACGATAATCTATTCTCATGCCAATCTATTTTCCAGTTTTGTAACCTATTGTAGGACAAATAAATCAATTTTAAGAGAGGTAAAACTTAGCCAACGACTCTCCAGTAAATTTCATCCCTAACAATTAAAATATTTTGGGCATGTTATGAGAGCAAACACCGAAAACATGGAAACACTCATTATACAAGTAAAAGTGGAAGGCCGAAGATCACGAGGAAGATCCCCAACAACATGGATCGATCAAATTACAGGAATATGCAAAAGACCTATGCATGAGCGAAAGGACATGACCAGAGACAGAGATCTTTGGAGACGGACAATACACCATAGATAAATAATATAGTATTACCAGAGATGGAGAATACACGGAGATGGACAATACACGACATCACGTCGACCACTACACTCTCTCCGGAGGGTCAGGATTGAAGAGAGAAAGAGAGAACTCTTTGTAAATAATCATCTTCTGGAAATGCTTATTATCTCATTTGCTCCTTGCCTTTAATACTAAGATTTTGGATTCCTTGAAGGACTACCTATTGAACATACAAACATATAGAATACGAATTTTTAATGAGAATGTGCCTTTACGTCAGAACTTCGATCGTGTTATTATTATGCACGTTTCTATTTATTTATACTCATGAACTTTTTTATGTCTTTTTTAATAGTGGTCGTGAATACATCGATTTTGTATTAAAGTTCATATTTAGGTTTAGAATCAACATTGTTCATATTTAGGTTTATTTATATATTAAGTTTATAGATATTAAAGCTGCTTTTGATGCTATAATGAATAGAGAAATAATATGGTCAGTAATGGAAGACCTGCAAATCCCGCAAAAGATAATAAGCGTGGCAAAAAGTACATATAGAAACGTACTCGCGAAAGTACAAATAAACGGAAATAGATCGCCAATAATAAACCTAAGGAGAGGAATAAAACAAGGGGACAGTCCAGCCCAGTTTTATTCATATTAGTAATGGATAGAGTAATGAAGAGCGCTAAAAGAAGGTCAAGGCAATTACAGTCAACAATAGGGTATAGGAATATAGTACCAATGAGAATGGAGGGATTACTATATGCAGATGACCTAGGAATAATAGCAGACGATAAAGAGAAAATGAAAAAATTAATCGATATCTGGGTGGAAGAAATAGAAAATCTGAAAATCGAGGTAAACGGAAAAAGATAAGAAATAAACCAAACAATGTTTAGGTGCAAAAACGAAATAATAGAAACAGTTTCGACGTTTGAATACCTGGGAACAATAATATCAGAGGATGGAAAGTTAGTCCAAGAAATCTCATACAGGGCGAAAAAAGCAAATAAGGTCTACTAAGCACTAAAAATAAAACAATATTTGGAAAGGAAGAAATGGATAAAGAAATAAAACTGAAGGTATACAATGCAATATCTGTACCAACTTTAATATATGCAAGTGATACATGGGTAAACAATGTAAAAATAGACAGTACAATAAACGCAGCGGAGATGAAGCAGTCGAGAAAAATAGCAGGAAAAACGAAATTGGACCGAATAAGATATGAGGATATTAGACAAAGACTGAAACAGGAATTGATAATAACAAAGATCCAAAAAAGAAAGTTAAAGTGGTATGGACACATTAACAAAATGGACCAGGGAAGAGTACCAAAGCAGGTGATGGAATCAAAATGATATGGCAAACGAAGGAAAGGGAGCCCAACGAAAAGATGGATCTATCAGATTATAGAAATTGGACAGGAAAAAGGAAAAACACATAAAAAATGAAAGAGTTAGCAAAGGACCGCAAGAAATGGAAGAGATGGATAGAGGATGAATAAAACAACCGACGCCCCTGAGGGCAATAAGGAGTTTCTAGAAAGAAGAAGAAGAATCAACACTGACTGGGTGCCAAGTTATCATACTAAGATACGATAATAAATCAGCCGGTATCTAAAATAAAAAAATTCAAGAAAATCGTTTATCACAAGAAGGATTAAGCACTTGTTTTTTATATTAAAATAAACAAAATTAAGTTCAGTATCGACTGCAGTCGTTTTCACGTCACTGAAACGGTAAGTTCTGACATTCCGTTCGATTATTTTTAGATCGATTAGATTACTTCTACGATTTTGTGTAATATATTTCATGCAAGAAAGCGATCAGTAAAAATAGAATATTTTTAAATTCCCACGATTCTATTTTTGATGAAAGTGAAAGATAAGTTATGTTTTACACGTTACAGTATTTATACAAGTGCTATTTTTTGATAACTGAATATTTTTGCAGTTTGCAGTGTATTCATTATTATTTATTTTGACTTTATGCCTACATTAAATGAGTCTACTAGTGCAGTCACTGAAGGTGGATATGAGCTATTACGTCCGATTTCGTTGAACCTCCATCGATTTGCTGAAAAATTGGTGAGTGGTTAGAGGATATATTAAGGAACAAAGGTGACATGATGCCAACTTGCGCTTTTACCCTGGGGGTGGATGCCACCCCTTCTCGGTGGTGAAAATTATTTTCTTAAAAATAACCCCATACTTCGATAGAGGGACAAATTCTAAGCAAAATGTGTTATATAAAATTTTTAAAATAATTTTGAGTTATTAAAGATCAAAAATTTTAATTTTTCGTGAGGAAAATGTATCTTTTTAATCGATTTTTGATAAATAACTCAAAAGCTATAAGTTTTAACAAAAAAGTTGTTGTTACCAAAATTCAAGCTAATAAAAAATGAAATAAACTCCTTACTAGAAAAACCTTTTGGTGTTAACTAAAAGTGAATTATAGTTAATTGAATGTATATTTTTTTCGGCGAGTACCCAAATCTAAGTATTCAAGCTTAAATAACGGGAAAATGATGCATTTTATAACATAAACTTTTTCAAAACAAAAATTTTTCAAAATTTATCTTTTAAAATTTTTCCAATGTTTTTTTTTCAATAACTCCGTTAATTTTAAGGTTATCAGGTTCGCCTAAAAACCATTTGAAAGTTAATTCCAAGGGCAATTAAACGACGTTAAATTTAATCTTTTAAACTCATTACTTTTTTAAAAATAAAAAGTTAAATGGCCCCATTTACATGGTTCTCGTAGCAAAATTTAAGCTTTAAACGTTTCTATCTCGGTTATTTTTTACCCTATAGAAATAATAAAAAAAAGGTAAAATATCTGATACAGAAAAAACTAAAATTTGGTTATATATCATTTATATGTATGTTGAGTATTTTTGGAGTTATTATCAAAAGAAAATGAAAATTATGATCATTTTAAAAATTCTGATTTTTTTAAATTATACCATTTTTTCAAAAATTGTTATTCTGAACCGGTCAAAATTGTTGATATCATTACTTATGCGAATATAAAGAAATTATTATGAGGATTACTATAAATTTTAATTTTTGTGGAAATGGCGTATGTTTTATTTTTCACTTTTTCCTAAAAAATTCGAAAGGGTTCTCTTATTTTCTTCATAACTTGCTTAATTTTAATGCTATTAACTTCTTCTGAAGCTCAATTGATAGGTAATCCGTGCTTTGACAACTGCTTAACAGGTATATTTTATAAAATGCATCGTTTTCCCGTTATTTAAACTTGAATCCTTAGAGTTGAGTAATCGTCGAAAAAAATTTACATTCAATTACCCATAACTCACTTTGACTTAACATTAGTTTAGTTGGTAATTAGTTGGTAATAATAACTTTTTTGAAAAAGCTTATAGTTTTTGAGTTATACGTGAAAAACAGCTTTAAAGCATGCATTTTTTTTACGAAAAAATAAAATCTTTGATCTTCAATAACTCAAAAAGCATTGATTTATATTAATAATTTTATATAACAAATTTTGCTTAGAATTTATACTTATATCGATTTATGGTATTATTTTTGATAAAATAATTTTCACCCCCGCGAAGGGGTGGCTTCCACCCCCAAGGTAAAAGCGTAAGTTTGCATCATGTCACCTTTTTTGCTTGAGGTATCCTCTAACCGCTTACCAATTTTCATGAAAATCGATGGAGGTTCAACGAAATCGGAGGCGGAGGTGAAAACCTTCAGTGACTCCACTATACTACTTTATTTAATTTAAGAATTATGTTTATACCCTTTTTGCTACAAAAACACGCTTACATCATTCAAGATTTCTGACGTCAAAACATTGCCAAAACATTAGAATATCACTGTTCATCATGGATATTATGTTTATTGTACATTGTACAGTGAGAAGCTAGGCATCATTCTTGTTAGAGATATGTTTCTTTGTTTTTGTTTACTATACAAATAATAAACTCGGTTCGCTCAACTGAGATTAATTTTGACAGATTCAGAGTAGAAAACATACAACACAAAAATTGCTAGTTACCTCACACTATTAACAGCTCAAATATTATTCTTTCATTAAAAAAGAAGAATTATTGGAAATTGTGAGAGTGTGTACTAAACTCATACAATTTTGTGGAATTTGTTTCCTCAAAATATTTTTATTTTGTACAATCAATAATTTTCTCATTTGTTACATGGGAAGTTACATGGGGTTACAAAAATGAAGAAAATTGCTCCATGGGAAGCCGAGTAAATACATTTTTTTAACATATACCAATTTTTAACTTTGAGATTTTCAATTTTCTTCAACCTAGTTTTTGATTGAGATTTTGGTATTTTTGGTTTTTTTTTTCACGCATAATACCGATAGTTTTTATTATTATAATATATGTTAGGTATAAGTCTTTTGAAGATATGAAAATTTGTACGTAGAAAGAGGACCGAAAAAAAAGGTAACGGTTCGAAAATTACCATTCTAATGTTGATAACTTCGTCACAAATGCTGGTCAACTTTGACCGGTTGTATCTCTTGAACCACTCATCGCAATTAAACTTTTTTTCCTTTAAAAGAAGCGTTCTGTCGCGTAAAGTTTTATTAATTTAATTTAATCTAATAGTTGCCGAGATATTATATTTGATTATAAGCCAAAAAATTGTTTATAACTTTAAAACATTCCTGAGGCCGCCCAAATAGTCCAATTTCAATTCTGTATGCGACCGATACCAAAAAAGCTTTTATGTCAACAAGTTAGTTAATTATTGATAAATAATTACTAACCTAAAATTTTAGTTGTATTTAAAAGATTTTATTGGGAAAACCCGGATTTTCTAAGGAAAATTTAAGTCCAATCAAATCGGAAAAAAATATTTATGCAGAATTAAATTACAGTAAATTTTTATTTTTGTGTTTTTTGTGTTAAGTTAAAATATTGGGAGTTATAGAGCATTAATTAAAAAAACACGAATTCGGAGCGCTAATTTGTTTATAAAAAAATAGCACACTATCTGTGGACTTTGCATACATATACAGTATGTCCTTGTAAGTTGTATCCATATGGAAAACTTTTTTATTATTAATTTTACGAAAAAAAGTGATTCTTCATAACAAGCTCTGCATGGTCCAAAACCTAAGATTTACCCATCAAATATCAATTTTTTGGATATTATACGAGTTATGTCAAAAAGTTTGAATTTCACTCAAGAGTAAAGTAGCTTTATTTTTCACAATATTGAAAATTGCTATTATGAAAAGTTGTTTGGAATCAAAAACTATATTCTAATATGCAATTACATCCTCCTAATTGAAAAAAAAAATTGAAAAATTATGGATAACATTATTTTTAGTATTTCAATTCTGATAACTCTTATTATTAATTTTACGAAAAAAAGTGATTCTTAATAAAAAGTTCTGGATGGTCTAAAACCTAAAATACAACCATCTTATATCAAATTTTATCAATTTTATACGAGGTATGTCAAAAAAGATAAATTTAGGTCAAAAGTAAAATACGTTTATAGTTCAGAATATTTCAATTAGAAGGATGTAATTACATACTGAAACATAGTTTTTAATTCCAAATAACTTTTCATAATAACAATTTTCGATATTGTGAAAAATAAACGTATTTTGCTCTTTAGCGAAATTCATTTTTGCCATACCTCGTATAAAATTGATAAAATTTGACATAAGATGGTTGTATTTTAGGTTTTAGACCATGCAAAACCTTTTATTAAGAATCACTTTTTTTCGTAAAATTAATAATAAAAGAGTTATCTGAATTGAAATAACTGAAAATAAAGTTATCCATAATTTTTCAAAAAAAAAATTTTTTCAATTAGAAGGAAGTAATTGCCTATTAGAGAATAGTTTTTAATTCCAAACAACTTTTCATAATAGCAATTTTCAATATTGTGAAAAATAAAGCTACTTTACTCTTGAGTGAAATTCAAACTTTTTGACATACCTCGTATAATATTCAAAAATTTTTATATTTGATGGTTAAATCTTAGGTTTTGGACCATGCAGAGCTTTTTATGAAGAATCACTTTTTTTCGTAAAATTAATAATAAAAAAGTTTTCCATATGGATACAACTTACAGGGACATACTGTATAATATACAATTATAAGATTCGAATCCAGCAATAAAATTGCTGGTAAATAACTTTCCAAAAATGGCATATTTTCGTATAATCTACCCAGACTATCCAATCAATGTGATATTTTTAGAGAGTATTCTTAAAGTTATGTAATTTCATTAAAAATAATAAAATAGAAATCAAGTTTCAACATTTTCAAACTTTACCCCCACCCTTAAGGGGAAAGGCGCAAAATGTCGCCTGTCCAGACTTTTATTGGGTTTTAAATGTATTCATTTGTTTCGAATCCTGAGAAAACTAATAAGTATTTTTGAAAAAATAAACGCAGAATGAAAGATTACGTTATTACCGAGGGCTGAAAGTCCCTTAGAATAAATAAAAATTTCTTTTGAATGAAATATTTGCAATTAAAAATCACACTAAATTTTCAGTAGTAATTGCACAAGAGCTCTAAAATTATCGAATTTTTCCCGAGTGACACTTTGACAGTTTTAATTTCACGACCCGAAGGGGAGTGAAATTATGTCAAGTGTGACGAGGGCAAAAATTCGATAATAATTTTAGATATCGAGTGCAATTTGTTGCGATTATTTCATGAATAAAACTGTTCAAAACCAAAATTTTATTGTAATTTATTTATGTAAGTACAAATTAGTACAATTAAACACACAGTTGTTATAAATATTTGACGGTTGAAAGTCATCACTTTTATAATTTTTAAAACATTAATTGTCATTAATGTCACTGAATGTATTTTTTCGTAGCAACGAAGGGCATCTGATGTAATATACTTGACGACGGGATATTATCAAAAATGATCGGGTATAATATCACAAGAGAGTGAGAATAAATTGAAAATAATGCGACAGTTTTTCGAGAATTTGTTGTCTGGCAATAGACACGAGAGCCCGCAAGGCTCGAGTGGCTATTGCCCAATGACAACAAATTTGAGTAAAAATGAAGCATTATTTTCTTATTTATTCTTACTGTCGTGTGATATTCGTAAGATTATTTTTTAATACGTATATTATGGATATTTTCTTAAATGTGACAGTTGTCAAAACTAGGAAACTGGTTGCCATTAAACAGAAACACTGTACTTAAAAAAATTCTATTGGTAATTTTCTGCAGTAGATAATTCTCAGTAGTAATTGCACAAGAGCTCTAAAATTATATATCAATTTTAGAGATCGAGTGCAATTTGTTGCGATTATTTCATGCATAAAACTGTTCAAAACCAAAATTTTATTGTAATTTATTTATGTAAGTACAAATTAGTACAATTAAACACACAGTTGTTATAAATTTTTGACGGTTGAAAGTCATCACTTTTATAATTTTTAAAACATTAATTGTCATTAATGTCACTAAATGCATTTTTTCGTAGCAACGAAGGGCATCTGACGTAATATACTTGACGACGGGAAATTATCAAAGATTATCAGTTTAATTTAGATTTCTGTAGCTTTCTATTGGTCAGAATATCATATGAATGAAATAATCAGTAGTAATTGCACAAGAGCTCTAAAATTCTATATTAATTTTAGAGATCGAGTGCAATTTGTTGCGATTATTTCATGAATAAAACTGTTCAAAACCAAAATTTTATTGTAATTTATTTATGTTTTTTTGTTGTGTTTTATTGGCACTGGTTTTCACAACCAACTGGCAGTCAATTTCATAATTATTTTTTAGACTATAACTTATCACTAACTCAGGGGAGTAATGTGTAGTGTGTGTGTTGAGTAAGTGTCTTGTTACTTTGCAAAGTCGACGACATTGTCTTTTCAAAGAGACGCTAATAATTGTATCCGAACGTCTGCGGTCCCTTCGGTGAATACCGATCCCACAAGGTAATTTATTTATGTAAGTACAAATTAGTACTGTTAAACACACAGTTGATATAAAATATTTTACGGTTGAAAGTCATCACTTTTATAACTTTTAAAACATTAATTGTCATTAATGTCACTGAATGTATTTTTTCGTAGCAACGAAAGGCATCTGACGTAATATACTTGACGAAGGGATATTATCAAAAATTATCACCTTAATTTGCATTTCTGTAGCTTTCTATTGGTCAACATCTCCTATGAATGAAATAGTCAGTATAAATTGGACAGAATTAAACACGTGATCAAATATACCTCGTCCAATTTACTTACCGTTGCACGTGATCCGCGCCATAGCCTGTGACACGATACCAACACGAAATATCTAGGCGGTAGGTGTGTTCCCCTTTAGAATCATTTTGATTCTAAAAAAGAACACACCCACCGCCTAAATATTTCGTGTTGGTATCGCGTCACAGGCTATGGCGCGGATGACGTGCAACGGTAAGTAAATTGGACGAGGTATATCTTACTATACGATTGGAAGTTAAAATCATTAAAAAATAATAAGTTTAATTTTTATTTCTGCAGCTTTCTATTGGTCAGAATCTCCTATGAATGAAATAATCTCTTTTATTTTCACCCCTGTAACTTATTAAAATAAATATTATAGAAGTTTTCAGGGACTTTCGGCCCTCAGTAATAATGTAATCTTTCAGTCTGCGTTTAAATTTTTCAAAACTATTAGCTTTTTCACACTGGCGAAGCGTTCATGTAACCACTGTTACCATTGGTAACAGTTAAAAATCTTGCAAATAAATATTTTATGAGGATGAATAATTCTATTTATCAATATTTTTACCAATAGAAATATATTATTATATTATGTGGTAATAGTACCTAACTCAGTAAATAGCCAACTACTCGTAGACACGAAAATATTGGTGAGTTTATGTGACTCAGTTGCACTTTATTATACTCTGTTACCAGACTCATTTCTGGTCACAATGGTCATATACCCACGCTGGCGCTCGGGACCGGCTAGTGACTGAAAATTTTGAAGAAGCGACGGCATAAGCGCGCTGTGTATCAGTAGCGCTGTTACCAGATTTAAAATTGGTGACAGTACCTATAAAAAGTGTGCGTGGAGTTAACCATAGATGAGTGGCGCTTCTTAATCGATCAACTACTTGAAAAGTAATTCTCCTTGTATAATTTTAAAGAAGAAAATGAGATTAAAAATGAAAAACCTATTTTAAACAATTTAAAAAAGGAATCAACAAAAGTAGTTCGATATTTTAAATTTAGTTGGTACAGTGAAAATCCTTGGTTATATTATGGTTGCAAGAAAAATATACTGTATTGTTGGCCATGTCTTCTGCTTTCTACAGAAAAATGGGTGGACCAGGTTCACGATTTAAATAGTGTTCGATTTTTAAAAAAGAGACATGAAATTTCTCCGTTACCTACATGTAATATGTATACCCAATTTGATTCAGTTTGGCAAAACAAAAATCAAAAGTTCTCTTAACCAAGCTTTTAAAGCAAATATTGCTAAACATAATGAGTTTGTTAAAAAAATAGATAGGTATATCCTTAGCACACTTATAATAGATACTGTATGTTTTTGGGCCAAACAAGAACTAGCGTTTCGTGGTCATTTTGAGTGCGACGACTCTGACAATCGAGGCAATTACAGGGAATTGTAAACATTAATTGCCAAAAAAAGATCAAACATTTTGTCAACATCTAGAAACATCTGTTTTTTCGTGAGTTTCAAGTGATATACAAAATGATATTATTGAAGCTACACTCACCGGCACAACATTCCGCCACCCAAAATTTTTGATTAAGTTTGACAATTTATAACTTTATTATTTGTGGTCCGATTTTCAAGATTCTTGCACCAGTTTGTAGGTACATGTAATCATATTGTTTGGTATTATTCCAGTAACAAAAAATTTTGCTTGCATTTCATTGTACAGGGGTAAAAGGAAGCGTTGTATTTTCTCCTAATTTTAAAAAATTCTGTGGAAAAATGGAATAGCTGATTTTATTTCATAGTCCTGTCATATTTTCCCGGAGGCATCACCAACATTTTGTTTTTTGAATTATCCGAATATCTTTTTTCTTATAAGAGCTGTACCATTTTTTGTAAATAAAAACACTGATTGACTCATACAATTGAGGTTGGATTGATAAGATTAGAATGGCCCGCATGCAGCCCAGATCTCAATCATATTGAGCATTTATGGGATGAATAAAAAAAGCTATTTGCCGTCATCCTAGGCCTCCAGAAAATTTGGTACAGTTATGGCCCTGGTAGAGGAATATCGGGCTATTCCCCAGGCAAGGAAAACACATCTTTATTCGATGCTAAACAGATTGCGAGTAGTCGTTGCTGCAAGAGGTGGACATAACCGCTATTGAATTGTTTTGTTTTGTTGTTAAATTTGTTTTGTTAATTTTAGTGCGTTTGCTATTTTTAATTAAATAAACCTTCAAAGCAGTGTTTTTAATTACAGCTCTTACAATAAAAGAGATATTCAGGTAATTCAAATAACAAGACCTTAGTGATACAAAAGGAGTATGAAACAAAATCAGCCCTCCAATTTTTCCACAAAATTTTTTAAAGTTAGGAGAAAAAACAACGCTTACATTCACCGCCGTATAATACCATCTAAGCAAAAATTTTTTGTTACCGGAATAATAGCAATTGACATTAATACATGTACCTACACACTTGTGCAAGAATCTTGAAAATCGAAGTACAAATAATAAAGTTATAGATTGTCAAACTTAATCAAAAATTTTAGGTGGCGGAATTTTGTGCCGGTGAGTGTATATATACATTTAGCCATATCTTCATTTTTTGAAATAAGATTTTTTGCATCTGGTTTTGGTAACAGTTCAGAAAAAGTCACGCGTCGCCACTGCTTTTTCAGGATTCGAAAAAAATGAATACATTTAAAACACATTGAAAATTTTGACAGGCGACATTTTGCGCCTTTCTCCTTAACGTAATGAGTTACAAAAACACAGGAAGGCGATAACGTGAACATAAAAAACAATTTTTTATTATGTAGCCATATATCTCAGTAAAATCGTGTCTAATATATTTTTTATCTCAGTAAAATTGTTTCTAATATATTTTGTATTGTTTCAGTCTTCGTTACATTTTTTCTACTGTCAACTTCAACTTTCGTCATGGCTGAAGAAAACAAACACTTGACTGCCGTCCTCCAGGGTAATGGACTGTTTACCAGAAACGCTTACCAGATACTAGCCCAAGAAAAAGGCAAAAATATATTTTTCTCACCTATAAGTATACACGCAATTTTATCTTTGGCTTCACAAGGATCTGGAGGGAAAACACAAAAAGCATTGACTAGCGCCCTCCAAGTTGCTGATATCGCAACGTTGGCCGAGGGCTACAAAGCAGCTATGCTTAAGCTGAATTCCGTTGAGGATGTAACTCTACTTATGGCTAATAAGGTTTATGTCAAAAATGAATATGCATTGAAAGATGAGTTTAAAGACAAAGTTGTCAATCATTTCTTTTCCGAAGTTCAAAATGTTGATTTCTCCCAATCAGCAGCAGCTGCTAAGACTATTAACACCTGGGTTGAAGAAAAAACAAAAGATAAAATTAAGGATTTAATACAACCTGATGATTTGAATGATGACACCCGCTTGGTTTTGGTCAACGCCATATATTTCAAAGGCAAATGGGCTGCACCGTTCAAACCTGAGGACACAAAAACCGAGAAGTTCTACTTAAACGACAATGATTCGATAGATGTTCAAATGATGCATACTAAAAAGAAGTTCTTCTTTAAAAACGATGAAGCATTAGATGCCAAAGTCTTGGAATTACCTTATACCAACAAAGATCTAAGCATGATCGTGATATTGCCTAATAAGAGAAACGGTATTAATGAGTTGGAACTTAAATTGGCTAATACTGATCTAACTAAGATCACGGAAAATATGTTTAGGCCAGACGTTATCGTTGCTTTGCCCAAGTTTAAAATTGAAACCACCATCAATTTGGAGGAGCCTCTCACAAAGGTAAGAATATTTATTTTTATTTAAATGATATTGTAGATGGTACTTATAAAAGGCAGATCCTATGAGATTTATTGTGTTTACCGATACTTGTTGCTTTATGGATGAAATCTTAGAGATTATCTTTTCTTCTTAAAGTGCCCTCTCCTCGATGGAGGTTGACTGCTACAATTCCAAACTCTTCTCTGTCTTCAGCTGTTCTATTAGCTGTTTAAAATTTAGCCTTCTCCATTGTAGGATGTTTCTTAGACGCGATAGTCTTTTCTTTCCTGGTCCTCTCTTTCCCTGGGTCTTTCCTTTCACTTAGTCTAAGAGCTAGTGAACCATCCGAGTAATGGTCTTCCTGTAAGGCCCGAAATTTGTATAGTGATAATTTATAGCATACCAAGGCTAAAAACCATGACATGGCAGGCATCAGCCCTGCACGTGTATCTACCAGGTGAATCGAAAAGGGCATAGTTTAGGGGTAAAGTAAACTTTCTCCTATAAGGTTTAAATTTAAGTAGGTATGTGTTTGAGTAAGTCATTTAGAAGAAATGTGTACAATGACAGGCGATTCTGAACAGTATAAGACCTTGCCTGGCGAGGGGAAAGATTAGGGTTCTTCCTAAAATTATTTTTTTTGCATCGAACAAAGTTTTTTTAGGTTTTTTGAATCATTCCAAACAGAAAAGGTCTTCAGTGACTTTTCTCTTAGGTTAATAGTTTTTGACATATAAGCGATTAAAAATTTAAAAATTGCGAAATCGGCCA
The DNA here is from genome assembly GCF_917563875.1 of Diabrotica virgifera virgifera. Lineage (NCBI taxonomy): Eukaryota > Metazoa > Arthropoda > Insecta > Coleoptera > Chrysomelidae > Diabrotica > Diabrotica virgifera. The sequence goes on along the minus strand of NC_065443.1, from coordinate 141,883,953 downwards.
TTTTTAACCCTGAATCGGATATTTAACTGAAAATTTCAATGTTGCCAAGGTAGGTAGACATTCTTTAAACATCGATTGATGAAATCCCGAAGAGTTTTTTGCAATACAATATTGAAAACCTTTGTTTTTTTAATTGCTAATCAAGCGGGCGCGACACTGTAGTACCTATAATGAGGACGTTTGAGTTTGCATAATTCATTATCTCGAGAATGGGCAAATTTGAAGAGAAATCCTCAGACAGGTCGATTTTAATTTTTAAATTTGGACCTTTTGGCGTATATATAATACTAGTGACGTCATCCATCTGGGCGTGATGACGTAATCGATGATTTCTTTAAATAAGAGTAGGGGTCGTGTGATAGCTCCTTTGAAAGGTTATTTAATTCTCTATTCAGTAATATAAACGTTAATATAATTATTTATACAGCGATATTTTAATCGATGTTTAAAAAATATCTACCTACCTTGTAGTCCAGGAACCGAAGCTTTTCACCCCGCAATTTTTACAGAATGGATCGATTTGCTTGAAAATTTGAGAATAAGTAGTGGATGGTCCAATGATCAAAATCTATATGATGCCGAAAGGCGCTTTTATTATGGGGGTGGTTGCCACCCCATCTCGGGGGGTGGAAATTTTTTATTATATTTTGACAGCAAAAGTTGATAAAAACATTCATTCTAAGCAAAAAATGTTGTATACATTTTTTTGATAAAACTAATAGTTTTCGATTTATTCGCTATCGAAAGTGTTAGTTTTATATGGAAAAAATCAATGTTCTTCTATAGTATACTCATTTACTATTCACTCAATTTTTGTTGTAGAAAAAAATTTTTCACACCAAGTTGTTAAGAATTAAATAACCTACAATTTCGTATTTAAACAGTTTTTCTTATCTTTGATGCTAATCTTTCTATTCTGAAGAAAATGGCATTTTTTACAAAACTACAAAAATTCTTTCGCTTTTAACTTCAGTTTTTTAAAAACTAATCATTCCAAGCCAGTCAAACTTCTAGAATCTATTAATAATATAGAAATAAAGAAGAATGAATAAGGCCAATGACTAAAAACACCGCTAACTTACATTATTATGCTTACAATTGGATTTCTCCTTTTTTTTCTCAAAAAAATATATTGATTTGTTAACCGTAACTTTTTTATTTTGTATCCTAGAAAGTTTGGTATAAAAGAATTGTGTAGCTTGTTACAAGATCTACAAACCTATTAATTTTAAATTTTATTAAAATCCTTAGTCACAAAAAGAGGTGACTTTGAAAGGGTTGGTAAAGGTGGTTTTTGCATGCTATTACAAGTTTTAATTGTCAATAGCTCACTTAATTTGTGTCATAGAAAAATTCTTTTCATACCAAATTCTTGGGAATTAAATTAGCTACAATTTAATATTAAAACATTTTTTCACATCTCTGATGCTAATCTTTTTATTCAGAAGAAAATGCCATTTTTTTCAAACTACAAAAATTCGTTAATCGCTGTTAACTTCATATTTTTAAAAACGAATCATTCTAAGTCGGTCAAACTTCTCGAACGTATTAATAATACATAAATAAATAAGACTAAATAAGGTCAATGCCTAGTTTTAATTAGGGTGGTGATTACGGGGTTGCTTCCGACCACTTTTGCGCTGAAAAAAATAGGGACTGACATTCTTTCCATTATAAGTCACTTAATTTTTGCGCTAGAGATTTCTTTTTTATTTCTAGAGATAGATATTTTTAAATTCTTTAAATTTGTTTTAACAAGTTATTCTCGAAAAATGCATATTTTTCCCGTCTTTTGACTTTGAAACTACAATATTTAGCATTTGACAAAGGAGAGCTAACATATAATAAAGTATATCTTGATTAATGTTGGTCTTAAAGAAAATTAAAAAACACGGTTTTATTTATTTTTTCAAATAGTACATTTTTGTTTAGTAAGGTTGTTTTGATAAAACGAAAACTTATGGAGTTATTAGCAGAAAACTGATTAAAAACATTGATTTTTCGGTATAATACTAACACTTTCGATAGTGAATAAATCGAAAACTATTAATTTTATAAAAAAAATGGATAGAACATTTTTTGCTTAGAATGAACGTTTTTACCAACTTTTGTGGTCAAAATATAATAAAAATTTCTACCCCCACAAGGGGGTGGCAACCACCCCCATGGTAAAAGCGCCTTTCGGCATCATATAGATTTTGATCCTTGGACTATCCACTACTTATTCTCAAATTTTCAAGCAAATCGATCCATTCTGTAAAAATTGCGAGGTTTTGTCCTATTTCAAGCTCCATTACTTGGACTATTGGCAACATTAAAATTTTCAGAGGGTAAAAATGGCCGATTTCGCAATTTTTAAATTTTTAATCGCTTATATGTCAAAAAATATTAACCTAAGAATAAAGTCACTAAAGACCTTTTCTGTTTGGAATGATTCAAAAAACCTAAAAAAAAATTTGTTCGATGCAAAAAGAATAATTTTAGGAAAAACCCCTAATCTTTCCCCTCGCCTGGCAAGGTCTTATGCTGTTCAGAATCGCCTGTCATTGTACACATTTCTTCTAAATGACTTACTCAAAAACATACATATTTAAACCTTACAGGAGAAAGTTTATTTTACCCGTAAACTATGCACTTTTCGATTCACCTGGTAGATACACGTGCAGGACTGATGCCAGGTCATGGTTTTTAGCCTTGGTGTGCTATGAATTATCACTATACAAATTTCTAGCCTTACAGGAAGACCGTTACTCGGAGGGTTCACTAGCTCTTAGACTAACTATAAGTTGAGCATATTGGTCTTAGTATTTAACAGTATGTGGCCTAGGTATGATGTTTGTCTAACTTTCACTGTGTTGAAAAGTTCTTGTTTCTTGCCTATTCTATGCAGCACTTTTTCGTTTGAAGTATGCGACGTAAAATTTGAGGATTTTCCTTTCTCGATGGGCTGCTGCGCGAAATAATTCTTCTACTGTGGAACCACACCATCGTCTAACATTACGTAGCCATAAACGTTTCTTTCAACCAATCTATCTCTTTTCCTCCACTTTTCTCCTCGTATTATAAGGCGAAATAGACGGCCCAATTAGTCGAACAGAGATATAATTTTGATAAACATAGTCGAATTTCGAGTTTTATTCGAGAATCACATGGCAGTCATTTGATTTTTTCTTAAGATATTTTGGCCTGTTCTATTATCGATCTTATATGTCGATCAGGATTTAGCCTGCTATCGATCCAACATCCCAGGTACTTTTTATTGACCTATTCTAAAATGATCGCGTTTGTTGTGCAAGGTTGAGGTACATTTTGGCTTTTTCGGAATGACATCACTTTGGTTTTCTTAATGTTTATGTTTATACCAAATTACTCACAGACCAAGTAGGTCCCTTTATAGCGACCATTTACTTAAAACAAATTTACAGATATGTATGTTATTACGACAATGTAAAAAAGATCATTTTTCTTTTTTTTTACATTTCGCAACAACTTCTCATTAATAGTCCATAGCTAATATGCCAAAGAAAAAAAGGGATATTGTGTCGATATGTAATTTTGCCCTGGGTATGAGTGCCAACTATTCGAGGGTGAAAAAACATACATTCAAAATAAGTGCGGAAATGGATAAACTGATTAATTCTAAGTAACTTTTGTTCTATCGAGTTTTTTCACTAAATCAATATTTTTACGTTATTTGCGAGTGAATATGTTCATTTTTCAACAAAAACAAACACGTGTTTGGACGGTTCTTCTCAAATAACTCTAAAAAATAAATTATTTTATCGAAAAAATATATCGTATACACAATTTTAAAAAACGGTGTATGTATGTATGAAGTATGTAGACCCAGTAAAAGCAGAACTGGAGCTAATGAAAAGTAGATTCTTAAATCATAAATCATCACAACTTTTTTAAAGTCTTAAAAAAAGTTTTATTTCTGTTTTTTTTTAACAAGTTTCAAGTATCAAAATTAAGCAAGTAAAGCTTAAAATAATGTTGATTCCTTTTTTTGGCAAAAAAATCTTGAAAATTTATGAAAATCTTGAAAAAACTATTATTTATATGATCTGTAAGTTTCACCGGTTCACAGTGCTTATATTTCAAAACATTAGGATTTAAAGTAAAACAAATTTTTTGATATTTTGAAAAAAAAATGTCTTTTTTTCAAAATAACTTAAATTATTAGTGGTACCCAAAAACTTAAAGAGTATAAAAATGTAGGTTTTGCTTTTCTGAATATTTCAGATTTTTGCTTTTTTGGAAGATAAAAATTGGTTAAGATATGACTGTTCAAAATTTGCAAACCCTGGGTAGAGAATTTTTCATTTATTAAAAATTAATAAATGAAAATAGTTTCTATCCTTGTGGGATCGGTACTCACCGGAGGGACCGCAGACGTTCGGATACAGTAAGCGTCTCTTTGCAAGAACAATGACGACTTTGCTAAGTAACAAGACATTTACTCAACACACACACACTACCCATTACACTAGGTACCTGATTGGAAAAATCCACTGTACCATGCCAATGGCCATTAGTTGTTGTCGAGGCATTAAGTCAAATAAAAAAAATTGAATACACCCGTGATTAGTGACTTGTTCAAGCCCTTTCTACTACAGCCCTTTTATAAATAAGCACTTTATACCGATAAAACTCAAAGAGCATATAAACAATACATAAGTAAAGTAGCTTGTGAAGCGGTAAGGATGAATTTCATTTAGGATGCTAATTAGGGGGTTATTTTCACCAGTTTTTTTTTTACCCAAAAAATGGGATCAACTTTATTCTGAGCATATCTTGCTTACTTTTTATTCTAGAAATTAAAAAGAAAACAAGAACAATGCTTTTTTAAACATTTAAACAAGTTATGATGAGTTTTCCATGAAAAGTGCTTCATTTTTTTATTATTTCACGTTGAAATATTCGATTTGGAATTTGACGAATAAGAACCTACTTTTCATTAGCTACAACTCTGCTTCTACTGGGTATTCAGACTGCACACATACACCATTTGTTCAATTTTTTAAAAGCTATACTTTTGCTAAGAATATTTTTTCGATAAAGTACTTACTTTTGAGTTATTTGCGAAAAACCGTCTAAAAACGTGGTATTTTTTTATTGAAAAATGAAGATATTCACTTGCAAATAACTCGAAATGTATTGACTTGATAAAAAAACTCTATTGAACAAAAGTTGCTTAGAATTAGTCAGTTTATCCACTTCCGGACGTATTTTGACGGTATATTTTTTCACCCTCGAGAAGGGGTGGACTCAAACGTAGAGCAAAAACACACATTGGCACAATATCACTTTTTTCTTTGACAAGTTAACTATGCTACCAAATTTCAAGTCAATCCAAGCTCTTGTTTCAAATCCAAAGGTTCTTTAAAATAAGGCCCATCGGTGGGTAGAAATTGAAAAAAAAACTAAATTTTGTGGAAGTATAGAAAACAAAAGTTTTCAGTGTTTTATTGTGAGAAAAAAACGTACCATACCAAAATAATTACCAGCTTTTAAGCAAAATTTGCTTGAAAAATTGATTACCAAATTGAGAGAATGATTAGAACATGGAATATAAAAATGCCTTTTAAGATAACTGCTTAATTTGTCTTGAAGTCGGTTGTATTTTCCTGATATTTGACAGAAGCCAAAGCAAAAAACTGATAGTAGGGGAGCAAAGTATGCTAAATGTGCAGTCACTCGAGCGTTATAGGGACTATTGGGTTGTGAAGAGTAGGTCTTAAACCAAAAAAAGTTAAGTAAAGTTATTTTAGTGGGCGCTTGCCATTTTTTAATTTAATTTTCCATTTCCAACAATCGTTACTTAGTTCCAATAGTTACTTATTTTTTCGTAAGGAATCCAAATCTGCAATAAAAAATGGGGGCTCCTATTTAAGATTTTAAAGTAACCCCCCACCCCAACTCCTTGGTAGGTCGTGTTTGGTACCATTCGATAGATTTTTCAAAAATATTAAATAAGTGTATTTTACAGTTTTTCGATCTGATGTTCATTTCGCGAAATATCGCGGGATTCGTATTTAAAATATTAAATTTACCCCCCACCCCTCTCCGTGGGAAGTCGTGTTTGGTATCATTCGATAGATTTTAAAAAAATATTGAGCACATATTTTTTAGTTTTTCAATATGTCATTCATTTCGCGAAATATTCGCTTTTTTCTTGTGAAACTTTGGGACTCATTTCCTTACACCCGTATTTTTAAAATATACACTCTTTTGCATGTACTTAACTTCCCTTATCTTAATCTGACAATTTTGAGGTTTTTTAAGGATACATTTTTTTTCGGGCCCCCCTTAACGAACTGCCCTGTGTTAAGAGCCAATATATGGTAGAGGTACATCTGCGGGGGACCAGGTTTCTCCCCATATGATAATCTGAAGCGCTCGAGTAACTGCAAATATCCCCTCTTGGGATCCCCTACCTACCATGAGTTCGATTGGAAATCGTAAATAAACCATTCTCTTTTTTGTCTCAGTTAGCCCTATTTGATTTTTTTAACATTTTAATTTTTTTTTTATTTACTGCTTAAATAAATCAATATTAATTAATGCATTTTTGTGGGAAGCGGGCCTCATCAAGTGCCCGGGCGCTAGGCGGCCGCCTAGTCCGCCTAATGGTTAATCCGGCACTGCGAAAAGTCGTTGTAGACCCAAGTCGGAATCCGCAGTCAACACCGTATGACGTATCTGATGCTTTTGATATTTACGTCATTTACCTTGACTCCATCCTTGGAATCCTCCAGTGCCCCTCGGAATAAAGATTAAATAGCACTTGCGAAAGAAACATCCTTGTCTAACTCGCCTTCTAATTTCTACTTCTGTGGACGTGGAACCTTCGATTCTAACTATGGCGTTTTGGTTCCAGTACAAGGTTTTTAGTAGTTTTCTGTCTTTCTCATATAAACCGACTTCTTGCAAACGGTGTAATAGTAGGTCATGTTTTACTCTACCAAATGCTTTTTCGAAGTCTATGGAGGATATAAATATACCTTTCTGTTGATCGTAGAATTTTTGAGCCAGAACTGGTAAAATGAACATGGCTTCTCTTGTACCCATGCCGGCTCTGAATCCAAACTGATTGTCTCCAATTAATCGTTTCATCATCATCATCACGTAGCGCTACAACCCTGGGTGGGTCCTGGCTGACCGTACAACTTTCTTCCAATTTGTTCGGTCTTCCATCAACCTAGGGTCAAATGGGAAGTTCATTTTTCGGAGATCTGCTTGGATGTTATCTGTCCATCGCATTCTGGGACGTCCGAGTGGTCTTTTGCCTGTAGGAATCTCCTCCCATACCAGTCTTACTAGTCTATCGTTATGAAGTCTGTGCACGTGGCCTGCCCATCTTAGTTGCTGTGATTTAATTTCTTGGACAATATCGGTGTCATTGTAGAGTTCTTTTAATTCGCAGTTGGTTCTGACCCTATACTCCTTCTTCTTTAAGTTCCATCTTCTATCGAAGGTTGGAAATCATCATGGCAATGCGGACCCTGTTGACTGCCGCTTTAAATATTTCTGCACTACTGCATTCGAACCATTCCCGTAAGTTCTTAAGCCAGGATGTTCTTCGTCTTCCCACATTTCGCTTTCCTCGGAGTTTGCCTTGCATAATAAGTTGTAATAATGAGCATTTTTGCCCTCTCATCACATGTCCCAAGTACTCAAGTTTTCGTCTTTTGATAGTTAGTATTATTTCCGGTTGATTTCCTATCCTTCTAGTTACTTCCACGTTCGACATTCTTTGAATCCATGATATTCGTAGGATTCTTCTGTAACACCAAAATTCAAAGGCGGCCAACTTATTCAAATGGACTTGTTTCAACGTCCACGCTTCCAAGCCATAAAGAAGAGTAGAGAACACGTAACATCGAAGCATCCTTAGGCGTAGTTCTAACCTTATATCCCGACAACAAAGAAACTTTTTAAGTTTAATGAATGATGCACGTGCTATTTCAATACGTGTCTTAATTTCTTTGGTTTGGTCTACATTTGATGTTATCCATGTTCCTAAGTATTTGTAGTTATCCACACTCTCAATCACAGTATCTTCAATAGTTAATTGGATGTTTACGTGTGCCGATTTAGTTATGATCATGCATTTAGTTTTCTTTAAATTCATCTTCAGTCCGTACTCATGACAGCGTTCATTAAGGCGTTGCATTACGTTCTGTAAATCATTGTTGTTATCTGTTATTATTACTGTATCGTCTGCAAAACATAAGTTGTTCAAAACTTCTCCATTGATAGATATACCTTCTATTGAATTTGAGAGCGCTTCTTGAAATACCGCTTCACTGTAGACATTGAAAAGTAGTGGAGACAGCACGCAACCCTGACGGACTCCTCTCTGTATTTTGATATCTTGGGTGTCCTGGTTGTCAACTCTTATCTTGGCAGTTTGATTCCAATATATATTAGATATAATTTTCATGTCACGACTGTCAATATTTTTGCTTTTTAATATATCTACAAGCTTTTTATGTTGAACTTTATCAAATGCCTTTTCAAAGTCTACAAAACATAAGTACATATCCTGATTCATGTCCATGCATCTCTGGGCCAGCACATTCAAGCCGAACAAAGCATCTCGTGTGCTCATACCATTTCTAAAGCCAAATTGTGTGTCACTGATTTCATATTCGAGAGTTTTAACAATTCTACTGTGTATTATTTTCAAAAATGTTTTAAGTGTGTGACTCATTAAAGATATTGTTCTGTGATCCGAGCAGGTTATTGCACTTGACTTTTTGGGAATTGCTACAAAGGTCGATTGCAGCCATTGTTTGGGGATTGTGGCAGTCTGATATATTAGATTAAAGAGTTCAACCATTACATCAATACAATCGTCATCATAAGTTTTAATGGTTTTAATGACCCTACAGTAGGAAAAATGAAAGAATACCCATGAACGAACATATAAAACACGCAGTATTTTCCTGTCACTGTGTCACACAAAAAATTGGCCAGCGCAAGCACATGTAATAATTATTGTTACATGTAGTTGCACTGGACAATTTTCTTTGTGTGACGGTGACAGGAAAATACAGCGTGTTTTATATGTTCGTTCATGGGTATTCTTTCATTTTTCCGACTGTATACTGGTTTGTGTTAATGTCGTGGTGAGGTCCGAAAATTTTTCTAAGTAAATTTTTCTCGTTTCGAGAAAAGCTCAGACGTTTTGAACTAATCGTGTTGACGTGTTGAACTAGACGTGTTGAATTAATCGTTTTGCACTTTATATTCGGTTATGTACGACTTTTACAGGACTTTTACTTACTGACTCATAAGATGGAACTCCTTGCATTGTTGGGGGTTTGGTTTTTTCAGTAGTGGGATGAATATTAATTCTAGCCAGTCTTGGGGTATTCTGCCTGTATCATAAATACGGTTGAAAAAAAGAACCAATATTTCGATGCTTTCTTACAATATGAATATTTAATGAATCACTGTGCTCGATATTTGCCTCGTAATTTTGTGAATTTAAAAAAAATTTATTCTAATGTCAGAGAATAGGCAAAGTCAGTTATCTCTTAGTGGAATCCACACAATGAAAACAATAAATGTGACGTAGCAAGTTCTTCTGTTTCCATTACAAAACACATAATTATTTAGACGAATTTAAATTCATTTTTATTTACGGACTAGGAAAAGAAAAGTTATATTTTTAATTCTATTGGATGAGGATTATTTGAATTGAAATAAAAAATTAACAGTTAAACAAAACAGTTGAACAGTAAGTATTGAAACGATTTAAAAAAAATCGGAAAATTAGTATGATACAATTGATCCAAAAACTGGCATAATCCAGACATCCAAAGTGAAAGTTATCCTCCAACACCAAATTGTTCTATATGGTCCACATAATGTTCAGAAAAAAGTCACACCATTTTGCGTCGGGTTTGGGGGGGGGGGAGAGGGGGGAGAAATCGGTAAATTCGTAGTTTTTTACGTGTATCGTCAATATTTTTAAAAATATGCGGATTAGGATGAACAACCTTTTATACAAAAATGTTCTACATTAAATTTGAAATAAAAAAGGCCCTATGCATATTCCTTCTAGAATGAACGGTTCCAAAGTTACGGAGGTAGTATAGTAGGTCCAAAAAAAGGCCGAACCCAGACATCCAAAGTAAAAGTTTTCCTCCAACACCAAATTGTTCTATATGGTCTACATATTGTTCAATAAAAAGTTACACCATTTTGAGCGTCCAGTTTGGGGGGGGGGAGATGGGGGAGAGGTCGGTAAATTAGTAGTTTTTTTACGTTTTTCATCAATATTTCTAAAACCATGCTTTAGCGTAAACAGTGTTCTATACAAAAATAAAAAAAGGTCCTATACGTAATTGATATAAATTCAACGGTTCCAAATCCTACGGAGGGTGAAAAGTGGAGGTTTTCGATACTTTTTATATTTTTTGGGCAATTGATGATGATTTTAGGTGGTGAGGTTGACGTTTCTTCAAGAGCTTATCACTAACATACAATCGGCCACTGAAATAGCAAATTTTATTTACAAAACACAATCCTGTTAAAGAAAATTTCTTTCATCAGTAATAATATTATAAATTGCCCAAAAAATATAAAAAGTATCGAAAACCTCCACTTTTCACTCTCCGTGACTCTGAAACCGTTGATTTTATAACAATTATGTGTAGGACCTTTTTTGTTTTAAATTTTATGTAGAACATTTTTGTATAGAACATTGTTTACGCTAAAGCATAGTTTTAGAAATATTGACGAAAAACGTAAAAAAACTACTAATTTACGGATTTGTCCCCCATCTCCCCTCCAAACCGGACGCTCAAAATGATGTAACTTTTTTCTGAACATTATGTGGACCATATAGAACAATTTGGTGTTGGAGGATACCTTTCACTTTGGTTGTCTGGGTTTGGGTCTAGTTATACCATACTAAATGTGAAGTACCTACATGAATTATTGTAATTTAACACAAATGCGAGCTTACTAATAGACCAGGGCATTTAGAACTAAAAATACCGTAATAAATCGATTTTTAAATACAGCGCTTAGAGACTTGCAACTTCTTGCATTGTGTTCAGGATAACGTCAGGAAAAAAGTCTACTATACAAAAATGGTTGGACATGCATAATTGTACTTTAAAGTTCATAAAATGCATCCAAAAGTGCATAAACATGACAAAATAAGTATATTAAGGGCCAGATTTTGTTATTCAGAGGTTTTTTGGGGTCACTGAATACAAATACACAATAAGAACCGACCCCGAAACGCGTGGTGCCCAGGCCCATGCCCAATGTTATTACTAAGGCACGTCATCTAGAGTTTCGAGGGTTTTCAACACTAAATTGGTGCAAACAGATTACTCGGGGGTTTTTGTGATGGCTGAAAATAAATACACCATCAGAATCAACCGCCGCAGCACCTGGTGCCCAGGCTTACTACTAACGCACGCCATCTTCTGGATTTTCGTGGGTTTTCGGCACTAAATTGATACAAACGGATTACTCGCGGGTTTTTTTGAGGTTGCTGAACACGAATATGGTATTAAAACCAACCTTCGGACAACCTGTCGCCCAGGTTGACTGATATACACGTCATCTTCTGGAATTTCGAGGGTTTTCGGTTTTCGAAGGTCAGTTCTGAGGCGTATTAGTGTTCTGCAACTCCAAAAACTCCCCGAGTAATCTATTTGCATCAACTTAGTGTCGGAAAGTCTCGAAATTCCAGAAGATGAAGTGCATATCAGTCATCCTGGGTACTCCAGAAGATGACGTGCCTCAACAGTGACCCTAGCACCAGGTATCCCGGTGGCCGGTTCTGATTACGCATTCGTGTTCAGTGACCCCAAAAAGCCCCCTGAATAACAAAATCTGGCCCTTAATATACTTATTTTGACATGTTTATGCACGTTTGGATGCAGTTTATGTACTCTACAGTGCAATTATGCATTTCCACCTATTTTGTATAGTAGACTTTTGTCATGATGTCATCCTGAACTCAATGCAAAAAGTGCCAAGTCTCTAGGAGCTGTATTTAAAAATCGATTTATTTTGTGCTAAATGCGCTGATCCAAAAATGAAACTTTTACAACTCACCCATAACTAACTAAAGACATTACTATAAACTCACTTCATTTTAAAGTTCAAGCTTACAGTGAATCCTGTACTGGGTGCAGATAAATCTGAAGATTGGATGCTTACTTTGCTCCGTCTACATATTTCTCTGTCTTCGTGTCTTCTCTATATGTGCTGTGGAATTATTCAAAAACCCACTGAAAATTATACCCCGTTTCACTAGCATATTCTGTGATCTATTGCAAAATCTCCTGTGTAACTGCTCTTCAAATTAACCTTTATACCGGTCCTCTCTCTCTCTCTCTCCTCTCTCTTCTCCCTTTTCTACCTCATCTCCCTCTTCTCTCTCCTTTCTCTCTCATCTCTGTCTCTCCCTCTTTCTCCCCTCGTCTCTCTCTCTTCTCTCTCGAATCTCTGTGCTTCCTCTTATCTATCTCTCTCTTATCTCTCGAATCTCTGTGCTTCCTCTTATCTATCTCTCACTTCTCTCTCTTCTATCTCTTTTATCTGTGCTCTCTCCCTCTCTTCTCTCTCTTATTTTCTTCTTTCTTCTCTTTCTTCTCTCGCTTTTCTCCTTTCTCTCCTACATCTCTCTTCTCTCTTATCATTGTAAAAATCCAAGTCCTAAATAGCTGATATTTTAAACGTAAGGTCCTTCAAATATTTGTGGCGAATATTAAGGTATGTATAGATATGCGCGCCGCGCACTTCGCGCCGTGTGTACGCTGCGCGTTTGTGGCGCGTTCGTTAGATTAGTACGTGTTTTCAAGGGGCACACAAACGGCGCGCACACAGCGCACCACGATCCAACTTCTGTCGGCGCCAGAAACGCGCGGCCAACACACGGCGCGAAGTGCGAAGCTCGCATATCTATACGCACCTTTAAATAAAGCTTTATACAATCATGTTTTGTATTTGGTCTTTTTTATAGTTCCATTCAGTTGATATTTTTTTGTTCCAGTTGGGTCTTGGCGTCATATTCAGTGATCACGCGGACTTCACTGGCATGCTTAAGAGTCCTGAACCACTAAAAGTTAGCAAAGTGATTCACAAAGCGTTCATCGAGGTTAACGAGGAAGGCGCTGAAGCAGCAGCAGCTACTGGTAAGTCAATTCGTTCTTATTATTTTGAGTAACACTGAAACTAATTATGAAAATAGTAGCAAATTAGTATCGGTATTTCATGCCTTTAATATCAATAGTCCCCTGCGCCATTATCGTATAACATAATCGCTGGGATCCGTTGAAGTATTTCTAGGTATACTATTGGTTCAGTTTTATCTTAACTCCAATTATGTAACATCGACGTGGATCTCAAATACCCACCTATACTATGGCCAATCGAAAAATCACTACACAGCCGCATCACAACTGGCTCATACTGTAAAATGAGTGCTGCGTCAACTTTTTCTTCTACGGAACTACAGTCCAAATTGAGCCTTGGCCTCTTTTATTTTTTACCTCCACCCTTGTTTGTCTGTGGCTGCTCTTCTCCATGCACAGACTCCTAAAAGGGCCTATGCGTCGCAGTTTACTGTGTCTTCCCAGCGCGTTCTTGGCTTTCCAACTGGTCTCTTTCCCTGCATTCTAGCATTCAGTGCTCTTTTTGGTAGCCTATCCTCTCCCATTTTTATCACATGTCCGGCCCATTGCAATCTTTGTATTCTAATGAAGTCTGACAAGGGTGTTTCCTTATAAAGTTGATAAAGCTCGTTGTTGTATCGACTTCTGAAGATTCCGTTTTCCCTCACAGGTCCTAGTATTCTCCACAGTACTTTCCTTTCGAATGTGTCGAGTTTGTTTTTGGATGTTGCTTTCGGGGCCCAGGCTTCACTGTCCTAGGTCGAATTAAGGTTTTATAGATTCTCATCTTTGTATTTCGGTGGAGACTTTCAGAGAGATAAAAGGAAAAAGAGATGGTCCAGAATATGACTCTAAAATGAGTGACTTTCTGAATGTATAAATAAAAATATAAAGCTGTGAAAATGATCGTAGGAAAATACAGATTACATAATGTCATATTTTCGACCTTCGTCTTCTTTTTTGTCTCATTGTAGTCTAGTCTCATTTGTAATAATTTCTATATTATATTCTAATGGGTTTGCTTTCATGTTTTACTATATTTTCTCAATTCAATGTTTCTACTTATATATTTCTTTTTGCACTTTTATGTTTGGTTTGATTATGGTTTTATGGATGTTTTTCTACTACTTTCAGGCTTATTTCTTCTTTCTTATTAATTTCTTTCCAAGCATATGTTCATCTTTTAGGATGCTACAGATTTAAATTTTTGCATTCTTGTTGAATTTTCTGTTTTCAGCAGTGTCTTGTTCTTACCATAAGGATACTTTTCCCTCATAGTTATTACTTTTATTCGTTCTTTTTTTCCATTATGCACTTTTTGTTCCTATTTTCGTCACTCCCAAATAGTTGAAAGTAGGCCGAAATGTCACATATCTTATAAAAATGATACAGACAGAGATCTTGAATAACGGACATGGCATCGAAAATAAAGAAAATGTTTAAAAGATGTAAAACCAAGTGAAGCAGAAATGGGGGATATATCGATTTGTTTTATTCCTTTATTTACTCGATTTTTAATTCTGTTGTGGTATATTGGAATCGAAATTTTGCTTTAGAATCTTTCAATATTCTGTATGCTACGACTTTTTAGCCAGTTATGTAAATCTACAATCGTTTTCTTGGACATTATATTACCCTTCTTCCTTTTTAACTTTATCTTTTTGTATTTCAGTCGTGCAAACGGTGTTAAAATATTTGTACATTTTAGATTTCGCCTCGTAGACCCTACCTCACTGCGACCTGAAAGGTCTTGCTAACCCACAATAATTATATTTTAATTCAAAATATTTATAAGAAAACCTATTATCCGTTATTATCTGAGATATGTTTGTTACCTGATTAGGTTACAAGAAGGCAGTCCCCGGTGTTTGTGATGTGGTGCAAACAATCTCCTTGTACTTCTTCAGCTGCCATCTCCACTACGGAGGTTGGCAATCATCATAGCTATTTTAATTTTTGAGGCAGTAGCTCTAAAAAATTGTTTTGAGCTACATCCAAACCATTCTCTCAGGTTCTTCAGCCATGAAATTCGTCTTCTTCCGATGCTCCTTCTGCCATCTATCTTTCCTTGCATTATGAGTCGCAGGATGCCATACTTCTCGCCCCGCATCACATGTCCGAGATACTGTAGTTTTCTTTCTTTAATTGTAAGTTCAGCTTCCTTCTCTTGACCTATTCTTCTCAGTACTTCGTTGTTCGTAACTCTATCTACCCAGGAAACCCTCATAATTCTTCTATAGGTCCACATTTCAAAGGCGTTAAGTCGTCTCATTGTCTCTACATTTAACGTCCATGATTCCACTCCATAGTATAGTGCACTGTATACGTAACATCATTTTCATAAAATTAAAACGTGCTTTTTCGATTCTGACTTTGATTTCTGCAGTGTAGTCATTATTTTTTGTTATAAGTGTTCTTAGGTAAGTGTACTTTTTTACTCTTTCGATCTGTTGGCCCTCTACTATTAAGATTTCGTTAGTATTATGGTTGTTTTTACTAATTTTTATAAACTTCGTCTTTTTGATATTAAAAGAGAGTCCGTACTCCCTACTACACCTTATTATTTTACTCATGAGTCTTTACAGGTGTTGTAAACTATCGGCTATTATTACTTTATCATCTGCATATCTGATGTTGTTAACTAAGACTCCATTTACTCTTATGCCGACTGTTTCATCTTCCAGAGTTTCTCGCATTACCTCTTCAGAATAAGCGTTAAATAATAGAGGTGATAGTATGCAGCCTTGCCTGACCCTCTCTTTATTTCCATTTCTTTAGATGTTTCTTTTTCAATTCTTACTATTGCTCGCTGATTATAATAGAGGTGTGTTATTAATCTTAAATCTCTTTCATCTAGGTTTTTAGTTTTCAGAATTTACATGAGTCGATCATGTTTTACTTTATCAAACGCTTTATTGTAGTCTATAAAACAGACTACTATTCCTTGTACTAGCAGACTATAATATGTTCGGCTGTTTCCTCAAAATTTTTATCTATGTACTTCGCGATTACTCTGACTTCACGTTTATAAAGCTTTAAAAATATTTTTGCGTAGGGAGTAGAAGATTGTAATAACCTTGTTGCTTACATAAAACGTTACTTTATTATGGATGCCATCTATTAGAACATCCTGCTACTTTCTATCTAAATAATGTTATATTATCCCCTTTTCTCCATCTTTGAATTGGTCTGTAATTTTATTCCTTTCCATTATATCTTCGCATTAATCTACAAATGTCTTCATTTTGTTTTGCGTCACTTCATTGAGTTTATCAATAACAATAGACTTAATAAGCAAATTCATTTAATAGTAGAGTATTATATTAATAAAAATGTAAAGCATTTAACATAAACCCGGATTTTAACAGTTTCTTCTTTGTGTACATAAATAATTAGTTTCAGTTTTACTCAGACGTTTTTGCTTTTTTGCTTTTGCTTTTCTGTTCGTTTTGTTTTTTGCTACTTTCTCTAACCTAGTATGCTAATAACGTATAATAAATATACTTACCTAGTTGATTCTTAAATTTGTTCGGAAAACTTAATTAAAAAATATGTACTGTAAAAGAGAGTGGTCTATCAGATTAGAGTATTTTATTTCAATAAGTAAATAAATTAGAAAATACTTTTTATCACAATGATCGGTTTAGTGTGACTAAAATTAATCTAGAATTAGAAATTAATCTAAGACAATAATTTATCTTAAATTAACGAATTAATCTATTAATATATTAACATACAAGATGTGTCACACCCAACAGCATAGAAACAAGACGTTAAAATATTCTTTTTGCAGAGTTCGATCGTTCAAAAGTTGTATTACTTTGGTATAGAAACAACGCGTCAAAACGTCTCTAAAAGCTAAGCATTAATAGTCCAGGGCGCATCTGTTTTGAGATGGACGTTGATAGGTGACTCAAATTTTTTTGCAGAAATTGCTTGAAAATAACTCAATTAATAATATTTGAGTTATCCTCCCACTCAAAATGGTCCGGAACATTGTTTAAATAATCAAAATGTCAAAATGTGAAGGAAAAATTCGATTTTTTTATTGGTTTTTTGATTATAACTTTATAACTATTCATTTCTGAGAAAAGTTGTACTGACATAAAAGTTGTGTAATTAAATTTCCTACAATATAGAATTGGTTAAGAATTTAAAAAATAGTCACCCTTGTTGCAAAATAGCAATAATTGCGAAAAAAACCATACAAAAAAAGTATTCGCATTTTACGTTTTTCAACCATTTATGCTACACTTAGGACCTTTATATTTTACCCAGAAAAACTATATGCTATAGTGAAACAACGCTGTAAATTTCATTAAGATCGGTTTAATAGATTTTGCAAAATAAATTTTGCAATCCAGCTTTCGCACAAAAAAATTCATTTTTTTAAATGTTGCAGGACTGAAAATAAAGCAGATAGCAAGTTGATTTTTTTTGCTTATAGAAGTGTACTGTACCTTTCATTTGCAATTTGCAAAATTAAAATCGATTAATTACCACGGCGTCAGGAAATTTTTTAAATAAATCTTAATTTTTGGTGCTACGCGCAGGACAGCGGTGTTCGATTCACACAAGTTGATTTCCACCAAAATTTCTTCCAATCTTTATCTAATATATTATTTTCTTACTCTATATTTTGTTGTATTTTAATATTTTAATTCCACAAAAATCACACTAATTTTATTATTGTTTTGAAATATTGTTTAAACAATTGCATATGTTTAGAAATAATAAACTTTTATTCTCTTAGTTAAAATATATGAACAAAGAAAGTTTTTGCTAAAAAAAGTGTTATTTCAAAGGATAGAGTATGTGTTTTTTTTGCAATAAACAAATTTATTTATTTATATCGAAATGTAATAAAAATTAAAATGTATCAATCATTATCAAAGGTCATTGAAATGCCCAATCAGAGCAAACTATCCGCTGTCCTGCGCGTAGCACCAATAATTAATATTTTAAAAATGTTTATTTAAAAAAATTCCTGACGCCGTGGTAGTTAATCGATTTTAATTTTGCAAATTGCAAATAAAAGGTACAGTACACTTCTATAAGCAAAAAAAAATCAACTTGCTATCTGCTTTATTTTCAGTCCTGTAACGTTTTGAAAAAATGAATTTTTTTTGCGAAAGCTAGATTGCAAAATTTATTTTGCAAAATATATTAAACCGATCTTAATAAAATTTACTGTATTGTTTTACTGTATCATAAAGTTTTTCTAGGTGAAATATGAAGGTCCTAAGTCTAGCGTAAATGGTTGAAAAACGTAAAATGCGAATAATTGTTTTTGTATGGTTTTTTCGCAATTATTGCTATTTTGCAACAAGGTGACTATTTTTTAAATCTTTAACCAATTCTATATTGTAGCAAATTTAATTACGCAACTTTTATGTCGGTACAGCTTTTCTCGGAAATTAATACTTTTAAAGTTATAATCAAAAAACGAAGAAAAAAATCGAATTTTTCCTTCATTTTTTGACATTTTGATTATTTAAACAATGTTCCGGACCTTTTTGAGAGGGAGGATAACTCAAATATTATTATTTGAGTTATTTTCAAGCAATTTCTGCAAAAAAATTTGAGTCACCTCTCAACGTCCAAATGCACTAATATTTTTACAGATGCGCCATGGTCTATAAAGGGAAAACAACTTGTAGGTTTGGCCCATGGTACAAAGACGCCAGGTACGATAGCCGGAATATCCGACATTCGGATGAGTTCGCGCATGACGTCACAATGAGAGTGATTTTAAATATTCCCCATTTAAAACATTAGCGCTCGGAGCACAATTAGTTTTAAATTGGTCATAAAGAGTCATTTTAATAGATTAATATAATTTATGTTTAACTATTTCGGATTTATTGAAATGTAGGTGTTTTATTATTTTTATTTAAAAAATTAATTAACAATACAATGAACAAAAATAAATTTCTAAAATAAATTTGCGAGTTATATTTAAAAATTTTTTTGTATTCATCGCTTTTTAAATAAATTTTACGAGCTTGTTTTTGATTGGCTTGTCTTATTTGGCTCCAGTGTTAAGGAGGGGATCGAGCCATGGGCGTGCATATAAAAATTTGTAGGGGGGCTAGACGTGAAGATGTTGCACATTACATTTTGTATACTTTGGATGACAATATATAGTTTAAAGCACCCGAAA
Organism: Diabrotica virgifera virgifera; assembly: GCF_917563875.1. Classification (NCBI taxonomy): domain Eukaryota; kingdom Metazoa; phylum Arthropoda; class Insecta; order Coleoptera; family Chrysomelidae; genus Diabrotica; species Diabrotica virgifera. The sequence goes on along the minus strand of NC_065443.1, from coordinate 141,864,636 downwards.
GGCCATGGGTGCCATGCCCCCCCTACCCATATGTATGGGCGCCTATGAATCGAACCTTCAGTTATTTGCAAGTAAACAGATGAAAATAATTGATGTCTGAAACAAAATCACAAAACAAATAAAACAAGACTTTAAGTTACAATTTTCTTTAATTTTCTCTTATTTCTCATATTTTCATTAAGTGTTAAGTTTAATTTCTTAATCCTAACATACCTGCGCGACCGAAAGAACAGGTGTTTGGTTTTGTAATCACATTCAATCTTTTCAGACAAATCAATCAGTCTTTGCAAATATTTTTCCCTGATTTTAACTGAAGTCCAGACCCATTGAAATTATTAAATATAGTATCCAGTTGATGCATTTTTACCACCAATTCTTCTGGAGGTTTCTTTAGGCCCCCTTCGGAGACTTGGTCAATCCACGTGTAAGTGGAAGTATCCGTACTTTGAGGCAAATCTAACTTCTTGCAGATATACCCACTGACATATTCCAATGCATCATATTGTAATTGGTTTAATTCTTCGACGTCTCCATCCACTTCTTCTTTTTCTGCATCGTCAGATAAATCTGAGAAAATATTCTTATTAATCCTAAAAATTTTTAAGCACCAATTATTTTCTAATAACGTTCAGTCGGAACTATTGATAACTGATACAAATTTATGTCAGAATTTTGTTTTGCGATAGGGCAAAATTTGACAAATATTTAATTAGGTATCACTTTGGTCTTCAATATAAAATACTATACACAGCAATTTTGACATTTGAACTACATATTTAGCATAGGAAAAATATTGAGTAGGTATATACCGACATATATAGCGTAAATTGTAATTAAGAACATTAGATATAATTTATATAATATTTCAAACCATCAAATCACCAATGTTATACATAAGTATATAGTTATCCATCTTTAAATTTCAATCATTTCTGTAAAATTGAATAATTTGTTGACCGAATGAAATTTCAAAAAATTAATTTGTACATTATTTATTTATTAACGGTATCCATTTACAAAAGTTTTAAGAAAGCTATACTTTATAAACAATAAATTTTAAACTATCAAACATTTTAGAACTACAACAAACTTATTTTAAGATACCCTTCAGTTGTTTTTTAAATAAACTAATTTTGGAGACAATGCATTAAGGGGTAAATAATAATTTTTTCACACTAACAAGCCTATTGATCAACTTAAATCTCACAAAAATCTCCCCAAAAGCTAAAAAGTCGGTAAAACTCCCATATAAACGTATGTATTCCAGCAACGGCTACTCTCATTGTGACGTCGACAGAACGCGGTCAGCTGATAGTCGCATGCGCAATATCGTACCTGGCGTCTTTGTACCATGGGTTTGGCCTACTGGTAAAATTTTTACAATTATTTAATAGGTATCTCATTGTTTTAACTAAGCACTGTTGCGCTTAACTTGAAAACTTTCTTATTGGCTGACTGTCCTGGTCCTAGCTCAGGTTAACTCAATTATTGTTTTAAACTTCCAAAGTAGATTCCAACTGTTCAAAGTATATTTACATGTAAATTTTGAATTGTTACGAGTAAGAATTTGTAGGTGCACTAAATTATTATCAAAGTTTTCATAGTCTCGCAAACTTCTTAGTAGGTTGCTGTCAGTTCACGCAAATGATAGTAACCATTTCTTAATAAGGTTAACAGATCCATTTACATTCTATGTAAGTTTTTGTCCTCGTAAAAAGAATTAACTGTTCGGCAAAAAAATGTATGATTTTAACAGCTGAGAAAGTTCTGAAAATTATTTACTGATGTAAAGAACATTCTGCTGTTGAAAAAAGTGATAGTTGTGAATGTTGTGAAAAATCCAAACATTAGCAGTAGACTTATCTTCCTGAAGATCCTTTCGTAAAACGTAAGTACTACCCTTTCTATCGTGATATAATAATATCAAAATTTATATAATATGGAATAGTTATTCAGAGACGCTTGAATTTTGTTTGTGGGCACTTGAAAAGGTAGTGACAAGGAAAAGTGGTTTATAATATACTATTTACGGCCAAATTCACTTTTCGCAATAGTATCCACCAATTACCTGGCAGTACAGTTTAATATAAAATTTAATACATGGTTTCCTTCCTAAAGGGATTGGGGGCGGGGGGATGATGCTCCGGCTTCACTCCTTTAGAATACTTTTTAAGAGGCTAGGTATGTGGAAAATATGTCTTAAAGAAACGTAAAATGAAGACTAATACAAACACAGATAAAGACACATTGATCGCAATAAGACAAAACATAATAGAAAAAGTTTATGAACTTGTTAAAAACTTGAAAGGAGTATGTCAGTAGGAATAAAAAGAAAACTCAGATTGTTTTAGTCGGCATTCAGCAAATTATGCCACCCATTGAAAACAAAATAATATAGCTAATATCTTAAAACGAGAATATTTGATCAGTGCACTCCCTTTATACACACATAGAGACCAGCAGAAGTGACAAATTAAAGCTATTCCCAAAAATGGATATAATAAGGCACGAAAGAAAAATACATAAATGATCCTTTTTAAAGTATCATCATTGTTGTCATTGTCTTTTACCAACTTCTATTAATTTAATTGGGGGGGAGGCTTTTTTTATACAGTATGGTGCAAACGAAAGAAATAAATGCGTTATTTCATAAACCGCTGACATTGAGGAAAATCCCGAAGCAGGTCGATTTTTATTTTTAAGTAATGGTTTTTTGGCATATAAATCATACTAGTGACGTCATTCATCTGGGCGTGATGACATAATCGGTGATTTTTTTAAATACGAATAGGGGTCGTGTGCAGCTCATTTGAAAGGTTATTTAATTCTCTACTCAGTAATATAAACATTAAGCTAATTATTTATACAGGATGGCCAAAAAAGTTTTTTTAATTAAATTAATTAACAAAAAAGAAGAACATTTGTAATTTATTTAATTCAAAATACATTTTACTGCTGTAAGAAATCAGAAAAAATGTTTATTTCAGAAATAAACAATGCTTTTCGCTTAAATTCAATGTTTAAGCCAACTCCCGCCAGCCAGGCAGCCTCTTGGAAGACTGAACATTTAATGTTAGTGGAAAGCAGTGTTAATTTTTGAAGTAAACAATTTTTTCTGTTTTCTGGCAACAGTAAAATATATTTTGAATTAAACAAATTACATACATTCTTCTTTTTTGAAGTAAAAACTTCTTTAGGGACGTTGTGCACTTTTTGGATGGAGAAAAAGTATTAAATTAGCGACCGTCATCGCTTCGGCGAAATACATTTTTGAAGTGAAAACTTACTTAGGGACGTTGTGCACTTTTTGGATGGGGAAAAAGTATTAAATTAGCGACCGTCATCGCTTCGGCGCAATAAATTTGTGAAGTGAAAACTTCTTTAGGGACGTTGTGCACTTTTTTACGGGGAAAAAGTATTAAATTAGCGTCGTCATCGCGACCGTCATCGCTTCGAAGAAATAAATTTTTGAAGTGATAAAGGGACGTTGTGCACTGTTTGGATGGGAAAAAAGTATTAAATTAGCGACCGTCATCGCTTCGGTGAAATACATTTTTGAAGTAAAAACTTATTTAGAGACGTTGTGCACTTTTTGGATGGGGAAAAAGTATTAAATTAGCGACCGTCATCGCTTCGGCGAAATAAATTTGTGAAGTGAAAACTTCTTTAGGGACGTTGTGCACTTTTTTTACGGGGAAAAAGTATTAAATTAGCGACCTTCATTGCTTCGGCGAAATTTTTGAAGTAAAAACTCTTTTAGGGACGTTGTGCACTTTTTGGATGGCGAAAAAGTATTAAATTAGCGACCGTCATTGCTTCGGCGAAATAAATTTTTGAAGTGAAAACTTTTTTGGGGACGTTGTGCACTTTTTGGATGAGGAAAAAGTATTAAATTAGCGACCGTCATCGCTTCGACGAAATAAATTTTTGAAGTGAAATTTTGTTTAGGGACATTGTGCACGTTTTGGATGAGGAAAAAGTATTAAATTAGCGACCGTCATCGCTTCAAAGAAATAAATTTTTGAAGTGAAAACTTCTTTAGGGACGTTGTGCACTTTTTGGATGGGGAAAAGTATTAAATTAGCGACCGTCATCGCTTCGGCTAAATAAATTTTTAAAGTGAAAACTTCTTTAGGGACGTTGTGCACTTTTTATATGGGGAAAAAGTATTGAATTTGCTACCGTCATCACCTCGCCGAAATAAATTTTGTACGTATATACATATTTATATTATGTGTACAGCTATATCAATTCTTTTTGGATGGGGAAAAAGCATTGAGCTCGTAATTGATATACTATAAGAAGTTTTCACTTGTGTCGGCACTCCCACGAGAGCCCTAAATTTTTTTTATCAATGAATTTAATTCAAAAAAATTTGTTGGACACCCTGTATAAATAATTATGTTAGTGTGTATTTATATTACTGAATAGAGAATTAAATAAACCTTTCAAATGAGCTAGAACACGACCCCTATTTTCATTTAAAAAAAATCATCGATTACGTCATTACACCCAGATGGATGACGTCACTCACATGACATATATGCAAAAATATTATAATTTAAAAATAAAAATTGACCTGTTTCGGGATTTTTCTCTAAAGTTGCTGGTTTACGGATTAACGAATTTATTCCTTTCATTTGCACCATACTGTATACATAAATATTACGAATACATCTGTCAAAAATAGATTAATTTTTAGATAAAAAAATAGTAACAGGATGAAACCCATTGTAAAAGGAAAAGAATTTTGGGAAAAATAAATTACCGGCGATCTGAGATCTGGGAGGGAAGGGAAAAACACAATTTCCGACAAAACTACAAGTCCTCTAAAAAAAGTTGATTGGCAAAGTTTTAGGTACTAAAAAGATCTAAGTATCAGTTTTGTATTTACACTTAAAAATTAAAAAAGAACAGATATTTTGACGTGAGAATGTTCGATTGAAAATTGGGGGGTTTTTGATATTAAATCAGAATAAAGCGAAAAATAAATATTTTAAATAAAAAAAATTGCAGTGTGTTTGGGACATAAAAAGGTAAGTTTTCACTACATGTGAAAAAAAAATTATTTTTTAAAACTCGGTTGTTTGAATTTTTCACATAAACTTTGAGTTTGCGTAAAAAATGTAAATGCAAAAGTTAGATGTTTTTATTACCTAAAACTGTGCAATTTACCTTTTTTCCATAGGACTTGTAGTTTTGCCGGAAACCAGTATAAACCTCGTCTACCCTTAAAAATCCACCCCGTTCCACTGCCCAACATCAGATCGCCCTAAAATTATTTTTCCTTTCCTTCTTGTTTTTAAATATTTTTCATCTTTTCCCTGTTTTTTTCATGTATTTCCAGTTTACTCTCACAATCTTATATTTACGTCGGGCATGTACTCAATATCCTATCCACGATATGAAAGTATCATATCTAACTTGGGATTAATGATTTCACATAATACAATACTATACCACTACCACCAGATAGTTTTTCGTTTATAAAATTTGGTATGATCAATTTCGAAAATACATAATTATTGTAATGTTATACACTTCGTGCAAGAGTGTTCAATTAATGAAAATGAAACTGGTGCCAATCAATACTTATTATAGACTGAACAAATATGAGGTAAGTTCCCATTGGATTAATCTTTTTTATAATACAAATAGTAAAAAATGTAAGATGACTATTAGTTTAAAATACTGTAAATAAAATATTTCAATTTTTTTTATTTAATCGAAAAATATAATTTAATTAAATATTGATTTATTAAACTTGGGAAACTTGGGAAACACTGTCTAAGGTACTCTCTACCAACACTATCAAACCACTTAGTGCAGATTCATAGAGAATAATATTAATTAGGGTTCTTTTCTTCTTGATGTGTCTGTCCGTGGCGAATGTTGGCTGTATCCTGCAGCAGCGAGGAAAAGCTGCGTAGATGTTTGTTCAACCAGATTCTTCGGTTCTTTAACCAGGATGATCTTCTTCTTCCTGGACCTCGTTTTCCAAATCTTCCCTGTAGGAGGGTGTTCAATTGTCACATGCAAAAAATATTTTTATATTTTTTACTGCATTAAATCTCATTACAACCCTGAAGTTAAATAAGTCTCAAACCAGCTCTGTTCAATAGTACCATTCCATATCTCCTATTTTTACCCCCTCTCCTCATCCCCTACAGAGAGACATTTTTGGATTCGGGACAGAAGAAATCCTCCTCTTTCTCTCATCAGCCGTTGCACTGAAAAGTCGTTACCGCTCATCTCTTGACTCTGGACGGTCCAGCCTTCCTTTTGGGCTGAAACGAAATAGCAATAATACGTGTTACGTTACGTGACGAACAGTAATTCGGGAGTGACGCCATACCTGATTTCGCAAATCGTGGTACGATAACAATCAATTCGTGTGTTTTTTTTTTTCGTGTGTGACCACGGCTCTAATGATCTACAACGTTCACAGTTTTATTAAGACTATATACATACATATTAATATTGTCTGTATAAAACCTTATACCTTATTCTCCCACTTAAATCCTCATACAGTCCAACCCTAAGATTGTATTCACAATCTCATATATGTACAAGTTATCGTACAGAGGGTATATCTGGATTCATTTCGCATAATGTGTCGAAAGTGTTGTAACTTTCGAGATTTGATGGTGGTCAGTACCTCTCGGTTCTTCTTGATTCTATTGAGGACCTCCTCATTTGTGACTATGTCAGTCTATGGGATTTTGATTATTTTCCGATATAGTCACGTCACAAGAATGTTCAACTTCATTCAACATCATAAAAAAAGACAGAGAAGACGTAGCATCGCGGCATTTTTACTTTTGTTCCAAGAGGGAGATGGTGGCTTTTGAAGAAGGCTTCCATCCGATTGAAGGTGGATCTAGCTTTTCCGATGCGCGCTCTTGTCTCTTGGTTGTTGGTCCATTCTTCATCTATTATAGTGCCGAGGTAGTTGTAGTGCGTCACTCTTTTTATAGCGGTTTGGTTGACGTAGAATTGACCTCCTGTTATCTTTTTCTTGCTAATGAGCATACACTTTGTCTTATTGACGTTTGTATTGAGTTCATACTGTTGACTGGAATACGTGGGTCTCGGTGAATTCGTAACTATTTTAATCCCCCATCCTAATTACAGGCCAACTCGTAACTCTGACGCGCAGGTAATTCTTCGATAACCCACTAACTACCGATGAATTAGTAACTTTCATTTTTAAGTAATGTTGATAATTGAATACCGGTATTCCAGGTATGTACCTGTAAAAATTACTCTCTTTGAAGGTGGTGTAAAAGGTATTCATCATTTATGTATTGTCTCTTGGAAGAGTTACTAGAGAAAATCCAAATAAATTTTGTGAAAATGACGGAAATTCTTGTAACAGATAACAGATTTCGTAATGAGTGCACGTGGGTGTAAGTTATTGGTGGTAAATAATTTTAAATTTCAATTAAAGAAAGTGCTAAAAAGTGGAAACATTTGTGGTACTGTTCTGCATCTGGTTGCAAGGCAACCTGTTATACCGACGGAATCATACGGCCTGCTATCATACGGCCCCTATTTTCATTTAAAAAAAATCATCGATTGCGTCATCACGCCCAGATGGATGACGTCACTAGTATGATATGTATACCAAAAAATTAGAATTTAAAAATAAAAATCGACTTATTTCGGGATTTATCTCCAGAGACGCCCATTCTCGAGAAAATGAATTTATTCCAACTCAAACGTCCTCACTGTATTTGTTTATAAGCCAAAAAATTGTTTATAACTTTAAAACAGTTCTGAGGCCTCTTAGATAATCCGATTTTAATTCTGTAAAGTGTATTAGATAGGTAGAGAGCCTCTTTATATGTGAAAAAATTAGCAAACTTCTAAATGGTCTACTTTCTGTTCAGAAAGTTTTTAAAAAATTTGAACTTTTTTAAAAAAATTTAGATTGCAAAATTATTATGCAAAATCTATCAGGTCGATTTTAATGAAATTTGGTGGACGATTTAAGTATGTCATAAGAATTTTCTATGCGAATTACGAAGGTTCTAAGTGCAACCAAAGTTGTTGAAAAATACTGAATAAAAAGAGGCTTATTTTGCCCCCTTATTTTGTAGTTATTGCTATTTTGCAGAAAGGGTAATACTTTAAGACATTTTTAACTAGTCGTATATCATAAAAAATTCAATTATCTTTATTTTAATTCCTTACGACTTTGCTTCAAAATGAATCGTTTTAAAGTTATAAGAAAAGAATGTAGAAAAAATTAATGTTTTTCGAAATATTTTAATTTTTTTATTAATGTTCCGGGCATATTTGAGAAGGAGCATAAGTCAATTATTATTATTGAAGTTGTCACCTAGCTTTATCTGCAAAAATCCGAATGCCACCTCGCACATCCACAAATAGACGTTTTTTTACAGATCCGCCCTGGTCTATACATATAATATTGTTTCAATCAAAAGAGATTTCAATTTTTGTTATTTTTTATAGGTACATATAATACACAACATGTTTTTAAGCAAACCAAGAACCATTCGTTTACATAACAATATGCTATATGCCCCGTGTTGGCTTAATCCGTTACTGTTCAAATTTATTTCTTACCTTTTAACCTAAAAACAATGGTTTCGAATTCACCTGTATAAAGTTGCGAGTTGGTCAGGTAGAAAAGTTACGAATTGGCCGGTGTACATTGTGATTTAAAAAAGTTTGTCATTAAGAGTTACGAGTTGGCGCGTGTCCGAATACGTAATTTTGTTCAGAAGGACTTGCAGGTCTTCTAGGTTGTCCGCAAATACTTGCTTCCAGCTTGTCATTGGTTAGAAATTAATTAAAATTGGTTAGAACTTAATTTCTATCCAATGACAAGCTGGGACGACACGACGCACTAGAGACCGACCGAATGTGATTTTTTTGGCCGATGCCGAAGTTCGGCCTGTAGGATACCTTCGGCCGAAGCCGAAGGTGACTAAAATTATATTAAATGTTAATAATTTAAATAATGTGCATTACATTTTTATTAACTGATGAGTGATAAAAAAAATATGAAGTTATAAGATAAAAAAATCAAACATTTATATATTGTTTGGTAATACAAGCGATAATAAAAATAAATAACATTAAAAAACATTAAAGTAAGTATTTCTGATTACTGGATCTGTTAATATTCGAAATCAAACATACTAAACGTAAGAAAAAGAAGCTTGTCAGCGTTTTCTCCTAATAAATTAGCTCTTCTAAACTGGTATAAAAAATTTGCATTCATAGTAGGGAAAGTCGATGTTTTGCCATTAATATTTAGGAAAAAACACCAGTAATCTGGAGAAAATTATTACAGTTTCTCAGAATCTTACTACGTGAGAAATATTCAAATGAAGATCTTGAGACATCTTGGCCTATTGTTAAAATTTATATCCTACCTACTACCTGAAAGTTTGTAAAACATTTTAGTTTAGTGTATAAAATAGGGTGTAAGTGTAAATATTATTGAAATTATCAAACACTCGCCGAAGCATATTGTTTAGGTTTAGACTAGACATTATTTATACATAGGTATAGTATAGTATACTGACAGAGCATTTTATTATTCCACCTTCGGCGAAACCTTCGGCTTCGTTTTGGCCGAAGCCGAATTTTGGCCGAAGGTTTAAATATTGGCCGAAGGTGGCCGAAGGTGGCCGAAGCCGATGCTGAAGCCGATTAATCGGTCGGTCTCTACGACGCACCCACCTATCAGGCGTCTGAAACTGGCCTTAGCTTACCTTAAAAGTGAACGTAGTACCTATAAAAAAATGTACTATTAATATGGTTATCTTTTTTTTCTTCTCTTCTCTCTAAATTACCATTGTTTACATTTTTCTTAGATATTGTCGTAACTATTCTATCATGTACGTTATTTATGGTAGGGGAGCAAAGTATGCTAAATGTGCAGTCACTCGAGCGCTTTGTGGACCTGTTGTGTTGTGAAGAGTGAAAAAAAGTTAAGTAAACTTTTCCATTTTAGTGGGCGCTTGCCATTTTTTAGTTTAATTTTACATTTCCAACAATCGTTTTTTATATTATAGCGCTATCTATCCATAATTCGAAAAAATGTCTCGAATAAAAGTTACTTATTTTTACGTAAGGAATCCAAATCTGCAATAAAAAATGGGGGCTCCCATTTAAGATTTTAAAGTAACCCCCACCCCACCTTCATAGGGTGTCGTGTTTGGTGCTATTCGATAGATTTTTCAAAAATATTGAATAAGTGTATTTTTCAGTTTTTCGATCTGATGTTCATTTCGCGAAATATCGCGGGATTCGTATTTACAATATTAAACTTACCCCCACCCCTCTCCGTGGGAAGTTTTGTTTGGTATCATTCGATAGATTTTTGAAAAATATTGAGTACGTATTTTTTAGTTTTTCGATCTGTCATTCATTTCGCGAAATGTTCGCTTTTTTCTTGTGAAATTTTGGGAGTCACCCATTTCCTTACTCAAATCGTCAGATTTTTGAAATATGGGCCATTCCACGAACATACGCCTGTTTTGGATTACTTCGACAACGAATATTTTACTGTGCAACATAAGAAGTACGAAAGTAAATGGCGCTAATAATTATTCCAATAAACAACAATGTAATTTGCAATTTACTTTCGTTCTTCTTATTTTGCACAGTAAAATATTCGTTGTCGAAGTAATCCAAAACAGGCGTATGTTCGTGGAATAGGGTATATACACTGTTTTGCATGGACTAAGGCCGGTATTTCAATAGCTACTTAAGCTTTTGCTTAGCTAAGCCTGTGTCAAAAGTTAAGGAGAAGCTTAAGCTGGGTGCCGTATTTCCATCATTATCTTAACTAAAGTGATGCCCAGCTGTAAAGTTAATTGGTTTGGTATATACCTCTGAATACGTCAAAGTGCCAGAGCTAACTGTTCTGAGGTAAAAACCACTACTGTTGGCATTTAATTTTATCTTGTCATCTGTATCAATGTTATTTTTACTTCACTTAATTTTGTGTACATGGTACATGTGTTTTTAGTTTATTGTCTATATTTTCTCTGGTTATATTTTTATTGTTATTTTGCATAAGCAATAGATCCGTCTTTGTAATTTTGTTTATTGGATATATTCCTTAAGAGGATCGGTACGTATTTTCGGCTGCAATGCAATTCAAATGGGGATTCATTTTTTTCGAATCCTGAGAAAACTAATAAGTATTTTTGAAAATTTTAAACGCAGAATGAAAGATCACGTTATTAGCGAGGGCCGAAAGTCTCTGAGAACTTCTATAATGTTTATTTTAATAAGTTACAGGGGTGAAAAGCTAAGAGAAAATTTAGTGTGATTTTTAATTTCAAATATATCATTCAAAATAAACTTTTTATTTATTCTAAGGGACTTTCGGCCCTCGGTAATAATTTAGTCTTTCATTCTGCGTTTAAATTTTTCAAAAATATTTATTGGTTTTTTTAGGATTCGAAAAAAATAAACACAATGCCGTGGTAATATTTTCCAAATCTATCTTTGTCTTACAACGCACTCAGTCGAATATAATATTGTCAGCATATATTGTCAGTCAGACACTGACAATCAGTGACAATTTTAAATATTTGACATTGCATCGGGAATATGTTGAGTTATTGATTTAATATTATTGAAATATAGTGTATTTGATAAATAATTGATTTAAGACGTGAACTTAATAAAAAGTTATTTATTGTGTATTATTTTTGGAAGATCCAAGCAGAGAATACATCAGGATAATATATTCTGTGATCCAAGTATTTTGTTTTTAAAGATGTTCAAAATTGTAAGCGTTCCATAACAATATATTATTAAAAAATCACTTTAACACTTTTCCTCTTTTCTCGATTGAGTATTAGTCTTTGTTGTACAAATAAATTATTACAATCACTGAATACATAGTTAGTGAAAAAATTATCACATTTATTAACTGAATTAATAATTTCCAATTATAAAAATAACAGTTATCCAAGAACATTCAAAACCCATCTCTTGAAATTAATAATGACATTTTCAACTAGAATGACATTCTAGTAATGTTTACATATACATACCAGTGTGAATTTTACTACGCGTAATTTGCCGTGTAAAGACAGAAAAAGTAGGGATACACGTAAAATATTAGCGAATTATGTACCCATAGCCTTAAAATGTCAAATTGGAATGTAAGTTTATTTTTGTAAAATAAATATACCTACCAAGCATTGTAGAAATAAACAATTTTCATGTGCCTATACCTTCCAAAAGTAGTAAGAATTTTAATAATCGTTATTACGATTAATAAATTAATAGATTATTATTTAATAATCCAATAATACCGTTATTAATTAAAAGTTGATTTTCAAAACAACTCTATAATTAATAATCTATAGAAGTAACCTCAAAAAACAGAAAACAAATTTTAAGCAAAGGCTTAAACCAACTCTCGCGCGAGCTTAAAATTATTTGGTTTAAGCCTAGGCTTAAGCCTCAAATTGAAGTGGAAATACAGGCATCTAAGCTTAAGCAAAGGCTTAAAGTAAGCTTTGGCTTAAGTGAGGTTGGAAATACCGGCCCTTAACTTAGCTTATCTTAATCTGACGATTTCGAGTTTTTCTAAGGAAAGATTTTTTTCGGCCCCCCTTAACGAACTCCCCTGCATTAAGAGCCAATATATGGTAGAGGTACATTTTCAGGGTACAAGGTTTCTCCCCATGTAATAATCTGACGCGCTCGAGCAACTGCGAAAATCTCCACTTGGGCTCCCCTACCATTACGTTTGTGCTGTCGAAAATGTCGAAGACGGTGAACTCAACCCACGGTTATTAGACTTTATTACGGTTGCCTTGACCGACGGTGGTGGGGAGACTTATATTTTTGACTTTATGTCACAAGAGTAAAATACGCAATCCCATATTTTTAAATGATTTTCGATCATTGAATGTGTGTTATTGTGTATATATGTGTATTATTTGTGTTATTATTAAATAATAAGACAAATATTACACATTTTATCTTATACCGGGTGGTGAATCGTAAAGCGGGCCATAGGAAACTCAATGTAAAATTCTAAATTCTTGAATTCCTGCTTCCCTAATTATTTTACATCAAAAGTCATGAGAGAATACTTGTAGAGAATTAAAATCTGTATTAAAATCAAAAGTTAAAATTGTTCTATGATTTAAATGCATTCCAAAATTTTGAAAAATATCATACATTTGCCACAATAGGTATAGGCCACACGTTACTATTTTACTGACAGTGCTCACACCATTGACTGAATAAAAAATCTTTATTATTAATACTTTCTCCGCAACTGAGGGTATCTTATCATCTGTATTGTTTTTAAACAATAAATGATAAAATAAAAATATTGACAGTTCAAAAATGTGAACATTATTGCATTGTGTGCGGCCTAATTTTGGGCTGAAAAACTGAAATGTATTACATTTTTACAAAATTTTGGAATAGGTATGTTTAATTCGTAGACCAACTTTAACAGTTGTTTTCAATACAGATTTCAATCCTCTACAAATAGCTTCTAATGTCTTTTGATGTAAAATAATTAGGGAAGCTGGAATTCAACAGTTTAGAATTTTACATTGAGTTAAGGCAAAATTTTGACGCATGTCAAAATTCTCAATGTGTTTTAATTGTATTCATTTTTTTTCGAATCCTGAGAAAACTAATAAATATTTTTGAAAAATTTAAACTCAGAATGAAAGACTACATTACTACCGAGGGCCGAAAGTCCCTGAAAACTTCTATAATGTTTATTTTAATAAGTTACAGGGCTGAAAAGAAAGGAGGAGTGTGATATTTAATTTAAAATATTTCATTCAATAGAAACTGCTTGTTTATTCTAAGGGACTTTCCGCCCTCGGTAATAATGTAATCTTTCATCCTGCGTTTAAATTTTTCTAAAATACTTAGTTTTCTCATGATTCGAAAAAAGTCATATTACGATTCAAATGACAGTACACTCTCGTGACGTAATCGCACCCTTAATGTTCATTGGTTAGTCGATCTAGGCAACCGTAGTAATGTCTAAGAACCGTGAACTCAACCATATTTATTACGTTGCACACTACATATTATATGTATATTCTCTCAGCTTCTCATTATAATATGTCATGTAATACAAAAATACACAAGACTTCCAATGTCCAATCAAAACTATAAAATTTTCTAAACTTGTTTTTGATAAATTTATTTTGTATATAAGTGTAGGTATAATTTCCTAATATTAACTTAGTAGATAAAAGTAATCTATAAATAAAAAATAATTTTTGTGACTAATACATAAAATGGATTAAGTAGACTCGTATTTTTCTGTCTAATCTATCGATATATTTCGTGAATGATAATATAACACGGTGTCATCGTTCTTACTTTTAGGTAAATATATTAGATTATTTATTTCCATTATGATCGATAGCTTTTATATCTTTGGATACATGGAATTATACTTACACTTGAAATAAAAAAAAATCATTTAATGACAAATTTTTTGCGGAAAAATCTCTGCGTTGATTACCTACAATTAAAAAAAGTTATATACTTGGTTAATATATATTTTACATATTTTGTTATAATAGCGTGTGCGTCGCGAATGCGTGCGTGAGTGAGTGCGTGAGTATGAGTGTGTGTGTGAGTGCGTGTGAGCGTGCGTGTACGTGTGTATCTCAGTCAGTTGATAATAATATATATCTCTACCGGGACTAATGTAGCGTTGATGTTTGTCATGCGTTGCCAATGAAACTCTAAAATTTTTGTAGCACTGACAATCATATTAGCATTAACACTTTGTCTCAACTGCTTCCTCGTAGGGCCTGCTTTAAAATTAATTATTATCTTACTTAAGAAAAAGGAAGTAGAACTGATATAGACAATCCCAGGATGATCGCGATACAGTTTAAAGGAAACTCTGGAATACCAAAGATATAGTAAACACCTAATTTGGTTTCGTAATTAATAGATATGTTATGTGCAAAATTGAATGATTTCAAATAAACACAGGTTCTTTATACGTTATACATGTTGAGTATTAAATATATTTTTAATTAGATAAACCATTTACAACTTCGGGTACAAAAGATAGCGCAAAATTACCCCAAAATCTTTGTTTGGCAATGGTTGTGGTGATCTGGAGTTCCTATATTAATTGCTTAACTAAATAATTGGCTGTACTTTTGACTACTAAATTTATTTATAGGGTAATTCAAAACAATGCTATTAGATTTATATTAAATAATGTTGGAAAAACCTTTGCAATTATTGGAACTGTGAGACTTACAGAATTACATTGAAGGGAAACAATAGATTTTAAAATTAATTTTTATAACTTCGAACTTTTTTTTAATGGCATGGCCTTTATGTCAATCAGAAAGAACTTCGAACTTCAAGATGTTTCTTATGTGCTCAAATGAACTTATGGAGCTGAGGTGAGGACTGGTCTCAATTCGAGAAAATAGACCCTGGAAAATGTTGCATGAAAAAACCAGGCCCGCAAAAAAATTGAATATTCTCTTGCTCGTGACCATAATTGTCTTCTGTAATATAGTCTTTACTACAATGTATAGTCTTTACTACAATCTATATAATACATACTATTTTCTCGCCTTCTTCATCATAATTCGACTCTATTAAAAGCCGAATCGTTTTCTGTATTTTTGAAATAACATAGTTTTCGAAATTCTCTCTAAAATCCATCATCTTCTTTACTCTCAGCATCCGTTATGGCTTGCAAATTTTAGAAGCCTCGGAGGTGTAACCAGAGAAGGTTCCCATTGTTTTCAATCTGGTGGGATGTGGAGTAATATTTTTGATATTATTTTATGTGCTATTGGATTGAAAACTTAGTCGTTTGCTAGCAGTTGCCGCTAGGGCATCTATGCCATTTCGTTCGTTGCAATCCGGGACTGCACGCCGGGGTTTGTTTTGGTTGGATCAGAGAGAGCAGCATATGTGCCTCCTGATGAGAGACTAATAAGTTTCGAAACCGGTAGAGGTGCGAGCTGCACTCTCTGATTGAACTAGAATATAATGCGGCTGTAGTTTTGTGTTGCAACGAAATTGAAAATGGTTATTCATTTTTGATAACATAGTTTTCATTGACTAACGTAACCGGTCCAAAGATGAACCTATCGTGCCCATATGCTCTTTACAATATTCGTGTAATAAATAAATTTTTAGTCGTGCTATTTTGAAAGGATTTTAACTTAATTCTTCTCAGCGTTACTAAATTAACCATTACAATATAAAAATAAAACACTATAATATGAATGAGTGTAATGTTAAATGTGAGCCTACTGAGTATAGTATTTCTGAGTTCAAAAATGTATGTTCAGACTTTTTCGGTTAGTAAAATGATACTTATAACTAATACTCCAGGGAAATAAGCTAGAAATAGACCATGTTCGGGACACTCAAAGATCCAGGTAGCTGACTACTTTTTTAGTGATTGTAGACCTATAGGAAGAAAACCTACCTGTTTCCTGCCTAGAGTTCGCGTCCGTTTTTTAATTATTCACAATTTAGTGCAAAATCGCGATTTTTTCGATTTTTTGCACCCCATTCAAAAGCTAAATAGTTGACATAAAACTACAAAATTTATCAGTTTAAGAGTTATTTTATTTGTTTATCCCAGAGACCTTTATTTTGCAATAACATAAGACAGAAAATAATGAAGATAGGTCAATTCTGAGTATGACAAATGAAAGTAGAAAATTGATGCTATCAAAATGTACTAAAAAAAGATAAAAAAATTATCTAATATAGTTACATTTACGTGACGTTTACTTTTTTAATACATTTTGATACTATCACTCTTCTACTTTCATTTGGCATACTCAGAATTGCCCTACCTTCATTATTTTCTGTCTTATGTTATTGCAAAATAAAGGTCTCTGGGATAAACAAATAAAATAACTTTTAAACTAATTAATGGATCGGTCTTAAATTTTGAGGGTTTGTTAAGTACCCCAATACCCAACTTTGGGTGAAACACTAAAGTTCTAAGGTAGTTTTAGTAATAATTATTAACAAATAACGATCTTCACTTATGTTGCAGTTTGCGTAGCAACAACAGCTTCCAATTTTTTCTATCGTAACACGTATCTTCATCTAATTGCCTCGAATCCATTGCGTCCTGAATATTGTCCCTCCAGCTTCTCCGTGGTCGTCCCCTTCTTCTTCTCTCCGGTGGGACCCACTCTAATATTTTTCTCGGCCAGCGAGTCTCATTCATTCTTTTAACGTGCCCGAACCATGTCAGCTGTCTCTTTTCAATGTCGTCCATTATAGTTTTTTTCACCTTCATACGTTCTCTAATTGTTTCATTTCTTACATGTTCTAATCTGGAAACCTGACAACTTCTCCTCAAGAAGTCCATTTCTGTACTAAGTAGCTTCTTTTTATTTCTTGCACTTATGTCCCAAACTTCTGCACCGTAGATTGTAGCGCTCTTCATTATACTTTCATATATTCTTTTCTTTGTTTCCTTCCTGATATCTTTGTCCCATAAAATTGAATTGAGGGATCTAGTGATGCTTCTACCTTTATTGATCCTGTGTTGTATTTCATCTTCACTATTTCCTCGTTTGTTAAATATAGCTCCCAAATATTTGCATTGTTTCACACCAACAATATGTCCTTGTTCCAATGGTAGGTTTTCAATGTCTTCGTTTCCCACTATGAAGTATTCTGACTTATCCATATTTATTACTAATCCTGCCTGTTGGTAATGCTCATTTAGCTTCCGTATCATATAGCTTAAGTCATCTTGATCTTGGGCTATTACAACTTGGTCGTCCGCAAAGTATAATGTAAATAGGGAGTCATCTCCCACTTTCAGTCCCATCAGTTTTACTGCTTTTGTCCACCTCTGTAAGGATTGGTCAAGGTATATTTTAAAGAGAGTGGGAGATAGACAACATCCTTGTCGGAGGCCTTTTGAAGTATTAAATGTCTCAGTGAAATTTTTGCCGTTTTTGATTCTGGTGTTAGTGGTCTCATACAACATTCTAGTTGCTTGTATGAGTTTTCCATCGATACCGATGTCTTTCATTGAATTCCATAGTTCTATAATGGGGACACTATCATAGGCTTTTTCTAGGTCGATAAGAGCGATGTGGGTTTCCTGATTTCTTTGTATTCTTTTTTCTAGTGCTATTTTTAAAGTGAAGAGATTGTCTACCGTTGAACGTCCCGCACGAAAACCAGCTTGTTCTTCAGCTTGCTTTCCTTGAATTTCTTGTTCTATTTCATTTCTTAATAGCCTGGAGTATAATCTTCCAATGGTGCTGATGACTGCAATTCCCCTATAGTTTTTTGGGTTATTTTTAGGTCCCTTCTTATGTATGGGAGTAATATGTGATGTTAGCCATTCATCTGGTACTTTTTCTCCATTCAGGCATCTTTCGAAAAGATTTTTAAGCCTATCCCATAGTTTGGGTGGTCCATATTTTATTAATTCAGGATTAATTCCTCCAGCTCCGGGTGCTTTCCGGGGTTTCATATTTTTAATAGCTTCTTCCACTTTGGTTTTATCTAGTTGTATTTCGTGTTCACTCTGTATATCATTCTCTTTTTCTTGTATTCTTGTTATGTATTGTGGTCGTTTTTCTACCAATAATTCCTTAAAATGTTGTTCCCATTCGGCATCAGATATACTCTTAATTGTGTGTCCACCTTTATGTGATGTTCTGACATTCTTTATCATCTTCCATGCTTCTGAACTCCTAGTTCCTCCTAATTATTGTTGATCTATGTATTCACATTTTTTGATCCAGGTTGCGTTTTTTCTTTTAATCACTTCTCTTTTTACTTCTCTATTTAGGTCCCTGTATTGTTGTTGAATCTCAACGTTTTCCTGATTTTGTAGACGTTGTAGGTGAAGTTGTTTTTTCTTCTCTATTTTCTCTTCGATATCTTTATCCCACCATTCTGGTTTCTTTCCGTTTTCTAAGTTTCCTAGTGCTTCTTGTGCTGCTTGTTTTATGCATGCTTTTATGTGATTATATTCTTCTTCGGTTGTTCTTTGTTCTTGACTTAGTTTCTGTTCAAGTCTGTTACGGTACAGATATTGTGTACTTTCATGTTGTAAGCTATTAATATTATATTTTTCTATTTCTGGATCATATGAATTCCTTTTGTGTTCTTTTTCTTCGGAGTTATTTTGTTTTGGTATAAATGGAACATAAATTTTACCGATTACTAAGCAGTGGTCTGATCCGCAATCAGCCCCTCTGAAAGCTCTAACATCCTGGATGCTAAATTTTGCATTTTGTCTCGAGATTAGATAGTCAATGATTGACTTGTATGTTGGTACCAAGTAAATTTATGGATGTCCTTGTGTTCAAAGAATGTGTTGTATATTTTAAGTTCATACTCCTCGCATAGATTGATCAACCTTATCCCATTGTCGTTAATTCTTTCTTCTCCATATTTTCCCACTACATTACTGTGGTCTTGTTTGCCTACTCTGGCATTTAAATCTCCTGCTATAATCAATTCGTGCGTATTCGGAACCTGTTCTATTTGATCTTTTAATATTTCTTCAAAATTGTCTTTTACTGCTATCTGGGCATCGTCATTGGGAGCATATACCCCTAGGATTGTAATCGTTCTTCCTCTAATTGAGAGGGTCAGTTTTATTATTCTTTCGTTTATAGCATCCCATGATTGTATTTGGTTTTTCCATCGTTTGTTAATCATTACTGATATCCCTGCTTTCGCTCTTTCACTTTTTAATACTCCCGTGTAGCAGTGTATATAATTCTTAAGATCTTCACAGGCGTTTCCCTTCTTCTTTGTTTCCGAGAGGATAATCAGGTCCAAGTTTCTTTTTTCTACTTCCATAAGAATTTCTCTTTGTTTATTTCTAATTCCTTGTATATTCCAAAAACCAATATTCAATGTCCATTTTCGTTGCCGTGTTCGTCTTTGATTAAAACTGTCCCGTTTCCGAGGCCAATTTCTGGGTGTTTTAGCTTTTGTTTATTTTTTTTACGGGTGTAGGGTTGCTGGCCCTACGACCTAACCCTCCTCCTTTTTCCGGGCTTGGGACCGGCAAGAATGACCGTCAAGCTACTCGATCCACCCAACAATCATTCCAGGCGGAGTTTAACTTTTCAAAAAATCGGCATTTTGAAGGTAGTGTAGGAAACAGAGGTTGAACCTTGCAAAACGGACACAAGTCCGGTTTAATTTTTTTTCTGGTATATTAAGGGGTGCTTATTATAGGACTAACTTTTTCTGAAAAAATTTCGCCCCGGAATCCCTCTTTTCGCCCCTTTAAAGGGGGTAATTTGTGGTTTTTGCGGAACGTAGCCCTTCCTGTACCTTTTACAGAAAATTTCTTTTATAGAAATATAAAGAGGACTATATTTTCTACGATTTGTTTTCAACAGCATATGTCTATCATCCACCGTTTAGCGGGGGTAGTGCCCCAAAGTTGACAAGTTTTTAAAAAAGATGTTTTAAAAAATATATTTTTCCCTAACTGTAACGGAAATTAAGAAGAAATCTAACCGTAATTATTCACAAATAATTGATTGATTTTTAGGTATAGGTTTCACTTAAGGGTAATTGCCCTTTTTTTAATTACAGGGTGTTATATTTTAAAAAAACCCTTTTTATACCATCTGAACCGTTTATGCTAGAGTTTAAAGACTTTCAACGATTACCCATGTACTGGTGCTATTTACAAATTTGTATAACGCAGCCCCATTTTTTCCCCGGAACCACCCCAAAAAAAAGAAGAATTAATAAATAAAGTGATTTTCTTGGAATCCTTCGCACACAATGCCCTTTATTAATATGCTTCATATATCATTTTGTGCACGTTATTATTACCCATGCATGGACACCAAAAGCGATTTCCTATTGCAACCCCTGCAGCCAAAAAAAAATAAATAAAATGGGGGGTTGAATTTTTTTTTTGTTTTTTGCTTTTTGATCCATATGGGCATATGCTTCATCAATAGTGCTTTTCAAAAATGTATATGGTTATTGCAACATCCCTGCGGAAACCACCCCTATCCTTGAAAATATACTGCAAAAACTACCCCTATCCCTTGGCGAGGATGTTTTTACGATTTTCTCATTACCTATGCATTCCTTTTAAACAAAAGTTATACAAGAATAAAGACCACCATTTACTCTAAAAATTAGGTCCTATTCATTTTTTTCGTATAAGCAACCGTTACGGCACAGTGGCGCCGTAAACCTCATATATGCTTTGGCCGGCTCCAGTTTTTGTTTTCTTTTTCGTCATCTGTTTGTTTTATTGATAAAGTATTTATGTAAAATAAAACAACACAGTGTAACCTACAAATTATGACCTATGCACATTTTACTGTCTTTGCGCCCCAAAGCCACAGTGGTGGCCCAAAATCAATTTTTGAATATTTTCGCCACCTACACGCATTTTATTGCATTAATGCTACCTTAATAGCACAATATTCACCCTTAAGTGGTCGCTAAGTACTGGCGGATCCAGGAAGGGGTGATGGGGGTGATCACCCCCCCCCCTCTCAAACCAAGTGATATTATATTTAAAGATTATAAAAATATTCATTTATTTTTATAAAAATAGTTATATTATTATTTTTATAAAAATGGCGTACTTTTTATGCTTTAGCGACAGTGGCGGATCCAGTATCGTTAAGAGGGGGGTGCCAATTGGTTAAATTTCTATAAAAATAAATGAATATTTTTATAATCTTTAAATATAATATCACTTGGTTTGAGAGGGTGGGGGTGATCGCCCCCATCATCTCTCCCTGGATCCGCCACTGCTTAGCGACCACTTAAGGGTGTATATTGTGCTATTAAGGTAGCATTAATGCAATAAAATGCGTGTAGGTTGTGAAAATATGCAAAAATTGATTTTGGGCCACCACTGTGGCTTTGGGGCGCAAAGATTGTAAAATGTGCATAAGTCATAATTTGTAGGTTACACTGTGTTGTTTTATTTTACATAAGTACTTTATCAATAAAACGAACAGATGACGAAAAAAAAAACAAAAACTGGAGCCCGCCAAAGCATATATGAGGTTTACGGCGCCACTGTGCCGTAACGGTTGCTTATACGAAAAAAATGAATAGGTCCTAATTTTTAGAGTAAATAGTGGTCTTTAACATTGTATAAGTTTTGTTTAAAAATAATGCATAGGTAATGAGAAAATCGTAAAAACATGCTCGCCAAGGGATAGGAGTAGTTTCTGCAGTATATTTTCAAGGATAGGGGTGGTTTCCGCAGGGAGGTTGCAATAACCATATATATTTTTGAAAAGCACTATTGATGAAGCATATGCCCATATGGATCAAAAGGCAAAAAACAAAACAAAATTTCAACCCCCCACTTTATTTATTTATTTTTTTTTGGCTACAGGGGTTGCACTAGGAAATCGCTTTTGGTGTCCATGCATGGGTAATAATAACGTGCACAAAATGATGTATGAAGCATATTAATAAAGGGCATTGTGTGTGAAGGATTCCAAGAAAATAACTTTATTTATTAATTTTTCTTTTTTTTTGGGTGGTTCAGGGGAAAAAATGGGGGTGCATTATACAAATTTGTAAATAGCACTAGTACATGGGTAATCGTTAAAAGTCGTTTGACTCTAGCATAAACGGTTCAGGTGGGATAAAAAGGGGTTTTTTTAAAATGTAACACCCTCTAATTAAAAAATGAGCAACTACCCTTAAGTGAAACCTATACCAAAAAATCTATCAATTATTTGTGAATAATTGCGGTAGGATTTCTTCTTAATTTCTGTAACAGTTAGGGAAAAATATATATTTTTTTAAAACATCTTTTTTTAAAATTTGTCAAATTTGGGGCGCCACCCTCGCTAAACGGTTGATGATAGACATATGCTGTTGGAAATAAATCGTAGAAAATATAGTCTTCTTTATATTTCTATAAAAGAAATTTTTTGTTAAAGGTACAGGAAGGGCTACGTTCCGCAAAAACCACAAATTACCCCCTTTAAAGGGGTGAAAAGGGGGGTTCCGGGGCGAAATTTTTTCAGAAAAAGTTAGTCTTATAATAAGCACCCCTTGATATACCAGAAAAAAATAAAACCGGACTTGTGTCCATATTGCAAGGTTCAACCTTTGTTTCCTACACTAAGGTTCTTCAATGCTCTAAAAAATTAAAGTTTGTAATTTTATGTCAACTATTAATTTAGTTATTGAATGGGATGCAAAAAACTCGAAAAAATCGCGATTTTCGCACTAAATTGTTAATAATTAAAAAACTGATGCTAATTCTAGACAGGAAACAGGTAGGTTTTCTAAAAAATTAGTCAGCTACCTGAATCTTTGAATGTCCCGAGAAAATCCTTATTTCTCTGGACTATAACAGTAATATTAATATACAACGTATTATCAAACTTATTGTGTTGGGCTGCATCGAATTTGGACCTGAAATTTCAGGGCTTGAATGGGCGCACCCATGCAAGATCGAGTTTGAAGAAAACTATTTAGGTGTTTCAATGAAAGGGTCAACTATTTAGGTGTTTCAGACCTGAGAAGCCAAAGTGAATTTGAAAATAGATCTTCATATTCCTAACCATCCATCTTTCAAAAACATCAAAAAGTACCGAAGAATTATTTTTAGAATTTTTCCCTTGAAAGCCATCTTACTTCCATGTGGTAAAAAAAGTCTTCACAATTTTTTCTGAAAATGCGAGTTTGTAACGCTTTTCCTTCGATAGAGTGTACAACTTTAGTGACAACTTTTAAAACACAATCCATTTCGGAAGGTAAAGATTTTGATGCAAGAGTTTTTCGATATAAAAACAGTGCAGCCCTTGAACATTTAGCTATTTCTTGCAATTAAAAAATAAGACCAAAACGATGTCCTCTTATAGTTATAACCTTGGCCATATAATAACATTTATCGATTCATTCCTCTGTAAAACAAAGTACTTACATACAATTTGATATTTTCAATATTTTGTTATCGAAAATCTTTTTCCATGTCACTTTCTTGCATGTGGCTTCCTTTCCACAACTTCTCTACAAATTTATAGGAATAAAAGGCAGATTTCGAGCATATAGTTTAATCAAATCTTGCCCAAGTATACTTTCGCTAACTTAGCATCATCAGGGGCATTTCGTCAAAACAGGAAAATATCCCAGCAAAATGTAACATTTGTGGTGAAATAACCTTTCACCCTGTATACAAATATGTAATGTTCGTTACACAAACCAATCCTATATCTCAGAAGTCACTCAACCGGTCCCTTAAATAGCCGCCAAAACGAAAGGTTTACCGCGCTTTTTCTAGTTCCAACAAGTCAGTTCGCAACTAGCCCTCGAGTAGAAAGGTTCGCTATTAGTCCTCAGAAAGAACCGTCGCCTATCGCAATTTTCTTGCCGCTAAAACTCACGCAAAAGCAATGTTGCCAGTGTTACTCGTAGCCTAGAACATTCTTGTACGCAGCAAACCTTATCGTTGTACTAATTATACAGTGAAGTGAAGTGACAGTCCAACGTCAGTGTTATACGTACGTCAGTGTCATACGTCAGTGATACGTACATTACCATCTTAGCTTTTTATTCACCATTCTTCACTCAATAAAGTTTGTTACGTATAAACCGCTTTTCTTTCCAGCCCATGGCTGGTGGTCCTTCAGTCTATGCTTAACTACGCCCTTTCGCAACCAATTTGTATGGCAAGAAGGTAATTTTAAAAAATTTTGCAACTAATAAATAACATTAAACGCACACTGGACGAAAGACAAACAGATCAAATTAATTAAAATATGCCGGATACTACATCTTGGCAAGAAAAATGTCAAGACATTTTTGTCTTGACCTTGTCCTCAAATGTTATTTATTAGTTGCAAAATTTAAAAAAATACTTTCTTGCCATACAAATGTTACATTTTGATGGGATATCTTCCTATTTTGACGCAATGCCTCTGATCATGCTAAGTTAGCGAAAGTATACTTGGGCAAGATTTGATTAAACTATATGCTCGAAATCTGCCTCTTATTCCTATAAATTCCATATATTCAAGCATTCAACCTACTTCTATTTTCTCTACAAATAACGTACTGTGGCTTATCCAAAATAACTATAAAACCATATTTAAGATTCTCAATAAGATTTGTCATTTTATTATTTTCATTTTCGTACGTAGACGGCTCTAACGACTTTTAAAAAATTTATTCATGTCTAATAAAATAGTAAAAAGGAAAAGACCAAGGTAATAACTTGTGCACCAATAAAATAACTACAGGCTCCAGGTCGACTTAGCCTGAATAAAATGAGTTCCTTAGGTAACAGGGGTAATAATAGGCTCTTACCTTTTTTGTATGGGCCATTCCACGAACATACGCCTGTTTTGGATTACTTCGACAACGAATATTTTACTGTGCAACATAAGAAGTACGAAAGTAAATGGCGCTAATAATTATTCCAATAAACAACAATGTAATTTGCAATTTACTTTCGTTCTTTTTATTTTGCACAGTAAAATATTCGTTGTCGAAGTAATCCAAAACAGGCGTATGTTCGTGGAATAGGGTATATGTCGTAGGCTTAAGAGATAGCAGACTACTTTGCTATAATCCCAAATCCGCGTTGGCGGTATTATCAAGAAAGCCAACAATTATTATTTTTTAATCTCTCAATAATTTCGATTTAGTTTTATTATGCCTGGATTCCGCGTACCAAAAAAAAAGTTGATTAATAGCGAGCTGAAAATTTGTTAATAGCTTAACGGTGTCTAGTCGGACAAACTTTGATGTAAGGGAACACTGGAACAGGGGAAGTTTTAATTGTGGAACAGGTTTCAGGTTTTGCACGTCAGACTACGAAAACGTCCCATGCCTTTTGTCGGACAGAACTTCCAATTGATTTGTTAAACTTTCATTTAACTCTCATGCAAAAATCAGACTGCTGTTTACCATCAACGTAATTCCTGTCATTTGACATGTTCTACGTGTCGGAATTATTAAAATGCCCAGTTAGTGATAACTAAAAGTCTGATTTTTGCATGAGAGTTTAATGAAAGGGTAATAAATCAATTGGAAGTTCTGTCCGACAAAATACATGGGACGTTTTCGTAATCTAACGTTCCAAATTTTTTACCTGTTCCACAATTAAAACTCCCTATTCCAGTGTTTCCATACATCAAAGTTTGTCCGACGAGACACCGTTAAGCTATTAACAAATTTTCAGCTTGCTATTAATCAACTTTTTTTCTTATGCGGGATCCAGACCGTATATATCATCTCCCAAAAAATAATGAATATCTGAAAATACCTTTTTTTATTTTACAAATTTTCTACTCCTTATACCATAAGGTATTGTATTGTAATAAGTATTGTAATTTTGTGAAAATATGAATTTGAACAGTCGATAATATTGGAAAGCAATTTAGAAGGGAACCTTCTACATCTACAAAATTCATGTTGTTTTCTTTATAGCAAGGTTTTGAATAACTCTTCTGTCACACTTTGAGATGCTTACTTTGGTTGTTTTTTCGCAGTAATGAAAATGAAAATGGTTAAAAAAGTACGCCTTCCTCCTCCAGTCCAAGAATTTATTGCTGACCATCCATTCCTGGTTGTTCTTATTCTCAGAGAGAAGGACGAAAATGAGGACTTAACTATAAATATATTGTTCAAGGGTAAATTAAGTAGCCCTACGTACAATGTTCCAAATGTAAAGTAAATGTTAACCCATGTGATATGAAGTAGCCGAATGACATTGTTTAATTTAAATTTTATTAAATGAATGTATATAAAAGTATTAAATATATTTATCAAATAGACTTTCCCTGTATATCTTTCCCTGTATGATCAGTCTTAGTAGTTCATATCGTTGTGCCCTCATTACGTGTCCTAGATCAGGGGTCGCCAGTTATATTCCCTGAGGGTCCGTTTCGAAAACCTGTGACACTTCTGGGGTCCAGATTTAATGCTACCTGTGCCTGGTTGCTCTGATTCGGCTTCTTTGCGCATTCTTGTTAAAAAATTTCCCCTATAAACAAATCAGAAGGGTACCGGGCGAAATTTTTGGGCAGAAATTGTTTAACAATTTTTTTTAACTTTAAGACATCACCTTTTTTGTCCTTGAAAATATGTTTTCCGCCTTTTTGGGTCATCTTAAACAAAAAAGATCTGTCATTTTTCTCAAAAGTTGATAGATTTCGAGTTTTGAGCGATTTAGGATCTGAAAAATGCGAGAATAAGCATTTTCAAAGCTTGAAAACTCATGTGTAAATTATTATTTTTGAGCTTGTCAAGTGCCTAAATTAAAGTTTAAACATTCAAGTTGTTTTTAATTGTTAATTATGCGCGTTCACTCAACCCTTAAGCCGTCACGGCGGTGCGTCGCACTATATGCTGCGTATCGCACTATATGATTGGCGTATTTAATTAGCACATTGGCAATAATTAACTGAATAAATAAATAAATTATTTAAAAAAACTATGGCAATAATATATCATAAAATTTTAACAAATGTGTATTTATTGGCAATTTTTCGCGTAAGTACGTATAATAATATGTAGATATACGTGCGAGAGAGACGCACCATAAAGTGCGACGCGCGACTATTAACAATTATAAAATATAAAACAAGAGTCTACATATATATTGAAATAGGCCCCGATTACTCGTTAGAATCTTGAAATTGGATGTATAAGCATCAATTTAGTCACTTGTCTGTCAACCCGAACACTAATAATAATTTACACATGAGTTTTCAAGCCTCGAAAATGCGTATACGTATTTTCGCGTTTTTCAGATTTTAAATCGCTTATAACTCGAAAACTATCAACTTTTGAGAAAAAATGATAAATAGTACATTGTTTACCGGGTAGGAAAAGCTTAACATTCCTGGACGACTGTGAAGATTGCTAAGTCGAGGCGCAAGCCGAGACTTAGCAACACAGAGTCCAGGAATGTGGCTTTTCCTACGAGGTAAACATACTATTTTTCCGCAAATCGTTTAAAATTCGACAGATATTGATTGATTTAAAAAAAACGCGATAATTTTATTCCCAAATAAATGGTGCTTTGAAATTCCTAATAAAATTACTTGGGTTACTATGGAAACGTATTGAGGTTGAATTGTCAAACTTGACTCTTATAAATTTAATTGCTGGTGTTCTCGAAAGTAAAATGATAAGTGATGATGAAATTTCCATTCCTGGGACTCCTCCAGAGCTGGTTGAGGCAGTGAATACTGCTTCATTAGAATTATTGCCAAAGAAATCAAGAGAAAAGTACGAAAATGCATACAGACGTTTTATGGATTATCGCATGAGTAAAAATACGAGTTCTTTCTCAGAAAATGTTGTAATGGCATACTTCCTAGACCTTTGTTTAAAGATGAAATCTTCAACATTATGGGCCAATTATTCAATGCTGAAGTCAACCCTTGCACTTAAACACAATGTAGATATATCTACATACTCAAAACTTCGTTCTTTATTGAAACGGCAAGCTCAAGGTTATAGGGCAAAGAAATCTAAGCAAAAAACCAAAAAAATTATTTTTCGGGACAAAAAGATTATTTTGAATTTGTTTAAAAAATTGTATCCTATGTAAAAAAAATGTACAACCTGGCACATGGCACTCAATTTCATGGCCAAACATTTTCATAATTTCAAAACACTATATTCTGAATTTATTTGTGGTCCGCACAAAACTAGCCTACGATCCGGATGCGGACCGCGGTCCACCAATTGGTGACCCCTGTCCTAGATATTGTAACTTTCTTATTTTTATGGTGTTTATAATTTCGTATTGTTTGTCCATTTCTCGCAATACTTCCGTGTTAGTTTTTTTTCTGTGTCCATGCTATTCTATGCAGCCTCCTGAAACACCACATTTCAAAGGACTGTAGCTTATTTATGTGTTCTTGCTTCAGTGTCAAGCTTTCAAGTCCATATTGCAGTATTGAAAACACGTAGCATCTCAAAGCTCTTAGCTAATGACAATAATACTTATAGAAAAAAAAAACGAGAAGCTAAAACATCGGTAAAGATGACTAACTACTGCAGGGAAATAATAGAATTGCAGTGAGAAAAGAATAACTTTCAAAGAACACAAACTTAAATAATTTTAAACATGCGTCTGTTGGATTTCTTTAATTTCGCAATTGACTATATTTATCTAACACAAACAAAAAGTTTGTAAAATAATATTTTTTTTGCCAATTAATATTTCCATTATTCCATTTAGTACGTCATCTTCTTAAGCAGGCAGCGGCATGTTCATTGTCGTTGCCGCGGAAGGTGGTTACCACACTGTTACGCGCGGCAAAGCCTGCCGCGGTCGAACAATGTTCGAGACGAGCCACATTTTGTCGGTCTTTTGAACCACGGCAAATAGTCTAGTCGCAACATAGGGGGTCCCGTGGGAAATTCTAGCTCGCCGTGATTTGATGGTGGTATTATAGGTTTTTTGGGTCGCTGAATCCAATGGAAGTCGTCTGGAAGCCCAAATATGGTGCGTTTAATTGTTATTAACAAATTATGGTAAAATTAGGTATTTTTCAGGTACTATAAGAAGCCCTGTAAAAAAATTGATAGTGTTAAGGTCTTCTCTGGTGTATTTTTGGTCGCTGAATCGAATGCGACTAGTCGCGATTACTCAAAAATATGTTCTTATTTTGTATAACAAAAAATAATTGTTCATTCGCCGAAAAGCTCGAAATGATGCGCTGTCTACAGCAAGTTTGTAGTATTTTTCATATTATTTTTATACGCTAAATCGATTGCCACTAGTCGTGATAGCTTAAACTACGTTCCGACTTTGTTATTAATAAATTATTGCAAAAATAACGGTTTATGGTACGTTTACTCCGGTTTTTGCTTTAAATTTAAAAAAACCGCTCGGATTGACATGAAATTTGGCATACACGTAAGTACCATGTCAAACAAAACAAGTGATATTGTGCCGATGTGTGCTTTTACCCTGGGGGTTAGTTTCACCCCTTTTCGTGGGTGAAAAAAGAATACTTTAAAATAAGTCTGGAAGTGGATAAACTGATTAATTATAAGCAACTTTTGTTCTATACAGTTTTTTCACTAAGTCAATACTTTTCGAGTTATTTGCGAGTGAATATGTTCATTTTTAAACAATAAAAACAGGTTTTTGGTGGTTTTATAAACACTTTCGAACTGATAAAACCTACAGATCATATAAATACAACATAAGTAAAGTAACTTGTGAAGCGGTAACGATTAATTTCATTCGAGATGTTAATTAGCGGGTGATTTTCCCGTTTTTTTTTACCAAAACCAAAAGTATTTAGTATCAAAAAGAAGCAAGTTATTGTTTGGAGCGTAACTTGCTTCTTTTTGATACTAAATACTTTTTCAAAAAACAAGAATAAAGTTTTTTTTACAAGCTTTAAAAAAGTTGTAATGAGCTTTCCTCAAAAAGTGCCTCATTTTTTGGTTATTTTATGTTGAAATATTTGATTGGGAATTTGACAAATATGAACCTGTAGTTCATTAGCTACAACTCCGCTTCTACTGGGTCTACGGACCTTATACACCATTTTTCACTTTTTTATAGTCTATATTTTTTCTAAAAAAAATTTTGAAAACATGCTTACTTTTTGAGTTATTTGCGGAGTTATAACCGTCTAAAAAGGTGGGTTTTTGTTGAAAAATGAACATATTCACTCGCAAATCTCGAAAAGTATTGACTTAGTGAAAAAACTGTATAGGACAGGGTTTCCTTTTTCACCCCCGAAAAGGGGTGAAAATCACCCCCAGGGTAAAAGTACACATCGGTACAATATCACTTGTTTTGTTTGACATGTTAGCTACGTGTATGCCAAATTTCATGACAATCCAAGTGGTTTTTTAAAATTTATCGCAAAAACCGTGAGTAAACGTACTATAAACCGCTATTTTCGCAATAATTTATTAATAACAAAGTCGGAACGTGGTTTAAGCTATCACGAGTAGTGGCAATCGATTTAGCTTATAAAGATACTATGAAAAATACTACAAACTTGCTGTAGGTAGCGCCTTATTTCGAGCTTTTCGGCGAATAAACAATGATTTTGTTATTAACAAAATAAGAACATATTTTGAGTAATCGCGACTAGTCGTATTCGATTCAGCAACCAAAAATACACGAGAGAAGACCTTAACACTATCAATTTATTTACAGGACTTCTAATAATTCCTGAAAAATACCTAATTTTACTATAATTTGTTAATAACAATTAAACGCATCATATTTGGGCTTCTAGACCACTTCCATTGGATTCAGCTACCCAAAAAACCTATAATACCACTATCAAATCACGGCGAGCTAGAATTGCCCACGGGACCCTCTATGTTGCGACTAGACTAACAAGGATGTTTGTTGTTATTGCCGCGCGAAGTGTAGACGAGTCTGGGAAAAGTTTAGTTTACAGTCGACTAGAAGACTAAAGCAGTGAGTGCATTTGTCTTTAAATGGTCGTAGATAATGATATTGCCGTAAATTAATTCAACTTTATGAAAGTAAAGAGTTGCTATTTTTAGGAATTTCGGCTTTTTAAATTAATAAATGGCAAATGAACTGGGTATAAGACAATAACCCTGATGTAAGATAGTTTGGGAAACACTTATGTCTCATTTAATTGTAATACACTTAGATGTGACACTAATTACTGGTATGGAGAATAAATTGTGAGAGAGATTCAAGGTATATAGTTTGAGGGCTGAAAGACAGGGAAAGGGAGAGAGATAGAGCTAAGCATAGTACATAGTGTTATCTTCTCTTATTCTATTATTATTTTTAGGTTTGAGCCCCAGGTTGACTCCACCTATTTAAAATGAGTACAACCAGGGGTAATAATAGGACTCCATTTATTATTATTTTTTTAATTTATCAAGAATTTCGATGTTGATTACTTTTATGTCATCTCTCAAAAAATAATGAAAATCTGAAAATGATTTTTTTTATTTAGCATCGATTCCTTCGATCATAAAGTAGTGTTGTAATTTTGTGAGAATATAAATTTGAACAGTCGATAATATCGGAAAAAGATTTGGAAGGGAAACTTCTACATTTGCAAAATGCATGTTATTTTCTTTATATCAAGGTTTTGAATAACTCTTCGAAATTATTACTTTGGTTGTTTTTTCACAGCGATCGTAAGGAAACTGCTTACAAAAGAGCTTCATCCTCCTCCAGTCCAATTTATTGGTAACCATCCATTCCTGGTTATTCTTATTCTCAGAGGGAAGGATGAAAATGGGGACGTATTTATAAATATATTGTTCAAGGGCAAATTAAGAAGCCCTACGTACAATGTTCCAAATGTAAACTAATTATTACCTCATGTGATATAAAGTAGGAGGATTAAATTGTTTAAATTAAATTTTATTAAATGGATGTAAGTATATGAAAACAATAAATATATTTATCAAATAGACTATCAATAAGCAATACCAATGACAATAATATAGAAAAAGACGGGAAGCTAAAACATCTTTCTGTAAAGATGACTAACTACTGCAGGGGTGCAGGGAAATAATAGAAATGCAGTGACAGTGAGAAAACAACAACTGTCAAAGAACACAAACTTAAATATTTCTAAACATGCGTCTGCTGGATTTCTTTAATTACGCAGTTGACTATATTTTACGCAGTTCGAACACAAACAAAAAGTTTCTAAATGTATAATACTTTTTTTGTTTTTCCGTTTGGCTGTACGCCAATCTTCTTACACATGAAATTGTATCTATAGAGAGGTTCAAAATTATGGAATAAATTAATTTTTTGAGAATAGGCCACTTCTAGACATGTCGATTTTTATTTTTAAATTTTGATGATTTTTTGGCATATATTTCATACTAGTGACGTCATCGATGCTTTTTTTAAATGAGAAGAGGGGTCGTGTTCTGGCTCATTTAAAAGGATCTTCAATTCTCTATTCGGCAATATAAGCATTAACCTATTATCTATACAGAGTGTCCAAAATGATTTGTTTTAGATTAAATTATTTGACACAAAAAGAAGAATGTATGTAATTTATTGAATTCAAAATACATTTTACTGCTGTCGGAAAACAGAAAAAATTTTTATGAAGCAAATAAACATTGCTTGTTACCTAAATTCAATATTCAAGCTGTCACCCACCTGCCTCTTGGCAGTTTAAACATTTAATTTAAGCGAAAAGCAATGTTTATTTGTCAAATAATTTTTTTTCTGTCTTCTGACAACAGTAAAATGTATTTTGGATTAAATAAATTAAATACATTCATCTTTTTGTATCAATTATTTTAATTTAAAAAATATTTTTTGGACACCCTGTATAAATAATATTGTTTATATTACTAAATAGAGAATTGAATTTAAGTGAGCTAGCCCACGACCCATATTCTCATTTTAAAAAATAATTGATTACGTCATCACACCCAGATGATGACGTCATTAGTATAATAGGTATGTATGTAAAAAAATCATAATTTAAAAATAAAAATCGACCTGTCTCGGGATTTTTCTCCAAAAGAGACTATTCTTGAAAAAATTAATTTATTCCATAATTTTGAACCTCTCTGTAAGTATGTATGTATCCAATCATTAGATTCATGGAGTGTTTATA
This sequence comes from Diabrotica virgifera virgifera, assembly GCF_917563875.1. Lineage (NCBI taxonomy): Eukaryota > Metazoa > Arthropoda > Insecta > Coleoptera > Chrysomelidae > Diabrotica > Diabrotica virgifera. Next base: position 141,831,067 of record NC_065443.1, on the reverse strand, counting down.
ATCCGTATTTTATATCCTTTCTTACTCTTAACTTTTTTTTGTAGGTGTCAATCTTTTTGATTTAAATACACTTGAAAGCAAAATAATTGACTCACTCGATGAATTATACATGTTACAATTGTTACATGTCTCGAATTTCCTAAACCTGTTGTCCGATTTGAGTGATTTTTTTGGTATGTTATAGCCTTATTATTTAAGAAAATCGATGTAATAATATTGTTGCTAGACGGTAAATGTCATTTTACACCGGGTATAACAATCATACTGTGTTTTTTTCTTAAAGTTCGGAACGCGCTGTGAAATATTCTAGCACATATAAAATATTTAAATTAAAACTCAATTGTAACCTTAGGCTTTCTTAACATTTATTTTTTTTTTATTCGTACGCTGATGTTCGATAATAAATATTTATATTACATGTGAGGTATGCTATTTGGTCTTGATGAATATATCATTCCAAATCTCGAGAGCTACTGTTTCTACCTCTTGTAACATTCTAGGAGATGGCAAACGCTGTCGTAGTCTTCTGCCAAATATGTCCCACAAATTTTTGATCCGGTTAAGATCTGGACTATGCGATAGCCAATTCATAGTCCGAAGATTTACCTGTTGTAAATATTCCGTTACAGTTCGTGAACGTGAGCTCTTGCATTATCGTGCATTAGAAAAAAATTGTAAGCAATATAAGGAGCCGATAGCATCATGGTAGCTAAGTTCTTCGCTATGTAAGATCACTGCTTGAACACACTCATCGTGGGTCATATTCCTTGTAGCTCGTTCCATTTTCACCAAATAACAAAAAAATATATAGCTGATTGAAAATTGACTTTAAATAATAAATTTTCCCAACAAAACCAGACACTTTTTGACTGTTAACAATTTGACATCCATTAATTGTTAATTTCTCATAGCCTACATTAGGCTTGTTTATTAAACTAAACTTTTTTATTACCCAACTTTTTTATTATCCAACATAAGCAAAAAGATAATGTTAATAAAGCTACAATTGAGTTTAAATTTCAATATTTTATATATTATGCTAGAATATTCCACAAGGTGTGTTCCGAACTTTAAGGAAAAAACACAGTATGATTTTTACCCCCGGTATAAAATGACATTTACCTGCCGGGCAACATTATTATTACAGCGATATTGTTAAAGAATAACGCTATAACGTACTAAAAAAATCACTCAAATGGGACAACAGATTTACGAAATTCGAGACATCTGGTTTACGAAATTCGAGACATCTAACGTGTATAATTCATCGAGTGAGTCGATTAGTTTGCTCTTAAATGTAGATGCGTATACAAATAAGAAATGAATTTCTTATCAAATGGACTATAAATCAAAATTGCCGATAAAAATACTAAAGCAAAAAAAAAAGAAGTAAATTAATGTAAAAGAATGTGGTGTAATAATGTTTTTGTTTTGTTTTGCCTTTACTTTAACTTCAGTGAGACTTACATAGGTCTCCGTTAGCTCTTTCCATATTATGTCTCTGTCTTATGCGGCTTACATCCAGTTACTGCTATCAACGCTACACGCTTCAAATCGTCAGTCCAGCTGGTTGGTGGTCGTCTTCTGCTCCGTAGTGCTTCTTCTCGTGGCCTCCACTCGACAATACATTTTGTCCATCGGTTGTCTCATAACCTGGGAAGGTGTCCTGCCCAATTTCATTTTAGAGATGGATCCTTCCCAATTCCATTTTTACTCTGGGCTAATTAGCAGAATACAAGGAAAAGTTATTTAGCAGCTAGACAAGGCGAAAACGGCGGGTTCGTTGGGAAAAATATTCCCATGAGATTTTTTTGCATAATTACATTCGTGAGACATTCCAGAATAAGGTTCAAGAAGTCACCCACGTGAAAAGTGGGCCAAATTTTTTTTTAAATTTTTCTTAATCAAATTGCAAAAATTAATATTTTTGGCACGGACAATTTTTTCAGGTTTTTTGGACCATTCTGGATAAAAAAGGTCTCTTATAATTTTTCTCTAAAGTTGATCGTTTTCGAGTTATAAGCAATTTAAAATTGAAAAAAAAAAACGAAAAATGGCGATTTTTAAGGCTTAATAGCTCGGTTAAAAGTTATTATTATGAAAGTCAGAAAGTGACTAAATCAAAGTTTAATGCCCCCCCTACAAGATCCCGAAGAATTTTTTGTCATTATTTTATTACTAAGCTGTTATTATTAAGTAATAATATTGAGCGCCATGCACGTGGTAGCCGGCCATACATGCTGAGTGCGAGAGAGATGCCACTCCGGCAGTCCAATTGTGCATCTTACTTGCACTCACATTTACGGCCGTCTACCACGTGCATGGCGCTAAATATTATTAAGGGATCTTGTATGGGGGGCATTAAACTTTGATTTAGTCACTTTCTGACTTTCATAATAATAACTTTTAACGGAGTTATTAAGCCTTGAAAACCGCCATTTTTCGTTTTTTTTTTTCAATTTTAAATTGCTTATAACTCGAAAACGATCAACTTTAGAGAAAAATTATAAGAGACCTTTTTTATCCAGAATGGTCCAAAAACCTACAAAAAAATTGTTCGGCCCAAAAATATTGATTTTTGCAATTTGATTAAAAAAAATTTGGCCCACTTTTCACGTGGGCGACTTCTTGAACCGTATTCTGCGATGTCTCACGAATGTAATTATGCAAAAAAATCTCATGGGAATATTTTTCCCAGAGAACCCGCCGTTTTCGCCTTGTCTAAGCAATTTTATTACTGGAATCAAATCTTATGATTGTATATATTAATAATATAGATATGCAAAGTCCGCAGATAGTGTGCTACTTTTTTTATAAACAAAATGGCGCCCGAAAATCGTATTTTTTCAATTTTTGCTCTATAACTCCAAAGATTTCAACTTTACACCAAAAACACCCAAATTAAAATTCACCGTAATTAAATTCTGCATAGAGACGTGTTTTTCCCGATTTACTTCGACTAAAATTATCCCCGGAAAATGCGGGTTTTTCCAACAAAATCTTTAATTTTCAACTAAAATTTTAGTTAAGTAATTGTTTATCAATAATTAAATAACTTGGTAATATAAAAGCTCTTTTCGTAAAGATTATAATTTCAGAAGCCGTTGGAAATTGAATGAAGAGTTTAGCAACAATTGAATTGTTAATTAAAAATTTACGGTTGCTATAATAACCGCAATACTTATGATACATAAGAATAACTATGATTTTTGTATAAAAAGAAAATGTACCTATCTAATGTACTTATGGATTGTTGACATATGGATTGACGGCTCTTTTCTTAAACCTTAAGATGGGATTTGGCCCATTTTTCAATTCGGTCAGGCAAAATCGAAAACTTCGCATATATTATAGTGTCGCATGTAGGGGGGTGTGAGCCACTGGCGAGAACTATTGTTATCTGGGATTTATTTCTTGTATATTTTGTAATTCTAATAAACAATACACAGCAATGTTATAAAAAAAAGTAAATATCAGATGCGGTAACTCGGCAAACGCTGGTTTGGACATTTAAACTGCAAAATACAGTAATCATATTGCTCCGATAGTATAGTTTTGAATGACCCTAGGTCTACCTGTTACGATATTTATTAAGATTTTTTTCACAGTAGGAAGAATAAAGAAGACGTGCTGTTTGGGAAATCGTCGTATAACGTTTATTGCTGATCATGCATTTTTGATTATGTTTGTGATCAAAGGGATGGAAGAAAATGAAGGCGGGCCTCTAACCTTATTATTTAATGGCAAAGTAGAAAACCCTTGTTCCAATTTTTGAGATTTAATATAAAATATTGAGATATTTCAGGAAGATTTCGATTGGATTATTATTCACATACCTACAGTGAATGTTATCCACGTACAGTTACATGCATGTTAATTTTAAAAATAAGCAAAAATTTTACTGACGATGTGAAACTTTTCTTTGTATAAATCAATGATTTATAAACCAAACTCTTATCACAAAAAAATGCGAAACCATTTATTAAAAGATTTAAAATGTGAATAATACCAATCGAGTGACCCATGGGAAAGGCCTTTCAGTTGTGTATCCAATTTTTGACTAAAAACAGCGCTCCTTTTCTTTAACTCTCGAAAAACTAATATTTAAAAAAGACAAACTTTGTATTGTGATATTATTCAATATTCAATAGATAATAAAAATAACTTAAGTGCTTGTTTATTATTTATAAACGAATTAGTTGTTAACGATTTTTTTACTATAATAATAATAATAAAGAAGACCATTTTTTAATTAGTGTACCAACGATGGTACTGTAAATATAAATTTACTTTTTGCTGTCTGAAATACTACAGTTTTTGTAGCAACAATCATCAGATCAATAATAACATACGCGGCAGAGACACGACCCGGCACAGAGAGAACAAAAATAATGCTAGAACAACGAAAACCGTTAGAAGAATCGATGGTAGTGTTGCCCAAAATCGGCCTTGTTCTTGCAGCCTTGGTCTTGTTCTTGCATTTAAGGCCAAGACCGCCATATTTTAGCAAGACCAAGACTGACTGTGCGCAAGATTTGAGCAAGAACAAGACCAAGTCTGCGAGACTTTTTCGTCTTGCAGTTAGGACTGAGTGTCGTTTTAGGGAGTATTGTAGTTCGGGTATATGCTTAAAGATTTTTTGAGACGCAAAAAAATATGTAACAAAAATTTGGAAAATTGGAATTATGCGCATTAAGCCTGGGTTTCCTCGAAAGCGGCACCGACAAACAGCGATCATAGCACTGCGATGAATTACGTCAGATTACGGTGAAAAATTCAAAGTTCTTCACTGGGGCAATGGAATGTGCAAGCTCAGCAAGCGGTGGCTTCCAACGCATCCTTGGAAACCAACGCTGTTATTTTGCATGGTACAGTTTTTTATGATGTCATTCATCGCTGTGTTACGATCGGAGGTTGTCGGCACCGCTTTCGAGGAAACCAGCGCTTTACGAACAATACCGTAATCATACATAGCGAATTAAAATATCCATTAAAAGAACACTTGACACATTTGACACATACTCAGGGCTCATAATTACAAGGTAAAAATAAAATATTTTGGTAAATTCTTTCCCAGCAGACGACTTCTTCGCTCTGAAATTAATTGTCCAGATTTTGAGAATAGCCGTCCTCTAATCATAAAATAATCTTCTTACGTTGCGACGAAGAGTAATATCGTATCGAAACTTTTTAAAAATATGTCGCCTTAGCTGATAAAATATATAATAAGGTTTATATCTACTGTTAAGGACACCCAATTAATAATTAAATTTTTTTCCTTATTAGTTAGTAATCGTTTCTGCTGAGTGTGCGATGCGATCATTCAGTTAAACAAATTTTTTGCTGAAAGAGTGCGGCTAATATTCAAAAGTAACGAGACAAATTAATAACAGATAATGCCGGCTACAGAGTAAAAAAAAAACGAAATATTTAAAGTAACGATACTGGCAAATTGTATAACTCTTTTATTCCATTTCATATAAGGTGAGGGTCCATCAATCCTTTTCTAGACAGATAATCTTCTTTAAAACACAGTCGTTTATGTCACTAATTTGGTGTTTTTGTATTTTAACTATGTTTTAGCACAATAAAGTTTATTAAATGCAAACGTTTATTAAGAAACATACTGACTCCCGTGGGACATTGTAGATAGCTCACTTAGTTAGAACGTAGGCCCGGATCGCCTAGATCGTGAGTTCAAACCCCACCCGGTGTCGGTTATTTACACATTTGTTAATTTGGTTGGTCTTTACTATGGCTATGTTAAATCAAACTTAAAATATACCTACTCTGTTACGTTGTTCTAAGATTTTAAGTAACGTTTAATAAAAGCGCGATAGACTAATAGGTAACTACGAGACTTTGCAAGACTCTTTCTGCAAGACCAATACCAAGACCAAGACCAAAGACTGTGTAATATTGTCTTGTTCTTGTATTTGGGCAACACTAATCGATGGTGAGACAGTATGGGACAGTAGGAAGATGATCAGTGGGAAAACCACGAAAGCGGTGGAAAGACTTATGGAGGCATATTGAAACACAGACAGCCATGCTCACACAAAAAGGAGAAAAAAATTATCAAATATAACGTATCTTCATTTAAAATTGTGGTATACTCCCAATAAATAAGAAGAAAAATGCGATTATTCTCGCTAAACTATCGATAAACTAGAAAAGTAAGCGACATTTTTACGTAAAAGGTTATAGTCCAGGGTAATAAGGATTTTCTCGGGACACTCAAAGATCCAGGTAGCTGACTACTTTTTTAGTTATTGTAGACCTATAGGAAGAAAACCTACCTGTTTCCTACCTAGAGTTCGCGTCCGTTTTTTTAATTATTAACAATTTAGTACAAAAATCGCGATTTTCTCGATTTTTTGCACCCCATTTAAAAGCTAAATAGTTGACATAAAATTACAAAAGACAATTTTTTAGAACATTGAAAAACCTTCAAAACGCCGATTTTTGAAAGTTAAAAAATTAATTTGTTGCTAGGCAAACTGTAAAATAAGTGAAAATCGTTATTTGTTAATACCTATTACTAAAACTACCTTAGACCTTTAGTGTTTCACCCAAAGTTGGGTATTGGGGTACTTAACAAACCTTTAAAATTTGAGAGCGATCCATTAATTAGTTTAAGAGTTATTCTATTTGTTTATCCCAGAGACCTTTATTTTGCAATAACATAAGACAGAAAATAATGAAGATATGGCAATTCTGAATATGCCAAATGAAAGTAGAAGAGTGATAGTATCAAAATGTATTAAAAAAAGATAAAAAAATTAATCAATATAATCAAAAATCCTAATGTCAAATTTTTGAAATTTTGTAGTTTATAAACATTTAGAATAACTTTACAAATATTGTCCGTAGGAACAATCTTTTTATATATTCGAAAAGCTAGTATTTTAACACGAATTTTCAAATAAAAAAATTTAGCCTGGGTTCATTAGGGACAAAGTTGGCCATGTATTTTTTTTTATTCACAGCTAATTTGTTTATAATAATTAAGGAATTTTATTGATGCCTTTTTAAATAATAGGATTTGTATTTTTCATTAAAAAATTTGCATAAACATTGTATCTTGACAGCACCCTCCACGATTTTTCAAAATTGTAGTTCAAACGGTTACTAGGGGAACCTACGAATCCACCGAGTTAATATATACCGAAAAAGCAATTTCAAACTAATACAATTTTCTGTATCCCCAGAACAACTCAATGGATTTTCATCTTTCTTTTTTTAATTTGTATGTAATTTCGTACATTACAAATATGCAATTTGTTTATAAATTTATTAATTAATAATCAGTCTAATTAGTCCAGGGCGCATCTGTTTTGAGATGGACGTTGAGAGGTGACTCAAATTTTTTTTGCAGAAGTTGCTTGAAAATAAATCAAATAATAATATTTGAGTTATCCTCCCTCTCAAAAATGCCCGGAACATTGTTTAAATAATCAAAATGTCAAAAAATGAAGGAAAAATTCGATTTTTTTCGTGGTTTTTTGATTATAACTTTAAAAGTTTTCATTTCCGAGAAAAGTTTTACTGACATAAAAGTTGCGTAATTAAATTTTCTACAATATAAAATTGGTAAAAAATTTAGAAAATAGTCACCCTTGTTGCAAAATAGCAATAATTGCGAAAAAATCATACAAAAACAAGTATTCGCATTTTACGTTTTTCAACCACTTATGCTATACGCAGGACCTTCATACTTCACCCAGAAAAAACTTTATGATACAGTAAAATAATACTGTAAATTTCATTAAGATCGGTTCAATAGATTTTAATAAATAAATTTTGCAATCCAGCTTTCGCAAAAAAATTCATTTTTTCAAAATGTTACAGGACTGAAAATAAAGCAGATAGCAAGTCGAAATTTTTTTTGCTTATAGAAGTGTACTGTGCCTTTCATTTGCAATTTGCAAAATTTAAATCGATTAATTACCACGGCGCCAAGAAATTTTTTAAATAAACATTAATTTTTGGTGCTACGCGCAGGACAGCGGTGTTCCATTCACACAAGTTGATTTCCACCAAAATTTCTTCCAATCTTTATCTAATATATTATTTTCTTACTCTATATTTTGTTGTATTTTAATATTTTAATTCCACAAAAATCAAACTAATTTTATTATTGTTTGTGAAATATTGTTTAAACAATTGCATATGTTTAAAAATAATAAACTTTTATTCTCTAAGTTAAAATATATGAACAATAAAGTTTTTGCTAATAAAAGTGTTATTTCAAAGAATAGAGTATGTGTTTTTATTTTGCAATAAACAAATTTATTTATGTATATCGAAATGTAATAAAAATTAAAATGTATCAATCATTATCAAAGGTCATTGGAATGCCCAATAAGATCAAACTATCCGCTGTCCTGCGCGTAGCACCAATAATTAATGTTTATTTAGAAAAATTCCTGACGCCGTGGTAGTTAATTGACTTTAATTTTGCAAAATTGCAAATGAAAGGTACAGTACACTTCTATAAGCAAAAAAAATGTCAACTTGCTATCTGCTTTATTTTCAGTCCTGTAACATTTTGAAAAAATGAATTATTTTTGCGAAAGCTGGATTGCAAAATCTATTTAACTGATCTTAATCAAATTTACAGTATTGTTTTACTGTATCATAACGTTTTTCTAAGTGAAATATGAAGGTCCTAAGTGTAGCATAAATGGCTGAAAAACGTAAAATGCGAATACTTGTTTTTGTATGTTTTTTTCGCAATTATTGCTATTTTGCAACAAGGGTGTATATTTTTTAAATTCTTAACCAATTCCATATTGTAGGAAATTTAATTACGCAACTTTTATGTCAGTACAACTTTTCTCGCAAATGAATACTTTTAAAGTTATAATCAAAAAACGAAGAAAAAAATCGAATTTTTCCTTCCTTTTTTGTCATTTTGATTATTTAAACAATGTTCCGGACCTTTTTGAGAGGAAGGCTAACTCAAATATTATTATTTGAGTTATTTTCAAGCAATTTCTGCAAAAAAATTTGAGTCACCTCTCAACGTCCAAATGTACTAATATTTTTACAGATCCGCCCTGGTCTAAATTTGTTTAAGCAATTCTTGAAAACATATTTTTTTACAAAAATCTATTTTTTTAATCATAGTATCATTAATGATCATACAAAAAGTTAAAGTTCACTTTAATAAATAAATTATTTTTATTAGATAATTATTTATTGAAGATAATTTATTTATTAAAGTATACCTACCTTAACTTTTTGTATGATTAATAATGATAGTCTGATTAAAAACATGGATTTTTGGGAAAAAATTATTTTTTCAAAATAGACAAATTACATATTTGTAATGTACAGAAAAATTACATACAAATTAATAAAAGAACGATGAAAATATATTCAGTAGATCCCGAGATATAGAAAATGATAGTAGTTTTAAGTTGCCTTTTTTAGTTTTTGAACTCGTGTATTTGTCGGCTCCTTCACTTACCACGACTAGTCACCAACTGAACAACATTTTTAAAAATTCGTGTAAAATACCAACTTTTCGAATATGTACAATGATTTTTTCTACGGACAATATTTTTAAAGTTGTTCTAAATGTTTATAAACTACAAAATATCAAAAATTTGGCATTAGTATTTTTGACTATATTAGATAATTTTTTATCTTTTTTTAGTACATTTTTATAGTATCACTTTTCTACTTTCATTTGACATACGCAGAATTGCCTTATCTTTATTATTTTCTGTCTTATGTTATTGCAAAATAAAGGTCTGTGGGATAAACAAATAGAATAACTTTTAAACTAATTAATGGATCGGTCTCAAATTTTGAGGGTTTGTTAAATATTTCAATACACAACTTTGGGTGAAACACTAAAGTTCTAAAAGTAATTGTAGTAAAAGTTATTAACAAATAACGATTTTCACTTATTTTGCAGTTTGCGTAGCAACAAATTAACTTTTTATGTCAACTGTTTAGCTTTTGAATGGAGTGCTAAAAATCGAAAAAAATCGCGATTTTTGCATTAAATTGTCAATAATTAAAAAACGGACGCGAACTCTAGGCAGGAAACAGGTAGGTTTTCTTCCTATAGGTATACAATAACTAAAAAAGTAGTCAGCTACCTGGATCTTTGAGTGTCCCGAACATGGTCTATTTCTAGCTTATTACCCTGGAGTATTAACTGTGTGTGCTTTAGTGTTAAATAACCAGTTAGAATAATCTCTATGTGATGTGCTTTTTAAAAACTTACAACATATTATTTTTCGCAGCCAAAAAAGCCATTTTGAAGAAAAGTATGCCTAGAATTAAAGAAGTCATCGTCGATCATCCTTTTTACATTTGTCTTTCATTGAAAGAACAAGCTGAAAATGGAGACACTTCGCTACAATTATTATTCAACGGAAGAATCGGCCAGCCTGTTTAGAACTTTAGTAGACCGTGTTACTTACGTGTATGTGTATATTGTGATAAAGTATGTATAATTTGTTCGTTCTGAATTTGTAAAACATATCTATATTATCGCTGCTTGTATAAATAAAAAATATGGTAAACAAGTAGAGTGTATTAAACAAATACATAGATCTAGAATTATAGCTTTAAAAAGAACTAAAGTATATAGCTCTAGTTTCGAAATATGTACCATATTCGAATATACTCGTATTAGCCCAGTAAATGAAAGGGAAATTCGGCGATACCGTGTAATTTTCAGGGGCAACTCCGAATTGCATGTAAATTTGAATTTAGGTTCTACTTACCCTCCACTTCAAAGTTGAAATTGTGCCGTTGGTTGCTTTTACTTGGGGGGTGACAGTCACCCCTTCTCGGGGGTGAAAAAACATACGTTCAAGATAAGACCGTAAATGGATAAATTGACTGATTTTAAGCAACTTTTATTCTATAGAGTTTTTTAAGTAAGTCAATACTTTTCGAGTTATTTGCCATTGAAAATGTTGATTTTTCGACAAAAAAAACTACGTTTTCAGACGGTTTTTCGCAAATAACTCAAAAGGTAAACATTTTATCGAAAAAAATATCCTTAGCAAAAGTGTAGCTTATAAAAAACCCAAAAAAATGGTGTATCAGTAAAGTCTATCGATCAAATAAAAACAAAGTTGTAGCTCATGAAAAACACGTTTTTATTCGTCTAATTCCAAATAAGGTGAAATCACCGAAAAATTAAGCACTTTTTGGGAAAAACCCATTTAGACTTTTTTAAAGTGTTTATAAAAATCTTTATTTTAATTGTTAACAAAAGTTTTAGCATTAAAAACAAGCGAGTTACGCTCAAAATAAAGTTGGCCCTCTTTTTTTTGTAAAAAATCATGAAAATCTCGCCGTGTTTAGCTCCCCAAATGAAATTAATCGCTACCGCTTTACAAACAATTTACTTACCTATCTATTTTTTATATAATCTGTCAGTCTCACCGGTTTAAAGTGTTTATATTTGAAAGGGTCATAATTGAGAAAGCTTGAATGGGTCACTAATCACGAGTGTATGCAAATTTTGAACAGCCATATCCTAACCAATTTTTTGTCTTACAGAGAAACAAAATAAAACTAGCATATTTATAATAGCAAAACCTACATTTTTTTACTCTTTAAGATTTTTCTTATCACTAATACTTTTTAAGTTATTTTGAAAAAATGAAATTTTTCAAAAGAATTTTTTACTATAAAACAAAATGTTTTTAAAAATAAGCACTTCAAACCAATCAAACTTACAGATCATATAAACAATACACATACAGTTAAAATAGATGGTAAAGCCAAACGATTAATTTCATTTAGGGTGCTAAATAGAGCGAGGTTTTCACGATTTTTTTACCAAAAAAAAGGGCCACCTTTTTTTTTCAGTATAACTCGCTTATTTTTTATGCTGTAAACTTTTGTAAAAAACAAACAATAAGCTTTTTTTCGATCCTTTAAAAATGTTAATAAGGTTTTCCTGAAAAACGCTTCTTTCTTCGGTGATTTCGCGTTGAATTATTCGATTTGGAATTAGACGAATAAGAACGTATTTTTCATGAGCTACAACTTTGCTCCTGCTCAATTTGTAGACTTTACTGGTACATCATTTTTTTCGTTTTTTTATAGGCTACACTTTTTCTAAATATATTTATTTCGATAAAATATCTACTTTTTGAGTTATTTTGGAAAAACTGTCTGAAAACGTAGTTTTTTTGTCGAAAAATCAACATTTTAAATCGCGAATAACTCGAAAAGTATTGACTTACGTAAAAAACTTTATAGAACAAAAGGTGCTTAAAATAAGTCAATTTATCCATTTCCGGCCTTATTTTAAACACGCGTTTTTCACCCCCGAGAAGGGGTAAATGTCACCCCCCAAGTAAAAGCAATCAACGGCACAAATTCAACTTTGAAGTGGAGGGTAAGTAGAATCTAAATCCAAATTTTCATGCAATTCGGAGTTGCCCCTGGAAATTACACTCCAAAACGGTCATTTATTGGGCTATATTCGAAATAAGTAATCGCAGCAGTACCTAAGCAGAAAGCCGTAATAAAGGAAATATATAGGCAAATTCAAAAACTTCAAACAGGCCTCAAAATATTACACAAAAGACGGGCTGGGGTCTGAACGGACCCCATTCTAATAATGCCTGAACTATGCCTATACGAAAAAAACTGTAACAATAACACTATATTTTTATGGTATTGAACATTTATTAGACTAAAGCATACACATTGCAACAAAATATATTCTGATTGAAACTAACAGACTAAATACCAGCTAATGTTGTTCTGAAGCTATTTCCTTGTGGCATTTTTGTAATCAACTATTCTAAATGGGAAATAAGCCAAAATTTAACTAAAAAAATGATTATATTAACGTTTCGACGTCCACATCGGATGTCGTTGTCAAAATAAAAATATTAATAAATTAAACAAAAATGTTGTTGCTTAGTATAAAATTCTTCTGATAATTTAATTTAATCTGACTCATTTATATCGGCAATTCATTACACATTTTATATATATTTTATATATTATACATATTGCCAATATCATTTTAAAGTCTTCTACTTTAAAATGTATAATATAACGTGTGATCCAAAATTATTGTCACCATAGGTGGCTCTGAACGACAGAGATAGCTATACAGTGCATGTCCATTCTTAATTCAGATATATTTACCAGTTTACGTCAACTTTGCAGTGTACGTCAACTTCAAGAAAAGTTAGGTTATGTAGAGATGTTGGTTGTTTGATTTTATTTATTATTGTTACTTATAATTTTGTTAATTCTTTTTATTTTTGATTAAAGTTCTGTGTTAAAAGTTTTGACTGATTTTTTATGTTTTATAATGTTAATTAAAATTAATTGATAAACCAATGATATAAATTCAGATTCAGAGAGGACATACGTAATTTTTTGCACGGCTAGCTTTGATCCCAATAATTTTGGATCGCTCGTTATGTCTGAATTGCCGATATAAATAAGTTAGATTAAATTTAATTATTGGAAGAATATTTTACTAAGCAACAACATTTTTGTTTAATTTATTAATATTTTGTATTTTGACTGACACAAACACATCCGATGTGGACGTCGAAACGTTAATACAATCATTATTTTAGTTCAATTGTGGCTCATTTCCCATTTAGAATAGTTAAATAACAACTACAGACATACTATTGGTACAATGTACAGAAACTGTCTCTGATTTCGCGTGTTCTAGGTATACAATACTTAATAGTATATTATTCAACGAGCATGTAATGATGGCTATTACTCACGATGATGAAGTTTGCGACACAATTCATCAGAGTGAGTAATAGCTATTACATGCGAGTAGAATACTATACTTTTTCTACGACCTTTTTTAATTTTAATTAGTAAAAAATATAATTATCAACTACTCGAGATTTAAATTATAATAATTTACAAATATACCTAAATGCTATGTACCCCTAGTACGTGGCTGAATAATTGGTTGCCTACTATTACCAAATTCTTATTTATTGTAAAAATACAACAAGAAAATAGTCAATCCAAGTTCTATTCGTTTCCGAAAAATTATAATCATAAATTTATACCTACTGTCAGTGAACAATAAACAGGAAATGGCTATTGTCGGTGGACGTATTTCATATAGTTATATTGGTATATTTACATTTAACATAAACTGTTACTAAAATAAATGATAAACTTAAAAATTGTTAGTAAACAAGCTATAAACGTAAAAAATATACTGATATCGTTACAGTTAAAATTCCTTTAACAATTTTTCGAAGTTAATTGTTAATATAAATTACAATAATAATTATTGTATTAAATAAACAAGTTTAAGTAATGTTATTTGCAGTTTATATACGATTAATACTAAAAGTGGCATGTACCACTTGAATCTAACATCAGCCCGTGAGTAACTTCAGCCCGTGAGTAATGAACTATTACTCACGGGTACAGTAATGGCTGCTATTATCTATGAAAAAATAGAGAATAATGAGCATGTTATTAAACGGTCGTAGAAAAAATTATTTATTACACTTTACGCATATTTTATTTGTTTTTCTGTTTTTGCCTTTACAACACAAATGGCATCGCCTCCTTGTATTTTTTTGTTCTATCTGAGCTAAGTAATATCGTTGATTGAATACAATTCGTGTATTCAATCAACGGTAATATCCAAAAGTCGTGGGACTACGTCTGAAATATGACGCTTTTAAATTTTTTCTAACCGAATCTAACCGTTTTAGGTAAATGTTCTTGTATGCATGATTTTTATCATTAAAATATATAAATTACAGATAGACGGAAGAGTGCCGATTAAAAATTAAGATCTATAAATTAACAGCCAAAAATTGTGATTTTGGGTCAAAACAGACCCCGGCCAGTCCGATGATGGTGAATGAAAATACAAGCAACTTGTAGTGACTTAGTGACTATAGTATTTTTACTACAAAAGCGATATTACGTAGGTCAAAATTTTTGACGTAAAAGAACTGTCAAAACATTAGAATGTGACTTTTCATTATTGCCATGTTTATTATAAACATGGCAATAATGAAAAGTCACATTCTAATGTTTTGACAGTTCTCTTACGTCAAAAATTTTGTCCTACGTAATATCGCTTTTGTAGTAAAAATACTATACTTGATTATGTGGCATTATGTACGTATAAATACACAGTAATAAATGAAATAGAACGTAATATACCTAATTACACTGTAATAAAAAACAGAATATTGAAGGTTTCGACAGAATTTTTTGTTGTAATTTTTTACAATACAAAACCATAGATATAATAACCTGTAGATTAGGCTATGGGCTGCTCTGTGCATCGAGGTGTAACGCCGATATCAAGGACGCCATTGGTCAATATTCATTTTGAGTGGTCTAGCCATCTTTGTCCGTCATATGAGCGGTATCGCTTAATAAAAAGAGATAGACAACCGGTCGACTGCCCGCGCATTACGCTTTTTTGCTCAGTATGCCTTGTCTACGGTTACCATGTCTCTGTACATAACACGGCATTTGCTAATAATAGGCAACCAATTATTCAGCCGTATACTACTGGTAAAGAAAATTTAATTTTGTAAATTATAATTTTCGTAGAAAAGGTCGTAGAAAAAGTAGTATTCTAATCGCATGTAATGGATATTACTCACTAGGAACCTTCATCATCGTGAGTAATAGCCAATTATATGCTCGTTGAATAATAGGTATACTATTAATTCTAAATAACAATTAGATGCTAAATAACTAATTTAGGATAACACCTATATCGTGTGCGCGCTAAAAACTCATAGAATGTTATTTTTCGCAGCTAAAACCATTATGAAGAGATGCAAGCCTAGAATTAAAGAAGTCATTGCCGATCATCCTTTTTATATGTGTCTTGCATTGAAAGAACATGCCGAAAATGGAGACACTTCGTTACATTTATTATTTAACGGAAGAATCGGGCGACCTGTTTCGAAAGTTTAGAACTTAGATCGTCTTAGTGTTGTGTACTTGATAAATTATGTATAGTTTGTTGTGGTACTAGTTTGTATATCTTCTGTGTTATGGACTGCTTGTACGACAAACGTTTGTATTTGATAAACTTGTTTCCAGTGCCGCGCCAGCACGTGTTAGCGCCTGTGTGCAAAACATTTAATGGCGCCCAAAAATATGCATTTTTGTTAAAATCTTCTCGTTAAATTAAACAATGTGACTACAAATGAACAATTATTTATTGTAACCAAACAAAAATAACTAAAAATTCTCCTGTATGCAACAGGAAAATAAACTAATTAAAAATTAACTAAAGATTCTATCTTATAAATATTCTAAAATAAATATCTATTTCAGAAAAAATTTACTTTTCGCGCCTTTTGTTAGGAAAATCTTTTTATAACATGGTGAATATCATCTAATATTGACGACTCTATTCTATAATAGAGATCTTCTTCTTTTGGTGCCTATTCGTTTCGAATATTGGCGATCATTCTGGCTATAATTATTTTATTAATTGATGCTTTAAATAGATTAGTTGCTGTTGTGGAGAACCATTTCCTCAGGTTCTTTAACCATGATATTCTTCTTCTCCCAATTCCTCGCTTTCCGAATACTTTTCCTTGAAGGATTACCTTCAGTAATCTGTATTTAGTGCCCTTCATGTCAATTGCGACATATACGCATGTCGGTTGATTACGAGATAGCATTTGATCGGGTACAGCATGCCAAAATAATGTAAATACTAAAAGAAACAGGAATTAACAACCAAGATCTGAAAATAATTAGAAACATTTACAGGAATCAGACTGCAAGCCACAGAGTTAAAGGAGAACACACCGAATACGTGAAAATCATGCGTGTCATCAGTATTTAATTCTTTTAACAAAGGCTGAAGCTGTATTATAATTCATATATCTCTTCAAACAAATCGTCTCCCTTTATATCTAGATGATCATTAAATCTCAGTTTTTTCCAAATTTCTACACAAAAGTTTTATTGTGAGTTTTCTGTAATGTCGTTCAAATTATGTAAAAATTTGAAACCATTAACATGATTTTCCATCCAACTTTGTATGACATTTTAGGATCCAAAATCGGGTCGTCTTTATGTTCGTAATCGAACTGTCAGCTTTTTTCCGAAGCCGTAACTGTGTGGTTGGTTGATAACTGGGCTCCACATCCAATTTATCTGCAGTTTCATGTTTCATTTGCTGTAGTAATAATATCATTTAATTTGCTATCTGTCCGAAACTTGAGCAACAATTATTGTATTTCTTGTAAAGCATATTATTCATTGTTTTTTTTATTGAAAAATTTTGCTAACGAAGTTAACTTTCATCAGAACTTTATAAGGTATATAGACTGAGCAACTGAGCATATGAATGTAAATGTTCATATTTTATCTACTGAACATCTAGATTGATATTTTTAATCACGATCTTTATCCGAATGTGTTATGTGACATAAAGCATAATAAATTTCTTCCAAAATTTGGTATAATGGCTTTAAAACATCAATTCTGCTGGACCAGTGTGTATTAGATACATGCTTTAAAGCTAGACTTGCAAAGTGTTGTTTTATGATATCCCAACGTTTGGTAGAATCTGAAAAAAAAATGGGTAAGTGTTATTTTGGCCAGCCTAAAATTTTTGAAAACTCTAGTGGCGCCCCTTATTTGTTGGCGCCTGTGTGCACCGCACACATTGCACACGTGGACGGCGCGGCCCTGCTTGTTTTAATTCAATAAAATAGTTGGGCTACAGTGTCACCTCTTCCATATTGGTTTTTTATTTATTTAATTTTTGTTATCATCCTATAATCGATTATGCCGCTATCATCCTATAATCGTGCTGGAGGTAAATTGGGCTAATATGGACGTGTTCGTCACATAAATCGGACGCAAGAATTTTCAACGCACACAACGTACACGCTCCATCGGTTGTCGAATGATAAATAAATTTTCGCTGGTCGAGCACCACGTCCTCACTGGTAAAAATTTCCGACGAACCATTAGTTCAATACGCACGAAAAATTTACCAGTGAGGACGCGGCTTTAGAGTTATAGAATTAGGCACAATACAGAATTCGCTAAGATTGCTTGCATCTACAATTCCTAAAGTCTTCTGAATTTATTCGGAATAGACAATGTACACATATTATTAAAAATGCAAGACATGTTAAGCCGCGTCCTCACTGGTAAATTTTTCGTGCGTATTGAACTAATAATTCGTCGCAAGAATTTGCGTCGAAAATTTTTATCAGTGAGGACGCGGTGCTCAAATAATTTAATATTTGCTCGAAAACCGACAACCGATGGAGCGTGTGCGTTGTGTGCGTCGAAGATTCTTGCGTCCGAGTTATGGACGAACAGCTGGTTAGACGCAAATGTTTACCAGCGAGGACGCGGCATTAGACGTTTCTTAACATTAATTAATAGACTGTCCATTAGAAGTGTTACACCCAGAAGGAATAATTTCTTGAACGTTATTTTTTGGCAACATGGTAGATTTACTTCAAGAATGAAACGATAAGGTTGGCAAGAATTTTTATTAACATGTAATAAAAAAAAAATAATAATCTGTTTGGCGACTCCGTAGTTGAATACAGTCCTCTGTACAGTAGTGATGTAACGAATGTTTTCTTGAACATTCGCGAATACTAATGCGAATAACTGCTACCAACATTCGCGAATACTAATGCGAATAACTGCTACCAACATTCGCGAATGGGGATGCGAATGCGAATATTCAGTTTTTTTAATTTGTTTCTATTTTTGTAATGTTTAATAAAGTTATAATGAAAAGTTAATTGATATTTAGTGTAAGTCAATCTGAATCTTAAGTTTTATTACATATAGGCTTTGATCCCGCGTAACAAAAAAAAGTTGATTAATAGCAAGCTAAAAATTTGTTAATAGCTTAACGGTGTCTAGTCGGACAAACTTTGATGTACGGGAACACTGGAACAGGGGAAATTTTAATTGTGGAACAGGTTACAGGTTTCGAACGTCAGACTACGAGAACGTCCCATGTATTTTGTCGGACACAACTTCCAGTTGATTTGTTACCCTTTCATTAAACTCTCATGAAAAAATCAGACTGCTATTTACCACCAACATAATTCTTGTCATTTGACATGTTCTACGTGTCGGACTTTTTAAAATGCCCAACATATTGGTGCGCTGGAATAAGTGTTACTCCCCCGCCCCCCCTTATTAACTTCTTTATTTTTAGTACATAAGCAAAACGCTCGGACAGGTCGATTTTTAAAATAATCATAATATATTATAGCATCAATGTTTCGAACTTTACGCGATCCATCTTCAGGTAACAGGCATAACTTTGATTTTTTTAAATGGGAAAGTACATCATGTGATATCTCATTTAAAATATTTTGAAATACTGATTACAAAAATGTATAATACTTTAATCCTTTTTGAGAGCGTAGGTGTCAGATTTCGGCCGAATTCTTTTTAAATGCATTCATTTTTTTCGAATACTGAGAAAACTAATAAGTATTTTTGAAAAATTTAAACGAAAAATAAAATATTACAGTATTATCGAGGGTCGAAAGTCCCTGATAACTTCTATAATGTATATTTTAATAAGTCACAGGAGTGAAAAATAGAGAAAATGTAGTCTGATTTTTAATTTCAAATATATCATTTAAAAGAAACTTTTTGTTTATTCTAAGGGACTTTCAACCATCCGTAATAATGTAATCTCTCATTCTGCGTTTAAATTTTTCAAAAATACATATCAGTTTTCTCAGGATTCGAAAAAAAACAATGCGTTTAAAAATAATTCGACCGAAATTTTGCGTCTACGCTATCAAATAGGCTTAAAGTATTTTACATTACATACATTTTTGTAATCAGTATTTCAAAAGCTTTTAAATGAGATGTCACATGATGTACTTTCCCATTTAAAAAAATTAAAGTTATGCTTGTCACCTGAAGAGGGACCTATAAATTATCATTTATTAAATAATTCAGGAAAGGTATCGTAGTAGAAAACAAAAAACAAGTTCCAAAACTTCTCATTGCCAATATTCTTTTCAAAACTTTTTTTTATATAATTCCTTCGCATTTTCTACGCAGACTTTTTTATTGGATTATTTGGGCTTATGCCCTCATTTATTTTGAAATTGTGTAAATTATGATGGATTAATCAAGAATTTACCACTATTCATTTCTACTCGTCTCTTTCTTAGAATAAATATTGTTTTTCTTCTTCTTTCCTGATTTTAGTCAAATTGTTTGTTTTGTCTTGAAACACCTGCTCCAATCGAACTAAAGCCAACCTCTTTCGGGTCAGTCAACGCTTTTATGACTTTTGATGATTTATCTCCAGGGATTCTCACCACTTCTTCCAGTCTTTGTTGCTTTTCCAATTATTCCAATTATTCTACGAAGTAATAATTTTTTGTCATAATTTCACTGTCATAATCTGTCGTATCATAACAATCACTGTCATAATTTCATTTCTTTTGTTTCCACTAGTCTTTTGTTTTTTAATGCTTTTGATCTTATATTCTTGATTTGATTCATATCTTATTATTATTAAGAATATTTAAAAACCCACAGTCCCTTAATAATTTTTTTATGACGAACGACGAAGTAGTTTTCAATCCTAATAGTAAATTAATAATATTGAAAAATATTAAAAACATTACTAAAAGATTTTTAAATTGAAAACTTATTGGTACACTTTCCTGGTGACACCTCCAAGACTTCTACTACTTCTACCAAGAGTTCCACTTTACCAGCTGCAGACGGGGGATGTGAATTGCATAGTGTAGAATTCCTTCCCTCTCGTCTTCACTGCAGCATCCATTTGACTTGCAAATTGTAGAAGTCTTGGAGGTGTCACCAGGAAAGTGTACCAATAAGTTTTCAATTTAAAAATCTTTTAGTAATGTTTTTAATATTTTTCAATATTATTAATTTACTATTAGGATTGAAAACTATTTCGTCTTTCAATGCCAGATGGCGCTAGCCACCTACTATCATCACTTCGGTTGCAATGGGTGGGAAAAGCTCTCGATGCGAATCAGTTAAAATATGGAGAACAGTGCCTACGTTCTTTCCGATGAAGCTCCAATAAGAGCCAAAAATGGCGATTAAAGGGACTGGACTGCACTCCGTATTCTAATTGAAAAGTAAGATTGTTTTGCCTTCGCATTGCAACTGGTGCCGTCTTAGCGAAGGTTGGCGATGACTGCTGCAAAGTCTTCTCTATTTTGGGCTTTTCTTATTAAACTTTGAAAGTCTATATCTATAAAAATAATCCTGTTCATTCTTTGATGTTGCGCAGCCAGGTCATTTGTCGTCTACCCGGGCCGCGTCTGCTTTCTATTTTCCCTTTTAATAAGCTGAAGGAAGTTATACCTATCGTGTCTAAACATATGTCCTCTTTTTTTTGAGGTATTTATATTGGTGGTTAGTTAGGTTGTTAGCGTTTCTGTCTTTATACTAGAACGTCTAAACATATGTCCTCTTTTTTTTGAGGTATTTATATTGGTGGTTAGTTAGGTTGTTAGCGTTTCTGTCTTTATACTAGAACGTCTAAACATATGTCCTCTTTTTTTTGAGGTATTTATATTGGTGGTTAGTTAGGTTGTTAGCGTTTCTGTCTTTATACTAGAACGTCTAAACATATGTCCTCTTTTTTTTGAGGTATTTATATTGGTGGTTAGTTAGGTTGTTAGCGTTTCTGTCTTTATACTAGAACGTCTCTCAACTGAACTTTGGCGTTTTTAAGTGTATGAAACAGATAAATAAGAATTTAATTTACGTTCTATTTCTTAAGGTATCTAAACACGTTTTATGTAGATCTTTTTCTTTGAAAACTTAAAAAGTTTTCTAGTGTTAATATTTTGTATTATATTAATAATCCCTTTTGGAGCAATTGTAGTTCCTTTTTGAGTTTGTTTTTCAAAAATTCCATATTTAGAACTGTCGCTATTTGAGATCAATCGATTGGCTGAATTCTCCAGAGAATAAGAATACTCGTATAGGGCAGTAAACTAATAATTGTAATATTAGGATTTTATTAGCAGCTTTTGCACCTCAGTAAACGCTTGATTTGCTTATTCAATTTTTGTCAAATAACTCAGCAAATTGGTCCCCTATGCTTTTGTGCTTAGGTTACCACTTTAATTCCGTCGGGACAAGTTTGGACCTTGTATCGGTGATATTATCTCAAATGATTCTCAAAATTTTTCTCTTTTAAATTAGAATATGTTCATTTTATCTTTTTGTTGGTTTTTGATGCACATTTATTGATGTATTCGACATTGCGTGTAAGTTTTATGTTTTGGCTTCTTTCTCTGTCTATTCTGCTGTATAAAGTATCTTCTGTTGTTTTAGTAATCTTTTATTTTTGTTGTTCTGGACTACTTTCTTCATATCAGACTGAGTCCTATAGTTCTCTTGTAGATTCTTAATTTAGTCTCAATTCTAATGTGTTTTGCCATATCTGAATTTCGTTTCTTACTTGATAACTACGTACGTAAATGTCTAAAACGGGGTTATTTTTAATTTCTACTTAACAACTTTAATAGTGTCAATAATCTACCCGAAATTAGTTCTTGAGTAGCTCGTACACAAACGTTTGGATAGGAAATGATAAAAGATCTTTCGTTGCCTTCCTACATGAAGGCCATATTATGCTTCGATGGCAATGTACATATATCGCTGGTACCTATGATTAATGTGATTCCTAATACATTTCCAGTGAAAATAATAACTCTTTGATAAGTGTTAGCGATACAATTTTTTTATATGCGTGTCCGCGAAGGTTGTAACTCCCAACATATTTATAACGAAAATATTTAGTTCATAATAGATGCCGATGAAAACAATTATTTCTGAGAACTTTTTAGTAATTAGAATTTTCGTGGGCCCACAAACAGAAATTATGTTTTTTGCTAATATTCCTCAAAAAATAAATTTTTTCGCTAACACTTTATTAGAGATTATAAGTTACACAATCATATAATCGAAAATAATATTTTTCGCGGCGTTCATTGGAAGTTCTACTCTTAACGGCATTTTTCGGAGTTATACTTTTCGTAGGCGGCGGCGATGTGTACTTTTCTAGTTTTTCTCTTCCAGTTTTCGACATAGGTTAGTGGTCGAAGGATACTAGTCATTTAGTTTTTGATATCTTTCGTCTTTCTTGCCTTCGTTCTATGTAACCCTTTTTTGTCATGCAACTCTACTGCGTGTCTTCAACTTTCTACGTCCCCAGAATCTCCGTCTGATTGCTACTGCCGTGAGCTATGAATTACCATATAGTATAGTATACTATACTATACTATAACTTCTTTATTGTTTTTTCTCCAGCTATTTAGTGATCCTTTTTTTACTTAGATCTGTCATTTGCTATACATATCGTGTATGATATATATTTTTATATTTGTAAACATGGATATAATCTTGTCAACAGAAGTTAACATCGTATATTCTATAATATATGGACCGGTCACTCTAGTAGAGTATAGGTCGCTCAGGTTCATGAGCTCTTTTAATCCATTTCATGCGGTGGATTGGTCCGAATAAGTCCTCTTCATTATCCTTTATAGATTTTCGTGTTTTTTTGCTTTCTCTGTTATCTGTTTCCATTCTTTCCTATTCTGTATTTTTTTTTCTCCAGCCTGTAATTTCCATATTGGATATATCCTCTCGCAGTTGATCTTCCCATCTTATTTTCGGTCTTCCTCTAGGTCTGTTTATTACTGGCGTCCAATTTATTATCTGCCTAATTAGTTCATCCGCTCCTCTTCTTTGAATGTGGCCAAACCATTTTAGTCTTTGTGCTTTAATGAATTTCACTATGTCTTCTCCTTCCATTAGATTTCTTATTTCGTGATTCATCAGAATTCATATTTCTCCTTAATCTGTTTTAATTGGACCATGTATTCTCCTCATAATTTTTCTTTCTATTCTCAGTTTTTCTTCATATTTTTTTTTGTAAGGCACATTGCTTCTGCTCCATAGGTGATGACTGGTCGAATTGTCGCTCTATATGTATATATTTCTTTGTTTTCTTGCTCAGGTTTTTATCTTTAAGTAGCTTGTGGTATTTCCAAAATGCCCTATTCCCTGCTTTAATTCTTTCATTTATCTTTACGCTTCTTCTGTTTTGAACCATCTACTATCACTCCTAAGTATTTAAAGCAGTCAACTCTTTGGAATACATTATCACTTATTCTTATTTCTTTTATTCTATTTATTTGGTCTTGATTTCTCCAACTTATTAGGTATTTTGTTATTCTCTGATTGATTATAAACCCCCTGATTTGATTATTAGAAATAATAATCGTACCTTCTACTCAGAGTTATATAATTTCTTTGCGGTGTTTTAGTATTGTTTGGTAGTGTAGAGGTGATCAAGTCATTGTATTATTTATCCCTCCGAAAGTAGTGGGTTGGTATTATGTAAATACTTTAACAAATTGGTCAGTAACGGGATATTTTGTAGAGTAGTATCAGTATATTAATTTTACCTGCACGCTTTCTGTCACTAAACAAATAAATGCAAATAAATATATTAAAGAGTTTGTTTTTTAGGGGTCGAGATAAGAATGAAAAGATCGCTTTCGCCTCAAACCGATTTTGTAGCTGACCATCCGTTTATAATACTACTGTGTGTTAAAGACATACAACTACATCTTTTATTTAAAGGGAAAATCTTTCATCCTGTAGATAAATCACATCAGATGCGGGATGAATTGTAAAGCAAATGACATAGTATTTATGTACTAGATAAAGGATTTCTGTAAAAGTTTTGTCAATGAAGAAGATAAAACATCAGAAAATTTATGACAGGCCCAGAAAATGGATAAAATAAGTTACCTTATAGCCTTAGCCTGTGACAGTCAGCACAGGTAAATATATGTACCAGTGCTGACATAGTAATAGTTTTGAAACTGAACAAATGATAAAGTGACCGTTGTATCGTATCGCAAATCAATGAATTTGAAGTATAATAAACATTTTAATATTATTTTTGAGGTGTTAGTTAACCTTTCCCAAAGTATTTCCCCAAGATGAACATTAACTTTTGTATATTAACAGCCAGAATATAAGATTTTTGGTTAAGGGCTTGTTTATATGCAGGCGGTTTGCCAACGTCGACGCCGCGATTTACCTGTTTTCCCATGTTTTACTTGATCTCACCCTAATGCCGCCTTTGAAGTCACCAAGATAAACAGGGGGAAAACAGGTAAACCGCGACGTCGACGTTGGCAAACCGCCCTATATGAACAAGGCCTAATATTATCAATGGCCGGTTTCACCAACAACAATAAATAGTAGTTTACCCTATGAATAAAATTATTCGACCAATAAACTGACATTTCTCCATTTTACTAACGTCAAATAAGACTTATTTTATTTATTTATCAAATACATATTTACTTTTCGAATAAATTGGCAAGTTAATCTAGCTGTAAATATCTATAAGAAAGTCAAAGTGGCACGAGGGCAACAAGTCGATAATAATTTTAGAGATCGAGGGTAATTCTGTAAGATTATTTCATGAATAAAACTGTCTTTTTAAATAATTTTAACTAGTATTTTATTGATATCTTCACCTGAGTATTGCTAAACGTGTTTCTTGGTGTTCTTTGTGACAAGTTGTAAAACATTAATTATCATTAATGTCACTGAATGTTCATTTTTCTACGGCCGTGATAAAAGAGCCACTTTCGCGCAGGTATTTCGTTTCCGAAAGTTGCACTTTCCCGCACGGCGTGCGGGAAAGTAAAATACCTTGTAATATGGCATTATGATATATTATAATACATGCAATAAACTAACATTTAAATATTATTTACTAATTTATTTCAAATTTATCTTATTGTGTTCATGTTTTAATGAAATTAGCGCGATTATTTCATTCATGCGAGATTCTGACCAATAGAAAGCTACAGAAATAAAAATTAAACTGATTATTTTTTAATGATTTTAACTTCCAATCGTATAGTAAGATATTTGATCACGTGTTTAATTCTGTCCAATCAGATTAAAATTATACTGAGAATTATCTACTGTAGAAAATTACCGATAGAATTTTTTTAAGTAGATTGTTTCTGTTTAATGGCAACCAGTTTCCTAGTTTTGACAACTGTCACATTTAAGAAAATATCCATAATATACGTATTAAAAAATAATCTTACGAATATCACACGAGAGTAAGAATAAATAAGAAAATAATGCTTCATTTTTATTCAAATTTGTTGTCATTGGGCAATAGCCACTCGAGCCCTGCGGGCTCTCGTGTCTATTACCAGACAACAAATTTTCGAAAAACTGTCGCATTATTTTCAATTTATTCTCACTCTCTTGTGATATTATACCCGATAATTTTTGATAATTTCCCGTCGTCAAGTATATTACGTCAGATGCCCTTCGTTGCTATGAAAAATGCATTCAATGACAATTTTTTCACTGTGAAAGTGATGACTTTCAACCGTCAAATATTTATAACAACTCTGTGTTTAATTGTACTAATTTGTACTTACATAAATAAATTAAAATAAAATTTTGGTTTTGAACAGTTTTATTCATGAAATAATCGCAACAAATTGCACTCGATCTCTAAAATTAATATAGAATTTTTGCCCTCGTGACACTGACATAATTTCACTCGCCTTCGGCTCGTGTCACAGTGTCACTCGGGAAAAATTAAATAATTTGAGAGCTCTTGTGCAATTACTACTGATAATTCGATGAAATAAAATTATTTTGACATAATATTTAAAAGTCAGATCAATAGACAATTACAATGGTTTTGAATCGTCGTCATGGAAACCAATATCTTCGCCGTGGTAACCCATTATATT
The DNA here is from genome assembly GCF_917563875.1 of Diabrotica virgifera virgifera. Taxonomy (NCBI): domain Eukaryota; kingdom Metazoa; phylum Arthropoda; class Insecta; order Coleoptera; family Chrysomelidae; genus Diabrotica; species Diabrotica virgifera. Next base: position 141,804,263 of record NC_065443.1, on the reverse strand, counting down.
GAAAGTTTGGTTTTGACAACCTTGTCAAAGAATTAATTTGTGTATTTTCACTTCTAAATAAAAATTGATATAACTCTATTTTTTGTGGCTTTTTTCCAAACGTACGGCCTTAGAAAAAATATTGTTCCTAACTCATGCGGAAAGTGTCTTCCCCGCACTCGACTGCTTGCCCGAACTCCGCTATCGTGTCGTGCGGGTCAACGGCAGTCTCGTGCGTGAAAGTATCACTTTACGCACTAGTCAGGAAAATAACTATTTTGCATAGTAACGAAGGGCATCTGACGTAATGCTTGACGACGGGATATTATCAAAAATTATCACTTTAATTTTCATTTATTGGTCAGAATCTCCTATGAATGAAATAATCAAAATTATATTGAAACAAAATAAAAATATAAATGTCTAATCAATTTTATTCGACGAATAACTATTCATTGATTTATTTCTTGTTGGTGAAACCGGACCCAAATAGCAGATTAGCAATATTTTTAAATCCAATTAGCAGATTTATTCAAATAGAATATCTTAAAACTGTAACCTAATAAGAATTCGCTTGAAAACGAAATCAAGAGACGCCCTATATTTCATTTCGTTCAGAGAACGTTATAAACGCCCTTACTAACTTCACTCTTATTAGAGATCTTCAGACGGTGTATATATGTCTATCTCTGAACAAACTGAAACAAACCAAACTTCCTAATACCAAATCACAACAAAATCACTCGATGTGGATGCCGTAGCGACATCTGCTTAAAACAATTCGAAGTTTTAGTCCCGGAGAAATAGAACCTCTAATGAGACCAAGTTTCTTTCAAGACCAAGTACGAAAGCGTAACCAGAAACTTAGTCTCATTAGAGGCTTTATTTATCCGGATATAAAACTAGATTTAAGTAAATGTCGATACGACATCCATATCGAGTTATTTTGTTGTGATTCGGTATTCGGTTCGTTCAAAGATAGTCATATATACACCCTCTGAAGATCTCTAATAAGAGTAAAACTAGTAAGGGCGTTTATAATGCTCTTTGAACGAACTTAAATATATGACGTCTCTTGATTTCGTTCTACAACGAATTGTTAGTATTACCAGAGAACGGCAGTTCTCGCCAGTGGCGCACACCTACACCCCCTACACGCGACACTATATATACACGAAATTTTCGATTTTCTAAAACTGACTGAATTGAAAATTTAGCCAACTCCCATCTTAAAGTTCAGGAAAAGACTCACCCATTCATATGTCAACCATCCATTTTGGTCCAAGGGTGTGGATTTTACGGCCCTTCCTATTTAGAGTCTGTTTTTCGTTCTCGTCCCCAAAACTCCCAAAAACTTCGAAAATTTAACTCCGACCTTTGCGGCTTCTAATAGAAGCGATCATTACCTTTCCAACGCATGTCTAATTTTGAAAATCGGTTATACCGTTCAAAAGTTACTGGGTTCAGAAAAATGAGTCAATTTTTATTTAAAAAATGGAAAATGTTTGTGGATATGTATGTATGTATGTGTGTGGAAAAGTTAAACCGATCTGAATTTTTTTTCTGTGTTTGAAGAGGGGGTGAGTTTGTGAGTTTTGACTACCCATAAGCCAGCTATAGGACTTGGTAGGTACAAAAGGGCATATTTTTTGGCGGTATATATCTTCGGTTCAAGAAGAGTGGCAGGAGAACAGTAAATACACCAAATCAATAACGTTGAGTTACGCTTTCAAATGGTGTCAGACATACACACGACTCAGTATAGCCGAAAAACTGAAAAACTAAACTTTAAAAATTTTGGTTTTTCGACAATTACTCAAAATTTCAACCTACGAATTACGCCAATAACTGAGCGTTTGTAGAAGGACTCTAGACGAATCTAACGGTGTATACCTTATATCCGGGAAAATTTGAATTTTTAAGTTATAGGCTTCATAAGTATGATCAAATCTATTTCTTACGGGAAAAACGGTTTTTCAAGCTCAATAATTCCTGTAATAGCGTCAGTTACCATACTTGACCTTAGACTCATAAGATACTACTTGTCAATACGTTTCAAACTCATGTTTAGTGAACAAAATCGGTTAAGCCGTTTAGAAGTTATTAAGCTACAAACGTATAATCCAATTAACGATTATTCCCTAAATGGTTTATGTAGTTGTAGTGGTTACGACGCTAATTTGATCTGGCAACGGGCAATCCGAGTTCATTTACCGGCCATCCCAATATTTTTTTTCAATCTATTTCGAATAGAAAAAAAAATCTAGTGCACATTCGATGGACACTAGATCATTTGGGAGATAATGCGACAAAGGCGACTTATAAAGGCGATTTATAAAGCTTAACGTGTAATCGAGAAACATTGCATTCAACTTTATACATTTAATTTATAAATAACTTTGAAAAACTCCTGATACAAGGATAAAAACCGCTAAACGCCGTAAAAATGAGTGGCGCATACAATATTCCAGCTACAAAAGATCTGATATGAATGATACGTGGCGCGAAAATGTATTTTCATTTTGATGCAAAACAAAATTCTAGTTTTATTTTAAAAGATTTTTTCATAATATTTGCTAAATTTGAAGTAAACGCGCCACAAAAGAGTTTCAAAATTCAAACTGTATCAAAGTTACTCTTTTGTGGCGCGTTTTACTTCAAATTGGGCAAATATTATGAAAAAATCTTTTAAAATAAAACTATAATTTTGTTTTGCATCAAAATGAAAATACATTTTCGCGCCACGTATTATTCATATCAGATCTTTTGTAGCTGGAATATTGTATGCGCCACTCATTTTTACGGCATTTAGCGGTTTTTTATTATTGTCAGTTTTACTCCTACTCCGGAAATAAAACTTCGAATTGTAACCTAATACTGTACCGATGTTTTTTATTTTGCCTTTTCCTAAAAACTCAAAATAAGTATTTAGAAGGAATGTGAAAATGTAGAAAATTGGCTGACGAATTTTTAGTTGTGTTGGATAACTAAAATCTAACAATTATGTATTAGCCAAAGCCATTTTTGAGAAAAAAAAAAGAATACAAATTAATATTGATTATGAAAAAATGTTTTTATTGACCACATTGACTGACACTAAATCCTAAGACATCTCTGAAACTTCAATGGAGATTGGGTGATTTTCTAAATTTTTAAGTAACCTTTAAAAGTCGCGATTTTAAGTTTCTAATTAGATAGATGTTAACGTCATTTCGGTAAACATTATTTAACTCGGGAACAAAGCAGTAAATGTTAAGGTTTTTTTATCCAATGCACCGCTTATTGACTTATTCTACACTGAAATTCAATATGAGAATTATTATAACATGATGTATTTTGGTTACGGTAATTGTTAAGACTACCAGTGTACACTACGATGCACCATGCTCTGCTTTCCAACTATCACTTTTAACCTAACTATGAACAAAGGTTTGTTCTTCTGAGTATTCGATATTCACAGTTGTACTCTGTAAAGAACTGTTTTTAGTGTAGTGTATTTCAATGCCAATTTTGGAATTGGGTTAAGGTAGGTTCAATACGCTTAACCACGCTTCCACTCGAACTAAGAGTTCTATTATGGCTCATCCCTGGGTTGAAGTTGTTGTTTCATCCCAGCCTTTTTATCAAAGTCTATTATGGCCTTAAGATGACACTTCTATAAAGTCGTAGATCTCGAGTTTATATTGTTCAAATATATTGAGCCATTTCGTCGTCATCCTGACAAAATCTGCAATTCGCTTTTTCTATCAGTCCGATTTTGTTCTTGTGTTCTTTGAGATGACAGTGTCCTGTTAGGGAACCTACGATAATTCGCAGATCATTTCTATTCAATGTATTATATCTTTGAATCCCTTCTTCGAAGGTTCATGTAAAAAGCGTCGATATTGTTATTTTGGCTGTGCTGTTTGTTACGCGAACAAAAAATTCTGAACCTATGAATGTTTCTTTTGTCCCTCCTCTGGCAAGTACGTCGGCTTCTTCAGTTTCAAACTAACTTACAGTCAATTTGATTTGATTCCAGTGCCTCTAATGCTGCAAGGCTATCCGATATAATGTTTATAGGTGTGTCCCCGCAGTTCATCTTTGTTACTTTCTGCAGTCACATCTACATAGCATAAATCTCTACTTGGAAGATAGTGGAGTAATTACCTATGCCTTAACTACTGCGTAGTCTTGGTTTTGCTCCACATACTCCAGCTCCAACTACTTCATCGTTTCTTGATCTGCACTTATGAGATTCGTTTTATTAGACTCCCATTCGTCCCTTCCTGGAAAGACGACGATAACTGGTTTTTCGAAATTATACAGTAGGAAAAATGAAAGAATACCCATGAACGAACATATAAAACACGCTGTATTTTCCTGTCACCGTGTCATACGAAAAACTGGCCAGCGCAAGTACATGTAATAATTATTATTACATGTACTTGCGCTGGGCAATTTTTTTGTGACACGGTGACAGGAAAATACAGCGTGTTTTATATGTTCGTTCATGGGTATTCTTTCATTTTTCCAATAATAATAATTATTATAATAATTTTCCAATAATAATAATTTTCAATAATAATTATTATTACATGTACTTGCGCTGGGCAATTTTTTTGTGACACGGTGACAGGAAAATACAGCGTGTTTTATATGTTCGTTCATGGGTATTCTTTCATTTTTCCGACTGTATCTAGGTTGTATATTAAATCTGATACCATTTCCAACTCGGGGTGATTTTTATTAACATCTCCATATTTGATTCCCCTGTACCCTTCCTTGGCTAGAACGTTAAGGATCAACCATTCACTGTCCCCTGTCGTAGGTACGCCTCTGGTAGTAGGCAGAAACGTTTATTTATCATAATTTAGTAGAATATACATATAGCTAGTACCTACACTTTTTGCCTAGTATGGCAAGGACATGTCGAATAGTTTTAAAGTACTGAGCAAAAATAATTAATTTTTAAATAAAACAGAACCTGTTACCCTGTAACTCAGAAAGGAGCCATATTTTATTTAAGTGATTTGGGTTAAATCTTAATATTTTGACGTCTAGAATCTACAACTCAGAAATTGGACATTTTTAATGAAACACCCTGTATATCTACAAGTTATACATTTCATTGGAAATTGTAGCTGTATTACTTGAATAACCTATGTATCTGAAGAATTGGCCTAATGTTAGTTTTCTTTTAGTTTTTGGGATATTTTCTTTATTTTCCCCATCTTCTCTATTTTGTTTCTGAATCGTGCGTACACGTATTCTTTTGTCTATTGCCTCCCTTGTATCTTTTGAAGCTCTGATTGACTCTGAAGTTTACATATGGTAGCCAGACCGCTAACCATGTAATATTTCCTGTTGAGAAAATCGTTTTTCCCTGGTTTGGTGGCGGAGAAAAAGTTTGCAAGAATTATTATTCAAATGATTAAGTTGTTGTTCCCACGTGGACGATTTTATTTCCAATTCTTCATTTAAAACTCTTACCACACTATGCTTTGGGATACATATATATTTTTAAGTAATTTGCATAGGAGCCACACCTCGAATGATTCTATGGATTCAATATTCTTATTTTTAGTGACCAGTTTTCTGAACCATGTAACGGTGCATACATGCAGTTATACTGCATATAAATAAATTACTTATATAATTAACGGTGTCCTTCTGAGCGTGTTCCCTAAAAGGTTGCAGTTATGTTTATTTTGGAACTCATCATCCAAATAATCTGCGAGTTCTTTTATGTGTTTTCCTGGTTGCTCTCTTTTGAGTTCCAAGGTTCCTAATAAAAGGTTAGTTCAAACACATCTTGAGCTTCTGACTTCTGGATAAGCACATGCTAATTTATCTCTCTCTCTCTCTCTCTCTCTCTCTCTCTCTCTCTCTCTCTCTCTGTCTCTTTTTTTTTTTTTTTAATTAGTTACCTGTGAATAAGTGGTTTTATTTATCTGCGGAAACATCTTGGGCGAATCTAACCATTTACAAGTTTATTTGGGAAAGTTAAAAATCCTATTTGTTTGTTCTGTATTATTTATGTTGGGTAGAGGTACTAAAAAGTTATGTGTAGTTTGATATTTTTTACAGTATCCTAATTTACTATACATACACATAAACTGTTATTGTGCTTGTTTTTACACATAATTATTCTTATTTAGGTGCCGTAGTGGTGTTGAGGATGGCCATGGTGTTTACAGAGCGAGAAGAATTTGTTGCTGATCATCCTTTCATATTGCAATTGGTATATAAGGCAAACGAAGACTCGCGTATTTTGTTTAGCGGTAGAATTTATAAACCAGAGTCTTAAGTCCTCGTAAATTTTATGTTAGCTTTGGATCTTACTACATTTTCTTGATTTGCTTATTCTAATATCTTCTAATATCTATTAATTATTATAATTTTATGTTTTGCACTATTTCTGTTCTACAAATAAAACTAAAATTATTAAAACATCAATTTGCGGAACCATTCCCTAACAGCAATCTCTATGTCCAATTTAAGCGGGTGTCCGAAGCATTTTAGTGACTTTTTTTATACTGCAATTTTTTTCAAATGCAAAAACAATACATTGGATTAATAAACAATTATGTATCTATTATCTTCTATTCTTTCGAATCCTGGCTGGGTGAAAATGTTTCGTTTAATGAATGAAAATAATTTCTATCCTTGTGGAATCAGTACCTACTCATCTGAGGGACCGCAGACGTTCGGATACAATTAGCGTCTCTTTGTAAAGACAATGAAGTCGACCATTATTATTTCCCGTAGTTCATTACCCGTATGCACGCCAATTGTTAATATCAAATTCTTAATTGTATGTTAAAAATTAGCAATAACTATCTCTTAAAACCTACCAAATTTCATTTGCATATCTCAACCGGTTTTAGAGAAATAAATAAATGGTCAGTTTGTAAGAAAAAATTCAGCATCCTGTATCTCGGAAACGAAGCATTTGCGGTCATATGTTTATAACGCAAACAGTTATTATTTTATCATGCAGAATTACTCCTTAAAGTTTGTCGCACTTATTTAGAAACATCCTGTATTAATGAAGAACATGACTAGTTATTAAAGTACCTAACGTTTTTATTATCCAACAGAATCAAAAAACAGAATGTTAAGAAAACCTAAGGCTGTAGTTGGGTTTCAATTTCAGTATTTTATAAATTGCTAGAATATTCCACAGGGTGTGATGAACTTTGACAAAAAAACACAGTTTGATTGGTACACCCTGTATACAATGATAATAATTTACCTGCCTAGGAACAATATTATTACAGCGATATTGTTAAAGCATAAGGCTAAATTTACTGTTAAATTTTTTTAATACCGGATCAAAACACACACACTGAACAGAGTAAAAACTGGATAGACATTACTATTGAATGGACACTGCACTAAGAACTCAATAAATTTGACCACCAATCATCATGCAGAAAACAACAAAGCAAAATCAAGATATGGGAAATGAAAATACATACATACGTCGAATAGTTATTATTAACAATTTAGGTAGATAACTAAGAAAATATGAAACACTTCAGTGGTCGGAACCCATAAAGCGACTGTAAGATATCAGATTACTAACGAATAGTATTAAAGACACTAAACAGAAAAAGGGTAGAACAAGAAAAATGTAGTGAGAAGAAGATAGTTTTGTAAAATGGTGGAAGGCAAATGAAATAATTAAACTTGGAAGTGTAATATGGCGGCAAATACTAATAGGTTTGGATCCCGCGTACCAAAAAAAGTTAATTAATAGCAAGCTGAAAATTTGTTAATAGCTTAACGGTGTCTAGTCGGACAAACTTTGATGTACGAGAACACTGGAACAGAGGAAGTTTTAATTATGGTAAGTACAACAGTTTAAAAATTTGGAACGTCAGATTACGAAAACGTCCCATGTATTTTGTCGGACAGAACATCCAATTGATTTGTTACTCTTTCATTAAACTCTCATGCAAAAATCAGACTGCTATTACTAACCAACATGATTCCTGTCATTTGACATGTTCTTCGGGTTCCACTCATTAAAATGTCCAGTTGGTGATAAACACCAGTCTGATTTTTGCATGAGAGTTTAATGAAACGGTAACAAATCAATTGGAAGTTCTATCCGACAAAATACATGGAACGTTTTCGTAGTCTGACCTTCCAAATTTTTAACCTGTTCCACAATTAAAACTTCCCCTATTCCAGTGTCCCCATACATTAAAGTTTGTCAGACTATACTAAATTTACAATCAAGATGCAGTAGAAATAAAAAACCAAGAGACGTTAAATGCTACTAGGAGCACTCCCGAATCATAATTTACAATGTAATATATCGCATTCCACGAATATACGACCCTCTTGGATTATCGCGACAACGAATATTTTACTGTGCATACTGTGCAAAATATGAAGAACGAAAGTAAATTGCAAATTATATTGTTGTTTATTGGAGTAATTATTAGAGCAAAATACTTTCGTACTTCTTATTTGCACACTAAAATATTCGTTGTCGCGATAATCCAAAACAGTCGTATATTCGTAATACACCATATACATTGGAAATCCCAAATCATGAATTCCAAAGTTTAAACATTGTTAATTATGATTCGGAAGTGCTCCTAGTAGTATTTAACGTGTCTTGGTTTGTTTATTTCTACTGCATCTTGAATGTAAATTTAGTATAGACACCGTTAAGCTATTAACAAATTTTCAGCTTGCTATTAATCAACTTTTTTTGGTGCGCGCGATCCAGGTCTATTATTCAAGAAATAGCGTTCATGAAATAAATTCAGCTATTCTTTGTATACGAATGTGATTCACTTTTTTTGGTTTGGAATTCATTGTTTTGGCGTGAGTCATATGACATTGAAGCATATCTAATACAATAACAGACTATTAACTATTTTTACCACATTATTAATTATATGACCTTATTAGTGTTTTAAGGTCAACTGGTCAACACTTAATAAATTTAAACAAACCTACTAGGTATAGGTACATGAACTACGCGTTTTAAAGCATTTTTGGTTAAAAAAGTTGATTACATTAATCACTCAAACTGTGAATCTCTTTCTAAAAAATCTTTCTTTTACTTAGGTTACTACATAGTTGAAACGATTTAGTTGTTAAATAGTTACATTTTTTACATGCTTTCCATTGAATCATTACAATCCAATTACATTGAATCAATTACATTGAATCCCCTATTTTAAAGCTTCGGATTATTTTCTTCCTCCTACATTATTTTTTTTTTGTTTCTTTTTTAATTATCTATATATTTTTTAATATGTATGTTTTTTTTAAATCAAGATCCTATAGTATTGGGATGCTATAGTATTTTTATTTTTTATTTGGTATTGTAGTTTTCACTTCTTATAGGTATTTTATTGTTTTTTTTTTTATAAAAATGATTCTTTTGCCTTTCTTTTATAGTTATTCTAAGAAGTACATATTTATAAATAATAAACAGTATTTAATGTTAATGGACATGTAAGAATAACGAACCAAAAATTTAGAAATGGTGCCAAATTACCAGTAGGTACATTTATTTACGAATTCTTGTGGTTTTGAGTTTATGTTGCACAATTACATTGATTTAAAAAAAATAATATTATTGCACAATAAATCATTTGGACTCCAAACATAATCAACTTTAAACAAACTATTCTCTTCTAAATTCTGTTTACCCATAAACTATCTAACTAAACCAACAAAATAATACTGCACTTCACCAACCAATGTCTAAGGATATATCCAGAAAATTTAAGAAGTGTAGTTATTATTCTATAAAAAAAATATAAGTTTAAGTATTATTTTTTTGTAATATTTGCTAGTAAGTTATATGTAAAAGATCTCAACTAAAACTTTGATAATAATCAAAAAACAAGTTAAAATAAATCCAACTGTTATCTAGTATTTTCTATTTTTTACCTTTTAAATAAAAAGACATTATTTATCTCTACTTTTCCACAAATTATAATAAATAAATTATCTAAAATCTAACAAAAACCTTCACTACTGTATGACCTGCATAGTTGTCCAATCTTATTTCTTTAAGTGCCATCTCCGCGACTCATGTCGGCGATCATCAAAGCTATTCGGACTTTGGAGAAGGCTGCTCTGAGAAGTTCATTTGATGTACCTCCGAACCATTCTCTCAGGTTGTTGAGCCATTATATTCTGCGTGTCTTAATGCTGCTTCTCTCCCCTTGGATCTTTCCCTGAATAAACAGTTGGAACAAGTTGTATGGCTCTCTACTGTCTCTCTACGAATATCTGAGATATTCCAATTTTCTTGTTTTGATTGCATTTAAAATTTCCATTTCTTTATTCATCCTTTTCAGAATCTCTTTGTTTGTGATGTGTTCTGCCCACGATATTTTCAAAATTATTCTGTATACACCCACAACTCGACTGATTCCAATTTTTTCATTGATGTCGTATTTAAGGTCTAAGTTTCCATTCCATAAAACAAAGTCGGTTTTGATAAAAATTTGATCATGGTAGGGTTGAAACTCACCAACTGAAGTGTAGTCCATTCATTAACGGTAAAATATTGCAAAACCTTTAAATTTTAAAGAACCGCTTGGATTGACATGAAATTTGGCATACACACAGCTAACAAGTCAAAGAAAAAAAGTGATATTGTGCCGATATGTGCTTTTGCCCTGGGGGTGGTTTTCACCCCCTCTTGGGGGTTAAAAAATATTCGTCCAAACAAAGTCAGGAAATGGGTAAACTGGCTAATTTAAAGTAACTTTTGTTCTATAGAGTTTTTTCACTAAGTCAATACTTTTCTGAGTTATTTGGCAGTGAATATGTTCATTTTTTCAACAAAATAACCACGCTTTTAGACGGTTTTTCGCAAATAACTCAAATTGTAAGTATTTTGCCGAAAAAGCATTCTTAGCAAAAATATAGCCTATAAAAAACTTAAAAAAATAGTGAATATATCACGTTTTTTTATTTAGTAGAAGCAGAGTTATAGGTTATAGCTAATGAAATATAGGTTCATATTCGTCAAATTCCAAGTGGAATACTTTAACGTGAAATAACCAAAAATGAAGCACATTTCGGGGAAAACTCATTTAAACTCATTTAAAGTGTTTAAAAAAAGCTTCATTTTTGTTTTATAAAAAAAATTTCTAGCATCAAAATTAAACAAGTTACGCTCAAAATAACGTTAGTCCCTTTTGGTTTTGGTAAAAAAATTGAGAAAATCACCCCTAATTAGTATCTTAAATGAACTTAATCGTAACGACTTCACAAGTTTCTTGACTCGTGTATATATTGTTTATATGATCTGTAAGTTTCATCGGTTCAAAGTCCTTATTATTGAAACGGCTGTAGTTAAAAGGGGTTGAACGAGTCACTGATCACGAATGTATGCAAATTTAGAAACACCAAATCTTGATCAATTTTTGTCTAACAGAAAAACAAAAAAATACATGATATTCAGAAAAGCAAATCTGACTTTTTTTGTATTTCGAGACTTTTGGTATCTCTAACAATTTTTAAGTTATTTTGAAAAAAAGCATATTTTTCAAAATTTAAATTTTTAAAAATTTTATTTTGAAACCAAATTTTTTCAAAAATAAACACTTTGAATCGATGAAACTTACAGATCATATAAACACAATATAAGTAAAATAATTTATGGAGGGGCAACGATTAATTTCATTTAAGTTGCTAATTAGGGGGTGGTCTTCCCGATTTTTTTTTTGCAAAAACAAAAGGGACCAACTTTATTTTGAGCGTAACTTGCTTAAATTTAATGCTAGAAACTTTTCGTAAAAACACAAATAAAGCTTTTTTAAACACTTTAAAAAAGTTAAAATGGGTTTTCCCCAAAAAGTGCTTAATTTTTTGGATATTTCACGTCGAAATATTCTTGGTGAATATGAAACTATATTTCATTGGCTATAACTCTGGTTCTACGAGATCCAGAGACCTAACGCGTACACCATTTTTTTACTTTTTTATAGGCTATATTTTTGCTAAGAACAGTTTTTTCGACAAAATACTTACTTTTTGAGTTATTTGCGAAAACCCGTCTAAAAATGTGGTTATTTTGTTGAAAAATGAACATATTCACTCGCAAATAACTCGAAAAGTGTTGACTTGGCGAAAAAGCTCTATAGAACAAAAGTTACTTAAAATTAGTCAGTTTACCCATTTCCGGAGTTGTTTTGGACATATATTTTTTCACCCCCAAGAGGGGGTGAAAGTCACCCCCAGGGCAAAAGCACACGTCGGCACAATATCACTTTTTTTCTTTGACATGTAAGCTATGCGTATGCCAAATTTCATGTCAATCCAAGCGGTTCTTTAAAATTTAGAGCAAAAACCGTGAAAGAATGGACTATGGAAGCAACCGGCAGAATAAATTGACAGTAGACTAAAACAGGATGTGTTCTTCTAAATGTCCCCCTTTTTTCAAAGTGACAGCTGACGTGTGTCGTATACAGGAAATTAAAATATTTAACCTGTGAAAGGACCCGCCAACACACCGTATGGAAAAGTGGTCCCGGTCAAATTTAACGAAAGTTTGGTCAATGATACTCCTCGATGTGTAAATTAAAAAAGTCCATGGGACCTGGGTCTGAATAACAACTATTCTCGAGCTACAGTTTTCTGAAGTTATTGGATTCGAGTGCTCGGTTTACATTAAGTGCGCTAATTCACGGCCAAGTGAACGAAAATATTTATTATTGGAAGAAGAGAGACTCATTTTCTTCATGCATACTTGCGTCTTGTATATGAATTCGTGGTAAAAAATATATGCATCGTATTATCTCTTCAGAAAAGTCCTCAGAAGACTAAATAAAGAAGTGCGTAATAAAATATGCTACTAGAGCAATATAAGAATTATCATGTTTTCATGAATTCTTCACAGTTAGGCAATACCAGTAAAGCTGCAGTTCTGTCTTATCTTTAGAATACTACTGAACAGTTGCAGATCTAGGGGGGAATTGGGAATAGGGAACTTGCACTAAAAAAAAATTTTTTTTGTATAAAATTGTTAATTTATGTTTTAAAATGTTATATTCAAAATATTACGTCTTAACAATGAATAGTGTACGTACAACATATGGTCAAAGTTCCGCGCCTAAAATTTACGTTTCAAACAACTTCAAAAGCGAGAGCTGGGCTCTGACGTCACAGGCCACTCGTATCGTTTGCCCGTTCAGTGGGCTATTGCATTTAATGCAGTTTGCCCATAGATAAATAATACAGTTGAAATATCTTGTTTTACTCTGTGGCAAAAATGATTTTTTCTGTGACAGGCAAAATATTAACATTTTATCTCTGTTGACATGTATCAAAAAGTTCTTTTTTATGAAATTCCTTTTGTCGTTTCTTGTGTTGAAGAACAAAGAAGAAACAAGTAACTTAAAAATAAACAAAACTTTTAGTAAGAAAAGTAAGAGTAACTAAAAAGTATTGGTGCTACTATAGTATGCGGTCTACAGTCGGGTTTCTACTATAGCTTGCGGTCTACCGAGGGATGCGGTGTAAGTATAAGCTGAGATGATAAAGATATTAACTTGTAAAATTACAATAATGATTCTTCTTATTTATGCGTATTATTAACTTTGTAAAGAAGGATTTTGTTGGCTATGTACACGTTCTATCGGTACGTCTGCTAATCACCATAATATTTTTTCAGAAGGCTTTGAACACAATAATGAAAGGCTCCAGTAGGTACTAATAAACATTACAATAAAATATAATCTTTATTATAATGCAAATTACACCGTAATCTTTTCCAAGATATACGAAATTCTTCGATTAGAAGTAGGTAGATCAAACCCACGGGGTAAACCGTGTACTATAATATAATGGTACCAAACTATTGTTATAAACGGTTTAAACATGCTTATTAATAACTCTTACTTATTTGCCTTGACACCTCGCATTTCTCCAATAGAATAGCTTTCACTACTTTTTATAAAAGTTGCCACCATGAAGACATCAACGGTAGGTAAGTTAGTCAGATTGACCTTTTGAAAAACCCTCGTCCGTCATATTATGCGTTTTAAACTCTTTACAAAGTAGCACTCAACTTTATCAATTTCAGTTTAAAACTAAGCTGATTGGGAAACTACTTATTACAATGTATAAGATGAACATAAATAATACCTAGGAATTTTCCATTAAAGACGATTAAAATGTAATATACCCGTGATACCTACCCTAATCGCGTTGTTTCCGACTGCTAGGCCCGGTTGATCGTCGCCCGTGACGTCGAACCAATAGAAGGACGTTCAAAAGCCTCCTAAGATATTTTAATTTTATAGTATTTTCAAAGCGTCGTAATTAGCGTACGGGTTAAAAATATTTGTTTTTTTCGCATGCAAGCGTTTTAAGATCATGTTACCTTATGTTTTTTAATATCATTTTAATATTTAAAAATTTATGCAAGTTCCCTATTCCCTTCGTAACACGGTCCAGAACTAAAGAAAAAGTTGTCGAAACATAAAAATTCATTAGCTGACATGAAACTTGCCCCGCATATAGATAAGTAGAGAACATGAACTTGATCTTAACAAGAAAAAAACAAAGTACCTGGTAGTCAGTAACATATTAATTACAATTGTCTATGAAAAAATCGGGTTTAAGTCATCTTCGACTATCTGTGCGTTAAGATTTTGCTGATTTCGGTTAGATGCATCATAATATGTCGTGTTAACTAACGACCTATCAGGATACTTAACATTGGGTTGATGTCTTGCAGAGCCTAAAAACCGTAACACACTGGTTATATGCGCACAAATAGGTACCTACAGTTCTCGCACCAGATTGACAGGTACAGTAATATCAGCTAATCGGTTCTTCTGCAGGCTCATCTTCATCAACTCATCAACCGTGTAGGAAATGAATATTTGGTGCTTTGTAGCTTGCCGAAACCCAGAAAATATTCGAAGTCTTATGAATCCCGGTTCAACCATATTCTCATCAATTTGAAACTCTTCGTCACTATCTCTAATTATTTTATCTTGTATATAAGACGGTGCCAAATTAAATTAATATATCTCAATCGAAAGGTATTTTAGGTATTGTAAGTCGAAAAGAGGAAAGTTGTCAAAATCATGATTATGAAGCCTTCTCGATTGACCATTTCTTCTAATCAGATTATTAGTCTCAACTCTAGCTTGTACAATATTGGGAATTAATAACGTATGTAATAATTGTTGAGCAACTTCAGCTGGAGCACCTTCCATTGTACAATATTTTGTATAAAAAAGTTCATCATCACTGGCTCTAGAACTCCGGGTGGACCTTGGCCTGTTCAAGAATCAGCTTCCATTCCTTCCTATCCTTCGCCTAGGTTTTCCAATTTCGTACTCTTAACACCCGTAACTCGTCTTCCACCTGGTCCTTAAATCGTACTCTGGGCATACGTATTTTACTCACACCGTCCGGTCTTTGGTTATAAATATGTTTTGACGTCACCAGCTTGTTCATTCTCGTTAAATGAAGAACAATTTTTTCTTTAATTCTGGAGCATGTTACGGATTGAATTACCCCATTCTCCCCCCTAGATCCGCCACTGTTCAATAGTATCCTAAAGATAAGGCGGAACTGCAGCTTTGCTGGTATTGCATAACTGTGAAGCATTCATGAAAACATAATTCTTATACCGCTCTAGTAGCCCATTTTATTTCGCTTTTCTTTAGTTTTCTGGGGACTTTTCGGAGGTTTTCTGAAGACTAAAATACGATGCATCTATTTTTGACTACGAATTCATATACAACATGCAAGTATGCATGAAGAAAGTGAGTCTTTCTTCTTCCAATAATAAATATTTATATTCGTTCACTTGGCCGTGAATTAGTGCACTTAACATAAACCGAGCACTCGAATCCAATAACTTCAGAAGGCTGTAGCTCGAGAATAATAGTTATTCAGACCCAGGTCCCATGGACTTATTTAATCTACACATCAAGAAGTATCATTGACCAAACTTTAGTTAAATTTGACCGGGACCACTTTTCCATAAGGAGTGTTGCGGTGTCCTTTTGAGAAAAATTGAAATTCAAAAATTGGCACACAGTATTTGATACATTTCTAAATTTCAGACAGTCTTTGATACATATTCCATTTTTTTTAATTTCAATTTTTCTCAAAAATTTCACGAGTTTAATAATTTTTAATGTCCTTTATATGACACATATCAGCTGTAACTTTGAAAAGAGTGGGACATTTGGAAGAGCACATCCTGTTTCAGTTTGCTGTCAGTTAATTCTACTGGTTGCTTCCAATTCAGATGGTGGGTTCTTAACATTACTATGATCAATTTTCCATGATCAAATTTTTACATAATATAGACAAGGCGAAAACGGCGGGTTCGTTGGGAAAAATATTCCCATGAAATTTTTTTGCATAATTACATTCGTGAGACATCCCAGAATAAGGTTCAAGAAGTCGCCCACGTGAAAAGTGAGCCAAATTTTTTTTAACAATTTTTTTTTAATCAAATTGCAGAAATCAATATTTTTGGCCTGGACAATTTTTTTGTAGGTTTTTTGGACCATTGTGGATAAAAATGGTATCTTATAATTTTTCTCTAAAGTTGATCGTTTTCGAGTTATAAGCAATTTAAAATTGAAAAAAACAAAAAATGGCGATTTTCAAGGCTTAATAACTCGGTTAAAAGTTAATACATATTATGAAAGTCAGAAAGTGACTAAATCAAAGTTTAATGCCCCCTACAAGATCCCGAAGAAATTTTTGTCATTATTTTATTACTAAGCTGTTGTTATTTTTAAATAATAATATTGAGCGCCATGCACGTGGTAGCCGGCCCTAAATGCTGAGTGCGAGAGAGATGCCACTCCGGCAGTCCAATTGTGCATCTTACTTGCACTCACATTTACGGCCGTCTACCACGTGCATGACGCTCAATATTGTTACTTAAAAATAACAGCTTAGTAATGAAATAATGACAAAAATTTCTTCGGGATCTTGTAGGGGGGCATTAAACTTTGATTTAGTCACTCTGACTTTCATAATAATAACTTTTAACCGAGTTATTAAGCCTTGAAAACCGCCATTTTTCGTTTTTTTTTTTTCAATTTTAAATTGCTTATAACTCGAAAACGATCAACTTTAGAGAAAAATTATAAGAGACCTTTTTTATCCAGAATGATCCAAAAAACCTACAAAAAAATTGTCCGTGCCAAAATATCGATTTTTGCAATTTGATTAAAAAAAAATGTTAAAAAAAATTTGGCCCACTTTTCACGTGGGCGACTTCTTGAACCTTATTCTGGGATGTCTCACGGATGTAATTATGCAAAAAAATCTCATGGGAATATTTTTCCCAACGAACCCGCCGTTTTCGCCTTGTCTAATAGGTATTTAAAAATTTCAACTTTAGACCAAGTTTTTGAAACTGCATGAGGAATTTTTTCAATTAAAAAATGGGATCTCTACTGATAGTGGTACTTTAAACCTTTGACGTAAGTTAAGGGGGTAGGCGCAAAATCTTGGTCCAATGCTATTTAAATGCATTAATTTTTTTTTTGAATCCTGAGAAATTTAGTAAGTATTTTTGAAAAATTTAAACGCAGAATCAAAGATTACATTATTACCGAGGGTCTAAAGTCCCTGAAAACTTCTATAATATTCATTTTAATAAGTTGCAGGACTGAAAAAAAAGAGAAAATTTAATGTGGTTTTTAATTTCAAATATTTCATTCAAAAGAAACGTTTTGTTTATTTTAAGGGACTTTCGGCTCTCGGTAATAATGTATTCTTTCATTCTGCGTTTAAATTTTTCAAAAATATTTATTAGTTTTCTCAGGATTACAAAAAAATAATGCATTTAAATAGCATTGGACCAAGATTTTGCGCCGTCCCCCTTAAACTTTATGAAATTTAAAATTAGTTGCTTATAGGAGATATTAAGTATACCTCGTCCAATTTACTTACCGTTGCACGTCATCCGCGCCATAGCCTGTGACACGATACCAACACGAAATATTTAGGCGGTGGGTGTGTTCTTTTTTAGAATCAAAATGATTCTAAAGGGGAACACACCTACCGCCTAGATATTTCGTGTTGGTATCGTGTCACAGGCTATGGCGCGGATGACGTGCAACGGTAAGTAAATTGGACGAGGTATATATTGAAAAATATGGCTTTGTAAGCCGAAAGCGAATTTAAAAAATTGTACACACTTCAAAAATACTTTTCTTTTTCCATTATTTAATTTTTGTCGAAGTCATTTTTATCTTCAGTTTAGCCAAATACCTACAAAAATGTACTAAAATTTTAGCATTGTTCTAAAAAAATAATACGGTTTAAAATTTTGGAAATTAACCATAAACTTGGTGTGCATCGTTGCAATAGATTACTTGAGAACCATTCTTTGTGCTGAAATATCTGTAGAGTGTTACTTAATAATCAAAGTTATTTAGGGTTGTATCTGTCTATCGTTTGCTATTTTATTAGTTATGAAATCTCGTAGTGACTAGCAGACTTAACGCGTCTAAAGATGGTATAACAAAAAATCTAAACCCCCTTTTTTACTAACAGGTATTGAAATAGAACCTAGATGTAACTTCGAACCCGATGAATTCACTGCAGATCACCCCTTCCTTCTAGCTATAGTAACTAGAAGCAATCATCAAGGTCAGGGGCTCGATAGTATTTTATTTACAGGAAAAATCGATTTTCCTCTACACTAAGGTAATTAACAGCATGTTTGTTGGGATGTGCATGTCGATTTAGGTATCTTCCACTGATTGGTCTGTTTAGAAATACACACCTACACCTATACACATTCACTCATACACTCGGTTATGAAAATTTAGAACGTTTTTTGTTCAATGACTCTGAATAGGAGTGGAACGAGAGTTGCAAAAAGTATTAAGCGTAACTATGCAGCTAGCCAAATAACACGGAATGACCACCTCCCCAACCATAGCTCAATCCTTTAGACTTTAGTTAGATGATTGAGCTGGGATGAGTTGATTTTCACCTTAGGTAGATTGTGAGCGGTATGGCTTGAATCTGTATATTAATAGAAGTGATCAGAAAAGTGAAAACAAGAATCTACGAAATTGTTATTATAGTCGGGGAGGCAAGTATGCTAAATTTGCAGTTACTCGAGCGTTGCGTTATGGGGACCTATTGGATTGTGAAGATTAGGTCCGAAAACCAAAAAAAGTTATGTTAGTCCAATTTTCCATTTCCAACAATCGTTTTTCCGATTATAGCGCTGCATATCCATAATCCGAAAAAATGTCTCCAATAAAAGTTACTTATTTTTACGTAAGGAATAAAAATCTGCAATAAAAAATTGGGGCTCCTATTTAAGATTTTAAAGTAACCAAACGTGTTTGGTGTCATTAGATAGATTTTTCAAAAATATTGAATACGTGTATTTTCCAGTTTTTTGAATTGATGTTCATTTCGCGAAATAGCTCGGGGTTCCTATTTAAAAGTTTAAATTTAACCCCCACCGCTCTACCTGGGGATCGTGTTTGGTATCACTCGATAGATTTTTTTAAAATATTGCACACGTATTTTTTATTTTTTTGATCTGAAGTTTATTTCGCGAAATATACGCTAAATCGTTAGATTTTTGAAATATACACTGTTCTGGATGTACTTAACTTACCTTATCTTAATCTGACGATTTTGAGTTTTTCTAAGAATAGATATTTTTCGGTCCCCTCTTAACGGACTCCCCTGTAGTAAAAGCCAATATATGGTAGGGGTACATTTACAGGATACAAGGTTTCTCCCCATGCGATTTTCTGACGCGCTCGAGTAACTGCAAAAATCCCCGCTTGGGCTCCCCTACCATTATAGGAGTCAGTGTTCTCCAATTATGTAAAATCCGGATTATATCAATTTTTTGATATATCGTTGAAGATTTTTTGGAGAAAAGCAGATATAGGTATACAAAAGGAATGAACACAAAAAAAAAGTAACACAAACTTATTTGAATTGTACGACGAAGCATCTTCAGGCAGTTTTTAAAAAGAGATGACTGTAGAGTTAGGAGAAGACAGAGAGAGTAGGATAAAGCAATATAGATATCTACTTAAACTAGTAATATTAACTTGTAATAACAGTATATTGTATTCGCGATTTATAGGCCATGGTCCTGGAATTGTAAGGACTCCTTAACCTAAACCATACCGAAGAATTAATTAAAGATGCCAACTGGATTATGACACCATCATGCTAGATTAATCAATGCCGAAATAATGTCCCATGTGAAGGTCTGAATAACATCGAAGTTCTCCAAAAAGTAAAAAAATCGTTAGAACTAGGAATCCGTTGAAAACTAGTAAACCTTTTTAATTTGCTAAACAAAAGCAAACAGTGAGTGAAGGTGAGAAGAGAGAATTTCAGGCACTTTAAAATCAGACGAGACCTCAGACAAGGGATTCTCTCTACTGCGTTAATTGAAGCTGGCAATGAAATAAGACAGGGTGTTTCCTGAGTCCTTTATTGTTCAACCTGATCATGGATAAAATAATAAAAAAAGTAAGAACTAAAAAAAATGGAGAAAACCAACTTAACATAATCTGCTATGCAGACGATGCAATAGTAATCTCTCAAAGTGAAGATAATTTACGACATATGCTGCACCAATTTAATATAACCGCCAAAAAATTTAACATATTAATTTTCCCAAAAAAGATAAATGCATGGCTATAACAGCAAATTTAATAGGATGTAAATTAGAGCTGGAGGAATTGTAGAACAAGTGATGGAGTTTAAAGGCATCACACTATCTATCACACTAAAAGCCCGAAACAGAAGTGGAAGATAAGTGAATAGAACAAACAGGGCCACAGATTGCCTGAATGAAACAATATGGAGAAATAAAAATTTAGATAGAGAAATAAAGGACAGAATTTATAAAATAGTCATCAGACCAAAAATGCTAGGAACAACAGGGATAAAAACCCTTCGAAAAATCGATGGTAAGACACTATGGGAGAGAGCTAGAAGCACAGATATATGACGGAGATGCAAGGTGGAGAATATTAAGAACTGGTTAAGAAACAGAAGAGTAGAATGGAATGACCACATAGCCGCATGACAACAAACACAGCAGTAAAGACGAACTGAGAAGCATGACAAACCGAGAGACGGTTCCCCAAAAGAAAGACGATCAGCGGAAAGACCACGAAAACGATAGAACGACAACTTACTGGAAGCACATTGGAAAAAAATAGACAGTCATGTCTACACAAAAGGGCCGGCGTAGCTAAGCGGTAGTGTGCTTAGCTCGCGTGCTGGTGATTCCAATAGCAACTAGACATTTTTAAAAATGTTTATAGGCCCCAGGTCGACTCAGCCTGAATAAACTGAGTACCTTGGGTAAAAACAGGGGTAATAATAGGCGGTTGAAGCGTAGCACTGGCCCTGTTACCTTCCTTGTATACCGTAGGCCCTAGATATAGCAGACTACCCTGCTATACTCCCAAAGCCACGTGAACGGTATAAAACGGGAGATTATTATTATGTCTACACAAAAAGAAGAAGAAGACGTGCTCTATTTAATTTACTCTTAATCATTAAAAAATTATTTAGCAAACTTACTCTACAAAGATCGAAATATATTTGTAACGTAACATTATGACAATACATCGACACAAAACAATGACAGGCTCCACCATCCATAATTTATTCGAATTTTGCAAGATTTTGTTGTTATTTTGATTGGTCTGTATAAAATTAGTGAATGAACACTCAAAACCAAACAATATAAAATTGATTGCATTGAAAATGTAATTAGATAAGCTTTTAGCTACAGTACAATACCTGTGTACCTAAATATTGACTTAACTGGGTATTTTGTGAGTGGGTAAAAGTAGCAGTAGTTCAAGCAGAAACACATGTCCGAGTTGTCATACATTCAACACTGTATGTAATATTATTAAGCTTAATTAAATAATCCACGTTAGACCGGACTGTATCGTCGCCCCCCGCTAGCGAAATTATTCTGATTCGATTTTTTTGCACAAACATCCTTAAAAAGAAGTCCTTGTATTAACATATCCACAGGGTGCCGTCTGCCGTGGTCGAAAAATTGTTTAAACAATTTTTTTTAAACAAATTCACAACAATAATTTTTTCATTTCGAACAATTTTTAGATAATTTGGGTCATTCTGAGCAAAAAAGGTATCCTGTCATTTTTTTCTAAAATTGATTGTTGTCGAGTTATATGCGATTGAAAATTTGAAAAATGCGAAAATGGCCATTTTCAAGGCTTAATATCTCGATTAAAATTATTATTATGAAATTAAAAAACTGACCAAATCAAGTTTCAAACCCCTTCTTCAAGGCCCCGAAGAGATTTTTGTCATTATTGTATTACAAAGCTGCTATTTTTAATTATTAACAATTAGCGCTATAGTCCAACTGTATCGTCGCCCCCGTTAGCGAAACTATTTCGATTAGATTTTTTTGCACAAACTTACTCAAAAAGAGGTCCTTATAACACATCCACAGGGTGCCGGGTGGTGCCGTGGTCGAAAAATTGTTTAAACATTTTTTTTAAACAAATTCACAAATACAATTTTTTCATTGCGAACGGTTTTTTAGATATGTACTTTGGGTTATTCTGAGCAAAAAAGGTCTCTTGTGATTTTTCTATAAAATTGATTGTTGTCGAGTTATATGTCCATTTTCGCATTTTTCAAATTTTAAATCGTGTATAACTCGACAAAAATCAATTTTAGAGAAAAATCACAAGAGACCTTTTTTGCTCAGAATGGCCCAAATTATCTAAAAAAAATCGTTCGCAATGAAAAAATTATTTTTGTGAATTTGTTTAAAAAAATTGTTTAAACAATTTTTCGACCACGGCACCGCCAGGCACCCTCTGAATATGTTATAAAGACCTCTTTTTGAATAAGTTTGTGCAAAAAATCAAAAATTTCACTAACGGGGGCGACGATAAATCCTGGACTATAGCGCTAATTGTTAATAATTAAAAATAACGCTTTGTAATAAAATAATGACAAAAATCTCTTAAGGACCTTGAAGAAGGGGTTTGAAACTTGATTTGGTCACTTTTTGAATTTCATAATAATAATTTTTAATCGAGTTATTAAGCCTTGAAAATTGCCATTTTCGCATTTTTCAAATTTTTAATCGCATGTAACTCGACAACAATCAATTTGAGAGAAAAATGACAAGAGACCTTTTTTGCTCAGAATGACCCAAATTATCTAAAAAAATTGTTCGAAATGAAAAAATTATTTTTGTGAATTTGTTTAAAAAAATTGTTTAAACAATTTTTCGACCACGGCACCGTCCGATACCCTGTGGATATGTTATAAGGACCTCTTTTGAGTAAGTTTGTGCAAAAAAATCGAATTGGAATAATTTTGCTAGCGGGGGCGACAATACCGCCCGGTCTACGTACTATGCAGGTAATAACGTTATCCTATTTTCAGTTTATATAAACTTCAGAGCTGGACACTAGACAAACAAATATCCAGAAGACGTCAACATTTAAAACAATATCTTAGTCATACAACAAGAATGTTGTGAATTATAGGTTTTATTTTCAACAATATCATCTTGCCGAGATTAAAAATTAAGTTAGAACAATTAAAAACAGTGATCTGCATTATTACAGGTATCTATCGTTCAGTATCGGTCAGTATCGCAACGAAGTTGCGTTTTTCTATTGATCTTCTTGCGAATATAGATTATGGTTCAAATTTAGGCAACTAATATTGTATATTGTATTGTATGTCAATTTGAAAAGGTACCGCGTTCTCTAATTTGGTCCCTATAAAAAATCTAAAAATATATGTAAAAACACGTCAAATTTATTTGGGAGGGGGACATTATGTAGACCAGTTTTCAACTAAGTTACATCAACCTCTAGTGGGGGCGGACACAACCCCCCAAATCTTAAATGGAAAGGATTTTCAGTGATACCTCATTTTAAAGGTCGTTCAACAACCTTTTCAAAAATACCAAACACATTGTATTTTGGAAAAATCTTGGACTCAATACTCCAAAAAATTTTGTTCTAAACTCGATTCTTAAATATATTTACGGTTTGACTTAATTTTTCCAAAAATATTCCAAAAAAGACTCAAAATTCAATTAAAAAAAATTCAATTTAGAGTTCAATATTCTACAAAAAATTTTGGACTTTTGAACTCAATAGTTACGGTTCGGAACTCTTTACGATTTTACTTGATTTTTCCAAAAGTATTGAAAATAAATATAATGTATGTGATGTTTTCGAAAAGGTAGTGGAACGACCTTTAAAATGAGACATCATTCAACCGCCGTTTCCATTATTTTAAGTTGTCCGATATATGAATTAATAATATGTTTCTCATATTATCGTCTTCAAGCAAACTGTATTTAAAGTTAAAACTGAAATACATATTACAGTGGCAGGTAGACAAAATGTGAAAATTCTTGTTCTGATTTTGATTGTGTCATAATAGTGTAGTATATATATACAGTGCCGGCAAAAAAAATCTTTACATTGCCAAATAAATCACCAAATTTTAAGGCAATTGCATGCGTTCTGTCTGCGCTTGGTGGGGAGGGTAGGGAGGGGAATAGCGTACATGCGACGGCAATTATCTGTAGTTTACGGACCGCTTGGCTTATTTAGATTTAGGGTATTCTGCGCTTTTGCACTGTAAGCAGTTGGCTTTGTGCGGGTAGTCAGTGTTAAACTTCTTCTCATTTACCGCGTTAAGTTTGAGATCGTCAAATTCTAAGTTGAACTGACAAATATGGGTCGAAAGAAACTCACAAAAGACGAGAAGATTTGTGCTTTAACATTACTGGAGAAAGGAGACTCTGTAATTACTGTAGCACCTTATATTGGTGCTCCAAGAGGGGCTATTTATCAACTGAAACGTTCGGCTGCAAGGTTTCAGTTGATAAATATCCCCTCTTGAAGCACCAATATCACGTGCTACGGTAAGCACGAACTTTCTCCTCTTTTGTGAGTTTCTTTCGACCTATATTTGTCAGTTCAGTTTAGAATTTGACGATCTCAAACTTTACACTATAAATGAGAAGTTTAACACTGACTACCCGCACAAAGACAACTGTTTATAGTGCAAACGCGCAGAATACCCCAAGTTAGCCAAGGGGTCCATAAACTACAGATAATTGCCGTCGCAAGTACGCTATCCCCCTCCCCTACCCTCCCCTCCATGCGCAGACAGAACGCATGCAAATTGTCTTCAAATTTAGTGATTTATTTGGCAATGTAAAGATTTTTTTGCCGGCACTGTACTACACTAGTTCTCTATGTATACTACACTTTATATATACAAAAACGGTTCTCGTTTAAAATCAAGATGGCGGCTAACGCAATGGCGGAATTCAGTCGAGATTTTAAATTTACACTACTATTGACCCCGCCTAAAGGTTAAAAAAATAAAATTTGGGGCAGCTCCTAATGCAAGGTTGGGCATGTTATACGTCTAACCCGACTGGACTAAGAGTAATTATCAAATAATGTTGATTATAATGCGCCAACGTCAGTTTACAATTTTCGTAGTATGGCTTGAATTTTTTTGTGGTTACTTTGGTATTCTTATATGTCTTATTTTCAGGAATCATGATGGGTTTGGGCTGCTGTATGCCGATGCCGCCCGAGTCTTTTACTGCAGATCATCCATTTTTGATACTGCTGACAATCAGTGATCCGAATATCATACTGTTTAAAGGACGTGTTTCCGCATCTGCTGTCTAAATGTATCAATAGATTGTTGAATTACCCCATTTGTCATGTCTTTAAGTTCCTTCCGCATCTATGTAAGTTTTAATAAATTAGTTATATCTAAAAATATTTATATTAGACCAGTCGTCCGCGGTGAAAAACTGTAAAACCGTGGAATACCGTGGAATTTTGAGAATTAACAACGATTTTAATGAAAATTTGGATTTAAGCTCGGTTGACCCTCTTTCTCGAAATCTACCCTATGCTGAACCGAGCTTTTGCCCTGGGGGTGAAAACAACCCCATCTAGGGGATAAAAATGTTTTCAATCAAAGTAACTATGGAAATCGATAGACTGACCAATTCTGAGTAAATTTTGTTCTATAATTTTTTTTGCAAAGTTGAACTTGATTTGTTTCTTACAAATAGTATTAACAGATATACCGTAGTATTGGGACCCTGCAAGTTCGGAAAAGCGACACCTGGTTTCATAGCTCGGCAACTTTTTTCGCACTTTTAATTATATTGGCCAATCATATTGGTCCTGGTTGCTGGATAATTGTCAAGACCGTAGCCCAAAAAAAATTATAAGACGAAAAAGTAAGATTTATATTATGTTATTAAAAGGTAAACAATTGTATGTAGTAAATAAAATTAATTATTAAAATGCAGTACTGCAAGCAAAATACAGTTAATTAAATCTACTTTTATATAATAATTCCATATCATATCAATATTGTGAGCAACATATAATTTTTCTTCTTCAATGACAGTAGGTATGAAATATACGTCAATTTGACAATTTCAATTGACAATACGAATTATTTAAGAAAGTAGCAAGATTTCTCCGATATTCGCGCACGATCGTTTCTCGTATCCCCTCCAAGTACTTGCACACCGCGAATACAAGTTCCAACATTGTGTTCAACAGTTCAACCAGTCATCTGGTAATTATAATACGCCTAGCGTCAGATTTTTTACGATTTATGAGAGATATGACTTGCATTTTTGTGGTTATTTCGGTATTCTTATATATTTTATTTTCAGATATCGTAGTGAGTTTTATACGTTGTATGCCGAGGCCGCCTCAGCCACCTGAGTCTTTTACTGCCGATCATCCATTCTTGATACTGGTGACAATCAATGATCCAACAAAAATCATACTATTCAAAGGACGAATTTCCGCATCAGTTATCTAGATGTATCAATAGATTGTTCAACTTTCTCATTTTTCATGTCTTTTTAAGTTTATTCCACATCTGTGTAAGTTTTAGTAACTTAGTTATATCTAAAAATATTTGTATAAAAGCTAATGAGATAATAAAAGTGCATTGCAACCACATCCATTTTTCTTCCTTTTTTGTAAACCAAATAGCTATTTGTTAATGTACAAACTTTTTTTTATTATTTCTTTCATGAAATACCTGATCGTCGTTATATGCCTTATCTCAGTGTTTAATGGTCCAATGATACAATGGCTACATACTGAGAATAAAAGAGTGAGTCTTAAAATTTTTCTTTTGAAAAATACGTACCTATATCAAAATCTTTTGTAAAAACTTATGTCCTATACTTGATAATACAAAAGAGCCAACAATTTTTATAAGGTCTGAACATGGTCTTCGGGGTAAGCAAGTCCTCAAAATTTTTAAAATTTGACAAAACAGGAATTTGACTTCTACGATATTTTAAGATAAGGTAGCAATACAGGATTACCTACATAGTTGAAATTTCAATAAAATTTCCTGTGGTTTCATATATAACTCAAAAAGTACTGAGTTTTTAGAATTAGGTTCTCTAGCCATTTCCAAGGTTATTTTGACCAAAAAATTTTCAACCCCCGAGATGGGGTGGGAACCACCCCCAAGATAAAAGCGGCGTAGGTTATAGGGTAGACTTTGTTTTGTGAGTTATTCCCTACTAACCGTGAAAATATCAAGTAAATTGATGCAGTAGGATGGAATTCGGAGCCAAATACTCTCATTGACTGCCTTATGTAGGCTCTTGAAACTGAAATACGTAGAAGAATAGGAATTTCCGCATCAGGAATTGACGCCTTAGAGATGTGGTGTTCAGTGGCGGCTCGTCAGAGGAGGCAACGGAGGCTTAGCCTCCCCATAAATTTTTTACACATTTTATGTCATCTCTGGGACATAATATTTCTATAATTATTGATGAAATGTCACTGTTTTGTTTATTTTGAATAACGAGAAACAACAAGCGCTCGTACTAATACAAAGTGTAAATTATTGCACACTTGTAACTAACGCATCTGGAACGCATCTATATACCCACCTATACGCTGTGAGCAGCTCCTCATATCCCTACCAAGGGAGGCAGAAACCAGACTCGACTCCGTTGTGTTATAAGTTACGACAAACTTCTCGAAACCAGCAATATAGTTTCCCATGTGTACAATAATACTCGATAGAGAAACGTAATATTATATCGCTTCACGTCATACTACCCAGACATATAAAGCAAGGGAGGCTAAACCAGAATTAGGCTCACTTGTGCTTTTACTTATATTCTATAAGGAAGTTAATAGTCAGGGTATTTCTTGGTGAGATTTTATCATTTTATTTTTTTTAATTAGTGTTTGGTGAATTTTTGTAATTCATATATTTTTATTTGTGTTGTTATTGGCTTGGTAAGGTTATTTTTACAATTTATGTACCGTTGTTTGTTTATATAAAATGGATAAGTTAAACGAAATCAAAATATCTGAAGATATAATTGACTGACTGCTCAGGAATAATTTTAATACTTTAAATATATATGTTACCGTAAAAACCCGGTTTCAGTTAAAACCCGAATTTACTAGGAAAAACAAAAGTTTTAACTAAGAGATTTAGACAATTCTAGTTTTAACTAGTGAAATCTAGAACTATCAAATATTATCAGTTAATTCTAGTTGAAACTAAGCATATTTCAGTCAAAACTAGTTTTTTCTAAAATTTTCAGTAGTTTACAGATTCAACTACTCAATAAATAATTTAATTTGTTTAGCTTGTGTTTCCAAACTCTCGTATGCTTCCTCTCTAGCTAACAAAATTTGATGTTCTCCAATAAGACCGGCCTCTTCAACACCAGATTGTTTATTTTCCGATCTCAACTCCTGAACAAACATAATAAACTTGTAGCTGTGATCCTCTTGTGATTGCATATCGATTAAATTTACTTGACAGTGACTATTCATTTCTGAATGCAATATAGGTTTCGATACAACACCCCTCTTTGCTTTTATATTTTTACTCTTCTTCCGTTGGCAGGTTTCCCACATGTATAAAAGTATTGATCATATAAATTGTTATATTTGCGTATTTTCTGGCGGTTTCAGTCTTCAACCTATCCCGACCTACATGAACAATAGCAACGGGAGCTGCTTTAATTATCTCAAAAATGTCTTCGGCAGGTACATAATGTTTCATGAGATCAATTCTAGAAGTCAACTTTTTTATTTCGCCAACTTCAACAATCCTAAATCGTTTTAGTCTTCGATTTTGTAACGGTGTTTTCTTAGCAGATAGTTCCGCATCTTATACTTCGGCCATTACTTTAGTATACATGCTTTTGTCACAACATTGTAGTGACTTTCTTTCTTCTCGGTCTCTCCCTTTTGTAAAATCTTTTCCAAAAAACGTTCTTTCCACGTTCTTATATCTCTGCTCTCAACTTGATCTTTGACAATATCACTCATTGTGAATAATATACAGTAGTGTGATATATCCAATAAAAACGATGCAGACCAATCAACAGTTGCACACACTAGTTTGTTACCGACCGGCCGCCTTCGTCATTAACACTACCCCGAACATGCCAAATAGTAGATATTTGTATTCGCTAGTAAACCCAGTAAAAACTAGTTTGAACTAGTATCAACAACTCCTAATGAAATTCGTTCGGGATTTCTAATTTTAACTGAATTTAGTAGACAAATGTAGTTTTGACTAGTTAAAACTAGAATTGTCTAAAGCGCATAGTTAAAACTAGTTTTTCCGGTTTTAACTGGAATCGGGTTTTAACGGTAACATATACATATAATAGAGCTTATATTATTAGAACCTTAGAAAGGCCACAGCCAAATTTAACTATTATTAAATCCTCAGGTAATCGTCAAAATCGTGCATTTAATATTAATTGGTATAATAAATGGGACTGGTTAACCGGGTCTATTAAGAGGGAAAACTTTGTTGCTATCCTTGTATCTTATTATTTGTAACACAAACCGAACATACAATGTGGTCTAAAATAGGATATTCAGATCTAAAAAATTTACCTCGTTCAACTGAAAGATATTCCAAATCTAAAGATCACATATTTTCGTCGTGTAAATTAAAACTTTTAGCTAAACAAAATATAGTAACTGCTTTAGATACAGCTCAAAAAGAGGCCATAATTACTTAAAATAATCAGGTTTTGGAGAATAGGATGAATTTAAAAAGGCTTATCGATATAACAATATATTGGGCTTCGCAAGAATTAGCTTTTCGCGGACACGATGAAAGTGATGATTCCATTAATCGCGGCAATTACAAGGAACTTCTATCGTTGTGGGGTAAATAAAACTCAAAATTCGAAAAATTTCGGTAATTTTAGATTTAATCCTGTTTTTATAAAGTTCTTTAGTATCAATAATTCTAACAATATTATTATTATTAATTACAAAATCTATTCTACATCTCAGTTATCAATGTAAGCATGCGGTAAGAGGGAGGGTCCCCGTAAGGTGAAATGTAAATAAAAATAGTCAAAAACAAATGAAGCCTTAAATTACATTTTTGGTGCATTTTTGTGCTAGTTCAAATTTGTCTAGATTTTTATAGTTAAGTCAAGTCAAGTCAAATTTATTCATCACATGCGACATTATACAAAGTTGTACATGTATGAGACAAGTCAAAGTGACAGACATATAATGTACATATTAAAAGTATATAAATTAATAAATACGACAAAACATACTTAAAAGTTATTTTTAGAATATGGCTCTAGCTCACAAATGTATTGATGTACACACCTCCGAAAGTTTGGCTGATGTAAATTCATTCGTATATCTATTGCCAATTTGTTAAAGAAACTTATGGCTGCATAATGTGTGCTACCTTCCAACAAAACAGAACGATGTTGTGGAAGCATAAAGTGATTGTCTCTGAATCTTGTTGAATAAACATGGTTAAATTGAAATTTATTGAATTCATAAATTTTGCAATGTAAATACATTATACACGAAAATATATACAGACCGGGAATTGTAAGAATATTATTTTGTCTAAAGATACCTCTACAAGAATCTCTAAATTTCATTTTATATATTATCCTAATAGCTCTTTTCTGAAGTACGAATATCTGCTCTAATTCAGAGGTACAACCCCAGACTTCAATGCCATATTTGGCTATTGAGTAAAAATGGGCAAAGTATACTGTTTTTAATATTGATGTATTAAAGAGACGTGAAAGAATTCTCAATGCATAACATGCGCTACTTAATCTGGATTTCAAATTAGAAATGTGGTTTGGCCATTTAAAATTACTGTCTAACAGGACCCCCAGCAACTTCCTGCAGTCTGTTTTATCTATTGCTGCTTGTATAGTGGCTTGATGGTTTAATAAATTATTTGACGTGAAAATCATATACTTTGATTTCTCTTCATTTAAAACTAGTTTGTTGGATAAGAAATAACTGTTGATGGTGGATAGTATCTGTGTAGTTTTATTTTGCAAATTTTGATCGGATGTTGCTGTGACTAGAATGTTGGTATCATCCGCATAACTGATGATGTTAACTCCACTCAGTGAATTAGTTATCAAAGCTATATCATTAATATATACTATAAAAAGTAGAGGACCCAATACACTACCCTGAGGGACACCATAATGGATATCCAACGTGTTTGATTCGTATTTAAGTCCATTAGATGTTATCTTTACTTTTTGTCTTCTATTTTCTAGGTAGGAAGTAAACCATTTTAGAACTACACCACGAATACCAATCCCCTCAAGTTTTATTAGCAACAAATTATGATCCAAAGTATCAAAAGCCTTGGACAAATCGAGAAATAAACCACATGCCTTCTCTCGTCTGCCCAAAGCATCCAACACTAAGCTGACGAAATTTGCAAGAGCTGTAGTTGTAGACTTAGAAGATGTAAAACCATGTTGAAAATAATTATGCAAGACACTATGCTTTTTTAGGAATGCGTTTATTCTAGTATAAACCAGAGTTTCAATTATCTTTGAAAACACAGATAAGAGACTTATGGGACGGTAGTTGTTAAGGTCATCTTTATCACCACTTTTGAATAAAGGGATTACAATAGATAGTTTAAACATACTAGGAAATATTCCTTGTTGAAAAGAGGCATTACAAATATCCTCCTAATATATCCTCCAAATATCCTACAAATAATAGTTAGAGCCTCCCCTATTGTAAAACTCACGAGCCGCCACTGGTGGTGTTGGACCTAAAGGAGAATGTTTCGATCTCATGGACAGAACACAGAACAAATAAAGTTTTTCGGACATATTGCAAAAAGAAGTACCTTATAATTTCGGGAAACGGAGCAGCCAAGATAGAAGTCGATGGAAAGAAACAGCTGCTCGTATGCTAGGAAACCATAACACTCAGTAATGATGACACGACTAGTGAGAGAGGGAGGGAGATCATTCAGTATTTTTAACTGTATTCGAGCTTACTCTTGTTACTCTAAATGTCAAAGTTTAACAACTTTTTTACTGTAAAATCGTCTGCTACTTCTTGCTTATACTACTTTTACAATATCTTCATGTAGTTATTATTTTAATACAGATGCATTTTTTCTTCCAGGTTTAATGATGTGTAACCAATGCCTCGTAATAAATCCTGTTAAATACGAAGTTATTGCGGATCATCCCTTTATAATTATAATACAACGTCAAACAGAATACGAAAGAAATTTTCTCTTTAAAGGGCGTGTTCTAAAGCCACTCGAATCTTAACAAACATTTATTCATCGTTCTCTGAGATCTCAATAACGACATTTTTTTTTACTGCATATTTAGTCATCATCATATTTTAGTGTCATGTATTGATAGGTATTAAACAGTTTTTCTAAAGTTAATATATTGGTAAATTCATATTCGATTCAATACGAAATATATTTTACAGAATATGGATCATAACACGAAGTAGATTCGCAATATCATTTTGATTCAATAAAATTGTGTTTTGACTAGGAAAGTTTTGGGGTAGTTCTGATTTCTTTCATTATATATGGATTTTGGGCTGCTGAATCCGACTATGAGGTTTGCGGACAAAATTTCTTGCCGAAACATTAAAAAAATCGCGAAAAAATACAGCTTTTTTCCGCTTTTTGCTCAAATCTCGAAAACTATTAACTTTTAGTAAATGGTCTGTTAACAAAAATTTAAGTACTTAAAATTATCTACAAATATCACTATTTACTTTTTTCTTCAGACGAAACGTTCGGTCTAAAGTACAAGTTGAAAATTCCAATTTTTAACGGTCTCGGCAAATCCCACTTTTTACATCCCAAAACTTTATTTTTCATTAGAATGCTGTCATTTGATAAATTTCTCGTAGTTTTCTGTACAAATAATAAATGCTAGTTCATAGGTATGGTATGTCTCTTGTGACAGCTTCCATGAGTCCATTCCGTCCTAAGAGGCCGGGAATATCTCTGCTTTTCCCTTAGAGCCACAGAAGATCAGGCACAGATGGAGTCACAGTTTCGGTTGGTGTGAACATTTCCTTCGGATCTGTTATCTTGATTTCTATCAACCTTGAGGTTTTGTCCTTTTAAAATGAATTAGTTGAACAGCTCCCTGACTTCCATAAACCTCAGGCGCGGGTTTCTGTTTTATCCGAGGAATGGATTGCTTAGGAGCTACTGCATGTTTTGGTGCAATACAAGAAATGCCACATATGACGTGAAAAGTATGGTACTCGTCGATTGTATGTACGTTAAAATCAGCGTTATCGTACACCTGCTGTGTAAAGCACGGCAGGTCAATTTTCTGCGGATCGCCTGCGAACTGACACTTCCAGGTGAACAGCTTCTGTATAGGACGAACAAAACCCCAAAGAGGAAACTACATCAACCTATTTTCTTGAGCCGTACTTTTTGTAGAGCAAACGGCCAACCCTGCAAGGCATGGTGAGACCAACTATCTGGGCCTTACTGCCGCTACAAGACTTTGAGCAAGCGCGTTGCTTATCTGGAAGTGTCAGCAATCGCAGGCGATCCGCAAAAAATTGACCAGCCGTTCTTTACACAGTAGGTGTACGAAAACGCTTATTTTAACCCTTTCTATGTCAGGCCTTAATTTGCATGTTGGTCCCTCAATCCCAAAGGTTTTTTCATGCTTAGAGTTCCACTGCCTTATATATACGTCGCATATAAATAAACAAGTAAATGAACAAAACATGTTTTTAATGAGTCTCTTTTAACCAACTTAAACGTTTTCTTTTCAAAAGTACTCATCAGAGAGCAAAACCAACTGGAAAAAATGTAACTAACTTAAAAAAATAATGTAATGTAAATTAACATTAAAAGTTTTTTTTGTGTTTTTTGTGTGGTACTCCTCAAAACATGACACTACGCAAAGGCCGACTCCGCATCTTGCACACATGTATCTCGATTCGCTTCTTTTTTTCTGGTCTTTTCTGTGGCTACAAACCCTTCACCTTCTAGCAGCTACCTGTAAGCGTTGCCACCAGTGCTACAATATAGCATATATCTAAAATGTGTGAACAAATATATACGGCAATGGGTCCGCATGACCTGTCTTTTTTGCTAACATTTTGAGGCTTTAAGAACAATAATCTAACATTTTCGGACATATTTCTACGGCATTGGGAGTCCAATGCGTCTAAAATTTTATAAGCAACGCATATTTTTGGCTTTGGTAAATTGAGACAATAACACCTTGAACGTATATATACGGCAGCTGGGAATACAGACCCACTTTTTCAAAAACATATATATGCAGCGTTGGGAGAGAAAGGGTTAACGTACATACAATCGGCGGATACCACACTTTTTACGTCATGGGTGGCATTTCTTGTATTGCACCAAAACATGCAATAGCTCCTAACCAATCCATTCCTCGGCTAAAAACTAAACCCGCACCTAAGGTTTATGGAAATCAGAGAGCTATTCAACTAATACTGTGACTCCATCTGTGCCTGATCTTCTGTGGCTCTAAGGGAAACACAGAGACATTCTCGGTATTTTAGGATGGAATGGATTCATGGAAGCTGTGAGAAGAGACATACCATATTCATATTATGAACTAACATTTATTATTTGTACAGAAAACTAGGAGAAATTTATCAAATGACAGCATTCTAATGAAAACTAAAGTTTTGGAATGTAAAAAGTGGGTTTTGCCGAGACCGTTAAAAATTGGCAATTTTCAACTTGCACTTTAGACCGAACGGTTCGTCTGAAAAAAAAAGTAAATAGTGATATTTGTAGATAATTTTAAGTACTTTAATTTCTGTTAACAG
The DNA here is from genome assembly GCF_917563875.1 of Diabrotica virgifera virgifera. Classification (NCBI taxonomy): domain Eukaryota; kingdom Metazoa; phylum Arthropoda; class Insecta; order Coleoptera; family Chrysomelidae; genus Diabrotica; species Diabrotica virgifera. The sequence goes on along the minus strand of NC_065443.1, from coordinate 141,769,110 downwards.
ACCATTTACTAAAAGTTAATAGTTTTCGAGATTTGAGCAAAAAAGCGGAAAAAAGCTGAAATTTTTCGATTTCCTCGCGATTTTTTCAATGTTCCGACAAGAAATTTTGTCCGCAAACCTCATATTCGGATTCAGCAGCCCAAAATCCATATATAATGAAAGAAATCAGAACTACCCCAAAACTTTCCCACTAGGGAGCTCGTAGAGTACAAATTGACTGAATCATTGTAGATTCGCAATAGTATGTTATCCCCAAATTGATATTTCTCAAGTTTAACTATAGTAAGGACAAACGAACCAATTGGAATATTTAGTCGTTAAAATCGCAACTTAGTAACATGTGAATATATAAACTTAAATGTGAATACATTTCTTAAAAGAATTTTTATCAATATTTTTGGATTGGAGATGGGACAGGTCAATCAATACTCGATACGGTAAGGAACGGTACGACGATTAATCAATACTTAATCGCCACAACGGCGAGACGGTTTGGCTTTAAATCAATACTTTAAGCTCCGGCGGAAATTGATCCTAAGCGAGACACAACCTGCACCGGCGAACTGCGTGGACAGTTTTTTGAAGCGCGCTTATAAGCGAAAGACCGCAAATTGAACCCATCCTACGATCAGTTCATGCGTTCGCAGGTCTCGCTTTGGATTGTTTTTCATCGGCGTACAGTTTTCTTGGGTCGTGTGACACGTGACTCACTGCCAGTTGTTTATTTTTACTTGTTTTTGTTTGCGAGATAGGCATATCTAAGCTAATTGAACTCGTTCGGGATCATCCCGTGGTATAATAATAGCAGCCACTAGGACTATATGAGGACGAAATTGAAAGACGAAGTATGAAAAAAAATAGGAAATAAAATGAATACGACTGGTACCTAAGTACCTAAATTTATTGTGATAAGTAAATAAAAATATTAGTATATATAATCAAAACCCCGAGTGAACATTGCTTTATCATTAAACTCTGATAACTTTATTACTAGTAGACTAAATAAACGGCGATACCAAATTAATAATCAAAGGTATGCCATTACGAGAACAAATTATTAAAAGGAAATAGGATGTCACAAATTAATGCATGATGGCTTTCTATAGGTATAAAAATGTTGTATAATTTCTTAGATCTACAGATTATTGTTGACAAATGATTTATGTTATCTACAACTTGTCGCCATTGTACATTTGTGTTTTGTTTATAAAACAAAATATGTACATAGTGTTATTTTATGACCGATCAGTGGCGGAGGGATCATTAAATAACTCTGATATTATTTTAAATATGTATTGTGTGCAGAAATAAAATCTAAAATATTCAGCGTAAGACATCTTTTTATGCGCCCGCTTATGATCGAATTGGATGTTTTCGAAAGTCATGTCGCTACGAGTACTAGGGAGGTGTTAGGTATTTAATACGTTACAAGTACGGAAATATCGATTTAAAGTTGCCTAGGTACTAGGTACTCAGTACCACTGAGAACCGGTATCGAAAGTAACCGTTACACGCCCGCATTGATTTTGCCTGACTCTATTCGCCACAGTGCCAGCCAACGGTTGGGTCGGATTGGGTTCAACATGCGGTGCGCTAGAAAAATAAAAGCACGGGTCGCCCGTCTCGCCGGCGCAGGTTGTGTCTCGCTTAGGTTCAATTTGCGCCGGACCTAAGAGCCCGGTTTGGGAACTGCTACTAAATCAATTCTTTAGCAGAGGCGATTGGCCTTCAGCCAATACCATTTGGCTAAAATACCAGATCAATTCTCCGGCAGAACTCCTCTACGTATTGTGGGGAATGTCGTTTTATATCGTTGCCGGTGATCCATCATGCCGGATTTATACTCAGCTATTGCCACTGCTGCTGTCGTTGACGGAAATATTGCCCGAAATACGATATCGATGCGAGTGAGGTGTTTGACTCACAAGAAAGGAATGTGATGACAGCATCGTCTTGCTCCCTTACTCACTTGACGCTTTGCCGGCGGCAAGTGAGAGAGAGAGTAGTTGAATGTGAATACCCACTCGTCCTCGCGCTGCCTCCCTTTGACTTACGCCACAGAAAACCGACTCTGGGGGTATGTACCTAGGTGCAATAGCAATAGCATGACCAGCAGCAGCGCGATTGAGCTATTTACACATTCACGCTGCCCACTTCCCTGTCCAATTCCCTGCCGAACAGGGCTGAATATAAATCCGGTATTACGATGTATGGAAGTGGTAGGTAGTGGGAGCACGTGTGTACGCAGCGCTGGCAACTGACAAGCCAGAGGCGCGAGTCTAGAGAGGCGAACGTTACATTACTTAATTTCATATGATTATAACTTCCTGGAACGGATCCCAATGCTAGTTTATTATAAATAATTTTTTATACAAGAAAAATTTTAGTGCTGTAACAATCGATTCATCTTCATTCAGATATTGTGAACTATTACAAAAAACCCATTTTTATTCCAGATATAACGATGCGTTACCAGAGCCTCTTAATAAATCCTCCGATTAAATTTGAGGTTATTGCCGACCACCCGTTTATAATAATACTCCAAGGGCAAATAGAATATAAAAAACTTGTTTTCTTTAGAGGGCGTATTCAAGAGCCACTACATTCTTAAATTGTTTATATTTATTGTCATATTTTCGATAGGTAAACCAAAAGCATTAAACTTTTTCTAATTTATCTGTAGTTAAATTAGTATAACATAAAAAATTTAATTGATATGTACAAAATGAACTCAAAAAAATTCTTAATAATAAAAATGAAGGGAATCCTCAGAGATCGTCTTTTGTTGGTGACCACATTGATTCATCTTACTCTATTTACTACAGCTCGAAATTGATCAGTTGACATTACATCCGTCCATTTCCTAAGGTTGAATATACCCAGGATAGTCTGCGCCCAGTGCATTTCTTTCCCTTATTCTTGCCTTGTAAAATTAACTGTAGAAGTCCTTTAACATATAATATGTCGGTATCACCACATTTCGAATGCCTCTAACTATTTTATGGCATCTTCTGTAAGACACCGGTATTCTACTCTGTAGTGGAGGACACTACAGACGTAACATCTAAGAATTCCCATAGATAATAACAGATATCCTTAATATTGCAGCCCAGGTAGCATAATTTCTCCACTGTTTCTAACGGTGTACCGTTTATTGTAACTTGGAAATATCTGTTGGTGTTTTTACTAATGATTAATATTTTTGTCTCCTTAAAAAGTTTTAGTCCGTATTGTTTACAATACAGTATCTTCTGCATATCTAATATTGTTTGTAAGTTGGTAATTTACCGTTATACCATATTGCTATTTATCTAACGCCTGTCTAAATGTATTTTTAATGTATAATATGTTGAACCTTGCTGGTGACAGTATGCATCCTTGTCGAACTCATTTTTCGACTGTGAAGATCTCGCACACGTCATTTTGGAATCGCACTGTTGCTTTTTGTTGGGGATATGTTGAATATTAGTCTTATATCCTTACCGCGATTCCTGATGGGTGTAGGATATCGATTAGTTTTCCATGTGGTACTTCGTTAAATGCCTTCTCAAAATCGATGGAACATACAAACACATCGAAGTTGATATCCCTAGCTCTCTATGTTAGAACTTGCTCTGAACCCAAAGTGAACTTCACGCAGGTGCTTTTCTAATTTGGTGTATATGCGCGAGTGAATGTTAGTAAGGAGTACAATAAGTGCATGGTTCATCAAACTAAGACAACCCTTAGGAGTATTTAAAATACATTAAATAGGAGATATTTATCGAAAACCGTATATACGTCTCATGATAGGAGGAAAGATTAATGGAAATGGGGAATGCACAATCTGTCATAACGATGGTCAACTTCACTAGTGGGGAGGGTATCTAAAGAAGGGAGAAGTAGGTTGTCCGTCAAATCATTCTATTAAAATATATTTTGAATAATATTGACTACTTAAAAACTGTTTTCTACGTATTTACAAGCTGTCATTAGAGATCTAAAATGGTTGCCACTATCCATTTAGTCAAATATATGCTTTTACAATTCGATCTATTAGGACTTGTCGCATGGTATCTTTCTCATCGACAGAATTTTCTTTATAGTGCATTCTAAAATTAAATCTAAAATTTAAAATTGCATTTGTGCAAATATTACCTCCTACTACATTTAAACATTAAACTACAAAAGCATTTCTTTTTCATTTTTAGTACTTTTTAACAAATTCTATTGTGGTTTACTTATTGTTTAATTAGAATTTAGAAACATTCATATTTTATATAATATTTTATGTTATCGTTTAATCATAGCTGTCAAAGTTTTTACAAATTACTAAATAAAGCATCTACAAAAGTAAAAACGTTTTAATATATTGTTGTTTCTTTACACCCATCCACACATAGCAAACGAAACTGAACTCGAAATGACATAAAAGATATATTTTTTATTAACTTATACCTAAAACTTGCCCATAAATGTTTTCTATTTGGCGAATGACATGTATGCCATTGTCCCCTTGAGGCTTCTTTTAAATAAGCCCCAACTAATAACTCGGAGACCATCGAAAACATGATATTAGTGTTCAGCGACCCCAAAAGCCCCCGAATAACGAGTTTTCTTTAATTTTTTTTTATAAAATTTCCATAAAACTCCAGAAGACGAGGTCCATCTTGGGCACTAGGTCCCTCGGAGACCATCGCCGTCATCATATTCGTATTCAGCGAGCCGAAAGACCTCTTAGTGGCAAAATTGAACTCATTTCCATCAGCTATTTCCAAATTACAAATTTATCATTTTTTATTCTTCGAAATGTATTTTGAAAAAGCATTTTCTTTGTTCAATATTGCAATTTTCATTTTGTCATCATCATTTTTGTTCACAAAGTTTTCTAAGGCTCTTACAAAAGTTTGAAGTTGAAGGCAAAAAGTTTCATTGAGATTATTCATCATACTGTCTTAAAAGTCTGCATGCCCTTCGATCTGCTTCGGTTGTTTTTAGTCCAGAAAGCCACTGCGCATCCGCTAGGAAAAATATTCCGATTGGGATTTTTTGCACAATCTTACTCAAAAAGGACCCCTTTTAACAAATTTGCATGTTGCCAGGACCAAAAGTGGGTCAAAAATTTTTTAAACGTTTTGTTTTTGTTTTTTCCTAAAATTATTTTTTTTGCATGGAACAAAGTTTTTTTATGTTTTTTGGATCATTTAAAACAGAAAAGGTCTTTAGTGACTTTTCTCTAAAGTTGATAGTTTTTGACATATAAGCGATTAAAAATTGAAAAATTGCGAAATCGGCCATTTTTAACCTTCAAAAACTGTGTGAAAAACTTAAAATTTGAATATTTCCAAGGTAGGTAGATATTCTTTAAACATCGATTGATGAAATCCCGAAGAGTTTTTTTTAATATAGTATTCAAAACTCCTTTGTTTTTTAATTTCTAATCACGCGTGCGCGACACTATTTTCCAGTGTCGCGTCGGCGTCGCATGTGTATACAGTATGGTGCAAATGAAAGGAATAAATTCGTTATTTCGTAAACCGGCGACTTTAAGGAAAAAACCCGAAACAGGTCGATTTTTATTTTTAAGTTATGATATTGTGGCATATATGGTATACTAGTGACGTCATCCGTCTGGGCGTGATGACGTAATCGATGATTTTTTTAAATGAGAATAGGGGTCGTGTGGTAGCTCATTTGAAAGGTTCTTCAATGTTCTATTCAGTAATGTAAACATTTACATAATTATTTATACAGGCTGTCCAAAAAATTTTTAATAAATTAAAAATTTTGACAAAAAAATAAGTAGAAGGACACCCTGTATAAATAATTATATAAATGTTTATATTACTGAATAGAGAATTGAAGAACCTTTCAAATGAGCTAGCACACGACCCCTATTCTCGATTAAAAAAATCATCGATTACATCATCACGCCCAGATTGATGACGTCACTAGTATACCATATATGCCACAATATCATAACTTAAAAATAAAAATCGATCTGTTTCGGGATTTTTCATTAAAGTCGCCGGTTTACGAAATAACGAATTTATTCCTTTCCTTTGCACCATACTGTCGGTGAAAAATAGTGTCGCGCACGCTTGATTAGCAATTAAAAACAAAGGAGTTCTGAATAGTGTATTGCAAAAAACTCTTAGAGATTTCATCAATCGATGTTTAAAGAATATCTACCTACCTTGGCAATATTCAAATTTTCAGTTTTTCACATAGTTTTTGAGGGTTAAAAATGGCCAATTTCGCAATTTTTCAATTTTTAATCGCTTATATGTCCAAAACTATCAACTTTAGAGAAATGTCACTAAAGACCTTTTCTGTTTGGAATGATCCAAAAAACAAAAAAAAAATGTTTAAAAATTGTTGACCCACTTTTGGTCCTGGTAACATGCAAATTTGTTAAAAGGGGTCCTTTTTAAGTAAGATTGTGCAAAAAATCCGAATCGGAATATTTTTCCTAGTGGATGCGCAGTGGCTTGCTAGACTATTTGGTTTTTCCTACATTTCCAAGTTTTTTGACGACCGAACTTTTTTGTATCTTCTGACCTTTTTGAATCTTTTTCTATACGAACGTTCGATTTCGATTAATAGAAATTTTTCTTATTTCTTCTTTCCAATATTTTTTTCAATATCTTCATCCTACCAAAATTTACTCCAAAAGTAATTCACTCTATTTTTTGAATTACTATAAATCCAGAAATTGAATACTGAAATTTTGTACAAAATCTTCTTAAACCTAATTGTTAAAAATGTAGTACTATAACTAAATTTTACATTGATAATTTCAAGTCATAAATGAATGTAACTTCATTCAGCAAAAATTAGTGGTGACTAAATTACCAACATTTCTAATTTTTAAGTGATTTTACAATCTACCCCAATTACGATTTTTTTGATGGTTCTATACAATTAATGTTTATCTCATTGCATGTACATAATAAAATTCCTCGTGTAGTATCTAAAAAATGTGTAAATCAGTTAATTTAATTGATACAATAATGTAAAGCCATATAATAAATAACACTTGCCATAACGTAACTCTTTAGTGTTTATAAAACTCGGTTTTTAATACCGTAGTGTCTAGTATCAAAAACACATAAGTTGCCAGGTAAGTCAGCACCTTTAAATTATGCTAAAGACTTCGTAAAGCACGCTAAAATATACAGAATGATTCACACAAACTGGGAGTAAATAAATTTACACGCATTGTTTAACATCACTACTTTTGTGATGATTAGTTGGCCATACCAAAAGTCATATTATTATTGACATCTCTTTTTTGAGATGTTTGTCTCTATTCCTTAAGTATTTTTTCTAAATATATGTTTAAGAATGTTCTATATTTTGTTGTTTTATTGATTTGTATAGTTGTTTTCCAAGATTGCATTTATTACTTTATTGATCCATTGCTTTCCAAAATTTAGTTTTACTGAGAGGAGCTTTCGTAATAATCTCAAATGGTTGAGCTAAAAATGTTTTAGATATTCTCTGTACCTTAATTTTTAATTTACGGTTTATTTCAGTATTTTTTTTATTGAGATCTAACAAATAGAACAATATCAGTCCATTATTTGTCACTTCGTCATCGTTTATCCCGGTCTGCACCTCGATTTTTGACCCTTCGCTTCGTTATCGAACGTATTCGCTTCGTATCTGTTTAGTGTACAGATAGCGAATGATCGATAACGAAGCGAAGGGTCAAAAATCGGGGTCCTGTACACTAAACAGATACGAAGCGAATACGTTCGATAACGAAGCGAAGGGTCAAAAATCGAGGTCCTGGTTAGTTACCTAGTTTATTTTTTTCTTGACATTTAGTTTCTAGACAGTTTCTAGACAACTTTAGTTTTCATATAGTCATTTCATATTTTCATATAGTCATTCTATATCTCCGGCTTACTCGTAAGTATGCAAGTATCAGATGTTATCACAATTTCTTCTTCTAGATATTTTTTGTTCATGTTAAGTTTGAGTTAGCGATCTACTCAGCCTCTACAAATGTTTACTTTTAGACGTATATACACCTATTGCGGAGTCAAAATGTGTTAATTTTTCTTCTTTCAGCTGGTGACATTTTATGCTCCCTGAGAGGCATCTGTGATAATTTTCATTACTTCTATCAATTTTTTTTCACTCCTATCCTTCCGGTTCTTGGTCAATTTTTTAAATTTCTCTCACGGTTTTTCCTTTTCCTGTCTATTTAGAGTATTTTTTGGGACCATGTTTTCCTTGGGCTTCCTCTCTGCTTTCTTCAAATGTGTCCGTACCAACTTAACTGGTTATTCTCCATAGTATTTATTATGAGTTCCTGTTCTAATCCAGTTCGTATTTCCTCATTTCTAGTCCTGCTATGCTTCTGAGTCATTTCATCTCTGTTGCAGTTACCTTATTGTCATGCTTAGATTGTCCTATCCATGTTTCACTTGCGTATCTTAGTACCTCTTTTTATACTTCATCTTACTCTTCGAGTTAAAATTTCCCTTTTAATTATTAGGTGTTCGTTTCTCTTATCTTGTCGGTTGTATTTTGTAGTAGATCATAAAAATCTTCACTTTTCTTTCTTCTGTTCCCTCTACAGGTGCGCATATCTGTATTGTATCTAACTTTATATTTTCCAGCTATATTCGTATGCGTATTATTCTTGGTGATATTGGTTTATTTATAGTCACTCAACGATCCAGTTCCTCTATCAGTATCAGTCCAACTTCTTATTATTTCATAATAAATGATAGTTTTGCTTTCTACCAGCAGGCTGTTTCTACCATTTCAGGCGTCTATAAAAGCTACTGAAGACGCCTGAAATGGTAGAAACAGCCTGTCTAGCTGGTGTGCAACCCTCTGAATCGAAAACAAGCAAAAATATCATTTATTATTTTATTTCCTTTACTCGGTTTGAGTACTGAAAGTTCCTCTGCTGTCCTTTTCCTAGACGGATGAAGGCGGAATGTGATCGTTTCCCTTTCGTTTTCTATATTCGTCGTCTGCTGTCTTATTAATTGAAAAAGTCGCAGATTAAGAATGTACCAGTAAGAACTTTCAACGCGAAAAGTCTCAGGTTTAAATTACTATGTACCATTTTAGTTTTTATTAAATTGGTGGATTCTGCATCTGAGACTCTTCAATTTCTTATTATTTACTTCGTGTAACACCAATAAATATGTGTTACGCGAATCAAAATTAAGTCCATATCTCAATCCCCCTTCTAATAGATATACAAACACACACATCTATTCTGGTTCTTGTTTCTATTAGTGTCTTATCTTTTTTCTTCTGATCACTAATACATACTTTAAAATGTATTAAAAATAGGGCCTGCACTTCTTCCTACTTATTTTGTAATTATATATACTTATAAAAGTATAATATTTGTTGAAATTTATATGAGCTTTCTACATTGGCAAAGGTTTGTGTGGAACATGCTCTGAATTAGTTTGTCTTAGTTGCACATATTTTTATACACATGTACATGTACACATTGCAAAGTGGCGAATTGGTTACCAAATCTGCAGTAAACTTTTAACTAGCTTCCCTTGGTCCTTTACAAACAAACACTAGATGATGCTTATAAAAAAATGAATTAGTGCAGTCACTGAAAGTTTTCACCTCCGATTTCGTTGAACCTCCATCGATTTTCATGAAAATTGGTAAGTAATTAGAGGATACCTCAGGAACAAAGGTGACATGATACCAACTTGCGCTTTTACCCTGAGGGTGGATACCACTCCTTCTCGGGGGTGAAAATTATTTTATTAAAAATAATACCATAAGTCGATAGAGGGACAAATTATAAGGAAAATTTGTTACATAAAGTTATTAAAATAAATCAACACTTTTTGAGTTATTAAAGACCAAAGATTTTATTTTTTCGTAAAAAAATGCATGTTTTAAATCGATTTTTCACGTATAAATCAGAAACTATAAGCTTTTGCAAAAAAAAATGTTATTGAAATTGAAGATAATAAAAAATTGAATACATTCCTCATATATAGAACTAAACTAATGTTAGTTCAAAGTGAGTTATTGGCAATTCAATGTGTATTTTTTTGACGAGTACTCAAATCTAAGTATTCAAGCTTAAATAACGGGAAAACGATGCAATGCATAAAATATTCCTACTAAACATTTGTCAAAGTAATTCGGAATACCTATTGTATCAAATGAGCTTCAGAACAAGGTAATAGCGTCAAAATTAAGTAAGTTATAATTAAAATAAAGGAACCGTTTCGAATTTTTTAGGAAAAAGTGAATAATAAAACATACGCCATTTCCACAAAAATTAAAATTTATAGTAATCCTTACAAGAACTTCTTTATATTAGCATAAGTAATGTTTTCGATCATTTTGACCGGTTTAGAATGCATATTTTTGAAAAAGATATAATTTAAAAAAATCATAGTTATTAAAATTATTGTAATTCTCATATTCTTTTGATAATACTCCAAAAATACTCAATATACGTAAAAAATTATACAGGGTGTAACAAAAATACAGGTCATAAATTAAATCACATATTCTGGGACCAAAAATAGTTCGAATGAACCTAACTTACCTTAGTACAAATATGCACATAAAAAAAGTTATAGCCCTTTGAAGTTACAAAATGAAAATCGATTTTTTCGAATATATCGAAAACTATTAGAGATTTTTTATTGAAAATGGATATGTGGCATTCTTACGGCAGGAGCATCTTAAAGAAAAATTATAGTGGAATTTGTGCTCCCCATAAAAATTTTATGGGGGTTTTGTTCCCTTAAACCCCCCCCCCAACTTTTCTGTACGTTCCAATTAAATTATTATTGTGGTACCGTTAGTTAAATTCAATATTTTTAAAACTTTTTTGGCTCTTAGTATTTTTTCGATAAGGCAGTTTTTATCGAGTTGCGGCTTCTTTTTTAATATGTTTACATAAAAATTTTATGGGGGTTTTGTTCCTTTAAACCCCCCAAATGTTTGTGTACGCTCCAATTAAACTATTACTGCGATACCATTAGTTAAACAAAATGTTTTTAAAACTTTTTTGTCTCTTTGTATTTTTTCAAGAAGGCAACTTTTATCGAGATATGGCTTCTTTTTTAATACGGTTCAAAATATACCTAAAAATGTAAATCATACATAAATTTTCATATTTTTACCAAGTCTCCATAATCGTACTTAACCATATACAAATATGTGGTGGATTTGAAAAATATTCAAAATATCTCGATAAAAACTGAATTTTCGAAAAAGTACTAAGAGCCAAAAAAGTTTTAAAAATATTATGTTTAAGTAATGGTACTACAATAACAATTTAATTGGAACGTACACAAAAGTTTGGGGGGTTTAAAGGAACTAAACCCCCATAAAATTTTTATAGGGTGTCCAAATTTCACCATAATTTTTTCTTAACATGCTACTGTCATAAAAATGCCATATGTAAATTTTCAATAAAAAATCTTTAATAGTTTTCGATATATTCGAAAAAATCGATTTTCATTTTGTAACTTCAAAGGGTTGTAACTTTTTTTATATGCACATTTGTACTAAGGTAAGTTAGGTTCAATCAAACTATTTTTGGTCCCAGAATATGTGATTAAATTTATGACCTGTATTTTCGTTACACCCTGTATATAACCAAATTTTATTTTTTTCTGTGCCAAATATTTTACCTGTTTTACTATTTTTATAGGGTACAAAATAACCGAGATAGAAACGTTTAAATCTTAAATTTTGCTGTGGTACTCATGCAACCGGGGCCATTTATCCTTCTATTTTTAAAAAAGTAAGGGGTTTAAAAGATTAGGTTTAACGTGCTTAAATAGCACTTGGAATTAACTCTCAAACAGTTTTTAGATGAACCTGATATCGTAAACACGAACGGAGTTATTAAAAAAAAAACAATAACATTTTTTGGAAAAATTTTTAAAAGATAAATTTTTGAAAAAATTTTGAAGCATAAATTTTAACGTTATCAACATGTTCGGGGCTCATTTAATAGATATTTTTAAGTACTTCGACAAATGTTTCATAAGTTTATGTTATAAACTGCATCAATGTCCCGTTATTTCAGCTTGAATACTTACAAGTTTTTTACTTGCCGAAAAAAATATACATTCAATTACCTATAACTCACTTTTAGCTAACATTAAAAGGTTTTTCTAGTAAGAGATTTATTTCGTTTTTTATTAGCTTCAATTTTGATAATAATAATTTTTTTGTAAAAACTTACACTTTTTGAGTTATTGATGAAAAATTGGTTAAAAACATGCATTTTTCTTAAGAAAAATTAAAATCTTTGATCTTTCAAAACTTAAAAAGTTTTAATTTATTTTAATTACTTTCTATAACAAATTTTGCTTGAAATTTGTCCCTCTATCGATTTATGGGGTTATTTTTAATAAAATAATTTTCATCCCCGAGAAGGGGTGGCATCCACCCCCTGGGTAAAAGCGCAAGTTGGCACAATGTCACCTTTGTTCCTTGAGATATCCTCTAACCACTCACGAATTTTCATGCAAATCGATGGAGGTTCAACGAAATCGGAGGTAATAGCTCATATCCACCTTCAGTGACTCCACTAAATATTTCAATTCAGAATTTGGCGTATCAATATGAAATTAACTACATCTTCAAGTATCTCGTCCCCAATGAGCTAATAAAAATCGAGAAATCGCTTACAAAAGTTGTTGAAAGATAATGTGTATTTGGGCTACGAAATACCTAAGGTTAAAGTCGGATTTATGTTAGGACGGGGACATGGACGGCTATATTACGGGCCACGTTAAAGAATCGTCTGCTATGAAAAGCATTGGCTAGATTATCATACAACGGAACGTGGTGACACCGGGAAGTGCTGAGGACTATTTGGGACTGCTTTCTATTGTTCTACGGCACGTATCGTGCACGGCCCGTCCTAACATAAATCGGCCCTAATGCGAGCTACTCAGAAGAGTAAGTTTAGGTTAAGCACATTCCGAAAAAGGAGAGACGTACATATTTAAAATAAATGTCCCAATCCATTTAAAAAGGAAAGCTTTCAACCAGTGCGTTCTACCAATTCTCACATACAGAGCAGAAACCTTTAAGGCCAGTATACATGAAGCCAGTAATAAAGCAAGTAAAGTGGGCAGATTACCTGCTACAAGTTACTTGCCTTTTGTAAACGTTTACTTGAGTCATATTTTAAGGCAAGGATGCTTTCCAGGCATTAGAGAAATTAGAAAGAAATAAGAGAAGTCATCTTAACACTGAAAAATAATAAAGCCTCCGGTTCGGATAATCTCCCTGCGTAACTTTTTAAAAACGGCGGTGACACCCTCTTTAAACACATGCATAACAAATTCCCGTGTATGGAGTATCTTAGAGCCTCCATACCCGGGCAGCTTGATGCAGTCGGTGTCGACAACTTAAAGCTGCAAATTTGCGGTCGCCGCTGCTTGCAATTTCTAAACAGAATTGTATGTTCGCCATACACGTAGCTTTCGAGCCATTCGGCGGCAAAAATGCAGTCGACGTGCGGTCGAGTCTTGGCGTGCTGCCGGCAGCTTGGAGCAGCTTGGAGCTGCCGAACTCGCCATACACGGTCAGCTTAACTGCGGTTTACCTACCTCCACTTTCTCTCTTCCTGTACATACCCCTCTCGACTGCAGACGCCACATCATTCGCATCATTCCTGTTTTGGTTCTTTATCGATCACTGTCGTACCGTTCAAAATGAAGTTGGAAAATTTTGATGACGAATTATTGATAAACGGAACGAAAACAAAGGAGTGTTTGTGGAATTAAAGCTGAGACCCGCCATACACGGCCAGCTTGAAGCAGTCGGTGCTGACAGCTTGTAACTTTGCAGCTTTAAGCTGTCGACACCGACTGCATTAATCTGTCCGTGTATGGAGGCTCTAACTGCAATCTGGCAACAGAAAGAAACGCCCACAGACTGGAAGTTACTATTGGGTGTACTGTGTCCTCTACACAAAAAGGGGACATGATGGTGTATGATAATTATAGAGGCATCACTCTACTTAATATGGCATATAAAGTGTTGTCAACGTATTGTACAAAAGATTCCTCCCCTACGCCGAACAAATAGTGGGAGGATATCAGTGCAGTTTCCGTCCTAATAAATCAACAACGGACCAGATATTTACAGTGAAGCAGATCCTTGAAAAAAACCTAGAGTTCGGCGTCGACACTCACCATATATTCGTGGACTTCAAAGCCGCATATGACTCAATTAATAGAGGTAAACTTCTACTTGCTATGCTAGAATTTCAAATACCGCTTCATCTTGTCCAATTAGCTGAACTTACACTCACAGGAGCAGAGAACATAGTAAAAATCCAAAACGATTTCTCAAGACCCTTCCATTGCAAAAATGAACTAAGACAGGGTGATGGACTATCGTCTCTTATTTAACCTGACATTAGAAAAATAATTCGAGAGTCCCAGATTAATACGAATGGTACTATCTTTATCAAATCTGTACAAATTGTCGAAAAGGCAGATGACATAGACATCATAAGTAGGTCCACAGAATCTCTGACTGAAGCAATTCGGTCGTTAAGAACATCTGCACAGAGAATGGGACTAAATATAAATGTTCAAAAGACCAAATATATGTGTTGCACTAGGTCAAGCAACCCGACACCTACAAGAATAACAATTGACTACCTAGAACTGGAAGGTGTCGACACTTTCATATACTTAGGCTCGCTGCTAAGATAACAATGTCGGCAAAGAAATTAAAAGAATAATAGTGCTCGCCAATAAGTGTTAGTATGGCTGAAAACAGATGCCCTCAAAAATACCTAGAAAAATTAATTGACTGTTTACAAAACACTAATAAGACCAGTGCTAACATATGGTTCAGAAACTTGGTCACTTACACAGAATGACCAAGAACCGCTCAAACGTTTTAAGCGAAAAATCCTAAGGCGACTATAGGTGGCATAAAAGAACAAGGTTTGCGGCACAGGCGTTACAACTTTGAGTTATATAGAAGTTTTGGAAAACCTGGCGTTGTAAAATTCATTAAGGTAGCACGCCTTAGTTAGATGGATAGGTCATGTAATCAGACGAGAGGAAGATGCCATAGTCAGAAAAGTTTTTGACCGAAGAGAGCCGATAGGACAACGAGCAAGAGGAAGAGCGAGACTTAGGTACCAAGACAACCTAGAAAATGATTTAAAATCTATTGGAATTAAAGCATGGAGAAGAGTGGCCAGAGACAGGGGCGAATGGAGGATTGTTCTGAAGAAGGCTTTGGTTCATAAAGAGCTGTAATGCCACTGAGGGTGATGATGATGATGATGATGATGCTTTCCAGCCAAAAAGGTAACACCGTATTAAAATTGTATAAGACAATATATATATATATATATATATATATATATATATATATATATATATATATATATATATATATATAATGTTCTCGAACTCCTAAGTGGAGCATAGAGCTTCAGTGAAAACGCGCCATCGGGTTCTATTTTGCGCTAGGGCCTTCACCTCATTCCAAGACTTTCCTTGACTTCTTATCTCGTCCATGATGGATCTTCTCCAAGTTTGTGCTGGGCGACCTCTTTTTCTCTTTCCTTGGGGATTCCACTCTAGGGCATTTTTTGCAATACTGGAACTATCTTTTCGGAGTGTGTGACCTATCCACCCCCACTTTCTGTATTTTATTTCATTTTCTACCCTCTTTTGTTGGGTCAGGTGTAGCAGATCTTCGTTTCTGATGGTGTTTGGCCAGAAAATACGAACAATTCTTCGTAGACATTTGTTAACAAAAACCTGCAATTTGTCTGTAAGGTATTTTGTCACTTTCCAGGTTTCACATCCATAGAGTAGAACAGACATAACATTTGACTGGAATATTCGGATCTTTGTCCTCGTAGTATATTCTTCAGACCTCCAAACAGGGTTAAGCATGCTGAAAGCTTGTTGAGCTTTTCGTATCCTCATACGAATATCGTCTTCTGTACCTCCGCTTTCTGTTATGACACTTCCAAGGTACGTGAAGTTCTCGACATTTTCAATCTGCTTGTTGTCGATATTAAATAGCGTGTTGTTCCTTGCATTTATTCTCATCGACTTGGTTTTACCAATATTGATTTTTAAACCTATTTTATTGGCCTCAGTGGATAGTGTTTCCAATTGGTCGGCCACATCCTGGAACCTTTGTCCTAACAGGCAGATATCGTCGGCGTATTCCAGATCACTTAGGCGTGTGGTTAACGTCCATTGTATCCCTTTTGTGTCGAAATCTAGTTTGGAGAGAACATAGTCCAGAGCTATGTTAAACAGAAACGGAGAAAGCACACATCCCTGTCTGACTCCAGTAAGGACGTCAAATTCGTCACTGTTGACCCCATTGTGTGTCACGCTGCACGTCGCCTCAGTGTACAGTGACTTTATAATGGAAAGTATTTTATGGGGAATGTTTCTTAGCTCTAAAATTTTCCATATAGCAGCATGATATATAAGACAATAACCACACTGATATGGATGTGAAAACTAGCGAAATAAGATTTCTCAGCAGAGTGAAAGGTCTTACAAGACTTGATAGACAGAACTTCTTTGAAGCTTCTTTCTTTGATGATATCCTTAAATTACGTTCACTACGGAGACCATCGCATGGTATCCTAGCCTAGAGCATAGTACCCTACTCTTCATATTCGTGAATTCTCGCATATAAAATAATGCATTTATTTTACCTGGCGATCGAAACTATATTAAGTGCGTTCGCGGGTGCCTGTTGGCGACAAATTAGCAGCAAAACGCATGCGCACTTTAAAATGATATAAATAATATCGTTAATAGATAAATATACAAGGTATATTTACCTAGTATAATTTAATAATTAGTTATTAATATTAATTAAAAGTAAATATACCTTGTATATTTATCTATTAACGGTATTATTGTCAACTGTACCCGCGAACGCACCATATTATCGATCGCTATGTAAAATAAATGCATTATTTTGAATGCCAGAATTCACGAATATGAAGAGTAGGATACTATGCTCTAGGCTAGGATACCATGCGATGGTCTCCGGAGTGAACGTAACCTAAGAGAACTGTCAGAATATTACCCATTTCATTTTGAGCCAATTCGTCACAAATTGTATGTACACCATATACACACAACCAAACTTAAATGGAATCATCTGATATTTCTTATTATTTCGTGCGAATTTAAAAAAACCGAACACACGAAGTCAAACAATATTTATTTTAAAGCAATTTAATAACAAATACATAACAATTAAATAAAACCATAATGTATTTAACAAACAAATTGAAACTAGTTGTTTTAAGGTGAATAGCATAAAAAATTTCAATGTAAAACGAATAATGTTTAAATTGTTTTTATTTTTTTTTTGTTTTATTTTTTGGTCAGTCAGTGTTATCACCTCTAGTCCTTATGCAAGCTTCCGTTTGCGTGGCACGCTCCTACTCAAATTATCAACATTTTTTTGTGGTAGGTTGCTCCATCCTTCAAGAGCAGCTTGTACTAGCCTTGCGGTGTTTTGTGGATTATTCCGGCGAGCTCTAAGTTTTCTTTTAAGCATATCCCACACATACTCTATAGGGTTAAGCTCGGGTGAGCAAGCAGACCACTCCAAGCAAGGGATACCTTCTGCTTCAATGATGTATCTACTCACTCTAATGGTATGTGGAGGTCCATTATCATGCATGAAAATTAAATTTTCTCCTGTTGCACCTCTCCAGAGCCTAACTACAGATTATCAACATACCTGTGAGCAGTTATAGTTGATTTGATGAAAAATTAAAGGAGTTTTTTTCGGATCACAATTCCTCTCCAGAACATTACACTTCCCCTTGTATATTTGTGAACAGATCTGACAGTTTTCGTTCTTGCTTGTCTTCCTCGACCTCTAAGTACACGATTTCGTGGGTCATCTGATTTTACACAAATCCTGACTTTTCTGAAAATAGCACATTTTATCAATTCCCAATGTTACAGTTTTGGTGGTAAAGACACCAATTTAGGCGATCAATCTTGTGCTGCCTGGATAACTCGGGAACCTATAACTATATCGTGGTGTATACTTCTTTGCACGAACTCTTCTTCATATCGTTTCAATTGAAACAGTTACACCTGTAACTTCCAAAAGCTGTCTTTGGAGCTGCAGGTGAGAAATGATTGGGTGTCTTCCAGCTGATTGGACAATTAAACAATCGTGGCGAGCCGTTATTACTTTTTGGCGACTTTCCCTTGCTTTATTTTTGAGCTTTCCTAGTTCCTGTTACCTAGCATATGTTTTGAACACAACGGAACGCCCTGTGTTACGCCTAGCTCTATAGCTATGTCCCTCTGAGAACATTATTTGTTCTACGAGACCAATAATCTTTCCCCGTTATAAGTTCTGTAACCCCACATGAGAAATATTTTCGTTTTTGGCAGCAAAAGTTAGTTTATTTATTTTCGTTCAATTTGCAACTCGATCAAATAACCTATACCGTACCGAGCTGTAGGTACTATCTGATTGTCTTATCGATTTGTTTATTTTCAATAAAAACCTGTATTCTTCGCAACAATATCAAGTTTTGTCAGAAGAAATAAATATTGCTTTGAAATACATGGTGATTCCATATAAGTTTGGTTATGTGTATTTGTGTCATCCGTTATAAAATTTATGTACATAATTGAATACTACATATTAGCTTTATATTAATTTTAGATACAATAAATAGAAAACGACAATGTGAATCGTGGAACTACGAGGATTTTCAAATAGATCATCCGTTCGTTGTTATCATAAAGTATAGAATACATGATATGTACGATATTATATTGTTTAAATGTCCTGTAAAAGCTTCTAAACCTATATTTGGATTGTAATAATATTAAGGTTAATAACTTGTTGTTTTTCTTAAATACAGAATTGTGTACTGGAAATGCCACCAAATTTTTACAGAGCGTAGGCGCAAAATTTCGGGCCAATACTTTTTAAATGAATTCATTTTTTTCGAATCCTGAAAATTCGAATCGTAAAAAAGCTAATAAGTATTTTTGAAACATTTAAACGCAGAATGAAAGATTATATTATTACCTAAGGCCAAAGGTCCCTTGGAATAAACTAAAAGTTTCTTTTGAACGAGATATTTAAAATTAAAAATCACTAAATTTTCTTTTTTTTTTCCGCCCCTGTAACTTATTAAAATAAACATTTTAGAAGTTTTCAGGGACCTTTGGCCGTCGGTAATAATGTAATCTTTCATTCTTCGTTTAAATTTTTCAAAAATACTTATTAGTTTTCTCAGAATTCGAAAAAAAATAAGTGAAGGTATATAAAAAGCATTGGCCCGAAATTTTGCGCCTACGCTCAATGCATGGAGACCTACTTACTAATTTTTAATATGAATTAGTGTTAAATACATAATTATTAAAAGCAGCGGATGTAGAGCAACGGATTTGTGACCATAACGTTTTCACCAAGTAGAAAGAATTGTTTTAAGATTGCAAAAGATCTGTTGTATATTTTAAAGAAAGGACACCACACACACCTTATGGTAAATATAATGTCACTTAAATTTAATAAAATTTACATCAATAAATTCGTCTCGAAATTTCAATAATTTCATATCATTGCGTTATCTCTAAAGTTTGATTAATAAAGGCAAATTTATATAAATAAATCTAAAATCAAATGGGTATGTACATGAGTTACAGAGAGAAAAGAGATTATGTGAATCGCCACTTCATAAATCTTTCAGGTACTTATTAAGACAGAGGTTTACTCTTATCTTATAGATAACAAAGTAGGTATAATTTGGTCAGTCGTACTTGTACCAAAGTATATAGTTCCTCAAATCGGCTTAACTCACGCTGAATAAGCTGTTTTCAATATCCTCTAGACTGATAGTATCAATTTATGAATGACAGTTTTACGGACTTAAAAAATGTGATTCCATAAACGTCAATTACAATTTGCGCCGCTGTTAATCAAAATCCAGAGTTGGCGTAATGATATGAAATGATTGTAATTTCGAAACTAATCTATTCATGTAAGTTGTATTGCATTTGAGTAACATTATATTTTATATAAGATGTGTGTGGTATCCTTTAAAGCTTCATCAGAGATTAACTGCACATTCGAAACAAGAAATATGTTGTTATTTCACAATAACTGAACTACTGTAGAAGTAAAAAAGACTACCTTTTGTAGCTGGTATATAGGGTGAGGCAGATAAAGGGCCTATTAGAAATATCTCGAGAACTAAAGGTAAGAGAATTATGAAAATTGGAATACAGGGGTTTTGAGGTATGAACTATTTAATGAAAATATTTTGGTCTCTTTGCTACTTCCGGTTATACCGGAAGTTGATTGTAACTTCGGTTTTTTAAATGGGACACCCTGTATATTTTTACATTTTTGGATTCTGCTACAGAACTAGAAATAAACAGCAGTGTTCCAAACTGTATACGAGCCGGTGCTACTCTACGGTAGTGAAACGTGGACAATGAATGACAACATCCGTAGTAAAATTCAAGCATGCGAAATGCGATATTTACGTGCGGTATCCGGGGTGACCAGACGTGATCGTATAAGAAATGAAGACATACGTGAAAGGTGCGGTATTGGAAGGACCTTAGACAGACTTGAAACGAAACAGTTATCATGGTTCGGACATATGACGAGAATGGGTGAAGGTAGAACTGTAAAGAGGGTATGGAAAGCGGCATCCGACAACAAACGAAGAAGAGGCAGGCCAGCAAGAACGTGGAACGCAGATATTGGAAAGGCTTGCGTAAAAAGGAATATTGGGTGGAGAGAAGCAGAAAGACTAGCTACTGACCGAAAGGCATGGAGACGTCTGATTTCTCCACTTACCTCGACACCGTAAGGTACAAGAGGACGGCTTAAGTAAGTAAGGATTCTGCTCGATATCTTCTTTCTTAAAATATGAGGTTTTGTAATATTATACAGGGTAGTTTAAAAGATAATTACAGTTTTTATAAATTTTGTAGCAAACTTCACACCCTGTAGAATTGTACTGATTTGCTATTAAAAACTCCATTTATGTTCAAATGATTTTTAATACAGTCTGTTATTATTAAAAATTATTAACATAGCGAAATGTTTAATTTTAGTATACAGGGTGGGTCGAAACTCGGAATGATCATTTTCTGAGTTTTCTTAAATAGAACACCCTGTATTTTAGTATTGTAATGAAATGATATTTTATAGTACTTTTTTATTTCTTAAGCATTCCCTATACCTAACTGCTTTAATTTGTAAGTTATTCGTAGTTCTTTAAGCCAAACATTAATTGCAACAAAAATTACGTGAAATTTTACTAGGATTGCCGTGAAAATATTAAATCATAAATAATTTTTTGAAAATAAATACATGTTAATCTAGAATGATCCTTAAATCATTCAAAACAAACCATATACACTTAGATTACGAGAACGTTCATACTAATATGCAGATTCTCAGTGACACTAACATTTAATTCATTTTAATCATTTACAATATACCCTGTTCCACGAACATACGCCTGTCTTGGATTATCGCGACAACGAATATTTTACTGTGCAAATTATGAAGAACGAAAGTAAATTGCAAAATACATTGTTGTTTATTGGAACAATTATTAGAGCCACTTATTTTCGCACTTCTTATGTTGCACACTAAAATATTCGTTGTCGCGATAATCCAAGACAGGCGTATATTCGTGGAATACACCATAGTTTTTGTTCGATCAGATTTCTCGTAGTCTAAATGTCCAGTTCGTTGAAACCGCTCTAGTAAATTTTGAAAAGTTTCTCTTTTTGGTTGTCATCTATCATGGAATTGCTGATGATATATTCTTATTGCTAGTAGCACATTTTTATTTGTTCTACTATCATCCTAGAACAAAAAAAAACATCTGAATCAGTTCCTCATTAGCAAAATTCATATTAGTAAGCGTACGGCTCCACGGGCGAGAAATTGACGCTAGCAGTAGCCGTAAAGCGAACTTAAGATTCCGCGCAACGGAAGAGGAATAGCCGAACTGAACCGACTACAGGATTTGTGCGTAGTCGGTTCAGTTCGGCTATTCCTTATCCGTTTCGCGGAACCTTAAGTTCGTTTTACGGCTACTGCTAGCGTCAATTTCCCGCCCGTGGAGCCGTAGCCTAATGGTAGCAAAGCAACTGGAACTTCAAAAATAGTAGAATCTTTAAGCAAAGCTTATTTTAGTTTAAGCATATTTAGTGTCAAAGTCATAGCCAACTAGATAGAATATTGTATGTTTTTATTAATATTAAACACACCAACAATCTTAACTGCTTAGGTATTTTGATATATCAACCAGTATTAATAAATTAAGGGTCAGTCGAGATTAATATGTGTTTATTTTCGAAAAATTATTTATGATTAAATATTTTCACGCCAAACTTAATAAAATTTCACGAAATTTTTGTTGCAATTAATGTTTGGCTTAAAGAACTACGAATAATTTACAAATTAAAGGTTAGATATAGGGAATGCTTAAGAAATAAAAAAGTACTATAAAATATCATTTCATTACAATACAAAAATACAGGGTGTTCCATTTAAGAAAACTCAGAAAATACTCATTCCGAGTTTCAACCAACCCTGTATACTAAAATTAAACATTTCGCTATATTATTAATTTTTAATAATAATAGACTGTATTAAAAATCACTTGAACATAAATGGAGTTTTTCATATCAAATCAGTACAATTCTAGAGGGTGTGAAGTTTGCTACAAAATTTATAAAAAACCTTAATTATCTTTTAAACTACCCTGTATAATATTACAAAACTTCATATTTTAAGAAAGAAGACATCGAGTAGAATCTAAAAATGTAAAAATATACAGGGTGTCCCATTTAAAAAACCGAAGTTATAATCAACTCCCGGTATAACCGGAAGTAGCAAAGAGACCAAAATATTTTCATTAAATAGTTCATACCTCAAAACCCCTGTATTCCAATTTTTATGATTCTCTTACCTTTAGTTCTCGAGATATTTCTAATAGGCCCTTTATCTGCCTCACCCTGTAAATAAATTTTATTAAAAAATTTTCTTAAAAAGATACAAGTTGGACAAAAACTTTAACATCACAGATTAACGAATGTTTTCGCTCTTAGCAGACCATCATCAGGTTAATCTCTAGACTCTAGATCGTTGTAGTTGAAACTAGCAACAGAAAATGGTTACATGACATTTTAATAACAAATTTTAAGCCATAGTTGCTTAATCGGATGCGACAAGTTGATGTTAGAAGAATAAAAATTTATCAAATATGCGTGTTCATCTTTGCTTCAAGTTTGCACCGAACACGTGCTGGTTTTATGAGGAAGTCGGACCCACTTCCTCCTAGTTGGTCCTACTTCCTCACACGACAAAAAGTAGAAGCGTGTTTATTGATTTTGAAAGCAGTGTTGACAAAACAATTGCTGCAGTTCAGGCTGAACCTGCGATGTGTGATTACAAAAGTGATTCATATAAGTAGCAACAGAAATGCAAAGGAAAAAGCTTTTATCAAAAATGAATAACCATTTTCAATTTCGTTGCAAAACGAAAATACAGCCGCATCATATTCTAGTCCAATCTAGTCAAAAGACTAAGTTTTCAATCCAATGGCATATAAAACAACATAATGTTATTCTACATCCCACCAGACTGAAAACAATGGGAACCTTCTCTGGTTACACCTCCGAGGCTTCTACAATTTGCAAGCCATAACGGATGCTGAGACTAAGGAAAATGAGGGAATTTTACAATTTATAATTCACGTCCCATCTGCTCAGCGCGGTAAAGTTCCAACGAGAATGGTTCCCTTCGTACTCCAATCAGAGTAAACATGTAAATCATAAATTAATAACCATTTTCAATTTCGTTGCAAAACGAAAATACAGCCGCATCATATTCTAGTCCAATCAGAGATTGCAGCAAACACCTCTACCGGTTTCGAAACTTATTAGTCTCTCATCAGAAGGCACATATGCTGCTCTCTCTGATCCAACCAAAACAAACCCCGGCGTGAAGTCACGGATTGCAACGAACGAAATGGCATAGATGCCCTAGCGGCAACTGCTAGCAAAAGACTAAGTTTTCAATCCAATGGCATATAAAACAGCATAATGTTATTCTACATCCCACCAGACTGAAAACAATAGGAACCTTCTCTGATTACACCTCCGAGGCTTCTACAATTTGCAAGCCATAACGGATGCTGAGACTAAGGAAGATGAGGGGATTTTACAATTTATAATTCACGTCCCATCTGCTCAGCGCGCTAAAGTTCCAAAAAGCTTGACTGTCCAAACTTTGAACGGTCTTTGACAATGGGATGCACCTAAAATTTACGTCGTTTCCTTATTTGTTTACTCTTACGACGGAGCAAAAAAGCAATGTTTCTTCGTTCGAATTCATAATTAATCTACTGGTGCAGACTACATTTTGTCACCGCTGTTAACTACAAAAAGAAGCCAATCAGAACCACAGCAAACGACGATACTAGCGATAAGCCAGCGCCGTTTTGCTGCCGACTTCGACTTCAAAAAGTGGTTCGTATATAAGCGGCCTAATAATTTACTCATGTTACTTTTGAAAGGTAGTATAGCAAAAGTGATTAGTAATAATCTCCATGATATAGTTGGCATCTACATAAGTAAAAGAACGTAATTAACTTTCCGGTAGCATATATTCGTATTTAAAGAAATATAGCAAATTATCTTGGTACAAAAATTAAGCAAAGGATTACCTCATAATGTGTATACACTATATTGTTATATTGTTGTTTTTTGAAATTAAAAAATCAAAGTAATTTTGTCTTATATTTTTTATAAGCAGATACATATTTAAACGTCTCTACCCACACTTAACGACTCATAACTGGCATCGATACATGTAACACAAAAGGAAAATGATCGTATATAAAGCACATACAAGAAATGTATACAGTAACCGCCACGCTACTTGACACTTGACACACCAGTACATTAAGCTAATACAGTCCTGGACCCTTCACTTTTTGCACTGTTTACTTTTATGTTTATATATTAGTGACGTCAAGAACGTAAGAAAATGTAGAGAAACCTGTATGTATAAACATAGAAAGTTTATAGAACAGATTTATTTGAAGTTTATAGTTGTCGTTATGTTAAAGTTGTAAAAGTTATAAAGTATTGTAATATTGGAGCGGGGAGCTGTTTGTCTCATTTTGATCATTCATAACTATATCTGTATTTTTTAATTTATTAATATCCATAGATTCTAATAAAGATGGCTTAAGGCCTCTATTTTGAATACAAAGAATTTGAAACTGTTCATTAAAATAATGATTATGATCTAGAAGGTGAAGTTTTGTGTTCTGCTACCCGTTTGTCAAATGTTCTGCCAGTTTCACCGATGTAAGTTTTTGGACAATCACCACATGTCACTGTCCAAAAACTTACATCGATGATGTCTGATTTTATAAAGTAATGGAGGAAAAATTGATTGGAATACAAAATAGAAAAACTAAAACATTAAATCAAAATGTCCGAGCTTTACCTCCGAAAAGAATTGGATAATTGAACACGTATGTCTACGTTTTGCACGTAATGTGGCTGAATAATGATAAATCCTTATTGCATGGTGGCATGGTTCTGTACCTTTTAGTTTCCAATTTCAGTGTGACTGTTTGACTTACCATTTTGTAAAAAAATCTAATGTTCAATTTTTTCTCGTAGGTCATATAATTCGTCGTAAATATGCAGCCTGGAAAGCACAGGATGACGAATTCGTGGCAGACCATCCCTTTATCGTAATGTTTAAACTAAAAGCGGAAGATCAATTGATTATTGTATTTGTTGTTCGTGTTTTTAAACACCTATTCCCTCAATTATAAATCGTGTTCCAATAAACGTACAGAATATGTCTTAAACTGAGAAATATCTTCGAAAATATTTGGCTAGTTTTTTAGCTATATATTGTAGTAGGTTGTTTTTTACACTTCCTTGATGTCACTTCTTGTATTATTTGGGATATCCGCGTTCCGAATTTGTTTTTGATTTTCTGCAATAAAAAAAGTTAAGAGTCTATAAACTAATAAAATACAATAATATTATAATATACTTTTGTAGAAGAGACTCAATTTTCCTCTGGTATATAAATGATGTACTCAATAACTAAACAGAAATTTTACAACATATAAAAATCGTGGCCTTAGTGCGTTGGATTAACCAATGCCTCTCTCATCGATTAATCCAATATTTTAAACCGACTAAATACCTGAAGGATTTGTTATGCTAAGTGTTTCGATCGGTAACTCGAAATTAAGTAATGTAACAAATAGTACCCTCTACTACTGTGACGCCTATGGAGAGTACGATGATCTAATGATCTAATCTTCATCCAAACTGCTCCCTTCCAGAAAGTGAAGGGAACGTTAAAATGTTTATATTACGTTAGAAGTGTGTTTATATTGTTTAATGTATACAGACGGAGATGGATACAAAAACAGTATCAATTAGTTGGTTTTAAGATTTTGTCGGTCAACCATTAATAAATGCATAACTTTCATCCATCGCCATAAAAAATCTAAACTCCCTGAGAGTAATTTGTATCGGGATTTATTATGTATATATATTTGGCGCCCAACGTGGGGCATAGTAATCTGTATCAAAACGCATGTGAATATGTTCATTGTTCATTAAGTGTCACATATTATTTACCACACAGTTTACAGTAGCATTCGCATGATAACAGCTCAATAAATCATAGAGTATATAATGTTTATAAATAATCTTACTATTATACTACACTACTGGACTAAACTATCGCACAATAACATTTTTTAACATTATTTGGATTTAATGGAGACTTTTAATGCACTAACCATTTTAGAAGTCTGCTTTGGATCTCCTCTGACGTTTTTAGCACGTGCTTTTGTGTTTGTCATCAACTGCTTATCAAGACATGTTATTAATCAATACTTTTAATGGGGTAATACAATGTGTATTTTAAGTTCATCTACAAATGTTTTTATCAGAAAAATAAAAACGATATAGCATTCAAATCCACTGTTAGAAACAAGATAGTCAATATATATTCCAGGGAAATAAGCAAAATTTAAGTGGGTTCAGGACATCCCAATCCAGGTATTTGACGATTTTTTCGTTAAAATATACTTTACTGAGTAAGCAAACCTATACGTGTTGGCGTGGTTTTTTAATTATTAAGAGGAAACAGTAGCGATCAACAGGTAGCAAAAACGCGTTCCAAGATTGCGGCTGTAATTTTGAATATTTTTTCGAAATATTTGGCACAAGTATTCGTAATATAATAAAGAATGGCGGTACAGAGCTCAATTTGAAAAATATATTAATATGTGGAAATTACTCTGTAATTAAATACAATATTTAAAAAAACGAGCCTGTACCGCGATTAAGAAGAGTAAAAAAATACAGTTTCTTCAAAAAAACTTTTTTATCCGATGCCTAGATTTTGTGTCATTTTGGAACTACTAAAATTTTTTATTTCATTAGTAGTTCCAAAATGACACAAAATCTAGGCATCGGATAAAAAAGTTTATTTGAAGAAAGTGTATTTTTTTGTTCTTCTTAATGGCGATGCAGGCTTGTTTTTTTAATATTGTATTTAATTACAGAGTAATTTCCACATATTAATATATTTTTCAAATTGGGCTCTGTACCGCCATTCTTTATTATATTACGAATACGTGTGCCAAATATCTCGAAAATTTGTTCAAAATTACAGCCGCAATCTTGGAACGCGTTTTCGCTACCTGTTGATCGCTACTGTTTCCTCTTAACGATTTAGTTAGGAGAAAGCACTATGTTGATCTTGGACATTCAAAATATTCAACATCGCACGCATAATGCCATTTGCTCCTTTTGTGGGCTAGACTATTTTTTTATACAGACCTCCCTGGACTTCAAAGCCACTTCAAAGGACTGACATGATCTTAGTTATTTCTATGCTATCGGTATTGTAATAATATAATGTTCTCCTAACTTCTGACATAATATATTTGAGCTCATATGGATACAACTTGAGGCAACCACAATAAGGTGGTGGATGCAGTAAAGATTGTGGGAATATTCTCCAGATTACTACTAAAAACTTGTCCGTTTTCCAATACGTACGAATGCTGTAATTAAGAGTGAAGGAGGATTCACATTAAATAAATTTGTTTTATTGATTTCTATTTTCCGACACAGAGAGGACAAAAAGATTGCTCGAAACAGCGGAGATGAAAACCCTTCGAAAAATCGATGGTAAGACTCTATGGGACAGAGCTAGTAGTACAGATATACGACGGAGATGCAAGGTGGATAACATTAATAACTGGGTAAGAAACAGAAGAATAGAATGGAATGACCACATAAGCCGAATGACAACAAATAGGGTAGTCAGGACAGCGAGAGACGGTTCCCCAATAGGAAGACGATCAGTGGGAAGACCACAAAAACGATGGAACGACAACTTACTAGAGGCACATTGAAAACACAGACAGAGTCATGTCTATACAAAAAGAAGAAGAAGAAGAAGATTTCTATTTTTAAACGCTTTTCATTTTGAATTTTTTAACAAGTTCTTTCTTATTAAGATCCATCGCTTGCTTTCTCAGATGATTATATAAACCCATATTATGTTATGACTTTAATTTTAATAAATTGGTGCTGTAATTTTGTCCAGGATTTTACTATCTGAATTCCAGAGTACGTAAAGCTCTTAACACACAAATTATTTATCTTGTTCTCATTGCATACACTAATAGTGCAGTCACTGAAGGTTTTCACCTCCGATTTCGTTGAACATCCATCGATTTTCATGAGAATTGGTAAGTAGTTAGAGGATACCTTAGTGAACAAAAGTGACGTGGTGCCAATTTACGCTTTTACCCTGTTGGTGGATGCCACCCCTTCTCGGGAGTGACAATTATTTTATTAAAAATACCCCCATAAATATAAGTACAATAGAGGTACAAATTCTAAGTAAAATAAAATTTGTCATATCAAATTATTAAAATAAATTAATACTCCTTGAGTTATTAAAGATCAAAGAATTTCATTTTTCGTGACAAAAATGCATGTTTTAAAGTGGTTTTTCATAAATAAGTCAAAAACTTAAGTTTTTACAAAAAGGTATCCTTATCAAAATTTAAGTTAATAAAAAATTGAATAAATTCCTTGCATCAAAAACCTTTTAATATTAACTTCAAGTGAGTTATAGGTAATTAAATGTACCTATATATATTTTTTCGGCGATTACTCAAATCCAAGTATTCAAATAACGGGAAAACGGTGCATTTATAAAATATACTTACTAAACACCTGTCAAAGTGCTGAGGCTCAGTAATACCTATGAAATGAGCTCCAGAAGAAATTGATAGCATCAAAATCAAGCAAGTTATGATGAAAATAGGAACATTTTGATTTTTTTTAGGAAAAAGTGAAAAATAAAACATATCCAATTGCCACAAAAATTTAAATTTATAGTAATCCCAGTAAGACTTTCTTTACGATAGCAACGATAGCATAAGTAATGACTTCAAACATTTTGAGCGATTTAGAATGTATATTTTTGAAAAAAAAATATGATTTGAAAAAATCATAATTTTTCAAATTTTCTTAAATTAAATTTTATTTTCAGAATAACTCAAAAACACTCAAAATGCGTAAAAAATGATAGAAAACGAAATTTGAGTTATTTTTTAAGATTACACTTTTAATTATTTTTGTGGGATAAAAATATCCGAGATAGAAACGTTGAAAGCCTAAATTTTACTGCTAGAACCATGTAACCCGGGCCTTTTAAACTTTATCTAGTAAAAAATGAGGAATTTATAAAATTTAATTTAATACGAGGTTATAGCGTGTGAAATTAAATGGTTTTTAGATAAACCTAATATCATAAAAATTAACGGAGTTATTCTAAAAAAAAACATTTATGGAGCATAAATTTTGATGCTATCAACTTCTTCTGGAGCTCATTTGATAGGTATTACTGAATACTTTGATGAAGTGTTTAGCAAGTAACTCAGTTGCCTCTCATCGTCCTAAATGTGAAGACATAATATTGTCTATTTAGCAACCCACGGGCATCGTGGAAGTCATATAATACCCCATAAGCCATATTCTTAGGGATTGTGTATGTTACAGTTCAAGTTGATTATCCAGTTGGAGTTGACTTTTCCTAGTTCGAGTCGACTCAAACGGCTGGTTCTAGTAAAAGTTGATTATAAATATAAAATGAAGATTTTTATTCAACATTTACTAGTAAAAGTAGACTCCAACTAGTTAAAGTATACTCTTCACAATGCCATTTAGTAAAAGTTGATTCACACAAACAACCGATTCTAGAAATTAAATGTTACTGTATATTATGTTCAAATCGTGATATTTATAGTCCAGGCTGTATCATCGCCCCCGTTAGTTAAATGATTCCAGTTCGATTTTTTTGCACCAACTTACTAAAAAGATGTCCTTATAACGAATCCACAGGGTGTCAGGTGGTACCGTAATCGAAAAATTGTTTAAACAATTTTTTTTAAACAAATTCACAAAAAAAAATTCACTTCGGACATTTTTTTTACATCATTAATTTGGGCCATTCGGAGCAAAAGAGGTCTTTTGTGATTTTTCTGTAAAATTTATTGTTCTCGAGTTATTCGCGC
Organism: Diabrotica virgifera virgifera; assembly: GCF_917563875.1. NCBI lineage: Eukaryota > Metazoa > Arthropoda > Insecta > Coleoptera > Chrysomelidae > Diabrotica > Diabrotica virgifera. Next base: position 141,738,464 of record NC_065443.1, on the reverse strand, counting down.
TTTAAAATTTGAAAAATGCGAAAATGGCCATTTTCAAGGCTTAATATCTCAGTTAAAAATTATTATTATGAAAGTCAGAAAGTCACCAAATCAAATTTTAACGACCCCCCTACAAGGTACTGAAGAAATATTTGTCATAATTGTATTACTAAGTTGTTATTTTTAATTATTAACAATGAACGCTAAGAGCGTATTGAGGCGGCTGTCAATGTGAGTGCGACTGAGATGCACCAATGGACGGTCGGAATGGAGGATCTTACTCGCACTCACATTGACGGCCTCCTCAATACGCTTTTAGCGCTCATTGTTGATAATTAAAAATAACAGCTTAGTAATAAAATAATGACAAAAATTTCTTCAGGATCTTGTAGGGGGGGCTTTAAACTTTGATTAAGTGACTTTCTGACTTTCATAATAATAGTTTTTAATCGAGTTATTAAGCCTTAAAAATGGTCATTTCGCATTTTTCAAATTTTAAATCGCGTATAACTCGAAAACTATCAATTTTAGAGAAAAATCACAAGAGACCTTTTTTGCTCCGAATGACCAAAATAATCTAAAAAAAAATTGTCCGGAGTGAACGCAAGCGATGTTTAGAGCACGAGCGGGCCGAGTGCTATACATCGCCTAAGTGCGCAAAAAGTACTTCACGTACAGTTTCATACAATATTTTATCTACCAAAAAATAAATAAAAAAACTGCAACTCTTCGTCACTGGAATACATTCCTATTTTACAATTTTTTAGAACTTTGACATTTAAAAATTCAAACTTCTGTCAAACCACAAAACTGTCAAAACTTTTTTTGTAATTTATTGCTCACATGTCACCACCATGACAAGGCGAAAGTTAAGGATATTTGATTATCTGAAAGTGTGCTAAAAAACAGTGCGAAAAAGTAAATCCCATTTAAAATACATTATTACTTCAGGCACACTTTAAACCCTTGATGTACTGCTATCTATATTTACAATTTTCACACAATAAAAACTTATACATAATATGAGTAGATAAGAATTATTTTTGTGAATTTGGTTAACAAAAATTGGTTAAACAATTTTTCGACCGCCGTACCGCCTGACACTGTTAGTCCAGAAAGCCACTGCGCATCCGCTAGGAAAAATATTCTAATTCGGATTTTTTGCACAATCTTACTCAAAAAGGACTCTTTTAACAAATTTGCATGTTGCCAGGACCAAAAGGTGGTCAAAAATTTTTTAAACGTTTTTTTTTGTTTTTTTCCTAAAATAATTTTTTTTGCATGGAAAAAAGTTTTTTTTTGGTTTTTTGGATCATTCCAAACAGAAAAGGTCTTTACAGGCTATTGATTATATTCAAAATAAGATAGCTAAAAGGAACTACAACGTTAACGGGGTTTTATTATTTCATATGTTCAATGGACATCTATATATGAAAAAACCGCGGAGTGCTACCATTTAAAGGGGTGCGTTTTTGATAAATGGGTGAATTAGTCCCTGGGCACAGGTTACATTAGGGTGAGTTCTATGCACTTTTGGTACAAACATATCTACATAAAAATTGTTCCTGGTTAAATTTTCTATCTAAATATCACTTTTTAAAGTCAATGATACTTTTTTTTACAAAAATATATTCAAAAGAAAAAGCACAAAGAAACTTAAAAGAAAGAAATTTTGTTTTTTGTCCCATAACTTTTGTCCACGAGGATATAGGTATAGACATTGCTTTACAGAAAAAAAACCTACATATTTCTTCTTTAAAATGTTGTTTAGTAGAGGTAATTAGGATTTATAGTTTCCGAAATATGGTTTTTCAAATTTTGCCACTCATAGCAATTTTGGGCAATTTTCCTTGTTATTTCGCAAATATTGTTCTGTAACTTTTTTCTACGTAACTGTAGGTATATGCAATGGTACACGTATTAGAAATAGAAATCAATTACCTTTAAAATGGTCTACTGTATAACGTTGTACGACTTTTTTTAAAGAGATTATGGTTTTTCAAGGTTTTATACTTTTAACGATTTTTATAATATAATATAAAAATAAAATAATATTATTATATAATATTATATTATATATAGTATATATAATATAATATTATATTATATATTATAATATATTATATAATACCTAATATAAAAAGAAATATTATTTTTTACATTTTTTACGATTATTTTTGAAATTTCTCATTATAACTTTTTTTTCTTGTACATGAATATGAATATACAGTATTTCTCATGATCATCTTTCAGTGCGTCACAGTTTTTCGATTTCTTTCTAACGCATTAAATTGTATGTGACAGAAAAAAAGGCACGTCGGTGATTACATTAGAGTAGTTGTCGATAGATGGCGCCATAATAAAAAAATAATTTTTTTTAATTAGATAATAATATTACAAATATAATCTGTATGATTTATAAGACTATACAAATCAAAGAAAATACCGTTTTATAAATGCAGGAAACACATTTGATTTGTTTTTATTCCAAAAATGAAAATAAAATGTGACAACTGTCAGATTTAACTAAAATGTCATGTTAGAATAAATGTCATAAATGTGTATTATCACGGACTTACCCTTTTTCCTATCATTTGTTACGCACTGAAAAATGATCATGAAAAGGACAATACTATATATTGCTCAATAAAGAGGGCATACTTTCTGTTCTTTAAACCAACCTTTCTGTGACCAACTCCAATTCAGTCGATTTCGGGACAAGGCTGAAAAAAATACCTGAAATCGGGGACTTTTCTCAGTGAAAATCGGGCCATTTTTTTAAAGAACTTTAATATCATCATTCTATTGATTATTTAACATTTTTATGTTGACAATGATACTCAAAGTTCACAGTTTGAGTTTTCGTAAAACTATAATACCACCATATAAAATGCATGCGTTTTGGATGGGGTATTAGTATTATTATACTGTACAAATTGTCGACTTTTTTTCGGGTCACCAATTCAACTTGATGTGAATTCATAGAAAAATAACGTATTCAAAATTTCAAAATAGAATAGTACCAAAAGGTTTAAAATTCGGATGGCCCAGAAACCTTGTCCGGGACGCCGGGACACAACTTCGTAATTCGGACCATATCCCGGATTTTTCGAACTAGTTGATCACACTATGTATCATCTATATTTAAATATGTAATGGAAACCGAGTGATTCTTTGATATTTTTTTACCTGTATTATTTAAAATTATTTCTTTTACAAAAATTACATAAACATTAGTCTTAGAAAACATCACTTTAGTTAAAATTATTTAAACGTTGACATTTAAAAAATCTTCAAAATCAGATTCCATCTCTTCGTTAGCATTAGCTTCAATATTTTCCTCTGACACTTCAGTTATCTTAGAGTTCCCACAATTAGTACCCATGCACATGCACCCTTTGCAGAATATTGAACAACTAATTCCTATCTTTTTACAATCGCAGCTTTTTGTACATCCTTTAGTTCATTTACATTCTGTTTTTTCAAGCAAAGCTTATGGTGTAGGAGCTTTGAAAGTAAATATTGGAATTAATCCATATTTTGAAGTTTGCCTGGCCGAGTCAAGTGGATCCAAAGTATTACCTATAGAAAATAAGATTCAATCATAACACACAATCACATAAAAAAGTTATAATGAGGAATTTAAAAAATAATCCTAAAATCAAAAATGGTTGCAAGTACTTATTACATTTTGAAAAAGCATATCTTATTCAAAAATAATCCTAGAATTTTTTATAATACACCATTTTAAAGTAAACAGAATAAGCTTTCTTTTTTATTATAATTTAATATATACCTAAATGTAGAAAAAAAAGTTATAATGGGAAATTTAAAAAATAATCGTAAAAATATAAAAACTCCTTAAAAGTATAAAGTCTTGAAAAAGATAACCTCTTTAAAAGAAGTCGTACAACATTATACAGTGGAACATTTTAAAGGTAATTGATTTCTATTCCTCTTACATGTACCATTGCATATGCCTATAGTTACGTAGAAAAAAGTTACAGAACAATATTTGCGAAATAACAAGGAAAATTTTGAGTGGCAAACTTTGAAAAATCATATTTCGAAAACTTTAAATCCTAATGACCTCTACCAAACGTCATTTTAAAGAAAAAATGTGTAAGTTTTTTTTCTGTGAAGCTATGTCTATACCTATATCCCCGTGGACAAAAGATATGGGACAAAAAACAAAATTTCTTTCTTTTGGGTTTCTTTGTGCTTTTTCTTTTGAATATATTTTTGTAAAAAAAGTATCTTCGACTTTAAAAAGTTATATTTAGATAGTAAATTTAACCAGGAACAATTTTTATGTGGACGTATTTGTACCAAAAGTGCATAGAACTCACCCTAATGTAACCTGTGCCCAGGGTCTAATTCACCCATTTCTCAAAAACGCACCCTTTTAAATGGTAGCACTCCGCGGTTTTTTCATATATAGAGATTTATTGACAATATGAAATAATAAAACCTCGTTAACGTTGTAGTTCCTTTCTATAGTACATAATCAATAGCCTATTAGTGACTTTTCTCTAAAAATGACAGTTTTTGTCATATAAGCGACATTTGTTTTTTAATTGCTAATCAAGCATGCGCGACACTATTTTCCACCGACAGTATGGTGCAAATGAAAGGAATAAATTCGTTACTTCGTAAACCGGCGACTTTAAGGAAAAATCCCGAAACGGGTCGATTTTTATTTTTAAGTTATGATATTGTGGCATATATGGTATACTAGTGACGTCATCCGTCTGGGCGTGATGACGTAAACGATAATTTTTTTAAATGAGAATAGGGGTCGTGTGGTAGCTCATTTGAAATGTTCTTCAATTCTCTATTCAGTAATGTAAACATTTACATAATTATTTATACAGAGTGTCCTTCTACATACTTCTTTTTTTTTTGTCAAATAATTTAATTTAATAAAAAAATTTTAGACACCCGCTATAAATAATTATGTAAATGTTTATATTACTGAATAGAGAATTGAAGAACCTTTCAAATGAGCTAGCACACGACCTCTATTCTCATTTAAAAAAAGCATCGATTACATCATCAGGTCCAGATGGATGACGTCATACCATATATGCCACAATATCATAACTTAAAAATAAAAATCGACCTATTTCGGGATTTTTTCTTAAAGTCGCCGGTTTACGAAATAATGAATTTATTCCTTTCATTTGCACCATACTGTCGGTGGAAAATAGTGTCGCGGACGCTTGATTAGCAATTAAAAAACAAAGGAGTTTTGAACATTGTATTGCAAAAAACTCTTCGGGATTTCATCAATCGATCTTTATATAATATCTACCTGCCTTGGCAACATTCAAATTTTCAGTTTTTCACATAGATTTTAAGGGTTAAAAATGGCCGATTTCGCAATTTTTCAATTTTTAATCGCTTATATGTCAAAAACTATCATTTTTAGAGAAAACTCACTAAGGACCTTTTCTGTTTGGAATGATCCAGAAAACCTATAAAACCTTTTTTCCATGCAAAAAAAATAATTTTAGGAAAAAAACAAAAAAAAACGTTTAAAAAATTTTTGACCACCTTTTGGCCCTGGCAACATGCAAATTTGTTAAAAGGAGTCCTTTTTGAGTAAGACTGTGCAAAAAATCCGAATTAGAATATTTTTTCTAGCGGATGCGCAGTGGCTTTCTGGACTATGTGTATTTGTTATGAGGATGTATTTGTTTGAGTAAGTTTATGCAAAAAAATCGAATCAGAATAATTTACCTAACGGGGACGACGTTACAGGCTGTACTAATAAGTAGTTGAAACATTCAAAACAAAGAGACGCACCCTCATCAAAAATGCAAGATTATACTCGTATAAATTGTATAATCTACTTTTACTAACAAGAGTTAGGAATAGTCAACTTCAACTAGTAAAAGTTGATTTAAATTTTTCAAATCAACTTTACTGCTCGTTTCAGTTGGAGTTGACTCGAACTAGGAAAAGTCAACTCTAACTGAGAATCAACATGAACTGTAACATATACATCCTTTGGATTTTCATTTATTATGTAAGACATTTAGTCAATAATTAAAGGTTTTGACCTTTGTATTTTTGGGTGGCTCAGCATGTCATGCCTGTAACAACACTGATGATGCTCTTTTTAGAGCGAAAACGTTCACACGAGCAAATTTGTGTCAAATACAACGTACAACATAATTTTTTATTGATGTGGATCCGGCTTTAGGACTCTCAAATTTTCGTGAAAATCGATGGAGGTTCATCGAAATCGAAGGTAATAGTTGAGTTTTACCTTCATACACTGTACTATAATGGAACAAAATACATTAGTTCTGCTTCCAAAGCTATATAACAAGCTACATAAATGTTCTCGTTCCAGCTATGATCATGAAAGCAAGATCGATGGCGATTCCAATGGAGCCGAAAGAGTTTTTAGTGGATCATCCGTTCGTTATTTTGTTACAACATGGAAATCGGGGAGAATCGCATCAAATTTTGTTCAATGGACGTATTTATAACCCCTTGGAATCTTGATTTTTTGACAATCACTAAAAATTTATTATTACTTTATACTATTATTTATAATACTTTATTATTATTGTTATGGTTAGAGTATGTTATAGATTTAGCGAGTATGAGTAATATGTATATGTATTAGAGATCACTTAGTATTTCCTGAGCAATAAAAAAATAATTTTTTATATCTACAATTTTACTTATTCATAAAGCCTTATTAATAAAAATTGAGCAACTATTTTTTTTAAGAACATGTTTTCACAGATCCAGTAATTGGACGTAAAGAACATATGAGTCGCCAGTATTTTACGTTTTTAAGGAAATACACAAGACACAAATAAAACTGTTCAGGCTTATCCAGAACTTCAAGCTTCTATAGATAGACTACCCTTGTCATATCTTCTTGTTGGAATCAGTTCTTAAATCATTCACTATAACCACATTCAAAGATAATAGTGTAAACTAGCAGAAGCGCACATTAGGTCAATTTACGGCAATCTTATTTATTTGTAATTGAGGGTATTATGAAACTAGGCGCATACTGTCCGGTTTGCTAATGTTTTTAGCAACTTATATTTAAAGGCAGTAATCAGTAAGAAGACCAATAAATCAAATTGACATATTTTTCGTTCATTTCTAACAGGCACAATTTACGATTATGGAAATTGTCCCACCAATATTAATTTAAGGGAAGTAACAGCTTCCAAAATTCTGTCGCAGACATATTGTAATGGGTCGTAGGTAGAGCAGTTTTCGGAAAATCTCCGAAATAATAATCCCTACAACTATATTTTATAGATTGTAGATAAATGGGTCGTTTGACATCGTAGACCTTTCCATACTGCCGCCACCTGAAAGATTTTTTAAGTAGAACTGAAATAATTAAACAACCTTTTCCTGGTTGTACTCCCATGTGCGCTCGCTGTACCTTTAACGGTCCTTTCTGGAATTCATCGTGGTTTTTGTTTGTTTGTTCCTGGTTTGTTCTTATTCTGTCATGCATAATTTACAGAATTAGTGACCACGACCCAGCTTGAATGATTCCACGAATGATCTGAGACCCGTATAAGAATGCAAGATCTTACGGCCTCGTGGAGGATACCCCCATTATTATAAAGGCGATTTCTCAGCAAGACATTTCCTTATGGTATCAGCACCAATGGGTGTTCAATTTTAAACATCAAAATGTAATAAAAACTTTAAAAATGCTTGCTCGGGTTCAAAAAAATTAAATTAACCCCCAATGGACGTTGAAATATTCCATATTCCATAGATAGATCGTATTACAAATGAAGAAATGTTTTGAAGAATGAACTAAGAATAGAAAATAATGCGAACAGTGAAAAAGAGAAAACTAGAGGGATTTGATCATATAATGACGGAATATAAATGGTCAAACATTGGATAGATATGCAATGCTACGACTAACAAAAGAAGGGAAATAGAAATTGCAAGCTCAGTGTTGGAAGAGGGAGTAGGTATTTACTAATTTATAAATTTAAGACGGTGATTTAATATGAGTTTCACCCAATGATTCAGGACAGGTGTGTATAAAGTTAAAACGGGAGACAGCGCAGAACGGCGCAGAAAGTTTAATAAAGTCATGGTCCATTAAGTGCTGTAGTACCGTGATAATGATAATGATTGTGATAACGATAGGAGAAGAAACCTTAAGAAGAAGTGCCTCTGCATTTTGAATTATATGTATTTTGTATCAAAGCTATCCTAGTTCGGTTTTGTTGGACAGCTTAGGCATAAGAACTTATATACACTGGATCAGGGGTGGGCAAAAGCCGGCCCGCGGGCCGGTCCGGCCCTTTTGCTTACTTCATACGGTCTGTTGAAAAATTCTTCTTCGTCAAATTGCTTTGTCTAAATGCTTTAAAATGACACGTTAATTATTCGCTCCGTGCATGACTGACGCCACACCTAGCGTAGTCTCCTGAAATTTTTGGCGAATACAATTTGACGTTAAACATATGATACACATATGGCATATTTGACGTTAATGTAATATTTTTATTTACCTACCACTTTTGATAAATTCATTATACTAGTTCGAGTGTCAAATAAACATCAAATTAAAAAACGGTTATTTGGAAGTTCTCTGAAGAAAATATCAATTTTACGGGTTTTTCTTCACTTTTTCGTTATAGTTTAGTTGTCGGTGTTAACAGTAATTAAGTGTACATCGAAAGAAATTAGGCAGTGTGAATTATTATTACCAGATTTTAACATTAGCTGGGTCTATTGAACTATTACTTTTGTGGTCAGTGGTGTCATGGTGCGGGAACGCGTGGGAACGCCGTTCCCGCACTGGTTAAGAAAAGAAAAAAAGTAATAGAAAATTTAGGTTTTGTAAACAAAAATTAGCAGTGCGTTCCGGCACTGCGTTCCCGCACTGCTAATTTTGCCATGACACCACTGTTTGTGGTGTATGTGTAACACAAAATGGAAATAAATGATGATAGGAATATACCACCATATCGGGAAAGGAAGGAAAGTCAGTATGAAAATATAAAAATAAATAATAAAAATCAAAACGGCAATAATAAGGTAAGTGAAATATCTATTGAAAAAAATTATTATTCAATCATTATTCGCCAAATTTGTCATATTTCGCCGTTACGGGCACTGGCATAGTTTCGTGTATCCCCACCATGATCACGCAGGGAGCCCATAACATAATTTGCGTAAAAAAATTCTTTACAGGGCAATACAGGAAAAAAACGCCGCCAATAAGATGGGCGGGTGCACAGCGTACGTTCACGGTATAGTCTTCCGGCCCGAGAGATATTTTGACAATGTCATTTTGGCCCGCGCTTAAAAGTTTTTACCCACCCCTGCACTGGATGTTTTCTATTTATGTGTTGAAATATGGCATACCTATATGCACAACAAATCAAGAAAAATTAATTTGAACAAAAATAAATATATATGAAGGTAGTAAAATGCGTGTGCTCAATTTTTGTTCACAAGGCTAAAATTAAAATTGAAGATCAACAAAACTGCTACAGCTGCCCAAGTTGAACCGAATTACACCTACAATCATCAATAATAATAAATTAATATATTTTTAGAATCATTTTATACGGTCTTCCAGAATCCATATTTGCACTATATAAATCTATAACCCTATTTATAAAATCGCAAATATCTGTTGTTACTGTACTTCTTCTTCTGGTATCAGATGTCTTCATATTTCATAACTTTGTGTACGCTTTACGAGTACAATCTTAGTTTTATCCAACTTCGTTTCTTCTATTTATCTTTTCACATAATTTTTAAATTATAGTATTACTCGTATTTCTTCTATATCTCTCTTGTCCTTATGTATTACTTTTAAATGTTGATGAGAATAATAAATAACTTGCAAAAGAAACTTAATGTTTACGGATATTTCGTAGAATCTATAATGCTAGAACTGGCTGTAAGTTTGCTATTTAGAATGAAGGGTGTTAACAAACACTTATCAAACAAGAAAACTGCAATGTTTCCCCATCTTATGGCATGCATACGACTTTAATAGTATATGTATTTGATAAGCAACTCCTTTGAAGTAGCTATTGTTTCTTTAGTAATCGATGAAATCGATAAAATATAATTAATATATTTGAATTAACTAAGTAACAACCATACTTACTAGAGAAAAACATGATATTATGGAAATAAAAAAAATATTGGCAAGCGGAAGTAAAGCTTTGGGAGCGTGGCATACAGATGAAGTCCAAAAGCACAACAAATGCGCTAATGCCTTTGTCACTGAAAATGATAAACGTCAAAATTCATAGTTAACAAAGTATCAAAGATATGCCGTATTGTTTATCCTTGTTTAACTTATTGTAGTTTCTATGAACCAGCGGTTTAATTTTGCGATACTAGTTTCGGTAAGTAAAAAAGAAATCTAGTATAATAAATTATTCGTGAATTATTAGAATCTATTCGTTATTAGAATCTATGGAAATTAATAAATTGAAAAATACATATATAATTATGAATGAACAACTCGAGACAAACAGCTCCCCACTCCTCAACATCTTCAGTTAAAGACTTTAAAAAGGCAAACACATAGTAAACTAGTAAACTAAATCACTCGAGAAAGGCACTCTGCCGAAACATCTGTAGTCACATAGTTATAATAAATTTTGTGGAAGTATAGAAAACAAACGTTTTCAGTGTTTTATTGTTAGATAAAATGAACTTCCATCAAGTAACGGTCGAATCCATCAATTATTCGTGAATAATTTCATGGATGTGCAAAGATATAATGGAAGAACTATATAAATCATGGTGATGGCCATTGAAAGAAGGAGAAAAAGAAAGAAGTGACTCGTGGAGCCTAGAATTATTCAAAAAATACAAACACGAAGAGTACCTAAGCTCTTCGTGTTTAAGATATATTCGTAAGTTATGATTTGCCTGTAGGAGGACACCTCAAATATGTACAAAAAAGGCATTTATAGGAGAGAAAAAGATTATCAGGCATTCTAATTTTGCCATCAAATATGTTTTGTTGTATTTTTATCTGGTGTAACTAAACGAGACCATTAATTTAAGTTCTTCCGTAAAAATTATAAATCGTTAAATCTGGATACTTTGGTGCCTAAACAATTAAACTGGTTCATTTGATCTATATCTCCCGTTAATTATTATCTACAAAATTACGAAGAAATTGAATAAAATGCAATTCTTCCGAATATTTAAACTAAAATTTAAAGGGAGAGTATTTTTAAAAGTAGAGGTAGGTACTCTTGAGTATTTCCTGAGCTTTGGTAATTTTTTTCATGAGTATTATCAATAACATTGTGCCAAATGATAAAGGACTTCATATTTATTAAAAAATTTTCGTTATTAACAACGCTGTTTAAAATACCAGTTATTTGGTCAAAAAATCGAAACGTTGAAAGGCAAGAATGTGTAAAAGTAATCTTCAAAATGGGTCACTTAATACTACATTTAAAAAAATCGTATTTCATGTTATACGATCAGGTAAACTGTAATAAACAAATATAAAGGCTATTGCTTGAAGTAAAACTGTTTTTCATCCCTTTTTTGTAACTTGTTGATCTCTAAAGAGTATGTGCCTCAAATGTTTTTAGACTGCAGTTTTCTTGTGTGAAAGACGCCCATAGACAACGTGTGTGTTTGAATTTATTAGGTAACTGACGAAACATTAAACGCTTCAAGAAGTAGCCGTTTTGAAAAATAGTAAATTACATTATTTTTCTGCCAGTTTTCTCGAATATTTTCTATAGTAACTATAATTTAATCAGTATATATTTATGTTATTTAGAATGATGTTAGATTTATGGAAATTGATGTTATATGTTTTTAATTTTATTTAAGGTGTACTTGTTACCACTGTACAATGAATGTATAACTTGAAATAAACCTCTTTTTATAAATTTCTTTATTATTTGAACATTTCTGTGCGCTTCTCGCGTACTGTTCGGGAACAGCGTGAAGAACTACATGACAAGGAATGTTCGTGGACCACCAAATAAAAAAACAAATGGATACAAAGGTTTATACAAGTTTGATTCCGATTCTTTTTCCAAACGCAAATTTATATTTTCCGGCACGTTTAAATACAAATGAAGGGTCAGGTCAGAGGGAAAACCGATGAATGTCAGTTTTTGGTCATTTTGAGATTCATGTGCAATCTGTTAGCTATAAAAGAGTACCTATGTACTATCAACCTGTGAATGGCCAAGGCCAAGGGGAGATGGGTCTAGGAAATTTGGTCGAGAACACTTCGTCGACTGAAAATTAGTCGACAACATTTGGTCGACAAACAGTTGGTCAAATGTACAAGTCGTCGACGAACATTTGTTCGAATGGATTTTTCGTCGACAAACTGTTATTTATCTTTAGGATAAAGGGATTAATGGTGACAAACGACGGATTATTGGTTTTTATTTTGTTAATTGGAATATTGTATTATATTTTTTTTGGGGTTTTGTTAAATTTTTTTTAAATCTTAATTATTTTTAAATTTAATGAAAAAATTGGGTGCGGTGTGAGAGTAGACAGCAAATATAAACCGATATTTTAATTAGTGATGTTGTACCGTTCTTCTTTTTGGTGTCGGCGCACTTGCATTTCCGGACAAGTCAAATTTGGGGGCACTTGCGGACAAGACGAAATATTGGAGATGTATATACCTACACCGTTCTTAGGCGTTAACACCCTTCGGTAGGGATCTATGGGGGAGTATCACCGAGCCGCAAGCCCTTATCCCTTGCCGTACTGCTCCCTCATAGGTCGATCAGATACCCGCATATTCCAGTCTAAGCGCCAGATTCATATTTAGAATTTTATACTGACGCGTTAGCCTTTTTGTTTTCCGGATATTGGAGATGCTAAGGTAATAAAATTGTTAGGGAATCGAGGCATTTCCGTACAATATTTTCGACTGCAATAATCAGTCAATATCAATAAAAAAAGTAAACAAATCGTGAGAATAAACTTCTCTTCACCTTTATCCAAGGCTTAGGACTGGCAATCTATAAAATATTTTTTTTATATGGTACAAAGAAAATAACTTTATATGTTGGCGTGTTTACGCCATGTAGGTATTCCCTTTAGGTCTTTGTCGACGAGAAATCCATTCGATCAAATGTTCGTCGACGAATTGTACATTCGATGAATTGTGCATTCGATCAACTGTTTGTCGACCAAATGTTGTCGACTAATTTTTCGTCGACGAAGTGTTCTCGACCAACTTTCCGACACCGAGGGGAAATAGCGATGAGAATTGCAATAAAAGGGAGAAAACGATGAACGTGTAACTTTGTTTTTCATTTTATCGAAAATGCTTACAGATAGACATTCATCGGTCTCCCCACTGACCTTTCAAATATTATATTACTAATAAATTTGTCAAAAGTACTAATAAAACTTGTGAGGAGTTAAGTGCACAATTAACTAAAAATATCAAAATGAGTCGATAGACGAAGAAAATGAGACAGTGGATCAAAAAATGAAGACATTGCATTCATCATCATTCTCTTTGCCTTATCCCTATGCGGGGTCGGCTTCCCTAATTGCATTTCTCCACACAATTCTGTCTTGGGTCATATCAATGTTAATCCCCTTTACCAACATGTCCTGCCTTATCGCCTCCCCCCAGGTCTTCTTTGGTCTTCCTCTCCTACTCCTTCCAGGAATCTGCACTTCAGCTATTCTTCGTATTGGGTGATTAACGTCTCGACGTTGAACATGACCGAAACATCTTAACCTATGCTCTCTCATTTTGGCATCAATTGGTGCCACACCTAGACTTCCCCTAATATACTCATTTCTAATTTTATCCTTCTTTGTCACTCCACTCATCCATCTAAGCATTCTCATTTCTGCCACATGCATTCGTTGTTCCTCTTTCTTTTTCACTGCCCAACATTCAGTTCCGTACATCATAGCCGGTCTTATGGCTGTTTTATAGAATTTTCCCTTCAGCTTCATTGGAATTTTTCTGTCACACAACACACCACTCGCTTCTTTCCACTTCATCCATCCAGCCCTAATTCTACTGCATGCATCTCCATCTATTTCTCCATTACTCTGTAATACCGATCCTAGGTACTTAAAACTATTGCTTTTCACAATCATTTCACCATCCAAAGATACCATTTTATTTGTAGTAGCTCCATCTTTAAATGAACATTCCAAATACTCTGTTTTTGTCCTACTAAGTTTTAAACCTTTTTCCTCCAGAGCTTGTCTCCACTGTTCCAGTTTTTGTTCTAAGTCTCTTTCACTATTTCCTACTAACACGACATCATCAGCATACATTAAGCACCATGGAATGTTACCCTGTAGTTTCGCTGTTATCTGGTCCAAAACTAATGAGAATAAATACGGACTAAGCACAGAGCCTTGGTGCAATCCTACTTTCACATGAAATTTATCAGTCTCTCCCACACCTGTCCTAACACTAGTCGTTACTCCCTCATACATATCCCTCACAATCTTTACATATTCACCAGGGACTCCTTTCTTATTGAGTGCCCACCACAGAATCTCTCGAGGAACTCTATCATATGCTTTCTCAAGATCAATGAATACCATATGAGCGTTTGTTTCTTTACTCCTGTATTTTTCCATCAACTGCCTTATAATGAAAATTGCATCTGTTGTTGATCTACCCTGCATAAAGCCAAATTGATTCTCGGATATTTCGGTCTCTTCACGTATCCGTCTGTCAATTACTCTTTCCCATATTTTCATGGTGTGGCTAAGCAGTTTTATAGCCCTGTAGTTTGTACATTGTTGTATATCTCCCTTGTTTTTGTAAACAGGTACCAGTATACTGCTTCTCCATTCGTCTGGCATTTGTCCGACTTCCATAATTCTATTAAATAGACCTGCTAGCCACCTTGTTCCTGTCTCTCCCAATGCTCTCCATACTTCCCCAGGAATATCATCTGGTCCTACCGCTTTTCCTTTCTTTATTTTTTGAAGCGCTTGAGCCACTTCCTCGTTGGTTATTTTGGTGACCATTGCTGCTACTGTCTCCGTTGACTCTACAGGCTGTCTGTCAAATTCTTCATTTAATAAGCTGTCAAAGTACTTTCTCCATCTCTTTTTGACTTCCCTTTCGTGAACTAGTATTTTATTATTTTCATCTCGGATACATCTAATCTGATTAAAAGACATTGCATTATAAAACATTATTTGTTTTTAAATAGTTAGTTTTTATAATAAATAAATGTAATTTTATAATAAAAAAAATTTAAATATTTATTTACTGTGTAACCTAACAGCATAATATTTATGATCAAAAACCCCTAAATAACGACTTTGCACTGATTTTCTATCGAATTTCCATAAAACTCCAGGGGACGATGCGCATCCTGGGCACCAGGTGCCTCCGAAACCATCACCGACAAGATATTAGTATTCAGCGATCCCAAAAACCACCGAATAACGAGTTTGCACTGATTTTGTATCGACCAAAAATCGCCATGAGACGAGGCCCTTCCTAAGTATTAGGTGCTTCAGAATCCATCGTCGTCATGAGATTCGTGATCAGCGACTCTAAAAACCCTCCGAGTAACGCTTTTGCATTGATTTTTTATCGGATTTCCATAAAACTCCAGGAGACGAGGCCTATCCTGGACATCAGGTGCTTCGGTGACTATCGCCGTCATAATATTCGTGTTCAGCGAACCCAAAAACCTCCAAGTAGTAATATTAAACTCATTTTCGTCAATTAGTTCTGAATTATAACTTTATCATTTCTCATCACTTCGAAATACATTTTCCTTGTTCAATAATGCAATTTTAATTTCATTATCATCACCTCCTTACGAATCTTACGAAGCCTCTTACGAATCGAATACAACAAGTTCAAGTTTAAGGATTTTCATTTTGACATTGAATCGGTTCTTTCGCATTTTTAGCTGTACAACCTTCAATATGGTTCATCCTAAATTGTCTTATACTTATAATTTAATTAAGTTACAGTATTAGAGCAATGTTTACAGTTGAGTCCACGAGTCTTTACCCGTGCGTCATCATTTAATTAAAGCATACGAAATAAATCGATGATAAGTCAGAAATTGAAATTTACTAAACGCAACAGCAAGTGACAGTAAGTAGCTACTGCTCGTATAACGGGTTAAAATTTGAGTTATCAAATATATGTTTCATCTCGCCAGGTATTAATGACGCACGGGTAAGACTCGTGGACTCAACTGTATGTACATCACGGCACACACGTAATACCATAAAGTTATCCTTTTTAGACCGGGATGTATCGTCGCCCCCGCTAGCGAAATTATTCCGATTCGATTTTTTTGCACAAACTTACTCCTTAGAGGTCCTTATATTATAACATATCCACAGGGTGCCGGGCGGTGCCATGGTCGAAAAATTGTTTAAACAATTTTTTTAAACAAATTGGGTCATAATTTGGGTCATTCTGTGCAAAAAAGGTCTCTTGCCGTTTTTCTCTAAAATTGATTGTTGTCGAGTTATATGCGATTAAAAATTTGAAAAATGCGAAAATGGCCATTTTTAAGGCTTAATAACTCAATTAAAAATTATTATTATGACATTCAAAAAGTGACCAAATCAATTTTCAAACCCCTTCTTCAAGGTCCTGAAGATATTTTTTTTCATTATTTTATTATAAAGCTGCTATTTTTAATTATTAACAATTATCGCTATAGTCCTACTGTATCGTTGCCCCCGTTAGTGAAACTATTTCGATTAGATTTTTTTGCACAAACTTACTCAAAAAGTGGTTCTTATAACACATCCACAGGGTGCCGTGGTCGAAAAATTCTTTACAATTTTTTTCAAACAAATTCACAAAAATATTTTTTTCATTGCGAGCGTTTTTTTTTGTATAATTTGAGTTATTCTGAGCAAAAAAGGGCTCTTGTGATTTTTCTCTAAAATTGATTGTTGTTGAGTTATATGGCCATTTTCGCATTTTTAAAATTTTAAATGGCGTGCCTATTTTAAAGCCTACTGTAGGCTTCCTAGCGAGACTAGATATTCGCTACATATGCAGTTTGACGTGGGGAAACAGATGGCGCCGATACTTGGCTTGGCGCCGATAGATGGCGAAAAAATGATAAATTTCGTATAGTGACAGTATTCTTTTCAATGTGTTCTCCGCCTTCCGCTTCCTAGTTTCTAGCTTCGTCGGTCGTTCCATTCGCCAGGGTGAAGGTTTCTTTCCGACATTGCTTTCTGGATGCCGCTTATTCAGGATTGTTTCGGCCTTCCTCTCTTCCTTATTTCCCTTGACACCCATTTTAAAATTTGTTTTTTGACAGCCTGGCGTCGTCCATTCTTTCTACATGACCATACCAGAGCAGTTGCCCCCTTTGAATTTCATCTATGTTAGTTAAGTTCACTCCCATGATAATAATATGTCTGATTTGGTCATTTTGTATTCTTTTGAGCCTTGTTTCAGTAAAATGCCATGTTTCGCATCCACAGAGCACTATACTTTCAAAGAAGGAGTTGAGGATGAGGTATTTTCTTTGATTTGAAATTTCTTTTGGCTATAGCATCGGGTTTAGGCATCCAGTCACACTTTTTCCTTTCACGATCCTTTTCTCTATCTCTTTTTCGGTGCGCCCACTCTTGTTGATTGTTCTTTCCGAATATATATATATTCCTCGCAGTTCTTAATTGTTTCGTGTTCGTTGACCAGTAGATCTTCTGCTTCATTCCCGATGCATAAGTATTGTGTTTTGTTTCTATTTACAGAAAAGCCCCACTCTTCATATGTTTGAAATAACCGTGTCGTCATGAATTCTAAATCTTCCTTGTCTGCTGCCACTACAACTTGGTCGTCCGCAAAATGTAGAGTATATCATGTTGTATCGTCGTAAGTTGGATTCCCATCCCTAAACAAGATCTTCTCCAGTGTTTTAATACTTCATTTAAATAGATCTTGAATAGTACTCGAGAGAGGCAGAATCCTTGTCGTAACCCTTTTGTGACTGGAAACTGTTATAGTACCTACCTAACATAATATATTTATGTCATGCAAAATTCAATAAAGTCGCCATCTCATGGTTAGACCCCTAGGATTATTTTTTATATTCACATGATAGCCTAATATACACTAAACGCCGT
Organism: Diabrotica virgifera virgifera; assembly: GCF_917563875.1. Lineage (NCBI taxonomy): Eukaryota > Metazoa > Arthropoda > Insecta > Coleoptera > Chrysomelidae > Diabrotica > Diabrotica virgifera. The sequence goes on along the minus strand of NC_065443.1, from coordinate 141,720,386 downwards.
AATTTTAGAGTTTTGATCCTATAGGTTACTCTTAAAATTGAGTCGTAGGTCGTAACTGTCTCTCCATGCGATAACTTTTGAGGAAAAGTCTTAGACCTTGAAAATTGATACGTAGGTTTTTTCCTAATACAAGGAAAAACCCTATTAAAGTTGAGTACATATGACAAAATTTGCCAAAGTTACAGATAGCTCCGAATAGAGGGAAGGCAGAGTATTGAAACTTTCGTTAGGCATTCAACGTTTAATAATTTTTTGTTTAATAATTTTGTCCAGCTCTTCCATATTCCATGGTATTGATTTATTATTATAAATTTTAGCAACTAACAGTCAAAAAGTTATTTATTCCCTCCTATTCTTTACTGCATGGATCAAATTAAAAATTAATAAAAGCTTACAATAATAATTACTTATGCTTACCTCATCATCCATTTTTTAATATTCGTGGGAGTTGGAGCGCATATATCGTCTTTTTTTTCTCAGACCATACTTTCTAATGGTACAGTAGGAAAAATGAAAGAATACCCATGAACGAACATATAAAACACGCTGTATTTTCCTGTCACCGTGTCATACAAAAAATTGGCCAGCGCAAGTACATGTAATAATTATTATTACATGTACTTGCGCTGGGCAATTTTCTTTGTGACACGGTGACAGGAAAATACAGCGTGTTTTATATGTTCGTTCATGGGTATTCTTTCATTTTTCCGACTGTATATCATCTGGATTTTGCTAGGTTGTGGTTTCATCATACGCCGTTATATGCATGCTACTATGATACGTTTTAACGATATTTAAGTTTATTTGACATTTAGAAAAATCAAACGAATACACCATTGCAATGCACCATTGCAAATAAAATCAGAAATGACAAAACTGCAGAGAGGGGTTAGACAAGGAGATTATAATATATCACCCAAACTTTGACTTTTTTTTTATTCTACTTTAGCTCTACAAGATATATTTCGAACTTTCGAATGAACAAATAAAGGAGTGACGATAGACGGCGAAAACTTAAACCATCTGAGATTTGCCGATGATGTTGCACTAATAGCAAAAGACAGAGAAGAATTGCAAGAAATGCTATGAGAAATGATAGGATTAAAAATAAATCTAGTAACAACTAAATATCTAACCAACGAATCATCATCATCATCATCATCAATAGCTCGACAACACTTTTTGGGTCCTGACTTGTTCTAGGATTTTCCGGCATTCTGTTCTGTTCCTTGCTTTGTTCTTCCAGTGGGTAATCTCAAGTGTTTTCAGATCTTGTTCCATGTATCTAAGTTTGGGTCTTCCTTTTGACCTTCTCCCTACTGGTATTTGCTTCATTATATGTTTTGGTGTTTCGGTCTCCAACATTCGTTCAACATGGCCCATCCAGCGCAGACGTCCGATCTTTATGGATGTTATGTCGTCGGGTTCGTTGTATGCTGGGTATAGTTCAAAATTATATCTTCTGCGCCATACGTCATTTTCTTTCACCCCCTTATATATGTGTCTAAGGATTTTTCGTTCAAACGTACCTAATAAGTTCTCATTACTTTTCGACAATGTCCATGTCTCTGATCCATATATAAGGACCGGTTTTATCAGGGTTTTGTATATTTTGCTTTTGGTTTTTCTCGTGATGTTGTTAGATCTTAGATGTTTAATGAGTCCATTATATGTTTTATTAGCAATATGTATTCTTCTCTTAACTTCTTCGCTGAAATTGTTATCTGCGGTAACTAGTGAACCTAGATATGTAAAAAAATTTACGCTTTCGATGTTATAGTCTCCTATTGTCAGATTCTGTAGGTTTCTTTGGCCTGTCGATTTGCTGGCCTTCATGTATTTGGTTTTTATTTCATTCATATTTAGGCCACTGTTTTGTGCCGCTCTTTCTATAGCATTAAATGCTTCTATCATTTTTCTTTTGCTTCTAGCTATGATATCAACATCATCTGCAAATGCCAATATTTGTACACTTTTTGTTATTATTGTTCCTCTGGTGTTAACTTTTGACTCTTAATTATTTTCTCTAATGTGATGTTGAATAGAATACAGGATAGGGCATCTCCCTCTCGTAGGCCCGTTCTAACATGGATTGTATTTGTTAGTGCGTTTTGAATTCGAACCCTGCTTTGTACTTTAAGTGTTTCTTTTACTATATCAATGAGATGAGTGGGAATATTAAACTCTTTCAGGGCGTTGATCAGAAATTATCGATAAATACTATCATATGCATCATCTTTTGCTTCTAGCTATGATATCAACATCATCTGCAAATGCCAATATTTGTACACTTTTTCTTATTATTGCTCCTCTGGTGTTGACTTTTGACTCTCTAATTATTTTCTCTAATGTGATGTTGAATAGAATACAGGATATGGCATCTCCCTTCCGTAGGCCCGTTCTAACATGGATTGTATCTGTTAGTGCGTTTTGAATTCGAACCCTGCTTTGTTCTTTAAGTGTTTCTTTTACTATATCAATGAGATGAGTTGGAATATTAAACTCTTTCAGGGCGTTGATCAGAAATTCTCGATGAATACTATCATAGGCACTCTCAAAGTCAATGAAGAGATGATGTGTTTCTATATTAAATTCACTAGTCTTTTCCAAGATTTGTCTCAAAACGAAGATCTGATCTATTGTGGACTTCTGCCTGCAGAAACCACATTGATATCCCCCAACTATTTGTTCCGCATATGATCTCATTCGCTCATACACAATATTTGACAGTATTTTATATGCCACAGTCAGTAGCGTTATATCCTGGTAGTTTTTACATTGAAGCTGATCTCCCTTTTTATGTAGTGTTTATTATTAGATATGTTCACTATAAGTTCGTGTATCGCATTCAATAGGGAGTCTCCGTCTTCTTTTATTAATTCTGCGCTAATGCTAACCAACGAATGTCTGGATATAAATGAGGATATAACTCTGGACAATACTAATATAGCAAAGGTTGAGTCGTATAATACACACTTAGAACAAAAATCAAACTGCCAAAGCTTAATCTAAAGACAGATTTAAATAGAAGATGTTTTAACAAAAGCATAGTCCACAAGCTTTAAGTAACTTAGAGAGCTATAGAACGGAGAATGCTCAACATTAAGCTTAGCGATAGCAAATCCATTGAAGAAATAAGAAAACGATCAAAAGTAACAGAGGTGATACAAAATATTGGCATGCTAAAATAGAACTGGGCAGGACAATTCCGTATAGCAACCAACAAAGTCATCATAGCCAGAATGTTTGCCAACGTTCGGAACGGACAGGCACCCTAAGGAGAAGAAGAAGGGCAGGACAATAGGAAGAATGGAAGATGTGGACGGACGAAGCGAACTCTTGAATGGCGACCAAGCCCAACTAAGGGTAAGAACAGAACAAGTGGGTCGCGGTGGAGGTGGAGGTCGCGGTCGATGTCGATATCCATGTAAAACAAACACATTGTAATGAATGGAAGCGAACAGAGCAGGTAAGTCGCGGTGGAGATTTAGCGTGATGCCATCCAGGAGGTTTACATCGATGCTTTTGAAAATAAAATGAATTTGTTTTACATGGATGTCTACTGTGCGGCCTACAAGGATTCAAGGATGCTTCCCTGTGATTGGTCCGTTCGAAGCCAAGTTGTCATTACCTGCGCTATCTGAGTTGATACTTTTTATATACTCCCTTTTTTTATTCAGTTTATTTTTGTATTTCTAAAGTAATTAAATTCAGTAAATTTTTGAAATATGAAGGAGGATCTGATTATTTACAGCTGACATTTCATCACTACCATCACTTGACTGACACAACATCGCAAAAGCACAGTCTTTTTGTCATTCAAATTTCATTAAAGTACTTCACTTGATAGTGGTTCTAGCTCGACTGACAGCGCAGGTGACCTCCTTGCTATGTGCTGTCGACATCGACCGCGACATAACTAGTAGCATCCACCGCGACCTACACCTCCACCTCGACCTACTTGTTCTGTTCTTACCCTAAGAGAGGTAGGTGTAGACATCGAACCAGGTGGACTGATGACATCAAGCGAATGGTTGCCCACGAGTGGATGCAAAAAACAACGAACAGAGATGAATGAACACATGATAGAATAGCTGTTGATGATGATGATGACGTTTGGATTTCCACTTCGGAAATCGTTCTCCGAATATAAAACATTAATAAAAAGAAATAAATAAATAAATGAAACGTCAAATAAACTTAATTTTAAAGTAAAAATGTGGCTTATTCCCAAAAATAAGATCCCATAAAAAAATAGCTTCAGAACCATATTAAGAAATTATGTAATAAAAAATCGTATGAATTTTGAACGAACAAAGCAACTCTTAATTTACATAAAAAAAGAAGATATTTCAACTTATTACACATTTAAAATTTTAGGTATGCAAATAATGTTGTGCTGTATGCCACCCCCACCTGAAGAGTTCGTCGCGGATCATCCCTTCTTCATTTTACTAGAAGAAAAAAGCGGTGACGATTCTGTCAGCAAACTATTGTTTGCTGGAAAAGTTTTTTCACCTAGGTGTTAAAATGTTCATAATTTCTTATAAATACGTATTATTATGTCTGGGTAGGTATATCGAACTCTTCTATTTGAATAATATTATATAGGGTGTCCCAATAGTAGCGAAACGGTCGAATAAACGAACGAAAAAACTGAAAAATACGTGTTCAATCATTTTCAAAAATCTATCCAATGACACCAAACACCAATCCCCACTACACCCCCTGAAGGTGGGGTGGGGGGTAACTTTAAAATCTCAAATGGAAACCCCCAGTTTTTCTTGCAAATTTGGATTCGTTACGTAAAAGTAGGCAACTTTTTTTCAAGACATTTTTTTGAACTGTGGATAGATGGCGCTATAATTGGGAAAAACGATTTATCCTGATACCATAGGTAAATTATAGAAACAGTCTAATATCTCACGAAATACACTTCCAAATGAGAAACCAAAAAATAGATTTTAATCTTTTTCGAAAACTTATCGAATAAGACCAAACATGACCCTCCAACCCACCCCCTGGAGGTGGGGTGGGGGGTAACTTTAAAATCTTAAATAGCAACCCCCACTTTTGATTGCAGATTCGGATTCGTCATAAAAAATTAAGCAACATTTATTCGAAACATTTTTTAAAATTTCTGATAGATGGCGATAATAAATCGTATTTTTTCAATTAAAGCGCCATCTATTAACAATTCTAAAAAATGTTTCGAATAAGTCTTGCTTAATTTTCATGACTGATCCGAATCTGTAATAAAAAGTGGGGGTTGTTATTTAAGATTTTAAAGTTACCCCCCATCCCACCTCCAGGGGGTGGGTTGGAGGGTCACGTTTGGTGTTATTCGAAAGGTTTTCGAAAAATATTAAAAATCTGTTTTTTAGTTTCTCATTTGGAGGTGTATTTCGTGAGATATTAGACCGTTTCTATAATTTACCTATGGTATCAGGATAAATCGTTTTTCCCAATTATAGCGCCATCTATCCACAGTTCGAAAAAATGTCTTGAATAAAAGTTGCTTACTTTTACGTAACGAATTAAAATCTGCAAGAAAAACTGGTGGTTTCCATTTGAGATTTTAAAGTTACCCCCACCCCACCTCCAGGGGATGTAGTGGGGGTTGGTGTTTGGTGTCATTGGATGGATTTTGAAAATGATTGAATACGTATTTTTCAGTTTTTCGATCCGATGTTTAGTTCGTGAAATATTCGACCGTTTCACTACTTTTGGGACACCTTGTATATTAAACATATTATGTTTTTTAATTGAGTATATATAATTTTGTCGATATTATCTACTAATAGTAGGGGAGGAAAGTATGCTAAATTTGCAGTTACTCGAGCGTTATGGGGACCTATTGGGTTGTGAAGAGTAGAGTAGGTCCTAAAATCAAAAAAGTAAAGTTTTCCAAAAAGTGGGGGACTTTACCCCCCGCCTCTCTACGTGTGGGGTCGTGTTGGTATCATTCAATAGATTTTTGAAAAATATTTTTTAGTTTGTTTATAAATATAAAAATAGTATAAAAATACGTGTTTATAAACACGTATTTTTTAGTTTTTCGATCCGACGTTCATTTCGCGAAATATTCGCTTTTTTTGTGAAACTTTGTGACTCGCCTATTTCCTGCGCCCCGCTCAAATCGTCAGATTTTTTAAATATACACTCTTTTGCATTTACTTGACTTATCTTATCTAAATCTGACGATTTCGAGTTTTTCTAAGTATAGATTTTTTTTCGGACGCCCCTTAACGAACTCCCCTGTATTAAGAGCATTATTTATGATAGTGGTAAATTTACAGCGTACAAAGTTTCTTCCCATGTGATAATCTGACGCGCTCGAGTAACTGCAAAAATCCCCGCTTGGGCCTCCCTGCCATAAGTGAAAAATATATCACAGTTATTACATCCTCTAATATCTTTGGACTAAATTATAAAAAAATAAAACAGAATGGGGAATGGATTAATTTAATCTAAGAGCATCAAAAAGCAGACTACTGCTAAGCAGCTGAACATATTAAACAGATCCACGTATTCTGGAGAAAAGATACTTTGTTTTGTACATTTCAAACGTAACCTGGGTACATTTTGATACTACAGTTTTACCAATAACATATATATTTCTCTTATTTTTTAATAAATATATCTTTTAATAAACATATTTATATCCATTTTCTCTTTGCTTGCTCGTGCAAAAATAATTGTACCTAATCAGTACTGTCCTGTTTAATTATTGTATTTCTGAACAACTTATTTGTGAAGATAATAAAATGTTGTGTTGGATGCATTGAAAAGGCCTCCGTTCACTTTATCGGCCAGACTTTATCGACCCAGAGATCGGTATCGATACATGTATTGCGACAAGTTGCGATACACGTATCATGAGATTTATATCTGTTTCACTATAGTGAAGCAGACAGCGATAGTGTTGTAGACGACGAAGATAGAGAGTTGTGATACTGATACAGCGATACAGTGACAGCCAAATACACTATGAGATTTGTATCGCGATATCGATACTTGCGGATACCGATAATACAACTCTATCGCCGTTTGTATCACTGTCGTGAAACAGATACAAATCTCATAATACGTGTATCCCAACTTGTCAGGATACATGTATCGATACCGATACATCTCAATGTGAATGGGGTCCTTTTATTTCGAATTTGCTTTTTTGATTGAGTTGATTTGGTTGAGGTGATTAACAACTAATTAGATTTAAAACAATCTAACCATTTTCTTTCATGCTCGGTTTCCATCTCACTTATATAAAATTGGAATACTTAACTCTCCTGTCTGTAGTTGTGACAATGTATCCATTGGTGATCTAAATCATATATTTCTAGAATGTTCTCTGAACTCTCAATCTTCTTCAATTCTGTATCAAGAACTAATTCATCACGAGTGTCCATTGCCACTAAATATTACAGCTCTCCTTTCTTCCCCAGATAAAGCGGTACTAGATTCCATCATTAATTTTATCAGAAATTCAAAAATAGCGGTATAGTTTAGAAATAGACAATATGAAATCATTTAATGTAATTAAGAATTTACATGTTTTGTGGCAAATAGATTTTGTCTGATGCCAGGATCTCTCACACACACACACACACACAACCATTTTCTTTACTTAAAATATAGTTTAACAACATCCTAACAGGCTCTAGTGGCAGTCAGTAACGGATCTGTGCTGGTGGAAAATGTCTTACTAGTATACTAGATGGTATGATAAATAACCTCCTTTGCAATGAAAAGACATGTTTGTCCAGAAAATTCTTTTATTTTGTTCGATATAGTCTTATTTTAGCTCAATACAACGATTCCAACGATTATCTAACTTTTTTATGCTGTCCGAACAATACGATTCGGGAAGCTCTGCAAAATAGGTATTTGTTTCGTCAAAATGATTTTTTTATTTACGAGCCATCTCTTCACATTTGGGAACACGTAATAATCGAAGTACTAGACCAATAACCCGAAGAACTTTCAAATAAATTTCATCCAGAACGGGGTGTCACACACGGATGTTTACTATATCTACAATTATTCAATATATATGGGGAGCATATTATGAGAACAGCACTTGAAGGATGGGAAAAGGGCGTCTCTATAAATGGCCATAAAATAAACAACCTACGTTTCGCAGATGACACAACCCTTCTTGCAAATAGTCAAGCAAAGGTGATTGATCTTATACAACTAGTCGAAAACGAACGTCAAATATTTGGTCTACAATTAAACATATCAAATTAAAAGATCATGATAGTGGACAGATTACCTAACATAACCACAATTGACCGGTTTGAGGTTGTGAGCTCATTCTTATCTCTGGGAGCAGTGATCTAGCAAAAGTTACCACAGCAAAAATGACCAAAATATGGAAGGACTGTCAAATTCCAAGAGCGTTAAAGATGAATTTGATCAATTGCTTAATATTCCCAATACTAACCTACGGATGTGAATCTTAGACCCTGATTAGAAGAAACAAACCTCTGACATGTTCTGTTGGAGACGAATGTTACAAATTCCTTGTACCGACTGTAGGACAAAAATACAATTTTAAGAGAGCTAAAAGTTAGCCAACGACTCTCTAGTAAAGTCCATCTCCAACAATTAAAATACATTGGACATGTTATGAGAGCAAACACAGAAAACATGGAAAGGCTCATTATACAAGGAAAGATGGAAGGTTGAAGGTCACAAGGAAGATCCCCAACAAAATGGATCGATCAACTTACAGGAATATGCAAAAAACCTATGCATGAGTTAAAAGAAATGACCAGACAGAGATCTTTGGAGACGGACAATACACGACATCACGTCGACCACTACACTCCCTCCGGGGGGTCAGGATTGGAGAGAGCGATTCTAACTTTAAGTCTAACTATGTGTTAATAGTAACACTTCATACCTGTGGGATACCTGAAGTATACAAAACACTCGCCACAGACAGAATTGATCATCTCGGATAAATCTCTATTGAGTTAACATTTTATTAAGCACTTTTATTATTTAGTCTTTGCTTGTTTCTTGACCATCTTTCGTTTTAATTTTTACTTTGGCTTCACAAAAATATTCTTTGTTGACTCATCTTTCAAACTATTAACTGGTTGCAGCGTTAAATTAGCCTAACTTTGTTGATTTTGCCTTTTATTTAAATACAACCGAATATTTTTGGCTGTTTCCTAAATTATGTTAATATTTTAGGTTTTGAAATGATGTTCAGGTGTATGCCACCTCCACCAGAGGACTTTAGTGCAGATCATCCCTTTTTAATTTTATTGAAACAACAAAGTGAAGAAGATTCTAGCAGTAAATTGCTCTTTGCTGGAAAAGTTTTTACTCCGACTTATTAGTATATTCACTTCTATTATTTACAAGATTAATCTAGAATCTAAAAGAAATAAACCATAGCATAATATGATAACTTTAATAGTAGCTACTATGTTGTTATGACATTGTTCATATCTTCACATTTTTCCAAGTAGTAATGTCTTTTATATGTCCCGCATCATACGATTGCGCCAATTTTACCTGAGTTGCGTTCAGTTGAAGCATGTTGAAGGTACAATTGCGCCAAATTAACTCAGATTGCGCCGCAATAGACGAAATAGGTTAGATTATATAATTTAAAATGGAACTAAAATATGAGAATTAATTTCAAGAATAAACTGGCTTACATCCAATAAGTATAAAACATGTTTTACTATTATATATACTATTCTTTGGGATATACACACCTAATTAATATAATTAGATTAAAGCTGTAAGTAAGCACCTAATAATTATCGTGCTGCTGACTAAATCTGCGGCCTGCGCAATCGTGCCCATTGCTTATACGGACCCTTTATCGAGACGGGATTATAGCAGGTACTATCGGCGCAATCGTCCCCATTGTGCATATTATAGATATTTATCGAATTATTAAATTATTGTCACGAATTGTCTTTATATTAGCCTTCAGCAAAACAGACATCTGACATTTTTTGCATTATGTTTATACTTTCAAGATTTTAATTAAAAAAAACTGATACATTGTTTTCTATTAGACAGATGTCGAACGTCCAAGGCAGTTTTTGGGTATATTTCAAACATACTTAACTAACTAACAAAAAATTAAACTTAACATTGCAACTATAGTTCCAACAAATAACAAATATTATAAAACAAATGAGAAAAGATAAATAATTTTAAAAAATTCAGCATTTTTTTAAATTGTGAATCTACATAGGTACTTTCTGTGGTCTCAATGAAGTTTGTATATTATTGTCGGCACCCTCCAGGAGTTCCTCCTTCTGTATCAACTGGAAAGACTTAACTGTCATGAAATTGTTTAATATTATAGCCTTGTTCTTCAGTTGTGTTATTAAGTTTATTAGCTAATTTTTTCGATAATAATGAGACTTCCTATTGGGCCTATTTTCATAAATCATGTTCTTGGTATTTGAATTACTAGCAATGATGGTTATTGTTTTACGGTAACTTCCATATACAATATGATCAGATTCGTCTAAAACGGATACAAATGTGTCTGCATGCTCTTTATTATTTTCGAACGCTACTTTCAATTAAGTTTCAAATTTCGTTAAGCCTTTTCGTTATAAGGGTCTCAGTATTTTCATCTCTGTTTGTACTCTCATATTTTATACTCGTTTGGTTGTTCCGGGTGATTCGGTGCCATTTTTTATCTATAATTAATAAAAATCAAATATCGAATTATACATTCAAATGAGGCAACAATTTACCTAAAGTATCATAATTCCTTAGGACGCAACCAAACGATACCTGCTCTAAAAAAATATCGTGGGCGTACTGGGAAAATCCACTAACTCACAAAAGTAAAGTTTTGAGAAAAACTCATTTAAACATTATTATACCTTATGGATTACCTCTTAAAAATCTGTTATACTGGGTGTTCAACTTTTGGTACCTGGATATGATTTTGAAGGATGTTAACCACAGGTGTTGTGCACATACATGTACATACATAAAAATATTTGGAAAAACATTATTTTGTTCATGAAAACTTAGAAAAAGATGGAGTTAGTTGATTTTCTTTGTCATTAGATGTGCAGATTTAAGCACGGTGGATGACGAATTTGGAGATATAGGGTTTTTTCTGTTAACATAATCAGTGGCGTAGCTAGGGTGGGGCGGGGAGGGGGGCGGTCCGCCCCGGGTGTCACCCTTTCGGGGGTGACACCCGAGAGACCCGATCACAAAATATTGAATCGTTAATTTGTAACTTTACTCACTTTACAATCAAAATACAATTCGATATTATTTTGTGAACAAACAAAACCGAGTTTTTTGTCAGAAAAATCACAACCCAGGTGTGGACAAAAATTGGCGCAGTCTCTTTGCGAATCCACTGGAGACATCCTCTCGCTTAAATTGGAGAATACTCCAGAATCAGTGCGGTTTGCTTCCTTACCGTCTTCCCGATACGACGACGTTGCATATTCTATTTCGATTCATATCGATCAAATATTTGAAGTGATTCGATATAATATGAAAATTGATAATACAACAGTCGAAGTAAAGAGGCATTTCTCGGTTTTTTTCCGTTAAAAGGAAAAAAAGCTGTTGATCTAAGTAACGAAATTCTCAAGAAGATTGAAAATGATGGTTTAGATATTATGAAGTGCCATATACAGGAACACGATAATGCATCTGTTATGCACGTACATACATGGGAGAGTACAAGCTGTTAAAGCAAATAAAATTGTAATTGATCATTCAATTAATTTAGGTATGTGACCAGCACTCTTTTGCACAAAATACAGCTTGTGTAACATTTTTGGGAACTGTAGAAAGAATGTTTAATTTTTTTTCTGCTTTGACTAGCCGCTGGGTAGTGCTTAATAACCCGGTATTGGTCGCTATATGAGATTTTCTCTCACGGTTTCAGAATATTGCACACAACTTTTTCCCTGGTAAATTACACGTGCTGTATTTTCTTATAGTCTTCTAATTATACTTCTACAATCGAATAGACTCGTCAGCTTAGATGGTGGTTGAGTTGACTTAGTATAGCTTGTTAAGTCAGTGCGCTTCACGTGAGATATTCTCTCATCGCGCGACCACCGTGTATAATATTATTTAGCATTATTTTATAGCATTATCCTATATTGTAGCATTATATTATTTTTTATTTTTTCAATATGAATCGTGCAAAGATAATTTTAGAACTTGCTCTGTTGCAGGACAATAAAATAAAGGTACTAATAGTACAAATTTGAAATAATTTATATATATTGAAATATTAAAATTAATATTATTTCTACATTTTTAGATTAAAATGTACAAGCTCATTAACAGTCACATTGTGTAAAGATAATAACTTTATTAAGTTTAAAATCTATTTTGAAAATTTTATTCCGTAAAAAGGGCAAAAGTTGGATATGTGAGACAAAGTCTCACCCGCGACTTCTGACGTAAAAGCCAACATAGCGACCAGTGCCGGGTTAAACACAGCAAAGCATTTGTTAAACGACTCTCCACAATGCGTTGGAATGCTCACTATGATGCAATTAAAGTATTGGCAGAACATTTTGATAGATATGATGCAATTAAGGAATTATGTCAACGACAACAAAATTTAGACACCAGGGGTGCTGCACATGTCCGCTGTGTGTAATTTCACATTTCTTTGTTATTTCTTTTTGGAATGATGTAGGTACTAAGAAACATAAATTTTTGTCAGATTGAACTGCAAAGGAAAGGCATAACTGTTGATATATCAGAGACCAAAATACTAGGCTTCGTCTTTATACTGAAGAAAAATGTGGTCATATTATAGACAAAGCTATATATTTTGCCACGAAAAAATCTGAGGACTACGGTATTCCCAACGAAAGACGAACTCGAAGTCAAAAACGAATGGATGGTGAGTTATATAGCTACTGATACAGGACTCACATTTCGAACCGAACTTCAAAAGGATATATGTTGAAATGTTTTGACCGATTCAATGTTGAATTCTAAAGCAGATCAACGTCCATCCTTGATGTGGCTTCAGTCAGTGGCGTAACTAACGCCAATGCAACCAATGCGGTGCATTGGGGCGCAGGCCGTAGGGGGCGCAAAAAACTGATATTCTGGAAAAATTTTAGCAAAAAAATATGTTGAAGCAAATATAATGTTTAGCTTACCGAAAATAAAAAATGTAAAAAAATATTCGTGGTATGTTATTCCGTTCACTCACTTCCGTTCAGACACAACAGAATGTTGGTGACTCTTTTGTTTACTATTATAGTTATCGTGTTTATGGCTTTCTCATCACAACTGTTTTTGTTTATTTATCGTTGTTAGCTACAAAGATATTCAGATAAAATATTTTACGTGTCCCTGTCATGTGTCAGTCCTTGTTGTAAGATCGTACGGTTCAGTAGCTTTATTTGTTACATAAAAATACAAAACAAATTTTGTCGGTGTATTTGTTATACAATTGAAATAAGTGGACCGTTTATTTGTGCGTTTTAGTGGATTTAGTGTGAACAAAATGAACGGAAATAAAAGAAAAAGACCTAGTGGTGCTGAGTTCCGAAAAAGGAAAAAACAAGAAGATGAAAAAGTGAAAAAACTACCAAAGATTGACATGTTTTAAAAAACAGGATTTTGCTGATACTTCTAAAAGTCAATCAGGTGACGATGGTGTTGGTGAGAGTGAATGTGAGCGTGGGGACAAAATATCCACGATAGAAGAGATCGTCGCATTGCATTTTCTTGCCGATAACCAAAATTCAGAAGTCCACCAAAACGTGAGTAAGTCTGCTGATTTAAATATTACGTATTATACAGCTCCTTCTACATCAGCAACTGGCATAAGTAGTACAGTACAAGAAAATACTGATGACATAGGTATAATCTGCAATGTAGAGAATACAGACATAGCTTTTTCTCAGAAGATATGAATAAAGATGAACTGAAATCTCGTATTTTGAACTCCGAACCATGTAGACCTCAAGGCCATTCCCTAAAGACATTCAAACAAATAGATCTTTTTCAAAAGACTATTATTTATTCGAAACAAAGACTGGTCAAAAAATTGAGCGTTTTTGGCTTTGCTACTCTTCGTCTTTAAATGGAGTGTATTGTGAACCATGTTGGTTGTTCGCTAACAGACTTGATAAAAACTTTAACAATGCATGGACTACGGGGAAGATCAATGATCGGAGAAATCTGTCAACAAACATTAAAGACCACGAATTGAGTAAGTGCCATATTAATGCATGTATCGCTTATGGAATGAGAAAAAATAACAGAGATATCAAAATGCTTTTTTATGACAAAGAAGAAAAACTGGTTAAAGTAATAAAGAGAATTTTTGATGTTATCATAACAATATCAACCTGTAATCTAGCTTTCAGAGGGCATCGGTCTGAAAGCATAAAAAATGTTCAAAGTGAGTCAGGATTGTTAGTCAAAGTCAAATGTGGGAGTCAAATTACTGTTATATTTCTTTGTATAATCTCTCTCTGAAAAGAAATGTCGTTGTTAGTTTCGTTGGCGGTTGGGAGGGGGGGGGGTGGAGAATAAGTCTGGGAATAGGGGCGCACGAGGAATACTTGCATTGGGGCGCAGGTCAGACTAGTTACGCCACTGGCTTCAGTGTTCGAGGTTGTGCAGACACACAGTTTGCTTTCCGCGAACAGTGAATATGTAGTTGAAATTAGCTGTTTCAACAGTTTGTAACTTTTACCATGAAGAGGTATCAGGAGCAGACCTTCTGCTAGAAATACCAAGGCTCAGAAAACATTTACAAGCAGCCAATATTACAGCCGCTAAATGGTTAGCTGTAGAATTTTTCAAATTCACTGAAGTCACATAATGTAAAACAAAAAATAGATAAACTGTTATATACCATTTACTGCAATTTCAATGACTATAATTCTTAATTGTTGATTATTAAAAACATACGTTTGTCTTTCGTTAATTTTAACAATCTTTATTATTAGGATTTGGGGTGACACCATCCATTACCGCCCCGGGTGTCACCCATGCTAGCTACGCCACTGAACATAATGATCCAGACTCAAAAATGCTTAAAATCTAAAAACAAAAAAGTTATGCGATAATATAACTGTTGCCCCACCCAAAACGGGCGCCTGTGTAGTTTCGATTCGTAGCTGCTGATAGGTACTGTGATCGATTAACGCATTATGCGAATAATGGTCAATTCCACAATTAAAATTTTAATCTGTGTCCCACATTATACTATTGAAATTTACCAAGAATAATAAATTATATGTCAATATTAATGTAGTTATAGTTTTTTGATAATATAAACACATGTTACCAAATAAAAAATAGCAATTTTATTTTTATTCTTTTTCGTCTATCCCTTTCTTCAATGTATTTTAAGCCGTAATCATTTATTTAAATGGAAAATAATATTTTTATTGTTGTCTAAAATTTGTTGTTTTAGATTTCGAAATGGAATGTCATAGTATGCCCCCTCCGCCACAAAACTTTATTGCGGAGCATCCCTTTTTAATTATATTGAAAGAACAAAGTGACGAAATCCCTATGAGTAAACTGCTGTTTTTTGAAAAAATGTTTAAACCGGTGCGCGGTGTATTAATATGTAGTGTCACAATTTGTTTTAAATTTGTAAACATCAAGATGTTTTTATTAGTAATAAATTTACACCGGCATGTTAAGACGTCATTGCACGCGCTATGTTTGATACTGAAGTACACGCCCTGCGTCAATTTGCCTCCAAGTATACTAAAGCGACTTAAAATTAATCAAATATTATTAAAATGTGTAAATTTGCCCTCATACGGGTCATATTACCCGTATGCGCGCCAATGCTGAACATAAAATTCTTAATTGTATGTAAAAAAATGCGCAATAATCACCTCTTAAAACCTACCAAATTTCGTTTGCATATCTCAACCGGTTTTAGAGCAATAAATAAATCGTCAGTTTGCAAGAAAAATTTCAACACCCCGTATATCGGAAACGAAGTATTTGCGGACATATAGTTAAAGCAAACTGTCATTATTTTTTCATGCAGAATTACTTCTTAAAGTTTGTCGCATTTGTTTAAAAACACCCTGTATTGATGAAGAACATGGCTAGTTGTTAAAGTACTTAACTTTTTTATTATCCAACATATAGTCCAGGGTAATAAGGATTTTCTCGGGACACTCAAAGATCCAGGTAGCTGACTACTTTTTTAGTTATTGTAGACCTATAGAAAGAAAACCTACCTGTTTCCTGCCTAGAGTTTACGTCCGTTTTTTAATTATTAACAATTTAGTACAAAAATCGCGATTTTTTCGATTTTTTGCACCCCATTTAAAAGCTAAATAGTTGACATAAAATTACAAAATTCAATCTTTTAGAACATTCAAAATGCCGATTTTTTAAGACCATCGGTACATAATTCGCAAATATTTTACGGCTATCCCTACTTTTTCTGTCTTTGCACGGCAAATTACGTGTAGTAAAATTCACACTGGTATGGATATGTAAACATTACTATAATGTCATTCTACTTGACAATGTCATCATTAACTTTAAAGAGATGTCTTTTGAATGTTCTTGGATAACTGTTATTTGTATAATTGCAAATTATTAATTCAGTTAATAAATGTGATAATTTTTTCACTAACTATGTATTCAGTAATTGTAATAATTTATATGTACAACAAAAACTAATAGGTACTCAATCGAGAAAAGAGGAAAAGTGTTAAAGTGATTTTTTAATAATATATTGTTACTATGGAACGCTTACAATTTTGAACATTTTTAACAAAAAAATACTTGGATCACAGAATATATATTATGATGTATTCTCTGCTTGGATCTTCCATAAATAATAAACAGTAAATAACTTTTTATTAAGTTCACGTCTTAAATCAATTATTTATCAAATACACTATCAATTATTTAATCAACAACTCAAAATATTCCCGATGCCATGTCAAATATTTAAAACTGTCACTGTCTTGTCATCATATTCTATTTGACTCAGTGCGATGTATGACAAAGATAGCGAATGTTCGATTTGGAAAATATCACCACGGACGTGGTGTCCATTTTTTCGAATTCTGAAGAAACTAATAAATATTTTTAAAAAATTTAAACGCAGAATGAAAGAATAAATTATTATCGAGGGCCGAAAGTCCCTTAGAATAAATAAAAAGTTTCTTTTGAATGAGATATTTAAAATTAAAAATTATTATTAATAATTAAAAATTATTAATATTAAAAATTTGTCTTAGTTTTTCACCCCTGTAATTTATTAAAATAAACATTATAGAAGTTTTCAGGGACTTTCGGCCCTCGGTAAGAACGTAATCTTTCATTCTGCGTTTAAATTTTTCAAAAATACTTATTAGTTTTCTCAGGATTCGAAAAAAATGAATCCCCATTTGAATAGCATTGCAGTCGAAAATACGTACCAATCCCCTTAAAGTTAAAAAGTTAATTTGTTGCTACGCAAACTGCAAAATAAGTGAAAGCGTTATTTGTTAAAAACTATTACTAAAACTACCTTAGAACTTTAGTGTATCATCCAAAGTTGGGTATTGGGGTACTTAACAAACCTTTAAAATTTGAGATCGATCCATTAATTAGTTTAAGAGTTATTCTATTTGTTAATCCCAGAGACCTTTATTTTGCAATAACATAAGATAGAAAATCATGAAGATAGGGCAGTTCTGAGTATGCCAAATGAAAGTAGAAGAGTAATAGTATCAAAATGTATTAAAAAAAGATAAAAAATTAATCAATATAATCAAAAATCCTAATGCCAAATTTTTGAAATTTTGTAGTTTATAAACATTTAGAATAACTTTACAAATATTGTCCGTAGGAACACTTTGTTTATATATTCGAAAAGCTAATATTTTAACACAAATTCTCAAATAAAAAAATTTAGCCTGGGTTCATTAGGGACAAAGTTAGCCATGTGTTTTTTTTTATTCACAGCTAATTTGTTTATAATAATTAAGGAATTTCATTGATGCCATTTTAAATAATGGGATTTGTTTTTTTTTGTTAAAAAATTTGCATAAACATTGTATCTTCACAGCTACGATTTTTCAAAATTGTAGTTTAAACGGTTACTAGGGGAAACCTACGAATCTACCGAGTTAAAATACCGAAAAAGCCATTTCAAAC
This sequence comes from Diabrotica virgifera virgifera, assembly GCF_917563875.1. NCBI lineage: Eukaryota > Metazoa > Arthropoda > Insecta > Coleoptera > Chrysomelidae > Diabrotica > Diabrotica virgifera. The sequence goes on along the minus strand of NC_065443.1, from coordinate 141,702,248 downwards.
TATGTCATACAATTTTCTCTATCTCCGAATCAACTCAATGGATTTTCATCTTTCTTCTACGTACATTACAAATATGCAATTTGTTTATAAATTTAATAATTAATAATCAGTCTAATTTGTTTAAACAATTCTTGAAAAAATATTTTTTCACAAAAATCTATTTTTTTAATCATAGTACATATTATTAATGATCATACAAAAAGTTAAAGTTCACTTTAATAAATAAATTATTTTTATTATATAATTATTTATTGCTAGTTTCTGTCCTTGTGGGATCAGTACTCACCGGAGGGACCGCAGACGTTCGGATACAATTAGCGTCTCTTTGCAAAGACAATGACGTCGACTTTGCAAAGTAACAAGACACTTACTTAACACACACACTTCACATTACACCTGAGTTAGTGATAAGTTATACAATTACGTGGCTAAAGGTTCTAGTTCTAAACCAAGGCCAGAATCAGAGAAAAAAAAATTATTTATTGAAGATAATTTATTTATTAAAGTCTGATTAAAAACATGGATTTTTGGGAAAAAAAAATTTTCAAAAATTGTTTAAACAAATTAAACTTTTTATTAATTAATAAATGTCAAATTGCAAATAGACAAATTACATATTTGTAATGTACAGAAAAATTACATACAAATTAAAAAAAGAAAGATCAAAATATATTCAGTAGATTCCCAGATATAGAAAATGATAGTAGTTTTAAGTTGCCTTTTTTAGTTTTTGAACTCGTGCATTTGTCGGCTCCCAGCTCCCCCTTCAACTTACCACGAGTAGTCACCAACTGAACAACATTTTTAAAAATTCGTGTAAAATACCAACTTGTCGAATATTTACAATGATTTTTTCTACGGACAATATTTTTAAAGTTGTTCTAAATGTTTATAAACTACAAAATTTCAAAAATTTAGCATTAGTATTTTTGACTATATTAGATAATTTGTTTATCTTTTTTTAGTACATTTTGATAGTATCACTTTTCTACTTTCATTTGACATACGCAGAATTGCCTTATCTTCATTATTTTCTGCCTTATGTTATTGCAAAATAAAGGTCTCTGGGATAAACAAATAGAATAATTTTAAAACTAATTAATGGATAGGTCTCAAATGTTGAGGGTTTGTTAAGTACCCCAATACACAACTTTGGGCGAAACACTAAAGTTCTAAAGTAGTTTTAGTAAAAGTTACTAACAAATAACGATTTTAACTTATTTTGCAGTTTGCATAGCAACAAATTAACTTTTTAACTTTCAAAAATCGGCATTTTGAAGGTTTTTCAAAGTTCTAAAAAATTAAATTTTGTAGTTTTATGTCAACTTTTTAGCTTTTGAATGGGGCTCAAAAAATCGAAAAAATCGCGATTTTTGCACTAAATTGTTGGTTTAGGAAATTCGAGACATCAATAGAAGTGACCCATTTTCTTGGAGTAGTGTATATTATTCAACGTGACTTCGCAAGACGAGAACAAATATAGACCTCCGGTTTTTATACCACTTCCGGTTAAAAAGTTTTAACCGGAAGTGCCACATTATAGTCGCAGAAATATTACATGTGATATATCAATCGTATTGCGTATTGAAAAGTTGAGCTCGAATATTTAGTTGCCGTTTTGATGGCATTTCCGGTTAAAAGTGAAATCGACGAAATGTATCAATCGACACAACGTTCGTTACACGAAGAGTTCAAATATTGACTTCCGGTCACGTTAGGCGAAAACCTAGGACTTACGAGGCCCAATTGCTTCTTTAATACTTTTTTCGTCTATCGCCTTCTTCAATCTATTATTAGCCGCAACCCTTCATTTAAACAGGGAATAACATTTCGATTATGGTCTAAAATATTTTATTTTAGATTTAACAATGATGATGATGAGTAGTATGCCCCTTCCACCGGAGAACTTTATCGCCAATCACCCCTACTTAATTATATTGAACGAACAAAGTGACGGAAACCCTATGAGTAAACTGCTGTTTTTTGGAAAAATGTTTAGACCGGCGTATTAATGGTGTCACAATATGTTTTAAATTTTTAAACATCAAGACGTTTGTTATTAGTATAATATACTAATAACAAACGTCTTGAGGAGGATACCTAAAAAGGAGGAACTTTCAGGTTTTGGCTATAGAAACTGATCAAATTGGGAGTACACCTACTGTATTTAATTTGTCTCCATTTCATTGAAATCTTTTGTCTTTGTTATATTTACATCTATTATACCCAAAATAAATCTTAAAAGAAAAAGTTATTAGATATTATAATGTGTGTTTTTTAGAGGTATAGAACTTTGAAAAGGAATAAAAAAAAGATGTTTTTTTTAAATGGCATGAAATTGACTTTATTCGAAAGGTAATCTTTAGGTTTTATAATTTAAATATGATTTGTGGCATATGACAGCTACGGCTGGCTTTGACGTAGTCTAATCTGGAGGTCCAATTTCCAAAGACTTTTTCGAACATTTGTGGCCGTATAACGGCAATAACGCGACGAATGTTGTCCTCCAACGACGAAAGTGGCAACCGTTTCAGACTTATCGGGGTAGACTAGCGACTTCACATATCCCCACAGAAATAGTCTAGCGGTGTTAAATCGCATGGTCTTAGAGGCCAATTCACGGGTACGAAACGTGAAACTATGTGGTTACCAAACATCTCCTTCCATCTTGTTGAAACCACAGATCCTGCACATCATGGTTGTTCAATTGAGGAATGAAAAAGTCAATAATCATTGAGTGTTATGGCCAGTATCGTTTTTGAAGAAGTATGGGCCAATGAGTCCACCAGCTCATAAATCACACCAAATGGTCAGTTTTTCTGGATCTAATGGTGTCGCCACATTCACCTGAGGATTATCTTTACTCCAAATGCGGCAGTTTTGTTTATTGACGCAGCCATGAAATCAAAAGTGGGCTTTATCTCAATCTCGTTTTGGGACCATTCAGCGACTCTACGCCTTACTAGGTAATCGTGTAGCTTCAATTCTTGCACTAGGTAGTTGGATTTTGTAAGCACGCAAACCAAGATCTTTCCGCAAAATCTTTCATAAGGTGGATAGACACATATCCAACTGTTCTGCACGAAGGCAGATAGACTTATTCGGGTCTTCCTCTATGCTACCCTCTACAGCAGCAACAACTTCTTCTGTATGTGCGAATAGCTGATGGACAATTATGTTGACCATAAAAGGGACGTAGTGTGCGTTAGATATTTCAAACAGAACCACGATGTTCAGACGTCAGTCTATTCATGCTGAAATGCCCAACCCCACCAAACATACATCACTTGACAGCTGTCGCAATCAATTTTAAAATTTCAAAAAAATGTTTCCATTTTTTTGGAAAAAAGCGTATACCTTTTTTTGCAGATGGCTGCAATTCTATTTTTTCTATTTTGTGTACTTTTTGAAACACTATATTTCTAATTTTCACATAAGGTTCGTCACCTTCAAAACTCCAAAAAATTGTTTTTTATGCAGTTTTTGGGGATTTTCCCTATATAGACTTGAAAATAGATCAAATCAAGGTTTTTTATGTTATATTGAAATTGAAGTAACTTTTTATATCAGGAAAGAAGTTTGAGGATAAAGAGACTTGGTGTTGGTCAAATGAAGTACAAGGAAAAATAAAAGGAAGGGAAAAGTATATAAAAAGTGGCAAGAAACCAGATCGGACATAGATCTTCAAAACTATATGGTCGCCAAAAAGGAAGCGAAAGTAGCAGTAGCAAAAGCTAAAGCAGAAGCGTATTCAAACCTATACGATCAACTTGATACCAGGAAAGGCGAAGCAAAGATATATAAAATAGCCAAACAGAGAGCAAAGAAAGCAAGAGATTTTAATCAGATTAGATGTATCCGAGATGAAAATAATAAAATACTAATTCACGAAAAGGATGTCAAAAAGAGATGGTGAAAGTATTTTGACAGTTTATTAAATGAAGAATGTGACACACAGCCTGTGGAGTTAACGGAGACAGTAACAGCAATGGTTACCAGAATAACAAACGAGGAAGTGCCTCAAGCGTTTCAAAAAATAAAGAAAGGAAAAGCAGTCGACCAGATGATATTCCTGGGGAAGTATGGAGAGCATTGGGAGAGACAGGAATAAGTTGGCTAGCAGGTCTGTTTAATAGAATTATGGAAGTTGGACAAATTCCAGACGAATGGAGAAGCAGTATATTAGTACCTGTCTTACCTGTCTACAAAAACAAGGCAGACATACAACAATGTACAAACTACAGGGCTATAAAACTACTTAGCCACACCATGAAAATATCCAATAATCAATTTGGCTTTATGCAGGACAGATCAACAACAGATGCAATTTTCATTGTAAGGCAACTGATGGAAAAATACAGGAATAAAGAGACCAACGCTCATATGATATTCATTGATATTGAGAAAGCATATGATAGAGTTCCACGAGAGATTCTGTGGTGGGCACTGAATAAGAAAGGAGTTCCTGGCGAATATGTAAAGATTGTGAGAGATATGTATGAGTAAGTAACGACTAGTGTTAGGACAGGTGTGGGAGAGACTGATAAATTTCAGGTGAAAGTAGGATTGCACCAAGGCTCGGTGCTTAGTTCTTATTTATTCTCATTAGCTTTGGACCAGATAACAGCGAAACTACAGGGTAGCATTCCATGGTGCCTAATGTATGCTGATGATGTAGTGTTAATAGGAAATAGTGAAAGAGACTTAGAATAAAAACTGGAACAGTGGAGACAAGCTCTGGAGGAAAAAGGTTTAAAACTTAAAAAGTAGGATAAAAACAGAGTATTTGGAATGTTCATTTAAAGATGGAGTTACTACAAATAAAATGGTATCTTTGGATGGTGAAATGATTGTGAAAAGCATAGTTCAGGGGACTAGGTTCAGGGTACCTAGGATCGGTATTAAAGAGTAATGGAGAAATAGATGGAGATGCATGCAGTAGAATTAGGGTTGGATGGATGAAGTGGAAAGAAGCGAGTGATGTGTTGTGTGACAGAAAAATTCCAATGAAGCTGAAGGGAAAATTCTCTAAAACAGTCATAAGACCGGCTATGATGTACGGAACTGAATGTTGGGCAGTGAAAAAGAAAGAGGAACAACGAATGCATGTGGCGGAAATGAGAATGCTTAGATGGATGAGTGGAGTGACAAAGAAGGATAAAATTAGAAATGAGTATATTAGGGGAAGTCTAGGGGTAAGAACATAACAAGTAAGTCGAGGTGGAGGTGGATGTGGAGGTCGCGATCAATGTCGACATCCATGTAAAACAAACACATTGTACTGAATGAAAGAGAACAGAGCAAGTATGTCGCGGTGGAGGTTTAGCGCGATGCCATCTAGGAGGTTTACATCGATGCTTGTGAAAATAAAATGAGTGTGTTTTACATGGATGTCTACTGCGCGGCCTACAAGGATGCTTTTCTGTGATTGGTCCGTTCGAAGCCAAGTTGTCATTAACTGCGCTATCTGAGTTGATACTTTTTATAATATAATCCCTTTTTTGTATTCAGTTTATTTTTGAATTTCTAAAGTAATTAAATTCAGTAATTTTTTGAAATATGAAGGAGGATCTGATTATTTACAGCTGACATTTCATCACTATCATCACTTGACTGACACAACATCGCAAAAGCACAGTCTTTTTGTCATTCAAATTTCATTAAACTACTTCACTTGATAGTGGTTCTAGCTCGACTGACAGCGCAGGTGACCTCCTTGCTATGTGCTGTCGACATCGACCACGACTTAACTAGTGGCATCTACCGCGACCTACACATCCACCTCGACTTACTTTTTATGTTCTTACCCTAGGTGTGGCACCAATTGATGCCAAAATGAGAGAGCATAGGTTAAGATGGTTTGGTCATGTTCAACGTCGTGACGTTAATCACCCAATACGAAGAATAGCTGAAGCGCAGATTCCTGGAAGGAGTAGGAGAGGAAGACCAAAGAACACTTGGGGGGAGACGATAAGGTAGTACATGTTGGTAAGGGGGATTAACATTGATTTGACCCAAGATAGAATTGTGTGGAGAAATGCAATTAGGGAAGCTGACCCCGCATAGGGATAAGACAAAGAGATTGATGATGATTGAAATTGAAGTAACTGAGTCATTTACAACATTCAAAAATGGGAGAAACACGTTTAAACTCCTAAAAACCCTCTAAAACCAGTGTTTCGGATTTTTAAAGGTGGCGAACCATACGGAAAAATCTGAAAAAAATTAGAAATAATTTCTGGGTTCAAATTGCGCTAAGTCTTATTTTTTATCAGATAGGATGTAAAAAATTTAATTCTGGGAGTAAGGGCATTTTGCCTGTCTTATGCACTGTAAACCCATGTGCCTCTGAAAATTGACGGTATAGTGCTCCTACGTTTTCTTTTTGGTTCTACCATGTAAGTTATAGAGTCCAACGGTGCCTAAAATGATTACAGTCCGTACAATATAGATACCGTTGCACGTCATTATCTACGTCAGAGATCTAAGTTGACATTGTTACCCGATTACAAAAAATTCTTGAATTCATTTTAAATCACATATATCACATAATTATTGCGGAAGTGGATTATACAACAAAACAAATTAATATTCAATGTAATTAAATAAAAACATTAGAAATAGAAAACGAATTAAGTTATAATCTTACGTTAAAGTAAATAATAAAAACAATAAATGTAATAAAACAAATATTTACAGTAAAGAATAAAAACAATAAAAAATCTGAAATGTCAATACCACAACTGTCAAATAAATGTTACCAATTTATGCCAAAATGCCACATTTTTGTTCGATTGCAGTAGAGTGTAATCCGAACAAGTATGCTTTATAAAAACGCTTTATATTCCACTTATACAAATTAAATGAAACAATTTAGGGTATGTTTCTAAATATACATTAATACAAATCTTCCAATAATATTTCTACGCGTATATAATAAAATATGTCTAGTGGCTGTAATTCCAGTGTACTCGGCTAAACGATTATAAACAGGAACATACCTACCATTTAAATATTTCGTGTTGGTATCATGATCACTTGCTATGACGCGGATGACGTGCAACGGTATCTATATTGTACGGACTGTAGCAAATTTTACCTACCCCAGCTCCTAGGTCTGTAGACTATAGTCTATCACTTTAATGTATAAATTACGGGTTTGTTTACTAACGTGGACATGTATGTATAGGAACTGATTGTTAGTAATTTCTGTAGAAGAGGACGCGAGCTGTTATAAATAAAGCTTATATCTATAATGCCTCTTTCTTATTTAAGCCCAGCTGAAGTAAATGTCGATTCCTCTTCTACAATTTTTTTATTTTCAGCTATGGTATTTGATTACTGTTGCTTGATGATAGAGGAAGATCCGGAAGAGTTCATTGCTGACCACCCTTTTCTATTTATGCTGCAGCATACAGACAATGAGTATCAAGAAAGCAACATTCTTTTTAAAGGAAGAATTAGTCTATTAGATTTATAACTGTTAACCGTTCAAACTGAATGTTTACATTAAATGTTTTCACAATAATATGAAAGTGTCCAAACCTAATTATGTCTGCTTAAACTAATTATATTAATGTTTAATTTTGTATTTCCTAAGCGGAAATCTAAACGTCAAAATAAAGCTATTTTCAACTGAACCTGTGGTTAATTCCCATTATCCATATAGAGGGTGTTTGGTAAAGAATGCGCCATAACTTAACCTTAGATTCCTGAGCTTAAAATAAGCTAACTTACCTTAGTACAAAAGTTGATAATAACTGAAATACAGGGTGTCAAAGTTAAACTTTATCCACAGAGAACGACAGTTCTCACCAGTGGCGCACAACACCCCTACAAGCGACACTATATATACACGAAATTTTCGATTTTCTAAACCTGACTGAATTGAAAATTGGGCCAAATCCCATCTTAAAGTTTAGGAAAAGACTCGTCCATACATATGTTACCTCTCCATTTTGGTCCAAGGGTGTGGATTTTACGGCCCTTCCCATTTAAGGCCTGTTTTTCGTTCTCGTCCCCAAAACTCCCAAAAATTTCAAAAATTTAAGCTCGACCTTTGCGGCTTCTGATAGCACAGATCATTACTTTTCCAACGCATGTTTAATTTTGAAAATCGGTTATACCATTCAAAAGTTATCGAGCTCAGAAATATGACTCAATTTTTATTTAAAAAATGGAAAATGTTTGTGGATATGTATGTATGTATGTATGTATGTATGTGTGTGGAAAAGTTACACCGATCTGAATTTTTTTTTCTGTGTTTCAAGAAGGTGTGAGGGCCGATTCAGAACCGGTCTAATTTTTGACTTCTGACTACCCGTAAGCCAGCTAGAGGACTAGGTAGATACAAAATAGCATATTTTTTGGGCGTATATATCTTAGGTTCAAGGAAAGACAGGAAAACCGCAAATACACCAAATCAATAGGGTTGAGTTAAGCTTTCAAATGGCGCCTAAGCGATCAAGCTGAGACATACACACTGCTCACCATAGCCAAAAAACTGAAAAATTAAACTTTGAAAATTTTGGTTTTTCGACAATTACTCAAAATTTCAACCTACGAATTGCGCCAATAACTGAGCGTTTGTAGAAGGACTCAGGACGCGTCTAACGGTGTATACCTCATATCTGGGAAAATTCGAATTTTTAAGTTATAGGCTTCATAAGTATAATCAAATCTATTTCTTATGGGAAAAACGGTTTTTCAAGCTCAATAATTCCTGTAATACGTTCAGTTATCATACTCGATCTTGGATGCGTCAGATACTACTTGTCAATACGTTTTAAATTCATGTTTAGTGATCAACATCAGGTAAACCGTTCAGAAGTTATAGAGGTCCAAAAGTATAATTAGTCCAGGAACTGAAATTTTTCACTTCGCAATTTTTACAGAATGGATAGATTTGCTTGAAAATTTGACAATAAGTAGTGGATAGTCCAAGGATCAAAATCTATATGATGCCGAAAGACGCTTTTACCATGGGGTGGTTGCCACCTCATCATGAGGGTGGAAATTTTTTATTATATTTTGACCGCAAATGCTGGTAAAAATATTAATTATAAGCAAAATGTTCATTATACATTTTTTTGATAAAATTAATAGTTTTCGATTTATTGGTTATCGAAGTTGTTAGTTTTATATCGAAAAAATTACCAGAGAACGGCAGTTCTCGCCAGTGGCGCAGAAATACACCCCCCTACACGCGACACTATTATATACACGAAATTTTCAATTTTCTAAATCTGACTGAATTGAAAATTGTGCCAACTCCCATCTTCAAGTTCAGAAAAAGACTCACCCATTCATATGTCAACCATCCATTTTGGTCCAAGGGTGTCGATTTTACGGCCCTTCCTATTTAGGGTCTGTTTTTCGTTCTGGTCCCCAAAACTCCCAAAAACTTCGAAAATTTAAGTCCGACCTTTACGGCTTCTAACAGTACTGATCATTTCCTTTCCAACGCATGTCTAATTTTGAAAATTGGTTATACCATTCAAAAGTTATAGAGCTTAGAAATGTGACTTAATTTTTATTTAAAAAAGGGAAAATGTTTGTGGATATATATGTATGTGTGTTTGAAAGTTAAACCGATTTGATATTTTTCCTCTGTGTTTGAAGAGGGGGTCAGGGCCGATTTAGAACCGGTGTAGTTTGTGACTTTTGACCACCCATAAGCCAGCTATAGGACTTGGTAGGTACAAAACGGCATATGTTTGGGGGTATATATATTCCGATCAAGAAGAGCCAGGAGAACCGCAAATACATCAAATTAATAGTGTTGACTTAAGCTTTTAAATGGTGTCTAAGCCGTCAGGATCAGACATACACACAGCTCAGTATAGCCGAAAAACTGAAAAACTAAACTTTGAAAATTTTGGTTTTTCGACAATTACTCAACATTTCAACCTACGAATTGCGCCAATAACTTAGCGTTTATAGAAGGACTCCAGACGAATTTAATGGTGTATATTTTTTAGGTTATAGGCTTCATAAGTATGATAAAATCTATTTCTTGTGGGAAAAACGGTTTCTCAAGCTCAATAATTCCTGTAATAGCTTCAATTATCATACCTGACCTTAGATCCATCAGATACTACTGGTCAATACGTTTCAAACTCATGTTTACTGATCAAAATCGGTTAAGCCGTTTAGAAGTTATTAAGCTACAAAAGTATAATCCAATTAACGATTATTCCCGAAATGGTTTATGTAGTTGTAGTGGTTACGACGCTAAATTTGATCTGGCAACGGGCAATCCGACTTCATTTACCGGCCATCTCAATTTTTTTTCAATCTATTTCGAATAAAAAAAAATCTAGTGTACATTCGATGGACACTAGCTCATTTGGGAGATAATGCAACAAAGGTGACCATTTATAAAGCTTGACGTGTAATAGAGGAACATTGCATTCAACTTCATACATTTAATTTATAAATAACTTTGAAAAACTCCTGATACAAGAATAAAAAACCGCTAAACGCCGTAAAAATGAGTGGCGCATAAAATATTCCAGCTACAATAGATCTGATATGAATATTACGTGGCGCGAAAATGGATTTTCATTTGATGCAAAACAAAATTCTAGTTTTATTTTAAAAGATTTTTCCATAATATTTGCTAAATTTGAAGTAAACGCGCCACAAAAGAGTTTCAAAATTCAAACTGTATCAAAGTTACTCTTTTGTGGCGCGTTTACTTCAAATTTAGCAAATATTATGGAAAAATCTTTTAAAATAAAACTAGAATTTTGTTTTGCATCAAATGAAAATCCATTTTCGCGCCACGTAATATTCATATCAGATCTATTGTAGCTGGAATATTTTATGCGCCACTCATTTTTACGGCGTTTAGCGGTTTTTTATTCTTGTTTTATTTATTCTTGAATATTTCCTGACAGGCATGGGATAACAACACGAAATTTGGTAAGCGGGGAATTTTTGGGATGATAAATCTAAATTCGCCACCAAAAATGATGTATTACCCAAAGGGCGGCACATACGTACTTCAGTGCTCATTTAATACGTTCAGTTTTTTTATCCCCCACTCTACATACTTTTTGAATCAAAATTTTTATTCTCTTAATATTTTTACTTAAAAAAGGTATACTACATTCATCTCGCTAAACTCAACTGTTTTCAAGATAAACGCATTTTAGATCTGCGTTACAACATATTTTTGTGCTTAATATCATTGTAGTTATACCCGAAAAATAAACTTGAAACCATAATAATTGTGCCAGTTCTCATATTTATGTCATTACATCGCAAATTCCGTTTGAAGAAATTTGCAATAAATTTTTGTAAATTTTTATGGTTTTAAAAGTTATTCTTCGGGTGTAACTACAATGATAATATGCAAAAACTTATGTTGTCTCGCAGATTTAAAATGCGTTTATCTCAAAAACGGTTGAGTTTAGCGAGATGAATGTAGTATACCTTTTTTAAGTAAAAAATATTAAGAGAATAAAAATTTTGATTCAAAAAGTATGTAGAGTGGGGGATAAAAAAACTGAACGTATTAAATGAGCACCGAAAGACGTATGTGGCGCCTTCTGGGTAATACATCATTTTTGGTGGCGAATTTAGATTTCTCATCTCAAAAAACCCCCGCTTACCAAATTTCGTGTTGTTATCCCATGCCTGTCAGGAAATATTCAAGAATAAATAAAATAAAAGTTTAACTTTGACACCCTGTATTTCGGTTATTATCAACTTTTGTACTAAGGTAAGTTAGCTTAAATCGACCTATTTTAACCTCAGGAATCTAAGGTTAAGCTATGACCCAATTTTTACCAAACACCCTGTATATTTAGAGCGTTCTACGCCGGCCGTCTTCTGATTTTTAATCTTCATTTATCTCGGTCGTTCCAAAGGTTTTCTTCAACTCCCCTCTCCCTTAAGTCTTTATACATTCCTTCTCTCCAACCTTAATCTCGGTCTACCTTGCTTTCTTCTTCCATGCGGTTTCCAGTTCAATACTTTCTTTGGTATTCTGTGTACATCCATTTTGTGGACGTGTCCATACCATCTTAGTTGATTTATTCTGATGTCCTCTAATATATTGTGTTTAATTTCTCGTATTCTTTCGTTTCTAACTCTGTCTAATCTTGATATTCCAGCCGATTTTGTGCTTGTTTGCTTTGGAGATTGTTTTGTCCCACAGTACACTATTTAATTGTCTAATGGCTTGGCTTCCCTGGTTGTTCCTATGCTTAATTTCTTCGTCTAATTTGCCATCGTTGGTTATTTGTATGCCTAAATTTTTGAATTTTTTACAGTGATTTATTTCTCGCTGTATTTTTTCCAAGATTAGATTTTGTTGAATTCCCCCAATACACATGTATTCAGTTTTCTTGATATTTACTTCTAGCCCCCCACAGTTCGTATTCTTCGATAAGTTTACGAGTCATATATTCGAGGTCTTCATAGTCTTGGGCCATCACTATCTGGTCGTCTGCAAAACTCAAGGTGTACATTGTACAATATTGCGTCGTTTAGAGGTATTCCCATGTTTCTGCATTTTCTTTTCCACGTCTTCTGAGTCCACGTCTGTTCATTCTTGTCTGAGTCCTTTGCTGATAGTGAAACCCTTGGATACTTTTATTTATTTTACTTGTGTTGTTCTTGTAGAGGTCTTAACCATCCTTGTTTAAGGTTACACTAATATTTGTTTTCTCGAAAGTTTCCCAGAGTTTTTGTTGTGGCACACTATCATAAGCTTTTTTAAGGTCCACGTAGAGGAGATGTATTCGTTGATTTCGTGCTGAATTCGATTTAGTTGCAATTAATGAATATAAAAAATAATTATGTATGCATTAAAAGCTTGTTTGGCGATCTTTCTTGTTCTCCATCATGCATTAATCTACTTATTTTTAGTAAAGGCTCCCGCTTGTTATTACTATGGTCTCTATCAATTGCCAGTTATCAATCATATGTTTTAACCATCTTTCTTAAAGTCACCAATTGACTTTTCATTGATAGCGTCTTTGTCATTATATCAAAAGTATTTTTTTATTATTTAAGTATTGATTAAGATGATATTCAACGGTACATCTGGATTTTCTTCATTAGGGAATATGACTGATAAGGCTGGGATAAGGTCAAAACGTAGAAGGTCAAAGTAAATATCTGCATTCAAATTGTCATAAAAAATATGGGCCCAGTATATGTTTCCAACAATCCTTTTGTATGACCTTCTTGAAACCAATGTGGATTTTTATGACGGTTTTGTTTAAACAAAATACTGCTTCGTCATAAAACTACAGTTTTTTACGTTGGGATTTCTTCCCAGCAAATTGGCAATCTTTACAGTCTTCTGTCGGTGTCATCTGCCCACAGTTCTTGCATGATATTGACTTTGATCTGAGATACCCATTTACTTTTTGTAAGTTCAGTGAACTGCCGACTTCGACAATCCAAAATTATGGGTTAAAAGCTAATCGGGACATTAGTATTTTCAATAACACCCAAAATAACAATCTGACGATCATTTGCGCTCATCGTCCTTAGTTATAGTTAAGATAGTTATTTCAAGACATGTCGTGTTATCACATAAGAAACAAACTTCTAGAAACCTTTTTATTAATTTCGTTTAGTTCTTGATAAAAAAGTGGTAATACAGTAGACGGTACTGTAGACTAGCGCTCAGCTTCATACAATGTTTTCCGTTTTCTTAAATTTTAAATAATATTTTTAAAATTGAATAAAGTAATCTTATTATTGAAGATATTCTTCTTTAGCGGCGAATCGATTGAGGGTAAAATTTGATTGATCTGCGCGCATGCGCACACCGACAGTATGGTATTAGTTGTTATACGGGCTCTGATTGGGTGTTGAAATTTTGAAATGATCTGTCAATAATTGTTCAATATGGAGATTATCGGTAAACAAAAATATTGTATAATATTAGTTTTTATTGGTGTGTGGACAGAAATAAAATCAAATTTATAATTATAGTGACTTTTTAAATAGTTTTGAAAAGCCGCAGGTACGTAATTCTAAATGTTTCAGTTGGAAATACCTAATAGTTTCAGTACCTATCTATTTGGAAAATGTAAACAAAATAATGTAGTTACCTATTAGTAGGCAATGCTTTAATTTACATAATCTGATTACGAACAAACTTTCTACAAATCTTCATCTCATATCGTTTTCTTACTCTATATTTTGTTGTATTTTATTTCGACAAAAATCAAACTAATAATTTTATTAAATTCATATAAATTTATGGTGTAAACGTTTAGTTTGTGTATATTCCCACATGACGTATACGAGAGTTTGGTGCAGTTTGAAATGGCGTCAACTTTCGTACGGCGCGGTAGACGTGAAGTGGGTTCAAGCCCCAAGCAAGTTATTATTTTTTTATTTTTTTAATAGATTTTATGATTGTAAGTATAGTATTATATAATTTTTGAAGATATTCTTCTTTTTTGAAAGTGGTAGATAAGAAAGTTAGTTTGATTTTTAAATAAAATAAGTACAAATAACCTTTTAAGTATATTTACTTCGTTTAAATTACCTATTATATAATAGAAGAATATCTTCTTACGTGCGTACAAAGTACACACATATTCTTTTTTTTTTATTATACGATTTTTTTACAATTATCCATTTACAAAGTTTATTTATTGTAACAATTTTTTGTACTTTCGAAAGTACATAGAAATGCTGGTAGTTAATATCCTTGTTATAGATAGAATTGAAAAAGTGTTCATGTCGTATAAAGGACTCCCCTCGTCGCTTAAATGGACTCTTCCAACTATTTCGTGACTCTAGTTTCGTATCGATCGCTTCAGCATTTTGCTATACAGAAAAATTAATACGTCAGTACAGAAGCTTGGCTTCAATAAGAGTACCTATAAGGAAAAACCATGTCAGTGGTTTTTTGTAAAGTATCATTAAAAAAAGAGTGTGTGTACTTTGTAAGCACGTAAAAAGTTATACTTCTATTATTATGATTTCGACGAAAAAAATATATTTTAAACATTTAAATTGTATTTTTATTTAAATATTAAACTAATTTTAATACTTAAAATAATACCAAAAATTAAAAATAACATTAATACGTCATTTTTTATCAACTGGAGCGTCCGTCCCCGCAATTACTTTTCTCGTGAGGAATCATATAAACTCTAAAAAACGTCGTTTTTCTACAAAAGATTTATACTATAATTTTTTCATGGGCTATATATAGCCTTTTTAGTTTTTACTGTATTTTCGCCAAACTTTAAAATCATTAAAAATGGTAAATTCTCGAAAAATAATGTTAATTCGTCATTTTTTGACGAACTGGATCGTCCCAACGATTGCTTTTCCCTTGAGAAATTGTAGAAAACGTCAGATTTTTTACACAATTTCATTATAAATATAACTTCTAACGTGCGTACAAAGTACACACTTTTGTCTCTGTTCTCATAACTTTTAAAGCACAATGTTGTTCTGAAGCTATTTCCTTGTGGCATTTTTATAATCAACTATTTTCAATGGGAAATAAGCCACAATTTTACCAAAAAAAAAATATTTTATTAACGTTTCGACGCCCAAGTCGGGTGTCGTTGTCAAAATACAAAATAATACTAAATTAAACAAAAATGTTGTTGCTTAGTAAAAAATTCTTCTAATAATTTATTTAATCTGACTCATTTATATCGTCAATTCAGACATGTATTATACATTTTAAAGTAGAAGACTTTAAAATGATATTGCTAATATTGATGAGTTGCGTTCCTGGGACGACTTTACTAAAAGATAGTTCATTTGATTACATGAAATCAACCCAACTCAAGAATATCCGCCACAAAAAATTTACTATGGAGTCTCTAGCGCGACTGCGCTAGAGACTCCATAGAGAGACCAATTTTACTGCCACCGTTGTATTTGGTTGTCTTTTTAAAGACAGATCACATGCTATGATTTTTTGTGATGAATATTCTTGAGTTGGGTTGATTTCATGTAATCAAATGAACTATCTTTTATTTTATTAAAGTTGTCCCAGGAACGCAACTCATCAATATTGGCAATATCATTAAGTCTTCTACTTTAAAATGTATAATACATGTCTGAATTGCCGATATAAATGAGTCAGATTAAATAAATTATTAGAAGAATTTTTTACTAAGCAACAACATTTTTGTTTAATTTAGTATTATTTTGTATTTTGACAACGACACCCGACTTAGGCGTCAAAACGTTAATAAAATAATTTTTTTGGTAAAATTGTGGCTTATTTCCCATTGAAAATAGTTGATTTTAAAGCACAACTTAACAACCATAACCATAATAATAAAAATGACAACATATTCTTTAATCACAGCCGCCATATTGGATAATTTTTGACATGTCATTGGAATACCCTATCAGAGCAAACGTACTTTTAACGTATCTGCGCGTAGTATACTGAATTCGCTCTATCGAGATTCACTTTGACACTGACGTTAGTAATTTCTTTCTTGAAAAGTTCAGTTGTCAGAAATTACTGGAAATTACTACACAACCAAAGCACCTGCTCTAGCCAATATTATTAATAGTAAACAGACATAAAAATAACATAAACCTTACGCCAATCAATAATTATTTATTTACACCATGATAATGTATTGATAACAAATGAGAAAATTATTTATTGTACAAAGTAAAAATATTTTGTAGAAATAAACTCCACAAAATTTTATGAGATTAGTAGACACTCCCACTATTTCTAATAATTCTTCTTTTTTTAATGAAAGATTAAGTTGATTTTAGCAGTTGAGGTAGGAATTTTTCTGTTGTATGTTTCCTATTCCGAATGTGTCAAAGTGAATCTCGGTAGAGCGAATTCAGTATACCAACAATATGATGAATTCGTGCACATTGACATTCACTCCCAATCTCGCCTAAAGAAGTAAACTTTAAAAAGAAATAAAAAGTTGTCATGGCAACTATCACTCAGTAATAGTGATGTAACGAATATTCGCATTCGCATTCGCGAATATTCGCATGTTTTTGCATATTCGCATTCGCATCCGCATTCGCGAAATTTGTGCGAATATTTTGCGAATATGAAAACCAGAAGAAAAAATGATTTTAAGATAATATTAGGTTAATAAAATCAAAATATATTCACTTCTCATCTTTTTTTATTAAGAAAATGGAACTTAACCTCAAACATGCAGCTACTCTCAAATGGAAATATGCAGGACACAACAGCAGACAAAGAGACGGAAGATGGAATGAAGCAATAACTCACTGGAGACCTTGGGACTACAAAAGAGGAAGGGGCAGACCACAGACGAGATGGTCGAATGACCTAAAGAAATACGCAGGGACCAGATCGACAGCATTAGCACTGAACCGAGAAGAGTGGAAAAATAAGGGGGAAGCCTACGTTCAACTTTGGACAAATAAAGGGCAATAGATAGATAGAACTTAACCTTGTATAATCACATTATCAGCCTTCACTTTTTTTATTATTTGGTATTATGTAATAAAGCTTAAGATCCGGATTGATTTACACTAAATATCAATTAACTTTTCATTAAAAATTTAGGAAACGTTACAAAAATAGAAACAAATTAAAAAAACTGGATATTCGCATTCGCATCCGCATTCGCGAATGTCAGTAGCAGATATTCGCATTCGTATTCGCGAATGTTAAAAAAATGACATTCGTTACATCACTACTCAGTAAGGCAACTCAGACCTTCATTGCATTGTATTTAATATTAGTCGCAACGAAAGAAAGAAGTAATTCCAGGCGTTGCCCTGTAAATTAAAAAACCAATAACCAGCAAAATAGCGCAAAAGATGGAAACACATTAAGTTGTGAGATAAAAAGAAATGAAACTAGTGGGGGTGGGAGATTTAGCGATAAAAACCTATAAATTTACATTCTACTTATTGTTTCCCACCTTAAGACGAATCGGACGAGTTTGGCAACTGCCACTGTGACAGTGACAGTTTTAGTTAACATACTCCTCTGATACGTCTAACGGTGGGAAATAATAAATAGAATGTAAGTTTATAGGCTTTTATCGCTAAATCTCCCACATCCACTAGTTTTATTTCTTTTTATTTCACAACTTAATATGTTTTCCATCTTTTGCGTTATTTTGCCGGTTATTAGCGCGCTCACCACTGTATTTTAAAACATTCAAAAAAATCGACACTCCTTAAAATCTAACATAATATACACTTTGTCTAGTTTATAGGTTAAGTGAAGTTAACTTTCAGTTTGAGACAAAAGTAGCATTCGTAAGTAGCAAAAGTAGCAGACAAAACGTCCAACTAATAAAACCCTATGTAGAATATTTACCTCTACATAGATTTTTCAAGGTGCCTGTTATAAACATTGGCTTTTTATTTCCAGCAATGAGAATTGTTGCCTATTGCTTAGACTTGGAAGATCCAGAAGAGTTCATTGCTGATCATCCGTTTCTAATAATTCTGCAACACAGAGATACTGAGTCCCAACAAAGCAACATTCTTTTCCAAGGCAAAATAAGCCAATTAGAAAAACAAGTTTAAATATTAATGTTTTGTTTACCCATGCTTAAAAAATTAGTAATAGGTTTAGGTTTACTTTTTTTACTTATAGGTATATTTACAATATACTATAATACTTTTACAATATACTCAAATAATTTTAGTGTCTGCTATTTTTTTTTGCCTTATAGACTTTAAAATATCGCAATTACCGCGACAAAAGTTTCGACGTAACACAGACAAACAAGAATTATATACTGGTTGGGAAATAATCTCACGTGGGTATGCATATTCAATAGGAGCAACAAAGAGAAACGTATAATTTAATTGAAAACTTATTGAAAACGTCTACAAGATAAAGGTCTATAAGATAAAGAAGGCCGGGCCACCAAACCAAATCGTTTCGTAGGTAATCAGAACAGCGTTGCCAAAGTAGAAAATTAACAAAAGTACAAAAAAAATCGATCTAATATATTTACTTTTTTGACAACGAATATAATAAACAATCAAATTATTTCAAACAAAAAAAAAACTTAAGTACAAAAATGTTGTTTTAGCCCATTAAAAAAAATTTGAAAACGTTGTATTTCATGTCTGTCCCAGAAAATTTGTAAACAATTCCTCCGTCATTAGACCAGATAGAAGGGCAAATGAGGTGTCGAATGAAAGCCTATAACCCAAGAATTGTATTAAAGGTAAGAAATTTGGCATTGCACTTCCGGTCTTAGAGTTGCAGTCGGAAGTACTGTTTTAATTCGACTTTGTTTTAATATTATTCGACGCGTCTTAGCAAGACGAACACAAATATATACTTCCTGTTTCATACATGTCTGTCATAAAAATATGCAATAAATTATTTCACTTATGCACAGTGGTTGCAAATGCTGAAAACGTGGTCATGGGGTAAAAAAGTCCATATTTAGGGATTTTCATGTTTACAGTTGTTTTATCATACTATCGTAAAGTCGTAATCCGCAGTTATTATGCTGGCCACTCACTTACGGATATCGAAGAGGCCATGGCATGCAGGCCAGGACTGAAGGCCGTTATTTGAGTAGTTAAGTTAATGAACTGCAGTTGAGACGCCACACACATGCAGTTTTGTGATCGAGCGTGCCAACGCCTTTACGAAAACTGCGTGTAAGTGGTGATTTTGGCTTCAATTAACCGCCTGTCAGTCACCCGGCCTCTTCGATATCCGTAAGTGAGTGGCCAGCATTAGGATCGGACCGGATGTATTCGTATTCTAGCTCAGGATCAAATGAACCATGTACGACGTTATTTTGGCTAGCAGTGAAAGTGAAAAAGAACGCGTAGGTATATTGAAAACGCTGCAAAACGTTTTGTGGTTTATCAATTTTATCGCTGTAAATGCATAAAATTTGTTAATTAATAATGTCCGATTTGTAATCAGCGACCTTAAATTACCAAATGTGGATGAACATTGTGTTTTGATTGATATTTTCAATTTCTTTCCGTCATATTGGATCCGCCACTTTGTTTTAAAAAAAGAATGCCAGATTTGTAATTAGCGATTCCAAAAACCCTTGAGTACGAAAGTAATTCCGAAGTATATGAACAATATGCGCTTTTAAAAATTCATGACCACGTTTTCGGTATTTGGAACCACAGTGTTATGAGATAAAGAAACAATTCCGGACGAAGTCCTGCAAATCATAATACCAATATATCTTTACAAAATCCAGAAAAATCGACACTCCTTCAACTATAGATACATATACTTACGTGTATGCTTTGTCTAGTTGATAGGTTAAGTGAAGTTCACTTTCAGTTTGGGACAAAAGTAGCATAGCATTAGTTTGATTTAACTGCAGTTTTTATTAACCAAATCTACGTTCAACTAATAAACCCGTATGTAGACAAAATTTACATAGTTGTTTGAAGGTGCCTGTTATAAACGTTGGCTTTTTATTTCCAGCAGTGATAGCTGTGGCATATTGCATGGTCTTGGAATTAGATCCAGAAGAGTTCATTGCTGATCATCCGTTTATTATAATTTTGCAATACAGAGATGCTGAGTCCCACCAAAGCAACATTCTTTTCCAAGGCAAAATAAGCCAATTAGAAGAACAAGTTTAAATATTAATGTTGTCTTTATCCATGATTAAAAATGTAATAGTAGGTTTAGGTTTACTGTTTTTACTTATATATTAAATACTACTTTTAAAATATACTTACTCAAATACTTTTAGTGTGTGTCATTTTTTTGCCTATTGACTTTGGAATATGTATCAAAACTATAGTGACAAAATATGCAACTATAATAATATAGACAAGGAAAATAATTGGCGCAAAAACTCGCCAAGTGAATGTGAATACAAAGGAAAATATATAAAAAGATGAAATCAACCGTACATACGTATTTCAGAGTAGTAGGTCACCTTCAGTTGGTCATCTTCAGTAGGGTGTAGCCAAGTTAGGGTAAAAACATGCCGAAGATACATGGATGAGCGCGGTGTAGGTCGCGATCGCGGTCGCTACATCGATATCAAAACAAACCTTCATTTTCTTATGAGATCGCATATACCAAGGATGTGTCACCCGTTCACCCTCGCGACCTTGCATCGCGGTTTACAGCGATGTCGATGCCAAAACAGGATACGGAAAGTATCTTCGGTATGTTCTGCCAGTCATCGATGTAAACCTCGACCGCGATCGCGACCTACACCGCGCTCATCCATGTATCTTCGGCATGTTTTTACCCTTAGAAAAGGAGTATGTTAATTTGGGACAGGATCACTAGTGAGGTCGTATTTTCGAATTCATTCGAGCATATTTCGCATACGAAATTAGATGAAATTCGCTCGAAATCCAGTTTCTTGTATTTTCGAATACTTTGTGTACGAATATTTCGTACAAGACGTTTCGAATGGGTCTGAACCATGCGGATTTCAAAACTCGTATACGAGTTAAAGTAATAATAATTATTGTCATTTCAATTTCAGTTGTAACTAGGCCCGTGTACGTCAGATAAGATTTTAGCTTAGATATTTTAACATTGGATGCGTCTCAATAAATTCGATCAGCTCTTTTTTATTCGTCCAATACTGAACCACCATATTTCATACCTTTTTTTGCTCCTTTCATCTAATTTACAAGAAACGAATTATTGTCTTATGACAAAATCAGCATAAAATAGGTTAGGTAAAACTCAATTATTCTTCTCTTTTCTTATTTGAGTTTTGGTTGTTGGAATTTGCAGTATTGTCGGTCCAACTTCTTCTCGTAGGTATACGTATAACATTTCGAAGGACGAGTTAAAGAAAGTATTAAATTAATTAAGATCAAGTATGTTGTGTTCACACTTAACTTAAAACAATGAGGTTATAAAATAATAATATAACAATAATAAATGACTTTATTTAAGAGAGAAAAAATTTTACCATCATTTACAACAAAAAAAAAATCTTCCCTATCATGTCCTGGTTTGGCCTGAACTGAACCAAACCAGAACCCTAATACATTACTATTTTTTTGCCACTTAAAAGTTACGTTACATAAATGCTTTTATGTTAATTTGTACTATTAAAAAAATTACAGATTGACAATAATTAATAAAATTGAATAAATGTTCCAAGAATTTTTTTGATTTTCTTTCTTTTTGAGAAGCATTTCCGTAGTGGAAATCGAAAAAACCATGTTTTGCTTAATACATTGGCGTACTCTGGACAGACGATAAAATTATATTATCGTCACATTGTTATTTTGATAAAAAAATAAAATTATATACATTTCTTGTTTTCCTCCTTTTTAAGTAGTCGATGAAGATACTTTTATTAGGTTTATAGGCCTGAATCCCCCGTACCAAAAAAAAGTTTATTAATAGCAAGCTGAAAATTTGTTAATAGTCAATTCAGGGGATTTATCACAAAATACATCTACAACCTTTCCTGCTTGTCCATTGTTTGTATTTGTTTAATTTGCTTTGTATATTTGTATTGTTTGCTTTCAGGAGTATATTGTTGACCGATGTTTCAGTGATGGTAGTATGAGTGCATAAAACTCTTTCATATCCATTTCTTTCATATCCAATTCTTCAGTTAAAGTTGTGTGCACACTTATTTGAAATGACGGTGTGTACTGGAGAGATAATAGTGACTTCCATCAACGTGTGAGTGTGTGATTTTAAATAAGCGTTAATACGTAATAAAGTACTAATAAACAAATGCTTAACTTTCTTTTATAAAATATATATAAAAAAAGGGGGAGAATATATTGTATAAGAATAATAATAGCAAAAGAAGGGAGATCTAACGGAGACGTACATTACTCATTGCTTTGGTCTACTAAGATTAGCCTAAAAAGAAAAATGACAATAATATACAAGTATGTTGTAGAACCAATTGTAGCATATGGATTGGATTGTTGACAAATAATGGAAAAAGGGGAATAGCAAAGGGAGGCAATAGAAATGGACTTAGTAGCGTGTCGTATTTCGAGAATTAAATATATACCAAACCAACAAATTAGAAGAAAATTAGTAAGGAATAGGGAGACGACATCAAAGGAGTAATGGAATATAGGGGTGTAAATGAGGGAATGCTGAATGCAGAAGCTGATATCTTCCTCGGGGCTTCCGGGGTCTGTCTCCTGAGCACCTAGACACTACACTGTTCACTACTCACTGCACTACTCAGTAGTAGATCATTAATATCTCTTGAAAAGCTCCTGGGACAAGATGCTTCAGCATTTTCAAGGTCCTTTCCAGTTTGCAAATTTGCAATTTCTTCAACTAAAAGGCTTGAACTTGCAATGAACTTTCAAGGCCACACTTTATCTTAGTCCCATATGGATTGCATTTAATACCTCCGTGATGACTCCTGTTCTTCATGAATAGAGCCAACCTGAGTCATTCCGAAATAGAAATAGAAAACATAGGATATAGAAAGCATGCTCTGAGAAGTTGTCAGCATGTTTTCCAAATATCCAAATTTGCGGGTACTACAGGCCCTTGCGAATTGCTGTGCCTGGGTTTCCCGTGAACCATGTTTTATTTAAATCAGTCCACATTGCACAAAGTTCTCGGGGGGGGGGAGTTGGCTTTGTAATATGCTAGGCGCCAAATAGTAAAAATATCAAGAAGGCTATGAGCCATTTCATCTGCTCTTTTGGTTTTTAAGAGACGCAGCTGTACAAATTTGGTGAGGTGGTCCTGATATCTAAGAGTTAATTGGCTTGAAACGTTAAGGTCCAATTACAAGTTCTTTTTTGAACTGTGTTTTTTTACAAGGTTCGCATAGAGACAAACATAGTTACGTGTTCTTGAGTTAGGTATATTTTTATACTTGGTACTTATCTCACTCAAAATTTGTGTTCTCCTCCATTAGTTTCTAGGTGAACATCATGAGTGATCTTGAAAATTCGGCAGTCTCCGCATAATACCAATCCACATAAAATCAATCAATTAAAGATGAACTTTCACCATAAATACCTGGTACCGTTTCATAGTCATCATTCCATAATTCCTATCTTTATTCTCGAGTGCACTTAACAATTTTTCATTAAACCGCATTTCCATAGTTATAATAACAATATAAAACTTACAAGCACTGAAATGACTGAATTAATTCTGAAGTACTGCAAGCGAGAATAAGCAGTTAACAGAAAAAACAGAACAGAAGGCAGGGAAGTGGTGAAAAGTCTAGACACGCACGAACAACTAACTGTCGTCTACACACTTTCAGTTTGTTGTGTAATCCTGAATGGAGTATATTAACCACGGACTATTAGCTAATATAGATGCATAATATCCAGTTAATGTGTTATTTTGTGACAAATGTAAAAATTATAATATTAACAAGGTGGGTATGTTATTATGTATTGTCCTTTTCATGATCATTTTTCAGTGCGTAACAAATGATAGGAAAAAGGGTAAGTCCGTGATAATACACATTTATTATGACATTTATTCTAACATGACATTTTAGTTAAATCTGACAGTTGTCACATTTTATTTTCAATTTGGAATGAAAACAAATCAAATGTGTTTCTTGCATTTATAAAATGGTATTTTCTTTGATTTGTATAGTCTTATAAATTATACAGATTATATTTGTAATATTATTATCTAATTAAAAAAAATATTTTTTTATTATGGCGCCATCTATCGACAACTAGAATAACTAGAATAAATGTTATAAAAATGTCACCGACGTGCCTTTTTCTGTCACATACAATTTAATGCGTTAGAAAGAAATCGAAAAACTGTGACGCACTGAAAGATGATCATGAGAAAAAGAATATACAGAGTGAGTTTTATGTATGGAAACCCTCAGATATCTCCGAAACGGCTTGGACGATTTTTATAGATTTTGGTGGATAACGGTCTTTTAATAAGGCCGATATTATAGTTGTAATTATATTGTTGTCAGATCTTCCGTTTTTCTGGAAATCTAATAAACTTTCTTATTTCAAACGGAACACCCTGTATATTTTTTGCGTTTTGAAGTCCTTAAGCAATACTGATTATTTGTTATATAATATTTCCTATACCGAAATGTTGTAATTTCGGAGTTATTGCTACTTTTATTTTAAAAAAAAAATTATAAACAATTTATAAAAATTATGTTTTTGGGCCCGAGCAGACATTATTTTAGATTTTTTGGATCATTGGGAACAAAAAAGGTATTTTGTAACTTTTCTCTAAGGTTAATCATTTTCGAGTTATAAACAATTTAAAACTGAAAAAAAATGAAAAATGACGATATTCAAGGTTTAAAACCACAAATTAAAAATACAATTTTTAAAATTACGAAGTGTATATTCAAGTTAAATCTTTCTTCTATGAGCTCCCTATAAGAATTTTTGGCATGTTTTATTCTAAAACATTTTTTTTTAATTGTTAATGAAGCCCTTATGAGAGGACGGGTGATCGGGTTGCATTAACAACTAAAAACAATATTAAAAAAAAAATAGACCCAAACTACTTATGGGAATCTGATAAAATGATGTTTGGACTTGAATTTAGGTACTTCGTGATGTTAAAAATGATATTTTTGAAGTTATACTTCTTTAGGCGCGATTGAGAGTAAAATTTCATAATACTGCGCGCATGCGCACACAGATAGTATGTACTTAGTTGCAATGAATTGTTCAGAATTAAAAAACGGCTCCGAAATCTTGGGAGGAAACAGATAAGAGGTAGAGCATTGGACTAGAGATCGAGAGGTCGCGTGTTCAAATCCCGGACGATTCACGGTTTTTTTTTTAATTTTTGGTAGTTTTAATAAAAAAATTTTGAAAGTGGTAGGTAAGAAAGTTAGTTTAATATTTAAATAAAATGCAAATATAAACAGTTAAGTATATTTATTTCGTTGAAATTATATAATAGTATAACTTCTTACGTGCGTACAAAGTACACACACATTCTTTTTTACTTGTGTTCTTGAGCCTTGAAAATCGACATTTTTCGATTATTTTCAGTTTTCAATTGTTTATAATAACTCGGAAACGATTAACTTTAGAGAAAAATTACAAAAAATCTCTTTTGTTTCCAATGATCCAAAGAACCTAAAATAATGTCTTCCCGGGCCGAAAAAAATTATTTTTATAATTTGTTTATAACATTTTTTAAAAATAAATGTAGCAATAACTCCGAAATTACGGCATTTAGGTATAGAGAAAGTTACATGAAAAATAATCAGTATTTCTTAAGGAATTTAAAACGCAAAAAATATACATTTATATATAGAAAGTTTATTAGATTTCCAGAAAAACGGAAGATCTGATAACAATGTAATTACGACTATAATATCGACCGAGTTAGAAGACCTTGCCTACCAAAATCTATAAAAATCGTCCAAGCCGTTTCCGAGATAAATGAGTGTTTCCATACATAAAACTCACTCTGTATGTATAGTAACTGTATGAAAAATATTATAAAACTTTAAATAATTTGTCTGTCATAACAAAGAACGATGGGTATTTTGTAAAATAGTCAGTTTTTATGTATAATGACCAAATTAATCAAATTAACAGTAAGATACACACGCACACATACATGAGCAACGATGAATTGTTTGCAAATGTGAGTCACTTTTCCATAGGTAGAAGAAAAAGACTTACTCAAATTGGCTTTATAATAGCCTGGGCGACCTCTTTCGGGCTCTACAATTTCAGTCCACCTTCAGGTCTCCGATACTGATAAAAGGATACTTTTAACCAATAACGGTACAAAACAATATACAGAGTTAGGATAAAGTATGGAACCAAGCAAATATCTTTGAAACGAAAGGAATAATATTTATGAAACTTCTCATGCAAGTACAGTGACGCAAAAGGCATCTGATGCCATATTTTTTGTTACTACTCCACTTCCGGTTTCACCGGAAATACCCTTAATTTATTTACTTTAAATGGGACACCCTGTATATTTTTGCAGATTTTAAAAGAACTTGTTATTTTTAATTCATACATACCAAGTTCGGAAGAAAAAACTAATAAAACAAGAAATAAATCTCTTTACAGTTAAAAAATAGGTTAATTAAATTACGTTAGACCAATGATAATAAAAATTATAAAAAATAATTTCAAATGTGGAAAATGTATGCTGTTCACCTCCTGACAACGTGCAAGCCTATAAATAAGTTCGTGAGTCACTTTTTGAAATATTTCTCCACGTATTAGTTCACATTCATCAATTATTCTTTGTCTCAAATCCTGCAAGCATGTTGGTCGCCTAACGTAAACACGTGATTTTAGATAACCCCAAAGAAAAAAATCTAACGGGTTGAGGTCCGGAGAACGAGCGGGCCACTCTATGAATCATCTACGTCCAATCCATCGATTTGGAGAATTCACTTCCAAAAAATGAAAATTCACCATAACCGATTATCAGTAGTAATTATTGCACAAGAGCTCTAAAATTATTGAATTTTTCCCGAGTGACACTTTTGATAGTTTTAATTTCACGAGCCGAAGGCGAGTGAAATTATGTCAAAGTGTCACGAGGGCAAAAATTATATATTAATTTTAGAGATCTAGTGCAATTTGTTGCGATTATTTCATGAATAAAACTGTTCAAAACCAAAATTTTATTGTAATTTATTTATGTAAGTAAAAATTAGTACAATTAAACAAACAGTTGTTATAAATATTAATTTGACGGTTGAAAGTCATCACTTTTATAATTTTTAAAACATTAAGTGTCATTAATGTCACTGAATGTATTTTTTCGTAGCAACGAAGGGCATCTGACGTAATATACTTGACGACGGGAAATTATCAAAAATTATCGATTTAATTTAGATTTCTGTAGCTTTCTATTGGTCAGAATCTCCTATGAATGAAATAATCAAAAATTATCAGTCTAATTTAGATTTATGTAGCTTTCTATTGGTCAGAATCTCCTATGAATGAAATAATCATTAATATTGCAATACGATCTTTTTCACTTAAATGAACCATTTTTAATACCACTTATTTCTGTCAATTAGTTCGGTAACAGTTTTACCTACTATACTAAATTCAAATAAGTCATGCAGTGCATGTAAACAACAATTTTAGTCTACATTATAGATGTACTCGTTTATTACCTACTACGTTGTATTAATACAAAAAATTATCTGCAGACACTTTTTAACACATTTTTTCTACCAAATTTGGTATGTATAATTAAAAATAACAAGTTCTTTTGAAATCCGCAAAAATATACAGGGTGTCCCATTTAAATTAAATAAGTTAAGGGTATTTCCGGTGAAACCGGAAGTGGAGTAGTAACGAAAAATATGGCAACAGATGCCTTTTGAGTCACTGTACTTACGTGCAAAGTTTCATAAATATTGTTCTTTTCGTTTCAAAGATATTTGCTTGGTTCCATACTTTATCCCAACCCAGTATAGGTTTAAATTAAGTACTCTATTTGCTTGTTTCTGCCAGAGCAGTGCTGACGAAGGAAACAAATTGCTGCACATAGATGTAAGAGCAGTGTCTTACAGAAGTATATAGAGAATAGAAAACACCCGTTGTATGTACAATGGCAAAGAAAATTCCTCCGAATTCGTCCCATCGCTGTGTTCTGTGTTAAGCCGTCTAGGCACGCAACTCTGTATCATTTAGTGGAGAATGTACTCAGCTTTCACAGTTAAACGAGAACTTTCAAATTATACATTATATATTACTTGCCATATGATCCCATTTCAAATTATTAGACAAAATAATGCACTTTAATTATTTACGTCGCTAAAGCATCATAAAATATATGTACGCGCACCTTAATTTCTTGTAAATTGCTCAAAAAATTATTAATTTGAATTTTATGATTGTTTTAACGAAGCCCATAATACCTCGTTGAAGTCTTTGTTTCTTAATGTATTTATCTGTTTATTGTAACTCATTAATAGTTACTTAAATCTAATTTCACAATATTCTTTTTCAGCAATGTTTATGGCACGAATTACGTCCATAGGAATACCTGATCCTATTGAGGAATTTATTGCTGATCATCCATTTATAATAATGCTGAACAATAGACATGACTATTATAACAGCAATATTCTATTTGTCGGAAAGATAGAAATATCATCATTCTCTTAGGATTTTAATGGTATTGTTTAATTGCTTTAACATTAGTGATTGTGCAGAAAACCAAATACACTCACCGGCACAATTAACCGCCCATCTTGTATTTCTTTCAGTTTGCAGAAATTGTCAATTTTGGACAATATTTTATGAAAGATACGGTGAAAACTACCATTAAGGAAAAGAAAACAATAAAATTATTGAAAAAAAGTCTTTTATCGCCAACCGGCACTAAAGTCATTCATTATTGTACTCAGTTGACGCCATTTGCGGCAGTAAAGTAACACTTTATTGTACTGAAAGAAGAATTTACTTTACCTGTCGCGATTAATCAAAATAAACTGAGATTGAATGTAAGTGGTCGATGGCAGTAATCGATTATTTATTTGAGTGAACTTAAAATTTATTTACTTTAATTATTAAAAATATTGTACAAAATTTACTTTATTATTAATTAAATTTATGTCAGAAAGTGAACTTCTGTAGTATTTTGCAATTATATTCATAAAACATAAATCAAAACTTTACAGATTTAGTAATTAGGTACTTATTCAATATTGATAACAACTATCGATTAAACATCGAAATCCCCCATCATGCAAAAGCTTTCTGTCATCGTCATTACTGTCATACGAAATTTTTATTTCGTCTAAAATTAATAAAATTCTTAAATCTTTTAAGTTTTGTATTAATGCAAATACAAATTGTATATTATGAAATGGTGTTTTTGTTACTTCGATTATATGTATACAGGGTGATTGATTAGTAGGGTAAAGCTCAATAGCTCCGCTATAGTAATAGATAGCAATAAAAGTTAATAACAATAATTTTAGCCACCTTTGAGCTTCACATTACAAAATTAGTTAGAATGTTACAGGGTGTTCGATAACACAGTGGCAGACCTAACTTATGTTTTTTTAAATGGAACACCCTATATTTTATTTTATATTCGAAATCCTGTTAACTTCTCCATCACAAAAATATAAAGGTTTGTAATGTTATACAGGGTATTTACAAAGTTATAACCAATTTTATATGAAAATCGTAACAAGTTCAACTCCCTGTATAAATAAAAATAAGCACAACAGCAATGGTTTATTAATGCCATATTTTTTATTTATTGTCAAAATTTTTAAGAATGATTGATATTGCTAATTTTCTTTATATCAAATACAGGGTGAGTCAAAACGCAAGTACATTATTTTCTCAGTAATGTTAAATGGAACACCCTGTATTTTATATCATTATTGAAAAGTACCATTAACGTACTTTAATTTTTATATAACATTCCCTATGCCCAAATTTATTAGTTTTCGAGATATGTATTTTCATTTTTCAGAGCAAATTATTTTAGGTGTTTAAATTTATCTAAATTTTAAGTAAGCCATGACTGAATTGACAATTAAAGATTACCGATTATCAATCCGGTAATCAATGTAACACTGTAGCAAATAAAGAAATAAAAATAATTTATTAGTAATACATTTTACAAACAAAAACACAACCACTACATGCAACATTTTTGAAACAATTAAAAACTATATTTTTATGTAAATGCAACAAATAAACAAAGAAAAATAGTAATAAATTTTACAAAAAAAACACACAAACACAAAATACAATATTTTATGAAGACAATTAGACACTACTTATGTATGTAAATGTAACAATGTAACAAATAAAGAACGAAACATAATTTATCAGTAATACATTTTGCAAAAAAACATGTTTGAAAAAATTAGAAGCTACTTTTAATAAAATATTTTTAATATATAATTACATAAGGTGTTCAAAATTATCTACTAACACATTTATGTACGCCTAAAAACGATCATTGAATGAGCTACTTACTCTACGAAGCATTTGTAAATTAACTCATCGAAATATTCTATTTTTCATCTTATCCCTTGTTGTTGGAGGTATTTTATAAACTTCATTATTAACGTAACCCCAAAAAAATCAGTCCAGTTTATTAAATTCTGGTGATTTGCGTGGCCACGCTACTGGTCCATTGAAAAATGAAAATATCTCGAAAACTAATAAATTTAGACATAGGGAATGTTATCTAAAAATTAACGTATGGTAATGGTACTTTTCAATAGTGATATAAAATACAGGGTGTTCCATTTAAAATTACTGAGAAAATAATGTACAGTGGAACCCCGATAAGTCGGCCCCCGATAACCCGGAAGTCCGGCTAACCCGGACCGATTTTCATCAGATAAACATTTTGATTTTCAATATTTTGTATTTTTCAATTTAATTGTGGCTTATTTCCAATCAAAATAGTTAATTATCAGACAATCCTTTCAACAATAAAAGTGTATGTAATATAATATTTGAGAGATAATGTGTCTAGACTCTCTGTGTCGTGTACTTATGTGTGTAATTTGAACACGAGATTAAAAATTACTTATAGTACACGCCGCAGAAACAACAGCCAGCTGTCTGCAGTATCTATTCCTTTTTATTTCAAACTGTCAGCATTGTTTAGGAAAGACTATTTAAAAAATTCTTTTATAAACAATGGTCTTTAGTATTGTGTGTCTTGTATTGTTTGGGTTTGGTTTTTTTTAAATTGTAATGAGTAGGTAATATGTACTGTGCATATTTATAAAAATATTTCATGTTATTTCAATTCTAACGGAGTTTATCTGTAAGTATACCGTATTTTATTAATTTTTACCATATTCTCCGGCTATCTCGGATTTTAGATAACCCGGATCGGTCGTGGTCCCGATTAATCCGAGTTATCGAGGTTCCACTGTACTTGCGTTTTGACTCACCCTGTATTTGATATAAAGAAAATTAGCAATATCGACCATTCTTGAAAATTTTGACAATACGTTAAAAAATATGGCAATAATAAACCATTGTTGTTTTGCTTATTTTTATTTATACAGGGAGTTGAACTTGTTACGATTTTCATATAAAATTGGTTATAACTTTGTAAATACCCTGTATAACATAACAAACCTTTATGTTTTTGTGATGGAGAAGTTAACAGGATTTCGAATTTAAAATAAAATATAGGGTGTTCCATTTAAAAAACATAAGTTTGGTCTGCCACTGTGTTATCGAACACCCTGTAACATTCTAACTAATTTTGTAATGTGAGGGTCAAAGGTGGCTAAAATTTTTGTTATTAACTTTTATTGCTATCTATTACTATAGTGGAGCTATTGAGCTTTACCCTACTAATCAATCACCCTGTATAGGACGGTGACAGATATTAATGATAATTTGTTAGCAAATATATTTCTTTAGATTTTCTACTATTCATCAAGGGAAAAACAACTGCGCTGCGAGAGGCTACACTTCATAAACATAACGTAACTATTAACGGCATTTTTAATTGTTGGTATTTTATTTTAAGTGTTAAAATTGGTTTAATATTTAAATAAAAATACGATTAACTGTTTAAAATATATTTATTTCGTTGAAATCATAATAATAGAAGTATAACGTCTTACGTGCGTACCAAGTACACACACTCTTTTTTCATTAGGATGTAATTAAGTAAGTGTTAATGTTTTTTATGATTGGCGATAAAATGTTGTATGGACCACGTCAGTAAAGACTCTTTATCGAACTCGTCTGTTATTCGCCTCGCTCGCTAGGCTCGCTCGGCTCATAATATCAGACTCGTTTGATAAAGAGTCACTTTACTGACTTGGTACATAAATAACTATTATCAAGGAATGCTTAGCAAAAATTCAATGTTTAAAAATCTTCGAAGCAAATTCAAACCAACATAATTTTGAAAATCATAGTGTAATTAAAAAAAATATGAGTATTAATAATGGGTGTTGCTGCCTTTGGCCCTTAGGATTTCTTGTAGTCGGTTCGGGAATCCATTCTTGATATCCTCGTTATCCGATTGGGGGATATTGTTGCCACTCCTCTACCGCAGCCGTCTTGAGCTCTCAGAAGAATGTAGTAGCTGGTAATCTTGCTCTTACCCGTTTTTTTAAGTTGTCCCAAATGTGTTCGATTGGGTTAAGATCGGGACTGCGGGCCGGTCTGCACTTCAATTCGAGATGACCGCTTCATTGTCAGCAATGTGTTGAGAAATCGCTATTGCACCGCTCCTGAAGCTTGTACGCGTCTTATTGATGTGAGAAATGTTAGTGTGAGTGAACTTACCATTAGAAGACTGGTTGATAGAAATTTCAAGGTTTTCGTCCAGCTCGCGCCCCACAACACCGTAGAGCTAGACTTAGTTTTGCGCGAGAATATGCTGACTGGACTGTGGCGGAATGGAGGTACATACTGTTCTCAGATAAGAGTAGAATAGCCCTAAGAGGTCAAGATGGATGTCAGCGTCCATCCAAAGGTTTGCTCCATGCACTATAACCGAAACAGTGGCTTACCGAGGAGGGTCAATAATGATTTAGTGAGGTATCTGTCACGAAACTCGTACTTATCTTGTGATATTCGATAGAGGCAGTTTGAATGCTCAAAAATACGTGGAAGAAGTTCTCCAAGCCGTTGCTTTTCGCATCGTTCATTAGTGAAAACTTTAGATTAATGCATGTCAATGCACGTTACCATGACCATTGTCCGGCACGCAGTGCCGATCTTAACCCAATTGAACACATTTGGGACATCCTCAAAAAACGGGTAGGAGCAAGAGTACTAGCCCTGCATCATTCGGAGAGCTCAAGATGGCTGCGGTAAAGGAGCGGCACAATATCTCCCAATCGGATATCCAGGATATCATGAACCGGCGCCTGGAAATCCTAAGGACCAGAGACGGTAACACCCATTATTCATACCTACTCATAATTTTTGCTAAGCATCCTTTAACAAACGACTTTTTTTTTCAATAATTTTATTATATTCTTTTCCTAAGACATTTCTGTACCTAAAGAAGTGAAGGAACTCATAGCTCTAAAACGAAAAGCAAGAGCTAGATTACAACGCACGCAAGCCCCTGTTGACAGAACAGCGTACAACCGAGCCAGTAGTCGACTAAAAGCAAAAATTAAAGAACTGCGTGTAAGTTCATTTAATGAATATTTGAAGGGTCTTAACCGAAGTGATAACTCCATCTGGAAACCATGCAAATTCAAAAACAAGCCTCAAATGCAGAATTCTCCTGTATGTGACTCCAGAAATCCTGCAGCTATATGGGCAAGAAGCGATAAAGAAAAGGCTTCACTATTTGGTGCATACTTATCCAATGTATTCACACCGAACTGTGATGTAGTTGATGACGAAGTTGATGACAACTCTCAAATATCCCAAACAACATACCCGCAACCAAACAACTTTCTGTAAAGGAAGTTCAAAATGAACTAAACTTCCTAAATCCAAGAAAATCTCTAGGGATCGATAAAGTAACCTCCAAAATGTTAAAAGAACTGCCACGCAGAGGAGTCATACTCATGATGTACATTTTCAATGCTATCCTGAGACTAAACTACTGGCCGACGCAACTCAAAACAGCAGAAATAATTTTAATACTGAAGCCAGGCAAAAACCCAAACGAAGTTTCATCTTATCGGCCAATCAGCTTATTGCCAGTTATGTCAAAACTACTAGAAAGACTCATACTTCAAAGAATAAATAAGGAAGTACTCCCTGAGGATTGGATTCCATCACACCAATTTGGTTTTCGACAAGGCCACTCAACAGTTCAGCAAATACACAGAATAACACATTCAATAAATTTAGCAATAGAACAAAAACAATACTTTCCCTCAGTATTCTTGGATGTTAGCCAAGCCTTTGACAAGGTTTGGCATGATGGACTATTATACAAAATATCTAAAATCTTTCCACTATCCTTCTATCGACTGCTCGAATCATATCTTCACGACAGACAGTTTCTTGTAAAAGTGAATGATGAATATTCGCAAAAATTCCCAATCAAGGCCGGAGTTCCGCAAGGCAGTGTCCTGGGTCCCATTCTATATGTATTATTCACATCAGATATTCCTACGTCTCCACACACTGTCATAGGAACCTTTGCGGATGACACCGTCATCTTAGCAATTCACCAAGATCCAGTAGAAGCTTCCAACATCCTACAAAATGACTTAGCAAACCTAGAAAATTGGGTAAAAAAATGGAAAATTAAGATAAATGAGGCTAAATCCGTCCATGTCAACTTTACTACAAGAAAAGATCAGTGTCCATCACTATACATAAATAACAAAATTATTGCTAAAAACAACTCTTCCAAATACCTCGGCATACATCTAGACTCTAAACTTACTTGGAAAGTGCACATAACAAAGAAGAGAAAACAAATAGACATGAAAGTCAAAGAACTCTACTGGTTGATAGGTAGAAAATCAAAACTAAGTTTGGAAAATAAACTGCTGATATACAACACCATAATCAAACCAATATGGATGTATGGTATCGAAGTCTGGGGATGTGCAAGCAAATCTAATATTGCTATCATCCAAAGGAGCCAGTCAACAATACTACGCATGATCACAGATGCACCTTGGTTCGTGTCGAATTTAACATTACATGAAGATCTGAAGGTTCCATTCATCACAGATGTCATTAAAGATAGGTACAACAAACACCACGAGAAAATGGAAACACACCCCAACGCACTATTACAGCCGCTAGTACAAGCTCCAATTTCCAGAAGGTTGAAGAGATTATGGCCAGCTGACATGAAGACTATCTAGGACTCCTTCATTGGAGGGAGTCCCTTCACGCCAATGAGGGGCCCAGCTCCCAAGCCAACACTTTAACTTATATGTTGCTAATGTATTCTGATTTTTAAATAAAGCATAAAAAAATATTCTTTTCCTCAAAAATAGTTTTCACCGTAGATATCTATCTTTCATATTTGGTCCAAGGTTGATAATTTCTGCAAATTGGAAGAAATAGATACAAGGTGGGCAGTTAATTGTACCAGTGAGTGTATTATTGACTTTGCTTTACATGATCTTAAAATTTACGCTATTTTCCCGATTATACACAAAAATATACGGAGGCGACTAGTAGTCCTGTCGCCAGGGGGGGTACAACGGCCTCCTTAATTCAGATGGACTTACTTAAGTTTTTTATATATATTTTGACCCGTAGAATACGAATTTTTTGGGTAACAGTTGATCCGGATGTCGATAAGATTGTTATAGACAAAGAACTTGAGGAATTACATAACAGCGATTTCTCGCAAAACAAAACATATTTTTGTATTTTTTGGGTCATTTTAAGCAAAAAATCTTCCTACAAGTTTTTTCGTAGAATACATAGTTTTCGAGATAACCGCGGTTGAACTTTCAAAAAATCGAAAAATGGCAATTTTTGAACCCGAATAACTTTTGATTAAAAAATAAAGTAGCAATTCTGCTTACCGCATCTGAAAGTTTAAGTCAAATTATATCGGCTTTGATTATTTGCATTGCTAAAAATTAATTTTTTTACTGCTGAACAAAGCTATAAACACATAGTGTTTCCCGTGCCTAATACATGCGTTTTAACGCATGCTACGTAGAAATTGCCTCGCTTGCACTTGTAGCTACTCTACCTACTCGTTAGATTTTAAATGAGAAATCATTGAAAACATCACTCACGCACTAGGTGTTTATAGCTTTGTTTACCAATAAAATAATACATTTTTAGCAATGCAAATAATCAAAACCGATATAATTTGACTTAAACTTTCAAATGCGGTAAGCAGAATTGCTACTTTATTTTTTAATCAAAAGTTATTCGGGTTCAAAAATTGCAATTTTTCGATTTTTTGAAAGTTCAACCGCGGTTATCTCGAAAACTATGCATCCTACGAAAAAACTTGTCAGAGCATTTTTTGCCTACAATGACCCAAAAAATACAAAAAGATGTTTTGTTTTGCGAGAAATCACTGTTATGTAATTCCTCAAGTTCTTTGTCTATAACAATC
Source organism: Diabrotica virgifera virgifera (assembly GCF_917563875.1). Lineage (NCBI taxonomy): Eukaryota > Metazoa > Arthropoda > Insecta > Coleoptera > Chrysomelidae > Diabrotica > Diabrotica virgifera. The sequence continues at coordinate 141,665,371 of NC_065443.1, read as the reverse complement.
TTATCGACATCCGGATCAACTGTTACCCAAAAAATTCGTATTCTACGGGTCAAAATAAATTAAAAAAACTTGGGTAACTCCATCTGAATTAAGGAGGCCGTTGTACCCCCCCTGGCGACAGGACTATAGTTAACCAAAATGTAATATCTTTAGTTGGATTATGAACTTTGAAGAGAAAAATGATTTACGCATCAAAGTATATGATTATTATTCCCACTTCGTATTCTTCTTGAACAGCATCACAGGAAGTCCTTTTTCTATAATCGTAGCACTAACTTGTGCGATTATTGGTGTGTGATCAGAATAAAGGTCGAGATTTGATTCTACATTTAGGTAACCAGCTCCTATGCCTTTAACTAAGAAGAAATCAAGTAAGTCTGGTATTTTCGCTGGATCCTTAGGCCAGTACGTTGGAGTGTATGTGGATAGGCGGTTTCTTTCTTCTTCTTGTAGTTCCTTCTCCTACCGGAGGTTGGCTATCATCACAGCTATCCGTACCTTATTGGCGGCGGCTCTGAAAAGATCTACTGAGCTGCAACTATAACACTCTCTTAAGTTTCTCAGCGAAGAAATTCTTCTTCTACCTATGGATCTTTTCCCCTTAATTTTACCCTGCATTATGAGCCTTAATATCTCATACTTCGCACCTCTTGTAATGTGGCCCTAATATTCCAGCTTTCTGGTTTTGTTGTTCTTTGTCATCTCGCAATCCTTTTGTAGCCTCCTTAACACTTCTGCATTTGCATTCGTAACTCGTTGGATCCATGGTATTTTCAATATCCTTATATAGCACCACATCTCAAATGCTTCCAACTTCTTTATGATGTCAACTTTTAGTGTCCAGCTTTTCATTCCATATAAAGTCAACAACACGTAGCATCTCAATTCTCTTATCCTCAGCTCCAGAGGAAGGTCTTGATTAACAAACATTTTTTCTTTTTCATAAATGCTTTTCTTGCAATTTCGATGCGTGTCCTGATATCTCTACCTTGGTCATTGTTTTCATTTACCCAGGTTCCCAGATATTGGTAGTTATTCACTCGCTCTATACTTGTTCTCCCTCGATATCTAGCCTTCCTACTGTGTGTTGCTTAGAAATAATCGTGAATTTGGTTTTCTTAACGTTCATTTGTAGTCCATATTTTATACTGACTTGATGCTATTTACTAATCGTTGCAGTGCTTCTAGACTGACTGCAAAAATAGCGGTGTCGTCTGCGAATCTTATGTTTATCAAGATTTTTCGGTTTATTGATATACCCTGTTCGTCCTCTGATATTGCTTCCTTAAAAATCGCTCTGCTGTACAAATTGCATAACAGTGGAAACAACACGCAAACCTGTCTAACACCTTTTTTGATTTCTATGGTTTCCCTTTCAACATTTTCGATTTTAACCTTTGCTTTTTGATTCCAGATTGACAATAACCCGTACATCTCGACTCTCGACATTATTTTCTTTTGAAAGTTCTACGAGTTTTTGATGTCGTACTTTATCAAAAGCTTTTTGATAATATATAAAACAGACATAGAGATCCTGGTTCATATCTAGTCGTCTTTGCGCGAGAACGTTAAAAGCGAACAGAGCCTCTCTCGTTCCTACTCCTCTGAATCCAAACTGGGTGTCATCTATATCTTCTCCTATTTTTTTGTACATTCGGTTTCTTTGCAAGTTGTTAAACAGTTAATACTGAAAAATGAATAACCATTTTCAATTTCGTTGCAAAACGAAAATACAGCCGAACCATATTCTAGTCCAATCAGAGAGTGCAGCAAGCACCTCTACCGGTTTCGAAACTTATTAGTCTCTCATCAGGAGGCACATATGCTGCTCTCTCTGATGCAACCAAAACAAACCCCCAGCGTGCAGTCCCGGATTGCAACGAACGAAATGGCATAGATGCCCTACGGCAACTGCTACCAAAAAGACTAAGTGTTCACTCTAATGGCATATAAAACAACATAATGCTATTCTACATCCCACCAGAATGAAAACAATGGGAACCTTCTCTGGTTACACCTCCGAGGCTTCTACAATTTGCAAGCCATACGGATGCTGAGACTAAGGAAGATGAGGGAATTCTACAATTTACAATTCACGTCCCATCTGCTCAGCGCGGTAAAGTTCCAACGAGAATGGTTCCCTTCATACTCCAATCCAGGCCCGGACTGGCCCGCCGGCCCACCGGCCATCGGGCCGGTGCGCCTTTTGCCTTGGTTACTATCTATCCATTAAAAAAATTAAACGCTGAAAAAAAATTTTTTTTTTGAACTGTTACACAAATATGATGCAGCTACCATTCCCCTAAAAATGTTTCTACTTGCTTGTGATTTCGCCGTTTGGCACCAGAAACCTACATAATGAAGCCAGTGGGTACAACAAAATACCAGATATCAGATAATCAAATAACGTAGGCTATTCGGGCGCCTTTCGTGGATATCAATATCCTCTCCGAGAACGCGCAGCGCCCTCGAAGACCATTTTTACGATTCGGGCGCCTTTTGTAGGTATTAATGTCCGCTGTTTCTGTTATAATAAATTGCTTAGATGCGACGAACGGCGCCCTCGAAGACCATTTTTACGATTCGAACGCCTTTGTGTGTATCAATATATGCTCAGAGGACGCGCGCGCCCTCGAAGACAATTTTTACGATTCGGGCGCCTTTCGTAGGTATCAACATCCACTATTTCTATTATAATAAATTGCTTGTATGCAACGCACGAGCCCTTGAAGACTATTTCTACGATTTGAGCGCCTTTCGTGGGTATCAATTTCCGCTGTTTCTATTATAATAAAAAGCTTAGATGCAACGCGCGGAGCCCTCGAAGACCTTTTGTTGGTATCAATATCTGCTCCGAGGACGCGCGGCGCCCTCGAAGACCATTTTTAAGATTCGGGCGCCTTTCGTATCCACGGTTTCTGTTATAATAAATAGCTTAGATGAGTCGCGCGGCTATTTTACGATTCAGGGGCCTTTCGTAGGTATCAATGTCATCTGTTTATATTATATTACAATAGTGTTACATCCCGCAATTGGCCTAATGAGTGCAGTTTTCTGCGCGCCATAACTAAATCATACATACAGGATTTTTGCACCCTAGAATCCTACATCATAATGAAGCCAGTGGGTACAACAAAATTCAACTCGTATCAGGTAATCAAAGGCCAACACACATAGCTCGAAAATGGCACTCAGGTTTTCTGACCTCTTTTGGTTCAGTTGTGCGGCGAGCCTTAGCTTCTCCGGTATGACTCCGTCTATGCCAGGTACCTTTCGGATCTTTATCCATCCAACGGCCTCGCCGTGAGGCAAAAAGTCGCCTTACTACTGCACTATCGTGCCTGGTGCCCCCTTTGCGACATCTGTAGTAGGATGCCCGAACTGCAGGCATCTAAGGCAGCGCTGGGCATGCAGTCTCTCTCGAATCTTGCACGAGTTCCAGTCAATTGGTATATGTTTTCTTTCCAGGAGCTTCTTGGCTGTGATGCGTGTCAGTCCGACCATGAAGTTTGTGTTCCCTTCTCTATTTTCCCTTCCTCCGTGCGGGCCACGATATTCTTCTTCAGGCGCTTGGCCTGTTCTTTCCCTGCCACTTTGAGGGTGAAGTCCTCGTCCGTAGTATTCTTAGCGCTTGTGATGCTAATCGCCTCCTTCTTTGTGTCTAGGCTACCCTTGATTTGCTTGAGCAATTCGGCATGGGATTTTCTACCTTTCTTCATGATCACCTTCTGCGTCTACATCCTACTTTCCCCGCATTCATACTCCACCTGCGCGAGGTGAAAGTCCATACCCATAAATGTAACTTCCAGGAGCTTCCTGAAGTTCCTACCTTTGTAGCCCCCACTACTCTTAGGGACGCCTCTCTGGTCCCCAGTATCTCCATGTCTTTCCTTCAATTTAGAAATAATTGCCAGTAGTCTCTTGTCCCCGTCGATTTCCGTCACCCCTTTCTCTACAGGGACCATGAAAATATTCTGACGGTTTTCCCGGTTCTGTTCCTTCTGACCCGTCCTTGTCATCGTGCTCATAGTACTAAGTTGGAAGTACTCCACCTTTCCTGGTCTGTATGTACCTCCTGCATATACTCCCAGTTCCTGTTTTTCCTTGTCAGGTCGTGGAACCTTTATCCCTCACTGAATCCATGACCACTACTAAGTCGCATGTAGGTTTATTCTATCTTCCCGGTTTGGCGACCCTATAGTGAGCTTCTTCCCATTCGACTTTATGATGTCCTTTATTTTTTAAAGCCTCTTTCTCCTGAGTTCAGAACCGTTGCGATCATTTCTATCTCTTCTTCACTAAGTTTTTCGGGAAAGAACTCTTCGAAGCCGACCTGTGTGGACACTCCTGCCGTTTCCTTAGTCGTTCCTTCCTCACCGGTTTGCTCTACTATTCTATTTCGTTTCTCAATGCTGCCGAGGGCGACTTGTCTGAGATTGCTCTCCATGTCTTTGGTGACTATCTTTAAGTTTTTTACCTCATTCTTGATCTCGACCTTCGTGTTTGTATGGTCGGACATTAGTTTCACTAAATTATTTGTAACTCTGGTAAGTTTATCCATTGTTCTTACCATGACTGTTATGTCGGAGCTCTCCTCCTTCTCTCTAGGTCTTTTCTCCCCAAGTGAGGAGCTCCTTTGCAAGGTTGTCTCCCCTGGGAGATCCGTCTTGGTCAGGTCCCTACCACTGACCGGAGATCTTCGAACAGATCCCATTCTTCCGAAGATCATAGTCTCTTTCTTCCTCTTTCCCTCTTCGCTTAGAATTTTTCCTTTGTTCCCTTTACTAGAATGAACACCTTATCATCTCATTCATACCTTGTTAAAGCTGTACCACCACCGGTGACACGCTCCATTCTCACTTCGTTTTGTTTTATTTTTTCCTAAGTGATTAAATACTTATCCATATAGTTCCCGCGATTAGGAGATAATTATACTGTCCGGCGAGGCAGTGAGCCCTTGCTCACGCTAAGGCTTGAATTACAAAGTACTTTCGCCAGTTCTCCGAGGGCTCCGTTTGCGAGCGACTGACATTAGGCCATTCACTGCTCATTTACGGATCACCTGAAACAGTGTGATTGCGGCTTTTTTATCGAGGTTTACTCTGCTATTTTAGAGCGCTCTAAGAATTTAAAATAATTTTAAAAGTAGCTTCTGTTGAACACCAATGATCATGATTGTTGATCAATGTTTTCGAACCAGTAGATTCTTCTGTAGAAGCAGTTGAAAAATGGTAAATTACTTTATGGTTTTAAATTAATATTAAACTGAAAAAAATTCACAAGTAATATTAATTTACTTTACATGTAGGCCTGGATCTTGCGTACCAAAAAAAGTTGTATAATAGCAAGCTGAAAATTTGTTAATAAGTTAACAGTGTCTAATCGGACAAACTTTGATGTACTTGTGTTTGGGAACACTGGAACAGGGGAAGTTTTAATTGTACAACAGGTTAAAAATTTGGAACGTCAGACTACGAAAACGTCCCATGTATTTTGTCGGACAGAACTTCCAATTAATTTGTTTCCCTTTCATTCAACTCTTATGCAAAAATCAGACTGCTATTTATCACCAACATAATTTCTGTCATTTAACATGTTCTACGTGTCTGACTTATTAAAATGCTCGGTTGGTAATAAATACCAGTCTGATTTTTGCATGAGAGTTTAATGAGTGAGTAACAAATCAATTGGAAGTTCTGTCCGACAAAATACATGTGACAGTTTTCGTAGTCTGACGTTTCAAATTTTTAACCTGTTACCACAATTAAAACTTCACATATTCCAGTGTTCCCATACATCCAAGTTTATCCGACTAGACATCGTTAACCTATTAACACATTTTCAGCTTGCTATTATACAACTTTTTTTGGTACGCGGGATCCAGGCCTAATGCTCTAGGATTTCAAAAAAGTTTGATGCAAAAGCTTAGAAGGGGGTCTGGCGCCTTTGTTTAGAGATTGGGTTGGCGCCTTTCTTAGAATTTGGGTTGGCGCCTTTTTTAGGAGCCAGTCCGGCCCTGCTCCAATCAGAGTAAATGTAAATCAAAACGAAAATACAGCCGAACCATATTCTAGTCCAATCAGAGTGCAGCAAGCACCTCTACCGGTTTCGAAACTTATTAGTCTCTCATCAGGAGGCACATATGCTGCTCTCTCTGATCCAACCAAAACAAACCCCCAGCGTGCAGTCCCGGATTGCAACGAACGAAATGGCATAGATGCCCTAGCGGCAACTGATAGCAAAAATACTAAGTTTTCACTCTAATGGCATATAAAACAACATAATGCTATTCTACATCCCACCAGAATGAAAACAATGGGAACCTTCTCTGGTTACACCTCCGAAGCTTCTACAATTTGCAAGCCATACGGATGCTGAGACGAAGGACTAAGGAAGATGAGGGAATTCTACAATTTACAATTCACGTCCCATCTGCTCAGCGCGGTAAAGTTCCAACGAGAATGGTTCCCTTCATACTCCAATCAGAGTAAATGTAAATAAAAAATTAATAACCATTTTCAATTTCGTTGCAAAACGAAAATACAGCCGAACCATATTCTAGTCCAATCAGAGATTCAATTAATACTGAATTTTAAAGTAGCTCTTCCATCAAATTTAAATTTGAAGACTTAACACACCTTACCTCTGCAGTGCTGATTACCTATGTATTATCGTTTGCTTAGTTATATGTTTAAATGTTTTAAAAAAACAAATATTGATTTTTTTTTAAATATTCGTGTAATATTTCTATGATTTTTAGGAATATTGTCAAAAATTCTCAATCTAAGAGTTCCTGATCCACCCAAACAAGTTATTGCTGATCATCCATTTATAATTATGCTGAAACACGACAATATAAGCTCTGGCAACAGTATGATTTGTGTTGGAAAGTTAGAAAATCCGACAATTATTTAAGTATACATATTAATCAATTTAATTAGATCAAAATTCTGTGCTCTGTGCGTAAAGTGAGTTAAGTCCAAAAATGGTCAAAATTAGCCAATGCACTATCTGTATGTTAGAGTATGATATCTACATGTGTGTATAATTTGTCAAGTTTAATTCCATTCCTAAACTGAAATATTCATTTTACACAAATGAAAAACAATCAATACTAACTGTGTAAAGCGTGTTAAGTCCTGAAATTAGACATATCACTCTTTACACTAAACATTATTTAAGAAACAGGAAGACAGAAGTAGTGTACAGTGTGTTAAGTCCCACAATTTTTCGACTTAACACACTGTACACTAATAATATACAGTTATTACGTTGACTCTCTGTACACCGCGCGCCTTTAAAGCTGATTTAGTTATTTTACTAAAAGTATTTGGAGAATGATATGACCCAGGATAGAATTGTGTGGAGAAATGCAATTAGGGAAACCGACCCCGCATAGGGATAAGGCAAAGAGAATGATGATGATGACTAAAAGTATTTGAAGAAAGTGGGAGATACCTATAACTATTATTCAAAAGAAAAGATCATCTTCTTTGGGCGTAATCCAACCGGATAAAAGAGAAAATTTTAGAAAAACCTTTATAACTGAAGAAGAAAGGAATAAAGTAAATCAATTTTTAATTGGAATCCCAGCTTATGAAAGCCACTACTTAAGACGAGATTGTGGGAACAATTTTGTTTTTCCACATTTGACGATAGTGACTCTATAATATGAAGAATAACGCGGGGTGTACGTATGAGTCTAAAAAGTTAGACAAAGGAAATTCAAAAGTTAACGATTCAACCAAAACTTTGACATTTGACATGCAGCAATGCTTTTCCACTCCACTCGTGCACAGTTCTGTAGCATTCGACAAACGCCAACTTTGGACTTTTAATCTAACAGTCTACGACTGCAGTGATGGCACAACTTACTGTTACCTTTGACATGAAGGTGTAGCTGGCAGAGGTGCTAATGAAGTTGGCTCATATGTATACAAATTATCAAGTTTGAAAAGTTTGACCATGTAGGTACTCAGATACATGTGATGGTCAAAACAAGAATACTCATGTAGCAGCTATGTGCATGGTAGTCCTGCAAAATTCTCCTAATTTGGAAGAGATTAATCATAAATTTTTTGGATCTAGCCACACGCACATTGAGTGTGATACATCACACGCCCTTTTTGAAAAAAATAAAACAGCTTTTGCTGGATGTTTCACCATCCTCATGAGTGGGCCGAAATTATACAAATCACAGACGAGAAACGCCTTTCGTGGTGAAGGAGATAAATCAAGATAGTTTCTATGACTAAGCTGCTAAAAACCGACCTTCAGCAGCGAAAAGAAAATGTTGTTGGAAACAATTTTAGCTGGGGAGATGTACAGTGGCTGAATTTTGTCAAAAACGAGCCTGGAATAATTTACTATAAGAAATCTTTAGAGCTTAATCAACCGTTTCAATGCATTATTTTCAAAAGAAGAGGCAAAAAACCATTAGCAAAATGGACCCTAGTTTACGTTACCCAGGACAAAATTCTATACCTATGAAGAAAAAAAGTGACCTCCTTAACCTGCTTCCATACATTTCACCAGTATTTAACCAATTCTATAAAGACTTAATAACCTCACATAAAGCAGAAGATACCGACACTGATGACATTCCTGATGAAAAAAATGTGAAAACCACTAAAAAAATGACAGTTGCCAAGAAAATAAATCAACGAAACAGACTGTCAAGAAGAAGGGAAAAAATGTAAATACTAAAAAATAAAACTTAAAAAAATATTGATTTGTTTCCCATATCAGTTTTTGTTTATTTATTGTATTATTACTTACTTGGTTTATGTTTATTATTATTTATTAAAACCTGCTGTTTTGGTCTTGAGAATCACCATTATTATTATTAAATATTATTTTTTATGCTTTTTGTAATAGTTTGTATTATGCGTTAAGCGTGAAGTTCATGATAATTGCGCAAATTGTATTAAGTCCATATAAGAAAAAGTATATTATTTTTTTTTATAATAGTTATATGGTTTATTTCTAATATTTATCGATTATGTTATGGAGAGAAATAATTATTTAACTGATCAAAAGCATTTGAAAGAAATTTGAGTGATACATTCCTGTAAAAACTCCAAAAGTATAACTCGAACATATTATTGCAAACTTTAAACGCGATTATCTCAAAACAGTGTTTTAGGACTTAACTCTCTTTACGCACAGAGCACAGAATTATTGCAGATGATTGACTTGAATTTTATATATCACTTTTATCACAATTTTTAATTTATTAGTTTTTCTACTAAAATGGAAGTCACATTCAGACGGCAGGCAGTGTGCGGATGTAGGATAACAGTGTTGCCAATTCTACTTCCACTGTAAATTTTGCTACTTGTTAATAAGCAGGGCCAAACTCAAAAAAAAGTTCACAAAAGTGTAGTATTTTTCCATTTTACATTCATAAATATTTTCCAAATTATAATTCTTTTATAGGAGCCAGCCCATACGGTACGATTAAATACTTTGTTTTTACGACAACATTGTAGTTATTTCTGCCATATAGAAAGCACAGGCGTATCTCTGTAACGCTGCCATCTGAATGTGAACTTCGGTATAGCGTTCTTTTTATCACCTGACCTACAGTCTTTTTCCTACAAAAGCACGCTTACTGACAGTCAAAATTTCTGACGCCAAAACATACTTACTTACTAGCCAACGCCCACCCTTGGCATGACTTTACAAAAGAGAATATGGAAAAAATAGCAAAGACAGAAAGAGCCATGGAAAGACAAATGCTGAACATTAAATTATCAGACAGGAAAAGAAACGAATGGATCCGTAACAAAACAAAAGTGAAAGACGTCTCTACCCAAGTAGCAAAGCTTAAATGGAAGTTCGCCGGACACACCCTACGGCAGAAGGATGAAAGATGGACTAAGATGGTAATACATTGGAGACCATGGAACCACAAACGAAAAAGGGGAAGGCCACAGATGCGATGGTCAGATGACCTGAAGAAACACACTGGGTCAAAATGGATGCAAATTGCCCAAGATAGAGAGGCATGGAAGAAGGAAGAGGAGGCCTATATCCAAGGATGGATGTTTAGGGCTGATTAGATAGATAGATAGTTGGTGAGAGGGGCACCCACAGCTATGGAGCCTTTGGAGAACGTTGAGACATATCCTGCTCCTGTTCTTCCCGAGTCCGGCATCGAGGAGCCATCGCAGTAGATGTGGAGCCACTCATGCGCTGGGTAATTGGTGTGTATTGTCTCTAGGGCGGCTTTCCTTAGGACAATGTCTGACGATAAGTGCTTCGGGTCGTTATGGTTTTCAAGACGCAATTCTCGCCAAGACGCCAAAACATTAGAAGGTGACTTTTCATCATGGCTACATTTATGTCATTACTTGTCAGAAAAATTTTTATTTGTTTTTCTTTACTGTACAAATAATATCTATAATTATTTATTCTAATTAATTATGTCAATCGGTTTTCATTAGTTGCCGAAATATATTAATTAACAACAATATTATCATAGTGTAGATATAATCAATAAAATATATCATTTAATATTTTAAAACTACTGCAATCTACAACATGCTAAAATGCGTAAGAAAACATTTGTAATACAAAATTATATAGGTATTCTAAATTCTTTAACGTAGGTACTTCTTTGCAGTTAATGGTAAAGGGGACCCATTATTTCGTTCTTGTTGAAAGTTGAAAATAATCTATTAAAAACGCATTTTGATTTGGCATGTTTCTAACACAATCACAATACACAACAATAATTATAGCCCGATCAAAGAACAATCTGACCCAAAAAATAAAGGAAGGATGAAAATTTGGTAATAGGTAATTGAAATTGTCTATTATTAGTTATATAAGAAAAAGTTTACAATTCTACATCCCCTTCATTTTACAAAAATGGAGGGGAATACCCCTTCTCCGGGGTGAAAAAATATACATTCAAAATAAGTCCGTAATTGGATAAAATGACTAATTCTAAACAACTTTTGTTCTATAGAGTTTTTTCACTAAGTCAATACTTTTCGACTTATTTGCGAGTGAATATGTATATTCATTTTTAACAAAAAAAAACATGTTTTAAGGATTTTATCGAAAAAAATATTCTTAGTGAAAATATAGCTTATAAAAAGTGAAAAAATGGTGTATGCATGAAGTCTGTATACCCAGTAGAAGAGGAGTTGTAACTAATAAAAAGTAGATTCTTATTCGTCCAATTCCAAATCGAATATTTCAACGCGAAATAACAAAAAACGGAGCACTTTCCGGGGAAAACTCATTTTAACTTTTTTTAAAGTATTTAAAAATATGTTTATTTTGTTGTTAAAAAACTTCTTACGTTAAAACTAAGTGAATTACGCTCAAAATATTGTTGGTCGCTTTTATTTTTTGGTAAAAAGTCGCGAAAATCACTCCCTAATTAGCATCCCAAGTAAATTTAATCGTTACCGCTTCGCAAGTTACTTTGCTTATGTATTCTTTAAATGATCTGCAAGTTTCATTGGTTCAAAGTGTTCTTTTTCGAAAAAAAAAATTGGTTTTAAAATAAAAAAAATTTCTAATTTTGAAAAAAATTTCTTTTTTTTTTCAAATTAACTTAAACATTATTAGTAATACCAAAAATATCAAAGAGTAATAAAATGTACATGTACGTTTTGTTTTGCTGAATATTTTGGATTTTTTATTTTCCTGGTATAGTGCCCCTGGAAGTATTTGAGTATGCAAAACCTGAGGACCTTCAACTACGTTCGGATTCTTTTACCTGAGACCTTGAACAATGAAAAACTGAATCTTGCCGGAAGGTGCGATGGTGCATTGTTACCCCCTCCCTCCCCCTATGTTACGGGCAGATAAAAAGCGATATTTCGCAGAAAAACATTTTTCGTATTTTTTGGGTCATTCTAAGCAAAAAATGTTCTTACAAGTTTTTTCGTAAAATGCATAGCTTTTGAGATAAACGCCGTTAAACTTTAAAAAATCGAAAAATTGCAATATTTGAGCCCGAATAACTTTTGATTAAAAAATAAAATAGCAATTCAGCTTACAGCCTTTTCAAAAACAACCACTTTGAACCGATGAAACTTACAGATCATATAAAATAACTTGTGGGGCGGTAACAAATAATTTTATTTGGGATGCTAATTAGGGGGTGATTTTCGCCATTTTTTTACTAAAAAATAAAAGCGACCAACAATATTTTGAGCGTAACTCACTTTTAATGTAAGTTTAAAAAAAAACAAAAATAAACCTTTTTTAACATTTTAAAAAGTTTTAATCATAAGAGTTTTCCCCGAAAAGAGTTTTCACCGTTTTTTGGTTATTTCACGTTGAAATTTTCAATTTGAAATTTGACGAAGAAGAACCTACTTCTCATTAGCTACAACTCTGCTTCAACTGGGTCAACAGACTTCATGCATACACCATTTAATTTACTTTTTTATAAGCTATATTTTCGCTAAGAATATTTTTTTCGATAAAATACTTACTTTTTCAGTTATTTGCCAAAAACCGCCCAAAAGCATTGTGTTTTTGTGTTAAAAATGAACATATTCACTCGCAAAAAACTCGAAAAGTATTGACTTAGTGAAAAAACTCTAGAACAAAAGTTGCTTAGAATTAGTCATTTTATCCAATTCCTGACTTATTTTAAATGTATATTTGCACCCCCGATAAGGATGTATGGAGGGGATGTAGAATTGTAAACTTTTTCATATATAATAATAGACAATTTCAATTATCTATTCCCAAATTTTTATCCTTCCTTTATTTTTTTTGGAGGTTTTCGTAAAGTTTTGTGTTCCTTGATCGGGCTATTATAGTAGTTTTTAAATACATTTATAAATTTATAATTTATAAATTTATACAATTTATACAATTTATAAATACATTTTTTTAAAGCTATAATTATATTGTGAATCAAATTGTGTACAAAATGAAAACACAATTTTTACTATAAATTGGTAGCAACCAACGATGTAAAGATGTAATCACACTGAACTGTCATTGTTCATAGGGCTTTTCATTGACTCTCGTTTGTTTCTAGCTTATCTATGTTGTATTATAATCTGTGTATAATACAGGGTAGCGAGAAAGTATGGAAACACAATAATTTCTCGGGAACCGCTTGAACAAATTTTGGTGGGTAAGGGTGTCCTAATATAGATAGTATAGTGGTAATTACGTTGTTGTCAAATCTTCCGTTTTTTCTGGAAACCTAATGAATTTTTTTATTTAAAATAGAACACCCTGTATATTTTTTGCGTTTTGAAGTCCTTAAGAAATACTGATTATTTTTCATGATATATTCACTATACCTAAATGTCAGAATTTCGGAGTAATTGCTACATTTATTAAAAAAAAATTTAACAAATTATAAAAATCAATTTTTTCGTCCCGGGTAGACATTATTTTAGGTTCTTTGGATTATTGGGAACAATAAAGGTCTTTTGTAATTTTCCTCAAAAGTTAATCGTTTCCGAGTTATAAAACTGAAAAAATCGAAAAATGACGATTTTCTAGGTTTAAAAACACTAGTAAAAAATATTTTTGAAACTACGAAGTGCCTAGATTCAAGTTCAAATCTTATTGTATCAGATACCGTCCTCTCAATTGATCTTCATTAACAATTAAAAATAAACAATGCTTTAGAATAAAATATGCCAAAAATTCTGATAGAAAGGGATCTGATAGAAAAAGGTTTTAGCTTGAAATTAAGTACTTCCTAATTTTAAAAATGATTTTTTTACTTGTGTTTTTGAACCTAGAAAATCGTCATTTTTCGATTTCTTTTAAATTTTTTAAGTCGAAAACGATTAACTTTTGAAGAAAATTGCAAAAGACCTTTTTTGGTCCCAATGATACAAAGAACCTAAAATAATGTCTACCCGGGCAGAAAAAATTTATTTTTATAATTTGTTAAACATTTTTTTTAATAAATGACTTCAAAACGCAAAAATATATAGGATGTTCTATTTAAAATAAGAAAGCTCATTATATTTCCAGAAAAGCGGAAGATTTGGCAACAATGTAATTAGCACTATAATATCGGCCGCATTACAACAGCCTTACTCACCAAAGTTTACAAAAATCGTTCAAGCAGTTTCCGAGAAATTTCCGTGTTTCCATACTTTCTCGCTACCCTGTATACAGATTATACAACATAAGACAGAAGCTCGAAACAAATGAGAGTCGATGAAAAGCCCTATTAGAGTTTGTAATTAGTTTCATATCATTAGCGTACGATTGTCTAATATATTTAGGTAAATCTAATTATTATTTTCTGGAGTATTAACCTTAAACAATGGTTTCATAAAATTTAAAATTCTCAATGTAAAAAATAAAATTCTCAATGTAATCACGATTTCGTTTTTCTTATTATAATACCATGTTATTACCAGAGAAATGTTAATTATTCTAAAGTTGATGTTTATTTTCGTTAAATTAACATTACAAATATATTTCGGCGTATTATTAATATATTTCGGCAAGAAATGAAAACCGATTGAGATCATTAATTAGTATAAATAATTAGGTAAGTATAGATACCTATTATTTGTATAATAAAAAAAAGAATGTGTGTGTGTACTTTGTACGCACGTAAGAAGTTATACTTCTATTATATAATTTCAAAGAAATAAATTATATACTTAACAGGTTAGTTGTATTTTATTTAAATATTAAACTAACTTTCTTACCTACCACTTTCAAAAAATTTTTATTAAAACAACCAAAAATTAAAAAAAAAATGTGAATCATCTGGGATTGGAACCCGGGACCTCTCGATCTCTGGTCCAATGCTCTACTAACCAAGCTATCGAGCCCCTTGTAAGTGCCCTATAGTATCTCGGATATAATTACACAACACGGTGACAAATAGATCATAATGTGAAGTATAAAAATCTTATACCTAGATACTTTATTATCTTACTACCGAGGAAGACAAATCCAAAGACACAAAAATTATAATAAATAATACATTTACTAAAAACACTAATATATTCTTTTAATGACGTATTTGCGCTGATATATACATACCTATCTTGAAAGATTAGCAACGAACTATACTGTCTGTGTGCGCATGCGCCAGGGAATTATAAAATTTTACTCTCAATCGTAAAGAAGTATAACTTCAAAAAAAGCAAAGAAAAATATCTCCGACAAGAAATGACATAGACATGGCTATGATGAAAAGTCACATTCTAAAGTTTTAACAGTGCTCTGACGTCAGAAATTTTGACTGATGTAAGCGTGCCTTTGTACTAAAAAGACTGTATGTTTTTGGCTACAACTTTGATTTTAAATATAATTTATTGCCAATTTTCGCGTATTCTGGTTATTTTAGTAATTGTCTAAGTCGCTATTTAATTAGTATCAGTGTAATTGTGCTTATGTTACTTATTCTTGATTTTAATAATAGGTAGGTACTATTAACTCCATGAACAATATATTAATACAATAATGTATAGAAACTTAGTTTTATAGTAAGCTTAAGCTTACATTATACTTATACATAATTATGCCAAAAAAATGTTATATTTTATTATATTAAACGTTTAATAAATGATTTATCCTCCATATTTTGTATTAAATTAAACTTTTAAATGTTTATAATATAATACGGTGATGAGTACCCTAATAACCGACGAAATAACGCAAAAGATGGAAAACATATTAAGTTGTGAGATAGTACGAGGTCAAGCTAGTTCTTAGGTATTCGTGGTTAGTTGACTTTAATTATAATTATACGTATGGTGTCGAAAAACATTTTATTTTAATGTCCGATGTTATTCGTTTCGGCTAACACAAATAAACGTCAAATCGAAATAGAAACGTCAAATAAACTTAATTTCAAGCTAAAATTGTGGCTTATTAAAGCAGCTTGTGTAATGGTCGGCAGCCATCCCTGAGCGAGAATAGTTTTTATCTTTGTTGTATTTGTCCCATATCAACTCCAAATTGTATAGTAGGTGAATAAGGGATTTTTCCTTTATTCCGAGACGATGAGCTGCCAAATACCCAAGTAGGTGAAGGCCAATAAACCAAAGAAGAAGAAGACATCTAATAAAATTAGGTTAGGAAGAACGTCATACGTACAATTATGACTGAAGTCAACTAGCTCTTAACCTAACGTCTAACGGTGGAAACTCTCCATTGTGGTAATGCAATTTAAATTAAATTATAGTTTTCTACCGATATTTTCCCACCTTTATTAATTTCATCTCTTTTTATTCACAACGTATTAAATTTCCATCTTTTGCGTTATTTTGTCGGTTATTAGCGCGCTCTTCACTCTATATGAATGTGAATATGTACAAAGAAAAGTAGATAATAAGGCGGAAGGCAGCCGTAAATACGTATTTCTGACTAATTGGTAGTCATCAGTACAGTGTAGCCAAGGTAGAAAAGGATCATGTTAAGTTGGGAAAGAATCACTACAGGAGCAATGCTACCAATTGTGGTGTATCGATGAAGCAGAAGGGTAGGGAATTAATCTACTTCTTTGGTCCTTTATTTAAATAAATCTGTATTTCGATTCAGATGACATTATATTTACAATTCACAATCGGTGACTAAACCATAACAACTTGTTTACAATAATATCTAAGACCTATACCAATAATAATAATAATAATGGCACAAAAACACCACCCTAAAAGTGCAGTAGAACGAACGACATTACCCCGGTATTTAGGAGGAAGAGGACTTATGGATATAGGTGAGCAATTAGATAAACAGATTGCTAATTTAAGAACTTATTTTCAGATGCAGGCTGAGACATCTACTCTACACCGCGCAATTTGCGCAGTAGATGACACAACACCGATCAAACTGAGGGAACCAGAAATGCGCATAAACCACCTTACTAAGGATGAAAAACTGCGCACCTGGATGGGTAAACCTCTGCACGGGCGACATCCCAATGAAGTTAGCCAAGACTATGTCGACAATACATCGTCGAACTATTGGTTGACATCAGGAAAGATGTTCCCTGAAACGGAGGGTTCATTACTGGCCATTCAGGATCAGGTTATACCAACCAGAAATTACCTGAAATATATCGTCAAAGACCCTCAGGTTCAAAACGACAGATGCCCATATGGATGTCAAGCCCAAGAAACCATCCAACATATTACAGGGGGCTGCCAGGCATTTGCTGCAACTGAATATAAGGAACGGCATGACGCAGTGGGAAAAATCCTTCATCAAGAGATAGCTAACAAGTTGGGACTTCTCCAAACGGACCATCTCCCATATTATCAATACGTTCCTGAGAGTATGCTTGAGGATGGCAACTACAAGCTATACTGGGACCGCAGTGTGCTCACAGACCAAACAGTGGCACATAATAGACCAGATCTCGTACTAGTTAATAAATTAACAAGACAAACAACACTAATTGATGTGGCGATACCTAACAACAATAATCTACGTAGTAAATTTACTGAAAAGATCGCCAAGTATAGAGATCTGGAAATTCAAATACGGAGACAGTGGAGAATGCAAAGTACCCAGACGATACCTATTGTTATATCTACTACTGGAGTCATTCCGAAGACCCTCCTCGAAAGCATAAAAAAGCTGGGTCTCAATGAACATCTTTATAAGACCATGCAGAAAGCTGTACTACTTGCGACGGCCAGAAGTGTACGAAAATTTTTGGGAGATACACCTGCATTCCAAGTCACCTAGGGCTCGATAACACGGAAAGAGTCCCACCAGAGCTCAATCCTTTTGATACCGTAGGTATCTGGGATGAGTCAATTTTCCCCTTAGAGGGAGTGTGAGCCGTATGGCTAAATCTGGATAATAATAACTCCCCTGTGGGAGTTTTTTGTCAGTTCTTCTATCAGGCGCGGCCCCCTGCAAATGGGGGATACTTTCTGGGTATTCGTAGCGCCAATACCCAGAGAGTAGCAGGGATACTTGCCGTGGAACAAAAACTGACACCTGGCAGTAGGTATAAAATGCACACCCATTAATATGGAGAATTATGGTTTATGTTTAGGATCGCTGCCTGGGGATCGCCAGGGCACGTCTGGAGCCGGCGCTGGACGTGACAGCATGCGGGACGTCGGTGGCAGGGTGTTGAGGAGGCGGGCCCCTGTCACACAAACAGCTACAGCCCAACAACAACAACAACCACAAGCGAGCCAAACAACAGCAAGAGCTCCACTCGCTGAAGGTGCTGCGCTGGAACATCAGCCGGCGCTCACTCAAGCGGGACGACCGAGACAGCGCATGAAATGGACTGTGTCCATTAACGAAAGCATTTTGCGCTTCTATTATAAGGTGACAAACCTCGGTCAAGAAGCGATCGGCTACAGACAACAGCTGTATGCCGAATTTCGCAGGGAGTACCCAGATATTCAAGTATCGGAGCAAAGAGTATCATATCAATACCGGGTAATCATAAGAAACAACCTTATCCCAGAGACTAGACGCAATACGATCAAAAGCGAAGTCGAACGGGAGATTAATAACCAAGAGCTAGTTTTAGATCAAGTCCCTAATGAAATCCTTGATGAGCAGATTCCTGAGATTCCCATACCAGAAAATCAACCTGACAATGCAGAGCAGGAAAATAACGAGTTGCGCGATAGTCTAGCAAACGAAATGGCTCGTGCCGTACAAGAGTTTAATGGAACAAATCCACTTAGCAGACCATCGCTACCACGAATAAACTCTTGTAAGAAACTAGGTGCGCTGTTACAAATTGTGAACACTGAAGTCCTACCCAACTATGTCGTAGAAGCCCACTCATTGGATTATCTGCATATGCTAATCTACTGTGCAGCAACAGCAATTGCTAATGTAATGGGCGTTAAGATCAGAACACGACGGGGTACTAATAACAGAAGGACTGGTAACAGAACTGCACCCTGGGAAAAAAGACTTCTCGGAAAAATTGAATTACTGCGTAGGGATATTGGTCAAGTAACAGAATATATAAGAGGTGTAACAAGTAGAAAAGTCATTAAGAGAGCTGAAGAAATAATGCGGAGCACTGCAAGACACTCGAGATACGATCCAGAAAATAACACAGCCCAACAGTGTCTGGATACATTAAAACAAAAACTCTCCGTCTATTCAGGTCGATTAAGAAGGTATAAAGTTAGTAACAACCGAAAATGTGACAATGCACTTTTTGAGAACTCTGAGAAGGCGTTCTACCGAAAACTCAATTCCACCGTAGAAAGTGTCGACAAGTCTTACCCAAGCCAAGAAGAGATTCATGAGTTTTGGGGAAATCAACTTTCCACACCAGCTGCTCTTAACAACAATGCTGGCTGGATAGAAGATACGACGCACAACTGTCGCCACTACGTCACAGCTAACTACGAACCATTCACTACCGATGAGGTCTCAAATATCATCAAAGAGCTTCATAACTGGAAATCTCCTGGGCCAGACGGAGTTCAGAACTTCTGGCTTAAGAAGTTTTGGAGTATTCATGAGTGCTTATCAACATTAATTAATCATGTTATTTCTAACCCGCAGGAAATACCATCATTTCTAACTCAGGGAACCACTTATTTAATACCGAAGGATCAAAATAACACCCAAGATCCAGCCAAGTACCGCCCAATTACTTGTCTTCCAACTTTGTATAAATTGGTCACATCCTGTATAACCCGGCGTATCTACCAACACTGTGCTCTAAACAATATCATAGAGCCTCAACAGAAAGGATGCGCTAAGGGTTCTATGGGTTGCAAAGAACAACTGATCATCGACTCGGTCATTTCTAACCAGGCATTCACCAAAAAAAGGAACCTCTTTACTGCCTTTATTGACTACAAAAAGGCCTTTGATTCAGTGCCGCATGAATGGCTTATAGATATATTAAGAATATACAAAGTCGATGATAACATATTGACTTTTTTAAGGCATATAATGACAAGTTGGAAGACTAAAATTCACCTCCAAATACCTGGTGAAAACAATATCGAAACGGAAAATATCGCAATCAACCGGGGCCTATTTCAAGGAGACTCGCTGAGTCCATTGTGGTTCTGTTTGGCTATGAACCCTCTATCACAGCTATTAAACTCCACTGACTCAGGTTTTAGCATTAAAAACAACAATACTGTAGTAGCGAAGCTTAATCATCTGTTGTATATGGATGATTTGAAATTAATGGCTTCTACTCGAGACAAACTAGAAGAGATGCTAAAAACAGTAGAAACATTCTCTAATGATATTAATATGCACTTTGGACTAGACAAGTGCCGTGTTTTAAATATAGTCATAGGAAAGATACAGCCCGGTGGATTCGATATGCAAAATGGCCAGAACATCGAGGCCATGGGTGAAAACGATATATACAAATATCTTGGAGTAAAGCAGGCGCGGAAAATTGACCATAAGCAAATGAAAACTCAGATAACTACTGAGTTTATACGAAGGATAAAACAGCTGCTTCGTTCACAGCTTAACAGTAAAAATTTGTTTAAGGCACTAAACACCTACGCTTGTTCCGCGCTTAGCTATTCATTTGGTATTGTTAAGTGGACAAAAACAGATATAGAAAATCTTCAGCGAAAAGTACGAACACACCTCACAAAGGCACAAAAACACCACCCTAAAAGTGCAGTAGAAAGAACGACATTACCACGGAATCTAGGAGGAAGAGGACTTATGGATATAGGTGAGCAATTAGATAAACAAATTGCTAATTTAAGATCTTATTTTCAGATGCAAGCTGAGACATCTACTCTACATCGCGCTATTTGCGCAGTAGATGACGCAACACCGATCAAACTGAGGGAACCAGAAATGCGCATAAACCACCTCACTAAAGACGAAAAAATGCGCACCTGGATGGGTAAACCTCTGCACGGGCGACATCCCAATGAGGTCGGCCAAGACTATGTCGACAATGCAGCGTCGAACTATTGGTTGACATCAGGAAAGATGTTCCCTGAAACGGAGGGTTCATTACTGGCCATTCAGGATCAGGTTATACCAACCAGAAATTACCTGAAATATATCATCAAAGACCCTCGGGTTCAAAACGACAGATGCCGATATGGATGTCAAGCCCAAGAAACCATCCAACATCTTACAGGGGGCTGCCAGGCATTTGCTGCAACTGAATACAAGGAACGGCATGACGCAGTGGGAAAAATCCTTCATCAAGAGATAGCTATCAAGCTGGGACTTCTCCAAACGGACCATCTCCCGTATTATCAATACGTCCCTGAGAGTATGCTTGAGGATGGCAACTACAAGCTATACTGGGACCGCACTGTGCTCACAGACCAAACAGTGGCACATAATAGACCAGATCTCGTACTAGTTAATAAATTAACAAGACAAACAACACTAATTGATGTGGCGATACCTAACAACAATAATCTACGTACTAAATTTACTGAAAAGATCGCCAAGTACAGAGATCTGGAAATTCAAATACGGAGACAATGGAGAATGCAAAGTACCCAGACAATACCGATTATTATGTCTACTACTGGAGTCATTCCGAAGACCCTCCTCGAAAGCATCAAAAAACTGGGTCTGAATGAAGATCTTTATAAGACCATGCAGAAAGCTGTACTACTCGCGACGGCCAGAAGTGTACGAAAATTTTTGGGAGATACACCTGCATACCAAGTCACCTAGGGCTCGATAACACGGAAAGAGTCCCACCAGAGCTCAATCCTTTTGATACCGTAGGTATCTGGGATGAGTCAATTTTCCCCTAAGAGGGAGTGTGAGCCGTATGGCTAAATCTGATAATAATATTTATTGCTTCTTGGAATACAATAAGTCCATAGCAAGAGGTTTGTTCGACAATACTATAATAAAAATTTTTGAACAACTACCGCTATACCAATAATGTTACGCCATACTCGTATCTAATATTAAAATACGAATATCCGTGTCTTTGCACCTATTCTGTATTTATACCCATCAAACTATAACAACAACACGTATAGTTCAATGTCGTGTTTACTTATTGTCTTGACTTACTTGGTAAGGTTCATACAAGTTAAAACAATAATAAGGTTATTCAAAATTAGGTGTTGAACCTATTTTATATTAATTATACAGTCATAATATCACTACAGTGGCAAAAATATCGGAAGACCCTGTCTTTCATGGCTACGTCTAACATAGCCACATAGCAAGTGAATTGGCCGAAATTCGGGACAAGTTTTATGAAGAGACAATAGAAAAAGCGAAGTTTCTTTGTTAAAAATGGAATATTGTTACAACAATACGTGTAAGAAGACGCCACAAAATGTCCGGAGAATTGGCTAAAGAGCGAGCAGAAAGTGAAATTCCTCGCGTTATAGAAGGCGTTTGTTATAGTTTCTATCATTTACACGATCAAGTGACCTTAATTTCAAATTTGGATTTCTACTCGATGTTGAAAATTTATCTATTAAACAAGGATAATGTTGGTAACGACCTTAATTTTTTTTTAAATTAGGTGAATTTTATAATACAGAGTTCATTGGAATAGAACCCTTTAAACTCTTTATTGAAAGAGTAGAAAAGAAATTGAACCAAAAATTCCATTAGAATTTCTTACTTTTATAATCTCGTGTGGAGAAGATGTTTTTCGAAACTTCTGAGTGGCACTTCTATAGGCTATTGATTATATTCAAAATAAGATAGCTAAAAGGAACTACAACGTTAACGGGGTTTTATTATTTCATATGGTCAGTGGACATCTATATATGAAAAAACCGCGGAGTGCTACCATTTAAAGGGGTGCGTTTTTGAGAAATAGGTGAATTAGTCCCTGGGCACAGGTTACATTAGGGTGAGTTCTATGCACTTTTGGTACAAACATATTTACATAAAAATTGTTCCTGGTTAAATTTCCTATCTAAATATCACTTTTTAAAGTCAATGATACTTTTTTTTACAAAAATATATTCAAAAGAAAAAGCACTAAGAAATTCAAAAGAAAGAAATTTAATTTTTTGTCCCATAACTTTTGTCCACGAGGATCTAGGTATAGACATTGCTTTACAGAAAAAAAAACCTACATATTTCTTCTTTAAAATGTTGTTCAGTGAAGGTAATTAGGATTTATAGTTTTCGAAATATGATTTTTCAAAGTTGACACTCACAGCAATTTTGGGCAATTTTCATTGTTATTTCGCAAATATTGTTCTGTAACTTTTTTCTACTTAACTTTTGGTATATGCAATGGTACACGTAATAGGAATAGAAATCAATTACCTTTAAAATGGTCTACTGTATAACGTTGTACGACTTTTTTAAAGAGATTATGGTTTTTCAAGGTTTTATACTTTTTACGATTTTTTATAATATAATATAAAAATAAAATAATATTATTATATGATATATTATATATGATATAATATTATCTTAAAAATATATAGTATAATATATAATGTAATATTATATTATATATTATAATAGTACCTAATATAAAAAAAATATTATTTTTTACATTTTTTACGATTATTTTTGAAATTTTTCATTATAACTTTTTTTTCTTGTATGAATAAACTATATATTGCTCAATAAAGAGGGCTTACTTTCTGTTCTTTAAAATGGTGTATCATCTATATTTAAATATATAATGGAAAGCGAGTGATTCTTTGATATTTTTTTACCTGTATTATTTAAAATTATTTCTTTTACAAAAATTTCATAAGCATTAGTCTTAGAAAACATCACTTTAGTTAAAATTATTTAAACGTTGACATTTAAAAAATTTTCAAGTCAAAGTCCATCGCTTCGTTAGCATTAGCTTCAATATCGTCCTCTGACACCTCAGTTATCTTAGATTTCTCACAATTAGTACCCATGCACATGCACCCTTTGCAGAATATTGAACAACTAATTCCTATCTTCCTACAACAGCAGCTTTTTGAACATCCTTTGGTACATTTACATGCTATTTTTTCAAGCAAATCTTGTGGTGCAGGAGCTTTGACAGTAAATATTGGAATTAATCCATATTTTGAAGTTTGCCAGCCGAGTCAAGTGGATCCAAACTATTACCTATAAAAATAAGATTCAATCATAACACACAATCACATAAAAAAGATATAATGAGGAATTTAAAAAATAATCTTAAAATCAAAAATCGTTTCAAGTACTTATTACATTTTGAAAAAACATATCTTATTCAAAAATAATCCTAGAATTTTTTATAATACACCATTTTAAAGTAAACAGAATAAGTTTTCTTTTTTATTATATAATATATACCTAATTGTAGAAAAAAAAGTTATAATGGGAAATTTAAAAAATAATCGTAAAAAATATAAAAACTCGTTAAAAGTCTTGAAAAAGACAACCTCTTTAAAAGAAGTCGTACAACATTATACAGTAGACCATTTTAAAGGTAATTGATTTCTATTCCTCCTACATGCACCATTACATATGCCTAAAGTTACGTAGAAAAAAAGTTACAAAACAATATTTGCGAAATAACAAGGAAAATTACCCAAAATTGCTGTGAATGGCGAAATTTTAAAAATCATATTTCGAAAACTGTAAATCCTAATGACCTCTACCAAACATCATTTTAAAGACAAAATATGTAAGTTTTTTCTCTGTGAAGCAATGTCTATATCTATATCCCCGTGGACAAAAGTTATGGGACAAAAAACAAAATTTCTTTCTTTTGGGTTTCTTTGTGCTTTTTCTTTTGAATATATTTTTGTAAAAAAAAGTATCTTTGACTTTAAAAAAATTATATTTAGATAGGAAATTTAACCAGGAACAATTTACATGTAGACGTGTTTGTACCAAAAGTGCATAGAACTCACCCTAATGTAACCTGTGCCCAGGGACTAATTCATTTGTTTCTCAAAAACGCACCCCTTTAAATGGTAGCACTCCGCGGTTTTTTCATATATAGAGATTCATTGATCATATGAAATAATAAAACCCCGTTAACGTTGTAGTTCCTTTCTATAGTACATAATCAATAGCCTACTAATATACTAATGACTATCTCAGTACCAATTGCTAGCTGCGAACTGACTATCTCAGAAAATTAATAGTACATTATTCCTAATACGCGAAGCCGAGCCGAAGCCGTAAGTAAAATTTTTTATTTCATTAGTAGTTCCAAAATGACACAAAATCTAGGCATCGAATAAAAAAGTTTATTTAAAGAAAGTTTTTTTTTGTTCTTCTTAATGGCGGTACAGGCTCGTTTTTTTAATATTGTATTTAATTGCAGAGTAATTTCCACATATTAATATATTTTTCAAATTGGGCTCTGTACCGCCATTCTTTATTATATTACGAATACGTGTGCCAAATATCTCGAAAAAATATTCAAAATTACAGCCGAAATCTTGGAACGCGTTTTCGCTACCTGTTGGTCGCTACTGTTTCCACTTAAGTTTTTTATGGTTAAAAGTTTTTTAGTTGTATTTCCGGACATTTTTTGTAGATTTTGTGTAGTTTTTAGTTGTAGAAGTACTTGAACGACTCTATTTAGTTTTAAGCAGTGGATAAATAAACATGAGTGCATATAAAGTTGTTGGTAGACAATACAAATGTTGCTACTGGGTACCTAGACGCACAGTGGTAGGTACAAGCAAAATATTGGCAAAATAAATAATATAGGTCCACTTTTTCTCAAGGGGTCTCAGTTAACCTACGGTTTAGATGTTTTCCAAGCGTAAGTAACATGGACATAATTATTTAGTATTTTATAGGACGTTTAATTTAAACATTTGAGGCATTGAACGATTGTTTTTGTCTCTCAGATAATAACTTATTTAGTTGTTTTATATTTTTGTCTCTCAGACGATAACTTATTTAGTTGTTTTACGCTTAAAATGTAGTACTGATAGTAACCGATAAAACTGAACTTTATCATGAATACTTCGCTTCCACACTTTAAAACACAACAGGTATGAGGCATATTATCTTTTTAGATTAATTCTTCTAGTGAAAATGTTAAATTAATCCTTGTACAAAACAAAATTACAAAGAAACGCAACTAAAATTATCTAAAACACATTAAGAACTTATAGAATAACATTTATGTTTGCCTCCCCGCTGTCAGTGGATTATACAACAAAACAAATTAATATTAAATGTAAATATATAATAACATTAGAAATAGAAGACA
This sequence comes from Diabrotica virgifera virgifera, assembly GCF_917563875.1. Lineage (NCBI taxonomy): Eukaryota > Metazoa > Arthropoda > Insecta > Coleoptera > Chrysomelidae > Diabrotica > Diabrotica virgifera. The sequence continues at coordinate 141,639,312 of NC_065443.1, read as the reverse complement.
AGAATTAAGTTATAAGCTAACGTTAAAGTAAATAATAAAAACAATAAATATAATAAAACAATAGGGAACTTGCATAAAATTTTAAATTCGAAAAAAATGGTATAATTCACAACAGAACATAATTTAGAACCTGTATCAAAGATAAAAAAGTTTTGTTTGTCTTTCGTTTGGCCCCTAAAGACGACTAAAAATTCAACTTATAGCAGACACCCCAAAACGCGTCGTGACGTCACGGGGCTGTATGTTTACATTCTACACCAATTGTATATATAATTTTAAATTAGACATTATAAACGTCAGTAAAAAATACAGTTATGTGACGTTAAAAGTGTTTTTGATCGTTTGAACTTGAACTATTCATAGAAAATTTGTACTTTTACAAAATGGTTTCAATAGTAAACCTTCTTTCCTTTCCTTCAAAAACAGTATCAAACTCCAATCTCAACAAACTGGTATATATTATTACAACGACATACGATAAATGTCATTAGAATATAAATATTTTTCCTTTATTCCCCGACGACGAGCTGGGCAAATACCCAAGTAGGTGGAGGCCAATAAACTAAAGAAGAAGAAAAAGAAGAATATATGTAAATATAACCATAAACGGAACCACATAGTTAAACTCTGTGACGTCACGGGTCGTTTGAACTATTTTAAAATAAAGAAGACTTTAAATTTGTACTTCTAAGATATTATGAGTTTTTGAAGCGTGAAATTTTGGAAATCTCATTTTTATACAAAACTGAACATCATTTATTTATTTATTAAGCGCAACAGGCCTTGTAGGCCTAGGGCTAAAATGTTTACATTTCTGATTACATAAATAATATAGTAAATAACTTAATATAACTTACATAGCTTATAAATTTTATTTAAATACACTTCAGTCTTTTTATACACTCCTTCTTCTGTCCAATGCTAGTTCTTTCCATCTCTCAATGTTACTTTTCTTCAAGTCTTCATATACACTGTCCTTCCATCTTTTCCTTGGCCTGCCTTTCCTCCTCTTTTGTATTGGTCTTCGTGAAAGTACCATTTTTGGCATTCGTTTACTTCCCATTCTCTCTATGTCCCCCAAGTATCGTATTCTCTGTGCTTTGATCGTCGTCGTAATCGTTGGCTCTTGATATAGTTCTTCCAATTCTTTATTGGTTCTTCTTCTCCACTGACCTTCTATTTTCACACCTCCATATATTGCTCTTTGCATTTTTCTCTCCCATCTTTCTAACAGGTCTGTTTCTGACTTTTTGAGCACCCATGTTTCGCTTGCGTATGTTACTGTAGGTCTGATAACAGTCTTATAAATTCTTATTTTTGTTTTTCTTGATACGTATTTGGATTTCAATAATGTGCGTAATGCTCCATATTTTTTATTTCCTTTAGCTATTCTTGCCTTTATCTCCCCTTCTTCATGACCATTTTCATCTATTTTGGCTCCCAGGTAAATAATTTCTTTGGCTCTTTTAAACGAGTATGTTTTTTCTCCATCTATTTGTACTATGATGTTATTCTCTTTTTCTTTTTGGATCTCTCCCATTATCATATATTTTGTCTTTTCTTCATTTATTTTAAGTCCGAATTTTTTGGCTTCTGTTATTATGTTTTTCATTAACTTTTGTAGTTCTTTTTTGCTTGTTGCTAATAGCGTCAGATCATCTGCAAATGCTATGCATTGGTGGCCGTTTTTAAATATCGTTTCTTGCATGTTTATTCTGCTTTTCCTGATTATTCCTTCCAATGTTAGATTGAATGCCATTGTTGATAGTGGGTCTCCTTGTCGTAATCCTTCCTTGGTTTCAAACTTTTTGGATGTATACCCTTTCCAAGCTATTTCGTTTGTTGTGTTTTCCATCGTCATCTTTATCATCCTGACAATTTTACTTGGTATCCCCAATTCTTTCATCAGTTCGTACATCTGCTGTCTATTTACTGTGTCGTAAGCCTGCTTAAAGTCTATGAACAAAGCATATAGTACTGTTTTATGTTCGTAACAGGTAGTCTGTATTTCTTTTAAGGCAAATATTTGGTCAGTCGTTGATCTGTTGTTTCTAAAACCTGCCTGGTATTCCCCCAGTATTTTTTCCGAATAATGACAGCCTTTTTCTTATACTTTGTGCCAAGATTTTGTAAACTATTTCTAATAGTGCGATGCCTCTGTAGTTTTCGCATCGCATTCTATCACCTTTTTTATGTATAGGGCATATTCTTGCTATGGTCCACTCTTCTGGCATTTTTTCTACTTCCCATATTCTTTTTATCAGGTCATATATCTCTTTCTGTAGTCTTTTCCTCCTGATTTTATCATTTCGGCCGATATATCTGTTATTCCTGGGCTTTTGTTATTTTTCAAGCTCTTTATTTCGTTCTTTATTTCTTGTTCTGTGGGTATTTCTATTGCTATCTGATCATCTTCAATTTCATGGTTTGTTTCCTTTTGTACTTCGCTCTTATTTAGCAGTTCTGTGAAATAATTTTGCCAGTTTTCCATTATTTTTTCAGGCTCATTTAGCAACATCCCTTTATCATCTCTCATATATGGGTTGATTTTTTGATATCCTCTTTCCATTTTTTTTGCTTCCTGGTAGAATGATCTTATTTCTTTTTTTTGAAATTTTTCTTCTATTTCTTTCAGTTTGTTCTCGTTGTATTTTCTCTTTTTGCTTCTATATTTTCTTTTCATGATTTTTCTCAATTCTCTGTATTCTTCTCTAGTGCTTTCTTCGTCATTTGTGAGATTTTTGAGTCTTACTTTTATTATTGCTTCTGCTACTTCTTGACATTCTTCATCATACCAATCTTTTGTTTTGTGTTTTCTTTTGGTTTTCGCTAGGATTGCTCTACTTGTGTCCAAGATTGCTTCTTTGATATTTTGCCACTGTTTGTCTGGGCTTGACGTTTCTTGTTCCCTGATTAGTCTGTTGGTTATTCCCTGTTCATACTTCTTCTGTGTGTTGTTATCTTTTAGTAGTCCTATGTTAAATTGTTTTCCAATTTTTTCTGTTGTTTTATTGTTTCGCTTTATGTTATGCTCGATTTTATATTCTGCTCTCACCAGGTAGTGGTCAGAGTTACAGTCCGCTCCTCTCATGCTCTTTACATTTATTACATTGTTTGCATGCTTCTTCTCTATTAAAATATGGTCTATCTGATTTACTGTCTTCTTATCAGGGGAAATCCACGTTCCTTTATATATATATATTTTCGGCGTAATTGTGTGCTTCGTATTACCATTTGCCTTTCTGTTGCAAAGCCTATTATTCTTTGGCCATTATCGTTCGACACCTCATGCTTACTATATTTCCCTATTATGTGTTCGTATATATTCTCTCTTCCTACTTTGGCGTTGCAGTCTCCCATTATTATTTTGATGTCAAACCCTGGTAATTTATCATATTCTCTTTCCAATTGCTCGTAGAATTCATCTTTTTCTTCTTCTGTGGCATCTTCAATCGGTGCGTGTACATTTATTATACTTATGTTTCGTTTGTCCCCTTTTAATCTTATTGTGCATAGTCTATCTGATATTGGTTGGAATGCCATTACTCTTTCCTTCCATTTTCGCTGTATTATAAAACCTGTTCCTAACCTTCTGGTTTCTCCCCCGCTTTTAAAAAATACCACGTCTTCTATTTCTACTATTTCTGTTTCCAATTGTTTTGTCTCTTGTAAAGCTATTATTTCTACATTATATCTTTTAATTTCTCTAATTAATTCTTTGAGTTTTCCTGTTTCGTATGTGCCTCTTACATTCCATGTACCCAAGTTGACTTTAGTTTTCTTTTTGTTATCTTTACTTATTGCCTTGTCCATTGCCTGCGTCGTTTCCGTCTTATTTATCTCTGTTGCAAACTGTATCTTGTCATTTTTCGGCTTTTCTTTTTTATTGCTGTCTTGATTTGTTTTATTTCCATAGTTCGTAATCCTATTCTTTGCATTTTTCGTCGTCATTTGTTTCCTTTCATTGCTATTGCTTAGTTTTTTGCTTTGGTCTCTACCACCAACGTTTGGTTCATTCCATCCCAGCGCCATATTTCATGATCGGCATATATTTTCTTATACCCTACTTTCACTTTTCTCCCTTCCTTTCTTAGTTCTTGCGCTTTTTGTCTGACACGTTTCTGTACAATTCTGTCGTTCTTTGATAGGTCATCGTTGATATAAACTAGACCTTCTTCTCGATTTCTCAATTTGGTTTTGTTTCGCATGATTTTTCTTTTATCTTCTTCCTTTTCAAGCTCAACCAGACAAACTTTTTCTCCTAACTTCAGAGCCTTCTCTATTTGTACATCTACTTCTAATTCTTTCTGCATAAAATTTTTCATTGCATGTTTTAGGATATCTGGCCCATTTGTATCTATGTTCAATCCCTGTATAATTATATTTTTCCGCCTTTTTGGATTTTCTAAACTTTCAAGCCGTTCTTCTATTTGATAAACTGCCTGTTTTAGTTTCATCATTAATTAATAAAAAAAAAATGTGCAAGTTCCCTATTACTTATTGTAAAGAATAAAAACAAATCTGAAGTTTAAACACCGCAACTGTCAAATAATGTTACCAATTTATGCCAAAATGTAAACCTTTGTTCGATCGCAGTTAGAGTGTCATCCGAACAAGTGTGCTTTATAAAAACACTTTATACAATTTAAATGAAACCAGTTAGGGCATGTTTCTTTAAATTTACATTAATAGAAATCTTCCAATATTATTTCTACGCGTATATAATAAAATATATATCTAGTGTACTCAGCTAAACAATTCTATAAAGGAACAGACACACCACTTAAATATTTCGTGTTGGTATCATGTGACGTCACACGTACTATGACGCGGATGACGTGCAACGGTATCTATATTGTACGGACTGTATATAATTGGCTAATAGTAAAAGTGTAAATATTACAGTATAATATTATAATCTACATTTTTTTTGCAGCAGTGATAATGGTAACTCGTTGTGCAGTTGTATCAATGTCGCTTCCTGAACAATTTATTGCTGATCATCCATTCATCATCTTACTTCAACATAAAGAACACTCATTGCAAGAAACCAACATTCTTTTCGAAGGAAAAATAATAGATCCAACTGCCAACAATTAGTAGATAGGCAACTTAATATATTAAGATCTACTGTATTTAATACTTTGAAATAAATAATATATAATATATTGTAGAAAGCTTGTATTAAAATTGATTTATTAACTAAGATATTTACTTATATAACCTTCATATTATGCTTAATATGGTTAATAACAAATGGTATTGTAAAGTGTGTAAGAAATAATGCCAAAAGCTTTTCTACAACTCTACTGAATGAAGAGTTCGCAAATAGTTCGGCTCACAAATGTGTACCGACCTTTAAGTCGGGTACATACAGTGCGCTGGAATAAGTGTTACCCCCCACCCTTATTAACTTATTTATTTTTAACACATAAATCGATAACACATAAAGTCGATTTTTAAAATAATCAAAGTATATTATAACATCAATGTTTCGAACTTTCGAAAGGCACAACTTTGATTTTTTGAAATGGGAAAGTACATCATGAGACAGCTCATTTAAAAGCGTTTAAAATACTGATTAAAAAAATGTATAATACTTAAATTTTTTTATATCGTAGGCGCCAAATTTCGATCGAATTATTTTTAAACGCATTTATTTTTTTCGAATCCTGAGAAAACTAATAAGTATTTTTGAAACATTTAAACGAGAATAAAAGATTACATTATTACCGAGGGCTGAAAGTCCCTTAGAATAAACAAAAAGTTTCTTTTGAATGATATATTAGAAATTAAAAATCATACTAAATTTTCTCTTTTTTTCACCCCTGTGACTTATGAAAATAATCATTATAAAAGTTCTCAGGGACTTTAGATCCTCGATAATACTGTAGTATTTTATTCTGCGTTTAAATTTTTCAAAAATACTTATTAGTCTTCTCAGGGCGCATTTAAATCAAAGCGAACACTAACGAACGAACGAATTCGTTCGTTAACTTTATTGTATTTGTACAGCGAATCGAGCACGACCGAACGAATTCGTTCGCATTCGCACATGTTCCAACCGATGTCGGTAAGTGAGCGAATCATCAAAGGAAATCGTTGTTCAATGTGGACAGTGGATAGACGGTAGCGAACGAATTCGTTTAGAAGTACTGATTTAATTTATTTACAAACATTAGTTTAAGAGGGTTGTTTATTGTGTACGTAGTTGTGAAAACATAATTTTGCAATATGGAATATGCCTATGAAACCCAAAATCGAAGCTATATAAAATAATAAACAGAAAAACTGATGCTTGTTTTAACATTTCTATAGGAATGGGTTGTGATGTCTCTGAACTAAAAAAATGAATTAGCTTCTGGCATCATTTAGACGAGAAAGACAAAAAGAGGGTTCGAAGTGGTTTGCTTTTAAAAGCCTAATGTTTTTATTGGATAAATTTCAACCCAGAAACACTAATGAGGTAACCAAATCAAATTAATTGCTAAAATTAATTAAAAGCAAATTTATTTTGATACACCAATTTTACAATTTATTATTTAAACATAATATAGTCATAATATACAGAGCAAGTAACTTTTTCGAGGAAGAATTTTAAGAAGGCTGGTTCTTTATTATGTTATTTTCTAAGCTCCCTCAAACAGCGTATAATACCTGCTACCTGCTATTTTTGTAAGCTATTATTGTATTAAAATTTACCCAGCAAGAAACACGAAAATAAACTTAAGCACAATGTGTGACTGGCACTGGCCCATCTTAAAAACATCTGCGGGCAATATGCACTCCCGATCATCAACGAATGCGAACGTTCGCTTCAATGTAAATGGCCCTACTTTGTAGCGAACGAATGACCAAGCGAACACCTACGAATTCGTTCCTTCGTTCGTTCGTTCGTGTTCGCTTTGATTTAAATGCGCCTTCAGGATTCGAAAAAATACATTTAAAAAGAATTCGACCGAAATTTTGCGCCTAAGCTCTTATAAAGGATTAGAGTATTATACATTTTGCAATCATTATTTCAAAAGCTTATAAATGAGGTGTCACATGATGTACTTTCCCATTTAAAAAAATCAAAGTTATGCCTGTCACCTGAAGAGGGATCGAGTAAAGTTCGAAACATTGATGCTATAATATACTATGATTATTTTAAAAATCGACCTGTCCGAGCGTTTTGCTTATATGCTAAAAATAAATAAGTTAGTAAGGGGGGTAACACTTATTCCAGTGCACTGTATATGCGAGATATGATCTCGCATGAATAAAGATCGATGTCACACAGCGCAGATTACGAAAGATTACCTGGCCAATACCAATATACCAACAATACACTGGCCTCCATTCAGTCCGGATATGAATGCCATCGAGCACATATAGGATGAGTTCAAACGCAGGATTCAGAGCTAAAAACTGTATTAGATGAAGAGTGGGAAGAGATTCTTCAAGAATCATTTAGAAACTTAATAAGGTCTTTAAGATCTCGCATGGAAAGTGTAATGCAACGGAGAGGAGGAAATACTCAGTATTAATTTTGATTTTTATGCTAATTTGCTTTTATATTCCTTACATAATGACTTTCACTCATAACATGATTTCTCATAATATACAATATTAAGTTATCTTTGTTATGTTCTTTAGTTAAGTAACTTTATAAATATTGGTGTAATTGCAATAAAAATTACTTCTATTGACAATATTTTACTTCAATTTTACATGTATAGTCCGTCCGCTATAACTTTTCCCGTGCGGTACGATTCATTTTCAATCAAATTAAGTCAAAACAGAAAGTGAAACGTACGCCGATGTGTGTAGTATATAGTATACAGTATAAAAAAATGTATATACACATCGACGTTCGTTTCAATTTATGTTTTGACTTAATTTGATTGAAAATGAATCGTACCGCATGGGAAAAGTATAGCGGACGGACTATATGTACATAATGTGAATAGACACTTGCCAAACAACGTAGTCAAAAAATATAACTTTTTTACTTTTGAGTCGATTTTTTTGATCTCACCCAAACTTATATGGAATCATCTGATATTTCTTATTATTTCGTGCGAATTTAAAAAAAAAACGAACACACAAAGTCAAACGTAATTTATTTTTTCTACAACCGTGTTAAAAATGCAATTTTTAGCACTCCATACGAGCGTTAAAAATGCTACTTCAAGGCACTAGTGTTTTAAAATATTTTTAAGGCACTGCAGTTCGTATTGACCGTATATAGTCCAGAGAAATAAGGTTTTTCTCGTGACACATCCCCCTCCAGGCCGAAACCAAATTTTTTGAGTAGTATGGACATTTATATTATTAACCTATATGTTTCCTGCAGCCGATTTTGATGATATACATAGTTATAAACAAATGAAGATCGAAAAACGGTAAATTATCGCTTTTTTCGTCTATTACCAAAAAGTTAAGCACTTTAAACAAATTTGAGAGTAAGAAACTCATAAATCGTATAAAAAACTTCAATATGGCATTCGCTGAAAATGTCCAACCTTATTGGTTGCTTAGAAAATTGCAAAATAAATCATAAATATTGAGTTTTTATAAATATTCGTAACTTAGGTAAAAATTAACTTAGAATCTTCTTATTACGCGGAATGCCGAGACTTCTTGTACTTAAATTATATTTTAAATTTCAAAGCAATTGGTCAAATAGTTTAAAAGTTATTTAATTTATTTTTCCCAAATTCATTTTTTTTGCAACACTGTAAGTCAGAAAATTATGAGGTTACAATAATACTTCGGACAGTTTATGAAAGAAGAACATTTATACTATTACCTTAATTAAAAATAAATGACAAAAAATAATTTTAAACAGTGTAAAATTATTTTGCAAAAACATGTCCATTTTTTGCTTACTTATAAACAATTAGAATAACTTTTTAACCGTTACCCGTAGAAAAATTATTTTTTCATATTTAGAAAGACTGAATTTTTATACACATTTAGAAAGAAAAACAACTGTTCTAGGACATTTAGGGACAAAGTTAGCCCCCCCCCCATTTTTTTAATTCACATGTTTTTGCAAAATTATTTTGCAATATCTATAAATATTTTTTGTCATTTTTTTTAAATTAAATTAATACTGTAAATTTTCTTCTTTCATAAACTATCCAAAATATTACTGTAACTTCATCATTTTCTGACTTACAGTGTTGCAAAAAAAATTAATTTTGGATAAACAAATTAAATAACTTTTAAACTATTTGACCAATTGCTTTGGAATTTAGGGTGTAATTTAAGCACCATAAGTCTCAGCATTCCATGTAATAAGAAGGTTCTAAGTTAATTTTTACATAAGTTATGAATATTTATAAAAACTCAAAATTTATGATTTATTTGGCAATTTTCTAAGTAACCAATAAGGATAGACATATTCAGCGAACGCCATATTGAAGTTTTTTATACGGTTTATGAGTTTATTACTCTCAAATTTGTTTAAAATGCCCAATTTTTTAGTAAGAGACGAAAAAAGCGAAAATTTACCGTTTTTTGATCTTCATTTGTTTATAACTATGTATATCATCAAAATCGGCTGCAGGAAACATATAGGTTATTATTATAGATGACCATATTACTCGAAAAATTTGGTTTCAGTCTGGAGGGGGATGTGTCACCAACATGATATTTTTTTTCCTTATTTCTCTGAACTAATAGGCAATTTTGATGTAATGTCAAAAAAATATAAAAATGGAATGTCAGTCAAGTTCAAGTAAAAGTTTTTGTAGATATTGTCCTGTAATTACACTTGTAGAAAAAATATTGTATGATATACGTGTTAAAAAGTACATTTTTAAGGCACTCATGTGAATGGCAGAACTCGCTATCGCTCATTCTGCAAACTTTCACATGCGTGCCATAAAAGTGTACTTTTAACACTTATATAGTATTTTTACTACAAAAGCGATATTACGAAGGTCAAAATTTTTGACGTAAGAGAACTGTCAAAACATTAGAATGTGACTTTTCATTATTGCCATGTTTATAATAAAATGAAAAGTCACATTCTAATGTTTTGACAGTTCTCTTACGTCAACAATTTTGACCTACGTAATATCGCTTTTGTAGTAAAAATACTATATCATAAATAACTATTAAAGCAATTTAATAACAAATACGTAATAATTAAATAAAACAATAAAGTATTTAACAAACAAATTGAAACTAGTTGTTTTAAAGTCAATAGAATAAAAAATTTCAATGTAAAACTAATAATGTTTAAATTGTTTTTATTTTTTTATTTTTTTTTTTTTTTTTGTAGTCAGTGTTATCATCTCTAGTCCTATGCAAGCTTCAGTTTGCGTGGACACGCTCCTAATCAAATTATCAACATTTTGTTGTGGTAGGCTGCTCCATTCTTCAAGAGCAGCTAATACTAGCCGTGCGGTGTTTTGTGGATTATCCCGGCGAGCTCTAATTTTTATTTTAAGCATATCCCACAAATAGTCTATAGGGTTAAGCTCTGGTGAGCAAAGTTCACTCTAAACAAGGAACACGGGATACCTTCTGCTTCAATGATGTTTTTAGTCACTCTAATGGTACGTGGAAGTCCATTATCATGCATGAAAATTAAATTTTATTCTGTTGCATCTCTCCAGAGCCTAACTACAGGTTATCAACATACCTGTGAGCAGTTTAAGTTGATTGGATGAAAATTAAAGGAGTTTTTTTTACGGATCACAATTCCTCTCCAGAACATTATACTTCGCCTTGTATATTTGTGAACAGATCTGACAGTTTACGTTCTTGCTTGTCTTCTTCGACCTCTAAGTACACGATTTCGTGGGTCATCTGATTTTACACCAATCCTGACTTTTTCTGAAAATAGCACATTTTGTCAATTCCCAATGTTCCAGTTTTGGTGGTGAAGACACCAATTTAGGCGATCAATCTTGTGCTGCCTGGATAACTCGGGAACTCTTAACTGTATCTTGCTGTATACTTCTTGGCACGAACTATTCTTCTTATCGTTTCAGCTGAAACAGTTACACCTGTAGCTTCCAAAAGCTGCCTTTGGAGCTGCAGGTGAGGAATGGTTGGGTGTTTTCCAGCTGATTACACAATTAAACGATCGTAGCGTGCCGTTATTACTTTTTGGCGACTTTCTCCTGCTTTATTTTTAAGCTTTCCTAGTTCCTGTTACCGAGCATAAGTTTTGGACAGAACGCCCTGTATTACGCATAGCTCTACAGCTATGTCCCTCTGAGAACATTACTTTCTCCACAAGACCAATATCTTTCCCCGTTGTAAGTTCTATAATAATCTACATGAGGCATATTTTCGTTTTTGGACGCAAAAGTTAGTTTATTTATTTTCGTTCAATTTGCAACTCAGGCAAATAACCTATGCCCTACCGAGCTGTACTATCTGATTGTCTTATAGATTTGTTTATTTTCAATAAAAACCTTTATTCTTCGCAACAATAACAAGTTTTTCAAAAGAAATAAATATTACTTTGAAATAAATGGTGATTCCATAAAGTTTGGGTGTGTGTATATTATACAGTGGTGAGCGTGCTAATAACCGGCAAAATAACGCAAAAGATGGAAAACATATTAAGTTGTGAAATAAAAAGAAATGAATTTAGTAGAGGTGGGAGATTTAGCGATAAAAACCTATAAATTTACATTATGTTTATTGTTCCCACCTTTAGACATATCAGAGGAGTATGTCAACGAAAACTGTCACTGTCGCAGTAGCAGTTGCCAAACTCGTCCGATACAAAGGTGGAAAACAATAAGTAGAATGTAAATTTATAGATTTTTATCGCTAAATCTCCCACCTCCACTAGTTTGATTTCTTTTTATCTCACAACTTAATGTGTTTTCTATCATAGGCGTAACCAGGATGATCCTAAGGGGGGGTTACAACTACCTGAAGGGGGGGGGTTACAACTGCTGGAAGGTCTCTGAGGGCTATGGTGTTAAGCGTATAAAGCTCAAAGTACATCCCAATACCCCCCTGGTTACGCCTATGTTTTGCATCTTTTGCGTTATTTTGCCGGTTATTAGCGCGCTCATCACTGTATTATATTATGTATACAGTGATGAGCGCGCTAATAACCGGCAAAATAACGCAAAAAGGGTGAGTCACAAAGTTTCACAAGAAAAAAGCGAATACATATTTCGAAAAATAAACGTCAGATCGAAAAACTAAAAAATACGTCTTCAATATTTTTTAAAAATCTATCGAATGATACCAAACACGATCCCCCACGGAGATGGGTTGGGGGTAAATTTAAAATTTTAAATAAGAACACCGCGATATTTCGCGAAATAAACGTCAGATGGAAAAACTGCAGAATACACGTATTCAGTATTTTTGAAAAATCTATCAAATGACACCAAACACGACCCCCCACGGAAGTGGGGCGGGGGTTAGTTTAAAATATTAATTAGAAGCCCCATTTTTTTATTGCAGATTTGGATTCCTTACGTAAAAATAAGTAACTTTTATTCGAGACATTTGTTCGAATTATGGATAGATGGCGCTATAATCGGAAAAAATTATTGTTGGAAATGGAAAATTGAATTAAAAATAGAAAAGTCCCCACTTAAATGGAAAATTTTAGTTAATTTTTTTTGGTTTTAGGACCTTATCTTCTCAACTCAATAGGTCCCCATAACGCTTGAGTAACTGCAAATTTAGCATACTCTCCCCCTCCCTCCTAGAATAAATAATCCCGTACGTACATATAAGTTTTAGTACCTAGGTGTGACCTAGGTATATAATACGCTAAAATAGTAAAAGTATAAATATATCAACTACATTTTTTTTTTCAGCAATGATAATGGTAGCTTGTTGTGCAATGGTATCGATGCCTATTCCACCTGAACAATTTATTGCTGATCATCCATTCATCATCTTACTTCAACATAAAGAACACTCATTGCAAGAAACCAACATTCTTTTCGAAGGAAAAATAATAGATCCAACTGCTTAAACAACTAGTAGATAAGTAGTTTAATTATATTTGTATTTAATATTTTCAAAATAAATAATATATAATGTATTTTAGAAAGCTTGTATTAAAATTGATTTACTAAGATCGTTTTAATTAAAAAATGTAAGTGAAACTCATACCTGCAAAATATAACACGTAACGCTTTGGCCACACGGGCGATTTTTTACGGCGCGCCGTAAATTATCTAGCCGTAAAAAATCGCCCGTGTGGTCAAAGCTTTTTATTTGAAATAATAGAATAGATATTTACTTAATACCCTGGCTAGTATTATGCTTATTATACATACAGGGTGATTGATTAGTGGGGTAAAGCTGCGTAGATCCGGTATAGAAATAGATAGCGATAAAAGTTAAGAACAAAAATTGTAGCCAACTTTCGAGCTACACATTACAAAATTACTTAGAATGTTACAGGGTATTCGATAACATAGTGGCAGACCAAACTTAGAAGATGCCAGATGGCAATAGAATGGGGTAAAAGTGTGCAATGACTCGACTTTTTTCAACTTCAGTTTTTTAGTTAAATTAGTGATTGGTGATCAATTTTTTGTAAAATTTGCAGTGGTGAGTGTTAATATTGCTCTATTTTAATGTTAGTTTTTAATTTGTTTAATTTATTTTAAGATATTAATAGAAATATGTTAATTTCTAAAAGATGAATATCTTCAATTAAAATTTTTCATATGGGTGATTGTAAAGATTTTTCTTTTGAGCAAATCTCTTCTGTTACTGCTCTATTAGAAAATATCCCATGTTGTCAAAGAGAAATAGCAAAAAAATGTGATGGATTTTACTCGTCAGTTCAAAGGTTGGGTCAAAAACCTAACGAAAAACAACCTGTTACATCAATTTGAATGATCGATATTCCAGAAAGATTTCAGTCACCTCCAGAGGGCAATAGATTTTAAAGAATTCAGTTGTAAAATACAGAAGAGTCGTCCATAGCGATATAAGGAATAAATTGAAAGAAGCTGAGTGTTCAGTATCGGAGTCCACTGTACGTCGAAATTGGTACAGTATCGGATTAAAATGGCATAGGCTAGTTAATGAACCAAAACCATCACCACAGATGTTCAAGAAACGCTTAGTTTCGGCCAGTTTGCATAAATATTATATGACTAGAGAGTTTTTAAGCAAATTGGCAAAACTAAGCGTTTTTTGAGCATTTATGGTGACAGTCGACTGTTTAGTTGGTTCCTTAACTGGCCTCTGATGTTTGAATCCCATACTGTACAGATTTCGGCGTACAGTGCAGTGGACACCGATACTTAACAATCAGCTTCTTCCAATTTATTCCTTATATCGCTATGGGTGACTCTTCTGTATTTTACAACTGAATTCTTTAAAATTCGTTGCCCTCTGGAGGTGACTGAAATTTTTCTGCCATACCAACCCCTCCAAATCGATGTAACAGGATGTTTCTCTTTAGGTTTTTGACTCAACCTTCTAACTGATGATTAAGATACACCACATTTTTTGCTATTTCTCTTTGACAACATGTGATATTGTCTAATAGAGCAGTTACAGAAGAGATTTGCTCAACAGAAAGATCTTTACAATCACCCATATGAAAAAATTCCAATCCAAAATATTGATCTTTTAGAAATTAACATATTTCTATTAATATCTTAAAATAAATTAAACAAATTAAAAACTAACATTAAAATATAGCAATATTAACACTCACCACTGCAAATGTTACGAAAATTGATCACCAATCACTAATTTAGCTAAAAAACCAAAGTTGAAAAAAGTCGAGTCATTGCACACTTTTACCCCATTCTATTGCCATCTGTCAATTTTTCACAATTCAATAAAAAGTTTCACTATTTTTAACTTAATTATGTAGCACGATTATTAAGTAATTGTTATTTAACCTATTCACCAGTTCTGTATGACTCTGAACATACTTTTAAGGTGTTTCAAATAAAAAAAAAACTGATATTTCTGGGGTGATAAATATAATTTTTAAACTTTAAATTACTATTATTAATATTATTATTTTATTTTTCTCCATATTTATATATACCTACTGAGATAAAAAAAAGTTAGTCCCTTGTTTATACTAATTCTTAATCTGAATACAATATCTATACTAAGCTTGTAATATAAATTTTCAAAAAAATATTTTTCAGCAATGATAATGGTAACGGAGTGTGCAATGATATCAATGGAACCTCCTAAACAATTAATTGCTGACCATCCATTTATTATTCTACTTCAGTATAGAGGTTACTCATTTCAAGAAACTATCACAATTTTTGGGGGGAAAATAGTGGATCCAGCTTATTAAAGAAGTTCATATTAAATAATAACTAAAATTATTATCTAACATTACTAACACTACTGATTAACTAAAAAATGTATTAAATATTTTATTAACAAGGTGAAAATAAAGTATTATAATATACTGAGTAGTTTCTTTGTTTGATTTAAAAATTTTAAGCCTAAAATTACAAATGATAAATTATATAAAATAAAAAGGTTAGCTGAACAGACAGGACATGTATTCTGCCCCGCATTATACATCTCCTGAACTGAAACTCGCCTGGAGCTTTTTTTTAAACTAATATTCATTATGTGAATAATATTATAGAATGAATAAAGGCCTTTATTATTATTGTTATTATTATTAAAAATTGGTATAAAAACTTCTAGATCTGGATCCCGCGTATGAAAAAAAAATTGATTAATAGCAAGCTGAAAATTTGTTAATAACTTAAGGGTGTCTAGTCGGATAAACTGTGATATATGGGAACACTGTAACAGGGGCAGTTGTAATTGTGGAACAGGTTAAAAATTTGGAACGGTCAGACCACGAAAACGCCACAGTTATTTTGTCCGACAGAACAGACTTAAACTCTCCGAACAGAGATTAAACTCTCATGCAAAAATCAGACTGCTATTTATCACCTGTCATAATTCCTGTCATTTGACATATTCAACATGTTCCACTCATTAAAACGCCCATTTGGTGATAAATAGCAGTCTGATTTTTGTATGATTTTTGAATATCTGTTCGGAGAGTTTAAGTCTGTTCTGTCGGACAAAATACATGTGCCGTTTTCGTAGTCTGACCGTTCCAAATTTTCAACCTGTTCCACAATTAAAACTTCCCCTGTTCCAGTGTTCCCATATATCAGAGTTTGTCCGACTAGACACCCTTAAGCTATTAACAAATTTTCAGCTTGCTATTAATCAACTTTTTTTCATACGCGGGATCCAGACCTATTCTTTTTGTAGTCTTGATAAAATCATGCGTATAGCAACATACTGTATAGGTGGAAAAACATTAAATTTACATCACCATCTAACCTCAACCGTCGTCCACTGCTGAACATAGACCTCCCTCTGTTTCCAACTCCATGTATCAAGTGTCGCTCTTATCCAGATTTATTCAGTTGTCAGTTATCAGTTCATCGTATACATCGACGCTTGGTTTGCCCTTTTATTATCTCCATTCCAGTAACTTGTTTGTCCATCAACCATCTGTGATTTTCACATGTCTGTGTTGTGTCCATCTCAAAGTTTTTCTTAAGTCCATTTTATTATTTTTCAGTTGTCTCAATGGGTTCATGTACCATATATTTTGTTGTTCCTAAATACACTGCGCTCCAAAATTAACGCATAATTTCAAAATTCTTATTTTGAGTTGTAATGAAAAAATGTTTGTTTGTTCTTTTCTGCTTTATGGTTGTTTTGGAACATCTTAAATAAAAAATTTTCTTTTTTTTACAAAAAATGTATTGAAATTAACAATATAACATCATAAATCTAAACATCTAAACAAACAACTGATCTAAACAAACTAACATTATAAATTAATGACGGAATTAAAATTTTTAAGTTCAAGAAAGTACTAGTACCGAGTACTAGTATCGAGTATTGCCTCCTCTGGCATGTATTACTGCTTGAGTGCTTGACAACGCGATCTCTCATATTGAGAATTACCGTTCTAATTTCTTCTTGATCAATTTTATCCCAAATTTCAACTAACCGCAAAAACAGTTCATCTAATGTGTTTGGTGCATTAGGTAGTTTATCGTAGTCGTCTGCCTATGATGTCCCAAACATGTTCTAATGGGTTGAGGTCAGGACTTCTCGCAGGCTAATCCATGGCAGGAATTCCAACCTCCTGACGATACTGCTGCACAATTCTTGCCATGTGTGGCCTAGGATTATCTTGCATAAACATGACATTATCCCCAATAAATGGTGCAAATGGCACGACATGCTCTTCTAAAATGTGTGTTATATACCTCTGCGATGTAAGCCGCCCGCGATCTATTCTAACTATTTCCGTACGAGCCTCCAAATTAATCCCACCCCACACCATTACCAAGCCGCCGCCATACTGTACGTAGTTACACTGTGCGTAGCGTTCCCCAGGCCTTCTGTACACTCCGTTTCTCCTGTCATCAGAAAAAAGACAGTACAGTGGAACCTCGATAAGTCGGATTAATCGGGACCGCGGCCGATCCGGGTTATCGAAAATCCGGGTTAGCCGTAAGATATAGTAAAAATGAATGAAATACGGTATCCTTAGAGGTAAACTCCATTATAATAACAAAAACATGAAATACATTATGCACAGTACATGTGAATTACGTACAGTTATATACAGTATTGTTCATTCCTTGGTAAAAATTTCAGTCAGTTTCGGTTGTTAATATTACGTTTTTATTGTTGAAATGTTTGTCTGATGAAAATCGGTCCGGGTAAGCCGGACTTCCGGGTTATCGGAGGCCGACTTAACGGCGTTTCACTGTACCTGGATTCATCGGTGAACAATATTCTTCCCCAATCGTCATTATTTCAATCAACATGTTCACGAGCAAAATGCAATATTTGCCTTCTATGGTCTCTGGTCAATAATGGGCCAGTTGATGCCCTTCCCAGGGCGTAGGTCGTTTTCGGCAAGTCTTCTTCTAATCGTATTTTGGCTCATTCTAAGTTATAACGATGCGAAAATTCATTTTGTAGAGAAGTACTGGTAACCAACCTTTGTCTCAGTGTACTAAGTGTCAAAAACCGGTCTTGAATATACCGGGGGTAACAATAATATATTATCACAAAAATCTAAACATTAAAATTATTTGATTTACCAGGGTTTTTAAAATTATGAGTTAATTTTGGGGCGCAGTGTATTTTGCTATATATTGACCATATCATCGGCAAAACAGAAATTCTTTAGCTACTCACCGTCTATGTTTCTAGATTTTGTTTTCCAATTTAAATTCTTAAAAGCATGTTCTAAGACCGTAATAAAAAATTTAGATGACATCCTTGAATCCCCTTGTCTGACTCCTAGTTAGTTATATGAATACTGTTTATATGTAATTTAACAGTGTTGTAGATAACGTCTAGACATCTAGCATAAGAGAACAATCATCCTATATTTACTAATCCTTATCTCACAGCATCAGGGAAATAGACGGAGAGATAGGCCAAAAACTGAGATGAGAGAATTATGTAGACTGGTAGCGAACTGGCAATGGCTTACTGGCGAAATAGAGTAAAGAAGAACGAAGCTCCACTATAGGGCTATAGTACCGTTGGTGATCAGGTGCGGATACAGAGGGGGTCACCGGAGCCATGAACCCCTCTATTGTATTTAGTCTATAAGTATATTTTTTATTATTTATTATTTTTTCTGTCAACTCTAAACTTCAAGCGATCAGTAAAACACTAAATATACATGACTACAGCATCCAGAGAAAAGAAAGAAGCCATAAAATCCAATAAAAGCAGCCTTCTCTGAAAAATAACCTGCAGGCGCATTTGTTTGGGTACCGATGGAACCATAAACTACGGATATATTTTTCTCAATTCTAAGAATAACAAAAATGAAATTTAAAAATGTAAATACGTTAAATTGGGTATAAACCTTATGTCATGAAAAGTCACATTTGCGATACAATAAAGATATAAAAATTTGAATTTTACTATTAGATAATCCAGGCGTACCCATTGGCGGTAGAAAGCTTAACCTCAAAACTTTCAGTTGCAAAGAGCGGCCATTGAGATTATTAGTCGTGAATTGTGTTTGCCGGCGGTGAATAATAGTCAATATGTCAAAACGAAATATTCAAACCGACATAATGCAGTTCATAAAAAAGCAATGTTCTGAAGTAAGATCTCGGTCTACTAATGTTGCCGATGGTAATAATAGGCTATGTTAACGTCAGATATCAGAAACTCGAGTATTGGTGTAAATATATTTTCACCAGAATCAGTTACGTGTGATACAGGTTTGGCAGCCCCTAATTATAACAATAGGTATCTTATCAGACTTGAAACTCAACTCCATTAGCCTTACACCTAAAGGTAGAAAGGCTTAGGACTAAGTAATTTAATTAATTTTTTTTTGGACACTGTGTATAAACAATTAGTCTTATTTAAAAATAGTATATTTTAATAAACTAGTCTCATTTAAAATAATCATCGATTGCGTCATCAAGTTCATATGGATGACGTCACTCGTCTGAAATATATTCCAAAATATCGTAATTTAAAAATAAAAATCGAATGTCACGGTCACTAAAAATAATAATTTTTAGCATCTATGCATGTATAGCCACTAAAAAAGCTAGCTGGTTTCAACACTTTGGTGTCCAAATCTGTTATTATTTGTAAATTTACTATTTTCCAAATTTTTTTCCAAACCCTAACTGATTTCAACACCCTGGTGTCTACACACGCTAGCATCTGTAGGGGAGATATGCCTGAGACGGCATACTTTTTTTTAAATGTTTTGTAATCGATAATCGATAGAGTTAGATATGTAATAAAAATCAAAGTCACTGCTAGGAACATTTACATAAATATAACATTATTTTTTAACAAGGTACATATTATAGTTTTTTTCTGAGAAAATAAATTGTAAAGTATTACATGTGCCATCTCACCCACATACATGTGGGTAAGATGGCATACCCTTGAAATAAAGGCACTAATCTAGACTCATAAGTCACAAATAATTTTGTTTGTAGTCTTGGGTACACCGGCACATTCGGAATATGACCACTTGCCACAAATTTGGCAAGGTTAGTCATTTGGCACATCTTAGTCGGGTTTTTCGAGAACGAGATAATGAAAAGAGGCCATTACAAAAAATGCAAGCAGCATCTTCCTCGTCACTTGTCTCAATATCGACGGAATCGATTTTGTCGGTTCGAATTCCTCTTAAAACGATCCATAACTGTAACGACAAACTTCAATCATATAACAAAATTAATGCAGTGTAAAAACGCATAAGGGTGAGATGGCATACCTATGCCATCTTATCCACCTGCTTACTATGCCATCTCAGACAACATTGCAATCATACTGTAGCGTGATTAGTGTAATTACTTCTAATTACAATAAAACCAGCGGTTCGTAATTTATATACGACTTTATTTTTTATTTATACAAGTTTACTTTACAAACTTTAGCTTAAGACTAACTCTATTTACAAATATGTCCTATTTATATATGCGATACAGATATTCCAGAAATATCTATATATCTCCAGCTATGTCCATGTGACCGCTTGCACGTCATCGGCGCTGCATCGGCGTATCTCGAAACATCGATAGTGTTCTGTCTGTGCGGAGGCGGGAGCTGGTATACGAGGGTAGGTCAATAATTATTTTGTTACACTGCTCCCCTCTTAAGATCTGAGCGTCCCGATCAGCAACTCTAGATGGCCCAGGATGGCGGAATCTACAGGATTCTCCAGCTCTGCATACACCCCTAGAAAAGAAGTAACAGTCTACTGTCTTTGAAGGGTATGACATCTTCGGGTTCATGCAACACACAGTAATCCGTACGCCAGTTTCTCTGAAGATCACTTCCAGCATGCTTCTCACAATCTTCCAATCCAGATTTTCTACTGCATGGCCAATTTTTGGTAAAGCCAAATCTTTGATGTCATAATTACAGACCATTTTCTTCAAATTAGTTAGAGCACGCCATATGTTCTTGTAGCTTGGCGTGTCCGTATAAGACTTCCTGGTCACTATATACAGCAAAGATCGAGGACCATCTTCCAATCGCAATACTCTTCCAATTTTAGGTTGTTGATTCCTTAACTCGTCCAGGCGGCCGAACTTTCTATTGAATACGGATGAGATTCCTTTAGTCATCTCGAGGTCTTGTGCAACACAGTGGGCTAGAGAGACGTTTTCTGGAACACCAAACAGATCTTGCTGAACTTCTGTGGTCACGCCGAATCTAGCACTCTTTCTTTCTGCGTAATTGGACATAAATTCCTTAAAACTTGGCTGTGGTGCATCTTTCATCTCCTGTTGGAGGACTCGGGCTTCCTCTGTTTCATTTGAGCCAGCATATGGTGCAAGACGATTTATGTGAATAACTTTTGGTTTACCGTTTGGTAACTTCTTAATTCTGTATATTACGTCATTTATTTTCTTCTTAACTTCATACGGACCTTCCCATTGTCTTTGCAGTTTAGGACACAGGCCTCGATGACGTTGTGGATTATAAAGCCAGACAAGATCACCTACTTCGAAGCTTTCATTCTTGCAGCGAGAATCATATTGATCTTTCATTCTGTCACTGGCTATCTGGATGTGTTGTCGGGCAAGTTCATGAATGTTGTTCATTCGTAACTTCAGGCGGTCTACGTATTCTTCGCCTGCAACATATTCCTCGGAAGGTCTGCAGCCAAACTCTAGGTCGCAGGGCAAACGAACTTCACGACCCAACATCAGGCAGGTTGGTGTTTGACCTGTAGTTTCATTCACGGCCGAGCGGTAGGCCATCAGGAATAAATGAATGTGTTGGTCCCAATCTCGCTGATGTTCAGATACAACTTTGGACAAGTGTTTACCCATCGTTCGGTTCATCCTCTCGACCATTCCATCTGATTGAGGATGCAGGGGTGTTGTTCTGGTCTTATTGGCACCAATCAATTTACAAACGTTTTGGAAAAGAGCTGACTCAAAGTTTCGCCCTTGGTCGGAGTGGATCTCCAAGGGAACACCAAATCGGCTGAAGAATTCTTTAACAAGTACCTCTGCAACGGTAGCAGCTTCTTGATTCGGTAATGCATAGGCCTCGGTCCATTTCGTAAAATAGTCCATGGCTACCAGAATGTATTTATTTCCAGCATCGGTTTCTGGAAATGGACCTGCAATGTCGATTGCTACTCTTTCCATAGGACTTCCAACATTGTACTGTCTCATGGGTGCTCTCTTTTTACCAACTGGACCATTACCGGATGCACACAGTTCACATTTCCGGCACCATCTTCTTACATCATCTTTACAGTTCACCCAATAGAACCGTTCTCGAACCTTTTGCAGAGTCTTCGTAATACCAAAGTGTCCACCTGATGTACCGTCATGCAACTGACGCAATACTTCTGACACTTTACTTTTAGGTACAATCAACTGAAGCTTAGATTCTGTACCATCATCGTTCTCAAAGGTTCTGTACAGAAGATCATCTTTTAGTATCAGGCAATTCCATTGGCTCCAGTAGGCCTTGACTTCCGGACTACATGCACTAATGTTTTGCCAACTAGGTCTCTCACCTCGACGCATCCAATCCAATACTCTTTTTATACATGGATCGTCTTCTTGGGCTTCTTGTAACTGTTGTGGCTGCCATTGCTCATTAACGACGGTGGTTCGTCTCACGGGGCAAAATCGTTCCTCTAATTTGGCACAGTGATTACAATTTGCACTGCATGGTCGTCTCGAAAGGGCATCAGCATTTGAATGAACTCTTCCGGCCCTGTGTTCTATCTCATAATCATATTCTTGAAGTCGTTCCAACCATCTTGCCATCTGGCCCTCTGGATTACGGAATTGTATGAGCCATTTTAGAGCAGCGTGATCTGTTCGAAGAAGGAACTTTCTGCCGTACAAGTATTTATGGAAATGTTCGCAAGCCTTCACTACACCCAGCAGTTCTCTTCTGGTAACGCAATAGTTTCTTTCTGGTTTCGACAGGACTTTGCTGAAATAAGCGATGACTTTTTCCTGTCCATCCTGGATTTGTGATAGAACAGCTCCTATGGCACTGTTGCTAGCATCGGTATCCAAAACAAATTTTCCTGCCTGTCCCGGGTAGCTTAATATCGGTGCACTGATCAGAGCCCTTTGTAGTTGTTCGAAAGCTTTTTGACACTCCTCACTCCATGTATATTCTTTGCCCTCCTCCGTCAACTTTGTTAGGGGCTTGGAGATATTGGCAAATCCTTTGACAAATCGTCGGTAATATGTACATAGGCCAAGGAAACTTCTAATTTCATGTTTATCTTTTGGTACTGGCCAATCTTTAATTGCATCAATCTTTTCAGGATCAGCTGTTACACCATTACTCGATACAATATGTCCTAAGTACTTAACTTCTCGTCGAAACATGTGACATTTCTTCGGACTTAACTTCAAGTTCGCTGCCCTCAATCGTTGAAAGACGTCTATTAGATTCTTGGCATGTTCATCAAAGGACCTTCCAACCACAATTACATCATCCAAGTAAACCAGGCATGTTTTCCATGTTAGACCTCTTAAAACTGCCTCCATTAATCTTTCAAATGTGGCAGGGGCATTACATAAACCAAACGGCATAGCCGTAAACTGCCAAAGCCCTGATCCTATCGAAAATGCGGTTTTCTCCCGATCGGCTGGCTCCATGTCTACTTGCCAATATCCACTTTTTAAATCGAGTGTGGAAAACCAACGAGAACCGGAGAGAGTATCCAATGTATCGTCTATTCTGGGCAAAGGATAACTATCTTTTTTTGTTACCGCATTGAGCTGGCGGTAGTCGATACAAAAACGCGTTGAACCATCTTTCTTCTTTACCAGAACTACTGGTGATGTCCATGGACTGTTCGATGGTTCAATTACCCCTTGTTTGTCCATATCCTTGATAATCTCTTCGGCTTCATCTCTTTTCGCAAATGGAAGTCGTCTAGGCCGTTGTCTGATTGGCTGAGCGTCTCCGGTATTTATTTTATGCGTTACTATGCTTGTTTTTCCCTTATCCTTCGTGTCAATAGCAAAAACATCTTGATACTCTATCAGCATAGATGTCACTTTTTCCGTTCGTTCATGATCAAGATCTTGGCATCTTTCAATGATCATCTCAACAAGCTCCTTTGGATACTTCGCCTTCGATGATTTCTCATTGGTATTCACAGAGCAAATTGAAGCCACGGGAACACACTGCCCGATCAAAGCTCCTCTACTTAACTTGATAGCAGTTTCCCTTAAATTCATAACTCTTACAGGGATCACATCTCGAACTTTTACCAAAGTTTTCGCCGTTAGGAACTCGACATTATCCACATCTTCGACCATCCTTAAACTTCCCTCTCGGCAGTGTCCATCAAGCATGGTCATCAGAATTTTCTCACTATTACCGGGTATGGTTACGTCGCATGTAGTAAGTAAGCGGATGACATCTTCTTTGTCGTCGTGAAAGGGCAACTCTTCACCATTGATCTTGAGAACTCCATTTTGAACATCCAATATTGCCCCCACTTTCCTTAGTACGTCCATCCCCAATATGAATTCGTCGGAGATCTCGGCAATCTCGGCAATTAATACTTGATGTTTAACTGTGGTCTGGCCAATGGATACTGACATATTAGCCTCGCCATATGTATTAATTAGCTCACCAGTCGCTGTTCTAAGCTTTACTGTTGCAGGTGATAATTTATTATGGTCTCGTACTACATCTGGACGTGCGATAGTTCTCGTTGCACCTGTATCCACCAAAAATGATCTACATCTATTACTGATACGACCTTCGATGTATAAGTTGTGGATTCCACCGGAGGACGTAAGGTTGACAGTTACTATGGGGGCTCTAGTTCTCGAGGTCGGCAGTTGCCCCTTGGTGTCGACCCGCTCTAGTTTTCCGACGGCTGTACGATCTTCTTACAATTACGACGAATGTGGCCTACGTCTCCACAATTCCAACATCTAGGCTCGCGTCTCTTTGGCATCTGATTACTTAATACTCTCCGTATAATTTCCTCCAGACGTTCATCGTTGTGTTCGTCACTTTCTTCAATGGTTCTTACTCTATGGCCTCGTGAAGTTTGACTAGCCGTTTCGTGTTCCAATGCAATAGCAAGTGCTTCATCTAAAACTTTCGGTCTTGCTAGTCGTAAAGCTTTCTGTAGTTCATTATCTTTCAGCCCATTGACGAAGGTATCTACTGCAATTTCTTCTAAAACGCTGTCTGGCACCTCTGGATAAGCCAACCGCACCACACGAGCCACATCTGCTTCAAATTCTTGCAGATTCTCACTTGCTCGTTGACTTCTACTTCGCAGTTGTGCTTTGTATACTTGTTGTAGATGGGCATCTCCATAGCGTTTTTCTAGACAAGTGAACAAGGTCTGGTAACAATTTTCTTGACCCTTGGGAATTGACCTTAATATATCTGCAGCATCACCTCGTAAAGCAGCAGTCAAGGAAACAGCCTTTTCCTGTTCGGTCCAATGATTGGCGGTCGCAATAGCTTCAAATTGTCTAAGATATATGGACCAAGAGGACTTTCCATCAAATGGTGGTAATTTGAATCTGATATTGTGCGACATTTCGTCTCTCGGTAGTTCATCTTTCACTACAGGATCTAAAGCTACTGCATGAACTGACGGTTGCACTTTTGTATCGGTTATCATGCTCTCTAATTCTTTGATCTTCTCTTCTACGGCCAAAACTACTGCATTAACTGAAGGTAGCACTTTCGTATTGGTTACCATAGTCTCTAGTTGTTTGATCTTCTCTTCTAACATTTCTTTACTGTCGTCTACGCTTTTCTGTATCTTATCGAATGTTCTAGAAACCTCTTCAAATTTCTCGTCGTTCTGTCTACAAACGTCTTTAATTACTTGAGAAACACTTTCAAATTTCTCGTTGCTCTGTCTACAAACTTCTTTAATTACTTGAGAAGTCTCGTCAAATTTTTTAGCAACGTTTTCGAATTTATCGTCGCTTTTTTTAGAAGTTTCATCGATCTTTTGAGAAATGGTTTCGAATTTCTCATTATTTATCTTAGAAGTATCATCGATCGTTTCAGAAACAGTTTTTAATTTCGATAAGATTGCTTGTTCTGCTGACTGGAAGTGGAACGTCTCTGGGTCATCTCCGTTCTTCGTGAGGACATCCTTGAGTCGTGCTTGTAGGACTATCTTGCACCCACTGCTGTCTAATTCGTACTCTTCTAATTGTTCACGGAGCTGTTTTATGGTCAGTTCTTGTAGCAACATCTTTGGTCGGCACACACGTACTTTTCAAAATGTCTAAGTCTTTCCGAATACCGAACAATCAACGCACTTCAATTATTCCCGACGAATAAAGTTCAAAAGTCTTTCCGAATACCGAACAATTAACGCACTCCGGTTATTCCCGACGAATAAAGTTCAAAAGTCTTTTAAAGTCTCTCTGTAATTCACTTATTTATATCGCACTAAGTTAACCCCACACCTGACACCAACTGTAGCGTGATTAGTGTAATTACTTCTAATTACAATAAAACCAGCGGTTCGTAATTTATATACGACTTTATTTTTTATTTATACAAGTTTACTTTACAAACTTTAGCTTAAGACTAACTCTATTTACAAATATGTCCTATTTATATATGCGATACAGATATTCCAGAAATATCTATATATCTCCAGCTATGTCCATGTGACCGCTTGCACGTCATCGGCGCTGCATCGGCGTATCTCGAAACATCGATAGTGTTCTGTCTGTGCGGAGGCGGGAGCTGGTATACGAGGGTAGGTCAATAATTATTTTGTTACAATACCGTTTTTTTAACCTAATTTTTCTTAAGCACATTTTTAAGATATAAATCGATACAGGCGTGATAGGCATAAGGTAAAGGAACATCACAAAATGTAAAAACTTAACTCAGGTGTAAAGACTCGCGAATTATAATGTGATACAAAAAAAGTCAATAAATATTTTGTCCTACTTAATTAACATTCCAAAGGCTACTGCTGTCAAAATAAAACTAACATGCATAAGTTCAACAATGTTGACAAATTTTAACTTGAGGAACTGAAAACTGTCACACTAGGCACCAAATTTGGAATAGTTTACGAAAAACGCGTGATATGCCATCTCAGCCAGTATGCCGTCTCAGGCATACTTCCCCTAAATGTACTGTTTTTCCAAACCCTAACTGATTTCAACACCCAGGGGTCTACACACGCTAGCATCTGTAAATGTACTGTTTTTCCAAACGTCCAAACCCTAACTGATTTCAACACCTTGGTGTCTACACACACTAGCATCTGTAAATATGCGTCGCGGTTAGTAGTTTGATAATTATTATGGTATTAAGGGGGTATGTAAACGCTACAGTCAAAATGGTTGGTGATCATAGGAACTAAACGTTTAACAATTCTTTCAGTAGATGGCAGCACGTATATATATTCGAACATTTTAATAACGACGAATTTTAATTCTATTAACGACGGCGTTGTTGCCACGTACTAAATAGAACTTATTATGATCGTTACTGATCGATCGGTACTGTTCGCCTTCAATCGTACTTGTATTGTATTTACAGTGATGAGGGTGTTTAATTCTTTACCTGGAAATGGTAAATTCTTACTATTAATAGATAGCATTGTATAACTAGACAAATTTTTATCTTTTTTTAAACAATGCTAATAGATACAAAACGTTTCATTTGGAAATATTTTATCACTCATTGTATTTAGATTATATTTGTAATAATGTGATTTGTAATTTTGTGACAATTATTAATTCTTTACCTGGTCAAAAATTTTTATTTTAAACTGATAAAGAAATTTGCAATTGTTTGAAATACAAGTATTTAGTAAATATATACATTGAATCACACTTTTTGCTCTAAATTTTAAATAATCGCTTGGATTAACATGAAATTTGGCATACAGATAGGTAACATGTCAGCCAAGAAAAGTGATAGTGTGCCGATGTAAGATTTTGCCCAGAGGGTGAGTTTTATTGCATCTCGGGGGTGAAAAAATATACGTTCAAAATAAGTCTGAAAATGGATAAACTGGCTAATTCTAAGCAACCTTTGTTCTATAGGATTTTTTCACTAAATTAATATTAGAGTTATTTGCGAGTAAAAAACACGTTTTTAGGCGGCTTTTACAAATAACTCAAAAAATAAGTATTTTATCCGAAAAAAACATTCTTAGCAAAAATATGTAGCTTCTAAAAAAGTATAAAAAATGGTGTATTAGACCTGGATCCCGCGTACCAAAAAAACTTGATTAATAGCAAGCTGAAAATTTGTTAATAGCTTAACGGTGTCTAGTCGGACAAACTTTGATGTACGGGAGGGAACACTGGAACAGGGGAACTTCGTAACAGGGGGTTACGAAAACGTCCCAGGTATTTTGTCGGACAGAACATCCAATTGATTTGTTACCCTTTCATTAAACTCTCATGCAAACATCAGACTGCTAAACAACCGACTTGATTACTGTCATTTGACATGTTCTTCGTGTTCCACTCATTAAAATACACAGTTGGTGATAAACACCAGTCTGATTTTTACATGAAAGTTTAATGAAATGCTAACAAATCAATTGGAAGTTCTGTCCGACAAAATACATGGAACGTTTTCGTAGTCTGACGTTCCAAATTTTTAAGCTTTTCCACAAATAAAACTTCCCCTGTTAAAGTGTTAGCATACATCAAAGTTTGTCCGACTAGACACCGTTAAGCTATTAACAAATTTTCAGCTTGCTATTAATCAACTTTTTTTAGGTACGCGGGATCCAGGTCTATATATTATGAACTCTATGGACCCAGTTGAAACAAAGTTGTAGCTAATAAAAAATAGTTTCATATCCGCCAAATTTCAAAGTGAATATTTCAACGTGAAATAACCAAAAAATGATGCACTTTTTTGGGGAAAACTTATTACAACTTTTTTAAAGTGTTTAAAAAATAAAAGACTAAGTTTTTCAACCTAATAAAAATATTTGTAAATTAAATATTTTTAAAAGATTTTTAATTGAAAAACTTTATTGGCCCATTTCCTGGTGACAACCTCCAAGGCTTCTACAATATGCAAGCCAAATGGATGCTGCAGTGAACAGTTTTCCGTTGGAACTTTACCACGCTGCAGACGGGGGTTGTGAATTGCATAGTGTAGAATTCCTTCCCTTTAGTCTTCACTGCAGCATCCATTTGGCTTGCATATTGTAGAAGCCTTGGAGGTTGTCACCAGGAAATGGGCCAATAAAGTTTTTCAATTAAAAATCTTTTAAAAATATTTAATTTACAAATATTTTTATTAGGTTGAAAAACTTAGTCTTTTATTTAGCAGATGCCGCTAGGCACCTACTACCATCTCGTCAGTTGCGGTGGGAGATGGATATGTCGAAAATTTTTACCTGGGCCAGAGAAAAGCAGCCTATGCAGTCTCTGATGAACCTCTAACAAGAGGTGAAATCGTCGATAAGAGTGCTGGCTGCACTCTCTGATCTGAGTAAAAATTAAGACAGTTTTGGTTTCGCACCGCAACTGAATGAATAAAAATGGTATACATTTTTATTTTTTATTATTATTTTTATGTTTAAAAAATATTTATTTTTGTTTTTTTTTAGTTTGTAGCATCAAAACTAAGCAAATGCTCAAAATATAGTTGGTCCCTTTTTTTTGATCAAAAACCTCGGGAAAATCACCCCCAATTATCATCTTAAATCAAATCAATCGTAACCACTTCACAAGTTACTTTCTATCTATCTTTGAGCCTTAGGACCAGTATTTTATGTCCTGGTTAGCTAATCGGGGTTTAATCGGGACAGAAAACTACCTCTTAGGGTCTCTTGCGTTGTCCTCCTCCTCCTAAGTGCCTTTTCTATTGAGGTTGGCGATCAATATGGCAAATTTCTCTCTGTTCTGGGCTTGATGAATTAAGTCATTCCCTGTTGTATGGATCCAATCTCTGATGTTTCGGAGCCAAGATTTTTTCTTTCTTCCTATAACCCTTTTACCTTCGATTTTGCCTTCTAATATTACCTGAAGCTACTCAAATTCCCTATGGCGCATTATGTGTCCTAGATATGACGTCTTTCTAATTTTGATTGTATTGACCAGATGAGGACGTGTGTTCATTATTTCCAGTACTTCTTCATTTGTAGTTTTGGTGGTCCAGCTTATTCTTAGCATTCGGCGGTACATCCACATTTCGAATGAATTCAGTTTGTTGACATCATAGTGTTTTAATGTCCAGGTCTCACAGCCATGTAGTAATAGAGACCACACATAACACTTTAGTGTTCTCAATCTTATTGTGACTGATAGCTTGGGGTTACAGAGCATTTTAAGCATGTTCATGAAGCCAGATGTTGCTATTTCAATGCGTCTTCTAATTTTTTTGAGTGGTCTAGCTGACTGTTTAGCTCTGTGCCCAGGTATATGAAGCTTTGGGAGCTCTGAAGGGTGATACCATTGATTTGTATGTTGGAATGTCAACACGGGAAGTTTTTTTTCCTCGGAAAATTTTACATTTTCATCTCATTTCTAATTCTTGTTCTTCATGTGCCTTGTCCGTTGTGGAAGTTGGCTATCATCATAGCAATTTTAATTTTGTTTACAGCGTGTCTATAACTGGATCGATGTTAGTCCAAACCATTGGTGTAAGTTTTGAAGCCATGAGTGTCTCCTCCTTCGGGTCCACGTTTACTCTCTATTTTACCCTATATTATCAGCTGCAGTATACGATATTTATCATGTCTCATAATATATGACCGAGGTGTTCACGTTTTCGTTTTTTAATTGTGAAAGATATTTCTTTTTGTTTTCCCATTCGGCGCAATACCTATTCGTTGGTGGTGTGAGTCGTCCAGAATATTTTGAGGATACGTCGGTACACCCACATTTCGAATACATCTAGCCTTTTCGATAATGTTTCCGTTATTGTCCAGCTCTGCTCCATACAACAAGACTGGAAATACATAGCATTTTAGCAGCCATATTTTTAGTGGGACAGATATGTCGCAATGATTGAATATATTTCTCATGTTAAATGTAGCTCTGGTTATACTCTGAATATATTTCGGTTTTTTAATCCCATTTCGAGTTGACGACTGTTCCAAGGTATACATACTACGTGTTGAATTGGTTTTTTATTTTCAATTGTCTGGCAGGTTTTTGAGTTTTGCTCACTAGTGTCTATTTTTGTTTTATTTGTGTTGAAGGTTAAATTCTCTTTTTTCACTCGCTCTTTGTAGGTACCCTGTCCATAAGATGCTGAAGTTCATCAATACTGCTAGCAACCACAACTGTATCGTCTGCATATCGGTTTATCTAATTATTACTCCAGTAAATTTCAATATTTTTTTTCACTTACGGAAATTTTTGACATAAATGAATCAATGATTATACAATATTGTTTTGTCTACAATTTTTTTATTAGGATAATGCCTCAACAAATACTAATGACCATTGGCATGTGTAATGTGTGTAAAAATGTCGATGTCATCGTCTTTACAAAAAGCTAATTGTATCCGAACGATGCATTATTTGCGTTATTATAAAATTAAATTTGCCAGAAAGTGAATAAAACTTAAATTGTTTTTAGATACGCCCCACATAACATACTAGAGCTTAGGTTATCTATGTATTATATCAAAACTAGTATAATCCCCCAGTAAACACTTTAAGACATTTTGAGCCTAGTTTAACTTTCAACCATTTGTATAACGTCACTGTTTGTATTGTTAAGGCACTGAGACGTTATACAATCATGAATGAAAGTCAAACAAGGCCCAAAATGTGTATTGAGAGGGGGTGGGGCCACTTTTCTAAACAAAACCGCGTGATTCATCGTATTGCCGTGGTTACAAAACTCGTTTTCAATTGTTTGCAGATTTTCTTAAAATCCGGCAAACGCGCATCTGTCGCCATTTAATACATCACTGCTGCCATCTACTAAATGACACGTGAACTCATCTTCTCATCTATTAAGTGACAGCGGAACTAATTTATCACTAGAAAAATGCCAACTTAATGCTGTAATATGAACAAAATCCCCAGATTGCAGCTTTTAACAATAATTTTTACCTTTAGGTACAGTTAATTTAAAAACTATGGCAGTACGGACAATGAAATTTTGTTTAAAATAAAGCTTTTTGCGTAGTTAATCGTTTCTGATAGTTATTTTCTACCGAAGTTCAAAAATTATTATGCAAAATGAATTTTTACAACAAGTTACTAAGTAAGTTATGACATGGACTCCTTTAAGTACAGTTATAAAAAATATACTACTACTTTCTTTGGAAATTTTAACTAGATACTATTAAAATAGAAAGTCTACAGTTCACGTACATACCCCTAAGTTGAAGATTGGTTTTGAAATAGTGACGGTAACTGTACCTAAAAACTATATAAATTTTAACATTGTGTCATACCACCTTAAGTCTAATTATAGAGTTTCAATATCGACTTTCGGGATGTATATAAAGCGTATAAATAGCGCACATTTTCGATAAGCACCATCAGTTAACTTTTAATCAGAAAGAGAAAGAGAAGTTTATAGGTCAAGTGAAGCTAACTTTTAGTTTGAGATAAAAAAACATTAGTGTGATTTAACTGCAGTTTTTTATAAACAAAATTTTACGTTTGACTGACAAAGTCGTATGTATCATATTCATATATTTTGAAGGTTGTTACCATAAACATTTTTTTTTGAAGTTATACTTCTTTACGCGCGATATGAGGGTGAATTTTTATATGTTAAAACCTACGATCCCGGCGCATGCGCAATATAACTTTGTTCTGATTGGATGTTCAAATGACATGTCAAAAATTATCCAATATGGCAGCTGTAGCGCAGCTGTGGTTTGGACGGTTGACAGTTTGGTTATGTATGGTTTTTTGTGGGAAGAGAAACAACAAAGGTTAGTTAATAGTTATAATGCCTTTTTAAATAGTTTTCATATTATATTTTTGAAGTTATACTTCAAAATGTTTTAATTTATATATGTATCAGTCCAGAAAAGGTGTGGAAAGAATATATTAGTGTTTTTAAATATATTTTTCTACAAACGTGTTAAAAATGCAATTTTTAGGACTCCATAGGAGCGTTAAAAATGCTCTAGTGCTTTAAAATTTTTAAGGCACTGCAGTTAAAAGTGAATTGTCAAATTGTGAAACGTCAAAATATTTATATTTCATTTATTAACATTAATATTAATAATACAACTTGCGCAATTTGAAAAAGGTGGTTTAAAAGCTTTTTTTATTATAATTTTGTGTCTTTGGATTTGTCTTCCTTGGGCGTAAAATAATAAAACATATATTTTTATATTTCACTTGTCACCGTGATGTAAGTATAATTGGATGGCGTTATGCATAACTCGACCAAGCGCCATTTCTTTAATATCGAGATAAGGGCTAATTCTGGTGACACATAGCTAAAACTATCTTGGAAAAAATCCCTGTTATTGTCACGTTAACGGTTACTAAGAAAAACAAAATTAAACCAAGCGACATTAATCCACTTACCATTAAGCGACCATTAAGCAACCAAGAAACGAAAAACTTTGAAGCCATTTATCTCAAAACTATGTTTTGGTGCTTGGTTGAGTTATGCATAACGCCATCCAATTATGTATATCTGAAAGGAAAGGTAACTGGCATGCGGCTTGATGGCCTTGTTGGTAGAGCATTGGACCAGAGATCAAAAAATCGCGAGATTGCGGGTTCAAATCCCGGACGATTCATATTTTTTCTTTTTTTTTAATATTTGGCATTGTTAAGTTTTGGTTCATTTTTGGTAATTATTGTTAATTTTTTGTATTGTAACTGTTAAGTAGGTATATTTAATTCGTTGAAATTATATTATAATAGAAGTATAACTTCTTACGTGCGTACAAAGTACACACACATTCTTTTTTTTTTATTTCCAGCAATGATGATTACACTTGATTGCTTAATCATAGAACCAGATCCAGAAGAGTTCATTGCTGATCATCCGTTTATTATAATTCTGCAACACAGAGATGCTGAGTCCCGAGAAAGAAACATTCTTTTCCAAGGCAAAATAAGCCAGTTAGAAGGACAAGAAGTTTAAATATGAGTGTCACTCTTGCACATGCTTAAAATTTAGTGATAAGTTTACCGTTTTTAAGTAGATACTAATACTTTAATATTATATTCAAATACTTTTATTGTTTGCCATTTGTATGCCTTATAGATCTTAAAATATCTTAATATAGATTAAGTTGACTATCGAAGTTTAACAACATTTCAATTTGTTCTTTTTTTATTTACCTACTTGAAAATAATATATCATCCTTAAACTTTTCATAGTTACGAGATATAAGAAATCGTGGCATTAGTTTCAGCATAAGATAGAGACAAACAAAAATTACCTTTAAAATAATTAATCTGCATGTAACTGAACGTATAAATACGGCCTTATAATTTTACTAAAGCTTGTTTTTTAAGTTTCTAGTCAGTTGTTTTCAAAAAGTAGCAGGCCAATTTGTGTATCCATATTTGTTATATTTTATGGGGGTAATATAAATATAATACTCTATATTATTTTTAAATATTTTATATATTCTTCTATATTATGAATTTTGTTAATGGTGCACCCATCGAAGCAGAGGAAAGTGTTTTATTGGATAAATATTAACTGCACATTAGAAATATTATGATCTACAATATACAGGGCGGTCCTTAAGTAATTGTACAAAAAGAAACAGTAGATTCTACACTCTAAAATATTATGATTTAACCCAACTTACTTTAATAAAATGTTGATATTAAGAAAGATAAAGTTAAACTTTTTGAAGTGAAAACTTCTTTACGGACGTTGTGCAATTTTTGGATAGGGGAAAAAGCATTGAATTCGCGACCGTCATCGCTTATGCTATATATTATTTGTATGTATATATAAATTGTATAGAAGTATTTAAATTTAAAATAAATGTAAAACCTATTTTAGGATGAGGAAAAAAGATTTATTTCGCGACCGTCATCTCTCCGACGAAATAAATTTTGTACGTACCTATATTATGTGTATCTATACATAAATTGTATAGAAGTATTTAAATTTAAAATAAATATAAGAAATAAATGTTGTACGTATATGTAATGTAGTGAAAACTTCTTTAGGGACGTTGTGCACTTTTTGGATGGGAAAAAGTATTAAATTGGCGACCGTCATCGCTTCGAAGAAATAAATTTTTGAAGTGTAAACTTCTTGAGGGTCGTTGTGCACTTTTTGGATGAAGAAAATTATTAAATTAGCGACCGTCATCGTTTCGACGAAATAAATTTTTGAAGTGAAAATTTCTTTAGGGACCTTGTGCACTTTTTAGATAGGGAAAAAGTAATGAATTAGGGACCGTCATCGCGACCTTCATCGCTTCGGCGAAATAAATTTTTGAAGTGAAAACTTCTTTAGGGACGTTGTGCACTTTTTGGATGGGAAAGAATTATTAAATTTGGATGGGGAGAAAGTAATAAATAAGCGACCGTCATCGCTTCGAGGAAATAAACATTTGAAGAAAAAACTTCTTTAGGGACGTTGTGCTCTTTTTGGATGAAAAAAACTATTAAATTATCGACCGCCATCGCTTTGATGAAATAAATTCGTTAAGTGAAAACTTCTTGAGGGACGTTGTGTACTTTTTGGATGGGGAAAATATTGTATTAGCGAACCTTCATCGCTTCGACGAAATACATTTTTGAAGTGAAAATTTCTTTAGGGACATTGTGCACTTTTTAGATAGGGAAAAAGTAATGAATTAGCGACCGTCATCGCGACCTTCATCGCTTCGGCGAAATAAATTTTTGAAGTGAAAACTTATTTAGAGACGTTGTGCTCTTTTTGGATGGAAAAAAGTATTAAATTATCGACCGTCATCGCTTCGATGAAATAAATTCGTGAAGTGAAAACTTCTTAGTCCTGTCGCCAGGGGGGGTACAACGGCCTACTTAATTCAGATGGACTTACCGAAGTTTTTTTATATATTTTGACCCGTAGAATACGAATTTTTTGGGTAACAGTTGATCCGGATGTCGATAAGATTGTTATAGACAAATAACTTGAGGAATTACATAACAGCGATTTCTCGCAAAACAAAACATCTTTTTGTATTTTTTGGGTCATTTTAAGCAAAAAATATTCCTACAAGTTTTTTTGTAGAATGCATAGTTTTCGAGATAACCGCGGTTGAACTTTCAAAAAATCGAAAAATTGCAATTTTTGAACCCGAATAACTTTTGATTAAAAAATAAAGTAGCAATTCTGTTTACCGCATTTGAAAGTTTAAATCAAATTATATCGATTTTGATTATTTGCGTTGCTAAAAACTAATTTTTTTATTGTTAAACACAGCTATAAACACATAGTGTTTTCCGTGCCTAATACATGCGTTTTAACGCATGCTACGTAGAAATTGCCTCGCTTGCACTTGCAGCTACTCTACCTACTCGTTCGATTTTAAATGAGAAATCATTGAAAACATCACTCACTCACTAGGTGTTTATAGCTTTGTTTACCAATAAAATAATAAATTTTTAGCAATGCAAATAATGAAAACAGATATAATTTGACTTAAACTTTCAAATGCGGTAAGCAGAATTGCTCCTTTATTTTTTAATCAAAAGTTATTCGGGTTCAAAAATTGCAATTTTTCGATTTTTTTTAAGTTCAACCGCGGTTATCTCGAAAACTATGCATCCTACGAAAAAACTTGTCAGAGTATGACAGAGTATTGCCAGAGTATATATGTCAGAGTATTGCCTAGACTGACCCAAAAAATTCAAAAAGATGTTTTGTTTTGCGAGAAATAACTGTTATGTAAGTCCTCAAGTTCTTTGTCTATAACAATCTTATCGACATCCGGATCAACTGTTACCCAAAAAATTCGTATTCTGCGGGTCAAAATATATAAAAAAAACTTGGTTAAGTCCATCTGAATTAAGGAGGCCGTTGTACCCCCCCTGGCGACAGGACTATCTTGAGGAACGTTGTGCGTTGTGCACTTTTTGGATGGGGAAAAAGTATTGAATTATGGACCGTCACCGCTTCGACGGAATAAATATTTGAAGTGAAACTTCTTTAGGGACGTTGTGCACTTTTTCGATGGAAAAAAGCATTAAATTAGCGACCATCATCGCTTCGACGAAATAAATATTTGAAGTGATAACTTCTTGAGAGACGTTGTGCACTTTTTGGATGGGGAAAATATTATATTAGCGAACCTTCAACGCTTCGACGAAATAAATTTTTTATGTGAAAACTTCTTTAGGGACGTTGTGCACTTTTTGGATGGGAAAAAATTATTAAATTTGGATGGGGAGAAAGTAATAAATAAGCGACCGTCATCGCTTCGACGAAATAAACATTTGAAGTAAAAACTTCTTTAGGGACGTTGTGCTCTTTTTGGATGGAGAAAAGTATTAAATTATCGACCGTCATCGCTTCGATGAAATAAATTCATGAAGTGAAAACTTCTTGAGGAACGTTGTGCACTTTTTGGATGGGGGAAAAGTATTGAATTATGGACCGTCACCGCTTCGACGGAATAAATATTTGAAGTGAAACTTCTTTAGGGACGTTGTGCACTTTTTCGATGGAAAAAAGCATTAAATTAGCGACCTTCATCGCTTCGATGAAATCAATTTTTGAAGTGGAAACTTCTTGAGGGACATTGTGCACTTTTTGGATGGGGAAAAATATAAATTAGAGACCTTTATCGATTCGACGAAATAAATTTTTGAAGTGAAAACTTCTTTAGGGACGTTGTGCACTTTTTGGATGGGGAAAAATTATCAAATTAGCGACCGTCATCGCTTCGACGAAATTCATTTTTGAAGTGAAAACTTCTTTAGGAACGTTGTGCACTTTTGGATGGGGAAAAGTATTGAATTAGGGACAGTCATCGCTTCGACGAAATAAATATTTGAAGTGAAACTTATTTAGGGACGTTGTGCACTTTTTCGATGTAAAAAAGTATTAAATTAGCGACCGTCATCGCTTCGATGAAATCAATTTTTGAAGTGGAAACTTCTTGAGGGACGTTGTGCACTTTTTGGATGGGGAAAATATTATATTAGCGAACCTTCATCGCTTCAACGAAATAAATTTTTGAAGTGAAAACTTTTTGAGGGACGTTGTGCACTTTTTGGATAAGGAAAAATTATTAAATTAGCGACCGTCATCGCTTCGACGAAATAAATTTTTTAAGTGAAAACGTTTATAGGAACGTTGTGGACTTTTTGTATGGAGGAAAAGTATTGAATAAGGGCCTTAATCGCTTCGACGAAATAAATATTTGAAGTGAAACTTATTTAGGGACGTTGTGGACTTTTTCGATGTAAAAAAGTATTAAATTAGCGACCATCATCGCTTCGACGAAATAAATATTTGAAGTGAAAACTTCTTGAGACGTTGTGCACTTTTTGGATGGGGAAAATGTAGTAAATTAGCGACGGTTATCGCTTCGACGAAATAAATTTTTGAATTGAAAATTTCTTTAGGGACGTTGTGCACTTCTTGGAGGGAAAAAAGTATTGAATTTGCGACCGTCATCACTTGGCTGAAATAAATTTTGTACATATATAAATTATGTGTATGTATACATAAATAGCATAGGGCATACGCATCGCATATATCGTATATGATATAGGTATAGCACTTCTTTTAGGCTGGGGTAAAAGCATTGAGCTCGTAATTTATATACTATAAGAAGTTTTCACTTCTGTCGGCACTCCCACGAGTGCCTTTAATTTTTTTTATTTATTATTGAATATTTCCTGACAGGTATGAGATAACAACATGAAATTTGGTATGTGGGGGTTTTTTAGGTCGAGAAAAATAAATTGGTATTGCCCAGAGGGCGTCACATAGGTACGCCTTTCAGAACTTATTTATTACGTTCAATTTTTTTTATCCCTCACTCTAAATAATTTTGGCATTCAAATTTTTATTCTCCTATTGGTTTTACTTAAAAATGGTATACTTCTTTCATCTCCCTAAACTCAACCTAGATAAACGCATTTTAAATCTGCGATACACCATCATTTTTAGCATATCATTGTAGTTACACCCGAAAAATAACTTAAAACCATAATAATTGTGCCAGTTCTCAAATGTATGTCATTGCATCGCAAATTCCATTTGAAGAAATTTGCAATACATTTTTGGATAATTTTATGGTTTTAAGTTATTTTTCGGGTGTAACTACAATGATATTATGCTAAAAATGATGGTGTATCGCAGATTTAAAATGTGTTTATCTCGAAAACGGTCGAGTTTAGTGAGATGAAAGAAGTATACCTTTTTTAAGTAAAACTAATAGGAGAATAAAAATTTTAATGACAAAATTATACAGAGTGAGTGATAAAAAAATTAAATGTAATAAATGAGTGCTGAAAGACGTATGTGGCGCCCTCTGGGCAATATATAATTTTTGGTAGGGAATTTAGTTTTCTCGGCCCAAAAAAACCCCACATACCAAATTTCATGTTGTTATCTCATACCTGTCAGGAAATATTCAATAATAAATAAAAAAAAGTTTAATTTTACCACCCTGTATCTTTCTTAATATCAACATTTTATTAACGTAAGTTGGGTTAAATCGTAATATTTTAGAGCGTAGAATCTACTGTTTCTTTTTGTACAATTACTTAAGGACCACCCTGTATATTTTATCGAACTATTGAACATTTATCTGGTACATAATGATTAATTTTGTCATGCAGCGAATCCGCGTATTCGGCATGAAATTTGAAAATTGATAAAGATACATATTAGAAAATGATTAGCCCAAGCTAAAAAAACTATTGCTAGCTAAACTGTATATTTTGAAGTAACAAAATAGACAAAAATTTTTTTGAAGTTATACTTTTTTAGGCGCATTTGGGAGTAAATTTATAAGTGCGCGTATTCATCAAAAGTCTTGGTCCTGGGCGCAGCTGAAACGTTATACGTGCTCTGATTGGGTAATTACAATAGTCTGTCAATAATTGTTCAATATGTCGGTTATAGGTTAACAAATGTTGTGTATATTAATTTTTATTGTTGTGAGGACTGAGACAAAAGCAAGTTTATAATTGTAGTGACTTTGTAAATAGTTTTTAAAAGCAACATGTATGTAATTGTAAACGTTTCAGTATTGTAATAAAAAATTACGTAACCTATTTGGAAAATGTACCTAGCTAGTAGGTAATGCTTTGATTTACATAATTTGATGGACCAACACAATTTCTACCAATCTTCATCAATATATTGTTTTCTTACTCTATGTTTTGTTGTATTTTAATTCCACAAAAATCAAACTAATTTGATTAAATTCAGAACTCTCAAAAAGTTTAAACGTTCAGTTGGTCTATCTTTCCACATTACATGTTTACGTGGCTACGGTCAGGTACTTAGATTTCAAATCTAACCAGCCTAATCTAAGCGGGTTCGATCCCAATGCAAATTTTTATTTTTTTTTTATACATTTTATGATTGTAAGTATATTTATTATACAGTGAGCACGTAAAGGTTGGAATAAATTCATTTTCTCGAGAACGGACGATTTTGGAAAAAAATCCCGAAACAGTTCGATTTTTATTTTTAAATTGCGACTTTTTGGCATATTTATCATACTAGTGATGTCACCCATCTGGGCGTGATGACGTCATCGATGATTTTTTTAAATGGGAATATGGGTCGTGTGATAGCTCATTTGAAAGGTAATTTAATTATTTATTTAGTAATATAAACATTTACATAATT
The DNA here is from genome assembly GCF_917563875.1 of Diabrotica virgifera virgifera. Lineage (NCBI taxonomy): Eukaryota > Metazoa > Arthropoda > Insecta > Coleoptera > Chrysomelidae > Diabrotica > Diabrotica virgifera. Next base: position 141,598,599 of record NC_065443.1, on the reverse strand, counting down.
ATTTATACAGGGTGTCCAAAAAAAATTTTTTTCATTAAGTTTATTGACATAAAAAGAAGAATGCATGTAATTTATTTAGTCCAAAATACATTTTACTGCTCTCAGAGAACAGAAAAAAATGTTTATTTGAAAAAGAATCATTGCTTTTTGCTTAAATTAAATATTCAAACTGTTAAGACGAAGGTGGGTGGCGGCTTTAATATTGAATTTAAGCAAAAAACAATACTTATTTGTCAAATAAATATTATTTCTTGTTTTCTGATAGCAGTCAAACGTATTTTGAGTTAAATAAATTACACACACTCTTCTTTTTATGTCAATAAATTAAATTCAAAAAAAATTTTTTGGATACCCTGTATAAATAATTATGCCAATGTTTATATTATTGAATAGAGAATTGAATTACCTTTCAAATGAGCTATAACACGACCCCTATTCTCATTTAAAAAAATTAAAGATGGCGTCATCACGCCCAGATGGGTGACGTTACTAGTATGGTACATATGCAAAAAGTCGCAATTTAAAAATAAAAATTTACCTGTTTCGGGATTTTTTCCAAAATCGTCCATTTTCGAGATAATGAATTTATTCCAACCTTTACGTGCTCACTGTATAATTTTTTTCAGAAAATACGTATTTAGATAAAATTTTTGACAACAATTATTGTTCAGAAATCATTTCTTTGTGGCATTTTTCAATGTGTGTGTGTGTGTGTTTTATTCTTTTATTTTTTTGTATTGTTTTAATAAAATTTTTTGAAAAGTAATAAGTATTAAAATTAGTTCAATATTTAAATAAAATATAAATAAACTGTTTTAATTTCGTTAAAATCACGTAATAGAAGTGTAACTTCTTACGTGCGTACAAAGTACACACTCATTCTTTTTTTTTATCAACAATGCAAAAGTTTGCATTTTTTCAACGAAGCAAAGATAGCTTCTAATAGAAAGCTATTGAGAAGTAGTGAAAGTAGATATATATTTTTAAGGCCTATCCTCATCCTGATAAAGTTATTCACATGTAGCAGCGATATACATATTATATTTTATGAAGCCCAGAAACCCTATCAATTGAGAAATTATTACATGTAAATGGCATACTTTGCTGTTCTGTTTCCACGAAAAATTTTAAAATGCATAAAACGCTGTGGATAACAAACTTCAAGCATACTTTCGGGATATCATCCTCAGCTTCTATTATAATTTAATCCGGTACAATTATAAAAATTCAAGAACGGGATTATAATTTTGTTAATTTTTAATTTGATATGTATGTTTTGTGTTTGGGGCTTATTTATTTTTTTTGTCTTTTACAAATTTTAGTAGAGTTATATCAAATATTCATTTTTCAGTTATGGGCATAGCTATTGGAGGCTGCATTTTGGTCCGAGATCCGGAACTGTTTATTGCTGATCATCCATTTGTGATTTTGTTACAAAATGCAGCTCAGAACTTTACCATCTTTGCAGCAAAAATTGGAAATCCAAATATTCTATCGTGAAATTTTTTGAATAGTAAATAGAAACATTCAATAATCGCTGGTCCTAATTTGTTTAATTCAAAATTATTTATGTAAATGAAATAAATATGAGTTTTTTTAAAGTATGCAACATAACTATTCCTTTTTGAAGATGCAAATATCTTTCTGTTTTTTCAACAAATGTTACAAATTTCAGAGTGCAGCTTTTACAGTAGAAAGTGCATCGAGTGGAGTAAAAGAGGATACTTTCAAAAGAGCTCTTCATAAAATAATAGAGGAAAATAAAAGCATCCTGGAATATGATGATAAAGAATTTACTACAGCTGAACTAATTGCATTATTGCGCAACGTCCAAGAGTTTAAAAAAAATTGATGAAACCAGAGGTTGAGACGTGGGCACAGATGACATAAAATGAGCTAGGTTATCATCTCCTCAGTAACGATATTGTCGAATTAGTTTTGAGTCACCTCGGTAAGTCATAACTTGATTTATCCGAAAATGAGAGTAAGACTAAGAGAAATTTATCCGAAAATGAGAGTAAGATGAAGAGAATGATGGGATGGTATCAATCAAAAAAGTAAATCTAAAGGCTTAATTAGCTACTAATATACTAGACTATTTCGAGCAACAACTTGCGGATCTTGAAAATTTGAATTTGGGCAGAATATGTCAGAAGATTCAAAAACTTTCATAGAAGTGACTTTTGCTCCAAAAACATAGCTACCTAAAATATAACCTTATTCTATAAATAAAAGTTAATCTACATACCTACAATGTATACATACTACATACCTGCTCGTTAGTATTTATTCTTATCTCGAGCGCTGAGTCACCAAACTGGACATAGCCCAGAGCGGGGACTCGGCGCCCGAGCAAGCAAAACAGATCGAAGATAAGTCACTAGAGATAGCGGGAATAGAGCGCCTCACGCTGGCCTGCATTGATCGGGGTAGGATTTCATATGGGAGTCCGTGTACCCAAGACTCCCGTATGATAAGCACTTTGCTGATTGAGAGCCCCTATAGCGCATCAGAGTGCTATCGGTGGGTAAGTGGATGGTCTGGAGCATTGAAGCGGGGTGGAGTGTTTCCTGCTTACGGGAGTTAATCCTCCTCGCCCCAATGAATTGTCATTCTCTAGGGGTGAGCAAGTCTCTCAGGCTGGGTTAAATCACTATGCTTGCTTGCTTATCTATTTATGTAATTTTAAAGTTAGTTTTAACATCAGATTTATTTTTTGTTATCTTTTTACGATAGGTTAGGTTAGAAACCAAGAAATATGGGCTTTTCAATTATCCGTTCCACGTCCTGTCCCCTGAAGCATAGATAATCGGGTTTCTACTGTAAAATAATACTATATGTCTGTCTATGAGCAAATGACATTGTTCATATTAGAAAACTACTTTTTAAGTACAGTGGAACCCCGATAAGTCGGCCCCCGATAACCCGGAAGTCCGGCTAACCCGGACCGATTTTCATCAGATAAACATTTTGATTTTCTATACATATTTTGTATTTTGACAATGACACCCGTTCTGAGCGTCGAAATGTTAATAAAATGATTTTTTCAATTTAATTGTGGCTTATTTCCCATCAAAATAGTTAATTATCAGATAAACATTTCAACAATAAAAATGTATGTATGTAATATAATATTTGAGAGATAACGTGTATTTGTGTAATTTGAACTAGGTATACGATAGTAAAAATGACTCATGGCACAAGCCGGCAGAAACAACAGGCACCTGTCTGTAGTATTCCTTTATTTTTTATTTCAAACTGTGTTAGCATTGTTTAAGAAAGACTATTTAAAAAATTCTTTTTTAATCAATGGTCTTAGTTTTCACTGTTTCGATTATTGTGACTGTATGAATACAGTATTGTATTGTTCGCTTCCGTTTGCTTAGGTTTGTGTTTGCGTGTTTTTAGTAATTTAGATGTGTAGGTACACTGCATATTTATAAATATTTCATGTTATTTCAATTCTAACGGAGTTTATCTGTAAGTATACCGTATTTTATTAATTTTTACCATATTCTCCGGCTAACCCGGATTTTCGATAACCCGGATCGGCCGCGGTCCCGATTAATCCGAGTTATCGAGGTTCCACTGTACATACATAAATACTTTAATACATAATTTAAAAGTTTCAGCCTAATACATACCTACATGGATTTGCAAACATTGTCAGACATGACAAAAACAGATACGTATGATAATGCCTTTAGGTTTGATCTAGCATTAGGTTCAAACGATTTGAAATTATCAGAAGCATGCGCATTTGTCCGATGGCGTTCAAGCACACAATCTTGAAAATTTGGATACTTGAAAAATGTGTTAGTAATCTTACCTCAAAGTTATAAATAACAACAAACATGAACCAGTCACAGAAGAGAAATTTTATTTCACATTTGACGTTGGTATCTAGTCAGATATAAAAGCGTTCTAGCAAAAAACAGTTTATGGACTGAACATGCGCAGTAAAGCAGTACAATAATCTGGTGTCAAATCATACCAAACTACATGCTAGAACAAACCTAATATAATCACTAAAATTCAATCTTTATCCATTGGGAGCGTTAACTATGATTTTAGGTCATGTGGCACACTCATGAAGACGCGGAGGACGATCTTATGTGTGATTTATACAAACAAGAGATTGTTTAAAAGTTTACCAATAATTTTGTGTTAATGCATCAATACATTAATAGAAATTTGCTAGATCTGCTCTATATGGTAGAGAATATCTGATATAATAACATAAATAGTTTAATAATATAGAAAAATACGAAGAGATTTTAAGGCCGACAACTGAAGTGTGAAGTCATGACTGTCATATAGTTTGTAAACAAAGGTTGAAAATCTAGGATTTGCCCACTATCAAGTTTTTTTAATTAGTATAAAGAAATTTTGCTAAGTATAGTGATTTTTAAGATAATAACACCATAATTCGGCCTTGCACTGTCCACATGTCATCGATATCCATGGCAACACTCCCAGTGGATAGACAATTTCCCCGTATTTGTATTTTTCAAGCTTTTTGCCTATGGCTATTAACAAAAATTATATTGATTTATTCCTTAATATTACTGTAACAGTACGTTTACCAGCAGGTACTGTAGTAGTCCCAACATTATCTGCAATATAAACACTCATGGTCCTGAAGCTGTTTTCTTGTAGCATGTTTTTCATTCAATATTTTTACATGGGAGTAAATCACAATGCATTGTAATAAAATAATATTTAGGGTTAAATCATTTTCTCACAATTTAATTTCAAGATTTTTTTGAAAACGATTTTCATGTTGGAAATCAAAACGTCAAATATAAACAAAAGTTTTGTACAATCTGTATTACAATTCATTGCGTTTATTCTCGTATAAAAAAATTCATTGAAACACTGAGAAAGGAAAATGTAATAAAACACTAATAGTGGAAAACACTCTGTTTAAACGCATTTATTTTGGAGGAAGTCTATATACAAATCATCAGTCAGAAAAATACTGTATATGTTTCAAAAAAATATATACAATATTTCGTACACGATCATTTTCTGACTAGCCAACAGTCGCTCAAAACAGTTTCAGATCATACCAAAATTATCTTCACCTTCACATAAATAAACATTCTATATAACCAAGAAATTTGATTATCCAAAACTGAAATGTGCAGCTGCACATATTTCTTTATACAGAACAATTTTATTATACCTATTCAAATATATATAACTTAACAGTATTGACAATCCTGTAGAGCAGTAGAATGTCTTTTCGGGAATATTTCTACAAGTAACTAGAACTTTTCCAGTAAGTCAGTTTTTCTTGGAGCTATACTGTACTATCTCCTCTGGAAGTATTTTTAGGATGTTCATAAATTTCGTCTACAAAAAATTTTATAAGCATAATATCGAAGTGATACTAGATCGACAATATATTGAAAAATTCAAAATATATATGCAAAAATATTTGCATCTGAAATTAATTGTTCAAAACAATGGGGTTTAAAACAAATTAAACTCCGTATATTTTTATGAGTTTAGAAAACATTAAAAATAAATTTATAGTAATTTGTAAATTTGCCTTAAATATCTGAAAAATTTGATATTTTAAACATGAATTAATGGTATTCTATTTGGACAGTAGTTTTGTGTAAAAAAAAAATAGATTCGCTTTTAATTAAACAAGTCAATAATCGAATAGTGTGACTAAAAATTCACGAAATGGAACAAGTATGGAGACGTACCCTGTTTTCAGGGTTGGTTCCACTTTTATATCTATATAGCATCAGAAAATGAAAGAGTCACTATTGAACCAATTCCAAATGTCATCTAGAAGAAACTACTACGAAGAAATAATAATTGAATGGCTAATAAAATATGTACAGACTTCTTATTTTATTTAAATTACATACAAAATAAGTATTAATTGCACGTTTCAAATCCACTATAACCCTGACCAAATTAAAACTCAAATATGATAAAATTATTCAAAACAAATCCACAAATTACTGCGGCTTGTTATCAACCTTCTTTCGATACCAATAAAAATTTCGTTAATTTTTACAATTTGGCACAATGAAAGCAATAATTATCAAAATACACAACACTTTTTGTATAATTACAAACTACCCTATCTGCTTTCAATTTGAGATTGTTGCAATCTCATCAAATAACGCATGCTTTGTGACTTTTAAGAATAATCGTTATTCTACTATCACAGACATTGTTTAGAATTTGCCTTTAAAAGGAAGTTAACTGAATACACCAAACAAAATCAAGAAGTCTTTTACTACACAAATTGCATAAATAACTGTTGACCAAAACATTTTTAACCTTTTGTTGACGGATTGTACCGAAGGTTCATGTCATGTTTTAGTTAATTGTGAGCGAGATTACATTTAAATTGGTATTAGTTATAGGGATTCGTTGTCCCATGATTTCTTTCACGAAGCGATTTACATAGACGAAAAAATAATTCATTCAGTCTCTGCTAAATGACAATGAAATTAAGTTTGCCTTCTTAACAAATGTGACAGGACAGTGACAGGAAACGTGTCTTAGAAACAGGATAACTTGAATAGTTTTTATGAATAGATTTTCATTGTTTCGTGCTGATTCCACTTGGAGATTCTTTAGTTTTTAATAATAAAAATTAATTACATACGTCTTCTCCTACGACACATAGAAAGCATCGCACGTTCCTTCTCTTATACAAAAAGCGGAATGGAACGTTTCATCGCCGTCCGTTTTATCTCCAGTTAGTCAGTTGATTTTGTATTATGGGAGATGACACGACACGACGTTAAATTCAGTTCAAAACTTATGACAATTAAAAAGATAAAAAAATATTATTATATTAATTTACTGTTCCATTTCTACTTCCCCTAAATTTGATACTAAATAGTATTAAATTTGTAGTGTTAAATGGCCTTGTAGAAATATATATGTTCAAATTTACGTAGTGTCAGGTTAGGTTAGGTCATTTCCTAGAATTCCTAATTAATATTAAAAATAAATCATAAATGTAACTGTAGAAAATTGGTCGGAAATTTGGAAATAAATCAGTCAGCGATTAATTAACTGGCGATGAAACGGCCGGCGATGAAACGTCCTATACCGTACGAGTTTCATTATGTATCTGATGTAATTTTGTTTATTTTATGATCATCATCATTATTTTCACTGTATATGTATCTGCAAATTCCAATGTTTGCTGCGTTTATATTAGGTATGTTAGGCAGATTTATTACCATTCCTTTTTAATATTTTGTTGACATGCAAATTTAATGTGTCATAGGTCTTTATTGTTATTATTCAATAATTTTACTCTTAGCTTTGATGAGTGGAGAAGAAGTATCTAAACAAAAGAAAACGTGGTAAAACGTAATGTATAACCATTGATGGCGACCGAGACAAAGATCTAAAATGGGATTTCCTTTTATTGGTATTTAAAAGAATTTATCATACAATTAAAGAAAACTATTTGAAAGATTATGGCTACCAAACATCCTTTACAATAGGATACACATGTACAAAAATAGACAAAATGGAAAGATAATTTTATAAATTGGAAAAAAGGAATTATTTTGATAGACAAAAAAGTTTCAAATGTCGAAAATTTTGAACAATGGTATTGTTGATCGATTATTTGTAACAATTCTAGTAAAGCATTAGCAATATTAGACATAACCGTTTGAGATTAGTTGAGAAAATGTGTGCACATTATTTCTTGGCTTGACAGATATCCCTTCAACAGGCAGTATTTTCCAGCTTGATAAGAGACACGCATTTTTGCTTTTCTATTTACGATATTACGATTGAAAAATAGGAGGGAATGTGATAATGTTTTAAAAATATTAAAACTAGAGATGTTCTAGATAAGGAGAATATTATAGGAACAATATTCTTTTGAGGAAAGCTGCACACATATCACATTGCTTGAAGTACTGCTCTTTTATCGAATGCCCTGTTTTGAAAATGGAAAAATGTTTAATATTGGAGGTATTTTTTTCTTCGCATAACTAAATGATTAATCAGACTGTAAATGTTGGCAACAAAAGGTTAAACATGACCACTACTACGAATAATAATATGTAACTTGTAACTTTAAAACGTTATAAAAATGGAGTAATATATTATTGCTATATTTCACTTCCTTTGCAAATGTGTATTTTAAGATTTGTCCGTTGCAATTTAAAAAAGAATTCTTAGTTAAAACGCTGTACATACTGTACTTATTTATGTTAATCAGTACGGCATATACTCTGTCAGTTTGAACGAGATGAAGTCATTAAGAATATACCTTCTGGTCAATTTTCGAGAAATTGACTGAGATATGCCAAACAGATAAACTTTTTAGTACAATATACACATATAATATATAAAATGCGCGCCTCTAAATGCAACAGTCTACTGTGAAAACAAAGCTCGATATTGAATACTCCTTCGACTGAAATAGTATCAAATTATAATCAACCAAATTAGCAAAACAGTATAAAGTTGTATATCTTGAAATAAAAGAAACTGCTTGTATTTTATTATAAATTTAAAATTTACTTATGTAGTCTATATCCGTTCTTAAAATGTTCTTTAAATTAATTAAGTATCCTTTATTTCATCTTTCCAAAAATGACAATACAATATTTCATGTGATTACTAAATTAACACTGAATTAGAATGGAATATCGACGGATAAGACATTCAATTTAAGCTGTAGATGTGCGATTAAGTAATGGATGACACTGTGATTTCAAATAATACAACATTAATACAAAATCAATAATACAAAATAAATTTTGTTTTAAAAGCGAATCAGTCTCAAAAAACTCCACAATAAAGTTTATATATATTTTCACGCTTTATAGCATGTTTGATCTTTCTACTAAACACCTATTCAAGGTATAAAGAGGAATACTACTTGCGCCATTTGGTTAGGTCGCGAGAATAGTTGTAATATACTGAAAGCGAAAAATTTAACTGTTGATACCTTTAAGCAAAATAGATCCAAAATTCCACATGAGTGTAAAAAATAGAAAATAAGCATTACGAGAAAACTAGGATTATATTCTGTATTTGGAATAATAAATACATAACTATCCGTTCTTATGTGATCAAGAAAAATCTGGTTGCAGTTTTATTTGATACCAACAGTACCAGAAATCCGGAGCTGAAGTACTAGATCAGAATGGAATCATGCAGATTAACAAAGTCCTTTGCCAATGACAATTTGTAATATAATTGCAAGATAATTAACATATTAACAATAAAAAAGGTCAAATATGAAGAAATTTAAAAAAACCTCACGACTAGCTTTATCGGCACCCCATATTGAACGGTTTTCCATATGGTATCACTTAGTCGTGAATGAAGAGATATATATCATATAAAAAGTAAAAAAAATTGGGCACTGTAAATATGTACAATATGTATGTAATCTTACGGCTTTGATTTATAACATCCATTAAAAATGTTGTTCTGAAGCTATTTCCTTGTGGCATTTTTATAATTAACTATTTAGATGGGAAATAAGCCACAATTAAATTGAAAAAAAAAAATAATTTTATTAACGTTTCGACGCCCAAATGGGGTGTCGTTGTCAAAAAAACAAAATACTACTAATAGTATTTAGTATACTATTTTAGTATACAAATACTACTAATAGTAGTATTTTGTATTTTAACAACGACACCCGATTTGGGCGTCGAAACGTTAATAAAATTTTTTTTTCAATTTAATTGTGGCTTATTTCCCATCTAAATAGTTAACTATCCATTAAAAACATGATATAGGGATGCACATAAGAATGAATTAGATGAGACACATTACAGTAAAAGATGACATTGATAAAAGTCATTCCCATTTGAAGGAATATATGGGTCAGTATAATAAAAATATATTAATAAAAAAAGGTGTAAGTTTTAAAAAGAGTATATGGAATATTTAGTAGATTTATAAATAAAAAAAAATATTTGAAAATATACAACTTTATATTATTACCTACTTAATTTTGATTTGTGGTGGTTACTGATCCAAGTGTTTCAAGCAAAGGTACAGTTAAATATCGTTTGATAAGCTCTGTTGCATTGATCACGACACACTTGTATATAGCTGTGTCAATCTTGGGATGATAATAGTGGAGAGTCAATAAAGGCATACTACCACCCTACGAGAGGATAACAAATCGATCGATAACAAAAATAATGGCATTGGACATTTTCAATGCCAAGAATACCACTGTTAAAACTTACAAGATCTTAGGGCCCAGTAATTGGCGACGACCAAAGAACTCTTTACCTCTAAAACAATATTACTATAAACAATAAAAAGTATTCAAATATAAAATACATATATGTATAAATTAAAGCAGTAAGTGAGAAGTAATACAAAGAAACTTCGGATGGAAACTGTCGACCTTTTTAAAAACCGAGATAAAAGAAAACGCAAAGAAATCAATCATTAACAACACGTCGTATACTAGAGAACTACTTAAAAATGTTTACATTTCAAATAGAACTCTATAGATATAAATGCAAAACTCGTACACATAAAAATGATCAAACAAAGTAAAATTATGCCTCTGCCATACCTCTAACATTTGATGGTAACGTCAACTTTGTAGTAGTATTTTATGCCATCCTTATGTTATAACGTAACTATTAGGTATATGCTCAAGTTTTATTGTATACTTATACTCTTACAGTATGTGCCAAAAAGTATCATTCGTTTCGATCCTGATATATAATGTATTAAAAGTTTGGAAGTAATCAACTATAAAAAGTAATTTTTTGGCACATCTTGTATATAGAGAAGTGCCGTTAGAAAGCAAAAAAATCTGAAACATATAAACTGTCGCCAAATCACAAACTATTGTTTTAGATACCTGCATAGCTATTGGCTATTAAAACATCAAAAAACAATACTCTACCAGCGAGAACGAACATTTTTGATTTGACCCAGTTGTTGTTTTCAGACAAATTTAGCGTCAACTGACACTTTCACAATATATATTTTAACATAAATTACAATAAAGTATACAGGATGTTCGCTTTGATACAATCCGCAAGCATCGGGAGCAGTATTTTGGAGAAGACCAGCGCAATCGACAGTTCCAACAAATTCAAAACATCCTGCAAAATAAAAATAGAAGCCGCACTACACTGAGCCCAATTTCAACTACACTGACATTTCTCGTTTCCTCTTGAAAATATCTGATGAGCGTTCACAGAGTCTATACTTAAATTTAAAAATTTTTTTTGTCTTTTTCGCATTGTATATTCTATTTTTATTTTCAGAGGGCACTTGATATTCTCTTTTTCCCGCACTCACGTAGAATTCCACAACAGTTTTCATATATAGTATATAATTAAATATGTATAATATATATATAATATAAACAATTGTATAAATTTTAACTAAGAGTTTACGTTTGCCGATAAGTCAATCTCATCACTCGTTGAGTTGCTCTTAATTATATATTTATAATTTTTTTAATTTAATGTAGTCCGTCTATATAGGCGCCAAAATCACCGGCACACTTATTAACCGCTAATCTGCTTCCAGATCCGAACCCAACGAATCGTCATCATCATCATTTTCTTTCAATGAACAGAAGAATGACGTTAGCTGCTTCATAGCGACACCTGAAATAAAAAGAAAATGTTATTACTTAATAAACGGACATCCTAAATAAATTTCCTCATACCAATATTATAGGCCCATGTCCTGTACAAGAAAAATCATAGATTCGTATATGTATTGGATTAAATATTATGCCTTTCAAATCTTGTTATCTTTTAATTTGGCCAGCAAATCGACAGGTCAAAGAAACCTACAGAATCTGACAATAATAGGAGACTATAACATCGAAAGCGTAAACATTTTTACATATCTAGGTTCACTAGTTACCGCAGATAACAATGTAAGCGAAGAAGTTAAGAGAAGAATGCATATTGCTAATAAAACATATAATGGACTCATTAAACATCTAAGATCTAACAACATCACGAGAAAAACCAAATGCAAAATATACAAAACCCTGATAAAACCGGTCCTTATATATGGATCAGAGACATGGACATATGGATCAGAGACATGGACACTGTCGAAAAGCGATGAGAGCTTGTTAGGTACGTTTGAACGAAAAATCCTTAGACACATATATATGGGGGTGAAAGAAAATGACGTATGGCGCAGAAGATATAATTTTGAACTAGACGCAGCATACAACGAACCCGACGTCATAACATCCATAAAGATTGGACATCTGCACTGGATTGACCATGTTGAACGAATGTTGGAGACCGAAACACCAAAACATATAATGAAGCAAACATCAGTAGGGAGAAGGTCAAAGGGAAGACCCAAACTTAGATACATGGAACAAGTGGAACAAGATCTGAAAACACTTGAGATTACCCACTGGAAGAACAAAGCAAGGAACAGAACAGAATGGCGGAAAATCCTAGAACAAGCCAGGACCCAAAAAGGGTTGTCGAGCTACTGATGATGATGATTCAATAAAATAAAAAACAAATAAAATTGACAATTTTATTGAGTCTAAAATTTGGTGGACGGTTTCAATATTTTACTACTTTTTGAACAATAATTTAAAGCAAGTTGAGGTTTACATAGAATAATGTGTATAAACAATGTTAGGTAGAGAGAAAGTATATATTATTGCCATCCGACTATCAAGGTTGGCTTACAGCAAGTGTGCAGCTTTGGGAAAGTACAGTTCATCCGCCAGATTTTTAGATAAGTATGACATTGTTCATGAATTATTTTTTATGTTAGGTTACTTTCTTAAGACACTAAAATGATGAACTTAAGTAGCCTGTCCATAGACAACAACATTCATCGAACAAAGATCTGGAGGATGTACTGTACTATAAAATGATGTGTAATAACCTTTTTAGTCCTCTTTGCCATATGTCCTGATAAGGTAATGTCCATTTGCATTAACCTACGTTTTTGATGGATTATATTCTGTTTATTTAAATGACACCAATTATTTTGTTGTTGAAAATTTGTTTCAAAATATGTGGGATTAAAGAGAGAAGAAAAGGCTGAAAGCAATCAATGACCGCACAGAAACAAATGCTGTTTGGGAAATGTTGAATGGTGTAAAGTGTAACCCAATATAGCTGTAGAAGCATATTTTTTCTTGGGAACTATTATTCAGAATTATATTAGTTAGACTGTCATTTATGGTAATATTTCAAAAACCATAGCAATTACTGTGATGGTAGTGAAATTTCAATTAGTGAAAAAAATAATTGTAAAAAATGTGCAATCAAATATTTGATTTTCCATTAGTAACACTTTCATCACTCACAGATAATGGTTTATGAAAAACTTGCATGTAAATAATTTACATATATATTTGAACTTACCTTTACCCTCTTGTTCTGCTGGATCGTCACTTTGTTCCCAAGCGACAAAACTTTCTTGAGAGCAACAACCTAATTCATAAATTTTATCACATATTTGTAGTAAGAGACCTAAAAACAAAACAAAGTTAGCAAACGTGAAATCAGTGAAGAAAAAGATCAATATTTTGTAATTTATTATAATATTTGCTATAAATACGAAATTTTAATTATTTCTCTTAACTAATGGTTCATTTACTTTACAATATGCTTTTATATACCACTCATTAATTTTGTATGGTTCTGGTTCTTGACAAAATAGCTATATCAAGTTCTGAGTTGTGATATTGTGTTTTGTTACTTTTTTATGTTACAGTATATTCCTTTTTATACTTTTCTATTTGAGTTTTCATATGTTTAGCAATCAATACCATCTGATCAAGAATCAGTTTTGTACCTGATAATTGAGTCAGTGATTCAAAAAAGAAGATAATAAATCCTTTTAAGGGTTTCAAATACTTTTTCTGGGTTTAATGTTCTTCATAGTTCATACTATGCATACAGTTAAAAGTTTTAGTCATATATATTTTTTGATTCTTTATATTCTTTATTTACTTTTTTATTTAGTAAAATTCTGATAGTAAAGATATTCCATAAATAAAAAATATTTACAGCAGACATTACTAAAAATGAATGAGTTAAATGTTTATTACTTGAATGGTCATACATGGAAGAGACAAAATAAAATTGCTAGAATTTTCAAAAATATAAGACAAAAGCTTACCTCCAGGGTATTCCATTTTATTGTTCAGAGCTTGAAGGGCATACAAGCATTCAAGTTCAAACCCGGGTTTATTGTCGACATATTTGTGCAACAACGGAAGGTGTTGCTCCAATCTGTCGGAATTGGGTTTGTTGTTCTTGTTTATTGAGTCTTCAAAACAGGCCATCGCCAAAGCCCTGATAAATTTATTTTCTTTAACACCCTTCTCTCCTACATTTGTCTAAAAAGAAAAGCAATGGTTATTATAAAAAAAATATTTAGTACATACACTTATAAAGACGCTGCATATTTATAAAGGTTTAAAAAATCGTAACCAAATACATTATAATATATGAAATTAACGCTTTTTTCAGTTTTTAGGTATCGGTTTGCAAGGTTTTTTTGTGTCCCCTAGAATCGATTTTTGAAGTTATACTTCTTTACGATCGAGGGTGAAATTTTATAATTCCCTGGCGCATGCGCAGAGAGACAGTATGTAGTTCGTTGCTAATCTTTCAAAGTATGTAAGTATCAGCGCAAATAAGTCATTAAAAGAATATATTAGTGTTCTTAGTAAATGTATGATTTATTATAATTTTTGTGTCTTTGGATTTGCCTTCATCGGGCGTAAGATAATAAAATATCTATTTTTATACTTCACTTTGATCTATTTGTCACCGTGATGTGTAATTATATCCGACACGTCAATAGCACGGGGCTTGATAGCTCGGTTGGTATAGCATTGGACCAGAGATCGAGAGATCGCGGGTTCAAATCCCGGATGATTCATATTCATTTTTATTTTTTATTTTTGGTATTGTTAAGTTTTGGTTAATTTTTGGTAATTATTGTTAATTTTTGGTATTGTAACTGTTAAGTATATTTATTTATTTCGTTAAAATTATATAATAGAAGTATAACTTCTTACGTGCATACAAATTACACACACATTCTTTTTTTGTTTCTTTATTTGCTCTCCTATTTCTACCTCTCAGAATTGTCAATTTTACTTTCTGCGACCATTTGTGTTCTGTAATGTTCATTCTCATTAATGTCTAGACATTAAGTTTTCTTGCACTTTTTACTAGTCAACTCTACTCTATCCGCGATTCTGTAAAAGCTTTTTTTAATATCAAGGGATATGACTTACCACATTTGCATGGGAGTCTGTAAAGTATTCAACAATTGTGAAGTCATGGAGAAAACTGTTACTAAACATCAAAAATTATGTCGAACTAGCAGTTGGAAAAGATGAAAATGAACTGCCTGTGCTTATGAGTTTAATGAACTCAGTTCTTGGGGGAGAGAATGCGGACGCAGGAAACCTGTAAGAGTGATTATTTTGCAACGTTACCTACCCGGAATTTGAGCATCTAACGGATGAACATATCCTAAGAAAATGCTGAGGAGAAAATGAAAAAAGTGATAAAGAAGAGGAGCTTGTAGCTGGTAGATAAGTGACTCACAAAGAATTTCTAGAATACCTCGATAACCAGGACAATGTGCTACTTGCTGAAAAGCTGATGCTACATAAAGTGCAATGTAGAATAAAGAAACATGTTTTCTACTCAAAGAAGCAGAAACAAGTGACAGACTACTTTCAAAATGTGTAAAAATGTAGGTACACTGATCACTTTAAATTAAAGCTTTAGGTGAAACCAGATTTTAATTTTGTGCATTTACGTATTTGACTTCAAGTTACAGCTTAACCGCGATTGGAGTTTAATTCTCATTCGATTTAGTTTGTTTATAAATAACCAAGTTTGAATTCCATTTGTCTAAGCATTTACTAATGTTTGAATTGGGTATAAAAATGCACTTGTAAAATAAATTCTTATGGGTATTATAAGAATTTATTTTATGGATATATACTAGATTCCGATACAGTCTTTTAAGGTTTATTATAATATGATCCATAAACTAGTGCTCAGGTGATTGACCTGTTTTACGATTCTGCCCTTTTATCATTTACAGTTGAAAGAAGAAGTAGCTTCAGTCATAACCCCCCTGTTAAATAAATTATATGAAAAACTTGGTTAAATAATAAATTTAGGATTTAAGGTATGGTTCTGACATCGACGGCAGGCAGCAAACAGCAACTGCAGACGGCAGTTACAGTTGTTACCATGACATAGGTATTGTTACATACAGTTGTTACCATGACATAAGTATAAATTAATAGTGCAAAGTAAATATGTATGTCATAGTAACAACTGTAACTGCCGTCTGTCGCCTTCCGTCGATGTCAGAATCCTACCTTTACACTGAAATAAATGTTCAGTTTTTGTTTAAAATAATTGAAACAATAATTCAAATTTTACTTACCATTACCCAATCGTGGATATCATCAATAGTTTTATCTGCCCGAAGGAAATTCAGTATCTTTTCCTGAATATCATCGTAAGATAATCGACTCTGATCTACTGCTGGTGCCGCTCCTCCCAACAAGAATTCCAATTGCTAAAAAGTAACAACATTCAGGTATGGTTTACCAACAGTAAATAAATTAAAGCTAAAATTGTTTATTCATCATTATTTCATCTAACAAAAATCTTAGATCTTATTTAAAACAGATTTACTTACATTGTCGCTAATGAATGAGCCTATCTGTGCAGTATCCATAAAATCGGCTAATTGCAAACCTGACGACTGCCATTGACTATGCAAGAAATGCGATCCCTTATTACTAATAACTAGTTTAAATAGTGGAGCCAGCAACTTATCAGCTTGATTCAGCTCAATGAGTATGCTGAACGATTTGTGCAGCCTTTTAAGTGGGACTACTTGTTCGGTAATTAAATCAACTGAAACAAAATTGCAAATAAATTATGTGTCAAAGAAACCCACAAATTTTAAGCAAATTTTGATTTTTTAATTTTTTTTCTTTTTTATGTATATAAAAATAAGTCTATTGTGTATTCAGTCAGTTACTTTTGTAGCATATAATCCGAAATTATTATTAGTAACAATGTAACTTGGAAAACAAGGAGAAATTTGAGAAAATAATAAATGTATTGAAAACTTCGATGAACCGTTACAGTTATAGCAGTAATTAAATTATAGGGTCAAGAAATGACAAGTATCACTCGTTTCAATAATGTGTGTTTCCACCACGATTCTGGCATACAACTGATCACATTTTCGAAGTCCCTTCGGGGAAAAGTGAGTCATTCTTCAATGAGCCATTTGAAGCTCTTCTGTATCTTGTTGGAGCAGGTATATGACATTTTACACGCCTATTAAGAAGGCTTCATATTTGCTAATTAGTAGGATTAAGGTCTGGACTTTGAGCAGGTCAGTCCATTTTTGAAATACCAATATCTTCAAGATACTGTTACAATCCTTACCGTATGTGATTGGTGTATATGCACTATGTTGTATTAGCAGAAAGCCATTACCAACCCAGCATATGGCATCACATGATGTAGGAACTCACAACCTGAACATGGAGTGACGATTTTAAGAAAACCTTTAGTTGTGAGACTTTGTAAATTTTTAATTTTAATCTTATATATTATGATAAAACACAATATATTGAGTAGTATAATAACTGTTATACTTCTGACATATGAAATTGAAACATAGGCTTTTAACAACTGCGTAGTCCACAAACGTCAAGTGACTCAGAGAGTTATTGAATGGAGAATGTTCAACATTAAGCTCAGTGGCAATGAAGAGATAGACGAAAAAGTAACAGATGTGACCCAGAAGACTGCCATGTTAAAATGGCACTGGGCAGGACACAGGAAGAATGGAAGACAACTGTTGGATGAAGCAAATTTTTTGAATGGCCAAGAGCAAGCAAAAGAAGTAGAGGCAGACCTCAAACAAGATGGACTGATGACATGAAGGAATGGATGCAAAAAACAGCAAACAAAAATGAATGAACACACCTAAGGCTAAGGCACCACGGGCGACAAATTTACGCTAGCAGTAGCCGTAAAACGAACTTAAGGTTCCGCGGAACGGAATAGGAATAGCCGAACTGAACCGACTACGTACAGATCCTGTAGTCGGATCAGTTCGGCTATTCCTATTCCGTTCCGCGGAAGCTTAACGACGTTCTACACCTTCGTTGCGGGGTATGCCTCTCAGAGGAAAGGGGGGAAACTTATATGCAAGCGAAAGTTGGTAACAATTCATTTATAGCAGAATACTCAAATCATATGTTTCAGATTGAATACTTTATAAAAATAAATTATAATAAGTTACAGAAATTACGGAATAAATTACGGAATTAATTGTAATAAATTAAAAATAAATGGTACGGTAAACAATCCTCATTTTTTAATATGTTATTCCTTACAAAAAAACCTTTAATTTAGCACAAATAATTAAAAATCGTAAATTTGGGTCAAAAGTTATTAACTTTTTAAGAATTCCCATAAGAGCCCATGTTAAAACTTAACTTTGACCCTTAATAGTAATTAAACGGCACGGTAAAACAATTTTTAAAAAATCAAGTCTTAGTTTTTGAAGTAAACTATAACATACTAAAATTTCATGCAAATCCTTAATTCTTTGCCGAAGGTGTAGAACGTCGTTAAGTTCGTTTTACTGCTAGCGTAAATTTGTCACCCGTGGAGCCTTAGCCTAAGGGAGGCTTACATCTCACGATAGATGCAATAGCTGTTCATGATAATGATAATAACTATTTAATAATATATCACATAAAATAAAAACTTACCTAAAACTTCTGCTAAATAGTCCCAAAGTTTTGGAATATCAATTCTCAGATCGTCAGCTTGTGATAGCAATTCCTCCAATCCTTGACAATAATCGTCTACTGATATTTTACCAATTCCTACTAACTTAGCAAATAATGCACCCGTTTTTAATCTCACTTGTTGAGATTTTTCTAATACATGTAAATATGTGTCATTAATCATACTAGGGATGTACGATAAAGGTACACACGAACTAATATCAGCGAAATATTCATCAACATTGCTATTTCCACTAACGTATTCGTCCGCACAATTGAGTATTCGCCTATACCGTTGGTCTTCGGTGAGTTGTACTTCAGGAACCGCCGCAACAGCCGAAACGGACGGCGCTGGAGTAACTGACGATTGAGGTGGTAACATAGTAGGTGCAGCTGCTGGTATGTTACGTTGTGACGAGGACGACGAATTTCTTCCATCATCCTTCGATCGGTGTTGCGAGCCAGACCGTGATCCACTTCTACTATCATATTTATAACTACCTCGTTCCATACTCGCACCTTTCGAATGATAAGAGTCTTTTTGACCATAGCGAGTATCTGAAAAAAAAAACAGAAATATTAGTGTTCTATATTTGTGTTGTTTCTCATCCTTTCTTTTAGCTCACTTTCCAGATTTCTTATATCCATCATTGTTCTGCCTTCTTCCACATGTATCCTTCATAAAATTCTGTCTGTTCTCCATCCATATGTACCCATACCATCCGATCATAATATACAGGGTGATTGATTAGTAGGGTGAAGCTCAATAGCTGCGCTATAGTAATAGATAGCAATAAAAGTTAATAACAAAAATTTTAGCCACCTTTGCCGCACAGTGGCAGACCTAACTTATGTTTTTTAAAATGGAACACCCTATATTTTATTTTATATTCGAAATCCTGTTAACTTCTCCATCACAAAAATATAAAGGTTTGTAATGTTATACAGGGTATTTACAAAGTTATAACCAATTTTTTATGAAAATCGTAACAAGTTCAACTCCCTGTATAAATAAAAATAAGCACAACAGCAATGGTTTACTAATGCCATATTTTTTTATTGTCAAATATTTTAAGAATTATTGATATTGCTATTTTTCTTTATATCAAATACAGGGTGAGTCAAAACGCAAGTACATTATTTTCTCAGTAATGTTAAATGGAACACCCTATATTTTATATCATTATTGAAAAGTACCATTAACATACTTTAATTTTTATATAAAATTCCCTATGCCCAAATTTATTAGTTTTCGAGATATTTTCATTTTTCAGAGCAAATTATTTTAGGTGTTTAAATTTATCTAAATTTTAAGTAAGCCATGACTGAATTGACAATTGAAGATTACCGATTATCAATCCGGTAATCAATGTAACACTGTAGCAAATAAAGAAATAAAAATAGTTTATTAGTAATACATTTTACAAACAAAAACACAACCACTACATGCAACATTTTTGAAACAATTAAAAACTATCTTTTTATGTAAATGCAACAAATAAACACAGAAAATTAGTAATAAATTTTACAAAAAAACACAAACACAAAATACAATATTTTGTGAAGACAATTAAACACTACTTTTGTATGTAAATGTAACAATGTAACAAATAAAGAACGAAACAATTTATCAGTAATACATTTTGCAAAAAAACATGTTTGAAAAAATTAGAAGCTACTTTTAATAAAATATTTTTAATATTTAATTACATAAGGTGTTCAAAATTATCTCCGAACACATTTATGTACGCCTAAAAACGATCATTGAATGAGCTACTTACTCTACGGAGCATTTGTAAATTAACACATCGAAATACACTTTTTATTCTATTTTTTTTCTCATCCCTTGTTGTTGGAGGTATTTTATAAACTTCATTATTAACGTAACCCCAAAAAAATCAGTCCAGTTTATTAAATTCTGGTAATTTGGGTGGCCACGCTACTGGTCCATTGAAAAATGAAAATATCTCGAAAACTAATAACATAGGGAATGTTATCTAAAAATTAAAGTACGGTAATGGTACTGTTCAATAGTGAAATAAAATACAGGATGTTCCATTTAAAATTACTGAGCAAATAATGTACTTGCGTTTTGACTCACCCTGTATTTGATATAAAGAAAATTAGCAATATCGACCATTCTTGAAAATTTTGACAATACGTTAAAAAATATGGCATTAATAAACCATTGTTGTTTTGCTTATTTTTATTTATACAGAGAGTTGAACTTGGTTACGATTTTCATATAAAACAAACCTTTATATTTTTGTGATGGAGAAGTTAACAGGATTTCGAATTTAAAATAAAATAGAGGGTGTTCCATTCAAAAAAACATCAGTTTGGTCTGCCACTATGTTATCGAACACCCTGTAACATTCTAACTAATTTTGAAATGTGAAGCTCAAAGGTGGCTAAAATTTTTGTTATTAACTTTTATTGCTATCTATTACTATAGCGGAGCTATTGAGCTTTATCCTACTAATCAATCACCCTGTATGCTTTTGTGGTTCTGTTCTCATTTTTGTCACATTTTTGTATTATGTGCTTCAGTTCTGCCATCTTGCCACTCATAAGATAAAAAAGTGGACCAAGAACACTGCACTGTGGTACCCCTGGCTTTATCAATGTGATTTCTGATGTCTGTCCGTAGCTCACAGTAAAATATCTTCCTTTTAGGTAGGATTCCATAATAATATACAGTGTGTGGGGGAGGGATTTTTTAAATTTAAACAGTAGTCCACCATGCCAAACCTTATCAAAGGCTTGACTCACATCTAAGAAAGCAGTCATGCAGAAAGCAACTTTTTTGCTCAAATGCTTCATTTATTTCGTCCACAACTCTGTGTATCTGTTCAATTGTGCTATGATCCTTTCTGAGTCTGAATTGGTGTTCAGGAATCGGGTGGTTTTCTTCTATTATGGGAGTCAGTCAGGTTATGAGTAGATTTTCTAGAGCAGGCTGGTTGGTCTGTATGAAGTTACTTCATTTATAGGTTTTCCAGGTTTCCGAATAAGTATATGCTTGGCAACTTTCCACTGGGCCGGGAAGTATCCTAGTCGTAGCACTGCATTGAATATTGTTGTTACTAGCAGGATCCCTTTTAAATAATTGATGGATTCGACCGTTACTTGATGGAAGTTCATTTTATCTCACAATAAAACACTGAAAACTTTTGTTTTCTATACTTCCACAAAATTTATTATTTACAACTATGTGACTACAACTGTTTCGGCAGAGTGCATCATTCGGCATCACTTGAGAAAGGCACTCTGCCGAAACAGCTGTAGTCACATAGTTGTAAATAATAAATTTTGTGGAAGTATAGAAAACAAAAGTTTTCAGTGTTTTATTGTGAGGATCCCTTTTCTTGGGAGTTCTTTAATAAGATGGCCTTTGATCAGATTAAACTCTGGAGCCTTATCTGGGATTAAGTTATTTCTGATGTCTAATGTACCTCTTTGACTTTGAAGAGTTTTGGAATTTGGAACATTTGATGTAGCTTCAAGAGTTTCTTTGATCTTAGCTTCTATTTCAGGCGTGTTTTGCGATGGAAGAGGTTGAAAGACTTCCTCTAGATATTCTCGGAAGGTATTTGCTTTTTCCTCATCAAGGCGTGCCAATGTTCAGTCTTCTGTATCTTCTGTACTTGTCAGATTTTCTAAGTATTTGTTAATGATGCATTCTTTACATTGTTTATAAGCTCTTTTAGTTCTCTAGATGCTTTGTCATAATTGCTTCTGTTTGTCGGGTGTCTATTACGCTGCCAAATCGTTCAGAGTTTTCTTTTTTTATTATTACTGGGCAGTTTTGATTTTTTTAGGATTTGATATTTCTGGTGTTACATTTTTCGCAGCAGTGTGGATGATGTTTGTTAAGTGATTTACTGCAGTTTCAAACAAGTCTGGCTAATTGGCTCTGCCAAAGCCATTTTTCAAAAAAAAAAAAAAAAAAAAAAAAAAAAAAAAAAAAAAAAAAAAAAAAAAAAAAAAAAAAAAAAAAATTTCTGCTTTTGTTTTTATTGATATTTTTAAGTCAATTTCTGCATTAATTTGGTTTCTATATTATTCCCAATTGGTATTCTTGTTGAACAGCATTACAGGAATTTCTTTTTCTATAATTGTGGCACTAACTTGTGTTATTATTGGTGTGTGATCAGAATAAGGTCGAGATTTGATTCTACATTTAGGTCCATAAGCTCCGAAGCCTTAACTCTGAAGAAATCAAGTAGCTGTGGTATTTTCGCTGGATCCTTAGTATGTTGGAGTGTATGTGGATAAGTAACTCAACTGCAGTGGATTATGTTATATAGTACTCTACTTCTACCTGGAGCTGTTAGTCTTGAGCCCTATGCAATGTTTTTCGCATTGTAATCACCTCCTGCTAGGAACCTGTGACCTAAAGACAAGAAGTATTCTTCCATCTCTTATTTATTTGGTGGGAGGTATGCCGCTGATAATGGACCTAGCCAATCTTCAATTACGATACTGGTTGCTTGTAGAAAGTTTTTTCTGAATTTACGCCATTTTCAATTTTATACAGTTGGGCCATTTCTAATTAAGAGATTAGTTAGTTGTGTGAGTTGGTTGTTCTAAGTGATTTTATCTCTGTTGTCATTTGGTTCACTTGCTGTTGGTTTGTAAATGTATTTTGAAGAATGGATAATACAGTGATGATCGCGCTAATAACCGGCAAAATAACGAAAAAGATGGAAACCATAATACATTGTGAAACAAAAAAAGATGAAACTAGTGGAGGTGGAAATTATCGTTATTAACGTATAAATAATTCACATTACATTACATAGTTTCCCACCTTTAGACGTCTGTGACAGGAGTATTTTATAAAATTCTACTGTCACAGTGACAGTTGTCATACTCCTCTGATACGTCTGAAGGTGGGAAATTATGTAATGTAATGTTAATTTATACGTTTATAACGATAATTTCCACCTCCAACAGTTTCATCTCTTTCTGTTTCGCAATGTATTTGCCAGTTATTAGCGCGCTCATCACTGTATATTATTGTCACTGGCAACTTGCGCATATGTTGGCCTGTATTGTTGTTGGGGCATTGGAGCAGGTCGTATATTTTGTGGAGGAGCTTGTTGTGGGATCTGTGGATTTGTTTGTTGCGGGATCGTTTGATGTGATTGGGGTACATGCATAAGCTGCTTCTTTTGTTGTTGTTGTTGTTGTTGTTGTGTTTGTAATGCCACTGGTATTATGTTTTCATGTGGAAAACGTCTTTTTATTATTTCTTGGTATACTTTGCAGATTTTTGCAGTAGCAGGATGGTTTCCACTGCATATGTGCATTTTGGATCTCTACCATCCTCTTTTTCTTTTCATATGTTTTGTAGTCGTGTTTTCCAGCGCATTTGTAGCATCTCATTAGATGTGTGCAGTTGCTTTTAGTGTGTCCATAGCAGCAGCATCTCATGCATTGTACCAGTTTGGATTTTTTCTTGGGTTCTTCGAATTTTATTACTGCATTTAGCAGTAAGGTGATATTAAATATCTCATTACTGTTTTCCTTTCTTTCAAGATCAATGAAGAAAAGATTTTTTGGGGAGCCTTGCTGGTTCTTTTAAGTATCCGCTGTTTATACTGTGTACTGAGTGTCATTTTTCCTGTAATGCAGTTCTTATTTCTTTATGACCAGTAGTATGGTGCAGGTTACGTAGTACCACTCTGAATTTTTTATTTTCTTCTAATGTAAGTATATGTGTGTAGTATTACTTTATTGTCACCTAGTACTTTTTTTTAGTTTTCTAACGACTTTATCTGCAATTTTAATTTATTTCCTTTAAGTACTTCATAGTAGTAGTCTTTTTGCGCTATTGTATTATATATTTTGATTAGTGGAGGTATCTTTTGAACATAGTGAAAAATAAATGGTGATATTTTCTCCTTGTTTTCTTTAGGGATAAGATCATTACTATTTTCGTTTTTTTTTTCTGTAGACACTATCGATTTTAGCTTTTCAAAATGGTTTTGAGTTTTGATTTCATGATTTTGGGGTTTCCTTGTTTCTTTTGAGCTATTTGGTAATCTCTTTCTCTCGTGACTTTTGCTTCTTACTTCATGGAAATCGTTTGGTCTATCTACTACTGAGTCTGTGCTGATGATTGATTGTGTATCCATGTCTCCCTTTGTGTCCTGAGTCACAAAGACATGTGAAAAATTAACTTGCGATTAAAGAAATACAATTGTTAAGCATGTTTGCTTAAAATTTAAATCGAAATGAACATTTTTTTATTGAAAACGCACAACTATAGTGAATACTGTATAAATCTGTGGTACTAAGACAAAACCCTATACATCAAAAATTATCGATTTTTGGTTTTTAATGCCAATATGTACAGCTGGTTCCTAAAAAAACTGATACGACTCTTAAAGCGTATTTTGTAGAAAATTGAGCAGTGTATTTTGAAGGATAAATATTTATTTTTACAAACTGTCACTGTCACTGCCAAATCGTAAAATGTGTCAGAAATCTTATTAAAAATAATAACAACAACCCCGTTTTATGTAAAAACTATCATTTATATACTTTTTATAAAATGCAGGAATTCAAAATAATATCAAATGTAGACCTTAATAATTATTACAATTTATGAATTAACATATTTAATCAGTTGTTTGTTTATTTTATTATTTTTCTGTCATAATAAATATAATATAATGTCAGATCAATCAAATACACTGCTCAAAATGATCAAATCTTACTAAGAGTCATCAGTTTTTTTAGGAACCAGCTGTACATTGAGTGATAAAGAATATGATGACAAAACCCTACATTGCTAAACGCAACCATGTAACCAGTATGATAAAATTAGTTTCCGATATGTCCACAACGATATTACAACGACACCACGAACTTTTAAACTCATCTGCTGCAAAATCACGTTTTTTGACATATCAGGTTTTGCCTTAGCACCACAGAAATATATTATACAACTATACTTACTTATTGTATTACGTTTTTCAGATTCCAAATTTTCTAAAGTACTATAAATATTGGCAGTGGTAGGAACTTGTGGTACAATTGGCTTTATGTTAGAACCAGCGCCAGTGTTCCACTGTTTGAACATATTTGGAGCGCCAAGAGATGGCTCAAGAGGCTAAAAACAAAAGTATATATTAAGTATCATGGAAAAATTTTCTGACATTGACTGAACAAACATGAATGTTGTGTCTTCGGTGTTACATTTAAAGTGATCAATGAATGTTCAAACACTTTTATGTGTCACAGAAATTTATATACTTCCTTAACACACCAACAATAATATTAAAAGTGTTATTGAGGTACTTGGCGGAAGATTAAATTCAATAATTGTTGAATTGGACATTTTCCCATAATTTAATCACATGTGTTATTGTAAAAAAACAATTTTTAAAAATATTTAACATAAGATATATGAGCTTCTATTTTTTTTTATCAGCAGTTTGTTTTGTGTGAATCTTGCTGTGGACAAATCAATGACACATCTCAGTTGATCTACACTTTAATAGACTTGTTTTTGTTTAGTCATCCATGTTTAACGTTAATATTTATTATAGCAAAATAAACACTGTCATCACTCTAGGGTAAGGTATGTAACTAACTAAAGGTTTAAAATACTGAATCAATTTCGATATATCCTCCAATTTTACTAATGAAGGTTACACAGTTGAAACTAAATGATTCATAGACATAGTTGAGAAATTTAAATATCTCAAAGCTCAAACAGTAAATGGAACTGCAATGAAGAAGTGAAGTTTACTTTTACTACATTCAATAACTTTTGTCAGCGTGAAACTCCTTGTCCCAGTCTCCATATTCACGCCCTTAAATTAAAGATATGGCCAATAATAATGTGGGGTAGTGAGATCTGGTCATCCTACAGTAAATTCGCTTAACTGTATTGAAGTGTTCAAAATGTGGTGTCTCAAAAAGTTGCGTAAAATTATATGGATAGGTCGACCATATTACAAATGAAGGTCTTAATAGGAGCTAAAGCCGAAAGAGAGCTTCTAAATATTGTTTGCTAATAGCGAAAGGTCTCATATTTAGGCCATATTTCTAGATTCAACAATTATAATCTTTTAAAAACAATTTTTAATGGACTAAGTTGAAGTGACACTCATAAGTAAGATACATAAGAAACTGGTGTGACATACCTGATAATCAGTACAATATTAAGAAAAGCAGAACAAGGATCCCTACGGATAATTCAACCAACTTGAATGCCTACACGCTGTGGATAGCAAATGGAACCACAAGATTTCATATTTACATGAAAATGTTACTATTTTATCAGGTATGTGAAAGGGTAATTTGTTTTATAGAAAATTATTCTTGATTTGTTGAAGGTGTCTCGTCTGGTCTATTATGAATAATAATAAAAGCAAAGAAAAACAACTTAAATCTATACAAATACAAAACTGAAATTAAGGAAAAGTAACTTACCGCCCTTGCACCTTTTAATTTATCACTTTGTACCATGAACGAAGCCTTGCTCCTGTTATTGCTCGTATTTGTCGTCCATCCATCATCAGTAACATTTCTCGATCTTCCGCCCTTTCTATCACCCATCGATCCTCCTCCAGGTCCTCCAGAACCACTACCTCTATCGTCTTTACGTGGTGTGATTGGACCAGAGTTCATCATTTGTATGTTAAGCTGTTCTTGTTCAGCTTCTTTTTGGATTTGATCTATCATTTTTGGATTGACGTCTTGCCTTCTAGGCACCCATTTTGCAGAACGCAGATCTATCACATCCTGGAAATAATTCATCATAAAAGTTTATTATTATATAAGATTATTTTTTTACTGAAAAATCAAAATATGTATGTACCACTTGAATCTATCGGAGCAACAAATTACCAACTAAAACCAAAAACCCAACAATATCGATCCAAGCAGAACCGTACTAGTGGGGATATGTTTTTTTCTAAATATGCTGATAAATTAGATTTTTACAAAAAAAATATTTATAAAAATGACTAAATGTATGGTCAAAACATTGTTTCTGAAAACCCACTGTACTGTTGGTACGATTAAAACTCACCTGTAACATAAATCTTATTCGACTACTAATTTTACTATTTATATCTTTCTTATTGGCTATACTCTTCATTTGATCAAAGATGGGGTCAAGAGGAACCAGTTTAGTTTCCAACTCTTTTCCAATAGTTGTAAGCAACTTGCATAGGCACTCCAAGCGTTCTTCATCTCTCCTAATTAATAGATCATTTATGCACCTCGTCATTATGCCAACTGTAAGCATACTTTGTTTAAAAAGTTCACCTGTAAATTAAAAAACAAACTCTTGGTTAACACCTAAATAATTTGCCTTTCCTTAAAATGTATATTTTAACTGAGATCAGTGTTTAAAAGTGTCCTCAAAATATTCAGTCCACTACTTTCATAAAACATCATGTTCTGAGCTGTTTATTGCACAAATGATCAATGAGACAATATTCATTGACAGTGCAATATAGGAAAAAATTTTGATTAATTTAATACATGAAGCATGTGAAATATACAGTTTATCCCAAACCCATTTTTCAGTGCGTCATAGTTTGTCAAATTCGCTCTAACGCATTAAGCTCGAAGTGACAGAAAAAAACGTATATGTCCGTGATTATTATACACAGAACTACGAAAATTATGTATATTAAAGCAACTTATACCTACAGATGTATAATTGGTTGACAATTACAATACTCTATAACCAATAGATAACCAATCCATGATGCGAAAAGATAATTTGAAACAAAAGTAATCTATCATGACTTTCACAGTACTAACGGATAAAATGACAATTGTAATTCTAGGTTAGAAATTTGTCAACAACATAAATATAAATATTGTATGTCATTGGTACATTTGGACATTGTATAGTGAAATTGTATTCTATGATTATGTATTTTTTCCTTAAAATATTTTAAATAATAATTGTCTGGCAAATATTTATAAAAATATTGACATTTATATAAACATAAATATAAATATTCTGACAACTGTCAGATTTACCTAAAATGTCATGCTGTATTTCGCGACCTTCTTAAAATCATATATGGGGTTAAAATTAATGACTCACTGAAAAAAGGGTTTGGGATCAACTGTGATAAGATTATGTGAAAACCCTCATTAATATGAAAATATTTAGAATAATAAGAAAGAGCAAGGAAATTTGAAATTTAAATTAGAAATAGAAAAAGAACAGGAGTATTGCCATATCATCATGGGAAGTAGCTATACGTAAAGTTGTGCTTGAACTGATGATATGGTACTAATATTATCAGATGTATACATATATGCTAAGTGAAAATTCAAGACTCAATATGTATTTCAAGACAATCAAATTTTCGAAAAACTTGGCAGCACCTGTCAGGGAATTATAAAGATTTAGACTATGGCGTAAAAATCTTACGAAGTCAAATGCATGTTTCTTTTGCATAGCGGAAGTACAGTTTGTCAATATAATACAAAGTGATGACCTCTATTTGTAAAATATTTTTTTTTGCAAAATATTTCCCTATGCACAGTACACAGCAGTGCCAAGCTTTGTGAATCGAATTTAACCTTCATACAATAAACATTGTGTATAGTTACATTTGAGTACACATTAATTATATAGAAGATGGCTGTAGAAGTTTATCTCTAATTTACCACCAAGGAGTGTCTAAGTCGTAGATGCTTCATATTACAATGTACAAGAAAAAACTTTGAAATATTAAACCTTTAAAAAATAGCAGAAGGGGTAGAGAGGAAAACATTTCAAATTTTGAAAGTAACTTGTCAAAATATTTTAATGTTACAATTTGAAATTTTGTAATAATATCCTGTTTTGTTAAATGAAATAAAACTATGATTGATATTATGCAAATTGTATATTGAGGCTTTATTTTAACAAAATCTTTTCCTTGACTATTATTTAACTTTTGACTCGAATCTTTTGGAATGGAATGTATATTAGGGTAGAGCGCTGTTATATGGAGAAAAATGAAATAATAATTTTTAAAAACGCGGGGTGCGGAATCGACGCTACTGTGGGAAAGGATTGGAAAAGTTAATTGTCATTTTTTTATATCATGACTAACATCTGCCCCAACGTGATTAAAATTTTGAAATTTGAAAAAATTTTTTTTTTTGCAATTTTACCTACGTGGGGTGTGGTATCAATTCCCTTCTAGGAAATGAATCGAAAACTTCAATAACACTTATTTCTATTTTTATCAGAATAACTGCTCCAGCGCTACTTGCATACATTGATCTATTTGGAATTTCGCGCCAACCCCCGACCTAACGCTGCAACCAAAAAGTTATAAACTGTCACAGGAGTCGACCTTCACTCTCCCACTCAATTTCAATTATAAGTAAGTAGAACACAAAACAATATTGGCTAGAATTATTATAGTTTTTCACGATAAGTATGTAACATTATTAAAACCTTATGAAGGCAGGAAGGACGAAGACGGTTACAAAGAGAAGCTATTAAAGTTTAGTGAGGATAGCAAGAAATTGTTTGATATTACAACTTACAAATGTTTAGAGTTCAGAGATTGCAACTGTCCTAGAAATCCATTCCTAGTACTTCTAGATTACCTACAACTTCAAAGATACGACTGAATGTTCAACAGCCAGATACATTAAATAAAAGTGGTGAAATTGAAGACTCCAATCGTAATCGATTATTTCCACTTGTTCACTCACAATGACTGATGTCACATTTACGGTTGTTGCCAGAACATTAGATCGTTAGGGGGTTTCAGATCGTGCTGGAGTAGCAATCATTTCTGCAGCTTTCCACGACATTGGTCTCATTACTGAAAACGATTCATCACAGGTTATAGACAGAAACAGAGTTCGAAAAGCTCGTTCTAAAGCTAGGACTACTTTGTAACTCTATTCTGACATTTCTTTCCTCGAACTCTATCGATGTAAATCAAATAATAGCTGTTGGTTGTGATGGGACTGTCGTTAACGAAGGAAACAAAGGTGGCGTTATTCGTTTATTGAAAATCAAGTTTTCACCTCCACTCCAATGGTTCATATGCCAACTACACGCCAATGAACTAACATTGCGTCATCTTTTTCAACATCTAGATGGCACTAGAAGTGGACAAAAAGATTTCACAGGTCCCATTGGCAAGGCAGTTACTAATTGTGAAGTATTACCCATTGTTCCCTTTCATGCAATTAAATGTACGTTGCCTGATATTACCAAATCGACACAGGAATTGAGCACCGATTAACTATATCTACTACAAATATGTCAGTATATCAATAGGGGACATTGTGATGATTATTTCATTCATAGGAGATTCTGACCAATAGAAAGCTACAGAAATCTAAATTAAATCGATAATTTTTGATAATTTCCCATCGTCAAGTATATTACGTCAGATGCCCTTCGTTGCTACGAAAAAATACATTCAGTGACATTAATGACAATTAATGTTTTAAAAATTATAAAAGTGATGACTTTCAACCGTCATTAATATTTATAACAACTGTTTGTTTAATTGTACTAACTTGTACTTACATAAATAAATTACAATAAAATGTTGGTTTTGAACAGTTTTATTCATGAAATAATCGCAACAAATTGCACTCGACCTCTAAAATTAATATAGAATTTTAGAGCTCTTGTGTAGTTACTACTGAAAATTTTGTGAAAAAAAATCCTGGTAAACTAGTTCTCCTAGATGGTTGAGAATGGTTAATCGGATATTGAGATTATATGTCTCAAGCCAAACTCCGTCAGAAAATCTAATTATACTAAGCACATTTATTTTAACGGTCTATGCTCCTATGTGGTTCAGGATCAAGACTAGGCCAATTTGTATTTTTGGTGCCAAACATTTATATGACACGATAAAACTGTCGCCCTATTTGCCAAACCATGTGAAGAATGTTATTGTCCCAGTCATACAGAGAAATGCATTCTTTGGACATTCAGAGAATCTACTACTAGGAATGTTAGCCGACAACAGACAGTACGTCAGAGAAGTTGCACTCTGCAGAATATTGAAGATCAGAGAGACATCATACATAGGAGCCTTACATATATTTTCCAAGTACCTACTTTAAATATGGATGCTGATGATTACATCGATATGATAGATTGGAAAACCAAGACAGAACCTCCACTTACGAAGAATTTAAGTACCAAAAGGATATCTCAGGCCATCACGGAAAAATTCCGTGTCACACACAATCCTCTGAAATGTGTGTCAAATTAGTTACAGAAGCAAGTGCAGCCCTCTGTGGGTCACGAAGGAGAGGCGGATTCATTAAGAATAAGCTCAAAGCATGCCTTTTGATGCCTAAATTTGATACTAAAAAAGTCTATCGTTCACAATGAGTTTTTATGTTATTCTTCAATTTATAAGCATATTTTTTTTACTTTATATTGACTATTTTTTTTCTTCATATTATAGTCCTAATAGCTTAAATAAATGAATAAAGCATTATTGTTGACTCTAGTTGACTCTATCGAATTTTTTTTAGAAAATTTTTTTTACAAAATTCCAAAATTTCAATCACTGTGGGGCACTTTTCAGACTGAAAATACGAAACAATGTCTAAGTTTTTCATTCGAGAATGAAAGACGCATCAATTCCGCACCCCGCGAAAATGAAATTCGAAAAAATAAATTTGCGCTCCACCCTAATGTATATGATTGGGCGCATCTTAGTTCTTCCAAATACTTCGTGCTCTTTCTTCTAGAAGCAGGTAAAATATCAAGAGTTTTTGCTACAATATGTGACAAGATTCACTTGCCAATTAACTGTTAGGCTAACTACAATATTTGTGTATTGTATATATTATGTATTATGTGCATGTATTATATAAGAGTAACCAACAAGCAAAAGTCCCAATAACAAATGAATAGGGTTGGCAGGTTTAAACCAACATGCTTGAAACTTTGGTTTAAAGCAACTGGTTTTTTAAGAATGTTTTAATGAAGGTATGTATTTTTATTTTATGTTTGTATTATCGAACTTATGTTATTTTGAATATTATTACGTTTGAAGATGATTTATAATAACTTTTTATCAAATAAACCTGGTTTACGCCAAAAAACCTTGGTTTTTGCCAACCCTGGACTAATA
Source organism: Diabrotica virgifera virgifera (assembly GCF_917563875.1). Lineage (NCBI taxonomy): Eukaryota > Metazoa > Arthropoda > Insecta > Coleoptera > Chrysomelidae > Diabrotica > Diabrotica virgifera. The sequence continues at coordinate 141,565,680 of NC_065443.1, read as the reverse complement.
CAGGGGTACATTACCAAGTCTACCCAACAAAATGAGGAAAAATTGGAGAAATATTTGAAAATGTTTTTGGACTCGTTAATATGTGTCTGATGTCAGAATTAAAAATCAATATGTTTGTTAAGAGGATCGGTACGTATTTTCGGCTGCAATGCTATTCAAATGGGGATTCATTTTTTTCGAATCCTGAGAAAACTAATAAGTATTTTTGAAAAATTTAAACGCAGAATGAAAGATTACGTTATTAGCGAGGGCCGAAAGTCCCTGATAACTTCTATAATGTTTATTTTAATAAGTTACAGAGGTGAAAAACTAAGAGAAAATTTAGTGTGATTTTTACTTTAAAATATATCATTCAAAATAAACTTTTTATTTATTCTAAGGGACTTTCGGCCCTCGGTAATAATTTAGTCTTTCATTCTGCGTTTAAATTTTTCAAAAATATTTATTGGTTTTTTCAGGATTCGAAAAAAATGAACACAATGCCATGGTAATATTTTCCAAATCTATCTTTGTCTTACAACGCACTCGGCCGAATATAATATTGTCAGCATATATTGTCAGTCAGACACTGACAATCAGTGACAATTTTAAATATTTGACATTGCATCGGGAATATGTTGAGTTATTGATTAAATATTACCTATTGATACATAGTGTATTTGATAAATAATTGATTTAAGACGTGAACTTAATAAAAAGTTATTTATTGTGTATTATTTGTGGAAGATCCAAGCAGAGAATACATCAGGATAATATATTCTGTGATCCAAGTATTTCGTTGTTAAAGATGTTCAAAATTGTAAGCGTTCCATAATATATTATTAAAAAATCACTTTAACACTTTTCCTCTTTTCTCGATTGAGTATTAGTCTTTGTTGTACAAATAAATTATTACAATCACTGAATACATAGTGAAAAAATTATCACATTTATTAACTGAATTAATAATTTGCAATTATTATAAAAATAACAGTTATCCAAGAACATTCAAAACCCATCTCTTTAAATTAATGATGACATTTTCAAGTAGAATGACATTCTAGTAATGTTTACATATCCATACCAGTGTGAATTTTACTACACGTAATTTGCTGTGTAAAGACAGAAAAAGTAGGGATACACGTAAAATATTTGCGAATTATGTACCCATAGCCTTAATTCAATAAATATAATTTCTCAATATAAATGCACATAATATTCTCTTATTAATAATCCGATATAATAAAGAAAACTTACCTATAAACCTAACATTGCCAACTGATTTCATCCTAAGTCTTCTATCATATTCTTCAAGATCAAATTCTAGATCTTTCCTTTTCTCCGGATCTGTACAAGCTTCGATTTCTTTTATTTTACTATTCCTAAGAGTTTCATCGGATTTTTGCTTTTCGAATTCCTGCTGGCACTTATTAATTAATAATTTTCGGAACGTTACATAATCTTGTTTATCTTCACCATGGTTTGAAGGGGTCTGTAAATTTACAATGCATGGTATTAGTAAAATTAGAACGGCAGTACATTAAAATAAGATGGTGTTATTAAAATTCAGTTAAAAAGGTGGCTTCATTATTAATCAGTCCACTACTTTCAAAATAGCATCATGTAAAATAATAGATAATGAGAAATTAAAGAAAATAAATGAGCGAAAAAATTGTTTCATCTTTTATTTAGACAGTGAGAGGATACAGTCAACTCCTTTATTTTAACGACAAAACAAGCTCTGCACATCTATTTTTCACCTTCAACTACACACGCTGGCGTATTTTGTATGCCAGATATAAGAATTCTACTGCAAATATATTCAAAAATTTAATTTTTGACCTTGTTTGTCCATCTAACCTATCACTGTGTTTCGATTAACCATCTTCAGGTGACAGCCACACCTTCAATTTTTTTAAATAATAAAGGGGGTAATGTGACACTTATTGATATATTTAATTTAATAATAATAAATCGACTTGCGTCTCAGCAAGACTAGCGAGATCATAAAAAGCATCAAGCAGAGAAAGCTTGAGTACTTCGGACATGTAATGAGAGGTCCCAAATATAGGTTACAACAAAATATTATGCAAGGAAAAATATCAGGCAAACGCAGTCCAGGACGAAGAAGAACCTCATGGTTGAAGAACTTGCGAGATTGGTATGGTGTTGATACAAGCATGCTATTTAGGGTGGCAGTGAATAAAATTAAGATAGCTATTACGTAACGCGATTTTTGAAGATTTTTGACCCCCCTCCCCCCCCCCCTACGTAACGCACTCTAATGGGCGTTTAACTATTGCGTAACGCAATTTTTGAAGATTTTTGACCCCCCCCCCCAAAACCTGCGTTACGTAATATTTGAACGGTCCCTAACCAACGTTTTGAAAGGATATGGTACATGAAGAAGAAGAAATTGTCTTTAGTTTACGGTGGTGGTATAAAATACAGGGTGATGCATTTAAAAATACTGAACAACTAATGAAAATGTGTTTTGACTTATCTTGTATAAAATGTAAAGATCTAGCAAAATCAACCGTTTTTATAAATTTTGATAATTACATACATACTTAAGAACCATGACTACAACTGGTCGTTGCTTTTGTGCCCCTTTTCAATTATACAGGGCGTTGAACTTTGGTTAAAACTTTTTAAACACCCTTTACAACACAAAATAACTTTATATTACTGTAACGAGAAAGTAAAGCGGAATTGAAAATAAAATACACGGCGTTTCCTCAAAACACCTTTGAAACTAATTTTAAGATGTGAATCTTACAGCTACCCCTTGTTTTTGTTAAGTTTTTTGCTTTCAGTTTAATAAAGGATGTAACAGACTTTGTCAAAAAAGTTAATCACCTTGTGTGTATATATATATTTGAAATCAGATTTTGACAACCTCTCAAAAGAAGTGGCACATGACCTCCTTTGCTAATTGAAAAAAATTGAGGTTTTGGTTGTCACCTGAAGATGGTTCATCGAAATAAAGACTGAAACTGTGATACCGTAAGATATTAGAAAAAGTTTAAAAATCGGTGAGTCCGAGCGAATCTTTTTTATCGCTAAAATAACTGAGTTGACTGTTTTTACGTAAAAACAAATAATTCTAAACAGTATGCAAAGAAATATTCAAAAATGTTTCGGTAACTATTTAATATTGTTTAAAAAAAAACTTACTTGCAAGAGAGCTAATTGCTGGCACATACTGGCGTAAGCTACAGAAAAATTAGGCTCATCGATAGCCTTCTCGAAAACTAAATCTATAACACCCTGTAACCTTCCAGTGGTGTCTATAGAAAGACTTCTAATTTGATTCAATAACGTGTCGAATTTTTGAGGCGTAAGTTTATTGAGAATTCCTCTGACTTTTCTGTAAAAAAAGATATGATTAGGTCATTTTTAATACAATATTGAATGGACTTATTTAAACCTCTACATATCCACATTTTGATAATATGCCATATGACATATTTGATAATATTCCAATTAACAGCAATGTAATTTTCAATTTACTTTCATTCTTCTTATTTTACACAGCAAAATATTCGTTGTCGAGATAATCCAAGAGGATCGTATATTCGTGGAATAGGGTATAAACCAAATATTATTTCATCTAATTCGTGAGAAATAGGCGACAGTATTGTAGTGGTTTCAATAATGTATTACATGCAACTATTATTGCGGATTTTGCAATTTTCCCAAATTTCCCAGATTTCCCAAATTTTGGCATATGCCGATGACGTGGACCTAGTTGCCCGCACAACACGCAAACTAGAAGAAATGTATACCACCTTCTCAAACGCCTCAAAAAATATGGGCCTGAAAGTAAACGAGGAGAAAACTAAGATGATGGCATCAACACCCAACAATAGAGCCAGAAACATCGGTCACCAATTCTCTGTTGATAACTCTACCTTTGAAGTGGTGAACAAATTCACATACTTAGGCTCCCTGATCACCAAGGAGAACGTCATGACGGAAGAAATCAAGCGAAGGATAATCCTAGCGAACAAATGCTATTTTGGACTGAGTAGACATATGAGAAGCAGAAACTTAAGCCAAAAAACAAAAATAACCAGATACAAAACCCTTATACAACCAGTGTTGACATATGGATCGGAGACATGGACCATCTCCAAGGCAGATGAAAACCTTCTGCTTATATTTGAACGAAGGATCCTGAGAGGCATATTCAGTGGCATCTGTGAAAATGGTATTTGGAGGAGGTACAACTACGAGGTATACCACAGATATAAACATATATTTGGTGGTAAAGACGTAGTATCTCTTATAAGAATAGGAAGACTAAGATGGGCAGGACATCTAGCAAAGATCACAGCATAACAACCCTCCTAGAAGAATCCTTATGTCACAACCTGTGGGAAGTAGAAATAGGGGTAGGCCAAAACTTAGATGGAAAGATGGTGTAGATGAGGATGGGAGAAAAATAGGTGCAGCAAACTGGCAACGGTTGGCAATGGACTGGCATAATAGACTTGGGAAGGTCGAGGCTCTTTCATAGGGCTGTAGCACCATTGATGATGATTATTGCGGATTATGAACATAGCGTTAAAGATAAAAATTACTTACTTGTACAATTCTTCAGTTTTCTTATCATCGTCAGTCTGAAATTCGCCTTTGACAAGACGGGCTGGTCGCCATGCATTTTCCACTTCGTGCAATCTAACTTCTTCTCTGACAGATATAGAAACTTTAATTGGGGGTTTGACGGTGCTACCTTTATTGCTCTTACTCCTGTCCATTTTACTTCCACTTAACCTACTAGATAGCGACTAGAAAAATTTAATACATTAGAAAAACGTTCAGATATTATATTATTTTAGAAAATAATGTTTGGAATGTTTCAGTCCCACTATCAATACCTACATGGAGGATTTAGGAAGTATTCCAAAAATGGTCATCATTTAGAAATAACATAGTATTTACAAAAAAACATATTTACATATTACTGCTCAATTTTAAAGTATGCTTTTAAGAACCAATTTTATTTTTTGTTTTGGGTTTGATCTTGTCAAATAATATCTACTACACTTAATAAAAGACTGGATAAGCTTTGTCATCTAAATAACTTTGTTGATAGATAGATAGACAGATACAGAGAACTCAGTGAGATCTTTTGGCATGTTCTACTATACTGGATGGTTTGAAAGTCAAGTATGTTTCATCCATATCCAGTTTATGATTTTTTCCTAACTCTGGTTGTGGTGATGTGTTGAACTGCATCACTAGACATTTAGGCTTTGGTATATTTAACAGTATGTACTATTTAAAGTTAACAAATATTTTGATAATGCCATGATTCAAAAAATAATTTAATAAATTATAGAATCGTGTCGGTACCTATACAAGGAGAAAATATTCCTTCATACTGAATTATTATCAACTGAACTGAACAGCAAAATTTTCAGTAAATTGGTTTAATATTCCTAATACTATAGGCATGGATCCCACTTACCAAAAAAACAGTTGATTAATAGCAAGCTGAAAATTTGTTAATAGCTTAACGGTGTCTAGTGGGACAAACTTTGATGTATGGGAACACTGGAACATGGGAAGTTGTAATTGCGGAACTGTTTAAAAATTTGGAACATCAGATTACGAAAACGTCCTATGTATTTTGTCGGACAGAACATCCAATTGATTTGTTACCCTTTCATTAAACTCTTCTTCGTCTGATTTTTGCACCAGTCTGAACGTCTGAAGACCAGTCTGATTTTTGCATGAGAGTTTAATAAAATGGTAACAAATCAATTGCAAGTTCTGTCTGACAAAATACATGGAACGTTTTCATAGTCTGATGTTTCAAATTTTTAACCTGTTCAACAATTAAAACTTCCCCTGTTCCAGTGTTCCCATACATCAAGTTTGTCTGACTAGACACTGTTAAGCCATTAACAAATTTTCAGCTTGCTATTATTCAACTTATTTTGGTACGCCGTATCCAGGTCTACTAGCTATCAAGAGCCCTAGAAAAGACTCCCCTCACAATATTTCAAGCAGAATTACTACTAGCAATAGATTTTTGTATTTAAGAGTGCCTAAAAAATTGACTCAATTGCAAAAATATTTATTGCATCATATACAACCAAGAGGAACTAATGAATGTGAAGAGGTTGGAACTGCAGTCCCTTATTGAACTGGCAAAACACAACAAAGTACCATTTTGTGGGTGTTGGTGCCTAAAGGATTGCTAATAAGATTGATGATAGTCTTATTAAAACAGGAAGTATGTACATAATATTCTTTTTATGCAACCATTCTGAATACCAATTCTCAAAAAATTCCACTGTCCTGAAATTAAATCAAGTATTTTGAATAGTTTCTTGACAGTAACATGACAGGGATGAAAGTCACATCAGATAACGGACCGGATTAGCCCATAAGCACAGCAATTAGGTACCTATCCATGTATCTAGTAGGGTGGCGCTTACTGTATGTTTTGATAATTTCGATATATATATACCATATTTATATGGTATTTATATGATAATTTATATATAACATATTTAGTTTTATTAAGAAAATAATATAACTTACCCCCTTTTGAGAACTATTTCTACCAAAAGTATTGAATGGAGGATTGAAATCGGTTTTGCCGCCCATTGATAACCGCCCATCACTCAAACGCTAAAAATATATAAAATATGATATTTGAACTGAACTAGGAAACAAAAAACAACATTTTTCCATACAATAAATAAACTTACCCCTTTTTCGTCAGGTAATAGTGCATCGAGAATATTTTCGGGTGCTATCTTACTGGCAGGAGAGTCTTTTAATGATAATAGGAAGTTTTTGTCATATATCTTTAAACCGCTTTGGTTGGCAGGAGACCATTGACCTAAAAAAATTAAAGCTGATTAAAGTATATATTATTTCAAAATTATAGAAATCTTGCTATATAAATCTTTGTTGGATAATTTATGTTTCTACCGGTATAGTTACTCTAATTATTGAATCAATTGAATAATAAAGTTAAGTAGATTATGCTATTACAATTCTTATATATCTCCTTAATTTTAAGAACAGTAAGAAGATGTTAAGATTGTATAATACATTTCATTAATTAGTAATAATACTAATACTGCACTTTTTATGGTAATATCAACAGTATTTTATCCAATTTATCAGTTTTCATATTTCTCTATTATTGCAAATAAATCAGCTATTTTTTCCTGTTTATGGTCATATTTTATACTACTGTTTTTTTAATAGTAGTATCAGAGATCCATCACTATGCTTTTAAATTTTGCGAATCCTTCCGCAGCTTCTGATATTCCGCAGCTTCTGTGTTTGATATTTTAATCGCATAGACTAAGAGTAAAGTTTTTCTCTTTAGCAGCTCATTGTATATATATTTAACTTTTTTACAGGCCTTTTAGGCCCAGAGCTTTGTTGTTCTTCTCCATAGCTTTCTGTTATTTGTCAACTTCTTCCAGTCTGTTATTCCCTTTTCCTTTAGGTCTTCTACTACCGCCTCTCTCCATCGCTTTCGTGGTCTTCCTCTCTTTCTTTTATAATCTGGTACTCTCCATGCTATTTTCTTGACCATTCTGTCATCGTGCTTTCTTTCTATATGGCCCAGCCACTGCAACCTTTTTGATTTTATTACGCTATTTATTTGTGTATTCCCTTCTAATATTCTTCTTGAGTCTTTTCCTTTCCCATCTTCTTACTGTTTCTTTTGTTGTTTGGTTGAGTATTCATGTCTCACATCCGTATGTAGCTGTTGGTCTTATTATAGTCTTGTAAATCCTGAATTTCGTATTCCATTACAGCTGTTTTGATCTTATGGTCTGTTTTTTAACCAGAGGAGTAATTCAAATTTACCGCGCCGTAATGCTAGTTGGTCCAACCTCAGACAAGTTTACTCCACTGTTACGAAATTTAATGACATTTATGTCATTTACGAAATTTTGACACTTCTGTTAATTTATAGTAGTTAGTTATTCGGCGATTTTTTGCGTTATTCCTTTAATTTTTAGATTTTTAGTCTACGTTTATATAAAAAACAGTTGTTTTAGAACTCTTTAGTGACGTATTAGCAATATAATATGTATGGATTATTGTCGAAAGCCGATATGATCAACAAAAAAAGAAGATGTAATTGGTGATTTTTCTAGTGACTTTCTTGGGTGTGAATCTGTCTTTTTAGTTTACTCCTCCTGAAAACAAACCATAGTAAATAATTCATGGCTCCCGCAGATCGATTGGCTTTACTGCATCAATTTCTTTCATTTCTTCACACTTGTTTGTTATCCTTGCTCCTAGATATACAAATTCGTCTATTTCCCCAAACTTCAACTCTCCTAATTATGTGCTTACATTGAACTTTGTCCCATCTCGCCTTTCTCTTCCTATTTTCATAACTTTTCTTTTCTTTTGATTTATTTGTAGACCCAGCTTATACGCTTCATTTACCAACCTTTCTGTTATCATTTGTAGACCCAGCTTATACGCTTCATTTACCAACCTTTCTGTTATCTCTTTCAGTATCTTTTCACTCGTCGCTACAATTGTCACATCATCTGCATATCCCACTAATTGATGGCTCTTGTACAATGTGTGTCCATTTCTATTTAAGTTGCTATTTCTAAGCAACTCATTGTATCACTATAAATATCTTTCCTGGATATCTTTGGGTCAACATAAAAATTTCTGCTTCATAAGTTTGCCAAATTGATTATAAATCTCCCATTTAAGGCATAAGTGAATTGGGACAACCGCTATCTCCCAATGCTATTGGGAAAACCTGGGCAGAAATAAAGATCAGTGCAAAGGATAGGACAGAATGGAGGCAAATAGGCGACGTCCTATGCTCTGCATGGAGTGAAGAGGAATAAGTAAGTAAGTAGAATTGGGACACATAGTAATAGTTATTATACTCCGTTTTTAAACTAGGAGTAGTAAACTCAAAATACAGATTCACAACTAGAAAAATCAACAGATTCACCTTCTGTTTTGGTCGGCCTTCGACGGTAATCCAGTAATCAGTATCAGACAACTTATAAGACTAATAACACTAATATATGTCATTAAAAAGTTATACAAACAACAGTTTTTTATATAAATGTACACTAAAAATTAAAGGAATAACGCAGAAAACACAAAAAATCTTGTAAACTTGCCTACAGTTGGACCAATTACAAACAATCATTACAGCGTGGTAAGTTTGAATTACTTTTCCTAGTTTAAAAACGAGGTATAGTAGCAGTGATACTTAATGAAAGAATACCCATGAACGATCCATCAATCACTTGTTTTGTATTTGCTATCATTTTCTAAAACAAATGTTTCGTTATTTATAAAAAAAGACAGCAAATACAAAATAAGTGATGGATGTGATCGTTCATGGGTATTCTTTCATTTTTCTGACTGTAGGTTATCTTTACAGATCTATATGTGCCCTTAATACGTGCTAATACAAAAATAAAAATCTTGACTTCAATTTGAAAGACTTACCTTCAGCATATGGTAACTTGCTTTCTACCTTACTAATCTCACTAGTTTTAACATTAACATCATTCTTCGCTTGTACCATTTTTTCATTGGACTGCGCTAAAGCAGCTCTATCTGGTTCATCTTGGCCTTCTATCGTATTATTAAAAGGTTTAATATTTTTAGGTTTTTCCTTAACTATATCAGTAATATCCACCTAAAACAATAATAAATTAATGACACACTAATAGATACTTATTCCATTAATTAAATTCTCATAATCTAGCTAGAGTCATAAAATGCAATTATTGAAAGTTCCAATTTTGTCAGATAAAAACTAACAATAGAAGTGAGAGAAAAATAATAACAATCATATAAATAATGTCTTTAGTTGTAAGATTAAAGTCGGTAGAGTCTAGAATTCCATTTATATGAGCCAAACAAAAAAGATCTAGAGTCAGATAACAAACCATCACATATTTTATTCTATCAATACATCATATGAGAGTTAAATAACTTGAAACACATGCAGAACAATAATAGAGATTGAGTTGAAAAGAAGTACAATTCTCTAGTTTCATTCAACTTCTTTTCTCTATGTAAAGAGTGCAAAAGATGGTGTTTTTCAAGGGTCAAACTGTACGAGCCCCTTCCCATATCAGTTGGCCCAATGTAGATTGAAAAGAAAATCCAATTTTATAGAACAAAAACAAAAGTGCAGCATACCTAAATTTTGAAAGTTTTAATTCATCGATAATTTTTGAATCTATATAATTTCAAGAGCTCATAAATAGCTCGTAATTCTGCCGCAAAAACCGATTCAATATTCCTATTTTTAAGTAGTGGGGGGGGGGCTGACTCAACCCCCCCACTAAAGTATCAAATTCCTGCTCAGTGGAACGAGCTCAAAATTTTTAGTGTGCGGAATATGAGAGCTCATAAATAGCTCATAAATCAGGGCTATTTGTTTTTTGATTTTTGCAAGTGGGGGGGGGGGGGCAGCTCAACACGGGTTTTGAAATCATTTTCCACAGCTAGCTCTGATTTTAAGATAATTATGAATAAGTATGTTGATGTAAGTGAATCAAAAGCCAAGATTTAGCGATGTTTGAAGTTATACTTCTTTAGGCGCGATTGAGAGTAAAATTTTTCATAAATCTGCGCGCATGCGCACACAGACAGTATGACGTTTAGTTGCTAATCTTTCAAATTATGTATCAGCGCTCATATGCCATTAAAATAATATTAGTGTTTTTTAGTAAATGTATTATTTATTATAAGTTTGTGTCTTTGGATTTGTCTTCCTTGGGCGTAAAATAATAAAACATCTATTTTTCTATTTCACTAGTCACCGTGATGTGTAATTATGTGTATCTGAAACGTCAGTAGCATGCACCTCGATGGCCTGGTTGGTAGAGCATTGGACCAGAGATCGAGAAATCGCGAGGTTGCGGGTTCAAATCCTGGACGATTAATACTTTTTTCTTTTTTTTTTTAATATTTAGCATTGTTAAGTTTTGGTTAATTTTTGGTAATTATTGTTAATTTTTTGTATTGTAACTGTTAAGTATATTTATTTCGTTGAAATTATATAATAGAAGTATAACTTCTTACGTGCGTACAAAGTGCACACACATTTTTTTTATTATTGTTTAAAATACATAAATAAAAAAAACCATAAGGGTAATGTTTTCAATAAATGTTAATAAAAAATGCAATAATTAATATGGAAACTCATAAAAATATGTAGATTATCATTTTTGTTTATGGTAATCGCCATAAACTGCAAATTCCAAAGGTGGGCCAACTGAAATGGGAAGGGGCTCGCAGATGTATTGTCGGAATAGAAGTTTATTCCAAACATTGTCCAATACATTGCAGTAAGTTTGAATTTGCAGTTTACCTAATTCACCATCGAAATGAAGTCTCTTGACTCTTGTTGCTTCATATTTTAAGTCATTCATTATGTACTGGGTCAATGTCTTCCATTACAGTATTTACTGTTTATTTTTATTAAATAATTAATATAAAACTGTTTTACAAAATAAATAGTTTAAAATGTCTGTTGCAAAGTTTTATGATAAAAGTAGTCATAATGATATACTTTTAAGGTAAGGATTTGCTATGATGTAGTCCTTTATGATACTACATAATTATAGAACAATTAAGTAGCATAGGAAAGGACAAACCATAATATAAGAGAAATATCTAAGCACATATACCTATACACTAGTCTTTGTTTCTGACACTGATTAAGGTTATCTTCATTTTTTGTCAAATTTTTTTATTTTAATAACCAACACATAATATAAAACATTTAGTCCTTATCAAAACATGATTATAACATAATTCATCCTATAATTAAAACAATCAGTTTGACAATTTTCACAAAACTTAGATTTTTCTCCTTCATACTGAATGATGACTCAAATATTTGCAAAAAGAAAACCACACAAGTAATTGGCCAACATTGCCTATTTTTCAGTTGTGACTCAACTGCATTCTCTGCATAAACAGGGTTTGATAATGTCAACATATAATAATTATTTTCTTTTCTATTTATACATTTTTTGAATACTTCTGTCTATGAGGTCAGAACTCACCAAAAAAATGTTTTCCATATCAAAAACTCATTTACTAGTGAAACAATAAGGCTCGCATGCAATTTTCCCCTTGTTGCCATATTCTAAATTTGAAAAGATATATAGGGAATAATCATATTTTCTTGACATGCCATTTCGATTACAGAGCATTTCATTGGCTAGAAGTAGTGATGAGTATATATGACGTAATTATTGGGCTTTTCAATGCTTCTCATTTGTTTTGAGCTTCTGTTATATGTAGTATTATTCGTGTATATTAATATTATACACAGATTATACAACATATGACAGAAGCTTTTAACAAATGACAATTGTTGAAAAGCCCTATATTTGAAGAGTACAGGGAAAAACAAGAAATGTCACATTTTATACATACAGTAGAAGGTCAATAATCCGGATTAATTGGGACCGGACCCCATCCAGATTAGAAAGAAGACAGCACACAGGAGACTTAAAGAGTCCAAGCTGCCAAAAACCAGTTACCTTTACAAACAGTTCTCAGAGCTCCGATCTCAGTCCCAGATACTTGCCAAGCGTGACTATTTAAACTTTACATTGTCTACTGAAAACTCTCTTCCCGGCGGTCTGAATAAGTTTTGGTCTTTTATCAATAACAAAAGAAAATCAAATGGAATTCCTTCTGAGTTATCTCACAACGGTAAAACTAGTTCATCTGGCAAAGATATTGCGAATTTATTTGCTGATTTCTTTTCATCAGTTTATTCCACTGTTGTTGTTGATTTCCCCGAAGACATCACTTCTTCACCCTTAAACCTATCATCATGTAAACTATCCATCTCTGACATTTACTCTAAATTGTGTAACCTCAATCCTTCTAAAGGCCCGGGACCTGATGGCATCCCATCAAGCTTGCTCAAGTACTGTGCATTTAATTTAACTCGGCCATTATTTCTCATCTTTAACAAGTCTTTAGCTAGTGGAAGCTTTCCAAATGTTTGGAAGACCAGTTTCCTATTGCCCTTACACAAAACAGGTGACAAAAGTCTTGTGTCCAACTATAGACCTATTAGTATCCTAAACTCTATTCCTAAACTATTCAAATCACTTGTCTGTGATTTCCTTACACCCTCCTTGAATGGTGTTCTATTGGAACAGCAGTTTGGTTTCAGGCGCCATAAGTCAACTGAACTCAATTTGCTGACATATACTAACTTCTTACTGAACGCCTTGGACGAAGGACTACAGGTGGACGCCCTGTACACCGACTTCTCTAAGGCTTTCGACAGAGTTAATCACAATATTCTATTAGAAAAATTGCAGCGATTAGGGATACATGGTTTACTTCTGCTGTGGCTTAGGGAATATCTTCTGGACAGAAAACAAATCGTCAAGCTCTACAGCTATTTTTCCTACGAAATAGTTGTCCCTTCGGGCGTACCGCAGGGATCTCATCTTGGACCTTTGTTGTTTAATGTTTTTATTAACGATATAAAAGACTGTTTCCAATATGCGAAATTTCTTTTATTTGCTGACGATGTTAAGTTTTACTGCCACATTAGGAATCCACTCGACTGTTTAAGGCTTCAGTCCGATTTGAATCGGTTGAATGAATGGTGCAGCAACAATGACATGGTTCTCAACTCCTGCAAATGTTTTCACATTTCATTCACGCGTTCGAAAAGTCCTATCTCTTTCACTTACAAAATAGGTGATATAAATATCACAACAGTCACATCCATAAAAGATCTTGGAGTTACACTTGACTCTGGACTATCTTTCAATATTCATATAAGCAATATCATCTCAAAATCGCTTCAACTGTTAGGTTTTATTAAAAGATGCTCCCAAGACTTTAAGCAGTTGAGATCGTTTAAACTGTTGTACTGTGCAATGGTGAGGCCAATCGTGGAATATGCATCTTGCGTCTGGTCACCCGCCTATGAGACATACAACTGTAAGATTGAAAGGATCCAGCACCTATTCCTTAGGTTCGTCGCATTCAAAACAAACCGTAGAGACTGGAATTATATGGATCTTGAACTAGAACTTAACATTGACACCTTATCAAGCAGACGGAAAAAGAAGGACATGTACATGTTGTATAATATTATAAATTCAATTCACGACTGCCCTGAGCTCCTTGAGGAAGTAGGTTTACATATTCCCTCCAGAATCACAAGTTCAAGATCTACGTTTCATACTCCCATCAGCAGAACTAACTTCACTGCAAATTCTTTCATCTCGAGGGTTTCTAGACAGGCAAATGCTTGCTCCAATTGTGTGGATTTCTTTGCGGATAGTTCGTGATTTTTAAAAACGCTAAAGGATTGCACCCTCTAGTTTTATGTTCTTGAATATTTTAAACTTGTGATTATATATCTTTACCTGTTATTTTTACTTTTTGACTTGCTTTATTGTCGTAGTGTTTATTGTATCTTATTGTATTTTACGTATATTTGTAATATTTTGTTAGTTCTTCATATCCTCTGTAATGTTTTATTGTAATGAGCTTTGCTCGTAAATATATATAAATAAATAAATAAATAAATAAATAAATTATCAAATTATCCGGATTATCGAAATTACCTTAAAAAAGGCTAGAATAGACATTTAAGTACCTACAACAAACATTTTAAAACTTTATTTTTTCTCTTATACAGTAAAGTGTCTAGAGGTGAAATTAATCAAAACATTTTTTTATGTTCAAACACTGTATGATAATTTATTTATAGCAACATGTGTACAGTACAAACATCAGACACTATTTGAGCTTTTAAAAAAATGTTTAAAAGGTTTTTGAACTGCGGTTCGTTTTTTTGAAGCTAAGTTCTTAATTCGTTTTAAAAGAATAAGATAGACCGCAGATGTTCAGGTACAATTAGCGTCTCTTTGCAAAGACAATGACGTCGACTTTACAAAGTAACAAGACACTTACTCAATACACACACACTACACATGACACTAAGTACCTCATGTTGTGACTGGCTGAATGACATTAAGTCCATGCCATTAAAAAAAAAGAATAAGGTATTTTTGGTAGATACAAATCCGGATTATTGACGGTCCGGATTTTTGACGTCCGGATTATTGACGTTCTACTGTATTGAGATAAACACCAATAAAGGTTTAATTTTTATGATATCTAAAAACTACTTTAAAATAGATTAATAATATTAATCTATTTTAACCTATTGCTTTAATATTGCCCCAAAAAACTGCTAACACTCCTTATTTTTGTTCAGTGGCGTGCGGACAATCCTGGTTCTTTGCCTGGATACAAATTCTTAAAAAATTTATATAGACCGATCTTTCTGTTTATTGTCCTGAATCGATAGCCTAGTCGATATTACTCAGTTTTTGCTACCACATGGCGAAAAAAGCCAAGATTCATGAATATGTGACATTCCTTGTTTTTCCCCTGTACTCTTCATTTGGTGAGATGGTAAATGGCAAGCGGTCTAACTGTGTATAATTTTACATACATCTGATCTGCGACGGAACTGACGTCACATACTGTTTATAATTTCTGACGTGAAGTTGGCGTTGACAGGTGTTTTTGTGGTTAATAAATAATAAATATTTTATTTGGTGACATATTTTAATGTAAGTACACAGAAGAGATTAAAGCAAGAATAGGACAGGCAAGAAATGCTTTCAACAAACTGAAAAAAGTACTCTGTAGCAGGGACATTACAATTTCTTTAAAGATAAGACTTCTGAGATGCTACATGTTCTCTGTATTATTCTATGGGTTGGAGGCTTGGACATTTCGTACAGATTAGAAGCTTTCGAGTTATGGGCCTACAGAAGAATATTAAGAATAAGTTGGGTGGATAGAGTCACGAACATCGAGGTGTTGAGAAGAATGGGAAAAGATAAAGAGGTTTTAAATACAGTTAAAGTCAGAAAACTACCAATATCTGGGACATGTTATGAGGGGCGAGCGTTATAACTTGTTACAATTAATAATGCAAGGAAGAATACAGGGTAGAAGGAGTCGCGGAAGAAGACGCATCTCCTGGTTAAACAATTTGAGAGCTTGGTTTAATTGCACTTCTGCTGATCTCTTTAGAGCAGCGGTATCGAAAGTGCGAATTGCCGTGATGATTGCCAACCTTCTTAGAGGAGATGGTACATGAAGAAAATGATTGTAATGTAAAATAAATTGTAAAACACATAACATTATGTATTAAGGAAATATTAAGTCAATAATTTAATGCATTCCTGTTGGTAAGTCAAGAAATTATTCCGGAAAACAAGAGTCGGCCATTGTTATGTCAAGTTAGCGGCTACTTTTTATCGGCTACTTTGGACGCCAGAATTTTGCTCATAGGTTCTATCCTGGGTGTTTTTATATCAATGGTAAATGGTAACTGGTGTCATAATATTGTAGGTTAAATATAATGTCTGTTAGGAGTTAGGATATTTTCATTTTTTGTTTTATGTGTTTTGTGATTAGTTTTGTTTCATACTCAACTTGTACTTTGGCAACAGAAGAAGTTTGACATGCCGTTTGACATGCCATATGACATATATAACCTATTAATCAATGTATCCATGTTCGAATAAAATATACAAAACAAAATCTTTAATCATCATCCAATTCAGTACCCTATGGAATACAAAAAATACAACAATGTCAAATTATTGTTTTGAAATTATATTTTATTTATTTAGTTATTTTAACGACAGTTTATTTTTTAACCAACTACACTTTCCCTTCCCTGTCCTTGATTGGTCGATTAGGTTCGTAATAGTGTTGTATGGTAGGTTTAGTTAGGCGTCAATTTTAACAAATATTGCTGGTTAAATGGGCACAGCTCCCAAAAGCCATAAAAGAAACTAAATAAACAAAAATCTTACATAACCTTCTATAGGACAACATGACTTTTGTAACTTATATCATAGAAAGTTATGTTTGTTTCACACTCTTAAAGACAAAGAGAAACAGTGTAGCCGGTAGCTGCTGTGGTAAATACATAAGTATATGTTTTTTATTTGGCAACAGCGCTTTCCTGCTAAACTTGACGGTAGCGAAAAAACTAATATGAGGAAAAATTTTTTGAATTTGTTTGTGGTTAAGTTTGTAGCGGTGGGTTATGATGTCAATAAATCTATGAAGTGAATGTCTAATTGACTTTAGTGTACTGCAATATTCAATATATTTTTTAAACATGTAAGTAAACATAAGTTTTAAACATAACAATAACTTACCTTATTCTTGAAAGGTTTGGTAACAGGTTCTTGAGGTTTGATTGTCGTCTCATTATCGAACTTTTTATTCGTTTGGATATTAACATTTACATCTCTAACTACAGGGGGTTGAATAGGAGTGGCATTGCTATTGGTAGTCGGAGGTATTGAGTTTGCATTGATTATATCATTATTGTTATTAACTGTCTGGTTAGGAATCACGTTGGAATTCACCTCCTGCAATAAAAAGAAACAAAATATTTTAAGAATTCTTCAGTTACAAATTTTCTACTACAACTAAGAACCTGAAAATCGTTTGAAGGAAGAAAGATAAACTATTAATTTATTTTTCTTCCTCTCACTCTTATCTTTTTTTAATAAATAGAAAATCAAAGCACTAAGATATATCCAATATTCCAGAATGTTTATGAGAAGAAATAATGGAAATGAAACGATGTAATCACTGAGCATTAAAGAGTTAATGTCCCAACATTTTTGGCTGTAAACATTTCTCTTGAGTTTTTTACTGATTATCTTACAATGGGACATTAAGATAATTTACCAAATAATTGATAATGCCAATAAAAAATAATAATAATAATGACCAAATTTACCAAATACTACCCTCCAGGTATTGGCGCTACGAATACCCAGAGAGCATCCCCCATTCGCAGGGGGCCGCGCCTGATAGAAGAACTGACAAAAAACTCCCACAGGGATGAGCAAATTTATGCCCTTTGCCGCACCTTAAAGAAAACGCCTCATGTTTCAGATTATCTGAATATAGAAAAATTTGTTTTGTCACATTTTAAACTGATCCATGAAATTTAAGCCTTACTATTTTTTACTTTGAATCCATAAATTGATGAACTTGGGACTATCAGGAACATTTAGTGAGACCAGCTTCACTATATTTTTATACTTTTTAACTTTTGTCTACATCTTAGCTGAAGATTATTTTAGCATTTTCCATTGTTTACGCTTATTGTATCTGAAATAGCAACTGCAGTTCATAATAAGTGTTTTTCTTACCACCCCGCACCCTTACTAAATGGCTATATATATTGAAAAGTTACCAAAAGCAGGCATTGGAGTTCAAACTTCCAACCATTCATACGACACATGTATATACACAATATACAGTGATGATTGCTAATAACCAGCAAAATAATGCAAAAGACGGAAAACATAATAAGTTGTGAAATAAAAAGAGATGAAACTAGTAGAGGTGGAAAATTACCAATGGAAACCTATAAATTTACATTATATTGATAGTTTCCCACCTTTAGATGTATTGGAGGAGTTTGGCAACTGCCACTGTGACAGGTAATTTTTATTCTCCTGTGGCAGTTTAACTCTGATACGTCTAAAGTTGGGAAACTATCAATATAATGTAAATTTATATGTTTTAATTGATAATTTTCCACCTCTACTCGTTTCATCTCTTTATATTTCACAACGTATTGTTTTCCGTCTTTTCCGTTATTTTGACAGTTATTAGCGCACTCATCACTGTATAACTTTTTATTTTTCAACACTGTTAGCTAGCTCTAAATGTATTTCTTAGTCAATAAATTATCGCCTTCCGGCAATGATACCAGGACGCATATTTACAAATGCTCCTATACTACGGCACCAGAGTGCTGAAATCGATTAGCCTTTGATATACACTATTACGCTACAAACCCTCATTGATTTCGGCACCTATTAAATTATAAGACATCTATTAAATTATGGTGTCCAAGTTTTTATTGCAATTAATATTATTGCAAGTATTGTATATTTATATTTCAATTTATTGCTTGAAAAACAGGAATATAATGTCTTTTCTGAAAAATGTCTTTGGCAGAGCCAATTAGCCAGACTTGTTTGTGATTTGATTGCAGATTCATAGTATAAATTTCTTATTTCAAAACATACGTACTACAATATTATTTTTATAGATACATAAGTACATTTTATTGCTTTACTTTTATTTTTTTTTTATAGAAATGTCGAAATTTTTAATAGAAATGTCTTAACAGCAATAAACCTAGCATACTTTAGAATGTGTTTTTTGACCCTAACCCGAGAAACAAATAAAGCAAAAATTATAAAAAAAAACGCAATTGAACAAAAAAGAAATAAATATTTTTTATTTTTATTTATTTATAAGTACAGATATAATTACTCGTATACAGTGCGTCCATAAAATATTGCATAAATTCATTATTAGCTAAATAAACAACATTATTACAAATTACCGAAACAGGTTGACTTTTGGTGTTCAATTTTTTTTACATTAAATTAATTGACACAAAAAGACGAATGTGCGTAATTTATTTAGTTTAAAATACATTTTACTGCTGTCATAAAACAGAAATATAATTTTGATTTGACACATAAACATTGCTTTTGGCTTAAATTAAATGTTCAAACTGTTAAGAGGCAGGTGGGTGGCAGCTTAAACATTGAATTTAAGCAAAAAGTAATGTTTATATTTGAAATAAACATTTTATTTCTGTTTTCTGACAGCAGTAAAATGTATTTTGAGTTAAACAAACTACGCAAAGTCTTCTTTTTGTGTCAATTAAAAAATTGTTTTTGGACGCCCTGTATAAATAATTATGTTAATGTTTACATTACTGAATAGAGAAAAGAATGGCCTTTTAAATGAGCTATCACACGACCCCTATTCTTATTGAAAAAATCATCGATATCGTCATCACGTCCAGATGGATGACGTGACTAGTATGATATATATGCCAAAAAATCATAAATTAAAATCAATAATCGACCTGTTTCGGTAATTTCTAATAATGTTGTTTATTTAGTTAATAATGAATTTATGCGTTACTTTATGGACGCACTGTAATGGAGTAATTATATCTGTACTTATAAATAAATAAAAATAAAAAATATTTATTTGTTATTTATTCATTGGCGTTTTTTTTTAATTTTTGTTTTACTTGTTCTCAGGTTAGGGTCAAAAAGTCACATTCTTAAGTATGCTAGGTTTATTGCAGTTTCGACATTTCTATTTGAATACAATAAATTGAAATATACAATACTTACAATAATATTAATCCCAATAAAAACTTACCACCTAGGCACCATAATTTAATAGATGTCATAACTTAATAGGTGCCGAAATCAATGAGGGTTTGTAGCGTAATAGTGTATTTCAAAGGCTAACCGATTTCAGCACTCTGGTGCCGTAGTATAGGAGCATTTGTAAATATGCTACCGGGACAACTCAAAAAAACGTGTTTCGAGAAAATCGAGTTTAAAGTTCTTGGAATTCTGCACAGCCATTTTATGCTTTGAGTTATATCCGTTTTTGACTAAAACTATGTTCTTTGTTTCAGCTGATGTCAAAGATTGCTTTTCAGTTCATTTTAGCAATCTTGTGCTATCACTCGATTTAATAATTAGCAATTACTTGAAAAAATTTTGAGTTGTCCCAGTATTGTTGGAAGAATCATTTCATTATTATGAATATTTTTGTGATCATTGTGGCATGCACATTGAGACAATTCAAAAGGTTTACTACGGATTTTAGCGTTAGCCCACTACTCGCGCTGCGTTTACCTCCTACCAGTCTGAATGTAATAGTGGACCTAGCGCCCTCACTCGAAGAGTATTGCACTTAAAAAAGTCCCAGTCATCGCGGATTATACAGCTTAAAATCCTCTATATTTTAGTGTAGACATCTCGAGAATGACCAATTTTGAGTTGTCCCCCTATTGTTGCCGGAAGGCGTTATGTTTAAATTCAAAAATATTTACAAGTGTGTGAAGTGATTTATACACCCTCCATTTAACATCTGCACATCAAGTTTCACAAACAACAAAACATCCATTTTACTTTTCAGCATGCAATTATCAAGATATCCTATTGAGTTTAATGTATTTGTTAATTGTACAATATTCGAACATTGCCATATGCTTTTTAAGGAACAATAAATAGACCTGGATCCCGCGTACCAAAAAAAGTTGATGAATAGCAAGCTGAACATTTGTTATTAGCTTAACGGTGTCTAGTCGGACAAACTTTGATGTACGGGAACACTGGAACAGGGGAAGTCTTAATTGTGGAACAGGTTACAGGTTTTGAACGTCAGACTACGAAAACGTCCCATGTATTTTGTCGGACAGAACTTCCAATTGATTTGTTACCCTTTCATTAAACTCATGCAAAAATCAGACTGCTATTTACCACCAATATAATTCCTGTCATTTAACATGTTCTAGGTGTCGGACTTATTAAACATATTTGTTGGACAAACATTTTTTCACATATTATATAAAGTTTGTTATTGAATAAACTTAAAAACAACCTGCTATTTTTCACAATCATAAACTTGTCAGGATGACACGTTCCACAATTAAAACTTCCTGTTCCAGTGTTCCCATACATCAAAGTTTGTCTGACTAGATACCGTTAAGGTATTAACAAATTTTCAGCTTGCTATTAATCAACTTTTTTTGTATGCGGGATCCAGGCCTAAAACGAAATCATGTCCAAATTGAATTATGCAACTGTAAACAGAGGTAATTAAAAACTGTTCCTACATGTATAATTAATCAAATTATTGATAATATTGACTAATAAAGTTAAGTAGATTATACTTTGACAGTCTATCGCATCTCCTAAGTTAGAAAAAAAACTAGAAGATTTTATAAGACTGTATTAAGAAAATAAATAAAAAAACAATGGTGAAAGAAAGGTTCCATATTTTGAAGAATTTAAGTAAACAGAAGAACTGAATAAAACAAAAAATGAGACTTAAATAAGAAAGAATCAATAAGGCAGAACTTTACCTACTTTATAATAAGCAATATCAATAAAATTATAGAAATAAAAAAAAAAGAAATTACACATGAACTCACCTCTCTAAGGGCGTTATCATTAAAAGCATCCATATCAGTTCCTTCTTTATTAGCTCCTTTCATGTTCAACTCATTCTTTTTATTTGATCTACTGGCAGCCTTCGCTGGTTGTGGTTGAGGTACTGGCATCGAGGGTTGTTGGCTTGCCGGTTTTTGATTGTTCGGTGCGCCAGAGCCCTGTTTTGATGTTGACCGTTGAGCATTTTGTTTTGATTTCGCTGTAACAAAGAAAAATGGATCATTAAATCATTCCTAAAAAAGCAACGTAATTTAAACAACAAACGTATGAACATTAGAAAATTATAAAATGAGTTAATTTATGTTTATACTACACAAAAATACTCTGAGCGCTTCAAAAGACTGAACTGAGAGTAACCACATATGCTCACTGAGACATCATGCAGATTAATTATGTAAATATAAAAAAAACAGCCAGAAGATTAATTTGTCTGCATCTTTAGGGCAGGTTTTTGAAAACAACATAAGTATAGTAGAAACGGAATTGTCAGAATGCTAAAAAGTGGCAGTATCAATGTTTAAGAAATTACAATTAAACTTATTTGACGATAAATAATAAGCAAAAAAAAACCTTTTTTTTAATCTTTCTATAACCTGACGAGTAATAAAAATATCTCACCTAAATGGGTGACAGACTTTGAGCTTCGATCTGTTGAACTAAACAAGACTTATTCGCGCAGTATGCCCCGAACGTATCCTGAAGTTACTCAGAGGAAGAACGCTGGTGCATTAGCTGTTCCGAGGGAAAAACTCGACCTTATCAAACACCCAATTTTGTAATGTGCAGGCGTTCTCCCTCTGGGTAAGTTCAGGATGTACTGCACGAATAGACCTTAGATGTAGACCATACCAAGAGTTTTTTTGTTGGAAAGAAAAATAATATCGGAAAAAAGGGATTAAAAATACAAACATTACTGTTGTATACAGTATACACAGTTAATGTTCTGATCCAACACTAATGTTTGTTTTTAAACCAAGAGGAGTGATTTAAATTTACCGCGCTATAATGCTTGTTTGTAATTGGTCCAACCGCAGGCAAGCGTACTCCAATGTCATAAAATTTTGATACTAATGACATTTATCAAGTTTTGACACTTCTGGCATTTCATAGGTTAATTCAGTTATATCGGCTATTTTTGTGTTTTCTGTGTTATTTCTTTAATTTTTAGAATTCTAGTCTAATTTGATATAAAAATCAGTTGTTTTTAGAACTCTTCAGCGACATATTAATATAATGTAATATTTATGGATTACCGTTGAGGGCCGACATGATCAACCAAAAAAGATGTTGGTTATTTTTCTAGTGAATTTCTTGGGTGTGAATCTGTCTTTTTAGTTTAGTCCTCCTGGTTAAAAAATAAACCATAGCACTAATGAGAGTAAATAAGGACAAAGCACTGAGCCTTGGTGCATCCTATGTACTTTCACATGAAATTTATGTCTCTCCCACACATGTCCTAACACCTACTCCCTCTTACATATCTCACAATATTTACATATTCACCTGGGGCTCCCTCCCTTCTATTGAGACCCTACCACAGAATGTCTAGGATCTATGTCATATGCTTTCTCAAGAATAATGAATAGCATATGAGCATTTGTTTCTTTATTCCTGTATTTTCCCTAAACTACCTTGAAAATTTCATCTGTTATTGATCTGCCTTGTATAAAACACAAATTAATTAAATACCGGATATTGCGATTTCTTCACGTATCCGTTTATCAATCACTCCCTCTCATATTTTCATGGTGAGACTCCAAATTGTATATTGATCCAAATAATTTTTATTGTTTTTAGGGATTACTTAAATATTTTAGAAAATCTATATCGTCGTCGACACAAGAAAACCGCGTAACTCCTTTTAACTTTTTACCCAAAATGAGATTTTACTGCCATCCATTAGCCAATCGCCTATTCTAGCCATCCGACAAATATCTCATTTAAATGTAGATTTCTACTTTTAAAATGTATACTAGAAAAGCAGTTACATGTTACCATTTCTAGGCTCTCCTGAAAAATTAAGGAAAATGGAGTTATGAGTTTTTCTTGTGTCGACGACAATATGTGGTTTCGGCTTCCGCATCGGAAGCCATTTTCGATTTTATTAAAAAAATTTATTAACATGAAGAAAGAATATGAGAAATTTGCCAAGCAGCAGTTATTTTTTTCATATTCAGACTTTGCATAAATATTCACATATCTACACGATTTTTCTTGAAATAGGTTTATGAATTTTTAAATTTAATTATTTGAACACCAACAAGGAATAAATTAATGATATTACGTAAATAAGGTCACTTCATTCATTAAACCGGGACAGGCATTTTATGTTCACCAATTAATATTTAATGCATTAGTTTCACTAACAATGAACTGACGTAAGGCAAATAATAAGCCTTTTTTTAAGCTAATACCCATCAACATACAGAAAAAAATTTTTTATGACTGAAAAAACATTTTGCCATTTCATATTCAATAAGCATCTCTTTGTAAAGATAATGATCGACTTTAATAAGTAACAAGACATTTTTTACTCAACACACATACTACACATTTCAATACTAATATTTATAACTAATTACGTGGCTAAAGGTTGCAAACCAAGGCAAAAAAACAGAAGAGATTACTTTTTTCCCGCATACATATACAGTGTGCTTGCGTAACTTGGAACCACATGGGAAACTTTTTTATTATCAATTTTATGAAAAAAACTTATTTCTTCACTAGCTATAATACCCGGCTTCGCCCGGGAGTTGATATGAGATTACGCGGTAGTTGCAATAAAAAAATAAACTATGACGTAATAGTAAAAAAATTTATTGAAAACATTCGCTCATTTTTACACTATTTGCTTATAAACAACGTTTTTCATTTTATTGTCTGGAGTATATATATAGATTTTTCGGATTTCCTACCCTTGAGCAAGCTACATATAGCTGACCGTGAGAGAAGCAGGGTTCTTTGAGGTTAATGCCACAATATTTTAAAGTTTGTCCTTGCGCTTTGTTAATTGTAAAACTAAAAGCTAATTTAATTGGAAATTGCAATCAAATTAATTAAGCACACTATTAAAAATACTGACACGTGATACTTCAAAATAAATGCTCACAGATAACTTCTTTCAGTTCCTTTCGCAATCGCTTTTCAAATCGAACTAACTCTGGCGGGTGATACCAGGCCCTTATATATTCAGAGAGCTAGGCTCTAGCATATTCGGAAAAGTTCGAGAGTATTTTCTTTTACACATTCTAGAATGTACTCGACATTATCGTCCGCCGTAACAATAAGTTCTGCAGCTATAGCATAAGTAGTAAAGGCGCGAAATTTGAAAACTTAAATTTTTAAATATTTTCAGAATTAATAATTAATAATTTGAATAACTAAACTTATCTCGCTTCAACTCCAAAATAAAAGCTACTTAATGCTGTATAAATACACAAAATTTAATAACTTTATTATAGAAACAAATGTAATTTAAGACTTTGTTGAAATTGGAATTTCAAATTTCGCGTCATTGCTACACATGCTGTAATTGCCCGCAGCGCCATTCGAAACGCAACTCAAATAATCGTTGTTCTGAATGGAGTTCAACTACTCGACAATAGATGGCGCCACTACTTCACTTAATTTTCAAGTTGAGGAATTGGAAAAGCCCTTATATCTTTAAAAATACGCCCTTTAAGTTAAAACAGGAACTTACTTGTTCGAGGGGGGATAAAGGGCTACGATAAAGTCCCTTTATCGTATCGGGAATCCTTTTTAAGTTTTATCAGCACACACATTTTATCAACTTAGTTTTATTATATATAATAATGATAATGATGTTAATACCGGAATATTTAAAAGTTTGGCGAAGGGGCGAAATTGGGAATATTTAAAAATTTGGTTAAGGAGCCAGGTCTAGGGCTAGCCAAGCTTGCTAGGAAAAGCCCTTATATCTTTAAAAATACGCCCTTTAAGTTAAAACGGGAACTTACTTGTTCGAGGGGGGATAAAGGGCTATTGCACTATATAAGTCCCTTTATCGTATCGGGAATCCTTTTTAAGTTTTATCGGCACACACATTTTATCAACTTAGTTTTATTATATATAATGATAAAGTGCTCTGCATGATTTAAAACCTAAGATTCAATCATCATCATAAGATTCAATATCAAATTTTGTTAACAGCATACGAGGTATGTCAAAAAATATGAATTCGCTCAAGAGGAAAGTATCTTTATACATATTTCACAATATCGAAAATTGTTATTAAGGAAAGTTGTACTAATTCCGTTGGAGTTAAGGCTGATTTATCTTAGGACGGGATGTCTGTCTTGCGGGGCACTTTGAAGAATCGTGTGATATGAAAGACATTGGCTAGTTTATGGTACAACGGGACGAGGCGACAACTGGGACGTACGCCGTCTGTTGTTCCGCGGCGCGTGTCGTACACGCTTCCCTAACATAAATCCGGCTTTAGTGGGAGAAAAAAAACTCGGAATCACATTCTTTTACTTTAAATTATTGAAAATAACTACTAAACACTACTAAGTTTGCAATTTTTAAATCGAATCACCGAATTAAATTGACAGATATTTGATTATGTACCAGTACAATAACTTATCAGTTAAAAGATTGAAAAGTCACATTATCAATTTTATGACATAATAAATTATATGACAATATTAAATTGTCGTTTTTTTTTATCACAAATTGTATATTATACACGAGAAAAATTTTAAGATTTTTTTTTTTATATATAATTGGCTTTGGCATGAACCAATTAGCCAGACTTATTTTTTATTTATGAAATATAAAGGGAGCATTTTTTTTGATCCAATATAAATAAATTGATTTTTCAAATTCTCACACCCTAGGATAAATGTTATTTATGTTAGTAAAATGTGTGTGTTTCTGTTTAGTGCAGTTTTTTATATTATGTATATTTTTTTTTATTTTTTTTAATTATATTTTTGTTTTTTTTTAATGCTTTATTTATATAGTCTTTTTAGTTTTATTTCCTTTTTTTTTCATTGTACAATGGTGTTAGTTTTTTACAATTTCATTTTGCAACGAATTAAATGATTATACAAACATTGATATAAGTTAATATTATTACTAAAAATTATACAATTTAGACTGGTTGGCAAACAGAATTTGAGATTTACCATTTCTTCGAAAAATGATTCAATGCTCTTCTTATTTCTTGAACATTCTAGGATTACATGGTTCATATCACCAACTTCTCCAAAGATTTTATTTAGCTCTCGGTTTTTTTACAACACAGTCTCCAACTCAGATCTAATATTTTTTCCTTTGTATAATAAATAACTATTAATCGGTATTAACAAGGCGCAAACTTGTGATAGGCCAATGATTTTTAAATACATTCATTTTTTCTGAATCCTGAGAAAACTAGTATGTATTTTTGAAAAATTTTAACGCAGAATGAAAGATATTATTACCGAGGGCCGAAAGCCTCTGAAAACTTCTTTAATCTTTATTTTAATAATTTACAGGAGTGCAAAATAAGAGAAAATTGAGTGTGATATTTGATTTCACATATCTCAGTCGTAAGAAACTTTTTGTTTATTCTAAGGGACTTTCGCCCTCGGTAAAAACGTAATCTTTCCTTCTGTGTTTAAAAATTTCAAAATATTAGTTTTTTCAGGATTCGAAAAAAATGCCTGCATCCAAAAAGCATTGGCCCGAAATTTTGCGCCTACGCTCTTAACGATTTATAGACTTTTTTCACAATATAGCAGTAAATTATTATCTTCAGCATTTCTACAACCATTAATTTTATAATCTTAGTGACAGATCTATGAATACATAATAATTATTGGCAGTAAGCAATTTGAAGTTAAGAAATTGAGAAAGTCAGTGTTACTTTATCAAATCCCGAATATAAGCTTGTTCTTATAAAGAGTGATTCAAAATTCGAATATTTTAGTTTTACTATCATTTGGGTCATAAGTGGTATAACTAGAAAACAAAAACAGAAGAACAGAAGCTAACTAAAAAACAGTTTAATGCAAAAGCGGAAGTTTACAGTTGGCAAATTTTCAACTAACTATCCCGAACTTCTACAAAAGCAAACGTTTGATAAAGTTAAAACATTGGTGTTTATACTTTTTATCTCAATAAAAATGTTTTACCAAATTAAGAGAATAACAGGACACTACTCAACAAAGAAAAAAGTGACAACAAACATACATAACTACTGGAATAGACGCAATAGCTACCAGCTTTAATAATATATAGATCAAAAATCAATAGACCGTTGTTGAATAGACCCAACCCAAAAACTTGAATTGAGAATCCGAACTGTTTCAATATCACCTTGTCCCACAGAGACGAGAGGCGATAGTTTGATTTATCCTAACCTACATCTAGAATTGCAAGCCGTAGACATGAATCTTAAATCGTTTACCTTTAATGGTAACATGTCTACCGTGCAAATACATGGGCGTATCTACTGGGATACACGTCATCAAAGAGTCTCATTCTAAACCATTATCGAGCATTTGATCATTTATTTAATTATTATACAATGAAAAATGCAGGAATTTAAAAATTTTCAGCTAAATACTGTTAATTAGTTTACTAGTGACGTAGTACATAATTTTTTAGCGGATGACGTCAGCTCATTATAATATAGTATAGTATAGTATATTATACTAATAGCAATTGTCTCAAGGAACTAATTTTATTTAGCCGACGGCAAAAAATAAAAGCAAACAACTATATCGGGAAAAAACTATACCATCACATCAAATTTTGTGCACAGAACAAGTATCTAGGCCTCATATTAGATAATACTACTCTGAGACAAACATGGAACTTTAGATCGAAAAGATTTTTTAAGAAAAAATTGTGAGTTGTAACACAAAAATCCAAAGGTACACGACAATAGCGAGGCCAACCGCCTTACCAGA
The DNA here is from genome assembly GCF_917563875.1 of Diabrotica virgifera virgifera. Lineage (NCBI taxonomy): Eukaryota > Metazoa > Arthropoda > Insecta > Coleoptera > Chrysomelidae > Diabrotica > Diabrotica virgifera. Next base: position 141,536,675 of record NC_065443.1, on the reverse strand, counting down.
CGATGACCTGGGGAAGAGCAGCCAGTCTAAGCGCTTGTCCATATGAGGGCGATTTGCCAGTGGTTGACGCTGCAGTTAGCCGACGTTTGTATCGTACACATGAGAGCGGTTGGCTGGCGGTCCCATTCCTCCCCTAGTTAGTGCTTGTCCATATAAGGGCGGTTTGCCAGCGGTTGACGCCGCGGTTAGCCGACGTTTGTATCGTACACATGAGAGCGGTTGACTGGCGGTCCCATTCCTCCCCAAGTAAACTTACAACCGCCGCGGTTTGACGACGGAGCGGTTGCATATGTACGATTCCATTTGTTCCTTAGCAACTTGAACCGCGGCGGTTGGGTTTTTCAATGGGAGAGCAATGGATTGTATCCTCGCTCCGACCCTTGCTCCCTGGTATTTATATTCGTGAAATCTCACATTTAAAATTATGTATTTATTTTACATATAACGATCGAAACTATATTATCGATCGCTATGTAAAATAAATACATTATTTTAAATGCGAGAATTCACGAATATAACGAATATAAATACTAGGGAGCAAGGGTCGGAGCGAGGATACAATCCATTGCTCTCCGTAGTGAGCACAACTTAAAGGTACATATCCATATACTGGTGCTCCATGCTCGGTGTAGCAGCTCCACATAGTGGATACCTTGGGGCTCGCTGCTCTGGCTCACTCTATTCAACCCCTTTGCAGTTTATGTGTAGGCCAGTGCATGCTGTATCCATTCCAGCAGCTACAGGAGCAGGGAGTTTTGTTCATTTTTTTACATTCTATGCAATTAAAAAATGACATTACTCGGATTTTTAGCTCGCCACCCCCCTTACCCCTCCCCCCACAGCCAAAAACGTAGATTTTTAGATTTAATTTTTTTTAGTCGGGTTATAATTAATTTAAAAATTTAAAAAAATTCACACGGGTAGCTGAGGTTTTTACAAAACATGCCCATTTTTTATGGCCCGTAGGTCGAGTGTACATAACCTCAATTTTTTCTTTAATTTTTTAAAAACATAACTTTTTTTCCAAGATGGCTGCAGGTAAATTTTTTTTTGCATTTTGTGTATTTTATCAAAAGCTATCCTTTGATTTTTTTCAGATTTTCCGTCAACTGCGCCATGTTGAAAAATCCGGAAAACTGTTTTTAGGGGGTTTTTGGGGATTTTCTCCATTTTATAGACTTCAAAATAAACCAACTCAAGGTTTTTTTAATAGATTATGTATAATTTGAAATAACTGAGTAATTTAGGATATTCAAAAATTGGGCAAAACACGTTTAAAACCCCCCCAAAAACCATGTTTTTCAAGTTATGTAAGAGCTTTTGCGGGTTTAATGATATTCTTTGAGATCGATACAGCCTTAATATTTTTTTTTTCATTATTTTACGTTATGTGTGATTAAAAGATTCATCACATTTTTAGCCTACCCCCTTTCCCTGCCCCCAGAAAAACGTCAATTTTTCTATTTTTATTTTTTTGCTTAGTTAAGTTGCAATTAATTTAAAAATTCAATGAGGCTTCTACAAAACTTTTTCAATTTTTTGGACCCATAGGTCGAGTGTACATGTGACATCAAAATTCCTTTTTTATTTTTTTTTAAAACGTATTTTTGACTTCTAATCGATATTTTTACGGACGGCCGCCTCAATACATGCTTAGTTAATTATTAAAATCAATAGCTTAGTAATAAAATAATGACAAAAATTTCTTCTTTAGGCTCTTGTAGAGGGGGGGGGGGGCTTTAAACTTTCGATTTGGTCACTTTCTGACTTCCATAATAATAATTCTAAATCGAGTTATTAAGCCTTGAACATGGCCATTTTCGCATTTTTCAAATTTTAAATCGCGTATAATTCGACAACGGTCAATTTTAGAGAAAAATCACAAGAGACCTGTTTTGCTCAGATTGATCCAGAGAATCTACAACAAATTTGTCCTAAGTGAAAAAATTGATTTTTTGAATTTGTATAAAACATTGGTTAAACAATTTTCCGACTACGGTACTGCCTGGTACCTTGTGGATTTGTTATAAGGACCTGTTTTTGAGTAAGTTTGTGCAAAAGAACCAATCGGAATTAATTTACCTAACGGGAGCAAGCATAGAGCCTGAACTATTTGCATTATGAGGTTGCGCAAACGGCAACATAACAATAGGCTGTTGTTCGCATGTGGCTGCCTTAATATAATATTATAATTTATCGCATGGAAGATATTTTACAAAAATTATCAAGCCAGCAGAATATCTTACAGAACTCTTTGACAATACAGATGTTATAGGTACCTGTAATAGAAGAAGACAACGATGAAGACTTTAGAACTGTAAAGCGTAATAGTGTCCTTAGTAATATTAGGGTTACTACTAAATACAAACTAATGAACAAAGAACAAAATGTTTTGATTCACAAAACGACAACAAGTATGATATATTAAAATGTATTTTTCTTAAATGGATTATTCTATTTTATTTTTGTTTTTTGTATCATACCCAAAAAATATCAGAATGACATAGGTATCTTTACTTTATACAAAAGATATTGCAAAAATTTAAAATTGTTTTCTTTAAATGTACATAGTTTATTTGAGGATAAATTGGGCAACAGATATACTGAGAAAAAAAATTAAATTGATGTTTTAGTGGGCAGGTTGAGGGGTTATAGGACTAAAATTGGGCTAAGGCTTATTTTTTAGACACATAAAACGTAAAAAAATGAAAAAAAATATTCAGACTGTATCGATCTCAAAAAATATTAGGCCTGGATTCCGCGTACCAAAAAAAAGTTGAATAATAGCAAGCTGAAAATTTGTTAATAGTTTAACGGTATCTAGTTGGACAAACTTTGATGTAGGTATGGGAACACTGGAGCAAGGGAAGTTTTAATTGTGAAACGTAATTTTAATTTTGGAACATGTCATCCTGACAGGTTTATGATTGTAAAAACTAGCAGATTGTTATTAAGTTTATTCAATTACAAACTTAATATAATATATGAAAAAATGTTTGTCCGACAAATATGTTGGTCATTTTAATAAGTCTTACACGTACAACATGTCAAATGACAGGATTTATATTGGTAGTAAATAGCAGTTTGATTTTTGCATGAGAGTTTAATGAAAGTCCAACAAATCAATTGGAAGTTCTGTCCAACAAAATACACGGGACGTTTTGTAGTCGGACGTTTGAAACTTGTAACCTGTTCAACAAATAAAACTTCCCCTGTTCCAGTGTTCCCGTACATCAAAGTTTGTCCGACTAGACACCGTTAAGCTATTAACAAGTTTTCAGTTTGCTATTAACCTTCGAGTGGTAACGTACAGTCCCTGACACCGACGTAGCGGATTTTTCGCGGTAAAACTCAAATGCGCATTTTTTTTTGTCCCCGCGGCCAGGTAGCTTTCAAATTCTCATCACACTATTTAGTCTTGAAAAATCTGTGGCCAAGTAGCTCGTATGTTATTTGACCTGACGGTGTGAGAGACCGAGGTTACCATTTATGTTATACTTAACAGCAAGTTTTTGTCGTTTTTGGTCCATAGTCAGTTTAAATAATAGATGTTAATTTTAGGAGTTGTATATGAGTATTGATTATTAAAGAGAACAAATCAGGTTGCAACAACTTTTTGACGAAATTGTTGCTAATTCCGAATCAGAACTATACAGTGCGGTGCAGTGGAGTGTATAAAAAAATGAGGAAACAAACGGACAATAATTTCAGTTTGTGTTGGACATTTGTTGAATAATTTTATTTTTTTTTGTGAAATTTCAACCCTTGTCGATATGTTTGTTGATATTTTGTAGTCAAAAACTTGACATGTTTTTGTAAATTGTTTGTCAATTATGTTAGTATCTAAAAGAAGCCACTTTTTTAATGTGCATTTTTTTCCCGAATATAAATAAATATTGATCATTTCTTACTATTGGGATCGTGCAAGTTCGGCAAAGCGACCCCTATTTCTACGCTCTATACTAAAATTCGCACTTTTAATTATATTGGCCAATTATATTAGTCCTGGTTACTGGATAATTGTCAAGGCCATAGTCCAAAAAAATAATAAGAAGAAAAAATAAGATTCAGGTTATGTTATGAAAACGTCAACAATTGTATGTAGTAAATAAAATTAGTTATTAAAATGCAGTACTGCAAGCAAAATAAAATTAATTAAATTTACCTTTATATAATAATTGCATATCATATCAATATTGTGGAGCAATATATAATTTTTCTGCTTCATTGACAGAATGTATGAAATATACGTCAATTTGACAATTTCAATTGACAATATGAATTATTTAAGATAGTTGCAATATTTCTCCGCGACTCGCGCAGGGTCGTTTCTCGTTTCCCCTTCCAAGTACTTGCACACCGCGAATATTGTTATTTAAATATTAAACATTTAGTCACATTAAAATATTAACACAAAATCACAACCTAAGATATTCATTATTAAAAAAGTCGGTGTCGTAGACCGACGTTACCAACTATGTTACAAGAATTCACGTTACCGGCGGAAGTTTAATAAACTTGTTTTTGATACATGGGATCCAGGCCTGTATGAGTAGATGCTCAAAAACCTTTAAAACATTTGAAAAAACATAGTGTTTGGGGGGTTTAGAGGTGTTTTGTACAATGTTTGAATATCCATAAAAAGTCAGTTATTGCAAATTATATATAACCTATAAAAAACCTTGAGTTAGTCTATTTTGAAATATATAAAATGGAGAAAATCCCTAAAAACCACCGAAAAAACAAGTTTTGCGGATTTTTGAAGACCTTACGGAAAAATTTGAAAAAAGTCAGAAATATAGTTTTTGATAAAATACACAAAAAAAAATTACGACATGCAGCCATCACCAAAAAAAACGTTATACGTACCTATTAAAAAAAAAACAAAAAAATGAGGTTATGTACACTCGGCCTTCGGGTCCATAAAAACAGATGTTTTGTAAAAGCATTAGCTGTGCGTGTGAATTTTTTGTAATTTATAATTTAATTGCAAACCGACTTAAAAAAATTAAAATCGAAAAATTGACGTTTTTGGCTGTGGGGAAGGGGGGAGGAGGTGGTGGGCTAAAATTGCGGTGAGTCTTAATTTTTTAATCACATTGAACGTAAAGATATTAAAGAAAATATTCAGAATGTATCGACCTCATAAAATATGATTAGACCCGCAAAAAACCTTACATAACTTGAAAAAAAAAAACATGGTTTTTGGGGGGTTTAAAAGTGTTTTGCCCAATTTTTGAATATTCTAAAATACCCAGTTATTTTAAATTTATTTATTTATTTATTGACGGGATTACCCCATTAAAAGTTATACAATTAACAATAATAAGTTTACGAGCTAAATATGTACTAATAATACTTTAACAACATTATAATTAGATAACAAATATTAGAATAAGAATAGGTAGGTACTTGTAACCTTAGAACTAACAAAAAAATTAAATAAATACTCTATTTAAATTATTTTTAAACATATTCAGAGATATATCAAAAATTTCAATGTGTTTGTTATTTATAAGTTTACAGTAACGATCTATTGGGACCGTGCAAGTTCGGAAAAGCGACACCTATTTCTACGCTCTGAACTTTTATTCGCACTTTTAATTATATTGGCCAATCATATGGTCCTGGTTACTGGATAATTGTCAAGGCCATAGTCCAAAAAAAATAATAAGAAGAAAAAATAAGATTTAGGTTGTGTTTTTCAAACGTAAACAATTGTATGTAGTAAATAAAATTAGTTATTAAAATGCAGTATTGCAAGCAAAATACAATTAATTAAATTTACCTTTATATAATAATTGCATATCATATCAATATTGTGAAGCAATATATAATTTTTCTTCTTAAATGACAATAGGTATGAAATGTACGTCAATTTGACAATTTCAGTTGACAATATGAATTATTTAAGAAAGTTGCAATATTTCTCCGCTATTCGCGCACGACCGTTTCGCGTATCCCTTCCAAGTACTTGCACACCGCGAATAGGTGAATTTTGGCCATAACTTATGCGATGGAAAGGAATATAAAATGTTATAAAATCACCTCTTCGATTTCTAGTTTGTATATCAACATTAATATACTGTAATAGATCACAGCAATCTAAATTTTCATTTATTAAATTATACAAAAATACAAATCCTACTTGATTACGTCTATTTTCCAGTGTATTAAGTTTTAACCTGTTTTCTATTAATGAATAATCGTGATCTACAATAGTTTCACATAATTTAAATGCACAGAACCTCAAAAATTTGTGTTGAATTTTTTCAACAGTCATATTATGAACTGCATGGTATGGAGACCATACTATAGAGCCATATTCAAGTTTAGATCGCACCAAAGAACAATAAACTCCTCTTACAGTGTCAACTGAAAAATTACTACAGTGTCTCAAAATAAATCCTAACATTTTTGAAGACTGAACTGTTACGTAATTAATGTGTTCAACAAAACTCAAACTTTCGTCAAAAATCACTCCTAAATCTTGAACTTTTGAAACATATTTCAGATCTTCATTATTTATTTTATATGAAGTATTGATCTTCTTATTACCTTTGAAAAAACTAATGTAACAGCATTTTGAGACATTTAGGTTGAGTTTGTTTACTGTACACCAATGTGTCAATCTATCCAGGTCTTCCTGCAGAAGGGGTTGGTCTAAAGGACTAGAAATTATCTTTGATATTTTAAAATCGTCAGCAAAAGCTAAACCATCACTGTTTTCAAAGCAGTCGAAAATAGAATTCACAAACAGATCAAAGAAAATCGGTGAGCAGTGCCCGCCCTGAGGAACGCCCGATGTAACTGCAATAGAGTTTGATAGAAAGGATCCAACCTTAACCTTCTGCTGGTGGCCACACAGAAAACTCTTGACCCAGGTAACTGTGGTTATGCCAAAACCAATATCGATGAGCCTCTTAAGGAAAATGCTATGGTCAACTCGATCAAAAGCTTTAGAAAAGTCTGTATACACTGTATCAATTTGTTTAAAGTCTTCCATAGCATTTATTAATCTATTCTGATATAAAACTAAATTGGTAATAGTAGATCGACTTGAAAAAAACCCATGCTGATTCTTATTTATTAAATTTCGACATAACCAACTTAACTGACCACAAACCAAGCTGTCAAAAAGTTTGGGAATAGATGACTGTATGCAAACACTTCTATAGTTCACTTCTATAGTTCTTAACATTGCTTTTATCTCTGTTCTTGTAAATAGGAATAATATAACTATTTTTCCAGTAAACAGGAAAAACAGATGTTGTTAGGGACAAATTATATAAAACATGCAATGGTTTTGTAAGAGTACAGATACACCTTTTAAGCAGAATATTGGGTATTCCATCAGGACCTAATGTAGTTTTACTAGGTAAACACAAAATTTTATTATAAATTTCTTGTATAGAAATGTCTGCAAAGTCAATATTTTGTGAACAATTTACAGGTAAAACTAAATTATCCACAGAACTATTTTGGTCTCCAGGAGTTAAATTATACATACAGATAGATTCAGATTTAAATGGAACATAGCGAGCTCATACACAGGACCTCGAACCTACATTTAAAACAGCGGACCAGTTAAAAGTTCGACACGACACCATAAATACAACAACAATAATTTATTTGACACGCAGCAAACAACATGCTTCTTTTGCGAAGCCCTCTCCTTTTCGCCGAGTCGGACCGAAAGGCCCGAAAGTAGCCGAAGAGCGTACACTGATCGCTTTAACAGGGTTGTCACGTCTCTCTAAAGTCTCTGCATTTTCAAAATAAAGAGCGTGTGCATAAAATTTCGGGTTAATGTTTAAATGCATATTTTTTTCGAATCCTAAAAAAACTAATAAACATTTTTGAAAAATTTTAACGCAGAATAAAAGATTACATTGTTACCGAGGGCAAAAAGTCCCTGAAAATTTCTATAATGTTTATTTTAATAATTTACGGGAATGAAGAAAAAAAGTTAAAAGAGACTTTTTGTTTATTCTAAGGAACTTTGGGCCGTCAGTAATAATGTAATCTTTCATTCTGCGTTTAAATTTTTCAAGTTTTTTCAGGATTTGAAAAGGACTATTGTAAACCAAAACCATTCATTTTTAAAACAAATAAAAGTATGCCCTGTTCCATATTTGTCTTTTATCATTATTCATTTGTTGGTGCCGCTATACTATGCGGTCTACCGTCGCCATTATGTTATAGCTTTCGGTCTACCTGGGCGGTTAAAAAACCTCGTTAATATTTTCTCAGAAAAGTTTGCACACAATAACGAAAGGCAATAAAAAGGCAAAATGTTAGTGTACCTAATAAATCTTTTCAGTAGTAATTGCACAAGAGCTCTAAAATTATCGATTTTTTCCCGAGTGGCACCCTGACAGTTTTAATTTCACGATCCGAAGGATAGTGAAATTATGTCAAAGTGTCACGAGGGCAAAAATTCAATGATAATTTTAGAGATCGAGTGCAATTTGCTGCGATTATTTCGTGAATAAAACTGTTCAAACCAAAATTTTATTGTAATTTATGCAAGTACAAATTAATACAATTAACCAAACACTTGTTATAAATATTTGACGGTTGAAAGTCATCATTTTTATAATTTTTAAAACATTAATTGTCATTAATGTCACTTAATGTATTTTTTCTTTGCAACGAAGGGCATCTGACGTAATATACTTGACGACGGGATATTATCAAAAATTATCACTTTAATTTTCATTTCTGTAGCTTTCTATTGGTCAGAATCTCCTATGAATGAAATAATCAGGAATATACAATAAACTTATTTCTTTACTTATATGCAAGGATCACTGACTGTTTTTCTCTCTGAAATAAAAACCATTAATTTTTCCTTCATAATAATTAGGCTTTATCTTTTAGAACTAATCAGGTTACATATATTTTTTTTGTATGTGATGTTGATAGTCAAGACTTAACTAATTTTTTTAAATCTACTAGGCCATTTTATTTGAAAACAGGGGTTGATATTTATGCATACCCTGGGAAAATATTACGGTGTTATTTGCATAATAGTAAAGAACCTAAATTCGCATAAAGTAGGTACGGTGTTATTTGCATAATAGTAAAGAAACTAAATTCGCATAAAGTTTATTGTATATTCCTAAATAGTAGTAGGTAGTATAATGTTTATTAGTACTTATCAATAAACATTTTACCTACAAAGGTGTAAACTTTTCTGAGAAAATATTATGGTGAATAGCCGCACACGTATACAGTACCGTCAAAAACAATAATTACAAAATGAATAAAACGCAAAAGTCAGAAAAATTAATATTTTAATTTTACAAATTAATATTTTGTCATATCAATTTACTAGTTCAGTTGCGAATTAGCCACAAATTTGGCTTCTTCCGAAATAAAATAGCAAATGAATACGACAAATTAAATTATTATTATTAAGTATTCTTCTTCTTTAAGTATCGTGCCCAAATTTTAGGCGTGGGTAGCTTCCATAACAATTTGCCGATATCGTTCTCGATCTTGTGCGGCATCTAATAATTGATCTGCTGATAAGCCAGTCCATTGACGAAGGTTTCGGAGTCATGAATATTTCTTCCGACCAATTCCTCTTTTTCCGTCGATCTTTCCATTGAGTATTAACTGCAGCATCCTGTATCTGCTACCTCTCATTATATGCCCCAGATATTCAAGTTTTGTCTTTTTTATCATCTTGGTTAAATCACCTTCGCCTTGACCTACTCTGTTTAAGACTTCTCTGTTTGAAATGCGTTGAACCCAAGATATTCTGAGCATTCTACGATACGACCACATCTCAAAGGCTTCTAATTTGTTCATCATGTTAACCTTCATGATCCAGGTTTAAATTAAGTGTTAATTTGTAAAATTGAAATAATAATTCTTATGATTTATCCGTTTTATTCACTTTGTAAAGATTTTTTTGTCGGCATTGTAACATATGGGGTTTATACACTGCATCCCACGGTAGAACTACAGTAGAACCCATTTGTTATTTCTTAAATAAGTTTTAATATTATGTTTCATATTTTTTAAAGAAGTTGATGGTTATTTATTATTTTGTATTGTTTTTATTTTTTTATGAAAATAAATTTAGTCCATGTGGTGAGACCGCTCCCGTCTGGAAAAATTTCTGATTCGGTTTCTTTGTGGATTCCTATTCAAAAATGGCCCCTTTAAACAAATCTAAAGGGTGCCGGGCGCAATTTTTGGGCAGAAATTGTTTAAACAATTTTTTTAAACAAATACAAAAGATCACGTTTTCTTGCTCCGAAACATAAATTTTTAAGTTTTGTGGGTCATTCTAAACAAGAAAGGTATCTTGTAAATTTTCTCAAAAATTGATAGTTTTCGAGTTATAGGCGTTAAAATCTGAAAAATGCAAAATACGCATTTTCGAGGGCTAAAAACTCATATTTAAATTAGTATTTTTGAGGTTGCCATATACTTAAATTAAAGATTAAACATTCAGCTTCAAGATTCTGAAGAGTGATTGCGCCTAACCCTAATTTAAACCGTTGTTTTTAATTGTTAAATATGCATGTCCATCCGATTTTTTTGCCGGTGCGGCGCGCTCTATTTCAAAAATCTCCAATTTTCCTCCGAAAAATATTTTTTCTAGATTCTTTGGGACATTCTAAATAAAATAAGTTTCTTGATATTTTTCTCAAAAGTTAACAGTTTTAAAGTTATAAGCGATTTAAAATCCAAAAATGAGTTGTTTTGGCATTTTTCGGATTTTAAATCGCTTATTACTTTAAAACTATTATCTTTTGAGAAAAATGTCAAGGAACTTAGTTTATTTAGAATGTCCCAAAGAATCTAGAAAAAATATTTTTCGGAGGAAAATTGGAGATTTTTGAAATAGAGCTCGCCACACTGGCAAAAAATCAGATAAACACGTATATTTAACAATTAAAAAACAACGATATAAATTAAGGTTAGACGCGATCACTCTTCAGAATCTTGAAGATGAATGTTTAATCTTCAATTTAAGTATCTGGCAACCAAAATGCGTATTTTCGTATTTTTCAGATTTTAAATCACTTATAACTCGAAAACTATCAATTTTTAAGAAATTGCAAGATACTTTTCCTGTTTAGAATGACCCAGAAAACCTAAAAATATATGTTCCAGAGCAAAAAAACGTGATCTTTTGTATTTGTTTAAAAAAAAATTGTTTAAACAATTTCTGCCCAAAAATTCCGCCCGGTACCCTTCAGATTTGTTTAAAGGGGACATTTTTGAATAGGAATCCACAAAGAAACCGAATCAGAAATTTGTTCGGACGGGAGCGGTCTCACCACATGGACTAATTATTATTACGATAATATTACTATTTATAATAGATCACTATTATCTCTGTTACTATAATACAAAATAGATTGGCATTTTTAGTTGAAGAAATCATTTCCAACAAAAAACGATAATTTTGGCAACATTGTATCATTCGACATTATTCGACTTTCAGTGACGATTCTGCTGAAATAGTTCAGAATCCAGTAGCCCGCTTGAGTATTTGATTTTTATGATATAATTCTTTGACAACTTTATGTTGTCCAACTGCGTGGAGCGGAATTACATGTAAATTGTATGTTCCCTTTAAATATGAATTTATCTGTATAATCTATTAACAAAACCTTGGGTTGATCTATTTTGAAGACTATAAATGAAGAAATCCCTGAAAACCCCATAAAAAACATTTTTTCGGATTTTTCAAGATGGCGCAGTTGACGGAAAAATCTGAAAAAAATCAGACGCTAAAAATGCAATGAATCGTATTTTTTAATCACATATAACGTACAGTAATGAAAAAAAATATTAAGGCTGCATCGATCTCAAAGAATATCATTAAACCCGCAAAAACCCTTCATAACTTGAAAAACATGCTTTTTGGGGGGTTTAAACGTGTTTTGCCTAATTTTTGACTATCCTAAATTACTTAGTTATTTCAAATTATTTATACATAATCTAATAAAAAAACCTTAAGTTGGTCTATTTTGAAGTCTATACAATGGAGAAAATCCCCAAAAACCCCCTAAAAAAACAGTTTTCCGGATTTTTCAAGATGGCGCAGTTGACGGGAAAATCTGAAAAAAATCAGAGAGAGATTGGGCCTGCAGCCATCTTGAAAAAAAGTTAAGTATAAGTTTTTAAACTATGAAAGAAAAAATTGAGGTTATGTACACTCGACCTACGGGTCTATAAAAAATGGACATGTTTTGTAAAAGCCTCAGCTACCTGTGAATTTTTTGAAATTTTTAAATCAATTACAACCCAACTAAAAAAAATTAAATCTAAAAATCTACGTTTTTGGCTGTGGGGAGAGGGGTAAGGGGGTGGCGAGCAAAAAATCCGTGTAATCTCATCCGCATAATCCGCGTAAAAAATTAACAAAATTGAATTCTGGGAGTGAGGGCATTTTGCCTATCTTAAGGGGGGGTACCCCTTGTTATTTATGAACATTAAGCTAATAGAGAACCCTAATTTATGGCCTCTGTACCCTATTTTTATTGTACTGTGGAGCATCCAAAGGAATGTAAAATACAGGTGCTAAAGCCTCCCCCTTTCAATAACTACCTTGTGTTATTAATAAAATTTCTACTGCCCACACTGGCCCTGTAATCTTAAACTTAATCTTTCATTAAAAAAAAAAAGAAGAATTATTGGAAATTGTGTGAGTGTATACTAAACTAAAATATTTTTATTTTGTACAATATGTAAATCATTTTCTCATTTATTATCAAAACATTATAATGGTGTAAATAAATAATTATTTTTTCTTGATGACAGCTTCTGGATTTCTCCTTTCTATATGTCCCATCCATCTGAGTCTCTGTGCTTTGATAAATTTGACAATGTCTTCTCCTTTCAGAAGTTCTCTTACTTCGTGGTTCATGAGTTTTCTAAATTCATTATTACCTAAGTTTAGCGGGGCTGCTATCCTCCGAATTATTTTCCTTTCTAGAATCCTCAATCTTTCTTCCTCTTTCTGGGTCAGACACATTACTTCAGCACCATTATGTGATTATTGGTCTAATTGCTGCTTTGTAAATTTTCAGTTTAGTATTCTGAGAAATGGAGACCTGTATCAAGACCCAAAACCAGATGGGAGAACCAGATACTCAAGGACCTTAAGAAGATGGGAGTCAGAGAATGGGTAACCATAAGGAAAAACAGGAACGAATGGAGAAAAATTGTAGAAGATGCCAAGTCACACAACCAATTGTAAAACCAAAATGTTAATGCGGATTGATTCACCACCACAAATGAACCGGAAGAGCCCAAAGAGGGCAGCAATCACTCCGCTAGGAATGTAGATGGCATGATGAAATAATTATTAATTGACATAAAGTTTATGATATTTATGTCTATGTCTGTTTACTATTAATAATATTGGCTACGAGCAGGGTATGTTTCTTTGTGTAGTAATTTCCGTCACGTCTAGCAACCTAACTTCCCAAATAATAAATTACCAAAGTCACCAGACAGTAGTTGTGTCTCAGATTAGTGAATCAACTTTATTAATTTTACAGTACTTTGGAGTGCCAACTGTGTTCTGTTTCCTTTGCACTGTTTCTCTGTGTAAAAGAAAATTAAAGAATGTAAAAAAATCTAAAGGTGTGCAAAAGAAAAAGAATAAACCTAATACTGTAAGTGAAAAAAACGGGCGATGTTCAATTTCTATGAACAAAAAAGTGTAAAAAAACTATCCTCCCAATCCTCCTCTGTTCTTTATCCTTCCATAATTATATAGTGACATATTGCCATTTAATTGACTACGACTGTCCGATCATTTCTTCCTTACGCATCATGTTGCTTTGATTCTGTGAATGAGTGTGTTCTTTATTTGGGCTGACCATGGTTACATTGCCTTCAACTATCATTCTATCCATACCTTTGTTTCTTCTAGTATTTTGTCCAAATTATCCCAGTATACTTTTATAATTGTAATAAGTATATTAATAGTGTAAAGTTCTAATAATTTTGAGTTATTGATGTAGTGCTACTTCTGCTACATTATGCTACTTCCCATGATTATCTTTAACACCAATTTACATTAGATTCATGAATGTTTCCTTCATGAAGGAGATTCCTTCATTCAGGAAACTATGTGAAGAATTTGGAACTGAGATTTTAACAGACCATTAAAAAACAAACATCCAAACTATAGAAATTTAACCTATGGAAATTCCCTATTATACTATATAATAATTAATACTTTATCCTATCATAAGGTTGGTTAACTTTGTAAAATTCCATGAAGACAATTTTACAGAAATGAACACCAGTGTTTTCACTAAAAGGACTGGTGAGTCATACTAATTACTGCAATGTATAAAGAATTCATAATGAGGTTACAAGAACACATTCTATTCAAATAGAAATTACTTTACAGTGAATGAGCACATTTTTGGAGAATTTTTTTTACAATAAAAGTCATTATACACATATTAGTTTTTACAGGCACCACAACAGATCAGGTATTTTATAGGATTAATGATTATTCATTTGAAAGTGGTCAAATCATTATAAAAAGGAATAATTTTAATCATTCACAGCAAATAGGTTGTTATGAAAATGTTTGTTAAGGAAAATGCCATTGATATGAGCCATTGACACAAGAAAAAAATCTAGAGAGATAAAAAAGAAAAATATTTTAAGACCTCCATTGCCTACTGGGACAATGTCTTCCATTGTAATATTTGTTGATATTTTTACTAAAACAGTACTAAAAAAAGGAATACTTTAAAATGCCTGTTGCAAAGTTTTATGATAAAAGTAGTCATAATAATATAGGTACTTTTAAGGTAAGGATTTGCTATAATGTAGTCCTTTATGATACTAGATAATTATAAAACAATTAAGCAGCATAGGAAAGGACACACCATATTATAGTTTTCCTAATATTTATTGTGATAAAATGAATATGATGAAATTTGAAATCTTCTTGTTTACAATGGACTGGATGCCGGTTTTAGTAAGATTAGATTTTTAGTTGGGAAGCAGGTCATTACTAGAGTATAAACTGTTAAGAAACTACTAAGTATATTCTACAATATTTCTTACTTCAACTAAACAAGAGAGAGAGAGAGATAAGTATCTAGAATCTTTTGAATGCTCATTATAAATTCATTCAGAAAGGGTCTATGGAATCAGTATAACCAAGCCAATAACTAGAATAAATCTGAGAAAGAAACAATACAGAACTACAGAAAATATGCAAAGATACGAAGTAGGTATTTGAGAAAAGTGTTTCGAAGAAAATAAATCATTTATTCCTAACACTGAAAATAAGGCCTTTACTCAAGTACAGCGTTTCCCAACCGGTGGGTCGTGACCCACTAGTTAGTGGGTCATGGGCGGATTTCAGGTGGGTCGCGGCGTGGTTCTTACAGTAGCTGAATAGCGTACATATAAATCATAATGGTTGAGGGATGGGTCGCGAATATGAAAACACATCAGAAAGTGCGTCGCCAGATTTAAAGGTTGGGAACCACTGCTCTAGTACATTGCATATTTATTTTCTAGAACAAACTAACAATATTTGTCACCATTCTTGTAGGCAACAGATTTTTATAGATTTGACATTTTTCTTAATTAATTTTGAATGACAGGCAATAAGTAGTTTTGATAATTTTATTTGTTAGCAAGATCTTAATTTAAGTAATAAGTAAATTTAATGAAAAAATTTTTCTTAGTAAAGGTATATTTATTTAAAAACTCTTTATTAAAAGAGCCACAAATATCACAAAACATTTTCGCTATCTAAAAAGAGCATCATCAGTGTTACAAGCTTAACATGCTGAGCCACCCAAAAATACAAAGGTAAAACCCTTTTAAATGTTCATTAAAAAATATCTTGCATACTTAAATCAATTATGAAATCCCAAGGATGGATATAATCCCTAACGATAAGGCCCTGAGGCAGAGGCTCTATATGACTCCCACGAGGTACATGGGTTCCTCTTCTTCCTTTACTTTTTGCCTCCACCCTTGTTTGTCTGTGGCTGCTGTTTTCCATACACGGACTCCTAAAAGGGCTTGTGCGTCGCTGTTTACTGTGTCTTCCCAGCGCTTTCTTGGCGTTCCAACTGGTCTCTTTCCCTGCATTCTAGCATTCAGTGCTCATTTTGGTAGCCTATCCCCTCCCATTCTTATCACATGTCCGACCCATTGCAATCTTTGTATTCTAAATTCTAATGAAATCTGACAGGAGTGTTTCCTTATAAAGTTGATAAAGCTTGTTATTGTATTGACTTCTGAAGATTCCGTTTTCCCTCACAGGTCCTAGTATTCTCCTCAGTACTTTCCTTTCGAATGTGTTGAGTTTGTTTTTGGATCTTTCTTTCAGGACCCATGCTTCACTGCCATAGCATGCTATTGGCCGAATTAAGGTTTTATAGATTCTTATCTTTTTATTTCGGTGGACACTTTTAGACCGAAATATATGGGAGAGGGCAAGATAAGCTCCGTTTGCCTGCGTTATTCTCTTACGTAGTTCTCCATCTTCTGATCCATCAGCATATTACAATTCTACTCCCAGTTATGTAAACTTTCCAACTGTTTCAATGTCATCTTCATGTATAATGTTTTGTGGGATTATATTTCTTCTCGTCTGTACATTGGTTGCTAGGTGATATTTAAGTCTTCACATTGAGAGCAGTGGATGGCAACTCAATCCTTGGTCCCTGGATTCTTAATTTAATAGTTCAGAATATATTCAATTACAATATATTTTAAGAACTAAATATGTAAACTTCTACACTTATTTAATTGGCTTAAGTATTCTCCAGTTACAGGTCCCTTCACATGATCTAAGTACTGGTGATTTAAAGAGAATCAGAGCATAATAAAACTGGCTGAAAAAACCCTAGGGTTATCTATACTTGTATACATAATACAAATTTCAAACATTTTATCATGTTTGCATATACAATAGAAAGGTGTTATATTACTCAAACAATGAAGACAATAAATAAAAATGTTCTACACACTATCAAATTTGAATTTATTAAGATTAGAAAAAAAAACAAGAGAATCAAATATATGAAATAACTGCTGATTATTCAAAACTCTGATCCAAACTTGTTCTAACTGATCTGTTCATATCTAAAAATAAGTGTTTCCACATTTAACTTATTCTCATTTTCTACTAATATCTAATACCTGCATTTATTTTTTATAAAATAGGTGGCAATACTATTTCACAGCATATTTGTCATTGATAATTGTGGAATTATACAGAATGATGTCAGTTAGCAGTTGAGGTCACATATTTTTTTGACTTTATGGTCTAATTTTGTTTGTAGTACATGGATTATTTTAAGGTTTTAGGATATAAACTAGAAATGCATGGCACAAGCATATCATGGTGTATTACCTAAAACCTAATGCCAGGTATGCTTCAATAAGTTTAAATCATATATATTTATTATTGTGAATTCGCATAAATTATGATGAGTTGCATTACTCTTTATCTAAATATTTCATAGTTTATCAGAATGACATGTAAAGATATTTTCTGTTAAATATCGGAAGGTGAGACAACTATGGTTTGTTTTTAGACCAAGAGGAGTGATTCAAATTTACCGCGCTGTAATGCTTGTTTATAATTGGTCCAACCGCAGGCAAGTTTACTCCACTGTTATAAAATTTTGACACTAATGACATTTATCAAATTTTGACAATAGTGGCATTTCATAGGTTAATTAAGTTATACCAGCAATTATTTGTGTTTTCTGTGCTATTCCTTTAATTTTTAGATTATTAGTCTGCTTTTATATAAAAGCAGTCGTTTTTAGAACTCTTTAGCGACATATTAATATCATATTTATGGATTACCGTTGAGGACCGATATGATCAACCAAAAAAGAAGATGTTTTTGGTTATTATTCTAGTGACTTTCTTGAGTGTGAATCTGTCTTTTTGGCTTACTCCTCCTGGTTAAAAAATAAACCATAGAACATATTCAAATATTCCAATTATCCTTTAAAAAGTGTGTAAAAGAAAATAGTTTTTAAATTGTCAATATAGACTAGACACTAATTCTTTAGTTAAAACTAAATAATACTACTACTACTAAATATTAAATGATACAATTACAAAAACAAAATGCATGACAGCAAATCCTAATAAATGAAAACCAGTCTCAAAAAGATAAAAAAAGAAAGGTTTTGATGAGAACTTGGCAATATATCCTTAAGGGGACATGAAATAAAAATGAAAGATCTCTTCAAAGAAGGCAGTAAAAGTAAAACAGTTTACGTTGAACTGCTATAAAGCAAAACAAAATGATAAGCATGGAGAAATGGAGAAACAATGGGGAAACATTGAAAAAGAAAAAAATTTTTATTAACCATGGTTAACAAATCACGTAACTGAATAATGGACCATGATAGTTGTGACGTCGAATCAATGTTGGCTACTCTGGAATAATTGCCAAACAAAACAAAAATTCACATGTGGTGTTTGTTTTGGTTTTTATAATTGGTATATATTGTTTGTAGGATGTTACTCTGACTTGATGAATGTAACTTGGGGAGTGCCCCAAGGCTCGGTATTGGGACCAGTTCTGTTTTTGGTATATATAAACGATTTAGCCTACCTTGATGTATCTGCTCATTTCACCCTTTATGCAGATGATACCACTCTTATATGGCATGCTAAAGATTTGAATGTCTTACGCCAATCTGTAGGTAGGGAACTCATAATGATTGGAAATTGGTGCACTGCGAACTTTTTGACATTAAACACTTCTAAAACCAAGCTTCTGTGTTTTAAACATGTTATGCTGAATTACATCTGGAACTTGAACCTCAGCTGTCCGTCAGGTTTCTTGGCCTGAATATTGATCCTGACCTTAAATTTAAA
Organism: Diabrotica virgifera virgifera; assembly: GCF_917563875.1. NCBI lineage: Eukaryota > Metazoa > Arthropoda > Insecta > Coleoptera > Chrysomelidae > Diabrotica > Diabrotica virgifera. The sequence continues at coordinate 141,517,802 of NC_065443.1, read as the reverse complement.
TCGCATATCGAAGCCTTAAATTCAAAACTTGCATCTGGATGCTATGCAATACGGTCGACTAGAAGGGAGCTTGGTTTTGCCCAAGCAAGAACTGTGTACTTTGCACTAGTAGAGTCACATCTTAGATTCGCAATTCAGGTTTTGGGGGGAGTCATGTAGTCAGG